>NC_092459.1:17117794-19617794 GCF_047495875.1 Pithys albifrons albifrons | reverse complement strand
CACCACCTCCCTGGGCAACCTATTCCAATGCCTGAACACTCTAACAGTGAAAAATTGTTTTCTAAGTGGAATCTTAGCTGAATCTCCCCTGTCTCTACTTAAGGCCATTTTCTCTTGCCTCATCACTACAGACAGAGAAGAAGAGTCTGGCTCCCATGTCTCTACAATCTTCTTTCAGGTAATTGCAGAGAGTGATGAGGTCCTCCCTGACCCTCTTTTTCTTGAGACTTGTCAGGGTTTGATCCAGGTTTCCTTAGTAACCAGTTGTAACTAGGGAAATGGACCTTACATTAGTATTCCACATGTGTTTTCCATGTAACAGAGGGGGAGGGGAAATAGGAAGTTTAGTTCAGTCTTTCTTCTTCTGGCGAGTCTTGGGGAGCAGAAGGAACCAAGACGGTCCCTTTCCTCAGTTGGGTTTCTAGCCCGGGATGTGGTGGCCAGTTTTCTATCTTTTTTAAAGTTTTTGATTGTATTTTGTCTGTTTTGTTTGGGGTTTTTTTGTCCCTCCTCATTCCCATTTCCATTTCCTTTTCTCTTTTCCCTTTTTTTTCCCATGGGGACCCCTAATAGTGACTACAAATTGCATGTGTAGTGGTGAATGTTGGAAAATATACGTATGTTTAAATTGGGTTCGGTTTCGAGTTCTTGCTTTCTTTTCAGTTTTTTTCCCTTTGCTTCAGAAGTGTGGGAAGGAGGGGGTAAAGGCAGTTCAGGCTTGGCAAAAAAGAGCTGGGCCAAACACAGACAAGACTAAACCAACCCAGCTGTCTCAGCCATTCCTTATAAGACATGTTCTCGAGTCCTTTCATGAGCCTTGTTGCCCTTCACTGGACGCTTTCCAGTATCTCCATGTCCTTTCAAAAGTCAGAGGCCCAGAACTAAGAATAATACTGGAGGTACAGCCTCACTAATACTGAGTACAGGGGGAGGATCACTTTCCTATTCCTGCCAGCCACGTTATTCTTGATACAGATCAAGATGTTGCTGGCCTTCTTGGTCACATGGGCACACTGCTGGCTCATGTTCAGCCAGCTATCAACCAGCACTCCCAGGTTCTTTTCCACTGGGTAGCATTCCAGACACTCTGTCCCCAGACTGTAGCATTGCATGGAGTTATTGTGTCCAAAGTGTAGGACCTGGCACTTGCCTTGTTAAACCACTTATAAATGGTTTTGACAGATTTCTCTAGCCAATCTAGGTCTATCCTCTGTGCTACCAGCTTTCCCAGGAGTATGCCATGCAGGATGATACCAAAGGCTTTGCCAAAGTCCAGGTAGATTGTAGCCACAGCCCTGGTAGATTGTAGCCACAGCCCTTCCCTCATCCACAAGGTGGGTCACCTGGTCATAAAAGGATACCAGGTTGGTCAGTCAGGACCTGTCCTTCTCAAACCTGTGTTGGCTGGGTCAGATCCCTTGGTTGTCCTGTATGTGCCATGTGAATATGCTCAAGATGATCTGCTCCATAACTTTGCCAGGAGCCAAGGTCTGGATGACAGGCCTGTAATTTCCCAGATCTTCCTTCCCATCCTTCCTGTGGATGGGCATCACACTGGCCAACTCCAGTCACCAGGTGATCCAGGACTGATGATAAATGGAGAGTGGCTTGGCAAGCTCTTCCACCAGCTCCCTCATACCCTTAGGATAAATCTCATTCAGACCTGTGAACATCTAAGTGGCTCAGCAGGTCACTAACTGCCTCTTCCTGGGTTTCAGAGGGTCTATTCTGTTCCCCATCCCTCTCTACCATCTCAGGAGGCCAGTTGTCCTTAGGATAACCAGCCTTACTGTTGAAGACAGAGTCAAAGAAGATGTTAAGTACCTCAGCCTCCTCCTCATCTTTGGAGACTGAATTCCCTCTCTCCATCCAATAAAGAATGGAAGTTTTCCTTGGACCTCCAGCTGTTATTAATGTATTTATAAAACCACTTTTTATTATCCTTTACAGAAGTGGACAGATTAAGTTCTAAATGAGCTTTTGCCTCTCTAATTTTTTCTGCATGATGCAACATCATCCTTATACACTTCTGTAGTTGTCTTTTGTTGGTTTTACCTTACAAATAGGGTTTTTGCCACATAGTTTCCTATATTCAAACACAAAGGTGTACTCATCTGATTGAGGAGAACTAAACCTCTTTAATGCCAGTCTTGTAAAGCTATTCACATGACTTGCACAAAACTTCTGCTTTTTTTATTAAAATATCATTATCTCAAACTGAGAGTATTCTTGCTTTCCTTTGATTTTCTCCCTGTCCCAGAGAGGGGAGTCACTGAGAGACTGGATGAGTGCTGTCTGGGGTGAACCCACTACAGCTACAAAATCCCCAAACTGATAAAGAAGATAAGCACAATGGGGGACACTGCTTTGCATAGCATGACATGTTTGTAACAGATTTTTACAGGTTTTTTGTTAAAGCAATTTTGCAACTGCTGAATACAATCAGATGGAAAACTGTTAGTGTTCATTTATCAATGAATCAGAAAATATTGGTCCTCTTTTCAAATCTGAATCTTGTACATAAATTTAAAAATAATTTTCCAGTGAAAAAAATTCTAGTCACATTTATATAGTAAGAACATATTCATTTCACCAAAAGTCATCCTCAGGAAGTGAACGAAGACAGCTGAAGTGTTTTAAAATAATCAGATGCCCAAATGACTTAATTATACCTGAGTCTGGGGTTTATACATCCAAGTAGTCCCTTTAAATCCAATGTTGGCTAGATCTGAGCATATATAATGTTATTCATGATAAGCATAATAACTCTTGACCTCACTTGTTGCTCACTCCATTACTAGTTTTCCTAAAAAAATACAAATGCTCTTTGAACTGGCACAGTTATTTCTGAAAATGCAAAGTATTTTACACAGTAGTATTCAGTTAATGGTGAGCGAAATTAAAAGATTATGAAAATCAAGGTATGTTTAGCTACAGAATTTCAACACGGAATTGCTTGATTTTTCCGTTCCTAGAAACCCTTTCTCCCATTCAGCCTGGAGAAAAGTATCAAATTACAGAGTGTGGTGACATATTTTTATATTTCAGGGAATCTCATTGGTATTCCAGAGTTAATATTTTCTTTGCCAGAGAAATACCCTCCAGACATATATCATACCATGCTGAGAGTATATCACTAAGAAAGAATATTAATACATGTTTAAAAGGAGTAAGTACTTAAGGCAGGGCTACTCTGTTTATAAGGAATAATACACACATTCTCATGTGAGGGTCACTTACACCTGCAGGCTGAAAGTCTCCACTATGTTCTTTGTCACAAGCCAGTGTATGATCAATAATCTGATACTGAAATGTTACAGCATTGCTACAATCAATTCCAACTTGTATCTTAAAGCGTTTTCTTGACTATCTATGGCTCTTTTTGTCACTTTGTCACTGTAATTATGGAATTATTTCTAAAATATCATCAGATGACTTTTTTCAAGTTCTTATGCACCATATAAACCCTTTCCCATTTATTATTTGACAGTATAATAGTTTTGTTTGTCTTATCCCTTATTACAAATGTTTCATAGTCTCATGCATTCATATTTTGGATGCTTGGACAAGCTGAGAAAGTATAGATGGATTAGCTTGCTGTAAATACTGAATGGGGCTAGGACAGATTGAAATATTAGCTTTTGGTTCTATCAAAGCTTGTAGACAGACTCTTTTAGAAAAGCAACCAAACAGTATCATACTTATTTAAGAACTATTGACTGAATTTTTCAGAGCAGAAAATGTTTAAAGTATTCAAGAGAAATAAACAAAAGTCTGTGTCCCACAAATTTTTAACTTGAAGCATGATGACATGATTCTTCTCCCTCCTGAAATTCCATCAAATTTGCCAATAATTAGTCAGTAGCCAATAAGTAAATTGAATGCAACTGCCTTTTCATATTTTTTGCATCTGAAATTTCAGTTTCAGACTTCAGTGTACTTAAACAGAAAATTATTTTTTTGACAATATTCTAGTCTTCTATGAACAGAGGTGAATTTCCTCTTGAAAACAAGAAAGTTTACTGGCATAAAGTTTTCTCTTACCTCAAGGAAATTGGTACACTTAAAGGAGCTTCTCTTAAATATTTCTCTTCTAAATGTTCTATACAAGCAGTTGAGACAACATGGAAATTATCATGGTAGATGCACTTAAGTAAAAGAACAGGTTTCATCAGTTCCAAATTACTAAGACAAATGAGGGACTCTACTAAGCTAGCTTAGAAGACTGTAATGATTTTCAACATGCAGAAGGTTAGAGTAGTTGATCATTAATTTCTTCTGGTCTTGAGCTCTATAATGAATAACATTATACAAAGGTCTGATATTGTCAGATAAATGGGGAGTCAATTTAGGCAGGAGTAACAAGTTATGTGCCATTTTACAATCTATGCATACCTCAGTTCTTTGTCCAGCAGTAGTGAATCCTTACTATTTATTACACACATGTAAAGCCTGATGAGAAATAGAGGGTGCATAAATGAAAGCTGCACATGGATTACCTTTCTATCAGGTTGTGCTGACATTTTTCCACCACCATTCAGACATTTCTACATTTCAAATTTTCAGTTCAGTTTTATCCTTTCACTATGTTGTGGTTTAACCGCACCCAGGGAACTAAGCCTCACAAAGCTACTTATTCAATCCCCCTGGTAGGGTGAGGGAGAAGCTCAGAAGAGTAAAAGTGAGAAAACTCGTGACTTGAGATAAAGACAGTTTAACAAAGAGCAAAATTCATGCATGTAAGCTAAGCAAAACAAGGAAGTCATTCACTGCTTCCCTTGGACAGCAGATGTTCAGGCATCCCCAGGAACACATGCTTCACCAGCCATAACAGTGACTTGGGAAGACAAACACCATCAATCCAAACATTCTCCCTTTCCTTGTTCTTCTCCTAACTCTATATGTTAAGCATGACATCATATGGTGTGAGTATGGAGCCCCGAGCTGGGGTCACAACAACCTCATGCCTCACTACAGGCTTGGGAAAGAGTGACTGGAAAGCAACCTGGTGGAAAAGGACTTGAAGGTGCTGGTCAACAGCCAACTGAACATGAACCAGCAGTGTGCCCAGGTGTCCAAGAAGGACAAGGGCATTTTGACTTGTATCAGCAATAGTGTGGCCAGCAGGGCCAGGGCAGTGATTGTCCCTCTATACTCGCACTGATGAGGCCACAGCTTAAATCCTGGGTTCAGTTTTAGGCCCCTCACTATGAGAAAGGTATCGTGGCGCTGGAGCTTTTGCCTTACAAATCAGGGCAATGAAGTTGACTTAATGATCTTGGGGGTCTTTTCCAACTTCAATGAATCTGTGATTCTGTGATGTCCTTTTGGTCCATTGAGGTCAGCTCCTCTGGCTGTGTACTCTCCGAGCCTCTTGTGCAGCCTCCTTGCTGGTGGGGTGGTAAGAGAAGCAGAAAAGGCCTGTGTGAGCATAAGTCAGCATCAATGAAAACATCTCTGTATTATCAACGGTGTTTTCAGCACAAATCCAGAAAGCATCCCCATAGCAGCTACTGTGAAGCAAATGAACTCTATCCCAGTCAAATCCAGCATACACTCATAACATCGTTTCCTGCTATTTCCCAGCTTTACTGTGAGGGCTTTTACAGTCATCCATTAAAGAAGTTAGGAAGAGCATGAAGAAAACAAGACCAAAAAAATTTCTCTTTAAATCTTTACATGTCAGTTATTTCACAGAACAGTAAATTCATTGTAACATATAAATAAAATATCTAGGCCTCAAATCCACCTAAACCCTTTTGCCAGACATGACTTAGGTTAGATTTACAAAGATAACTGGATTTCTAACAGTGTGCAGCAGAAGTTACAAACAGTTAATGGCTGAGATCCAAGTAATGGCAAGTGAAAGAAGTGTGATAGAAAGATTAGAAAGGAATTATAACAAATAAGAGTAGTGGAGAAGCATGCATTTATTTCAGAGACATATTTGGATATATTGGCTCTAACATAACTCTTAGAATAAAGGTTATATAGCATATCAGAGGCCTTGAATTGCTAAAAATAAACAAAGTAAGTGAGAAGAAAATAAAAGTAAAACAGGCATACTCTGAGTAAAAACCTACTTATAAAAAATGGGAAGTAATTATTAATGAAATTTTAATGCCAAGTAGGTTTTACATCTTGAAAAATACTTAGAAAGCATAATTCTTTTCTTCTGTTAGAGGAATAAAATTCTTTCTATCTGCTTACACTTGACTCTCTCTCCAGAGAGTTATAAAATTTTGAAAGCAACTGTCTGAACAGCTGAATGACAAAAGAAAATGCAGTTGTCATTTCAGACACCGACAATAGGTAAGTAAACTTCTTTTTCATGAACTACTGTTCTTGTAGTCAAACTCTGCTGTCAGATACAAATAGGGCATTTCATGTGATGACAGCACTAAGCCCAAAAAGAAAGTGGAAGAAAAGTTTTCCATGAAATAAAATATATGAAAGATTAGTACAATAAATATAAAATGATGCAATAGAATAATTATGATCATCCTGTTACTCTTGGAAGCACACTTCCACTAAAAGTACATCATATTTTGGTACAAGAGAAGAATGAATGTACTTGAGCTTATGTACTTTAAGCATTATGTTAGACAACAAGTCGGTAATAAAATTTGTTGAGAAATACTGCACATACTGTCTCTTAAGGCAAAACTGTTAGATAAGTTAGTATTTCCTCTCACAAAGTCTATATAATTTTTAAAATATATTTTGTAATATCTTGCATTAGATTATTATCTGAACAGAGCTGCTCTTTATATGGACATGATGAAAATTTTTTTCTAGTTAGAAAATCAGCAAAAATGCACTGAGATTATTGCAACAACGATTTTAAATAGTTTAGAATATTTTATTCAGTTCTTGTCATCCTTCTTAACTAACAATAGTAGAAAAGAGCAGATTTCAATGTTGATGATAAGAAAGATTAAAAGTGTGGAAAGATTTATCTATTAAAAAATCTGGAAAAAAGATTAATTTAAAAATATTTTCTTTAATGTTGAATAGTGCAATTTAAAGGACCACGCATTCTTTATAAGTTCTAAAAACATGATTTAAAAGGTATATAATGTACATAATAGCAGAACCTTAGAACTAATTGTTTGAAGATATATCTGAGATAAAGAACTTATGATGTCTCAAAGAACATATATTAGTAGGTTTTGTAATAGTATAGATAGAAATGACTACATCATGGAATAATTCAGACAAAAAGTGCAGTAGAGAGGAACTTGTATTCCTTGCCTGATGATACATTTCATGGTTTGTTTTTTTTTTTTTTTAAATACAGCTGTGCACTGACCAGGTAAAAGTTGCGAACACTCTGTTTACAAGATTTGCTGAAATGTTCCTTTTTATTTTGTTTTGCTTGAGAGGGAAATAACAGATTAATCAAAGATAATCATCAGTATACTCATAGAAGGTAGACTACAGAGTCAGAGAAAGGCAGATTCCAGCAACTTTCAGTATGTTGATGGAGGCAGATGGTACTAAGATGGGTTCTAGTCATTGTGCTCCTCCTTTATTTTGGTTTTGCTATAAATGCCAACCCTGAGAACATTTGAGAAACATTTCACTAAGCTTATGTAATTGTGCAAAAGTTAAGATTTTTCCAGTAAAAATACTTCTAAGCTCAAAATATTAATAAAAAAGTAGTAGTTATGATTCTAACAAGTTCCAGAGAGTTTTCATGTTTTTACAATCTGTTTAGGAATAAGACATAGTGCTCAGATAACCAGATTATTTATTTATATCTTGGACTCAAACCTTTGTAAGTCATAGAGAAGCTGAGAAAACATGTTAAAACAGAAAATCATTAGACATACTTTTTTCTGGTTCTATCACTTCTTTCTTCAAAGTAAATCATTTTCATTATCATAATAAAGATCCTGGGGTATAAATAGAATTATTTTGCCTTTGTATAGTTAACTTGTGTGTGATGCTATATCTTGTATTCTAAGTTAGACACTACTGGCAGTTGTACAAGATACAAAGGTTGGGGTCTTTTGCATTTAGAAATGCCATTGACAGATAAAAACCATGGACATTGTTGTTGTGCACAGATTTTAACTATATTGAGTTCATATTCAACACAAGAAATAAAACACCTCAGCTTAATCCCATGGTCCTGAGTTTTTGCTTTAAAATATCTGTCTTGTGGGGGCAAGTAACTATCACTTCTGGGTTAATCCTCTTCAAGAAAAAAAGAAAGGTAACCTTTATCCACTTATTAAGAGAATTAATTTTGTTTCAAAATTTTTGACATGCCTCCAAAAATCAATCTCAATAAATGTCAAGGAACATGGAGATAGAGGTTATTTGTCTGTGATCAATTTTTATGTGACAAAATGAAATGGTGAGAAATGAATTTCTTTAGTAACACAAATCATTCTGAGAAAAAGATAGATGTTCTAGGTAGTCTGGATCTGTATGAAATTGCATTATTTGTTTAGAGAAAAACAGAGTGATGATAATTGTGACTTTTCTGTCATAGCCTTGGAATACATATGCTTGGTTTTTCATTGTCCTCTTTTACACAGTCTTTTTTCAGGGGCTTATCCAATTTTTAATTTGATTTTTAGTACTCAAATCATCTCAATGTGTGTCTGTTTTACTTCAACATGTAATATGGAAATGTTGAAGAGATAGTATTGGTTTTCCCTGTTGGATTTTTTCTTTCTGTATACTTCCCCATGTTTTATACCTTACCAGTTTTAGATCAGAACAGATATAAACTTATAAATCATTGAACAAGAAGGATATTCAAAATATCTTCCACTGGCATTCAGTAAGTATTATGAGAAAGAAGAAAAGTAACTAAAAATGAGTTGACAAATTAATTTGATAAATTTTGTGGTCTTACTTTGGTTCTTGAAATCAGAGTATTATTAATGTGAAATACCCCTTTTCATCTATTATTTTCCTGAAATGGAAGCTTCAATATTTTTGTCCTTAAATTACAATATGTTTTTATTATCATTGATGACGTTTATATTATTAATATTATTTGTTATTTCTTTAATGTATTTGCCCAAATTTTGGATTCAAAAGATGCATTTCATTTTTTAGATACATGGTGTTTTATTTTAGTTTTAAGTATTGGCAATTTTATTTTATTTTGTTTTTATATCCGTATTGACAGAACTATATAATCTAGAGAAAAAGGAATGTTAGGCCTTATCCTACCAACATGCCTAATATAAGTCAAATTAATTTTGTCCTAGGATGCAATTTCATTTGGGGTATTTTGTTTGTTTTTAAATCAAATAACTTAGATTCAGTTAGTTTAATTCAGGCTACCTGAATCCCACCATTCTGAAGTGGGTAGAGATAAGCATTTTTAGGAAAGTTCTGTGAAACTAACAAAGTTGAAATCAGCTACTAGAAGGATTTTTTTATGGATTATCCATTTCAAATCTTCCTCTTTAAAGAGAAGTCTTGAGAAAAATTACTACCAATTGTGGACCATTATTTCAGGTCAAATCCTCTGGGTTTCTTTCATTTAGAAAATTAACAAAAGCATTTACTCTAATTAAAATGAAAAACAACTGGCTGTTCCCAACAACATGTCTTTAACACATTTAAATAATTTTTTAAAATGTTAAATGTAGTCCCTTAGCAGTGCTCTATCTCATGCTGCTGTGGAAATTTAAATTATATCACCGTGTAGCATTCAATACGAGGCTGTGAATTTCTGAGATTTTTTCAGACTGCCATGCACTCTTGTCTCGTGATATTCCTGGTGGTTCTTGAAGTATTATCTTACTTCAGAAATATTTAGAATTTGCCATTTTTCTCTCAGCGGAGGATGGAAGAGGTACATCTTTCCATATTAAACCCTGTATACTGCATATTGTGTATATTGTATATATAATATATACAATCAGTATATATTGTATGTGTGTGTGGCTCGGCTTCGCGAACGAAGATTTGGGCAGGGCTGTCCCCACGTGGGTGTGCCCTTCCAGCCTGCGCAGTGGATTTTAGGTGAGGCTCAGCGTGCGCAGAACTGGCCCCACCGTTTCAGTCCTGAGGTTCATCTGCCACGGCCGAGTGAGCTTGGACGGTGCCAGTGAAGTTCTCAGGACTAGAACCTACAGCACCCGGCATTTCCCAGGAGGTCTCCCATCCAAGTACTAATCCGGGGCTGACCCTGCTTAGCTTCCGAGATCTGACGGGATCGGATGTCAGGGAGGCATTTAACTGCCATATATTGTATACCAATGAACTGTATGTTCATTGACTCCATGCCTGCATGAACCCTCTTGGGGGAATCTTTGTTTCATGACTGTGCCCTCCCTTAATACTCATATAGGAGACTGGCTTAATTCTTTTTCAGTTTTATGGCTACACTGCCTAAGATACGTAAATAGATTTTAACAGTATCTTTAAAAGGAACATTGTTTTGTCTCTCTCATTATTCTACTTTGTTTTAATTTAGTTTGGTTTGAGGAATTAATACAAGTGGAAATACTATTTCCTTTCTCAATGTAAAAATCTGGCTTTAAAAGCATTGTCTTTGAAAGAATATATTTAAGATGCTTTAATCAGTGTTTCTTATTTTCCTAAGTTTATTAATTTGCTTAAATAATGCTGAAAATCACTACATTTCTTAGCGAACATAAATAATTGAATATTCAAATGCCTTTTTAGCTTAATAGAAAGTTATAATATGATCTGTTTGGTTAATCTAACAGTAACTTCTATTTAAGTTATTATGAGTTTGTACTAGAAACAAGAATTGAGGGCATGCCCTGCTTTTCAAGTGATTTCTCAGGTTAGCTGTTTGGCATTGATCAAGTAATTTCCATTATTAAAATGTTATTAAAAATGTTCCATAATGAAGTCTTAAAGGAGCACTATTTTAAAAGAGAGATGGCCTTTTAAGCCTCTGGGGAGGGAAACCTTTGTGATGAAACTCAACACTTCCTTTCTCTCTGTCATCTTCATAACTCTAAAAGGATGTGTTAAATAACTAAAGCCAAGGTTTACAGAATCCCAGTGACAGAAAAGCTGATGTTGGAAGACATCTTTAGAGAGCAGCAACACAGAGGAGGATAGCTCACGAGAAAGTATACAGAATATGCCAATGTATTCAATGCCTTCACCTCAGTCTTTTCTGGTAAGATTTTTCTTCATGAATCCCAGATTCCTGAGACCAGGGGGATAGTCTTGAGAAAGACAGACTTACCCTCAGTGGAGGAGGATCTGGCTGGGGAAGGTTTAAACATCTGAACACACACAAGTCCATGAGGCCAGATGGAATGTACCTTCAAGTGCTGAAGGACCTGGTTGGTGTCATTGTGAGGCCACTCTCGATTTTCTTCAAAATGTCATGGTGACTGGGGAAAGCTCCTGGAGACGGAAAGAAAGCAAATACAAGCCCTACCTCCAAGAAGGGTAAGAAAGAAGATCTGAGTATCTGCAGGCCTCACCTCAATCCCTGGGAAGATGATCCAGCAACTAATCCTTGAAACTATTTCCAGATATGTCAAGGAAAAGAAGGTCATTGGGAGTAGTCAGCATGAATTGTTAAGGGGAAGTAATTCTGGACCACCCTGATAGTCTTCTACAATGAAATTACTGACATCATGAACAACAGGGCATGAAAGGTTGTCTGGATTTTAGTAAAGGCTTTTGACTTTGACTCCCATAACATATTCATAGACAAACTAATGAAATACAGGCTAGATATATGGACAATGAGGTAGATTGAAAACTGGCTGAACAGCCAGGTCCAGAGGATTGTAATTAGTGACACTGGAGACCAGTCACTAGCAGAGCAGTACCACAAAAGTATGATATTTGATCAACACTGTTTAACACCCCAATTAATGATCTGAACTGTGGCACAAAGTATACCTGTACAAGACTGCAGGCAATACAAAACTTGGAAAAGTGACTGATACACTAAATTGTTGTTCTGCCATTCAGAGCAACCTTGACAGTCAGGAGAAATGGTCAACAGGAACCTCTCAAGCTGAACCAAGGGAAATGCAAACTCCTGCACCTACGGAGGAATAGACTGAAGCACAAGTATGCTCTGGGTGCTGACTGACAGGAAAGTAGTCTTACTTCAAAGACCCTGGGGACCCCGGTGTACACCAAACTGAACATGAGCCAGCAATTGCCTTTGAAGAAAAGGCCAACATCTTCCTGAGCTGAATTAGGAAGAGAAGAAAAGACTTGATGGGAACCTTCTAAGGGTGTACATAGCAAAGTGAAGAAAAGAAGTGAAGAAGGTGCAGTCAGTGAAAATACAGGAGGCAATGAATTCAAACTGATACGCAGGAGTTTCTATTTTACCTGGCTACTGTGAGTGTGGTCATACACTGGAACAAGTTGCCCTCTGGTCTAGGTTATCTATTCTTAAATTCAAAACTTTAGCAATCTGCTGATCTTCTTTAAAAAAGGTGTTGAATCAGACGATCTCCACAGATCATTTCCAACCTCAATTATTCAGTGGCGGTTTTGTCCTATCTTCTTCATTCTATTGCAATACTTTAATTTTCCTTTCTCTTTCCTTTTACTCCACCACATTCTGTTAAAACCCTTTCTGATTTTCTAAGATTTGTCTCCCAAATTTTGTACATTTTTTACAAGGCTCAGATTTGCCCCTTATTTGTGTGCAAACCATTGCTGGTGTATATGCCTTCCAACAAAATATAAAGAAAGCTTTCTGGCAGAACACAGCTCCATAATGTGCTGCCTGCACTCAATGATGTAGTGCATCATCAAGCTGTGAATAGCTGATGAAGCTTACAGCAGCCTCGGTGCCCCAGTTAATTGTTTGTTCAAGCACCAAAACAGAGCTGACACCTGTGAAAACTTGGCTTTTGTTTCTTTGTCAACACATATGCATCATCCATAAATGCCTTGTTGATCCCTAATAGAAGAGATTCATCCATGGAATATCTGTTACATACTTGTCTCTACTAGATGTTTTAAAAATAAAGAGAGATTGCAGCACATCAAGGTATTATTCCTTATGAATTACAGTATGTCTTCTTTATGAGAAAGAGCCGTAAAATTGGTATTGATGATTGATCAGTGTTATTTTAGCTGCCTAAGACTTAAACTGCACAGCTTGATCAGCAAGCAAAAGTATTATGACTGCATAATCTGTAAAATCATCTTCCATAGTGTTAGCTCCCAGTGCATTCCAATAGTTTAATAAACTTGTTTACTTATGTATTTTCATTTATTAACTCATTTATTTACATGTCAATAATGACTTCATTACTCTGAGCCCCACAATTATTTCTTTATTTTATGCACATTAAGGTTAAGGTAAACAGTTTAAAACCGAAAACTTTGAGTTTCAGAAAAGATAGGAGAATAAATATTTTTCTCATCAAACCTAATGAGAACTCAGAAAACCTTTCATCTGTAATGGACTATGGAAAGAAAGAATGAAAGTGAGCCTGTAATTGCTTATTGAATAAAGAGGATGAAGAGGAGATTCTGAGTAGGGTTGAAAGCCAAGAATTTTTGAGTTATTGTTTTGCCACTAGCAAAACTTATTTTCATATTGCCATGCACAGTGCTTAAAATTTGTGATGAGGCCCGTAAGATTGTATATGTTGCCTGCTTGGTATGGAGCCCAGCAGTGAACCATGTTTAAAAATTTAAGGCCTAGGATAGATTTCAGCCAAAACGAATGTGAAGAGGACTTGAGAGAAGAGAAGGTGAAGCCTTAAAGACTCAATCCATTGCCACCTTGCCTTTCTGGAGTAGTTTTGCCCAAAATGTACAACTCAGAGTTCAGTTTAAGTAGAAAGAACCTACAGCTCTCTGAAACAACTCCATGCTATGTTTGCACTACTGTGCAAGTTCTTACTCGAAGGCAATTTTTTTTTCAGCATGGTTCTTAAAGTAAATTAGTCTACATCAATTAGTCCCTGCACTTCTGTACAGATAACAGTAGAGGACTTTCTGAATATGGATATATGTGCTTTACAAAGTCCTAATTTCTGAACAATTTTATTCCTTTTTTTATTATTTTAATTCTACTCATTTTAAATACAGTAAAAAATGAAGATCTGATAGAAAGAATAATTTATTAGAGATCATAGGATGGATTCATTTCAAAGCCAGGATTTGATGTGAAGGCTAGGTCAATGTTTAATTCATATGTAGTAAGGTTATTTAGACTCATAATTTTTCTTCCTTTTTTTTTCTTGATTTACCACTCTCATATTAATTGTGTTTCATATTACATGTATTAAAGTGAAGGAAGTGCCTCAGTTCCTCTTCTTTTTAGCAAGTTCATACTTCCACTGAAGTAAATATATTGCTTTCAACATTCCATAACAATCCCTCAAGGCCAGATTAGTATATGTTTTCAGGGTTATAGCATTCTTTTGCCCCATTTGTTGCTTTATTTTTTTATTCATTTTATTTTTGCTTCTCCTGCTCCCTGACTTCCAGAAAACTTTACAATTATGAAGCGAAACATAAACCAGTGAATTGGTGCAGCCTGAGACCAAAAATAGCCTGACACATAGTTCTGTAAGTTCTTAACCACTCCATTTATCTCAGCTGGGAATGTGGAACTAGGCATTTATCCATGGTGGAACATAACAGAATTTTCTATTATAAAATTTGTGATTTTCTTTAGCCCAAAACTCAACATTTGCTACAGTAGTTCAACAGGAAACAATATGATCTCATTCCCCTTTTGTATAGCTTCAGAAAGCAACCTGGATTTCCTATTTTGCAGACAGCAAAAATATATATTTGAAATTCAGATGATTGAAGGGACTGTACATTGTTCTCAGCTGAAACTTTTAATAACTAGTAATAACTGTGGGCTCCTCAGTCATCCAATGAAAGGAGAAAGTGTTCAATCTCGTGTGGTCTACGAATCTTGCCACAGAGAAGAAATAGTAATTCTTTTAATAAATTGTTTTTAAATTAGAAGAAAATATTCAGATCATGAAGGTTTTCTCCTATCTGGCACTACTACAGATGGCAAAAAAATATTGAACATATCTAGAAAGGCACTGGTTATCTATATAAGATGATTACAAGAATAATCTCAACTTTTACTACATTCTTAATTTTCCTGATAATTTCATATGGCACTTTCCCTTCTTGAATTTATCTTGAGGTCAAATTAAAACAAAATAAATCCTCCTTCTTTGGATATCATGTTTCAATACATTTTGCAGCCCACATGCCTATTACCTCCTGGCTTTCACACACAAGAAAAACACCAGAACAAGCATAGAAAGGAGAAAATGAGACGTATAAGAAATGTAAGGTATTAGATTATTTGTTTGTTTTGCTTTTTTTGCTACAGAAGAAATTAAACTAAATTTCTTGGTTTCCTTAAATTGTCAAAAGAGAGTGTTTCAGAACTTAGGTTCATATATATGATTATCTTTTTGGAGGTAGATATAGAGATATACCAGGTTTAGCTAGCACAGTACAGAGATAGATATAGGGTAGCTACAGGAGTGTAAATCTTTCTATCAGATATATGATCACAGAGGAGAGATTATGTTTCCCTGTTGCATGAGGCCAATTCTTAAAAAACACTTTACTGCCCAGTACCATGGTGGGCTTTTTTCAGAGATACTCTTTTCATGGAAAGAATATAAAAGCTATTCAGCCCTTCCCAACACCCTCAGTCTTGTAGTAAATTTCTGAAATATTTATCAGGGAACAGTTTCAGACAGCAAAGGTTTAAATCATTGTATTAATTGTGTCTTTATTTTTGTAATCCTGTAGAACTGAATCATTTGGGTTTTTTCTTCCAGTCTGATTGATGGACAAGCCATTGAAAGTGGAGTGCTTTGCTAAGTGAATGAACAGTGCAGTGCATGTAGAAAGGGCGATACTGTGTCTCTAACAACTAATCCTTAAGGAATTTATAAAACGGCAATGTGCCAACAACTTACAATATGAAAAGATTGACAGAAAAATATGAAAAGATTCTGAAGAGCTGTAATGTGAACTAGAATACATTTAGTGTTTGAATAGGGCAATTATTTGGCAAATTAAGCACAAAATCATTTAGTTTTTGCAGTTTGACATGATCCTCAAGAATGGGTGACAGTTAAAGAGTGGCAATGTCAAATCAGATGTCAAAAGTATAGTAATAGCAGGCAAATAGTAAATAATCTGGAAATATCCTTTCCCTTCAAAAACAACAACAGAAAAAAAAAAAACAAGTACTAGTACAGAAAATACTAAGGACAAAGGTTGGAGACAGTAATTGCATTTAAAACAGTATAACTAGCGTACCTGATTTAGCTAAACGTGCTTGTAGAAATTTGAGTTTTAGAATATATCATCTGAAATAACTCTTCTGAACATGTTGCAATTGGTACAACTTCAGCTATTATATTATTTGCTCTATTTTTATCCCATTTTATTCCATTGTTCTTCAGATTATCTAACACTGCCTCTTTTGTTCTTCTCTTCTGTCTTGGTTTGCAACCTTGTCAATTTGTGTCACATAGAACAGGCTGTCTTTGTCACTCTATTTCTACAGTTTTTTAAAGTAGTTCAATCTAAGAAAAACATTTCTTCCTTTTTTTTTTTCTGTGATTGTAGTTATCCATGTTTGTAAGTTCTTTCAACTTCAAAGGATTTTGCTGTGCCACATTGCATTCCTATACTTAAATGAAGCTGCATGGATTCATTTTAACTTAGGTCTTGGTCCATGGTTCTTACAAAAGGCACATTGTCTATTTTTGTCCTCTCAGTCAGGCTACTGTTACTCAATATTGACTTGCTCACTGCCTACTCTCCTCTGAAGATGAATTTTATTTGATGTGAAATAAATATAAGTAAAATATTTTGGAATATATTATAATATAATTTAGACCTGATTATTTTATACCGTTGATTTTACTTCCCTTTTCTAATTTAAGATGCTTATATTAACAATACTGAAAAGAATTCATAAGGCACATAATTTTTACCATATGTAACAAAGCACTACTGTATAGATAACATCTGAAAAAAAAAAGATTTCCAAGTGATAATGAATGTGAAAATTTTTTTTGAAGGTCCAGCATGAAAATTTGGAATTACAGAGTAATATCAGAGAAATTTTAGGATTGTGTCTGCAGTTAGCAAAAGCAGACCTAAGAAAAGTTCCAGTTGCCTAATAACAAGATATTCTACTACACATAAGATGACTATGTTCCAAGGAGTGGAAAATTACCAAATTTCTATCCTCATCTAAAATTTCATGCTGCTGCCAGGGGGTAGGAATAACTGTAATTGTCTTGGTAGCTTCTTTTTCCTTGACTTTCTCTTGGAATAGTGCAATCTAAAAAAGAATTAATTTGGGAGCAGACAATGGTGATAGGAACCATTTATTAGGATAGTGAATGAGGTAAAAAAAGGCTGAAAGATTTCTTTGAAGTCCTTCAGGGTGATATTTCCCAGAGTAAGGGAGATGAAATTTTATAGTTTCTTGGACAATTTGGAAAGAATGCTTTTAGACAGAAGATTACTATGAATTTTTACAAAGAATAAATTAAAATTGTAAGATCAAATCAGAACCAGGTTATGAATTTCTGTAAAACTCAGGCTATACTGTATAGGACATACACGTGTCTATGCTTGATTCTAGCACATTTAGATTTCATTAAAATATGGAATTCCACTATTTGCAACAGATATGTAACTAGTACAAGCACACTAGAAAAACAAAACACATGTGCAACTTCTAATTTTATACTAGAGCAAATCTGATATTTGTGTATTATACACCTTTTATTTTTGTATTTATAAATCAAACAAGAGAGTCCCAGCCTTTCCATGAACCACTCTTCCATCTTCTCTTGCCCAGGAAACAATGCATTCAATACATAAAATACAATACATACAATACAATACATACAGTATTTCCTTATATAAAGTTGATTTCCTTAACCTTTTGGATTTCCTAGTGTCTTACAGTTTTCAGAATCTTATGGATTCTATTCAAACTTTTCTACTACTCAACCTTCTCTTTCAGTATTTCAATGTTTCATAATTTGAAAATTCTCAATTAATTCCCTTTTTAACCTGCAAAGTCTAGAAGAGCAGTTCCTTAACTGTATCAGATGGCCTATATCAGATTCCCACTACAGACACAGCATAATGACTGCAAATATGTCAGTTGATCTGACCTCTCATCAAAACTTGCTTTCTGTTTGATTTTGGTTACTTGTGATGTATTGGTCAAAGGTAAACTTAAGCCAAAATTATACAACCTATTATGCCCAAAAAGAGATATATTCAGACAAGCATCACAAAAAACCTACAGTAGGAAATACAGCTTAGGATAATAAAACACATGAGTTTAGATAGTAGCTACCACCAATAATGCATTTTCTATATTCCATAAAGCACTGTTTGAACACCTTGGCGATCTAGCTTTGCTATCTAAAAGGCTTAGATGTCCAAGTCAAAGACAGTAAGTCTTTGCTGGTTGAAGAAACAATGGAGAGTCATGTCATCCTGAAGTATGTGGCGAAAACAGGTAAAAAGAATTGTCCTCTTAAGGTACTTGTATATTTCTGGAGATATTTGTGTTTTTCTCTAGTTCTGTCAGCAATGAAGAGAACGTACTGATTAGCTAATTCTTAGTTTTATTAATAGCCCAGCTATCTAAATCTGCATGAGGAATACCATATATTACGTGGCTACTACATCAGTCATTTTGAGTATTGGAAAACCATAAATGTATATTTTTGTACTATTTTACTTTATGAAATGTACTTTTTTCTGAGGAAGATGTTTGAATTGAAATATTTTTTAAAATAAATATATGGAGAAAGAATATCTTTTTGTGAAAATTGGTTTTGTACATTATGTACAGCACTGTTTTACTGCAGGAAAGTTGTGTTAATCAATCATCTTGCACTGGTACACACAGAAAAGCATCTTCGGTTCCCCTTTTTCTTCAGCCAATAGAAGTGATGGTGTGAAGCTTCTCCTATTCAGTGGCTAAAGGCAGTGTCATTTAGTACTCTCTTGGAACATGTTAGAGAAAATAATTTTCCTGTGGTACTGCAGAATGGCTGTGTTTTTATAGCAGAGTCAATCTACAGTATTATTCTGCAGTACTTTTATGTTTTGTGTCTATTCTCTTTATGGGTAAGCTGGCCAATGCAGCAGCATCTGAAAAAAAGGGTCAGTCTTAAAGGTCAGTTGTTGCACACCTTATTCTTACAATCCTGGAATAAAGGAGGCCAAATATCTGTCTTATTTTCATCTACCTTCACTGGAGAGTTTCTAAACTAGCAGAATTTTCATTCTGCTTTTTCTGTTGCACTTCTGGCTGCCGACTGTATCGATGCCTTTTGTGATATTAAGCAAGTATCCAAAGATCAGCCTCACTTCTTTTTGCAAAATAGTGATACACACTTTATAAGTACATGAATCAATTGTTTTAATTTGCCACCTATGTCACTCCAAATCATGCTAATGGAATAATTCCAGAACAATGACAAGCAGATAATATCTAAATCTATGATGTTGCAAATTGATATAGATGTTTAAATTTTTGAGGCAGTCAGATATTACCATGATGACTAAATTAAATTGTAAATGAGATTATTTTGATTAGCACTGTTTGTCTTGGTTGTTTTGTCTAGTTAATCATTGTGACCTTTCCAAGGGGGGAATAAATAGCTACATTATAAGAAGTATTTTTTAAAATAGTATTATAGAAATATGACATTTATATTTTTCTTGGTGAGAAGGCTTAAGGAACAAAAGTTTTAAAACATGTAATAAACAAAATTTAAAATTCAGAAAAGGAGAGGAAACATTAAAGAAAAATTCTCCATGAAGATGACTGTTTATAGTTGGAATTTGCTTTTATATATATATATATATATATGCCTTAAGAGTTTTCCTTATCACTATGCTCATGCCAAGATATTTAGGAAAAAATCGTGGGCTCTTGTCTGGCCTCAAGGGCAAGCAGAACAAATATGTGTAACTTGCAACTATATAAATAAACTCTCTGCTTTCATTTTTCTGTAAAAAGGAAAAGGAATGCTCCATTGCTGGGTGCTGAGAGCAGTGTCTGGTTCACTCCCAGGCACTGCCTGGGACAGGCATAGGTTCAATAAATTGTGGAATCACTTTTTGTTGGAGAGGATTGCTGAGATTGTCTCACCCATCTTGCTGCTCAGAGCATGGCAAATTTAGTTAGTGCCCATCCCCTCAACCTAATTATTGGATTTATCAGTCATAGTCTCATGGGAAACATTCTGGCAGGACATCATATACACCTGTAAAACTTCAGATGTTGACATCAGTGTTATCCATATCATAGAGCAGAAGATTTCCATTGTCAGGTAAACGAGCCAGCTTTTTTCAAGAATGCTGTACCTCCACTATGTCTTTCTATTCACTCACTCTAATAGACACTCTACCTTTTGATAGAAAAATTGTAAAGTAGGGCTCTTATCCCTCAACTGTAGTAGTCAGAACTCAGAGCAGCAGGGGCACACATGATCTCTAGAACTTTTTAAACAATTATTTCTGGTCTAGAATAATTATTTGATAACAGTTTCAATTAAAATATGAAAAATGAGAACTGAGTAATACTATCAAGATATTTTGTGTCCTCTAAGGCACTCCTATTATTTTGTAGCTAGGAGAGAGCTTAAAATTGCTGTCCTCTGAATTATTGCAGAATGACATGTGGAGCTGAAATAGCTTAATAATATGTCTATAACAGCAGCTCTTCCAATTACATCTCAGATGTGCATGAAGGATAATAAACCAGCAATCTCACTCCATTTTGCAAAGATAAATTGTTTGGTTTATTAAAGACATATCAAAATAAAGGTATTGTTCTGTGGCTGGAACACAGACAATAATCTAACATTTTCTGAATTTTAATTAGGGTCAGATAACTGATCTGTGAAAATGTCATAATAATCTATGCAGAAAACAACAAACTAACACCTGATGATTACTTGGGGTTCTTTTGAGAATTGCTTGGTATATGTCAAGTACCAAATCCTAGTGTAAGTGGCATGATAACTGCATGGTGTTTGGAGGTGTTTAGGAACTTTGAAGATAGAAATAAAGTCATTTTACTTGTAGCTAAACTGTGAAATTGCAAAAGAGTTATTCTGTTCTCATTTTGTCTTGCATGGGACGGTTTGCTTAACACATCTTTGTGTGCCCATGTAATGTCCTCAACACTAGTCATTGAAGATGTAGTCCTCTGACAGAGACCCTTCATTTGGTCTTCACACTCTTCCTTCTACAGACCACTTTCTAGTTCAGTTCTGATCTGTAATTTTGTTAGTGATAACATTCACAAAAGTTAATACAAACTGTATTTACATCACACATTGAATAGGAATGTCCTCTGTTTTCATACTTCCAGCCTTAAGAGTTCAGACATCAGAACAGTTATTCACTCTCCAATCAAATTCAGGGTTTATTATTATGTCTTTTGTTGATTAAATTTGGTGCACCTTTAAATCAATGTTTAATTAGAACCCTTGGAATTTACCAACATATTGTATTTTTTCCACAAAGGCTTTATATGGTAAAGAAAAATAAATCCATCCATTCTGACTTTCAGAGTTTACATGAGAGCCGTAAGCTTTGAGTTGTCAATATGAGATATTAGGAGGATTAATTACAGATAAAGTTATTGTATCAAATGGATCAATAAGGTATTAGTATTTGAGTTAAATTCTGCTTGTTTCTTTTCTGAAAATTAAAGTTTAGGTAATGTTTAAAAGCATCAACAAATATTTAAACATTTGTTATTTAATGTCAAGTCTGAGAATATTTGATTTCAAAATAATTTGTTGTAAAGTGAAATTAATTATTCTTTGGATAGTTTTAATTTATGTACCAAGTTTATTTTTCTCAAAAGTTTTCACTATCAAAGCATAAATATGGGAAACTCATAAACATTGATAAATGTTAGCTTTCTTCTATTGTTTCCAAAGTTAAAGATTTATTACAAAATATGTGTTTACTTCAAGTTAACATATTCAGCATGTTTTTCCTATGCTTACAATTACTCTTACGTTGTAGAACCTATCAGCGGATCTAAAGTACAGCCATATGATAAAATGCATCATGAAAAAGCAGATAGTTAATGGCATTAGAACCCTTAGAAGGACTATTAGAGTGTAAGTATATTTGCATAGCTAAATAACCTGACTGCATTAGCAGATTTTATTCACATAACCAATAGATTTGATTAAAAACTTGTGCTGGTTTTGGCTGATGTAGAGTTAATTTTCTTCACAGTGGCTGGTGTGGGGCTGTGTTTTGGATTTGTGTTGAACACAGGTCTGTTAATATAGAATTTATGCTTGCTTACTCAAAGTCAAGGTCTTTTTGGCTTTCTGTACTGCCATGCTGGAAAGGAGGTTGGGGGTGCATGGGAGGCTGCGAGGAGACACAGCCAGGATAGGTGACCCAAACTGAATAAAGGGGTATTTCACACCATATGACATCTGGCTCAGTATAAAGTGGGGGAAAGGAAGGAGGAACATCTGGAGTGATGGCGTTTGTCTTCCTGAGTAACTGTTAATGTGATGAGCCCCTGCTCTCCTGGAGATGGCTGAGCACCTCCTCCCCACAGCAAGCAGTGAATTGATTCCTTGCTTTGTTTTGTTTGTACAAAGCTTTTGCTTGCCTATTAAACTGTCTTTATCTCAACCCATGAGTTTTCCAGTTTTTACACTTCCAATTCCGTCCCCAGTCCTACTGGATGGAGAGTGAGCAAACAGCTGTGTAGAGCTTGGATCCTGGCTGGGTGTAAAGCACAACTGCAAAAGTCCCCAAAATATAAAGTTACTGGTTTCCTAATCATATGCTCCTTCTACTGATCTACAAAATTAGGCTACCTGATCCTGAATTTTATCGAGTTTGATGACTATATTATTTATTGTCCTTGTCTAATGTCTAGGTTAACATTTAAAATCTTTGCCTGGCATGAACTAGCTATGACAAAACTATGTTCCCTGAAGTTAAGCTGAGCATAGAACATTTTTTCTAATTCCTTGGCAAATACTCAAAATGGAAAAGCATTAACATTGTAATGCAAAGGAATTCCTTATGGATTTAAATGGAATTTAAATGTCTTTTAACAACTTCTGAACTGCTCAAACTTGTAAGCTCCAGCTCAAACAGAGATGTAAACTTCTAAGTTTAGAATTTTAAACTTTTAAGTTTGAAAACCAACTTCTGTGAGTGTCCAAAGGGAAAAGGATTTACTTGGTTGTCCAGTGTGCTGGTTTAAAGGTGAACCAGCAGGGGAAATGAACTCACCACGAGAGAGATTATAAGTCAGAGCTAAAATTTAATAATAATATTACAATAACAACACTGACACACAAGGGAAATTGCTTTCAACTCACAATACCCCAGCAGTATAACCCAGTGTCCTGGGGCACAAACCCAAGGGGGTTTGTTTGCCCTTGTGCTGAGAACCCTGTGGTTCCCCCAAGTCCAGAGCAAAAGGAAAAGAAAAACCTGTTGGTGCAGGCGAGGGCTGTGGTCTGGGCGAGAGCGGTGATCTCCTCCTGTCAAGGTCCTGCTGCTGCTTTGGATCCGACAAGAGGTTCCCGAGGTCTTCTTACCCACCACTTATGTACCCTCAGGGAGCACCCAGTCCCTCCCCCTGGGAGGGGACTCACACAATGGGTGATTAACTCGGAGCCAGGGGGTGTTGAGCTGTTGATGGCCCATTAGCAGCTCCGCCCCCTCAGGCTGGGTGTGAAGTGATAATGGCTCCCTGGGCAGCTGCTGCTAATGGCCCATTGACCTTGGGGAATGAATAGAGGGGGTAGAATACACAGCTTTGATCACCCCCACACAGGGTTAGCTGGTCCCTCCTGCTGAACTAGGACATCCAGATGGAAGTCAGGCATCTCAAGGCTTGCCATCTCTGGGCAACATGTAGTCTGAAAGACTGTCTTGAGTTTAAGCAATTGTTTTTCATCAGATGCCACTTTATAAGATATACTCTGAGACCTAAAAAATTTATATCCATTTTTCCATTACCCTGGATCATGTTACTGAAGGACTCTATTGTACTCAGGGTGGGAGAAAAAAAGATACATATTTTTGTATCTTTTGTTAATATCTTTCCCAATCGAGCATTTTAATATTATTTGGAAAAAAATATGGATCAGAAAATGGCTGTCCCTAATCTCAAGAACTGAATTCATAAAGAACTGAATTCATAAAGATAGGATAACAAAAACCCATTTGTTTCTTCATCTTTTTGCTCAACATTAACACCAGCAGAGACAATGCTGCTTACTGGAGATAGCTTTTTAATGACATATTTTGAAATATCCCATGTCTCATCTGAAATATGGTCTCAAGAGATGATCAGCAGCTATTGCCTCAAGACCAAATTTTTATATGTATCACTAAACAAGAGAGCTAGCCTTAATTTCATTTTTCTTATTAAATTGAACTTTATATATATACACACATATATATATACACATATATATACACACATATACATTATATATATAGACACACACATTATATATACATATGCATGCACATACATACATACATACATATATACACACACACACACACACACACACACACACACACACACATATATATATATATATGTGGCCCAGAAAAAGCTCTCAAGTTTTTGGAGAAAATGAATTAATAAGAATATTGGAAATCACTATTGCTTATAGCATTCCCAGATAATAACTAAAGTGGATTAACCAATGAAATGGAAAAAGACTATGTAGATAAAGTAGCAACATACATAGGAGAGCTGACACTGTACACAAATCTATGAGCCTTAAACAAAGTGATCAAGCAAAAATTTGACAGATGCCCAAATTTGTGATGTAACAAATGAATCAACTGATGTCAGCATTTCAAACACTCTGAATAGCTCTTGAGGGTACTGCCCCAAAAAAATCAGTGTTAAAGTACATTTATTACCTCACTGGGGAGATATAGATTCAGTCTGTTACTCTTTGATTTTTGAGCTCAAGAGCTTTTATAGAAGCATAGCCATTATACAAATTACATGTTTAAAATGGTTTCACCTTGATGAGATTACATAAGTATTTTCAAGATGTGTGTTTTAGCTGTTTGACCCTACCACAGAATTTCAAAAGAGTACCTTATTTTAATATGAAAGAAGAATAAGAAATTTATTATAAGGAAAGCATCAGAAGCTTGAATTTATTTTGAATTTTTCTGGGGATTATATTTTTTTTACCAGAAGAAAATATATTAATATGATTTTTTTCATGCCATAAACTGTTGGCACAATTTAGTCTCAGTTGTTCCACAGAGGTAGCATCATATTTATTTGGCAGCTCTGTGAAATAATTTTTCAAGCACTTTTGGGTAAATCAAATAGTACAATTCTAATCAGGATATATCAGAAATTATATCAGTCAGCATGCACAAAAGATTCTCAAAATATTCACAAGGAAAAATAAGCTGAGTAACAAAATAAATTTAATAACATGATAAAATTGTAATGAAAGAATAATGAGTAATAACATTTTTGCATTAAATAATGTTTTGGAACATGATAAAAATGTTACTGTTGGGTTTGCTGCTAAGATTATGCTCGAGACACAGGATTGGATTTAAATGGTCACAGATACCTCTACAGGCCTTTTATAAAAGCATTTCCTTGTGCCAAAATATATACAGTATTTTCATACTAACAATATATCATACATTTGTGGAACAGTGACAGATGTGTCCATTTTTATGTGTGTCAGATATATCATCAAAGAATCACCTGAAAAAATGGAGATTATTTTTTAATGATGGTTCTGGTGGTGGTAGAAAATTACACTGGATTGATAACAAGCTTATTCAATTTATATGTTATAGGGAAACTTTTAGTTATCTAACAGAGATTACTGATTTCCAAGGTCTGCCTTTAAAACTATTTAGCAACATTTAATACCCCTAGTAAATGAAATTAAATTATGTGGGCTGAATTTTGATTTTGTAAGGCATTTAAGGAATTATTCAGTCAAAGGTGTAAGACCTGCCTTTGGAGTGTTTCTCAGGACAGGTTAATTCTACAGCAAAATTTTTGGGATCTTTCCATAGGAACACTAATCAGAAAACAGTGAAAACAAACTACAAAGTAGAAGAAGCACAACAAAGAAATCAAAAGGAAAATGAAATATTCTTCATTTACAGAGATAAAACCACAGCATAGATGGGAAAAATTTAAAGTAATTTAAATTACATTAAACAGGTTTCAGGATTTAAATAAAAATTAGAATTAATATGTCTGTATAAACAGTCATTGGCAATAATAATATCGTAAGTGACTACGTTCTTACAATGGTGGATAAGTTGATGTATCACATTTTTTCTCATCTCAGACCTGGAGTCAAGCACCGTAACATACTGGATCTATTAGGGTGCTATAGTATGAAATCAGGAATGGAAACTGCTTTGGCAAAACATGGAGCAGCAAAACTTTCTACAAAGAAACGGAAGTTGGTGACAGCAGTGGTCTTTGAGGGATCAAAACTTAAGAAATGGCTTGATATTATAGGAGTTATATTTCATTGCTTATAAAAGAAAGTGTAATGTATAAAAAAATGTTTTCTAGGGGAATTTAGGAGTCATAAAATTAGGGGTAATATCAGAATTGCCTAAAAAATAAATTGAGGCAAATGAAAGTAAAGAAGATTTAAGTATGATCCCCAAATTATGGAACAGATGGAAAATAAGTAATAAGATTTAGAGTTTTTGCTTGCTCTTCTTTTGACTCTTCACTGGTCTTAATACCACTTGGAAAACTCCCACAGGCCCACTAGAGTGGAAAAGTATTCTGAGGAAAACTAAAAGCAACAGGTCTCTATTCTCAACCACAATTAAAGAGTATGATTTAGGAATAAATATGAAGGACTTAGATAAGAGTGACTGGAGACTAAGTAAAAATTTCTGAAAGAGGACATGAATAATAAATAAGTGATTAATATAAGGAAACAGGAATGAGATATTCAGGATTATATCAGCACATAGCATAAGTGTTCAATATAAAAGTTTTTAATAGTCTCTGCAGATAAATAAGAACAGAAGAAAGACTTTGTGTCTCTCTTGTGTCCTCTTTCCAGCAGTGGCTGTCAGAGAGTACTTAGAGAAGAGTAAACTGCAAAAATACTTCAGCTTAATGTCCTGTTTTCAGTTTAGTGACTTGTTGATCTAGTCAAGGTTTCTATATATTTAATGACCTAAATCCATTTCTTTTCTACAGATATGACACGTTTCTTTCTGTAGGCATGCAATTTTTATTTCGGTTCTGTGTTTTGATGAAGAAGGCCATCCTTCAGAATAACAACCTTATTTTCTTTGGTTGGATCTCGGCTTTATTTATATAGTTTCTTGTCTCTGACCTGCAAGTAATGTTGAATTCTCAAGCCCAATCCACACGTTTGTGACACTCATACCACCCTGTTATATCCTTCCTCTCTCTTCCAGACTTAGAAATTCAATTCTACTTTGCACTAGAATTGGACCATATTTCTGATCATTCTTCCTCCCATTTTCAGTTCTGCATCATCCTTTCAGAGACCATAATTGTTGGCAGTATTCAAGGTGTAAATTAACAGTTTTATAATAAAGTTTTTTAACTGTCTCTTTTTTCTAATATTTTGTACATTTATTTCTCATTGCCTCTGAGCACTACGTTGGTGTTTTATGCAGCAAAACCAAATAGACTTACTATATCCATGTTTACACTGGTTCAGTGCTACAGCAACATCCACTTCTGCTGGTTTGGAAGTTTTGAGCAGAAACATAGACTTTACTCTTTAAAATGTTAATCTACTTATCACAGGTAATATAGAGTATATGATTGCTGAGTTGCAGAGGGCAAATGTGAATGGTATTGCTCCTTTTTCCACTGGATGTGGGGCCCTGTTGTAGGTTATTGATTTATGTGCATGCAGCATGCTTAGTCAGGGGAGGCACTGATGGAGCAATCCTCCTTCCTGCTCTTCTTTTCTTCCTCTTCTCATAAGAGTTCTGATCTCATCCTCTGCTTGTATTTTCTGCTACAGACTGTATCAAACAAGTTTCCCTTATCAACATGATTATGGACAATGTTGGAACTTGTGAGACCAGGTTGAATCTTCCCAAGCATACCATGCTCATTCATGTGTCCACTAATTCTAGCTCTTGCAGGAGTCTTATTCCATAAAGAATTAGCAAAGACATTCTAGGATTCACTCATGACAAATGAAACCCAACGCTGTGTTAAGCACCTTTCTTACAAAATGAAGCTAATAATGGTAAGACAGTTTAGTGGTTAAACTCACTCAGATTGGTGTTCTATTTATCTTTGATAATCAGCCCAGGAGGGGATTTCTAAGTGTGTTGAGTTGACTCTGGCTGGACAGGGAGACATCACTGACTTTACCACTACCAATCAAATTAGGGTAGGGTAATCAGAAATAAAAACAAATATTAAAAACACCTTTCGCTTACCCCTCCCTTCTTTTTGAGCTGAACTTCACCCATGAATTCTCTCCCTCCTCACGTCCACCAGAAGTGCCGGGGATTGGGAATGTGATTGCAGTCAGTTCACATATTGTCTCTGCAGCTCCTTCTTCCACACCAGGAGGACTCCTCAAAGTCTTCCTCTGCTTCAGCAGGGGGTCCCTCCCAGAGGAGATAGTCCTTCATAAACTTGTCCAACATAAGTCCATTCCACAGGCTGCAGCTCTTCACAAACTGTTCCAGCATGCCTCTCCTATGGGGTGCAGTCTTTCAAAAACAGCCTACCAGCAAATCTACTGTAGTGTGAGCTCATCTCTCCACAAATCCTACCAGAAGCCTGCTGTAGCATGGATTTCCCATGGGGCCACAGTCTTTGGTCATCCAGCTGCTCCATAAGGTGGTCCTCTGTGGGCTGGAGGTGAGTATCTTTGTGTAAGGGCTGTTCTTAGCGTATTGCTTATGTCAACCAAAATCTAAGAAATTCCACTCTATATTGTGTTCTCTTTCTCAAAGGCAGACCCACTAACTACTGTATCCAGTCTCATAATTCCCAGAGACAGAGTTGTGTTAAATTCCTAGACTTCAATACAAAAGGCCTTTATTATGTATCTTTTTTATGTCTGAGAATTTGACATGCATACAAATCAACAAAGAAAGAAAGAATTAAAATACATAGGTAACAATAGTGAACATTGATATCAACTTGATTGGGTTTTGGTTGCTTTTGACTCAGGACAAATTCAAGTAGTAGTAAAATAAGATGAAAAATGTTATGGGTTTTTTTTTGTCACATCTTCATTCTGGGGAAATTTTTAAGGTCATAATTATATGTAAATATGTGTTATAATCGTAACAACAGCATGCAGACTGCAGCCATCAATACAATGTAGTAAAATCATCTCCCTAGATGAGTTATTCTGTGGGCTTTTATGAAGACTGAGTCTATATGTAATCTTTTCTAAGTCAAAACATGTATACTAACACAGAAGGGTACAACTAACCATTCAGCCATTAATTTATGGCCATATATTAAGACTCTGCATGTGCGAGAAATGAAAACATTTAGTCTGGAGATTTCCATTACATTTGTCATAAGTACAAATTTTAAAGAAATTAAGTTGAACTTGGGAATAAACTTTGTGAATAAGGCTATATCCATAACCTAGATCTTAAATAATTCACAGAATAGCGTTTCTGAGAAAGCTGTTGAAATATACAATGTACATTTTTTGTGTGAATTGCTCAACTTAATTGGAAGGACTTCTAAGGAGCACAGGGCTTTTTCAGGGGAAGAGAGTGCTTTGTGTATTGGCATTATAAATGTTTTGAGAATAGAGCTCTCAAGGATTAATTGTATAATGTGCACTAATAAAAACACTGACCAAGGCACAAGCACGAGAGAGACAATAATATATTTGAAGAGTTTTCACACAACGTTCCTGTTGCTAGGGAAACCACTTCCTTCATCTGTACTTCTTCCAAATATATCTATCTCTAGGTCTTCTCTCAGTGCAGATCACAATACAGTGTTTAGTAAAATAGTAAAAAAAAATCATATGTTCATATGGATGCATATATGTTACAAGAAATTAGTGCACTTTTTAATAATCTGCAGAAATTGTGGAAGATTCACATCGGCAACATCATTCTGAATGTCACAAAGAAACCTCTACACCAGAGCCATTGTATTTTCATTTGTTTGCTAGTATTTTTACCTTTTTCTTTGTTGTGTGCCTAATTTCTGCAGTGTCACTGTTACACCTATGTGTAACATTTTTAAATAATAAATGTATCAGATGTCCTACTTTTATTAATCAGGCATTCAATCCTTGCTACATATTATTTTCCAATGAAGAAGGCATAAATCTGAAATAAATGTGGTTCTGCATGCAGCTGCCTGCCCTGAACTCAGACTTTGACATGGAGATCAAATAGATCTATCACAGTTGTGCCTACAGGCACACTGACAGCACCAAGCTTTACAATAAACACTGCCTGTCATCACTCTGCCTCATTTAATCTCTTGGTTCAGTGGCAGAGAGAGGCTCACAGAACAAGGCAACATTTTGGGTTGAGAAATGGTAGTTCCTCTGGATCTGTCATGTCCTACATAAGGCTGAAGTCTTTCCATGTGAGTTCTTCTTCTGCTCCATTCTGCCTCAACCTTGTTTGACTTATGAAAAACTAGTTTATGCAAGCACTGGAGAGGTAGTTCAAAGAAACACAGAGAATGATTTAAAATGGAGAACAAAACCTAATGTCATTGTTCTTTCTTAAGGACTAGAGCCCACCACATTCACAAAGCAAGTGTAGCTGTCTTTCAAATTAAGTGAGAACAGCAAGCTTAAGTGTGGCAACAAGACAACTAAGCTCACTCCATGTTTAAAATACTGTCTTCTATCTTCAAAAGAGGGAGAATAAGATCTTTCAGAGCTCAATTCTTGTTTGAGCTTAAAAATAGAGACTGGAATTTGAGAAGCACTTACTTTAAGGATTTGTTATTATGGCAAGATATGATGTAGGACATAAACACAGGTTCTAATCCGGGTTTAATGTGTAATATTAACAAATGTGTTGGCTACATCTTTTATGACTGTTATGGGTTTGGCCAGATGGTCCTAAATTTAGGTTTTAAAAGTTCAGCTAGGCCTGGGAATTGTCAGCTGACTTGAGCTGGACTGAGCTAGCTAACAGCTGACTTCTTCTGGCCAATAATATTGTATTCCATACCATATTGCATCATCTCAAAAGGGGTAAGAGCTGGTGTGTGGGTGTGGCTTGTTCAGTTGCTTCACAGCTGTGGTGCCAGCAAGACACTCTGCTGTCCCAGGAGGGATAGGGAGGCCCAAGCCCAGAACACCATCTTACCATCATGTTATCTTAGGGAAGTAAAATGTTTGTTCTTAGCTTTTCTCTCTGCTTAAGTCTGTCTCTGAAGAATTGACTTCTCTAGAATGATTTGTAGTTAAAATGGTAGAATTTGTGTTTACTGGGAACTGGGAAATTATTTCTTGTTATACATAACTTGTGTAAGTGTGTGTTATATTGTAGTTTCCTCTTAATTTTCTCTTTTCTGTATAAATACACATAGTTAGTTTCAGCATAAACCTGCTTTGAGGTTTTTTTTTCCCTCTCCCTCTTCTTTTTCCCTTAGCTGGTTGGGGGGAGGAAGAACCCTTTTCACCCTGTCCTGGACAGTTGGCGTTTTGCCAGCTCAACCCAGGACAATGACTCTGTAGGACATGTCAAACTTCAGGAGTTTGCTGTTCCAGTTCTGCAGCATATCTACTAGTGGAATAGCATACATGGTCTTTTGTAGCAGTATGATTATTCGTATTCTTTGAACGAAACCATAATAAACTACTTCAGTCCTTAAATTAAAGCATGAGTTGCTTTATCAAACTAGAGTTAGAGAGAAACTGGATATTTTGAAATGGTTTCTCAAAGGTGCAAAACAGTTGGAAGCAAGAATAGATACTGCATCAAAATAAATAAAATAAATAAAAAAATAAAATAAATTTAAATTTTTGATCTCTCTCTATATGTATATTTTGATTTTGATTACCACTGACGATGTGTTGATTGTATAGTAATAAAAAAAACCCCACATCTGAAAGACATTATATTTTTTATCAAATAGAACCAATGGTGCTTAAGCCAAATATTTTGGTTAGGAATTGAATTTGCTCAAAATCCGAAGTTTTGGAAAACAAAATCAGGTTGTTTCTTGGTGGAAAGTTAGTAACACAAATGATAAGCTCCTGGATAGTGACATGTATTAAGATTTTTGTAAGGAAAAGAGTTGTAAGAAAATTTTGTCAAATGTCTATAAAACTTCAGAGCTGGTAGTCCTTGACTAGGCTTATTCCTCATTACTTGCTCCACAATGTCTATTTCCCATTTTAAAATTTAACACATACAAGACATTTAGGGATTATGAAAGAAGATATAATTTATGTTTTGCCTTCTTTGTGAAATTTTTCAGATCGTTAGTAGGAGTGAGTTTACCAGACAGGCTCATGGCAGGAGCTAAACTGTCAACTGGTACCACAGCTGTTATAATCAGCATCAAGTCTTATGGCTATAGCAGGCTAATCTGTCTCCTGAAGTTCTCTATCCACCTTTAGCTACCACAGTAACTAAGTGGTTGGTGTGTAATTTAAAACCTGTCTGGGATGGCCCCAGACTGGAATGCAGGCAGCCAAGTGGCACATGGAAGGGACAAGCCTGTCTTTCTGCATGGAGCGACCATCCTCCTCCTCCAACCTTTCTTCTCAACCTCATGCTATAGAAATTACTAATTACAGTTGGAGTTGGCATGCTTGATACAGACTAAACAAAGGATGTTTTTTTAATCAAGCTCACCATGCATCTCATCCCTGAATTTGAAATTTGTGTTGTGTGTTGTATGTTTTTTTAGCAAACTGTTAGATGCTGAGATGACAAACTCCCTATACTTTATCACAGGGCAACTAACATCGAAATAACTGCAGTTTCTAAACAACACAAAACATTAGATCAAGAAAATGCAGTGGAGTAGGTACCTCTTAAGAATGGTGACCAATGACTGTTCTAAGCAGGGTTGTGACCAGGTATATATCAATAGTATCTCACATTAAAATTTTTAAACATTAGCACTGGTAACACAAGATTGTGTCTTTTCACTCATTTAAAACAATCTGAAACTGAGTATTGATTCCACACTGTTTAGCAGTTGACATATATTGGTAGTTTTTGGTAGGATTTTATGGTGGTGATTAGAAACTGCTGCTTTTTTCTCCTTTTTCACAATTTCTTGTTTCTGCTGCAAATCAATACATTGATTTCTGAGTAGTGAAAAAGCCATCCTCCAAAAGCTGGTCAAAGAAATTCTTCCAAGTAATTCACGAAAAGAAGGATAACTCTGCTCTATGCCAGTATGATACATAAATATAAAACTTCAGTAATGGAAGAAATTAATTTACAGGTTGGCAATTGCCAGTCACGTCTTTGGGTGGAAGAGACAACCTTTGTAATTCTATAAGGAAAAAACAGGAGGCACTCAGTCATCCCATTCCATCCTAAAACTAGATACAGAGGGGGTGGTGATGCAATGCTCAATATGTTCACATATCTCCATGTTTCCTCATTTAGGATCATCACCATCATAACACTAACAGGTCTGCACAATACCCAACTGCTGTTGCTACATCTGTAGAAGTCTGGCACAGGGGAGAAAAGTCCAACAAGGCCAAGATCAGGCTGGGTACTCAAAACAGTTCTGCAACCGTACCAGCTCTCACCTAGTATATGAACCCTTCTATCCATAAATCAGTGGTATCATTCCCCATCTGGAAAACAATGTGATCTCAAAACTCAGAGGAGCTGATTTTAGCAGACTCCAGAAACCTGTCAAAGACAAGTCAGTATGGCATTTGTCACTGTGACATCTGGCTTCTTAAAGCCTTGTGAGACTGCTCTCATGGCAGCTGGTTAATGTCGCTTCTCAGAGTGCAAAAAAATTTTTGTGAAAACACTTTAAGGACATGAGGCAGCCTTTTGCGTCAGTTCTCAGGAGTGACCTCACAAGTTAGTGTAGGCAGATTGCTATACTGACCTTCTATAATCATAATATAGTAATATTATTATTAAAAAATAATAAAAACTTTACAATGTTAATCTCATCAAATCAATACTCTTAATATTGCCAGTCTTATACTCTGAATAAATCTGTATTTCCAAAGAGTATGATTTGTTTAAAGTTTATATTTGCAAAACATAATGAGGTTTGCATTTCTGCTGTTCAGTGTATATTCTGAACTTTAAAGTGTCAGCAAACATAACATCTAAAAAGACAAAAAATTAACAAAAAGAAACTTAGAAATTACTCCATATCTTAGGAAAGCTATTTCTGATTTGTTTCACTATAGACTTAAAAACACATGACACAGAGTATGCATGTCTCTATGATTATCAGCTTTATATACTTAGACACAAAGATTATCTGAAATTAAGATGCACTTCATTATCTTGTGCATTGTTATTGCAACATTTTCTATTGATTACCACAGATTGTCCAGATTGTGTCTGAGCTCAGGGAAAGCTATTTTTTTCCTTTTCCTTTTTCTTTCTTTCTTTCTTTTTTTTTCTTTTTTATTAATATCTTTCTGTTTACTCTTGGTGTGCTGGCACTTCTTTTTGTAATAATCTTTTGTGATCACTGTAAAGGATGATTGATGGTGTTTTTTCCCATGATGCATTTAATTGAATGTCTGACAGTTTTCTATTCCTCTAAACACTTCATATCCACTGTTTCTGTGCTTCGTCTCTGTCTTCATTTCATCTTTCTTGTCAGTCAAGGTTGAGAAGAAAGAGGTGTTTTGTCATCTGCTTTTTTTAAAAAAGAGAAGTTGTAAGGGTTGCTTTTCTCATTTGTTATACATAGAATCCATTGGGTAAAAAGTACAACAAAATTATTCACAGATTAGATATTAGCTTTAGGTATGAGCCTGATTTTTTTCATGTAAATAATAAATTCAAAAATTATAATTCATCAGGCCTCTAATATGTAATTCTCATGCGCAAGTCTCTATAGTGTTAAGCAAAGACAAGCATGCCTTGGACTTTTAATTCTACTAAAATTCTACTGCACCAAGGTGTTGGTTTGCATTCTCCCTTTCCCTCCTCAGTGTGTATGTATATTCACAGTATTACAATTTAACACCTGCAAGCATCCAAACAGCAAGTACTACTTTAGCACAATACCATGGAAGTTTACAACTCACTTTCTGAGCAAGAAATATCTGAAAATACTCCAGATATTTTAAAGGTAAGAAAATAATTTCTTATTGCTGGACAGAAATGTATATTAATTCTACTTTCCCTTGAGTTTTGAAGGGAAAGTGGAAGATGAAAAGCACTAGACCTTTGTTTTGAAAATATATTTGAAATATTCTCAGAGCTTGAGCTTTTGTAAGGAAGATGTTTCCACCATCCAGACTTTAAGAGAAAAACAGTAAAATTGTAAATAATAATTTCCAAATTTGAAAATGCTTCATTTTCTTTTAATAAAATTTATAAAACATGTGAATTTTTATATTCATATTTGTAACTGCAAAAACATTTCTTTAAAAAGGGAGGGTTTAACAAAATTTCAATTATCAAGTCAAACATATCTAGGTAAATATATAAACGGATTAAAGAGTTTGTAAGTTCATAAGCAGACTAAAATATCACTTTCTACCTAGCTGAAGGAGGTTGGGGGGTGTGGGGTGTTTTTGGTTGGTTGGTTGGTTGATTTTTAGCAAACAAGAAGATACAGGGTTCTATCTATTTCTTTGATCTAGAAAAAGGGTTGTGTGCCCTCAAATTTTATACAACTCTTTTGTGACCCCATTATAAAGGGGAAGTGTGAAAACCTGATCCCCATATCTCACAGTGAGTGTCAAAGTGTTTTTCAGATGTTACATAAATCCCCCCATCTCCTTTCAAAATAGTTTCCAAGACCCCTGAAAAATTTCACACTTCATGATACAAAAAACCCAAAACAAACCCAAAACCAAACAGCATTGTCTTCTCACTGTGTTTGAAGTCCAACAGAAAATGGGTGTTTTGTGGTTCAACCTGTCCTTAAGTCAGTTCTTCGTATCTCACCTTGGACACACGATGAGGACCCTAAACAGCAGTCCCAGCTATTCAGCTCGGCACAGCACCCTCCTGGCATCCCCTTCCTGAACTTCTCTGGCTGTCTTGTGGCCCTTTCTCACTTGCAGCTGACTTGAAGAGCTCATCCCCTTGTTGCATTGCACCCCATAAGCACACCTTAAGTCTTGATTTGGGCTCTGCCTAGTGTCCTCTCCTGCACACCTTCTTTCTCTGCTTTATTTTTATGATTGGAGGCAAATTACTGTGAAGATCGTGGTTGGAGAACTGAAGACTAACAACCTTTCAATTCTGCATTCAATAGTGAATCCCAATGAGCTTTGTGGTTATGAAATTATGCTTCATTTCACCTTTTATATCACAATATGAAGTATTAATATCCAAAGAGGGTTAGTATTTTTGCTTAAAACAAAACTGCTGTGCTTTTATGTACTTTTACAGCTTAGGACAGGCATTTTCCCCTGTATCCCCTGGACTGTCTTTAAAAGAAGACACTGATATTTGCAATTTCATAACCTTATAACAAAACTCTCCAGTTTTGGGCTTGGAATATTTTTATATTATATTTAGTTATATTTATATTATATTTAGTGGATGACTACATAATAAAAAATTTTGAGTACAGTGAATGATATGTTAACAAGGAAAGGAAGAGAACGGAAGGGAAAAGATGTTCAGTCTGTGCACCTATATTCTGCTCACCCATAATAGAATTTAGTGACAGAACTGTCATGCACCCTGCAAAATACTTCATGCAGACAAACACTGCTTTGGGTAAAATTTACCCCACTCAAAACAAGAGCAACAACAAAAGTCTATATTTTGCTACTGTACCTGGTTTTATAATCATTTCTCCTATGCATAGGTTTGCTACAGCATTTTACAGCAAAAGTTATGACCAGCATCTCTCATGCTACCTTCCACAGCTATCTTTGCACAATAGCAGGATCCCACAGCTCATTGGTTTAAGATACAGAGATATCTAACTTGACCAAGTATTCTGCAATGGAACAATCTCAACTATGCTACCTGATATGGAGACACCTGCTCAATCAGCTGATACTAACTGGAGAGAGCAGAAGCAGGAGGTACTAAAGCTCAACTTCTTAGTCTTCCTTTTATTGCTGCCTGTGGAGCGTTCTGCAGATGGCCTGTGTAGTAAACAGCCACATTTACAAGTCTATAAACTCACTGTCATAAGAGAGGAAGTTTAAAAATGGGAGTGATCCTTTGTTCAAAATGACAGACAAGTGTAGCAGAGCCTCAATTCAAGGATGGGTTTGATAAACTTCGCAAAATCTGTGTATTAAAACTGCAAAGTATTTTGGAGTATGATGGCAGAAGAATTATGGTCATGTATTTATAGCATATTTTCTGTCTGGTTCATGATTTGCAGGACTTAATGGGTAAATGAGGATGAAGTCTCTCTTCTTGACATAAAATTAATCAAAGATTCCTAGCTTTTAAATCCAAAAAGTGCATTATGTTCATCTATCCTGACCTTCTGAAAAATTATACGTCGTGCTTCTGTCTGAAATGCTTGTACCACATTTTTTTTCGCCTGATTTATGTAGCTGGGCTTTTTCTCATATACCAGCAGAAGTCTGCATTATAGACATCTATACCTGCCCTAATCACTCCATCTACCTTTAATGTCAGTGGAGAGAAATAGGTACTTTTATTGGGTGACCTAATATTTTTTTTGTCAGCATTAGGATGGAATTAATTGTGTCTTTAAGATGTCAGACATAGGCATATGCAAAGTAAGCATATTTTTTGCCTCAGAACAATGCTATCAAAAATTACTACATAAACTGTTCACAAAGTAATTATCTGTATTAATATTGGGTACATTAATTGTTCGGTAACAACTTCAGATCACTGGGCACTGCTATAGTTCCTTCTCCTAGTTTAGAAAGATGTCAGCTTCCTGCTGCTCCTGTTAATTCAGAAGTTTTTCTCCAGAATATCCATTTTCAGAAGGGTACAAGAGTCTGGAGTTCTCTTGTGTTTGTTTTTTATGGCTTTTCTTTCTGCACATTATCCTTTCTAAAACTACTCTTGTGTTCAGTTTCAAAAAAATCATTAGAAATTGAAAAACTCTAAACAAAAAGCTGTTCACCCTCTCATTGCCACTACTGTAAATATGAACTTACTCTAGTAAAATAATGGAATCCTATTAGATTTAAAATTAAGTTAGAGACCTGTTACTTGTAAGCAAACAGATTTTAAATTTGTGTTTATTGCACTATCTTGAAGGAAATATTTTATCTCACATACTTACACTTTGTCCGTAAGCAGAGCCAGCTCTGAAAAATGGCCAGATGAAAACAAAATTTCTTCTTCCTATTCCTCTTAACATATCGCAAGTGATTAGTGACAGAAATCCCTTGTACTCAAAGTTCTGTCAGAGCTTGCCTCCATAGGGATTTATAATGCTCTTAAACACTGGTGGTAAGTCCTTCAGTGCATAGCACTCTTTCCTCTATTAATTCAAACATGCCAATTTACGTGTAAGCCAGGAGAGAGGCATTTTTATTTCCTTTTATTTTGTGTAAATTAGTTTGGATATTTTTGATTTAAGGATATTTAAAGTCATACTACCAAGCGCGTCAACCACTTTGGTGGAAGTGGGTAGCTTTAATCTCTCCCTCACTAGTGTTCAGACATAATTTCCCATAGGAGAATAGAATGAATCACTTGATCTCAGCTATCTTAGGTGAAAATCTGAGGTGGAGAATACTGTATCTAAGATTATTGAAATTCCTCCAGGTAGATTTACTAGGCATCCCTGGCATTTTCTTGATGTTTTCTACTAGTTCAAAATTAATCTTGCCAGTAACCTACTGTTTCAAAAAGTAGTAATATGTTAATTTCTAATCATACCTTTATCTCCTGATTTATAGACATGTACTTCAGGGGTAATGAAAAAAGGTGTACAAAATGTACAGCATGCAAATTATAGAAACACACAAGCACTTAGGAGCTGGCAAAACAGGAAAAGCAGTGCAAGGATTTAGACACATCCCAGGACAACAATCAATTTTAATTTAATAAAAAGAGAAATTGTATGAAATTATGAATTTATGGTACGTAGTTATTTTTAACTCCTTTTCTCAGGGGTCTTTTTCCAGTCCCTATTGCTAATTGGTCAATAATACACATTATTTTCTCCTGATGAACTCAGAGGTTTGAGTTGAACCTTTGGATAGATTTTTTTAAATAATACATTGCTTTTAGCAGCTTTATTTTATCATTACAATTCACACAGAAACTCCACTAAGTTGTTTCTGTTACTGAGAATCTTGAAAAAGGTGCAAGCTCTGCTAAAAAGACCATTTTTTACTTTTATTATTATTATTTTCATAGGCAGCCCTTAAGGTAAAAAAGCAGGCTGAAGCAAAAGTATTTGTATGTTTAATCTCAAAGGTCTGGCAAAGTTCTGTCAGGGAAGTAAATTTGTAACCTAGTATTAAGGTGCTTAAGCCTACTGACTAGCAAATACTATGAAAGAGATGTGGAAAAGTTACATTAACAGTTTGTTCTCTCCATATGTGTAAAGAGATCAATGGATATTGTCTACCTGGACTTTGGTAGCCTCTGACACCATTTCCCATAGAATTCTATTGGAAAAACAGGATGTTCAGGGCTTGGATGAATGCACTGTTTCCTGGGTAAAAAACTGGCTGGATGGCAGGGCCCGCAGATTGGTGGTACATGGAGTTACATCCAGCTGGCAGCTTGTCACAACTGGTGTTCCCCAGGGCTCAGTGTTAGGGCCAGTTCTGTTTAATATCTTTATCCCTGACCTGAATGAAGGGATCAAATGCACCCTCACTCAGTTTGTAGATGACACCAAGCTGGGCAGGAGTGTTGATCTGCTGGAGGGTAGGAAGTCTCTGCAGAGAGATCTGAACAGGCTGGATTGATGGGCTGAGGCCAATTGTGTGAGGTTCAACAAGGCAAAGTGCCAGGTGCTGCCTCACAACAATGCCATGCAATGCTACAGCGTTGGAGAACAGTCACTGGAAAAATGCCCAGCAAAAAAAGACCTAGGGCTGTTGAGCAACAGCTGGTTGAACATGAGCCAGCAGTGTGCCCAAGCGGCCACAAGGACAAGAGCATCCCAGCTTGTCTCAGAAATAGTGTGGCCTGCAGGACCCAGGCAGTGATCATCCCCCTGTACTGGGCACCAGTGAGGCTGCACATCTAATCCTGTGTGCAGTTCTGACCCCCTTACTACAAGAAACAAAGACTGTAAAAGTGCTGATATTGTGCTCATAAGACATGAGGAATGAACAGCAATTGCAGATAAATTAGACTATCAGCCCTAGAAAAATCAGACAAAGCTGATAGAATTCAGATGATAAAAAACTTAAATACTAGTATGTAATTATTTAAAGGCCATTAAAGCTTTATTAGGTTTTATTAGGTATTTTATTTTTATTTTGTAAAATGAACCCAGTTTCAATTCTTTTATTCAGTCACAGGTTTGACCGTGTGGCAGGTAAACATCACACAGCTGTTTGCTTACTGCTGCATTTCCCAGATGGGATTGGAAAAAATAGTGAAATTTGGAGGTTGAGATAAAGTTAGTTTAATGGAACAGAAAAGGAAAATAATAATAATAATAACAGAAATCAAAAATAATTTGAACATGCAAAACAAGTGATACACAATGCAATTTCTCAGCATCAACTGACTAATGCCCAGATTGTTCCCTAGTAGCATTCCTCAGCCTGCTTTCCCCTAAATTTATACAGTGAGCATAACACCTTATGGTGTGGAATATCCCTCATTTCAGCTGGGGTCACCTGTCCTGGTTGTGTCCCTTCCCAACTTCTTGCGCAAGCTCAGTCTCCCTGATGGTGAGGGGGAGGGGAGAAACAGAAAAGGCCTTGACCCTGTGTGAGCCGTGCTCAACAATAAGAAAAACATCAGTGTGCCATCAATATTATTCTCATCCTAAATCCAAAACAGAGCTCTATTCCATTCCAGCTATTTGGAAGAAAATTATCTGAGATGAAACCAGATCACTGCTTTTATATATAGCGAATATAGCATTTTATACAGCTTGACACAGTATGCTGAGGGGAAAAAAAAAGATGTATATTAAATCACCATAGTTTGTATTAGATGAATTAAAAAGGGGTTAGGCTGTAATGCTAAAATAAAGTAACATTCTTCTGTTCACAATGATAGCTTAAAATCTCATGGCAAAATACATATAAATGAGGACAGACACTTCAGATTGCTTTTTAACATAGGTTTTAACAATGGAGACTTTAAGAAAAAGTACAGGTTACCATATAGAAATAAAGAACATACATTATGCATACAGGATTAATTAATCCTATGAAGAAAGTTTGGTTTTTACTGTTACTGTATAACATACTACTTAGAACACATTACATTAAGCAACATTTTTATGGACCCAATTACCTGGCAACTATACAATAGCAGCTGACAGAAGGAAATACAGCGATTGAATTATTTCTGTGAGGTTCCAGAGTGACCAAAATTAAGCCTAAGGCTATTCATAATTTTAATCAAACATCTAGAAGTAAACACTAAATTACTACTTACAGAACTCTCTAGATACCACGTCTACAATTTCTACAGAGTTAAACAATGGTGAAGATAAGAGAGAAGCAGATCTTTGAGAGGGGAAAATCCATAGGTATTTAGAAAGAAACAAAGACGGTAAGGATCACTGAATTTTTGGAAAAGCTGCTCTGGAGAGAATCTGCATCTGTAAAATGTTTGTAGTTATAACTTGTCATATAAATGCTAAACATTCCTCTGCTTTCTTTATGAAGAGAAATATGAGAATTGTCTCAACAAATAAAATCTTCCTTTTTTAAATCTAGTGGAGAAAGGACATAATGACTTCAACTGGAAGGTGCACAAATTGAAATAAATAGGTCACTGGAGTTTTTTAACAAATAAATGGTAGGAAATTATAACTGAGTAGTAATGACAGTTGTAACAGAATAGTAATAAAAACAGATACTCTATTAATAAAGACTCTTATCTGAAAACATGTATTTTCCAACTAAAATATACTCCACTGAAATCAGATGATGCTACTGGGCACTACACAGAAGTAAGCAGATGCAATCTGGGAGACTGTTATGTAGTAGATGAGTTCAGATGTTCCATTGATTTCTTCTGCCCTTAACTGACATACATACAAAGAAACTTAAGAGATCTAGATTGTTCTTTTTCCATTATTTGTTTCTTGTTTTTTTGGTTGGTTTTTTTGGGGGGGTGGAAGTGGGGAGGATGGGTTGTTTTGAGGTTTTTTGTTGGAGTGTTAGTTTTGGTTAGTTTGGTTGGGTTTGGTTTTGTTTTGTATGTGTATCTGTCTGATATCTTTGTGTTCTACTCACTATACAAAGAATGAGAGCAGAAACCAAAGCAAGTCATCCAGAAGGACTTATGATGAATTTTGTAAAATCATCTTGCAGCCAATTTGGAAATGCCATTGCCAGTGGTCCCCTTCACTCACCAAAAAAAAAAAAAAAAAAAAAAAAAAAAAAAAATCACCTGTTATCCAGAATGCCTTGCCAATGATGAAAATACTTTCAAAAATTCTGGTTCCAAGCATTACAAGATTAGGCAAATAGTGATCTAGTAGTCTTTTATTTGGAAGATTATACAACATTATTGGTGAAAGTTTGCAAAAATGTGGGAAATGGTGTCTTGATGCCTGAGTAGCAGAAACAGTCTTCTAAAGGTTCATGAAGGAATTAGGTGGTGATGCTAGAAAAGCTGAGTGTACCCAGACAAATTTTGAAAGAGGAAAGATTTTTTTACAGTGCATAGTGCATGACTAGCATTCATTTTTCTTTCTTTAATTTGTAAAATAATGTGAAATTAAGATCCTTAGGGCTTTTATCATTTTTTTTTTCAGTTATTGATTAGTTAATCTTTTTAACTGATTTCATCTAATTGAAGAAAGAAATTATGTATTAGCTTATGAGAAAACAGAACCAGATACTTTCACCTCCCAAGAGCCCACCTAATCATTTTGTCCTTGTCGTCATTCTGTTCTTTTACTGTTCTCATGTTATTATGTTCAGTGAGTAGAACAAAAGTGTGGAAATGAGATTATGTAGTCACTTAGGACCCTACTGTCTTCAATGGCTGTTGCATCAGGAATAGCCCTTCAAAATTTACATGATACCTAAGAAAATTATCTAATGAATGCTAGGAAGACAGCTGAATGCATAATTTAGGCTCAGTGATGATAGAATACACTTCACATCTCAGAAAACAAAGGAAAAAAATGTTTATGTCCATCGCAGAATTACAGATTGTTTGATATTAAAAAGGACCATGTAGTCCAACCCCTAACTTTTCAGTATCTTGAGGGACGGAGACTTCACAGTCTCTCTGGGCAACCTGTGCCAGGGCTTGGTCACAGTAAAAAAGTGTTTTCTGTTGTTCAGATGGCATCTGGAGTGTTCCAGTTTGTGTCCATTGCCTCTAGTTCTGTCACAGTGAACCACTAAAGAAGACTTGCTTCATTGTCTCCCTCCATGTACTTACATACACTGACAAAACTCTTCCTGGGCATTTTATTCCTTTCACTGAACATTCTCAGGTCTTGCAGGCTTTCCTCCAGTCCTTGCAACATATTTGTGGCCCTTTACTAGACTCTTTCCAGCATGTTCTTTTCTCTCTTGTACTGGAATGCCCAGAACTGGACACAATACCCTGGGTGGGTCCTCTCCAATGCTCAGTAGAGGGGAAGCACCACCTTTCTCAAGCTGCTGTCTAAAGCAGTCCAGGATACCATTTGTCTATTTCTGCTGCAATAAAACACTGCTGAGTTATATTTAAGTTGGTGTCCAAGAAAACACTTAGATCCTTTTCAGAAAAGCTGCTTTTCAGCTAGTCGGACCTCAGGTCCTATAGGTATTTGGCATTATTCCTTACCAGGTGCAAGAGGTCGCATTTCCCTTTGTTGAATTAAATGAGGTTCTTTCTGTCAACTCATTACTCCAGCCTGCCAAGGTCCCTCTGGATGACAGGATATTACTATGGCATATTAGTCATACCTCCCAGTTTTGCATTCCTAGAAAACTTCCTGAACATACACTCTATCTCATGATTCAGGTCATTATTGGCCTGCACCTAAACTTCTTTCCACTGATCTCTGCTCTCTGGTCACAGCTATATAGCCAGTTTTCAGTTCACTGTCTGACACAGCTGGTCTATGACAATCTTATGGGAAATAGTGTCAAAAGCCTTAATCTTGAAAAATATGCAAAGGACCTCCATTATTGATTATATTTAAGGAATTAACTAATCCTACAGAAAAAAAAACAACAACAAAAAAAAACATAAAAACCAACAAACATCTACTGGAGTTTGGGACATGTGTGTACCATAATTCTAATTTACAAAATGCAACCTTCTCTCTCATTCAATACTGGGATTCCAGACAGAAATAAATAATTTTGTATTTACTATCTGTGTGACTCATATGATGATTTCACTTTCTTATTGCTTTCTTCATTCATACAAAAAACTACAACTCAGAATGCTGAAAGCACACATCTGCTCTTGCTATATCTAGTTATACAAAACTGATGTGTTGGACTCCATAAAATCTAAATATTACTTTAAAAACCCCCAAAAAATAACTTCTGAGTCCTGTTCTACAAGCTCTCAGGATGATTGTTCTTTCTATTTTTCTAGGTATTTACAGCTATCTACAGACAATGCATGCAATGTCAGCTACATGATTAGTGAAAGTTTAAGCCTTGGATGAAGACTCATACCCACTCTTATGTACTAATATCTGGCTGGGAAAAGCACTTCAACAGACAGGTAACATCTGTAACAGAAATGGATCCATTTGCCCATGGTTTATTTTAAGAAGTTTGGAAATCTACAGGTCTTTCAAATTGTTTCAGCTATTTCTAGATGATCATGTAAGAGTTACAGGCAGAATGACTGTTCTCATTTATAAAGCCCAGGCTCATTTCTTTTAGATAGCAGCCCTGCAGCTTCGTCCATGCCTTAGTCACTTCAAAACTTAAGTTATATTGGGACTGTAAAAAGGGGCTACAACTTTTTGGTACTAAATGCACTGCATCATTTGCTAAGCAGTGTTTTTTTTTCTTTATGAAAGAATATTACATGTGTGCACTGCCATTTGTATTAGGTGTTGCTGGAGCTGTCATACTGATACTATGATTTGGGTTTAGATCCCTAACTGCTGGAGACCAACACACAGAAAAGACTTACTTGTCTTTCACTCTCTGCTGCATCTCTGCAATTCTGAGATGAGTAAAAGCTGACCTGAACCTCAGTAAACACAAGAAAAAGCAGCTGATGTCTTTTTTATTGCCATTTCTCTGTCTCTCATACTGTTTCCTGTCTTCATTTGTAATATCTGGAATCTGTTTGGTTTTTTCAGTGTATACCATAGAATAAAGCATATTTTTCTATGCTTACAGAAACACAGCAGTTAGTTAAAACTTGGCAACAATGATATTTACATTTTTGGAAGAATAATTATTTTTGGGTGTTTGTTTTTTTTTCTTATGACCCTTGATGTGACTGAGGCTGGCTAAAATGTACTAATTTGCTTTGAATGTGACTTTACCCAGAATGCTAGATGCATTTTTCTACTTTTTTAGGTCTGAAAAATTCAGTTAGACAAATAAATGGGTGAAGAAATCAGCATGCAGGCATTTTCCTTGGAGTGGGAAAAATAGCAAACTAACAATTTAAGATTCATACAACAATATGCTCTTTTATTTCTAGCTTCATAATGACTAATTGCTTAATCCTTTTTTCTGCTCCAATAATTTCTCTGATTTTAATGTAAATTCAACATTACCATACCATATCTGTAAAACTTTGCAGTTTTATTTAAGGTCTTTTCTTCTAAATTTACTCTATCTGATATATTGGCTAGAATGAGTAGAAATTGATTGTCATCGCCATTACTTTTCTTGCTATAGTATTTGAAAGAAAAAAAAATGTATTTTTTACTACAGATTATTTAAATCAATAGCTGTGAAATTAGTACTTTTTAATCAATCTATTATCTTGAATAACTTTCTTTTTGAAAAGCAGAAAGCCAGTAATGTTCCCTTGGTTATCTTTAGTCCACTAACTTGGATCAAATGAACACTGTTTTGGGGAATAAGCTGCAGCTCAAGTAGGAAATAGATATGTTCTCAGTATTATGAAATATTTCCATTACAGTAGTATCTCAGGCAGAATCACAGTGGAGTTTACTTAAATTTTGTAAAACTTCTTAATAAAGAAAAGAGCTTAAAATGTTTTCATATTTTAGAAATTAAGCAAATGCATTAGATGGACAATTTCATAATACAACACTTTTTTGTTTTGGTTTAGACATTGTTGTCTGTAATCATATGAAAATCTGCCATCAGTTTAAAATAGGGACTTTGCTGTGTTAAAACCACCATCATATTAATCCTTCAGGCTTAATCATCTTGTTTTTCACTTCTAGAGAGTACTCAGTCTCAAAGGGAATTTTCTTGTAGAAATTCATTAGATTCTAAGTATGTTCTGATATTTTTGAGTATTAGAAGAACATGAGGGAAAATGTGATTAACTTGAAAGATTTGCCTGCAGGTCATGAGAGGTACACTAAGCAAAGGAAGTTTCATTCTATTCCTATGTCTCACATCACATAGACACACATCACAATTACATTAGGAGACTCCCATTTCATGGTGTTTTCAATAGGAAGAGATGCTAAAGGAACCACAAACTTTAATAAATACAAGTAGTCAAGAAGCTTTGACATTTTTCAAATAATGACTTGGGGAGAAATATTTTTCTTCAGGGAAAAAACATGATCATTATGTGTAACCAAACAAGTGCAAGGAGAGGCTGCAGTTGTTGAAGACAGGAGGCAAAGTCTGGCTAAGAATTTGTTTGAAATAACTCAATGTAATTGTTGATATTTTTCAAGGGAAACTACAAGTTAAAGGCAGCCTATAAACTATAAATTCACTAGTGAAATTCTAGTTATTATGGAGTCAATGGGATTTGAGTTTATAATTTGTTTGCGAGTTGGTGGTTTTGCTCAGAGTTTCCCACTGCAGACAAAAACCATCTGAAAATGGCAACTTCAGGTAATTCCAGCTAGTTCCATTTCAGCCTGTTTTAGAGAACTTTAGGAAAAGATTAAACAACCAAGATCATAATAAGAAGCTAGGCTTTATCCTTACCAGTGGAGAGTCACCCTTCACAATACATACCATCCAATAATTGTGACAATCAAGTATTACCTTTTTTTGCCTGCTGCTTGAAGGTTGACTACAGAAATTCAGTCATGCCACATAGAAAAAACCTACACATCCACTCCTCCCTCTGTTGTTCGTGCACTCTCTATTCTTCAGTCATAACAAAAAGATCAATATGCATTTCACATTTAATTTCTGCCTGCTACTCATGCACATTTTCTCCAGGGCCCTATATTGTATCTTCGCCTATTGTTTTATGGAATTTATAACATTGTTTTTATTTGCTTTCTATTACAGTACAGATAATAAAAATGCATAGCATGATACTGGAAACTATAAAGAGCACAAACACTGAGTAGGAATACCAAGTGTTGCTTTTTCACCTCACAAGAAGGAATGGGTGATGGGAAATATGATCTCTAAATCCTCATGAGGCAGTGAATAATCAGGAATTGCCATTAGGGTTCAGTGCTGGATATTGACAGTTCTCTCAGGCTCTGCTTCTTTATGAAATCAGTGAAAGAAATTAAGAACTTTCAGTTTTTGCTGCATGCTCTGCTATCAGGTCCCAGTAGGTCTCCTACCATGTCTGGGGACAGAGAGTGCTCTTCACTGAAGTTATAAAATCCTGTATAGAAAGAATTGCCATTATCATAAGATACACTAAACCCAGAGAGAGATAAGGAATCAACTATCTCTGGAGTTTAGGCAGCTAACTCTGCTCTCTTGGGATCCAGAGGGTGAGTACATCAACCTTAAGAAGAAAAGGAAAGCTGACTCTAAAGAAGGAAGAAACAATCAGGTCTACCATTCATTTTAAAAGTGCCTGGCAGTTGTATCATTCCAAGGCTGGAATATTTTTGCTAATTTCATTATTTCACTGAGCACATTCAAACTTCATATCTTCATGGTTCAAATCCATGTAAGAAACTCAGAGCTGAATAATCCTTCATCTTGAACTTTTTCATGAAAATTCTCTTTGGCTATGAATTCTTTAATGAGTAGGCTACAGTGTAAGATGTAAACAGCACCTATGTTAATTGTTTTTCTTTAAAAAGTGAGCACATTGCATATCATGAAGGATGTCGTGATATCAGGGCATTAAAGCAGCTCATGGTTGTCAGAATGGTTTCTCAGTTCTTTGAGAAACATCAAGTCTTCTATTTCTCGAACTCACTTTGTATTTAATGCTACACTTGACTCTTGTATAACTCATGAGCAGTTGCAGAAGCAGAAAACAGGTCTCCTCTCTTCTGGCATGTGTACACAGCCCATTTCTTTTCTTTGCCATTTTACATCTTGACAGCTAGAAAATAGAAAATAGATTTAAATCCTGTCAGATTTAAGAGGAACATGGATCATCCATTTCTTGGCCAAGTGCCCCAAATGTGAGTGTGAGGAAATGGCAGGTGAAGCAACAATCATTGTTTTCCTTCAGGCAAAGCAAACTTCTTTTCCATAGTATCCCATGCTTTTAAGCTGTTATGATGGACTAACATTCAACTAAACTCAAATTCTTGTGTTTGGAAATAAGAGGCTGAGAACTGCTAGGATCTAGCAGTTTGGTCCCTCTCTTTTAGACTGCCAGTAATTTGTTTCCCAGGCTGCTGATGTTTAAATCCACATATCTACCAGCTGTCATCCATAGGCTATGGAGAGTTTAGACAGGGCATGCCTGTGTGTTTCAATTAATTTTTGAGGTATCTGTTAACTAGTAGACCAAAGTACAGGGAATGACTGCATTTGTGTGCCACTAAAACTTGCTGACACATTTTATTGGGTTTCAACTAAAAACTTCCAATTAAATCCTGTTTCAGGAGGTTTTTTCAATGTTATGCATCATGGTATGATCCCACTGTCACTGATGCCCATTTAATTTCTCCTATTAATGTCAGTAAGCCATAAATTATACCATTATTATGATTTGAAAATCATTAGCCAATTTTTGGCTAAATAATGAGAATTATTATTTCAGTTATGAATATGATTTGTTTAAAACTTATAAAAACCTACGCATTTTTATTTTCATCACTAGCAATTATCTTGATCTGTTGACGTCACCGTCCTAAAGATCAGTAAAACCTAACGTACACAGTGTCTCAGGACAAGCAGGAGCAAGCTGCAAATGACTCATGTGAGTCCTCTCTCCCATATTTTCTACCAGGAAGGGTGTTAGAAGTTTTTGCTTGCTTCTTTTAAAACTGCACCACAGAAAAGTCCACTGCACTCAAGAACTACTCTCACTTATTTTGAGGAATGAAGGAAAAGTACATATTTAAGGTCATTGTCCTGCAGAACACTCTTAAGGCCACTTAAGCTGATGATTTGCAGGGGCCAGGAACTCAGTGCCTCTCTAGAAATCTCTGTGTATTGCCCAAGAGAGTTTCCTAGAAAATAAATTAATAGGTTTACCTTCTGTTTTAAAAAAAAAAAACATTGCAGGATATCCTCACTGGAATTCTTAGATCCTTGATTTACATGCATTGTACTTGTTATTTTATGACAGTTTTTGATAAAATTCAAAACATGAGAATCACCCATGAAGAAATTTTACTTTAAGAAAACACATACTTTGAGATAGGCCCTTTTAGATAGCAGCCTTAAAGAAATGGCATTAGAATTGATTTGCATTTATATAGAAAGCTACAGAGGTAAAGCTGAATGTACTATTAAGAAAAAAAAAGAGAGAGAGAGAGAGAGAGAGAGAGAAAGAGAGAGAGAGAGAAATATAAAATCTTTAGGAGAGGTAACAAACATGCACTGGAGAGTCCTGAAATAAAAATAATCTTTCATAGATGTCAATTCTGCATCTGTTAATTAGATGTTTTGCTGAAGATTCTGGGTCATGAAGGATTTAAAATAAAAATATTTGCCTGTTACTGCTTGAAAATCACAATGAGGTAGAAAGTAGTGAGGGAAATGCAAATATTAAAGCTAAACTTGGAGATAACTGAGAAATGAACTGGGCTTTTTAACTGGTTCTGTTCTACTCCTTTCAATTGTTGTTCTCTTTATGTCTTTGGAAAAAAAATGCTATGGTACCCTTTCTCAGAGTACCTAATTTTTCAGGTCCCAGAATCTTCTGAACACCTTGCCACCAAACCAGAACTGACGTATCATTTGGCATAGCTTTGCCTGTCAGAACTAGCTAAAAAATTATCAGTGAGTTCTTTAGTATTTATTCTGTATCTGTCTGAAATCTTTTTTTCTGTAGCAGTGATGGGAAATTACTGTTGCATTATCAAGAAAATGCATGGTTTACATTGTTGTGAATACACGAACAATATTTCTGAGACTGTATTCTATTATATTCTATTATATTCTCTGTTCTATTATAGGCCTTTCTAAAATACCAATAACTTGTATATTGTTATGGAATAAACAGTGTTTCTGACATGTAAGCTATTCAAGGCATTTCTAAACTCAGAGGATTGCAGGAGACCAACCTCCTGCTTGAAACAGGATCAGCTGTGACATCAGACCAGGCTGCTGAGAACTTTACTCAAATCTTGAAACACTAGCTGTGGACACTGTACAGTCTCTGTGGGCTGTTTGCTCACTCTCTTTACTGAAATATTTAGCTGTTCTTACAGTGAAAACTGCTTTCCTTTATCAGACACTGCTAAATGAATGGTAACTTTGTTATTTATCACAGCATTGAAGTCTTGTTCAGCAACTGGTATCAGTTCCTCTTCTTACCCAGGCAAAGGACTTTTAAATCTGTAATTACTGAATTTCCAGAGGTTCCGGCTAGCCCATACCTCCAAGCTGGCTAGGTCTCTTTGGATGATACCTCTGCCACTGAGCAGAGCCTGTTCCCTCAAATTTGGCACACTCGACATACTTGACAAAAGGGAACTCTTATTTCTTTGTAGCTAGTTGAAGAAGAACTTAAACAGGTTCTAGGACAAAGCCCTCTGTAACAACACTTCTTACCAGACAGAATATGACTGATTAATCAGGACTCTCTGAGGGTGATTCTGATAATGCATTTAGTAGTCAACTCTTTCAGATTCTAACATCCTAACTCAGGTACAAGAACATTTTTGATACTAGTAGAAGGCTTACTCTTCTTAGTCACCTTCTTTGCTTTTCCCAACACAGTCTCTCATGTCTCTCCCTAAAATGCAGTGTTGGAACAGAGGACATCTGTTGTGTCAGGCATGATTTTTCCCTTGGTAAATCCATTTAGGCTGTTCCCAATCACCTTCTTCTCCTTCATAGCCAAGAAGCGTGTGCTAAGAGGCCTTGCACCATGCTTAACCCAGTCTGAAGCAAGACTAACTTCTACATCTTTCCCACATCCTTTCTCAAAGTTTTTGCAACATTTACTCTTTTCCAGTTGTTGAGAGCCCCTCCTGATATACATGAATGTTTTAAAGAAAATGAGATAGTGAATACAAGAAGGATGTAGGAAAACTGCAAACACTTAAGCACCAAAAGTTCTTGCAAAAAATATTTTCATTTTTATAAGATTTATATCTGGTTCAGATAGAATTACTGATGATGAGAACGCTGAGGCTTTATATGTTTATACATTTACCTGAAAATATACTTTAAATGTTTGTGGTATCTGATATGGATATGAGCTGCATTTTTGCCATTATGAGATACAGTGGAAAGGATCTTCCTCTACAGCATGTGGCAGTCTGGTCTGTTTATTCTGACTATTTGTGACCTTCCTTCAGAAAAGCAAATGGGTCAAATGTTCTCTCTGGATGAAGAAAGAGGTTATTCCTGCCTTGGAAAGCTTGCTCAGAGAAGGGGGCTTTCAAAAACACTAGGACAGAGAACTGGCCAGCCTGAGGAACTGCTGAGAGCAGCAGGCAGCGGATATATTAGCCAGGAGACAAATGGGTCAGAAAGGAAGCTCTCTAGGCACAACAGAAGATTCTGAGTGGGCTCAAGGATGTCTGATAGTGTGCTATTATGTACAGGCAGGTGAAATATGTCTCAGAGAATTTGTTAATTTTTGTTTGGTGTGCAGCCACATAACTTTCACTGTTACTGTGAAGTAATAAAAATGTATGAAAGCCACCAACATTTTTTTAATTGTTAGATCAATAAGAGCTTAGCCTCAAAGAAATAGCTATAAACAATTAGAGTCAAACAGTTTGCCGTGATTTATATGCTTAATTGGATCCTACGAATATACATTAATAGACAAGTTGATATTTTTTACTGAAAAATCAGTCACATTTGGTTCAGTTCAAAAAACAAACCTGAAGCTGTAGTCTGTATGCCAATCCAGTTGTTCTTGAAGTTTTTGAAAATACAAAAATTGTAACTATGATTCTTTGGAAATAAAGGTGTGAGTTTTGTTTTATTTAACCAATTACAAAAATGTAGTACATGAGCCATTTATTTCCAACTAAAGTGAAGCACAAAATTACTCATGAAATATTCTTGACCTCTGTGGTTTTGTTAAACAAATTATTTGGATTGCCAAGAGATTTTGTGTTACATTTCTTATTTAGACAACCCATCATATGAAGTAGTTATTATCAAAGCCAGTGACTTCCCTTGGAATACTTACCAGTAAATCCCTATGTTTACAGAGCTTCTTTGCTGGCTGCTTAACAGAAGGCACAAAGCTATGTGTACCTTTTTTTAAAAAAATTGTTACTGAGAAGTCCCAGAGAAACAGGACCTTTCCACCAAAGTACAGGATAATGCCCCTTTCATCTGAATCACAATTTGGTGGTGGTTTTAGATGGTTTTTTTTATTGTTACAGAAAAACAGCTAAGTGACATCAGGATTATCACATTAGGGGATATACAGTGTGGAGAAAGTATTTTCTAGTTAAATTGGAGGTTTGGCCATTTAATGTCACATAGGGACAGTGTTTGCCCCTCCCAGTCTTCATCTCTTTTTTCCACTACTACCACCTCCATGCACTTTAGATCATTCTCTATGCTGTTATTACTGCTGATAGAAACACAGGGATAAAGGTCATAAACCTGACAAAGTTTAAGAGAGCTCAGTTATATCTTATGTTTGGACCACTGGAAATAGAATAATACCTCGGATTTCTTCATGTCAACAACATAATAATCACAAAAATAAAATACGTGTCTGCAAAGGGTTCCAAAAATCCTGCTCTACAGAAGTGGTGGGCAGAATCTACCAAGAAGCATTATGATACACACAACTGAGACCAAGAATGGCCAGGAAGGAATGCACGGGGTTGGCATGCCAAGTGTCATAAATGACTGCATACTAGAACATGTTTTTGTGAAAGTAAAGAGTGGAGTCTGACATCTTTCTCTATAATCAGAACAACAATCTAATTTTTACAAGTTTGGTTATGGCAAGTTCCAAATTCAATTTACCTTAATAGGACTTCACTGAAAAAGCATATAACATGCTCAACATGGAACAGTGAAAGTAATGTTTCCTTGAATTTTAAAGTCTACTCTGGAGACCAGAATATATGTCTTGGTTTGAGATAAGCAACTGCCAACCACCCCCAAGCACAGAGAGAAAAGCCTCCCTCCTAACACCAGGGAAAGGGAGGAAAAGAGAGGGGAAAGAAAAAAAAACACTTCAAACCGCGTTTATACTAAAACTACATATATTTTTACAGAAAGAAAGAGTCAAGTAGAAGAGAGTACAAATATACGCTCACACAAGTCTGCAACAACAAGTTCCCCACCTCAACTTCTTAACGAACACACAAATTCTACTGTCCTAACTACACATTACTTAAGAAAAACCTTATTCCCCAGGGAGACAAACTCAAGCAGAAAGGAGAGACCCAGAAGAACACATTTTACTTTCCTGAGATACCCTGTGAGCCAGTGGTGGGCCTGGTCCTCTCCATCTCCCCTGGGACAGCATCATGCGTCCTCCCAAGAGGAAGGCTGAGAAGTGACTGCCTTAACCACTCCCACACTGGTTCCTACTTCCCTGGAGATGATGTCATAATGTGGTATGGAATACAAAGTTACTGGCTAGAAGAGGTCAGCTGTTAGCCCAGCTCAAGTCAGCTGACAGCTTCGGCCTAGTCCAGACTTCAGAGCCCAAATCTAGGCCCACCTGGGTGAACCCATAACAATATAGATACAGGTAGCACACTGAAATGTTCTGCAGTGGTGTTTAAAAATATAACAGTGTAGTTTCCATCTAGCAAGGAAGTCTAACATAAGTTTGTATTAAACCCAAAAAAACAGTGAGGCTTTTTTTAAGGAATTGGCAGAGTTGTATCCCTCCAGACACTGCTGGCAAAAGAAGATTTATACACCAAACAAGTTGCTGCATATATGTTTAGCCACCATTGGTGGAGATAACCATCAGAGAGAAAAATCTTCCAGACTTCCTGTCCCTTTAAAACTGTAAAATGTTGAGGTGGAAGGAATTATAAGGTAGCAAAACAAATTCATTTTAGAATTAAAATGTGCAAAGTAAAAACAACAAATTCCAGGAAAGAAGACTTCAGTAAACTCAGAAAATTGTTGGACTGCATATCCTGAGAGGTCTGAGCAGAAAAGATATTTTAAAAAATCTGGCAGTACTTTAAAAAACAAGACTTAAAAGACTCAAATGCAAACTATTTCCCTGCAGAGGAAAGAAAGAAAATATCGTAAGGGACTTACTTGGCTAATTGAAGAACACTTCATGGATTTAAAAAAGAAATTAATAAAAAGGAAGTGGAAACTAGGCCAGACTAATAAGATGAACATGAAAGTATAGCATGAATATATAGGGACCAAATGAGAACCATGGAGGGGAAAAAAAAAAAAGAGCAGCAATTAGCAAAGGACAAGAATAATGTCAAGTACAAGACAAGAAAAAAAAAAGAGAAAGGGACAGTCTGCTGTTCAGCAGAGTGATATAGCTAACCACAACTAATAACAGAAAGGCTAATATCTTTACTGCTTTTTTGCACCAATTTTCAAAACATAGCTCTAATGCAACTAGGAGTTATATCAACCACTACTGGCAGACATAAGAAAATAAGGAGGCAAGTGACAAGTTATATGGATTTGCCATGAATGGATTGTGTCAACCAAAACATATTTTTTCTCTAGTAGAGAACATCAGGCCTTGTGAATAAAGAAGAAAAAGTAGGTTACATATATCTTGACCTGAGCAAGGCTTTGACAGACATTCTCATAAGCAGCCTTGGGAGACATAGTCTAGATGAAAATAATATGGATTAGAGAAAATATTAATGTTTCTCTGTCAGAATGAAGGCTGTGTCAAGTAGGGCTTTCCAGGGTTCTGTCCTAGGTCTAATAGTCAATATTTTCAGATACTTCTTAAATTCGCTGTTGAGTGGGGACAAATAAAGAATAATAAAATCATACAAGGATACACTGCTACTCAAAGGCAAATCACAGTTCTGATACAAAAAGAATAAATACTACCCTATGCTACAAGTTGAACACTGAAGTGAAAAGTCATGAAATTCAGTTCTGCAAGGAGAAAAAAAAAACATACTTTCATGAATAAAATGGGATATAGCACGTAAAACACATGAAGCAGCCCGATCCTCTGCTGTGCGCCAGGAACATATCATCTGAAATGGTACCCTGGTTTGGTCATTGTATTTCTAGAAAGAAAGGATATAATAATAGTTTTCAGACACAAAAGAGGATTCATTAAATAAGGGCTATGTGTCCATATCAAACAGCACAAAAAATCAAGCAGCATGGAAGACTGCACAGAATCAGTAATCATGGAAAGATTTTCAAATGACAAAAATCAAAGCTGAAATTGATTGAAATGGTCTACAGCTGGCAGAACAGACTAACTTGCATCACTAGTGCTCTCATAAACCTGGGTTACCAGGGTTGTCTATATATGTCTGTGTGTATATATATGCATACACACATGGATGATAGATAGATGATAGATAGATAGGTAGATAGATAATTAGATAGATAGATGGATAGATAGATAATTAGATAGATAGATAGATAGATAGATAGATAGATAGATAGATAAATTCTGACTAGGAACTAGCATAAGGGTCTCTGAGTATTTTTCAGACATCATTCTGTAGCTGTATTGGGAGAAGTTTTGCATTTAGGCTCAAAATAAAGAATCTTAGGGATAACTCATTGTTGGTTAGAAATTAAAGGAACACATGCTAAACAGCCTGAATTCATTAAAAAATGTTTATTGCCAAGAATCTCATGCTTTTTCTTTTCTTTTGCTTGAATGGCAAGCATGTTCATTCAGAAATAAAACTGGTTAGCTCATATGATGTAAAATTTCTCAAAATCCTGAATACTTGAACTATATAGGAGTGGAGGTTCCTAAATGCATTTGCAGCAAAACCAGTAACTAAGTATGTGTATCTATATTTCTGGTTTTTTTGTAAAAGGCATCATCCTTTCCTGAGCTCTTCATTCATACATATGATTATCCAAATTATTATGTAGTGAACTGTATGTATGGACAACATATATTAAAAGAAAATTGTTTGACAAATAGAATGTTAAGTGAATAAAAAGGGCAAAGTTATTAACACAGTAAAAATCATGCCAAACTTATTTGTGAAAAAGAAAAAAGATTAGTTTCTTGAGTTTTATGCCAACCAAAAGACACAAAAATAAGCAAAAAGATGGAGAGAAGTATAGCTACCTTTACAAAAGCTAAACCACGAATGAAATACCCATCAATAACAGAATTCAGAAAACTAACATCTAACACTTTGGTCACAGTCCTGTAATCTTATAGTCAAATATTACAGAAATATGTTGTTAACCTATATTCTTAACCTATATAGTCAGGAAATTCTGCAGATTTTGTTTGATGGCATTTTACCTCTTTGATTCTCTTTACAAAACATTTTTATTATGCAATAGTCACTCTAAAAATGTCATAGAGAAAGAATCTTTATGAATATTCATGAATGCAGTTTGCATTAGTGTAAATGTACAAAACAGAATTGTTCTTTTTTGCATTTTAAATGTCCTATGAGCTTGAAAAACATCCAGCAATAGAATATAAACAGTCTTGTGTATTAACATTAGTAACAAATTTGGAATGCAGAATATGCAAAATGCTGTTTGGAAATTGTTCCCAAGTACTCTGTATGCTAAAAGAGATTTGTGTTTCCGTAATTATTTGAGTTATCAGTGAGTAATTTAGAGTGCTGTAATTGTTCATGAAAGCAACTGGACACAAACATGCAGCCATTTTGAAAATATGGTGGTCTAAGGATTTAGCATTACTCTTCTGCTTGTTGTTATGCTTTGGAGATTACTACCCACTGCAGCTGAAAATAGTGAATAAGAACAAGGGAGCATATCCTGGCATCACAGATGAAGACAATTTGAATTAATAGGGTTGATCTAAATTCTGTCAAAATCTTTCTCTGACAAAGTAAATTAAGAGAAAATAAAGACATAATGAATGCAAAAGCATTTAATAGATACGTGTTTAAATTTTTTTGGATTCTTCATAACACATAAATTGCTTTTGATTAAGAGCAATTAATATGTTCTTTTTGAAAATGGTATTGAAAGAAAAACTTACTTAAGTCTAGCTAAAGTCTGGTTCTTCCTGTAAGGAAAGAGAAAAAACAAGCAAATAATACAGAACAGAGGATTCTGAGCAGTGAAGAACATTTACATACCTACAGATACACTAAATGCTAGAAAAATAAAAGTATATTTTCCATCACTGATGTGCCTTAAAGAGCAAACTATCCTTCCTAAAGCACTCTCAGTGCTCACATAGCCTAAGTTCACAAGCAAAACTGTCATCACTGGGAACTGTGACTTCCAAAAACAACTTATGAATGATGCAGGAAAAAAATGAAAGAAAACCCATATATCAACTTAATCAACAAGCAAGAAAGTCAATAATAGATATCCCTAGACTAAACCATAATAAAATATTACTGTAACATCAACATGCAAGATAAAAATTATGACTATACTTACAATTCAGAAAAATGGCAGGTTAATTAGACATATTAAATTGATAAATCAAAAAAGATATTTTTTCTCTCTCTTGTCTTCTTTTTTTTTTTAAGCAGCAAGCTTATGATTTCTTTTTTTATTTTCTTTTGCTTTTCATGAAGGATGAAATAACTGGAGGATTCAGAATTGCTTGATCCCAGAAAATACATTAGGAAAACACATCAATATACGTAAAAAAGCCATGACACAATAAGAATCTACTGAATTGGCCATTGATTTAACAAGAAAAAATGGTAGTATTTAGTTAGTTTGCTAGAAGTTCAAATTCTTTTTGCTTTTACAGGTCAATATGGAGAAGTAAAGTTCTCTTAAGAAATGTTAAATTAATCTTTAATTGGCATTATGTACAAAATAGTGAAAATGAATGGGATTTTGTGTATGTAAAAATGAAGTTTATTTCTCAGAAGATTTATATTATTCATATTATATTAGAATTGGTTATTACTCACAAATTCCTTTATGTATTAATTGAATTTAGGAATATCATAAAGCATATAGATAAAATGGGTGGCACACTCAGCTACCCACTTAATTCTATCATTATGTGTTTTACATGTGAGGCACATACTGAGAAATAGTATGTGTATGTTCATATGCATATGGATATGCCAATATTTGTCCACACAAATAGGTACCTTGGTTTTTGCTGATCTAAGTATACAACCAGGAGTAAAGAGAACATCCAAAAGCATTTCAGAGAATCATCAAGGTTGAAAGAAATCTTTAAGATCCATTAACCCAGCACTGCCACTGTAAGCCCTAAATCACATCACCCAGTACAGATGCAGACACCTCAAACTCTTTCAGGGATGGTGATTCCTCCACCACCTTGGGTAACCTATTCTGATGTCTGACGACCCTAACAGTAAAAAAAAAATATTTTATAATATCTAATCTGCATCTCCCTTGTATCATCTTAAGGCCATTTCCTTTAGTCCACTCACTGCAGCCATGGTGCATTGACCCTTGCCCCACTATAACCTCCTTTCAGGTCTCTGCAGATAGTGATGAGGTCCTCCCAAGCCTACTCTTCTAAAGATTAAACAAATCCAGCTTCCTCAGATGTTCCTCATCAGACATGTTTTTTAGTCCTATCATGAGCCTTGTTGCCTTCACTGGACATTCTCCAACATATCAATGTCTTTTTAAAGTGAGGGGTCCAGAATTGAATGCAGTACTCAAGATGCTGCCTCAACAGTGCCAAGTACAAGGAAATGATCACTTGCTTAGTACTGCTGGCTACACTATTCTTAATACAGGCCAAGATACCATTGGACTCTTGGCCACATGGGCATATTTCTGGCTCATACTGGGCCAGCTCTCAACCAGGACTCCCAAGTTCCTTTCTGCTGAACAGCTCTCAAGAAACTCCTCCCCAGCCCTTAGCACTGCCTGGGGCTGCTGTGACCCAAGTGTGGGATCCAGCACTTGGCCTAACTGAACCTCATGCATTTGTCCTCAACTCATTGATAAAGTCTGTCCAGGTCTCTCTGTAGAATCTTCCTACCCTCCAGCAGATCAACACTCCCAGCCAACTTGGTGTCATCAGAAATTTACTGAGGATTCATTAATCCTCATGTCCAGATCATCAATAAGGATTTTAAACAGTGCCGATCCCAAAATTGAGCGCTGGGAAACACTGATAGCAACCAGCTGCCACCTGGAATTAGCTGCATTCGTCACAACCCTCTGGGCCCAGCCATTAAGCCAGTTTTTTAACTCTTTGAAGAATCCACCCACCCAAGCCACAAGCAGCCAGTTTTTCTAGGGGGATGCTGTGGAACATGGTGTCAAATGCATTACAGAAGTCCAGATAATATCAGATGCACAGCCCTCCCCTCATCCACCAAAGCAGGTCACCTTTTTGTAGAAGGAGATGAGATTGATGAAGAAGGACCTGTCTTTCATAAATCTATGTTGACTGGGCTTCATCACCTGATTGTCCTGCACATGCCAAGCAATGGCAGTCAAGATGATCTGCTTCATAATCTTGCCTGCAACAAGGGTAAGGCAAACAAGCCTGTAGTTCCTTGCATTGTCCTTCCAACCTTTCTTATAGATAGGCATTACATTTGCCAATTTCCAGTCAGCTGGAACTTCTCTGGTTAACCAGGACTTCTGGTAGATGACATAGATATCATAGTCTAGAAACCGAAAGTGATTGCAGCTATAAAATCAGAGTATCCTTTTCCTTTGTAGTTAAAGTCCAGAACAAAAAAATAATATTTTTATATTTTGCAAATCAGAAAGCTACCTGTTAGACCTTTCCAAAAATGCATGTTTTAAATAAAAAGCTTTTAACTGTCTGGCACTTGAAGATAGGAAATTTATTTATAAACACAGTACTTGATAAGTATCTTCATGATATCCTATAACGTATATTATTCTATGGAAAGGTATCAAGTTTAAACTTCATCAATCAGAAATACTTTTAGAGGAATATTTTAAAATTTTTAAAATTAATTCTTAATTCCACTTTAGGTGTCTATGTGTGAGCAGTAAGACAATGCCCTTCAGGTTTCTGCAATTCCCTACAGATAGGATAAAAAGTAGTTTAACTAAAAAATCCAATTTCCTACTACATTTTGCCTTTGGTCTTCTTTTTAACACTATACATTGTAGTAAGGTAGCACTGATCTACTGTTAGGGCAGATGCAAACTTAAGTCCAGTAAGATTTTCATTGTGGGTGTTAGAATCTTGCCCCAATCAGGCAAACACACAGGGAAATATTCACAAGCTTGAGACTTCATTTGGATGCTCATTTCACTACAGCTTTCAGCAGGCCTGGTATAACACTATCACAGATCAGACACTATTTTTAAACTGGTATTTGCTCAGACTTTTCATACCATATTTATAGATGCAGTAAGACAATTCAAATTTAATTTCTTTCATTTGAATAACATGGATGGAGAGAAAAAAATAAAGAAAATACTCCTCTATTATTCCATATTATTTAGCTTAGCTAGAGCAGCAATATTGCTTCCACAAGAGTGTATGTAATTCTTATGCTCTGTAATTTGCAAACCCCATAACCTTGGCTGCTATCATTACTGCTAAAGGACAAGAATAAAAGAACAATATGAAATATATAAAATTTAAAAAAATGCAAGAAAAGCAATGCTTCATTAATATTCCTCATCACAAATATTAGGAATTAAGAAGCAATAAATGTAATAGACTGCAAAGGTTATTATTTTGTGATTCCTTGTAGTATACTATTATGCAACATGCATCAAGAAATGCAGCATGACATGACAGCCAGAATACGAAGCACTGTTTTCATGTTTCAGGATGAAGACAACAGTTAAATCCTACATAATCAAGCAAAGATAGTATTTAGAAGACTTACCTATACATTATGGTGGTCATCTCAGAACAGTGACTCTGCGTTGCACTTGGGTATCCTGATGCTTCAATGTATTTAAAAAAACAGTTTGAGAGTAACAAATAGAAATACTGTAGAGTTCTAATGCCTCTACAATCCATGACAAAACAACAATTTTAAAGATTAGTAAGGCAGGTATAAGTTTCAAATGAATTAATGACAACAAAAACCCACCACTGCTTTATAATTAAATTGCATATTGCAGAATGGACACCAAGGTTCAAGTCTTGGAATTTATCATTAATACATCATACTTTAGTGTTGACAAACATTGCCCACAACAGTGGGTACTGAGCTGGCTGTGAACCAATGTAAATAGTTTAATAATTCTGTGCTTGACATCCCTACCTACTATTCGCCTATGTAAAAGTGTTTTTCTTTTTGAGTCAGTGCTAGACAGCAGCTTGAAAATATTCACTCCACAGTAGAATCCATTTTATAGGATTTCTCAAAGTGTGTTTTTGTTTTCTCAGTATTTTATAGGTCACAGCAAAGGTGAGAGAGTGAGTGCTGTACACAGGCCCCAGCTTGTTGAGATAGAGATCTGTCAAGCTCAGAAGGCACTGGAGGGAAGCACCATTGTAAGCAAAAGCAGCACTTCGCTCAATATTCTTTGTGAAATACCAACATAGCTGTTAAGCAGTCATAATAAAGGCTCATCTATGGCACAAAAAGGAAAGCAGCAAGACTAATTCTTTCTAATCAGAGCTAAAAGAAGTTAGTCTGCTGGGAAGACTGGCATGCCAGTAAGAAAAAATTGTAAAAACAGGAGGATCATGGAAAAAAGAATTTGCAATGTAAGTGATACCATGACAAGAACAAATGAAAAACTCTCATTTCACACTTCTTTCGCACCAGTTTTTCTCATCTCCATGAATGACTTAAGATCTCCTCACAAAACTCTCCTGTTCTCTTGCCCATTCCACTCATGTCCTCCATGCCTTTCCACTTCACATAAACAGTAGATTCTTCAGCAACTTTTGACTATCCTCCAACAACAGCTTGGAAGCTCTGTACTGGTTCACCCTTAGGAGTGAGCTGGATCCAGTTTCTTTGTTGAGACTGAGGCATCTTTTATGAGGAACCCTGTTGTGTACTGAGTATGCACACATTTAAGAAGAAACAAGTGTGGTTGCTGCATGGAAAGTGAGTCTGAACTTACACGATATTAGCTAGTCTGTAGTAGTTGCCCATATGTAGCTTTTTACCCAGTTCCGTCTTCCCTGCAAAGAAACTTTTTCATTTTCATCTTTAGAGAGAAACTTTTGGGGCATGACTCAGCCTATTTCAGGCATGCACTTTAGCATGAGATAAACTGCCTCCTCAAGGTGTCTATTGCTCTTTATTGACAGTAATGGGAGCCCCAAGGGTAATAACTGTAGTTTAGTTAAATGAATCCTACCTGAAATGAACCCACCTATTTTTCGTCATGAATATAACTCAGTTTAATGTGCACACCCAAGGACAATAAGAGTCAATACTCATTTAATTTTCATACTGTATTTAGTATGCCACTCATTCAATACGGTTTTTTTCGTTTGCTACAGATAGACAAGTGAAACTACAGGTTCTTAATTAAATTATGTCATCTCCAAGGACACTTCATCCTTTGATCCAAGGCAGTTCAAAACACTTCATGGTTCAGTTATCAGGAGGGAAAGACCAAGCATACAGAAATCTCTGTCTGCAGCAGTAAGGTTAAATGTCTACCTGTTTATTCTAGGCAAAAGCTTACCAATGAAAGATCTCTCAAAGCCAGATCTCATTGAACAGAAACAGAATTTCATCACTGCCATGGGTTGATCCTTTTCCACCTACTTGCTACTCACTGTTGCTCCTCCTGTTGCCAGAAAGATATGCAGAGGATGAGATATTGCTGTTCAGCTCAGCAGAATTTATGATGCACATTGTATCATCCATTTTGCTGCTCCTTGACAAGTGACAGAGATGTGCAACCTAGTAAAGGGAATTTAAACTCTATTTTCCATATGTTTCTCATTTGCATTTCACTGACAGAATTCCAAATCAACTTGATGGCTCTCATTACTGTTTGTAGCATTCTTAATTAAAAGTATAACACAGAATTTAATTCATACTACATTTACATTGTTGGGAGTGAATGTTCTTTTCAGACGATTACTGCATTGCAAAAACAAACATCTATGCATAACATTTAAGAATTAAGCATAACAAAATACAACAGAATTGGTGAAATTTCATTCTTAACATGTGGAAGTATAGGTGCAAGCCAGGCATTTTTTAAGGGTATTTGACTGTCACTTGGGAGGTTCACATTGTTCTCTATCAACTCCAGCATGTCCTGCAGATGAAAATCTGGGAAGGACATCTTCCTTTGCCTCTTTTGTTGCCTCTAGCATGGCCAGATGAGAGCCTGAATCACTCTGAAGCCATGTCAGTACTCCATTGAGTATGAATGTGACAGTTTCTCATTGCTACATAAAGGACACAGTCTGTCACCCAAAAGGTATTCTCAGGACTGGTTTGGGCTTGTCCTGGCATATATTAATTTTACCTTGGTTAAGCTGTGAAAACAATTACCTGAGTAGTCAAGTTTGGTCTAGGATAGATGTAGCTTATAATGTAGCTAGTTGTTATTCTGTGTAGAATAACTTAGCTGTGTGGTTTGCGGGAGTGTAAACGCAGAGAGATTCCAGACTGTAAACAGACATCTCAGTGGCCCGACAGTGGTCACTGTAGGAGTAAAATCTTGTTAAAGCAATTTAGATAGAAAACTGAATACTTGAGAACCAAGGGAGATAAAGATCACATTTACAGAATGTTTTAAGAAAAAGTATAAAAAATAAGCACAAGGAGATACCAAAAATCAGACAGGAAGTGAACAACAGCATCAGGTTTTGCTGGTGAGGAGTTTAGGACACTGACATCTCAGTACAGCCCCACTGCCTTCAATTAAACAGTATGAATAAATCCGAGGCAGTGTTGGACACGCAGCCTCATCCTGTTTAGATGTGCTAGCATAGATGCAGCCATACATACCTGAAAAAAAGTTGAAATGCACATAATTTAAAGCCTTTTGCCCTATAAGTCCTTTCTACAACTTCAACCCAGATAGCTGGTGATTGAAAACTGTGGCCATCTGCTATTTTGCAGCTCAGATATAGTAGGTTGGCAGTTTGTCCAGTTCCTAGTAGACAGATGTCCATATTACAAAAAACCCCACCATAATTGACACTAATTGATACCCTTGCAAAAGACTAAGCAGTGAGGCCAAGGATTAAATTGGCCAGAGCTTCCCAAAGGTAGTTATTCATGGTCACAGCTGAAGTATATTGTCCAGGAAATTTGAGAGAATGTCCATTATTTTCCTTGAGACACATCTTTTCTGAATATGAATAAAGCTGTCACATGAGCTCTGAATTCACTTACAAAAATCAATTATAACCAAAATGTTTCAAAAATACTATGGTCCTTCATTCTACTCTGCTAGGCATATGACTTTGTATTAGAGCCATGAAGATGACAATAAAGCAAGGTAATATTCCTTTTTCATAAATTATTTCTTAACTCATATCATGAAAAGAACATTTCAGCAAGGAGTTTAATCTTTCATTAATAAACACATTCATTTGTTGGTCAATAAAATAGCACAAGTGTAGCTGAGATTTTAGGCTTAAGTTAGATGCTGCTCCGTTCATAGTTATATTTTTCTGTGTGTTAATTTAGAAGGCAAGGTCTCATTTGCAAAGGTGATTTCCTCTCACATGCATCTCTAAGACTCTCTGAGTGACCAAATCCAACAGCTAAAATATGAATGAGAACTGCTGCTAAATTTCTCTATAAGTTTGTACATATTTGTAACCCTGGCCTGAGCTTTCTACTAGTTACCATTTTCTGAGTGATCCATTGTGATGCTAGATTCATGTTAAGTTTTGCAGTAACTCTGTTGGCTTCTACAATGCCAATGTTTACTTTTTCCCTCTCCTCTGTGCTGAACTTCAGAGTTCAAATCATTATGCTAGTGTAAATGAGATGGGAACCTTTCTGTTTCAATAAATGTTCTTTACTTACCTAGGGATTCAAATAGCCACCCACTGAGGTTTTCAGGACACATGTAGCAAAACACAATTCTGTTTCAGTTTGAGTTCAAATTAGGCAACTATAAATCTTTGAGAACCTCTCTCTGTTTCAACCTACATATTCAGAATGTAAGCACCATAGGAAACTTGGCTATATGTCTTTGACTCACCTCTCCCAACCAAAAAAAAAAAAAAAAAAAAGAAAAAAAGAGAAAAAGAAAAAAAAGAGGTAACTATAAGCTTCTGTAAACGTAAGTGCATTAATTATTACAAACTAAAAATTAATGGTATATTATGAATCTTCACATTATTCATACATTCACAAATGCCAATAAGTATATAACATGGGAGATATATTTCAAAATGGGGTCAGTAGCAAAAATTACGATGTTGCCATCTGTATGGATAGGCAAGTAGGTTGGTAAAAGACTGTTTTGACTACGAAATTACAGGTACAGATAGTCATCATTAACAGGTCATTCTCTATCTTATGACTGGTAACAAGCAAAGTGCTGCAGGAGTCTCCCCTGGAACCTATCATGTTTTTTATCTTCACCAGTACATCCTTCCAGTACTTAAATGGAGATTATAAAAAAGATGGAGAGTGAATTTTCACATGGGCAGGTATTTATAGGACAAGGGAGAATAGTTTTTACCTAAAAGAGTGGAGATTTAGATTAGTTGTGTTGTAGTTTGGGATTATTATGTAAATTCTCTCCCCTGCCACTTAACTGCCCAGGCCAGCGGTTAACAAAAGAAGCAGTTAACTGTGATCGCTGGGGTGGGGGCAGGTTTGTCTCTTTTGGTTTTTTTTTGGATATTCTCCTCAGTCTTGGCTCGGCGGAACGGGGGAGTGGGGGCTCCAAGGAGGCAGGCTGCCCTGCTGGTTACTGCTGGGGTTTTCCCTGGCTGTCTTGCCGCTGCCTACTTCGGATTACTTTTTCCTGCCGTGCTGCTGCCTGCCTTGGATTTGCTGCTGGTTGCTCGTACCTTTCTGCTTCTTGGACGGGGAACACAGGGGGAAGAGACTGAGTCCATCTGAAAGCCCACTGCTCGTCTGTTTCGCTGGAGAGGGACTGAAACTCACTCTGCAGCCAGCGGGCTGTGACAAGGACACTTAAGTATAACCTTTTCTCCCGGAGGAAAACCTGCTGGGTTTTGTTGTTGTTGTTTTTTGTTTTTTTTTTTTCTCTTATGGTGTTGGGGAAGTGGGTTGCACTAGTCTGTTTACATATATATATATATATATATATATATATATATATAGCAGTTATCCTTCTTGTATTAAAATTCCTTTTCTTAAATTTGATAAAGAGTGGTGTGATTATTGTGGAGGAGGCCCCTCCCCTGCTTGTGGGTAAAACATTTTGGTTTTTCCCCTCAAACCGAGACAGTTGTTAGGAAATTCTTGACTCACAGGATGGTGAGCCACTGGAACAGGTTGCCCAGAGAAGCTGTGGATGCTCCACCCCTGAAAGCTTCTCTGGGAAAAATGTTCCAGTGTTTTACCACCCTCATAGTAAAGAATTTCTGCCTACTATCTAATCTAAATTCACCTTTTTCAGTTTGAAGCCATTCCTCCCATAATTGCATGTCCTTGTAAAAAAAAAGTTCCACTCCAGCTGTTCTGCAGCCCCCCTTCAGGAACTGGAGAGTTGTTCAAGGTCTCCCCAGAACTTTCTCTTTTCCAGGCTGAACAACCAGAACTCCCTGCCTGTGTTCATAGGAGAGGAGCTCCAGCCCCTTGATAATTTTTGTGACGCCCCCCTGAACTCACTCCAGCAGGTCCATGTCTTTCTATTGCAGGGCCCAGGGATGGACACTGCAGTCCAGATGGGGACTCACTAGAGTGGAGCAAGCAGAGCAAAAAAATCCACTCCTTCATCCTGCTGGCCACACTATTTTTGATGCAACCAAGGATATGGTTGGCTTTCTGGGCTGCATATTGCTGAATCATGCTTAGCTTATTATCCACCAGGGCCTCCAAAATCCTTTTCCTCAGGGCTGCTTTCAACCTATTCTTCCTCCAGCCTGCACTTGTGCTTGGTATTGTCCCAAAATAGGTTCAGGGCCTTACAGAGGCTATCATAGTGTTATGGGTTAGCCGAGTAGGCCTAAATTTAGGCTTTAAAGTTCAGACCAGGCCAGGGATTGTCAGCTGACTTGAGCTGGGCTGGTCTAGCGAACAGCTGACTTCTTCTAGCCAATAATATTGTATTCCATACCATATTATGACATCATATCAAAAGGGATAAAAATCCAGTGTGTGGGTGTGGCTTAGGCAGTGCCACCATGGCCGATGTACAAGCAAGACGTGCTAGAGTTGTTTTGCTGTGCTACGCCTTGCTCCTGCTGCTGCCACTACTTGCATTTTGTTTGAGTTTCAGGGAAGTAGAAATATTTTGTTGTTACTCTTTCTGTTTTTTGCTGGGTGTCTTTTGGGGTGCTTATAGATCCAGAGTGATAGAATCTGTTTTCACTGGGGAGTGGGAGGTTATTTCTTGTTATATATAACTTGTGTAAGTGTGTGTTATATTGTAGTTTTCTCTTAATTTTCTCTTTTCTGTATAAATACATATAGTCAGTTTAAGCATAAACCTAGTTTGGAGGTTTTTTTTTTCCCTCTCCCTCTTTTTCCCTTTTCACTCTGTCTTGGACAGTTGGCATTTTGCCAGCTCAACCAAAGACAGATAAATATCTGGGTCTGATAGGTATTTTATTTCTGGGCTGTTTTTTAATATTTCTTAAAACATTCCAGTACTGATGTTTCTGCCATTTTTCTTAGCACTATTCCCCAGTCTTCTGCTGCTCTGTGGTACATTTTTCCTCACTGATAGAGTACCAAAGTAAAAGTGGTAATCTAAATGTGTCACTGGAAAAACATTGTTTGACATTAGGAAATGCACCAGATGGTCTTTCTTCATTCACCTTCCAATGCCCTTTAGAATATTGCATGCAAAGGGAATTTTATATAAAATTGTAACTACCTTAGGTAATCATAATATTTTCACTTTAATTTAGGAAGTCTAATAAAGAGAATATTTTCTATGCCATGAATAACACTTGATTATGTTGATTGCATTGCTGCTGTATCAGCATTCCTGTTCTGACTGTTCTGAGAGCACTGAAAGTTTGTAACATGAAATGAACTATTCAGGTGTGTCAACAGGAAACATTACATGATGATCGAAGAGCATAGAGACCACACTGACACTGGAAAATCCCAAATACTGCTTTTTGAATCTAACCATTAATGAGATGAGACCATGGATCTTATACCACACACTAATACTGTTGGAAGCAGAAATTGCAGTTTAGCTTTCTTATGGCTTATAGACTGGGAGTAGATCTTGTGCATTTGCAGTCACAGTGGGATAAAACATGGAAATTCATCTTGTATATTTGAAAATTATTAAAGCCTGTTTACTCATAATGTCAATTATATCTTTCTTTATAGGTTTTCTTCTGACAGAATCCACAGAAGCACAGTATGAAATGTGAATACAACACCATCCATGAATTAACAGTCAAAGCACCAGAAAGACTGTAAAACCCCCAGCTCACTTGGCAAGTTTTTGGGGATTTTTAGGGGATTAGGTACTTCAATACCCTGAGGCAGCACATGGGGAGAACATAATAAAGTTCTCAGGAGATTGAATAACAAACTTTTATTTGCAAACTTTAGAGCATTGAGGTAGTAGGATAAGGTACTTGGCAAATTTTAAAGCAACATTCAATCAAAATAATGCACTTCACAAAGCAGTGGCTTAGCAAACTTTAAGCTACCTAGATTTCAAGAAGAGGAAGTTAGGAGAAGAAAAAGAGAGAGACAAGAAAAGGGACAGAGAAAAATTAATAGATACTGCTTGGATCCAGTAGACTCTCAACTGCTACAAAGCCCAAGATGTCGGGCTGTGGCCATATGTTTGCTTCTGCTACTGCTTTTATCTGTTCTGCTGTCCCAGGGCCATTGACCCCAAGCTGGGGCTTTCAGTGTGCCAGTGGCTCAGTAGCCATTCTGGGGCCAGACTAGAGGCTCCAGGGGCAGGGTGTGGAGCAGCTCTAAGTCCTACCTACGCAGAACTTGCCCTGCCCCCACCCCGACCTCTCCCGACCCCCCAACCCCCACCCCCACCCACCCACCCACCCACACACACACACCCCACACACACACACACACACTTACTTTAGTGGTTTTAAGCCAGCCAGTCTGACAGAGTTCAAGAACCATATAGAGTGTGACTCTTGGGGATGGTCCTGTGCAGGGCCAGGAGTTGGACCTGATGATCCTATTGGGTCCCTTCCACCTTTGCATATTCTATGATTTTCTCCAGTCTTTCACAAAGATATGTAATATGGCATGGGTTACAGCATATATGGAGAGGGATTATGTAGTAAGAGATCAAGGGATGAAAATACAATATATCATTATTATACTGTGTAACATGACATATCACTGGTCTCATTACCACCTGGGAACTCAAGAAGCTCATTCACCTCATCTGTTTTAAATAACTCTTAAAGGATGACATGAATGATGCTCCCTCTTTTCCTTTCCCTTATGTTTATAGAGGAACCTTAGAAAGACCACTTGGACATGTAAAACCAGAACAATACCATATTCAGTATCACAGAGCAACTGTCAGCTGTCTAGTCAATAGACATATTGAAACTTCCACGCATAACTTTATCAGACCATTTTGAGCATGCACATGGTACCTGAAGAACATTTTGAGTATGCACATGGTACCCGCATATAAAAACACATGAACAGAATCATGGAATGAGTCAGAAGGAATTTTAAAGACCTCCTAGTTCCTATCCCTCTGTCATGGGCAGGGACACATTGGTAAGGCATTAGTCTCAGACCAACAGGAAATGTCAGGGCATGATTCATAGATGAAGAAAAGATTTCACACCTTCATTATATACAGAAGAGGTTAATGTGTCCATGTTAAATAACATCCTTTTGGTTCTGGACTTTCATGCAGATCATGAAGGATTAGTTTTTTTCAACTGTTGCATTTAAAATTAATTAGAAACTTTGAGGGGGCTAAATATTTCCATGCAGATGGTATAGTTCTTACAGTATGTTCTTTCTCACTGCACAGTTGAAGAATGGTATTATCCAATTTAGTGGTCCCACTGAAACCACACGCAGCTTGCTCGCTCCTCTCTCCCACCCTTCCCATCTGTGCCAGGCTGGAGAGGTGAATTGGAGGCACAAAAGGTAAATATCCCAGGCTGACATAAGAATAAGTTATTGGAAATAGAAATGAGATAAGAAAATGAGTGATAACAGTAACAATATTAATGACAGAGGGTACAAGAAAGAAGCGAACAATTCACACAGAAACAATACCCCACTGCTCCCTCCACTATGCTAGGCCAACCTGGAAGGGACCCCTTCCTGGAAGATACTCCCTCATCCCTAGCAATTACGTGAGGTGGTTCCAGCCATGGCCCCTCCTGGCTACTACATAAATTAATCCTGTCCTGGCCAGAACCAGGAAACTCACTAATTATTTCAATAATAATTTCAATAATATTATTTTAATAATAATTGAGGGGGGAAACGAATATGTTTACCAAAAAAGCAGAGGAGAGGATACCTCCACAATAATCATGTCACTCTTTATTAAATTTAAGAAAAGGAACTTTAATTAGAAAATGGATATAAGAAGGATAACTATTCTTAACTGATAAATATATATAGATATATATATATATATATATACACACACACATGTAGGTATAGATGTAACTGTAAACAGACCAGAGCAAACTGCTTCCCCAACACCACAAGTAAAAAAAAAAAAAACAAACAAACAAAAACCCAAAAAAGAACAACCCCCAAACAGGTAGGTTCCTCCTGGAGAAAAGTTATATTTATGGACATTGTTAGTGTCGCACCTTGGCTAGCTGCAGGGTGAGTTCTGTCTTTTTCCAGTGACACAGAAACAAGTGGTGAGCACTCAGATGAATTCTGTCTCTCTCTCTGTGTCCTTTGTCCCAAAGGAAGAAGGAAAGCTGGGAGTGGAGAGCCACAGCGTATCCCGAAAGCAGCTGTGACTTCTCTCTCCTGGGCCACTGTCGGGGTGGGGTGGGCAGCCGTGACACTGCCAGAGCGGTGGGTGGGGCCCCAATGCTGAAACCAGGAAAAAACAGCAGTGGCAAGAAGAAACTAGCTTACTCCCCAGGAGCAGTGAGAAGCAGCTGAACAGTTTCTCTCCATCAGACAACACACAGCTGCAACCTACCGCCAGAGCTGTGAGATGTCCCCAAAACCAAAAGAGACAGTGCTAACCCATTCTTTGCCACACCTCCCCCCCCCCCCAAAACGATAAAGAAGGAATTGGTAGCAATTAACTACTTCTTTTGTTAACTAATGACATGAGGGTTAGTGGCAGGGAGAGAATTTGCATTATCATGCCAAACTACAACAATAATTTACATTCCAGTCACTTTGCCTACATAATTATCTTATTCATAGGCTTATAGCTGAGGAAAATACCTGTAAGTAAACTATGCAGTCTAGCAAAAAAATTTAATGCTTAGATAAGTTAATCTCATCTCACCACTTCAGTAACTCTTATGTGAATAACAAAACAACAGAGCTAATTAAACCAATCACAACCATTGTTCTAAATTTGTAAACAACAGTTTTGTTCTGAAGCTTTTATGATGGTGTGGGGGATGGATGTAATTTAAATTAATACAATGAAATTCAAATTTACGGGTTTTGTATGGGATCATTATTATGTAGAGTTTACATTTTTGGGTGTCAGTCTCCATATTACTATACCCTATTATATTCTGATGTCTTTGGGTAATGGTAAAATTACTTTTCCTGACTTTGTGTCTCATTATGATGTTGCCGTGCTCAAATGGTGTTTATTCAATTTTATTTTTACAGTTTTCTCTGTTACTTTTGTTTTGAGATACACGTGCTGTATTTGTATTATTGTCAACAGCTGTGGAGAGAGAACAGAATAGAATAGAATAGAGACATAAGGAGAGTCAAATAATTTTGTGAAAAATATCTGATTTAATATTTTCAGTGTTATTCCACTTCCTCTTTGGAGTTTGATTAGGAGTGATAACAATAGCTTTATTCTGAGCTGACCCTATACTAATTTAAGATGATGTTTCTAACATCATAATTTGTGTGGCCACAGTGTTACTAGACAAAAGCCTGTCTGAACCAACTGTTATGATGTAAAACATTACCAGAGATCATTTTTTTAAATTACAATATGAGAGATGTATTCAGCAAGGTAGAGAGGCACCAATGCCTGCATTGAAGGCATGTCTAGCAGCAGAGCTTGCTGGCTGACTGATTTAATATGATGTGATCCTAAATTTTGTGATTACAGGATGGTACAGTTTTAAATGAATGTCTTTGTAATTCTCCTTAAGTAGGTAGCACACATTCTTCCCCACATCCTGTCATTATTCAGTGATGGAAGCAGGATGCAAGATTCATTGTGTAGTGTAAATTATTTGGGGTTATAGCTTTGATACTGAGGAACATTTTAATAGACTCAACAGTTTCAATCATATTTTTCCCCCCTCCCCTTTTGTGTGTTAGATATCACATATATTTGCACACATTTAGTGTTTAGGAGGAAGGGAATTGAATATCTGTGCATTTATGTAACAGAAAGTTGTGATGCTGCATTAAAAGTTCATTTGGGGCAAGGAAGGCAAGAGACTGACATGGCTGAGTAGGAAACCGCTGGTAAAACTACAGGGCAAGAAAGAAATGCATAGGCAGCAGAAACTAGGACAGGTGACCTGGGAAGAGTATTGACAAGCACGATTTTGTAGGGATAGGGTGAGGAAGGCCAAAGTCAAAATGGAACTGAACCTGGCAAAGGATGTAAAGAATAACAGAAAGGGCTTCTTCAGGTATAAACCAGAAAAGGAAGATCAGAGAAAGCATACTTCCTCCTATAAACAACTCTGTTAAATAGATAATACCATATGGTTAAGATACTTAACATGTTTTTTGCCTCAGTCTTCAATGGCAACCTCTCTTCCCACACATCTCAAGTGAATGGACAGCAGCATGGGGGTGAGACAGCAAAATTCCTCCCACTGTAAGTGAAGATCAGGCTCATGACCACTGAGGAACCCAAATATGCACAAGTCTATGGGATCTGATGAGATCCATCCCAGAGTCCTGAAGGAAGCTGTTGATGTAGTTGACAAGCCACTCTCCATGATATTTGAAAAGTCATGGCAGTCAGGTAAAATCCAGACTTGAAAAAGGGAAACATAGCACTCATCTTTAAAATGGTAGAAAGGAGGACCCTGGGATTTACTGACCTGTCAGCTTCACCTCTGCACCTGGGAAGATCATGGAATAGGTCCTCCTGGAAGCTCTGCTAAGGCACATAGAGGACAGGGAGGTGATTCAAGACAGCTAGCACAACTTCACCAAAGAAAAATCTGTGTGACCAATGCAATGGCCTTCTGTGATGGAGACACAATGGCTATGCCTAACAAGTGTGTGGTGACTCATCAGAGACCAAAAGCCTCTGGGGAACGCAGGGAAGGACAGGAGAAGGGTGGCCGACAACACTGCAGGAAGATGATAACAACGCAGGGATAGGGGATACACTAAACTTACTGAACTAAAAACCATACAGAGAAAACACATAACTTTAAAACTCCAGCAACAATTCTCTCATGTATGCAGTTGGTCAGGTCTGCTGCTTGCCATGTCCTCCTCCAAGGTGCATTTTACCATTTTCCCACACTGAAGAGGCTCAAGAAGTGGGAGCATGGGAGTCTCATGAAGTTTAACAAGACAAAATGCAAGGTTCTACACTTGTGTTGGGGCAACCGCCAGTATCAATACAGGCTAGGGGATGAACAGATCAAGAGCAGCCTTGCCAAGAAGAAGGTGATAAGAAGTTGGACATGACCCAACAATGTGAACTTGTAGCCCAGAAAGCCAAACATGTTCAGGTCTGCATAAAAAGAAGTGTGGCCAACAGATCAATGGAGTTAATTCTGCCCCTCTGCTCTGGAGAGACATGATCTGGAGTACGGTGTCCAGGTTTGGGGTCCCCAATCCAGGAAGGACATCAACCTGTTGGAATGAGTTCACAGGAGGCCCACCAAGTTGATCAGAGGGAGGGTGCACCTCTTCTATGAGGAAAGGCTGAAAGAACTAAAATTGTTCAGCCTGGAAAACAGAAGACTCAGCTGGACAGGGTGCTGGGCCATCTTGTCTAGACTAGGATTTTCTCAAGAGAGGTTGGACCAGATGATCTTTGAAGTTCCTTCCAACCTGGTATTCTGTGATTCTATGATTATGCTTTGTTTCTATTTCAGTAAAAATCATCTTGCATTGATAGAAGTTCATATTATACATCTATTTCCTGTTCTACTCTGCATGTCCAAAGACCTGTACTAAACCAAGCAAATGCCCTCACAGCATCACATGCTATAGGTATCAGATACATCAATAAAAATATTTACTTCTTCCTACGTGTAGTGGTCAGTCTAGAGGACTACTGTACAAGAAGCTGGTGATCCACATAATGGCAAATTTGTTGTATATATCTAATATTATGTAATGTACAGTTACAAGAATTACCTAATCAATAATGTACTTAAACAATGTATGCATTATCAACATGTAGATACTCAGTGTATGTAACGTTCAAATCTGCTTGTTTCAGACAGAACTATTGATCTGAATAGTCCCTTGAGCAAAATTAATACTCTCACAAGTTATCTGTAAATACCAAAAACTGATTTTATTAATTGATTGCTAGAAAGATGCAAAAGAAAAAGAGGAAAAATAAGAAAAGGTTAGAAAAATGCTTAAGATCATTTTTTAGAAGCAGAGAAATGTTGCCACCAAGAAACAACCACCCTTCTGCCATGTCGAGGGGGGGCGGGGAGGGAAGCAGTTTCTGTCTTTTTCCTTTTTTTGTGTCTCTCTCTCTTCCATGTTTCGATGTTATCTCTTAGCAGCAGGAGGGTGAATCTCTTTGGAATGCAGGATGCCTGTTTTCACCTCTCATGCCATGTCCCAGGCCAGACTAGCCTTCGGTTTAGCTGCAAAAAAGCTGAACTGAATTTAGCCTTTAAAAAAATACAGTGAAAAGGGATATAACTCACACATGTAGCTGGTAGCAGCAGTGGGTTTCAATCTTTCTCCAAGCTGGCCGAGGTCCTCCCGAGGCCGGCAAGCTGGTGGAGTAGAAGAAAGTTGAGGAGAGTTGAGATGAGAGAGCAAAAGAGATTCCTAGGTAAGGTTCCCCAGTCTTTTCTTTTTCTCTTTGTTCCTCTGATTTTCGAATCCATCTTCAGGTCTTTATAGTGGTCTGTGATGGCTGTACGTGGCTTTGTGGCACGTAGCCAGACCAGATGTTCGGAAAGATATGACAATGGCAGGACTTTTTGGCAGGAAACATTTTCTTGAGAAGGTTTTCGTAGAAAGCTGGCAGAGGATTTTTTGTAGGATGTATTGATAGGCAGAAAACAATGGAGAAACATATTTTTGGCATTTCTATGCTATCTGCATGTTACAGTGTATAATCAATTTTATTGATTTATACATTTTCCAGAATTGATTGCTCTCAGTGCCTGATATATGGGTACTGTGAGCAAGTTTCCCATGGCTCCAGAGCTGCCAAAGCTGCACAGGATCCGTGCAGCATGCCATGCCCTGACCAGAGGTCTGCCCAATGCTGCAAATTCTCAGACTTCCCTGCATCGGAAGGGATGTAAGAGTTTATAACTTTCTATGATCTTTTCTATCACAGTATCAATCAAAAGCTACCTGTCTTGAAAGTGTTTGTGCCTTTCTTGTTGGCATTTGAAAAAACTGGCACCTCCTGGTTCTGCCAATAAGTGAGATATTCCTTTTACTTACTTTCCCCCTTTACCTATTAAATGCTTCTTTTTCTGAAATGTGAGTGAAAGATGAAGTGTACAAGCAAAGCCATTTGCTTTGGCAAACTAGTACATTTGCAATTAATGATGAGAAAAATACAAGAATTTTGAATGCTTGATGTATATCCCTCTGGAATCAAATTTAAAATCCAAATGTTTAACAATATTTTTTGAATTGTATAGCTGTGAAAATGAGTTGTCAATGGCACTGCATGAGTTAACTTCATATTTTGTATTAGTATTAAAATTATTTCTATTTCTTTGTTTCCTATCTTAATATTTTTTTATAAATGTGGTTTATTTCAATTTTTTTTTATTTCACAATAATTGGATAAAATTTTTGAGATGCAATTTAAATTGAGGCAATTTTTTCCTTTGCCGTTGCAATAGCCTCACATTAAGAGATGATTTCTGAAGAAAGTGGTGACATCTAAAATATCTGCAATAATATTCTTTCAAATAGTCAGGAAGGTCTTAACGGCCACCAAGTGAGAATGGAAATTGCTGTTGGATATGTGTCATAGTGACTTCATTTCTTGCGAAACATCCTTTCTTAAATGTGATCAGAGACAATGACAGAAGAAATTCTCCAAGGGTGTACTGTCACAATATGTATGTTTTGCAGTGTCTCTTATAAAGTATATAATCTCTACAGTGCACTAAACATACTTATAATTAAGAAACAATGCTAACAAAAATGCCAGACTCTAAAGGAAAATTGATTACATGAAGGGTCTTCAGTCTCCAGGCTGCCTGGTCTCAATAACACTTTAGAAGGCCAGGGTCTATTTTAAATATAAATACTGCTCTAAGGTGAGGAACATATCTAACCTAAAAAGTGCTAAAGCTACCATTATGTACTGAAGGACCTGAGAAGGCTGGTTTTTTAACTTATCTGGCATAGCTGCATCCCTCACTGTGTCATGAGACTTCCTGTCTGTTGGTAAGAGGATATGTAGTTCATAAATAATGTTTAAATTTTATATTTAAAGGATATTTTCCGCCTCTTTAAAGTTTTTTCCACCATCCTGCTTCAGTGGAGATATCAAGAATATAGTCACACATTCAAATAGAAGAAAGTAAAATAGCAGTTTTCTCAAACAAGCTTTCACTTTTCAGATAAACTATTTTGCTCCACTATACATCTCCTGCACATAACCATATGTCAAGTTTTCTTCCCTCAAACTCTGAAGTTACACCCACAGCTGCCACCCAAGAGAAACATGTAAACAAACAGCAATAAAACTACTGCAGAACACTTTATACACCCTAAAATGCAGTGGAGAGCTGGCAGTTATCAAATATATCATGCCACAAAGCAGATGTGTGAGTTGTGTACTGACTCTGGTGTGTCCTGTCAGGTGACCCTGTCTCTGAGGTCCTGGCCTGGCTTTCTCTATTTAGGCAAAATCCCACTGAAACCAAAGGAGGGGGCTCTTTATTAGGTATTCAATATCAACTACGCACAAATTCAATCATCTCAAGTACTTCTAAGTAATGCCAAACTCAATGCCTGTTTTAAAGGGGAAAATAATATTGTATATGAAACAAATAAAAGTCTAAATATCTTTATAGCTTAAACGTCTGGCAATCATTTCAGGAGTCCATAATAAAAAAATTTCTAATGCTCTGAAATGTAGTTGCCTAACTCTGAAGGCCAAACTTAAAAACTTAGTACTCATCAATAAAGTTTATCCCACCCATTTGAGGATAGAAAAACCTTCTGGAGTTTTTAATCTGTTTTGAAGCAGATGCTTTTGAAAAGAATGACTGAAAATAAACCTTTGAAAAGGTTCACAAATAATCTAAATCTATGCTTCTGCCTGAAAAGAGACTGCCATAGACTACTATTCATTTTTGGGGATATTTACCTACTCTGTTCCTGAAGTTTTATGCTTATGGACTCCACAACTTCTGGGCAGCACATTTAAACACTTTGCTATTGTTTTTATTTGGATTTTTTCCCCTAAAATAGAACATGCACTTTCATAATTAGAAAAATCCTTTCACTTCTCTTTTTTTTTAGTTGAATAATAGATTGTTTTCTCTGCAGCAACCTTTTACATACTTACAGCTTGCTATCACATCTCCATCAATCACCATTCTCTTCCCTCAGCTAATAAACCCCAGATATTTCAATCTCTTTGTAGTGTTGCAGTTATTTTCATGTATCTTCTGTAGATACTTTTGCAGTAGCTCAAACTGGTGACAGTATTCCAGGTGATGTTTACTTATGTGGTTTTAAGTAGAGCTTAATAGCAACTAGCAACAAAAGCAGTTGGGAAGAACCTTATTCCAGAGCATCCAACACTTTATGGTATTTATTAGGATTTCTCACTAAGTTGTGTAGCTCCTTGTCACATAACAGTAAGAATTTCATCCCATCTTAAAGTGTTAATTTCACTATCTTAAAAACATCTAGATTTGAAAGTCTCATAAGGCATTTGGAAATGCTAAACTAACACAGCCCACTGGATAATGTCATGCTCTATATTTAACAAGTTAAGCCACTTTTTATTTCCCCAACCAGAGCAGAACTTCACATAATATGAGGATAATGTGCTAATTTAAATGTGATAGTCTCAGCAGTTTTCAAAGTTAGCTGGGGATTTTTTCAGAAAACAAATTGCCAAAAGAAAATAAAACCAGAATTTCAGAAAAAATGTTTGCCTCTTAGGATACATCAATAATTAATTCAGCTTTACCAGAACTACTATAACAGAAAAAAAAATCAATAAAGCCCTTCTAGAAATACAGACTATGAGTTTGAGGTTTGTCTGCTTTTATTTTGTTACTCCTGATAGTCACTCTATGATCCATAATGAATATTAAATTAAAATAACTGGTCTTAAATCCACAATAGTGTGACTTCTAGATTTCATAATTTATCATAAAAGCATTTTTAACTGTAGTATTTCTGGGTCGAATTCTTCACATGCTGTGTGCAGTTATTCTGTGCAACAGATGTTCAGTCAATAATTTCCTACTTAGGAATGTCATTGTCTGCTTTAGATACACTGAGGCTGTTCACCATTGTTTTCCATAAGCAAGAAATACCTATTTATTACCTATCAAAGCACTGGGAAATGATCCTAAACATTCTAGTGGACAAAAATAAGCTATTTTCACAAACCTGTCACTTCAGAAAGCACATTTCCCATAACCAAATAAGAATTTGGGACAGATTGCAACAAAATAAGAAAGAAGGTAAGAAAGCTGGTTATAAAGAAAATATATCAGTTTATCTGAACAAAGTAAAAGCCCTCTTCTACCTGCAGTGGAGAGGTGAAAGGGAAAACAAAATGGTTTGTGGTGCTCTCTTGTGATTTCATCCTCAGTTGACCCATCTCTGGTGAAAACTACTGTCTCTTTGTGTAAGAAAGGATAGCTGAATCTGCAGTTGCTTAGGAAGTTGAATATACATTGCCTGGTTTGTACTAGTTATTAGTGATATTGTATAAATTTGTTTATTTTAATACTGATTTAATAATAATAATGATTTAAACTGAACTCTCAGACTATGGGGATCACTAACCTTTCCTAGTAACTGCAATCTCAGAATAAGCATTTGGGCGTCAATCAGCTTTCACTATTGGTTTTCTAGGTCCAGGATTTTTGTGTCTGATTAGTCAAATGGGCTTCTCTTCACACTCTGAAGTACAAGGGAGCAGGTGGGAAAAAGAACAGGGCTTCATTCCCAAACAGGCAAATGGCAGATGTCACGCAAGCATCACGACTTTGCCTTGACCAAGAAATGAGGTCTGAGCATTGTCAGCCATGACTGATGGGGCAGCTCAGATAAGAAATGACTATATTGGGCCTTAGTAGAGGCTTTGAAACAGCAAGCGACAGGAGAATGACAAATGAAACAGCTGAAAAGATGCACTGCAATATCACCATTGACTGACTTGACTGATGGCCTGTACCAATAGCTGGTCACAAACACCCCTCCAAGAAAAAAAGTGTGGGGAAATATCACTATATGGATATCTGGCACTGCCTATGAACAGAGAGAGCATGTCAGAGTCAAGTCACTGACCAGAGCCTAACTGTGATGAGCATCATGTTTCCCCGGGCTGGACTGTGCCAACTCCCCACAGTGGTGGGGGCAGGTGGGGACCAGATTTTGGCCAACCCCAACTTTGCACTCATGTATATGCATGTTCATGGACAGTCACAAAGCTCTTCCTGACACACCTCATCTCTCACTTGGTCAACTTCATAAATTGAGCTTAGCTATGTCCACGGACAGATGTTCCTTCTTGTCTTATTGCAGCAGAAAATTGTGTTTTGGGACTGTAAGCTACCTGCTTGAAACATGCACTTAATCCTAAGTGTGGCCCTCAGTTTGAGAAGTTATGTTACACTTTGCCTGAAGAATCTACCTCCACTTACTGAAACATCTTACAAGTTCTTAGATGTTTCATGGACTGAAAATATAACATAGCAATGCCAAATTTTGCTGCAAGTACTCATTTTCTTTGACATAATGTCTCAATTTGAGACAATTTGGAGGGGCAATGTTGGACAGAAGTCTCTTCCCTTCAATTCCCCTGGTTTCTCCAATACAAAGAGACTCTATACACACAGATGTAACTGTAAAAGATAACTCTTTACCAAGTAGAATGACAATAACAATACTGATAGAACTGGGTTAACCAACCAGTGATGAAAAAATTCCAAATCTCCATCTACTAGACCAAATCAAGATGTCATCCAACCTCCTCCAACCAGAAAAAACACACATGGTCACAAGGGAGGTCAAGATGGGCCACCCCTCCATGTGGTTCACCTTCCTCATGCCCAGAAAACCTGGCAGGACCATCTGTAGAGTCAGCACTTACAGGAAACAATGGATAGCTTGGATTTGGTACCAGCAGATGCTTGTGTGGTGCTGAAGTGAGGTTGCAAAGCTGATACAGGCAGTCAGAACAGGGCTGCAGACATCCCAGGTAACTGGAAGTACCCAGAAGACACCCACCCATCGGATCCAGTGACGAGACTTGCTTGTTGCAATTTCAATGTTTGTTGGTCAAAGTGGTAGTCACAGTCCTGTTCCACTGAGGTGGTGGTGGAAGCCACAGGTGCTCCAGGAAACCCCAAAACTCAGTTATATATGCTCAGGTTCAGGTGGAAACACCTCCAGTACCTTCCCAGTACAGGGAGTTTTACACCGAATCAGGTAATACTGTGACTCACAGGATACTTAGGGAATCTTTCATACCTTCTAAGATGTTGCACCTGTCTCTTATGTCAATACAGCTGAGTCCATCATGGGCCATTATGGCTCGTCAACAGGAAATTAATGCCTTCAAGTGGGGTGTGAATGTTCTGGGCAGTTATCACAGCTGAGTCTTCTGTGTAATGAAACAGAAACACTACGCTACGCAGCATTTTCCTCTTACCTAGTTTAACACCCAGTTTGTAGCAGGTGTGGTATGTGTACTCCTTCAGCACCTGGACAGCTTGTTCACTCTGCACATTGTTAGCAAAGCACACTGCTGATTGAGCCATGAGCGCCAATACTCCAGTCTCTTACAGCACCTGGGTGGTCGCTGCAGTTCAGTCTCGTCAAAGAAGGCAAACATCAAAAAAGGAAAACAGGTATATTGGGAGAAATGAAAAAGTGCATATCAGAATTTCTGTGCAATCCAGGACACCTCCTTTAGTGTTCTAAGTAGCTTTTATTATGTTATATAATGATAAATTACTATCCAACATTTTTGAGCTATTGGTAACACATTAAGTAATACTAATAAAAACTATCATATATTTAATTTCTTCTCTTCTGTTTATTATAAGTCTCTTATCATTTTACCCCATTTTCTAGCAGTATCTTGAGATGCAAGGGGTGGGGATTACAGCTTCACTTGAAAAAGAGGAGCTGAAACAAGAAATAGCTTGAAGAAAATGTATCTTCTTCAAATTTATACTTAAATTGACACTTAAGTATAGTAATAGCCTAAGTTACTGAAGTCCATATAAAAGTCTTACTATAACACTTTAGAACACTATTCTGTAGGACAGAAATGTTTCAAAGTTTCAGCATTTAATATATTGGTTAAGACCAACAAAGATAGTTATTTCATTTAAGATATTATCAAACCAAGGAAATAAATAATACTGTCTTCTCCCTAACAGCAGTCTGAGCCTAGAATTATACATGGAGTTATACTTTTTAGATGCTGTTTTTTTATATTAACTTACTGGTTTTCAACAAAGTAATCTTTTATAACAGGAATGCATATATATATATATATATATATATATATATATATACACACACACGTTCATGAATAACTTTTTCAACTTGACTCAATTTTTTTTTAAACTCCAAACTAGTGAAAGCTGGCAGAGATACAAAGGGAAAAGATAATTAGTTGCTCTTTTCTTATTTTTCTATTACATTGGAATCACATAACTTAGCTTAATCACCTTTGTCTGTGCAGCTATAGACTACATATGCCTACTACTACTAATGGTAATTGTATTTTCTAATTATTTTGTTATTGTTGTTTATATTTTTGAGTATGTTGTTAGCCCTTTCATTGATGCATTTAAACATCTGTTTTTGCTGTAAGAAAGTCTGACACTTAAGACTTGTGAGAGCAAATATTGTGATTTTCCCTATTGTATTAGTCAGTTTGATTAATATTGTTTTAATTATGTCTGTTCTTATAATAGTATTATATTCTGATTCTCATTAAGCTATTGTACTGCCTCTAGTATGAGTTCCAAAGTACCATAAACAACTGATAACTCACTTGTGACTTCATGACTCATATACTCATAGCGTAGGGTTAATATTTTTATATAGACATGGAATATTTTCACAAACTTATATTTTACAGTACCAAACAAGTTGATAATGAACACTGGTCTGAACTAGACCTTTGGGATTTTACTTGTCTTGCTGTTTGAATAAGGATGTGCTTCAAGTTATGATCCAAGAGGACACTTCTGCCACATTCAAAATAATGGCAGGAGGAAAAAAACCAAATCCTAATACTTTTATACCAGTCAAAATCTCCCAGACAATACAAAACCCTTTTCCTGTGTGATAGACAATTGTCTTAGTTTGAGGGGAAAAAACCAAAATATTTACTAAAAACCAGAGGAGAGGATTACTCCACAATAATCATGTCACTCTTTATTACATTTAAGAAAAAGGAACTTTAATTAGAAAATGGATATAAGAAGGATATCTATCTATCTATCTATCTATCTATCTATCTATCTATCTATCTATCTATCTATCTGTCTATCTATCTATCTGTCTAGAGATATAGATATAACAGTAAGCAGACCAGAGAAAACTACTCCCCCAGCACTAAAAGTAAAAACAAAAGAGAACAACCCCCAAAATGATAGGTTCCTCCTGGAGCAGTTATATTTATGGACAGTGTCAGTGTCACACCTTGGCTGGCTGCGAGGTGAATTCTCAGTCTTTTCCCAGCGAGGCAGAGATAAGGGATGAACTCATGTGGACTCTCTCTCTCTCTCTCCTTGTAGTCTGTTCCAAATTAAGAAGAAAAAGCTGGGAGTGGGGGAAATGGTGATAATTCCCAGGAATCTCCTTGCAGTCCAAATCGGTACCCAGGAAGAGGGGGAAAAAAAAAGTCTGCAGTGTCCTGAAGCAGTTCTGTCCCTCCTCTCTTTTCTCTTTCTCTGAAGCTCAGGGTGCCCAGAGGTGGAGGGAGAAAAGCAAAGAGCAGAGCCAGAAAAAGAGAGCTCACCAGAAAGCAGTGGCTCCTTTTCTGCAGCTGCCCAAATTAAACCCCCCGAAAAAGTCAAACCAGCACACAGGGAACAAAGAAAGAAAAACTTCTCTCCAACCCCAGGTGCTGGGGTGTTTACTCACCTCCACCCCACCACTGAGCTTGAATCTGAAAGTCATCAGCTATCTTTTGTCCTCAGTCCTGGGATTCCAAGCCTAAATCTTTTGTGTTGGTATGTTGAGAAAACTCTCTGAGGGGGCTCCTCCCAACACCACCTTCCTGTGTTTGAACCTTTAACAACAATATTAAGAAAAACCAAACCAAACTAAACCAAACCAAAAAAACCCAACAAAATGAAACAAAACTACAACAACACAACTCTTAATAAAATACAAGAAATAAATGGGTCAGATGACATATATTTGATAACCTGAGGAAATATTTCCTAGGGTATAGAATTACTCTTTCTGTTGAGTTCCATGACACCCATTATGAGTTATAATATCACTTAAAGAAGACATGTGTTGTCCACTTGGAGAATAATTTTTTCCACTACTCAGTAAATTACACCTGAAAGCAAAACCAAAGATATAGATAATCAAAGCAAAAAGGCAAGCTTATACCAAATTCAAATCATAAAAGAGGAAAAAAAAAGAACAGCACAGTGTTTTACTTTTAAAATATGAAGTCCTTTTTCCTGCTCAAGTGTCTTGGTATTATTTTTTTAAATTTGGTTTTTGACAGCAGCAATAAATTACAAATAAGTTTTCTGTAGAAAACCAGTTTCTGTTTGAGTACATACAGCTTTAATGACATAGTATGTTATTCTGCATGAAAGAATATTCTAGTTTAGAGAGAACTGGCCAGGGACTGCTGAACAAAAATCAGCCCTGTGTCCAACATCATTATATGGTTATGTTTACAATAAATCTTTGTCTAGAATTTTCCCAGACCTGAATCTACACAAGTTAGAGATTCGTTCAATCTTTTCTTAATACACTTACAACTATCAGTGTGAATTCCCATAACAGTTCACTATATAAAATAAAGTCACTGCACTGAGAGATAGATGCCTACACTATTCGATATTTAAGTACTTTAATTCAAGAAAATAATCCATGAAATCCTCAACTCACCTGAAAACTTGTGTAAATTTTTTTCCAGCACTATTCCAAATTCTGCTACTGTACAAACTAAAAACCTGACAAGTTTGATCACCTTGCATGGGTATTGAATCACAGTAGATAGGAGGAGAGAGAAATAACAGAGCTTACCTACTCCATTCCTTGACTCAAAGTCAGATTAATCATAGCTGTGTTATTCATAAGAGTTTATTGCAATTTGGTTTTAAAGAGCTTTTCCTTAATTAGGAGAGTTCAGTTTGGTTGCTCTGGATGTAGACATCTAAAATTAGGTGAGATGAATACCAGCTTATGTGCAACAGGAACATATAAATATGAGGGGAAGAGGTGGTAAGAAAATTGATTAAAAAAGCAAGAACTATAATATGTGAGAATTGTGGGCCTAAAAAGATGGTGAGGAAAATTATGAGGTGCTATACTAACAGGTTGTAGACAGATGCTCACAATCATGTACTGTTTAGTAACCATCAAAAGATTTCAGCCCCAGTAACTGGAAGAGTCTAACCAACAACACTAGAATGTAGCCATTTGTGATTATGGAGATCCCACCCAGGAAAAGAGAGAAAGGTTTGCAGTGAAAACTTGGGCAATGAAAGATACAATATGGAGTACTATTCTATAACAAAGTGGTTAGGATTGGGTCCCATAACTCCCATGCACTGTGGACAGCAGTTGCATGATTGAATTATTCTTTTTGTTCCAGTCAAAGTTACAAATGTACATGTAATAGGACTTACGACATTTCTAAAGGGCAGCACTCTTTTGTTCAGCTATGGAAAGTACTTCTGCTGCTGAGGAATGAATTTTCACAGTTTGATATTGACATGAATGTTATGAATTCTACTGCAAACAAAATGCCTTTTAATATACAAGGGAGATTTTCTGTTGAAACAAATGCAGCAGAACCATGAAAATATTGAGACCTTGGAGTTAACAAGACCTTGTATGACATGCAGGACAAAATGTGAGTCTTCTGGATTTCAGCCCAGCTCTACTCAAACAATACATCTAAGATATATTTGGGAAACATAAAAATATCCCAAAGAGACAGGGAACTTCACTGTTTTTATTCATCTAATCTTATTTTCAAAGAATTTGGGTTAAAAAGGTATTGAAAAGTCTACAGTGTTAGCAAGTGGGGTGGACATTCTTTTGTACACCACAGACTTCTATGTCAGTTTGTTTGATCTGTCATTCTACCCAGAAGGGGTTGCCTAACTTCCATGCAGAAATACAGTCTGTTTGTTTTTCAGAATCATAAACTATTAAGAGGTTGGTATAGACCTCAAACACTATCTAGTCCCAATCTCTCCTTCCATGGGCAGGTACACGTTCCATTAGACCATGTTTCTCAAGGCCTTATCCAAACTGGCCTTGAACGTTGCCAGGTTTGGGGCATTCACAATCTCTCTGGATAACCTGTTACAGTGTCTTACCATCCTCACAGTAGAGAATTTATTTTTAATATCTGACCTAAATTTCTTATCTTTCAATTTGTATCCATAACGCTTTGTCCTGTCACTACAGTTTGCGATTAAGGGTTCCCTTCCACTTTCCCTGTAGGCTCCTTTCAGATACTGGAAGGTTTCTATGAGGTCTCCATGCAACCTTCTCTTCTCCAGGCTGAACAGCCACAACTTTCTGAGTTTGTCCTCATAAGGGAGGTGCTCAGTCCTCTTATCCTCTTCATGTCCTTCCTCTGGACTTGCTCCAACAGTTCCATGTCCTTCCTATGTTGAGGACATGAGAACTGGATGCAGTACTCCAGGTGGGGTCTCACAAGAAAGAGCAGAAGGGAAGAATCACCTCCTTTGGCTTGCTGGCCACACTCATTTTGATGCAGCCCAGGGTTTGGTTGGCCTGGCTGCAAGCACACGCTGCTGGCTTATGTTGAGTTTTTCATTAACCATCACCTTCAAGTCTTTCTGTGGTGCAGAGCTGTTCCCAATAGCATTGTAGCATTCTCTAGCATTGCAAGTCCCTAAAATCACCTCTGTGCATATTGCACAGGCACTGATCACTACGAAAAAATGTTCAAAACTTTCTATCATGAGAAAGAGAAATGCTATTTCTTATCTTGAGCTAGTTATGTTCTCAGAATACACCTAGAAAAAAAGGGAAATGGTGAAATTCCAATCATATTTTTTTCCCATCTTTCCCAGACCCTAAAAGCCTGAACCACCATACTTAACAGGATCAATGCTTCCCTTCAGTAATGACTGCTGGTTATTAGACAATGGTAAATAGTGCAAAATGCATCAAAACTTTGTTCCATCCTCAGTGAGAGTCAAATGTCTTTTTGCCTCCTCTTTGTCCACACAAACCTAGCACTGCTAGCTGCAGCAGAGCTTTGCTTCAAACAGAAGACCGAAAAGTACATTTAGCTTGTGTGCTGTAGTTTCAGTCAAGACTGAGAAGGACCTGATGCCCCAGACTTTTACTCTCACTGGGGGAGGGGGAACTATCTAAAACAATAGATAATTTTAAATGATCCTTTTTAAAAGAGAAATATTTCTTGCTTAATCCATTTACTTTTTTTTTTTTATTTAACAGAGCAGCATTGTGAGACTATCTTCAAAAGAGGAAGGAGGGTGAATCCTTGGTGGATGGAGCTTCCTGATCATTATTTTCTACTGTTTTCTTATATCATCAGTGGCAAATATTTGAGCTTGGCCCTCTTAGGCAGATGTCCCTTTCCTTAGTCACTGCTTTGTATGCCTTCCAGGAGTACCACATGTTGGCACAACCATGCAGTTCTTGCCAAGTCATGGCCAACACATACTCTGCTTCTCAATTTAACGTTACACTTACATTCAAAACCCTCTTCAACTCTGCTGAACAGGTTGAAGTCTTAGTGAAACCAGAATTGCCTAACAGCAGCAACAACAAATCCTTTTCAAATTATTCAACATTCCTTGCAGATTTTTGTTACATTTGCCTTAAGATCAGAAAATTTTATATCACAGCTGGATAGAATCCCTGGGTAAACACAGTACACAGAAGGTATCCAGTCTTCTAGTAAAATCTACTTCTTTGATGTCTTTTATCACGACACTTTTATGATTACATATTTTTATACTATGATGCTCATAATAAAAGTGTAGGCTTTTGATCATTGGATTTTTCTACTATACTTTTCAAGCTAATAGTGAATTTGAAACTATATCCTGTTTGTTCAATAATAGGAAGCATTGTTTAAGGACTAAAGTGGTTTTGTGTTTATTCAGTAAAAATCACCCATCATAAATAGCTTGCACAAAGTTTATAAACTACTTAAATGTCAGTAAAGCTTTATTTTAATGACTTAGCTGCCTACACACCATTGGGATTTTGAATACTCCAAACATAAAATACATACATGAATAAAACTACCTGAGTGTTTTGTCCGATTTTATGTGAATTTTCAATATAGTTTCTTTATTCAGAGGACTATATTGATGATGATCAAAAAGCTACTCTTTTTGCTGTTCATTTGTTGGCTTAATTCTTCAATATCAGTTTTTCAAGACTATTTAGAAAATACTTTCAGTATGTTAAAAAAATCACAATCAAACTTGTTCTACAACTACCCACTTGGGAAAGAATATGGACTGGAAATAATTCTAAGGAAACTAATTGGAATCAGGAAGAAATCACTCATCAATAGAAATAGTGTTTCTGAAGAATACATCCATTACTCTTTGAATAATATAGATCAGTACAGTAGATCCTGACACTCACACCAGTGTGCAGTGTTGGCATAGCATGTGAGAACATACAGAGGCCGTATAAACTTCTAATGAAACTGAAATATAGGATTCAGTCAAAATAACATGCTCTGGTCAAGACACAGAAAGACTGCAACAGTAACTAAACATGGATTTATTCTGAAAAAAATTATGAAAAAATCAATTTTTCAGATTATTTACTTTTCTACATAAAGTTAAACCTAGTAAGAAATACAAATAAGAATCCACTAAAGCACTATGAACTGATGGGAACAGAGATCAGACGAGCTCAGTAGCTGGATAATTGTTAACAGTCCACAAATTCTAAATTAAAACCCCTTCATTTTAACACACTTCTTTTTTTTTTTTTTTGTGGTTAAAGAAAAGACTAAAGAAACATGCAGAGTTTTTAATTCACCCTTTTGCAGAGCAGATGAATAGGGTTATGTATTTAGAGGATGTTTAAAATACAGAGGGAGAAAAAGGTAGAAAAGAAAATATTCCTGAATTAAGGAAATACAGCACTATATCAAATTATTTCATCAAGCTTGTAGCTATTCTGAACAAAATGGAATGCACAGAGAAAGTTTTCTGTCATAAGGGAAATTAAAAGTAAATGAAAACTGATTCTTTCCTGAATTCTGATTACTGTATGTATTTTATGTGATGTTAATGTAGGTGCATTAAACTGACTAGAAAAAGTTTCATTTAGCACAACAGATCAAATAGAGTTATGTAAAGCAGTAGCTAAGCAAAGCTTTAAATGCTTGCATGTATAAATGTCTGACACTGTTGCCTATTGACCTGCTTCACTGTACCACAACTGAAGGATGTTGTAAAATCATATTTTATTTTGTTCATCCACAACACCAAGAAATGTGCTAGGTCATTTCCAGCCATAAAACCCCAAACCTTTCTCTAGAACATCTCTCTTTTATTATTCCTTGTTTGGTGGTTACCTTTAATCTAAAATAATATTTTATGCTTCCTTCTGCTATATTGAAAGCAAAACATAGACTCTGCTATTCAAACAGGCTGCAGGATCAAAAGTTTCATCACTGCCTGACAGGCTATGAAGTAGCTGTCCCTGGAGAAGGGCTGAACTTCTGCTCCTATGGCACAATTCCTGGCCAAAGAGCCTGGCAGGCTTCCTTCCTTGCACAGCGATTTGCATCACAGACAGTTTCCACTGGTAAAGAAAACAAAACCAGCAGTAGCTATTTGCCTCCAGGCTGTAAGATGCATCATTTCAGGCAACTAATCTCCATTAAGAGGTCTCTAGTGAAAGACCTACTCTTGCAGGGAGAGAAAAGTGTGAATGCACTTTTAATTAAGGCCTGGTATAAAGTGACAGAAGAACTGGGACTGTGTGATAATATTAATGACATTTTGAACTGCAGCAGACAGAGCTTACTGGTGAAACTCGTGCTTCCAGCTGAAGTTCACTTCACAAAAATAGGGCCGCGGGGCTTGATCTACCAAGGTGCAGAGCTCCCTCCCAATGTACTGAGTGTGCTTAACTGATACAGAAAGTGGAGAGATTCTGTCACTCCCAGCCCCCACTGAATGCCTGGTATTAGCAAGATTAAGAGTATCTTGAATTGTGAACAAAATACAGAGAGAAAACAATCTTCTGATAATATCCAACTTCTTTGTCTCCCCCAAAGCCTCTGCATGGATGATTAAAAATACACCAAAGTTATGCATTCCTGTTAGCAATTATGATATTTCTTTCTGAACATTTTTTCTTGTAGCCAGCAGCACCTCAGTCTGAATTCAGCCTCCAGCTATATTGTTATGCCTGTAATTTATAGCGGGAGATCTGACACAGATTTCTACAGCATTATATTGCACTCCCTGCTTCCTTCCAGGCTGAGATCTCAGGCTCTTACATTTAGGTGTATCAGTCATTATTCATTTCATTGCCTTAGTTGCTAGACATACTTGGCTATGATTGCTATTGATTGGCAGGGACTCTGGTTTGTCTATACTTCCATCTGTCTTTGCCTTCCCCTGGTCCTGCTGGTACCAGCTGTGCTGGTAACTGGACACCATTGCTGGAACATTGTCTCTCCCCACTTCACAGTATTTGAAGAAGAACCCAACGACAATTAAAAAAAAAAAAAAAAAAGGCAGGTCATTAGAACAAATGGTACTCCAGAACTGATGATAGCTGGGAACTGGCACCTAGAGAGAGTCTAGCAGCCATGCTACTATATAGAAATCCAACAAATGAACTCAATAACTCTGAGTAACATGTAAATGAACAGCTTGCCCGATGCTCACAGTATCAGTTACACTAGGCTGATTTCAAGGTATTATTGTATGAAAACGTTCATAATTATTAAGTAATAATTATGGCGTTTACGTGCATCTGTTTGCATACAGGCCCTGAGATGAAAATGTCATGCAAACATTCTGTTGGGGAATTCAAATACCATTGTATAAAACCTCTGAAAGTCTTGTCTTCAAAGAGTGAAAATGCAAAGCTGAAGCATTTATGTTAGCCACTGCCTCTTGTACATATACATATCTATATGTGTCACGTGAAAAGGAGGGGCAGAAATGCAAAGATTTCTTGTCTCACCTGTGTTTTTAACTATAAGTGTCCTCAGAACAATCAAAGCTTTATGAACCCAACACTGCCTGCCTGATACTGGGCAGCACACAGGCTGGAAAGATTTTCGACCTTCCTGTGAGAACCACAATTTAGCCAGGGAGAACTTACTAGCTATAAGCCTCCCAGAACATTGAAGTCTTATGAACCCAACCCTGCCTGCCTGACATGAGGCAGCACACAGGCTGGATGAATTTTCAACACTCTGCTGTAAGGACCACACTTAATAGCAAGAAAAGAACTTTCTCTATAGCAGCTCCCAAAATAACTTTTATTAATACTAGTATGTGACAGTCATTGTGGGTTTTGCATTGCTGGTGATAACTTTTAGCTGCATGATTGTATTTAATTGATGATGAAAAAAATACCCAAAAGAAACCAGCACAAAACACATTCTACAGAGACAAGCACACCAAACTTAAGTTTCAATACAGCAGTGTACCCTCCACAACAGACTTAACTAACAGAATACTGCTAACCAGAAATACAACAACAACTTAAAACACAAATCTATAATCCCCCTCGATAACACAGAGCAACAAAATGACCTGCACACCACCTTCTCCGTGACACAGAGCAAAAGGAAAGAATAGAGATGTTTCCCATTAACACACATGTTAAAAAATAGCTACCACCTTAAACGAACACAACAACTAATATAAAGTGAGATATATACCTAGCAGGTTACAAGATGTAAGGCAAGTTATTGTTATTAGTATTAAAGTACAAAACACAGTGAGTAAATAAGGTGCCTATAGAGTAAAGATACAGCCAAGTGAAATCAGTGTCAAAGTAGCTGTGAGGTAGAAGTGAAAACATATAATAAGGGTATAAAGTACTTTATAAGGTATAACATAATAGGCATATGTGGTAGTTTTGGCTGTAGTTACAGCTAGACCTCAGTTTAGCAGGCCCAGAGAGTCTATGTAGATCAGAGACAAGCATCACCTGACTTAACAATCAAAGAGGTATTTCATATAATTTGATGTCAAAATCAAGTATAAAAAAGGTGTAGCAGATGCCTATCTCAGTTCCCTTCATGGCCGCATGCTGAGTGGACCTGCTATCACCATTGCTGGGGGTGTTGGGCCTTTTTACTGCTTCACAGCTGTTTGGTTTGGGAAGTACATTTTTTTCACTTCTGTTGTTGGTTTTCTCCTCTCTTGCCAGGTATCCTTTGGGAGGAGTTTATTGGAGTGTTTCTGTGAGCTGAGGTGGTGGAGGTCTGTGTTTTTTGGATGGGCGACTCAGTGCTTGTTGTTGGTTTGCTTTTTATTTCCTACATTTGTATATATATATGTGTGTTATATCATATTCTGTATTTAATTGTCATTCTTTTATATAAATATAAGAAGCTTGCTACTTTGAGTTTTGTGGGTTATTTTCTCTATTCTCCTCTTCAGGATTCTTTTTTCCCCTGCCTCTCTCTCTCTGTGTTAGGCAGTTGGCATTTTGCCAGCTCAACCTAATACACATAGTGTAAGATATCAGATAGACTGTATAAAGTAATAGGTGCTGTAAGAGAGTAAAGTATAAGATACAGAATATAAAGTATAGAGAGCACATGGTTTTCTCAACCCTACGTTGTCCAAAGAGGTGGGAGGAGGCAGGGAAGCTGCTCTCAGCTACTCCCACAGAGGTGGTGGCATTTCTTCCCAATTTTTGCTCATGCCAAATCACTTTTATACCTTTTTCTCCTTTTAGGTGGTTTGGATGGCTTTAGTCAATAATTGGTATTGGGGTGATAGACAGATGACCATGACATAGGCCCAAGGGGTCCTTTGTGTTCCCAGAAGATGTGGCAAAGGAGGGCTATGTCATCTCCACAACACTCCACCTTTTGTTAATCTTATCAGTCTGGCTTTAGCACTTTTGGAAAGCCACTGGGATATCTTTGTCCTTCTGGGAGCACCCCTCCAGAGTGCTGAGGCTTTTGCCTCAACTCATCAAGAGTTTATCAGGGCTATCACCCCACAGTATGTATATGCGCATATAATGTAGTAAATCAAGTTGCAAATTATGACATGCATAAATAGATCCTGGACTTTTAAAGATCAATAAATTTCGGTTTCTCTTGTTCTTTATTGGAGATTTTTTCCATATGTGCATCTATTTTTGTACAGATTTAATGATAACATGATGTGGATTCAAGTCTGCATTAGGCTTGACTTTCTAGGTGTGAATCATGAATGCATCTATTTATCCTCATTACTAGATTGGTTTCTGATTTAAGATGGGAAGAGAAGGCAAATCCAGTTGATGGTTTTGTCCTCAGCACTTCACAAATTTGAGATTAACATTGCATATATTAATGAAAGACCTACTCAGGCTATCCCAAGTGACAGTCACTATAAACTTTATGGGAAGCAATGATTGTGTGCTTATTAATTCTGTAGTGTTATAGAAATATGAGTTAGGAATCTATTTATATACATTTTTTTAATGGTGGTGGCAGTATTGTTCTTAATATCCCTTTGTCTGTAAAACCAGGTGCATGTTTACCAGGAATTCAACTACCTTATACACAGGTGGTTTCTTAAAGTCCTTAAAACAGCCTCTATTAAAACATCTCCACTGTGAGATAAGCTAGAAGTACTCTATTTTTGAGACTAAAAGTGGAAAAGTCATTCACCATTTGGAAACTAGAAATCTCTCTTATTCTTGATTTTAGATTATGGTTTTAAAGCTCTGTCATTCTTCACTGCAGCTTAAACTACCATGTGCATAAATACACACATAGTTCTGCAGACAAACCATTTTTCCAAATGAAAGTAAATCAACAGCTGCTTAAAACATAGTGTTGCAGACACTTGTGGGCAGGAAGAACCTGATTTGCCCGTTGCATGACTATTGATTTTTTGATTGCAGAGGTTATTCTGCAGATGAAAAGATCATAATTGTATTAAGAGTTCCTTTACTAAAAACTTGCATTCTACAAGAGAAAGTGGAAAAAAACCCCAATTCAACTAACTGAATGAAAAGCAGTGATTACTGCTATTTAGTCCTTTTTTTCCAGGACCCTGCTGTAAATGACCATAATTTCTGTTCATATCAGTATTTCCTAAACTGCCAAAAAGAGAAAGTGGAAAGATAGACTGAAGAGAAGGATCAAAAAGAGACATAACAAATTCTCTAGTCTAGTCTCCTTATGCACAGGAAGAACTTGGCCCCAGTTCCTCTCCATCCTTCATTTCAGAATACAGGAGAACTACAAACTATGAGGGGCAAGAACTCAACAGGTCGGGGGAAAAAAAAAGCCTTTGGGAATGTAGAGAAAAAAAAATTAAGCATTCAAGACAAGAATGCGCAGCTGCTGGTCTGTGTCTGGAAGCAATTCAGGGCAACAGGCATCTCCCTGTTTGACTAAAAAGCTCCTGAAAACACCTCAATGTCTGCATCAATGTATGTGTAAAACACCCCAGGCAATGGAACTCTGTTAATCACGTGAGGGTGGGACTCCCATATGCCAATAACTCATGAAGTCCCTAATCTTGCTGTGCATACACAATGCTTGTGTACCACACACAGGCTGTATCAAAAAATGCAGGTGCAGCTTCTGCCTTCTTCAAAATGAAGAAACTGTGGTTCTCCTGCTGACCTTTGGTATTATAGTTCCGTGATCAGAGCACTCACTCTGCAAACAAAAGACCTAAGGTCATTTTTCTGCTCAGCATGAGCAGATTTAACCTCATATCTTTTACCTCCTATGTGAGTGTCCTAAATATTAGACTGCAGACACTTCTCTGCGTGTGACTAGGAAAGTATCATCCCCTCCTACTGAAACTGAGGCTTTGCAGCAAAAACTGAAATTCACTGGAGTAATAGTGGAATATGGAAACCTAAAGAAAGTATCAACTTCACTCCTGATTTTTTCTATCTTCTCCAGACTAAATATTGTGGACAGAAAGTAGGGATTGTGATCAGTTCACCTCTGGGAAACAGCCCTCCACAAAGTTCTCCAGCACTAGTCCTTCTCCCCACAGGCTACAGTTCACAAACTGCTCCAGTGTGAGTCTCCTGCAGGGTCTAAAGTCTTGCCAGCCAATCTGCTTTGGCATGGGCCCCTGTCTCAGTGGGGTCACAGATCCTAACCAGAGCCTGCTCCAGCATGGGCTTCCCACAGGGTCTCAGCCTCCCTTAGGCTTCTATCTGCTCTGGCATGGGATGATCCACAGGCTGCAGGTGGACCTCCGCTCCACTATGGACCTCCATGGGCTGTGGGGGAACAGCCTGCCCTTACCACGGTCTTCATGGGCCACAGGGGAATCTGTGCTTCAGCACCTGGAGTACCTCTTCCTCCTGTTTCTTAACTGACCTTGGTGTCTGCAGAGTTGTTGCTCTCACATATTCTCACTCCTCTGTCTGGCCACAATTACTGTTGCACAGGCTTTTTGCCCTTCTTACCTATGCTTTCCAACAAGAGGTACTTCCACCGACACTGATGGCCTTGGCTTTGACCAGTGGCAGGTCCATCTTGGAGCCAACTGGCACTGGCTCCATTAGATATAGAGGAAGCTTCTGTCAGCTTCTCCCAGAAGCGCCCCCTGTAGCACACACCCCACCACACACACCCTGCACCTACTACCAAAATCTTGCCACACAGTCACAGTACAAATTACCTTTTTGAGATCATCTTTAATTTGTAAACCCAAAGGAATTTTTGTTTTTATTTATCACAAATGCTTTATTTGTTTAACATGGTGGTGTTTTTGCAATAGAATTCATCACTACGTTCACATTTGCAGAAATAGTTCCTTGCCTTAGAAGTGCTTCTGTTTTTAGCTATGCTGCAGTACTTTATCCTGTTTGACAAAATTGTTTTGTCTTTGCTTGTTCTTTATACATAATTTTGGTCAGTTCTGCTCCTTCTGAAGAATCACATACCATCATCTTCTCACACTGCTACAGATTTCCCACGAATCAAAGCTTTGAACATAGAGGACGTGCTTTTGAGTCCAGCTTAGTTAAAAGGGATGCTTCACTCCCTTACTGTGAACATAGTTAGCAGCTTTCTTCACATTTATTTGAGCAATCTAAAGGGAAGTATTTACTTTGAGAAAAACTTGAGTTGAATCCATATTTAATTGTATTTCCATTTTTAGAAGTTTTAATAATATACTTTTTCCCCCATCAGCTTTAAAGTACACCACCCCTAGATGAAAAAGATAAAAGTCAAATATAGTTTGTAAATTATGAGTAGGATGCAGGTTCTGAGTGCATATGGCTGGAGACGTGATAAAACTACATTTTTTAACCTCCCTGTACTTAGCTTCATGATGTTGCTAGATATTCTTCTCCAGACACCTGTTTGAAGGACCAGCTCACTGGTGAGGAGGAAAATGGCCAGTTTTTCATTTCATTCTCCAATAGTTTGAATTTTTCTTGAACTGCCATTAATACTTTTTCCACTTGAATTTTTCTTGAACTGCCATTAATACTTTTTCCACTTCTGTTTTGAGAAACAATGGGCCTAAGACTTGAGGCTTTACTAAAATATAATGCAGAGTGCACAGAAAAAAATCATGTGAAATAAAGAATTACAAGGTTACTAAGGGAACGGCTATGGCTGATGAGGTAATTTCAGCTTTATAACTCAGGCAGCAAAGGCAGCGTGTTGTGGAGTAGAAATGCATGAACCAGCATATCTCAACATAACATGCAGGGCTTCACTTTTTTATCGCTGCTGCAGAGCTAGCTGCATCCACCTTTGCCTTTTAAGTAACTCTGATTACATTCCTGAAATGTAAAGTGTCTTTAATTGTCTTTGGATAGAATTTAAATGTTCTTCACTCAGGACGAGCATAAAGTGCTGCCACATCTAGTCATACCAAGGTGCTTCAGCTAGTATGTCATGTCCAGCAGGGTTCAAGAGAATGAAAGATTATAAGAAGTGGTGCATGCAGTGAGTGACATGGTCTCTCCGTGGCTTTAGCAGTCTGTCAGCTTTAAAAGTCTCTCTATATTAGACACTGAACCTTGAACACTATGTCCATGTCTCAAAACAGATATAGGACTTTTTTTGACTTTTTTTTTCTTTCATGTAAATCCTCACTCCTCTGACTGCCTTTGATACTTGCATTCTCAAATCCCACTGCCACAGTGCTGACCTGCAGTCGTTAAAACAAAGTTGAGTGTTTGTTCATTTGTTCAGCAGTTGGAATAAAACAGCAGGTAAAGGACTCATAAAATAATTAGGCTACAGAGATATCCACTCTCACTTTCTGAGTTTCTTCAGGCACAGTTAGATCAAGCAGACTAAGTTAGATTCCACTTGAGTTATGGAAATGTGACTGAGTCAAACCACATCCATGACAGACTGCTTGTCCTAGTGGCCTCTGCCTTCGTTAAGCTGCATGCATCTCCTTCTAGGAATTCCCGTGTATTTGACAAGAGTTTCTGAACATATCATAAAGATCAACAGTTTCTTTGCTTCAGTCCCCAAGTCTGAAGTCTCTGGGCCTTGAAATTGTTGGAGATTTTTTTCTCTTGGACTGATGAAAAATCTATGCCACAGAGGTTTATGTGGGAGACTATCACATAATACTCTCTCAGTGGCATGGAAAGCCACACCTATGATAACCTTTTCATGAGCTGCCACAGAACCTGTGAGGGTTTAGTGCCTGCTGTCAATAAGCAATCATTGTCATTTACTGGTCTTATATAAAGCTCTTTAGTGATACCTGTTCTCTAGGCAAAACCGTACAATCTTAAACACAGTCTCAAAATATACAAACTTATTAATAAATATAGTGAAAATAGAAGAGAATTTTCCTGTTTAACAAATGTCAAGCTAACTGAGGTGACTATTATAGCAGAGCTGAGGTTATCTTTCAAGCTATCAGATTTTAGAAGTTTACTGAAGTTCTTACACTTTCTTAGTTTTTGAGAGATAAATGGCACAAATGAAGAATGCCTGTTCTGGATTGTAAGAGCATACGATTCAGTCAAAATACAAATATACAAGAGGTACTCAACTATAATAAGATGTTACTTAACTTGGGGGTTTGGGTTTTTTTCTTTTTTTTTAATAAATACACTATTGTACAAACTTGAATAAATTGTCTTAGTGTAGGAAACAGAAGAGCTTAGATATGGGAAAGTAGAGGGAAACAAGAAGGAAAATAGAAAACAAATACACTTCTCCAGGAAACAATGAAAATAAAAATGAAACAACACAAAACTTGCAGTAAAAAAATTGAACTGGAGATAGAGACAATGCATCTCTTTGTATATTGGTATTGAAAATTCAGACATAGAAGAGAATCCTGCATCCCCTGAATCACTGTAATTGGACTCTAACAGAAAGGTTCAGAGCCAGTGTGATTAAGCTATTCAACATAATAGCCAGCCCTGTTAATGTACCAAGGAGCCTTTCTTGGTACAAGAATGATTCTACAGTTCAGAAATGTTAGGCCATCTCAGTTGTAGTTACTTTTCCAGGAACAAAATGTTCTCTAACCACAGGATCCCAGCAAAACTTGTTTTGTCTCTGGAATTATTATGGGAAAAATGAGGGACAAATAGTTGTTGAGTTTGACGTTATCATTTAAATACTGAAATTGCCATAGAAACTATCAAAACTTGAACACGTTTTCTTCTTTTGTTATAAAAATAATTGCTTTTTCACTCACAATATTAGCACATGGAAATATTATTTTACTGTCATAGTTATTTGCAGACAGTAGTATCATGCAAAAAAAAAAAAAAAGTTTTTTGGACCACTTTGGAAACTGCTTCAGAAGTATCTCTTTCCATAACCTAAGATCATTCTTCTGTTTAGAAGTTAGGACTCTTTCTTTCTGCTGGAGTTCAACAGCAAGCTTAAGCACGTACCTAGCTTTAAGTTTTATAGTACCTCCAGTGAGTTTGCCAACATGTGTCATAGCCCAGATTTGTAACATGGATCAAATCTAGCTTGGAGACAGAAAGTAGAGAGTGGGATTAAATGATCAATTTTCAGTCCTACCAAAAGGTTAATAGTGGGGGTCTCAGGGCTCAAAAGTAGTTGTCTTGATGCTTAATGGCCTGGAAAGCAAATGAGTAGTGAGAAGCAACTCTGGTAGATGCCACAAAGGTGCTTAGGATGGTCAAGCCCATGATGTACTGTTAGTTGCCTCCTGAGGGCCTAAAGAAGCCAAAAGGATGGGCAATATAAAGACAGTGAAATGCACAGTGGTTCTTTTTTCCCCTTGAATATTGATAAATGGAAACTACTTCTGAAGGAAGGAGGAAAGGAAATCCTGCAGAAAAGTTCAGCAAGATTCAAAATTGATTATAATATCATTAATGCCACTTAGAAAAATATCTAACCATTACTATGAAAATTCAAATGTTTTGATATGATTAATGTAGCTCTGCACTTAAAACCCCAAAAAATTTAGGAGTGCATGATGACTGGATGATTGCTATGGATACTGAGCTAGATAAACCATGGATTCAATGCTGTGAAGTCATGCTTCACATAGACAAGGATCCTCAATGAATGGGTCCAGAAACTGTAAATAAAGAAACTCAAAGTGCTGTGGGGTTCCTTACTTTACTACATGTATGATTTGCTTAGTCTAGCTTGATAATTCTTTAGTACAGTTGTGAATATCTTTTCAAATAGAAAGGAAAGAGGTGGAAATATCAGGTCTAAATATCCTTTGAAATAAGATACACCTGAGTGTTTTGGGAGGTGTGGTCTTTCAGCTGAAGGAATAAGACCAGATGTTTTGTAGAGTTAACTGAATCAAAATGATAACTTGAAAGCACGGTGGGAAAAGCACTGCTATTATGCAAATCATATGATGCAAAACACTGCATGTAACAGGGACTTGAAGTGCAGAGGGAACCTCTGGCTAGAAACAAGCAACAACCTTAAAGAGGAGGAAATCACTGAGGAAGAGAGAGAAGTGAAAGGCCTCTCCAGTTTGTGTTGTTGTTGGCCATTATGGCACTGATCAGTAATCACCAGGAGTAAAATTGCATTCCTAACACACAGCTTGTACAAGGCTACAGGAGCTATGTTGCTTGCACTTTTAAATATTATGTATAGTAAAGAAATTGTACATGAGGAGATTGTAAACCTAATTGCAAAAGGCAAAAAAAAAAAGGGGGGGAAAGAGCCTGTGTTTAATGATTGGAGGAAAATCACAAAGAATATAGCATTTCATGGTGATATTTTACAGACATAGACAGAGTAAAAAATTAGAGTTATCATTGCTTCTGAAATAGTGCATCTCCTATTTTGTGATTTTTCTACATACGTTTTACTCAGAAGTGTCAATGTATTCCCATTACATTCAATGAACAATAGGAAAACTCTCCTAAGTAATTTTTGAGTAGTTAATAAAACATTATGTAATGTCAGATAGAGTTTCTAAAACAACTAAGGAGACACATACATTCAAATATATATGTGATTCACTTTCTTTCAATGAAAGATTCATTGTTGGGATTCTATCAAATGAAATCAAATTAAATTTATAAAATTACATTTAATCCAAAACATATTATGCATATTAATTTGGCTCACTTTCTTGATCTGGCAGGGGGAGAAAAAAAGCAAATTCTTTTTTATGCTCCAGTTCACAGGCAATCTTCCAGATGGAAATGTCTTTAGTGGCAGAAGAGGACAAAATCTACCATTTCTGTTGCAAATGAGACATACCACAGCACTGAGAGAGTGGCTGGCACTGGCTGCTTTCTAATCTTCCGCAGAGTGTTATTGCTCTTTTGGGATCTACTATCAGATGGAGTCTGCTATAAATCTGGTCCAAAATCAGGGATCAACAAATGATACTGTGACTGGGCCACATTAGGTGGGAAAAGGCTGTGACTGCAGAACTGAAGCTACGACTCTGATACCACAAAGGATACAACAGCTGAGTGACAGTCACTACATATTCCTTCTGTAGACACAGCCCTGTCAATTGAAAATTACTCTGCATTCTTCCTGAAATCTGTCATGATTTGATCCAACCATAAATGGGTTGAATCCCATTGGTTAATTTGTGGAGCCATAGGCAGTCAATTATGTTGCTGTCCTTACTGCACACTTGTGTTTTGCTGGCTAGAAAAACCGGTATGCCTGAACCAATTAAACCAGTGAACCATTTGGGCTTGGATGGATCTTTGACCTCTGCCTATGAAGGCGTATTAATCCTGACATCTGTCAGTAGAGGTGCTGTAGGGCCCAATTAGGCTTCATTCTGCCATTTAGTCTGCTAATCCAGTACTGATACCATGGCCAGTTTACTTTTCAAATTGACAGATTTCAGCCTACAAACCCCCTTCTTTCAGTAGAGTCTTAGACACAGTACTTTGTAGCCAAAGTTTTTTGTTTAGGAAAGGAAAATATTTATTTTTCAGTATGAGTACTCATTTCAGAAAGCCTCAGATCCTCAACTTCTCATTGCTCTGAATGTTACTTCTTGTAATTAATTGCCCATCATGCTTCACAGGTTTCTGGGCTATGCCTTCAGTGAGTAGTGGATGTAATATTTTCAATCTTATAACTTGAAAACCTTCTGTAAGCGGACATGTGATGGTCCAAGTGTTTCAAAGTCCATCAGAGGATGTATATAGTACATTGCAAAGTCTGATTCTCAGAAAGAAAAGAAAAAAAGAGAATTTTCCTGCAGAAATGCATGGGCACAATTTTCCTGAATAGATCAAATTTCATGTATTTTTAGATGCATGTCTATCTTTTTAGTGGCAAAAATAAACACCTTTTCTTTATTTCTCTTAGCCCTGCAGAAGTAACGTTAAGTATTTGAGACAGCTGGATACTATTCCATCTTCAGCATCATCGGTAGAATTGCTTACTAAATCTCAATAGCTACACCTGTTCAAAACCCTTACAGGCAAAACAATCACACAGGTACCTCTAAGGGCATAATTTAGCCCTCAGAAACTTTGTTACTGGTGATGATTTGTGATGTGGAAAGAAGCCTGCCTGCCTGCCTGCCTGCCTTTCAGAGCACAGAATGAGTTTCGAAAACTGCTCCTCAGGAAAACCTCAATTCTCTCTTTAGGCTCCTGCTCTGTAGAAATAAGTGTGATGTCTGGACAGAAAAAGAAGACCCTCAGTTTAGAAAATGGAGTAGTCTGGGAGATGAAGGGCTGACTCGAATTTTACCATGAATACTACTGGCAGCCCTAGTGATTGCTGTGCCATTTTGACAGCTCACCCAAGTGGCAAATATGTGAGCTGATGATCTGAAGGTAAATAATATGACAGAAAACTTGCTAGGAAAAGGTATCTTCTGTGAGCAAGTAATTTAATATAAGAGATTACTATTTCTATAACATAAACTACATTAAGTACCTGGTGTCAGCAGTTTCAGTATATCCTTCACTGGCAGCAGTAAGTAAGCCTGGAAAATCTGACTCACAGGATTAAACTGGTGAAATCAGTGGGAGACAAAAATTGTTTAGTAGTCTGTGTGGTGGAATAGAAGGTACTTAACACCAATCGCCCTTCAAAAACCATCATTATTCCCGCAGTGCCATCTGCTGGTCCAGACCCCAGAAGCACTGAGAGCAACTCATTTACACGTGTAACTGTTGCAGATTAATGATGTCATTCTCTCTTAAGTTAAGAAGAAAACAAATAATCATTGTTACTCTAATAGCTTTTCACATTTTCCATAATTTTAATTTAATAGTCATCATTTCTTTCATAGACAGTGTTTAGTATAACAGATGCCATATGGTACAGAATGCTTTTGAAAAGGAATGCATGTACTCTACCTGAGCTAGAAATAGCCCTATTTATCTTATATAAATGCAGAGATAAATATTTCCAACTTCATTCAAATGCATTTTATTCTCACAGAAAAGAAATAGATGTGCATGTTCCCTTATGTGTACTGTCCAAGTTTGTGGTCTAAGTCATTTCTTTACATGTTTTAAAAGTTCCATAGCTCTGTTAATGTCTAATGATTCTCCTAGATTTCATACAGGAATTTAAGAAATTTATACGGGATTTCACACAGTAGGAAATAAATACAGGGAGGGTAATTGCAACAATTATAAATCCTAGAAGTTTTATGAGAATGTATGTCAGATCAATTCTTTGGATACCCTCAGAGATAAAGTGGCTCTGGTGGCTCTGCCACACTAGTCAGCAGAGCAGAAAATACACACAGACTTCTGTGCCTGGTCCCAAGATAACACCTTCTTATCTTAGACAAACTTTCATGATCTCCTTCCTTGAACGCGGGTATTTATTGTGGGTGGGAATGAAGCCTGTGTTCTACATTAAGTCCTCAAGGGAGTTTCACAGTAATATTTAGCAAAGTACACTTAGGAAGCCAAGTCCATCTAATTCTGTATTCTTTGAATGTGTAAGTTTCTGTTTTTTTTCTTTTACTAGACATGGGACTCAGTGGTCATATATTCTACTATCAGTCAGCTTCAATACAGTATATCTTATAAAACAGGGTATTTGAATGCATACACAGTAGAGATTGCTGAAAAATGTTCTTCTACCTCCTAGTCATCTTCAAAATTACTTTAATGATTAACCAAAAATGTGTCTGAACTGAACTACTGCTTTTTCTTTTTTATTGTTAATACTCAGAAAGAGGCTTTCTATCAGTCTGCCTCCCTGCTGCATGTCTGCATCTGACCTCTACTTGTCCCCACACCATGATGCTTCATTATTTATTTTGACACTGTCTTTCCTCCTTCTTGACCACATAGCTTCATATTTTTTCTTAATTCATCTGTTCATCAAAGATTAATTTCTTTACTGAAAAACATTACTTATTTTTCTTCTTCTTGGAGGGACATATATATACTTAAAGTTAATAACTAAAATCTATAAGTTTCATCAGCTCAGCTGACTATATATTTTTCAGTCAGTATCACTGAAGAACACACTGACTTTTCTTATAGCTTCAGTGAGTTTTACACCAGATAAATAAGAAGAGAGACAAGAAAGTCCAAAGATTGTAAAACAGCCTGGTGAAGTAACACACATGTTATGTAGAGACCCTGCCACACATGTCTTTTGCCCACCCTACTGCTAACTAGCAATGTAGTCTCCCTGTCTGCCAGCAAAATAATGAAATATATGTTCCTTACACTGTAGCTGTGGATTTCAGGTTGCACTGGTTACCTGTGTATAATCAATTCACACAGACATCCATAACCTCTTTGGGCAACCTGCTTCAATTCTTCACCACCCTAACAGTAAACAATTTCCTCCTAATGTCTAATCTAAACCTGCCTTCTTTCAGTTTAAAACTATTGTTGCTTGTGACCAACTGCCCATATAAAATGTCCTTCTCCCTCCTTTATATAACCTCCCTTAAAATACTGGAAGGCAACAATGAGGTACCCTCTTCTCCAGACTGAAATACCCCCCCTCTCTCAGCCTGTGTTTGTAGGAGAGGTACTCCATCCCTCTAATTATATTCATGGCCCTCCTCTGTACCTGTTCTAGCAGATACGCCTCTTTCTTGGGCTAGGGGCCCCAGAACTGGACACAGTACTGCATACAGGGTCACATAAGGGCAGAGTAGAGGGGCAGAATTACATCCCTCAGCCTGCTGGCTGCACTTTCATGCATCTCAGGACACAGCTGGCCTTCTGGGCTGCAAGCACACACTGTTGGCTTATGTCCAGCTTCTCATCCCTGAGAACCTCCAAGTCCTTCTCTGCAGAGCTGCTTCCAATGAATTCTTCTCCCAGTCTGTACGTATGCCTGAGATTATCACCAAAATGTTACTTGGACCTGTTTGAGTAACTTTATTTACATATGGATCTTGGAGCATATTGCCTGAGGGTCTCTGCAAGGCTAGGTCCACACTCCAAACTTGACTACTTTCAGTGACTTTGGAATCCATATTGTGAGCAAGACCCTACAAAAATACTAAATAATTTAGAGCAGGTGAACCTCACCACAGACGGGTACACTGCACAGCTTGCCATGATCCACAAAGAGGTGTTCTTCCAATGCTGTAATAGCTAGGATTTTGTTATCAGGAAGAATGTAAGGTTGATGTCACCTTTCCGGTATTTTCCATCTTTTACTTAATACATGAATTAAGAAGCTTTGAATGATGTTGTCTTTTTTACTGAGTGCCAAAAAGAACTGTCTCCTCTGTGCAAAAGCATAGGAAATTACTATGCATGCCTTCCATCATTACACAAGGAATGAGGAGAAATCTTTCTTCCTATACGAAAATATTCTAAACAGCCTGTAAAGGTGGTAAATATGGAGAGAGGTCCTTTCTAAAGGACTTTCAAAAAAACCAAAGGAAGAACCATATTGAAGAGCAGTCACTAAAGAATGGTCCTGGGCTTTTGGAGAATGTTAGTCCTTTCCTCTATATCATGAAGGAATTCCTAAATCAAACAAAGTCATATACCGTGTCTTTGTGCCATTGTTATCTTTGAATATGCCTTGTCATAGCAATTTCACAAATTTGTTATCAGTCCACTACTAGCCCCAGTTTATACTACTACAGTTTTCAACTGATTGGTCCTGATTCTCTTCCTAACTTACAGCAACATAAAAGAGAGAAACCCTACCCATACAATGTGCATCAACACAAAAATGGAAATTATATAGAAGACTGAGCCTTATTGTTGCAGGTATTCTATTCACTGTGGGAAATGGCTTGACAAAATGTAAAAGGCAAAAAGGCTTTCATGCACACCTGTGAATCAGGGAGCGCAGGCAGGGCTACAAACAGAGCAGGAACTTCTGTCTGAAAAACAGAGGACTGGCTGGGCAGACAGGATTTTCTGTCCAGGTAACTTGGCTAAGATTTCTGCTTTATCTACATACTATCCTCTGAGGCACTTTCATACCCTTTTGCATTTTAGATCAGACTTTCTGTATAATCTTGGACAAACTGGGAATGAATCCATCTTTCTTTACAATATTAGAGATTTCCAAAACTGTGCATCACAAACTAGATATAATTCAGATACTCAGGAAGAATGTGCACATATCTTGGATTCAGGAGAGGAACCACAGGTGCAAGCTGAAAACTCCTAAGTGCACATGTGATCATGTGACCACATGATCCCTCCTACTTTGTTTTGGTTCAAAGCCAAGCAAGTGATCAGCAGCTGTTAAATCTGATTTTGCAGTTTAAATCACCTAGTCTATATAAATGTGAAACAGCTAAAGGACCTGGCATTTATTGGCTATATTTCTCAGCCATTTACTTCTATGAATGCTTCTAGCTAGCAGGATTACAGCCAGACTGGTCAGATTAACCCACAGCAGTTTAAGCAAGTCTGTTTGATTTTGTACAGTAGCAGAGGAGATGAGGTCTGAGGCAATCTCATCATTGACAAAATGACAAATAGGAGCTCAGGTTGGTAATGGCTATAACTGACTCAGAGGGTTCTTCCCATCCAGGGTGAAGCTCAAGAAGCTCAACAAATTAATCCATCTGCTGGCAGTGTCAGCTGCATTCTCATTCTCTGTATAACACTCTGTCCTTCTAGTGCAGAGAGAGAAATTCATAGCTTAAGCCTACACAACTTCATAACTTTATAACTGGCTGCCAGGGAACAGAAACTGTTGTTCAACAATTTAGTCTCAGCTTTTCTGACATCTGATGTGTTACTTAACACTGTTTAGACCAAAGAAAACAAAATATAAAAGAAAACAGAAGATTAACCAGTCAATGTCCTATATATGGGTAAACAAAGACAAAAATTCATCTCCACTATGTCCAAGTTCTTCCCTCAATATCTGAGAAAAATAACTCCCTCTAGTAAACTGCTATGAAGGAAAATTTGTTACACATATTTTACTATATTATAAATAATGGGAAGAGCCAAAAAAAAAAGGAACCGATTGAATTCCACATCCTTGAATAACTTTGCAGGACTTGCAGTTAGGGGTCATGCAGGTTCTATGTGTAAACTGTTTCAATTTGATATGGAAGATGTTGTGACACAATAAATGTGTAACAGTGTAATTATTCAAATCAGGAATGCCTTAAGCTTTGACTCACAACAGTCTTTTTACTTCCTTCTCTAATTACAAATTCTGCCACATGAAAGGTCATGAAACTGTGAGATAGGACAGCATGTGAGGGAGAGAGACAGTAGTCCTTTAGTTTGGCTTTAACCTAAATTAAGCTGACAAGTCTGCCAGACTTTTTAACGCCAGGATGTTTCTGAGTAAAGGCTTTCAAACTTTGAAACAATTTTCAGAAATGTATAGACAATGACTGGATAGCAAGACATAAGTCTTAGAGTTGTGAACTTGTAATTGTTTATACCTAAATCAGATAGACATTAATTTACTGGCCTAGTAATTTTACATTTCCAGAGTTAGATGTTGTTCTATTTTAAAATCAGCTGCAAGTCTCCCATTTATTCAAATTGAGTAAAAAAGATTCAGTTTTAAGAATTTGATAGTTACTGTTATCACAATTTTCCTTCATTAATCCTCTAACACTTTTTGAGGAAGATAAATGCAGTAATTCCCAGTTACTGATTATCTGTGGATGTAGAGATACTCAAGACCTAATTTTAGCAGAATGTGCACACCTAAATCACAATAAGGATAGGTATATATTCATTGAAGTTACTTGTCTTTGCTCAGTTGAGAGATTGGGATAGAACCATCAACCAAACTCAGCTTTTCCAAGTCCAAGGCCAGCATCCTAACATTGGAGCTCCTACCATTAAAAATTATCAATATTCACCCTCATTGTGAGATTAGGGAATTGCTGAATTCATTGGACAGGCAGTTTAGGAATAGAAGTGACCTTGTCAAGAAACTATGAAAGTCTTAAATTTCCATAACTGTAGTCATCATATGAGCATAGCTTGTAACTTTCTGAAAATTACTGCCTTATAATGTACACCTTTTTGTCTTCAAAATTGCTGAAAATTTTCTTTTTGCTTACCAGATCACTTACGGGTAGTCCTTTTGGAAAGTCACTATTTTATGTTTGATAGGTATACCACAGGGTCTTGTTTTTTGTGCTCAGGCCTTCTTATAAAGAAGGCTTGGGGTTTTGAGAAAAGGAAAATCATGAAATATGCATCAGAGAAGAGCAGGTTTTAGAGCAGTGCAAAATTCATATGCAAAACTCCCTGCTAAAAAAGAGTATAAATTGGATATAAAATAATTCAGAAGAAATGGAGGAAAAAAGAAGGGAAAGAGGAAGAATATCTCAGACCACAAGGTCCTTTTACAGGTGAAATTCAAAAGTTCATAAATCAATTATAAACAGGTGCCACAGGCTACAACTTGGAATTCTAGTTCCTGGCTTTGAATCAGGATGTGTTTGTTTGATTGTTTTAAACACAAACATGAGGAAAATTTTCTTGTTTTTAAATCAGATGAATAATGGTGAACATATTCACCCAGGCTTTTTTCCTTTGGTTTTTTTTTTTTTTTTGTTTGTTTTGTTTTTTTTTTTTTTTACATCTACAGTATCTCTTAAAATGAAACTTTAAGTCAATAATTTAAGAATTTAGGAATGTACATCTTTGTGGGAATTGTTGCTCCTAGGTAAAAATCTACTTTTTAAAAAATACTAAAATATTTATATTTGCATAATGAGACATAATATTTTATTCATGAACTGAAAATACCATTTAAATAACATTACAAATTATTTCTGCAGACTCACAGAATGTACATTTTATACCTTGGATAGAAGGCCCCAGTACCAACAATAATCATTCCACTTCTGCCACAGACCCATCAACTCCAATGCTTCCCAATGTCGCCTTTGACAAACTAGCAAGTCTCTGACAAAATTCAGAAATAGATGGGAAAATTATCTTCATATAGAGAAAATAAGACAATCAACAGCACTCATTATGTCTGGTTGTCTGCTAGAACGTATTGAATAATATAAGAATAATCCTTGAAAATTATAAGGGACTTTCTCAAAACTGAAATGGAAGAAAAGCTGAACATGGTAGGGTAAGGGGAACAAATAGGCATATTGTTAAATGCAAGGCAGTGATTCCCAGATAGGAGCCACTGCACCCTCACCTGGATGCTTGCTTCTAGTTCCTGTGGTACTACAGCACAGATACTCTCATGCCATCCCAAAATAGTTAATTCCATGAGGCAATAGCTCAATGCTTCTGTAATAGCAACCAATCAAAAAAAGTAACAAGATGAGGTATCACATAGGACTGCTTCTCACAATTCAAATAACATTTGCAGAAGAAAAAAGATGACAAATGGTTTTTTCTACTTATTTTAAAAAATCATGAACCTCATCGACCTTCAGAAACCAAGAAAAACACAGAGACTGAGCACAAGCCTCTCTTCAGGCTTCAGTCTGGCACTCTCTTATCAGAGTATCCAGTTCTTCCACAGTGCCTGTATCTAGCAGCAGTACCATGGCATACTTACATGTGCATAAGCTGCCAGAGAAGAAGAGAGGAGCTGGCAGGACACTGAAGGATGTTGTATCACTAACATTTTCCACAATGGCAGCTTAGCCCTGGCACAGGACCCATCATGTAATCTGCTCTTTCTTCTGTACATGCAGCACATGTTTTGTGAGGAGATGTAAGATTTCAGGCACACATTTTATGTGCCAAGACAGTAGGAGGTTTCTGGACATTCTATTTTATTTGTCTACTCCACTCATGACAAGTAACATCTCTTCGGCACCCCCAGAGGACACTTAGGAAATCAGACATTAATGGCAAGACAGAAATTCTCCAGCCTACTTTACAAATTTTGATCCCAAGGGCCCCGGGGTTTCCACTTGTGCTAGAGCTCTCATCAGCTCATTTGTTGGCAGCAACTGTTAGGCTTCTTTGAAAATGCCAGCTGTAGAGACTTAGGTGCCTTAGGGAGTTTAGGCATACAGGGAGATTAGTGTTAGCTGTGAATTACTGCTACTGTTGCCTACCTGGTGCACTTTGGTGGCTATTTGCTTGTTCAAGTGACAAAATGACTTTTAAAAGTCTGGCCAGAGGCTGTTAGTGCTCAATATACAAACAAGTCCATTAAAAGGCTGTCACTACTGAACTGATATTCACAGCAGGGTTTCCATGTATGCAACTAATAAATAATTAATAACAATAAAATTATTTCTGTTTTCCATTCAATTCTCTAATATTGTTCTGCAGTACTACTTCCAGAAAGGCAGAAGAGACAGAAATTAGTTGAATTTTTCCTATTTCAAAAATAAAAAATAAAATCAATTTAAAAATTGGTGCAGGGAAAAAAATATCCTTTTCAGTCCTTTATTACTTGGGCAGTCATGTCACCTGAACAGAATTACACATCTGAACTGGATTATCTGTGCATTTCCTTTATGTCTATGAAATCAGCAACTTAGGGAAAGTATACAGAAACATCTCAAAATATATCACAAAACAATCCGTTTTTTTCTCTTATCATTTACACTCAAGTCAAATACAGCCCTTCAAAACAGTCAGTGGTGCAAAGCAGACAGGGAATGTCAATAATATCTTTAAACTCTTTATTCTATTCTGCTTCCATACCCTGAAAAAGGGCAGTCCTGATGCAGCTGTAATGCTGACACAGCTAGGTTCCAGCATACCCTCTGCTACTTAGCAGAAGTAGCTATGGTGATAGTGAAGGGTAAATGAGAGGTTGAACAGTCTTAAGTCAATTCAGTTATGTTCCCTCAGAAAATATTTATCATTTAGTACGAACTGGAACAGCTTTTCAGGTGCTTTGACCTGCACATACCCTAATTACCATCACAAAGTTCATCCTCTTAGCTGTATAGAGCACAATTTGCTGAGCACCAATAACTCTAAATAATTAAATTAGTCTATTAACATTCAGCTACAGCACCACCTAATTCAGTGGACATGAAGAAGCAGACTACCTAGATGCCATAAGTATGGATGGAATATAACTCCTGCATCCCAAAGCAGGAATTGTCTGATAATCTTATTCTGAACTACATCTTCAAAGGTCAAAAAACATTTAGGGGGAATGCAGCAGGGAATATGACTTATATCCCATAACAAAGAAAATCTGAAACGTACTGAAGAACTTTGAATTTAAATAGCCTTAATAAGAGAATGAATGAAAACAAAAAATATAAAAATAAACTTCTAAACATATATTTAAAGAAGAGAAAAAGGCCAAAACTTAGATGATAGTGGCTCCTAGAGGATACAATGACTTAAAAAAGTCATTAAAGATGATCCAAACAAAGGGGAAATGTGAGCAAGCTGGGAGGAAAAAAACAATTTGAACAGTGGTGAAGCAATCAAAGAACAAAATAACAGACTTGTAAGAACAGTTCTCAGGTTGAAACAAACTGGGACACTGCTTGAAGTTAAATGCAAGCAGGGCACAGCCTGGTCTTTACATTCATTTTTCTCCCAACCTGCAAAGCAAAGAAGTGCAAGGACAGGGCAAAGCAGTGAAACTACATGGAAAGAAATGAAAAGACAACCACTCATCCACTAATGTTTCTCTCTTTGTTTTACAAATGGGTCCTTGCTACTTTTCTAAAACAAAGGTGTTCCTTCTTATTTTTTTACCCCTTCTCCATGTGATATTTAAAAAGGAGAAAAGGTAAATACAAAATAAAAATAATCAGTACCTCCCCTCAGAAAAATCAAGGAGACCTAGCATTACGGGAAAAGATATGTGCTTCAAAAAATTCATATATTAAAAGATCTTCATAAACTGTGGATGACACTTTTTTTTTAAGAAAACTCCAAGGACAAAGAAGGAATACATTTTTAATACACTTATCCATATTTTTGCATTTACTTTGCTTCTTCTCTTTTACTTTTTCTTACTTCTTCATCACTTTTCTAAATGCTCTTTCTCTGTCTCTGCATCCCAGGATATGGTTCAGTCACAGACTGCAGGACTGTGTCATAGTTTTGCACAATCACCTCAGCTCAATTCACTTGGCTGTAATTCCTACACTCTTGCATAAATCTTCAAACTTTCCTCACTACTCTCCAATCTCTACCAAGTATGTCTTTTGGCTGCCTTGTTGACAAGCAGCAATTACACAGGAAAGTGCTCTGTGAAAGTCTGAACATTGGGTTGTGCTGGGTAGCAAAAGGCTCACACATAGCATCATACATCCTTGGAAGTCAATAAACACCAGAGTGAGAAATGACATTGATCAAAAGGAAGTAATATATTAATACCATCCAAACAGCATGTCAAAGTAAGCCTATTAACTGTGGTGCAGGCTAGAAATTGTTAGCATCTGCAATTAGGTTTATCTAATGAATAAAACAGTAGGACAATGAGCCATTGTAATAATCTTGGGAAGGTGGGGAGATTTTTTTTTCTGGTAGCAAGTCCAGGAGAACAGATGGGTGTAATAGAACAATCATTTTCTGGGATTCTTTGAGATAGTGTATCACAATTAGACTTCATGGTTGTATATCAAGAGATGGCCTTGAAAAACAAAAGAATGAGGAAAATAAGGATATCTAAGTGTCCTAGAGAAATCTATATCCTTATTTCTATTTTTCACAATACAAGAATTAGGGAGTTTCTGATGAAATCTTCAGACAGCATTGCCTGGCACCTGATATTATGAGATTTAGTATCCGTCTTCTGTCCCTTGTCTAATGCCCCTTTTGCTGGTCAACCAACTTTTTCTTTAGGTCCCTACTCTACCTTCTTTTTAAAAAGTCCGCTTTAACTGAGTGAAAATGTCTTTTATACAATGTAACTGTGAATTTTTACCAAAAAGCAGTTATTAGAAACAGCCCCAAATAGAAAAAATATTTCTAGATCTTTAATTGGCCTATAGTACTATGTCGTTTGCCTGCTTGTCTTTAGCATAGAAATTAAAACATATATCTTTTGTAACCTGTTTGCTATCTATTTTTTTATCTTCATATTGCATAGTCCTTTTGTTTGGTCTTTCAGGAAGCATATTAGAATTCATGTGACCACCTTTGATACAAAGAGTTTTGAAACCTTGGGATTTATTTTATTCTATCCTTATGGGAAAGCAAGAATCAAATTTCAAATGTTAGAATGAATACCTTACTTTGGAGTTTACATATCCAACTCTTTGTGGTCCTTCTTCAAAGTTTTAAAGGCTTTCAGCAGGGACTATTTGCCATGAACTAACTAAGCTTTATTTACCACAAATTACTTCTCACTCAGATAAATGTTACTTGACATCTCCTCAGAGCCCCAGTGACACTCAGGCTAACATTAGGGCAAACTGCTGCTATAGACAGTCAAATATCATTATCAAGGCTTTTTCAGATTTTCAGTGATATTCAGTGATGCAATTTAACATAGTCCGCTCATATTAAAAAAGTAGAATTATACCAAGTAGTAATATACTATATTTTTACCTCCCTTGCTGAAAACCTGCTTACTATACAGGTCTTGTTTGATTTCTCTATCTCATCAATTAACTTTTCTCTTGACTGTAAAAACTAAATAGTGTAGACCAAGTGTAAGCCCCTCTGTAACCCCTACTTCAACTAACACAACAGTAGTAAACTGAAAACATTTGCATAAAACTTTTATAGAGGAGATATTCGCCACTAGCTGGGGTTACAAATGAGACAACTATTCCTGCCTTGTTCTGCACTGTCCATGGAATTTGGGAGTGCCTGCTAAACTGGGGTGTCTCAAGGATTAAGAGAAGATGGAGTCTTTTTCTGCCTCACATCTATGAAGGCTATTTGATGTATATTTCCCTACATAATAGCAGCTAAATTTAGGGTCATACTTCCAAAATTTAGGCACTGTATTTTACAACTAATTAAACACATTTTGTGGTTGACTTACCTTGATTCAATCACTCGAATTCTAAATTTTTCAATTGGGTTTTAAAGTAGTATTTAAGCTCTTTCCCTCCATGTTTCTAACAAGCATGTAGGCAAACAGAACAAGGAACATGCATGTTAAGTCCAAAGCAAGAGCACTAAGGCTCAAATGATAATTCTTTTAACCAGCTCTCTTAGATATATCAGTGTAATTATGTGATCCATTTCAGTGGGGGGGGGGGGGAAGATAACGTTAGCAGGCAAAAAACAATCACTTTAGCTGTGTTCTTTGTATTTATTTATTTATTTTTATTTCACAAATGCCACACAGACTGCAGTGCCAGTTCAAAGTAACTATTATTGCTATTTAACTTAGAGACTGCCTTTTATTTTGTGTTCACGCAGCATCACACAGTTGGGTGCTGCTCCATCACTCAGGCTCTTAAATTCTATGATTATATAAAATAAAAGTTGTAACAGGATTATCTACCAAATATAGAACTAAGTTTTAGAAAGAATTTGGGAACTTGTATAAAGTACTTTTAAAACATTGATTTCCTGAGTTAGCCTCATTTTGAAGAACGGTGGTCTATGAAAGGCAGTTTCCAGTCCTCATCTGTATTTGCTGGATGACAGAGGGACTGAAATTAGTAAAGATTCCCCTTTGCAGCACTACTGAAGGGAAACAGAATCATTACTGAAGGGGAACAGGGTCATATAGAAACTCAGGGTCTCGAAGAAACTTTCTCATCTGTGAGAATTACGCTGTCAATTACTGGCATGTTTCATGATCCAAGAGAGTTATAAGCATCAAAAGCCTACTCCAGCAAAAGATGACTCAGATGAATTTAATTGCTCAAGGAGAAGGTAATCTTTTCTTAAACTGTTTTGTTTTCCTGTTTTTCTGGTGCCTCTTCATTGATATTCCTTCTACAGCTAACAAGTGTTTTTCAGCTTATAAAAATTAAACTCAGTCTGGTAAGATATTGTGCTGTGTCTCTGGGGAGAGTATGCTTATCATTCTAATAAATAGTACACTGTATTCATATTTAAAAAGTTACCTTGAAGACAGTTACTTTGACTGTAATGAGTTTCACGTGGATAAATCTGCATGGTGATCCCTATAGTAGATGATGTATGCTTTATGGTTTTCCTTGCAGATTCTTGTAATAGGTTAAAAAATTAGTTTACCAATAATCCCACAGCAGCTGTATATCACCCTGTTTTGAGATATTATGAATATTGTGAGTGTTCACTAGTTCAAATAGAGAACATCCTTCATGATGATAAAGCAGGGGGCACACTTCAGAAATAGGTCTATTTTTTGCATGATTCTATCTTCTAACTAGTCTTTTAAGAGAATAAAGAATACAAATCAAAAGATGAATGGTCCCTAGAATTCTCACCATTTGAACACACCCTTAATAGAACAATTTTGGAAAAAAACTCAATTCAGTAGAACTCAAACTTTAAAGTGCAAGTAAACCATAAAATTAGCTTCACTGTGAAAAAAAAATGCTGTGGTGTGCATAGCTAAATGGTGGTAAAATTATGATTTTGACCATGCATTCTTTTGGATGCATAAAACTTTACAGCCAGAAAGACACTCAACATAAAGTCCCTAAGAAAATCTGAACCTTCTGCAGCACACTTGGTAGGGACAAATTATTTGTTTGTCTGAACTGAGTGAAGCCCAGAAGCTGTCTAGCAAGCCTAGAGAACAGCTTTTGCTGTGTTCAGAATTGAACTCAAGCACAGGTACCTCTCTGGGACAATGGTAATTATGGTGTCAGCAGCCAGGTGATAGGTACAACCACATAACACTATTGCTTAGCACACAAATGTTCCAATTTCTGGTTTGCAAACCAGAGGAAAGATGGGGCAGAGGAACAGAATTAGAAGAGTGTGAAATGAGTGAATGTAAGGAAATATTGAAAGGTTGGGTTTGTTTTGTTTTTTGTTTGTTTGTTTGTTTTTAATATGTTTGACTGGCAACGAAGCTGGAGATGATAAATCTACAAATATTTGAAGTCTCAGCATAAAGGCTGAGGTGTGTCAGTATATTGCCCTTGGATTAGAAAAAGTCAATCAAACAAAATGTAGGTTGTCCAGCAAGAAAACATAATACCTGCAACAAAAATTGTCCATGCTGCTGAGCTTCTGTTTCATAACTGTATTAGTACAGCTTGCAAACTAGAGCAGGAGTTTCTGCCACCACTGAAAACTAGCAAGGATAGCAAAAGTTAAATTCACAAAAGCTCTCTACATTAGGATAGCAATGTCAAACAGAGAGTGGCTTATGGTTGCCTACAGGAAAAACAGAACAAAATATTGCAGTGATTAACTGATCTTCTGAATTTATGGATATTTTGAAGGGAAGTAATGGAAGAAAGAAAAATGTACAACAAAAAATCAGAGGATTTACTCCTGTATACATTTGACAGAATGAATGTGTGATATAATCTCATTTCTAAATACTCCTGATTCCACAAATTATAGAAAAAATATTTTCTAGTGCTCTCCTACCAACAGTTCAAAATAAAAGAAGGAACTTCTACACAACCACAACAATTTTAATATCTGTGCTTTTGTTGTGCATCTTTAAATGGAGCAATCGATTTCTATTTTCATCTCACTATCCTCTGTAAATCTAGGTGTATTGTATGTTTTAAGCTCAATATTACTAGAACATGAATGAAGAGATAAAGGAAGAAGAGATAAAAAAGAAATCACATAGGAGGGGAAGGTATTGAACCTGGATTGGTTTAGCCTTGAGCAGAGAAGGAAAGGAGAGGAGGTGAATCTAGCAGCACCTAAACAGGGGTTACAGAGAAGATGGGAAAGTTTCTCAGGGCTGCACAGCAAAAGAACAGGATGAAATGTTCACTGTTTACAGAAAGGGAAACTCTAACTGGGAATTACGAAAAAATTAGTCAAAGTGACAGTGTCTCAATACACTTTCATAGAAACAGTTTGTCCACAGAAATGATGGAATCACTATTTTTGGAAATTTCAGAAGTGGGCTAGAGAGAGCTCTGAGCAAACTAATATAGCTCTGAAATTAGTCCTCTTTTTCCCATAAGACTCTCCAGTATCACTTCTAAATGTGTCTTCCTTTTCTTCACACTTAAATCTATCAGACTGTGAATATCTCCAAATAATGCTGCATCATTTTTCAGTCTTTCCTAGGTTTGCTTGTTTACAAATGAGATCTTAAAGTGAGAAAAAAACATTAACACCTAGTTATTTAGCCACACACATGTTGATTAGTAAGCTTTGACACCACAGATTCTAGGAAACTCCTTCGATCCAATTGTACAATCATATGGAAGGCTATTTTATCTAGAAACTGATGTTTGACTCTGGCAAGTAAAGGATATTTCAACCAGGGCTCTGTTACCAGTACTGTTTCTCTGCAGGTTATTGTGTGATGTGCCCAATATAGTTCTCAGAAGTAAGGAAAAGCAGTGAGAGAATCTACACAGTAGAACTATTTCGATCATGAGACTTGTAAATTCCATGGGAATACATTTATACCACTGCGTTGTTCATCTCTATATGGCCATGCAGCACAGGCAACCAAAGCAAAAATTACTGATCTCAACCTTCAAGTAATTTAAATATATCCTCCTATAAATATTTTTTTATGTTTTATAAATATTTGTTTATAATAGTTAGTTACATTCCCCTGAATAGAGGTGCAACTAAGATATTTGAATAGACTTTTAGAGGCTTAAATATAAGTATTAGACAGTCAAAACTTGTTTGATTTTTGTGAAATCAACATTTTTAAAAGCATTGGAATGCAGTTACTGCTTTAGCTAATGTAAATTAATCCTGTGGCACAGTTGTGAACTGCTGGGTTTGGTCAGGATAAAACTCAGAGCATTCAACAGTGAATTTTATCCTTCTGTAGAATTCTTTACTGTCTTATCAAATTTCAAAGAAAGGATATAACTCAAAACATTAATTCTATGCAATCTTTCTAAAACCATGAACTTCTTCATATGTCCCAAGGTTTCATAAGTAGATGCTGATGACAAAGTACCTGTATTTAATTATTCATGTTCGGTTCCTGTTTGAAGTGCACAATAGACCTTTTTCCTACTTATGAAAGCCTTTTTGTTTTTCTTTTTTTCTATTTTTTTTCAGTTATTCTATCATGATCTAAAACAAAATTCAACTCTGTGATGAATACTGTTGCAGATAATAGCAGTAATGAAGTTACAACATTCACAGTTCTTGAACTTCCTATAGATCTAAAGTTGCTGTTTGTATGTACATAATATTCCTTAATGCATTTTCAAACATTAATACTCCTATGTTTCTTCTCAAACATGACTCCAGCACAATTTAAAAGAGCATGCAATAATGTGTTGATGATCACTTCACTGCAAATAAATCACATTCTCTCCTCTCCTCATATTACAGTATCCTATGGCATGCTTTTTTAATAGAGACTGTTCTGGGTACCTCGTTTTAGTAATTTTTTATAATAGTTCCTGTGGTGGTGCCATCTTGGGAGAATTAAAGAACATATCTTCTGCAAAAACCTTCAACCAGTATCACTGTGAAATTAGAACATGAAGCTTTTTATCTTCCTGAGTATTATCCCTACAGTTACTGGTTGTATGGATACCACTGTCACCACTGCCTGTGTGACAGCACTGCTATGAAAGGTGATGCAATCTCCAGACTAGGTAAAGCTTTGAAAAAGGAAACAGCAAAACTCTGAATTATCCCCCTCTTATGAATCCTTGGCTAGCTACAGCAGATAGAGAAAAATAAAATAAAAGCAGGAAACACGTAGCAAAAACTGTCATCAGTTTTTTTGTTAGTGTGGCATCTTTCTCCTCCTTTATAACAGAAACATGCCCAGAGGAAAACCAGCATGAAGTATAGGACTTTATAGAATTTATTTGAATTCAAATACAAGGCGTGGAGACAGACACAGGGAATACTGTTGCTACATGAGCATTAGAAGGAGAAGAAGTTACACTTTATCTAAACTTTAGGAAGCAGAGTAGATGGATCAAACTCAGTGATTGGGTTAATTGACTCAGTTGTTCCCTTTTCATAATGCTGTTTCAATACTTGGGGACATAAATGGGTGGATAGAACTCTGTTGATAAGCGTTTCTGGTACTATCTTCTTCTCCTCCTCAAAGATTATAGGTGACATTCTTCAGCTCATCACACTTAAAGAATCACTTCAAACTAAAATGCATAGAAATTATGGGGCCAGATTTTCAACCCTTAAACTCAGAGTAAAAAACATATGCATATATATATATGTGTGTGTGTGTGTGTGTGTGTGTTTGTTTCAAAGTATTTATATCAATGATGTCCCAAAGCAATTAATTCTGTTTTAACTTCTTCACATTGGAGGAGACAGTACTAAATGAGAAATTACTACCACTGGGTTGAGAGGAGTTGTTTGATAAAATTAACCTTCAGGGTACATAATTAACTAGAACTGAGTATCTTCTCAGAAGTCAACGTCTCAATGAATTTTGTAAGCTATTTTTCTGGCAAAAAAAGCTCACTACCTATACAGAGTCTAAATAAATGACTATATATCAATGCAATTTATAGCCCTAGAAATTATCAGTTAACCTTCAGATATTTGCAAGTTACTTGAAGCATATTAGAACTTTCTGATTATTTAGATGGTTAAGAATTTATATATATATAGATTAGATATAGAGATAGATTAGATGATAGAGATATCGATAGAGATGCGATAGAGATTATAGATATAGATATATAGATATATGTATATATAGATTAGATAGAGATAGAGATAAATATAGAGATAATATAGAGATAGGGATAGCTAGATAGAGATTATTTACATATAGATATAGATGATATAGATATAGATAAAAACTACTGTTTTATAAATATACTGAAAGAATCCAGTCCCATAAACACTTAATATCTCCCTCTGCAATTAGAAGACATCATAATTGAGGCTTCTGAGCCCTCTGAGGACTGGGCACGAACATTAGCAAGATAACTTTTTTCCCCACTTACCATCTAAATTCATTCTAAACAAGATTCTTCTCTCCTCTTGCAAGGACAATTTCTAATTTAAAATCTGATTATCATCTCATTAATTTTAGCCAGTAACTTACCCTTACAAAAATTTTATATAGTTTTTTTTTATTTTTTGTAGAAGGAAAAAGATAAAGGGAACTATAATAAATGGGAAATTAAGATTTTTCATTGTTATTTGTAACATTCTTTTTAGTTTTTCTGTTTTCCCTTCTTTGCCCTCTCTTCTTTGCCTCTCATCATTATGCACCTACATTTTCCTCTGTACCTACCTTTTCATAGTGCATTTTCTACAGGGGAAATATTTTCATCTCTGTAAATAATATACATATATATAAAAATATATACACAACCATACAAATAAATAATACCAATATGTGAATTCCTACAATTTCAGTCCTCACTTCCTGACTTTACCCTTCAAATTTACACTTCTCATCAGACTACATGTTAGACAATGAATTGTTTTCTTCCTTATAATCTTATTTTCTTCTACCACTGCTAGGAAAAGAATCTGAATGCGGTTGTATATATCTATTTTTTTGCCCAATACTAGTCATAGTTCTTTGTCTGTCAAGGCTTTAAAAAAAATTCTGCAAGTGTGGCATTACTTAAAGTCCTAAATTGGAAGGGAAAATAGAGTAGAATAAACAGCATATTTGCCTGGGGTGAGAGCTACTGCTATAGATTAAAGGAATTAGAAAAGCCATCTCCTCTCTGCAAGATTAATTGAGTAGGTGTCTCTGCAGTCCAGTGTTCAAAGAAATGCATTAGCTTAGTAGAAGTGCAGAAATGCTGTTGTAGGGCAACTCAACAGCTGATAAAAGTCATGTTATGCTCCAGGACTCCTGGACTTTCCCGTGGGCTGCTGGGACCTGTTCCCTTTCCTGAAGCACCCAGCAAGAACCTACACGTGGGTATTACCTTATGTTTTGCCTGTATAGAGATAGGCAACATAAGAATTCAACTGTCACAGAAATCTCACTACCTTCAGATTTGTGCTCAGGGCCATCTTTTCCTTCAATGGAGGAAACAGGGATGCTGTAAAGGAGCTCTGGAAGTTTATAGCCCAATCAGCTTCTCAAAGCACAGCCAGGTAAAATCAGATTGCTCAGCTCAAGGCCCCATCCAGGCCCATTTTAAATATTGGCACAAATGGAGAATCCACTGCTACTCAGGGCAACCTGTGATGGAGTTCGGCCAATCTCATAATGAGAAAGCCTTTCCTAGGCTATGTCTGAGCTTTATTTGCTGTCTCTCCTCCTGTGACCATGCAACACAGAAAAGTCTGTACTTGCTTTCACTTGTAACAAGCCAACATGATAGAGGTGTCTTTGGCCCCAACATGTGTATGATTCACATACTGTAGCACAACTGCTGACTCTGAAGTTACAGTCCTTTAACAAAAATTTACTTTAGAAGAGATGACAAAACACAAAGAGACTGAGCAAAACTTAAAATTCATTTTTGTTAGATTCTATGCTATAAAGTATGTCACCTTTGCTGCAAGGTAGTTCTTCCTTGTGTATGTGATCTCTTCATTAGTTCATACAATGTTTGGTAATGTTACCACCCTTAACAAAAATTTATTTACACATGTATTATATAATTATTTGCAAAGAATGTGAACAACATTGACTAAAGCAAAGGAGAAAGATTACTTGACTTGTAATACCTCATTAGTGAGGCTTCAATCTCTAATTATCAGTTACAGATTTGTAGCAGATTCTGGTTAATGTCTTCTCGACCGCTACTGAGTGTCTTATATTTTTATTAAATACAGGGAAACAGATTTTTTTACATGCATCTTTATGTAATAAGGGATAAAGTTACTCTGTATAACAAAAAGGTTGTATTTTACCATTTTAATAATTAGAGAATTACATTGATATTTGTTCTTGAGCATGATTCAATTTAACAAATTTGAATGGCATGCTGGTGGCTTGAACAATAATGGAACAATTTGTATGTGAGAGGGAGCTCATGAAAATGTCAGTGAGACAGAGGATTCCTCATCATGGTGCAGTAAATTAGATAATTTCCTTTTATATCCCTTGCCTCTAACTTTCAGTGTTAAACATTTCTTTCCATGCAGTGCTGCTGAAGCAAAGATCTTCCCTAACACGGACTAGGCCACAATCTCTCCTTTACGTGAGAAAACCAAAACTATTACTATTGAGTCCATCTGCTGTCTTTTTTAACAGCTATTTGTTGCAGAGGGAACTCAGCTGGAATAGAAGAGCTAGGTTAATGGTGAAAATGAAATGGCTATTTACTGTGCTGTCATCTGTGCCTGCTGAGTCCTGCTATTGCAGCTCCCTAGCCATGTTGGGATGACAGCCACAGCTGCTGCAGGCAAAGGGGAAGAAGCTGAGTGAGGGCAAGGGGAGACAAGGGCACAGCAGCCAACAGTGGCATACCACACAACGACAGCCAGATTCCCTGGTTTAAAAGAATGATATGTGGAATTTAGGATGGATTGCATGTATGGTTTGGGGGAGTGGTTTTTGGGGTAGGAAGAGATCCTTGCCTTGCCCTTAAAATCATAAAGCCTTCTTTTAAATGGTGAATAAGTTGTTCTAGAAGTTAGTAGACCTGGCAAAGAACTTTGCAATCTTTTGTAATTACTTACATTCATATATTACATGGGGCAAGAAATATTCATGTGGTCCCAGTTACTTCCAGTTTGTATTACAGAGATGATTGTAAATATTCTCTTCTGATTTCAGTTCATTACATGTGAAAAATTTGGGCCTGCCCTGAATTAAATACATGACCTTAGAAAAACATTACAAGGTTAAATACCCTGTGTATTTGTATAGGTTTACAGAGTAATTTGAAAAAATTAGTCTGACATGTTTTTTGCTGTCCTGGATGGGAAATGTTAGAACTGATCCTGATGATTCAGAGAGGTCGCTTAACCTATTTTTTAGTGTTCATTTCTATCTGGATTAAAATAGGCCCGTGAAAATGCATGTTTAAATTGCAGATGATATTGCTGTGTTGAAGAGCATCTAGAACAGAGTGGACATGAATGACTTCTACCATGCAAGACACCTGCATAAATCTGCACATTGGCACTACAGTGACACAGCCTTGAAAGGCTGACCTCAAATGACAGCTTGGACTACATAGCTATAATGGGTATACTCTGAAATTGCCTGCAAATATTGTTTGCCCAAGCTATGCTGCTTGTAAGACTGAGAGATTAATCCTCAACCAAAGGCATAATTCTCATTTTTCTGTATTACTTCCAACTAGTTAAATGGTGCATATAGTTGTTTTTTTCTTAATTTCTCTATGTATTTTTTTCCATCACATTCATATGATGTATATTCATTATCACAGCAATTAAACACTTCATAATCTCTAATATATTTAACCTCAGGTCACGTTTGCAAAGTAGACCAGTATCTGCACTCTCAAGGAAATTCCAGAGTGGAGGCCACATATAAATAAATTTTGGGGAGTTTGTACCCGTACAAAAATTTAGCAGAACTGTCTTGAGTCTCAGGTAGTTGGTCATAATTTGTTTCTTCCTCTCAAAATGGTTAGGCAATGGATACAAAAGAAAAAAAATTAAAAAGAAAATCAAGAAAATTGTAATGATTGGTGGTAACAGATTTAGCACATATTAGTGTTTTCTTCTGTTGATGGCTTATTGAATTATGCACACTGCGAATTGCAGGAAAATAATTTAGAAGTGAAATTGAAGAAATACTTTCATGTAACATTTCAGTGGCATTAGCTTCTTGTAGATTGCTGGATCAAAATTTGTATTCTGTGGCATGATAATTTGGAGTTTGCTAACTAAAGGCTTACAATTAGAAAATGCATTTTATTACAAACAACCTGACAGCCTCCCATTTAACTGCGCATTATAACTGATCTCTAACACAGAACAACTTTCATAATATATTACTGGGGCTTTTTTAAACAGCGGCTTTCTAGCAGCACTGGAAAATTTCAGGAGTATATTCTGTGTGGCCTGTGACTGATGGATTTGTGAGGGTACATTGGTGAAATATGTAAATACTGGCGTCTTAAAACATAATGACTTTTTCATAGGATTTCAGTAAATTAAAATTAAAAAACCCAAATCCTTACAGCTATCTTTTCAGTGTTGGATATACTTATAAATATTTCAAAACTAATATCAGAACAAAATCAAGTTGAGCTGGAAATGTGTGATGCATATATAAATGTGATTAAAAATGTTATACAAGTATGGACTTCTATGGATAAGTATGAGGTAAATTATCCTCATCTTAATTCTTTCACAGCAATAAATACACAGACATAGTGCTGAAGACCTTGCTTGGGCACAGAGTTATGACAAACACTTCAACCCCAAGAGCCCAGTCATTATGGTTGCAGTTCTGAGATCTATGAGAAAGACCACACCTGTATCTGAAATAGATAGACTTTTTGTTCCTGTATCACATTGAGGGACAACAGGATTTCATTATTCTTGAGCCCTTTTGAGTGTGAATGTCAGGAATGAAAGTCTGTTGCTGAAAAGTTGATTAAGCAACCCTGAAATCTAAGACAATTGTAAGCATTTTCTTAATTCAGGAAAAGAATAAAATAGGATTGCTATCATATAATGTATAACTATGATGCAAATACTTTTGTTATGAAATATTTTTTCTTATGGATAAGAATGATTAAAGGAAGTTAAAAAATTAATAAAAGTATAATTTAACAATGCTCAGTTTAGCCATGACAGTAATACAAAACAAGTCAAGGATCTAAAGCCAAAATGCTGCATAGATCAGATTGTCTGTCTTGACCTATCTATTTTTTAGGTAGCAGTAGTGTTAAAGCAAAGCAAACGCTTATCTGAGTTTCCTGGTACACTTATATAATCTGAGTCCTTATATATCAGCTGGAGAGCAAAGTAATCAAACTGTTTTCAAATACTTAGGGCAAAATAAGGAGATGAGTAATGGCCAGTGAGGATTGATTATAAACCAAATATGTCAGCCCAGTCAGATGTCCTCCTGTGACAGACTTCCAGCCCTTATGGATAAAGGGAAAAGTAGGCAAGCTATGTCTTGAATATAATAAAGCTTTCTGACACATTTTCAGGTTACATTCTTATGTATAACTAAGTGAAAGTATTAGAAGGGGAATACAAACTGTTTGGAAAACTGTAACTTGTAAGTTCTACTGTGTGACATCCTAAAGAGATCTGCTCTGGTTTTGGGACTAGTCAAATATTCAGTTCAATAGAGACATAGCTTATTTAGCTTAGTTATAATACCAGTAATGATGGAGTACACTTGATTTAAAAAATCAGCATTGAATTCAGTGTTGTTCTAACAAATTATAAAACTGTTCTGTGTAAAACCATGGTGCTATTCAGTAGGTTTACATGCAAAGATCCTAGTCAGAAATAGCCAGTAAAACCAATGGACAAAGAGTAATAATTGATCAGTTCTTCATACAGACTGGGAAACAAGACATTGGAGGGCAGCACTGTGGAAAGGCACCTGGTTGTTGGCAACTTCAATATGAGTCAGCAGTGCCCTGGCAGCTAAGAGGGCCAACCATGTCCTGGGGGGCATCAGGCAAAGCATTATCAGCTGGTCAAGGTAGGGGATTGACCCGCTCTGCTCCGCACTAGGGTGGCCTCAGCTTGAATATTGTGTGTAGGTTTGGGCACTGCAATGTAAGATAGTAAGCTATTAGAGACTGTCCAAAGCCGGGCAATGAAGATGATGAAGGCTCTAGAGGGAAAACCTTACCAGAAGTACCTGAGATCGCTGTCTGTTCAGCTTGGAGAAGAGGAGACTGAGGACAGACCTCATTGCAGAATTCAGCTTCTTCACAAGGGAAGGAGGAGGGACAGGCACTGATCTCTTCTCTTTGGTGACCAGTGACAGGACCCAAAGGAATGGCCTGAAGTTGTGTCAGGGGAGATTTAAATTAGATATTAGGAAAACTTCTTTTCACCCAGAGGGTGGCTGAGCACTGGAGCAGGCTCCCCGGGGAAGTGGTCACCCTTCCCTGGGGAAGTAGTGACCAGAGTTCAAGAAACATTTGGAAAGCACTCTCAGGCACATGATGCGCTTCTTGGGGTTGGTATGTACAGGGCCAGGATTTGCACTTCAGTGACCCTTGTGTATTCTATGATTCTATGTCCAGGACTCTTGCAGAAAATTAGTTCTAGGTCTAGTGGCAGGCAGGATATGTCTGAACTAGGCACATTATGCAAAAAAGCACAAGAAGTGAACATCTTCCTCAATACCATTCTAGGCTGTATGGCCTAGAAGTCTAACCTACAAAATATGTGATGCAAGTCAATGCTTTTACAAGGTAAGACGAAAGGAAAAGAGTATTCCTGGAAAGATGTAGATTTCTTGAAGTCATGAACAATGACAATAATCAAGAGGTCTGGAAAATGTGATCTATGAGAGAAAACGGAATGAATTTCTGTTGTTTATCATCAAGAAGTGAAGAGGATGGGAAATAAGGCAATAGATTTCAAGTATGGAAAAGCAAAAAAAAAAAAAGATTACTGCAGAGAGAAAAGAATAATCTCTTCTTTTGACCATGACAAATAGGACAAAAACTCATAAGTGCATATTTCAGCAAGAAAGATTTAGGTTAGATATGAAGAAAAATATTATAGCAAGATGTATAGTGAAGCACCTGGATGGATTGCCTGGCATTTCCAGAACTGGATGTCTTTATGAACAGGTTAGCAAAACATCTATCAGGGTGATACAAGGTATAGTTAATCTGGCCTTGAACAAAGGGGTGGCCTGGGTGAAATATTGGAATTTTCAAACTTCTGATTGTGTGCTCTGATTATTTGGTTGTAGATTATTATCTGGATTACTACTTTTTAAAAAAAAATGTTTTAAACTCATCTGCACACTTTAATCATGACTTTGATTTGACTCCAAAACCATTTGGTTGATTAGGTTGGTTTTTTTTGTTTTGGGGGTTTGGGGTTTTGGTTTGCTTGTTTGTTTGTTTGTTTTTGTTGTTTGTTTTTGTTGTTGGTTTTTGTTGTTGCTGTTGGGGGTTTTGTGTTACTCTGGAAAAGCTGTATGGTTTATGCCTGCCTCCTACATGTTTTTTATTTCACTCCATTGTCTATAAAAATTCACCCTGCATTTATCTTCTGGAAACCATTGAATTCAAATTGAAAAGGGCAAAAAGATTATTTTAATTATTTGAGAACCATTTTTGCTTCATTTATTTTAAAACTGTACACAATCTGTATGAGTTCTTCAGCTTTTCCATATAATTATGCGTCCGTTGACATCATGTTTTTACTTTTCCCCTTTTTTTTGCAATTCCTTAAAATTTCTCACACTTTTGACTCTTGATTTCCTTAAAAATTGAGGCAGGCATATTTTTCTATCTTTCTCTGGGTATTATATAACCCCTTATTGACTATATTAATAAATATGTTTTTATGTTGCTAAACTGGAGAAAGAAATTATTATTTTTCTCCATGACTTTACAACTCTTTTCCATGTCTTCTTGGTTTCTTTATTAGCCTTTTCCTTTTTTTCTCTCATATTATTTCCTTTTAAAGAGCAAACAGTACTTCCACTGTTTTCTCCATTACACATCATTTCATAGTCAACTTGAAACAGCCATGCTATAGATTGTTGATTTCTGTTGCTCATCAATTCAATGTGAATAACTCAGTTTTCAATTTTATTTTTATTTTTCCTTTTTTTTTTCTAATGGATGATAACAGAACTAGTAGGATTGGACACCACTCCAATTTACATCAAGACAGTTTGCTAGATAGTGCATAATGCATATTCTAATTGACATGATAACATAAAAATTACAAGACCTTGACCCCTTTGCCTTTAGTATAACAACATCTATATAAAAATGTGTAAAAAAATTTTCCCTCTATCCACTTTTTTTTTTCAAATGAGTTTCTGCGTAAAGAATAACAATTGCTTCACGTGATCATTTATATATGAATGGCATGTCAGTAGGAAATGTTCAGTTTCCATAGAAGCTAGTAGAATAAGTTTCTTCCTTTGGGATACTAACACCGTTGTTTTCTTCACATTTTCAAATTCTAGATTAGAGTAGCAGTTGCAAATGGCAGGAGATTTTAGATTCTCTTATACCCTTGATCAGTTTTGATAGGACTATGACATGTTGTATGAAATACAGATGATTCAAAGCAGAGAAACTACAGACTATAATGATCTACAAGAATTCCATTTGAAACTGACAGCTATGAACAAAGTCTTTCCACAGAAAAAAAATTAGATCATCTTAGCATTGTTCAGATAGGGGAAAAAAATCACTTATTTTTATTTTTATCTTTTCCTCCAGTGTGTAGTCTCATTTCTGCAGCAATAAAATCAAGACTTAACTATATGATTAAATGGAGTTAGGCACTATGCTCAGAAAAACTCTGAAATCCATGGATGAAAAATGTTATCTGCTTTTTAGGGATCAGAACCATGTATGATTGTTTAATGATTTCCCCGTGTAAAAAGAACCATGATGAACCAATGTTTGCCTCATCAAATGTTTTATCTGATTTCCTTATAACAAGTTATTGTCTCTATTTTACATTTCATCTCAAGATTTGTCTCAGCCTGTCAGTGCTCAAAATTCTAAAGGAAAATGGCCCCTTTTTCTGGGATTTGCTTAAACTCTGAAAATTTTAGACGGAGTTTTATCAGTTAGAGGTACCTTTTCTCATTGTAGTTTTATTTTATTGTTTCTGATAAGACCAACTCTATGACATAGTATTATTTCATTCATCTGAAGATGAAGGATGATACTGTTGTATACTCTAAAGAGGAAATGGTCTATAAAATGTTCATCTGCTGTATCAGTTCAGTGAAAAAATAATGCAAGTGGAAAAAAAATCAGCTCTGCTATGTATTCACATTTTAAAATAATCAAATAACTCAATTATTGCAGATTGTCAAAAATAAAAATACATGATTGCACAGTTCTTCAAATTCAGGGTGAAAATTTCTAATGTAACATATTCAGGTTCAACTTTGTGCTCATATATTTAGTTCTATGTTAACACCACCTTGGATAAATACTAATGATAAACAGGAAGCTGTTAAAAGAAATCTAAAGTATGTCTGAGCTTAGGACCAATCAGTTTATATTCATATAAAATACTGTACATCTTTAATGTTATCTTCCTCCACCAGTTTTGTTAATTAAGCAATTATCACTGTCCAAATACTCTGCCTCTGAGTGAGTCATGGTCAATTTTTTTATTAAATTTACATCCAAATTTCACATCACATGGTACTTTTGCTCAACTCAGTGACAGAATTCATTCCCAGTTTAGTAACTAAGCTGGTTTTCAATTATATATTTCATCTGCTAGGTGTTGAGGTGGGAAAAGGGTGCAAGTTTAATGAAGACAAAAAAAGAATGATAATTAGTAAAATTAAAATAGAAAAATGGAATATCAGGGTGGAGGAAGAGAAGTAAGTTTGAATTAAGTTTAAAAATATCATTTTTGGACTACAGTCTCCTTTGACCAACATTTCAGAATCTTCCTATACAATAGTATCTGCATTAACACAGTCTGGCTGTAGAATGTTGTTTCTTGGTTGGAACAGGTTTGACAGAAAAAGGCTTTTCCATCAATAAAATGTGGTAGTACATAAGGAAGGATACACAGGAATTCAATGTCACTGGAATATTCAGGGCTTTGAGACAGAAACATTTCTTTAAATAAAGATGGCTTCATTTTACCTCTGAATTCTCTCCTCACCTCCTTCCCCTTTCCTCCATGGTTAAATCACTGGGGCTAGAGAATATTGATCTGTGATTTCTCTTTGGTCAATGGAATGGAGACAGAAAGATTAGTAAGGAACTACAGGGGTTGTGAACACAAAAATAACAATTTCAGGAACATTTTGGCTTAGTTGTGCTCAAGCCTGTCAAGGAGACTTTTAACTCAGTGAAATCCCTCTGACTGCAGTAAGAACATATCCATTCTTATGGTAAATATTTCTAAAAGAGATAAATTCTACTCCTCATTAATCCTAATCACAAATGGACAAAATGTCACAAGGGGCAAGTCTTCCTGGGGATCAAACCTTCTTTCACATTGCCAGTGACAGAGAACTTCTGGCTTACATGCCCGAGTCTTTCCTGCAGAGCCATCACACACAATGCCTGCATCAGTTGCAATTGCTATTGTTTTGTCTATTGGGGTTTTTTTCTGTATTACTACCTCCTTTTTCTTAATGGTTATTCAACTGTAAGAGAAAAAGATTTAACACTTACCTTTCTCTTGGTATTTTTTTCCACCATGTAATTTAGCCATTTAAAATATATTAGCTAATTATATGTGTGTAATGGTATTTAAAAAGCAAAGATCTCTTTATTTTGTTGATAGTAATTAATCAGTTTTCACTTGAGTGTTTTTCTAGCTGTGATATTTTGACATGTTCAAAATAATAATTGATAGATTTGGTTAAGTATATTTCACTAATTAGGGCACTGTGGGGATTTGTAATTGATTTAATTGAAGTTGAATGAATTAGTAGATATATGGGTAGCATATAAAAAGAAACATACTGAGACTGGGAGATGGAGATGTTTGAAAACAGAATAACTAGCTGAGAAATTATGTTTTAGCTGTTGACTGTTCTTAAGGACTTGGTTACAAACATAAAATTTCTCCTAATTTTTGCATTTCATGGTAAATTAAAAAAGGTTGTTCTGTAGGGCTGTATTTTAATATATGAACACTTTTTTGTATATGGAAACTTGCATATATTTTTATATATAAAAATACACACAAATACATTCTATATAAGTATCTATTAATAAGCACATAGCTACTGAATATCTGGTCTGTTCCTTGTTTATATTACATGTAAGGATATATTTTTATGTACAACATATTTTCAAACACACTTATGCCATTTCACATATATATATCCCAAAGGTAATGAAAACAAAGGAAGATAAGCAAGAAATTAAGTGATAGCTCAAATTCGACACAGAGGACCAAATCACTAAGTATATAGAATAATCTGAAGGGTTTATGAGAAGAACAAAGAGGACTGGAGCCAAAGCTGCATGTGAAGTATTGTTCAGCCACATGGATCAAGGAAAATTACATATGAACTTAAGCCCACTGACCATTTGTAATTCTATGTTGCTGTATCTCCTCCCATCAGTCAGAGTAACTGTCCTTGTGGTCAACAACTGCAAGGGAAGTCAATTGAGGACATTGTGAAAATACTTCATTTTTTGAAATGGGAGGTGAAAAGTCACATTGTTGAGAGATGAGGCTTTCTCTATATCCAGTGGCCAGCTATGCTGACAGGCAGTTTTGCACCATTAGAAATGTATGTAACTTTCTGCTACACCAGTCAAGGATGTGACTTACAGCATTACAGGAATTTTTTTTCTTAATGTTTTGTGTACATCTGAAATGTTAATACATTTGAGTATATTTTTATTATTTCACATATTATTTATTCTTGATTTTTACAAGTGTAACTCAACACTGATGTGAAACTACTCTCTGCACTAGACTGCTGAAGTTTTGTACAAGTATGTTACAGTGGTTTGTACTAGACTGTTGTTTTGTACCAGACTGTTGCAGTTCTACAAATATATTTTGATATTTTTCTCATCCTTACAGAGCCAGAAGCCTGAAATGTTTCCTGTCAACTTCTGTTTCATGAGGGGCACTGCCTAAAGTGTGTCTACAACAAAAATGTGTGCATATCTACCAATGTATAGCCAGTTTGGAAAACAAGATCTACTTAAAATCAAGACAGGTAAAATGTATCTCTCTGTTGCACTGAAAGCTTTGTTTACAGTAAAAGAGAAAGCACACCTCATGGAAAATTAAAGCCAAGAATTAATTGTCAGTATAATTGAAATCTTTTAAGCCTGATAATTATTAGCCCAGATCTAACTGTTGTAGAAAAACAAGAATTAACAATTCAGATATAATTGTTCGATGCACACTTCTCATTTGCTTCCCCTTCCCCTGCTCTTGGGGTCCTAACATTTGTGGTTTCATCTTGGGCAGAATTTTGCGGGATTTATCCACAATATGAAGTACTTCATCAGAACGAGTATGATGTTGATGGCTTCTTCTTCTAAGTATAGGATCCACCTGGGGACAGTTTTGATACCGCACTTTTACACTCTTCTCTTTCGTCATTGGTTTGCAGCTGTATGCTATATCCAAACTCACTGTACATGGGGTCTTTTTTGTATGTTAGATATTATTTCTTTATTCTCTCTGTCTCCCCTAAAAATGTGTTTTTAACAGCTCCAAATCACCATTTCTTTTACTTAACAAGTGAGTTATTTATACGCAAAAGATTTCCAGTGCCAAGCTTGTGCCTCATCTCTTCCTGCTCCATGCCTGTACTTCCCTATTCTACATCCTCTGCCTCCACTTCAAAAGATCTCTGCAGTTATACCACATCTGCATTTCTCTGCTTTATGTCACTATAGTAAAGTCATAAATACCCCATTTTGCATTGAGTAACTGCTTGTTACCATTATCTAAATAAAACTGTGCTCTTAATACACAAAGATAAACAAAAACAAAGGAAATCAGCATTAGGCTTCTGGTGTGTTGCCTCAAGGGGGTGTTAGTTCATTCTGATCTGAGTAAGAAAGACTCAAATTTGGAGCGTATCCCTTAAAATACTCTTTATTTGAGCTAACACTAAAAAAATGTTAATATAGATAATTTTACACCCCTTCAGATGCTGGAACCTTCAAGTTATGTGATATAAAGTGGACTGCAACCAGGGCATGGCACACTGTCAAGGTCCTGTCCATGGAAGTGTTACTTTGTTACTTTGTGTTGGTCATTTGAGCTCTTGTAGGACTTTTTTAAAGGCAAGCAATTCTATCAGTTATTTTTACCATCAAATGAAAAGGATATTCACACAAGAACTTCTTGGTGTACTTCTAGATAAAGGCAAGGACACACGGGAGATGTATCAGTCAAGTGGGAGCAGCAAACACACTCCTTGGTTACAATTAGCTGGTTGCATTCATCCTGCAGCAAGGGATGATGTGCAGCACAGCACCGGCCTGAAAGCCATGCTGCATGTTTTGATAGCACAGCACATGCCTACGGCCACTCGGGCTAACTGCTATGTGTATCACTACCTCCTCAATGTGCAGTGGTCTTCCCATCAGGATCACTACACCTGGTCTCTCAGAGAGTTTGCTAGCGCTGCTAAATCAAGGGAAACCAAGCTGCAGGCAAGTCAGGAAAAGGTCAGTTATCTCAGTCCCGAAAGTTCAAAGATTATTGCCATTTACCAATAGCACTTTATTTCAGGGCTATATAATTACAAATCAAACTACATAGCAAGTATTATTGATATAATTAATTGTCTTATGATAGCTGAGACATGGACACTATCATTTGCACCTTATAGAGTAAAATCTGGTTTCATGTTTAAGTGGATTAACATTTACAAAAACTAAAGGAGAAACCCTTGCCTACAGTTTGAAAAATGTTTTTTAAAAAATATATTATTTGAATATATATGTTTCTAAGCATTAGTGAAATGAGTAGAATTAGCTTAAACATAGCACACTGAAACTAAAAAATTTGCAAGGATTATATGACTGAATTTCTATCCCAAAAAAGCTGAAACTCTCAGGGTAAGTTAGGAGAAACACGATGAAAAGGCAGGGAAGGGAATAGAGAGTATTTAAGGCTAAATTAATGTATAGCCAAAGGTTATGCACGTCATGTAGTAATAAATACTGAAAGAATAAAAAAGGTCAGTAGGGATATACAAGAAAGTCTAAAAATAATTGAAGCAGGAAAATAGCCTATCAAAGTTATAAAATATCCAGCAAGAACTTAGAAGAACTTAGAATGAACCCTGACTGCAAAAAATAATATGGAAAAAAATAAAAGGAAGAATGAAAATGATGTGATGCTAGGAGCACCTTTAAAATATCATGACCGTTTCAACTTAATATGAGGTGTGGTTTTCACAGATATGAAATCAGCTCCTTCACTGCTGTACCTCAGAAGGAAATAGATGCAGATTATTTCAAAAGGCTAATGATGAATGAAACAATAAGTGAAAGGTTCTTTGAAGACAGTCAATAAAGGCTGGATACAAAATAAAATTTTGGAGTGAACACTGGGATTCAAATCTGTACTCAAAACAGGAATGACTTTGAATTCAGATCAGATTTTGCAGAATCTTCACCAATTTTGTATATCACCAAGGGCAGTTTGGCAACCTTACCAGGCAATCTGCTCCACTGTTTGCTCACCCTTGTGGTGAAAAAAAATTTCCTTCTAACTCCTTGGAATTTTCCCTTCTGCAATATCTGTTACCTTCTGTTCTTTCACAATGCTCAAGAAGAGTTTGGTTCTGTCCTTTTCTTAAGCACCTCTTAGGTAGTTGAAGACAGATAATTCCTTAGCCTTCTCCAAGTTAAATAAAGTCAACTTCCTTGACCTCCTTTTAATTACTTTGCTATTCTTTACTTTCTTGTACAGACAAATGCAAAAATGGACTTGGTTCTTCTCGTACTGTCTCAGCAGAGCCAAGTAGATTGGGATAATATGGCCCAGTATCACAGAATTGGTATGATTGAAAGGGACTACACAATGGGTCATCTGGCCCAAGCTCCCTGCTCAAGCAGGGTCATCCTAGAGCATATGGCACAGAATTACATCTAGATGTTTTTGAATATCTCCAGTGAGAATGTTGTGGTCTCACCTGGCAAAATGCCAAGTCTTCACCACAGCAATGCTACCTCCCAAGGGAAAGGGAGAGAAAAAAACCTGAAACTGAAACTCAAAACAGAAAGAGTTTATGTATTTACACAGAAAATGGAAAATTAAGAGCAAAATGGATTATAACACATGCACACAAGAGTAAAAGGTAACTCTCCACCTCCTCACCAAACAGCAGAATCCAATAAGACTCACTTCCTGAGAGATACCTAAACAGAGGAAAAGAATCTAACAATAAAAATGTTTACTTCCCCAAACCAAAACATATGCAAAGTAGCAGTAAGGCCTAGTCCTCCCAGAACAGTCACAGCAGGTCCTCTCAGGACAGTGGACATGAAGAGAAGAGAGGGAAGCACCTCCTCCTCCTTGCTTTTATATCACAGTTCGTGTCTTTTTTATGAAATATTTCTTTGGTTGCTTAAGTCAGGTGACAACCTGTCCCTTCTACTCTACGTGGCACCTTCAGGGCTTACTGAAACTGAGGCCTAATCTAGGCCTAACTAAAACTAAGGCCTAACTAGGCCAAACTACCAGAGAGAGGATCTGCAATATCTCTGGGCAATATATTCCTGTGCTTGGCCACCCACGCAGTAAAGTTCTTCCTTATGTTCAGGTGGAACTTCCTGTGTATCAGTTTCTGCCCTTTGGCTCATGTTTTATTCCTTGCATGACTGAGAAGACTCTGGCTCCATCTTCTTCAGATACTTGAATATCCCCTCAGTCGTCTCTTCTCGAGGCCAAATAGGCTCAGCTCCCTCAAACAGTCCTCCTAAGAGAGATCTCCAGTCCCTTAATCATCCTTATAGCCCTCTAGTGGACTTGTTCTAGGAACTCCATGTCTCTCTTGTATTGGGGAGCCCAGAATTGGACACAGTACACCAGATGCTGTCTCAATAGGGCCAAGTAGAGGAGCAGGATCATCTCCCTCAGTGTGCTGGCAGTGTTCTTCCTAATCCACTTCAGGATACTGCAAGGGTACTTACTGACTACTCTTCAGACTGTAGACCCGAGTTCCTCCCTTTCTCTTTCTTTTTTTTAATCTCCAATCTGCCACCACCCAAAATAAAAAAGTGTTTAAGGTCCTACTGAATAGGTTAGTAAGGCTGTTGGCAGATATGCTCTTGCTCTGCTTTGTTATCTGACTTCTGTCCCTTTCCGGCAGTCCTAGTTCCTCAAGAAGATAGCCAAGAGTATAAAAGCATGTCCATACATGTTTCTCCTTCTCTCATTTAACATCCCTGAAGCCCTATTGCTTATATCCTCCACCAATCCTTTCACCTAGTGGCTCAGCAACTCAGCTAGAGTGTACCTTCCCAAGGTATGTCCGACAAGAATTAGAAAGGGACACTCAGCATTTCCTAAAGCCTGAAGAATGGATAACTTCATCCTCACCCTTTTTGGGTCTGTGATATAATAGAAAGAGTTATTCCAGTGAGTGCTGAGTACTAAGTCCTGTATTGCATCACCATGCTTGTTGCACTAAAAGCCTTGCATGCCAATTATTATGTTTAGTCCTAAGGCCCTGTTTCCATACCCTGCTTACCAGCACTACTGGTCACAGTTCCTCTCTAGAAGTTAGTTAAATCAGATCTCAATTGTCTTATGGTCAGCTACTTCTGCTTTCTGTTTTTGCTTCCTGACTGCAACATGTTGACTGCAACATATTGTCTGCAACATGCTGAGTGCCTGAATCTTGAATCTCTTGCACGTTCCTTCTCACCCTGTGCTCCCAACAGGAAATCCATAAGCAGAAATGGTTTAAGAGGTGCCCTTCTTTTCTTACTTTTACTAACTTTGGAAACTTCTGTTCCTCTTTGTTGTTCATCTACATTCTTTTGTGCATATAGATGCATTGTTTGTTCTCTGTTTCTTGGCATGTTACTGTCCTAGTTCAGCAGGTGGGACCAGTTATCACTGTGTGGGGGTGATCAAAGCTGTGTATTCTACCCCCTCTATTCATTCCCCAAGGACAATGGACCATTAGCAGCAGCTGCCCAGGGAGTCATTAGTACCTTCACACCCCGCCTGGGGAGGCATGGCTGCTAATGGGCCATCAACAGTTCAGGGATACCCCATGACTCCAGAGTTAATCACCCATTGTGTGAGTCCCCGCCCTGGGGGAGGGAATGGGTGCTCCCTGAGGGTACATGAGTGGTGGGTAAGAAGACCTCAGAAACTTCTTGTTGGATCCAGAGTGGCAGCAGGACCTTGACAGGAGACCACCACTCTTAACCAGACTACAACCACCACTCTTGACCAGACTACAGCCATCACCTGCACCAACAGGTTTTTCACTTCCTTTTGCTTTGGACTTGGGGGAACCACGTGGGTCTCAGCACAAGGACCAACAAACCCCTTTGGGTTTGTGCCCCAGGACACTGGGTTATACTGCTGGGTTTTGTGAGTTGAAAGCAATTCCTCTTTGTGTCAGTGTATTTATGGTAATATCTTTCATTAAATTGTAACTCTGACATAATCTCTCTTGTGGTGGGTCCATTTCTCCTGCCGGTTTACCTCTAAACCAGCACAATTACTTTTAAAATTGAAGTCACTGGGAAGAGTTGAAGAGTTGTTCAATAATATCCATGCAAGGAACAGAAGTTTTTTTCTTTCCAAGTTAGATGCTGCTTAGTGTAATTGTTCTATCCAAAGACAGAGACTCTCTGAGGTGTGACACAGAAGAAAGAGGAAAAAAAAGAAAAAAAGGCAAAGCTGAGAGCTTACCAAAGTCCAGGGAGAGGATCAAGAAGGAAACAGATAGGGCCAAGCCTTCAAAGTGACAGAAAGAAACATTTCTAAGGTTGAAACCAGAGGTACTGAAACACCTTCCTTGCAGAGACACAGCTGAAAAAAATAGATTTCTCTGCAAATCTGTCTCCTTTCCTTTCTATTTTGTTTTACCTACACTTTTTTTTCCCCCCTGTGAGAAGAGAATTATTCTAGTTTCTGTTTCATAAAAAGACTACCTTTTGGGGTTAAAACCTCTTGTGGTCTTCTATGGAGTTTGCACCAGGAAGAAAATTCTTAGTGAGATTCACTTCAAAGTTTAGATTAAAAATGATCCTTTTGTGGCATTATCATACCATCATGAGAAAGCTGCTTTAAATTTATTTGAATGCCGTTGAAAAAAATGTTTCTCTCAGGGTTTAAACACAGGAATGTATTTATGTCTCCTCCAAAACAGGACTAACGTGAGCATTTCTCTGCTTAGGCACTGTAGGAAAGCCTGCAACTTCTTAATGTGTCTTGCCCCTGCTTATGAAGCAGTGATGTTTGCAGTCCAGATGAAGTTGCTTTTCTCCTGTACCTGAGAATCTTAGCTATTTTGAATGACCAAATCATGGAAGTTCAAGGAAAACCAAGGAGATAAAATAGCTTTTAAAACTAATTTTACTTTTCTTTGCAGCAAAGATCTATTGTAATTTGATAATCTGCATTATCCTTTCCTCTTGATCTTGAATTCTTCCAAAAGATAGACTGAAAATAAGTGAGGCAAATTCCTTTCAAGCTTCTTTTGGCCTTTTTGCCAAACAGGGTCTCCAATCTCCAGTATGGCACAGAGATCTGCAATATCTTTTTGTAAGCAGAGGAAAGCAAGCTTCAAGTGTGAACAACCTTGGTGTCCTAGTTCCTCTCTCATACATTCACATGGCTTCTCCAGGGATCTTTTCCTGTTTCATCATCTTTTTCCAATTTCAGAGGACTAAAGGCTACTCAACTGACAAAGAAAATTTTCAGTATTCCAGAAAAGTAATAAAATAAATACTTTACTTGAAAAAGATAACCTGCTACATCCCATCCATAGATTAAAAATATTTTGTATGCCTAACATTTGTGCAAGTGCTGCTGCAAGGGCAATGTCTACAGATGCCACAGAAGTGGTAAAGTGTACTCCAAGTTAAAAGACAAAGTGTGTGGCTAAGCTGTTGCTGCTGTTGATGGAAAAGCACTGGTACAGAAACTTTATTAACACTACAAACAGTTAAACAGTTCTCTCAGTGTGTTGACTAAAAATTCAGCATTTAAGCCCTGCATGTGCCCACTCTGAGTGGAAGATTAACTCATTGAGGTGAAGAAATACTCATCAAGAGAAATGGGATTCCACAGGACAGAGTGACACCAGGTAAGTGCCTACAGCTTGTACCATTAGCTTACTTCTTTCATTTCCAGATTCCATTTATATGACACCATTCTATTAATAAGTGTAACATCATCTTAGAATTTCTCTTCTCATCTCTTATCTTTAAAAATTTGGGCACGTTCTCCTGTCTTTTTGTTGCTGTACAAGCATGTTCTCATTAACTTTAGTGAAAGAGATACTAGTTGCCGTAAGCAAGCAGTCCCCCTCCCCAGTCACAAAATTACAGCAGCAAATAAATGGTATTTTTCATGTGCCTGAGATGTGAAGTCCAATGAAAAAAGCCCCTCAGGCTCTCTTGGAGATGCTAAGAAACTCAAGCCAAGCTGAGAATACAAAATAAGCCTGAAAGGTGCCAATATTTAAATTAGCAGAAACCAGAGGTAGGTTTTTATTGTTTTGTTTATTAATATGAGATAAGATAATCAGGGAGAAAAAGGTAATTGTAAATTCAGAATCAGAGCAAAAATAGCACATTTAAGAGCTTGGGTTTTTTTCCCTCTCAGTGTTTTCTTCATTGAGTTTAATTAAACTCTCCATAGCCTGATGAGCAAACTTCCAATTAAGTTCTTGTAATAAAAGAGTAAACATATAAAATAACTGCCTTTATGGGCAAGCACATTTGAAAACTAGGTATCCTAGTAAATGTTAGTGCTGTGAAAGAACTGTGTATGGGTTTTTTTCAAAGTTGTGTGTTTAAAACTGGTATATTTACAATTAAACCACTGTTCTAGTGAAAATGAGAATGGATGATAACAAGATTATAATTTTTATGTTTATTGCAGTTTAATTCTCACAGCATCATTAGGCAATATCATTGTGCAACAGGTTGGTGATACCAGCAGCATCTTCCAGATACAGTGACTTTGATGAGTTGAAGGGTCAGTTAACTCTTACAGAAATTCTGTACAGTGTCAGAGGGGTGGGATAGGAAGTGAAAGGCTTGAAGAAATGCAGAAAAAAATAGGATTTTGTTGTTTTTAGCCTGTTCAGGGAGCTATAGATTCCAGTAGTTCATATAACTACTAGAAACCATGAGGCACTCTATAGTGATGCTGCTTAACACTGTGGCTATCCATTGCTGTTATTAGATGTCTTTGTCCATGGTATTCAGCTTCTGGGATAAACAACAAAAACTGATTTAAAAGAGAGAAAAGAAAAGAACATTCTGTGATATAGTCAAAATTAGCATCTGATACTGATGCCAGGAAACGACACTTTGGAGAAGGAGGAATTTTGAGAAAACTTTTTCAGATGGCAGATAACACCGCACCTCAATTTACTTCATAAAGTGATTAGAAAAACAATTTAAGACTTTGATGTTCATGGAGCATGTGTTGATATTTCTAAAAAATGCAAGATTACTCCAAACAGTAGGCATGTTAATGCACAAAATTAACTTCCTTGGAAAATGAGAAATATTTTAGCTGTTTCTATAGGCAGAGGAGATTTTATCTGCAGCATTGTTTTCATTCACATTTGTCCCATTCTTTTCTGTTCCTAAGAAAAGTAATGTGGGAAAGACAGATGACCTTCCAGACCTCACATTCATATGAAGTTCATGTTGGCTGACCACAAGCAAGGTCTTTGTTACTATTCTGCTTTTCTCTTAATTTTCTTCTTTGTGTTTTATATTCTTATGAGATATTGAAATACTATACATTTATATGACCTTAAGTAACACCATAGCACACTGAAGAACAACCTGCCTTTCCTATGTCACTTCATTTTCACCTCCAGCAGTGAGCTCATCCTTTCCAGATTGTGCGCTGTGAAGAAATTGCTGAAATAATGCTAAATATAGATACTATAAAATATCAGTTGCTAAAGATTATCAAGTTTCGAATAATATTCCATAATAGAAATTGACTAAGAATTTATGTGAGGCTTAAAATACCAAATACCAGAATATTTTCATTTTTTAAAATATTTGTATCCTGAGTCATTTCATAATCCACAGAGTACTCTGAATAAATGTAAATATAAATGTCAGATTTATATGACAGTTTATCATTGAAAAATGCCAATTCTTTTGTTATAATACTGTTACTGCACTTTGACTATAGAAGTTTATCTTACTGAAAGTCTTCTAACTAAAAAGCTAACTAAAACACCTAATGTCTTTTGATAGAAATGAGGTTTATGGTAACAAAAGCAAGGCAGTAAATAAATGACAGTTCTGCTATGTACAGTCCTGGCCTTACTATGCTCTCAATATGTAGCTGTGTGTCCTAGCATGTCAAACTATTCATAAGTTTTAAAATAATCACTCTACTTTGTTGTGCTGATTCGTATGGGGTTCTGTAACCTTATTTATTTCTTACAAATATAAATTTTTGCCAATAATTGGTGTATTTCTGCTCCTATATAATACATCTGCAGTCTGGAAAGTTAGGTAATGCTTCAGGGTATATTTTGATTTTTTAAAAGTTTTATAGATTTTAAAAGTAATAGTAATTGCAGTAAAATGTAGATTTTAATGTACAAGTATTTTTGTAGCTTAAGTCCAATATTTATGCATACTAACCCTTATTCCATATCAGTCCCTCAAAATTCCTTTAGCTGTTATTTTCAAGGCTGAAAAACATCTCAAGGCCTGTGCCACAAGACATAAAGATTGGCAGAGTGACCTCCAAGCCCAGAACACTGGAAGGCCTCCAAGTACCCCGGTGTGCTGCGAAGAAGAGAAGGGTAATAAAGAGAGGGTCCTACGTGCTCCCAGACTCAATTCCTGATGGGGTGTGCTGGGGGCAGGATGGATCTGGACTGAGGGATGGGTGAACAGGGATTGGATGGACATTATTATAAAAACCAAAAAAACCAGTGTTCACAAGGAGGCATGTCAGTATGTATTTCTGAAGGCCCTAGGCCTGAACATTAAAGGAACCTTTAAATCTTATCATACACTGGAATCCTGTTTTCTGTGGTCTCTCTTAAGGCTTCATAGGTCTGATGTAAACTGTACTGAAGTTAGCAGAGAGTCACCTATCACACAAATGGCTTTTCAATAAGGTCACAGATTTAAAAAGAAGTACTTAGAGAGTAGTAGTTACATTACTGGCTTGGAAAAGTCACTGAATATGCAATTCCTTCATGCAAATTTCCAGTCGGTTAACTACTAAATGGCAGTTGATGTCGTTGTTCAACTCATTTCAAACAAACTTTGTCTGAAACACCAATAATTTGACACTATGGCAAAAGGAATGAAACACAGCAAAATGTAAGTTCTCCATTTCCCACTAAGGTATTAGGTATTTTACCATTATTATTGGTCTAACAAACAGTAGATGATGCATCAGAAATTAATTTCTTCTCAGAGTGTCTTGCAAGCTAAATTTTAAAGACAGGAGGTCATGAAGTGACCTAGACTTCTTTTCCTTGGGCCTTTACAATCAAATCTGAGCCCTGGAGGGTGTACTTATTCTGTGGTTTAGATTGGATCAGAGTGCATCTTTGAAGTGAACATCCCAGACATCACAACCTACTTTGGTTGACATTGCAAAATGTCTTTGGGCACATGAAATGGATTCTTCTAGGACGAAGCCAAACTTGAAATGCACTTCACTAACAAGCTTAAAGTTCTCCTGAAGCAAATCATCCTTCAGTTAATGTGGAAGAGTCTAGAACTAGTTCAAAGTAGAAAAGCCTGAAAATGTTGTGCCAAGACCACCACTTATTTTGCTGAGCACGTCCATACTTATTCATTAGCTCTATTGGTCATGTCGTTTTAGCCTCTGTGTTTCATGGGGGATGTTAAATTGTTTCTCACTGAGACTTTGCTAAGAAACTAGTCACCAGTGAGTGTCTCCTTGCTTTATTTTTATGCCATATTTCTGAGTTGTGAAGTGCTGGGGAATTCTGTGCTAAATAATTTCTGTTGTCATACATTTGTTTCCTCTAAAATTAAAATTAAAAAAAAAGGTAAAAAAATCAAACCAAACAAAAAAAACCACCGCTGAGAATATTTTAGACCAACAAGAGTCCAGCAGTTCTTTGACATTCCCTTTTCCTATCTTTCCAAACAGCAACAAAAAGTTATTCATAATAAAGTTGATTTAAAAAGCCTAGTGCAGTTACAGTGTACCAGGAGGTAAAACGTGAATGAATTTTCTGACTTGTACTTTATATCCTGGAGTGCAGGGCCTATCTCAGTGATGCCTTAAGAGACCACAAAAAACAGGACTCCGAGCCAACATTGTGTGGGATAAGATAAAAAGCAAAAGGTCCTTTAACTTCCAGGTCTAAGGCCCCCAGGAATTCATATCAAAACGCACATACCCCAAACCCTAATGTCATGGGTTTTACAATATTTTTCATCCAATCCCCAGTTCACACATCCCTCTGTCCTGCCCCGTCCTGTTCCTGACACACTCCATCAGGAACTGAGCCTAGGGGAGACTGGTACCCTCTGTTCATCATCCTTCCTCTTCCTCATATCACACAGGGATACTTGGAGGCCTTCTAGTGTTCTGGCTTCGAGGTCAGTGTGCCCATGTTTATGTCTCATGCTGCAGGCCTTAAGATATTATTCAGTCTTCTACCCTGAAAATAAGACTAAATAGCTAATGGAATGTGAGGCATTGATATGGGATAGGAGTTAGAATGCATAAACATTGAAATTAAGCTGCTAGAAGTGCACTAAAATCTGCATTTTTTCACTACAATTACAATTACTTTGAAAATCTATAAAAATTAGAAAGTCCAAAAATTAAAAAAAAATCCTTAAGCATCATCACAATTCCCCAGTGTAAAAGAGATATGGGATTATGAAGCAAGTCCAGCAAAGGATCACTAGGGATAACAATTGTTTTGAAGCATCTGATATACAAGGCAAGGCTGAAAGAGCTGTGACTGGTCAGCCTGGAGAAAAGGACAGATTTTATCAATACAATTACCTGAAGATGGGCATACAGAGAAACACAGGAGATGGTCTTTGAACATAAGAAAATTAATTTTTTAATGTAAGAGTGAGTGCTTGAACACAGAGAGGTTTTGGAATCTTAATTTCTGGAAGTATTAAAAAGCCGTTGGGACACAGCCCTGAGTACCCTGCTCTAGGTCACGCTGTTTTGAGCAGGGGCATTGGACTAGATGATCTCCAGAGGTCCCTTCCAATCCTAACCATTCTGTAATTCTGTAGTTTGAGAAATTAAGCAACCTATAACTTAGTAATATCAAATGCTTAGTCTATTCAGTGCCTACAGTTGAACCTTTTAGGGTCTATGTAATTGCACTTTTCTAGGATATGTGCAGACTAGTGAGTTGAAATGACAAAATACTATTTTTCTCACTTTATTCACAAAGCCTTTTTGTATTTAAAATATATTGTCATCCATTATTTTCTCTCTAGGTCTTCTTGTCTGCGAAATGTGGCCTAGAGACATTCTGTAGAAGAGATTATGTTTATATAAAATTATACCTGAGTAGCTTTTATTTTTCAGGTTTCTCAAAATATGATTTAAATTTCTTAAAATCAAATATTATGTTTTGCCTGGCTGACAATAAAAGTGAGCCTCTAATACATTACAAAGCCTGTAAAAATCTACCTCATTAATAATTTTTGTTAGAAGCTTTGCTTATATATTACTGCAGAATGTATGAGATAAAGATTCTGGAAATCTGCACCATTTCTATATCAATATTTCTTTAAAGAGGGAAAGAAAATATTAAATTGTAATTTTGTATGAACATTCCACTAAATACAGTAATTATTATGTTAAGTAATTCTGTAAAATTGTTAATTGCCAAAGATTCTGAAATGCTTTTTACTGATCTAAAATGAGCAATGAATGGAGAGATTCTGCCTTCACAGAATATAGTGAACCAGAATTCTCTGCAGCAGTAAAATGCTGGCAAACCTCTAAATTTTTCATTATTACAGTTCATTTCTAATTCAATAGCAAAAATATTTCTAAAGAAATTAAAATCTATATAAAATATAAATATACAGGAAGAACTTAATTTTTCTTCTCATTTTCCCTGAATCAAACAAATATGCTTGGTTTATATCGTTAAAATATGCAATAAACACAAGGTCTGGTTCATGGAGAAGTTTACAGGAGAAGTTTATCAGTCATGTTGGAGAATGCCTCTTCCTAATGGATTTTGTTCTTTCTTAGAATTCCTAGCTAGTGCACACCCATGGTGCGATCTATGCTACCATACATCTTGTGTAATTGACATACCTAGAAATGAGCCAGTTCAGTAGCTTCCATCAGCAGGGTGAAAGAAAGCAATATTTCTGCCTTACTTCGTCTCCATTAATTACAAACATAATAAACCACAAGCTTAGCATTTTTTCTAAACTGCAAGTAACTATATTTTCTGGAGATGCCTTTTCTGTAATGTAACAGAGGGACATAAGATGTCTGATAGGTTTTGATTGGCAACTACTTATGTATATATAATTTAATGCACACAGAAGGTAGTTGGTTTCCCTTTAAGGTCCATCTCTTCACAGACTAGACAGAGCATTCTGGCCATGCCTCCACCACACTCCTGTGCTAAAGGTAAACTCTTTATAAAGGAAACTAAATGTATGCATGACCACATCACTCTTAGTGCATCTGTTGACCCTAACTGACAGCAATATTTTCTCTAACAACAGAATCCATGTTTTTTACAAAGTATAGATTAGAGACAGGTGTGGGCTGATCATTTTGTAACTAACCAATAAAGCAAGACAGAGCTTTCAAATAAAAATACATTTGGCTTCTTAGTCACTCATCAAAACTCAAACTAGAATCAATTGCTCTTGCATGTCAATATGAACATCACTAAAATTATACCATAGTCAGTAAGTGGGGTTTTCTAAACATTCATCTCAAAAATTTCCTTTGTTGCACCACTAAGAGAAATTATTGAGGAGAGATAAATCAATAGGCAACCTACAGAATCACAGAATGGTTGACTTTAAAAGGGACCTCTGGAGGTCATCTGGTTCAACCTCACTGCTCAGGCAGGGCCACCTAGAGCCGGTAGTCCAAGGCCATGTCTAGAGGACTTCAAGTATCTCTAAAGAAGGAGAGCCTACAACCTCTCTGGGCAACCTGTGCTTCTGCTCAGTTTCGCTCACAATGAAAAAGTGCATCCTGATATTCAGATGGATTCTTCTGTGTTTCAGTTTGTGTTCATTGCCTCTAGGTCTGTCAATGGGCACCACTGAAAACAACCTGGCTTCATTTATCTCAGCATCCTCCTTTCAAATGGCTATAAGATCCCTCTGAACCCTCTCTTCTCTAGGCTGAACAGTCACAGGTCTCTCAACTTTTCATCATAGATGGCATATATCAGACCCAAGTCTGCCACTGGACTGAAAACCTAGTTGTTCAACTACAATTGTGATTATGGAAAATGTTGTATAAATTTGTTGACCACACTGTCAGTCTTCACAGGGATTTGCAGCAGTTAGTTTCATCATTTGGACTTTATTGCCTTACTTAATACATGGTTCAGTACACCAAAGTTTGTAACTCTAATTTCAGTGGAGATCAAAGGTAAAGACTTCTTTTGAGACTGTATTATAAATTCTGCTAGCAGTGGAATATTGACTGCAAGTAGCTCAACAGCTAAATGTTTATAATTGAATATTTAATGTGTTAGTGTGGTGTTTCCTAATTACAGACTATAGAACTAATGTATATCTCTTTACTGTTAATAGATATTTTATGCTCTGTATGTTTGACCTTTATTTTTTATTTTGTTTCCTCATACACCCCAAACGAGCTACAATTTTGCTTTCAAAACAAAAGTGAACTGAATAAGAGTTTTTCTCTTTTCCATTTCTGTCTTCTTGCAAGTACTACATCTTATAAAATGCATTTTCATTTTTGTAGACCTCATGTTAGCAGTCTATATTTTCTCGCAGCCCTTTCTATTTTGCTGCAGATACAGGGAATTGAACATGATTGCACTGATATGACAGTTGCTGAACCACTACCACAGCCTAATGCAAAGCCATATAGCAAGAGTAACTGCAGGCAGAAGCAGAAAATGTCTGGTAGGAATTGCTGGTAGTTGGCCTTTCTAAACTATCATATCACTCTGAATGAGAAATGGAGACCAGACTACAGCAATTAAATTCTAGACACAGCAAGGCAGGAAGTCAACAAAAGAATTTGAAGAGAGAGAGCTTGAAGTTAAACAAAAGCTGTACGAGGGAAGTAATAAATAAATATATAAATAAAATTTAGGAGAATTGTATTTACTGTTTACATCTCTGCATGTCAGAATCAAAACTTCCTATTTTTGGCTGTACAAATATGAAATCTATTTTCTAAAGATATCATTAAATGCTGTTAAAATGTTACCCTATTTTCCTAAAAAGATACAAACTTCTGAAATTCATCAGGTGACTCCATTCTTTTGTTTCTAAGTTTATGTATCACCCTGCAGACGACAATACATAGTGTTCAGAATCCATAAAGTTCAGAGTATAGAAAGTAGTCTCTCATTACCTTATGTGAAATACAGTAAATATAAGGATATGTACTGGTTTTCAGCAATGTTTCAGCTTTCAGGAGTGGTGTGAAGACATAATCACGCATGCTTGAGTGTCTTGCTGGCAGAAAATTGCCTTCTGTCTCCATCAATGACACATCATGAGCACTTCTGTAACCTTCTGTCTCCTTCTCCACATCTGTCTCCAAGAAATCTCTGCTGAAGTACTCAAAAGATTCTGGTTCACCAAAAATGATCACAAAAATTCCCCATAATTATTTTTTTCTAATGTTACACAGCTTACAGAAGCAGGTTTATATGCCAGTCTGTATAACCTGTTTAAGACAGACAGTAGATCTGTAACTCATTAAAATTAAACTTACCTCCTTTCAGACTTAAAATTAAATGTATTACGAAAATAGAAAGTTCATAACCTTCCACTTGTTTGCAAGTTATAGGTAACTATCTTGAACAGTATGAAGTAAACATTTCAGCCAAACAGCTGTCCATGGCATGCTCTGTTTGGCCAGACTAAATGTGGTACAAAACTTCAATTATTTAATATTGAGAAAATTTCAAGTATCACAGAGATGAATGTGGTTTATACAGCTAAGTACCCATGGGAAAAGGCCTCGGAATATATGTGTCTTCAAAAGACAAATGTAAGCTGACAGCTTACCTTTAAACATATAATCACAAACCAAAAACTTTACCATAGCCATTACATAAAAATTCCAGAATCATATAGGCAGTTCAGTAGTGGATATCAATTTCCTCCACCACATCAGATATGAGATGGTATCTGAATTCCTGCTTCTTTTGACTAGTTCTGTAGAGAAATTATCTTGTGGCAATCCAGTTTTATAAAGCAATGAACATGTAATACAGATGTTTTAGAACTTGTTTAGAGTCTATGTTGAAGGTTGCTCATCCACAAAAGGCATATAGAACCAGGACACCTCATAGGTACAAAAAGTAAGCAGATTACTTCATGGGGCACTTCACACTCCAAGCTGAAATACTATAGCTGTATGGCAAGAGACACATACAAAAATATGGCACTCTATTTGTCATGCATTGTTTTTTAGGAAGCACATTGCATCACCATGACTGAAAAAATCTGCTCTAAAGTTAATGGAGTAAACAGAAAGACTGGTGTACCTTGTATCAGAACTTATGACAGGCATGGAACTGGAGGTATAGAAACACTTGCATCTACCAGTAGCTCACCCATACTTATGATGTATACACCTCCCACCAGAAGCCTCTACTTGATATGGGTGCCCTGAAGAAAAATTAGAAGCTAAGACAATCTAAATAAGGAGAAGTACAAATAAGATACCATCAGAGATGTATGATCTGTGTCAAGTTTACATAAATGTGTGGCACAATTAAATACAACCTGTTTCAATTTTCAGCTGCTTGTTTCGAAATGGTGTCTATGTCATCAAGAAATTACACTAAATTATGATGTTTGTCTTTCATGTCTGACGTACACCACGTATTTAAAAGTGCACTCACAAAATGGAACCTCATAAATGGTTCTCTACAGAGAGATATTTTGTTCATGAAGAAATCTCATGACTGGATGGACAGCTGTCCACAAGGAGGAACATAAGGCCTAATCTGGACCCCTTCTTTTAACATATTTAAAAATCATACCGGTTAATGTTCACTGAGAATATGAATGGGTTTGTTTTCTTGTGCAGTTGTGTAGATGTCAATGAAAAATAAGTGAATAAAAATATAGCCATGACAGACAATAGACAAAGTGACCACAGTTTGAGTTTCCCTTCACTGTACTATTGAAGTGCTTTAATCCTGATAACAAAAGTCATTGCCAGTGTACAACTCAGTCTTCTCTTGCCTATTCTAACAACATTCTTCATTTTTCTAATAGCAATGAACAAAACAATTTCTGTGATAATTATTTCCAATAAACCAATGGAATTGCAATACAAGTTGTCAAATACATTCCCTTGGTTTTATTCAGACTTTTGTTTTCTGAATATATTTACATCACAACAGTTTTGAAAAACATACAGTAGATCTAAATGAATTAACTTTAAAGGAGCAGGTTTTGAGATCTGCTTCCTCTTTACCTTTCTCTGCTCCTTGCTAAATCCCCTCCTTGATAGTCTAATACTCATAGCTATCCTTTCCTGAAGTATTAGAGTACAGAGTATATACAAAAACATTTTTCAGTGTGAACACTTGTAGTAACTTATCATTCACACATCCAAAGCCACAAAAATGATAAGGGAACAACTGAACTAAATACCATTTTCTTTAGTTTTCTGGATGTTATCGAATATATGTTATGCTATTACTTAAGAATGTCAAGTAGATAATTAAACCTCAAAGGATGTCATGACAGTAAAGAGAATAAATGTAAGCAGATTGTTTCACCTGGGTAAAATACTGATGTGATTTTTCTCAGAAAATAAAACATTGATGTGTCAGAAATACATTTTTAAAACCCTAGAAACTTCTGAAGGCCTACAAGGCATCTTAAGTCCTTTTACCAGCTGTGCTTGAGTATACAGGGAGAGAAGCACCTAAACAGTATTCAGCTTTTATCAATATATGATACTAGAATACATGTGTTGTTCTTGCAATGTCACTTTAGTGCCCTGTCATATTTGCCTAATTCCACAACAGCCATTCTGTCCTGCTTAAACAGTCAATCTAACTGAACCTTAGGTGTAAACCAGCAAAGGCAATTGAAACTAAGGGAAAGACAGATATCTAGAGACAGGCTTAAAATCATCTGAATGGAAGAGTAGAAAATCTGAAAGAAAATGAAGGGACAAAACCTTGCCTTTAAAATAGCCTGATAAAGGTTTAAATATTATAGTATATCATGTTAAAGTTCATTAAAAAAATTCTATCACCATAACATGTAAAAATTCTGACTAAACATCTTGAAATACTGATTATTTATTTTTATCAAATCACCCAAGCACTATTTGGAAGTATATCATTATATTAAAAAATGTTAAACCCACAAGCACTTAACATCTCATGCACAAATAATAACACTCATGCCTCAGGCTAGGCATGACTACCGTTTATTATAGTATTTTTTGTTTTAGAGAACTCATGAAAGCAGCAATGCTAAGTAAGGTGTTGACTTTTGACCAGAACAATAATAACCTGTGGGCTGAAAGAAAATATGTATTGCAGTATAATCCCTGGTGGACAGTAGTGCACATAATAAAACTACCAGACATAAAATGTTAGGGGTATAAAAACTTAAGTTTTGCAGAAACTCCCTACTGACTAGCTGTTTGAAATATGGCCAACTAGACACATAGAACAAGAGTGACACCTAGTGGTCCCATAGTCTTTACATTAAGGAGGTTTCTTGTTTCTCTTCCCTTGCAAACTTACAGTCACATATATACACAAAACCACGTGTTTTCTCGTTCTTATCCTTGATTTTACTTTTCACTCTGCTAAAATCAGTGTTCTTCAGTCCCATGTAGTCCCTGGCTCAGCTTCATCTCGTGAGACAATCTAGAAATTCAAAGTAAATGAGAGATGCCCTTAACTTTGCTTAATTTATATTCCTGAAGCCTGACAGCTGCAGAATGCTGATGTGCAGCAGCATATGCATATACTTCTTTTATTAACTTCTTTTTGATTGAGTAAATGGTCATTTTTAATTAACTGACCCCTGGATTTGCTTTGGTTAGTTTTGATTTTCTTTGAAGATTCTTAGAAGGAGACATATTAAAAAGAGTAGAAAATGTTTCAGGACTTTGGCTGAAGAGGGGTATTCCACTATTACTGAGCTTTGAAAAGTGCTGAGAGATGGATTTGTTGAGAAAGAGCAAATGGAACTACCATCTGTATGCAGGTGAATATATTGAAAAACAATTCCCAGGAAAAATTAAAATAATTTAGCATCTGTTATTTTTAAAGCTGTTCCTGACATAAATGTTTTCTAGTGCTCAGTTTCATTTAAAAATAGCATTGTAATCTTCCCTTTCTTGTTATTTACCTCAAAATAACAAATGCAAAATCTTATAAAAATGGTTATCCATAAACAAGCAGAGAGGAAAAGACAGCTTTGCAAAAAAACCATGCACCTTAAATATGCAGTAATGCTTTCATTGCTCCCTGAAATATTCTGTCCTGTGCTCTCCTCACAAACACATGAATATTGTTGATTGAAAAACAGCGTGCGCAGATATGAATCAGAGCCTTTTTTATGTTAATTTATATGAAGATGTAATGATATTCTACTGCATATTTTTCTGCTTCTGAATCTATTTCTGTGCCACTAGTAATAAAAAGGCACTGCTTCTTTCAAAGGTCTCATTACAAACCTCTAGAGAAAACAGTGCAATGGAATTTAAACATTGTCACGGTCAGTGACCTCAAGCTGAACAGAGAAAGCAAATCTGATATAGTCCTTCACTTTGCTTTTAAGTGATGTTGAAAATCTACATCTGATATTAGTTATATTTATTTACATGCCATGCTATATTATAGTGGCAAGACCTAAGAAAATACCTGGATTAAATCTAGACAAATAAAATGAACTCTACCTTTCATGAGCTTATCCTTGTGAGTCAGGCTTGAGGAGTGCTATGAGCTTTCCTATAATACAAACAACAAAGAATTTACTTTACATGAAAAACATGATGAGCTGTGTCACGGTCTAACCTCAGGCATCAACTAGATATCATACAGCCTCTCACCTAGTCCCTCTGCAGTGAGATGGAGGAGAGAATTAGAAGGGCAAAAGAGAAAACTTGTGGGTTGAAATAAAGACAACTTAACAGGCAAAGCAAAAGTCATGATGGCAAGCTAAGCAAAAAAAAGGAATTAATTCACCACTTCCCATGGGCAGGGGGGTATTCAGCCTTCCCGGGAACGCAGATGTCTATCACACATAATGTTACTTGGGAAGGCAAACACCATTGCTCCAAAAATTCCCCCCACTTCCTCTTTCTTCCCCCAGTTTTATGTGCTGAGCATGATACCATACGATATGTGGTAACCCTTGGATCAATTCAAATCAGCTTTCCCAACTGTATCCCCTCCCAAGCACTTATGCATCCCCAGCCTCTCTGCTAGTGGATTGGGGTGAGAAGCAGAAGCTCACTCTGTGTGAGCACTCCTCAGCAACAACAACAAAAATATCCCTGTATTATCAACACTGTGTTCAGCACAAATCCCAAGCACAGCCCCTTATCAGCCACTGGGAAGAATATTACCTCTATCCCAGCCAAAACCAGCACAGGCTGCTAGCTAAGTCTTTTAATATACTTGCCACTTCTTTGAGGATGCATGCTGGCTCCTGACAAACACTGTTTTCCATGTTACCAAAACTACAGCCTAATCTAAGTCCTACTTGTGAAATGCTCTTGAATGCTTTTGGTAGACTTGATCAGGAAGACAACTTTCAATTAATTCCAACATAATGTGTGATACATAAAGGTTTCTATGATTTACATCGGGCAGGTGAGGTGGGGGTGGGAGTACATGTTCTGTTAAAAGATTTGTGGCTTTATTATCATGTTATAGCTGTAATTCATTGTACAGCAATGGATTTATTCAATGGACATAACAATATTTTCCTCTTCTTTTTCAAGAAAAATTTGGTTATCTGATTAAGCTCCTGGTGTAGAATGTAGAATTTTGTGATTAGGTTTCTGATTTCTGTTTAGACACAATCTAAAAGTGAACTTACTTGTGACTTAAGTTCTCCATCTGTAAAACAGTGAAAATAATTTCTTTCTACTTCATTTTATTCAGCTTTGCCTGTTAAGTTGGTTAACTCTTCCAGGTAAAATATGTATTGATTTATTTGAATATTTAGAGTTTAAGCAGTAACAGAGCATTGATTCTGCTTAGGCCACCAGAAGGATCACAGACTGGATAGGATTGAAAACAGTGGCTGCTGCCTAATATCTCAGGTCACAGGAGCCTGACTTGTCTGTTGTTCCATCCGTCACATTCTTCACTCACTGATTTATATAGAGTCTATCATACTTCTTTCTTTGTTCTTTCTTCATCACAACCAAGGCAGCAGATACTGCAGTCTTTTCTACAGTCTCCCTTAGTTGTAACTCTTCTAGAAGATTTGAGAGTACTAGGGAACATTCCCAGACATGGAACTCTGTTTTTTGTTGGGGTAGATTGCCAGAAGATTTCCTTGCACTGCTCTGGAACCGACAATTGTCAGTTTTCCAAGCAATGACTGGCCATGGCTACATTTCCACAGTTTTCCTTTTAAGATCTTCAGTGGCAATGGTGGGATATAAAAGAGATTATAGCAAAATGTGTGTGGTCAATGGTTAAGAGATATGTGACCACAGTGAATGTCCATAAGCAAAAGAAATGCATAATTTCTTTTCTCATCAGCACTGTACCATCTGGGTGCTTTTTGAAGCACATATTTCTGAAAATACTTGACCTACAAACTCAGCACAACATTTCATAACAAGTTTCTTTCTGAAAATTTCCTTAAACTTCTGGCTTATTGCTAATCCTTTCAGGTTTGTTTTACAAATACTTCCTGGATCCTTCTGAGGTATAAGAGCTCCTCTGAAAGGAAAGAGAAAAAAAAAAAAAAAAGGAAAGAGAGACTGCCTAATTTTTCTCACCTATAAAATCTTAATTTAAATGGCAAATGAATTAATAATTCATGACATATAAAATGTGTGATTAACCATCTTTCCTTTTGTATTATGCACTCATGTATTATGGTATTATTTGCGTTACAAATATGCATTATTTATTTTCCTCACTGTAACTGTTCTTAGAATATAGTTTAAGAAAAGAGCTGTGGTTTGACTATATCAGGGAGAGTTAGGAGAAAGGCAGTATTTTAAATGTGTTTAAAATATTGGTTCTCTGTCCTGTAAATACTGTTTAAGTTATCATCCCTAAAATAAATTTGCTGCCATGGTATTTAGCAGCCCGCTGCAGAGCAGAAATTGAAGACCTTAGTGCAAGCCCTTGCAAATTACTTCAGTGGAACTGCATCAGTTTACTTGCAGTTCATACACTCACACAAGAAGTTCCAGTTTATATGCTAGATCTTTGACTGGCTTACTTAATTTCCTCTGTATCAAGCACATTACAAGAGGAAAGTGGACCATGTCTTTTGTATTGCAATCTCCCATATTTCCTAATTTCTGTTCATTCAAAAATGAGAGCTATTCTCCCTCTGCTCTTTGGGAATAAATGTCAGATTACCTCTCTTCATAGATTCATGCTAGAAGGGCACCCTGCTTTGAATGGTCATTTGAAAGACATCATTAAAAGGAGGCACACATAGTAAAGCAAGCTCATTTGAAAAAAACATCCATGGTAATCCTTTTGTGATGCTCCTCCTACACCATCCTGAAGTCTGGAGTGAAGGTTCAGATAATTTCTTGTTCTGTCTCCACACAGAATAAAGGAAAATTCCTGTTTCAGTGTGTGTGTAGAAAATCCACTTTAACACTTGAAATAGCTAGAATTTGAAATGTGTGTCCCTAAACCTAGTCAGGTGAGTCTTGCTTGCTCAGAAATGCGAGGAGACTATTTCATCACACTTAGTGTCTATTGAATGAATTAAACAGTAAAAGCAAAAGAAGACTATCAGACAGTTTTATCCGCTCCAAGGTTTTCTCGCTCTCTGTGCAATGAATCTTGCTTGGAAAAACATGGCCTCAGGACCTGTGATTAAAGACTGTTAAATACTCAGCCAATGGTCACAGCATCAAATCGAAAGGAGTGATGAGGTGAGAGAAGGAAACCCTGTAAATCAGTCCAGTGTAAGAGCAAAATGTAAGCTCTCACCTTATCACCTTCATTCTATGCAGACTACTGTAAAAAATCCTTACTGAAAAGTCACTTTTCCAGGAAGTTAACAATGACAGTTCAGAAGAGAGAACTGATACTCAGAACTGGAATAGTTTGTTGCCTTGGTAAGGCTTGTTTTGTTTTTGTTTTCTTTCATTTGTTCTCACTTTTATTACAACCCCTCAAGCTCTGGAAATGGGCATCTTCAATTACATGTTATTTAAATCAGTTGTTCCAGAAATGTATTTGCTATTTTGATCAACTTTTGAATGCTAATTAGAACATTCTTCCTACTGCTTTTCTCCTTAGGAGCTAGAAACTCAGCTGTGTAAATCAGCTTTTGATGATGTACACAGTGGTATGTTTGACTCTGAATGTCTAAAGATAAGGGAAATGTTGCAACAGCATATTTACCACAACGGTATTTGATTTTTCTATGTAAAGAGGAACAAAGAATGAGAGAGGGAAAACAAATACTTTTGTACCTGAGAGGTTAGACTGCAGTTCAGGAGACGAGTTATTTTGAATCAGTTTTTCTGAATGAGTTTCTTAAAATCATAGAATCATAGAATCAGCTGGGTTGGAAGAGACCTCTGAGATTGTCAAGTCCAACCCTTGATCTAACCCCACTTTGATCACTAGATCATGGCACTAAGTGCCACATCCAGTCTCATCTTAAAAGCCTCTAGGGATGGAGAATCCACCACCTCTCTGGGCAGGTCATTCCAATGCCTGACCACTCTCTCTGTAAAGAATTTCTTCCTGATATCCAACCCAAACCTCGCCTGGCAAAGCTTAAGCCCATGCCCTCTTGTTCTACTGCTGGTTGCCTGAGAGAAGAGACAAACACCCACCTGGCTACAACCTCCCTTCAGGTAGTTGTAGAGAATGATGAGGTGATTCTTCAGTCTCCTCTTCTCCAGACTAAATAAGCCCAACTCCGTCAGCCTTTCCTCATAGGACTTGTGCTCAAGTCCCTCCACCACCCTTGCTGCTCTTCTCTGGACCCGTTCCAGCACCTCAGTATCTTTCCTGAACTGAGAGGCCCAGAACTTAATACAATACTTGAGTTGGGGCCTCACCAGTGCTGAGTGCAGGGGAAGGATCACTTCCCTGGTCCTGCTGGCCACACTATTCTTGACGCAGGCCAGGATCCCATTGGTATTACTTCCCCGAACTAAAATAAAATGTGACATAGCGGCGAGGCAGCAGCAGAACCCACTTCAGCAAGACAGCAGCAGCGTGTCTTGTCTCTAACTCAGTCATGATGGGAACTGAGAGAACTCCTACTCTACTGTATATTTGAGATGGCGTTGGAATATGGTATGGAATACCACTGGTCAGTAGAAGTCAGCTGTCAGCTGGCCTGACCCAGCTCAAGTGAGCTGATAATCCAAGGCCTACTCTGAAAACTAAAGCTTAAATTTAGGCCTAGATAAACCCATAACAGCTAGGCATAAGGGTGCTGCAGTTCCTGATGCCCAAGTCCAGCCTACAGTGAGACTGAGCACACACACATACTGTTGGTATGCTATGTGAATATTCTGTACACAAAAGCAGCAGATCAATCCCAACATGAAAATAGTGCCTTTAGAGCTGACAGCACTTACATACATTTAAACTAGCCTGATCAGGACTGAAACTCAATGAAAGAGGATCAAATGGCCCCATCTTGCCCTTACTTTTCACCTAACCAGACTCAAAGATTGACAGCAGGTCTTAATCTCTCCAGAAACATATCCTTACACAGGGCACTCTGTAGCAGACCCAGACTTCCCATTGGCCAGTCCTCAGACCTCATGTCATACCTGTGGGCTAGTCTAGTTTGATGTTTGCTGCTCTCTCACAGAAACACATAGATCTTTACAGTAGCTGGCTCACAGACTTGTGTTCTCCTCAACATCTCCCAGACTGCCTGAACAACTCTTCAGTTTGTACACCTTGGAGTCTACAAGCTTCCTGTACACAAACGTACAAGCACAGAGCAGAGGCCACATTCACACAGAAAAATGTCTAGTGAATGCTCAGGTGCGATTGCCTCTTTTATTCTTCTTTCTCTCTGTTTTCCCATGCTTGTTCCCTCCAGATCCAGTCTTTCTCTGTCCACATCTTTTCCCAAATAAATAGCCTGACTAAAATTATTTTTCTGCATTTATCCCAATCTTGCTATTTCCACACCTAAGTCTGGTGTTTTTGAAGGACTGGAGAGAAGACTGCAGGCTTGTCTGTGTGAATGTTTTGTGATAATAAAACCTCCTTAAGGGAAAACTAACTGTCTCATTTGCTCTATGGAGTTAACATCTGTATCTGGATGCTTGCCTGTATCTGTATTCTACTCTCTAGAAATTTATCTGAGCAAAGAACTGTGAGATTTATCTGTCTTCTGTACATAATTTTAAGTTAATCAGGTGTTTGATGTCAAGACCAAATTAAAAGCAATTGAGAATTTGTTCAAAGCTTATAATATTAAAACTAAAGATGTAGGAGGAGGCAGTATCACACAGAAAGCAATGTTAAAATTTTACAGTTTACTTTATTAGCTGAACCTTTTAAATATCAAATATCACAAGCTTTTGCAGCCTGGCTCCTCTCTTTGTGTAACTGAGTACCTTTCAAAGCTAGCATTAACCACAAGCTGATTCTGAATTACAATCAAAATTCTGACTTCAAATGGACAGCCAAGACTTGGCTGGATAACACCACAGGGATCCTAATGAATATCTACAGTTTGTTCTGAGGGTATATAAAGTCAGTTTGTTACAGTGTTATAGTTTCAGTTTTTGTAATAATTTTTTTCTTGAATTTCAGGTTTGTGCACTTCTGAAGAAACCTCAAATGTGTTAGATTTCAGAGTACTCTGCATGGTTTATTGTTTCATCTCAGGACCTGGACAATAGTGGATTTGTAAGTACAAAGCAGGTTTTCTATTCATAAAATAATTATACCATATTTTTTGTATGAGTATTTCAGAAAACATCCATATTTGGTGATTCTGGTTTCGTATTTGTACGTGCTACTGTCCACAGAGGTATGCAGTGCTTCACATTAAGTGGAAATAAACAAAGGGAAAAGATTTTTTGCCACTGAGTATTTATGTGACTATTGACAGAACTTAGAGGAAAGAGCATACTAGTACAATGATTTCCACTTAATGTGATCACTAGCTAATTTGATCCTCCCTGTTATTTGATTTGATCTTCAGGAAATAAATCATTTCCATTGATTCTTACTGTGGATTCTTATTGTTTATTTTGCTCACGTCCACTTGAGCTAATACTAGATAATTCAATCAACATTTATTGAATCTGTCATGGAAAAGGGAAGAGTAATCATGTTGTTTACAACATAAAAATAGACTTGTATCGTGTGTCTTTTCTATTCGCCTTTTCAGTTTTCCTGCACCAGGAGATAATGACTTGAAATTGGTAGTTACCTTTGAGAGAAGCTGGAAATTAACATTTTATGGCACCTGCAACATGGCCAAGCACAAGATAAAATTAAAAATGTAAAAAGCTATCAACATGTTTCTATTCTGATTTATACTGATGTGTAAAAGAGTTCACACTGTTGAAATCAGGCAAGCTATACTGACATGAAAGCAATCAAGCCAACAGATTACATCCCTGGTCTGTCTTAGCATTAGGTAATATGCATGTGCAGAGTGTTGTTTTTATATTGAAATTTCAATAGTTTTGCTTTCTTCGATCATATTACCAACATGCACTTTAGGTGCTCTCCTAAGTTCCCTGTGGATAAATCATCTACTTGCTTAATATGATCCAAGTAAGGTGAAAACAAATAACCAACCCACACTGAGAATTCAGTTGAGGCAGTGGCTGCGAAATATGTAGGTGTCAAAAATTAAGTTAATGGTGATGGGAGTATGAATTAGTCTTTTGAGCGACTAAAGCAAAGGGATTTTATACTATCTACTAATGTTAACATGAAAGGGTGTCATGGACATGATTCTCCTGCTCATTGACCTGTGATCATGTTCTATAGGCATGAAGTGTGAAAACCATGATTTTCTGAAACACAAATACTTCCTACATCTTTGCTTCAAAAAGTGGGATCCCAAATCAGTTACCCTATTGAGCAATGGATAAATGAGGCTGGATTTTATTTGTGTTTTCAGTGTTTTGATGGCCTTTTTTATAAATATACTAGTATAAAATTAAACAGCAACTCAATGGAGCTTAAAATGTTTCATATGCAAACAACTGCCACTAATTGAATCTCTGCTATAATTTTATCATGCTTCATGCTTCATTTTTATGCTGCATGACTGAGGTGTTTTTGTTGCATTTATCAGGAAATAGGTATCATTTTATTACAAGGAGGTGCTCTGTACTTTATTTTAAATAGTTCAGATATATATGTTGCAGATTACAGATAATATAAGACTGCCGAAAAAACCTATAGCCTGATGTATTTACGTTTTATAACATAATTTTAGCCAAGGGATAAGCATAAAGAAATGCCTGAGAATGATCACTGATTTCAATTTTTTGCTGAGCACCTATTTTATATTTAACTCTAGAATGCTCCCTGCTTCAAGGAAAATGGGAAATCCCATCATACAAATCTTCCTTTTATGAAGTGTTCTTGGAAAGAGATGATCACTTTAGTGAAATGCAAATGATTGTGCTAAATAGTGAGAAAGAGGAGAAAGTTGTCACGGCTAAATCATGTCTTGTATTTGTAGTTGGAATTACAGTATGCATACATCAGTGCAAATGTTCTCTCCATACATCTTTAAAACTTTCTAAAGTATTTAGAATTTTGTCTTTTAGACGTTCTCTTTAAGAACTGTCTTTCATCAGTCTATTAAAATGGGCACCCCTATACTGCTATATCACAGGAAATCTTATACTTAGGTGGCTATCTTACAAAAAAATACTTTTATTATTTGTATGTTTAATTCTGCATAAAAACTGACATTTATCATGTGTAAAGACTGGTAGATACCAATATCCCAGTCTTGAAGAGACCAGTGTTCCAGTGTTTGATTCCAAGGCTCATAAAGTGACTCCTCTGCAAGATATATAACACAGTATATACAGACTGCATAAGAGGGAAACTCATGAGAAGCAAGCCTTTTGATCTGACAGGAATCTCTATATCTGGGCAAATCCATAATCTTGAATAAGTAAGCAACATATAGGGGTTTTTGACAAAGAACTCTTGTAACAGCTGAGGGCAATAGTCCATTTTGAGGCAGATCTCCAACTCTGTCCAGTCTCTGCTGATTCAGAAGAAACATTAAAAAAAAAAAAAAAGAAAAAAAAAGAAAAAAAAAGAAATGCATCAATCTAGCTAATTATGCAACAACACCCCCCCCCCATCTTCATAAGGTATCACATTCTCAAAATTAGTATTTCTTCCCAGTAATTATAAAGGAAGCCTAAGGTGACATGCACTGTTGTATATGACTGTATTTTGTAGCTGGATAAAGTCTACCCACTATGCCTATAGAAACCCAGGAAAATTATGTCCAAAAATAATACCAATAATGTGATAGTTTATTTCAAAATTCTAGAACAGATATCTACGTCTAACACTTTGCTATCCCACAATCTCAGTGCAGAGGCTGTTCATTTTCTAGCATAGAAGAGAAAAATATGGACAAGGTAAGTCCAATCCACACTAATGCCATGTCATTTCCAGAATTAAATGCAGGTCTTGGAAGAGCTATAACTTCTTCTGGAGAGAGGAGACACTTACTACCTTCTATTTTCTACAGGAATCTAGGGCAACTAAGCCCTTAAATGTATTTATTTCTGTTAAACACCTTAACTTAGGAGGACAGAATCTGGGCTTTTGTGTCGTTGCTGAAATCAGTGAACTATTTTCATGGAAGCTACTAATAAGAAGAAATGAGTCTTGCAGATTCAGTAGGATATTAAATGTCATTTGGGAAAATGTAATAGCAATGCTGTTTTCCTTGCAGGCATATTGCATTAATCTTGTTAGAGTAAACTTTAGAAATTCAGAGAAAAGAGAGCAATAAAGGTATGTTAGAATGAACTGGCACTGATTCAACAATCTATAAAGGAATAAAATAAACTGATGAAGAAAAGATGCAGTCCATTTAAATGAATAATGACTGAAAATTGTGTATCAGCCTAGGAGATAAACATAGAAATAAAATTTCCTCCTGAAATTAATTGAAAATTCAATTCAGTGTTACTGCAGAAAATCCATAAAGCTCAAGTAACCTTGCCATGAATTTGTTGATAGGCAGGAAAGACAGACTGTGCATTTTGTTGCTGGAATCAGTAGTGCTGAATCAGGACCTCTTGAAAGACGGCAAAATATTTTATTTGTCTATTTAGCAAAGATCATAATATTAGAGGATATAAGTTCCCTTCTGATTATTCAATGAAAGGATCATGTCACATGAAAGGGAGGAGAGACAAAAATGCAAAGATTTCTAGTCTTAACTGTATTAATATAAAGTTAATAGCTGTAAGTGCCCTCGGGATAATCAAAATTTTATGAGTCCAGCACTGCCTAACAAAACCAGGATAGAACACAGGCTGAAAAGATTCTTGACTCCCTATGAAGACCTCACTTAAGCCAAAGAGAACTCATCACCTACATAAGCGCCTCCAGAAAAATTAGAGCCTTATGAAACCAACACTGCCTAACCACACGGCCAGCACGTAGGTTGGAAGGACTTCTAACCTCTGCTATTGAGGCAACACTTAATGGCAAAAAAAAACCTTTCCTCACGATAGCTCTCAAAATAACATTTATTAATACAGGTACGTGACAATGACTATATGAGTTACTTAGCTGGTGACAACGTTTAGCTGCAGGATTGTACAAAATCCCTCAAAAGACACCAACACAACACACATTTTACAGGCTACTCCAGCAGTATACCACTCCCATTACAAACTTAACTAACAGAAGATTACTAAACAGAAATACAACAGTTAAACACCACATGTAAACACACTCAGTAACCCAGAAGAAAAGCAACAGGGAAAATGTAGCTGCTTCCCATTAACATGCACACACTCAGTGAGCTATAAAAAATTATAATTAGTAAGGCATAAGAAAATAAAGTAAGAATTTAGTTGCTTACCCCTGCAATGTGGATACAATGGGGGAGACAGGGTAGCTCGTAGGTTGCCCTCCCAGAGGTGGAAGTTTTTCTCCCCAAGTTGAAGTTAATCTGCACTTCTCTTTATACCTTTTTTTTCTTCTGGTGGTTCTGTGACTAAAGTCAATCTTTTGGGGGGGTGATGCAGATGCCTGAGGGGAGGTGGGCTCCTTGAGTCTGCAGAGGCAGGGTGCAACAAAGAAAGGCCATGCTAAATTGATAACATTCCATTCTTTAGTAACATCCACCACTTATCAGTTTGCCTCGCTTTTGTCTTCTCCTGGGAGCACTCCTTCAGGGGGGCTGAGGCCTTTCCCTCAACACATCAAGGCTTATCAGCCCATCACCCCATAGATCAGGACCAAGTAGTGTCTGTTCTGATTATTTTCATACTGTCTTCCATCAATATGAGATCCTTCTTTTGTACGTTTCTGTGTTTTATTTAAATTTATTCAAATGAAACTTTGCTTGTCAGTGGTTTAATAATCAGAGACTGTTGGTTTTACTGCATTTATCAAAGGTCAAACTCCGAAAATACTGCACCTCAACTATCTGCTTGAAATATGACTCCAGAGAGATAAAATGTCTAAATGGACCATTTTTTGTTAAAATAAAAGGCAAAGTATAAACTTCTTAATTCCCTTTTAATATTTTAAATTAATAAAGACATGTTTAAATTTTACTAGATTAATCTATTGTATATTCTATTTAAACTTCACATCAAAATACTCTTTCTGTAATGCTAATCAAAACAGTGATTATCAAGTAGTGCAGTGTTTGCCTGGGGTAAAATTTATTTTCATGTGAAATGTAATATTTTTTTGTTCAAATATGTCAGCTGTTCAAATCTTTTTCAGTAAAATGAAATCTAAAGAATCATGCTTTTTTGTTGTTGTTTTGGTTTTTTTTTTTTAAACCTCTGGTCTGCTCTCTTTCACCTCTCCATGAATGAAAGAAATTCTTTCACCTCTTGAAGTCAAAATTTAGCAAACCAGGATTTCTTAGTGAAGATTTTCTAAGTCTTATGAACGCAAATACGGAAAGAAAAAAATAATTAACAGAGAACAGCCTCACTCCCTTTCTTAATCAGAGGAGTAAAGGCAGCATGACATCTATAAATTTTCTCAAAATCTGAGTATTTGAAGTGTATAGGGATACCTAGTGACTTGCTGCACTTTCTTGCACAGTGCATGGATTGATTTAAAATCTATCATAGCATTCAACATTTGTGAACAAGCTTATTTGTGCCCATTTAAGAGGAACAGAAAACAAATGTGATTTGTTTACATGAAATCTAAAAAAATAATTAACAAACGTTTTTTATTTTCCTTAAGTCATCAAGCATGACTTCCTAGTGCATCCAACACCCTAATACTCCAGATTTCTATTCATTCTGAAGTTCATTTTCATAATCACTTGTCTAGCTGGTTTAAAATACCATCTTCTCTGGTATTTTTAGCTTCCAACATACAGAAACTTGCAAGCAAACTCATGGCCTGAAAACTGGTCCTGTTTAATTATCTTCTGTCAGAGGAGAGAGTTCTTTCTTTAATAGAACTCGTAGAAAAAGGGCTTGTGTCACTATCATATCTTTTCCCAGATGACTGCCTTGCTCCTCTTCTGCATGTTACCAGTTTGCTCAATTCTGCCATGCAATTCTGTTGTATAATCACTCCATACTCCATTTCAGCCAAAATAAAATGTATTCACAAAATGTGTTTAAACATCTCAAAGAGCATCTGCTAATATTTTCTTAAAATTATAACTTAGAATGAGTCCAGGTCCACCAGTGCAGGAAGACATAGTACAGTCCAGTCCACTATCTCTCTTCTGTATGGCTTATGTGTCCTTCTATTAGTTAAAGGCTAAGTATTGTCCTTTAGACTGAGCTGAGTAGGTACCTCAGTCAGTACCTTTTCACTGAAATTAGGGTTTCTGATTTCTCTAGTATGCTTTGAAATAATTATACTTTATAATTCACCAAACATTTCAGTGAGTTGCCCTTTAATTTAACAACTACTGTTCATGACCTCTCCCAGCTAACTCCATCTAGAACAGAAAAATATCTTATTTCAGTCACATAGAAAGACTGCCACAATCTTAAACCACATCTTAAAGCCAAACTGCACATTGTCCAGGGTTTGCAAGTGTAATTCTCTGTAGTCTCTTTCCCAGTTCAAGGTGTTCATCTCTGTCTGAGACATTTCTATTGTCAGGATTTCTCTCCACTGCTTAATGTCATTAATTCCATCCACTATCAGAATCTCATCCTAGTCAATACTACATTCACCCCCTTATTTTGATCTTCCCCTTCCTGTCATTGAAGTTGTCCTTCTATTCTGCATTTCTTCTCTGTTTTAAATAATGGTTATCTAATCTTCCTGATTATCCAATGGCCATTGATTTTTTTTTCTCCCATTCAGCTCTTATCTGTCATACATCCACACTTGGTAATGAAGAGACTACTTTGTGTCATCCTGACTAAAGAACTTTACACAGGTTGAGAGTTTCTTTCTTTTTTATCACAGCTCTGAAAAACAAAGACCAGCAGTGTTTGGACTAAAATCACCATATTACCATTATGTGGAAGGATTTCCGAAGTAAGCTGTAGACATGAGGTACTAAAATGCCATTAAGAGGTATAAACCAGCTGAAATGAGACTGAAAACACATGGCATCATCTACATGACTAGATCTATAAGTATTTCTGATTTCTCAGGTTCAAGAGCTCCTTATGACTGTATCTTTACACCTCTATAGAATAAAATCGAGGCAAGATTCATGTCTTCATTTTTTATCACATGCTCTGTATTCTATTGAAAGTCAGACATGTGTTTGGTATATACAGCCTGCTAAACAGCTGCCTTTTCAAGGTGGATTATCAGGGTGTCAAGTTTTAAATGGTACAGTGCAATTCTTTCCAACCAATAACTTGCAACACTTCAGCTAAAACCTACAAGTCCTTGGAACACAGGTGAGATTATGTTGTCCTCGCAGAAAATATATTCAGAAAAGTTTAGCATTTATAGATGAGAATGCCCATCCTAGAATGTGTAAACATTTAATAGTGTAAATAAGTTAAAAACTCTTCCTAACTTTGTCATATTTTTTTGCTAAAGAGATCATTGTATGCTCAGTGAAACTAAATCCAAATATTCAGACCAAAAGTTCAAACTATTGTTCATATCCGAGGATTTGCATAGTGTTGCTATCCATCAATAATACAAGAGTATATGTATTCTCTCTGTTAGTGTCTGTGCTGCATCTTCTATTGCTCCTTTTCATTGTTTTAAAGAACAATGTATTTTACTGATGATATATTATTCCTCCCATACTTGGTTCCCATGGTTTTGGCTGAGACAGAGTTAATTTTCTTCACAGTAGCAAGTAGCGAGGAGACTATGTTTTTGAAAACAGCAGGCATGATTTTGTTATTGCTGAGCATTACACAGAGTCTTTTCTATCTGTTTCTGCTCCTCATATACCTCTCAGCCAGTGAGGAGGCTGAAGGTGCACAAGAAGCTGGGAGGGATCACAGCCAGGACAGCTAATCAGCAACTGCCTCAAGGGATATTCCATACCATATAGTGTCATGCTTAGCTTATAAGGCTGTGGGCAGAAGAACAGCTGGATTTTCAGAGTGATGGTGTTGGTCTTCCCAAGTTATAGTTACATATGATGGAACCCTGCTTTCCTGGGGATGGCTGAACACCTGCCTGCCCATGGGAATTAATTCCTTGTTTTGCTTTGCTTGCAAGTGTGGGTTTTGCTTTATCTATTAAACTGTCCTTATCTCAACCCATGTGTTTTCTCTTTTACTCTTCTGATTCTCTCCCTCACCCCACTGGGTAGATTGAGTGGCTGTGTGGGATTTTGTTGCCATCTGGCATCCATGATGCTCCCCAGAAAAAAAAAAATTCCCAAACACTGCCACTGTCTGTCTAGAGGGGTGACATTTACTGAAGTTAAAGAATTCTTAAAGGATAACTTCAGTTAGGTAATGGGGCCTATCATTTCTAAGCAAAAGAGACTAAAAAGCAGACTTCCATCAAATAAAGGCTAAGGCAACAGAAAATAGAAAAAGAACAGGTAAAGACAGTAACATGTTCTAGTTATGTGTACATTAGGAAACCAAATATTTACTTCACTCCAGTATCAGAATGTACACACAGCTATTTCTTGACTCCACACAGAACCTAGTTCTGCATATACACAATTAGTTTTGCATGCTGGAGGCTGATACTCAGGTAGCAAAGGAGGAGAAATCTTTGTTCCTCTACTGCCTTTTCAGTTAAGTAGGTAAGTTTTGGCAAGAGCTGTTTGCTTGTCTTGAGGGAAAAGTAAGTATGCTGAAATACATTAGTGTGCTGAGTGCACATACCCCTATGCCCCTCAATTCTTTTGCTCACAGTCCAGCCACTATTGTTGGGAACACACTGGACTGATAACAACCTTGAGAAAAACTGAAAGGTGGTGCCTCCCCCACAGTGTGGTACAACAATGAGACTTCTGTCAAAATTGCAGAAGCAAAAATGCATAGATAGAGCTTTTCTAGACTATGAATGAGCTAGTTCACACTATTCTTATTTCTGGAATATACACTTTCCTAACAATTAGATAACCTAATAATTTCAGGAAGTGATTATACAAGTTGTCAGAACAAGATTGGTCCGGCCTAATGGGTGTTGAAATCCTAGTGGTGAGCCTTAAAAACACCCAAAAGAAGTACTGCAATGTTTAAGTCTGGGGAGCAGCTCAGTTCCTGGAGGCTTTTGATCAGGGCTGTGACTAAAGCACCCCACAGGGGATTCTTTTTCTTGCTTACATAGAGCCCAGTGGACTCTGCCTAGGGGAAAAAAAAATTCTCTATCTTCTAGTCAAAACTCTCAGCAAGGACTAAATAGGTTACCAATTTTGTTGGGATTTAACTTCTCTGTCTGAAATTTCCTGGAGCTGCTTAGAAATATATTCTTAGTAACCTTTTATTTGATAGAAATGTCTTTCTTTCTCTAAGTCTTTCATGGAAAATCTCTTTCCATTTCAATTCTTACTGTGTTGCTTATAAAAAAAAAGAACATTTATATCAATTCTCAAAATATTTTTTGTCTTCACCTACATTAGTATCAGAGGCTAAGATATTTTTCCCTTTCCAAGGTTTCTCCTTCACAAATCCACATGAGCCTAATTGGAGCTCTTGGATAGAATATTTCCAATGAAAGAAAATTCACATTTAAAATGCTATAGTATTGTAATGCATCTCATAAAGGAATCTGGAGGTAAGCAGTAATATCCCAACATTGCTGTTCTTGAAGAGTAAGACTACTGGAAAATTTCCCGTGTATTGAGGGTAAAATGTTTTAAGGTTTGATGTCCTGCCTTAGTTAGGCTAAAATTGAGCAGAAAAGCAACAGCTTTCTTTTTCACAGGAGGATTCTTCACAGTCATTCACTTTATCACATCATTTTCTCCCTCTGGGAAGGACATAAAATCATCTCATAATGAAGTGAAGTACTTTGTGTGTAGTTCTCTATATCCTATGGTGACATAACTAAGATACTGCTGTTCAGCAATCAGAGCCCTTGTAGCACCTGCGTTCCTGTGTGGCATGCCACAGTGACTGATGGTGCTCTGCTGCACTAGGTTTTATTTGTTCTGAAGTTAAAGGCATCGCTATACTGTACTTAAAGAGCCACTGTGCTCCATGGCTCTGTTTTAGCAGTAGCAGTCCATTAAAGGACTAGTGCCTCCCTAAATACATGGATCATTAACCTTGACAACACAGTAGTTGAACTTTACAGTCACCAGCTTCCTCCAGAATCACAGAATCATTAATTTATAAATCTAGACAAGAAATGCCTACTTAGTAAAATATATGGTCACATCTCTTCTGCAGTTATCTCTGGCACAGATGGATTTCAATGGTTTCAAAAATATAACAAAAAATCCATGACGACTTTGCAGAATGTATGTAGTTCCAGGACCGTGCAAATTCAGTGTCATTGGTATTTTGCACCTCCTCCTTATGGATACCAACCGAGATAATACCTCTTTGGATGCTCTGTGGAACATTTTGTACAACTTAGATGACACTGCAATTTTTCCACTTGCCCGAATTATTTAGATTGACAGTACTCACAGCCTAATGTTTCATCTCATTTTGACCGTATTCTGTCTTTATTTGATTTATGTTACACCTTCCTTTCAGATTTTAACATAACATGTTGCCTACCAATCACTGTCAAAATGATCTAGGGCTTCTACAGATAACCTACCTCTCACTCTGATTTTGCAAGTGTTTCTCCTAATGCTCACCCTCTTCATTTGCATTACCAAACACCAGGAACAGTTGTAATCCTGTCTGTGGGATTACTCAGACTCCAATATCCTTCTGATCTTTTATTAGCAGATACTCTACAGATGTCTGTTCATGACCTCACTCCCTATCCTTTTTCATCATTTCATTATCCTTAATGAGCATCGCTACCCTTTGCCTTTCCAACCTAGAAGTCCAATGCTACTTTTTCCAGTTCAGAGCAATAGGCTACCAGATACCATCTTCCCTACTTGAGTTGTATTCACCATAAATGCTCTTAGATAACCAGGGTTTGTCAATTATATCTTTTGGGTACAGATTTTGGCAGGCACTTTTGTGATCCTGAACAGTCAAACTTTTTCAGAGGCTGCTGGCATCTCTAACTATACATGTCAGGATGATTTTCACTTTTTTCTGCAATCTTATCTTGAATTTTGGTTACATATATTAGCACTGTGTAACATATGCTGTCAGATTCATGACAAAGAGTAAAACTCTAAGGAAGAACTGTATTTACCTTTTTTTCTTATCAAGTGATAGCTGATCACTCTTACAAGGTTTTAGATGTCTGAGAAATACCTGTTTAATTTGTAATCATCACTAAGCACTCTTTGCTTAAATTCTAATCATCGCTAAACACTCTGACACCATTTTGATTGTTTACAAAAGAGATTTTAATTACTCTCAGATAATTCTGGATATACAGGATAAATCTACCAGAATTCCTCCTCCATAATTTCTTAACATGTTTTCCATATCTTCTGTCTAGAAAGCCACAAGAAAAATTTAATTTTGCCTTAATTTTTAACTCACATTAATTTTTGAAAAGGATGCCCTCTGGGAACAAAATGGAAACTGACTTCTTCAAGACACTGAACTATTATTTCATCAGCAACAGTTGCATAAACTCCTGTGGCCCTGCCCACCAGGAGTGGAAATTAGACCATAAGCTTAATTTACATAACTGAATAAGGATGACTTATGGACCTTAGTGATCTGACTCAGAGTTTGATGAACTAGATGCAAAAGATGCAGGATAGAGCAACTTCCCTAAGTCACGCTTATTCTGCTTATACTCTCTTGAAAAGGTATTCATTAAATCACCTGCTTGCTCAGAAGTTCAACAGGCTGAAGTTAAAATGCTGTGCACTTTCAATGATGTACCATGTGTATATGCTTTCCATTCAATTGTAAACTTTCTCTGTTCAGACCACAGACAGTTTTTGAGTGTTTCTGTGTATCTGGATGCTTCAATGCCTTTCACACAAGGGAATTAGCACATTGAAATCATGGACACTCAAGACTCCCCACAAGTGGCACCCCTCTGAGGACACTATTATTAAAAATTACTGAAGTGCTGTGACAGCAATGAATCAATCTAAATGGGCATACCAATGTGGAATAAATTCATTCCAATACCCTGTATAAAGGGAGTTTGGGTTAGTGGTTTATTCGTCATACCTCCTTTATTTGGGTGTACTATTGTTACTTACTAGATCAAGAGTTTAAATAGTACAATTACCTCTGCAAACTTAATCACGATACCATGTGTTCTCTTTTTTTGGCTTCTTGCTCCCTATTCAGAGTTCCTTCATGCACATATGCCCCCTGTCTGCCTAACTACATGCCTAGTGTACCACAGGCACTCAGGCAATTGGTAAAAGAGGTCAGTGCTAAACCAGGAATCCAGTTGATTATTGCAAGTAGCTGCTTCAGATTTACAATTAATAATTTTAATGGATGATTCCTTAACATTCTTCAACATTCTCATGTAGATATGTGGCTCTACCAGAGTCCGACAAACTTAGTTCTTCAAAACCAATAAATGCATCTTTTTTTTTATAATGTAAAACATTTACATATGTTCTCCAAGTCCTCAAAAACATTTGAATATTTGAAAATGAGCATTGATATGCCTGTGCAAGTCCTAGCGAATGATCTATTGCTTGAAAAAAATCTTCAAATACCCTCCCCTGCAGTTGATATTAAATACAATCTTTTCAAAACAGGTAATTGGTAGTTATTCACTGAAGAAAATTCTCATTATTGGTTAGTTGCAACACAACTTTTCACTTAAGATTTTTTTCCCCAAGGATTTGTGCATCCTGATGCTAGTGTCACTTTTCAATAGTATATGAAGGTCAATCATATTAGAAAGATTTTGTTTCACTGTGCTAGTTAGGATGACAATTTTATAGGCTGACAATCAACTGAAAATCAGTCTAGGAGATATGTTTTTTCAGTAATGAAGAATTTCTTAGTGTGCAGGTTCCAAATTTTAATAAGGCAAGTAGATACATTGGTTTTTATGCCAAAGACTAACCAAACCTCTTATATGTCAGTCAATCCAGTTTGAAGCTATCACATTTATCTATATGACTCATAAAAGGTCTTATGCTTTCAGAACTATGTTTGGAAGAAGATAAATGGTGGAAGAGGGGCAAGCATCCATTTACTGAATGATTACCCTGTATTAAAAACATCTCTGTGTCCATCGAAAGAGATCTTTCGCATTCTTGCCTGAATCTAAATTTAGATTTGGCAATTGATTCAAAGTACAGCATCTTCTCTCTTGAAAATTCATCAGACTGATTTTAATGATAGAGATTGTAGGGTGCAAATGCCCTATTTATTAAAATAATTTCTGTTTATTGCAGTTCAGAATGAGTCCAAAATCAATTTGTAAGTAGCAGAAAACCAGTGAGAACTAGGACTGTTGTCAGGGATTCTGGACAATTGTAAGAAGTTTTTGTGTATCTATAGCTGACAGCATAGCCTTGATGAGAGACCCCAGTTTCTCCTGTGTCAGAAGCAGAGTAATATAGGGCTATTACCTACTCCCTCCATGTTGTCTCCCTGTACAGAGGTTCCAATCCAGTATATCCAAATTCTGCAGAACTCAAATAATTCTGAAACAAATAAAAGTTTGAAACACTATAATCAGGAGTAAACAACAGTTGTCATGATCCTGTTACAGAGGATGTGAACAATAATGTACTCCCCTGGAAGGAAGTCAAGAAAAGACTTAATAGTGCCACAGCTTTCAGAGCTGAAAAAAAATCACTGACTACACCAGGGCGGGCCCTACCTTGCCTCACTCCTCAGCATTGAAACAAAACCAGTAATTGTCACCCAGCTTTAAACACAGATGTGCTCCTTTACTCCATGTGTGTATGTAAGAAAAACATGTTCTTTAGACACAAATATCTGCTGAGATATCTGCAATATTTTTACAGATTTCAGCTAGTCTCTCTATTTAGATTGTTAAGTCATGAGCATTCAAGCATCCATGAAGTGTCTCTGATTGTATCACATTTAGGAAAGACTGAAGCTGATCTTGTTCCACATACCTGATCCAGAATTGTATGGAGTGCCAATGAAAGCTGTGGGCAGTGGGGGCTGCAGGGGGGCTGTATGAGGAGAGGTCAGAGGACTCAATGCCAAACACAGCTGGTTCCAACCCATCCACTGCAGGGTATGGCTGAGCCCACAGCCCAGCTAGGGTCATCTCATTGAAAGTGTGTGTAAGAAAGGAGTGAGGGAAAAGGTGTGAGAAACAGCTATGCAAATGTCAAGGTCAGAGGAGGAGGAGAAGGAGAGGGAGCTCCCTGGCTGAGAAGATACTTACAGTGGACTAGGTAAAAAGGATGAGAAGCACTTGGCAGTGGGTAGAGGATTCTGGAGTAAATCTGGGAAAGAAAAGGTGTTGTGCTAACATTTGTCTTTTTATTTCACTCTACTTGAATCATTATTTCTTTTTATTTTAATAAGTTCTTTTTCCCCAAGTGTAATCAGTTTCGCCAGTGGTGGTATTTGGTAGGTGATCTTCCTGTAATATGGACCTTTCTCATTCCCATGTACCTGCTTTCTCCCCTTTGCCCCACTGAGGGGGTGTGAGAGAAGACACCAGGGGTAGTTTTGCTGCTGACCAAGATTACCCAGCCACAAATGGCGAAGACTCAGACAGGTTATTCTTCAACATATAGGCCTGACGTGCTTAATCTGAAAAGATGTTACCACATGCATGCCTTCAGCAAGTTATTGGCACAGAACTGTATCCTGTAGGTCAACACAAAACTTATTCGATACTGATTCCCTTTTTTGTACAGTGGTGGGAACAAGTCCTACTAATTAAAACACATACCTAAGAGCTTTTTCTTATTTCTGAAGCTGTTCTGAACTTTTGATACATTCTATCATGGTTGTCCTTGCCCATTATATGTCACAGGCATGTCGGGTTCCCCCACATTTACCAGCCTGCTCTCCATTTTCCCACATTTTATGTGTCAGAGCTGCACACCTTGTACCCTACTCAACCTATTCTCTTGTAAACAGACCATGTGTTGGTCACAAGCTCATGAAGAACACTTTGAGAACTCTATGAAAGTACACTTTGAGTGATGCTTTAGTAAAACTTTTACATAAGCACAAATGTTAACCAGTGCTTCAGCAAGATGTTCATTATGTGTGATGCTTTCTTCCCCCCCCCTTCCCCCCCCCCCCCCGTTTTATCCTAAAATAAATAACTATTGTGGTTTTTATCTTAATGAACTGATCAAAAAATCCCTCCAGAAGATTTTATCCAAGTTAGAATGCTACCTCCAAGCTAGCAGCACTACTTTCAAATGCACAAGTTGTTCCATACTTAGATACTTAAATCCAAAAGTAGGAGGATTAGATTCAGTTTTCTTGTTTCTTAACTCACACATACTCTTACCTATAATTGAGATCTCTTGCTTCACACCTCCCTGCTCAGAAATTAGTTCTGTGAGTATCTGAAAGACAGGATGAGAGAATTTCAAAGTGCTTGATACTTGCCAAATTCTAGGCATAAATTGAACTCTGTAATTTCAAAACAACCCACTTAAATACCATTGGAATGAAAAATATTAGCACAATATAACTTGTGTTGATATATAGACACCTAAATTCAAATGAAAACATGAATAGCAGTTTAAGTTTCATCTGAGATATTCAAACTGGTTTTCACAAAAAATATCTTAAAGAAGGAGAAGATATTTCATGTTCACAAAATTTAATGGGAGAAGCAGATTTCAGTAAATAATTTCACTTTTATAGGTGATAATAACTTTAAAATCTGATTTCTTGGAAGGTGTACAATGTTTCTGCTTCTTGTTTGATAAATGTAACTGCAGCTAAATTACTCTGCAAATTTATATACAGGAACTGCAGTCACTAATTGGAAGCCGAGAGCATCAGACAGTCCACTAGCCCTAGCCTATTTCTGTACCAAGTAATAGGATTATTGAAAACTGTCCTTACATATTGTGTTCAAGGAGAAAAGTACTGAAAAATTCAAAAGCTTAATTTAGGCACTGTTAGAAATATATTGCAATTCTTGGACTATTTTTTTGCTGATAGGCAAAATGAGCTACTGAGCAGGGAGCAGCAAATATATGTAGAAAAAAACAAAAGGAGCAATTAGAATAGCCTTTACATTCATCTCACTAAACAACAGGTACTTTTCATTACTGCTTATATACAGTTTGGTTCGTAAAATTCAGCAGTATAAGGTGTACATAATGTTTTCAATTCAGATTACTAGAACAGACTTCTTAATGGAGAGGTACTAATATGAGCTATTTCCTTCATGTATGTCCCTGAAATAAAATAGTTCATCAACCTCTTCCAGCTACATTTGCCAGTTGAGCAAAAGTAATAGACTCTTAAAGGTCAAAATACTGGTTGTTATAAATGCTTGGTTCACTTGTTTACAAGATGCTTTAAAGTTTAACCAAACTAGAGAATTATTTTCCTTAAATAAAAGATCCTGAGCAGTCATCTATCCCACTGTTTTCATTGATAGATGTTTACAAAGTAGACTGTTTGGACCATAGCTTTTGCATTATTCATCCATTGCAAAAAATAGGAAGGCTTCCTGAATTCTCATATGCAAGAAAAGACATGGTTTTGCATTTATGCTTACTGTAAAGATGTGAAGACTCAGTGAAAATCTGTTTAACAAGATCTATGAAATAAGTCTATTTGAATGCTAAAGGCGGGTGACTTTAATAAGTCAAGTGACTTTAGCTTTTTTTATTTTCCTGAGTAACGATCAACTATCCAGCTGAACTACAGATAGTGTCACTTTTCTAAAGACTGTCTAAATTATCTTTTTTTTCTTCTTCACACCAATATTATAAAGGATAATTTTTTCTATGAACAGTTAACTACTAAAATTGATCTATTTTCTCTCAAAAAAGAAGTTTTCTTATTTTCTCTCATCCTGTTTATTTTGTCATCCTGTTTACAGCACATCTTTACATCAAAATGAATATTTAAATAGTTTTATTCTTTTGGAAAACACACTGAGATATGAGTGCTACAGAAATGCAAAACAACCTTAGTTCAGTTCATTTTCTCAGGAACTCACTTTCTGCTTCAACAGTTGTAAATCACAGCACAAAGTTAAGGGAGCTTTAATAATGTTTTATACATAGACACAGATTATTTGGTATATACATTTGCAATGTTCATATTCATTACCTCTATGTTTAGAATACCTTTCAATAATAAGGGTATATGAGCAAATATGCTATAATTATTCAAGTAAGGTCACATAGTTTCATAGTTTTTACAAGATTATTTTGCAAATATTATTTTGTAAAAAGAATATAATTCTTTTTAGATCAAAGGAATGGAGTAGGTATATTGAAGCAAGATAATTGTTATGTTTTGCAATTGTGATGGTTCGCATAGTTTTTCTTTGTTCTTTTATCTAATTTGCTTTACTTTCTAGTGCTCACTTTTGTCACTAGTGGTTTCCTGCTATCCTTCTCTGTCATACATCTGCAGTTTCATGTAGGGAAATGCCAAGTATTATAAAAAAATTACTGCTCCGTTATGAAATATTCAGTGCTAATGCCAGCTGACCTCAGCATATGATGTGCTTATTTATTTGATTTTGAAGCCAAAAAAGCCTCAGAGTAAAGGAACAGCTAAGAGACTTTTTTATTCTTTTAGCAGCAAAGGTATTTATTTCTGCGCAGGGAAGTGAGGGATTTCACACTGCACAAAACTCAGTTCCAAGCACTTCTGCCAAAACAGGTATAGTTATACAAATACAATATTTGGTTACAATTCATATTAATTTATTACAATATGTTATTAAAATATTCATACTTGGGCAGTACATAGGCGTGGTTAAAGGTGGAGCATTCTAGATTCTTCTCTTGGCATTGATTCTTGGGGTGTTTTGGAGTGCTCTCCCTAGTTTTCAGCTTCAGTCCATACTCTTCCTCAGTTTGACCTTCTCAACTTTCTTTCATGACTGTCCTTGCCAAAATCTAGTGAAAAAAATCTTGGCTTCTTACCATTTGAAGTGTCCTATTGAAGTGTCTAGCTCACCTTAATTTATGACTTCTAATATATGGTACATTAGTGTCTAATAATTGCTTAGGCCTAGGTACTACTTCAGCACTTCATACTGTGTTTCTTTAGTAACATGGATTAAGTAATTTTGCCATGCAGGCAGCCCTTTGCAAGGCAGAATTAGGTATTTTACAAAACTGGGAGGTTTCGGGCCTTTTTCTCTTTCAATTTGCATGTACTCTGACTAGTCACTGTTTATGCAATCATTTTTATTTAAATGTTAATAAATTCCATCTGTTGATATAAAAGAAGCAAGTTTATCTTCTCAGCACACATCATGACAACAAGGTTACCTAGTGAGGGGAAAAAGCTACAGTCAGCCATCCACCCAGGCATTTCCTAGCATTCTGGTAGCAGGTGAGGACCCATTCCTAGGAGGAGACTCAAATGAATGGCCCATTCAGAATGTTCAGAGAGGATGCTGTCTGAGTTTGCAGCTTGTCTCAGTCTAGCTTGAGGAGAAGCGAGCTCAGTGCTATCCTGTGTGCCCTCACGTGGAAAGGCTGCAGAAGAGCCATGTGTGTCATACTGTGAGAGAGAGGGTGGGGTGCTTTGTAGAAAACATGGTGCTTACATGCACAGGTTTGGGGAGTAAGGATTTGTGGAAGAAAAACAATTGGTTCAGGCAATTTCTCAGCTTCAATATCAGTTGTCTGTGGCCCTGATTTTTTCCTGTGCCCATGCACTTTCCCATGACTATATCCTTGAGGATTAGAGATGATGAGAAATACTTCCCTGTGACTTTGTTCCAGGATAAAATTTCCACTGGTGTAGAAGCAGGATTCAATAAGGTAGGAGCATAAAGACATGTCCATAGTCCCATGGGTATCCTCCACCAAGATGTACAAGCTATATTTATATTTTTAGGGATGTAAATGCAGAAGATATCTGCCAGCACTTCTGTCCAGCTTTTAACAGCTCAGAGTTGAGAGAGGATGAACGGGGTTTGTGGGGTAAGCATGTTCATTGTACCAAATGCCCAGGATGTTTTTCAGTGCTACAAATGTTTTCCTACTCTGCCTCCTTGTCTTTCAGGGCTGGACTGGCCAAGCTGTGTGCATAAGATGCCTCCACATAAGTGATGCTGGATGCCTTTGTAAGGATAGTGTGTGAGCAAGCTGCTCATCAAGCAGATCATGCATCATCATTGTCTGCACATCTGAGTGTATGCAGGGATTAGAAATTATGCTGGCCAGCTTGCTGGCTCAGTGCCCTTTGTAAACAGTGTAGGTTTGCCAGGAGTAGGTTATGATGGCCTTGAGGATCTCTTCAGGAATAAAAATGAAGAACGGTTGAAAAAGTTAGAATAAGCCTGTTGTTTTGTTGTTTGGTGTCCACAGGGATCTTCCTAACAAGTGAAAGAAAAAACACCACAATTATTTTCAAGGTCTTTCTGAATGTGGCGTAAGTGACATAAGGCATGCAGTGTCCATGACAATGCAGTGACTTGTCTTTGCTGTGAGTGTTTTGGTGGCTGAGTCATCCATTGAGAAATGTTTTTGAGCTGAACTGTGGTGTGCACCTACACCTTCAATGTCTGTTGTAGATAGACTGTTTCTTACACCTGCTGTTGAGGTTCAGTATTTGTGACTTTGTTTTCACTGTTATACCCAAATCACGTTTCACTAATCTAGGCAGCAGATTGATGCTGGACTATCACATCAGAGCAAATTATAACTTTTGTATTAACTCTTTTCAGAAAAATATCCAGTTTATAAAAATAGCACCCCTAGACCTACTGCTCTTCCTAATACCTGGTATCACTTTCAAAGAGATTCATATACCAGGAACCGTAACACATAAAAGGGTAACAAATAAAACCAGTGCACTGGAATTGCCTTGGGGAAGCCAAATATGAAGCAGGATAGTTCTAAGGCTTAAAGTACAAGCTATGAGACTTAAGGCAAGATCATTGAGTATGCGAACAGATGAGCTTTAATTAATGTGTAGCATCATCTAATCCTGTGATATGACTGGATGGTTCTGAACTTTACACTGTCAGAAAACAAACCTCTTAAGCAAACGTCAAGCTGAGGCAAACTTATCCTAGTATCACTGCTGCTGAGCTGCTGCTGTGTTGTGCAGTGTTGTCAGTGTGGCTGTTGTTTCTTGTGACTTTCATTTCATTGTCTTTCACATGCATATAGTGTCAAAAACTTTCAGGAAGTTTAATCATAAATACCCTGACTCCAGGATCACAATGTAGTGATATTTTGTTCTTCCCCATAAGGATAATTCTTTCTTTTTCACTTTTTCATTATTTTTTAAAATCTTATTGCCTGAATATAAAATTTGGTGTGTGTTTTATCCCTTGGAAAACATAAGAACTCAAACAAAATGTCATTATACCTCTAATTTTGTGCAATTTAATTTCAACAAAATAGTTCTTCAGGCTTTACTGTCTTTGCAATATCACACCATCATAGAGTCCTTGATATAAGGATAAATTATTTGAGGAATATGCAAACTTTATTCTTGAAATTTTGTATTAAAAATAACTTATTCATGGTATAAAGCACAATTTTTATTTCTGATTGATTTATAAAGTGCAATCTGTGTCATTCAAATTATTCCTTTGGCTTTAGCCAACTTTTCTGTCTGAGAATGATTTTATAATGAATATTTTAATTAAGAAAAAACATTATCAACACTTAACTAGTTTCAAACTTATGAAGTTTTTAAACAGAAGATCAGTAGAAAACTATTGGTGGTAATTTGTAGGACCCAATACTTGATTTAGTAATGGCAAAAGGTATATCCCTTGATTTGCTTCAACACAAAAGGATGAAAAAAAAAGGTTAAAATTAGCTGTTTTGTGGACATTCATTTAAATAGGGTCTTTGCATGAGTGCAAGTATAGTAACTAGAATATCTTGTATCCACTACTCATAAATGTAAAGGTTAAAGAATTCTTCCTGATCAAAAAATAAATTGGTTGCATTTTAGATACAAAGAGTTTCTGAGGTAGGCAAATAAGAAATTCATTCTGATTGTCATAATCATGAACGTTTGCCTTACTTTGGGTACTTAAGTCAGAATCCACGAAAAAGCTGATCTGGACAGGTTACGAGGCAGCCTACTTTTGTGAGATAAAGTTAGACAATTTCTTCTTTCAACATCCACCTTCCTAAATGAAACATTTGCTTATATGTAACACTGTAATCGAACGTGGATTAAATATTTCAAACATGTTCTGAAACCCTGAACTCTTCTAAAGGAATAGATGACCTCAACCTTTAGAAAAAGAAGCTGAGAAAAAGTTTGACCATGTCCTGTGTTCTCTTCACTTCCCTGGTGACCATATGCAAGCTAACTACATTTTACATGTGATCCAGCACGTATATTTTTCTGAATAAGAGCTCAAGGAGCCACAGTAAATTGTCAGATCCAAATGAATTAGCTTGAGCCTGTACATTACCAACAAGGAAGAGAGCACTGAGACAATACAGAAAAATTCAGTTTTGCTTTCTTGGCCTCTGGCCTTATCCCTGGCCATTGTGTCTATCTTGCCTCACCATTATAGCTATATCATAACGTAGTTATGTTATAGAGTGGTCTGTGCAATCCTGCAGAACATTCATTGGCTGTATATTCAAGAAACTGAATTTTTATGCCAAATGTTGCAATCAGTTCCTCTCGTGTGGTTTCTTTCATGATAGATGCTAAGGATAAATCTTGATTTAGCACCTTCTAGATGTAAATAAAGGCTTCTGTTGGCTTTTTGGACCTTTAAATCATTTGGATAGCTGCTGAGATTATTAGCACTATTATTTGGTGGATGGGGATGCAATTTGCTCCCCCTTTATAGCAACATTTATCATCTTCTCCAGGTTGGAAATGTTTATTCAAATAGCATGAATAAAGAAAAACTGGGAAGATTAGTTATTAAAATAAAAAAGATTCTCTATTTTTAGGACACAGAAAATGAACATATTTCCTGAAATGGAACAAAAGAACAAGATAACCTAGACAGAGGAAAATTTAATTAAAATTTAAAAGTTGTATGAAAAAGTGAATGTTTTTTTTTTTATTAACATGCAATGAAGCTGATAGGCTAAATGCAGAATTCACCCTGGGTTAAAAAAAAATACTGGTAATTCCATTTGTTCAGGAATGGAAACTATACTGGTGGTACAGCAAGATACAGACAGATTCATAATACAGCTAGCAATTCACAACAAGTGAGGTGAATTAGCAGCTCTTTTCCTGCATCATGCTTTCAACATGAACATTTCCTTTCACTTTGTTTTGTCAAACATTATTTTTAAAGTTCTAGTGGCTTTTGGGAAATCTTTGTGCAATAAAATATACTGTACAGGTGAGAAAAATTCTGAAATGAGTTTTATTAAGACAAGGGAATTACCATTGAGGAAACATTGTAATTAAAGTACTCCTTTATTTTAGTTTTCCTTAGATAATTTTATAGAGGCCTGAAAAAGTGGTGATAAAGGAAGAAAACATATTTCAAAGAAATTCAAGCCAAATGCATCAACATTCAGTGACAGAAGTGGTCCTACTGATATCTGACAACAGTTGTGTAAGCAATCAATTCATGTTAAAGTACATTGGGCCTCATTGAGCATAAAATAAGTGTATTTCATTCATACTGTGCTGTTGAACATTTTTTTCCCATCAAAGCTAAGTACAATACATTAGCATAAATTAAAATAAAACTAAGATTTGGAAGAGAAAATGTTAGGATACTAACTGACAAGTTTTTACAATCCTTCTAAACACAAGCAATCTATTGCTTCTGCTCTTTTTTCACCTTTAGTGTCAAATCCTACTGTATTTTTTACTAGGTAATGTACATGATCTTAAATGAGTAATCTCTCTCATTCTCTTATTTTTAGCCTTTTTTAAGGGTGATTCATTCCAGAGATTAATTATCTATCTTAAAATGGGATTAACCTCAGCTTGGAAGTGCCTATTCCTCCTGCAGACACCAAGAGTCATGTTTTAGCAGCTCTTGGTTGCTGAGATGAACATCAGTGATAGAGTCAGGCATATTTTCTGCTTGTTGCTGTTAAACTGTCAGCAAAGGCCCCGTCCTCAAGAAACCAGTCTATCTTGGGGGAATTTGTAGAACTCTTAATATCATTGCCTTTTCCCAACCCTGTAGGTTCACACTGTCATAGTTTCAGAAGTGTTGGGATCCTGCGGAGACATGTACAATTAACTTATATTATTTCTTATTAATGTTCATAATTATGTTTATGAAGTCATGGTATGTGTAAGAGGATGCATGACAATAAATTCAGGATAACTAAAGTATGTCCACTGCCTCCTTCTATCTGATTGATCGTTTGCTACAAAATGCTTCTTGTGGCTTATACTGTGAGAGTGTAATATGTTCTCATCACCTTCAACTGACACTTCTGCTAAAGTCCAGAATTATAAATGAAGCAGTTTACTGCCTGCTCTTTTCAAAGTGCTCCTTTGGGGCCAGAACACAAGAAAAGAAGAAAACAATGTGGTTAGAAAGTCAAGATGAGAATGTACATAGTGCAAATCTTGGATTCAAGGCATTCTTGCTGCAGTAGTGTATGTACACATTTATGTGACAGAAACATACCTTGACATTATTTATCCTGATTTTCCTCCATGTGTATTTTGTTTGTGTGGCAGAGTTTCAATAGCAGCTGGGGATGGCAGGCAGCATTACAGGGGTAGCTTCTGTGAGAAACTGCTGGAAGCTTCTCTTATATCCAATAAATCCAAAGCCACCTGGCTCCAAGACAAGGCTGGGCCTGCCAGTGACAGTGGTATTGCCTCTGCGATAACATATTTAAGAAGGGGAAAATGTTACTGAGCAGAAGAAAGTTTTAGCCAGGGCAGAGAGAAACAAGAATATGTGAGATAAACAGCTCTACAGACATCAAGGTCAGTGAAGCAGAGGAGGAAAAAGGTGCTCCAGCTGTTGGAACAGACATTCGCCTGCAACCTGTGGTGAGGACTATGGTGAGACAGCTGTCACTCTGCAGTTCATGGAGGTCCACACTGGAGCATAGATCCAGCTACAGCCCCTGAAGGACCCCATGGTGAAGCAGGTGGATGCCCAAAAGAATGTTGTTACCCTGTGGCTCCAGCCCACACTGGAGAAGGCTCTTGTCAGGATCTATGGACCTGTGGAGAGAGGAGGATGCACTGAGGCAGGTTTGCTGGCAGGACTTGTGACTCCAAAGGAGACCTGTGCTGAAGCAGCCTGTTCTTGAAGGACTGAACCCCATGGAAAGGACTCATTGGAGAAGCTTGTGGAGTACTATCTCCCATGGGAGGAATGCCACATTGGAGCAGGAGGACTCCTTCCCCTGAGGAGGAAGCAGTGGCAGAAACAACATGTGATCCACATTCCCCATCCCATTGCACCACTGGAAGAGAGAAGGTAGAGAAACAGGAATAGGGAAGGAAGGAGGGTTGGGTTGAAGAAGTTATTGAGATTTGATTTAACTTCTCATTATCCTACTCAGATTTTGATTGGTAATAAATTCAACTGATTTCCCCAGGTCTACTCTGTTTTGCTCAGGATGGTAATTGCTGAGTGTTCTCTCTGTTCTTGCCTCAACCCATGAGACACTCTTTATAATTTCTCTGCCCTGCCTAGTTGAGCAGGGGAGTGTTAAAAGGGCTTTGGTGGGCCCCTGACTTCAAGCCAGGGTCAGCCTAACAGACCAGGCATGAATTCCTCCTTGGTTAACAACACTGTTGAACATAGAATCATAGAATTATAGAATCATTAAGGTTGGACAAGATCTCCAAGGTCATCGAGTCCAACCTTTGACAGAACCCCACCGTGACAACTAAACCATAACAGTAGGTGCCACATCATCATTTCTTGAACACCTCCAAGGATGGTGACTCCAAATTTTCCCTGGACAACCCATTTCAGTGCTTGGCAACACTTTCACTTTCAGTGAAAAATACTTCCTGATGTCCAACCTGAACCTCCCCTGACACAGTTAAGGGCATTTCCACATTTTTCTGTCTGTTACCCCATGCTTCCTACATTGTTTCTTTTCCTGATTCAATCTCAAATTAGGAATTACTCATAGTAGGGATTATCTTCCTGTTAAGTGTACTCCCTATGTTCTGCTACAATGGGTCCCTGAACTTTGCATCACATTCACAGTCAACACATGAACACAGAAGACTCTTAATAAATCTTTAAATTCCATTTAAAATGGGATTGTGTGTCATGGCAAATCATTTAGCAATTCCTCTATAGATGAATTAAGCAGAATTCATGTACTTCTCAAAACAAGCCAGTGAATAACAAAAAATGCTGATAACTTGGGAAATTTTTAAGGGGTACAAATGCCAAAATGATGCACTCTTTACTCATCAGCAGGAAAAATTTTAGAAGGTATGTTGCTTCTTGGCTTTCTATTCTATCACTACCCAAGCTATGTCCCAGACTGCTCCAGCTCTGAGCCCTACAGTGAGATCACTCTGAGAGCACTGCAGGACACCACTGGGCAGCTGGAAAGTGTTATGATTATAGAGAATATTTTCACAGTGAAGCCATAATAGGTGGAAAGAAAGGGTACTGTAATTAAAATGTTGCTAGGAGCTAGAAACAGATATTTAAATCTTATGTTCTCTTCAAATTCCTAGCTTTGAGAAAAATGAACCAATGGTCCAAAGCAACTGTAACTTGTTGAGAACAAAGATGCTGTTATATAATTCAGTTTGTTTCCTTTTTGAGGAAGTAAACATATCAGCAGTCTTTTGCTAAGAAATATTTTCCCTGATTTACTTTTTAGTTATGCACTGCAAATAGTGAGGGGGAGCACAAGACACAAATAGTACAGCAACACAATGCAGATAATTGAAATGCAAAGCAAAAGTTACGAGTCCTATTTTACTACACAGAAGCAAAGCACTGAAAGTCTGTTAAATCTGAGTATGTGTGTTAGAAACAAATTCTGAGAATAAAAATGTATTATTTTTAATAGAAACCAAGTTCTAATCATCTACTGAAATGCCAGGCATCATGTGAAAGAGATACTTTTATCACTTCTGCAAGAAAAATATGTGTTTACTGAGTGTTAAATTTCAATGCAAATACAAGCGCTAATCTAAATAAAGCTTATTCTAGAATCACCTGCTTAAACCAAGTCACAAATTTGTAACCACATCAATTCTCTCCACATCATTTTCTGCCTCAACTGATGAAGATGAGATTGCAAGAACAATCTTTACTGAGAAAAATAGCCTGATATATCATTGAGCCAGTGCATTGAAAGTCTACATAATTAAACAGATTTTTTCACACACTTTGTTCAGTGAAATGTTTCATTGTCATTTAAGGTTATGTGCTACTAAAATTCCCTGCAGAGATGGGTATTATAGGCAGGTGATTCCTTATTCCATTGCAGCTTGACTATGTCATAAATTCCAAAATCCAAAATTTTCTCAGATAATTTGAGTTGGGAGTGTAAAAAAAAAAAGACTTGTGGTATAGTTGCTCAGGAAATACTTGAAAGAAAGAAAATTTTCTGCATTACTTATATGGGTATTCAAGGATAATGTCCAATGTACACATCTCTGACAATTTGTTAGTTATCCTAGCAATTCTCTATAACATATTTATTTATATTGTACATATGTTCCATGTGTTTTCTAAAATATTCTTCAGTTTATCATAGATGCACTTGTTTAAATTTGAACAGATTTCTTGTCTACAGAATTTATGGCATTTATGGGAGTACAGAGAAATGGTCATTCTACTGCTGAAGATAAGGAATTCTGCAGGTTAGACATCCTCCAATTTTGGAGACAAGGCATGAGACTCAAAGATTATACTTGTTCTCCTGTCCTGATTTCCATCTTTTCCTTTTTCTCTGCTTCTCTAAACACCTTCTTTCTTCTGCTTCACAGCATCTGTGCTCTTTCTATGGTTTGTACATTCCACAGCTGCTGCCACCAAGGGATGAGAATTGTTATACTCTGGTATTGGTAAAGCATGTGAAAATATCCCTCCTTGGATTGCCACATCCAATCTCATCTTAAAAGCCTCTAGGGATGGAGAATTCACCACCTCTCTGGGCAGGTCATTCCAATGCCTGACCAATCTCTCCGTAAAGAATTTCCTTCTAATATCCAACCTAAATCTCCCCTGGCAGAGCTTAAGCCCATGCTCTCTTGTTCTACTGCTGGTTGCCTGAGAGAAGAGACAAACCCCCACCTGGCTACAACCTCCCTTCAGGTAGTTGTAGAGAGTGATGAGGTGACTCTTCAGTCTCCTCTTCTCCAGACTAAATAAGCCCAACTCCCTCAGCCTTTACTCACAGGACTTGTGCTCAAGTCCCTCCACCACCCTTGCTGCTCTTCTCTGGACCCGCTCCAGCACCTCAATATCTTTCCTGAACTGAGGGGCCCAGAACTGAACTCAATACTTGAGTTGGGCCTCACCAGCGCTGAGTGGAGGGGAAGGATCACTGCCCTGGTCCTGCTGGCCACACTATTCTTGATACAGGCCAGAATCCCATTGGTCTTCTTGGCCACCTGAGCACACTGTTGGCTCATGTTGAGCTTCCTGTCAATTAGTACCCTCAGGTCCCTTTCTGCCTGGCTGCTCTCCAGCCACTCTGTGCCCAGCCTGTAGCACTGCATGGGGTTGTTGTGGCCAAAGTGCAGGACCCGGCATTTGGCCTTATTGAACTTCATCCCGTTGGAATGAACCCATATCTCCAGCCTATCCAGGTCCCTCTGAAGAGTCCTCCTGCCTTCCAAGAGGTCAACACTTCCTCTCAACTTGATGTCATCAGCAAATTTCCTAATGATGGACTCCATCTCCTCATCTAAATTATCAAAAAACCAAAACTGGTTCCAACACTGACCCCTGGGGGACACCACTAGTGACCATCTGCTAGCTGGACGCCAGCACTCTCTGGGCCCTGCCATCCAGCCAGCTCCTAGTCTAGCAGAGAGTGCCCCTGTCCAAGCCATGGACTGCCAGCTTTTCCAGGATCATGTTATGGGAGACAGTGGGAAAGGCTTTGCTGAAGTCCAGAGAGACCACATCCACAACCTTTTCCTCATCCACCAGGTGGGTCACCTGATCATAAAAGGAGATCAGGTTGGTCAGACAGCACTTGCCCTTCCTAAACCCATGCTGGCTGGGTCTGAGCCCTTGCCCATCCTGTAGGTGCTCTAGGATCGCACTCAGGATGATCTGTTCCATAACCTTGCCAGGAACTGAGGTTAGGCTGACAGGCCTGTAGTTTCCTGGGTCCTCCTCACAGACCTTTTTGTGGATTGGGGTGACATTTGCCAATTTCCAATCATATGGGACCTCCCCAGAGAGTCAGGACTGTTGGTAGATCATGGAGAACAGCATGGCAAGCTCTTCCACCAGCTCCCTCATCACACTAGGTTGGATATTGAGCTGGTGAAGTCTAAAGGTTCTTTAACCCTTGTCCAAATTAAAGATGTAACATAAATAATTTTCTGCAGGCAATGCCTACTTCATTTGTTGCTAGTTTTATGACCTTACATCAAAATAATCTTTGTCCTACTAGGGAGAAGAAGTATAACCGACACATAAGGAATAACAGTCCATACAACCAGATGCCTATGGTGACTAGGTACAACAGAAAGAAAATACCTAATTTCCACAGCTCATACTCTGATTCTTCATTAAAATTGTGAAGCAATGTAATAAATCTTGTGGATACATTCTTTCATCACTCAATTTCAAATATTTTAGAAATATTAGCTAATTAAGTGTTATAATATATAAAATTGCAGGCTTTGGTAAGCAGGCAGAATAAGTAGAAATATCACACCAATATATAGTTTATCGAGGATTTTTTCCTTACATTTTAAATTTACAATTTAAAGAAAATAAAGCTTGTTTTATATCACACCATCATATATTAAGGTCTTTTTTCCCATTATTATGTATAAAGTATCACAGACTATTCTGAGTTGGAAGGGACCCCCAAGGATCATGGAGTCCAACTCTTAAATCAATGGCCCATACAGGGGATTGAACCCATGACCTTGGCATTATTACAACCAAGTTTTAACCAACTGAGCTAATCTCAGGGTCAATAGCATAGTAATAATAATTTAAATATCAAATCTGCTTTATTTCAAAACAAATTTAGAGGTAGATGAGATTTGATATAGAAATTATTTAAAATGTCCTCTACTAAGTAAAATCATTCTTTTTCTGCAGCTGACTATACTGCTGGGGACCATAGTAAGAGGAAGGTAGATTAGGTAAGAGGTACTTTGGTTTAATTTGTCCCACACCTGCAAATCAACATTACCTAGTGCTTACTGGATGATTAATGGGATGAGAAATTATGCCCTGCAGGATCTCCTTGGATAGTTAAACATTTGTTAGAAGACCAGGCAGAGAAGTATTCTAGTGTTCCTACATTTCTAGATTAGATTAAAGGTTAGTTCAAGGATAGTTATGATCGTACTCAGTGTGGTTATGGTGCTTCATTTGAATCCCTATCTCTTAAATTGCTGGATTCTTGTTAGTATCTGGTCCCACTAACTGTCATTACTGACTTGCTCTGAAATAAAACACAACCCTAAATAATATCACTTAAGCAATTTACAACCTTCTCTTTAATTACACTTTTACATGTTTTTCAAATTAAAATATCTCAGGCTTTCAGAACTTCCTTGAGCATGTAGTCTATACCACAGCCTGTTAGATAAGAGACCTCTGAACCATTTTTCAATTATTTCAAACAAAAACCAGGTTTTGTTTCTCAACATCTCGAGTTGAAAGAACAAAAGAAAAGTCCAGATTTTACTTAACTGTGATGAAGATGCTTTGAGGTAGAGCCTTCATCTCCTGGTAATTTATGAGCACATAAGAGAATCTAAAGAGGGAGAATATTTGGTGAAAGCCAAAACAAGAGCACAGGCCCAGGTAAAGAGACTTTGGCACTTGAAGCTAAATTGGTAGGGCCTGAAAAGAATGACCTCTATCCTCTACAGAAGCAGTCCTGGATTGAATGGACACCAACCATCCGGACAGCAGGACAAGGAGGCAACAGGCAGAAACTGATACACAGGAAGTTCCACCTCAGGAAGAACTTCTTTCTGTGCAGGTGACTGTGTGCTGAAACAGATTGCCCAGAGAGGCTGTAGAGTCTCCTTTTGCTACAGACATTCAAGAATTGTCTGGGCATAGTCCTGTGCAATGTGCTGTAGTATGACCCTGCTTGAGAAGGGAGGTTGGACCACGTGACACACTGTGGTCCCTTCCAGCCTGATCCAATCTGTGATTCTATGGTAAATATTTCCCAAAATGGTATGCAACAGGTACATGCTAGCCTTGTCTTCTACCAAAAATTAACATAAGTCTAGGAGAAGACATTAAATGGAGCTTTTGTTCAGCCAGCTATCAGCATGAATCAGCTTCCCAGTCTTCATTAACATGAGATAACAGTCTGCCTGGTCTACACATAGCAGCCTAGTTTTACCTCCTATAAAGTCAGCTGCTGCACACATGCTAAGGAGTTTTAGAAAGGTCAATTCTGCTCCAAATGAGTATTGATAAAAGACTGCAGGATTGGTGGCCTGCCAAAATCAAGCATCTGCATGTATCTTTTCCAGATGGCTAAGTTATATAATAGTGTAGCTCTTTTCTTTAAATATTAGGCCACTGAGTAGGTGGGAATAATTTATTTTCTGTTGAAGTGATTTTTTAAGGGAGCTTCCATATAAGTAGCTTTTCTACTAACAGTGTTTCTCAGTGCAGTGGAATGAAAATAGTAGTGAAGAGGATCATTTTTCTCGGCACGCTCTAAGTCAGTCTATTCTGACAGGCAGCAAGAGCAGGTAGTGATTTGAGACTGAAGTCATCTAAGACTTCAGTCTTTGAAGTGTATGAGAAAACACCTTCTTCAAGTCTTATCACTGTCTATTCATCTCTCTGAGCTATGGGTTTTTTGAGATACTGTGAATTCAGTTTATCCTCCTTGTCTGAACTATGTTAAATAAACTCTATGGGCTTAATCTGATAGTATATTTATAGATATACTAAATGTTTAGTTTTAATGCTAATCTACTAAGATCTTTGTTTTACATATTTCCTGGAAAAACACTAGGGAATCATTGCCATGATAGAATAAGGCACTAGTGAAACTTATTTTCTAACTAGCTCTTCTTTCTTCTAAAAGAAAGTATTGAATGAAATGCTTCTTGTTATTGACTATACAAATTCCAGAGTCATAATTCACAGAGTTTCAGTCCTTATCCTAGATACTATTGTTCAAATGTGAAAAATGAAAACAAAAAAAAAAAAACAAACCCAAAACCAAATAAACAAACAAAAAAATAATTTTGTAGTTACACTTACAACCTGGTAATTGCTTCATGAGACTGATTTGAATATTTTAACACTCCTAATGACATTTTATTTTAACTGTGATTTTTTGATTTCTGGTCAATGTGTTGCAAAGTTTCTATTTTATGCTTGCAGTATGATAAAAGAAGATTTTTATGGTTTTTCATCCTAAGAATAAAAGTATTTTCAGGTCACTCAGTCTCTGTGATTAATGAATAGTCTTGTCAATTTAAAAGATCCAAAATTTTCAGTCAGATGAGTAAAAATCACCGTACTATTAATATAGTCTGTAAGATCTTTAAAAGATTATACTGCAGTAGTTCTGTATCTCTGATGTCAGATGAGGTTAAAAATACACAAAAAAGTTCACAGCAACTCTATGAGTTGGTCTTGAAACCATGACAACAATGTGCTAGAGCCAGGGAGCAGTGAAGAGTGCCCAGAAACAGAATGCAATGACGAGTCCTCACAAACAGAATATTATAAATCCTTATTTCATTGACAACTAATTGTTGAAATAGATTCAAGCAGAACCTGTAATAGAAAATAATGGTAAATAACGTGATGGTACCTGATAGGATGTAAAAAATACCCTCAAGTTACCTTAGGTGATTATAATGCTTAAAAACATGTTCCCAGGGAAATTTGTATATGTAAATGATAGTAATGAGGACTGTACCACCACATGCACATCAAGAATTTTGTTATATATGTGTGAGTGAATAATCACCTGTTTCTGCATCATTCTTTCTTTGTTATCTTTTAGTATAAAAGACTCTGCTTGTTTCCTAAAAGTTGTGCCAGCTCTGTTAAATGCCCAACATCCTATTCTGCAGAATCATAATAAAATCAAATATCTCTGCTATGTATTGATTGGATCTTGCAAACACAGTGAAAGAACCCATATTTCAGAGAACATGCTTAGCATTTGAACTTATTCTGGTCATCTGCAAGGTGTGTGACACTGACAATGCCTCATATTCACGTTTACCCATGTATTGAAAGGTAGGTTTCAACCCTCATCATTCTTCCACCAAACTCCCTCATTTCCTGCTACCCCTCTGCACTCTGCTCAGCATCAAAACCTCCCTTCTCCCATTTCGAAACATGCCCTTTTTCATACTTGTTGCATCAGTTCAATCACAAATTCTGAGTGGTCAACAACATTTACCATTTCAACAATTTAAGTTCCTCTTCCAGTTTTCTCACCATTCCTGACTCCACAGTGCTTTGATCCTGTTCTCCTAAGCCAACATGATTTTGCTGCAGCAATAACCTGTTCTCCCTAGACCTAGTCTGCCAGACAAACAAACAGTAAAAAGAAGGACTGGACAGCAGTCTTTGCTTCTCCCAGAAGAAAAGTGAAAAAACATATACCTTGGACTTGTAGACCACTTGTTCTCCCCTCCACAGCTGTGGTAGTTTTAGCTTGGCCTCAAATTAGCAGGCTCAGAGAACCTACGTAGATTAGGAGAGACAGGTATCACCTGACTTAAGCAACCAAAGAAATATTTCATACCAATGACAAACCTGAGATAGGCAGGAGGAGTTTCTCAGTTGCCATCATGTCTGCAGTAGAGGCAGGACGTGCTGCTGCTGCTCTGCTGTCTTTGGCCTTGCTCCTGCTGCCACTGCATTGTATTTGGTTTTAGTTTCAGGGAAGAAGAAACATTTTATTGTTATGCTCTCTCTTTTGCCTTGCTGGATGTCTTTTAGAGTATTTTATGAATCTAGACTAATGAAATCTGGTTTTGGTGGGAAGTAAAAAATTGTTATTATAACTAAGTTGTGTAAGTGTGTGTTATATTGTAGTTTTTTTCTTAATTTTCTCTTTTCTGTATAAATATATATAATTAGTTTAAGTTTAAACCTAGTTTGAGTTTCCAGAGTATTTTTTCTTTTCACTCCTTTTCTCAATGGGGAGAGTGGGGAGAGATGCTCTTACTCTGTGTTGGGCTGTTGACATTTTGCCAGCTCAACCCAAGACAATAGTATACTGTCAAAAAGGTGTATCTACTTTCAGCCCTACTCTTTTTGGCACTTGTTATCCACAAACCTAGGCAAGTAGGGGAGAGAGCCAGATCAATGGGATGAGACCTCTTGAGCTGGCAGGGACCTGTGCCTGTGGTGCCAGCCAAGACACCTGCTTAGGCAGGCGAGAGTATGCCCATCAATTCTGAGTGAGTTCTGACTACTTGTTTTAGCTGCTCAGGTCTTTCTGAAATCCCAGGTCATTTCACATTATGAAAAATTATTCAGCTAGGTAGCATAAACTTAGCATTGAGTCAGAGATAAAATTTTTCACAATCAGTTCCATTTAGATGAATAAGTAAGCATCAAATGTGCATCACAATATATAATAAATTATAAAAGCAATGTAAACACTTTAAATCTCCTCAATTCATTCAGCAGATGAATTAAAGATTCATTAATGGCAGCGAGTCACTTTTTAATAAAATCTATCAACAGAACATGAAAAAGCCCCCATGGTTGTCATGGTATTTAATATAAAATATACAGAAAGTTAAATGGCTGATTTTTAATGGAGAGATCCCACTCTATAAAGGCGGATATTTAGTCTCAAGAGTCATGTAGCACACACAGCAAATTGTCTGGATCCAGGGCTTTGCAGCTGGAATTATAATTAGCCTGTCTGTAACACCATCTGTAAAATGATTCTTTGTCAGAGCATGAAGAGATTCTGTTGTGGCAGCAAAGAAATTTCATAAATAACAGTAAGAAAGATCAATCCCCCCAAAAAATCAAGCAATTCTCAAGGAAATCTTAAAACATAAATTGCATAAAAGCTCAAAAGTTTAAAAAAAAAACCACAAAAAAACACCCCACACAACAAGCAACAACAACAACACAACAACAACAAACCAAACCAAACCAAACCAAACCAAACAACAAAAAACCACCAAGATATGTATTTACTTGTTCAGGAAAAAGTATCAGGCTCTTCCTAGAAATTCAATGGAAATTTGTTCCTGACTCATGGAATATGAGAGCTGTTTCTGTGACAAACAGCAAAGAACACGCTAACTGGGGGCTATGCCTGCTTAATAATTTTCCATTCTCTCAATCTGTACTCCTAAGAATCTTGTTCAAAAGTGCTGAATTAAGGGGTTTGAAACTTTATCTCTTCACTAAATCCTGTTGTCTGTTTTACTTCTCTGTTCTTTTCAACTGCAAATATTCCTTTCTATTTACCTGAAATACCTATCACTCATAAAAGAAACTGTTAGAGCCACACAATGCTTTGCAGAGTAAATGATTCCATCCTGGCACAAAGGAGGTATTACTGGGTCTTACTGAATGTGAGCAAACACCTAGATCTTAGGGAAATTGAGAGGATCTCAGATTGCTGACATGACTAAAATTTGGTCTAGGCCACATTCTTCATGTAATTTTTGGGTGAATGAAGAATGAAAAGTTAAATATTTTCACCTATAAGGCTAATGTTTCATTAGAAATCTAAAAAATATACTAGCAGACCATTTTGTTAAACTGGAAAATATCAGAATTTTTAGGCAATTTAGGTCAAAAAGAGAACTTGGAAGAGGGTTTATTAGTTCATATTTGCTTCACTGAAGTATGCATTGGTTTTTTTGTGTTAGGAATTTATTTTAAATGTAACCTGTATATCCAAATTTGGAAATATTCCAGGGCTTCTCTCTCCAGAAAGTTTGTCCAGCAGTCACACTGAAGGACTGAAGGTGCACAGGCTTCCTATCTGCTCTGTCTGCCCAACCAATGTTCTCTTCTCTCTGTGCTCTGGGATGGGATACCAAGCTTGATAGACTACAAGTGATAGGAATAAAAACAGGAACTGGAACACTGACTGGTTTGCGGTTCATTACTTGTAAAGCACTTGAGTATAAGTACTAGAGTGCAAAAGAGATAGAATGAAGACGACTCCACTATGTCTTTATTATTTTGCAATATAGGAACAATTGTGTGGCAGTTAATATGGTAATTCTTTTGAGAATTTATAAAACTAGAAATTATATTATTTGATTAATTATATTAAACAGTGCTATTTAGGTTACACAAAATAAAAATGAAACAAAAGGTACTCATGTTGATTTTCAAGATCTGTGCTTAGCAAAAAATTCCTAGGTGCACAAAAAATCTGAAACAACTTCCCTCCCACCCTGTAGTCTCTTTCTTCAGTAGAAATTTGATCCTTCACTTGAATTTCTTCTTTAACTAGCTTCCCTAAGTATCTCTCAAAAATCAGGGAGAAATAAAAATTTATAAGGGAAGGAACAATACACCATTTGACATCTGATTTCAGTATTTGTGTGTTTGAAATGTTCAGAAATACCTTCATATGCACATATTATATTCAAATGTATGGCTAAAGAGTAACAAATGTGCTTTGTTGCAGATTCGTTGATCAGTTTCTGTTATAGACAAACTAGAAGTGTCACTCCATTACATGCTTGTCACATGTATTGTAATATTGCTGCAAGGAATAATTCTCAAAAGCAGAGATTCAGTAAAAATATAACTTGAGTTATATTAAGACATATGTAGATTTTAGGCCTGGGTTTCCACTAAAGTTATCATAAATATTTAAGTGCTCCTTGTAGACAGAAGTTAACAGTACTATTTGGTGACCATCCTAATGTATAGTTTATTCCTTCAGAAGGCAGGCTAAAACCTGTGGTCTAATAAAGTTTTGGGGCCACAATGTAAATGTCTGATGCCAAAAATAAATTCTGACATAATAATACTCTAGGATAGTTTAAATACATAAACAAACAAGTGTACACTTGTAGTTAATAGTTTACATCAATCTTATTTCTTTCCTCTATTGTTTGACAAAAATTATTAAGAGGAAAATACCTCTATATTATACCTTATTCAGGATAGTCCCCAATCTTCTCTGGTTGGAATACAAACTGATCATTGGCCTGACGTTGAATCAGTTAAATTAATATTAGCATTTTAATATGAACAGATGGTGTTTGCAGAGTCCAATCATTTTATGGAATGTCTATTAAGTCCTGTGTTTGCTGGTTTGAAATTCTGTATGGTTTAGACCATATTATAGTCTGGTTTTGACCCTTCCATTTTTTTCTCTGACTTTGTTAGTATTATTACTGAAACTGCCATTATCAAATGCAGTTCTTTGCCACATGCTTTAAAAAATTTGCAAGCCAGTCATAATTATTTTAATTCTTGAGCAAGAAATTACTGAGCTTCTTTCTCTGCATTCTGATAAAAATTTATAGGGTTTGATTTTAAAATTTTAGTCACAATCCCACTTAGTCAGTAACTGCTCAAAGAATATGCACAACACTGCACATACAAAAAACTTGGTAATCTCTCTCAGGAGTCCTGACCTTGCCTGAACAAAAGTGTTGTTAGTGACTTGTGATTTAAGGAAAAAGAGATTGGACAACAACAACAAAAAGTATTTATTCTATTATTTTCTGAAAATAATTTTGTTTCAAAGTCTTCAAAGAAAATTTAATAAATTTTTAAACTATGTGTGACAAGGACTTGATGTGCAAACAACTATGTTTTTCCATTACTATCAGTCATGCACTTTTTTACTTATCAGCAGGAAAAAAAAAGAACAAAAATTAATGAATCAGCAAATATATTTACATGCCTAAGCTAAGTCACTGTGCCACTCTGTTGCTGTATATAGTTGCCTCCCATCTGCTCTCTGCACTCTGTCAATTTTTTGTAGGGAGCCATATGTTTCAGAGCCTTCTTTGAAGCATCCAGCTTATTTTTAGGTGCTGAGATATCACTTGTCACAGTTGACAACAACAGAAGAGACCTGATCTCTGATGGTTAGAGTGGCTGTGAATAAGAAATAGTTTATGCCATATGGAAAAAAAATAAAATATTTTCCACCTTTAATAATAATTCTTATGTGTAACCTAGAAATAATCTCCTTTCATCACTATGTAAAGTTTATCACTGAAACTGTGATTTTTGCATATCCCGGCTCATGAGTTCCTGCTTGTAATTCCATGACTCATTGTTTGCAATTGATAAACTATGTGGCTATATATTACTACTCTGATTTCAGTGGAAACTTTGGGAGAGAGAAGTGGGTCTATCTTAGGTACTCTAACAGAAAAAAATCATTCTATCTGTGTGCCATAACAGTTTTCTGTTCTAGGATTTTCATTTTTCAAAATTTTTTTATTACCCATTTTCTGAGTATGCTTTATTTGGAGAATTCTGAGTCGTTTTTTTTCCTTCTGTTAGAAGGTTTATATGATGTCTGGGGGGGCGGAGGGGGTTGCTGCCTTTATTTTTCTTCTTTTTCCTCTTTCCTTCCAAGCTCTCTCTAGTGCTCATATATTGACCACTGTACACTGTTTTATATAAATCCAGAAAGCTGTGTTCACACAGTAAAACTGGCTATCAGTCAAGTTCCCTGTTTATTTTATATAATTACACTCTTGAAAAAGTTACCAGAAGTTACCAGAATTTTTGTGAGGTCTGAGTGCAGCCCTCCGAATGCAGTAACACATCTTTGGCACAGAACGGACTCTAGTCCTTCTTACTCAGAGATTTGAGTGAGACCCCAGAAGAACTCACTTCCCCACATTTTATCTTGGGATATAAGTGGGGTTTGAAAATAACTCTTCAAGAGAGTGGTGTCAGCTGGCAACTATTAAGGTAAGCTTTTTCATTCTTTCTTTAGACAGTGTGGTGCTATGGGTAAATCAAGCTTCTTGGGTACCATTCTTTGAAGACCTAAGCAAAACAAGAAAATCCAGCATAATAAAATCTTTATTTGCTACTGGTTTTAATCAAGTGATTATGTATTTCATTTAGTCTGTAGAAATTTCTTTGTGTTGCTGGATTTTCTTTTTCTAAAATCGAGGCATCTAAATCCAAGAAATAGATTAAAATACTTTCAGCTGAAGCTGTAGTTTTATTTAGCTTTGGTTTGCACAGAAGAAAATATTTACTAGAAATCTAAAGGCTAGCACATACACAATAGGTGAACAAAGATGGTAGATACATAAATAAGGTTATTTGGAGAAAAGATTTAAATAAAGGAAGAGAATGGAGGACATGACCTATGGTACACCTGCAGGAAGCAGAGTTATGGAAGGGCTTCTAAAAGATCTGTCAAAGGATTGATTAGACAGGCAGAAAGAGATATGGATGAAGGCCATTACAGAGGCAAAGACAGAAAAGTATTTCAAACAAAATTAAGGTCAAAGAGGACAAAGAAATATTGTAGAAATGTAAGATTTTGCTAAAATGTCACCAAGAACTTAAAAAAAAATAGTAACTAACCTTCAATGCAAGGAAGAAATTGAGTATAAATAGATGGGTAAATCCAGGCTGCATTTAATGAGCTTGAAATAAAAGGGAGGAACAAGATAGGGCAACAAATGAGGACAAGATTTAAGATAAAGGTGGGATATTTTTCAGAGAGCAAAGACTGCCCTTTTTATGTTGTGAAATAAAAGATCCAGAAAGTAGTGAGAAGTTACATGGAAAATATATGCAAGGGTAAAGAGTTGTGTAGAAGTGTTTTAAGTTGAAGAAAGTTCACAAGAACAAGAGTGAAGTTAGGGTGGGAACTGCTAGAAAATATACAGATCAAGAGCAAGAAAGAACAAGGAAGCAGAAAAAAAGTGAGAATAAAGTCATGCTACATTTCAACAATATCATCCTGCAATAACCTGGCAGGGTCCCATACGAGGAAGAGAAAAAGAAGAAGGGATCAAGGGAGGGAGGGGGAAACAGAGGGAGGGAGGGAGGGAGGGAGGGAGAATGCAGAGGAGGTTTGAAGACTGAATCAATAGTGGGAAAAACCAGATGGGACTAAGGAGATTTAAAGATTTGGGAAATAGTTATATAGGAAAGCAGATGGTAGAACTCAACAGGAAAAGTAGATTTGTAGTAATATTCCCCTGGGGTAGAGGGGGGTGGGGGAGTGTGAAATATGCCGATTCAAAGATATGAGAAACTAGTAGTGGTTAAATGAAGTGGTGGGAAACCTGATCAGGAACCAGTGTGAGGGCAGAAGAGAAAATAAAGGAGAAGAAAGAGATGCTAAACTCAAATATAAGATCAAAGCTCAGTAGAGAATGAGAGGAGGGTATTCCAAAAGGGGGGAGGGGGGCGGGGGGAGGGGAACACCCCACACTTTTTTAATGAAATAAAACACTTTCCAGTGACAGCTACAAGCCAGCGGTGAAGGAGTGTAATGAGATTATCGGCATTTCGGACATTTCAGAGCAGGACTGTTGGTTTGCATATGGAATTTTTATCCTTCTGCTACAATAATCCTTCTGCAGAAATCTATTCAACTTCTGCATGAAATGCATGTGGGTTGGGGTTTTATATATATATATGTATATATTTTTCAAAATTTCCAAAGAAATTGCCTGAGCCAAGAAAAAAAAAGGGTATAAATCTCTATGACATCTTCAAAAGGTGAACTTTTTTCCAGTTAATTCTTCAAGCATATGAAAAAACTCAACTTATGAGGAAGAGTTTCTAGACGCTTTCTATCAGGTCGTCACTGCTATAAGCTTTTCTGTGGCACCTTTCTTTCTGTGCCGATATGAGTAGCTGATCCCCCAAGTTATTTTTGCCATGTTTAGCTTTCCATTCATCCATTTAAATTTCTTGATCAATTTATTATCTATTCCCTATAAGGGTCATGCCACAGCACTCCAATTGTCTTTATTCAACCCAGCTCTGAAAAGCATTTATAATTTACTCTCTTTTTAAAATACAGAGTTAAAAGGCTCACTTTATTCTTTGACTTCAAGAGATATTTAGAATATCCACAGGCAAAAATTATCACCAGATCTGTAGCCAGTTTTGCCCCGAGGAAACATAAAGCTAGAACATGAATAACTAGCGCCTTTTTACCTTACCTTTCACCCTGACCTCATATTGACTTCATAGAATCTTTACCTTCACAAGGGACAAAGAGTTGGTCAGGCCCATAGGTGCAGCATATGTTTTCAAAATGGCAAAGAATAGAGCAATAGCCATTGCTCTAAAATAATTTATTTTTGCAAAGCTTTGTGGCTTCTAATGACAGATTCCATATGCTGTAAAATTGAGCACTAAAAAAAATTATAGTTACAAGACTTAAATTTTGAAACAGATCAAAATTAGAGGAAAACTGAATATTCAAACAAGAATAACTATGCTATAAATTACTCCCACATAACCTTGCATTTCAACAGTGACCTTGGTCCCAATCAAGAATTTAGGAGGGGGAAAAAAAGCAACTCTGGAGAGTTTTTTAAATGCATACCTCATCAAGTTATCATAATTAAATCATCATTTTCATCAAGCAGCAAAATGTGACCCAATTACCACACAAAATTATTAATCACAGCACATATGCATTTCAATTGCAAACAGTTTAGGATGCATTTATTAAAGTCTTCCTAAAGTAATAATGAAATAAAATCATGTTAATGTTTTGCCATCGGAGGAGGAGCTAAAAGTATTGAAGAAAGTTTATGATTAAAAATATTAAATCCCCAATCCTGAAAATTATTGATTTGGATAAGGGATTCATTTTGGTATATGTTTATAGGATTTTTGCATCATCAATTAATAAACTGAAGAAGTTAAGCATGTTTTTTATATGCCCAATTTTAGACACATTATGCTTAGAGTTAACTCCAAAGACAGCCAGAAGTCATTACCCACAGGTTTAAGCCTTCTCTACTTTAAATATGCATATTCTTATAAAGTAAGTTGGGTTACTTTTGTATAGAAATCAGAAGCATATTAATGCACAGAGTCTGTATGTGCTTGCATAGCAGCATGAGCACCTAACTTATCAGCAACTCCTCCCGATTTTGTACCATCTGTGGACTTGCTCAGTCTGCACTCTGTTCCCTTTTCCATGTCATTAATAATGATACTAAAGAGAATGGGACCCACTATTGACCACTGAGATACACCACTAGTTACTGGCCTCTAACAAGAGCCCAGTCATTCAGTCAGTTCTAATTCCATCTCTTTGTATTTTCATCCAGCCCATACTTCATCACTTTTTTGTAGCTACGTCTTGGTAGACTAAGTGCACCTTCCGGTACACTTACCTTGTTACGACTTACCTCATCTTTAGCTTGGTTTTATATTAAGTAGTTAGGAGGTGGGTAGCTCGTGAGGAGGGTGACGGGCGGTATGTACATGCTCCAGAGCCGGCTTAAAGAAGGCTTTATTATTCTGCTTTACTGCTAAATCCGCCTTTTAGGGACGGTTTCATGTCCCTTGTCGTGGAGGTTTTCTATTGTAGAAAATGTAGCCCATTTCTTCCACCCCATAGGCTATACCTCGACCTGTCTTGTTAGGGGGAAACCTATTGAGCTCACTATTGGTCCTTCAGTGGGAGGGTGGGCTGGCGACGGTGGTATATAGGCTGTTTTGGCGAGGGGTGGTTGGGTGTATCGTGGGTTATCGATTATAGAACAGGCTCCTCTAGGTGGGTTTGGAGCACCGCCAAGTCCTTAGAGTTTTAAGCGTTTATGCTCGTAGTACTCAGGCGGATGCTAGGGTAAGCAAGCATCGAGATTTAGGGCAAGGCATAGTGGGGTATCTAATCCCAGTTTGTATCCTGGCTTTCGTGGGGTTAAGTTGGTCGTGTAGCTAAGATCATTTGATGGAGAAGATGTTAGGTGCATCTTGTGCTTATAACAGCTTGGTTGCATTTCAATCTTAGTTATTGGATAGTTGGGGCCACTCTTTACGCCGTGTATGGTTAATTTGGGTTTCTTGTGTGACCGCGGTGGCTGGCACAAGATTTACCAACCCTGGGGTTTGCCATAGCTAAGTCGAGTTTTCACTCATTGCTTAATGTTAATTACTGCTGAGTTCCCGTGAGGGTGTGGCAGAGCAAGGTGTCTTGGGCTACAGTTGTGTGGGCCTGATTCCTGCTCCTAAGATCTGGGTTAGAGATGTTTGGGCATTTGCACTGGGGTGCGGATACGTGCATGTATAAATCTGGCAAGAATTAACTATAAGGTTAGGACTAAGTCTTTTGTCCTTGGGTGTGTTTGGCAACCATCTTGACATCTTCAGTGTCATGCTTTGTTTAAGCTACAAGAACGTGTGTGTTCATGGTTGGGTGTTTAAAGAAAAAAGGTGAGGAGGAAGGGTGATGGTTTGGGTTATTTAGTCTGGGTAATACTTGCAAATAATGGGGTGTTTTGTAATTGATAGATGGTTGGAGTTCTTGTAGTTGAAAAGACAACGATGGTTTTTCAGATCATAGGCCCTAGATAAAAACTGGGCGAGAACTTGTATGATATATTTCATGGGTTTTTTGAGTGTTTGTTTTGTCTTAGGGGGGTTAGCAGTTGCGTCTAATCCTTCTCCTTATTATGGGGTAGTTGGGTTGGTGTTAGGCTCTGTTGTGGGATGTGGATGATTGATAAGTTTAGGTCTGTCTTTTGTATCATTGACATTGTTTTTGGTCTATTTGGGGGGTATATTAGTTGTTTTTGTATATTCGGTGTCGTTGGCGGCGGAGCCTTTGCCTGTTGCTTGGGGGGATTGGCGGGTTGTTGGGTAGGGGTTAGGGCTAGTTTTGGTAGTCGTTGTGGGGATGTTTTTTTATGGGTTGCCAGAGTGTTGGTGAGTTGGAGTGGAGACTGTGGATAGTGGTGGAGAATTTTTTGTCCGTTTAGACTTTGAGGGGGTGGCTATGTTTTATTTTTGGGGAGTTGGGCAGTTTTTAATTGCTGGATGGAGTCTGTTGTTGACTTTGTTTGTGGTGCTGGAGTTGGTGCGGGGCTTGTCTCGGGGGGCAATTCGGGCAGTTTAGGTGTGGAAAGAGGTCAGGAAATAGTTTAATTAAAAATACCAGCTTTGTGAGGATCTAACTTATGGGAGATAGGGTTGAAAAATTTACTGAAATCAAGACAGTATTCACTGCTCAGTCCTCAAATACCAAGACAGTCATTTCATCATAGAAGGCTATCAGGTTGGTCAAGTATTACTTCTCCATTTTGAACTCATGATGACTTGTACCTTGTAGGCAGCTTCTTGCTTACACGCAAATTCTTGAGGTGAGACTGCTTCAGCCCCTCTTTGATGTATTTATCTTCCCTTTTTTTCACATTGCCCCAGACTCTTTGAGCATCAAACTTGTGCCTCACTACCCCCACCAGAGCTCCTGGTAAATCTCAACTTCCCCTGAAATTCCTAGCTTAAAGGCTTCCTTACCAGCTCAGCCATTGAGCTGTCCTGCTGGCAAAGATACGTTTGCTATACTTAGTGAGATGGATTCCATCTCTTCCAAACAGACTTTGATCTTCAAATAGTGTCCCCCATGGTGATAGAAACTGAAATCCTGCTGCCAGCACTAGCTCTGCGACCCACTGTTGACATATAGAACCAGTGCCCTTCTCCTTACACCCTTTGCCCTCACCATTCAACTATTGCCCTCAGACTTCTGCAGTCACCTTTTGAACACCTCAAGTTGCCTCTAGTATTGTCACTTTGCCCACACCAAAAACCAGGAGGGGGGAATAGTCAGAGTGTTGGTTGTGCAGGACTCAGCAGTGTCTCCACATCATTCCATAACAGCCACTGACAAGCAGCAAACCTTTCTAGATGACAGGCCAGGCTATCATATCCATATTATTTATCAGCACATTTCTTGAAAGAATTTCCCCTCAGGCCAAGATTTCCCCCCTTGAAATGCACAACTGTAGTTCAGGCAGAATAGCCAGTTCCCAGCAAACAGTAAAGACAAGGCCATGATGCTTTTTCCCCTCTGTGGAGCCAGGGAAGTTTAGTCATATTAAGCCATGCTATGCTATGCTGTTCTTCCTGAGGTCAGCCTAGGGAACCTTGGTCCATTCTCTCTTCTAGAGTAAAACAGGAAACCAAGGAACTGGAAAGACAGATCCCTCAGGGGACGAGGTGTATTTAGCATAATGAAAGTAGAGAAGGGGAAAATGCTAGTGTCAAATAAGGAGAATATGCATTTGATTTATAAATTTTGATATAATGACTGAAAGAAACAAGTTTTGTATAAGACATAAGGTATACTCCAAATTAAACAGGTCATATACTGAAAGAATTTGAACAGAGGATGACTGTTAGAGGACTGGTTTTAAAAAATTAAAAACATTTTCAAAGTTGGACAGAGAACAAAAAGGCAAACATGACCGTATAAAGGAAAGGAAGAACAGTACAAAGAGAGGTAACTGGGTTGATAGAAATGAAGATAAAACCAAACTGTGCACTCAAGGTAGAAATGAGCTAAGAGATTAAATTTGAATTTATGGAGACTAATAAAGATGGACATAAGCTCATTAAGAGGGAATTATTAAAGCCCATCCAGCTATCTGCATACAGAAAAATGTGTGATACAATGAGCTTAACTAGAATTCTGTTAGATGATAACAATAAAAGTATATTAATATCATGGGATATAAATTGTCTTTAGAGTAGACAGACAGCGTAATGATGCTTGGGCAATTAAGACAGAAAGGGAGAATTACAACTGTGATATATAGGTAGGAAGTTGATTTTGCTAATATATCTCTTGTGCATTTTCAGAAGAGCTGCAGTTGAGCAATCACCATGAGGACTGTATTCAGAAAGTAGAAGCATGGACTCCTCAGGCAGTCCCAGGCTTACAGGCCAGATTTTTGAGCATTTTAACATGGAGTGGAGTTTATAAAAAGTGCTTATTCCAGCTATGGGACAACTTGTGCTATCCTATTTTATATATGCTAGTGTCTGTATAGGTGGTGGAGGGAATTTTTATTCCAACTAAATACTTAGATCCAATTGGACATTTCCCCATAAAACTATATCCTTTGTTTCCAAAATCCCAGAAGCTGTGATTTAGTCCTGCCTTTTTTGCTCTTTTTTTTTTCTATTCAGACCGATGCACTGGTATTCCTACTACTATTATCTTTTTTAATTGTCATTTCCAATTGCAACTATCTCTTCTGATTCTTAAGAATGGGCATATCTTACATATTGGTCAGGGCTATCAGTGTATTCAGATTGTTCTCCAAGCATCCAGAGATTGTCAAGAATCACAAAGAATTCAGAAGAAATCTGAAACATACTGCTAATCCACTAGAATACTCCTGTCTTCAGAAAGAGATAATGTAGAAATTAAGTAAGCATTTGACATTAACAAGTTAACAATTGCAGTTGGTTCTTAGTTTTCATAACACTGCTTGTAATCAAAAATATGTCAATTTAAAACATGCCACTAATAGAAAAAATACCTTTGTTGCAACCATCACTTATTTGTATTATCATTGTGCCAAGAGATTGCAGATATGAAGCAGGACTTCACTGAGGTTTACATTGTTTAGGTACTAAAAGAAAGATGGTTCTTTTACGTTCTTTAGAGAATTCACACTTTCACATATTTTTAAGAATTTACAATGGTTTGCTTCAGCAAATGAAGATTGGAATATAGCTACTATTGGTGAATATGAGTGGTGGAGCCCAGAACAGAGAAAGCAAATAAATTTTAACTTTATATAATAAAGCTAGTTAGTCTGATATAATCAGGAAGGAATGGAGGCTGAAACTTGATAGACTCTTTTTAACCTGTAAGATTAAACTTCAACATTCTGGAACATTTTTCCTTTGGACCTAGAAGTGTAAACATCAACTTTATAGTGGAGTTTAGTATGTTTGTAAATTGTTTGGGCTGTTAAATTTTCTAGAGACTATTCTCAGGAGAAACTCTGAACTTATATGGTCTGGAGGAAAAAGAAATTTGGGGCATATGAATGCAAGTTGGGCCATATCACTTGGTCTCGGTCTCAGGATCAAAGGATGATCTTGGGCCTGTTGCATTAACAATACAGTTTGCAAGTCCTAACTCCTTCTTTCTACTGACTTTCTTGTCCCCAGATCCATTCAGGAGTTCCATATTTTCCTTTCTTTCATAAGCACCATTTCTCCCCACAAACCTGTTTATATCACCCTTGCTTTTTGCTCCCAGTTCTTCACTCCTACCATTTAATTTTCCTGTGCTGGGGGCTCTGTGTAACCTGACTTAGTCATGACAGAAGGTCTGTGTATGCCAGTTCTTTTTTCTTCCTTCCAAACCTGGAGTTTATGAATGATCAGAGAGACTCTTTGAATCAAAAATATTTTTACCGACACTTCTAAAGAATAAGTAGGAAGAGACTTGCATTATCTTCTGCCCCTCTAGGGTCAAGCCAAATGTCCTTGCTCATGAATTAGACCTTTGTTTGGGGAGCTGTCATGCAAACCTATGACACTATAGTGCTCTGAAGAGTAAGACTTGGTAAATTCCTGTTTGTCTTTAGTTCCTAGACTTTAATGCATTATTTTGAATTAAGGCAAGGGAATGAAATTAAGCACGTTCCAATGTCCATGTGCATGAGTTATAAGAAAGTACAAACTGTAACATTCCAAAATCATGATCATCTGTTCAACAATAATTTAAGGAGATATTTCTGTCCTATTTCAGAAATGACAGGGGAAATGGTATTATCCTGTGGAATGATTTTAAAGGAAAAAAATAAAGAGAACATATAACAAAACATGAAGTAGAGACAGATAAGAAACAGAATTTGGCAACACTTCCATTTTTATGATGGGAAGATAGCTTCACTGAGTCAACATTTTGCCAAGAAAAGGTACTACTTCTTCCACACTATACACAGAAATTTGACATAAAGTATAAAATGGTTGACATCAACTTGATAAAATACTCCCAGCATATTATCTGATACAGAAAATTTATATCCTTCAGTAACATTATGTTGTCAGTCTGTGCATTCCAGTGGGAACTTGGCTAACCCACTATTTTAATACATATATATCTCATAAATCAGAGGTTCAGGTTGCATCAAAAGAGTGAACAATCTCAAAGACTAAAGCAGAGAGTACACTGTAATAGGCTGAATGATAAACAGGTTCACGTATTAGTCCACTGGATGCATAAGATGAAATGCAAACTTTTAAAAAGTTAAAATTTTGATTTTCATAATTCCCAATTATTTTGTAGTGACATTTTAGAGGAGTAAGAATCCAGAATCAAGTAAGGAAAACAGCAGACTTTTGATGTTTTTACAAGTGTGACCTTTTATTTCATATTTTCAATAAAAATGTGGTTAACAGGAAAAAAATTCAAAAATATTTTTCTGAATAGTGATTTTTCACTTTTCAGTCAGCTTCATGTATAATAAAGATTAAAAAAAAAATTAAAAATTGATTGAGAGAGAAAAAGCTTTGTGATCCCTGAGAAGCTCACCTCATCATATCCCCAAGAGAGAATCACCACTATGATAATCATCATCTATAGGATGTGATGTATTTTTATCTAACAGACTGAATAAGCTTTCAAACCCAATTTCTCCATTTCCTCTACTTGTTACACTGTTTTACGCTCTGAAAAGTCCTGGAGAATGGAAACTCAATTACTTTTGTATGAAATGAAACTTCATGAGTGCACATAACATTTTCCAGGTGCTAATGGGCATGCAGTCCACAGGAGCACTCTTGGGCTGCTCCAGAAGAAAACTCAAAGAGCAATATGAAGGTCAGGTCCTCAGCACCAGTCATTTGATTGCATTTGATTTTATCTGTCCTCTGGCTGCACCACACAACATGCTCCTCAAATCAGTGCTGGGATCAAAGCCCAGGGTTTTGAAGGTATTTAAATACTTATCTTCTCAGTCCATAGGTGATAGCTACCTGAGAACCCCTAAGTGGGCAGGAATAATCTGATGTAAAAGGTTAAGAAACAGAGGAACGTCAGTATCCACTGTCAGTGAAAAATATTAAACACAACCCAGGTGCACTCCTCACAAACAGTACGCCGTTCCATGTCATGTTTTTAACTTTGCTTTTATTCAGTCTTAAATACTTTGTCTATCCTTACCTGGGGCGAAAAATAAGATGTAATTCTTGTAAATAATAGCTCGGACTATTAACTTCAGTTTAATGAGACTACACTCACTATTTCTCAAAACTTGGTTATGCTATTTGGTTTGGATCTAATTTTAATTTTAATCCAATGGCTTTTAAAGCAGGTCACTGACAAGTACATTTACTCATCTTCAATTAAAGAAAAAATACCCGCATTATGTTTTGTGGAGCATTTCAATGTAGTAGCTCTCTCTAAGATTGTATTATAAAATCTTGCAGATAAGGGCATATAATTTTATCTGAACAGCAATACTAGTTAAACATGCCATGTCAGTAGGGTTTGCAGGCAGTTCTCATTCCTGTTCTTTACCATTTAACACCAAAAAATTCATGACTGGCAGTTAAAACAGTTATCTTCTGAGATCTCAGGGGTTGAGCAGCTGAAGAATTGAGGCCAATTTTAAAAGAAAGTCCTGAAGAAGTTGCAATAATATTTGACTTTGGGTTTTTTGCAGCATTTGCTCTATCAGATTACTTTTCATTCCTATCTGTAGTAGTGATGCAAGTTGCTATACTTAATCTTTAAAAGATTTCTTAATAAATGTTTGGTTTTTCTCTTTTTTTGTTTTTGTTTCTTTGTTTTTAGTTGTCACATGGTATTGTAGTTCATTGCTGGATTTTTTTAAGATAGAGATTTTCTAATTGTAGAGATTTTTAATATTATTATCAATTGTTTATTCCCTCTGTTATAAGACCAGCCAGAAACCTTTCATATTGCTTTACATTCTATGTAATTTCTCAAAGGGGAGAAACATGGAAAGGGACATGTAATAACCATTACAATTGCATTATATAAATATAGACGTGTTAAAAGTGTTTCTGCAAATCAAAACATCCTGAAATACTTGTCAAAAACCTAGAGATTTTATGTTACTATAAAATACATCTTTGATAGCACAGTATAAGCGAAGATATTAAAGTCACACAATGGAACGTGATTCTCTGCTAAAATTATCAAACTGGAATTGAAGTTAGATCTAACCTTGATCAAAAAATTATTCAGATGAACAGATAAATGATCTAGAAAGAAAGTTCCCAGTTATAAGCCGATACTATAATTCAAAAGTTCTATAAACACATAGTCATTTGAGTAGCTACTACTAAAAAAAAAAAAATCTAAGTTCTTGAATTTAAATATTGAACAAGAATATAATTTCTAGCATTTTAAGGATCACACCTTAGATAATAGTATGCCAGTTATCTGCTGTAGAAGAATTTGTTGATAAATGTGTGTTATAAGACATTAAATATTTTACATCTCTTTCCAGTTTAGTTCAAATAAAATAAATATTGCTGGCACTTAGATTATTGTGTTTTTCACTCTAATGTCATTAGATTTCATGTTATTATTTCATGATATAATTTTATGCTTTAACATATACAGTGTTTCCGACATTACAGCCTTCCCATCCAAACTGATTTCTGATTCAGTGACTGACAGACTCTGCTTCTCAATGATGAGCAGGATGTCTGCAGCATCTTACTTTTCACATTGTTACACAACCACTTAGTGGGTGGAGGTAGTTTGCTGATGGAACTGAGAACTCCACCTCCACACATATTATACAATAATCTGGCAGTTAAAATAACTCATTATTGTTTTAATATGCAAAGTGTTTGGTACTTAAAAGGAGCCTTTATCATTTCAGAAATCTTTTAAGGAGTACATGAATGCTATTATAGAATAATATTATATTTTCTCACATATTAATCTATTTTTAACCATGTTAATAGAGGTTGTCAAGGTTTAAGGGATGGAAGTGGTTGCAAACGAATACTAAAATTTGAAAATAGTCTTGTGGTTCATTAAGGACTTTAAAAGAAGAGAAAGCTAATCAACATTCAACTTTTATGTTCTGATTACATGATAATCTGTAATCACCATTGTCTCCAACCACATGAACTAATAAAAGCCTCTCCCAAGTGCACAATAAAGTGCCACAACATTAATTGAATTACACAGAAAGCAATTTTTGGTTTTAACATTTTATAATAGACTTAGTTGAATTGTTAGAGGTTGGTTTTGTTGTAGTTTGGTGTTTTAGGTTTTTTAAATTAATTATAGTGAATAGGTAGAATTGAGAGATCCTTTCCAAAATAAAAAACAAAAAGTAATAATAATTTTAAAAATCTAGCTGATCCACTAATTCAATTTAATGAGCTTTAGTTATTTTCTAGATTACTGCAGTGTTTCAGAACAATCTCCAGCAGGAATCCTGCAGTCTATACACTGGCTTGGGGGAAATTTCCCCTTCTCTCTCAGATAGTTTTGACAGCAAGTTTAGAACTGAAACGCCATGGAATTAGTAACTTTCAAATCTATCAAAACTGTAGATGATTCATTTTTTTTCTCTTCTCTTATTGAACAAGTGATACAGAAATTATTGATGAAGGGGTCATATGCTACTTCATCATAGCAAGTATTCCAGTGCAGTCTGTAATTTATGCTTTCTGTGCAAAGAAGAAAAAATAATCTTAAGCTATTTTCAGAGAGTGACAAATGTCAACATTCAGCACCTTGTGATCAATTTTAATTCCTGTATGATGTAAACATATGTTAATTTCCTGTCATTACAGTAATTCCAGTAAACATAATTAAAATAAATATGTATCTGCAGTTAATTTACAGCTCTACCTGCAGCTGTTACTGCTGTTTCTGATTCTAAATATGTGTGCCTAACTGTAAACAGCAAAGCTATTGAAACAGCAAATATTACACATTCTTAAAATTTGGGACTGGAACTGAGTAGTCTCATGTATTTAATGAAAAGAAGAATTGAGAAGAAGGATTTCTGAAGCAAGATAATCTCATACAAAATCAGATGGTTTATGTTCTTTATGTCTGCAGAGATTATCTTTAATAAAGATATCATCTTTACCAAGGGTTAGAATGAAAATCAGAAATTTGTTCGTTACAGCTATTAATGTATGCCAAAAACAGGAAGCAAAACTTTTAAAGAATATGTACAGTTTTGATAAAAGCAGCAAATTGAACCTTTTATTTTGGTAAAACAACAGGCTACCTTATTTTTTGTTTGATAACCAGAATTTAAGGCCAAATTTCAGATATATTTAATTAAATTTTGCAAGGCCCTGAAATCAACATGAATCAGTTTTTCTTGCAGACTGGATTAAATTCCGGGGGGAGGGGGGGAGGGTGTAACCAGTTTTAGATTCATTTATTTTGTTGAAGGATAGAAAGTAGCAAGCTTAAAAAAAGCCCTGTTTCTTTAAATTCTGGTATTTGACTTTAGCTGAGGAAAGGGTGTGATGCAGTGAGGAGATATAGATTCCTGCTGGCATACTCTCCATCGTGTCAAAAGGGTTTATCAGCCTGGCAAGTTGCACTGGGACTCACACATAATGAGTCCTGTGCTCCAGGAATTTAGTTCCCTGACTGCCATGCTCTCAAGATCATCACGATAGTGTTTATGCTGCAGAAGAGCCAAACTAAGCAATGTTCAATCATAAACTGACCTTGTAGCACATTCTCAAGCGGGAACTTGACCATAGGCATTAAAAAACCAAACATATTCCGCATGTGTAGATCACACATCAGTGTTTGCTTGTTTTCATGTTAAAAGGTAACCTCTCATTTACCTGGACCACCATGTTACAACAAAAAGCACCTGAGGTCTTGCCAAAAAGGAAAGACACACTGCTAAGAAAAAATTTAAAAGCTCATCAAACTTCACAGGAATGCCAATGATTTCAATGAAGGAAGTCTCAGCCTCATTGTTAGGAGTGGAAAGAGCTCTAGGCAGACTGATAACCCAGTCTAGCATCCAGAAAGGATGTTTGATGTTGCAGATTAAATGCCTGCTTTTAGTTTTCTAGACAAAACAAATTTTTCTAGCATTGAAACTCTTTAATATCACAGGTGGAAAAAAAAACACATGTGTAGCTAGACAGTACCTTCTTCATCCTAGAGTACAAGTTGACTTACAGCATCTACCACATGTGACATCTGATGCCTGCTGCGCACATTTATTTTCCCTCCCCACAACAGAGCAGTTGTCATGCACTCTGCCATTTGAACATCTGCACTGTGCATTTAGAGTACACAAGTTCAAATCAGACTCTTTTTTCAGACCTTCCCCAGCCTTGACCAGCAATGCTGGTTCTATGGAAAGAGGAAAGACTGTAAGTTCTAAGGGAAGTGTTTCTGTCTTGCCAGCATTTAGAAACACAGTACAGGATCATCTCTCACTCTGAAGAAAAGAAATCTGAATATTTGTCATTTCCCAGTTTCCTGTAGTTTATAGAATCATCTGATGTTTGGGTTGGAAGGGCCCTTAAAGATCATCTAGTTCCAACCACCACTCCAGGAAACGGGAAACCTTCCACTAGAGCAGGCTAGTCAGAGCCCTATTCAGTCTGGCCTTGAACACATCCAGGGATGGAGTGTCTGCAACTAGTGTGAGAAACCTGTTCCAGTGCCTCACCACCTGCACAGAATTGCTTTCTAATATGTAATCTAAACCTAACCTACTTCAACTGAAGGCCTCAGTAGCTAAGACGGCATAGTTTTATGTTAGAAAATTATGTTTTTATACTTACGCTCAAAATTAGCAAATTTCAAACTTTCATAATAGCGTTGTTCTGACTCTGCATTCTATTCTGCTTGAGGCATTTTTGTATGACCAATTTGACAACTATTTAAGTACAGTGAGCAAAACAAATACTATGTTCCCATTATTTAAACATTTTAGAACAAATTTAGTACTTATGGTTTTCAATAAAACCTTGATATTTGACAAGAAAATCTTGGAACAATAAAGGAAAACCTACATCTATGTGTAAACAAAGCAAAATGATTTTTAAATCCAGATATTCTCAATTTTTCTTCATACCAGATGTATAACAAAGAAACTGAAATAAGGAGGAAACTATTAAAAATTCTCTGTGATTATGTTTATAGGATAAAACAGGAACTTCATTTCATTCATTTGAGTTGAGCAACCAAAAATACCAGCAGACAGACAATGAAGTGCATTGAGTCTCTTCTAGAGGAAGATAGTATAGAGATTAGCATGAAGATTTACCCTGCTTAGGGCAGTCTGGTTTTCTGTTCTGCACTATTTGAAGCTTCCAAATACCTAATGATTGTCTATTTGTCTTCTCTTTCACTGAATCAGAATTAATCTTGAAAGAGGACTATTTGAGCCCTGAAAGTTTCCTGGCTATGAGTGGTCTTTGTAAACATTAGGCTTGACCCACAGAGAACATTTAACACCAGGACTTTACTAGTACACAACATGTTCCAAGCAGAAACATTAGGAAAGACCTGTCTAAGTAAAGTGGCTCTCATCTATTCTATTAAATTATTCTCCACTATAAGATAGCTGACTACAACTTGTGAGGTACCAGATACTATTGGTGTGAGTTGGGATACACTCTGAAAATTCAGCCTGAATCAGGTTTCTATAGACTTGTTTGGGAAAAAATCACTTATGCCTACATCTTCATTGGTTTTACAGATACAGGGAAAGGCTGCTCAGTCAACCTGGATCTCTGTGGAATATCATAGAATCATTTGGGTCAAAAGGGACCTAAAAATCATCTAGTTCCAACTCCCCTGCCATGGGCAGGGCACCTTCCACTAGACCAGGTTGCTCAGAGCCCCATCCAAGCTGGCCTGAAACACTTCCAGGTATTGGGCATCCACAGCTTCTCAGGGCAGCTTCCAGTACCTCACCAATCTCAAATTAAAGAGTTTCTTCCTAATACTTAGTCTAAACCTACCCTCTTTCAGTTTAAGCCATTTCCCCTTTTCCTGTCACTATATATCTTTGTAAAAAGTCCCTCTTCATCTCTCTTACAGGCCCCCTTTAGGTACTGGCAGGCTGCTCCAAGGTCTCCCCAGAATCTTCTCTTCCCCAGGCTGAACAGCCCCAACTCTGTCTGCCTATCATCATATGAGAGGTGGTCCAGTCCTCTGACCATTTTTGTGTCCTACTCTGGACTCACTTTAATAGGTCCATATTTTTCATATGTTGGGGACCTCAGAACAGGACACACCACTTCAGGTGGATTCTCACAAGAGAGCAGTAGAAGAATAGCATCAAATTCCACTTCTTTTCCACTTTCTTTTATACATTCTTTCATCACAGTTTGACACCATAACCTTTGACTAGAGAAGAAAAATAAACAAATGAAGTGATTTTTTTTTTCTGAAATTCAATTACCAGCTTTACACATAAACTCACATGCTTTTAAATTCCCCTCCCAAAACAAAATATTTTGCTCCACTTACATATTCTATTTTCTGTGTAGTTTTATAATGTGCAAACTATTCAAGTGTAATAGTTTCTTGGATCAAACTGAGCTGAAAAATACATTAGTGATTGCCTAAAGCAACATAAATACAAGAAAAAAGTTATGGGGTTTTATTCAGTGCTTGACTTTAGTTCCTGTTTTCTTTTCCGTTACTGAACCAGACTTCTCAACAACAAAAAAGACACTGCATGTTTGCAAGTCACATATTTTCACTAAAGGGCTGTAAGTCTTTGTTCTCCAAAATCTATACCAAATACAGTTGAAAATGCAAACAGAAAGATCAAGCACTTAGAAGCATTAGAATGTTACCCATTTTTAAGTCTGCTGTAAAGGAAATATGAACTTCTGCATATAGACATAAAGTTTGCACCCATGTAACTAAGTCTTCAGGACAACCCATACAAGGCTGCAATAATAAGGAAGAAGTAAAAGGAGGAAATTCAAATACAAGGGTAGTACTAATGAGGAGGGAGCAAGATTTTAGGAGAAAGGACTTCTCAGCTAAGGTCTTTACATAATCCATACACATACATCACCTGTAGTGATCATGAAAAATAGATTTACAAATAATTTACAGGTCATGCGTCTGAAAATATGGTAATGATTATCTGTCACCACTTCGCCAAGCAACAAACAGACCACCTTATCAAGTTTGATTTCCATTTTCATCAATGTAACCTTGAGCATGCCCTAGACCTGTATAAACAGATATTCTTTTAAATATTATAAATCTTATTTAAATCAAGTGAAAAAGTAATAATTCCACATATTGCAAAGCAAAGTTAGTGATCTCATTGTCCCACTGTTTTGCATGCATATTTGTTTATCAGCATGAAGCAGCTTCTTATCTCTTTTCCAAGCCCAAAGCAAATAAAGTTAACATTTAATTAGAAATCTCAGTTTCTAAACTTATTGGCATTTTTGCCTTAGAGTGAACTCTCTGCTCACTGACAAACACCCAAATAACAGAACTTTCTATACTTGTATCTACTGGTACGGGACAAGTCATTATTAATATCACTGATGGGCTTTTCTTATGCAAACCCCTTGCTTTCAATGTCTTTTGAAGAACCACTAAGCAGTCATGGATTGATGGTTTAAATGGATAAACCAGACACTGGCTTTTATGTATATTCAAATGGATGATGATGACTTTAATAGAAATTTTGCCTACACAAACATTGTCCTCTAATAGGAGAGGAGTAATGAGTGCTACTCAGAATTTATATTTGAATCCCATGGGTCATAACCATTTTAAAGGAATGAGCCTTATTATGCTTTAATGCAGTGCTTTGATTAACCTTCCATCGCTTCATGGAATTTGAGGCTTCAGGGAGATTCAGAACATCTAGGCTGATTTTCTGAATAACACAGACCATTTGTTTTCACCCAGCAACCCTTTTCTTAGTTACCAAAAAAAAAAAAAAGAAAAAGAAAAAAGTCCCAAATTCTTTATGCTAAAGCATTTAGCTTCACAGAAGCTGAGACTCTTAAATAGCATAGTGGAGAAGCAAGGAAGCTCAGGGGAGAGTTTTAATTCATGGCCCAAAATAGCAGAGGACAAAGCAGAAAATATACACCTCAATAATCATACAGGTACTCTGTGCTTCAGGTTGCCAAGGAGAAAAACAGGAGGTGGAACTTTGTGAATCTGAGCTGCAAGAATATTTCTTTTTCCCTCTAGTGTTGACAGTTGCTCAGGCTGTATTTTTTTAACAGAAGTGATTATTTTATTCCCCAGACAGAGGACACAGTTGACCTGAGGGCAATGCCTTACACTCTCTTGGTCACCTCTGAGGTGAAAATGAGGAAAACAAAATAAAAAAAAAAACAAAAAAAAAACCAAAAAACAAAAATGAAACAAAACAAAAACCTTCTTGATAGTGTCAAGAGGAAAACTTTCCTGCAAACCCTGGAGAAAATATTAGAAATGGTGACTTTTAATCCTGTTTGTCCTGGCACTGAGCTACACTTCTTTAGGAAATATGAATGGTCTCAGAAAGTAAAGTAAAGCTTTTCTCTTTCTTTTATTCTATTTTTTTTAACTATCCAAACTTGTTTATATTTCTCTGAACTGTGGTGAGTCCATCACCTCCCCAGTGTTTAATTACTTGCACTGCAAGTAAAATTCTTACCCAGAGGCTGATTTTTTTCTAATGTTAACTACTAGCCATGGAATCCTGTTTTGACTAATGCCTAGGAATGGTAGAAAGTTTCCACTTATCAGATTTGCTTAAGTGTGAAATGATCCTACAGCCTGCTTTTCAATAAGCTCAATAGGTTGAGCGCCATAAGTCTCACACTGTTTTGTAATTCACAGATAATTCTGTCTTCCTTCAAGCTGTCTCTATAAGTCCCCCTTAAATTATAGAGGCAGATGCAATGGACTGTCATTTCAGCCTTAACAGTGGTGAAGCCAGAGGCAAGATCATGACCCTATTTCTATTCTTTACCTACACAAGGATCACATTAGTTCCTCTTGCCCCCAGCATTACAGTGTGGAGGATATGGGGACCTGGCTATTTCTGGTACCTTGAAGCCCTTTTTTCCAAGATTTACATTCTCCCCTGTAGACTGTCTTCATCTCTTATCTAAACTTACTTATTTTTCAGCATTTAAGTGCATTTTTGAGGGGTATCTGTACACTTACGTTGGCTATTTATATCCCTGTATGAGAATATGCAATTTGAAATGCTTATTTTTCCATCAATAGTCATGTCAAAACTGGATTTGCCTGGTAAATTGCTTCATCATCATAAAGAAAATTGATATATAAATAAATACTAAAATAGTCCAAGGAGAGACTTCTGTTATTTGCAACAAATAAAAGGTAAATTTAGAGATTTGCAGTGGACAAGCCTTTAATTCATCTGTTAGAGTTCCTGTTATTTCTAAGGTCAAACTTTCTAATTTGACATTGGACACCATATTAAGCACTCAGTTATCAATATAAATAAGTGTCCTAGTTCAGCAGAAGGGACCAGTTAACACCGTGTGGGGGTGATCGAAGTTGTGTATTCTACCCCCTCTATTCATTTCCCAAGGATAATGGACCATTAGCAGCAGCTGCCCAGGGAGCCATTATCACCTTCACACCCAGCCTGAGGGGGCGAAGGGGGGGGGGGGGGGGGGGGGGGGGAGGGGTGGTGTGGCTGCTAATGGGCCATCAACGGTTCAACAAAACCTGTGGCTCCCAGAGTTAATCACCCATTGTGTGAGTCCCCGCCCAGGGGGAGGGACTGGGTGCTCCCTGAGGGTTCATAAGTGGTGGGTAAGAAGACCTCAGGGACTTCTTGTCGGATCCAGAGCAGCAGCAGGACCTTGACGAGGAGATCACCACTCTTGACCAGACTACAGCCCTCGCCTGCACCAACAGGTTTTTCACATTCTTTTGCTTTGGACTTGGGGGAATCATGCGGGTCTCAGCACAAGGGCAAACAAACCCCTGTGGATTTGTGCCCCAGGACACTGGGTTATACTGCTGGGTTTTGTGAGTTGAAAGCAATTTCCCTTTTGTGTCAGTGTACTTATTATAATATTATTATTAAATTTTAGCTCTGACTTATAATCTCTCTCGTGGTGAGTTCATTTCCCCTGCTGGTTCACCTTTAAACCAGCACAATAAGCATAATCCATCCAAAACCAGTTCTTACTATGTGGCTACAATAATATTTTTCAACACTAAAATTCTTCATGAAGTGCTAAATCCCAGTCATTTTTTCCTGAAGATCAATGACCAGAAAGTAGATCATGTTCTCCAAACTCCAGAATGATCCATCCAAACAAACAGGAAATCAAGAAAAGACAGAAGGAGATCTTCACGGAATATTGAGTTGTCTGAGAAGTCTAGCACAGAGTTGTGAAGCTGATTAAGTTACTGAGGCAAATAAGGAGGATCTGAAATATAGGGAGATGCTGAGAGATCTCAAGTGAAGGCTCAAGTGGGATCTTATCACTGTGCATAAATACCTAATGGGAGGGAGCAAAGACTCTTCTCAATAATGTACACTAATAGAAAGAGAGGTAACGGGCACAAGTTGAAACACCTGAGATTACATCTGAGCACAGCAAAACACCTTTATACTGTAAGGGTAGTCAAACACTAGAACAGATTGACCAAGGAGGTTATAGAGCCTCAATTCCTAAATGCAACTGGGCATTATCCTGGATAACCTGCTTTGGGCCTGCTTGAGCTTGGAGTAGATGGTTTCCATCAGTCTTTTCCAACCTCAATTGTTCTGTGCTTCCATGCTTCCAAAAACATGTTGTACCATTTTAGTAGTCTTTATTCTATCAGTCTCTAAAGCTTTCTTGAGTCTTTCAGATTCTCTTTTTAGCCATAAACTTACCAGAATTATTATCTGCTCTATTTTTCTGACAGGCACAGGGACCTGCCAGCAGCAAGGTGCAACATCCAATATTCTGAGGTGATGGAAAGAATAACTTCTTGAAAATCCACAGGATATTTCTCAGTACTTTTTCAATAAGGCTACTGATAAAAACTAGTCTGAAAAAACTAAAGGAAGGAATCTATCAAAAATGACACAATAAATAGGAAACTAGTTTCCAAGCTTTCTAAGCTTTCTATTTAATCAGAGTTGCCAAACATATCTGAAGTTCTCCATGTTTAAAATTTACCTTGTACCAATTGAATACACTTTTAAAGTACTGATTTCACCCATAGAATATACTGATGCTGTCTGATATACTGATGCATTCACTCTGAAGTTCGGTTCTGATCTCAGTGCATCCAGGCACACCTGAGGGTGTATTACAGGGATTTCAAGATGATGGCAAACATTGAAGCATTTAACTTATACATATTTCTATTTTTAGGCAGTTAAATGCCATCCTGACACCCAATCCCATCAGATCTCAGAAGCTAAGCAGGGTCAGGCCCAGGGCCAGTTAGTATTTGGATGGGAGACCTCCTGGGAATAGTGGGGACTGTAGGTTCTGGTCTTGAGGACTTCACTGTCACCATCCAAGCTCACATGGTCAAGGCAGATGAACCTTAGGAGTTAAAGGGTGGGGCCAGTTCTGTGCACACTGTGCCTCACGTAAAACATCCACTGCACAGGCTTGAAGGACACACCCACATGGGTAGATCCCTTCCCAAATTTTCATTCACAAAGCCTAGCCCTGATGATGATGATTTCTATTTTTAAAACTGAAGTAGAAGTTTGCTCATACAATACACAACATCTCAATGTCCTCAACTGAAATGCAAACAGGAAACTCTCACACTAACTTTTTGAGATAACTTTGTTGCATGCTCAGATGCTGGCAGCAGTGGGGCATGCAGAGGGGCTCTGTGATGAAGTGCTGGGACTTCCACGTTCCAGGCAGACCCTATTCCAGCTGACTCCAACCCATCCACCTGAGCCCCACAGCTGAGGTGGGAGTTCTTCTGACAAAGTGTATGTAAGAAAGGACAAAAATGCTACACAGGCAGTGAGGAGTGAGATGAAAAAGAGAGAAACAGCCCTGTCAGCTGGAGACGGGGAGAAATAGAGAAGGATGTGCTCCAGGTACTGGAGCAGGTGTTGCAAAATGGACTGCAGCCAAGAAGACCTGTAAAGGAGCAGAGAGAAAATGTAAGAAGGATGAAGTGGCAAAAAAACCCTCAAAAATGTCCAGACCACAGCCTCATTCCATCATGGCAGGGACAGCTGCAGTAACAAGGGAGAGGAGAAGAGCTGTCTTTTGAGCCTGAGGAAAGTGGAATTGTGCGTTTTCCCTAACTGCTTTAACTTTCTTTTTTGTTTGTTTGTTTTGTTGCTATTTCCCAATGTCCAAATTAGTAATTAAGTATTCATATTAATTGGCAGTACATTAAGTTAATTTCCCCAAACCAAATATGTTTTTCCCACAAGAGTAATTGGTAAATTATCTCCCTGCTGTCATCTCAACCCAGGGGTTTTGTCACTCTTCTTTTTCCCATTTCCTCCTTTGAACCACTGAGTAGAGGCAGTGACTGCATAGGGCCTTGGCTGCCAGTGGAGGTCAACCTGCCACAGATTGGAGGCTTCTGTTATTCATCTAGATTCTTGAAACCTCAGATCTCCCAAGGCTGTGATAAGGATACACTTGATCCATGATTTGACTGAAAACAGAGTGTGTTTGGGATAGTATCAGTAACACCATTAGGTGACACTACTATTTTATGCTATTTTTGGTTTCTTTGTCAGTATAAGAAATTTGTTCTAAAAAGTATATAAAATTTCCAGTTGATGTTTCCTTTTCACAGGTGAGTGCATGTTAGCCCAAACAACCAAGTAGAAAGGCCTGGGATGGTAGATATCTAGCTTACCCTGCTAAACAGAAACAGTGGAGGAAGGTTCAATGAAGCCTCTCAATTTATACCTGAATATATGTATGTATTTTATGTGTTAACATTGACTCCTCTTCTTCCCACAATATCGTTCTAAGGATCAGTCTTCTACCTTCAGCCAAGCAAATAATCATGGGCTGTAAAAGGCAGGAAATTGGGAACAAAAGATCTGCTCTTTGTCACTTAGTGTTGGAGCACTTAGAGTTTAAGAACTTGGGCTGGATGGGTTGAAGACAAAGTATTGCCCTTGACCATGAACTTCACATCATCTCCTTGAACTGCAGGCATGAGTTAATCTCAGGCATTCTTACTGGAGATTGCCTGTGGGTCTGGGCTTAGAGCTGACCTTTAGTTTGAGTGCAAAAATTAGTGTGCATTAAAGCCTCAGTAAATGCTCAAGAGCTTTTTGAAGCTGGTCTGTGTGTGGTTTTTAATTGATGTATTGTGAATAGAAAATATATACTTTGTTTTGCAGTGCAGCTACAGGAAAGTCATTGTTGTTATTGTTTGTCCCCTGTTTCACCAGCTTCCAGAAGAAGTATAATTATCTACTCCACAATTTTACATAGTATTCCTAAGGGACAGAAATATTACTGCAAAACCAAAAAGCTCCCAGAGCTCCCAAGACTTACTGTCTTCAAAAATTTTAAGACTCCTTGAGCAGAAACAAGTCTTTCAAGGCTTATTGACAACTGCTGATTCAGAAATACATTCAATAAAACAGCTCCTCAATAAAGTGGCAAAACCAAATAATGAACACTCCATTAGGAATGAGAATATCTGGTCATCTTAAGATGTGGAATAAAAATGAGGGCACGTAAGGCCAACTTTCCATTGTCTTCTAAATATTTTATCATAAACATTCAAACTTACTAAGCTCTTTCTGTAATTAATGTCAACAAAAGTATTTTTCAAGGCTTTGTCACAAGGCAAAAACAAAGAAGCTGCCAAGTACATGAAGAATGTAACATATAACTGAAATAATTACTATAAACTAAAAGTGCTAGAGAATAAACATTTTATAATCAGACCTCTCTAACACTCTTAGGAAAGTGAAAAAGACAGATATATATTTTTCCAAAAGACTCCTATGAAAACAATACCTTCTTCTACAAAAATAACGCTGGATCTCTGACGTTGCTTAGAGCAGACAAAATGAATCATGAGATACTGTAGTACATTTAAAAGCACTGTGAAAATACTGTGAAGTTCTGTACTGCATCTATGGGGTATAGTGACTTGGTTTACCTGATTATTGTGGTGGGGTGATTTAACATAAGTAATTTGTTTCAACAGACACCCTCTGCAAGTGGCAAATAGTATGCCCATGTTTTGTGATATGTAGAAACATCATATCATATCTATTTAGGCTGAGCAGACTGTGACAACTGTGCATTTTTGGATATGTCTATCTGTGTAAAACTAGTATATACAAGATAAATAAAGACAATTCTACTCTTGTCTAAACTTGATCAAAAAATTAAAAGCAGATGAGCTGTGGTAAAATTAAGCTCGGATATAACCCATACCATATATTGCATCTGTGAAGTAACATACTCTATTTCTCATTTAAGTAAATTAGCTTTCATTTAGCAATGTGCTGTGCTGCCAAACTGCTTCCAAGCAGTTTGCTTTATTTCTACTTAATCCCACAGTTTAGACATCCCATGGACAGGAAATATGAGTGCAGGCTTTGAAACCACAGAACTGAGAAAGGAACTGTAAGAGCATGCTCTTGTGGCAGAGAGAATTTCTTTCTATTATTCATTCATCTATGAGTGAACAAACACAAGCGGACAAAGAGAAAAAAAAAAAACAAACAAAGAGGAGGCATTCTGTGAGTTTATGATGGAAAAAAAGGCACATTTAGAAAAGACACTACAGAAGACTCAGGCCACATACCAGAGGTTATTTCTAGCTGTTGTGTATACCAAGCAATATATGTAGGTTGTTTGTTTCATGGGTCAGATCTGCATATAATTTGTTCCATCACAATCAAAGAGCAGTTGTCCTAAAACCCATTTTTAATCCTTCTGTTTTGTTGTTGCATTTCAAATTGATCATGAAAAGGTTTGTTTGATGACAAATACCCACACAGTAGCCAAGGTGAGCATTGGCACTAGGCTGTAGGAGGGTAGCTGGATCTCAAAACTGGAGTGCTGAGAAGACCAGATTGGAGCCTACAGACCATGACGGTGAAACCAAAGAAAGGTAAAGTTATAGCACCCACTTGAACCACATGAACCATAACAGTCCTCCAACTGGAAACCAAAGCACAGCAGATTTGTGCATGTCAGAAATCTGAAACTTGCAACTTTTAAACAAATCTGCCTTATTCTGTGAAGGATAAGCTTCAGGGACAAGAATGTGCAGTATGCATTAGCGTATATAGATACAAAAATACACAGGAACAAATGTATTTCTGAAATTAAAACCCCAGGAAAATCAGTGCTCTGTGGGTATGCCTGGCAATCACATGGTTTTGGTATAATGCCATGTTATACTGAGAAGCACAGACAGCATTTAGACATGATGATGGCTCAGAGTGCTAGGAGAGAGGAAAGCACAGGACTGAGAGCTTAAATTGCCATGACTAATAAGAATCAGTATAAAAAATGATGCAAAAGTCATCCTTGTTCCTATAGTGTCTTCTTTCAAATATTCTTTAAAGCTTTCCTTTGCCATACTGGCTACAAGAAGCCTAAGTTACATGAAACCTATTGTTGTGCAGGGCTAGCTGGGATTCTCTCACTGTCTTTCACACACTCAGTTTTTCCTGTCTCTCCACTGACCCCAGTTGCCAATTCTGCAGTTTAATGTCACCTGTTCTGTGCCCTATTTGGGTATTCCATCTGTTTCATGCTTTGGATTCCTCTATATTACAATATGAATGTATTACAGTAAAAGACTGTTCTTTCTTTTTATAATATGGCATATCACAAAGATTTTCTCCTGTAAAGAGATTCATAGAAGGTAGACATTGATATGGGGTTTTTTTGTTAACTTATAACTATATTTTCTATATGTCTAAAAATTTTAAAATTTACATTTGATACTGTTATAAATTCTCATTTACCAACACCTACTTTTTGTGTGATAGATTTATGTGGTAGATTTATGTGGTAGACTTTACTCTGGCTTTGTAACAGAATCCAAACACTTTTATAAAAACTGAGATGAAACCAGGCTGCTTTGAGGTTTATTTTACCTCTTCTAATTAGCTCTAGGGGTTATTCTCTTCTGAGCAATTGGCAGAGATGCAAAATACCTACCAATCAGTTTAAAAAATTAAACTGCAGCAGTTATTTCCCTAACCATATCAATACAGATATTGCATAATGCAAAAATGAATAATCCAATAAAGAACAGAGGAATTAGCCTTTTTTTTTTAAAGCAAGAGTTCTTTTTCATTAAACAAATATTTCCAAGGCAGCAATGCTATATTCATATTTGAATGGCTCTTGGAAAAATGTTCATCTGCTTTCTTTAACTTCAGACATGTTTAGTGAAGAGAAGAATTCAAATAATTTTAATTATCCTTTAGGAATAAAAAAGAATAACTGTAACTTATAGTAAACTCCATTAAATGTTCAATACCTATTAAATGCATTATTGGCTACATGAGTCAAACACTGAAAAGGGAAAAAAAGAAATTAAAAAGTTGGTTTTATTTTTACCACATTTATGTACAATCACTAGGTGTAACCCATGGCTTTTTTATCTGTAGTGGTTTTACCTAGGCCTCAAATTAGCAGGCTCAGAGAATCTATGAGGATTGGGAGACAGCTCTCACCTGACTGGGTAACCAAGGAAGTATTTCATACCAGATGACGCAAACCTAAGATATGTGTGCAGCAGTGGGAGGTGTTAGGTCAGTTCCACCATGGCTGAAGTAGAAGAAGGACGCGCTACAGCTCTTCTACTGTGCTAGGCCCCTGCCCCTGCTGCCGCTACTTGAATTTTGTTTGAATTCAGGGAAGTAGAAACATTTTGTTGTTATACTTTGCTTTTTGCTGGGTGTCTTTTAGAGTGCTTATGAATCTAGTGTAATAGACTTTGTATTAACTGGGGAGTGGGAGGTTATTTTTTGTTATATATAACTTGTATAAGTGTGTGTTATATTGTAGTTTGCTCTTAATTTTCTCTTTTCTGTATAAATACATATAGTTAGTTTCGGCATAAAACTAGTTTGAAGGGTTTTTTTCTCTCTTCCTTTTCTTCCTTTTCACTCTGTCTTGGACAGCTGGCATTTTGCCAGCTCAACCCAAGACATTATCATATAGAATATTCTTTTAATTTGTCCTTCAGACAGAAAAATATAATTGATTGTAGACACTTCTTTCTATAGGCATGATAGAAATACATGTCATGACAGCTGTCACTTCAGTCTTTTGAACATTTCTACATTACTAGCAACAAGATGATACTTAGTGGTGTTTGGTTGACTAAAACAGTGTCACACATTTGTTAAATCCCAATTATTGAATGTGTTATTAACAAAACCAGAATATTTGAGATTGGAAGGGGCCTTAGGTCACCCAGAGTGCAAGCAGGGTTACCTAGAGCTGGTTGCCCAGGAACTCTCTGCCTTCAAGGGAGTTAACAGCTCCTCACAGTTTAATATCATCAGCAATGTTACCTAAAATACTTTGGAGTTCCAAAGGCAGCCAGCACAGTGTTACATACACAATGAAGCTGGAACTTTATTGGTGGGCACAGGAAGATAAGTTATTTACAGTGGAAACTAACATAAGACAAATTGAGTCTCAGTCAAGTCTTAAAAATATACCCTTAAAAAACAGAGTAAAAGAACATAATTCCATTGTCTTCAGTTTACTGCTGTGCCCTTGAGTAGCAGCTCATTGCATTCTACTTTGGAAATAATTAAGTTGTGGTGATTTTCTTGAGCCAATAGCCTGTGAGCAGTTTTTTAGTTGAAAAGAGAATGAATTCAGCGAAGGGCCACTGCTCTGTTACCCTTACAGGGAGAAAAGCCCTTCTGCTTTGCAAATAACATCTTGAATAACATCAGCCACATTAGGTTTATGTGAGAGGGATGACACACATCACTCAAAGGGAATGAAAGGGAATACCAGCAGGCAGCCTAAATTGCAGTGTATTTACTTCTCCACAATTCATATATTCACACCAGCTGAGGATCTGGCTCCTAAAGCTCCCTTTCAGTCCAAGACAGCAAAGTGCCTCATCACAGAGCAACAAACTGTTCACAGTTGGTGCAATTCTAGTTGCAGTTTGCAAAAGCCAAAGTACCTTGGAAATACTGGAAAAATAGAAAAGACCTTATTTCATATCCAATTCACTGAAATGATCTTCCCAGATTCAGGTGAATGACCAAAACAATGTAAGATTTATTGCCAATTCATAAAATACCGAGGAAGCAAAAGCCTGAATAGTTAGTGACAATTATGTTTGAAAATTAAACCCCTTCTGTTAACATTTATATCATGTCATAGAAATTGTAGAGAGTGGTTTCTGGATATGAGATTTTCTTCTTTTCATATTTCAGAAAACACTTTCTCAAACAGGCAAGCCACCCAATCAAGTAAACATATAAACTCAGAAGAGGCAGATCCTATTAAGATGGATGTGGTTCAACAGTGCAGAAAATATGCTTTGTTACAGAAAAAAATAATTTTCTAGTAAAGCATATGCTCAAGTAAAGTAATGATATTGGATTCCTACCTACCTCTTTACCAGGAATTGATTTCATTTACAAGCAAGGCCCACAAAATGGTTACAGAAGTAACATTGATCAATTACATATTGCTCAAATTATGAAGTTTATTATTTTTTCAGGATGAGTGAATTTCCTTTTCCTCATTTGTTATGCATTCCTAAGCATCATAGTCCTAATTCATGCTAGAAAGGAGATTATGAGACCAGTTAGATTTTGGAATGATGACATTGAACAGGGTGTGTCTAGCCAATAATATTGCCTAACAGCAGTTTTGCTGGCTCACATAGCAGCTGTTTTTAAGTAACAATCTACATTTTTACTACCTCTGTGTGGCCTGTACATGTGGAAGAGGAAAATATACATAACAGGAAAGAAGTCTGGCCGTGTTAAGTCTACATTTCAGCAATACTTTCCTTTTACAGCAGGCCAGTAGAGGCAATTAGCGGAGAGCTGCAGTAAGTGCTGCTGTGACCTGTGTCAGGAAACATTTCTGAAAAGCAGAAATAAAGAAAACCACTGAGATGAGCCAGCCAGTGCTTGTAGAAGTCTGCATGGACCGCTGTTCGGTGACATTGACAAAGTTGCTTTTGCCTGCATCTCCTCACTTTCTGTGTGTAAGAATTTGACCTACCCAGTCTCCCAGAAAACAGTGGTTTTTAGGGGGGAAAAAAAGAAAAGATAAATGTATAAACGACGTAGAGAAGGACAGAGGTATGAAGCTCATAGGAGGTAATTGAAAGGGAAAGAGGGCAGTATGCTAAGATTAACATCCATTTACTTCAGGAACTTGGTTGTGCATCCTTCTTCTCGGAGAGCTGCCCTCTATTCCTGGCAAAATCTCTACAGGCAGGAGAAATTCTGACCTATAATGAACATGACAGAGCTTAAAATACCCACTTACTCAAGCTACTTGTATTTAACTTTTCCGAAAGTAAATTAACACTCGGTTAGCAAACTATTTTTCTAAGTCACCGTCTCTCAAAGGAAGGGCTGAGTGGATGAAAAAGGAAGTAAAGTTTTCCCCAAATTTGATACTAGTAACTGGTCTGTTAGCAACAGCACAAGCAACAACTTTACTGCATAACTTTCTCTGGCAGTCCTCCTGCCATTGGCAGACCCACATTTAGGAATTAGCAGTCCAAGAGATTGTGCAAAAGCCCATATTCTTGGGCTGCTGATCTTGGCCATTACCCTTCTCCTCCATCATACCATATGCTGTCTTCAGAAAGTGGTTTTGTTCAACCCATTTCCCCCAGGCCTTCTTTCATATAACTCCAGATAAATTTGATTTTGGGCAAGCAATTTCTGCAGAGCACATGGAAGATGTTCATATTTCAGAAATCAGGTTACAGCACCAAAGCCTTCCCTGACTGAACCTGTCTGCTTGTGCATGGGGGTGAAAATTCAAACAACAGACTTAACAGAAGGGGGACAAGCAGGATCAGATTGGGAAGGTTGAGGGATGGAGGGCAGCCTTATGGAAAGAGCTGTAGGAAACTGAGACTAACTAGCTGGTTTCTTTGGAAGGCTATTTTGTGTCCAGACTCTGCATCTCACCCTGAACCTTAATTTTACTTGTTACTATCATTGTTATATTCTTCGCTCTGCTGTGGACTCTGCTTTCAAAAGCCATCTGTAGACCATATAGGTGATCAACATGCTTTCTACATGGCCAAGATCTGTCCTTTATCAGCTGCAAACAGTTAAAATAAAAGTGATTGAATAGCATGCACTTATCTTTGCAGCCTCCCTGACATCCGATCTTGTGAGATCTCGGAAGCTAAGCAGGGTCAGCCCCGGATTAGTACTTGGCTGGGAGACCTCCTGGGAAATGCCGGGTGCTGTAGGTTCTAGTGCTGAGGACTTCACTGTCACTCTCCAAGCTCGCTCGGCCGTGGCAGATGAACCTCAGGACTTAAACGGTGGGGCCAGTTTTGCGCACGCTGAGCCTGACCTAAAATCCACTGCGCAGGCTGGAAGGGCACACCCACGTGGGGACAGCCCTTCCCAAATCTTCGTTCGCGAAGTTTGGCCATACATATACATATCTTTGCAGCCAAAACACTAGACCACAGCCTGTGCGTAGCCCATATATTCACACTTTAGGTAAAAGTACAAACATGACAGATGAAAACTTACCATGTTCCTTTTTACCATATGTTCAAAGAATAAAAATCTAGACAGGATCAATCATCTTTTATATAACCCAAGTATTAATTGGAGTGAAGCTAATTAGTTGCCTACCTTTGATGAGAAATGAGAAATGAGATATCCTCCTCCTCTCATATTTAAAAAGAAAGATTTACTGCTCAATTTTAATGGCATTTTAAACATTTCCTTCTCTTTTAATCTGTGGTACAAATTTAATACAGATACCTCTGCAGCAAAAAAGCTCTCTGTAAACTAATTCTGATACATAGGGTGAAGCAAGATCATTTTTCAATAAATTGTGGGAGTCAACAGTGAGCTGATTATGATGCTCTGCTGCTAGCTTAATTAATAAATTTGGACTATGGATTTAAAATGTCAACATATGATGTAAATGCTAATAAATTATATTATCATTAGTTTCTCTGACTGTAAAATCTCCATTCCTGCCTCTATTAAAAATAAACAAAGTAATATGCACTACAGTTTGGTGTGCTGATCCAATAAAGCCATGCTGATTACCACACAGTAATGAATATATGTATCATAAATAGTTTCTGTGGTTTAAAACAGCTGTAGTATATTTAAACTATATATTAATGGCAAAGAGCCTTTCTAGAAACAATTTACTAAGTTCTGCTGAATGGAAGAAAAAATGTCTGTCCTTTCGAGTACCATTTGATGAATGATACTTGTTATTCTCACTGGCAATAACATTAGCAGAAGTAGTACAGTTTACCACATATTGAAAGTATAAAATACCTATTATGGAAACATGCTTTCCTAGAAATTAATGTAAATGAGAAAGCTGAACCTTCTGAAAACCTTTCTGTCAAGGAAATAAGTATACCACAGTTTTCCCTCACTTCTTTCTGGATTTGGGAGGTTCTAACATAGCCAGCAATCTGTTGGTACCTCTAGTTAGTCAGCAAATGCCATGACAAATTCAAAAGAAAATTCTCAATGAGAACTTCATGGACTACCCCAAGTCTCCTGAGGTTTTTGCAGAACAATTCTAATCTGTCAGAATATGATTTAGTAAACTGCAATAGTTCTATGCATTTCTAGTGCACAATCATTTACTGCACAACTTAGAAATTGAAACAAAGCATCATTATTTTGGGTTAAAATGTGATAGACAGAATTTTGTCAACAAAGATTTACCAGAATGCATCTTCATGTTCTTATCTTGAATGCTGATTTTCTATTGAGAATTTACTTTCCCACAATCATACCTTTAAAGCTCATCAACCCTGTGGAGGAAAGCTTTCCTTACATAATTTTATATTTATAAGCAACAAAAATAGTAGCTTCCCTCAGTCTATCTTTCATTTTTTTGTCATTTTAAGTATAAATCTTGCAAAAAATCATAATTTTTACACATCATTTTATTTAATTGGAAAATTTTATAATTTTACATATTGTATGAAAATACTGCACACTAAAAAGTACTTTCCAAGGAAAATATTCTTTACGGTGTACAGTTGGACCCTTGTGCATATAATATTTTATTAAGAACTAAAAATATTGGTTTATGTATGGCAGTTTTGTTTATAATATCCATACTGCAATTTCTGAAATACTCTACCTAATATATATTGCTACTTAGAGAAATATTGCAATGCTGCACTTGGTCAGGGAGTGTGATTTCAGTGGAATTGCATGGGTCTGTGTTAGGTCTGCATCTGGTCTAGACTGTTCCCACAACATCTAAGTATTAGATGATCAATGATTTAGCTGCTGCTAAGCAATCCTAAAATATTGGGAAGGTTTTGCCTTCACAAACTATACACCAACCTAGTAAAGGTCTGAATTAGTTTACTAAGTTATTTCACAAGGGAAATTAATTTTTAAGTCTCTGTATGTACCGTCACAAAAAAACATAAATGAAAAGAGGTAAAATTGATCAGTGGGCATGCCTTAATTGTGCTACTGTTACTAGCTTTGTCCGTGTTTGTTCCCACAGGTGAATCACTTCATTCATTTTTTTTATGTCCTATTTTCCTGTCTCCAAAGATGATAAGACAGAACTTGTACAATTTGCAGGAATCTTGCAATTTGCTATTGTCTTACACACTCATAGCCAGAACAATGTTTCAGCATATAGAGACTGACAGAGAAGATTATAAATCTTCCACCTATTGGACTGAAAGTCAAGAGGAAGAAGAAAATATTGTTGTGTAGTGTAGTATTTTGCAGCTAGAACATACCACCATGCTGAGATTGCAAGTAACCACTCTCCTGCCAACCACTCTGACCATCTCCTGTTGTAGGTTTCATCCTTCCCCTTCCTGTATGCTATGCAATTCTCCGGCCTACATTCTTCATTAAGTGCCTTTCCTAATGGGAAAAAAATGGCCTTGAGTGGAAGGAAAGGGAAGCCTGGGGCAGAGGTTTGCTCCACTGCAAAGGCTGCTCATGTTAAGGGGAGCTGAAGACACTAGTACAAATGTCTTAGTTCTCCTGTCCCTCTTACCTCCCCACCTTTTTTTTGTCTCTTTCTGACAGCTAGTCAGTAAAAACATATCCAAGATAAAAAAAAAAACAAACAACAGATCATGAGTTTATTAATGATGATATAATAAAACTTGACAAAGTTTTGTATAGAAGAGGTACATGAATGTCAAGCAATCACCATCTTGCTGAAATCAAAGATGTAAGTAAAACCCTCAAATAATACATACCACAGAAATTTCCACCTTCTCCCTCTCCTTTACAAACTTTTATTCCAATGGCAGTGCATACAAACTTATATTTACGCCTGCATAACCCACTACACAGTTGAAACTGACAATAAATTCTTCTCCCAAGAGAAAAGGCACATTGATGTAGTAAAGGGATTTGCTTAGTAGATGTTCAAATATTACCAGCTTAATAGAATACTAAATTACAGAGATCCAGACTGTGGCCCTTACATCCATTCTGAATCCTGCCCTGCTCTGCTGGGAGTCTGGCTAAGGCATAACTTGCTGAAAGGTGAATCAGAGCTAGATTTCTGGCTTAATTTAGATGCAATTATTTTAAGAAAGGACAAGTAAATTCTCATAAGTATTAATTAGTCTCAGAGCTCATCAGGCACTTTCTGAATGTGGGCTGGGAGACTGACTAAAGCCATCCAGAAGGCTGTGGTCAAGCAGAGAGATTCAGACAAAATGTTACACCTGAGCAAGCCTGCTAATACAGGAGAAGCTTCAAGCATTACAGATGAAAAGAAACCCAGTTTGAAAAAACTCTGATTGGTAACAGAAATCAAGAAACTTCAATTAGATTTACCCTCAAGGGATGTCTGGAGCTGCAATGTGGGTACAAATTGCATTGCATTGATAAAATACAGAAACTGTCTCTTCCAGAACAACAAAAATCTACTTTGAACAAACAATAGGCTTACTAGTATGTCAAGTGGAACAAATTAAAACTGTCAACATCACAGCAGCCGTTTTAAATTGGTAACTTAGCATGACCCTAAAGCATAATAGAAATTAGATGTTCTGATAATGTTCAGAAAAGTGAAGGCGGATATCAGCAGCCTGTCCTAGGAAACGGCAAAGTTGTAACATGCAGAGCCCTTCAACGAAGTGTTGGCTCACCCACATAAAACATAGCTTTAGAAACTTTTATAGGTTGTGAAATAATCTCCTGTAGCATGATCATTCAAGGAAAAGAAGTCATTAGCAGTGAGCAATCATCAGATGAGTGATTTATCACTAGTCTTCTAAATAACCGGTCATGGTTGTTGTGAAAACATCATTAAAGACATTATGGAATCCATATATAATATGGATATAATATACATATACTGTAATGAGATTTATAATCATTAAGAGCATGAATAGTCTAGTAATATGTAAATTCAAGTAAATTAAACACTTGTCACTGGCATACTTTTTCAAGTTCAGTTGAAAAATTGACAGATTTGATAAATAGAAAGAAAATTCTGACTTCCAAAATATTCTCTATATGCAGAGCAACCAATCATGACCCATAAAATATAGAACCCACAAGAATTTAGGAAGCAAAATGTTAAGCAGTGTTGTACCAATGCAGTACAGCTAGACCCACAAAATACAGGATACCAAACACAAAGCAACCTAAAGGGTTTGCACTGAGTTAGTGCCTCAGCTTTCCCAGTCTTCCATTTGGGATTTGCAACCTGGAAAGACCCTTCTCCCTCTACTCTCAAATCAGTCAAAGAGGTTCTTTGAAGGTACAGCTTTTTATAGGAGGGATAGTTTAAGAAAGACTCAGGTTTCTGCAAATACTTTCTGAGGGTGCAGGAGGAAGAGGCAGATTCCGACAGATGCAAGCTTGTCCCAGGAGCTCCCTGGTCCCATCATAACTAAGGTGCAACCAGTTAACCATAATGTTCTATTCTGTACTAGGTATTTAGCAAATGTAAATGGTGAGATTAGAGAGAAGTTGGATGAGGGTTTGAGGATCATGGGTTTGGTGTTAGGTGTTTCCGTTCAGTCTAAATCCCCCACCAGACACTGTGGCCTTTTTCTAATCTTTGAATGAACGGCTTTAGGATGGCCTACAAAAGCCACTTTGTTCATTCAAAACTGAGGAAAAGAAAGCATGGAGCTGCAGCACATTTAATGCTGGCCAGATAAATGTAATAATGTGGTATTATGTTGAACTGATATGCCTGACTGGTTGCCTGCTGACTGGACCACAGTGTGCTGGAACTGCAGTCTGTGACCTTTCAGGGGTGAAAGTTGTTCCACAGTGCTGACATTTACCCAGGCTTTGAGTGTTTCTGTCTCCTAATACAGTGACTGCTTTATGAGAGGTCTTGGCATATTCCATGCTTAAAAAAAAAAAAAAGAAAAAAGAAAAGAGAGGAGGGCAGTATAAACAAGACTTCAGCAGCCTAGGTTACCAGGATAAGGAAAGGAGAATGTAAGAAATCTAGAAATGTAAGTTTACTATTAGCCCCAGAAAGTGGCAGCTCACCAAAACTCCAGTAATTGTACAGCTGTGGATTAAACTGGGGTGAGTTTTATTGCACAGATGAACAGTGGCTGTTCCCTGCTAGGTCTGTCCCACTTTCACATGGTTCAATTGCTACATCCAAACTTCTCTTTGTCAGTGTTCCTAGGTGCAGGTATTTCTTCCTGTTTTTCCATTAGAATAATTTTGTTAGTTTGCCTGTAACAATTATCTGCAGATGATAAAACCTGAAGATCTTGAAATATGTTCAGAAAACTGCAAAATATACAAGGCTCTGACTAAAAGTCTCTGCAATATAACAGATAATACTTATCACTAAAAAGCAAGCAGCAGAGGAGGCAGCTTTCACTTGCACTAATAACATCACACTGTGAAAGTTGTAGAGAGGATGCTGTTGCACTGACGGATAATTCTGACAATTACATTGCTTTTCAGTTACCATTTTTATTCAGGTGAATAGTTATTCGATACCGGTAAAAGCATTTTCTTGGATCCAAGCTTTACAATTAAAGCAAAATTAATGTCCATACTATTACTATACAATAGAATATAAAACAGGAGGCTATGCAAATCAAGGGAAAGTATATTTCCTTAGCTTGTCCCATGAGTTCAAGATGATTTACAGAATTTTACTGAATTAAAAGGGCCAGCAGCAATGCATAGGTTATTCAGGGTGGCATAATTTCCTATTGGGGCAGAAAAAATATAGCAGTTCCCAGATTGCCTTCAACTCTACAGCCAGAGTAATGAAGGAGAGGGAAAAATACAAAAGGACCTACACTTCAGCATGACACTGACATTACATGTCTGCCACAACAGCCATTCAGCCTTGCTCACAGCAGCAGTTATATTATTGTAACTTATGCCACCAGTCCGGTCTGATGCACAGCTGGCCCAGGGTCATGGTACAGGCATCCAAAGCCATTTACAGCATCTGTGCACCTCCCCCAAGTTACACTGTGTGCCTTGCGGCTTCAGTGAAGAGTTTGGATCATTAACTTTAGAGGCATTTAACTTATGCTTGCATTATGATTGCTGCCTGATGGCATCCTACTCCTCTCTGTTCCCAGGTTGCCGTGACAAACTAAAAATCTTGATGCAACAAGAAGTTAGTAAATCAGATGAGTTGCATGAGAATTTAGGGCATAGTAGCTCTGCCTCCAATATCTTAACAGATAATAGTTTTCATGGCAACTTGACAGTGGCAACAGTTTTGACTTCTGCATACTGCCTCACTAACATTTCCAGGATTCAGTACATTGCAAAGATGCAGCCTTTCTTTGATTCATGAACATTGCAGCTCTGCACAGAGGATACACGGGGCCAAATATTCATTAGCCTGAACTTAGGCATCTATGCATGTGACCTACTTTTCTTCATTATTGGGAACCCTTAGCATATCTCTTTGGCATCATGAGAGTGTTCCTACTCATATTCTGAGAAGAAATCATCTTCTTTTTATTTCTTTGCCCTCACCCTTAAAATAAAAGAACATCTATTTCATGGAGTTTAAAATGATAATTCTAGATATTGGTAAGTCGAGAGGTTTTTAACCTGTGAATATGAGTTAAACTGCTTGATTTATGCATCATTTTAATGACTACATCCAGTACTAGGTATCTCCTAGATCTTATTTTTTCCCTATAAATAGTAAATACAGAAAATCAAACTGAATTGACTTAAGGAAAATCTTTATTTTTATAAAATAATTCTAGAATATATTTTTTAAAATTCAAAAATGATGAAAAATAATGTTTTGTATTTCTTTTGTCAGGAACAGGGATATTATGTGACAATGATGTTAATAAGCACATGAAATTTTGCTTTAGACTAGGAAGCTGCAACAATGAAAGGGACAGCATATTTGGTTGTGTAAAGAATCTTATTTATGAGTTTATAGCTAAAGATAAGTGTTCTGTCATGAGAATCTTACCTTGCATTGTTGTATATTGCAGTAAGTAGACTATTATGTGAATATGCCCAAGAAGGCTTCTGGCACAGATAATCACATTGTTGTGCCTGGAAATCAAAATCCTGTATGAAGGAAAGCCTTGGGTCTGGTTTTAAGCAGCTATTTTTCTTATAAATCTTGATCCTCACACCATTTTAATTGCAGGTGAAATAAAATTAATCTCATTGTGTTCATACATGATTAACTATCATCCTTCAGTTTTATGAAAAAATTATTACTCAATGGTGGTCACCTCACAGCCAGTGGGACTTTCTGTGGCCCATCAGAAAAAAGAATCCAGCGTAGAGTTGCTTTCAGAACCCCTTTGTCTTCCATCAGTTCAGTAGCTACCAAGGTGAATGGATTAATTCTAATAAACTGATTTCCTTGTGTCATGCCATGAGGGAAGGATCAGAAGGAAAAATGGTGATTAGGAGCAGGTTGCAGCTGTAACAAGGACAGTTCATGTAGCCAGAGGAGATCTTTCCCCACTGCATGATACCTCCAAGGAAAGAGCTCCATAACAAATAGCTTGCCAGTTTGCTCCAGAGACAGCAGCTGCTCCTTGATGTTTTTCTTTGAAGGCATCTGGGGGGAACACACTTGTGAATGATGTGGTTAAAGAGGACAGAATAAGCATAGTTCTCCTGGAAAGCACTAAATGGACTTGTCTTCTTCCTGCCTCTGAAGGGTACATTTTTCTATTTGCTGCCTTCTCATTTTTCTAACCTATTCTAGGTCAGGTTCTCAAGATTTTCTGCCCAACCACCCCAGATTAAAATGGTATTCTTATGTTTTAAATTAAAACTGGGGTATTCACATCAGACTAGGACTTAGAGTCAAAATTATGAGGTGATGCAGAAGAAATTCCAGCCATTGGCAACATTCCATCTCATTGATGCATCTGGGGTTTTTTATACATCTTCTATCACCATTCAGCCAAGATTTTTAGCAGAAATTTTAATTTTATTGATATAAAAAAGATGAACATTTACATTTTTTAGTATGACTTTTGAACAGTTTTTGTCTGTCCTGTATCACAAACACCACCTGAAAGATAAACCATCCTACTACTGAAATGAAATATTATTCAATGAGACATACTGCTTTAAACTCTCTCTTCTTCTCATCAGCCTTTTTCATTATCAAGGGAGTGCAATATCAAATTAGTTTAACTTCTTGACTCACAAGTGAATGCAAAGAGCTCACAAATTAATATTTGCCTGCAAGAATGTTTTAGTGCCAGGATTAAATGTGAATGACCAGTTGATTGATAAGCAGAATTAGCACAGGTGAACATAGTCCTTCCCAGTGCCCAAGAACATGTCATTTATTTCAATCATATGACAAGCCTGGAACTCAAAATTTCAGCCTGGTGATATACAAGGAGTTGCACCCATCTCAAGATCTTTAATGATCCCCACCTCTGAATGCACAGAGAGCTGTATTTGTCATATATCTTAGAAAAGGGAAAACTTCTTCTCACCTCCCCAGTAAGGGAAGAGATCTCTCACTGTAACATCTAGTTGAACTTCCCCTTTCAGTTACTTCTCACTGCTCTTGAGTTGTACATCCTTCATGATGAAAGGGTCTCATTCTTTTGTTCAAGACCTTGTCCCTAAATCCATGAGCTGAAGACAGAATTAAGATTTCACTATATAGGACAAAATTATATGGGTCTACTGCAATAGCTTTGTGGATTTTTAAGGTAGAAAGAAAATAATTGACCAGCCTGACCAAAAAAAAATTGGCCAACCTCTGCCTCACCCCCTAGAAAAAAAAAAAAAACAAACCACAAACAAACAAGAAAACCAGACATGAAGTTATTAAATAAAATATAATTTAACTAATCTGTATCTATTCAGAAAGACCCTCTCTCAACTGTTATTGAAAGTTATGCCCCATATGTTGATTGATTCTTGCTGCTGAAAATTAGTTACTTGCTTTCAATTTGAATTCTGCTAGCATCAGGGAGAGTTATTTCCTCCTAATACCTTGTGTGGAATGCTTATCAGTTCATCACTTTCCAAGTAACAGAAGGATGGCTGGACTTTAGTACTGCCTATATTTTCACACATTGCTTTCTTTGCATGCTTCATGATGCATCATAAGAAACATAGAATCATGTATTTGTCTCTAGAGGTGTATGTGCTGCAGCCCCTATGAAAAATTTCTCTCTCTAAGGAGGGATACTTTGAAATAAACTGAGATTTTTATGGTGGATTAGTTGCTGTATAGAAGTGCTCAACTTTTTAATTCTTTTCCTTGAATTTCTTCTTTAAATTGTAAGGGAATCACAGAATCAGTTAGATTGGAAAAGACCTCCAAGATCATCGAGTTCAACCTTTGACCAATCACCACCTTGTCAGCTAGACCGGAGCAACAAATGCCACATCCAGTCATTTTCTGAACATTTCCAGGAATGGTGACTCCACCACCTCTCTGGCAGCTCCTTCCAATGCTTAACCACCTTTCCACGAGGGAATTCTTCCTGATGGCTAACCTTAACTTTCTCTGACGCAGCTTGAGGCCATTTTCTCTGGGCCCCACCTTTCTACAGCCTCCCTTCAGGTTGTTGTAGAGAACTACAGGTGGGGCAGTTTACAAAACATCTTTTTTTTTTCAGGTTGTGTTGTCAGAGCTTTATATATTTTTAGTTGTTGTTTTTACTCCCATTCACAACTTCAAATTTTTCAAGTTGCAGTTGCCCATCACATTTCTTATGCCTAAAGTGCACTACCTTTTCTCTACTATCCTATTCCCATCATTTTGGTTTTTTGGGAAGAGTTTAAACTCTGGTCTGTTAAAGCTTTTCACTATACAATGTACTTCCAGTAAATGACAGCTAAAGTGTTGCCATTCTGGGTTGAATAGGAATACTGCAGTAAATGTTATCAAGATTCTCAAATGTGATTCATACTGTAGAAGAGTTTATACACTCAACCAAATTCTTATAAAAAACGGATGTGATACTCATGTCCCATCTGGGATTAGCCATCAAAATAAAATACAATTTAAAAAAAAAAGGAAAAGAGGAGATAATGAAATAGCTTTTCTTAGTCTTTCAAATTAGATGTAGGTTCATCATTCATTGATTTATTATAATTTGGAAAAGTAAATAGATGTGGAACAGAGTAGAGCTTTAAAAATCATAAAATGGCAGTTAAAATATACAATTCTTTTTTTTTTTTTTCTGCAAATGCAGTGCTGTAATTCTTCACAAAATAGCTCATGGTCCCAATGGCAAGGCAATGAAAATAAAAGAAAACCCTGAAAACAAAGTGCTGCTACAGGTGAGAAAAATATATTCAAGATTCCTGGGGGTTGTTTTGCACCATGCTAGAAGACCAAGAGAGTCATAAACACTGAGGTTATGGCCACAATGTGTCACTGGAGCTGGGTACAGAGCATCAGAAACACATCAGTGAAACTGCCAGGTCATGGTAACCCTTATTTTTTTTTCTATTAAAAATTTTGATTTTATAAACCAAATCAAAAATCTGTTGTGCAACTTGACAGGTGAAATCACTACAGAGAGAATACTGACAGCTGTACAGCTCCTGCTCTGCCCTAGTTGACATCCATCCCACTGCTAGTCAACCAGGAAAGAACATTTAATCATAAGCTTTATTTTGTTGGTAGTTCTGTTATTAGTGTTTGAACAGCTGGTAAGGAGCAGAAACTCTCCAAACTAAAGAATTCCTGACTAGCACCATCTCAGAAGTGTCCCACTTCTCATCATGCATAACATTCAGATCACCCTATATATTAAGTTTATCAGGTCCAGTGCTGTACTGAGATCCTGAGAAGGGGACAGATTTAGCTACCAGATAGATATTTTGCCAGTTTGACTTGAGGTTTCAGTCACAGACTTGCATTTGTTTATTTAGAATCACGTAGCTGAGCCCCTTAGTGACCTTGGAAGTCTTAACATCTAGTGTAACAGAGCTGTGCAGGGATATATACGTCATAACTAAAAGAACAACTGTTACATTCATCTGACTAGACTGAACCTTCTTGTGCAGCTCAATCACACATCTCTGCCTCTGATGTCAGTGTCTTCTGTCACCTAACACTTGTGAACTGAAATTCTGACACTCCCACTGCAAATATCCTCATATGGCCCTGAACGTACCCACTACCCATCTCCTCAGCTTACAAGCATCACTGCATGTTTAATTTCTTTTTCTTTCCTTCATACTATGGTTAGTGTTATTATTGAGCCTTGTTTTACTATTTGAGTCTTAGTATTTGAGTATTTGATAAACCTTTCCATCTTACTATGGCTTGTAGTCTGGCATGGTTTTCCTCAGTTACAGCAACACATCTCCAGTTTCTCACCAGTCTTTCTCCTCCTGTCACTCTATCCTACTGCTTAGATTTTTTGACTATCCTGTATATCGACCCTGGTTACACCACTCACCAGCCATGTTCTGCTCTCTTAGAAGCTGCTACCTATAATAATTCTTGTGTAATCAACAGAGATTTCATAAAATACTGTTCTAAGATACACTGAGATATCTATGATTTCAGGCTCTGAAATGTCTACCCTGCCTGAATCACACAGGGAAGCAGGAGGAAGAAAAGAGATGCTCTTCAGTGCAGCATTTAGTTAGGAGGAGAGAAGGCATTGCCTCTGGCATCCCAGTGGGGTTATCTCAGGGAAAGGGCAAGATGCTGTTGGCTAGAGCTTGACCTGTGTGAACAGAACTGAGACTTTTATTTCTAGGAAAACTCTACTCAAGTGCAAACTAAAATTTACCTACTTGGCCCAATTTAGACAGGTTTTGAAGAGAACAGCAAGAGAGAACTTTCTCTTGCAGTTCCTCTTTCCTGTTCCTCTCCATTCAATCTGTCATGAATTTAGATTGCTTAAAGAAAAACTGTCAAAGGTATCAGCAAAAGCAGTTTTAATATGATGCTGTAAAACTGACGTAACAAAGCTTCATGACAAGCTTTGTTTTACTACTGGACAGCACAATCATTTGAACTCTGATTCAGCACTTATCAAGACAAAAATCAAAGTTATTAAGCCAAATCAAAGTTACCAAAATCAAGGTTATCAAGCCTTAAATCAAAGTGACTATACTGCAAGGTCATGTGAAGCATTGTTTTCTTACCAAAGAGTGGTCATTGGCAAAAGGTCTCACTGTCTCAGGGAGGAACTTTGAGGTACCCCACCTCAAGGAGAGATCACTGCCGTGGAGTCACACTGCCTAGCAGGGAGAATTCAAAGAAGGCTCACTTAGGCTGTTGGTTGAGCTTCTTGATGTGTGAATAGGATTTGGCTTATGCTGGTTATGATTGCTCCTGCAAGAAGGATAAGTAAACCTTCAAAGGATGACCCAAAGGATAACTACAGAAGTTGTGCTGGCATCACTCCTAGTATAATTTCTGGAAGGGAAAACACTACAAGTTTCATCTGCATTTTTCTAGATGGGTTACCCCTTAGAGACTCAACTGCTTAGACTAAGGACAGAAGTCCCTTTTGCCACTCAGAATATCTCTGCTCTGTCTCTTTAACATCAAAATACAAGATCATCTGAAAGAATAAAGACAAATATAAGCAAGCTGCCAAACCTGAAATGTCTGTGGAGCATCTTTAATTACAGCCTGAGGCCTCAGGAGGAGACTTGGGAGCATAGTTACTGCAAAATCATTGGCCCATAGCATTTTCAATTAAAGCCTGTCAGGCCCAACGAGATGTGCTCAGATGGAAGGGGAATTACTAGCTATGTTCTTTGGAATGAAATAGCTGTACATTTTGGCATGGGATGGACATGAGGCCTGATCAGAGCCCATCAGAATGTATTGTGCTGAGCTCTGAAGGTGATGGAAATTATGTTTCTCAATCTTTTGTACTAAAATGTAAGGATAACGTTCTAAGAAAGGAAATCATGGTTAATTAAATGGGCTTAAATACAGGTGATTTGATGTCCTGGTTTCAGCTGGGATAAAGTTAATTTTCTTCTTAGTATCTTGCAAAGTAAAGTACTGTGGATTGGATTTAGTCTGAGAATAATGTCAATAACACACTGACGTTTTAGTTGTTGTTATTGGTACTTACCCTAAATCAAGGACTTTTCAGTGTCTCATGCTCTGCCAGTGAGCAGGTGCACAAGAAGCTGGGAGGGAACACAGCCAAGAAAGCTGACCTGAACTGGCCAAAGGGATATTCCATACCAGAAAATGTTATGCTCAGCATATAAACTGCAGGTAGTTGGCTGGGGGTTGCTGATTGCTGCACAGGAACGGTCTAAGCATTGGTCAGCATGTGGTCAGTAATTTTATTATGCATCACTTGTTTGTCTTCCATTTTCCTCCTCTCCCTCTCTCTCTCTCTTCTTTTCATCACAATTAGTAGTGGCAGTAGTAGTAGCAGTAATGGTAGTAGTATCGGTAATTTTTTTTGTTTAAATTATTAAACTGAATTATCTCAACCCCAAAAAATTACCTTTTCCTACTCATTCTCCTTCCCACTGAGATGGGGGAAGCTGCAGGAAGTGAGCAAGCAGCTACATGGTGCTTAGTTGCCAGATGGTGCTAAATCATGACACTTGATGATGCAGAAGACAGAGAGGTCTGCAAGAGGTACTCTCTGATTTGCAATGGGACACTTCAGGCAGTCAAACAGGATAGGATGCAGGCTTATTTCATATAAGTAAGCCTGAAAAGAATAAGATCCATAGGAATTTAGCTGCCTCTCCAAAAGAAGAGCTGTGGGTGTAAAAAGTGATTGTGTTTAAAGGGAACATAAAAGCAGGTTTAAGACCTCACAAAAAAAATGAAACTAGTTTGCATGTCATGCTCAGAGGAAAAAAAAGACACATCTGAGAAAACCTGGAAGGCCACTGAGCAGGTGTAAAAGCCAAATAGACTGTAGCAGCAGGGGGTATGCACCAAGATAAGGAAAAGGGTCTCAGGAGAGTCCAAGCTGTTCCTGAAAGGTCAGAACATAACCTTTAACAGCAAAAGCTGCCACAGGTGTTTACTGTATGTGACCTGGAGGTCTGTTCAAAAGCGAAGAAGGAAAGCATGAAGTTTAAGGTTTAAGCCTGCAAAGTAATATATATACTGCAGAGGAGTTCAAGCATAAATATGTCAGGTTAACCATAACCCATTATTCCCTATGTTACCAAAAATTAGTGGGAAAACAGTCAGTGGAGGATGATTATAAAAAGGCATCATGAACAGGAAAGGGTCAATAACCATAAATGCTGAGTTCAGTCACCAACAGTACAAAGACACACAGGCTGCTGAACCAATCATTTCATTTTGATTAGGATAAGTTTGCTTTCTGAAAGTGGTTATTAGGACAGCAGGCCACATAGCCTCAATTATTTACTTACTAATAGGTCACTGAGTCTTGATGCTATCATCCCATACACATTTCATGTGGCTACTGGTGCTTCTTCAGTTACAACCTCTTCTAGTAAATTAACTCATGCTAAGGCATCAGCACTGTACTTAATTACATAGTATTTTTTATTTGTTTGGACTGACCTTAGCAAAGTTTTGGTGCAGGTCAGCTTACATGCTCCTAAACACCTCCTGATCTGAAGATAGGGTGGGTGAGTGCTGTCTCTAGGGGGTAGTTCAGGTGACCACATTTTGTGGTGGACACTAGAAGAGGTTAATGTGATGTGTATGGGGTGTTGGTCTAGGGATTAGATAAGTTAGCCTTGGTCTGTTTTATTTATGGAGACAGATTCTGCCATTAAAGCACGATTGAAAGGGAGCAAATGCAATGACAGAGGAAGAGAAGTCATACCAAGAAACCACAAAGCCTAGAGAGTAACTGATCTGAACAGAAAGACAACTGGAACCAGTCAGAGACAAACAAAAAAATAACGCAGACAGATTCCAGCCCAGGAGCAGGAGGATTCAGAGCTTTTGCCAGTCACTGAACTGCCTTAGGCAGAAGAAGTTGGACTTACGAGAAGCACAGAATGGTGTTTCTCCAGCCAGAGGGTGTGTTTGGCCAGCACGAGAGAGAAACATCACAAGGCACATCTTGTAGGCTTAGCAAAAGGACACCAATAGACCATGAAAGGCTTATGGCATCTATTGGTTGAGATGTTGCCACAGAAAGATGGCATTGAGAGAAGCAAAGGCAGAAATAAATCCCACACTAACAGCAGCATCACTGCCAATCAAAAACTGGGATGAAGACCTACCTGTTTAAACAAATAGAAGGCCTAATACAATGAGAACAGTCAGCTATGAGCTGGGACCAAGCCACTGCTCAAAGTCAGCAAATACTTGCACAGAGATTTCAAAATAACATAGATATCACAGAGAAGGAAGAAAATGACAAGAGTTCAGTAGAGGAAGCCAGCCTGAAAAAACACAGCAAAAAACTCAGCTATTATGAAGCATGTCTGTAAATAAATGTTTCAACTAAAGAGCTAAATTAGAGAAATATGGTGCAGAATTTATGACCCCTGATTTCAAACATCCACCATGCAGATGTCTCCCATCCAGCTAGGTTATACTAAGCTCTCTTTACCATCACTGGAAAGAATATATATGATTCATCTCACTTTTGAGACACTTGCATTAGAATGACATGACTTGTGCCCTACTGGTACTTACTTCTCTGTTTCCAAGAGGGGAGTTTCAGTGATTAGCTCAGATGGAGACAGCTGCATGTGGCCTCATAACTCCCAGCCAGGGAGTTGTCTTGTGTTTTACCTCCCATTAAGCACCATGCAGGAGGCTGATTGCCATTTTCATATGTGGAAGGCATTTTTTTTCTCAGACAGCTAAAGTGGCACACGACTATATGGGGTACTTTTTCGCATACTATCTTGCAATCAGGAGGGCTGGCTTTGGGTTGATTTACAATTGTTGGATTGGCTTTTAGTGCACTTCTTCATTCAAAATGGTCCAGTTGAGGTCACTAAGTCAGCAGACTAAAATTTTGATCATGATTTGTACCATGATTTAAAATGGTAAAGAGCTGCACTGGCTCTGTCTTTAAGAGAAGTTGTAGCTCTTTCCATCTGCCTCTCTTCTACATTCTGTATGCACCAATGTCATTGGCTGGATAATGGCTTCCCACAGAGGCCCTCTGCAGGGTGGAGGGCAAATTCACTCAAGAGATGCACTGGTGTCAGTGAAATCTGCATGGCACAACTTTGCTGGATAGTTTAGGATACAATGGGAAGGCTTTAGCTTCAGCTGTTAACCATATCACTTCTAACTGCAGTGGGGTGTCTCTTTCCTAACAGATTGTCAGCTGTACAACATTAACGAAACAGAGGAGCAACAATAACAGAAAATGAAGTTACATGAACCTAAAAAATGAGACAAGTTTATTACAAGTTCACAGTCCTTGACTGCACACACATGAAGTTCAAATGTTCACAAACTAAATGACATGAAGTGTGCTATTTTTAAAATATAACAGACTGATAAACCTTGAGCTAATACCCAAGGACAAAGCTATTGAGTTACTGCACATTGCAATGAGAAATTAAATATTAATATAGGAGGCTAGTGGTAGTTTCTTACAGGTCTTGACATCACTGAATCTTGCAGTGGCCGTGTTAAGAGCCAGACTTGTGCTTTTTGCTCACAGACCTCATGTTAATTTCAAATGGAATCATCCCCCTCTAAAGGCTGAATAAAAATTGTAAGGCATGAGCCTTGCAGTATTGGAAACAGTGTTTGGGAAACCTGTGGAAGCTGCTAAGTCTAGGCTCAAACCAAGACAGACGTATGCATTTAGAGGTTGAACTCAAATCTTCCTTCATAAATATAGTCAATACGGTGAGGTTTTCATATCCTAAGGAGAAACTTGATGTAACATGACTCTTCCAATAATTTACAAGGCATGCTTAACCTCTTAATGTGTGTCATGCAAACATTAAGAGACAGTGTTATTGCTTGCAAAATCACCTGCTATTTCCTGGAAACAGTAATTTGCTGGACCTATCCTTGTCACTGGCATAAGTATAATGCTTTTAATAATCTTCTATTGCCTAAGTGATGTGGTTGCATCCAAATGATAGATATGCTACAGCTGGTAGAATTTTTTAAGATCTGTTCATTTCTATCTTGTTCTTCTGGTGCCATCTAGAGGTTTTATTCTTTGATTTATAAAACTGAAAATAAAGTGCTTTATTATATTTCAAAGTTTCCTTTAAAATACATCTGTGAGTTAACATCACTTAAGGTGCTATTATCACTAAAACTCCATCTCCATACAAGAGCAGATTAATGAAGTGTGTACAAGTTTTTGAGCTGTGAGATGCAAGTGAGCCTTATGGGCTGGAGAAAGATTTACACTAGAGGTGAATATTGTCATAAAAAAATCTTCCTCATGAAAAGGACCTGTAAATTTGCCTCAGGAGGAATTTTCATAGGACTTGTTTTCCAGAAAATAAACAGCAACATATGAAAGCAGCTTCAAAAGGAAGCAGGTGCTTGGAGAAAAGGCAGCCTTGCCAGCCTTGTAGCAGAATGCCAACAATGACAAGCACAGCCACGACTTCAGCCCATCAGCACAACTGGCTGACATCTTATCTGCCTCCCATGACAAGTTGGCAATGCTCCATTTCACTCTAGCATTGCCTAGAAAAGCACAACATGAAGCTCAGACAACACAAAACTCACCAGTGTGACAGAAAATCATTCTAATAGAAACGTTTCTCTTAAAAGAAACAGAAACAGCTAATTCACTGTAATTGGGTCTTGGTTTTTTTAGAAATAATAGACTAGATTCACATCCAGTATAAATGAGTCAATTCCCTTGACCTTAGTGTGAATTGGCTGATTTGGCATCAGACCTTGCTTCAACAGATTTTATCTTCTTATTTTCCCCCTTCAAAATTAATTAAACTAATGCTAACACCAGGTCTGTGGAGGGTGTGTGCAAATGCTAATATGCTTCACTGTGTATTCCATTTCATTTGATTATCAGAGCATTGTGGTTTTCCCTCTAATATCCATCCAATGATATTGCCACTCTGGGCAACTAAATGCATGTTCACTCTGAAAAGATGTTTTAAACAGAGTTGACCCGATTAATTTCGTTGCACTGATAACAAAATTTCAAAATGTGTACAAAGGAACCAAAGGTGCACTGAACACTGAAAAATGTGCAAGAGTTTCTAGGAAGTCCTTTGCCTTTTGAATATAATTTTCCTGTGAATGATAATTTCTGTACTTCAGCAGAGGATTAACTGTCATAATAAATTATTTCTGTTTGCCTAGAAGGAAATAAGTGAAGCTTGCTTAACTAAGAAGGCCAGCTAAAGGCACAGCAGAAGAGATGAGACTAACCTTGTCTCCTGTGCCCAAGGATACCTCTGAAAAGCTGCCATAACATGCAGTAATTTGATAGTGTCAGCTAAAATTAACTTGTGTACTGTAGAAGGAGATAAGAATAATATTAACTTCCTGCTGGTGCTCACTCTGTATGCTGCAGAGACTGACTCTGATGTTTTGTGAACCTGTCATAGTAAGATTTTTAAAATCTTAAATGCCTTTAATAAGAAATTAGAATAAAGAAGAAAATATGGTTTATATTTTTGAGATACGTGCTGAAGCTCTTATGATGACAGAATCATATAGAAGTATCTCTTTCTTTTAAGATAGGTAATTGGATGATAAATCCTTGCTTTTCTTTGTGTTCTAAAATCTCCTAACTAGACTACTTCATAGGATTATCATGTTCTTCAGTCTTTAACCCTCTTGATGTTTTCATTCAATGAGCAGATGCAGAATACGGTTTCATAACCACAAATTTTCACCTAAAAGAAGCACTTTTCACCACTGTTCAATATAATTCCTGGCTGTCTATACTGTATTTAAATATAAACTCACTGTTCATTTGCTCTAGGTATGCAAATCTTTCAAAAACTTTTTATCTTAATTCAAAGCATTTTTAATAATGTGTGAATAAAGCCTATTTCCTTTCCGGAGCCCGCTGTTTTTTATCTTGACTACTCACAGATATCCATGAATGGCAAAGGAGGCTTGCAGTCTTTCTTACTTGAAGAATCTGAAACTGCAGAGAATCCATCCTCATCATGACCTGTTCAAACCATCAGATTACTAAATTATTTATACTATCATGCCATAAATCCTTCCTTCTCTACTGAAAATTAAGATAAATTATAAAAAAGGGAGAAAACCTCTCAAATCTAGCATTTAAGAAGCTCATGTGAGAGGCAGGATGCCTAGATGTAGTCTCCTTTTCAGTCTGTTTACCCAGTCAGGCAAAGTCTCAAGAAGCAGCACTTCCAAATGCAGGCCAAACTCAGCATTAGTGCACTATCTTTGGTGGTCAGATATACACGTTCAAATCTCCATGGATGACAAGGAGGAAGAGGATTGCTGCTCTCCCATCTCCCAGATGACTGCTACAACAGACTGTATCTAACAGGTTGTAAATTGGTTTATCATTTAGTCTGCTCTTCATCTTTTTTTCGAAACAAGAAAAATTGAATCAAGTGAATTGTTTGCCAGCAAAGCAATGAAAGTTCTGTGTTACTAAGATGAAATAAAATAAAATGTTTTAAAAAGGAACAAAGCACTGAGATTACGTTTGTTCTGAAACTATCCCCCTTGCTGGGATTTTCTCATTTTGTCTGCTGTGGTGAAAGGGTAGAAGTCAGAACAATTGTTTCTGTGATTCCCACACTTAAGCTCAGAAGCTGAGGCTCAGAGTCAGAGACTCAGAACTAGCTTTCAGTCATGACCCCAAACACAAGCTCTAGACCCAATCTTGTCCCAAACACTTTCAGCTAGCTTCCCCTATGAAGATTTTTCAGAGCATCATTTCTCCAGCCACCCTTCATTCAAACCCCTCTGTCTCCCACGATGCTCCTTTTTCTTCTCATTTATCCTAGAGTCTGAGAGAAGTCCCATGAGTGGAGGGCTGCATGCAATATGTTTGTATCACTAGTGTTACTTACCATTAGAACTTTGTTGGAAGCTCCTTAGCAAATAACAAAGATTCATCTGGGTAGATAAGTGGAGTTTTATTGAATAGGCAAACTGATCTGCAAAAGCCATCACTGCAAACTCTCTGTTTTGTATTGTGTGACAGACATGCAAGCAATAGCACTGAAGCCCATCCTATTTGAACTTTTCATGATAAGCACATATTGAAATTTTTGCCTAGCAGAACATCACTTCACCCATGGAAGAGTTCTCTTGTTCTTTTTAGTTAGAGGAGAATCAAAGACATAATTATCTGGAGTGACTGAGTCATATACATATCTTTTGGTATCAGTTTAAGCTTGACCTGTATTGTAAAAAGTAAAATTAATGTTGCAACTGCCACCCAGAGACTGTGATTAACTGTAATTTGCATACTTTATTGAAAGTCGATAGTGTGCATGCTACCAGCTGGGAAATTGTGCAATAAGCAATAATTAAACAATGTAAAAGAGTAAACAGAACTTGTTAGTGTGTTTTGGAGCAGTGAGTAAAAAGGTGACTTTTAAAATTTTATTTGCACAAAGAAAAAACCAAAATACAACCACATGACCTATGGTTCAGTGAGTAAACAATGAACATTTGTAAAAGTCTACCAAAGTCACACTATTGATAGAACAGTAACACTACTAAATCAAGACTATTCTCCAGACTTACAGGACCAAAAATTTCAAATAGATATTCGGACCATTTCCGAATATCTATCCAACTGCAGTTCACTAATATACTGATTGGACATTTGCTCTCAGAGGGTTGCTGGGTTACTTGGAATTTTGGGGGGTTTTGCAGAGGGTTGAAAAGTGTGAAAGTCAAGGTTTCCTGTAGGTTTGTAGGTTTGTGAAACTTACCATTGCATATAGGAACCTTGGCAGGAATTTGGCTTTTTTGCTATTTCCAAGTCCCAGTTTATAAGATGTATTCAAAATGTGATTGTTGCAGACATGTACAGCACCATAGGACAGCTCCCTCCCTAAAGCAAATTCTTAAAATCTCAGTTTCCATTTAGACATTACCAATTAACTCTGTGTGAGAATAGCTCAACTACAGCTCATGTGTTCTATTTTGTTTGTCATGGTGTCAAGCTTCATTCTGTATCGTATTTTCACTTTTTCTCAGGTTTGAGGACTTCTTCTGATGGTGGTATTGGCCTGGGTTTAGCAAGTTGGCCAGGCTTAATTTCAGGCATTTTTTCACCATGTCTGTACACACTTACAGTGACATCCACTGTTTCCCCACCATACTTGTTCTTGACATGGATGCTATATTTGCCTGAGTCTTCTGAGGTCACTCCCTTGATTGTTAAACTGGCATATTTCCCTTGTTCCAGTGAAAATGCGTAGTGCTCATCAATTTCAAAGGCCTTGTCATTCTTGAACCAAACAACTTCAGGGTCAGGATTTCCAAATACAGTACAGGTCAGGTTCAGTGTCTGAGAGAGGAAAACAGAAGTAATTTTGAGATCTGTCAATCAGTTTTGTTTAACCAGAATATTCTCAGTTTTGCTTTCAGACACTTTTTACTCCTAGTTAGTTAAACTGAGACCTGGTATCATGTTCTTGAAGACTGAAATGTAGTCTTTGTAATATTTCTTTTTTGTCTTTATTCCTTCCCACTGTCTTACTGTGATACAATATTAGCCCCAGGGTTACAGTGTCTGAAGATGGTAAGTTGGACTGACATTGCATTCCTGGTTGCAGGAAACTCCTGACAACCCATTTGTCTGACATGAGGTTCAGGCAATGATAGTTTTAAAAACATCCTTAAGGTTTCCCTGTACATAGCAGGGAGCAGGACTAAGAAAATCTTTTCTGACCAAAGCCTCCTGAGGTTATTCCTTGAGATGATTTAAAAAAAAATCACTTTAAATAGAGCACATAAAGTGAATCACTGGACATTGATTTCAGGTGCTGCTGATTAGTAAAAGTGGAAATATTTTATGAAGAATAAATAATACATAAATGTTGGTAAAATGCTCTTAGAATATTAGAATAGTTTGGGTTGGAAGTGACCTTAAGATCATCAAGCTCCAATCTCCCTAAAATGGAAGGGACACTTTCCACTAGACAGAGTTGCTTAAAGTCCTATCCAACGTGATCATGTGCTACATGCATGTATAGCATATTCAGAAAAGAGCTGAAATTACTTAATAGACATTCCTGACAGCTTAGGCCTTTTTCAAGTACTGAACTGAGGATGAAGTAGCTTATAAAATTTTCATGGTCATTCCTCCAAATTTTTATACATTTATTGCTGAACCTCATTTTGGCCATCCCCTAGGTATATGTATGTAATCTTCATGTACTTACGTATAGGGATCACATAATAAATGAAAGAATTATTTAAGAAGTTGCATAGATTAGTTTAGTGCCTACTTCATTCACTTTTGCTGGAAACTCATTCTGCACAAAATTCTGCCCTAAATATTTAAGCCACCTTAAGAATTCCACATACGCAGCATTGTATTAGAGAAAAAAAACCCAAACCAAACAAAACAAAAAACCAACAAACAAACAAAAAAAACCCAGAAACCACAATTAATAACCCAAAATAATTTCTACCAGAATTCTTCCATGTATTCCCTCTGTATTACCCTTCAGATTTCACCAAATCCTGATCTAGAGAGGGCTGAGAATGTCCATATCCACATGTGAGTGTTTTGAACAATGTTTTCTATGACTGATGATGACTGAATAGGTGTGATAAAACTCAGAGTAAAAATAAAACTAAGAACTTTTAAGTGATCAAAAGCACCATATGTTCACAAACAGAGACAGTCTTGCATACTACATGCCTCCAAAATCAGAAACAATGTTGAAGGAAGATTTACGTGCTCTGGGTACAACTGAGTGACAAGCTAAATTTGTGAGTGTTCTTGAAGCTGTGGCATCATGTAAGACGTAAAGTTAATTAATAGCATATAGGAACCAGCCTTACTATAAGATATTTAAAATAGTAGTGATGCAAACATGAAAATAAAATTTTGGGAAAATAACCTACTGCCTAATAGTGTGAGTTTAATTCTTTCTGTCCTTTCTTTAACATGGGCAAGATTTAATTACTATTGGTTTGAGAAGTTACCTCATTTGAGAGCAATTAATAATTAACTCCTAATAATTAATCATCTTAATAAATTAATATTCAAAACTTAGCAGAGAACACATATATACCACAGTCATTTTAGATCATTTGGGTCTTTTCTAATTTATTAAATTCTAGATCTGACCTAAAATCAAATTACTCTCCTACTGCTTTCAACTTCCTTCCCCTGTTGCCATCAAAGTAAACCTCTCACCACTCAGCACTGACTCATTGGCAAAAATTGTCCTTACCTTCCCATCCATTATAGTAACGACGTCAGGCAAACCACCAATGACTTTACCACGATCTAGGAGTAAAAGAAAAAGATGAGTCCTGAGTGAAGTTTAGACCTCAAAATCATTCATTTCTTAATGACTTTACAATTGGTGTGAGTCCCAGTTTTGGGGTTTTGGGGGTTCGGTTTTTTGGTTTTTGTTTGGGGTTTTTTGTTGGTTTTTTTTGGTTGGTTGGTTTTTTGTTTTGGGTTTGGGTTTTTTTTTTGTTATCTTTAAAAAAACACTATACAACTTTTGTGATGTTGTATGGTGGGGTTTTTTTAATTGTATGGTATGGTCCTCACAGATCTTTTTAGCAGAGATTGTGCTATAGTATTCTAAACTTACACACATAACAACCTTGAAGCTACTGCTGACCTTGACAGTTTGTGCTTTAGGCCTAGAGCAAAGCAAGAAGGATGCTTTTAGCATTTTAGTGGTGTCTAAGGAAAATTTGTTCTGCCACTGCCTTTGTGGGCAGAAGCATCCTGTCATTACCAGGGGAATTGATATAATTTCCACCACTCCTACAGTCCCTATCAGTAACAAGCTTCCCCACTGTTTGGGTCTCAGCAAGCAGTGCACAATAGGCATCAGCAGGAAATTTTGTACTTAATATATAGATCCCAATATTCAGTATCATCAGCAACTTTGAGAGTCAACACTTCCTTGTATGACACACAATTCACACTTCAGCAAATCTCTGCAGACACCAGAAGATACAGTGTAGGCTTGCAAAATATGCAAAGCTTTCAGTGGATTTCGACTGGAATTAAAGACAACAAAATGCACAAATTACGGTTATTATTGCAGCAGTTTGAGCTAACGGGATTTCTGCAGTCACAGAACTCAGTAAATTGTGGCAGCATATCATGATGAATTCCTTAAAAAGAGTACTAGGCTACATTGTAGAACACCTATGATAAAATGCAAAATAGACTTACTCTTCTCAGCAAACGCAGCTGCCCTAGAGTTGTTAAAGAAGAAAGAGAAATACATAATGTTATTGATGAAATTAGTAATTTTTTTTTAAGTAAAGACACTGTTGTTACAGCATTAAAATGCAAAAGATGTAGCACTTACTTGAGTCGCTGGAACTCTGCAACTGCGTCATCAAAAGCTGTAACAAAACAATTTGAGAGGCTTATTCTCTTTGACCATAACTTGCACTTGGGGTTCAGTAGAAACTTTTAAACACATATCCATGTTACAAGTCTTTTAAAACCCATACAGGGTTACTCAATAGCACAACGAAGAAATCAGACCCCTGAAACCATATTCAAATTGTCCTGAAAGCAGATACAAGACTAAAAAGATCATAAGAGTTATAAGACTGAATTACAACTGGTTCTCATCAAAGGCTTTCTGCTTTTACTCATTCCTCTGATTATTGCCAGTAAAATCTGCATGAGACATGAAAGGGCACCATATAAATCTGGTCTTATAAATATACCTTGCCCAGAGAGATCAAGTGTTCGTTTGTAGGATTCCTTGTCACCAAAGATTTCAAAGGTGTAGTTGCCCTTATTGTTTTCCGTGGGTTCATTTATCTGCAGCCAGGCGATATCCTCTCCACCCCCAATCTTCATCTTTTCACCAGAAGAAATCTTAGATTCCCTGGAAAGAAAGGTGAATAGAGATGAGTTTGAATATTCTTTTCCTGTGTAATCTCCGTAGCAGATCATCTACAAGAAGTTACAAAGGATAACATACTATTCCTAAACTACAGATAGGTTGTAACTAATAGGACAAATTTCCCAGAAGACTCTTTACTTCCTAGTGGGGATATGAAACACTTTGAAACCATTGAATTTTCATTTCAAACATTTATTTGTTCATCGCTCTTCTCATTCTCCTTCTCTCCACACAGTTGTAAGTTGTGTATTTATTCTATATGTTCATACATGACTCTATGTGAACGTGTTTAGAGTTCTGTACACTTCATACATAGTAACATAGAATACGTGAGAAAAATAAACTAGAAGCAGATCACCTTCTCTGATGATGGAAAAACATCTTTTGTCTTTCATTAACTTCAGGGACTCCATTAAGAAAACAATAAAAGATTTGCATAGAATTCCTCTTGCATCAAGTCAAAATACACCTTTGGGTTTGTTTGTTTTTTTTTTTTTAAAAAAAAAAAAAAACACAAGAAAATTTCTGAATTCTAGATTAGTAATAAAAAAGCCAGTGGCATTATATTGACTTATCATCACTTCCTAGTTAAGAATAAAAGAAATGCCCTATGGCTTCACATCAGGGGGTCTTCTGATTCACAATCTCTCATCAAAAGTGGAAATAGAATAAGATATTTAATGAGCATGCAAACCAAACCACTTTCAAAGGTTCAAAGGGAACTTTCCTCTTTCAAGCATTAACCAAAGAGATATTTCTTTTCATTTTACCTCCCTAAGCATCTTTGGCTGGAACTTTTAATAGATGAAGTCAGTTTTAGCTTCTCCTTGATCACGCATTCTATTTGCCCAGACACAACAGATTTGGCTTTGTAGCTAGAGAGAGTAACTTCAATGAAGAAAAGGTATTTTTACAATTTCCCTTCCTGTAATACAATGACATGAGTTCAGCCTACTAAATTAGATTCCTGGATAGAAACTGCTATATATTTGAAAATATTGCATATAATATTCCCCACTGTGCCATGAGTGGATGATGCATACTAGGTTTAGGACTTTTATTGCATTCTGTGCTATGCAAGACAGTGGATAATTCAAAGCTAGATAAAAATTTACATGATTAAAAAGAAAATTCATGCTTTGTGTAGCTTTTCAATTTTTCCAGGAAAAAAAAATTGCTATAATTTCATTTAAAAAAGAAGGGAAGTTTGGAGAGGCTTGGAAAAGTTGTTGGGTTGTTTGGCTTAGACTTTGTTTTAGCTTTAACAGCTCTGATTATAGTCATTGTATTCATGGAAGTATTTAAGTTTTGTTTGTTCAGATTCTCTGTTCAGTGATCTTCAAGAAAACCAATAACATTATAAAATCTGAAATATCTGGGGAAGGGGGGAAGTCTATGTAAATATAAATACTGACACTGATATTTCCATATTAGCCATATAGCATTCTTTGATTTTATATTTCTATGAAATGAGTGGTGGAATGGACTCAATCACATTTAAAGCTCAATCACATATAGTAAAATGCAGAGGCTTTTTTTTTTCCTTTTTCTTTTCATAATATTAGTATCACAATTATGAAAGAAGGAGCAGAACTTAGTAAATACAATTTAATGTAATAATAAATACATTTGCACACCTTTGTAAATATGTTCTTGAGTAGACCCGGAGATTAGCTCAGTTGGTTAAAACTTGGTTGTAATAATGCCAAGGTCATGGGTTCAGTCCCCTACGTGGGCCATTGACATAAGAGTTGGACTCGATGATTCTTGTGGGTCCCTTCCAACTCAGAATAGTCTGTGAGTCTGTGAGTTCCCTGGACCTCATTTTCATTGACCATATGTGTTCCTGTCTTCATAGAAGGCAAAGGCTGGACAACATTGTAAATCTAGGATACCATATTCAAACTAGGATAGCAGCCTTTTCCTGTCCAAGTCAGAGCATTTCACTGTGTGTCGTCTTTGTAAGCCATCGAGGAATGTAATAGTTAAACCACCTCAAGTGTTTTAAAATCCTTTCAAACATTACCAGCAGCTTCAAACAAGTGAGGGCCTTACACAGCAAAGCATTTGGACACATATTTAACTGCAAATACACAGTTTAGATGTGCAGATGATTAGACCATCTCCAAATCCTAATGCAACACAAGAGTAGAAAACTATCAGGAACATTAAAGCTTATTTTTGGCCATATTCTCCTCTCTGAAGACTATTTTCAAAGTATTGTGGCCCCCACTGAACATCTTTTCAGAGAGCACTACGAAAACTAAAATATTTTGGGTTACTTATTGAGTGTATCAGTTTGAAAAAAATCTCCTTTCTTAATACTGGCTTTTATTAGACTCAGAGCAGATCCTTGGTATTCACCAGGTACTGGAGGAGAGTTTCATCCACTTCAAGTGAAGGGCAGCCTTGAAAAGGAAATTATGCCCAATTTTGTTATCTTTTATTCAACCAATTGACAACAAACAGTATTGTGTTGAATAAGAGAAAATAACACCACGGACTCCTTTTACCTGTCTTCTGCAATCCTCCTGATTACTCTTGAACAAGTCTGTTAATGCTTCTTTTACAACATGTACTATCTATGTTAAAAAAGAATGTAATGTGGTGGAAAGAGAAATTTATTAATGTGGTCCAGTTACTAAATGAATGCCACAGAATAATAAATACTAAATAAAAAGACAGCATTTTTTCTCAAATAAAATAAAAAAATATTTTTATCTACCTGTGGCACCAGTTGACTTTCATTTCTTCATTGTAGTATTTCAAGAAGCACTGGAGTCTTATTCCTTCCTCATTGCAAAGGATCTTCAGTGGAGAGGCTGACTTACCTACATAAAATAGAACATATGTGAATCAAACAGAAGAGATAGTGGAATGAGCAGGAAACAGTCCAATGGAATAGTTGTACTGTCAGGATCTGGGCCACAGTTCTCAAGTACCACAGAGGCAATTGTCCTACCTCTCATGGGACATCTGCTGATTTATATAAGGTGAAAGTTCACTATAAGTTTATGGTTTTATTGTGATATAAAAGCATTATGACTAGCAAGACCCATTGTGAAATAATAATAAGCTAGTTATATAATTGCCATGAAACAGTAGTTTAATGATTCTAATTGCATAAATATTTTATACTTGTGCAAACCCTGTTCTTTCAGTGGAATGACTCCCAGCTTTTCACTGGGAAAAGGATCAGAGTCTCATTCTCTCTATATCAAGGTTCACTTATTAATGGGGAGTAGGACGAAAATTATTGCTGTGACACTTCCAGAGTATCTAAACCAAACAAGTCAGGTGGAATAATACTTTGTTCACTTTTAATACTGTCAATTAGCTAGGTCAACTGACTATTCAGAAACTTAATAACATGTCCATAGCAACATAACCATCATGACTCTTAGAGATTTACCACTTAAAATAAAAATTTTCTGCCTCAGTCTCAAATGACTTCAGCATAAAAAACCTACATGAAAATTCAAGACAGCATTTACTTACCACTTGCTCCGCTCAGTGCCAGAATTATATCATCATAAACTACAGAGAGGAAAAAAAAAAGGAAGAAAATGTACCATCAAAATTCAGTCTGAATATAGCTTTTTTTATGTTCATTTTAATTAAAGCAATATGGGAAATCTTCATATCCTTAAGCAAAGAAAACCATTAAAATTGCAACAGGTGTACGGGAAAAATTGGAAACTGTCCGTGTACAGCATATGAATTCTGTGCTGTGTCACTGAGTATCTCTGCCTTTTGTGGAGTCAGCTGTCTACTACCAAATCTTTGTCTCTGTATCCCTCAGGCGGTGGAGGGGGGTGGTGGGGAGGTGTCACTAAAAACTGGATATTTCACGTTCAAAGAAGAGTGCAGGGGGGGAAATAATATAACATTCTAGATGAAAATAGTTTCCACTGCCTCTGTGATGGCATTTGACAAATTTAAAGGTCTTTAATACTAAGTGAAATAAACTAGGTATCATATCAAGCTTTTGAAATATCACTTTGCTGATAGGTTTGCAGGAGAGAACCCTGAAGACAAGTGCAGAAGATTGAAGAACTCTTTCATAGCAAAAGAATCATATTCAGTGACACTGTTTAAGATGAAAAAAGAGAGAAAAAAAGAACCATAATCTGAAAAATGCATAGTCAAGACTGAAGGATGTACATTCTAGGATGAGGAATTTTTATGAATGAGGAAGACAGAGAAATTAATGCAGATCAGAAAATTATACTTATATATTTGTTCTGCATTGATCTGTATATGTACATTTTTGTCTTTGCTAAAATAAATTATGATTCAGTTCCATAACTCGTTGCAATCCCCAGTGTGTTCTATTGACACATTGACATGAGGACATGAATTTCATACTATATATACATTATATTATGGATGTCTGAGAAGGTAGGGTTATGTCAACTGTGTTGTCTAAATGAGATTTTTTTCTTTCTGAGAGAATAATGGGCAAAATTAGATTCATTAGATTAATTAGATTAATGGGCAAAGAATTTATGAAGAGGAAAAATGTCTAGAAGATTATCAATTGAAAATGCAGTCCTCTGCGGTCAACCATGGCTTAAGAACTCAGCCTGATACTCATCTGTTCCTTTATTTCAGGCACTTCCTCCATCTGTTGAAAAAGAATGTTAAGATCTTCGGTAAACTGAGTTAATTCTTTAACATGTCTTTCTCCTTCTACTGGGAGTCTGTAAAAGTATTCATTATTTGGGTCAAATGCCCATGCAAGTGGGATGAACCCAGGTTCACTTAGGCCTAGTTGGTAGGACCTAAGCAAAGAAGCCTAGGCAAGATCTTTCTATCAAAGTTAAGTAAAATTCGCTCATACTGGCAACAGATCAGTCTTTGCTATAGACTCAGAATAACAGAATATTCTGAGTTGGAAGGGACCCACAAAGATCACCAAGTCCAGCTCTTAAGTAGACGGCCCCTACAACTTCAGCATTATTAGCACTATGTCCTAACCCACTGAGCTAATTTCAGGACCAAAGTAAAATAACTACTTTTTACACACACACACCCCAAATTAGATATATGTAGGATTACAATATCTCAATGATATCATATGAATGCCTGTCATTTTTTAAATGCCTGCCATGGGTTCATTTTAGTCTAGATTCTCTTACTCTTATTTGTATTTATCTTCATTTGAATGTCAGTGCACACTGAGTTTGAAGTAACCTGCCCCACAGAATATGCAGTCTTCTCCATTCATGCCAAGCTTCTTTGTTTATCCTTTATGTTTCAAGGCTAACTCCACCATTTAGGAGACCAGTTGCTTGTTTTTTCTGGTTGACATCTTCAAAACCTGGACCCACAGATTTAGATACTGTGAATTCTCTAAATAGACATTGCACTGTATGCTTCCAGCACAGCACAGTTTTGTCATTCCTGAAATATAGTCACTGGAAACTGGAAGGACCCCTGATCACCTGATGGATACCTACTGGTTATTTCAGTGGTCAGGATACATACACACACACACACACACAGAGCTGTAGACTAATGGATTGATATCTGTGTACATATCAAAGGACAGGAAGGGAGAAATTGATTAATGAGAAAAATATTTCATAATGTGGGACCAGAGCATGACATAAATGGTATGGAATAAGGGATGAAAATTTTGCTGGCTTTAGCTGGGTTAGAGATAATTTTATTCATAGCAGCTAATAAAAGGATGTTTTAGCTATTGCTGAGCATTAAGTCCTTTTTTTCTTCTCCTCGGACTGCCACACCAGGAGGAGGCAGGGCAGGCAGTGCACAAGAAGCTGGCAGGGGGCAGAGCCAAGACAGCTGACACAAACTGATCCAAGGGACATTTTATACCATATGACATTAAATTCAGTATATAAAGCTGTGGGAAGAAAAATTAGGTGGGGAACATTTGAAGTGATGCTATTTGTCTTCCCAAGTCACAGTGCGATGGAACCCAGCTTTTCTGGAAATGGCTGAACACCTGCCTGCCTGTGCAAAGAGGTGAATGAATTCCTTGTTTTGTTTGCCTGCATACAGAGCTTTTGCTTTACTTGCTAAACTCTCTTTAGCTCAACCCAGGAGTTCTCTCACTTTTCCCCTTCCACTTTTCTACCCCATCTCACTGAAGGGGAGTGAGGGAGAGGCTGCATGGGGCTGAGCTGCCAGCTGACGCTAACCCACAAAATCACTCTCAGTTCCTACTGACAGCTCCACATCAACATATTCAGCAATTTTTGCCTTAGGGTTTGTGTTTGTTTTTTTTTTTTATATTAAAGCTTTACGAATTTGAGAGAGCTATCTCACATAAAATAGAGTGTCTGTCTGATTAGAAACATACTTCATCTCCTGCTTGTCAGAGTGCTAGAGATGAATCATTACAATGACCAGTGTCACCCCTTCTAGACTACTGATCTGCAGTTCAGGTCTCTGTAACATAAGAAGATAAATTAAATGCAGAGAACCCCAAAAATGTTTGCTAACATGCCATTTTCATGGATATATCTTTGACACCTCTTGAGAACATGTGAATATCATTATTCCATTATAGTAAATTGAATGTTACCTTTTCCTGATAATTCAAGAGAAGATACATCATGACCTCTATCATCTGATAGTGTCGCCTTATAAACTCCTTCATCTTTACGAGACAGCTACAGGAGAAACACAAGATGTTTACTGACAAACTTGATAGTAATACTAGTTTTGTTCAACCCCTGCATAATTTTCTAAATAAAGTAATGCACACTTTACTGCCTTCTGGAAAAATAATCTTACCAGAGATGAGATAAAAACTATGAATAGCTTGTTCATGTTTTCTTTAGGGAGCTGTATTTAATTCTTAAGCCTAAAACATATTCTGATTTCAGTTCAGTCGCCTCAAGAAACCTTGTTGGACTTTTTTTGTTACAAAAAGACAAACAGAATTGATCCTGGTCAATAGAAACTACAAGCAGCATAGTAAGATGTGACAGAGCATAACTTCAACTCACACAAACTTCAGAAATGCAACTTTTCTTCAACCAAAAAGAATATTTTTTTAATTATGTAAAACATTAAAACAGATCTAGATCCTATAACTGTCCAAATATCAACTCATTCATGCTGTTTTCATTCAAGCAGCAACTGTAGTCAAATTAAATCTATGCTAAGTAAATAATTAGTTCATTATCCTTAGAGAGTTTACATTCTAAACTCTACCACAGTGATACTGCATTAAAGGCAGTAGGGGGTTTTGATGTTTTTTAGTTTATTGTAAAACCTGAAGGAGACTATATTAGCAGTTATATAGAGATTTGATATTAGTTAATTGTTGGAATTACACAAATCCACAAGCAAGTAAACCATAGCACTTGTATCATATTGAAGGAAAAATAACAGGAGCAATCCCAGACAAGCAGAAACCACTCTCCCAAATAAAAAGTTTCCTCAAGACAAGTGAAACCACTGGAAAGATAGTATCCTCTTGCAATTGAAATGAAGGAAGGAAATTAGAAGAATATGAGGCCATTAAATAGAATAAATAAATCAATTAGATGGAATGCACATTATGCTGAATGCAGAAAATCTCAGTCTGGAGAGGTTTTTTCACTTGACAAACGCAGCGACTATGCAAGCTAAAGTTTCAGACACAAACTGGGTTATCCTGTTTGCATAAAGATAAATTTTAAGAAGCCATACATTTCAAACATTCATTTTATCTAATAAAACTGAAACACTGTCAAAACTGAGGAGCTTGAACAAATTGAAAAATTAAGGAGCAATAAGAAAGAACGAGATAGAGTTCACCTAAGGACTCTGAAGCAACTTAAGCATGAACTGTCTGAGCTGATAACAAAAATAGATATATTTTACAGGCATTAGTTACTCAGCAGCTAATTGAAGGGTAGCAAATATGTTTTTTCTTAAGACTGGTCACAGAACTCATGATAGCTGGTTTACCGCTTTGCCTGGCAAACCCTTAGTGTGTCAAGCAGAAACTGTCATTTCTAATCAGTAGGTGATACTGGACCTTGGGAATACTGAGGTGACATTCTCCCTTCTGCAGATCAGGTACTTCTTCAACATCAACCCCAGAACCATCTTTATACCACTTGAAATCAGTCTCCTTCTTTGTGTTCGCAACCTGTCCAACAGAAAAGGCACATTGGTCTATGTCCAGGTGTCACACCCTAGAGAGTCACACAGGTACTTTCAAGAGAAATCATTTTTTTATAAGACATTTCAAATAAAGCTAAGCAAAAAATCAATTTTAACCAAGTCCTACTAAGCAAATCTTAGTCCTATGGAATATCTTTGCAGCACAGTATACAGTCTACAGCTTCAGAGCCCTGTAAAAACTTGAAAGAAAAACCTGTCAATCTCTTCCCTTAAATGGTTTTACACCCTTGCTCTGTGGTTGTAGATTGTCTAGAGATAGCTGTGAGAAGCACATTTGAAATTAAAGCTGCTGGTCTCTCCTTTATCATTTTGTGTTTGCCATGCAACTCCAGAGAGCTGTAGAACAGAATCTGGGCCCTATCTTAGACAGTCTTTGGCCAATTTGGACATCTATCCCAGCTACTTAGGCAGTGTCTCTCATGGCTAAACTGCAGAAGGCACCTGAAATTACTATTGTAAAAGCATCTGAGACTTCAAAATTGCGAGTTGCACCAAGAATCCTCTTTTTTCCCCTTACTACATTGTGTTCTATGGGGTTTACAAAGACCAGAGGAATCCTGCAAATTGCAGTCTCTCCCAACACAAATGGGCTTCACAATGTGGTGCAAATACTGGAAAGCCAAAATTTTGCTCTGTAGTAGTAGCAGTTCATCTAAATAATGCATAAATCATACGACTATACCTCAACTACCGTTCTAATTTTGAAATAAAATTGTGTATTGGATAAGCTTAAATCATTGCTGGATAAATTACCTCAAACTGTGAATTTAAAGAAACTAAAAGCGTAGATCTTTTAAGGAACCCAGACAATATACATATATTTTATATTTTTCCTTACTTTCAAAAATACTGTAGTTTGTTTGATATCACTGTCCCTATAACCTTCTAAATATTACAAAAATGCAATGATATTCTCATGTGTAGTCTACAATCTCAGTCAGCATGGCTTTGGTAGAAGGACAGAGCTGGCAAGACATTTCTCGGTCCTGAGGCAGTTGCTCTAAAAAGAGTCCTTAAAAAAAAAACAAGAAACTGAAAAAATGGATAGAGGTCAGCCCAGAAGTTAATACAGATCTGCAGTAGTTTTCAACTGGCTTGCCTGGAGGAAAAAACATGCACCAATTTCTAACTCTTTCACATTACAGAAGGCATTCCATAGATGAACAGCTCTATGAAAGCTTTCTACAGAGGTGATTAAATAAATAGGAGAGTCTTCTATAGTGATTCCTAGGCATCTCTATGAAACATGCTCCAATTAATCACATCTATTGCTGCTTAATAACCAGTGTGGTTGCTATGGATCTCTGACAGAATATCTGAGATCACAACCTGGCCCAAAGCAATGACTTGCTTGAGAAAAGTGAGCAGCATTTTATATTTACCAGTGACTATGAAGTGGCTGTTACTGTAGTACTATGACATGACTGGCAATTTGATTTGAACAAAGCCTAAAGAAATAAGCCTTTAATGCTTTTCAACTATTTTTCATCAAAGGCTGTTAGCACTCAGTCTGACAATAAATAGACTGAGTTTCAGACACATGCAGTTTGCAGTGCTGTCATTACCACATGTTGACATTTACTATGAAAAGTTACTTTTTTGCTGTTTAGCCACACACCAAAAATCTTGCTTTTAACAGACACAGTACAAATAAAAGTCAAAGTTATTCAAGAATGGGTAACTTCTGAAATTTAGAATTACTGGAAGAAAAATGACAGTACTTTCTGGCATATGAAGAAAAATAAACAAAAAATAAAAAGCAAAAAGAATATATCAAATTGTCTTTCAAATGGACAGCCACGTCTCACTGGCATTGATGGACCACAATACCAAGAACATGGCCATCAATCCCAATTAATCTGAAATTAAATACTAAGTCAATCAAAAGTCAATCAGGTCAAATCATATGAAATATAAGTGGTATATGAGGTAACACTTTATATACTCTTTTATAATACAATCCATATTTGATCATTATTACTGTTATGTGCCAGAATCATACATTCTGTCCTTCGCCCTACACAAGCTTCCAGTTGGCATTGTTTCCTACCAGGCCTATGTCATTCCTTTAAGAAAATCAAGGCAAAATGCTCTCTCTTATAGATACTTTCTTCACATTATCCCAGGCTTTACAAGAGGTAAAACACCCTTGACAATTGTTTTTGCAGAGGAACAGACCCTGGAAGAGAGCTGGGTCAAGTGCTGTGATATGCCCTGGGGAGGCAGAGACAGTTCCTTGATTGTTTTTATTACCACAGAAATAGCCCAGTGTGGCCACACTTCTAACTTGCATGTCAGGTATCTGCAGTTTGAAGGACAAATCCATGCTTTGTTGTCCAAACTCTTCCCATGTACAAATATCAGTTAAACAGCCATAAACAACAGTACTGTGTGAACCTAATGGCCAGTCACATACTAACAGTAACAAACATTATAAGGTCAATAGCATAGTTAAAATGATGAGTGTGCAAACATCCCACATCTTAGATTTCATTTACATAAAATGTTCTGACCTTGTGAACAAAAAGCACACTGGTGAAAAGCAAATAATCAGATGCTCAGCCTTTCACAGCTCCAATGATATAAACAGGCTCAAGAGTCAATGAAAAGAAGGATAATTTCAGATTAATTTGTAGAGAATTAACACTAGTATAACTAGTTCAGCAACATTTAATTCCCCATGTGAATGAAAGGATAAGCAGGGTTCATGCCTGAGGCAAATGCATGTGGAGATTATAAAGTACCCCAGCTATGGAGCTCAGTACCAGAAAAGATACCATGTTAGCTAATGAGTGTTGAGACCTAAAATGTGGGCACACAGAACGGCAGCTTCACCACCCAGGTCAGTTCTGATGGGAATAATTTGAGGTTAAAGGTCTCCTAATTAGTGAGCAGAAAAAAAAATAAAAGGAAAATAATCCCACAAATGTGCATGTAAATTGTTCATAATAAATGATTCAAGTTGGTCTAATTAAAAGCCAGAAGTTATTCAAAAGAAGTGGAGAAAATTAATATAAAAGAGTCCACATTAAAGGAAAGGGGAATGAAGAAGAATTTGATGCCTGTTAAATTCAATTAACTTAGTTGTTCAGACCTCTAATTAGTAACTCTAGAAGAACAACAACAATGAAAAAATATCAGTTCTGCAAGGCATATAAAGGTGTTGATAGCGAAAGTTACACTGAATTCAATACACATTATCTTTACTTAAGATTCAAAAGTCATTAGCCAAGCATAATAAAAATTTAGGTTTTATAACTTTAATTCTAGAAGCCTTTGTTTCATATCTGATTACAGTTGTTTATATAACAGCAGCTTTGTTACAGAAGCCTCTAAATAAGCAAATGGTAAGGAAAGATTTTGAACTGGTTTTTGTGGCTTTTTTTTGAGGAAGGAAGAAGGACCATTAAAGGATACATATTTTGTGTAATTATTTTTATGGCTCACAGTTATTATGAAGAATAGGACCACCTAATAATACATTTAGAAATCTCCTATTGTTTATTTATTTTTTATTTATTATCTTCTGCTGAAGAATAATCAGTCTGAAATGTTCACATTAAAAATTTCTAAATAATAAAGAAGTTTTTCCATGAAACTTCTAATTTTAAAAATACCTAAATCTTTCCTCACATTTTCCTACTTCAATTTTTAACCAACATACCCTAACAAATAATTTCAAGTAAATTTCCTTACCTTACAAGAAAGTAAAACTTCACATTCCTCTGTAACCTTCCAATACAAAAACTCTGAGAAGTGAGGACCTAAGAAACAAAATCATCTTAAAGAAATGCTGTAGAATGAAGACTATCAGAGATCCAGTGAAAGAAAGAAAAATTGTAACAATTATAACATCCTTACACCAGAACAAGAGGGAATTCCTGAACTACCCATGCACTTGAAAAAAAATCTTGCAGTAAGTTTTTATCATACTGACCCAGGCTTCTACCTTACAGCTTAGAAAGCTGAATCTCATCTCTATTTGTAAGTAAGTCGTGTAGTATTCCAAAATGTAAAATGGTGAGTGAGACAAGTTAGTTTACTAAATACGTTTGTGACAAGTTGCCATCTAAGCAGAGGAAAGCAACAAAGTACCTACAAACAAGTGTGCAAACAATGCATTTAATGCAAAAGCAACTGAAGAATAAACAAATGCATCCAAACATCCAATTAAATACTCAAAGCAAAAATCCCATGCCAGACATTATTTGTTCAAATATAAAGTTTAAAAATGTATTAAATATTACAAGCAGAATTGGCAATATTCCTTTTCCCCACTAAGGTTCCAATCCTGGAAAGAAATACATCCTGATGAAAATTTGCTGACACACATAGCCTTTTTGAAGTTATTATGTTTCCTCATCTTGGTAAATGTCAGTGTTTTAGTGTCTGCAGGATCAGGGCCTATAATTGCAATATTCAGACCCAGGAAGTAGCAAAGTGTACAACTTTCACTTAAATTTTGAGAACTGAAAGATCTTGTGAGTTTATGCTGCAAGTGGTAAAATTTCTTTCCTAAATCAGTTTTAAACAGCCCTCAAAAAAAAAAAAAAAGCATTGCTTCTGTAAAAAATCTTATTTAAGTTATTTAGAATAAATATTTGGGGTTTTTTTATTATTGTTACTTTCATCATAAAAGCCATGTGCTTTCAAGTAAAAATTATAAACTAGAGCTCAGAATCAATTTTTCTAGGATTTCACAGTGATGGAATTCTGAATTAGGTATTCAGTAGTAATTTTCTCACTCAGCTGCAAACAATATTGATAATGAGTGTATAATAAACTCAACAATTGTATAACAACTATGCAACAAACATACACTTAGTTCCTGGAAGTTTGCCTGGACAGAAACCACAGGGTCAAGTTTTTAATCTTCCTTGTCTGGCACTACTTGTCTTGGCTGTCTACTCTTCTGTCAGTTATACTGAACAGACAATTTGTATACTTGAAACTAAATGTGATTAAATGTTTGGTTGGATCAGAGCCTACAGTAGGCATACATCTCATGAATATTGAGCAAAGGTAACCTCTTGCAAGGAGTCCCACTCTATTTCTCTACTTAGTGAAGGTCCTGTCACAAATTGACGATGTTGGACAATAAGATCCACCAAGTGTTCGAGCTTCTTCTCAAACTGTACAATGTACCCATCTTCTAATGAAGAATGGAAGTGTAAGCTCTTAGTATTCACCAGGGATGAATCATTAGCTGCACATTGGGCCCAGAGTCACCAATGTACTCTGTCTTACCTTGTTTTCTGAGAAATTCCTTTCGCTGGAGCTCAGACTCAGCATATACTGCCTTGAATGCTAAATTTTAGAAGAGATGAATGAAAAATTATTTAGTCACAAAATTACTCAAGTACTTGAAGTTCACTTCTTCATCAGAGTCAAAGTTTCAGTGTTTCAGTGGACATACCATCTCCAATGAGAACTAATGAGGACTGGTTCTTGGCCTTTCCATCTTGAATCTGTACTGTGTAGGTACCTTCATTGTCAATTGTAAATTTTTCCATCACCATTTCTATAATGCCATTGGAACGGTCACAATTTATTTTATGCCTCTGAAATAAACAAAAAATAACTTTAGTACAATGAAAAATTACCTATGATTCCCATCAAATTAGTCATGTTTTATGTTCCTGCCTCCACACTCAAGCTTTTCCACATCCTTTTAAACTATGGAAACAGGGGCGTGCTTGTATTTGCGGTTGTACAACAGGATCCCAGTGGTGACACAAATCTCTGTGTGCAGCTGCATTTGGAATCCTTGAGTCATGATAATACAGCTGGTTTGGATTTGAAAACAATAGTTTATGGCACTAGGCATGTTTGAAGAAGAGCCTACATAGCCAGCCTTGAGCTGCATTACAGCTTCCAGTTCAACAAGGGGATTTGCTAGGCTGAAGCACCAATCCTATCAGAGTCCAGAAATAACTGGAAATATTTGCAAACATAAATGTGGATCTTTAAATAAATCCATCACACCAAATCCAAAAAGTCATCACTACTAAACATCTGAAACATACATAGCAGTTCAATAGTTGAACTTATTTTCTCACTTAAAAAAGTTTATTTAGGAAGGGTATAACGGTTTTCTCATTTAATGCTAGGTGTGATCTTCAAAGAACACCAAAGTGAAAGACCATGAGAAAAGTAACTTGAGCAAAACCATCAAAGCTTTTGGGAACCAAATCCAGTCAACCAAGTCCAGTAAAAGAGAGGTAGAATTCTGTCAGAGCGTATAGTTACCCACTAAAGTGTTTGCAGAATACTCAAAACACCAAATGTTGACTTGAATTCAAAGTGAAATATGTTTTTTACTGTTTGTATCCTTTATGTGTTTGCTTTCTACTAAATATTCCAGAAAGGTAAATTATTGTCAGATATCACCAAAGAAACACAAAATTGCAAGCAATTATTGGACAATCCTTGCAAACTATGTGTTCTAAATTTGACGGTACTGTTTTAGTTACAGCTACCTTTTTCTAAGTAATATCCTTTTTTATTCAGTGAGCAGTGTAGAAATAGTCAAGATGTTTAGCATTCATTACTGGTATTTTCAAATATACAAATCTTTTAAATCTTAGAGGGGTAACTGGAGGATGAAGAAAAAGATATGGAATTCACAAAGCAGTAGCCAACAGATTGTTCAGGATAATAATTTCTTAAATAAATGAGTTAGAGGAAAGAAACAGAGGTATAGGAATTATATGAAATAGCAGGGAGAAATGCACATACAATTTGGATATGCAATTTCCCATATATAGTGCAAAAAAAAAAAAGAGATTAAATTTATCAGGAAATTAAGTAGAAAATCTATTTATCTAAGAGTTCATCTGTAAGAATTAATGAGATAGGCCAAATAGGTTAAAAAGAGCATTTATAAACTTACCTAAACTATCAAAAACTGTAAATTCAAATTCCTGCTTACAGTTTCTAGTCCACAGAGATAAAGGACCACACTGGCACTTACTTTCCTGAGATGTCAGGGAGAACATTGAATTTAAATGTGCCAGAAGCAGAAAAGGAAGGGGGGCGGGTGGGAAATGTATGTTTTTATCTGATCCTTTATAAAGCTTCTTTTTCTCTTGTTTTCTTATTTTTAGGTAAAGGAAACAAAATATTAAAATAATAAAATTATAGCTGAGTAAATGGGGCTCAGTTCATTCCATTTTCAGCTTATTTGGAAATTTTACCAAAAAATGTTTCCTGTTAGGACCTAGGAAGAAAAATACGTCCCTTCAGACAATGTCAAGAATCAAACCACAATTCACCAGCATAATGGTCTATTGAACATGTTCAGTGACTGTAGCCCAGTCTCCAGACAGGTTTTAGAGTGCAATTAGGCTTCTAAGTATTGCCATTATGCAGCAAGATGAAGTTCAATGATTTTATGGGCACCATAAATATTAGGCTTTTATGCGACTTTCCACAAAAATATCATCAGTCTCCAGACGCAAATGTCACCTGTGGGTTACTAATTAAAGAGGTGAAATAATGCAGCTCCACTTCAAGACTTTCTGATGTCAACACTTCCAAAACATATGCGAACTAAAAATAGCTTGTTCTGTTCCATGAACATTGCCAAGGCAGAGTATTGTCATTTCAGTACATCCTAGGCAGTAATATTCAGGGGTTTAGTACTATAGTTTATTACTTCTTAAAGCAAGAAAAAATGAGAAGTATTTTACTCAGAAATACTACTTCTTGCACTTGTCAATATGTAATTAAAGTAAATGCTCTTTGCTTTTCTATGGTATAAAAATGCTGATAAGCTTCTCTGACCCAAACTGGGTTTTGAGTTCTTAAAAACAACTGTATCTTTCAAACAGCTGCACTGAAGATGGATTCCTCACAGCAATATGTATTCCTGGTGCTGTGCTTTATGGCCTGTAAATGAACCATACTCCTGCCCTGCAAAGGCATGACCTTGCTTTCCTCTCAGCCCAGTCTGAGAGCTCTTTTTGTGCCTCTTTGAATGAAAAGTCTTCCTAGAGCTAGAAAAATGCAGGAAGCTTGTGGTCTGCCCCTTCACCTCCGTAGCTGTCCAGTGCCCATTCAGTTTCTAAGACAAAATTTAAAAAATAAAATAGGAAGTGATACCATATAAATGTTTTTAGTCTATGAACATTGCTTCATTCTCAAGTGCCTCCCACATTATATGTAAAATTAGTAGCATGAGTCTCTAGGAACAGCCTGTCTTGCTGGTTTGGGGTCCAAAACTGTACTTGAAGCAGCCTTTTTCTCTAGCTATTTTTCTAAAATATTTATAATTATTACTTGTCTGAGTTTAAATTCTCCTCCCTTTGGCTGATTTCTGAGTTAAACCTTGCTCTATTTGTCTGGTGTAAGTAGGCTCACTCTGCAACAGGAATTCTATACTGCAAAAAAGATTCAAGTTAAAGATTGGCCTTCTTTTCAGGTATTATCACATCTTAATAACATGGTATTAAACAACTATAAAATCCAGAAAACTACAGGCCTGTCAGGGTGACCTCAGTGCCAGTGAAGGTTAAGAAGCAGATCATCTTGAGAGCCATCGTGCAGCATGCACGGTACCACCAGGGGATCAGTTCTAGCCACCATGAGCTTGTGAAAGGCAGGTCCTGCTTGACTGACCTGATCTGCTATGACAAGGTGACCCACTTAGTGGATGAGGGAAAGGCTGTGGATGTTGTTGTAAAGCCTTTGACACTATTTACCACAGCATTCTCCCTGGAAACTGGCTGCTCACAGCTTGAATGGTTGCACTGATTCCTGGCTGGATGGCCAGGCCCAGAGTGTGGGGGTGAATGGAGTTACATTCAGCTGGCGGCTCATCACAAGTGGTGTTCTCTGGGGCTTAGTAGTGACGCCAGTCCTGTTTAATGTCTTTATCAATGATCTGGATGAGGGGATTAAGTTGGGTGGGAGGGCGATCTGTTGGAGAGTAGGAAGGCTCTGCAGAGGGATCTGAACAAGTTGAATAGGTGGGCCAAGGCCAACTGCATGACATTCAACAAGGTCAAGTGCCAGGTCCTGCACTTGGGTCACAACAACTCCATGCAGTGCTGCAGGTGGGGGACAGAGTGGCTGGAAAGTGGTCCAGCAGAAAAGGAGCTGGGGATGCTGGTTAACAGCTGGCTGAACATGACCCAGCAGGTGTCCAGGTGGTAAGAAGCCCAGTGGCATCCTGGACTGGAACAAAATATGTGGCCAGCAGGACCAAGGCAGCATCATCTCACTCTGCTTAGTGCTGGTGAGGCCACACCTGTAATCCTGGGTTCAGCTTTGGGCCCTTCAACTACAAGAAAGACATTGAGGTGCTGGAGCACATCCACAGAAGGACAATGGAGCTGGTGAAGGGTCAGCAGCACAAATCTGATGAGGAGCAGCTCACGGAGCTGGGGTTGTTTAGTTTGGAAACAAGGAAGCTCAGGGGAGACCTTATCACTCTCTACAACTACCTGAAAGGAGGTTGTAGTGAGGTGGAAATCATTCTCTCCTCCCAAATAACAACCAATAGTACACAAAGAAATGGCTTTGTTTCACCAGGGGAATTTAGATTGGATATTAGGAAAAAATTCTTTGGGGCAAGAGTTGTCCAGCATTGGAACAAGCTATTCAGGCTGTCAACATGTTGAGTCACTATCCCTGGAGGCATTTAAAAGACATGTAGATATCACACTTAGGGAAGTAGTTTAGTAGCAGACTTGGCAGTGTTAGGTTTGCCGTTGGAATCCACAATCTTAAAGGTCTTTTCCAACTTAAATGACTCCACGATTCTATGATAACAATACAATGCCAATTATTGCATAAAGGTTTATAAACAAAATCACTTTTATGTATGACTCAATATATACTTACATCACTGTTTTCAACTTCTTTATCATTAATAACAAATCTGAAGGTAGAATCTGGAGATAAGCTTTCAGCCTGAACCCAGAAACGAACTTCTCCTTTGTCGAGAATCTCATAAGCCAATTCTGATTTCAGAGGTATTGCTGCAGAAAGAAAAGAATCAAAAGTTAATAATGCATGAAACCTTGTGAGAAATAGGAATAATTTAGTAAAATACTAGCAACTCCCTTTTATTTATGGATATAAAATAAAACTTATGCAGGGAAAGGCCTCTAATGCAGTCTTTGGCTCATTTTTAAATTAATTTCTCAAAGTGAGAAAAGAATTTACAGCTTATACATTGTGTGAAGATTTGGTTAGTGACAATCTATAGTCTATTGTCAAAGTCAAATTTCAAAGACCTTTAGGAATGATGATTTTATTGAGTGTTAACTAATGTTCTTCTAAACAAACTAAAAGATAAGCGAGCAAGTTGTTTCATGAAAAATGAAGCTGCCATGAAAAAATGCAGTTGCCATTGTCTCAAGAATAATCTTTCTGGAAATCCAGTCATTAGTATGTAATTATATTTATTCTAGAATACCAAATTATAGTTTCAGATCTTCAACTTACTTGGATTCCTTATTTCATAGCTTAATGCCATCAAACGTTCAAGCTCTGAAAATAAGAAAAATATTCATGTTTTAATTTACTCTGAAAAACACAGCCAGAAAGTGAGTGTCAAAGAAGGCACATGTCAGCATCAGCAAAATGATCTCCTTAAGTCATATATGCGAAATACCCCATTCCCTTCAGAAAATCATAACTAAAAAGGTAAGATTTAGGAAACTTAAAATTCTGATACATGGATTTAGCATTTGCTAAATCCCTATTTATTTGCTAATTATTTATTTGCTAATGTCCCTATTCTATGCATTTTTGTGTACACTCTCTTATGTAAGAGAATCTAAACAAGGGCCAAACCCTATTTTAAACTTTAAAAGCAGCAATATAAAGATGGGAAACAATAGCTTCTAAGCAGTGTATGAAGTTCTTTTATCTGCTGACTTCCTTTCTCACCCTGTTCCTCAAAAGTTTGTTTTACTGTGGCAGGAGGCAAAATTGAGTGTAGGTCAGTCCGAACGCAGTGCAGAAAGTTCTGCTTAATGCACTATATCCTCATGAAGGCTGTGTGAGAATCTACAAATCACTTTGTCAGATTTTCATACTAATCTTATTTGTCATATTAATAACCAATAAAGATTTGGAAAATGAACATTACTGCCAATTCCAAATTTACAGATAATGTAAAGATCAGAGAAAATTAACATGGATTTATGACATGGCTGAGGATCTAGCAAAATTACAGGAGAATTTATAACATTAGAGTCAGCAAATGACCAGTGAAATAATGAGTTTCGGTACCAAGATGCAAAATCTGATATTTGTGAAGTGATCCAGTAAAAAAAAAATTTGTCATTTTAAGTGACAGATATGACCAAGGAAGACATGAGCCAAGTGTGAGAATGGAAACACATTCAATGCTTTTATACAGAATACCTTCAAAGGTAGAACTGATGGTGACAAGACTTAGAGCGAGATTTCAGAGTGACGCTTCAAAACTAAACCAAAAGGCAGTTCTCATGATAAAATACATCAGAAAATTTTAAAAATTACAAGTTTATCTTCCTTAGAAGATTCAGATATTGGTAATGACTAAGTCTTGCAGAACCTTTTTGGGGTTTTTTGTTGTTTATTTTTTCCTGCACATGGATTTCTTCTCAATGCCTACTTGGAAACAGTGGTTTGACATGTATCTTACTGTGATAAAAGTTCGGCCTACTATAAACGTTCCATTGAGTCTCATCTCCTCTCCTTAAATGACCTAGAAAGACTATAAGCAGAGTGATTTTCACTCTGAAGGAACTGGGCATAGCAAGTACAGCCTGAGGACTGGGAAAGCACCCAAAGTAATTTTTATGCTATGGAAAATAGCAAATTCTCCTCTTTGCTTTTTATGTTAGCACTTCTCAATGATAAAAGTCAGACTGAAACAAACTCATTGCCACTCCAATGAAACAAAATAGTTTCAGTGAAATAAAGTAAAACTAAATGCAAGCTAAGCGATAATTTTACCCAATGCATTCAGACCTTGTTAAAGCATCATCCTTTTTTCAATAATTTCCTGTATCTCAGTTGTATGAAATTGTATCTAGAGCCTTAAGAGCAACTGAAAGTGTAACAGATATTTGCAAACATCATTTCAATCCCAGCGTAAAGCAATCTATTCTAATTGGCATATTCTTTATCTTTCTTTAAAGATAGGAAAAAAAATATTGCCTGAAGTGATTGCAGCTTTCATCATTATGATAATCAGAAAAATAAGTAATCACATGAAGCCTATTGTGTAGTCTTTTTTGGTTTTCCTCAATGCATAAAAAAGGATGTCAGAGCTGTGGGGTTCTTTTTTTTTTCCTTGGGCAACTTTTAGCACACTTGACTTGAAAAAAAGAAGAAAGACGTGAGATTTTAGGGACCTTACCTTCATCATCCATAATGAAGCTAGATGAAACCCCATCTGTGTCACTAACTGCGATAGAGTAAGTGCCCAAGTCTGATTTATCAGGATTTTTGAAGTACAGCTTAGAACTAGAATCACCAATAAAGAAGAATATGATTAGTTGGGTTTCACATGTTATTGAACTTTTTAACATAACAAATTTCTAACAATTTGATAGATATGCATGACTTACTTATATCCTTCTGTTTCAATCTTAAACTTATCAGAGTTATCAATCTCCTCATAAGATTTGCCCCATGCAAAATGAGATGCATCTGTAGCTTCTTTGCACTCAAAAGCCAGGTAAATATTACCCTCATCATCCACACCTGAATAGATTTCTTTTGTTCCTGCAAAATAAGAATCAACCCAAATGTCAAGGCTGCATTTTTCTTTCAAGCTGCAATTCATAAATTACCAAAGCCCATGCAAATTTGTCCATCTTCTCTAACAGATCCTGGTTTTATTAATGGATTTTAAAGCAGATCTGTATCATATTATGACTTAGCATCACATCCTAGAAAGTTTCTTGCTCTACACACATGCAAAAAAGGAATGTTAAAACAAATAAATGCTTATTGAGAAACATATCACTAAGATGTAAGTGAATATGAGAAGATAAGAAATTTTAAATAAACTAGATCTATTGTCACGCTTGAAGCTTTAATAAATATGTTTTCATACTTTTTTTCATTCACAACAAGTAGTAGCTTTGTTAGAATAAAAGCTAAAATAACTGATTATCAAATAATTCCTGTAGTAAGTAAAGTAAAAATTCTTATCACTGTCTCTGTATCCATATGATTTTTTCTTTAAGGCTAAGAGCTTCTCAACTCCTGAAATATTTATCCATGATACAATATTGAATCTGATTGATTAAATTCAGTTCTGAGTATTTTAATATTTTAGAAGCAGAAGAGGTTAAACAGTTTATTTTACCTGGCCGTGCCTCAACAAGCACTGGTTTGGATATCTCAGATGACTTGCCTACCCCAGCATCATTCACTGCACGAACTTTGAAAACATAGGTATGACCCTCGTGTAAATCAGTGACCTTGAACAAAATAAAGGGCAAAGCCAACTTGAAAAACAATGCAAACTATGTTGTTTACTTATATGAAAATGTAAGCAGAAGCCAGAGTTCAAATACATATCTTGTGGTACTCAACCAGAAGTTTTCAGAACTCAGTAAGAAAAATGTTACCTTAAGATAGCGCTTTGAAGTAGGTTTTTCATTAGCAGTGATCCAGTCTTCTGTATCTACTTCCTTATAGTCCACTAAATACCCAGTAATAGGGCTTTTGCCTTCATACACAGGAGCTTTCCACAGAAGAACTAGTGATGTATTTCTAACTTCACATATCATGAGATCGTAGGCAGGACCTAAGACATTTCAAATATTGGAAGTTCATTTTACTATAATGAAGTTTTGCTAATTGTCCATGTACAAGCCAAAATGCACCTCTATAATTTTGACTCCAATTTCAAAAATCTCATCCTCTACAATAAATTTGGTATGTGTGGTATTTAGGTCATTTTCTCTTCATGGCTGTATACAACAATATCTCCTTTATACAGCGAGTGGCATTAGTATGCTGAAGCATACATGCTTAGCTAGATCTCAGTAACTCTATTTCAAGGGAAAGTTAATCATGTGGAAAATCCATGCAGTTTAAGATTTTCCAACATGTAAGAGAGGCTTCTGGTCTATTATTTAATTCACCAGCCCCACATCAAAGTTGCTTCACCGAGCCTGATTCAGGTTCCCATTTAACATCAGGGGTTTTTTGGTTTGTTTTTTTTTTTGACATACGTGAGCCTTGAGCTTTCAGCATACTCCAAAACCCACTAGCAGCAGGGGACTTTGGATCAGGCTTCTCGTTCCCTGACAGAAGATTATTTTATTATGAGGTGAATGGCTATATTCAAGAGGAGCTGTTTAAGATGATATCTGTTAGGAGAACAATTTGCACCAAAAACATCCTGATGCTCTACAAATAAGTGAGAGTTTATATTATTGCAGCTACCAAATTATGTTCTCCCTACTATACTTTCCCTCTTCTTCAATTAACTGTTCTAGTGCAACTCAGTTTAGCTTATATCAATTGTTTTTTACTATACTCCTGGTATTTATTTACATCAGTAAAAAGTAGCAAGAGTAAAGGCATAGTCATGACAGTTTCCTACCATGGTCAAAACACCCATGACAGAATACTCATATTCAGCCGAATTATGTACCTTCCTTCTTGTGCTTTAAAGTAAGGAAAATTGAAAGTTCTTGAGACTTAGGGATTTTCTCTGCTTTCAAGATATTACTTTTCCCTACAGCATATTTAAAAAAACAAAATGAAAAAAACTTAGAAATAAATCTGATTGCCACTCCAGCCTACATGATGTTAATAAGTGATGAATGAACATAAGATTTGTAAAGGATGATATTCAGGAAATAAACAGGGGTGGAAAGAAAAAAAAATTAGAAAAGTATTTCTCCAAAGTGGCTATGCATATTTCAGAAAAGAAACAGTAAATGCCTGTTGCAGTTCTTATAAGGATAAATTCTAGATTTCTTATGGAAATACTGCAATTTTCAAGGAACCTAAAGCCTTCCCTCAGGGGTCTTTAAAAATCCCAATCTAAATGCCTACATATCCAAAGATAATTAAAATTCAGTTGTCAAATGCACCTGCTAGAAATCTAGGCAATAGAAGTAGTGCATGTAGTATTCTGAGACTTCTGAGACTCTAGACATTACATTTTATTCAAAGTAATATAAAATAATCCATTAACTATCATTGCTAGCTCAGAGAAACTCATGGAGTTCTAAGACTAGAGTTCTGCAGGATGAAATAATTATAGACTCTAGGCAAGGAATTCATTTATGCTGGAAATGCAGCAAAGGGTTTTGGCCTTCAAAGGAAACCTCCCTTCCATATCAAAAGGTGAAAGAATATTTCCTTGACACTGGGAGTATATTACAGTCACATAACATTAATCTTCTGTATCTTTTGTAAGTCAGGGAAGAGGGTCAGGCTCTTTCTCCTGATTTTAAATCTCAGTTACTTCTTTTCATTAATGCTAAGGCCATTGTTTAAAATTGTATTAAAAACAAAACAAAACAAAGAAAACCACTTGTGAAATATTATAACACGTTTGGAATTTTCTTCTTTCTTTTTTTTTTTTTGGAGAAGGAGGGCAGTGCTGTTTGCTTGTGGTGGGTTTTTTTAAGCGGGAGGAATGCCATACTGTCCGTTCCACTCGTTTCGTAATAAGAACATAATCAGCCAAAGAGTAAAAGGTCAGTTTATTCATAATGAAAACGGTAATTTCACTCTCTTCATTTCCTGAAAGTGCCTTTTATTCAATTTCTTTATCTATCATTTAAAATGAAGGATTATCTTCACTTGCCTACATGCTAGAGAATTTCACTGATGTTTTGAAAACACTGTTGAGAGTATAAATCACAGATCCTTTCTTTAAGAAATACAATTATTCAACTGATGATGCATTTATACTAGATATTACAAGATAATAAGAAAATGTAATTAACACAAATTGAGTTAAGGTCAGAAGATTAAACATTTTAGTGTTGGCAGCTTTGTCATGTCATTAAATCCATATGGCAATATTTATGAACTTAGAAGAATTTAGCTATAAAATCTAGAGAACAACTCTCTGACAAATAGTTTTGCAGAAAAGAATATGGGAATTAAAGAGAGCTAAACTTTCAACTCAGCAAACCAGTGCAAATTTTGTTTTAAAAGGCAAATAGAAGGGGATATGTAAGCAGGCAAATTAACTGTAGGAGGTGATATTTCTATGTCAGCATTAAAAAATCTTCATTTGAAATAGCGTCTCTAATTTTTTCACTGCCATTTAAGAAATAAATGAACCAACTAGAAAACATTAAAAGAAGAGCAAAAAATGTGGTATTTTTTTAACAATAGTGAATACATACTCTATGGAGAAGGTTGCAGAAAGAAAGATTCAGGAATATTCAAGAAACATTTAAACTGTAAGCATAGTAAGATTAGGAATAGGTCTTGTCCAGAGAACTGAGACTTAGATGTCCAATATTTAGGCACATATTTATATGCTCACAAGAGGTAGATTACAGTTTAACTTCCTCTTCGTAGAGATCCTGAATTCACAGTACTTGGCATTGCAATTTACAATCCTCAGCTATATCTTCACTGCTAAACTACAGATAACCTAGACACAGGTTTTGAGCACCAGCACATAGTCTTGCCTACTGTATGTTTGTTAACACATTTGATCTAACATCTGGCTAATAATAATCTATCAGGCAACACCTAAGTACAACCTAGGGGAAACACATGTACATAAGCACACTAGTTGAGACTGGGAGACTATAGCGATGCAGTCCTCTTTTATATTGTCAGTTATGACCAAAAACTAACATAGTTTTGGAGTCTGGCACTCTGGGAATATTCTTAATAGACTGCAGTTATTGTGCAGAGACACCTATATATTGTACAGGTGATGAGTGTAAAGAGGAGTCTGTAGGACTTGAAGAGCTGACAGAGATGCAAACACAGACTAAAGGCTCAAGGCTTTTTGCTCTGAGATGATGTGGGTAGTGAAAGAAAGGGACACTCAGCAAGCGGAGTAAAGGTCAACTATTTCCCAGGAGATTCAGTGTCATCAGTGGGAGTGTGGAGGTAGCTTTTAAGAGATCTCAGAAGCAAGGGCAACTCAACAGGTAATATGGAAGAAATTAAGCAAAAGACATTCAGCAGAATTTGGCTGGAACATGACACTAGCTGTGTTTTAAGGAGTTTATGTGGAATTGAGATTCATGAAGAACTAATAGACTTACCAGGTTCTGGCATAGTCCAGGCTTTACACTTAAAATGCTCACTGGGATCTGAAGGTTGACCGATTCCAACCAGATTTGCAGCAGCAACTTTGAATTCATAGAAGGCATCTTCTGTCAAATCCTCTACCTGTTTTATTTTGAGAAAAATATTTCAATATATCAGAAGTCACAATTTATATTCATTTAATAAATACTTGAATAAAAGACTTGGTTAATTAATTATCAGGCCTTAGAGTTTTGCTGGAGGATCTAATTTGAAGAGTTTATTCTTAAATCAAACATTCTGCAGAGTTCTATATTATAGTTTCACATTTCTGTCACATTATCCTGGGTATAAGAGCACTCATATATTGGCATGAAAGACTGTAAGAGCAAAGGTCCGGGGAGCCCAATCAATGAATGACCACTAGTAGATATTAATGGGTGAGTGTTCTAATATGAAATATCTTCTTGCATTGCATATGAATGGCTACTCATAAGCCAAACACTTCTGCAAGGGTTCAAATGGCACTTTGATTTAAAGAAGTTGCAGTGGACTGACCAAGGTAGAAAGGAATGCAACAGGAAATGGAGTAAAAACAATCCAGTTGGTTCCACAGTGTGCTGATATATCTCTGGGAAAGAGTCCCTCAGTAATTATTTTCTGGCTTGTGTGCATCTTTCAGTTAACATAACCTACCATTATGAAGGAGAAAGGAAGCACTGGCAATGGGATGATCAGAATCCATGCCATTCCTCTGCAAACACCTCTGGTAAATGAACCCTGACTTATCTAATGAGCCCATCCCCACATCAGCGTTTCAGATTCTGATATGAAAGTAGAGGAGTAAAAGGCACTAATGTCTTGATACTCTGAGCACCTCATAGTAGCAGCTCTATTTCAGACCTCCTAAATACTAAAAAACAAGTCTTCTACACCTCATCCCTCTGTATAATTTTCCTAGTTATATCCTAGTTATATTTAATCATATGTCACAAGAGAAGGAGAGAGTTAAAAGTCGTACTTCTTCTGGAGATACCAAAAAGTTTTAGATTTTCCTGAATAAATCAACTATAGTGATGTTCTCTGTGAAAATGTGAGCTAAAGAAGGATCTTGGTATGATTCCTTTAGTGGTAAAAACATTTGAAAGGGTGGTAGCAAACATGTCATGATGGGGTAGCCATAAGCACAAGACCAAAGCAAAGAAGGTAAAATAGAAAAGTCAGGCACTAAAATAATTTAGAAGTCATTTCCTGAAGCCAGAAAGTTATATATATGACTCACAAGACAGAATAACAGCTCAGACTGTAAAAATGATTTTGAAATCCCAGGTTATTAAGGGAAGGAATATTTGTGGAGTTCCCATGGAATTATTTAATCAGAGAAGGTTAAACCTTTAGTGATTTCCCAGCACTGAACTGTATATCTTGGGGCATTCTCTGCTTGCAGTATGTCATAAAATATTCTGTGCTACTAAAAGCTGTCTTGGTTTTATTTCCCATCAGTATTTCAGGTTCCAGTCATTCAAACTAATGTATGAAGATGCACCTTCAGGCACAAATACAGTTACAGGCAGGACTGAGAGTTAAATATCCAATTAAATTCTGAACGGTGGCCACTAATTTACATTACTCATTTGTTTACAAATGCATTAAAAATAAAAATAACTGAAAAGCATTGCTTAGAATTGCTCTTTCAAGCCTTTCCTACCTGCCCTTTTTTATTTCTCAATGCCTATGCTCCATCTGCTATGACAGAGAGGCTAGTCATAAAATCAGTCACAAGCACACAGACACCTGAGTATTGCTGACTGCCTTCTGTTCATGAAACATTCTTCCTTAGCTCATCTGCAGCATTATTTTATACTGTAGTTTTGATTATCAGCAAGAGTTACTTCTGCCCTGAAGTTTACAGGAAACTTGCTGACTTGCAGAAATAAAATTTTAAGTACCTGTGAATTAAATCTGATTGTTTAACTTAATTTAACAAGCATCAGATTGATACACTACTTGCTGTATCCTATCTCCTTAACTTTTCCTCAAGGAAGTTCACATCCAAATTTTTATCTTGTAAGAAACATTTCATACATTGTAAGTGCAACCAGAAGTAATTTATTTCAAAACTGGTAGTCTGTAAAGGAGATTATGAGACATAAGGCTAGGTTTGTTAATATACATCCTTTGTCAGGTGAAGGCAGATCTTGAGAGTAAGAACAGGGACAGTTACATTTTTTTCTCGGCCCATCTTCATTTCATTTACAAGTCTCCAGTTCTACAGACAGTACACTCATTGGCCCTGCTAAATGCTTCTATCCCCTGTGTATCGCTAACAGTGGTGCTACATGTAGTGATCATTAATGAATACAGTTTGTGAAGAAATTTATAGCTCATCTTCTTCCTTGTGAAGAATGTGCTTCATGCTTTTCCCTCAAAAATTTTCTCATCCAAATGCCCTTTGGCTTAGAATTTCATAGCAGGGAATGGCACTGATTGTCAGCCCCAGTTTTTAGCTTTGTTACTCTCCAAATGGAAGCACTTAGTTTTGTTGTAGTAAGGATTTAAAGAATTTCTGTGTAAACTCCCCAAAATAATACAAATCAACTCCAAAAACATAAGGATTAAAAAATACCAACCGTATAAATTGTCTGGGTAATGAGGGAAGAATTAACTTCATGCCAGTTTTGATGGTTAGCTTCCCGTTTATCCATATAATAACCAAGGATTGGTGAACCTCCACTGTATCTTGGTGCCTTCCAGCCAAGAGTCATTGAATGACCATCACAGTTCAGAAGTGTGATAGCATGAGGATATGATGGGCAAGCTATAAGGAATCAAGCAACATGAGAGTTAAGACAGAGTCTAAAACACAGCAGTGTAGTTGTTTAGCATTTTTTATATTGATTTTGGTTTCTGCAGCATACTGATGTCAGCTGCATATTGGTAGCAAAGTAGTTGGAAAGTTGATAAACAACATTTATTTTGTTACCAGATATCAATGTGGAAACTTTTGAAACATCTGACTAATGTTCTGTCCACTCAGGAAATAGCAAGAATAATCTTTGTTATGGAAGTAGTAATTTCAGCAAGTCCCTCCAGACCAAATATTATGCTAGAAGATGGAGATGGATCAGAACATTTCCAGCTAAGAAACAAATAAGCTGCTCAAGTTCTTATAGAATACAGTAAAAAGCATCCAATAATAATGAAAAGGGCTATGAACTTGAAAGAAATTAAGTCATATGACTGACTTATCTATGGCAATCATATTTTTTCCACCCTATCCTTGTACTATATGCCTTCTTCAGATTGTGACTACTTTTCTGTCCTATATGAAATAGAAAATATTTAGATTTTCACTAATTTAATCTATGTTGAGGTAGAAAAATAATTTCCTTCATGAGTTTACCTGCATGGGTTTACTTCATCGGTAGTAGCACAAGCAGAAATGTCACCCAGTCATCTTCCTAGAGATGAAGAAAACTCTTTTTCCTGAGCCTTTTATTCCCCTGCTACTAGCAAGCACTCCTTCTGTCAAACAGTTTTGCACTTGCCATCCATGCTTGAAAATTTGCCCAAAGATACCCCTTTCTTGACACTGGTGTGCAGCAGTCAGTGCAGGCTAAGCACCTGGCCCTGAAGCTCATCTGATATTTTCAGCTGGATTACCAGTATAACTTGAGAGAATGTAACGTACCTCTTTTGGAAGAGACAACATTAGCAAAAGCCCTTAGTAGAGTCCCTGATCTTGTAGCGGTACTAACAATCAGCTTAAAAACAGAGAATAATCAGCAGTACTGGCCTTTTATTCTTTTTTTTTTCAAGTAGGCTTCCTCAGAGTCATGAAATGCATCCTTTGCATTTATTGTCACCTCTTGGTAAATAAGAATGACCATAGAAAACTCTTATAAATGCCCTTAAAATAATACTACAAAAAGATTCTGGCCATGCCAATGTAAGTCACCTATTAACAGACTTGCTAAATTCCTGCTAAGGCTACCGAAATGGATAAAAGCCATCCATATCCCATAAGAATGTGTAAGATCCATGTGCTCTGTGTCTAGTGATATACCCCATGCAACCCTCATCTTCAAAACACACAGTGACCAATAGGTGCAAGTGCATTTACAACATAGTGGTGATAATTGTACAAGTGTTCATGCACCACCTACCCATATGAAGCACACCTCGTCCTAAAAATATCAAATAGAGTAACTTTGTCAGTAACAACCAAATTTATCATCTATTAGCCATTCTGAATTATAAACTTTTAGAGGATTTTTTCTGACAAGTATGTCTGTTGATGTTCTTCAAGAGACAGAGGCCACTCAGCTGGGGAAAAGGTGTTCTATTTTAAATTCTATTTTAAATTCCTTTTTAAATTATTCAGTATGAAATGAAACTCTCCAGAAATGAAAATCAGACCATAGTAGCCCAGACCCATGTACTTTTTATTCTAAATAATTATCCAGCCTTTCAGTATCATTCCCATTGAAGGTTGCACAGTTGATTTTACACTGATATTTTGGTTACAGGGCACCAGTGGAGGTACACTGTGCTTCAACCTGAGGCAGATAAAGGGAATTTTATGTTTGGTTCAGCCACACAGTAATAAAGCTTCCCAAGACTCCTCTAAATGGAGCAGTCTGTTGCAAAACTTTTTTGCCACTCCAAGTCACTCAGAAACTACTTGCCTAACTTATTCAAAATTTAACCTTCTTGCATACAGCCTAGTAGAAGGCAACCTTGTCATTATAGTGCATTTACCCAGTATTTCTAATAGATATTATAAATAATGCTTTTTATATAAGAATTTATTTTCTCTAGAATAGCCAGATGCCAGAGCCTAGACATCATTAAGTTTTTGCTCAATGGCTGCAATATGGCTGTTATAGCAAATCAGATCAAAGGAGATGCTTGCTCAAAATATATGATTCAATCAAGAAACAAGAAGCTGAGTTGCCCAGAATCACACTTACTAAGGGCTGCCTGTACTGTAACAGCCTCCGACTCCTGTGAGTTTTCACTCAGTCCTACAGCATTTGCAGCTTTCACACGGAAGATGTACTGCTCTCCAGTTTCCAAACCGTGAACAACAAACCTGGGTTAAAAAAAATAGCATTATGGATTATTATATTACAGGAACCATTCTATGCTGTTGTTGTAACAGTTAGAGTTTGATTTCAGGAGTGCTTCACAAAGGAAAATATTTCCATGATGAAACTGTAATACAATGATATGCTGTACTACAATATAATTGAATGGGACACTGGAACCAAAGTCATTCATTGGATTGCTAATGCTGATCTAGCAGGTAGAGTGAGATAAAATATAATATAGTCCTTCTGAACTTTGGCTTGCTAAATTGTAATCTATTCTGGGAAGAGACTGTATTTTTTGCTGTACTTTTATAGTCACTATTAAAAATAGTTTTCAATTAGGGTTAGATTTTGAATTCTCTCTTCTTCTCATACTCATGTGAATCAGGTCTGTTTACCTCATAACATGATTCATACTTTAACAAAGGTATTTATTTTATGCTTACTCATGTCCAAGACACTCCAGATCATGTCTCTAAAACTTGCTTATATAACTTGAAGTTATGGAATAAAAAAATAATGCTTCTTTTTGGAGAAAAAAAAAAAAGAAAAGAGAGAGAGAAGTGGAAAGTCTGCCATCTGCCCTACAATTTGAAAATTTAACTCTAAATCTGCAGATTGTTTTAATTCACGTTCATTCCATATTATCTTTCCATTATAATACCATGCCTTAGCATGTAAATTGGCTTAAAACTATCCTACAACTTTCATACCTCCCAAAAATACAGAAATCTTGCCAATACCTGTTATATTTAATAGGTTTATGGTTACTGGGTTCCCAGCGATTTGACCCCACCACAGAATAGTCAATGTAGTAGCCATATAAATCTTCTTCATGTTTTGGTTTATCCCATTGAACTACAACTGATGTCTTTGTATTCCTTGTGGCCACCACCTGACCGGGTGCAGATGGGACAACTAAGAAAATGAAGAAAAAACATGCAATTAGGAAATACATAAAAGTAAAAGCAATTTGAGCTAGATGAAACACTCTATATTTTTATCATATATCATCACTAGAGTTATGACTTCTCCTACCAAGTTAATATTGTTATATGAGAAATCTATATATTAGTATATTTCTTTCACTCTAAATCTGGATACTGGATATATACATGTGTACAAATATATTTATTTTTCTATTTGTTTACTCAGAATAGTCTAAGCTATGAGGCTCCTTACCAATCTCCTTTTTTATAGGTTTTCTGAGAATTCAGTTAGAATATATTTTAAATATCAGTGTGGGTGAAGCCGTATACATATGAAAATGTTCACTCTTAAAAGTCTTCCTTCAAATAAGAGGTTGTTGAACAGCTCATATCCCTGTAGCACTACTGCATCAGTAAAACATGCACATACACTGTACAGGTATATCATGAGTGTTAAGAAATGCTGCCTTCCAGTCAACTAATGACAATGTTAATTTATAAAATATGAGCTTTTCAGGACAATTTTAAACATATATTTAAATGCAAAGAGTTTAGCTAAACCTAGCTAGATGAATTTTCAGAAGCATAGGAGTATTGGTTGGAAGGGATCTCTGAGGATGATCTAGTTTATTTTATCACAGAGAATGGAATTATCACTAACAATTAATTGGATTTTCCAGTCAAGGGTTTGTCTGAATCTTGAAAACTACTGAAAATGGAGATTTCACAGCTTCCCTGCACAACCTCTTCCATCACTTCACTCTTGCACCTTTTTAATTAAATGAGTATGTCCAGTATAACTTACTAAGCTAAAATTTTTGGCTGTTTCCTCTTTCTTCTGCCATCTGGCATTGCTGAGAACAGTTTGGCACCATCATCGTTGTAAGTCACCAAACTAAACAAGCCCATTTACCTCCACCTCTCTTCAGAGGCCTTAGTCTCTAAAGCCCTGGCCATCTTGGTTGTCATCCAGAGGAACTCTCCAGCTCCTCCACAATCATCTCTCTAGAATAAGGAAGCCAGAACTGGAACCAGTACTCCAGGACCAGCCTTAGCAGCAACAAGCAGAAGTGGATAAAGCTTCCTTTGATCTGTTAACCACAGTTCTCCCTAGGAAATATTAATCTGAGGTTTCAAAATCTAAGAAACTAACGCAATGACTCAACCTAGCATGACAGGTTGAGAGGCAACTACTACCTCCCTATTTAAGGCATTTTAGTTTGCTCAGATTGATATATTGCAGAGAACTACAAGCAGCATGGAACAAAAGAAAGGTATCAGTTTTTTCCACTTGGTCCTTCAATATTAGAATAAAAACTAATACTTACAAGCTAATGTACTTTATGCAATAAATCTGTGAGATCAAATGTGTTCAATCTGAGATAAACATACCTACATTAGAGCTGTTCAGCGTAAATGTCTAAAACCACATGTTCTTAAACCGGCATTATAATCCAAGAGCTAGGGCTTAATTCAGTTACCCAAACAAATTCCTTTAGGGCCATTTTAGAGCATCTGACACTTCTTCGTGCAGCTGTCAGATATGATCCAGGAAATAATATCTACAGTCCTCTGAAATGACAAACCTAAAGCATTTTTAAAGGTACTAGATGTCTGTTTAGCCAGTTAAACTGAGTCTCTGAACAGTGGTTGGTTGAGTCCTGAAATTTGATGCAGACACTCCACAACTAGGTGCCATGGGGCAACTTATGGCAATATCAGTCACTTTATTTTCCATGCTCCAATTGCCACAGTGAGAGCAGAGGCATCTAGTGCACCTGTGGGTACCTACATGGAAACACCTAAATTTAGATTTTAGTCTCAAACTGAATACTCTTTTACTACTCAATTCAATTGCATCATTTTAAGCATCATTTTGGATGGCCTAAAATACTCCCATCCATTCTCTATTTTCTCTTCATAAGCTGCCCATAATTGCTGTGTAATTATTACCATCCCCATGAAGTTGACTCAACTACTCACAAGAACAGCAAACGACCCTACATGAAGGCAACTAAAGGGAGCCATGTGTCTGGTTTTTTATAGCTCAAGTGGTAAGCACTATTTCTGAAAATACTCCTGCAGTTTCTCTTTAAAATAGGTCTTCTGCTTTGGGCTTTATTTAAAGCTGTCTTTTATTCAGAATGAAGTGCATTAAGCCCTAGTGGCTATCTTATTTTATGTACTAAGCGAAATAAATACAGTGCTTTTCTTCACTACCTTGGGAGATCTTGAATGGTTTAAATAATTTATATGCGTTAATGAGACATCAAATCAAGAATATATAAAAGAAAAATGCTTTTATCATGCAGAGGTACAGATCAAGCTGAAGGATTATATTTTTTAACAATGGTATAACAGATACAGTAAATATTTTTTATATTACTAGCAAGTGTCCTGGTGAGTTAGGTGCACTTAACAGTAACAGCTATCAATACATGGAGCTGTCATATGTGATCTCTTCAAAATTGCAAGAGCAAAACAAATATTTGAAAAACAAGACGAATAGTCACTCCCTAAGTTTTCATCTGTTTTTCTGAATATGGTCCCAGGATAAACATTTCATTTTCTTTTGGAAAATTACCATTGAATATGTAGTTGTATCTTCCCCTGACCCCGAAATCTACTCATCTGCATGCCACAGTAATTCTTCACCAGCAGTAATTTTCAACTTAGAATACTAATAAGGAAATGAAAGGCTACCTTATCTAGCTCAAACTGTAGGGACTTAGGTCGTATATAATTACCTGAGTCAGACAATATAATTATCTAAGTTAGCAGTTAACCTGAATTATCCTATTGTTTTGGAAAGCCACATTAATAGAGCACTGAAGAGCGAATAACTAAAAATAATTTCACATTTTAGTGATTATTGTTTTCAGTAAGGAGAATTGTGAACTTTAGGAAAATTTTAGAAAGTTTTTAAAATTTAGCAACTTGATCTTTTTGAAAACCTTCACAGAATTGAAAAGAAATAAAGTCCATTAGTATTACTGTAGTTACATTAATCTAATTATAATGAGGGCTATTTCCATTTTGCAAAATATCTACTGGTTTTAATATTAATGTCTTACAATTGATGCCTTACCAACAGTATCTTGTGGTTGAATGGGTTCTGTGATTTCAGATGGATCACTGATGCCATGTTTGTTTGCTGACAACACTCGGAAAACATATGGTTTTCCTTCTGCAAGGTCAAACACTGCATAGCGAGGAGATTTTACTGCAACCTGTGCATTGACTCTTTGCCAACTTCCACTGCCAACCATGGACTAAAAAAAAAAGGAAAAATCTGTGAATCATTTCTGTGAAATGTCAAAAACTGAACATATTGCTGTATTGCATCTTATCATGAATTTATTTAAGAGCTATGAGAGAAGGATCACTCTCAAATGCCTCAAATATATGCAAATTCCCATAGCTCATGCATGCCATTACTCTTCAAAAGGTCTGAATACCTCACTGTCTCCCTGCATGTCTCGACTTCAATACATGCCCACTTGTACATACAGCCAGCCTTCAGTCAGGGCCATGACTGTCAACTGTGATTGATCTCAAAAGAATTACTCTCATACTGTGATTGATCTCAAAAGAATTACTCTCATTTCCTGCAAAACTCACTTGAATACCCAAAGGTGTGGTATCAAGCAAGAGAGGTCTAATCCAAATTCTGCAGAAAGGTAGAGAGGGAAATGTTACTTTACTCACTACTTTATGTATTCTGTTGAGTAATGTCGTCTCCCGAAAAGCATTTATCAAATGAAGTAATTACTTTTGAATATTCTCAATGCAGCAGCTGAGCTTATCATCACCACAACTGCACTTGGAGGAGTGCCAGCAAACCAGCACTCCAAAAGAAGTCTGCTGTCCATTAGATTTCCCACATAAACCGTTTACTCTAACCAAAAATTAGTCATGGAATCTTTCAGAAATTTTAGTAAAACCCAAGTCCCCAATAAACAGCTTAAAGAAAATTTCTTTGATGTACAGAAAGGTGCATACAAATCATATGTTTATAAAATTTTGGAACAGAGAGCCTGGGAACCAAACCTGATAGACTGTGAACTTCTTAGAGGAGGAACAGTGTTTCATGTGTGCTTGGAAACTAACCTGTAAATAATGAAGACTACTACAGATATAATAAAATGTAAATTACTGGAGTCCATATATCAAAATCTTTTTCATAGATACTCAACCCACTTAGTGTTCTCAACAGAAAAAAGAAACATAACATTCATTTCCTTCATAATAAAAACCTGGAAAGTATGAAATAAATGTTATTTTGCTATATATTTTACTTCCTGCCATAAAAATCATTAATTATTGCATTTCATTTTCACAGAGGAATGAAATAGTGTCACATTCTGATCTGCTGTTTGATGTGATTTATCTGCTGAATAATGATTTTAAGAGAATGTGGCCCTTTATAACCTAGAAAACTCATTTCTATTTTGAGGTTCTTGAAGCCTTTACAAATAAATTTTTATTCTTCAGGACTAAGTCTTCTTCATTTGAAACAAAATAATTAGAAACTCTGGTTTTCTAAATTAACAGATGACTGTGGATAGTAAAAAGCAAACATTCCTCTATGAACTAGGTTATATATATTAGTTATTTATATGCAGAAATATTTTAGATTGAGGTATTAATTAGTATAACAAAAAGTTATTGCTGGAAAACAAGAAGATAATGTATATTTTTCAGTTCATACTTAGAATGAAATTCAGATAACCAAGTGTAGGTGTCCACTCAATGGAAATCTACCTCTGAGCTTTTTAATCTGGGCTATTTCTGCATTTTCAAGAAATAATAAGGTATTTCCATGACATGAGCTGCTTCAAAATCCTTAAGTCAATATGCTTGACTTTTATAGATGAGAGCAGACATATGTAGCTGAGAATAAGTGCAAGGAAGACATGCTAATTTATTGCTAGAAGGAAAAACTAGACACTTATTTCTACAGAAATTTTCATTACTTCTTTTGAATGTGAAAGGCAGAGTAGGAGAAATCACGGCCATGCTTGCTGAAAAACTTAACTAGTGACTGGTCTTCATTTTACACCAATTTGTTCAACATCCAACAGCTAATGGATGATCAAGAATGTAGAAATGAGCTATAAAGGTCTTTTGAAGTGGAGATTCTTCATTTATCTAAGAAGGAAAAGACAAGATGAGTTCTGGAGAAAGAGGAGTGATAGGAACAGAATGGCTGGGAGATGAACTGTGGAGGAATGTGCAGAATTCGAGATGTAAGAAAACAACCTGCATAGTAAGGGCCTGAGAAAAGGCTGTAACGATATTCAAGATGTAAACTGAATGTGTGGCAGTTTTATGGACAGGTTTAGTGTTTGTGGATAGTTAAGAGAGAGGATATGGTAGTACCATAATTCATAAGAGCTAAGTATAGCTTGACAAGTAAGAGTTTTAGAGGTCAGGTACAAGGCTCATTTTACCTACTGGAAAAACTTTGTAACAGCCCGCTGTAACCCACCATAATTTGGAAACCTGGCTCATGGACAGATTTATCTAAATTTTAGTCACTTAGGTGGGTAAAGAACAAACCTCTTTTACTGTGATCACAGAAATCTGCTTTCCAAAAGTGAAGATTAAACTAGGAATCAATTTTATTTCTTGGCCTTCCACCAGACTACCAGAAATTTCCCTTTATTACAGACAGACTGAAAACTTACAATCCTGCCTGTAGGAAACTTAAAATGTTTCTTTTCCACTTTTTTAAACTGCTAATTTACACAAGTAGTTTGTTCCCATTTTAGACAGCAGAAAGCAAACAGCATAGGGACATCCTTTTTCCCAGACCTTGAATTTCAGTGCTTATTAAATCACGCAATAAGACATTTGATTATTCATGCTTGTCTAATATCCCATTTCCAAATCCTGCAAGACCACAGAAAGTGTTAGTTTTATTGTTCATTCTGCAGTTCTGAAAATGGGTTGAAGGTAATTGCACACAGCAATGAAGCACCTTACAGCAGAATGCCACTGCACAGTACAGTACCTTCTCAATGAAATACGTCAGCGGCTCCCTGCCACGGGGAACAGGTGGATCCCAGCTGAGTACAACATATGTTTTGCTGATTTCCGAAGCATGTACATTGGTGGGAGGGCCTGGTATCTGAACATGCCCTGTAAGAGTAATAAATGTAGAGAGTGTTAAACAGCAGATGAACCCCCAGGGTCAGCACTCATGCTGAATTCCCAACCTGCAGTGCAATGCCCAGCTATTAGGGGCTTGGATGTCAATCTTTGACATTCACTTGCTCACTTCAATTAAATTTTGATAAATAAAATTGCAGTATTAATAGCTGGTTACTTACTATTTCAATAAATGTTAAACATGCCCCCTGAAAACCTGTGCATTTGTCTCATTTTTTTTTCTTTGATCACATCTTAATTACTTTGATCTGCTGGTAAAAAGCCTCATTGTATGCAAACATGAGATTTTTCGATCAAAGACAAAAATCTAAAGAGTTAGTATGAGAAATTAGAATCGAAAAAATATCTGGAAGGGAAGTACAACAAGGAGAAAAGCACCTTTAAAACAAAGAGGAAAGTAGAAAAAGGAGTAGAACCTATTAGCAATGTATCCTGTAACATGATGATATTACCAGCTGTGTAGTCAAAAGCTCTTGTAAAATCTGTGAATCAGAGATGCCACCACTCCTCTGGTGGCTCCAACAGGTAGTGTGGCCTGATCAAACCCCTCTCACTCTGCAGGGGTTACCAGGAGTGTCAGAGAGAATCTGCCTACCCTGGGCCAGGCTGGAAGAATTCTGCATGGCCCTTTGTGGTCCCACTCACCCACAAGCATGTGAGAAAAAGCTAGTTCCATAATCCAAGGAATTACAACGGTGTAAAACAGCTCCAGATAGGAGAGGCTCAGAACTGTGAAGGACCACTACACAGGCAGAGCTACACAAGCTTCCTTTTGGTAACACGTCACAAATAGCAACTCAAGACACCTACAAATATTTTATTTTATGGCTTGTGATGAAGAAAACAAAAAGTTTTGTTCATTGAAGGTACAATTTTCCATTTCTCAGGCTAGCAAAGAGCATATATCCCCTAAATGCTCAAGATTTGACATTAAAAAAGAGAAAAGTGTTTCAATAATTATCTCTAAATCATGGAAGTTATGTTTTAACAGTTTATAAACATCTGTAGAATGAACCAGGTTCAAAATGTACACTGATGTTATTTCATCATATATATTTCCCAATCAAAATCAGATTTTTTAAAAGCAAACTGACATATCCAATGAAAATTTATTTCTCTTGATGCTTTCTATATTTGATTTCCTAAAACTCTATATTTTCTTTCAGAAAGGCACATGAATCAACTGAGTTTAAGAAAAAATTACCAACATACAGTCAAGAAAATTACAATAATCCTTCACTTTATAAAGTCAAAAGGTTTCCAACTGGTTTCACATAACTAAATCTCAACATGTTTTCTTACATTCTTGAAAAAACCAAAGCTACCATACTTTGTAATGATATAACATGATGGCACAACCTACTCTCAGAATGAAACATCATCCTGCACTAAATAGGAAAACCATTTGTGACCTATGAGATCGCTCTTTCAGAAATAGCCTCCAATCTTGCAGATGAAAGTAATGATCTATATAAGCAGTGGTATTTGGATATTCATATTCCTTTATTAAATACACATATCCATGTAACAGAAATCCAAATATCATTATTTATGCCTATGTCTGAGTGGCCATTTACTGCCTCTGACCATTGTCAGGTGATTCTGAGAGCAGAAGGACATTCTGAGAAGTCAAACAAGTACATTACTTATAATCTGATCCCATAATTTGATTCTGGTCCTATAATATCCATGTCAATTTATTTAGGGTACCATTGTAAAGATAGAGAAACTTTATATGTCCTGTCCATGAACTGGGGAAACCATTTAATATCTGATTCTCCTTCGAACTACATCTGTCCTCAGGTTGTTTCTCTTTTACTATGTTACTATTGGAGTTACAACTTTATCACCTTTGTGCAAGAGAGCAGACAGACTCCCTCTTTACTGCTGAGCCATTATAGCTACCTGTTTTGACAGTTTAAGTGTAAAGATCATTATTCAAGGCTAAAAAACAAAGCACCATATAGGGAAACAATGAAAACCAGAAGCAATTCAGACTTTATCTCAAAAGTTGGCAGTGATCTCTCTAATTCTCCTGAGGAAAGAGTATATATAGTCTATAACCTTAATGCTAAGAACAACTTCTGTGTTAAAATAGTTATATTAGTTAAAGAGTTCAGATGGATTGCATAAGTTTTTATGAAAATGGTGTGGTCAGAGCATCACAATACATACAAAAGGACTATATTCAGCTCCCAGAAATACAGGAAGAAGGGAAAGGTGGGCAATCAAATGCAATGTTCAGCCTCTTAAACTCAGATTAGCACTAGTCAAAGCAAAAAGGTGAGGACATGCTGTCAAAATGTAATATAAGTTGTGCAGTTGAGAGTGTGATGTTCTCCGCCCTTCTAAACCTCACCTTTCACTTGTGCTCTTTCAGCCTTGCAGCCAAAATTTCTGTCTTTATTTATTAATATAAAGACTATACTCACTAGATGGATTTCTTTTCAAGCTATGTTTCTAATTAAAATGCTAGATTCCTGGAGCATAAACAGATGGACTGAAATTATAGAAATGCTACATACCTTCAAGGTCATCCTTACTGATCACAATCTTTCGCCCTTCATCCACATGAATAGCTGTCAATCAAAATATTCAATTAGTTTTTCAAATTAGTTCAATATATTTACAAATTTTGCAAATTATTGTTCATCACCTGTTCAAAAGTCTGCATACCTCCTTTTTTATAATGTTGTTTTTAAATCTTTCCTGAAATGGAGTCAACTCGAAGTTGTACACTGATTTATTCACTTTCATAGGAAAACAGAGCATGATAAGACAGTGCTATTTAAAACTGTGCTAAAAACCAAGATTCATAGTCACAGTCTATGGATTTGATTCTGGAGCAGATGAGTAACAACTGTATCATGAACTGGACTTGTGTTATAGGAAAAGCAAAGCAGACACATGTAAATAAGGTATACGTATGGAAACAGTGCATATTCAACTCAGATTTTGCAGGCAGCATTGGGGTAGTGCTCTGAATTCTTCCTAACTACTTTAATTCTCCTCTGAATTAAAGGAGCACACAAAACAGAAGGTTATATACAGAATCTGCACAGGACGAGGCTTAATCAGTAAAATTACTCCCCAGAGCAAGCCAGCTTACACTATTCATGGAGAAGCTCTCATAAGGCTACTTTGTAGTCTGTAGCAAGATATTCAATCAAAGGAAGAAATAACCTCTATTCCTTAGGTTAACTAAGCAAACAGAATCTTAAACAAAATAAATTTAAAAAGAAAGAACATCAAATATTCAGTATCTGTTTAGCCTTGCATAACCTACTTTGCGTTCTCTCCAGGTCAACAGGGTCAAGCGCTGCAACTGGTTCAGAGGCTCGGGAAGGTCTGCTAATGCCAGCACTGTTCACTGCTCTTACACGGAATATGTAAGACCGACCCTCGTAAAGACCAGTCACAGGGTACTTGCAGACTTTTACAGGAGCATCATTGCACTGGACCCAGTTTTCCAAACCTACTTCACATCTTGGAATAGCAGAAGAGAGCATTTATCAGTATTATCTCACAATAAATATGCACCATCTTTCACCACAGAAGTAATCCTCACTAAGCTGAGGAACTAAACCATACACCTCATTAATGAAAGTCACACACTGTTCACACTATTCTCTAATCAGACTACCAGTTCCCAACCTGTTCGTATTTTTCCATAATGCAAAGGTCATTTTTTTCCCATGGTTTTGGCCTTTACAAATCTCTCTTCTTCCCTTCTGTTTGCTTCTCTTTCTTGTCTTATAAAGAATAAATTATTCACTTTTATTTTTAACGTGCATCTTCACAGAACATGATGAAATTGCAACATTCACCTAATCTTTTCACTCTTTTCCTTGTCATATTTTCAAGCAAACATCTTCATGCCAAAATGCTTAGGCCACAGAATTTAGAAGTCATCAAGAAGCAGAGTGATGTCCTCATGCTGCCTTCTTTATGTGTACATATATGGTTTGTGTCCTACTACCATAAACTTTTGTATAGAAGACTTTTTGCCTTGATATTGCAGGCAAAAATAGGGTCATGATCAAGGGCTCCTTGGCACTGCAGTAATCCAAGCAACATGTCAAAAGGCACATCTAACTAGATTACACACAAAATAGGTGAAACACTCCTATGATATATGCACTACACAAATCGGATATAGATGGCAGAGCCCCAGGTCTCCAGTTCTTTTCCTCATGCTGACTGCCATTTACAAACCAACACTTTCCAGCAATTCCAGACAGTTACCACTCAACCAGACCAAATTACAGGGTAACAAACAGTAATGATCTGCAAATGTTGCTTTTAAGTGAAGAGCAATATACAGTATGAAGTAATTTCAGCAATGTTTTTGCTGACTGCCCATTTCAGACATAAGGGTCAGATGTTCTGCTCTGGCTAAAAGGGCTAAGCATGCACTTCAGTGGAAGAGACATGCAAAACAGCATTTGGATCCTCTGTTCCCCAGCTGCCTGCACTGAGCTGAAAACCCAGCAAAGCGCAAAGCTGACTCAAGGAGAGAAGACTGCTATTCTGATTTAAACTATCAGCTCCCGGGAGCCCAGGCCTTGAGCTTCTGATGTACTACATTTAAGACAGAAATAAAAAGATAATGCAATAACTCCTAGATTTCAGCTTTTGCAGTATACAGATTAAAGAGACTAAATCTAATTCAAGGTGCCCATGGATGCTAGCTTCTATAAATTAAATACTGTCAGGGCTCTTTCTCTGATTCGTCCACATCCATACTATCGAACATTTAAAGTGTCTGATGAAATGTGTCTGCTTGCAAATGATTACTTGGAATGGCCTCCAGCCCCTGCTAACTCCCAGACTGTGCCCAGAATTGCCTGGGAAAGCATTATATCATCTGGGCTAAAACTTTGCCAGGGAACAATCTAGTAATTTAACACAATATGTAACTAAGTTCCAGTGCCAAGGGTCTGTAAAAACATAGCTAAAGAACACAAGCATTGCGGAATATAATGGTAATTCCTTTTCTCTTCAGTCTACACATTTCTGGCAAGTAACAAAATTAAATAAATCCTAATGTTTACATACTTGTCAACAAAATATCCAATGACTGGGCTCTCACTGGTTGTGTTCGGTGGTTTCCAGGTAACAATTACATAATCTCTGTTAGCATCATGGCATTTAACATCCATCGGTGCCCCTGGTGCTCCTGCAATCAATGCATCAGCATCTGGACCACAAATAAAAATAAATCAGTTTTGGCCCTGACTCCTCTGAAATACATCATAAAGGCAAAGTGAAGATTTCCATTTCAGTGTGCTATTTGTTTATATGAATGGAAGCCTAAATTCACTGCAATAATGATCCATAATGTCTATATATACACATAGATAAAAATGTTCAGGGATATTTTTGAGGACAGAAAAGCTGTTTAGGCATGAAACACCTATTACTTTTCATGTGAATTAAGTTCTTCAGGAAACAAAATGTCCTCAGGAGCATGTTCCTCTTGAAGCTCCCCATTTGCTATTTTTTCTAGTACAGACTGCTATATACAAACCAAATGACTATAAAATACCATAAGCCTGGATTTCTTTTGTATTTCAATCATTACATAGGATTGTTTAATAAAACTAATAAAACTATCCTATATACTTCTTTTCATTTCTCCTCAAGAAACAGATTAGAATTTTACCTCTTACAAACAGGTAGGCACTGCATTCACTGATTCCACCTTTTGTAATCATGCGCAGGGTGTATAAACCTTCATCATCTTTATTCAGATGAGTAAAGGAAAGAGCTGCCTGGCCTTCTCCAAAATACAGCTTTGTCCACTTGGAGTCCTTTATCAGCACATCTGGAAGAGAGGGCCCATCAGACATGTTGCTATGCTGCCAGAACAACTTACATCCTAGTGCAGTTCTCTGCTAGTCAGGAAAACAAGCCAACATTTATGCCAGTTTTATTTAGAGTGATACTGCTTGGACCATATGAAAACTCTAGAGAGTAAGTTGCATCTTTCTAAATTTATTTGATCAGTGAACTTTAGAGAATGTGAGGTAAAATACTATGCTATGCAGTGCCAACAACATAATGCCCATCACTATTTTTTAATACGCTGAGAGAGAAAAATTTTATCCACATTTTGAAACAACAACAGGAAAACCTGCCATACCCTTTAATGAATACAGTGTAGAACTTTATATAATTTTTAATAAGTTTGGCTTCCTGTTCATGTCAAAAGTCAAATTACTCAATTTCTTACTCCAAATTTAAAAACTAGATTTCAGTTTGATCTGAGGACTGCTATAAATATACACCAAACTTTAATCTAGAAGCCATGCCTTTTGAGCATTGAATAAAATTAAATTTAAATCTCTCGAAGGTGAGAGGTGGTGACCCATGATTAATACAAATTAAGCTGATTGCCTAGAGAAACCAGAGCAAAAGAATGAACAGGATATTTTATGTTAGCCAAGAGACTTTCTGATATTATCCTTTTTAATAACTGATTGGATTAATTTTGATTTTTAACTCCGTAAGACCTATTACATACTAATTTATTGTAATCAGTGCAGTAGAACTGTATTTAAAAGAGCTGAGTATCTACGAATATCTATTACGCTATTGCTTAAATACATTTTGGAGCAGACACTCAAACAATTGCAAAGAAATCAGTTTACCCACCTACCAGCTGAATTGCATAAGAAGGTATAAAAAATGACACATATTCAGATAATAAAGCATCTGGAAGACACACTTCTAAAACTTACAGCAGTAAGTTGCATAATCACCTAAGTGTAGTTGTTTCATGAGAAGCATACAAAGTAAATTCAACCACATTCCTTCCCATGAGATCCTTAATCATGAGATCCTTACCTAGAAAATCTGAGTGTTCCCTTTCTGTCATATATGTCACAATGGTACTCAGACTTTGTGTGGAGAGACATGAAGTATTTTAAACTAAATCATAAAATATCTTCCTCTAGAAACTTCAACCAATGCATGAGCTCTGTGGAAAATCCTGAAGAAAAAATAACCTGAAAAGCCCCTTTGAAAAACTAGTCATTTATTTAGACTCCAAGCTTGAGCTGAATGGTAGCCACCCTGGTTTAAACATAAAGATATTTTAAGCAAGGCTGTAATGTCTATTAAGGCCAGAAGAATCCATTTCCGTGCTTTATATGTACCTGAGATGGGAAATTGAGTAGACAGTTCTGTTTGGTAAGAGCAGAAAAACTTGTCTCCCTGACACAAGGCCAAAGACCCACCAGAAGTCAGCAGCTGCTCTCTGTTTTTTAATGAAGGATGGATGAAATGACTTTCTAGGCAAGACAGTATGAGTAAATTTTGGAGGTCACAAACATATTTAGAAGTTCTAATTGCAAAAGTATTCGTACACCTGCCATCACAGTAATATTACAAGTTCTCACTACTGCACTCAAATTCACAGTCCATTCATGCGTTGTGTTCTGTTACTTCTCCTAGAATTGATCAAAGGATTAACCTGCAGCAGGCTAACCCTCAAGGCAGCATGTCTCAAGCTCCACATACTGTTTTCAGTGCATGAGACAACTTCCATAATACATTACTCTAATAAAAATTCATACAAAGAGTGGGGAACTACTAGATACTGAAATTTCTTTTCATTATGTACTTTGTTCTTTGAAATTTTAGCTAAATTTTTGCCACCAGGATTTTTCCCTCTGAAGTCAATTATTTTATTCCAGATTACAGTATATATGGCTGAAGAATGCTGGTGCATATAGCTTTATAGAGTTTATATTGGACTAGAGATCAATAAGTTCCTGCCACCGACTGAGTTCATATCCAGATTAGATATAGGTTCCTGAAGTATTATTTTTAGTTTCAGTATCTTAAATTTTTCTTTTAGTATCTTAAATTATTCTAAGTGAGTCATGAAAAATAGACATCATATTCATGTTTGTGAAATCCAAAATCACTTTAGAGGGTTCAATTCAGCTGATTTATATGTCCCTAGGAGTCTAGTAGACATCCCCAATAAGGCTCACTAGCATGAAGCTTATTTATGCTAGATAAACACATATTTCTCGTGTGTATAATTATTAGAAGTAAATCATACATATCCATCTCAACACAAACTGGAAAATAAAGAAAAAATACTTTGTGTTAATGAAAGAGTAAAATCTCTCAAAAGAACCAAAATGTCAAAAGCACATAATGTTGAAAAAATTATTACCCTTCTCATTGCTTACAATTATGCATTGCCTCCAGCTCTAAAAAGACTCAACAAAGGTAACTGTAGCATATAACAAAGGTTCATAGTGCATCAGTTCTTGCTGGGTCTAGGAAAAAGTTCTGCCGGTTGGTGCACCTGTACACCTCTCGAAAATATTATGATCCATGTACATACAATGAAGAACAAACCTAAGCTTCTTTGTAGCATCTTCATTCATTTAACATACATAGAATAATGGAATGACACTCTATCTAACTACCCAGGTAAACCTGTTGGCTTTAAACAGATCAAGTATTCATCTCAGGGAATTATCTTGGCGTTATGAAAGCACAAAGAGAAAGGGCTACCAACTTTTGTTCACCTATCCACAGTGCAAAAAACCTCATTATTGCTAAAAAATGGAACAATATTGGGTATGCCTTGAAAATTAGCCGTTCTTCATTGCTGCAGTTTCAAACAAAATATGACAGATTTGGTACCTTGAGAAACTGTGCCCAGTAGGACAAAAAGTAAAGGTCCCCTTGAAAATTATGGCTCATGTCAGAGTCAGGTGAGTGATTCTTTATAGTCATAAATATCCTAAAGTGTACAGTGAAATCCCTGTACGCTTCAGTGGGAACAGAATTTGGGTTCAAGAAGGACCCTTAGATTTTAGGTTATTCATCACCAAAAAGAAAAAAAAACACAATTTCTATTATTTCCTTTTATTTTTTTATTTTACTAACATCTAATAGGTCCATCACAATGAAATATCCGCCGTGATAGACAAATAGGAATGGAAGAGTAAGTAGCAGTTTGTTCCCTGAAGGATCATATGTAAATCTATGTAAAACTATGACATACATGAAACAAAAGGCATTGTGAGCAGCAACAAATCATCCTTTTTCTGATTTTCCTAATCTTGAATTTTTTTTTCTCTTTTCTTGTCTTATTCATCTTACTGTCATTTTTTAGTTTATTCATTACAGTCCAAAAAGCAGTCTTGGGAGTCCACCATTCTCAAATGTAGTCCCTTTTGCAGAAAGTCCCACCATTTACAAATAATCAAGGCTTTCCTCAAATCCTTAGGCAGAATAATTACTTTAGAATCCTACACAAAGATTGTGGTGGGTGAAAAGTGATGACCTAAATATCTATAACAGGCTGCTATTCATTAGACTAAGCACCTGGTTTTATGTTTCAAAACCCTTTTCTGGTGCTCATGCAGGGTTTGTGTACCATCCACTGGACTATATAATATGCTTAGTGATGTTATTTTTAATACTTTCTGGTAAGACTACTTCACTTGGTATAACAATTTTTCACTGACAAAAGAGGGAAGGAAAGGAACCTACCAACACGGCACATAACAGTGGAGCAAAGGCATGTGTATCAGGCCTGGATCCTATAAGCATTTCCCACCTGTATGTAATGTGATTTTAATATAGCTCACAATAAGCTAGATGAAAGTGGAGACCCGTGACCATACCTCAGTCCTTCAAACTTCAGTTTACTGTTCTGTGAGTACCCTTCAGCTCAGTAGTCACAGTATTCAACTATGAACCATGGTCAAATATGAGAACTGAGTTTGGATCTCCACCTAGTCAACAAATGCTCTAACTATGGTGTTATCACATAATATGAGGTTATCTCCTGTTATTGTAAAATGTGTGCCCAAGAAAATGTTGACCAGGTCACTCAATTGATAATGCACATCTATAAATTCTAGCTAGAGATACCTGGTTGCTCTATTCCACATTTAATTCTGAGAACATGTTGTTCTAAGCCTGACCTGTGTCCTCAGTATCTCCTCCAGCATTTTCCAGGTAGCTTCTATTCACTGTAGTAACTTACCATCTCTATACCATTCAACACGAGGTCGTAGTCTTTTCAGCTCTGGAGTGATCAACATAGAACACTTCAAGGTCAGTGTTTCACCTTCAGTTGCAAAAGTGACTCCAAACTTCTCCAGAAACTGGACATCAATATGGGTGAAGCAAACTTCATAGGACAGGGGCACTATGCATGAGAAAATGAAAACATTCTTGAGTACAAGTCAATTGTACTTGGCACAAAAGAGATTGCTGTCTGATCTGAACAGGAGATGGAGCTTTCTGTATGCTTCTCTAGAAATTCATCCAGGAAACCAAGAGCATCTTGCAACAGCTCCTAATGTAACTGAATGTTTAGAAAGCAAAGTCAGAAGAAGCATGTTGCATCTGTTTTTCTCATCGGTAAAACATTACTTTGATCAGAGTACAAAAATTATCTATGGAAATAGGAAAAAAGGCTTACAGTGGAAAGGCATTATCCCAGCTGGGTGAGGCTCTTCATCCTCTCTGAACCCTATAAATAAACATACAATAAACATTAATGACATGAGCATTATATTTCTTTATTGTTTTAATTATAAAGTAGGACTTACTTCTCACAAGCACAGCACAATTAGTTGATGCTTGACCGTGGACATTTGTTGCAACTGCTGAATAGGTAGCGGAATCATCAAAGTCAGCTCTGAATAGGGGAAGGATAAAAGCAGATGTCTCTTTAAGCAAATAAAAATTCTCTTAATAATTGATACTACAAGCCAAGCTATGTCAACCTAAGGAAAGTGTATAAAGCTATTTACTGGTAAGGAAAGTGTATAAAGCTCTTTGCTGGTGTCACACAGTGCAAGACATTGATGAAAGACAATGAGAAAGCCACTGCTGTTCTTAACTGCAGTTTTATCACAGCTTAGTGTGTAGGCTGCATTAACTTGAGCAAACTGGAAATGACCTTTAGAGAATGATCAAAAGAAGATAGCTGGAGAATGCCAGTCAGGCCATTCTCTTTCTGTATATAACCTTCTTCCTTAATCTGTCTTGTCTTTCTGCCACATATTTTAAGAAAGACACATGGAAGAAAAGTACATGTGATGCTTGCAGAAATTACTCCTTCTTTGGCTATTGCTACTTGGTAGGTACTGGTATTTTTCACCTCTCTCATATCTCTTAGTCCAGAGGAAATGAAAAAATAACAGGAAGACTGATCAAAATTGTTTATGTGCATAAATGGTTTGGTTTGTTATATTTTTAGCAAGAAAAAACATTTATTGTGGAAGGATAATATAAACTAATACAGAGCAAAAAACAATTACTTCTTGCAAAATAGGACCCTGTGATGGATTGCCTCACTTACTAAATCCTTCCTTTAAACAAAAGTTACTTGAGCAGATGTTAAGATACAGGTATGAACTTTGATGCCACAATTCTTTTCTGATTTAAAATGGAGTCTATCAGGAATATTTCATTTAGTAGTACATATAATAGAGGTCACTCAAAAATTTTTAATTATAAGATAAAATATTGTGCATGCATGCACTTAGTTTCCCCTCAGAAGAACAAATTTACATCTTCTTGGCAACTTCCAGATGAAGGGGATGAAATTCTGCTTGCATTTTTCTTCTAAGAGGTCATATACTCAGGTGTGGGAGAAGGAATATGTAAAGGTGTTTTATGCAAATTGCATAATAGGATGTCAATTTTAGAGTATGTAGCACCTATCACAGGTCCATCAGACACCAATATATGCATTCTTGCATATATTCTGGACAAGATCATATCATGAAAACAATACTGTCTGTACTGTGATGGCTTAAACACAACTTGATGAAAGTTATATTAAATTGAGGCAACACTTCAGTGACATATTTCACAAAGCATAGCAGTAAAATACAATGTTTACCACACAATTCATTACCAAAGACATACCAGTTAGTCCTAAGACTAGAACACATAAACAAGAATTCTGCAGCCAGGTAGGAATCCATACTACAGTCTCTACAAGCAGAGTAAGTCTGAAAATCAATTTACAAGAATTGAAATCTTAGATTCATAAAATTGGTAAGGTCGATAAAGACTTTTAAGATCATGAAGTCCAACCTTCAACCCAGCACTACCACCATGTTAGACCACTAAACCAATGTCCTCATGGGCCCTATCTAAATATTTTCTGAACACTTATAGGGATGATGTCTCCACCGTTTCCCTTGGGATACCTCTTCCACTGTTTGACAGCCCTTTTCGTTAAAAAACTTTTCCTAATATCTAAACTAAATCTCCCCTGATGCAACTTGAGGCCATTTTCCCTCATCCTGTCACTTGTTACTTGGGAGAAGAGGTCGACCCCCATCTGGCTACAAATTCCTTTCAGGTAGTTGTATGTAGAGAGTGATGAGATCACCCCTGAGTCTCCTTTTCTCCAGGCTAAACTATCTCAGCTCCTTCAGCAGCTCCTCATCAGACTTGTACTTCAGACCCTTCACCAGCTCCATTGCCCTTCTCTGGACACACTCCAGCATGTCTTTCTTGGACATGGACATGCTCCATGTCTTTCTTGTAGTGAGGGGCCGAGAACTGGACACAGGTTTCAAGGTGCAATGTTACCAGTATAAGTACAAGGGATACAGTCCAGGACGTCTTTGGCCTTCTTGTCCACCTGGGCACTCTTCAGGCTCATGTTCAGCCAGCTGTCAAACGGCACCCCCAGGTCCTTTTCTGATGGGCAGCTTTCAAGTCACTCTGCTCCCAGCCTGTAGTGCTGTCCAGGGTTGTTGTGACCCAGTGCAGAAATCTTGGTCTTGTTGAACTGCATACAATTGGCCTTGACCCATTCATCCAGCCCATCCAGATCCCTCTGCAGAGTTTTCCTACCCTCCAGCAGAGCAACACTCCCACCCAACTTGGTGTCATCTGTGAACTGAGCGTGCACTTAATCCCCTCATCCAGGTCACTGAAAAATACATTAATCAGGACTGGCCCCAGTATTGAGCCCCAAGGAACACCACTGCCAGCTGGATGCAACATTCAGAACAGGGATGATATTTAACTTTATTGGCTTGTTTTTATGAAGGATTTTTAAAAAATTGCAATACCTGTTCACAGATCTATATAAAGCTTAATTGTTTCTGGACTTGTTTGAATGCTGTCAGACTTCTTTGTACTATCTTTATTAAAAAAGAACTTTTTTTCTATCCCTGTTCCATGCTATTTAACACTTGTGTAAAAAAATGTCAAAAAGCAATGTAAAACTGCAGCAGAGGCTTATTTCCTAAGGCATATTATAATGTCTCTATACTGAAATATACATAGTTTATCAATTTATAACAGGTACAGTGTTTTGCTATAATATAACAAGTTAAAAACAAACAAAGCAGCTCAAAAATGTCGTACAAGCAGAGCATTGCAGAATTAACTGTTCTGGAACTGTAAAGCATTTTCATCACTCTGCACTACATCCCTAATTTAAAGGATCTACATATAGAATATGCAGCAAATAGTTTATAAATATACTATATAGTACCTGGTGTAGTATTAGCAAATTAAACAGTGTTAGATCACTCATCCCCAGAAACTGGATCCTGATCACGCTAGTGTTGATGTGTTAGAACAGCCCTTGGCATGCCTTGGTGTACTACAGCTCGCCAAAAGGATTCCCACACACAGCTCAGGAGACAGTAAGGGAACTTTTCCAGAAAACAGTCTGGATGTCTGGCAGTCCTGCTCTGAAGGATAAGAGAATTAGTCTATCCCATGCCAGGAGGTCACTGTGGCAGAGGATGTCTTTAATTTGCTCTGTCAGGTGGATACCAGGAGTAGATTCCCTAGGCACTGATGGCAGGTATATGCCATAATGTGCCCTGCAGGCCTTGTCCACAGATACATGCCCTATGAAGGCTTCCTGTCCTTCAGCCAACTCACCATCTTGCTAAAGACCTACCAAGGTGCACAGTGTCTTCCTACCATCTACACGTCCAGGTTTCTCCTGGATGAGCAAGGCCCTCCAGGAGGATGGTGCACACCTACACCTGGAAAGGTATTGCTGGGGGAGCCAAGCTGTGTTTGCTGATAAGGTGCTGATCTGTCCCTGGGTTGTACATGATTTAGACAGCATACAGCACACATGTACACCACCATTGCTGCATTAGGCCATTCCCTCACATAAACAAAGCATTAGTGTCTGTCAGATCCAAATTAACTGCTCTTTAATATTTTGGTGTTACTTTGGACTGTTGACAACAAAGATAAAAAATCAGCATAGCTTGACTGAGGTTAACACTGATTAAATCTCACTTTAAACCAGTTGTCATCTGCTGTCAGGGTTGTCTTACATTGGATTTAGTATGTAAAGAGCAATTTATTGTTAAACAAAAGGTGGCATAAAAATAATCCAGAAACTAGTGAATCATGTATTATGAACTAACATGAGGTCCCAGACTGTTAGACCATTAAAAGTGTCAGAAATTTAAAGTTATAATAACTGAAAAGTTGTCTCCCTAAAATGAAAAAGCAGAATGGCAGACACCTGACTAACTTTTCAAATGTATATGTATTTATATATGCTCGTCTCAATCCCCTCCTCATATTTTTGCTCTCATAAGGAAGAGCAAAATACATCTCTTGATGAGATCTTTGTTTGTGATGGGGTCCAAGGTAAAGAAAACAAAATATGACCCTAAATGTTTCTAGAACACACAGGAGATTCACAAAAGGGTTATATCTTTAGCCCAAAGAATCTCAGTATCTGAAAAGAAATTATTTGACAAAAGTAAATGATAGAATTATAATTCAGTTACTCAGGGAGAACAAAAGAAGGAAGTTACTGACCAAATATATGATCACACTTCAACAACATCCTTTGGTTTTTATGAAGAGAGATGAGCTACTTAGAGCTTTGATGAACATACACGCCAAGCATTTTCTGCTATTTAAGAGGTCATAACAACTCTATCCATTTTCTTGAGGTTACTGCTTTGAAAGCCATTTACAGTTCCTTGTTATCATCACACACCTGACACTCCAGGAAAGAAATAAACCATCTTAGATAAACTAGTATTCATTGAAATGCCTTTAAATCTTATATTGGAAGTATAGGGGGGTTGTGGGTTAGAGCTAGACAGCACTTTGTTTAATACCCACTCTGAAGAAAGATGGACATGATGGCAAGTTACATAAGGTTCTGATTTTCCTTTTGTGCCAGATAATGCTCAGATTGAGGATTATCCTGAAAACTATCTGTTTTCCTGTATGCTAAATCCCCTATATTTCCTAAATTGCACTGTAAAATGCATTGAGTCAAGACCAGTTAGAGACTATATTTGGAGTACCATAAAGGCAAGGTGTGGTCTCTCCAAAAGTTATTCTTGCATCATGATGGAGAACGTGTTTTCCAACCTTTACAAAGGTCAGATAAAATATGCATAAAGTACATTTAGATAACATGAAGTGTGAGTACAGAGCTGTATCTCTCCCAAGATACTAATACTTTTTGTGAAAATTAAATTGCTCTGAATCCACATGAGGTTCTGAAGTGCTAATGTTTATGTGGGGAATATTCCCCAGGCAGATAAATCTATTTAAAATGCATATATTCATCCATCTGCCTAGTGTAGATTTAAACACAGGAGTTGAGTGAAATAACATTTTTGCCTGAATTAGAACACAATTCAGTGCATGTCAAGAACAGGAGGCAGAATGTAGTAAATCGCAGAGTTAAAAACACTTCCTTTGAGTCCAAATGACAAAATTTTCAGTGTTAAGGCTATATGACATCAAAGTGTTGAAATACTCTAGAGAATTGCCACCTCATGTGTTGGTTCTCCAGTCAGACTTAATCTTAATCTGACTGATTCCTTCTTTTTTTTTCTTTGTTTTTCTTTTTTTTTTTTTTTATTTAGGGAAAAGGAGGCCTCTCTTATGGAGTGGCCACTTTCTCAAGCTCCCAACTACTTCAGCTTATAGGGGACAGTGACTGCCAGGTCAGAAAGTCACATACCCTCTTATTTGGGGCCTGTTTGCACTTCAGCAAGGAAAGAGTGATACACCCTTCATGCTGCCTATATACTCACTGGCACTGCATACCATACTGCATACATGCTGCAGTTTATGACCTATCATCCCTGCACAGTCCAAGGCTCTACGGGCCACGCCGGAGGATGCCTTTGCCGCAGCGCCTCCGCTCTGCTCTGAGTCCGCTCCTGCAGCAGCAAGAGCAGACCTCGCACTCTCCTGCTCCAGATTAAATCATCTCAAGCCTTTTGTGCCTAATCAAACTAAAATAGCACTGTACTGACCGCACAGTGTCATTTGTTAAATGAGAATAGTTAGAAGAGAAGGTTCATTCAATTTTTAAGCTTTTCTTTTTCAGGCAGCGCTGGTGTTGCTGAGGAGTCTGAGGGCTGGCACTGCTGTTGCCAGCAGGTGTTACACTGCACTCTGCTGGCTCCGCCACACTGCTGCTGGTGCAGCCGCAAAACCTCTGCTGCATTTACATGCACTTTTTAAGCCGTGACTTTGTTAAACAGGAAACGGAGAGGACCCTAATAAAAGAAAATCCTGCGAAACTTTGAGCCCTGTATACATGAAACTGTGAAGTCACACCACATTGGCAGTGCTCCGGAAAGTCAAACGCCCTTCCCTGCTCCTTCTACCTTCCAGCTCAGCTCACACCCCTGCTCACAGAGCGTTGGGAGTCAGGAATACCTCCAGGCTGTCCCCTCTACGTGCCAACCAACATAGCAGGAAACAGTCATGGTCATTCACAGTCGAATAAAGCTAAGTGAATCATTTGCAAAGACATAAGAGTAAACAAAGAAATAAAAAAGCCCAAACCTGTTCTAAGCAAGTATCAGCAACTAAGAACTTTAAAATGTTATGATTTTTAATGATTAAGATATACACTAAGGCAAAAAATGTTTTTAGCTGTGTCATAGAACAGTGGGCCACCCTCATCTTTATTACTTTTGATATAGAAGTCTTTTATTGCATTATGTACCTCTCCGTAGTTAAATAATATGGGATAAAGAAATATATTTTAAACAAACCCTCACATTCTCAGACATGTATGAATCATTTCAACTACTCTTAGCTTTCCCTCCAAGGATTCTCTTCTCCTAATCACCTATCAAATGTGAGATGAAAGATGGGATGAACTACTACTGCAATGCATATAATTTCTTTTATAATTATGAGATGTGCAAAAAATAGAATTAAACTCCAACCCCCTTTTCTTTACTGCTCAAGGGACATCTTGAGCAAAAGCTCCCATTTGAACAAGTCTAAAAGGAGCAAAAAAAGAGACACTATATTATAATAATAGCACTGAATGATTGCAGAAAATGTGGCAAATTAAGCCCAGAGCATCATAAGAATACAAGACAAAGAAATTAAAATTATCTGGTTGCTGCATAGGCTTTTGGGCCCTGGAGAAGAGCAGACAGTGGGGGATGAAATTGTGTCCTGTTACTACTTTAAGACAACGAGGTGATGTTAGGGTTTTGGTGCCTCAAGAATGTTTCCACTGAGATCAGGGAATACTCTTAGGAGTAAATATCACACTTGCATAAGAAGGAAAAAGTTCACTCCCTGAGCTTTGCTGAAGTGATAGAAAGGTAGCCAAGAAATTCCAAGGCCTTTCTGAGCAGCTACGGATCAGATGACATGTAGCTCAGCACTTTAGTATGAACAGCTGAGAAGAGCACAGAAGTGGATAGAAAGAAAATATCAATGGTTCCACCTCCCAGAAAACCAAATTATTCATAAAGTAAAAATACAAGTGCACAAAAATATATATGGAAGATCCAGAGTTAATTTATACAGGTTTGTATAAAAACACTAATAATTTATACATTTTCACTACTGCCTATACATCCATTGTCTTCAATACAAGATACCCGTAATGTTAATTATGCACTAACAAAGTGTTCTTCCCTTTCATGCATGTTCATTTTCTGTCTTTTGGGGACAGAAAATACAGCTCATGGTCAAGTTTTAAAATAAAATAAATTAGCAATAAATAAAAAAATACATTAGAAATTTTGATTTAATAAATTCTATAAATCATAACAATCCTCCAGTATTCTTTTAAGTGGAGAAGGGAAGCCTGTGGGAGAGCAGGCAGGAATCTTTAGATTACAAAGAGACCACACTGCCTGACAGAATGAAAGAGAAATGGAGCAAGTCTCTGAAGATGGCAGGTGGGTTGAATGTGAGGAAATCTGCATAAATACATGAAGGTCTGGGACTAATTAAGCAGGGGATGATGATGAGTGGGAGTAGGAACCCTAATGGGTGCCAATAAGTGACTCTGTGGTATGTCTGAATGTGTCCAAAATATGTCTGTGTCTGAACACTTCCAGAGCTGATTGTGGATGGTGTCTACAGATAACCAGCAGAGAAAAGAGTAAAAAAGCACCAAGGGGATGGAAGCCATTAGTACTCTTCAGCCTGATGGTTACAGATGCTCAGAAAGCATCTCATTTCTTCTAGAAGCCATTTACAGCCAAAATGTCACAAAGGAACCTACATAACTGTCATCTGGACTCACCAAGCAGTTCCTCATGGATGCTAACAAAGGAACATGAACAGCTACAGTCACTCACCATCAGGAAATGACCAAAGCTTCATGTCCTGATTGGCACTCACCACAAACAGACAAAGGAGAGAGTTTTCCATTTTCCCTGCTGAAGGGGAGAGGATTGCAAGAGGGACAACCTGTTTTTATCCTGTAATCTCCTGTTCTTATCTTCAGAAGTAATGTCCGGTGGGAAGAATCATCAGTGTTGGCACATTTCATGAATACAGAGAGCAGTTAGCAAGTTATTCATAGCATGGGGGTGGAAGACTGGGTATCCTTGAAGTGTTCCTTAGGAAGCAACACATAGTGATTCTTGCTGCCAGGTTCTTCCACCCTGAGCTATGAAAATGTTGACAGTTGGGCTGGACTTGGCTGCAGGATGACAGAGACAAGTAGTCTCTCCCAAAAGCAGAAGGAATGATGCACTTATTTTCTGTACTAAGGCCACAAAGCTGTACTCATGGCTGCTTCCACTGCTGACAGATGGAGGCAGGGTAGAAGATTGAATGTTTGGCCAGCCAAGTGTTAGCCACAAATATTCCAGCTGTTTCAGCACAGCTGATGCTCACATTCTGGAGAAATTAAAAGGAAGTGTTTTGTCTTTTCTCTAGATATTAATTTTCTTTTTAAATACCAAGTAATATCCTCATTTTTCTTTGGCCTTTTATATCTTTTTAAAAAAGCTTGCACCATGTCACATGAAACATGCAATATTTCAATTGTTTGGGAAAGCATGGAATTAGTTTTGGGAAGCTAATCTACCCAGGCATGTTCTATATCACAAGGTTAACTTTTTGAAAAAAATAAAATTAATTCAACTATGACTTTTAAAAAAATAATTTATACTTCTTTAGTTTTCAGAAGACAAAAAAAAAGGAGTTCAAAAAGTAAACAGAACCTAACATCTACTAAAATAAATATGAATGTGTATCCCTGCCCTGACCAGCTATAATTTTGTTTACCTTAGAAAGCTTCATCATGACAAGAACATACAATTTTCCACTTCAAATGCTGATAAGATATAATTCTAATAAAAAAGGAACTACCATTCTTCCAGCTACTTGCCTTTTCTTTTGTATCTTCTAGATTGCTGAAGTTAATGAATACAAATATCTAATTTTAATTTCATTTTTATTATCTAATATTCAGCTTCTCAGTGAACCTTCTCTGGCTAAATGTGAGTACCAACAGAGAAGAATCCTGAATTTAACAATTCTTTTAACCTTTGTGTGTTTTTAATTGTATTTGATACAAAATACTTTGTGTGGAATATAAAATAAACTTTTGTATTTCCAGAAAGATTTACCTGTTTATATGCAACACATGTACTCCATATTTGCTTTCAATTCTGTACTTTGTTGGATCACTTGCAGGGGTGATCAGCTCCTCATTTTTGTACCTGACAATCAAGAAAAAAATAAAACTCATAAATATCAGCAACTATTCACTTAATTCATTTGGTAGATCTTTGGATCCAGATACCATTTACTATCGTCTGAATCCTCTTTATAAATCTTCTGTACTTGCACAGAGTATTTTCCAGGATGTATGGATAGAAACATACTGGATCACAAAGACAAAGGGGGACCATCATTGCAGCAAGGAAGTAGAAAGAGAAGATGTGCACCCTATCTGGAAGAGCAGGCAGAGAAGTAGAGAGAAGATGGCATATGACTGGAACTTTCAGGGCAACTAGTCCTGACCCAAAAAGTGAAGCAAACTTTATCTTGGACCACAGCAAAGCACTTCAGCATAAATAAGGGAAACAGCAACAGAACTGTGCTTCATGTAAGGTCATCAGAGTTCAGCCTGAGGCTCTCACATATAAAAGACAGCACTTGTCTGGAGAGGAGGGTATCTGCAAGGATATTTCCTTTATGTCCTCCTCAACAGAAGATAACACAAAGTGACCATAGATACAGCTCATGACAACAGTGGTGCTGTACACATTTATCCAGGCTTAGCAAGTAGCCTGTGAGCTCTGTCTATTTTGCCATTTGCTACTTCATCGTCAGGGAACTCAGTGGCCAGAAAGACTGGAATGCCTTCCACTGTCTGCCTCTAAAATACTTGAGTTTGCTTCTCACGTTGCACAGGACCATTCAGCAAGTTGTTCTCCCAATCCTTTATATGCAGGATCAACTGCTACAATCCAGCACATCTATGAGGATTATAAAGGGGATTTAACATAGTCATTATGTATGTGACACATCAGTTATGGCATAACTTTCAAATGAAAAAAGCTTAACAACATTTTTAGAGGGCTAGGAAAGGCCAGTCTCTTACCATTGTACAACAGGGGTTGGAAATCCTTGTACAGTGAAGCAAAGGCTCACAGACATCTTTTCCCAGACAGTGTGAGACCTCAGACGCACTAGAATTTCGGGAGCTCGACTTATACTTTCTTCAACAATATGTCTTTCCAGTGCCATATTTTCTTCTACCTATTAAACACAGGAAATGAGAAGAAGCATCTGGCACCAGACTCAAATGCGGCAGAAGAACTAATTTCAAACCCACACTACTTGTATCTGAAGCATAGACCTAAATTTCAGTACATCTTGTAATTTTGTTTGGATAAGAACAAAGAGATTCTGCAGGTACCATCCTTTGCACAGCAAGTCTATCCAGATGTTCTCTAGCACGGTGCCTGGCTGTGTGAATCTCTTTTTCCAAAGCAGACAACTCACTGGCAAAACGGATTCTTTTCTCATCACTTGAATGAGACTTTTGCTCATGACTCCTGTAGAACAAGAAAAAAGTCAAGTAAATGTAACCAATATGAATATTTAAATTTGTCAGTCATACATATTAGGCAACTGAGGGCACTGAAACCATATCAGCAGGATAAAATCTAATTTAGGAATTATTCTTAGCATCTATCTGCCTATCCTAATAATGAATATGTGAAATCAATATGAGTTTTTCTTCATTTTCTTTCCACCTGTACTTGTGGTGCAATAAATACAGGTTTTGAAATCTGCTGTGGTCACATTGACATGGTACCCCACAGTCTCAGTCCTCTGGTAATTGAAATCAAGAACCTATTTGGCTTCTTTCTGACTCCTAATTTTCCTTCCCACGGACACAAGAGGGCAGAGGAGTGAAGGCATGTTCCCTGCCGGTTCACATCTGGTAAAAGTTGTGCCTTGCTTACATTGTACCCTTTAGCTTCAGAACCTGGGAGCTCTGCTAGCAAAATGGGCTGTATCCTCTGACCTCACCTGAAAGATTCAGACCAAGGCTTTCAGAAGGATTTGATGAACTACTGCATGCAAAAATAAGATGTCCTTGGACAAGGAGGAGACGGAAGTACTAGAGAAACTACCAGGAAAATATGTTTGGAAAAAAATGTGAGTTGTTCCCTGAAAATCCAACTCCACAGAGATTTCAGAATTGCTGAAAAAAAACCCCTATCCCATAGATGTTTTAGAAGGAGCTAGTCTTCACTCATGCTCATTTAGTAAACAGCCTATGTTACTCTCTTCCTTCCCAATAGGACAAAAAATGTATTGAATATTAGATATTTCTAACATCTGTCAACATAGTCAACACATGGCAAGATTCTGAAAGCATAACTCAAGTAAGAAAACCTCAATGAAATACAGTGAAAGCAGATCAAGACATTATTTGTCTGGTATTTAAAAAGCATTTCTTTGTACCATTTTAAGATACTTTAAATACCAGCCTTGTTGTGCCATTATTTTTAATATTAACTACCTTTAAAGTACTTTAAAAATAAATTAAAATATATAAAATAATTTGATTTTCCTAGAACATTCAGTTTTGAGGTTATATATTTCAAAAAATCTGGATGCATATGATTTTCACAACACAAGGATGTATATGATTTTCTACAAACAAGGCAGAATTCCTTTTTGTAGTATAAATTCTCTGTGTCTTTGGTGCAGCCACTGTAGAGATCAGCAGAGCATAAACAGTCAAATTCACTAAAAGGAATATTGTCCTCAGCACACTTCCTATGGGACTTCATATCAAGGTTGTAACTGAGATATGACAGTAAAAGACCTCTTGATATTAAGGAAAGAACTCAAAAAATTTATATTGATTAAAATTAGAAATTTAGGAATAGTGGAGTAACTCTGTTCAAAATGAGTTTTGGATACTAAGTGGATTCTAATTTATTTTTGTTTTAAATCTGTTTTCCAGGGTCAGAATGGGGATTAGGGGAGCAACTCTGGGTTGAAATACGAGATTGAAAGTGACACTCAGTCATTTAGTGTTCCAGCCAAAATAGATTAGTGAAGAACAGTGATAGAGAAGCCTCCAGTCCTGTCAGCTGTGAAAAGAGCCCTGGCAAAAGAGTGATACTAAATGGGACCAGAGCCACTACATAAACCAGATTACCCCAACAGAGCTTTACCTTTTCCTGGATTCTTGCATTGTTTCATGAGCCAAAGTGCGCGCCCTCCTGGCACAGAGTCTACATGTTGTTTTGCCCAAGCCGGATGATTCATAATAAGCAGCCTGCCTGGAAGCAGCCCTTCAAATGTAAAAGACATTGTTATAACCCAGCAATTCAGTTAAAACATGAACTCACCAAAGTCAAGGAAATTACTTTGAGCTGAATGAGCTGAATAACATGACTGAGCACTGTTCAGTGAGAAACCTTTGCATCTTCTAGGTGCTGATTCGCACTATTCCTTCAAGGGCTTAATGTCCATCATTTTTCACTCAGGATCATTAGGCATTTTATTTCATTCTATTAAATTTATACTTATCTCAGTCTTCAATCATTCAGGTGCTTTAATAGCACTTCAGTGGACCACAAGAGTACCAGCCTGTCTAATACACTAATCACAAAGAATCCCCACAGCACTGTCTGTTTCTAAGTATTCCTGCCTTTCTACACTTCACAAAACCTTCTCTGTAAACTCTACTCTTTCACAGGGGAAGCCAGGCAATCTAGACAGGTAGATAGGAATCTTAATTACTGAGGAGGTAGAACCGTGATTTTAAAGCAACCAAGACACAAAGTTCCTGACTTTGAGATACAAAGAATGTGTATTTAGTGGCAAAAGTCTAAGAATTCACATGAGAAGGGTTAAGCCTTCATTTAACTCTAAAAAAGAAAATTGAATAACAAAACCCATAACTAAGAATAACCAACTTCAGGAGAAGAAATATCATCATGTAATAGGGAAGAATGGGTAAAAAATGTTCTATGATTTACAATAAATTTAATGCCTTTTTTTTGTAAGTCAAAATTTCAATTTTAGCCTAAAAGGAAGAATTTTCAATTTGGAGGTAGCAAACAGGGCAGATCCTAAGTTAAAAGGTCTGTGTAGGTGTGCTCCAACACCACTAGAAAATTTAGCTGCGTTGATAGAGATTCTACACAAGGAGCATCCCAGTGTAAGGAACTGGAAAACAATCATTCTGAATAAATCACAGGTTTGGGGTTTTTTGGGATGAGGGATGGAGGAAGGTAAGTATCTTTATTCTAGGAACTGACTACCCAAGGTAGAAACCTGTCTGTACTCAAATTCATGGCACTTACTTTCTTGCTGCATATTCCTCAAGCACGTATCTTGTCTGAATGTTGCGATAGGACTGATCAAAATGCTTGTGTCTCCTCTGGTAAAATGGCACTGCTACTGAGGACATACTTCGGTTTGTGACAAGTAATTCCTGCAGAGACTGAAATTAGCCATGTATTTAGCCAGTCATACACACATTTAGCCATGTATTTCAGACACTTTGATATTTTTGATATATAGACATGTGTGTGAATATGTACAAATGCGTAAAGTTACATCAACTTGTGACAAACAGAGACATCGATGACACACATGGATACCTCGAGCTGTATCTTATTGGTCATACAGTGTGAGCTATGAAATCATAGCTAATATTTTGTCAGATAGTTTTTTCCCTTCTTTGCAGATGTCATTTAATGACTACATAGACATTTTCAGGGATGGAAATCTGACAGTTTTTTAACATTGTTAGGCATTTCAGTTCTCCACTCTCCATTTTACTTTATCCATTGTTGCAATTTATGCTCATGATCTCTTGTACAATTGACCATGACAACAAAATCAGACTGTATTCACCCACCTTTGTAGAAGTCTGTTGAAGGGGTTTTTTTTTATATTTCCTTTCAGCTCTCATTTAAATTCAATAAAGATGGCTCATAAAATCTTTACTCTTGAGTTATTTTTCCTGGACTACAAATAATTCTGGTTGCCTTCTTGTGGAGTTTCTCCAAAGTTTGATTGATATTCAGACAGAAGGTTTTCAGAAGCATTCAGGCTGCTCCTAAGAAGCAGTGTGGGTGGGAAGTGCATATTTCCCACTGAGTTAGAGTTAAGCAGATTCCCAACTATGTCATTAAAAGAACACAGAGATGCCTACATCCCTTTGTGCTCATTAGAAACATGATGAAAACTTCTTGCAAAAGTGGGGAATGTCACCAGCCGTATCCTAAGTAGATGCCAGCTTATGTAACTGCAGTCTGACTTGGACATGGAGGTCTTTACTTCTGGGCCATTTAGTCTAAACAGGGGTGAAGGGATTCCAAATGAACAGTCAACACCTTTCCCATGAGGCAGCTACACTTCAGTGACAATGGAAACAAGTTCCCACTAGATTTAGTCAGGCAAATTACTGCAATAACATCTAATTATCTACCAAAAGGTAAGGGGAGCATCCCTGCTGTTATGTTGCCCTATAGGGTGCAGGCTGCCAGCTCTGCTCCAGCAGCCAAGGCATAGGTGAAAGCATGGCCTGGGAACCCCCTATGGGTACCCATATCAAGTGAAGAATCAAGAACCATGTTAAAAGTGTATCAGGGTTATGGGGACAGCAGTGGACTTGACTGTCTCTGCCCAGTCTCCTCTAGGGCTCCTTCCACCCTGCTCACAGCCCAGGACCCCATGTCAGCCCCCAGGGCCATCAGCTCCTGCACCAGCAATGATGCAGCAGGGCCAGTCTCCAGCTCCTCACAGGCTGTCCCTGCCTGGGTGTGGAGCCTGCCAAGAAGAACCTGCCTCAGACCCAAACTAAAAGTCCACATTTGTAACTAAAAGGCATAAATAGGCAGTTTCATGTTGCATATAAAATGAAAGCTCAGAGGGATTTGAATAAAAATCTTATAAACTCATTTGGATACAACATATAACAAGGTAAAATAGCAGTATACACCATATTTCCTGCATACAGTATTTACCAAGACAAGGAAATTATAGTCATTGATTAAGTAGGGTAATAAACTTCAACTCTGATTGTCTGATTGTTACTTTCAGATAGTCAAGAACAGAGTCGGATGCTCCCAAGTCATAATGTTATCACATCAGCTAGTCTTACTTTTCCAAGAAGAAGTAAGGAGAAGACAGTAGGTATATTTAATAGCAGGCATATGTTATTTTACACAGTTCTGGGATCTAAAGAGATTGTTACAATTTGTCACCTCATAGCTGCATCTCCTGCATGGTTTATAATTACCTTTCCAACTCTTTTTCAAGAGATATGAGAATGACAAGTCACACGTTCAGGAATGAGAGCTTTAGGCAAAACACCAGACACTGCAAGACAAAAATGAAAAAGGTTTAATAACATCTCTACGAGGCATTAAAAAATTATGTTGCCACATTTCTAGAGAAATGAGAGTTAATGTGACCCAAGTTAGTTCAGCACCTTCACAGAGATGCTAGCTTAGTTAAGTGTCCTCATACAATGCTCAGCTGAGAAGGACACATGGACCTATTAACTCATCACAACACAATGTCTTAGTTATATGAGCAGAGTTGAACAGACCCATGAGCAGCCTTGGCTTCTCCTAGTTTTGATATCTGTACATCATGTGATGCTACACTTAGAGATATTGAATTCTGGTTTTCTTCCTGCTATCTAACTGTGGAACTATTGTGTACATGACTTTTGAAGTCCTAATAAGTTCTTGAATTAACCAGCCAATTAATGGTCTCATGTTCCTTCTTTTTTATTTTTAATTAGTTTTTTGCCAAAATGAAGGTGCAAAGGGCAAACCCATAGATTAAGCTGATTCCACTGTTAAGTTCCCCTCACATTTACGTGGCCAAGTTAAATAATTCTGTGAATTTATCAACATGCAATGTGCATGTTGCTATGCATATAACTCACAGTGAAATTCAGTGTATAAGGATTGCAGAGTAATGCCCATTTAGCTGGATAGATCACAGTCTGAGTTTTTTTCATTTTCGAGATAGAACATCTTTTGTCATTTACTGTTCAGACTTTTCCATTTACATTTTAATTAGTGTATCTTCATCTATTCATCAGCACCCAGGACTTCTCAAAATTTGGGTTCATAGGTTTTTCACATTTATCTAAACACCCTTGGTATAGAAACAAGGTTAGCCATGCACTCCCATGCTCTATACAAGCAGTTAACTGAGCTTGTTAGCAGCCAGACTCATTTTGCCTTCTGTTAACACAGAGGGGAGCTGCCTGGCAACAATTCCAAATGTAATAATAATCATCAGTTAATTGCAATGATGCTTCCAGAGTATGTATTTAATACTTAATAGTGCTGTGCAGACAAGCATCAGAAAAGCAAAATCACAATGCCACTATAAAAGCAGCATATATGGTATTGACCTCCTGATAAAAGATGTTTCTGTTGTATTCCTAGGAGCAATATGTTGTCTGTTTTCCCAGGTTTTCACTGGTACACATTTTTATGACATGTTTGAAAAATATTCTAATATTTAGCCAACCTACCAATAATAGAGAATATGATATGCAGGTGACAGCTTATCCTCACTGCATTTATTGATTTAGGTGAACAAAAATTTTGTTACTGACAGTGTCTGGAGACCTAGTTATACTGGGAATTCAGTTGGTTAAACTGACCCAAAAGCAAGATGCAGGCAGTGGTCTAGCAGAAGAACTGTGGGAAAAAGAATCCTGGTGGGAAATTCAGAATTCAATAATAAAAGAATACATAACTAGGTCTAGAGAAAAACAAATTCATTTTCTGAATAGTTATAGAAAATTAAAAGCAAATCTCTAGTTTTATTCACCAAGTTCTACTGCAAGAATTACAGAGACCTAACTGAAATATATAGCCTGTGTGTAACAAAAAAAATCCTAGAATTTCATCCAAGCAGATCCTAATAAAGACCCTGGACTTTAAAAAAAAAGACCTGGAGTTACAGGACAACATGGTCCTAAAAGCTTTAGTGTCTCATCGGACCCTTACCTTTTTGAGGTAACATAGCGCCATTGTACTCCTACCTTTTTATTATTATTATTCCTATTTTTTTCCATGACCATAAATGCTTGGAATATCAGAAGGACCTAAAGTGCACTAAACTATGTGCTGTATAAACCACTCAAAAGACTGTTAAACCCAAAGAAAAATATTACATCAGCCAAAATGTGCTTAAGTATTAATGATAGAAAACACAGCCAAATTAGACTATTCAAATCAATTTACATAAATACACATTTTCTCATGCTTAGTAGCATGTATATAACAATTTATACTTGACCAAGAGTAAAAGGCAGGATATGCATAGCTTCATGACATAGTAATACTGGTCTGAATAGAAAGCAGTAATCTAGGACCATGTGACAAGGGGCCACATTCCTGAGCAGAGAAGCCAAGGGTCTGATATAAACATTGTTACTTTGATAAGTGAGTTAATTTAAGATTTAAAGGACAAGTAGTAAATTCTAGCATGATCATTTACATTGCCTGAAAGAGCACTCACACTACCAACTGAATTGATGGATGGGTTGACAAATGCCATGGGAAGAATGTGGTTGTGCTCACCATAGATAGACAACTTGCATTCCCAGATTCAGAAGGTTCCTGTTATGAGCAATGCACTATGCACCGTGTACTTTCTCAGCCTGCCCTGACAATACTATCGCATGTAACATGCACTTTATTGGCTCATCTCTGTTCTTAGCCAACTGCAGAAGCGCCAAAAGCGATTCATGAGTTCTTGTCTGACCTCACGTAGTCTATCCTCCTCATTCCTACTGAAAGATCAGTACATCCTGCTCCTACATGCATATCCACATTGCTGATACTACCCTGTCTCATCTTTTTGAAACATCTTTGGCCATTTGTATCAACTTGAGGGGTTGTCCTGCTTTTACCACAACTTAAGCATTATCTCCCCTACCTGTCTGTAGTTCTACTTGTTGTTCTTCATGTTGTTCAAAATTAAGTGGTTTTAGGAAGCCCTGTTTTGCCAGCTTATACTTCTGTGGTGCATTAAAGCCCATGACATTTAAATCATAAAAATAGATTTACATACATATCACTTACATACAACAATGAAAGATAAAAAAAAAAAAGTAAAACCCCAAACCAACACACCTTCTATTAATTGGTTACTCCTAATGACCAGTTTCAAGAATTACCATATAGCCTCAAAAATTATGTGATCCTTTCTAGATGATTATATCCATGGTGTAGAAATTGTAGATTTAATAACATAGTAGCATTTTCTCCCAGAAACTGACTTTGATGGAAATCTAAAACCATCATGAATAATTATGTAGCTCATAGACACTGCAGTCTAAACAGAATGAGATGTGGAGGATCTGCTAAAATCTTCTCCATTTTGATAATAAAACTTCCAAAATTCTAATATGTCTGTTCAGGCTTAACTCTGTACATACACTGTTTATATTTAGTTTTTTATACAGAAATTCATGTCCTGTGCCTGAAAAAGGATGAACTTAAAAAACCACTCAAAACCACTGTCATTTTAAGATGTTCCTGTCCTCCCCATTGAAGAGCTTTTTCATTCAGCACAAGAATTCAATTTTAGCTTTTTTGATAACAGAATAAAAATGCTTATCAAATTCATTTTTGGAAAAAAAGCATATAGAATTCTCATTTGCTTAAAAACTACCAAATTCCAGACATTATTTATCAAGCTTTAAGACTTCTTGTCTTTTCTGATGTCTTTAGCTACATCCGAGCTGATCTTACGTTTTACTGATAGCACATCCTTTGTATGGAAATAATATTTTCCTCATTTCCCAATTTAATTTTAAACAGAAATCTTGTGGACAAGTTCAACCTGGTTCAAATGACCTCAGAAGTGCAGCTATTACTTTTGTTATTAAACCTAAAAATGAAATTCTCACCTCTATTTCTAGTCATCTGAATATTCAACAAAGAAACATTTTCAAGCAGATGGTGATACTGACACATCCACTTTTTAATTATTTCATATATTTTGAATGAGTAGACTTTTAACATTTCACAACACCAATGATACTGTTTTCAATGACATACAGGTAGATTCAGAAATTTAATGCAATCATTTGTCTATAGCATATCTATGATTAATTAGAATTCACACTTTGACCTGTAATAATCCCTGAATGGTTTCCTTCACACTCTAGCCAGAACAGTTACTGTGGAGGTAATTTGAAATAAACCATGGGTGGTCATAGTCATATCCACAACCCTTGATGAGAGAGCTTTACTCTTTGGCAGGTAGAGAGAAGACAGAGCCATGGGTACCCTTCCCTCCAGCAAGATCATTCTGGAGGGGAGCACCAGTTCCTGCACTTTTGTGAGTAAAAAAAAATGTGATTTTGGCTTTTCTATTACTCTCATGAAGGAATGGAGTGGAAGCTTCCAATCTTTCTTTTCACATCCCTGCTAGAAGCTAAACAGTATATATCCCAGAAAAGGTACTGATGTGGATGTTATCTTATGAATTCATGGTCATACAAGACTGGGAATTAAGTGATGGTGATTTTGTCCACATTGACTTGAAACCTTGCCAATCTAACATTCCAAATTCATGGAGTTCCAACACATTCTAATGAAGTTTGAAGATTTCCCTTCACTTGGCAAATACATTATGTCCCATCCACTGGACAGCAGAGACTGCTGGACAGTGAGATGGTGAAAGTCACTTCCCACCATCCCAATATTCAGTATCCTTCATTATGATACTTTCATTGACTCATGGGTATTATCAGCACACAGACATAATTTCAAGAGCATGAACAGGATTTCCCAAGAATATATCAGTCGTCTTTAGCTGGAATTTATATGTGGCATAGAAAACATCAAGTAGTCTAGAGCAATACAGACACTAGAAATACATATTCTGGAAACATGTACTTGAAAGCATGACAGGTAAAAAATAAAAGAACATTCATTTTTGTCCTAGCTACATCCTTCTCTTCAGCATGCCAAATAGTTTTGCCAGCAACTATAGGATTTTATCCCTAATTATTTACACACTAGCTTCAGATAAATTATATAGTATAAGCATACAAGAAAGTGGCATTTCCAGTATTCGTGCAATTGGAAAAACACATATACAAATAGAGCTATGGATTTCTGTAATGTAGTTCTTTATATGCAGCAAGAAAGAGAGGAAATGTAAAACACAATAAAATCAAGGTGACTAGGCACAAAATAAAACAATTCTACTTTATTATTTTGTTTTTCTTTTCATGGATCAATCTGTGTCCTGTTTATTGCTTGTTTTCCTGAGGAATGTAATTTTTTTTTTCTTAACAGAAAAGCACCAAACACCCTGTTAGTAGCACTTTCATTTCTTCTGAACAAGAAAACCCTGGATAGAAAATGGACTTACCAAGGGATATAGAAACAGAGAGGAAGACCAGTCTTTCCCAGCTTAGTAAACTCTGCTTGAGGAAAACAAAAATAATTCCCCTCTCTAAAGGCTACTGCCCCTTCACTCCCATTTAAGGGCAGATGCAGTGCTATATTTAGAACTAACCAAGTGATTCTCCCAAAACTGGGATCTGCCTAATAGGCAATAAGGCTGTGATATAAAAGCAAAAGAAAAGCACTACTCTTTACTCAGTTTTATACTATATTTTAGTAAAAGACAAACCTCATTCCTTAAAAAAGAAGTTGTTAATATTAAAAATGGAGTTTCTTTTTCCAGCAACACCAAGGACGTGGGAAACCATTTAATGTCAGAAAACAGTTTAATTTTTTTATTTAGAATTGTTTGAAGTTTTAAAATAATAAGTAACTTAGAAGACCAGTGAGGAGACGCAAACTCCAGAGTATTATTAGTAGAGACATGAGATCTCCTTGGTGCTTCAGGCTGTAAAATGAGCCTCCCCTTTGCTTCCTTAAGAGTTCAATGGATTTGAGAATATAGCTGCAACACAGGAAGGCATATATAGCTGCAACATAGGAAGGCATAGTAGTTGCATAACAAAACTATTATTTCTATCTCTATAATTTCACCAGTCAATCTGAGAGACATTTCTCTGTGTCTTGTAAGTAAAGTAGGAAGAATTAATATGCATAGAGGTGTAAAGAGATAGAGGGAAATAACACAGCCAAAGTACTCAATTCTGTGAGACCTTCATGGTCCCTGAGTTTCCTGATTATTGCCAGCTAAAATGGATGTTTGCTGCCTGTAGGGCTCCTAGATTTCTATCCAAAAACCACAAGGCACTGCTGTGGTGGCTCTGACATGTCAGATGTGATGGAGTAGCAGCACTGGCTCTGAAGAACTGGTAAGTTTGAGCTCAGTCACTCTGCCTCATTCTGGTGGTAGGCAACTCCACAGGGACTGCACCCATATGGGGGAATAGAAGGAAGGGTAGGAACTCTGACAAGGCTTTGTGAAAAGTGTAATTAAACCTAGTCCTTTTATTCTGTCTGAAAATAGGATAACGTGTCTGGGAAAACCTGGTGATATGGCAGACCTAATCACACCTCACAATGGCCCATAATGACTCTAAATAATTAGTGAGTCAGCAACATACAAAAGGTAGGGAATTCATTGATCTTAAAACTACTTGAAAATAACAAGATATATTTTCAGTTTTTCTTATATTTGAATGGGGTCAAGGCCAAAGTCACTAAATGACAATCTCTTACATTGGTTGGTATGTGAAACTCTGATACATGAACAGTGTTCTTTTTTATAAGTCATGCTTTCTTCTTCTGGATACATTTATGAGATGCAGCACAAGAGGTAGGAAAACACTTAACTGATTCTGCAATATTCATCTGAGTTCTCTAAGGAGCTCTGGTAAGGATCTTTTCTACTTTTGTATCATCTAGGACTACCATTTGCTTGAAACAGACTACTCCCTTCCTCCCACAGATCTTGAATTATAACTCAGTCTGACAGAATTATAGCTAAAGAGACAGACGCAGTGGAATGAGTGCATATGCCCTGAATGTAGATGTTGCCTCAGAAGCAGCTGTCAAAGTAATTAACATGTAATAATCCAGAGCAAACCCACTTTACTTACCCAGCTCTGTCTTTTCTCTCCTATTGCATTTTTCTGGGGGAGGTAAAAGGTCAGTTTTCAGGAAAACTTTAAAGTTCTCATTACATGCTGCTTTTAATTTCTTGTTCTATATTTATTATCTCCAAAGAAATGGAGGCATGTACAGCCTGGTCTGTCTGCCTTTACACTTGAGGTCTCTTCTATTTTAAGTTCTTTCTTCAGGGTGTGGTTTGATGACAAAAATGTGAAAGTGCATCCTAAGGGCTATGGAGAACATGCCATAGGCAAGAACAAGCCATATAGTGGGGCCCGTCCCAGGTTGTCTCCAGGTAAGTCAATAAATAAATTATCCTTCTCTTCATAGATATTTGCAAAATAGTATAGAAAGGAAAATTGCAACATTTTGTTATTCACTGGTGGTGAAATTTAGGCAGTAGAGCACCAAAATTATCCAGCATTTTAATCATTAAATAACTTATATTATGTTCTCAAACAAACTTCCTCCCTAACATAGAAGGTGCCTTCTCCTGATCCCTCCACTTCCCAAACAAGTTCTTCACTAAGAAATGCTTTTTTAAAGCAGAGGTTTAGCAGGGTATCAAAAGGATTATTCAAGCACTTCAAACTGAGCATGTGCTAAAATCCCTTTGTTAATGTGGTATTTTAGAATTACGTCTTTATCTTATACCAGTCCCTTGATGTGGGTTGTTAAATTGATACAGGCTTAAGTAATGGTACAACTGCTCCAGCAAAGGCAAAGACAAAGAACTGAAATGGAGATCAGAGAGGAGTTAGTTACTGGATTAGATATCAAAACATTAATGAAATTAAATGTAATGGTGTTAGAAGAGGCATGTTTTTAGTCTGTAGGCATCCCTTAATCGCAACCTTGTGCTTTTAGTTTTCTCCAATTCCAAGAAATTTATTTTTGCATGGCAGCTTCTGAAGTCTGGCTTTGTTAGTGTATTAGCTCTTTATTTCTTCAAATGCCTCCTGCATATTTATAGATTTATATAAATTAAAAGACTAGTAACCAACACTGAAGTTTCCCATCTCTACAGCAGTCCTAACTATTCACACAGCCCTGTGGTGAGATGTCTAAACCTATGCTAGAACAATGGATACTGTGTACTGGTGATCATAGAGAACTCTCTTGGATTTTCTTTCCAGCTATCCAAGTCCTAGCATCTCCCTTAGCATTACAAATGAAAGATAAAACAATGCATGGAAATTCAGTCACATGAAAAATAAATCATGCTCTTCCTTCAATTAGTGCCTTTCATAGAATCATAGAATCAGTTGAGTTGGAAGAGACCTCCGAGATCATCAAGTACAACCCTTTTGCCCAAGGACTCACTGTGGAGCACATCAGAGTCAGTGGTAAGGTTTTACTGACTCAGAAAAGCTCAGATTCATATCCTTCTTGATTTAATGCCTCTCTAAAAAGTTGACAGAGCGTTAGCTCAGCTGCAAACAGAAAATACAGGGTTGCCGGATGGAGTAGAATGTTTCAACAACTTCTTTTTTGAGTTACTGCAAGTGGAAGCAAGAGTGTATTTTCCACTGCTTTGGACAGCAGTGCAAATAAAATACTCTAGATCTGGTAATGATATTCTATTTAAAATTGGGGTTTCAACCAGTGGGAATGCTTAGCTGAATATGTTTTGCTAAATTTTAAGGTGAGATAAGCAAATTACAGTCTCTCTCCAGTGACATGGAGGTATAGCTCAGATTTCAAATGTTGGGTTTTTATAATTTAACAAATATTTTGGAAGTGTTTCTGATAAACCATAATGAACATAGCAGCACTTAGTACAGTTTGTTGAGTTAACTAGGCAAACCAGGCCATAGAGATATATACTGGCTGTATATCGTCTCAGTGACAGCTCTTTTCTTACCTTTACAATGAGATCTGTTTTTCAACCAAGTGCAAAGACAAGGACCATAAAGATGTTTGTCTAACTCTGGTATATTTATTCCAGTGTCACGGAATACACTCTGCAGCTACCTGCTGCAGCAACAGTTATGTCTATCAAATAACCCCTATGTCATCAACAACAGAATAAATCTAAACAGAACCACAGGCTGTAAGAAGGCAGAGGCAGGAACTACTTACACTGTGGTGGTGTGGTCTACAGGCTTCACCATCCTGGGAAATATAGGCAAGACAGCTACAGTCCTGAATCCACCACTGAGTAGCACCATCCAAAGCCTATTTTAATGTCTTCAGGCTTTGATAACTGTCAGCTGTGGGGGCTACTACTTATAACAGCATTTACTCACACCAGACAAGCACAGACAACTGAGGCAGAGAATTATAGAATGTTTGAGATAGGAAGGGACCTGTGAAGGTCTTATCCCACCCACTTTCTCAAGCACAGCCACCTAGAGCTGGTTGCCCAGGAACATGTCCAAATGGCTTTTGAGTATCTCCAAGGATGAAGATTTGTGCTGGTTTTGGCAGGGGTAGAGTTAATTTTCTTTACTGTGGCGTGTGTGGGTCTGTGCTTTGGATTTGTGCTGAACACAGGGTGGATAGCATAGAGATGTTTATGTTATTGCTGAGCAGGTCTTGCATAGAGCCAAGCCCTTTCCTGCTTTCCATATTGCCACGCTAGCAAGGAAGTTGGGGGTCCATGGGAGGTTGTGAGGAGACACAGCCAGGACAAGTGACCCAAACTGATCAAAGATATCTTTCAGACCATATGACATCATGCTCAGTAGATAAAGTTGGGGGAAGAAGAAATAAGGAGGAGACCTTTGGACTCTGGTTCTGCCCCCTTCTTGGCATGGCAGAAACTGAAGGTCAACAGTGAAGGTACACACTCTACACTCCAGGCTCACAAGCACACACCCATTTGCTGTATCTCTCTCTGTTCTAGGTTGGTGCTTTTTGTAAGCAGATGCACACACTCACACATGAATCTCACAGCCCACACCTGTGAGTTCCCCTCAGATACCTCCATGTAGAGTGTAGGGGCACTACACCCCCAGTCTGACTCCAGTAGCTGGCAGCCAGTCCATTCATGTCAGTCCCTCCAGCAAATGGCAGTCAGTCCATGCAGCACTCACATAGATGGGATGAAGAGTGAGATTACACAGAGAGATAGTTAAAAAAAAAAGGTTAAAAGAAGACAGGACAGACTTCCATGATCGGGCACATGGTTCAGTCAGATAAACATACTGACTGACTGTGTTTTACACAAAATCAGCTTTTTCTATCTGATCCTCTCTTTGTTCCTTACTGTTTTCTTCCCCTAAAACACTTCTTCATCACTTTATGCAGATCTAGCAATTCCCAAACCTCTGGTGCAGCATTCAGGATCTTCAATCACCCTATCCCAACACCTCCAGGTACAATTTCAGCATCTACAAAGTCCAGGTTATTTTTTTTTTAATAACCCATCAATTAGTGTGACCAGCAAGATTTGTTTCTTCTCCTAGTCTCCATCATTGTTTGTCAGGTCTGTGTCTCTGTATGTTTTTTGCTATTACCTTTTCTTATCAACCTGATTTTAGTTGCTTCTCAATCAGATCATCTTGATGGAATAAGCATTCTGACACTTCACTATCCTTTTCAACTAGTGCCTCTAACTAAGGTTGTTTCTGGTTATTGAATTCATTATCACTAGTCAGTCATGCTTTTTGTGTCTGTGTGCTTGTCTCTCACCTTTTCCCTATCATCATTTGACTTGGACCTGAGTCAGACAATCTTATAGAAAAAAAATTTGTGGAAATTACCTACTACTGTTTCATGGGGAAAAAGGAGAAGGAAAGGAATACTTAACAGATCACATGGCAGATCCCCTGCATGATAAGTCCAGTGTGAGAGCTGATGTGAAAACATCAAATGGTATCAAGTTCAGGCATATCCCACTATTTAGAGTCATTGAACTTTGCATGGCATATCTAACAGTTCATGTCACTGAAAGCACATAGCTATGATGCATATGACCCATGCCAGGAATGATATACTGCCTGACATACATGATCATTGCTGTACTCTAGAATCATAAGCTTTTATTATATTTCTGGAAGCAGGTAACTTTCATTAGAAACATTATATTTTTTTTATTTCAGGACCAAATTATTTACATACACAACAGCTTCAAGGAATGATACAGTGGAGATCTTACAAGACTTTGTTGTAAACAGGTAAGAACTATTGCAAATGCAGCCCAGGCACAATTTTATTTAAGAATTGTATCAGCTGGATAATTCCTGTTCCTCACTACTGCCGGATGTCTTTGATTCTTTGATTGCTATAAGCAAAAGGAATGAGTTTACCATAGGTGAATAGATCAAGAAGTATGCTAAGACTGACGGCTTCAGGCAGGCCCCAAATTTACAGTTTTAATAGAGTTTCATATTAGTAAGAAAAAAGGAAGACCTGTTTAGCAGAAGTGTTAATGAATCACACTGATCCTTCTTCAACTGCTCAATAGTTTCTTCTCCAGGTATTCAAGAGCAATGCTATAGTGCAAAAGCAAAGCAGTATTTTATTACAGAAGGCAGACTGAAGAGACTTACCTGATGATTTCATCACAGTCTCCAACTACTGTTTCTGTCCATGGACCATATGCTGGTGCTTCAGATCAAGATGCACCTGGAGATCACCAGTTGTCTCCATTCCTGCTACTGGTCCTCACTTAGTGTATGGCTGCAAATGTACCTGATGGGGAGGTTTTGCTGAATTCTTTGTCCATGCCATTTAATGGATTATTTACCCCTCTCACTCACTGGGATTCAGTTATCACTAAATCAGTCACCCACGAGTGTCCTGGAATCATTTGTCATAACATCAAATACTCATTTGATTTGAAAAGATGCTTTTCCCCAAATAAAGACTGTAAGATTCCCCACACATTCTTCCTATTGAAATCAACTTAGACAAGTTACTCACATTTTATTCTTTTAAATTTTTTCATAATTCATCTACCCTGTATCTCATCTCACATACCATCCTCCTGAGTATTCGTCTGCAACTGCATTTTAATCATAAGGTAATATTTACATTGCTGACTGAAAAACTTACACATGTAAATATATATATTTTGATTCCTACCTTACTGATATACAAATAAAATAATTTTTCAATTATTCTTAACTGTGATCTGAGGAAGTTAAGGGTTCCAGATACACAGATAGTTTGAAATGGCAGTAACATTTTTGCATCACAGACAGTAAGAGCCTGTTTCTTATATCCTGATTTTCCATTGCAATACAGCAAAATTAAGTACTGCTTTGGGTACTTCTGTAACATATTCTACATAACAGGTAGGCAGATTCAGAGAGCTGCAAGACCACAGCAGGCTTTCATCCAGCTTAATAAATATCTTGAGGGTCATGTCACATCAGAGAGGCACAGAATGTAAAACTTTGAATGCTTAGGACAGCTGTCCTCTCTCCCTGCCTCAGTGGCCTTTCTGATTACACTTGTACCCAATCCCCTCCACTGGCAGCATTTCCTAAGTGACACAAATATTACAGCAGCACAGGAGAGGAAAAAATCTTGAGCTGAGTGTGGTCGTCAAGATGTCTGGGCATTTACGACAGGACAACAGTGGCATCATAACATCACAGCAACCACTGGCATTGCTTAGGACACTTCAGGGGGTGACAGATCGTTGCTCCCTCCCTGAAAAGGGACCAAAATCAGCTGCTTGGTGTTTCCAGTGCTTGGGAACTTTTGACTGGAAACATATAGTATGAGACCATTAGAATCATAATAATCATTGCCTTTTTTATACCTCACAGTCTATTCAGTTGTATTGGCTACTTTTGTGCAGTGACACCATGCAATTGATAAAACATGTGGTCAAAACACCAAATGGCTGAAGTACTTGTACTATAAAAGGAAATCTGTCTTAATTTGGACATATCCAGGGATTAATCCTTATGTATTGCTTTTAGACATTTCTCCAGCTGAAATATATTTATTGTAAAATAACTTGCCTTGTTTTTTTTTTAGAGTTCAAATTTTCCTACCTTCCATGCAGTAGTTCTTGCTGGCTTCTTAGATTTCATAAATCAGCATATTTTTTTTCACATACTAACTCTCAAACTTCACCTTCCCACTGCAACTGCACTACAATTGCTAGAGATAATATTAGTTTCTGACTGTATGCTGTCAGTGCAGCCTGCTAGCACAAAGCAGTAAGGACTTCTGTAAACAAAGGTAGAAATCCCAGAGTCTGTTTTTTAGATGTTTATGTAATTGCAGTTTTCCAGATGTGGGAGAGAAGAGTGATTGCTTAGAAAATATTGCAAATAGACAATGAAGTAACAAGGAAATTGGCACTGTGTTGACATAATAGTGGTAGTCAGTCAGAGAGGGGGTATAGACATAGGTCATGGTAAACACCAAGCAATTGAAGAAATAGTTTGCAGTGATGCATTACCAGTAGTGTGCCCTTGTACTTTTCTGCAACTTTATATTATATTTAGTGTAAATGAGTTGTGCTGGTTTTTCTTGAGTTGAAATTTGCATATCATTACTTTTCTTGCAGCCGTTCACATGGGAGCAGCAGTGTGAACTTACCAGCAGTGTGTCCTTCTGGCCAAGATGGCCAACAGTATCCTGAGATACACTGGGAATAGCATTGTTAGCCTATCAAGGGAGTTCATTCTGACCCTCTACTCAGCCTTGGTGAGGCAATATCTGGAGTGCTGTGGCCAGTTCTTGGCTCCTCAGTACAAGAGAGACAAGGAACTTCTGGAGCAGGTCCAGCAGAGTGCTATGAAAATGATTAAGTGCCTGGAACATCTTGTCCGAGGAGGTACTGAGGGAGCTGGGCCTGTATAACCTGAGAAGAGATGACTGAGACAGGACTTTATAATGCCTATAAGTATCTGAAGGGAGGGTGTCAAGAATATGTAGCCAGGCTCTTCTCAGTGGTGCCAGGCAATAGGACAAGAGGCAACAGGCAGAAACTGATACACAGGAAGTGCCACCTGAACATGAGGAAAAACCTCTTTACTGTGCAGGTGACAGTGCACTGGAACAGATTGCCCAGAGAGGTTGTGGAGTCTCCCTCACTGGAGATATCCAAGAACTGTCTGGACACAATCCTGTGCAATGTGCTCTAGGGTGACCCTGCTTGTGCAGGAAGGTTGGACCAGATGACTGTGGTCTCTTCCTCCCTTACCTATTCTGTGATTCTGTTACAAAAAAAAAAAAAATGAACCTTCCAGGAAGAGGAGGCATGCAGAAAAAGGCACCTCACCAAAAAGACACCTTAGGATTATGACCTTTTCAGAAGTTTTCTGGGAAATGCTAATTGAACAGTCTGCATTGCATTCATATACTGTAATATAAAAGCTTCAACTTGAACTTCAGCTGTGTGCCTATAAAATAAGAAATATACTTTGCAGATGTTTTTTTCCTGCCTAATCCTGGGTAGAATTAGTATAAAGGTGTAAAGAATATAAAAGCTGATGGTGATAGCTGATGGAGAAGAGGCTACCTGTCTTCTCAGGAACCATGAAAGAAGCCAGCATACAGAGGCCTGTGGAAGGGAAAGTAAGAGCCCTTTTCTGGAACTGGTAAATTTAGATGGGTAACAAAAAATAGTGGCTGGTTTTCTTTGCATCTGAGGCATCAGATCAGTCACACACTTTTAACTTATGTATGATAGGTTTGGAACAGAAATACTGCCTCCACTTGCAGTTTTAAAGAAATATGGCACTGAAAAGAGAACATACCACCACACATGTATTGCTCTAATAACAGAAAGGACACATTGGTGCAGTGTCACTCCCTTTCCAGTGGAAGTATGATAGCAATTTCCTCATGTGTCACATGCCCTGGGAAACAATTGTGCCTTAAGAGAACCACATAGAAATAGTGCATTAAAGCTCTAGCCCCAGGTAATATAGAACAGTTGTCTCAACACTTTGCTATTTCTCCTCCTGCCCCTCTCCCCAGAAAGAAAAAGAAAGATATCCAGATGTCCCATTACTTCTGCCAGCCTAGGGGATGAGGCAGCAGCGGGAAGACAATGCCACAATCTCAAATCACTCACAGACACATGACAAGCAGGGTAAGGTATAACTTACTGTCATTTCTAATCATTACATGCATCAGTCACACTTACTGGTGATGGACCTTACAGGCACCTGGAACATGGTGGGCTAATTCCAGTCCTGAGAGCAGCCCTCCATATGCAGCCCTTCTGAACTCATAGGTGCAGAGGTATTTTATGTCTCCCATAGAGGACCTGATCTGAAATTGGGTGAGAGGATGGACACTACTCTGGGGAACAGCACAACATATACATTTTTTCTTTGAATCTTTCCTAGGGACCTGCTATTTGCCATCTGGTGAAGACACTAAACGTATCGTTAGGCTTGGTCTAATAAAGTCATTCTTATGTTATGACAACACTTATAAAATATCAGGGATATTAAAGAAGAAAAGGTCAAAGAATTGATTTGCATTCCAGAAGCTAATGAACATTTTCTTCTTAAATGTAATCTGTTGAAAGAAAAGACTAGGAAACAGCAACCAAACAAGGAGGAAAGATAGATCACTGTGTATAAAAGAGATCAGAAGGGGAACCAAATATGATGACATCTTTCTAGGTAAATAAATTACAGCTAAAGATCAACACCAAAGATCAACAGCTTCCTCCAGAAATAATTTAAATAGTAGCTGTCCAAAGACAGTCTGCCTGTAAAAGTTGTTTAAAATTAATAATATTCAGAATCACCTCTGATTTCTTTAAACATTCAAGGAAGTCTCATGACCTGATTCTGGCCACCATTTACAAGACTACCAACTAGCATTTCATTTACCATCCTTGGAATAATTTTTATGTGCATTATTAAAATTTGCATACATAAACATTTACACTGAGATGCTGTAATGATGATTAAGAGATTAGAGCAACTGATACACCAGGGGAGAATGAAAGAGGTCAACTGTTCATCTTAGAGAAGAGAAATCTCAGGGGATTGTATGAATTTGTATAAATACCTGAAGGCAGATTGTAAAGAAGATAGAGCCAGGCACTTCTTAATGATGCCCAGGGATCTGGTGACCTATAGATTGGCCCTGGGGAGCAGGACAGGGGGAGATTCTTATTAAATCCAAAATTACATCTGGAAAGAAAATTTGGTGAAAGCTTCCTCTACACCTCTGACTTCTCTTCAAACACATTTCAGAGTGTAGGCCATCAGTGAAACTGCATCAATGAGGATATATCTATTACCTTCCTTATACAACAGAATATATTTTTTATGAGTAAGGAATCAAAAATAACAGAGTGAAGCTTCCATGACAGTGCATCTGTACTTAAAACCAAACCAGCCCATTAAGATGCTGGATTTTATTTTAAAGCCTCATTCAGCAATAGATTACAACTCTCAAACTCCAGTTTCAAATATGCAAGTTTCAGTGGTAATTAATTCAATGTTGCAAATTATTTAAACTTTATGCTGCAATGTACCTAATAAATATTCAAGTTCATATTAAATATCATACTTATAGTATATGAAATATTAGCTTGCATTCAACAGAAATTTCCACCACATAAGTGCATCTGTTGATATGGAATTGCTAGGAAAGGCTTCTCAGGTCCAAAGAGGACTTTCAGGACACATGAAGAGGTTTTTACATCATTTATGAATTCTTGGGCTATACTTCTGTCTTCCCTTTCACACTAGGAAAGCGCAACACAGCAGATTAGCCATGGATGTAGGGACCCCACCTGTACCACGTGGTTTGAGGAATAAATAAGAGGGCAGGTGAATCCCAGGAGAGTGTCTGCACATGATGCTGCTCCCACCAGCCTTGTAGCTGTTACTGTTCTCAGGCTCACCAAGCCTGAGACCGAGGTCAGATGATCTTGCTTAGCATGAAGAGAGCATTAGACCATTTTGCTCAGAGACAGCCTGGACTCTGAGCTGGAGACAGACATGGCCCTTGGCCAGGCAGCCTGAGATTTAGCACTGTGCCCTGCACCTGCCTGTCCCCTCATCCCCATGCTGTTTAGGGTGGCAAAAGACTCTGCTCCTCCACTGCAACTCCTCCTCTTCGGTATTAACTTCTGCATGGAATAAAAAGGGATTAAGTCATCCCTCTTGGAATGACTGCTTTTGACACTATGCCAAATATCTCTAAAATTTGAATAGTCAAATATCAAATGGAAATAGTTTAACCAGCAGAACATACGGGATAAACCTGACACATGACACTCAATATAGACAAGAGAAGGACTTCTATTTATCACTAGTATCAGTATTGTTTCTGTTCAAGGCCTTTTTCTAAAACTCAGAAATCTTAGTGAAAAGGCATTTGCTAGTTTAGAGTGGAATATATCTGTGATACAAAGTTTCTCTCAAAATATGATCTATTTCCTAAAAGTCTTACCAGCATTCTCCTCTGTCAGACCTTCAGGCCTTTTCTGGGGAGCTGAGCTAGGTCAGTTGTTGGTCAGTGTATTGGGACTTACAGGACCATTCCAGCTGCTGTAACTCCATCACTGTGATTCAGATAATTTATTTTGAAAGTAAATTTTTCCAGGATCATTTATTTTGGAAACTATTTTAGTCCTGACAGGCCAAGAAACACAGTGAAGGGGAAAAAAAATTAGAGCTTCTCAGGATTTGCACAGCTAAAGATCTAGCCCACTTTCTACATGACTACTGAGGCAACAAAAAACCAAAGTAGGCTATCAAAACAGGGAGATGTAGGTGTGTTGGAAAAGGGATGTCAGCTATAGCAGTTAAAGAACAAAATAAGAGAGGCTGAAAACTGATAGAAAATAATACAAATAGATATGATAATAATAAGGAAAAAATTGTCTATCACTATTTTATACTAAAACACAGACATATTCATCTTTTAAAACTCTTCCTCCTTTATAAACAGCCAACTGAAGAGTCAGATTCTCAAGATGTGGAAAGCTACTTCAATTTTCCACCCACACATACTAAATTTAAAATGAAAAAAAAAGAAATAATAAAAAAAAACCTTAAGACAAAGATGTATGCAAGGTCAACAGTTAAAGTTAAAAAAGCCTTGTTTCTCAACATTGCACTTTTCATTTCAGCCAGACTCTCATTTATCTTTCAATATCTCTACCTTGGGAGTTTCATGCAGAGTTGTTAAATAACTCCACTATACAGTTAAATGAAAATAATTAGCCCATCTTGTACAAAATAACTTTTTTGCAAAATAACTCTGTTACACCATTTCAGGACTACCCAGTCCCCATCCCTTAGGATCCTCTCTGAAGACACAGATAACACAGAAACTCTTCAGAAAGTGCTTGCATCAGGATTCTTCTTAAGTTGAAAGCTATGTTACAGACCCTCTTCAACACAGCTAGTTCTGTAAAATACATTTGCCAGAGAAAACAGCTTTATCCTTACTAGAAAACTGAGCTATTTCCTTCTTTCTTTTTATTTTTATTTCAAAAACCCCAAATTATTAGACAGCTAGGACCATATATTCTATCTAGCTATCCATCTTACTCCCTTGGGTTACACTGAATGACTTAAGTGCAAGTGAAATCCAAATTTGGCTTGCTAAATTCATTTGACAGATGAAAAATGTCTTCTGCAAAAATAACTTGGATATAGCCATAAACTTTTTTCCATTTATCAAGACCTTTTCTTATACATACATATATCAAACAGTACCTGTCTGAACAGGGTTACCATTTTAACATCTGGCATAAAAGCAGTTCTGTCAAAACAAAATACTGATTTTAAATGTTTGGGTCTCACAGACCTGTTAGTATGGCTGTAAGTCTTCCTATTTTCAAGTTTACCTGAAAAGACTTTTACCTTATGGATAACTTTGTAGAAGAAGGTTGATATACTTGTATCATTTACCAATGACTTCAGCATACTCAGTGAAAGAATGCAGGTATTCCGTTGAAACAAGAAATGCAGGCATACGGAGGAGAAATGCATGATTTCTCTCCTCTCTTCTTGTCATGTTTTGCTTTTTGTGGAGTTTTTCCCCACCACTGGTGTATGTTTTGCTGTTATGAAAATGCTTTGACACAAAATGCAAAGTAGCATTGTCTTTGTAGAGAGAAAGTAATCAAGTGACAGCAGGAGAAGAATGTGATTTGTGATTATTAGCTCTGGAGTGAATTTTTGTACCACCTCCTTTTCCTGCTTTTCATTTCTCAGAACACAAATGAAGTTGCTCTTGGTGCTGCTCACTAGAAGCCACTACCCACTAGATGGGGCCCCAAGGCAAGAAGTTCTCAGCTCACAACACCGTGTTTGCTCTGAAAAGCTGCATTTGCAGAAGAGAACTATAATATAAGGGCAAAAAGTGGTCAGAAATATCAGAGTCACAACTGATTTTATGAGCTCTAGATGAATTTGTAATTTAGTTCATAGGGGTACTTGAATTCTACTTAGCAACTACACCAGAAGGTAAGCACAGACCCCTATCCCCCAAATTCTTGGCTACCTAATCCTTAAAATCCAACATCCTTAGAAGTAAAAGAAACAGGCTCAAAGGACACACCCACGTGGATAGAGCCCTTCCCAAATCTTTGTTCACGAAGCCCAGCCACACATGCACACACATACATTCATTTTGATGAACAATTGTTTCTCATTTAATCTTTGCAAAGTCAATTCTCAGCTGATGATTTACTATCTTGTATGTAACTGTCCTACAGTGTGAATGCAGAATGCTATTGCTGAGCCTATCCCCACATTTGTACCTGAACTCATAACCATGGACTCTCTTCACTGTCAGTGAAGAAAGTCATTCTGCAACTGCAGTTCATCCCATTTCAAAGTAGCTGACTAAAATTTGTCCTCCTAGGGTAAGTAGTTCAGATATACATGCCAAAGTTCCAGAGGTCTTAGCAGCATGCAAAAAGGCCTCTGCATCTACTTCTCAGAGGAGACTTAGTTTTTGTTTAACAATACATGTGGTACCCTCCTGAATAAAACCATGAGCTTTCTCTCAGATTTATCAGAACCATCTATCTGAAACCATTTGACTCTTCTCTGGGAGCCTCGCACTGCTGAAGTGTCAAAATTTCAGATTTTTAGCCAATGTATAAGCCTAGAATTACAAAGATAAGCCAAAAAGTGTTAATTGCAAAAGATTCAAAATTTGATGTTTAAAAATTGTGTATTGGGAGGTTACTAACATGTTGCATCTCAGGAGAGAGAAACATAAACCTTGAAGTTAATTATTCCAGGAAAGCTTAGCCCCATTGCAGCTAGACAGTGCCGTAAACTGTCTCACACAAATCTCTGTCAACTCTATGGTCTGTTTGTGTTCTAAAGAAAAAATAGCCACCTGATATTTACAAAATTCAGGAAAAATAGTTTTTCATATCAGCTTTGCACAGTAACTACTGTGGTAATGGGCACCAGCCATGCTGGGTGAAGACAGCCTAAACTTGTTCATGCCAAAGTGGATAACAGCTAAGCTGAGACTGGCCAAGTTGTTATCCTGTTTGTCTGCGTGGATCAGCCACTGGAATGCCAGTCTTCTCCAAGAGCAACTTCTGAAGATGGAACACACTGGCTACTCATCAATCTAACAAGAGATTCCCAGGCATGGTAATTTAGCCATCAGTACTGTAACAGTGTTTGTGTACGCCCCTTGATACTCTTTTGGACTAGAACACATGGCACTTTCCCAATCAGTCTCTGGGTACAGTCAGGATTCAGCCTGAGCAAGGCATCATTTCCCATGGAGGTTTGGATGCAATACTCTTGTTCTGCTAGCTAAGATAGCTTTATAGTGCAGTGAAGGCACGCCAGTAGTTCTAGGGGTCAGCCATAACAGCCATAATCCTGTTAATTTTATTAGTACATAGAGAAACAGAGAGACAGATAGAGTATAGATAGAGTATAGATGATAGATAGATAGATAGATAGATAGATAGATAGATAGATAGATAGATAGATAGATAGATAGATAGATCGATCACATAACCTGGTAGACTTAAAAATGGATCAGTTGCTGAGGATGAAAGATGGCTAAGCAATATTGGACTGAAGGCAGGGTGAGAGATAAGTACCACAGGAGCAGTATGGAGGTGGAGCAGCTTGTGTATATTGTGACACAGTCACCAACAATCGTGAAAGACTGTAATTGCAGCAGGAGAGAACAGCATGCCATAAGAGAACTGACAAAATTAAAATGAAGGAATGGAATAATTAAAGTGCAAGTTCAGGGTTTAACTGGAGCAAAGAAACTAAACAGACAAGACTGTTCTATGTTCACACAGGCTGGCACAGGAGAATGAATATGAGCTCCAGATAACACTGAATATTTGTGGTGACCAAAATAGGAAAGTGCTTCTGAACAGACAGGCATAGAAGACCCTTGAATTTCTGATGATAGTCAAGTCTTCTTCAGCAGCTGTGCAGAGTAGGTCCATGCTGAAGAATGCTTTCTCTCTTCTTTACAGTGTTTTCAAACCAGACTATCCTCCCATTCATTAATATAAAGGAGGGGGTAGGAGATCTATTACTTCATTCTCATGTATGTGGCAGCTTTTCTTTGCTGCCTCCCACGCTTCATCTGCCACTGCCTTAAATCTGCCCACTCTCCCCCTTTCACAGAGCCCTTTTACCACTTTATGTCAGATACTCCTTCGTCACCTGAATGCCTTGTTTTGCCAAGGTCACTTTCTCACATACCATCAACTGTTCTTTCTCCACACATTCTTTTCATTAATCATTATATCAATCAATCAATCAATAATTTTCCATGTTTATATTATCCTCTTTTAAGGTTTTTCATTTTCCAAGTTACTTTTGTCCTGTGCTTTTTTAGACTATAGCACACTTAGCTCTCTGCAAAACTCAGAATGAGATTACATGTGAGTGGGTGAGCTCATAAGCTCTCAGACAGTGCTCTCAAGATAATTAGAAGCTTATATTGTTAGAAACTTATCATCTTTGTTCAATTTATCCTGAAATTACTTGATAGTACTGAAGAACATTCAAGAACTTACCAAATATAGAGTCATGCATTTCAGGCATTGAGAATTTTAGTAATAAACTACTAAAGAAATTAAGATGTTGTACAACCTTAGGTAGACTAAAAAGAATATTACCACCTTAATACATTTTTATAGTACCCAGCCTGAATATTTTTAGCTGCAGAATAAGCAAAAATTAATCTGATTTCTTTTTGCACTTCCTAAATGAAGAAAGATATCAACTGATCATTATATTTAATCACAGCCTTTTACATAATGAATGACTTTTCATGTCCCCCACTTAGAGTTTCACTTTCTAAATCAAACATAGCCAGTGCTCTGAAACTCTTCATTTCCTAAAAATCATGTTCCCTTTGCAGCCCTCTGAACTCTCTCCAGCCCTCTCCAGTGAATCCACATTTCCAGTCATGAACAATGCCTGAAAGTAAGGTCAATAGTTCAGTCAGTCTCACCTATGCCAATAAAAGAAGTGCAATTAATACTCATTTTAAAAATAATGCTGCTGTTCAGACTTTTACCTAAATGGCATATTTCTCTTTGGCACACAACAGACTCAGATGATGACCCAATATCTTTTGCTTTCCAGTACTTTCTTAGGGACTTCGTGGGATTCTGCCACCTGGCCAGCTGCTCCCTACCTCCATTTCACATTTCATTTCACATCAACAAGAGAAACACTTAGTACCATTCATTATTTTTGATCAAGATGTGAGGAGAATGCTCTGCTTTTTACTCCACTTGGGAACAGCCCACAGTTTTCATGCCGTACTGCAGGCCCCTTGTTTTTGCAATATCTAATCATTGCATGACTCCATCCCCAGAAAAAGATGCATGCTGGGACACTTTGTGTGATAAAGCACTTCTGAAGAGCGAACTCCTCCTTGTCATGAAGCTCATTTTTATTGCCAACCATGGCATATGGGAAAAAAGACACATTCAGCCTCTATGTGGGTGACACAAAAGGTAAAATCCATGGAGGAAACAGGAGGAAACCGGTACACTTGTTACTACAAGACAGGAACAAGCATGAAACTGACCAAATGGCTAATCCAGGTATATATAAAATGTCCAGGATCTTGTCCAGAAAGCTGAGATGAAATAGATTATATGGCATTGAAAAATTAATAAACAAACCCCAACCAAAAAACGAAGCAAAAGCAAACACACAAAACCCAATCCAAAACCAAAGCTAACAAAACCCAATCAAACAATAAAGATTATCAAGTATCACATTGCCTAAATACTCTGGGAATGGGATGGTAGAAAAATAGTCTTTCCCTATGTCCAGGAGATTAACTTTTTTCTAGTGGTCTGAGGGAAGAAAACTCAAAATTCAAAGCCTTTCAGAGGAATATCGTGTTCAAATCAGCAGCGTGAGCTCCCTTTGGGCACCTAGAAAGCCAAATGGGGCACATGAGTTACCTGCTGCCCACCTGGAATGTCATGTACAACACAAGGCAGTCTCAGGTGTGTCTCCCTGAAAACTGCATATCTGTAGTCATAGCCTAAGGAAGCAAACCCAAGATCTCCATCTACCAAAATATTCACACCATTTGTTACCATTTTGGATACCCTATGGTCTCTAGTTAAGAGTCTTCTCATTCTCTTGCTGGTGCACCTTCCAGTTCTTTTATGTTTTACTATTTGCCATCTTTGGGCTACCTCCCTTTGACTGCATTGCAATCAGCTTCTTCAAATCTGTCCTGGAATTTCCTATACATTTACAAAGCCATTCTGAAAGAGAAGAAATATAAAGATAAAGCATATTATTCAGCTCTAACATGATAGAGAAAGTTCTCAAGAAAAGACACATTTGTAATATATCTACCAGTCTTTAAATGGGATTTTCCCCCAAGGTATTTCTCTTTCAGTGCTTGTTTGCAAATATGATACCAATGTGGCACAGATATACACTTAGTTTCCACACAAAATAATCTCACTGAACCCCACAGGTGAAATTTGATCAAATTACAGCAAAAAAAACCCTGTTCTTCATAAACTCACCTGGGTACAACATTTCAGCAGTAAGACTACGCTGTCACAAACAGGAAAGCTAAGCACAAGCATTTGCTGATGCAGCAGCTATTCTAGTTAAGGTTCAAGGGTATTTTATACTTACTTAGGAATAAAGATATTACATGTGTATGATAGTATATAATAATCTCTAAGCATTTTAAAAGCTATTCAAATGCAGAAAAATCCCCAGTGTTACACAGCATAATGACTTTGATGAATTGGTTGTAGTTTTAAAGAGTCAGTGCTTTATGCATCACCTCTCTGAACAGCAGAGGACATTTAGTTACTTCAATCTGTCCTTTGAATAGTATCCAGAGGGAAGAACAGTAGGACCAGTGAGGAAATTCAGCCTGGGGACGGGCAGAGAGAAAGGCTCCTTTGTGCAGCAGCAGAGGCAGAATCCCACATGCTCACTTTCACACACAGACAAAGAAGGAAGGGCAACATTTATCTCTTCTGTTTTTTCTTATTTGTTTCCAAGGTTTGCAGCACAAAATCGCTAACAGGCAAGCTGTCAGCAAGGAGGAAGCATCCTGCATGCAGGGCTCCAGCCTGGGAGATTAGTGATACCTTTTACCACAAACCTGACACAGCAAGAGAAGTTGCTGTGAAAGGACACAGCAGAGGAGAGCTCTGAGAGCTGTGTAAGAAAATAAGAGGTACAGCTGCTGCTTTAATAATTGCAGCAGCTCTCCAGTGATGAGCTTGATTTACCACACTGGTGACACAATATGGGATGCTACAGGAACTCAGAGCAGTCAATGGAGAAGGTGGTGTGAATTAAAGTTGAAGTAAAACTAACATGGAAAAACTCAGTATAAGCCTAATCCTGCACACCACATTTAATTGCTGCTGCATTTTGACTTCATTTGTTAAGCTAGACAGATGCAATGCTGCAACCAGGCTTCTCTGCTGAGAGGAATGCAAACTCTAGTTCAGACAGATGACAAGAGACACCACTGCCTGCAGCAATTGTGGCCCACAGCCAAGCAAGAATCAACCATCGTGTTTTTTTATTCCTGATCCTGGGGCTGTTGGGTCTTTTACATTAAAACTGCTGTATATGCAACCAAGAGGGACCCAGAGTCTGAATCCATTTGCAGCAAACTGCAGTGTACAGCACCTTTTTATGTCCTGTCCTTTATTCCCTGAATCTTTCAGCATCAACTCACAGTTGTAACATGAGAGGATGAAACTGTCTTCAGTTTGGAGGGTGTAGGACAATATATTAAACTTCTTAAAGTACAAAAGGCATTAGGAGAAGTGTTAGTGACAACACTATTAAGAAACTGTACTGCAGCACAACTGCCACAGATCTTAAAGAAACAGAGGCAGTATCACATTGCAAACAGTCCTTTTAGGCACCTAAAACAAGGAATGTGAACAATAAATCCCAGTGAACCAGAGCACTTCTGTTCCAGATAGAGACAAGATTTGTGACAAACCCAGTTTTGTACTCACTGCCATCCCTCTAAATATACCAGTCACTGTGAGGATCCTAAGGGTCTTTTCCATTCTATATGATTCTGTGAAACCAATTCATCAACATCAGCCTTTTTTTCAGGCACACTCAAACTACTCATCTCCACTGCATTACAGAATGAGTCCATATGTTCTGGGACCCTAAATGACTCCTTGGGCACAACTGAAAAAGTACAACAGTGTTGTAACAGCTCCACATAATCTCCACTTCCACCAAGTAGGCCTACTACACTAAGAAGCTCTCATTCAGACAGACCTCCCAGAACCTCATTTTGGGGTCAGGAACTGCTCAAAATGCAGGGAGACAGATTAGTCCTGTGTATCACAGGCAATTTGTCAGAACTTTAATGTTAATCAGGGGAAAACAGTTTCATCCTTTTCTCTGCCCAGGGAAATATGAGCTGTTATCACAACATCCCGTTTATGCAACCAGCAGTCTAGAAGTATTTCTAAATGCCTTTCTCAGTCTTTTCTCAGCAAACTGCTGCATATAGCATCAAATAATGAAATATCTGATGGACTGTAATAGGGAAATAATTCTATAGCCTGGTTTGGAGAGTAGACACTAAAGTCAGATGTAAGTTACTCTTTCAGGATCATTTAAAAATAACCTGGAGTACTGGCATATCCAAGCATTTTGAGGACTTAAACTATAAGGCTTTGCTCATACCACCTTTCCTAGTTAGGTCTGCCATAAAGCCTCCCTAAGCAAAATGTACCTTACCCTGGCAGAAAACACTGTCTTCTTGCACCTTTTCCAGTCCTCACAATCAATCATACAAGCAAAGCAACCTTCTGCCAGTTTAACTCACTCCATCTCTGCCAGGCCATTCCCACAATCAGTACTTCACAGTTGTCCATGTTGCCTCTGAATAAATGAGTCTAGACAAGTTACAACTCAGCCATATGAATAGGAAGCATTTGTTTATTTTGTTCTAGGAAGGACACCACCATCTAATAAGTGCTTAATAACTGTCATGAATTTGCCATTAAAAAATGTGGGAGTGAAGGAGGGGGTGAGGAGGGATTCAGGGTGTCAGGAGTTCCACATGCAGGAGGGAACTGCAGCCTTATGGAGAACTGGGTGCTCAAGGCATGACTATTAGGGCTGATCTGCTTTTAGAGCCTAGAGAGTGGGAACAGTGTGGAGAGTGAGTAGTTGTAATAAGGACCATGAGTAAACAAGCCCACACAGCAATGTTTCTTCTACTACAAACTCCCCCCTCTCCCTGCCCTCACCCCTCAGGCTCCCCTGCCCACTGCTGCTGCTGTGGAGTGAGGAGACAGGAGCAGTACTCTAGACAGTAAAAGGAAACCATAAAGAAGAAGATGGGGAAGAGTGGACCACAGCTCCCAGCCCCTCTCCCTGCTCATCACAGGCTGCTGGAGAGATCAAGTAGGGCTGTCTGACATCTCTCTTCACCTTTGGATTTAAGCAATTTGGATAGACTGGAGGTAGAGGCAGGACAGGCTTGATGCCCTCTTCCCACACAACTTCTAACTGACTGAATGTTATTCCATCAGTGCTTTTAAATTTAGATTAACCCTGCAATGGGTAACACTCAATGCTATTTCACCCGGACATCCAAAATTACAAACTCTTTCAAATCTTCAAAAGGTGAAAACCAAGCCATTTTAATTTTTTCAAGCGTTTGAGTCTTTCCTTCATATCCTGATCTGAAGTTACAATATACAATGTGTCTTAAGCTGATGCAACAACCTGTTTCAAGGAGGTGCAATAGGTAACAGCAAACCAAGTATGTGACCCGGGGAGGTGTTTGAACAAGATCTGCGCACAGCTCTCAAATAGACTGTAAATCTTTCATCCATTTCTCTCAAGCCTCTGCTTTGTTTATGCCAAGAAGGAATTACTAGAGAAGCAGCTAGTAATGCTGGCAAAGGAAACTGCAGGCTGGGTGTGAAAATAGGCCTTCTCTCTGAGCACAGTTCTTATCTTTCCTTGACTCTTATGCTCCAGTCACATCTCATCTGCTGTAAGAGATCATTATCCTGCTTCCTGTCCTAGCACCTCTGCACTGCCACCACCACATTTGTCATCCAACCCATAAGTTTGAATGTTTATGCACATTTCATCTGTCATTTGCTATACTACTGCCTGCTTCATTTAGATTTATATGCCACCTATTAGCAGTAAGGCAATAGCTCCATTTCCGCCCATAACAAGCAACTAACTTCTGGAAGAATTTGATATTTTAACAGTCGGAGAAATATTCATCAAAAGAATCAAAATACTGTTTCTTTATCCTGGGATACTTTTGACTGATTTTTCCCCACCTTTTTCCCAGTCCAGTTCCACTGATGCTTACAATGGTCAGACAGACAAACTAATTTAAAATACTGCCACTAGCACATCAGATTCTGTTTTCCATGGATCTTTGAGCTGGGTTAAGAAGCACAGTATGCACAATCCCCATGATCTCTTGGATCTTTTTGGGCTAGATACCAAACCCCACTATCATCATCATAATTCAAACAGTAATTGCAGTATAGGATATATTATTTTAAAATATCTTGAAGTATGTGCAGTCACTGTCACCTAGGAGATGCTGACTGAGTAGGAGTTTAGCCACAGATGATTTTGAAGAGTCATATTTTCTAGGGTGATACTTTCGTTAGCTGAAAGGTGTCCATGTGACTAGTGCAAAATAAAACATTGGAAATAATCTTTCCTGAAAATGTAGCTGATCGCAGCTGTGATCACATCTGACATTTTGAGGAGTAGTGAAAGGAGTTTGGAACAAGAAGAAAAGAGAAGAACAGTTAAAGATGGAGAAGTAACACAGGCTAAGGAAATGACTGAAATCCCAGTCACTTAACAACAGGCATAGAAGTAAAATTTATATTTCCCACATATAATTATGTAAGCTATTACCATTGGTCCTGTGCTCATAAAACCACCACCAAAAGTGGAGGCATCCTTTAAATCCTTAAATAAAATTCATATAAAAAGTGTCTTGCTTATCCAAATAGAATAAAAGGGTGGAGGGAAAAGCAGAGCCGATAGGCTTAGCTGTGTGCATCAACACAAACATCGTCCAGCAGACAAAGCTTTGTCTTCTGCCTCTTAATTAAAGGAGCTATCCTGGAGCTTTCTTGGATCAAAGAGAGGAAAAAAGAAAAAGAAAACTATATGGGGGCAGAAAACAAGAAGGTCTGTTTCCTTCTTGAGAGGCCACAGTTTTACCGTAGAGCCACAGGCTCTTTCTATTTACAAATTCAAAAGGCCAGTGCTAAACATTCAAAGATGCTTGTGGCAGGTTCTGTTTCCAATTACCTGCACAATGTGTGGTTTCCTAAGCAGGATTTCTGCTGAAACTGTAATCAGTCTAAAGTAATATCCACAAATGCTGGGTTGGATCAACACACTGTGCTCTGTATCTCCAGCAACCGCATGAAAACACCTTCTTTATTACTGTGAGGTACTGAAAAAAGTTATTAAGGTTATTACTGGCTCAGAACTCTGTGTGTGGGAGAAGGCAGATCAGACTGTGCCAAGGTGGGATGGTGCTTTGCCCACCATATATCTCTGCCTCCTTGAGAGTCTTCAGTGCAGCTGCCAGTCACTGCTACTCCAAGAACACTGCCCCACACCACACTCCCAGAAGCCCCTAACCCAGACCACAAAAGGCTGGCATAGCAGAAGCCCCACCTGAGCTTGGGGGTGGCTACAGGAGTCATCACACAGCTCTACCATTCTTGGACTTCTGGCATCTGGATCTAAGCTGGATCCATGCTGGATCCACGGTAGTAGCTATAATTTTCTCTCTCTTTCTTTACTTCTTCCTTTTCTCCTTATTTCCTTTTCTTGATATTTGGATAACTTAAACTTGGATAGGTTGGAAATTGCCAAGTCAGTGCTTTGTGAAATGGTTTAAAATTTTGCCAGGTTCCCGTATTTTCCCAAGTATGCCAGTAAAAATGTGTTATTTGGGCCCCCTGAGCATCATTGCAGTGTTTCTCCTGTGCACAGCCTCAAGGTATTAAAAGAACTGAAGGCCCTTTTAATAAATCCATGGGGTGGGGTTTTGGGCCTTGGATCTTTTTAATGCAAAACCCCTTCAGTAAGCTTGTGAGAAGAGCCTGGGGTCTTACAACTATCAAAAGAACCCAGGTAAGCTTAGATATATTTGGCTTTAATTTAGATGTAGGCCAGCTGCTCAGGAGAAGAGTGGCATGCAGACATGAGGGGACTGTAAGGCCTTTTTGTGGGTTTTTCCTCCTTCCAAACAGCTTGCAATAGTGAATGCAAGAGGCTACACAGGATGCCTGAGCACCCAGAAGAAACAATTTGCTCTGTTTGCTAAACCCCAGTGTATGTAAAGTATTTCCAGCTTCCAGCACAGCGACCTTCAAGTTTCCAGTTTTGAAAGGAAGAGGAAGCTATATACAAAAGGATGCTGGAAGCAGCTCTTTCCATAAGCAGACTGCACCCTTGAAACAGAGCAAAGCTCCTTTGCTAGCTAATTTGGATGAAGTTACCACACTGCCAAGAGGAACTGGTGAGGGTTTCTACACACTTTGTTTTGAAATTTTAAACCAGAGGTGCTGTGGCAATCACCAGCTTGTTGGCAGAGGAAAGAACTGACTGTTCAGTGATCTACACCACCAAAAATATTTAAAATATCTTGACACAGGGATGGCTACTGCATTTTAGATATTTTTACAACTTCAGATGCACATTTGCAGTCCTTGAAAAGACCTATGAAATCTAATGAAAATGCAGCCCTTTACAGGGAATGTGTTTAGTTGGCTTTATTCTCCCTAGTACTGGGAATGTAACGTTATTACATTTCTTTTTTTTATTTATTTTTCTGACAGAATTCTACATTCTACAAAGTTTACAGAAAGAAACACTTCAACATGATAATGAAATTTTACTCTTTTAGGACTTCATCTGAAAGAGAAAAAAAGGGAGGTCCTAAGCTGTTTGAATTCACACAAAGGACTAATGACCAGTGCTTTCAGTGGTGAGAGTTAAAGACATAACCACCCCCAAAATCTTAAAAATTTGAAGTGATAAAGTTAAAAATTGATCATCTGTAATCTTAATTATGTGCAGTGAAAAAGTACTGAACATCACCTCAGATAAAGGGAGCAAAGAAGAGACTGTGAGAAAGAATGCCACTTTTTCGTCCCACTTATCCCCAGACTACATGTCCCTCTCAGTATGAAATATATGGGCAAGAGGTGAAGGTGGAGGAACAGTCACAGCAGAGGTATTACCATTTTTAAACTTTGTCCATGGATTTACTTACCTGGTTCCTCCACCACAGACATCTCTCCATCAACAGAAAAGTAGGCATCCCACTGCCTTCTCACAGCCCAAGAATGATACTGCAAAAGACCACAAACAGGAATAAAAGTAGGAACAGTTTCACTCCACCTTTTTTATTCTGGTCATCTCCACAGGAAGGAAATATTCTATTCACATGAAGTAAATACAGTAAAAAATTAAAACACTAAAATGGACTCCACAGAATTAGCCAATAGTCTCAAAGGACTTTACCAATGCAAAAAAAGAAAAAATAATTCCAATACCTGATGGAATTAATCACATTTCTGTCTCCCCACCTCCACTTTTCTCTTCTGAGAAAGCTAAAGCTTAAACAGTTTTTCCCCAGTAATAAATGGAATTTTATGGCAGAATTAGAACTAAAACTAGGTCTTCCTATTGCCTCTATTTCCTACTCCGAGAGCAGCAGGAACTAATCACAATTCCACTGTTCAGTCATAGAAGTACCTGTCTTTTTGGATTGAGCGTGTGCAAACATGTGTAAGAATCAAAAAAACTTTAACAGGGAACTGTTTCCTGGTAATCTGGATCCATGATTTCTCTTGCTAAGAAGGCTTTCCTTAAGTCTCCTTTAGCTTCCCATGTTCTCTCCCCATCTGCTGTTATCCACCTTAGTGCAGCAGCACACAGAGTCTCTGCCGCACTGTAGAAGATGAACTGCTGCAGTCACTCAAATGACTCGTTTGGCATTTTTAGGTGCCCTCAGAGAGCAGACGAAGTTCAAAGAAATGAACCTATTGCCTCGATCCTGTTGCATTTAAACTGTGCATGAAGAAACTGAGTCTGATGAGGGGACCTACAATACACTCCATCTGCTTCAAATACAGTAGCAACATCAAAAGTAGCCAATGCATATAGTGATTTTTTTCATTGCCCCGTCAAAAATAACTTTTTTTACAAGTTCCCTTTTACCACATGTAAGCTGAGCTTTTTGCCTTGGCTCTTGTGAATGAAGGGCAATCTTGTAATTCGAGTAAGAGGAAGCCTGGAACTGTGATCTCCCTGGAGAGCTGTAAAGGAGTAACAACTGAGCTGCTGTGCCTCTCTTGTTCTTGAGCGAGGGAATATGCAGCTTCACTCCTTTCTGCAGGCACTGAGCCAGACAGTCTGGCCAGGAAAGCAGTGGGAGCCAGAGCAAATGCTGGTCTCCATGGCTTTCCAGTCCCTGCTTAGAACAGAAAGCATGAGGTGAGCAAGAGACTGCTCCTTCCTATTCTTGCCTGGAAGCAAAATGCCCCTTTCTAGACTGGGACAAAAAAGTGTTACAGACACATTGATATAGATATGTCAGTGTATAGACTTATATGTGTCTATACACCAACAACCTGCTTGAAAAGTCTAATGCAGTAATGACAGAAAGTATGTAGAGTTAAATGGCAGGCTGGACTTATTTTCTTCAGTGTACCAGTCAGCTGAGTGAGACAGCATGGGCTTTCATGGACCAGGCTTGTCAAACAAACATTACATATGCACTACCATCATACCTTTATACTCCAACTCTGTTAAACGCAAAGCAGAGTTGGGCACAGCCAGAATTTACATTTAAATAACACTGGATTAAGTGAAAAAGCACTTAAGAAGAAGATATGAAGGAATCTAGTGATTAACTAAGAGGATTCTTTTTCTTTGTTTTTAATTACTATTTCGGCACTTCATTTTGCTTTAGGATAGGGAGATAGAATACTGCATCTCCAAGGTATGACATCAAATCACACAGTCAGAATCAGTATCTGCTTTCAATAGGTATTTAGGAGCACAGAACTACAGTAAGAAAGCAAACGAAAGAGGTTCATCTTCTCATAGTTAGCCCGTGGAAGTTCCTGCACAGTGCTGCTCCCAACGCAGGAGATCTCTAATGGACCTATGTGATTTTGAGTTTTCCTAATGGTTTAAAGTGTATTTTCAAGAAGACTCTGCCTGCCTAGGACTTCATGATAATCTGAAAAGACACTGGCAGTGAGGGGAAAAAGAATATTTTCTTATTTGCATTTCCTAACTATTCATCTCAGCTTTTATTTCTCTTATTCTAAGAATGATTCTATGTTTTTCTTTAATTAGAAAAAAAGATGAGAGACAATTATCCATCATGGCATATGGGAAATCCATGCAGAATGGATAAAAATTTCTAGAAATTTTCTACTCACAAACTTTGCAGTGATTTTTCACGTGTGGGAAAAACTGCAAAGCAGTGGGTCAGGGAACAGGATGGGATGGGACATCGGGAAGAGGATAATGATGACACAAGAAAAAAGATCCACCTTTATCTGTAATGCACTAAGTGGTCAATAAATTAGTCCCTGATCACTGGGATAATGGTTTCTAAATGGTGTGAGAATTAACTTAATTCTGCAGCAGTTTGTGCTCTCACTTCATCCTCAGAGACCTACCTGGTCAGGTCACTGCTTTAATCCTGCAGTTACTTTTCCCTGTAGCTGCAGTCTGCAGTGACTCAAAGCTCAGGTAAGCTTAACAAAAGGTGCAGAACTCTTGCCTTAAGACTGCATTATGACTAATAAATTGTTTACAACTTTATTTCCTTAATAGCAAACAGCTCATTGTTTATTGCACCATTCTGCCAAGAAGCAGCTAGAATAAATCTTCTTCACTTCATCTAAAAATTTAGGTGTTTATTAAATGAATTGAGGCTACTTTGCCTTCTGAGGAAAAGGAGTTTCAATGATTTCCAATAGGTAATTTTTCCAAATTTGCAGATCCCCTATATGGCCTATTGGAATGTTTGAGTAGAGAGAGCACTACACATGAACTGAAACAAAAAAAAAAAAAGGAAGACACCACCTTCAAAACTCTCCATGTATAAGCTGCTCAGCAGGGAATTCACTGAGAACTGGTGCTGTCAATACACGGAGAGAGCACAGCAAGGAAGGGCACAGTGCAAGACCATCAGGCATATATTTTTTCTTCTCTTCTTCCCAAGGACTCTGCATCAGGACAGCTGTCATTCAGAAGATGCTCATTCAGCTCCTTCCTGTCACTGCTCACTGCCAGAGTGATCTGTCAGGCAGGTGTCACTGCTGTGCCAGGCACAGTCATACTCCCTTCCCTCTGCCTGACCTGGCTCACTAGCAATTGCTCCTGGTGGTATTTATGAGACACAGATGATGTTCACACCCATTTCAAAAAGAAGCCTGCAGGTACTACCACATCTATTGCTCCCCTGACCTACTTTTAGACACATGGTGTAATTTGGCCCAGGAATTTTTTCTCATCTCTTGACAGGTGCCTAGACAATGGAATCCTGAAACAGGAATTGGGTTTTTTCCAGGCATGGTCCCAGTACTAACAGTTACCAGTTTGAGTTTCCTTTTTCCCCAACCATAATAGGTACTTCCTGTCCATAGGCTGTGAACTCATGTTTGATGACGCTTGTTTTGTTCATTTGATAATTACTCAGTATGACATGGGAGTTCCCAGGCATGCAAGACTTCCCTGCTTGCACAATGTAGGGACTGAAGAAGTTTTTATTTTTCAGCAAGACTTCTCTGCCTTCAGGGGAAATACAAGTCAACACCATCTACCTGCAGATGTTTTGATACGAAAACAAAGAGTTTCACATGGACACAAGTGATGCTAAAACCAGGCATTGTACCTGGAAGCAGATGACCAACAGGGCATTCTCTGTACCCAAATCGAGAGGACTTTGGAATCCAAAACCTTTGTGCTACAATTGGTGATTTTAGTGTTTCAGAACTGGAAAATTAATCATGGCACGAGTTATTGGACTCAGCCATGTAATTTACCAGACTGGATACACCTGAAGCTTGAGCCTGGGGCCTAAGCATCCTGAGAGATATAGGTGCAAAATGTTCAGTGAATCAAGCAGGACTATATACTTGAGCTACAACTTCATTGGCACTAAACTTCCTGATGTCCAGTTCACAACACGGAGAAAAATAGTAAAGTATTTATGTTCTGGTGAAGTTAAAAAAATACACATTCAAGTTACTGATTGCCTGAGTCTTATTCTATCAGAGCTTTTCTTTCTCTTTTCCAATGAAGGTCCCTAGTAAATTACAACAGACTCAAAACCCTGGAGCTGAATAGAAGAAGTTTTCTGGCAAACCAAGAGGTTTGTTGTTATTCCAGACTCCTTCTGCCAGTTTAATCAGCACAAGAATTTGGTGCTTCTTAGGAAAGTGTAAGAAAGCTGAAATAGGTAGAGCTTGCATGTTGGAACAGATAAGGAAATAATAGAAATGACAGCAAATCCAACACCACCTATTCTCTCTTTCTCTCTATGAATCTTGGAGTTTTCAAACAGGTTATGAGAGTTCTTGTCAATCAAAATATCTGATGAAAAAATAAGAGACAAAATGCAATGAAATTGTGTTTGATTCTGCTTTAACTTACACTGCTGTAAATCTACTCCAGCCAAAAATGTGACATGTGCAACATAATACAGAAGAGTATCCTGGAAAAACCTACACATAACTCTTAAATAATGTACTTTAACACAGTGACCGAAAAAAAAAAGAGTAAATAAAAATTAACAGGAGTATATGCTAATCTGTGCTTAGGAAAGTGTTTTCACTGCAGAATACTTCATATTCCCAAAACCCATGGCTCTGTAAAACGAAAATATTCCCTTTTGCTTAGCCTTAGAAACATTTCCTAAATATTTACCTGTGTCATAGTCCATAGATTTTTTCTTTGTTTTATAAGAACAAATACAATATCATTTACTGATTGGATGGATGACAAAAAAACCCCAACAATTACCCAGAAATTCCTAAGAGGCAGCATAAGCTTTTTTTTTAAAGTATTTATTTCATTACAACATAAATTGGTGTACATAAAAAGCTTTACCTATATATACTTCAAAAATTAAACTGTTAATACATCAGTTACATACAATTCACCTGAATTGTGAGCAGTGTCTAAAGCATTTGCATTAGTAATCTGTTGAAAGTGGTAGCACTGACATTGTTATTTCATGATTTCACAAATTTGTCCATGGTTTATCTACTAAGACTTACAAGCAAAGCAAGAGACTCCTGCAAAAGCCAACTTATCTGGTGGTTTATTGTGGTGGTTCGAGAAGTTTTGCAGGTGTAAAATGGTAAGACTAACAATATAATTGGTAAAAACTCAGCCTGTTTAAGAAATATTTGAAAAAAAAAAAAAAACAAAAAAATGGCCCTATAGTCATCATTGTCTCAAGTACCAACTCTGGTTTCCCTTCTCTGCTATTTGTTGGTTTCAACTGGACATTTAGTAGATACTTTTGACTCCAAATTTCTCTCATCCCTCCTATCCCTCCCATTTCTTCACATTGCATAATTTATGAAAGTTAGACAATCTCCAAAATAGCCTGCTGTTGTGGTTTAACCCCATCAGCAGTTCAGCTTCATGCAGCCACTCACTCACTCCTCCCAGTGATTTGGGGGAGAGAATCAAAAGGGGGAAAGCAAGAAAACTTATGAGTTTAGATAAAGACAGTTTAACAGGTAAAGCAAAAACTGCACCCACAAGCAAAGCAAAACAAGGAATTTATTCTGTTTCCCAGTGGCAGGCAAGTGTTTGGCCATTCCCATGAAAGCAGGGCTCCAACATACACAGCAATGACACAGGAAGACAAACAGCATCACTTTGGATGTCCTTGTCTCTCCCTTCCTTCATCTTCACCCAACTTCACATGCTGAGCATGATAACATATGGTCTGGGATACCCCTTTGGTCAGCTGGGATCAGCTGTTCTGGCTATGACCCCTCACAACTCCTTGTGCACCACCAGCCTCCTTGCTGGTAGGGAGAGAAGCAGAAAAGGCCTTGATGCTGTGTGAGTACTGCCCAGCAATGAAAACATCCCTGTATTATCAACACTGTTTTCAGCACAAATCCAAAATGCAGCCTCATACCAGCTGCTGTGAGGAAAATTAGCTACCCCAGCCAAAACCAGCAATCCTGCTGATTTCTAATAGCAATGGGTTCATTCCAGCAGCTCTCAGCATTCAATAGGCTGAAACAAATGAGAAGTCTCTGATTATATATTCTGAGTGCAAAATTTTACTGAGCTCGTATGCCAATCTCAGCTTTTAGTAGCAGTAATGTGAAGTCAGAATAGTTACAGTAATCCAGTAAATGTGTGAAACTACTACAAACTTGCATTACATTATCTCAGAGGAGGAGTTGAGGCAGTAAATATGTAAAAATGTACTTTGCTACAATAGTACTTGGACTCATACTGATAATAGCCACACAGAGCTGTTCTGTTAAGCCCAGTATGAATCTGGTGCGTGGAACAACACTATACAAAAAAGAAATTAATAAAATGCTTGTTACTACAACTGCTCAACAGTACCACCATTTCCCTTTCTCATGCTTTCTTAAGTTTCCCAGGAGCAATGCTACTGAGAAAAAAAAAAACAAACAGCTGAAGATATGACTCCATCTAAATCTTCTGAGTTCTTTCAAGTAGAAAACAATACACATCAGTCCGGACACAAAGCACCAGCACAGCTGTTAAGTTTTGTGATAATGAAGGGTACCACTTCTATGGAGCAGTCAATGGAATGCATACCATAAATCAGGAAAAGCAATGGCCACTCATGAACAGTGGTAATTGGAATACAACACTGAGAGCCAATCAAACAGGACAGCAGAGTTACAGCTTTCATGTGAATAATTTATTCTTTTATCACTTTTAAATTTTACCAGGTAGTTATTTACAAGAAACTTTTGTGGACAGAATTTACATCAGCTACTGCACAGTTTTATTAATTACTAGGGTATGATTAGCATCCTTGCCATGTTGCTTAACAGTGCTGGTTTTTATCAAACACAGTTATCCTTTTGCCAATTATTTGTTTGACTTAGTTTCCAAGTGTAAACAGAATTTGTACACATGCCTTTGCTGCAATTAAAGATTCTTTTTACAGAACCAGTTAATAGATAGAAACAGTAAAGCTCCATCTGTTTTTAGCCTTTCTTTATCAAAGCTGGGATTTAGTTTTTAGATCCAGTACAGGCTTTAGGCATTCCCATGTTAGGCACTACAATGCCTCTTTACCAAGACAGCAACCCTGAGAATTCAAATTGTCAGCTTGGACTCCCAGTACAGTGTATGGAATAGTTCACCCTGCAGTGGTAACCCAAAACACAGAGCCTGTCTGCAAAGGCATTCCAAAGAAAACTTGCTCAATTGTACCAACATGTACTAAATATGTCCTGAATAACCCAGCCAGGAGATGGAACCTGGAATCTATCCAGAACTCAATGTGCAGGAGCCTCTGTGTGTGCTTTTGGAGGATTTGCGTGAAGCTCGTTCCTGATAATGAGCCTAGGAAGTGGTCCCAATACACTAAGCAGCCATCTAGATTTGAGAGCATGTGCACACACATACAGACATGAAATACAAGGCCTCAGTTCAGCCCTGACTCAGCTAAAGGGAATTCACGTCTAAATCCTCTAGCAGATGACCTTGATTGCAGGAGTACTCTAGGCAGGAAAATTATTGTCTGAAAAATTAGGACAGAAAAATCATTTCCTCCATGTCCCACTAAAATAGGAGTACTGAAGATTCACGGAGAAGAAAGACAGCACAGCAAACTACATCTCTCCAGCTGGTCTCTGATGAGGGTTTGAATTTACCCACCTTGATAATTTGTGAGATTTTTTAGCCAATTAAAATACAATAGAAAATGCATAAATATTTAGAGATTAGGGACTAATCCCAAGAGGTTCTTTAGTCCACTGATGATCAGGCAGTAGGAGATATGGATTGAATGCTTGTAGGCTATGAAAGCACACCCAGATCTCCATGTTTCCATGCAAACACAGCAGACTTCAGGCTACTCTAGATAAAATAGGTGTGACTTAAAAGCAAAACATATGTAAATAGAACTTGAGGGTGGCCTGGCCCTTTAATTTGTACCACAAAACCCTGTTACATCAGTGGCTTATGGGTATCCTGTCATCTAGTCTTAAAGGAGTTGAGGTGGTGGGTAGGTAAGTGTGGAACTGCTCCAAGGTGGACAGTTCTAACTGGGTGGAGAACTGCTGAGCACCTCCACGTGTCAAAGGGACAATTGTTCCTAGGTTTAAATCAAACTGAAGAGTTCTGGGATGATAATTTTGTTCTTCAAATGCCTGAGGACTATCTAAATTCTGGGTTTTGTACCCAAGTTTGGTGGGGACCTTTTGGTGAAGATATATTTGGGGGAAAAACAACTCTCAGAGAAATTGCCTCAGGCTTACCATGGAGGAAACAGAGGCCACAGACCAGGAAATCTGGCTAGAAAGATGCCTCTGTTGTCAATCATCAGGCTGTGACTACACAGAGTTTACAAAGGAAACAGGTTTGACAGACAGATACTAATGAAGCCCAGATTTTGCCCCCACTGACACTGTGTGAACAGTGAAAGCTGGAAAGCACTTGATTCAACCTTATCTAAAAATAGGAGCTAGCAAAAATCCCAACCTTTGCAGGTTCACTGAATGCTTATTACTGTAGAAGTTATTTCCAAATACATTTCTTCATAGTGTACAGCAGCAAATATTGGAAGAAAGGATACGTTTCATTCTCATGGAAGTTTGCAGCATATTTTCACAGCTTAAATCATGGAGACTTCCCAAAACTCATTTAGAAGCATTTTCATGCATTAGCAGGAATGAAACTGCTTAATTAATGCTTAATTAATAGGAATGCAAAAGCTGGCCTGATGCCTCGCTATGCTGTAGTAGAAGGACTATACTATGTAATACTTTGAACTACGAAATTGTAATGCATTGAAAGATAAAACAGACATTTCCTTGTGTGTGTTGCTGCTGACTCTACTATTTCAAAATCTGGCCTAGCACTTATGCTAGCTGAGTATGCACCTTAACCCAGCTTGAAATACTTTCTACAGTTAACATAAAAATTATGCTGAAGGCAAACACATACTTTTTCTTTCTTCCTCAAGCTACAATGCTGTAATTTAATTTAGAGTCAACATTTCCAAGGATTCTTGTCTGAGAATTAAATCAAACATTCTGTGAATGGTATTAAATTCCACTGCACCAACCTGGGCTGAGGCTAAGATAAACATCACACTCTGCAGGCCTACAGCTCCAGCCTGGCTGATGCTTTAATTAGTTCACTAGGGAATAGGCTCACTTGGTTAAGAACTTCTAAGACTGGACCTCTGTTTCTATAGCATGGCTAACCAGATCAACTGCATTAAAACCCTGTGCAAGACAGATGGAGAAAAGAAAAAAACCCCACAAAATATTAAAATTAAGGAAAGAAGCATCTATAAACTTCACTACTTTCTTTTGTAAAGACGATGTCTCTTAGGACAGAGCCTGCTGCCTTCCTTTGGAACTAGCAATTACATATAAGAATGCTAAAGTCCTGTTCAACAAAAACATCTTAATAAAACATAAAAAGATCTTTTTCTTTGATGTAAGGTCCCTATGTCTTTCTAAAATACGAATATATACTAGAACTTTGAGTATAAACAATTCTCTTCCACAGTCCATGCCTGTTCCACACTGTATGTGCAGCAATGTACTAGCAAAAACACAGGTTCCTTTTTCAGAAAAGGTTTCTCAGTGATTTACCATAAAGCTAAAATATTGGCTTGCCTGATTTTTTTTATATAAAATGTATAAAATAAATGCATGTGCCCTTTTCAATATAGTCTGTGTAGACAATGTTCTCTTTTCCAGTTCTGAGTAAAGTAACAAAACGTACACTCCAATTTTCCACAGCCAGGAAGGAGTTTTGTATGGTTTTGTCTCATCAGGATGCTGCTCCACAAACAGCTCTCTTGGGCAGCTTAGAATCACAATGACAGCATATGCCATCAGCATGTACTGCAATTAACAAGGACTTATTGATTACAGCAATCATTAAATCAAAATAAATAAAGCAGTCTCTCAATCAAAAGATGGAGAAGTAACATCATGCTTGTGCACAATATAATCGACATGTGCTGTGCATTCCTATTTTCCATGTCCTCCTTTGATGGTCTTGAACTAAGTTGGAAAAGTCTCTTGCCACAGGATACAGAACATACAGTGAAACATTCAAGCTGTTTTCAGTCAGTTTCAAAGAATTTACATTTGGTTTAGGTTAACCTTCCTCGGCTTGCAGTTAATTAAAGAGCAGCTGAAGTACAAAGTCTTTCCCCAACTCTAGTGGCATACATGGTTGTGCCAATCGGTTGTAGTCTGAAGAACTTCAGTTCATTTTTGTTGTAATAAAATCTCTGATAAAAAAGTAATAAAACAAAGTCTTTTGATATAGAAATGGTTGCCTCTTTCAAATAAAGAACATATCAACATTTCATATCTGCTGTAATATGCTACATTTTAAAAAGGTAACTTGACTTTTTTTTTCATTTATATTCCAAGTAAAACATGTGGCCCTCATTTGTGTTACTCAAAACTTTGTCTGGTATCTGTTAAATCATCTGTGGTTGAAATTCCGGGGACCACACAGTGCCACATCTTCCTAAAACCATCTATTACACCAGAAATGAAAGGCTGTGATGGAGATGTTCTTCCTATACATTTTTAACACAGGAAATAGTTGGTTTAACATACAAACAAATGCAGCTATGCTACGTTGCCAGCAGCATTTATCCCTCACTATCATCCCAGAAGGAAAAAACCCAAATGGCAGAAAAGCCTCCAGCCCAGACTGCAACTATGTGTAAACACAGTCCACACTATTGTCCCATTATGACACTGTTGTCAGGAGTATTTTAGAAATCCAGGTGTAAAAACATTTTTCTCAGATTAGGAATTGGCACAAACATAATCCAGATTATCCTTTATAGCAGCTTTTACTTTTATGTGCTTGGCTTTTCACACAAAGCACAACAAACATGAGAATAGTTACAACTGAGTTACAACCAGCTCAACATCTTGGGAGCAGAAAAAAGGTAAGGGAGAGCCCCTTTTCTCTGCAGACACACCAAAGAAGGTCCCCTCTATAGGTGGGAGTTTGTGGGTCTCCCACAGGGGCAACCCAACTCCCCTCTCAAGAAGCCAGAGCCAGGCTGGCCATTTCACAGTGGGAGAGAGCCCTCCTGGTCTCCTGCTTTGTCCAGCCTCTCAGGCAGAGTAAGCACAAAGGGTAGGAGGACACCCTTGACGTCCAAGGGAGCTTTAAGAAGCTCCCCGTCAAAGGTGCCCTTGAGTCCACCATCCGCTTCCACCTCGCCGTCCTGGGCTAGGCTGAAGCGAAGGGTGCCGGTCCGGTTGACACAGTAGATGGTGTTGCCCAAGGGGGCACAGCGGAAGGGCTGGATGGGGCCGCTGCTGGGCCGCAGGCTGGCACACTGGCTCCAGCACTTGGCCACTGTGTTGTACCGGAAAACTTCAACACCACCAGCAGTCCCGCCGCCTGGGCCCTGCTCCCCACCACGGCCGCTGCTCACGTCAAAGCGGTAGATGAAGCTCTTGAAGGCCACCATGTCAGCAGAGCGCCGGCGGCTGCTGTTGTAAGGGCATTCCTGCCACTCATCACGCTTGGGGTCATACTTGAGCAGGCGGTAGAAGAGGGAGCCTCCTGACACATAGATCTCTCCGTTGCAAGTGGTGGCCTCATGAGCCACAGCGAAGGCACCCTTGGGCAGAGGTGCCACAGGGCTCCAGCGGTCAGCCCGAGGGTCATACCTCTCCACAGTGAAGAGGCACTCGCCCCCCACAGCGTACAGGTAACCATCCAGGGCCAGCAGCTTGAGCTGCGACCGGGGCTGAGCCAGCGGCCGCACCTGGCTCCAGGTGTCGGTGAGCGGGTTGTAGCAGAAGACCTTGTCAGAAAGGCGGGCCCTGGGCTCGCTGCCCACCGGCCCTGTCACGATGCCCCCCGCTAGGAAGAGGTAGTTGTGCAGGACACACATGGCACAGCCCTTAGCATTGGCTTCCTCGGGCAGGCGTGTCAACACCCTCCACTCGCCGCTGTCCTCCTGGTAGCAGTGGATGAGGGAGCCACTCTCCTCCAGGGACACCACGGAGGAGGGGCTCTGCGGCCGGCTGCTCTCGCGGCTCTGTGGCCGGCTGCCTCCTCCCGGCCGCTCGAAGGCGTCGCTGACCTCGGCCACGAGCAGGCAGGGCCGGCCGGCCTCCATGCGCCGCTGCAGGATGAGGTCCCGCTCAGTGCCACTGAGCCGGCCATAAACGCTGGGCTCTCGCAGCACCTCCAGGTAATGGTCGCTCATGAAGCGATAGGCAGCCTCCCGCAGCTCCGCCAGCCGCTGCTTCTTGGCCAGGCAGAGGAGCTGGTAGCAGTTGCCGAGGCAGAGCTGTGCGCGCATGGCCTCGGCGGCACAGTGCAGGGCACACGGCATCTGCAGGACGCGGGCGCCGCTCACCACCTCGGCCAGGTTGTCGTGCCGCACGTCTCCCATGCGCGCCGTGTACACGTAGTCGATGAGCAGCCGCAGCGCCCCGTAGCTCACGCCCTTCACCCGCAGGACGTCCCGCGAAGCGCGGGCACGAAAGTAGTCGCTCTTGGCCGCCAGCACCGACTTGTGCGCCCGAATGCGACGCCCGGACACTTCGATCACAAGGTCGGGCTCCTCCGCCGGCCGGTCCCGCGGCCCCAACACCTCCTCATCCTCCTCCTCCGGCTGGCAGGCGGCGTTGTTGATTTCCCACTGGCTCTGCACCACCCTGCCGCCAGCGGCGGGCGGCTGCGGCTCGGCAGCGGCGGCGCTGAAGCAGAGGGAGGAGCTGAAGCCGCAGGGGGCGGCCGGGGTGGGCGGCGGGGCCGGGGGGGCGCCGTTGGCGGCCCCGCTCTCCTCGTCCTCCTGCGCAGCGCTGCCCTCCATGGAGCCGCGCTACCTGTGCCGCCGCCGCGCCGGGCCCGTGCGGAGCGCTGCCGGCCGCGCCATCGCCTGCAGGGGACACACGACAGCGCTCAGCATCCGCGCCTGACCCCGCTCGCCCGCCCCTGCCTTCCCCCCGCTTCTCCAGCTCGGTACTCGGAGCCGCCGCTCTCGCAGGCGGGGCCGTCTCTGGTTTCCGGGGCTAAACCTCGACTTCTGCTTTCCCTGGGGAATCCACCCTGCAGCTCTCCCGCCTCCCGCTGCCGGGGCTCACTGCGCTAGCTCAGCCCCCGAAAACCTGAGCTCTTCTGGTGGGACGGGGGATCGCCCCGATGAGCACCTTAACAGCCTGAAAAGCAATTCTGATTTCCTGTCGCTATGCAAAAATTTTAAGCAGTTTTCAGGCACTGCAACCTCTTCTTGACAACTGGTCCCTACGCTGTTCTGGGTGATGAGGAAAAATGCCCTTTAAAGGGAGATACTTAGGAGTACTATCATAATGTATTCACCTTGTGCAACTATTTCAGTGGAAGGCGGCCGTTGCAATGTATTCTGGAAGACGATTCCCCACTAGTCAGGTTTTGTCTTCGCAAGACCTTTCCAAAGCTTTCTTCATAACACTGCTTCTCATATGCATTCAACCTGTTTAAAAGAAAGCGTAAAAAGTTGGTTAGTTTTAAAATGTATAGATTCTCTCTTCACTCAGAGGTATGGGGCTATTAAAGTTATCTTTAATAGGATACCTAGAATATCTCAAAGGGACTGTAAGTATGCTAATAATTCTAATTGTTTACAAAACATATCAAGGGATTTTTTTCCTGTGGTTAGGACAAGCAATTTCACACTTACGTAGCACCATATACAGCTGTAATGGACTAGCAAAGTGTAAATCACACTTCATAAGGACTGCTTCATGTCTGTAAGATTTATAGCTTCTATTAATGAAAAGTAGAAACAAGCAAAAAAATCACAACAGATAATTAGAACATGAAGTCCATTCTGGGAAATGTCAGGCTACAGGGCATGGCTGGAAGTAGGTTAGTCCCCATCAGCACAATCACCACACAGTTGTACCTTCATTTCACAAATGTAGTTTTTAGAATTTAACAAAGTGTAATTTGTTTGCCTCATGTTTGTTTATCAATTTCCCAGGCTCCACTTAAGTTTTGATGAATGACATGAAAATTGTCCAAATGTACTTAATTTCATTTAATAAGTATCTGCAGCTCAATTCTATTTTTATAGAGGTTGTTAATTTCCATTAAAATCCCTGTTAGCAGTTTTTTCACAGTTCTCAAGGAACACTCATTTCTGTGTAAAATATGCATTGTAACTTCCTTTCAGCAGAGATGATTCCTTTACCCTATTGATGTTAGGAAAATCTAACTTTCTGTTTTTTTTTTTTTAATTTTATTTTACTGAAAGCATAATTGGTAAGTGACATTGTCTGGAAACCCCTGACACAGACATGAAACCTAGATACCCATAGTTGCACATGTAAACTTTCCTTAAATGGTAGTATCACTCATCTCTTATGGGTTTTTATTTTGTGGACTTGCCCTGTGAAGGGCTTTCTACTACATTTGATCCCATTCAGTTAGACTTAATCAATGCTGATTTTGATTTCTGGGTATTTGAGACTTTGACACCATAACAAGGTTTCAACAGCATTGAATATTAGTTATGAGAATGTGTAGATTTAACAAACACGTCATCTGGGTGTTTAAAATCTGGCACTCAGAAACTTTCTGTGAAATTGTATGAACTTTGGATAGCCTTACTAGGAAATTTGCTGCAGTCCAGACCCACCTGTAGGTCAGGTTTTACTGAGTTTTCTGCAGCTTTAACTGAACAGGAGAAGTGCAGTGATCTGTGTGTACACTCAGTGTGTCTGTAGAAGATGTACAGATTCACTAATAACTTAAACTGGTCAGCATCCCTGTTGATGTGATTATGTCTTCACAGTACTGAATTCACTATGTAACATTTTTTTGTTTTTATGCTGTAGACACTGAGATTAATTTCTTTCTCCTGCAGGCATTCCAAAACCCAGCTTTGCTCAAGAGCAACTACTGTAACTGACAGTGGTGAAATGACAAAGGTCCAGCGGAGGTGGCAAGGAAAATACCTAGAATGCCAAGCTCCACTGTACTTATAGTAAGAAAATGGCTACAAGTATATAATTTGTGACACAAGTAAGTAATTGAAACATTTTGTCTCTCCTCTGCTCTTTTTTGAGCTGAGTTCCCCAATATTCAGTCCTTTATCTTAATACAGTTCAGGATGGCTACCTCCACAATCATGAACACTCAGTGCGTGCTAATATACCTTCTCCCACTGCTCTCAGTATTCTGGCCTTTCCTGACACACCTCACTTCTGACACCACTTCTACTTATGTTCCCCTCTACAAGAAGGAATAAGTAGCTTCAGATAGTTTCAAACTCTCAGTCTACAGCTTGATTTTGCAAGTGAAACTATAAGGGAAGAATGAAAAAGAATGCTACCAAAAATTAAAAGTGTGGGTGACTAAATGTGAGAAATAAAAACCGGTAACTGTACTATTAGTAATATCTCTGTATGGTGAAATGTATTTCCTGCACTATGTCTCAAAGAAAAAAACATAATTTAGAATATTCAAAGTCGTTAAAGCAGCAACCAGGAAAAAAGTGATCTTTTCATATTTCTCAACTAAAGAAAAAAAAATTATAATGGTGAGATCCTCCTTAGGCATAGTAATCATACCTTTCACCATATTCAGGTATCTGCTTGGGTTAGAAATTTGACTTGAACACTGAAATATTATTGAGAAAGAAGCTGCCACCCACCGAAATCATAACAAACACCTGTTCTGGCATCCTTCCAAGCAATCAGAGTGAGAAGGAAGGACTGATGGTATGGCCTGCTAATGGCAAGCAGCAGAATTCTGAAGAAAATTATCTGCTGGTATAGCTAAAGCTGATTACCAAGAATATGCTGAATTTTATGCTGAGTATAGTAAGGACTTGAATCAAAGTATCACATGCAATTAAGGCAACAAGGAACTGCACAGGGAAGCTCAAGACTTAGATAAGCTGAAAAGAGGTTTTGGAAGACTTTGTCAATGACAGCAATGACCACTCCAGCAATCTCAGCACCTCTGTCTAGCTGAAAACAAAATATAGGCATTACATAAAAATGAAGTTCAAAAAACAATCCGGTTGTGGAACCCTCCCATTATTGAGCAACACAACTGATCTGAGTGAAAAGGTCGTGGATTTAGTATAAAAGAGGAAGACGCTGGAAGGGGCTGATGGAAATTACAATGGTTCTCCATTCTTATCTGCAATGATCAAAGAGTTGTACTGCTGTTCTGACAATACAGTACATTCAAAAATTACAGAATTGCAGAAGATACTTGATAGCTGTGCTGATTAAGAAGAATCTGATGCCCTAACAATCTTGCTTGGCTTAAAACAAACTTAAGTTTTAGCACTTTTTTCAAAACTCAGAAACAGGATAGGTACTGAAAAGGAAGCAAGTTGTTTACAGTACATGGTATCTGTGGACAGGTATCACCTTTTAAGCTGAGGACTTTTAAGTGAGAAGCTGAACTACTTGTACTGAAACTGTTTTCATTATCATGGGCTTGTCTAGGGATGATGTAATGTTAATGGACAGAGGAGCTGCCAACAAACATGAACTGTATTTACAGACTTGGCAATGACACAGTTACAATATCCTGGATGTGTGGCCCCAGCCTCAAATGCTGAGAGACATTGCTCAAGTAACAGCACAGATAAGAAGGCATAGTTTTCCTGACAGAGAAACTGTAGTGAAGAGCTGCAGGTAAAGTTTCCTGCATTCATTTGGCAATCCTTCTGATAAAATCCAATTAAATGCTTGTATTGCATTGTTCTGTCTTTATTTTTTTTTGTGCAGTGCCAATAGCCTTTGACCCAAACCCTGTGCTCTAGCAAAACCCACTTTCTCTGGGGAATATGCACATGTGGGAGGAATTGGGTTACTGCTCTACAGTTCACAAATGGAAACTGCTCTGACTCAGTCTCAGGGTAAATAAAAACAGTGCTTTCCCTATCATAAGCAACTCTAATTTACATAAGCAGGCTGTCCTCCTCAAGAGACCCACCTGTTCAGAAAAGACAGAATGTCATTCTGCTCCACCTTAGTCCAGAAAATGCTCTTGTAAAAACTTGTACTGCCAAATTTTACTTCAGTAGAAAATTCCCCTGGGACATGGGCGTCATCTGATTGAGATGATTAAGGACTCCAAAGAGGCAGGATCATCAAAAGAGAAAAAACATCCCTTGTATTTATTTTAAAAACTAAACGATTACTTAAAAGTAGAATTGGCCAGCAGGAAGACATCCAGCTCAGGCCAGAAGACAAAATCTTCTAGGAGGTGAATAGTCACATGTAGACTGGTTTGCATTTTTATAAAAAATAGTCTGTTACACTCCTGCTCATCGAGTAGATTGTGAAGTTTGGAGGAAAAAATATTCTCTTTGTAGGTGGGGAAAACATCTGAAGCACAAAGATGCCATTTCTCTGAAAGTGCTTGCACCACTTGAATTCTTGAATCCTATTACAGATTTTAACTCTAAATCTTAGCCACTTGATTAACCTTCTGCTTGTAAAAATCACCTTTGTCTTTCAATGTGCCACCTGAAGAAATATAGCAGGAATAATAATTCTTTTTCTTTCCCCTTTTTAAAACTACAAGAGATCAAAACTGGGGTTACAATACAACCCTAGTGTCTTGACCTGACTGCTGGATCTATGTCTTTTGTTGCATCAAATTCACACTGAAGTTGCCTATGCAACTTCCTTTTGACCTTTCAAGGTGCTGTAATTTTGTCACAATATGTAACAGAGGTATGAATGTTTTTATCTCATAACTACACAATTTTCATAAAACTACAAACAAAAAAAAATTAAAGAAATGCAGCTGATGATTACAGACCACACAAGAAACATGTGGGCAGCAGCTCCTCATCAGAAACTCTGAGCAAGAAAAGGCTGTGTGTGTCTGGGTGGGGAGGAAGACAGAGAGGAAGTAAGTCATAATAAAAATATTATCAAAAGCCTGATTAAATCGACTTTACAGCTAGAAAATTCAAACTAAAAATATACAAGTTCTAAACAGGCATCATGACCAGAGAAAAGGTTTCCTTACAGTAATATCCACAGAGACAAACACTCTCTAAAAAGGAAACTATCTTTTTGAGTTCCTTCCAGTTTAGACTCTTCTGAAATAATTAGGGACAAGCAGTATCTCTCAGGAGTTCTCACAGCAGAAAGGAAATAACATTCCCCCAAAAGCAAAATCTAGCAAAAATTAAGTGCAAGTCCTCTCCAGTATCTCTTAAAAAAGAGCAGTCAGAAACAAGTTTTGAGTGATTACAATAACCTTTGGGAAAAACTACAGGGCTGGCGTCTTTATCACTAATGCCCTACAGATCAGGAGATAATGGCATGGCAATACCATACTGAACGTAACAAAACCTTTTATGCAGAATTTTGGCTAATTCTAGACACAGGCTGGCAACTACAGTTCTAGATATAAGGTGAGAGCATGCGATCACATCTGTGAATAAACTGAAGTTTGGTTGCTTTCATCGTATCTGGGCACAGCTAATGCTACACTTAGTGAACAGCAGTACCAATTATACCAGCATGGTGCTACAGCTGAAAGGATAAAGTCCTTGAATGTGTATACTGGGAAATAAGCAGTAACAGTAGGGAAAATGTTACCTTTCATCTATAGCATTAGTAGGTTTGCAATGGGACATGGTGGATGAATGCATGGAAGCATGTATGTTCCAGGCTTTACATTTTGGAAATAGCATTTAAAAAATCAGTGAGGACAGAGAAAAGTACCAAATTATTTCACAGATATATATAAAAAAACAGCTTCAGTGAGAGACTTGCAACAGCAGTTTGCAACCAGTCACAAGCTTACTCTCTCTCCACACACTGTATGGCAGTCTTGAGCCAACACCCTGTAGGGGTGACAGTGGGTCTGTGAATCCTGTAATGTCTGAGGTAATTGATGAGGAAATTGATCTTTAACAGCTCAAGGTGCATCCTTGAAAGAAGAGCAGTTTGAAGTGCACCCTTAAGGAGGAGGGAGTCCCCTGAAGAATGTAACAGACCTTGTAGCTAATAAAATGTTTCCATCAATGCTTAGAGAACTGACTAACCAATTATGTGATGACACGTTGGAGAAAAGGGGTAGATAGAAAGTGAAGCTGTAGCTAAAAATAAAGTTCTTAGCCTCCTGTTCTTGCTGCTGCCTAAGTCTGCCTTGACCTCTTCTGACTGCCATAACTCACTCCACCCTTATCCCAAAAACAAAGGTGATACCTAGCTTAGACAAGCCCTAAAAGCCATACTTCCATGGCTTTGGAGAAAAGCTGACTTGTGCTAGTGGCTTAGAGAACTAGCAGAGCAAGCCGTAGTCAGCCCAAGAAATGCAGTGCTGACATTTCATCAAGCCTTGGTATGTTCGTTCTCCGACTTGATGACTGTGCACAAGTGTAGGCATATGAAAATCCTGCATACCGATGGCCTTCTTAGGCTGGTGGAGAAAAACCAAAACAAACCAAGTGTAAGTGTAAGCAAAGCAAAATATTTACACTACTGAGGGGGAAAAAACCCAACTAGTACTGTGGATACTGAAAAATTACATTAATTGATGAGCAAAGTGAAGAAAGGGCTCAAGGAAGAGAAATCTATAGACTGTGACTAAATACACAATAAACACAAAAAGTGTATCGAGCTTACGAGGATCCTGCATGGGTAAATGATCAGGTTATTAATATTCAAAGGTAAAGTAGCAGCACATGGAGAAATACATATTTTTATCCTGCTACACACTTCTCTCAGTACTGGATTATGTCCATGTGGGAGGCAGGATGCTGGTCTAGGTGGACATTTGATCTCATATGGAAGGATCCTTATTCTGATGCCATGAAGGGGATTGTGACTGTGTGCCTTGCTGGAAGGCACATGGGAGTCCAGGGTCAATGAAATTTTACAGGAGCAGGCTAGTTGATCTAATAATCCTCTCTGACCTCAAATTCTGGAGCACTGACTTGAAGAAAAGCATCAGCCTTTAGTGATTAAAAGTCTCAATTAAGCATTAATGTATAATGTGGTAATGCTGATTGCAGAAATGCTTTTCAGCATTAAACTGTATTGTCAACAATTGCAAACATGTTCAGTCTCTACGAACACTTTGGCAATGTTGGTACAAATAAAGGAGAAGGAGAATATCCACTGAGAAGCCAAGTCAAGTAAATCAGCAAATTAGTTCAGACAGATTTTTGAAAATCAAAGTAGTCAGTCTTGGTTTTGCATTCCAGAAGAGAACTTGACCTTCATGAATTTACTGCACTCTTCCAACTCACCTGCTATGTACTGTATTTAATACAGAAGTTAGGGCAATGTATTTGGAGGAAATTAAATTTCTGTTTTAAGATTTAAAACAGGATTTTGCTTTCAGTATCCTTACGGAAAGGACATACAGATTAAAGAGCCCAAAGCACTAGAATCTTCCAAAATATGTTAGCATTCTGCTTGAGAAAGACAGAATGTGAGAGGTAACAACAGACTTCATCGGGAAGCAAACAGTCCCATTTTTCTAACACCTAGGAAAAGAAAGAAAAACTTCTAGAGGAGGCAATTAATGAAAATACTTCTTCTTCCAGCTAAACTCTAAATTTGGTACTTAACAGAAAAAAGCCCCACTTCTAGAGGCTGAACAGGCTCATTGATTTATTGACTAAGTAAGCGATGCTTAAAAAGGCAAAGGTCCTTCAGATACATGGTGAAAGGCACCTTCTCATTTTTGGAGATCCTGTATTGCTTCTTTGCCCAGATATGTCTTCAGACTTGAGGTTTACAATCATTCTAGCTGCAACTAAAAATTACACTACACATAGTTCAATTTACAGAATAGTTCCAGGTTTCTGCAGACATTGTCTCTGTACACAGACTTTAGACTGGATTCAAAGGTGGAGAGACCTGCCGCAGTGCTAAACATGGCAAAGGCTGACTTTGAGGGCAGTTTTAGCTGGCAGGTGGCAATGCAGCAGAGATGTGAGACCTAAGCCAGATCAGATAGCAAAGCAAAACCTCCAACATGACAGCCCTAATCTGAAAGGAGGAAAGTATCAGGCAGCAGACTTCTGCCATGGCAGAAATGCTGCTGGTAGAGTTTGCTGTTGGGCCTGTAACTGTGAACTATTCGGTGACTCATAGGAGTCTGACATCTTTTATTTATTATTTCACAAAAATCAGGCTAAGGTGGAGAGATATGGAGCTATATTCCTACATGGAATTGATCTCTGGGTGGGATGTACCTCCCAGTTCTCCTGCAAGGGCAGAGACTGACGCTGTCTGAGCTGTACAGCACTGCCAATCTACCTGTAACAAGCTCCTGGAGTGGAATCTGGGAACACACACAGAGATTCTGTACACATATGTATTGTGTGGGTACAGCTAAGATGCCAACTGATCGGGATCCTCAAAACCAGAATATTAGAGCTACCAAGGCCTAGCCAGTAGAAAAGTACCAAAGACCATGGTGATGAAGTGCTTAATTTGTACAATCAGGAGACATTAATTCTTGCTTTGGGTGTCTTAGCCCAGAATCCCCTCCAAAATATACCTAGACTATTTTAAAAGACAGCACTACTGACTCTTGCTGCTACTTTACCTTCCTACAATAGTTAGAGCTCTGACCAAGCTACATGGGAAAATTGCCACTGCTCCTTCTTTTGCTTGATAACACTGAAATCCCCAAAAGTCAACTGAGTGCCCAAATCATCAAGTCTATGAAAGAAAGGTTACTCTCCTTCAGACTAAAGCTGTATTACTTTTCACAAAAACAATAAAAATGTTTCTGAGGGTGAGGAAGAAGAATCCTGGGTTCTGCTCCCTGAAAAAAGGGAAGATTCTGTTGTTCCCAGTGCCTTTGGTGGGTCAGGAGGGTTCAGTTGTATTGCCTGGAGATCCAAGGCATCCTGGCTTGAAAAACACTTTTGCTGATCAAAAAGCAGAAACACATGTTGGAGTTCAGAGGGACTCTTTAGGCAAGCTTTTACTATCAGAAGTACCTGTAGAGTGTCAGCACAGATTTCACCAAGCAATGGAAATGCTTTTAGCAGCAATGATGTAACTGAACGGGGAAAAAAGAGAAAAAATGAGTGTAATACATGCTGTTTACATTAGAAGTTAACACTTGCTGGCCATTCTGAGACAGAAATAAAAGAGGTTTATATTAAAATAGTCTTATTTTCATGGCCTGATATTTTCTGCATTGGATGCCTAACATTTTTTACTATAATGCAAATTTCATATGCTGAGCCTGAATGTTCAGTCAAAGATTTTCTGGTTGCACTGATTTCTCTGAATATACTCAACTTATATATTAAGAAATTAGGGCAAACAATTCACTATCTCTCACAATATTTTTTTTTAGCATTTAACAGGGCAGTTAAATAAACAGGTGACAGTTAAGAGGCTAAAATTAAGGGACAGAAAAGACTGCCTGTTTATCTAATCTTATTTCTGCAAGAACAGGCCAAAGAATTTTACTCCTGTACCAAGCCAATAACTTCTGGCTGAATTAGGTCAAAGCACTGTTCTGCTCAGGTCATCCATCTCACATCTGTATGGTTTTTCTGTTTTGGCCAATGACCTTGATGGAAAATCAGGTGTCAAATGGATCATCCTGAATACCTTGAAGAAATGTGCATGCTGCTTTTCACTTCAGAATTCACATTTCTGCCTTCTGCACTTTCATATCTGCTGATTTGGCAGCATTCTGTTTTCCCAAAATGATCCATGCTCTTTCTGAAGAGATATACCAGACTGGCAACACGGTGGTGAAGAGCGATGATGACTACAGCTACTTCAGGACTGTCCCGACTCCTTTTGGACTTATTGAAACAGAGTAGATGTAAAGACTACAGTATGTCTGACTATGATTCAAACTTATCCTTTTCAAGTGCTACAGAATAAAAGGTTGTTAATGCATGCCATTAAATATGTATCCTGTTCAATAGTCACAGTGCTATCTTTGCATTTATTAGTCAACAATCTGGGCAGAGCTGTACTGTCAGGACTTAGAGTAAGAAGGCAGACCTTCAAATCAGAGTGCAAGGCAGAGACATGTTTGGTTTTCTGTTTATGATTTGGGAGGTGTGAGAAGAAGCACAAATTCAGGGGTCCCAGTTTTGATGTTTCATTCGTAAGTCTAAGGTGTGGTTACTTCTGACTAGAGAAAGATTTTAGATACACATCAACAACATCTCCTCAAAGCAGACAGTGAGGCTTTTCAGCCACTGTACTCTGAAAAGCTGCCCGATTTTGGGGGTGCAATACAAGCATTTATCCCCTGTAAGGCTGCAAAATGTCATGGCAGGAATACTGTCCAGGTATTAAGCTAACTGATAGATCCTTGAAACTCTGCTGCCTGTCACAGTGAATGAGTGGTATAGACCTCACCCTGAACAATAAGTGAATGTTATGAAACAAATGCACAGGAACAGTCTTTTCCCTCCTTTTCATAAGTGTAAAGCTTCTTGGGACAAATGACACTAACTAACTCCAAAGCTCACAAAGCAATACACCCAAACGACATTTACTGTTTCTCCATCTGCTGTGGAAACCAAACTTCAGGACTCTATTATCAGTTGTTACTAAACAAGAAATACATCTGTGTACTGCTCCTTTCCATGGCTTTGGAAAGAATGAGGCTTGTGCTAGTAACTTGCAGCTAGAAACTTCCACCTAAGTTTCAGAGCATTTTGATAAAGCCAGAGGCTGACATCACTTTAAATCCCAACCCCACAGCAGTCAACGGAAAATTCCCATTAACTTCATGAGCATCTGGATTTTTTAATACTGCTGTATTGGGTTTGTATGGTAATGTTTTGACAGAGGGAGGGCAGCAGGAGTGACTTCTGTGAGAAGCTGCCAGAAGCTTCCCCATGTCTGATGGGGTCAGACGACTTCAAGATAGACCCACCACTGGCCAAGGCCCATCAGCGATGGTGGCAGAACCTCTGGGGTAACATAGTTAAGAAGGGGAAAAAGTTACTGTGCAGGAGCAAATGTGAGCCAGAGAAGACAGGAGTGAGAATATGAAAGAAACTGCTCTGCAGACACCACAGTCAATGCAGAAGGAGAGGGAGGAGGTGCTCCAGACGCTGGAACAGAAATTCCCCAGCAGTCTGTGGTGCAGACCACGATGAGATAGCTGTGCCCCTGCAGCTCATAGAGGTTAATGGTGGAGCAAATATTCACCTGCAGCCTGTGAAGGATTCCATAATGGAACAGGTGGATGCTGTGGATGTCATGACCCCGTGGGAAGCCCACACTGAAGCAGGTTTGCAGGCAGGACCAGTGACCCCACAGGGGACCCATGCTGGAGCAGATTCTTCCTGAAGGACTGCATCTAATGGGAAGGACTCACATTGGAGAATTCATGGAAAATTGTCTCCCGTGGGAGACATCCCTTGTTGGAGCAGGGAAGGGCTGTGACGAAGGAGCATCAGAGACAACGTGTGATGAATGGACCACAGTGCTGATTCCCTGTTCCCGTGGAGGAGAGGGGAAAGTAAAGAATTCAAGAGTAAAGTTAAGCCTGGGTAGAAGAGAGGTGTGGTGAGAAGATGTTTTCCAAGATTTCATTTTTATTTCTCATTATCCTACTCTGATTTCCTCGTGTTGAGTCTGTTTTGCTCGTAACAGTAGCTGGTGAGTGATCTCTCACTTTCCTTATCTTGACCCACAAGCCTTCCATTTTATTTTCTCTCCCCTGTCCAGCTGAGGAGGGCAGTGATGAAACAGCTTTGGTGGGCATGTTCATCCAGCCAGGGTTAATCTACCACAACTGTACATACAAATGTATATGGTAGGGGTTTTTTTTAACTGAAGCAATGCAGGGAGTTGCAGTAAAGGGGAAATGAAAGAAAGCTACAAGATAAGAGGACAACTTTCCCATTAATAGATTTGTCTTTGACTGATGGAATCAGGATATTTGTTGTTCGCATGCCATTCCCATAGCAAAGGGTTGGCTTTTAGTTCTTACTGTCTAACACTCTAAAATATGGGTTGCAAAAATAATAGTTTATCTCCAAAGCTTAGGGCCTGTTCTTCAAATCTACTTACAGGAGAGGGAGAAAAGCAGAACTGCTTCCAAGAAAAAAACCCCACACACTATGGTTTAACTCTGACAGGTTGATAGTCTGAAATGATTCAGAAGTCCAGGAGCCTTACAGCAGTTAAGAGATCCACATGCAAAGCTTACTCTGCTCCTTAAGTACTCCTAAAGGAATCAGTGTCCAGAAAAACAACAAACAGCTTGTGTTAATCCAGGAATGTGTACATGTAAAATAACTTCAATTAATGCAAATCATGTTGTGACAGACAACATAACAGCATGGAATCTGCTTGACCAACTTATGTCAATTTGTATAGAAAGGTTGTGGTTGCTGGAGTGTTTCCAAGCATGTTAAAAAAGGCTGTAAACCCAACACGTCTGTTTTAGCCAGAGGCAAAGCAATAGCAGCTCATGAAACATCGCACCTGAAAAGCACTTATGTGACACATCATTCTTCTCCCTCTGACACAAGACTCAAAATCTGTAGAACTGCTGGATTTTTTTCTCTAGCTTGTTTTGCATTAAATAAACTGACTTAACCGATCATGAATTCCTGCCATCCTTGTTGATGGGGTGTAAGAAACTGGTAAGTACCAAATGTGCAGTGCAGAACAAAGGACCCCACCAACTCTTTTTTGCAGTAACACTCAACTCCCCATACACAATACTGACCAGTCTTGTAAGCCTTTCAAAGCCATAACTGCCAGTTAGCATCCAAGGAGCATTTTAGGATGAGGACAGAAAAAAAGGCTGCAGCATTGCCAACACTAAGGAAAACACGGCATGTATGGTACTGAGCCTGCAGAGGGTTACAAGCAGATTTAAATGCTTTGGTCCCAGGACCAGCCACACTCAAAATGCCAACATCTGCATGTGTCACCTGAGTGTTTGCTCAATTAACTGCAGGAGGAAGGCAAAATCTCTACCCATCCACTGTGTTGTCACATGGTTATGAGTGCTGGCACAGGGAACTGGGCAGGAATGTACAGCTGAGGCTGGGGAAGGAACAGGGTCCCTTCCTGCACAGTGGCAGCTCAGTCATAGATCAGGTTAAACTGGTTGTCAAATCCTGAACTGCTATTAAGTAATTCTTCTTCAACTAGAGGAACCAATCATGCCTTTTCCCTGAAAAACCAATGCTGAGACCAAAAATGAAGCAGAAAGAATGGATGATGACAATTCCATTAAAAAATAAAACTGCAGACATGAAAGTGTCATGTCCTCAGAAGGCTAATAAAAATGAGCTCATTTTTAAAATGGGCAATTCTAAGGATGTGAAGCGGTATAAAATTACTTTTCTTCTTTCTTGTCCACAAGAAAGAAACAGGCTCCCAGCTGCAATGCTGCACAACGTCAGTAGGGATAAATAGAAAAATGCCTGCAAAATACATACAGGATCTCACCAAGAAAAAAATAATAAAAACCAGCTTAATTTATGTTAAAAGAAATTGAAGGATTTCCTTTCATGTTTTATTATAACCTTCTTTAGCATTCAGCTGCCCCTAATATCCTCTTGCAACAGGACACTACAAGATGCCGAAACCCCTGGTAAATAGTCATCTAACCACATCACTGTCTCTACGGAAACCTAGGCCAGTCCTAAATACTATAATCCTGCTTTACTATAGTAAAGCCAGTTAATGGCTTTCATTGAATGTTCCTGCCAAATAACAGTGCTTTAATATTTATTGACATTTCCAGTCTGTCCACCTCTTTGGACTGTTTATTATACTGAAAAGAGATGCAAACACAGCATTCATAGAAAAGAAGCTGTTGAGGATTTCAGTCTTTTGATATTATCAAGGCACAGTCCTGCAAGCTCCAGCTCCTAAGACTGACTTCCGTGCTGCCACTGCCACAAGCAAGTCCTGGAGAGCAGAGAGGAGCTGGGGCAGACAAGGGAACAGTCCTTGGCTCTTTGGCAGGTTCTCCTCAGACAGTGCCATTAGCAGTGGATGACCAGAGCATCCCATTGGCATGCACTGGATGTCCTAATTAAAGAGTGAATAAATGCTGTGTGATGGGCCCTGGGAAGAGGAATGCAGAACAAGCAGGATGGACCAGAAAGCTAAACAGGGGAGAAAATACTGTTTTGTCAATATTAGTGACAATTTAATTATTATTTTCCACACACATTCCACTTAATTCCTTTTTGGGAGATAGATGGTTAAGTCTCCGTAAAATGGAAAAGCTAATTTGCTTCTCAGATCATACAGCAGGATTGTTCTATTTTATTGCTATTCTATTTTTTATTGCCCTACTTTTTTTCCTAGCTTTTTGCTCTAGTTTTCTATTGTTCAGTTTAATTGCTGTGGAAAAGCTTTATGGAATGTTACTTCTAGAGGGTTTTATTTTTTCCTTGATAGGTTAAAAAAGTTGGCAGTACTATTTAATACTATCGTTCTCTCTGCTGTAAGTTTGGGTTCAGGAGTCAGCTTTTTGTTGCTTTAAAGATCCAGACACAAAAACCTACCGGCTCCAGACAACTGAAATTTAGCACGACTTTTCTTCAGGCATCTTTCATCCTGCAAAATCCTGCACGCATGTGTTCACCCAGGGCTTGCGTGTGCTTTTAGTAGGATGGGGAAGCGCGCCATGAAGAATTTATAGCGGGAAGCAATCTGCTGCTCTTACACATCCCTAAACGTTCCTGTAAAGAGTCGTTTAGATTTTTAATAGGTCAGCGGGATTAAAAAAAAATAAATACGCAAGGTTGGCTCCTCTGCGACATATGGAGAAGGAATACGGGAATATGCCCGGCCTCCCTGCTGCCCAGGGGAGGGGGGATTAAGAGGGACAGAGGGAAGAAGAACAGCACGATTAAACCTGACAGCGCTCCAGCATCCCCGCTGACACACAGACACACACACACACGCAGACACAGACACACGGTTACCGTCGCTCCGCGTCGCGGTTTTTACCGCAGGTATCGGCAGATCCCGGCGCCGATGCTCACCGCGGGCTGCCCGAGGCTCCGCGGTGCGGGGCGGGCAGGGGACTCCGGCACCGCCGCGGCCTCAGGACGTGCCCGGCCCCGTTCCCGCTCCCCCCGCGCTGCCTCTCCGCTTACCTTCCGCGGCAGCCGCCGAGCCCCGCGCCGAGCCCCGCGCCGCTCCGGGGCAGCTCCTGCAGCGCGGCGTTGGCGCGGGAGCCGGCGGGGGAGGCCGCGGGGGCGGGGTGGGAGCGGCGCGGCGATGCCAGGCGGTGCGAATGGCTGAGGCGCAGGGGCCGGGCGGGCGCGGGGCCGCGCTCAGCCCCTTTGTTCGCCCGGCAGGAGGAGAGGAGGGAGGAGCGGGCACGGACCTGTTGCTGCTGGCGGCGGCTCCCGGCGAGAGGCAGCCGCCGAGGGGGCAGCCGCGGGGTGTCGGCGCTGCCCGCCGGGACCAGGAGGGGCGGGCGGTGGAGCGGCCCCACCTGCTGAGGGAAACCTTCCCCGTGCGGCGCCGGGCGGCGCCGGGCGGGGAGCGGCGGGTCCTGCCTCACCTCCGGATGGGGCCGTGCCCGGGCCGCCGGCGTGGGGCAGGGCGGGGGCTCTGCTGCGGCAGCCCTGCTTGGAGCCGCGAGTGGCCGCGACTCCCGGCACGGCACGGCCCGGGGCCGGCCATGCCCCCGCTGGAGGCGATGGGGTGGGTTCCCAGGCGGAGCCTCTGCGTTGCCTCAGGTATCTGCCGCGGTGGAGCAACACGGTGGAGGCCAAGGTGGCTTCTGTTTGGGTGCAGTTTGCGCCAGTCACATTTTCACCTCCGCTTCAAGTCTGAGACTCAGCAGGATCCCCAGAAATAGACCCGTTTCTCCGTTCCTTGAAAAACCCCTCACGCTGCGTTACTTGAACTCTGGGTCTGCTCCCGACGCGGGCGATGGTACTTACCCTGCTCCAGTCCCACCGCGGGCTGCAGCCTCTTACGCCAAGACAGCAGACGTGGCCTGCTCTCACGGCCTTTCTGAACCATTCCTGGTGCCGGGATGTATCGCATTGCCATGGAAACGTACAGTTTTCCTGTCATACTGTTGCCTCTCAACACTACTCATCTACAGGCTTTCTGTTTCCTCCTCTGCACTGACTCCTGGGCCCCGTCAGACTGGTTCCCCTGCAGGTGCCCAGCGAGTGGCTCCCAATCCTGGGAGACACTCCTGAGCAGACTTGAAAAGCCACTACTCAGTCTCCTTTCTCAAATTAATCTGACAATTAATTGCTCTATACCAGCAGTGTAGCCTTTGCATCTGTGTGTTCTTCCAACTTTGTGGCAATGATGGATAAGCGTGGTTGTGTGTCTTGTCCTTCATTTTGTCCCATCGCTCCTACGTTTTGACATTGGTTTTGCTAAAACTCGGATGTGTTGACTTAGCACTTAATAAACTAAAGTGCTTGTGTGCAGTGCTAGGTAACTGTAACCCTTGAAATCCTTGGCTCCACTCATGTGCCCTTTCTTAAGAGCCAGGCTTAACTGAAAGGCTGCTTTTCAAGCTGAGGTCATGTCTGAGCTCCACTAAGAGAGGCCAGCATGCTTCTGGGTGCCACAAAATAGATAAGTAACAATCATTCAGTGTCACAGGGGTCTTAGAGTAGTTGGTAACCACAACATGTGGCTTTAGTATAATTGCAAATTTCCTGCTGTCCCCTGATTTGGGTCCTTTACAAGGTTAGACTGTAAGTTTCTGTACATGGTTTTATTCCTGGCTAGCTGGAAGAAGTTTCCATGTGATGCAGCAGATCCATTAAAACCTGCCAGAAATAGCTCCTCTCTCCTGACATTGGGAATTAATCTTCCTGCAGTTTCACGTTACTTAAAATACTATATATTTCAAGATGACACTGAAATTAGACAACTGATATAGATGTGGAAAATTACTTTCACTGTAATCTCTGTTGTTCTGTTCTTGTGTGGAGGATTGCCTCTCCTTAAAGTGCCCAATGTCTGTTCACACTGATTAGAGTTATGTGACTGTGGTAGCAGTATAATATCTGAGATCATTTGAGATGGTTCTGACTCATGCTTGCTGAATACATGACAATTTTAACCACTACTGGATTTTCTTAACTCATCTTCAGGTTTAACTGCCCAGACTGGGTGTACACAGAAGTGTCTGAGTAACGCTTTGTGGAGACAATTTGAAAACCAGTGATGGGTAGGAAGTAGCATATTGTGTTTTTATGAGCCATACTTGCCCCTGTGGCTGAAGCCAGCAGAAGATCTATACAAAATCAAAGCTCCACAGAGGTTCTATCCTGAGAGGTCAGGTAGCCCTTAGCCGTTGCAGACTTTATCCTCTGCTCTCACTGAACATTGCCAGAAGCAGATCAGGTAAAATTACCTCAGTTCTGCTTTATGGAATTTTAGCTTTGGGCAGCATTTCCCTAACTTTGTAAGCCTCAGTCCAGTCTCTTCTCTCCAAGTTTCTTTCCAGTCCCCCTTGCCCCTCTGTCATTAACCTATTAGTGAAAACAAATACCAAGGACAGTTGCTGACCTCTTAGCACAAATTTTACAAAATACTGCTGCTCTGTGAATCATAGGCTGGGACACTTGCCATGGAGAATAAGGCTGCTTGTTGACTAGGCTTTCAGTTTTTAGTAGAACTGGAGATAATGCTAAAAACTGGGACACCAATTGTAGAAATCATCCAAGTTCTAGCTGTTTGATTTCCCTACTTAACCTGAGTTCCAAAGGCTCCATTTATAATTAATGTACAGGAACAACCATGTCTGAAGGCAATTTTTCTCACCTATCTTTGACTTCTCAGGATGAGGTGAATCATCCTTTGGTATTTCATATTTCTCTCCATTAGCTGTAAAGTCAGACTGATACAGCTGTAGACAACTTTTTTTAAACACCTAAATTACATGAGATGGATCATTGCCCCATCATAGAAAAGACCTTATCCTAAAGGAATCAGGTATCACACAATTTACATGATACATGATCTGGTGCCTGATATGCATTTCTGTAGCCTAGCCAAGGTGACAATATTCAGGGAGACTTAGAGTTTATAGTGCTGCTACTGGCCATCAGACTGGCTAAGATCCTGTAGTCTGCAAGGGCAATTAGCCTGGGGCAACAACAGTAGCTGATGAGTAAAGGCAGGAAGGGAAGTGTTTGCTCTGTTCTGTCTCAGAAACATCAGCTAGCCCCTGCCCAGTCACATGCAGCAACCTTCCCTCTGGACATGCAGCCCGTCCTCTCTGTTTCTCACATACCAGCAGTGGTGTTCAGTAAGAAGAAGGGAATACAGCTTGGAAAAAATACTTTTATCAGATGTTTCTCTGGTTAAACCCCCCCAAAACGTACAAAACCAAAAACCAAACAAAACAGACAAACAAACAAAAACCAAACAGATGAGGACACAGGAATAGGAAGGTTTCTTCGTTTTACTCACCCTTTTGTCTGCTTAATCCACATCAGCCAAAACAAAGTATTTCAATATCTTCTTTCTAGAAGGCATCGGATTGTGATGTCTCTAGTGCAGAAATGGGCAATAGAGCTGAATGCCACTCTCATTACAGGGTCAACAACTGGCATCCCAATCCAGAGTACATCTGCTCAGAGCTTATCAAGGCCCTGCTCTTCCAGGGAGAGGTACAGCATTTCTTTTCTTTCTCCCTCTGGCTGTAGCAGCAGCTGCATTGCTGCCATTCCCAGTTCAGAGGCTGTCATGCAGGATTGGGCTACCATGGTAGCTGGAACAAATACACAGTTCCTCAGCCAAAATTAGCCAGCAGGTCACATCAAAAATTAATCAGCCCAGTCTTGAGGCATTGATTCTTGGCCACTGAAGCTACAGAATCATTTAACAAAAACGTTGTTTTATCCAGATGAAATATTCAATTCACGTCCTATGAAGCAAGAGGCTTTAAGCCTTCCTAGATAGCAGGCTCAGAGTGTAGTTCACAGCATAGGCAGGCTTGCTTTTATAAGGAAGTAAAGTAGAATCCTGCAGGTAGTGTAGCCATGGCAGCATGGAGCTGAGCACGGGTCCATGCTCAATTATTTACCCAGCTAATTAGGTGGGCTTTGCAGCTTTCGCTCACTGAGCCCATCACATTGTGGGCACATGTCCAGCACACTAGGCAGGACTGGTGAGCCTGCATAGACTAGACTGGCTACCAACATCTGTGCACACGCAAAGTGGTTGGTAGGCTATTTTCAGGTTTTTGGGTGTTGGGTTCTTCTGTTGTTTGGTTGGTTTTGGTTTGGGTTGTTTGGGGGTTTTTTATTTATTTAGATTGGCACAAGGATGTATTGGAAAAAAAAGTTGCATCAAAATTCTGCAACAGACATAGTTGAAACTTGCTGGTATTCCTTCCGTGAACGCTAGAGTATCAGATGCTGAGCTGATGTGGTCCCTACAGTATCCAAAGATCTAGGTCACAGCTAGAAGCCAAAATGTAAAACCAAACCAAAACAAAGAAAACCTGATTTCTTTTGCTCATCTTGTGACAGCTGAACACTCCTGTGTGAAATGCTTCTTAGTGTTATAACACAACAGCCTTGAGGACTGGTTTAGTGCTATTGCTGGAACAGATAAAATGCTTATTCTATTTCTGCTGAACAAAAATGCCCCAAATGCTTTTTTTATATTTAGAATACAAGATCTTTAAATGCTGTGTACATGCTACACAGGATATATTGTATACATCTGATGCTGAGTCAAACTGCTCAGCCAGTGTGTATTGTTTTTCACACATCCCTGTAATACATCCAGATAGCAGAAGTGGAAGAAAAGGTCTAGTTGCATCATGAGGGTTTTCAGCTTGTAGCAGATAGGGCCATAGTAGTCATAAGGAAAAGCAGATCATCAAGATTTCTTATGTGTTGGGTTGCATACTTCTGTGCATCAAAGACAGATCAATGTTTGGTTTAATTTAAGAAAAAAACAGCATAACAAGAAAGACTGTACTACTATAGACTTTCATCACTCAAGAGTGTTCTGAATACACATAGCAGCTTTTATGAGGTTGAAAGCGTCTCATAAGGTTAAAAAATGGGGAACACATGGCATTTATTTAGATGAACACTTGGGAAAATGTGCACATCATCTCCTAATTTGTTAAAATAAAAACCAAAAGGATTTGGAAAATACAACGAAAGCCTACCCTTGCTCTTTACAGTGCTCTGAGATTCTCCAGTCCACATTTCTTCCCAGCCATAGTTAGCCATGGATTGTCCCATCACCTGTCTCATCTACATGCGTCTGTCTATGGCTTGTGAGCAAAATACCTCGTGATCAGTACATTTCTCCCCAAATACCCTATGAAATATCATCATGTATTGGTGTAGGCTTTAACCAGCTTTGCTCACATGGACAGCAGGGAATAGTTTGGCACACGGATCGCACCTGATACCGCCTCAGGGTGTTTGTCAGTAATCTCTGAAGTGCTCTTGAGTTCAGCAGTTTAAATTAACTGATGGTGCCAGTTGCTTGTGATTGGGATTAAGAGCATCACAGGCTTCTCTGGGCAACATTGCAGAAAAGTGATTGCCCTTACAAATCTTGGCTGAACTAGGGGTAATCCTCATTAATGCACACAGTCTGTGCTTACCAACCCTAAAAAAAAAATCTCTTTATAAAATGGAACATTAAAAAGCATTTAGTGTGAACTGGCAGGCATGTTCTGCAACTTGAAATGCACACAGAGAAAAGACTCCAGGAAACAACTTATACGATTTTATTTGGAAGGCGTGAGCAAATAGATTTTTTGTGCTGACATTTGAGGTGGTCCTGCTGCTGAAGTTGAAACACAGAATTTCTCTCTGGTGTGGAGTAGGAGAAAGAAAAAATGAACATTCTGTAACTCTGTAGCTAAGATGTATATAGTTTCTAGAATATAAGACCTTTTTCATTATCTGCATTTGGGTTTGCAAGATACATAGATTTCAGTGGAAATTAGGCACTTCAGTGCTTTGAGAAAACTGCTGGAGGCTCACCTGAATCTTTTGATGTCAAAATACTCCTTAAATTGGATTTCTAGTGAGTTCTTGAAATTATTTCACTTTCAGTGAATTCTTACAATGATTTCATCTTCTCCATGGTGTGTCATTTTAATCCTAGGTGTTCTGGCTCCTCTTCTTGATTGGGGCACACAATAATGGTAACTGTGATTACCACTGGAGTATAACAATATGTACAACTTGCAGTTCTGCTGTCAAGGTCTGTTTTGCTGGAGGAAAAAAATTTCCCTTTGAACACCTTTGAAGGTCATACTGTGAAAGACTAACTGCCTTTATAGTGTGGTTTATGGAGCTTAGCCAAAGCTCTTGAAGTGCTTTTGGTTATATGTTGGCATTGTTGCATTTCAAATAGAGTCACACAGTAAATCTTCATTTGCCTAAGAAATTTTCAGACCCTTTCATCTGAACCTGTTTCAGTGTTGCTTTCTTGATTCTTTGTTTTAGGAGGCAAAGAGCGTTTTTGGCAGTTTGGTAGCTGGGCATGTATTTAAAGAAAATGCTATGATCAAATAAGCACAAGGCAGCAGCAAGGCAAGTAATTCTGAAAAATCTTGAGCTAGATTTCTCAAATTGAATAGCAGATAGATCTAGCAGCATGCATGCTGCATTTGTGAGGAAACAGGATATAGATTCTACATATAGCTATAAAACCCTACATCTTAAAGGTGAAGGAAGTAGACCAGAATTTTGAACTATGGCATGGTGCAAGCAGCTGATGGACCATCCCAGATTAACAATGACACTCCTTGAACCAGCCTGGTACCTGTATGGTACGTATCAATTCTGTGCTAGTACATATTTCTACCTTCTGACTGTCAGAGACTGGTCGCAAGTTCCAGACTGCTAGGCAACCATCCCATAGGAAGAAGGTTATATGAGTACATGCTTGGCTGCATCAGTATCAAGAAACCAAAGGCAGAAAGCCTATTCTGGAAATGGTACCACACAGTTTACATCCATGTAGTTAATCAGTCCCTAAAATATCCCAGATTAGTGGCTTTGTCAGTGCTGTTTGACAGGAGCAGTCCAGGCCAGGCTCAACCCCAGTCAACTCCTAATTGTGATTACAGGTCAGCATTCAAGTTGTTGCCCTAGGCCTGGCCAGTTTGCTAGCACAGACATTTTCCACAACCACACGCACAGGATGCCTGCAAGGAGAAGGCAGTTTAAAGGGCTAATCATGGACTTAAAATGCAGCTATGGCTTTAATCTGTGCCTTTTTACAGACTCATATAGCTTCAAGTCAGGCAAATGCTTTTTAACTCATTTCCTTCCTAGCTACAGATGATATTAATCTGCCTTCTTAACAGGACTATTATTATGTGAAGTATTATTACTATGAAAATATGTAAAGCAATCTAAAAATACTATTATCAGCATCATGGTATCACTCATTGCAATACAGATTAACTCATACAGAACCCTCCATTACAGCTGCACCTTTCAAATGACTGATACTTCTCACCTCCCAATGCATTTTACAAAAACTAATTTATATTTATGCCATTAGAAAATTAAATAGGACAGAAGAGAGAGGAACAGTGACATTTAAACACTGAACCACAGCTCAGGAAACCCTTCGTAATATTCAGGCCTCTCTCAGAGGGGGGCAATAAGCAATTTCTTACCTTCAGACTGCCACCCCTAAGTAATGAGTGGTAAACTGCCATTGGGACACAGTCTGCCTTCAGGTGTGCACACATATGGTATCCTGCACACATGGGATTTCATGTTTTTCAAACCCACATATTGAAGAGGTGTGGTATAAAGCCAGGAGCAAAAAAAGCAGGTTTTCCTAGCAACACAGCAGTTCTCAGTAACTCTTCTTGTTTGTTTATAATAGCGCAGGTACACCCAAAAAGGCTGTTCCTGAGTCTGATAAATAAAAGTCTTAGTATTTAAACACAATCATGGTATTATGTATATATCCTTTAGGGCAGATTAATTAGAAAGAACTGCCCATTAGCAACTGAAAATTAATTTCCTCTGCTAATGCTTTGCTCTGCAGTACTCATTTTGAATATTAATACTACTCATTTTTATGCAGCATGCACGCTGCCCAAGTGCTGATGCATACTCCACACAGTAGAAATTCTACTGCTTAAACCCTGTTTGGGTGCATTGATACAGGAATCAAGCTTTATAATAAATGACAGCATCATTTTTAGAAACTGCATTTGCTGATGTTTAATAGAAACTATAAAGCTAAAAAAATATACATCTCTGTCATCGCAATCACATATCCTATTTTCCCTTTCATGAATCCATTAATATATATATTATTCATTAATGCATGCCCCAAATTCTAGCCTTCTTGTTAAAATGACAACCCGAGATGTTGTTCTGAAGTTAATTTTTATCATATTTTTTATTAAACATTTTTCTCAATTTATACTTTGAACATAAATACACAAGTTTTATGGTTCCTGTTATAAAAGACACTACGTGTTAGAAAACATATATAGAATATATTGTAGTGGTTACACTTGTTCCCCTCTTTTCCTTTTATTTTCATAACTTCTATTAATTTAGACAAGCAGTATCAGAAAGCAAAATCCATTCTCCTAGCAGCACAGTCTACAACAGCTATGAAGACTATTTGCCAGAGAAACTTTGGTTCCCACCTGTTTTCATAGTAAGGTAATACCAATAAGTTCTATGTCAGAAAGAAACATTGCACCTTGTGCTCATTTAGTTACTACAACCTTAGTTCATGACAATATGTATTTTTCAAGACAGACATACAGCTTCTCTTTTGCTTTACAGCTTAGTAAGGTAAACAGATAAGTATTTTCAAAATAGGAGAATGTAAATGAGGGACCCAGTTCTGTTCTTATCAAAGTCACTGGCAAAACTCCAATGGACTTTCAGAAGAGCAGATTTGTACTTTGTTTCTACTGTTTATTGATAGAATTGAAGAAAATTATGCTTCACTGAAAGACATGATGGATTTCACTTTACAACTCTCATGCATTACTGATAGCAGGTCCTGTAATAACACATGCATCGATTTCCAGTTGAATTGTGTTGTGGACTCTACTGCTCTTAGTGACAGAGATCCATGAGAGAGTAGACATGAACACAGAATAAAACCTGTGGGTTTTGTTACTGTAGTCTCACAAAAGGATACTAGATGATATATGTTTAATACACAGAGGAATCTTTTAACTTGTTTTTCAATATACTTACATTAAACTGTACAATGTAGGGCTTCCACACAGTGGGAAAAGAGCAGCTCCCAGGGCCATAGCTATGGAAGAGTGTAGAAAATGCAACTGGCCTTGATCTCTCAAGCCAGGTGAGCCTAGGCAGTAGGCCAGGCAGAAGAGGAAAAGTTTGGGAAAATATTACCAGCTTTCTGGCTTAGAGGCACTCTACTTTTTTCTTTCTTTTTTTCTCTATCAGGACTCATGCCAACACTAAGCCCACGCCAACACTGAGCCCATGCCAACACTGACAATACCCAACTGAAGTTGCAAGATACACAGCAAAAGACACAGAATAAAAGCACAAAACAGTAATGAAGATCCCAAGCCTACAATCCATCTGTAACAAAGGTCCTTTGTGACTCATCAAAGTCCATGCTATTATGGCTCAAGAATCTCATTCTAATCAGGAATGTAGGATGTGGGCAAAGCCTCTGAAAAGAAATCAGGATGGGTACCTGATTTTCAGGTGCCTATTTTGGTACCATCTAGCAGGCAAAGACTGACTGCACTGGCAATCCCTCTGTCCCACATGTCTGGCAGCAGGGAAGACCTGACCTTAGTACAGTACTCTGTCAATCTTGGTAAGTCAGTCTACCCACCAAATTTGGGGTCACCTTGACAGAGTTTTGAATTTTAAAGCAAACAGACTGAAAATCTGCTGCAAAATCAAGAAAATAAATTTCAGTAACATTTTACAAGCACCAACCCTACAGCTGTATCAAACAAGATACTTCAGACTCTAGTAATGTTGACCATGAAAGGGCACGTGCAGGGAAACACTGCCATTTTGGTTGATATTGATTTAAACTAGGCAGGTTGAAACAAAACATGGTGGAATCAAGCAGTTTATATTAGATGTTGTAGAAATAATTTCAGGGCAAACCACACCCTTACTGGGATAAAAATGGTACCAAAGTAGACAAAAGTTTTATTTGGTTCTAGTCAACGCATACATCTGACAAACATTCTACTTCAGATATATTTAATTTGCTTTTCACTGAACAGATAGGTAGCATTGAAGTTCTTGAAATACTCAACTGAAATTTAGTCACCCTAATTTCTCTGTATTTCAGTCTGTTGACAAGGGAAAAGGATGTTCCCATTGACTCCATTCAACTTGTTATCTGTGTTAAAGAGATTTTGACATAAGGATGTGTCTCATCATCATTTTTGGCAATGTCTTGGTGAGCTGAAGCCTTTATCTTATATTTCACATATGCAGAGATTAGTGCAAAAGGCAATTTCAGTAGGAATTCCAAATTTAGATTTTCCTTTGGAAATACATCGATTCATTAATAAAATGTCAAGTAGGTCTTTACTTGGAATTCAGTGCTCTAGCACTACCAAAGCAACTGCCTGCCTGTCTGAGTGAATGAAGCTCTATACACTATTTTCCCAATACCCATTTACATGACCATGCTTTGTTGAAACTGGGTGAAAAGAGGTGCCCACCACTCAGACATGACCACACATTTCTGCTGTGGCACTGTGACATTGTTTGATAGATGTTTGCACCACTAAACTCATGTAGGACCTATAGTGATTTCCAATATTAGTCTATTTCTTCCCAATGAATAACTTCATTATTAATTTACTGGATGTGCATGCCTCCTTAAAAATGGTACAATCCATGCTTAGCTTTGATAGTGAGTTGACAGTGGGAGGATGTGCTGGCAGCACTACAATGCACAGCTGTCCTGTATCTTTATTTTCTAATTGACCAAAGACATCGAATCCTTGCAACTTTCTCTGTATAATAAAGGCAAGTTGCAGACACATTGCACCTACCAAGAAAATTAATGTGCTTTTAGTAATGCAACATTTTTAATAAAACTGAGTATTAGAAATTAATATTTAAAAAATCTATGTTCTATGTTGAAATAAACAAATACTGATCAATTAACTGGTTTTAGCCTGACCAAACTCTGGTTTGCAGAATGATATTATAAACTACCATATTTGTTTCCAAATTAATATTAGTTTGCATTAGACTACTTACTGTTTAAAACTATTTGCTAATTTGTTAAAAATCTACATTCCATGCAATATGTCACTTTGGAAAAAGAAAGAATAGCTGATTTACATAAGAGAAACCAGCAAGAGATATGGCATGTCTTCCTTGCCTTCTCTAAGTGCTACAAAACATAATTATGATATTTATAAATGTGAATATAAATAAGGTAAGACATTCTAAAACCATTTAAAAGTGCCTAACAGTTGCTTTTTGTTCTAAGTATCAGGGACAGCACCAATGGCTAAACATTTTCCAATACTCTAACACTGCAGAATGTTCTAAGTACGTGAAGGCTGCCTTGAACCCTTACTCCTGTGATCCAAGCCTACTGAAATTGCTCCCAGGTGTATAAAGTCTACTCACTTGGGTCCTAAGCTGCTTCAAAAGGATATCAGACTTTTTTAATAGCAGAAATTATCTTAGATTTAGTTCAGTTATATATTTAAGAGTGGGATTTGCCAGACCATCACTGAAGACACTAGTTCATCTTGTCGCTGCTGCTTGGTCTTCTTGTTCACTCTTCTGTGTCCCTGGCCACCAGAAATCACTAATACTGAACTTGCTTTCATTTTCTTAGATTTCTGTCTTTTACTTTTAAATGAGATATTTTGATCCTTCAAAAGCTCATAAATGGTACTGTCCTCTGGTCTGTGTTCTAGGGAACTTGATCCATGAGACAAAGTAAGGGATCCAGAAGATGATGACAAGTCACTTCTTTGTGCAATGGACCCTGCTGAACCCCCCAGCCAAATTGCAGTGTCATGGGTGTTACTAAGTGAAGAGCCTGGTCTTTCACTGTGCAGAATGTTCTTTTGGTCATCATCCTGAGGTTCTGAGCCAGGAGGCAGGCTGTTCCTCAGTTTGTTTCTGTTCTTCTTGTTTACAGATGTAGCTGTTACAAGAAACTTGACTGGGCTATTGTGTGCATGGTATGACACCATTCCTCTTCCTGGAGCCAAAAGAAAATATGCAATTAAAGAACATTATTTATTTGACCACAGTGTTCTGCCATGATTAGTTCACAAAATTTTCTCAGAAAAGCACAACTCTTAAAACCCTCTTACATGTACCCAGCCTTTTGCCTTGTGTGTACACTATTTAGAGGAAAAAATGAAGTACAAGCAAATAATGTGTTCTACCACAAGTATTTTAGAACTGTACTAATAATTCAGCTGAAACATGGCATTATGAATTTTAGTTGACATACTTTTGTACTCTGTTCTTGGAACAGCATGAGCACAGAAACACTGCTAACTTCTCTTTGTTGGCATCAACACAAATGTAACACTCAGTTTTCCCCAGTAATCCACAACAATCCTGTTCTACCTCTGTACGTCTCCAGAACAGCATTAGAACATCTGTTTCATTGGAACAGACCCTTCCACACTATACAACAGGAACTAAAACTCATCCTTCTGGATGGTTGTCCAGTTACCATGACAGATTCATAAGGAAATGACTAAAAAATTATCAGTTTTTCCTCCTTTTTCTTAAGTATTTAATCAGTGTGATACTGGGGGCACAAGGAAGATTTACACTGTGCAAATCATTAGAATGTATGAAAAACAAATTGCATATGGCCAAACTCAGAACCTGTAACACAATATATGACTTTTGCAGAGAAAAAAAAAAAAAAAGGAAAAACCCCAAAGGTAGAGTTCTAGAAAATCTACCATATGAAAAAGAGATAGGCTACTAAGTGGAAAAGCCCACAAACCCTGTAAATCACTATGTCCATCCCTAACTCCCTAATGCATTCCCGGTAATAAGAAAACACACTCTTCTACAAAAAGTACAATCATATAAAGGTGAATTATCACTATTGGAAGCACAACGTCAAAAGCCACAATGTTTCAAGTTCAAAATACAGTTATCAAAGACTATAAAACACGATCGCTAAATAAAATGTTGCTAGATCTGTGAAATCTGACAAATCTTCACCTGAAATAAATGCAAGAATATATGACAGAAACTACAATAATCAAACCAGAAAATGGAAGAATAAATTGAGAGATCTTTTGATTCTGCAACTATTCATTTTCTTGTATTGTGTTTATTTTCATCTAACAGAGGTTCCAGATTTTTACGGAGCATTTATCCTGTGTCATACCAGATTATTGCTGCGTATTTTGCTGAACACAGAGGATTTCATTTTCATTTTGCAAAGTTACATAAGCTTTCTTTTTTTTTTCCCCCTGAAGGAAGCTGCAAACAGCTTGCCTCATGAAATGTGCCAGGTTCCCTCCACAGCACAGAAGCTCGAACAGAATTCTGAACTGAAAACATTGGGGAAAAGCCCCTTTTAAACACACTTTTAAAATCTTACTTCTGCTTGTAGTTTAAACATTAGTATAGTGATACAGAAGCATTCATGCATTTGTATTTCAAATGGGGTAATATGAAAATAATTCAATGAATGCATCTCTCCAAAATGCAAAAACCTTGACCGTTGGAAAAAAAGGAGAAATATTTACACCCATGTATTCCAAGTCTCCTGTTTGGGGGAAAAGGGAACAAACCCAATTTATTCAATAATCAGTCACACAACATGCTAAATTTTCAGTATCTATGTCTCTAAGCCTAACGCATCTATCTTCCCCAAATCTGGAAGAAAGACTGCATTCTCTTCTCATCCCCATATATTTGACTGTACTCTGTCAGGATTAATGCCTATCCTGTTGTTATGCCTTAAAGAAAAAACATTTTCCCAGCTCATACAACTGAGACAAAACTATTCAAGTGTATGGATATACTGTAAAGTTCAGGAAGAACAACAAGTATCATTTCATCACAAAGCTCTGACATTTATCTAAACAATACATATAATTTAGAAGGCTCACTTAAGTTAATGACAGTAGAGAAATGGCATCTTCAAGTACTTAAGACGTTTGAGAAATTTCACTCACCAGTTACTTTGGGAATCCCCTGCAAGCGAGGCACTGGTAACGCTACTATTATACCCAGGTTTGTTCCAACCAGCAGTAAGCCATGGCACACCAGGAGGCTGGTCACAGAGACACGCTGCTGCCCTGTGAAGTTTAGGAAGTGCCCCGTTACTGAAGAATGATGACCTTTGCTTAGATCAAAGTAACTTCAAGCAAACACAATCAGCTGGACTATTTCGTTCAGCAAAGGACTCAGCACAAAGGCAAATATTTTGCTGGATTATGGAGATTACACTTTGCATACATGAGTATTTAAATACTATTGAACTTCTGAAACATTTTGCCTTAAATCTCTGAACCACAGTATCTAAAGGTGATCACAGATTACAACCATGCTTTTATGAATAGGCTGTTTGTATATTCCCAATAATGAAACTGACAGACATTTCACTTCACAATACTCAGTAATTATACTGCTGCAACATACTATACTCAAGACTCAAGCCTGTTCATGATTACTTTTTTTTCCTAGTTTTTATTTGGTGCAACTGTATCAGAAGTGCTGTGTCCCCCTGTTTGAGTTTGGCTCCCCTCATACAACAATGACATTGGCCTACTGGAAGAAGTCCAGTGGAAGGTGACCAAGATGATCAGGAGACTGGGAAGAGTGAAAGTGCTGTCTGCACCTATCTGATGGAGGGATGCACAGAAGACAGAGTCAGATGCTGTTCAGATGTGCACAGTGATAAGACACAACAGATCAAATTGGAGCATGGGGAAATTGTGTTCTAAGTGGGGCAAAACTGCTTCATTATAAAGGTGGTCAAAAACTCCAATAGGTTGCTCAGAGAGGTTGTGGAATCTTCATCCTATCCAAAAATATTAAAAATTTGGCTGGACAAGACCTTGAACAACCAGTTCTAATCTGGCCTTCTTCAAGAAGGGTGGACAACATGACCTCCAGAGTAACTTCCAATCAAAATGACTCTGATTCTGTGATTTTCTACAACATTATTTATGTGATTACTATTTTTCTAATGAAAACAAAGTAATTTTTGCTTGCAATGCTACTATGTTTGACTCAGTATATATGGATTTTCAAAATGGCCTTGACAAGTTTTAGAAACAGAAACCACAGCCTGCCCAAACTTTTGCCCAAGTTTATGAGGAGGAACATTTGAACTCTGCTCAAAGCCTTCAGATTCAAAACATACACATTCTTGGATTTATTATTAACTTTACATGTAGGACAGAGGTCACTCCATCATATCTCTCAAGTGTTGAGTCAGTTCATCAGTAAGTCAGGAATTTGGATTTCACATCTGATATAACTTGAATAAACCTACATGTTCCACACTTTGGAAAAGGACTTGAATGTCATCCCTTGAAGCTCCAAGAATATATGGATTACAGATTCATTGGGAAAGCAGGAAAGGAGCAGCTTGACTGTAGCCCAGAGTAGTCAATTGGAAAGCAGGAGGCTTTCAAGTCTTCCCTCACAGAACTTTAGAAAAACAAAGTATTAACCCAGCAATGGTGTGTTTTAATAGGGACACATAAGGGGTCAGATCTGGAATCCAAGCTCTGTCCACATAAAAGCACATTAAGGCACAATGACTAGGTCATCCTCAAAAGTGTAGCAAGAACAAGTAAGTTTAAAAGGCTCCATTTATTGTTCAGACCTTGAGATTCCTGTGTTGTTTTCCATAAACTGTAAGTGTTTGTGCTGGTAGGACAGCATCATCCCTCCTCAGCTAAATAAGCAGGGATGATCTATGTTGTACACAAATTACAAGTAGTTTGAAGCTTGGTGTTTGCTTTTTTGATTTTTTTCTTTTGTTTGGTTGATATAGTGTTAGGATTGTTTTGTTTGTTTGTTTTGGCTTTTTCTAGATATTAAAGGGATTAACTTAGTTTCTGAAACACAGCACACAAAGGCGCTCCTTCAGCACAAAAGAAGTTCAAAAAATAATGCCCAAACACCTCTGTGTACTGGAGTCTTCAAAAACTAGTATTTGAATTCTGTTATTTAGAGCTCAGGCTCATTCAAGTTATACATAACATGGGAGTCCTCTTCCCAAACCAGTGCCACAGCAAGTGCAAGGCAAGTACAAGTTACCTTAACCTCCCTCCATTTCCCTTACAGCTTGTTTTACCAGCTACAGAAATACTTAAGGACATTTTTTTTAACTTTTAAAATTAACAAAACCTGTAAGTGCAGTTGTGTCTCAAACCCCTCACAGAAGCAAGATGCTTATATTTTTGAACAGTAGATCCTTACCGTTTTTTTAAGCATTTTAAATTTATAATTATATGACTGATTTCATACTTCAAACCTGATCAACTTTTAAACAGTAATTTTCACCTGGGAAAACTGGCAATACAAGTTACTGTTTCCATAGGTGGAAGCAGCAAATTATCACCCAGCAATTTAGAATCTTAAACACTGAGCACAACCTAAAGCATGAACCAACTACAACAAGGTCAAAAGGAAAATCCCTTGCTGTGAAATCTCAGAAAAGCAGGAAACATCTGCATCTGAACAGATACATTGAAATAACATGAATCAACTGAAAAAAAATATAGATTAAAAAATAGTTAATTTAAAATATTAATTTATCTTTTATCCAAGGTTTGAAATCATACTTTTCTTTGTTGTTTTCTGACTTTTTTATATATATGTATTTCAAATTTAGAGGGATGAAAAAGTCAAACCAATTCTCCAGAAAGCATTATGCAGTAAGCACAGAAATTAACAAGTTGAGATGGGAAAATGTTAAATGCCAATGCCAATACCAATAAAATACTTATCTTTAAATGAAAACTTTTAGAGCACCCTGTCCCATGTGGATAAAACTGTTGAAATCCGTAAAATAGTCTGACCAAGATCTTAACTTTAGAAAGAACGGAAGCCAACAAGCTTGTACATGGAGAAATTATTTAATTGCTTATGTTCTGTGTTCACCCTTCTCAGGTCTCCATTGCAACAATCACCACACCTGGGTAAATCCTCTTAGGTCTTCTGAAGTCAACCCCAGGTAGGTGCAAGGATATTGCTGCATATCCTCTTACATGCTCTTACTATATAAAAAAACCCAGCTCACTGTACAGATCTGTTGGGCTGACATACAGTTTCCCCCAATCTTTTTATCATTTCCCAGCAGTATGATCATAAAGCAACTGCATTTCATGGTCTGGCACCTGGTAGGGTGGGGACAAAAAAAAGCTCTAAAGCCTCAGAGTAGAGTTTGTTTTCCACAGAGAGGAAATGATACTCCTTTTTTTTTTTAACTTTGCTTTTCTCATCTGTTTCCAGGAAACACACATGCCATTAGAGGATATATGGATATAAACAGAATACAGCAACTTAAGCAGAAATCATCTCTTTGTTAAATAGGTAGCCTGTCATCATCCATATGAGCAATGAAGTATCAAGGTCACAGTAATCAGTTTAAACGGACAAACTCTTACAGAGCTGAAAGCAAAAACATGTTTAAGGATGTTCTTGAATCATGAAATACTGTGACTGTGAACAAACAAGTGGACTGTCTGCTCAAGTACAGTAGGATTTTTTTTTTTTTGGTGTGAGTTATGATAAAGGCTGGCAGAAAACTGCCTTTGTGGATATTTTAACTACAGATTACAAATATTAAGCATAAACTTGCTCTACAGATGAAGTACATTGCACTAGTGAAGGGTGTGTATTTGTCTTCAAATGTTAATATGCTACTCAGTATGCCCTCTGTTGAGCTAACAGAGCTGTGCTTTGGATTGCTAAAAGCAATCCAGCTGTACAGTGGATTACAAGACAGTGAAATAAATACGTCCAAGTAGTTGTCACAATGATGATGATCTTCTTCTCAGCCATTCTCTATCTTTCTCATATGGCACTTGGTCTTTTGTTATAGAACACAATCTTGTTAAACTTTATTAAGAAGTATTTCTGATGATATTTGAAGTAAAGGTTCTGCAGAACAGCCTAAACTAAATGTCTACCACCCACACAGCTGCCTCTGTGCCCCTGGTTTAATTTCAAGTCCTGCAATCCTACACACAAATTTCCCATAACTCCAGAAAGCAAGAGCCCTCCCAGCTCCACTCCTCATAAGCAGATTGCCACATTTAAAATTACATGCAGCAGATAAAAGATCCTGCCAGACACAGTCTGCTTTTCTACATGACTAAACTTAACCATATCGTAGGGACAATCACCTCCTGTGCCATTTCACTCCTCTGTGATTCTGTCCTGCCTGCTGTGCTGCAGGGCTGTCTTCCCCAAAGTACAAGGAGGCACATCCCTTACAACAAGAAGAGCAGGCAGTGATATTTAAAACCCATCTCCTCCTAAGAACAAAATTGGGAAAATCTAATGTTAGCAGAACTCATTATTAAGGTTATGAGACCCTCCTACTCCTCTATCTTAGTTAGTTACTACCGTTGTCTTTTAAGTACAGCGCTTTAACTCTCACAGTAGCCATTCCTGACAGCAAGCTTTTCTTTTACTTCTACTGTGTAACAACAAAATAATTTAATTAACTTCATGGAGTGACATTCCTCACATTTACATTACTTGAAGCAAAGTTACAGATGACATCTCCAGGCAGCCTATTGAGCATATATTACATATTGTTCCTACAAAAATCCTGGGAAAAGAAGTCCAACTTCTTCAAAGTTATACAGATATCTTGCCATTTTAATCTCTATTCTTAAGACTCTTACCAACATTTTTACACCAATTTCTTCTTTCTCAATAACACTTGAATTTTTACTTATTTATTATTTTTATGTATTAAAGAACTGCTGTTAGATTTCAGAAAACTAACAGCTGTTTCCTTTAAAAATAGAAGTCCTAAAAATCCCCAGAGAAGGCAAATACATATATTGTAAATACACAGCTATTTCACTGTGTTGTATTTCACTGTTTCATTTTCGGGACTTTTTTTTCCTTTTAAATCTCAGTATATGCTACACAGAAACTGATTTATTCTTTAGTTGCTTTTAGTTCCAAAAGGTCTTTACTTGCTGCTTTAGTATGTAAACCTCCTACTCTTTTAGCTTTTGTTGTTGCAGCATTTCTGAGATCATATAAACAGACCCAAGAGCGGCTACTAAATAATTGAAATTCATTTCATTTTTAGAATGGATTCTCCCTTGGAGCATTTGCTGTAATAATGTTCTACTCCCAAAATAAATTTCCATTTCCATTCAATGGTGTGCTTTTTGTGAAGACACTGAGGGAAAAAAAAAAAGGAACTAAAATGGGTAAGAATGACACCAAAGAGATATAATTAGCTAAAACTCTTTTCCAAAAATAATAGTATGTTACATCAGCAGTTTTATTACCATGGCAATGAACACAAAGCTAAATTTTGAAAGAGTTTTATATGCAGAAAATATGTTTAAGGGAGGCTCTACTTCCCTTTCTTCTGCTATGAACAGCAGAATATATTAAAAGTTAATCTTTTTACAACTGATCTTGATTTCTTTTTATAACTGTGATGAATTCAATCAAATGCTCTATTTAGAGGCAGGTGATTTGCTCCTGTTCAGTGTTGGATCTGTGGTCAAACACCACATGTAAAAAACACCCTGTCTAGAACATGATATAAACCAACAAAATATATAATAGAGCTTTATTGCAAAACTAGTGTCATCTGAAGAAAAACACAGTAAGAATACAGAGACTGAAAAAGTGAAACATTTTTGATGTTAGATTTATACCTAACTCCTGAGAATCTAAATATAATCCCAATGTGGGAAGAACTGGCTTCTGCTAGAAAAAAATAAGCAATAAAGCTGGGACACATTAAAAGTGCAGAAGCTTGATCTATTCCAGCCTACAGAGAGACAGAAAGAATGGTTGTCCACTCATGGATACTTCATGCTTAGCCATGCCAGTACCACTTTTCTGTCCATCTCTTCTCCCAGCACTGCCACAGCTCCCACCTGATGTGCTTGTTGACACTGAGGTCCTTGTCCCTCACTTGCCAAACTGATACAGGCCAGTGCAACTGCCTATGACACTGACACCTGGGAGATGATTAAACAGTGGCTGTTTTAAGATACTTAAAGAGCTGTAAAACTTTACCCTAACAACCACAGGTTTCATCTTAATTTATGAGACCAACCATTTAATTCAACAAATGAAAACTCCAGTCAGCAAAATACTGAACACACTCCAAAATGGTGGCTTGTGAGTGGTTCAGCTGAGTTCAATAGGACTACTGACGTAACTTAAATTAAGCAAGTATTGTTTTGGTCCAAATCCTAGGCAAATTGAATTCATCATGTACTTGATATTAAGTCCCAGTAGCAAATGCTAATCTAAATATATCTTCATGGCAGATTACATTGTCCAACTCTTTCACAGTCACACAAAAACTAGGCCTAAACAGCAGAACTCACCCATCTATGTAAGTACATTTATAACCTATAATGAGGAGAGCTCTTACTCAACCAGCTCACTGCATACATTGGTTGCCTAGGCAGAAGATGGACTGTGACTTACTAAAGCAAATAGTCACAAGATCATTATAAGGCTCAAAGTCCAAGATGAACCTTCTCATTCTGGCCCAATTTACAATTCTGGAGAATGACAGTGATAAAGACAAAACAAAACTCTTATCATACAATGCAATTCAACTACCTGGCAACATATTGTGAACAGGTGTGGCAATGTTAACATCCTGGAGGTGTTTCAGTGTCTCAGTGTGGAACAGACGAAGGGTAGATCCAGATGTGAAGGCAATCCAGACTCCCACTCCAGCAACAGCCATGTGAGAAATTACCATCCCTTCCTCTTGGTGGGCTTCAAAATGGTTCTGCAAGAAAAACAAGGACTCTGTGGGGAGATGCAGCTCAAGGACATCATTCAACCTTTCTTATCAGCTTTTAAGCATAGGCACCATATCTTCATCCTTTGATAAGGAAAAATAATCATTTGAAAATCATACAATTTATTCAACAGAAGAATTTGTCCATAAAAAGACCTTTCAAGGTCAGAAACAGCTCTTATGACGAGATTTCCTGATATTCTCACATGTATGTTTCACTGCAAAAAGGATTTTAAAATATTAACTTCTGTTTATGGGATCATACATCCCTACACTGATGATCACTTGGCTTTTGAGAACTTCTCAGGGACAGATCCAAGGATGTTGAAGTGAACCTGACCAGTAACTTGCACTGTTTGAAATTAGAAGAAAAATGAAGCAGATTGTAAGAGATTAATTTTCTCTGGAGTGGTCTGGCCACAGCTGAAATCTCTGTTGCTGCCACTGAAAACAACTTGCCCATGCATTTTTGTCACATTCCATTTCTACCAGCCAACTCATTATACTCCCACTTAGCCTGTGCTGCCATAGGTACAGCTGTCTGCTGAAACACAGACACATTTAAAGTAAAACTGTAATACTGCAAACACCACAAGAAACCTGTAAAAAAAGAACTATTCTTCTCACTGAAAGGGTCCTCCACCAGAGAGAAGGAACATCCCCAAACCTGTACCTTTTTATGCATAAATTTTTGTATAAAGTATAGCTTTTACATCTGTTTCAATAACGTCTATCAGAAAACCAATAGCTGGCCTTTCTGTTCTTGTTTTTTTCTTTTCATAACAAGAAATACAGACACAAAGGAACAAAGATGTCTTATTCCCTTTGTTATCAAAAGAATTGAACTTAATTTTTCCTCTTAGTTTTCATACCTACATTCCTCTCTATTCAAAGCCTGGCATTTTCCCCCTCAGGCTGTCTCATTCCAACTCTATGGCAACACAGGAGCTGCGGAAGACATTGTGGATGCCTCAGCCTGATGCAGTTCACTGTGTTCCAGCAGCATGGGGCATAGCTGGAACCTTTCTTTGAGGGAATGCTGCTCACTTACACCAAACAGCTGCACCAAGACCTGAACCACTATATCTCAAGCTTCATGAGAAATTTCTAATGGGTATCATTGTCTTCAATGTAAGTAGTTATAATACTCAAGCAACATACACTCATATATAGGGGTTTTCATTTCCTTTATTCAACTGAACATTTCAGTGTGACTCCTGTACAGTTAGGCAAGTTTTAAAAACAAGACAAAACAGACCAGGATGGAATGACATCAACTGGTGACTTTATTCAATTTAATATTCTGGCACTTTTTGAAGTTTTTAAAAAAACCCACTAACTGTCTTTGCAGAGTGCAAGGGGCTACAGGCACAAAGACCATTATGGGATGTAGGTCTATGCCCAACAGCAATACAGCTGTCAGATCTAGGGTGAAACTAAGTGACAGAGTTCTTCACAGAAAGAGTATCAGACTATGTAATTAATATATAACAGCAATTGTGTTTCTCATATGTGCCCTGCCAAGGATCTTGAGGCACTGTGCCAGTTTGGGAGGCTGTGCCAATAAAATACACTACCTAAAACATTCCATTAGAGTAACATATTGTTAGACAGTAACATATTATTAGACCAAGTGAATTGAGAGGCTTATCCATATCAGATGGGGGTGGTGGGTAGGGGGAGAGGCCAGAAAAGGGAACAGTATTCAAACCCAATATACAGGATGCCAAACATACTCATTTGCTAATAATTACTAAATAAAGAAAAAAGCTTAAATAAAAATCTTAGAGAAGCAAGGAGGTATGGAATGAGCTTGTTTTCAAGGATAATGTACTTTGCACTTAGCAAAGCGCACAGTTAAACACATGATACCTATGAAGCAAAGAGTGCCTCACATGGACAAAGTTTACAACATGGTCTTGAATATGCTCGTGGGCTTGCACAAATAGCCTTAGAAACTAGTCAGGTGCCTTTATAAATAATGTGTGTAACAAAGCATATAGTATGTATGCATGATAGCAGGAAGCAATGAACTAACAAGCATCTGCATTGGAGTATATATATGCAGTATCGCCACATTAAGTATATGGAGATATGAAGGAGTTCAGTAAAGAGGGAAGAATAACAGTTGAGCACTGTGCAAACCTGAATTCCTGCTGATAAAGCAAAGATTAAATTTATGCAGAAGATATTGAGTCAAATCATTACTGCTAACTCTCAACAAGAGAGAGCACAGAGGGAGAACAAACATTTCCTTGTTGCTGCTTCCCTTCATACAGCAAAGCTGCTTCTCCTGACAGTAAGGAACAGGCAGCTCAGACGTATTCTGCTGCTGATGTTAAAATATTCGATATAGACCGAGTTTAAATTGCCTTGTATCATATAATATTGAAACAATATTGTCAATGAACATGGTAAGGACATCATAGCAGATCACTTTTGGAAATATAAACCCAGAAAGTTATCAAAACAAGTCAGACAACTGAGCAGGCAGCAATACTGAAAACATTAGTGAGCTGTTTCATCTGGTGAGATGAGAAAAAGACCAGTACTTCCACATGTGCTATGACCCATAAAGAGGCAACAGAAACACCATTTCTATGAGGAAGATGACATGCTATGGCATGGATATTTGACAGTGATCAGACAGCCAGACATACAAAAACCTATCATGTTCTTGAACAAAATTATTTATATTGAAAAATCATTACTCAATCCCCATGCATCATTTCCAGTTGCAGCATTTCTTATTTGTTGTTTGTTGCAGCATTCATTGCGTTTATATTAATTACAGCTATAAGAATCAGTAGACCTGATCTCTGAATACAATGGATGGATTAGTTTACAAAGCACTGCAGGAATGAGAAGAAACCTTCTGTGATGCTTTTGTAGGAAAATCTGTAGTATCAGCTGAAAAATGAAACTGCCATGTCTCAGAGATGTTGGTAGAATATTTGTTATCACTCCGAGCTTCTGTTTTCAACACTGCAATCCATTGTGCTGCATGGCATTATGACAGAGTAAGCTTCAAACATTCTTGAATCCTCAAAGCTTAATTCTGGGTTTGTTCTCCTCTGCCAAACAAGCCAGAATAGTCCAGACTACAGCCATACTGCCTGATCTGGGGAGAGCTTTGTGACAGAATTAGGCCAGAATTGCCAAACTTATTTACTGAGATCTTGCTGTAAATATGCAGCCTCACACGGCAACAATCTGGCCATGATCTCTTACCATTGCTTTATGTTTTTCCTGGTCAGAATCAGAGAGATTTGTCATCAAAGTCTGTAGAACAGTAAGCATGTCTCCCAGAGGCTGTGAAGCTAAAAAAAATCCATTTCAAGCACCCATTCAAATCACTCTTCAGTCATATTTCCCTAATCACACCATTCAAACTATCAACTGAACAAGCCTTAAAGAAAAGCAAAGTGGAAAATATATGATCCAAACATCTTGGATGAAACAAATCACTCAGAAAACACAGAAAAAGACAGAGGAAATTAGGATGTTAGCTATTTCTCTGCAAACCCATGACAGTGACTCACAGAATCAATTGTACCAAATAGACAATTGTTGGGAGAAAACACGATCATCAATGAAACAAAAAAGCAGCAACAAAGAACACAAAGAAGGAGGCTGTGAGCTCATCACAACTCCTGTTTGAAAGAACTTCATGGCTGTAAACATCATGCAGTTTAGTGACACTGTATTGTAGCCTGAAGAAGATGTTTAATTCCTAATGTTTCATCAGCTCTTAACTTTGGACCACTAGGATGTTCTTTTGGTGGAAGCTGCAATTTTGACAGAAGTAAGGGCTTAACACTTTCAGGACTTAACACTCTTCTCTCACACTAAAAAAGATGGTTTTTGTATGGCTATTCATGAGAAAGTGTTATTATGCAAATCAAAATTTTGTAGGCCACTGAGAAATAAAACTTGGAGAAAATATATTATGAAATCATCACAACATAAAAGTAACATCTAACTATGTAGAGCCAGTCCCTTAATTAAACTTTCTTCTTTAATTAACAAGAAATTCCTATAAACACCCACTTCTTTGTTGCCTTTCCTCAGATTTTATTTTTAAGAAAAACTCTTGCCCTAAATACTCTATGAATTCCAAGTACCTTATGGAAATCTATGGGTGAATGCAAGCAAGTTCTAATGAGACACCAGCAGAGAACTGAGACTATATTTAATAAAAAGCTTCCTGAATCATGAAGCTTCTTAAACAGATGTTAATCTTTAAAATTTCACCACTTATACCCTCTAGCATAATACATGAGCAATGCTTTTAAAGCTATTTACCTCTATGGAATGCGTCACAGTGCTGATTATAAAAATTTGTCCACCACATGCAGCCCAAATGGTCTCCTCCATCACAAGCAGAGTTCTCACAGGCAGAACCCCCAATTTAACTATCTTCTGAGGTTCCGTGTTCCACATCCCATCTTCAATAAAAAAGAAGAAAGGTTATAAATGATCAAAGTATGATCTTTCCTTTAAAACAGTTCTGGAAAGCCTATTGCTTGAATTTCTGCAAGTTGTCACTTCAAGCTACATTGTAAATTACATAGGGCTAATTTTAGCTTCTAGGTAAGTTTGTAAGGATAATTCAGCATTAAGGTGAAACCTCAAAACCAACCACTCACATATCTGTCAATGCAATAAATTTATCTAGATTAAGTGATAATCCAGAAATCCCACACTGCTGTTGGGATAGAACTGCCTTCCTTTCCAGAAAAAATACAGTCACAAAGCCACCGCTAACATAATTGTCTCCAACTCAGAAGGAGCTCACAACAAACCTATTTCAAGGTGAATCAATTTCCAACTAGAACAGATTCATCTTTCATGTGAAAAGTAGTCAGGCAGATGTTTACGGTAGGCTCTAACGAGTTCAGATTACTCTCTAAGAACATATTGATAGAATAGACCTTTGGGCTACTAGATGCTTCATTTAACAAGGAAATTAAAAAAAAAAAGAAATTGAAACCAAGTCTTGTGCTGTATCTTCACTTTCTTACTTTTCCCCCCAACTACAAAACCCAAAGTGTTTTTGTTGGACTGCATTTAGCAGATCCAAATTACATTATGCATTTGTATGTGGCAAAACCAGTTACTGAGAGAACTTCTGATAAGAAAGGGATCCCACTACTTCCTGCTCTGGTCACTCGCACTTGCCATCTCTTTGAAACATGGATTAACAGATTATTTATCCTCAAATTTAAGAACAACAAACATAAGCTTCTTGAAATAGTTGCAGCTCTTTTATACCTACAAATTGACATACCACATATGTCAATAATAAATTTATTGCCTTCATGTAAGTTTATATATTTTATATGCTCATTGAACATAAAGTCTCAAAGATCACATTTCTATACATTATGATTTATTAATAATATAAAAATCTGTTAAAATATCTGGGTTTTTTACACCAAGATAAAATACATTTTTTTAAAGTGCCATTTCCTGACTTTAAAGCCTTCTTCCTGCACAAACTGCAGAAAAGTTGTCTACTGACACTTATTTCAACTCAGCAACCACTTCCATTTTGACTGATGAGACCAAACTAAACACATCTTTAGACAAGTACTTAAATATAATTTTTTTCTTTTCCCTCCTGAAAGCAAGTGTACCTTCTATTATTTGTTTATGTAAAGGGCATACGAAATTTCCTGCTTCACCAATAACAGCAGCAGCAATAATGAGAACCTTCAGTTCTTGAGTACTTCTCAATACCTCTGTCATCTGTATGATACAACCTTTGCTGAGTCATTCCCAGAATATGCCTCTCTTCTGAAAGCATCTTTGTAAAAGTGACATTTAGTTTCAAGCTTTCAAAATAATTTTCATTATTTTAGTTTGCATAGAGAAGAGTGCTTCCAGCTATTAGCCTGCAAACTCTCCCAGCAATGTCAAAGTCACTCAGTGTTCTTTGTGACTCATACAAAACATTAGTAATAAACAAACTTTTGGAAACTTTTTCATTTGCTAGCAGCCACATTATCCTCAAATTAAATTCTAAAGTGGAGGCCGCCCATACTCTATGAATGCTGTAACCACTGTAGTTAGTGCAAAAGCCTTCAGAGGGTGAAGCTGCACACATATGTTGTCCCGACTTCCAGTGAGTAAGTGATGCTGACTGCAGAAGCTGTAACAGCATCCTGTGTGTAGCACCCTTATTAGGGATAAACACATCATAATTCTAGTACATGCTATCTTTTCTGAAGGATAAAGACTATGAATTTGTGCAAATTGGAGATATGCTGACCAAAAAGCTGTATTTTCTTTTGTAGTTATATTTTCACATTGAACAACACATAATTTTACAGAAAAAAAAAAAACAAACAGGGATCTTTCAGATCAGACAGCATCTGAGACAGATGAGGGGAAAAAACTGGTAGGGGGAGACTCTCTAGTTTGGCATTTAGGGCAGTATTTAAAGGATGGGTCAGCCGTGTTCTGCTCCCTGCCTCAGTGAATAACTGATTAATTATACAAAGTGGAACGACACCAGGAGGAGAAATTAAGCACTGTGCATTTCCTTTCTCTTGTTTTGTGGCAGTCAGGGAAATCTGTTGAGTGAGAAGCAAGGGTAAAAATTCTCCTCAAGCAAGGCAAGGGATTAAGTCTGCTAATCCAACATACTTGTGTAAGTGCTGCAGACTAAAAGAAAGATCATGACTTTACTTTGCTGACCAGGAATTTTATCACCTATCCCCAAAATTACTTGACAAGCCTGTGTCTACTGCACAAGCTGTTTCGAGACACACAAAATCACACTTCTAGGAAAACATAATAATCTTCCCTGCCTCTCTCTCCAGATCTCAGAAAATCCTAGCAACACGTGCCTGCACAGACTTCATGTTTGATGCTGGCTGTTACCTCTTGTCTGTCTGATCCAACATTCATTGTTTCTAAAATCTAAGTGAAAAGCATTACCCCTATTCTACTTGTGTAAACACTTGGAGATTCAAAATATATGTAAGTGGTTCCAACAACTGGCACTATCCATGTACTTAAAGTTAGGCCCAGCACTTGCAAAAAGATAAGGAACAACCTTGTTTGATGATATGAAATCCTTGGTTAGATACTGACTGAATAAATTTCTTTTTTCCTAACAAAAATGAAAAGGAGCAAGAAATAGTAGCCAAGATAAAACTTGTGCCAACAAAATCTGAAGGCATACAACAGGAGAACTCCAGTGCAAGAACCCCAGAAAACTATCTTCCAGAAAGCAGGAATTACACAGAAGAAAAGCAAGCAGTGGAGATGTACATAATGTGGCTCCTGGAGACCTGGCTGGAGATTACCTTCAGGAGTGCCTACAGAAGTGGGGCTTGCCTTAAAATTCTGTTCAATTACTGCCTTGCTTCTGTTCTCTAAATAAGCATCATTTTAGTCTACTGTCTCTAGAATGCTGAAAAGCCATACACAATAAAGTTTTCCTCTACCTATGAGGTAAACATATATAAGCAAATGAGATGCAATATGCTGTACATATATCTTTTAACCAGAGACCAGTCTTTCTGTGGAAATCAGGTATCTGCACCCTAAGCAAATAGAGGACCACAGCCTAACACCTGTGGTAACACAAAAGAAACTGTGGGAGAAGAAAGAGTGATTTTTCCTTCTGCTTTGCGGAGAAAAGTCCAGACAAGTACTAACAACACAAAGATTACTACAATTGCAAGTTTTATTTGACTTGGATCTTAAACTGACCTTATCAAACCAGGTGTAGACTCTTACTATAGATACACTAAATGCCGAGTACCCAAGATATGACAGCCTATCAGTTCCATAACATTACTGTTAATACAATACAAACAACTATATGAATTGTAGGTACAGGTACTTGCAGGAATGAGATGCATCTACAAATTTGATGACAGGGGAAATACAGAAATGAATCTGGGACTTCTGGAAATTACAGTTTTTATACTAATAGATCTGTGTTTATGCCACTAGTTTTAATACTCTCCGTAAGTTATATTTCTCAAGTATTTATGTGCCATATTTTATATCCCAGTGTTGAACAGTTACCTTGCAGTGCTTTTATCAGGCTGTTTAGCTGCATCAAAATAAGGTATCTCATGCTCCTAAAACACTTCTAAGACTGTGATGTATAAGGACATTTCCATTAGTTCACTTTGTTATTAGTCTTGTGATTTTTATGGATTTTTGAAAATTAGTTATCCTTATATTCACTCCAATTTAATCAGATAGGGAAAGTTTTCAAACAATAGTCATTTTATAGGGCAGAATGTTGGCTATTTTATCTTTCTGTCGTTTGTTTCCATAAAAAACAGTGAAGGAAGGTAATATTATTTTACAATAATTTGTAAGAAAAAGTTTCTTTAATTTATAACTAATTTCTTAATATTTAGCATTTTTAATAATTATAATTGACAAGCTCAAGTCTTCATATGAGAGAACTTAATAACATGTAATTTATTGCCTCAGAAAGTCTTTTCGAAGTTTGTAGTAGTTTTCCCTTTCTTCATGTTTTCAGTCAAGCTGAACCAAACATGCTTTTTTGTTGACAGCTTCCTCTCTTGCTTAGCAGCACTATTGATGATTTCAAGAAAGTTGCCAACACAGCCCTGGGAACAGCAGTTCTTGGTTAATTAGTGCAGTGGAGCACAAACATTTTTTCCATCACATGGTACATAAACCAGCAGTGTGGAGGAGTAAAATGGTAGCTACAGAAGTAAAAAGTTTAGCACATTCCTTATCACTTGGAAATAAGATGAGAGAGTCAGGTCTGCTCTTCTAAATAACATATAATTAGGAATGTCCTATGCTATGCATGCATAATCATTTTTTTCCACATACTCATCAAATTCTTTATGCTAAATAGCTGACAGAACTCGACCTAAAGTTACAGAGGGCATAGTGCTGGAGGTCCCAGCATGAGATACACAAGTAAGAGTGACAGCAATGTCAATGTATTTCTGGTAACAACTATTACATGATACTGCTAACAGTGAAAATGCAGTCAAGACAACAGTATTTATTTCTTTTTCAATATCACTACTCTAGTCCTCTCCCTGATAGCTTAATAGCACTCCTTACTTTTCACAGCAATACCTCCCATCACGTCTACTTTAAGTGGCAATCACATGCCAGAATTGCGCTCTTCAGACAAGCTGGAGTAGTACATGGGTCCACTCAAGCTCTGATTGTGACATCAGTGCTTTACATTCCACATATTCCTCCCTTCCTCAATTTTTCAAAGGACAAAAGTGTCTTACCAAATCAGTCAAGGTATCTTGCCAATGAACGGACTTGTTACTCCTTCACTGTTGTAACTGCTTGCCCTTATTCTTATATTTTCTTTAGGGTTTGTTCATTTTCCTTGATATTAATCCTCTGAAAATGCTCACTGATTAGTATCATGAGGACTCTTTGGACAGGTAAGACATCAAAACTTCTGACCAACTTCAGAGATCCCTAAATTTTTACTACTGAAGTCTCTTTGAAGAACATAAACTTCTGTTCTGTGCATGGCCAGAATTGCCTCAGCTGTTGATTGTTTCACATTCAGTTGCAATCCTCAAAATTGAACCTTTCTTCTTTTCATAAATCTCAGGGCCAGAACTAGCAGGATACAACTACAGGAACAAGCTCCACAAAAACGTACTAGAAAATATAGCTTTTGTTAAAACATTCGAGAAGCTTCCTCTAAGGGGTGTGTGGGTTCAGTTCTCTCTATGGCAAAAGATGACTCATCAATATCTCTGGGCTTCCAGAAGAGACATCTAGCTACCCAGGTGACAGACATGGAGTGGCAATGGCAGCACTGGCATCCCTCCTCCATGTCAGAGCTGAGCTGCTCTTGGGAAAAAAAGGAGTTAAAGCCTGGATGAAAGGCAACAGTGCAAAAGTTTGTGTATTAAAGAATCACTTGATGAAACAGAGGTCTCTTCAACTGAGAATCTAGTGCCTTACTCATGAAGACAATATATGAGTGATTCTACGTCCTATTTCTCCTAGCCTGTTTTAAAAACAAAAAAGCATGACTCATCCTCAGCTTGAGAAACTCACTATAGCTGCGAGCTCTGTTCCTTGAAACACAAGTGGCATTTCCCTAGCTCAGCTGCATCTGGAAGTAGAATGACGTTAAAAAATGCCTTGTTTCAATTTCTTACAGGTTTCTTTGGACATTTCTCTACCCAGAGCATCACAGAATGGCTGAGGTTGGAAGGTTATTTGTTCCAATGCCCCTGCTCAAGCTGAGTCACCTTATGCTGGCTGCCCAGAACTGTGTCCAGATGGCTTTGAATAGCAACAAGGATGGAGACTCGACAACATGTGTTTCCTGATGTTCAGATAGCACCTGCAGAAAGGTGGATCACCAAACATGCTCAGTGCTGGGAGTGAGCATGCAAGGGCTTGCGGTGTGTGCTGTACACATGAGAGGTTACACACACCAATCATGTCCATTGGAATCAAAGCAGCATGTCTGTTTTATGAATCCATTCTCTCATCATAATCAAACTCATTCTGAAACTACTAATATATTAATTGTTCTACTCTCTGCCAAAATGATTCTGATTTTTTATTTTCTTTTTTTCTGTTTCTCTCATACTCTTTAAAGGACTTTATAGTCCTTTATAGTGCCTAGAAGAAAGGAAGTAGCTGGAACTGAGTAAGGTATATCAGGAACAATACACCTATATTGTATAAAGATTGTGATTTCCCTTTCCTACGATACTTTTGTCAATGGAAGTCAAACACTTGCTGACCTTTTTTGCTATTACATCACTCAGAAAACACATCTGCTGGGCTGTCTGCAATCATCACAGAGGGGTTTTGTTTTTTTAAACAAAAACAATACAATGTACTTTTCCTTAACCTCTTCTAGAACTGCTTTGCCTGGAAATATTCCTAATAATTAAGCCCAAGGCAAACACGAAATGCAGAATTTTTCAGACTGATAATTGTGCAAAAGTTCATTGCCCTGTAAAACAAATTCCCAACAGATGAGGTGTCACAAATTTTGCAATCTGCATCACTCCCATTTCTATATACAAGAGCATTTAATGCACTAGCTATTTCATAGTTCTCCAAACTAGTCTTCTCCCTGACATGAAATTAAGGTTTATTGATGATAATTGATGATTATTTTTTGGTATTAATATTTTACCTGACCTATATCCTGGTTTTATGTGACATTTTCACAGATCACCTCACTGACTTTGCTTTCAATTTATGTTCGAATACAGTAAGGCTTAACTACTTTTTACCTCATTTGTGAAAATACACAGATACAGAGGTGTCTCAGCAAAATATGAAATCCTCCAGAAAGAAGGAAATCTCACTGTGCACCTCTAACTCTCCCACTAAATTGTTACCTGTTCCTCAGTTTACTGTACATACTTCTCAGTTTCCATTTTTGTTACTTCAGACAAGACTTTCTGCAGCCAGAGAGCATTCTCAATTCTGTTGATCTGACAAAGCTCTCTAGTGAAGAAAGGCAGATGAAAGCACTTGCTATTTGCAAGCAAGCTGGATATATACATGCATTGAGCCATCTGAAAACTACAGGGGCAATTCGAGCTATTTGAGTATTGAAAACCAAATGACAAAAGTTGTGCGTCTTTGACTACATATGTCGAGGCATTGAGCTCCAGTGACTGAACTGATCCACCACACTTTCTGCCCAGGGAGGAAGAGAGAAGGATCACAACTCTGTCAGAAACTGTGAAGTAGATTTTTATCCCAGAAGAAAGATTATTCTTTTTCTATTCTTGAAGTCTCTTAACAGGTTACACAACCACTGTATCTGTGCATCTCACCGTATTTGTCCTCAGGCTTCAAATCAAGATATATTGTAAAGCACTGACATATATCATGTTTACTTTAAATCTTTTCTTAATCTCCTTAATGATGACAGACCAAAACCCAAGCTGAAGTGCACGGCTGGAAAGTAACCCCTGTCTGTAGAACAGAATGAATTGCACAAAGCTCCTCAGAGGCTGAATTCCCCCTCCCTCCCACTGCTGGGATTCCTTTGTTTGGTAAAATAGGTCAGTGCTCATAAAAACACCCCTCCAGGGCTGACTGCCTCACATAACCACAGCAGCCAGCTATAAGGAAGAGGGATGCTAACATAGGAGCGGCTGAATCCCACAACTTCCATGGGATATGGAGAACTGAAATAAAACACACTGAGCAAGATGTAAGGAAAGTGATCACAAAATGAGTCAGAAAAATATTATTATTTGGCATCTCAAAGCTTCAGTGATCCTGACCTAGACTCTGACTCTCTATTAATATCTAGCTGCACAAAACCATTGTCTTCAGAAGATATAAAATAAACGGGATGCTGTGATCCTAGTCAGTGCAAGAACCTCCAGCTCATAACGTAATTCAATCTGGTTAACAGTTCTACCCCATCCTTAACATTCTCTGTAGTAGATGTGCAACTCATGCATCCTTTCTTAGCTCCATTGTCAAGGATGCCAATTTTCTTTTCAAGGTGGTCTTTTCTGGAAGAAGTTGAGTGACAGCAACTGCAGTCTTAAAACACCTTAAATACACCAATCCCTTTCAGAGAAGAAAACATGTTCACTTTAATACCTTTCCCAGCTACATGCACAAAGTGAAACACCAAGAATGTTATGAGACTAGGATCCAGACCTCACTCCTGTGCCTCCAAAACAAAGAAAAAAAATGCTAATCAGTGGAAAGTAGTTTTTTTTGTTTGTTTGGGTTTTTTGTTGGGTTTTTTTTTGTTTTCTTTTGTTTTTTTTAAAGGGAACTGGAATTTAATGTCTGGCTTCTGATCAGAGACAACAGCTCAATAGGAAAACTACTGGGCTGAAGAGGAAAGTGGACAAAGGAAGTCTCTTTCCCAAAACGTTTTTACAGATTCTTTGTTGCTTGGGGGAAAAAAAAATCTTGTACTTTTCCCAAGCAAAGTCTTAATATGATCTAACAGTGGACAAGTAATTTTTAACAAGATTCCAGATACTGAGCTTGGTTCCTCTGAGACTAGTTGATTTAGGAGCCAAGGTACAGTGCCACACAAATGCAGCTGAACTGTTTACAAGGCCGACCTCATTAGAAAAGCATAACAATCATCATTATGCAGCTCACACAAGTAAGGCAGACCAAAATCTCTGCTGGCTCTGCACTTTGCAAGATTATGAGTCTCTGTGCTAACATCTCACTTTAAAACTCAGGTTTCAAATGTTGAGCAAAGCCTTGATGACTTTAAACTGAATTAACTAGGTATGTATGCATTACTGCAGAAAAGTCAGTGGGATGTACTGGAGTATACAGACAAGCACCTGAAACAGTTCTGGAGAAGGCAGTTCTCGTTCAGAAGAATAACCTGGGATTCTCCTTTATTCAAATTATATTAGCCAATTATTTAGCTAGATACAAAACAACCAACTGTGATCCTAATAGGAAAAAAGGAGTCTTACTGTGAAATACATGAACTGCACACATAGGAAAGACTTATCCTATCTGTACAGTAAAAATGGGGTTGTCCTTCTAAATTAGATATACAGAAATCTCTAGCAATAGGAAATTTTTGTCTTTCATAAAAACCAATACTGGGTACTAGAGTAGAATTATCATTGTGCTGTGTGAAATACAGTATACTGCTTGTTAGTGTATAAACTTCTCGACTCTTGCAACATTGAAGACCTCAGTGTTTCAGCTAAGGGAAACAGTATCAAAGTTATTACTATCATTCAAAAGGAGAAAACAAGTCTCTTCTGATGTACCAGAAAGTGCAGTAACCTTAGTTCAGCAGTTTTACAAAGAATTTTTGGAAAATGTAATAGTGGAAAACTACTTCTGCCAAAATATACTGGTGTGTGAGTTCCTCAGGATGCCATCAAATCATATCACTACATTACCTTCTGCTTTTGTGTAGATTGAGATGTTTCCATTTACCAAGCCAGCGAACAGGTATTGAGATTTATATGTTAAGCTCATAACAGTTGACTTTTCAGGAGTGAAGAAGTGTTGAAGTCGAATTTTCTTTGAGCCTTGGCAACTTTTGTAAATAGAAATGCTATAAAAAGAAGCAAGAAAAAGCAGACTTGTGAAATTATGCTTTACATAGTTCTTATTAGAATATGCAAAAGAGAGTTTTAGAATAAAGTATTGGGGGGAAAAGATTTTCTCCTTCAATTCTTGACACTTCAGTATGTCTATTTAGACAATTTGCAATTACTTAGCATTGACATATGACAACACTTCCATATTATCTTCTCTGGAGAAGAAAGTATTCAACAAAGAGATATAATAAAAATTCTGCTCAAAGCCCTCATTATGATTCTTACCCAAAACTCAAAAAAAAAAAAAAGGAAAAGAACTAGGGAAAAGAGAAACCCACTACCAGATGTCAATTATACTTAAAATTTATATCTGAAATTAATTAATTGCACTAATGTCTGAAAACATGGCATTTTTCTTGAAACACTTTGTTCTTCTTCATTTATACTGGTTAGAAATACCTTCCAAAATCGCATGCAGTTACACACTTATGTCCTCACTAGCTATAACCAGATCTGTTTGGTTACTGACCTATAAGTTTAGAAAACGTAGCCTTGTTCTTTAATATAAATCAAATCATGAGTCAGAAGCCATCAGTTCAAATAGAGTAAAATAATTCATGTCCATATTAAACAGCATTATTATTTATTCACATGACAAATCCTGCATAATATCACAGCATAGAAGTTTAATGGATTCCTCTTTGCCATTCTGAAATTTTCCAATACCTGAAGATTATGTTGTAACATTACAAAAGTAATATTTATATGTTTCGGGTATGAGGTATGATGAATTCATCCTCTTTCATCAAAGAGATGCGTTACTTTAATTTCAAATACCACATGGTATATTTTAAAATAGTGTAGAGTGTATTTTTAACTTGATTTGAGTGGAAAAGATACACTGAGGTCAATGGGATAACACATGGATACTTTTTAAAAAAGTAAACATTTTCTTGGAAGTGACCTTGAGATTAGCTCAGTTGGACAGTGTGAATAACACCAAGGTTGCAGGTTCAATCCACACATAGGCCATTCATGTAAGAGCTGGACTTGATGACTCTTGTGGGTCCCTTTCAACTCAGAATATCCTGTGATATTGACTATGTCTGTGAAGTGCATCACACAAATTTGCCATAGAATAGTAAACATAATTAATAAATCATACATATTACACCAAAACAAAGAATCACCTTCCTTCTTCCATGCCAAGGCAAACAGTAGGCACATTAGAAGTTTTTGGAAGAACATTTTCAGAGTCTAAAGCTTTGTTTTGCTCTTTCAGCTTCTCCTCCTCTGGTATGTAGACCATGCAGAGAATCCGTGATTCCACATTGAAGCACTCAATAACCTTGGGGCTGGAGCTTTGAAATGAGACTATTGCAATCTGGCCCATCTGATTAGTACAACTGCCAATCTGAATTGGAAAAATAAAAATATACCGAGACTGATACCTATATCCAGGAAGATCAGCATTTACAAGAAGGAATGGCTGGAATGTTAACTGAAGAGTGCATCTCAAATTATATGTGTGAATATGAATTGCCATGCATTAAGTCAACAAAATAATTCAGCACAAATACAAGAGATGTGAAAACATTATGTACACAAAATTGACTTGTAAACTCACAAATCACTTCTTTATTTTTTGAAAGTAGGAATAATATTATGGCCTATTCTGATGTCTGTCTCAAATGTATATACTTTATGTAACCAAACAAACCAAACAAACCCAAACTGTATTGGCTGCCTCATTTGTCTGCTGAAATACCTGCATATTTGGGGTCATGAAAATATGCCAGAGTAGTTTTTTCCTATGTACAGATTTAAACAGATTATTTATGGCTAACACATTCTTAAAATATGAAAACAGTAGGACAGCATGAGCTCATATGGGTTTTAGCAGCCCTTGTTATAAATTAGCATATAACTCCCTTCTGAATGTGCTCAGCTCTCTGGAATTTGTTCTGTGCTGCTCTAACAAATCACACACACATAACTGGGCCCCTACAGAGAACAGCAAGATCACATGGACAAATTACTACCTAAACTTTACAGAACTCTATCTTTAAACAAACAAACAAAGGAACAAAAAACACAACCTAATTTTTTTTTCAGATCTGTATGTTGCTGAGAGTCACAAAAAGCAATGGAAACAGGAGACAACTCTTCAGCTTTGGAAGATTATGCTTACCCAAAGAAAACCATGTTCTGTAGCACAGGAATCTGGGTCTGTTTCTCCAGAAGGGTATGGCTCCGGATTATAAGCAGCACATTCAATCTTCAGAGAGAGGAAAAGAGACCTCTTACTACACTGGAAAGATATGCCTGTTTCTGTCGATTTTAGTCTGCAATTAACTAAGGTTTAAGTATATCAAAGAATCCCAAAAGGTAAGGAGTCATTTTAGTCCATCCGGCTTCTCATGGGCAGGGGCAGCTGCATGGGTATTGTTCCTGACACATTCCTTACCTACTCTTACAGACATTCAAAGCCAAAGACTATGAGCTCTCCAGCCAATCTGCTCAAATGCTTCATGGTTTTTATTAAGTTTTTTCCACATATCCAACCTGACGTCATCCTTGCTGTAATCATTAGCCTGTTACCTCTCACCTCAGCCACCAGATACCTCTTTTTTGGCAGCGTCCTTTTACACATAAGGCTGATATATGTCATGACCCTGCCTGAGACTCTTCTTCATTAGGCTAAATTAACATTATCACTTAATCAAACATTTAATTAAATTTTTAAAAATAAAGGCTTTTTAAATTCTTCTTTTAAAAATTATCATCACTTCTTGAACTGGCATCTTTCCAGCAGATATATCAGCCTCCTCTATCTGAGAGCACAGAATTTACTCATCTGTACATGCCACTGTAGCAGAGCTGTTTGCAGCACTACACCATGGTAACTTCTCCTGAAGTCGGTTTCTACACATCAAACTCATTGATTGTTTGCTCTTTGTAACAATATTACATTCCTAACCAATCCTTTCCTTGATGGTTTTAACTTCCTTGCTGACTTTAACTGACCTTCTACTCAACCTTCTCTTCAGTCGGTATTTGTAAAGCTCTTAATTTCTCCCTAAGCATAACATATGTCTGTCCTGCTGACTGTCATCCCTTTTGCATTTTTTTCCTCTCAAATTATTATCCCAGGTGCTTTGCTCATTTTGAATGCTAATGCTATCATCCATAATACTCCTACTCCATTCCCAACCTCATGTCATTGTGTTAGTGTCAGTAAATTAATAACCATACTCATGATTTTATCATGTAAGCCATTTAAGAAAAAACTGAAAGCTATGCCACACTCAAGATCTATATTTAAGTCCATCCCAACTCTGAAGATCATTCAAGCATCAAGGATCTGAAATACACATTTTTATGACCAGTCACAGATTTCTAATTTCCTTAATATCCATGGCAGATTTCCCTAATGTTTATGTAAATAATTCAAAATATATAAAAGAAATTTATAACTAAGTAGAGAATAAAAAGGTTTCTAATAAGGTGTGATATTACATGTTTATATGAAGTTCTCTATATTCACCCTAATGTTCACACCTCGGACATCAATGTCCTTGCAATTATACTGCAGTACTAGAAAAAACTAGAAACAAGCAGACAGAAGTTAGAGTTGTAAATTCAAAGTTTACTTAATTTTCCAAAGTGCAAAGAATTTCACAAATCTCCCTGAAGTCAGAAGGCATTACCAAGTGATTAAAAATGTTATTTTTTCACCAAAACAATTCACTGAACAGATAAAAGGCTGAAATAAGTAGATGAGAAAAAAAATACTTATCCATGCCAGTCTTAACATGTCTAATTTAACACATGTTGAAGCTATCTACTTGTAATGGTGATTTACAGTAGCTGTGACAACAAAATACATCACTACTGAAAAACAAGACAACCTGCATGATGGATATTTCCCAGGTGCTTGTTACATCTCTGTGTCACTTTGCATCTTAGTTAAAACTGATATTTTTTCATAGTTAAACCCTGATAGTTTAACTCTTAACAGAAGCCTGGGGTGTGAACTTGCTCTGATGAGAGAATTGCTTACAGGCTCCTTACACCACTGTGCAGCCTGAGCAGCATACAGAGAGCTACCAAAGAGGATTAGCAAAGTCAAGGGTGTCTTCCCACCCCAAGCTGTGGCCTGACACTCAAACACTTAAGTCCTATTTTCTAGTAATATTGAGGACTTGGGAGAATGAGACATGACAGTGGGGCTCACACCCATGTTATCTTTAGAAGGTGCAAAACTGACAAAATTAGCCCAGAGCTCAGGCAAATACTGTACACACTGTACTCTCCTGAGATACCAAGACAAAGACCATCACTCAAATGTATAGGCAACAGACTTTTCCTTTCAAAATGAAGATCCTCTTCTAACGTGATTACAGAAGTTGAACCTGAGCCTTCACAGCTCCTGGCATGGATCTTCAGGACTTAAAAATGCCTGAACTCTAAGGAAACGTACGTGTTTTAGGTTTCTGCAAAAAAACAGCTGGTTGTTTCATCAGTGGTGACTTTAGAAAGTATTCAATATAGAAAAAGCTAACTGTTTAGTAAGACAAGAATGACTATGGTTGTGTGGGAAATCAGAGTTTCAGTAGACTTTGGCTGCTGTAAACCATAATTCTGCTCTGAAAACCAGTATTGTAGGAATGGCTTAATACTATTACACATTTCAACTGCTTTTCTAATTGCCAATTATTTATCCCCAACATTCAGGCCTATATATTCAGTCAGAGTGAAGCTGTCAGCTGTGCTTCCCTTCTGTGTAGGCTGTCCTACAATTAGGGCCTGCAGACTTCCCTCTTTAAGCAGTGCCCATCCAATGATGTTAATTGAACATCGGGATTCTGGAGATACATACACAATTTTATTTTCATTAATGTTTTTGCACAAGCCTAACTGACTGATGTTCAACAAGAAATCCCACTGATGCACAGAAAAAAATAGTATCCAGCACTCTTCCCTTCCATCTATTGGTCTGGACATGCTTTACTTGTTTTCCTCATTAAAGCCAGTGGTCAATATAACTTCAAACTGATGCATTACTTCAGGAAATTAACTGTTCAGACAATTTCTGTATCATTTTTCAGAACAGAACTTTATTTTATATAAGATCCCATAAAACATAATTTAAAAGTTATTTTAAAACTATTCTCTGTGCATTAATGAAAATGAGAAATTTGAGGAGAATTCAACATAATTACACTGGTAAATATAGGACAGCTATCATGGAGATTAGACTTCTGTACTTTGTAAACTTAGTTTACTTCCAAGTCCCAAACACACATTAGGAAACCTCAAGATGAATTAAAAATTCCCAGCAGTTCTGTTTACCTTGAATGATGAGCTTACATCTGAAAGTGAATGTCACTATATAAAAGTAAGCACAGTGCTCCTCAATGCCTCGAAGATTGCAGCTTTTTTCATACCTGTGACCCTCTTGGACCTTTCATTGCTACTGGTCTTACACCAAGGTAATAACTCAGAGACAACTAATAGATGTGGAATGATAGAGGTATTTACAATATGGTATTCTTTAGTAGTTGTATCACACAAAAACCCCAATTGTAATCTATATAAAAATACTGTTCACCTTAAACTCCTGTTGCTTGGCCATCATCACTGGCATATGTCTAACAAGGAGAGGATGTTTCTCTTTTTTGATTTGATTCCCATCATCTTCAACACAGAACCAACCTAACAGGTTATCCTCCACTGCAATAGGAAATAAAAACAACAAAAATCCCACAATACTTTCACTAAATAATCATTTACATGTCTACTGGAACAGAAAATAATTCTGTTAGGACCAGTCAATACTGATCAGGCTATTTTTATGCTATATATGTATAAATGACAACATAAAGCTATGAGCAAAAAATTCGTTGAGTAGATTACATACATACTGATAATGCAAAAAAAAAGACCACCTTACACTAGCAAAATATTAAGGGTAGTCTTTTAATGATCTTGTCAACTGGTTATTGAAAGAGGAAGATGCACATCAAACCTCTCCTCAGACTCTAGGAAATCTCTTTGGCATGCAGCATTTCTCTGCCTGTGTAAGGAACATCACTATGAACTAGCATCCTGCTAAGAACACCAAGGTTGTGGGATTGATCTCTGTATGGTCCATCCATTTAAGAGCTGGGACTTGATAATCCTTTGGGGCCCTTCAAACTCAGAATATTCTGTAACTCCTGTCTACTACATATCATAATTGTAAGGATCCTCCTCCTGGAATGATGGCGACATCCATTCTCTCTTCTTTTTTGTAATTTTGCCTGCCTTCAGTGAGATACCATAAAAGCACTCTATTTTGATGATGTGCTGGTGAAACTTGCTTTGTAGCAAGTTAATGTTTCTCAACTCTGGCATTCAAAATCCTGGGTATCTTCAGAAACCTATACCCCTGTGCAAACACAGGAGACTACTGACATCCCAGGATAGTACATTTTTTATTGCTCCCACTTTGATCAGGTCTGCTGGGGGTAATTCCTCCAGTGAAAACCACAGTGTCATGTCAAAAAAGCCAACCCAAAATTGATCCAAAAAAACTCCCTCAAAAAAAATTGAATTTTACACATCCAGCTACAGAAATTTTGCATTAAAACTACACCCATAAGTTTGTTTCACACTTAGAAAGCTAAACAAATGAACTCAACAGTCTCAACTGCTATTTCTTAGCTAAAACAATTCTGAGCTAAAACTGAGAAATTCGAGCCTGAAGTTCAAAATATAAAAAGTTCATAATATCCAAAGAAGTAAGTTTATAATCAAATAATTTCCTTGCCTGTTTGTCCTGTATCTAATTCTTGTAGATTTAGATCTAACGATTAGTAATGATTACCAGACTTTGTTAAAATATTGTGGAAAATACATTCCTTCATAATGAATCCCCCATCTTATCTATAATGTTATTATTTTATAGTGATACACAATCACTACTATTTACTGTACTGCATTTTCAAACATCTGTAGACAAATTTTCATTAAAAAAATCATTCTCTAAAAAATAAAAATAAAAAATTAGACTGTACATTTAGAGCTATTTTATCTTGATAGGAAATTTGAGTAACGAAGAATTACCAAGGGCCAGTTTAGCCATTTGTAAATTGTTGATCCAAGACTGTTTGATGGCAGGGGTAAATGTATTGAACACAGCTGTAAAGAAAGTTGGCCGCCCAGACCTGCAATTAAAAAAAAAAAAAAAGCCACTACAAATGCACTAAGCATGAGATACAGCCAAGCCTAGAAACACTGAGCATGATGAAATTTCATTATTTTCAATACTTAGGCAAAGACACAGTTCTGATATAAGCATACAGGCTATGACACACCATACATCCATTTTCCTGCACTTCACATGAAATGGTATGAGAGCAACTCCCTCCCAGAAAAGGCATACAAAAGTGGCTGTTCCCCATTAACAGTCACTGCTACAGTTCCTCTTTCGCTTCTTGCATCTGGAATGATGGGTAGAGGAACAGGAGAAAAACTACAGCACTGCTGTGGAACATTCAAGCTCCCAAAATTATGGCATAAGAGAAAAATCTGTGGCTAATCACCGAGACAGAAGAGAGGGAAGAGCTACAGATTCCCAAATCCTCTCTGGTACATTTATGCCTAATACAGAAGCCAATAGACAAAGTTTTATAATCAAGATCACTACTGACTTGTCTTGTTTTCCTGGGAGTTGCAGCTGAATTCTACAGCGATCTGCTGCTCTGATTTCATCTTCTTTTTTCAAAATCAGCTTTTGCAAACCTGAGGTCCAGTCATGGGCTACAGATTGGTTTAAGTTCTGAAAAATTAAAAAAACTGAAATTCAACAGCAGCTAAGGTGACCTCTGCATATAACAAAATTCCTGGCTCCAAATTAGTCCACATTTTAATCCTGGATAATATAGCCATATTTGTAAACACATTTCAAAAATATCTGTAGAACTTTTGCTAACATATTTTATCTGATTATTTAATCTCACATTGCTCAGTGTTTGATGAAGCTCAAATGATATTCCCAAGCATTTATCAGATTACAAAATGTAAATTTGCATCAGGTGCACCCACAAGCCTTTTACTTTATTCCAGAATCCACAAATTCTGCTTCTAAAGAAAATCTCATGAAAACATTGACAAATCGTACTGACGGTATATTTTTGTCCTCATTTTTGAGCCAAAATGTTTACAGAGCATCATGAAAGCTCTCTGTGTGGACTAAATATCTGTATAAGCTGCTGAAAGAATGACCTACTGGAAGCTGAGTGTTCTGTCACAGAGGGTAAAAGCACACCTGAGTGACACTTAAAGCATGAAGACTAACAAGTACACAAAAGTCCCCACATTTTCCAGTCAGAATTGTAGGAAAACTTAAAAGTTTTTCAAAAATAGAGAAGCTGACCTCATTCCTCAACTTGCCTCTGTAATTAGCTGACACACCTTTACCTGAAAATGACTGAATTTGAAGTTTTCAAATCATAGTTGACTCTGACTGGAAATACAGGCAGAAAGGTTTTGTACATGTTAATGGGTGAATGTCTTTTGGCACCTGTGCTATACATATTCCCAATTATGGAGATGAAATTCACCTTCAAATACTTGTGAAACTTTGTCCAAAAAGATTGTTTCCATAAACTTCCTTCAGAGTACCTACTTTTACAAAATGCTATGTTTTGTTTAATGCCATGACTCTGAAGCCAAGATATTCCAAGAGAAACTCACTTTCACATTTCATACACATACATACATATTTACAACATTTGGTGGCAGGCAGGAGTTAAAAATTATGCATAAGCATACATAAAACTTACAAAGCAACAGGCAAAAAAAAAAGAAAATTTTTTAAGTCTCAAGACTGCGGACAACTCATTCTGAAATTTGGTGTTAAGTACTATAATTGCCAGAATACATGCTAAATCAAAGGCATGTGAACAAAGCCAATGCAAAATACTTTCGAAATTCCCCTGAAAATCCTTTTATATTTTTGTGATTTACACTCAGTTTTAAGTACAGCTTCCTCAAAAAGCCAGGATTATGAGCTTGGATGGGCATCAAGAGCTTTCTCCAAACCACCATCCTCCTACTACCTTGTCTAACAGCAAGAATCCAATTTCTTAACATCAAAATGTAATTCTGTTTTCATATAAGCTTATCAGCTCCTGAACAAATGCAGACACTTGTAGCATCCACCTACACTTAAAAACAGTAAAGAAAAACAAGATTAAAAGGACAGCTGTAATCTATTTATAATGCTAAACAGTTAAAAGTAAATGCATTACCAGAGGTAAAACTTATTTCACTCTCTGCAGAGAGAACTAAAGAATGTCTTGCACAGACCCTAGAGAGAGACAATTATGATACTTTACAACAGGAACAGACTTGAAAAATAAATCCAGATTTGTTTATTACCTGATAGTTTCCTTTAAGGCTGCTTATTAATTGACTAATTTGACCAAGTACGTTCAAGTCATGTAAAAGGTTCTGTAGATCATGATACAGTTGCCCTGGTCCCATATAGACCTTGTCTAAAATAAATAAAAATGTAAGGTTACACATAATAAAAATTGCAATTCTCAGTTGAAGGAGGAAAGCATGACAAACATAAAAATAACATATATCTGAAAATCAGAGTGGTTTATTTATACATATATAATTGGACTCCACTTTGCTGCTCCAGCAGCTTCTAATGTCCCTGCAGAGAGATAATTGTGACATGCATCCCAGGAAATTATAGGCAGTAGTTAGTATCACATATTAGCTTTATACATACAGGCATTACCACTGGCATTTCCTTTTAGTTCACCTTATCATTGCCTTTTTAGCTACAATTAAGATTCAAGGTCATTCACCTAGTTGAACAGAGAGCATTATGTGCAGTTCTAATACCACACACTAGAACTGTAACAAATAGCAAAGCTTCACTGGCCCCAAAATTTCTCACTGACATGGAAGTTTTGCTTAGCAGCAAACAGCAGACTTGCTAATTTAAACGTATTTCCTGGAGGTTGTTTTTGGTTACATTGCAAAGCAAAAAAACTGTATTTGTTGCTTTCCCTATGATGGTTTGAAACTCAAAATTTGCTTAATTGATCGTGAGGCAGTTCTGGATCATATATTCGTATCCTAACTCTAACATAAGCCTGCAATTTCACTGAACTACTTGAAATTTTATTGTGATCATGGTTAACTGAAAAATGGATCTGCACTGAGATCAGCAGCAGAAATAGTTTTCTCTTACCTGTAAGTACACATGTGTATAAGGTAACACTAACTCAGAAAAATACACTGATTAGTAGCATAAGGTGTCTATCTAAATGCATAAAGCTTTCAAAACCTGATAATATACTCTGACTCCCAGACATGATGTTAGGAGCGAAATGGCTCTGTCATTCTTATGGAAACAACACTCATTATCCCATAAAAACCCCCACCTTTTCTCCTACAGAGTCAGCATGTTTCCCTTTGGCTGAATGACAGAACAGGAATGAATTATCTTTCCAGGAAACTCCTGCAGATTATTTAGTACACTCAGTGTAGTATCCAAACTATGGATCCTTCATCCTTACCACAGCTTTGGAAGACAGGCTGTGGGCAGCAAACACTTCTGGATTACAACTGTATATTGGCAAGAACATGATCTAAATACAGTGCTGGCTACTGGCTGTGCAGATGGATCGGGAGCACAGGCTCGAGCCATGCCACCTGGCCTGGCTGCCAGAGCAGGTGGGTGCTGGGCACAGAACAGCTGCCACCCCACACACCACTGGCACCACCGTTCCCTCAGGCTGCTGCACGGACCAGTGTACAAACCAAAACACGACAAACCAAACACAAAGCTGTCAATATAGTTTAAGTCAGACAAAAACATGAAAAATAAACATGTATGAAACAATTCTACTTAAATCACTAGTATATTTTCAGTTAGGCATCAAATAACTATTTTGTAAAGACATTTTCCTATTTGGAGGCATCATATGGGCAGAGACCATCAGTGGATGTTTTACTTTAATGCAATTCGCTATATTTAGCTGGGAGTCTGCCTTAAACCTTGAAAACCACAAAATTTTCAGGCTCAAAGAAAATATTAATTGCTACTTTATTTCTGAATTCTCCACTTTATTGCAGGAAAATACAACATAAACCTGAGATATTACACATTTCCATAAAATTTTAAATTATTGTCTTGCCTTTAACTCTTCTGGGAAATTGAATCAATGAAGGGATTTGTGTGCATTGCAGTTGAGCACCAAACGGAATGACTGCACTTACTATTGTTTACCCATCCAGATAATAGATGCAACTTTCATCCACCCTTCCTTGCCTGTTCTGAATGCTAATTAAAAACAACAATCTAGCCTTTCTTATCCTTAAAACCAAATCAGTCCATAACAAAAGATAATTATATTTATTGTACACAATGAAAAGAAATGACTGCAAAGTAGATCTAGGAGGAAGAATTTTGAGATTATGATCAGTAGAGCACTTTTCTGGAACAGACCACTCCCTAGTTTCATTAAGGTGCATTTTCACTTTTTTCAATCCAAATGCTTAAAAAATCAACATCTGAAAGATGTGAACACTTCAGTTTAGTTATGTTTTTGGCAGAAGTCCAGTCACTTACCTGCAATTTATAAACTCCTCTACTAAACAAACCAAACAGCTGCGCTGAAAAAAAAAGGTAATAGAAATATTTCTGAAATTTCACCTGGTAGGTTTGCACCAAGAGAAAATTTACAACTATTAGGCTGTGTAAGATTGACAAAGAGATAGACAATAGGTTAGCAAAGGCATATAGAGCTTTCCAAAAACTCCATAAAAGAGTCTGGTCCAATAAACACCTGAAGAAAAGTACAAAGATCAGTGTCTACAGAGTCATTGTACTGTCTACTCTCTTATATGGGTCTGAATCCTGGGTCATCTACCGCCACCACCTGTGGCTTCTCAAATGCTTCCATTAGCGCTGCCTCTGTACAATCCTAACCATCCACTAGACTGATTATGTGACCAATGCGTCTGTTCTTGAACAGGCAGGGGTCACCAGTATCGAGGCCATGCTGATGAGAACGCAGCTGCGCTGGGCAGGGCACGTCTCCAGGATGGAGGATCACCGCCTTCCAAAGATTGTGTTCTATGGTGAACTCGCCACCAGCTGCTGCAAGAGAGCCCCAAAGAGGAGATACAAGGACTCCCTGAAACAACACCTGAGCCTACTGACTGCCACCAATGGTGCACTCTGGCCTCTAATTGGGGTTCATGGAGACACATCATTCATGATGCTGCTGCTTCCTTTGAAAATGCATGCAGAGTGAGTCTTGAGGAGAAAAGACAGGGCAGAAAGAACTGTTCCTCACCAATATTGCCAAAGGAGACATTCTGCTGTGCCTTTTGTGACCAGACTTGCCTATCCCGAATCGGCCTTTCTAGCCATCACCACGCTTGCAGCAAGCGTGGGTAGTGCCCTTCCCAAATCTTCATTTGCAAAGCCTAGCCATGATGATGATGAAGTTTTAAAAGCTAGGGTCACTGTCTGCAGCTTGATAAAGACAGTTACAAGATATTTTGTTTATTATTGTCTGGAGAACAGACATTTATGTAACATATAAAAAGCAGCATTCAACTAACTCTTAGATGCTGCAGGATTTTAGGCCTTAGTGTTCAACTGAGACCACAAAGCAAGCTTTAACTGCTTACAAAGACGAACTTGTCCTGTACAGTATATACATTGACTGTCCCTGAAAAGAGCTGTCCTCTATATTCCTCTTCCTGGAGCTTTAAATACTCTTACAAATATCCTTGTTCCAGCCTTGGGAATAAGGCATAAATTTTGAATTTCATTCAGTAATTGTCACCTGAGTCTATTTTTTCTGCATCATGCATATTTCATAAGCTTTTAATAAATCAAGATAAAAAGGATTCAATAAGAATGTCAAAGAAAATAAACTAACATGGCATCTGAAAGTCTGTCACACAGAAAAAACAAACAAAAGTAATTTAAGGTTCACTTATTAAAGACCACATTCTTAGCACAGGAAAAGAAGGCAGAAAGCAAAACAATAAATAATTAATGAGAGCATGCTTCCATCCTCTGATGTTCTAGAAAAGAAAAACAGCCAATTTAATAGTCAGTTGAGGACTAGATCAATAGTCATCACTAAGATCAGTCTTTCATGAAGGTCTTCAGTGGGCACAAATTAAAACATAGAAAAATAAGTGGCCTTCAGACATCAACAACGATGGACTCATCGCAAGAGAGTTCTCTGAGAGCTGACCGCTTGGATAGTCTGGGTGAGTTACAAGTTACAGCAACTTCACCTCTGTACTGGGTCCTGTAAGGGTTACTCACTATGTCTTAAAATAGAATTGGTTTCTCAGGGCTTAACAAAACTTTGCCTACCAGTTGATCTGGCTGAGAATCATCTGATGGAGGGTTTTTCTAGAGTGGAGGAGGTGGGGGAGCACACTCTGTTCATCAGATGTGTTTCTCAGCTCACAGCCAAAGACTGGATGTTTCAGCCCACACATGTTCCCTGACCATTCAATTGCTGGCTATTTTGGGGTGGGTGTTAACTCCTTTTTTTATGCATAGAGAGCACTGAAAAACTCTTGGCATTACTCCAAAGCAGATATGTGGTTGGTTTCTTTTTGTACTGTGAAATGTTTCACAAGTGATAAAGCCATTTCCTTCTCATTTCTGTGTCACTCTTACTAATTATCAAGCTCCAAAACAACTTATTTTCCAAATGTGAAAAGAACTCTTCATGAGTTTAGAGAATGTTCTTCCCAACTCTGTGCATTCTCTGCGTTACAGAAGACAGTGTGCCTGGGGAGGAGAGAAGGCAGTATGCTGAAACCAATAACCAAATATGTGGCTTTGAAGGCAAGGGTTTTTGCATTCCACCTACAGATCAAGGGTGAAATCTTGGCCAAATGTTATTGGCAAGAATTTTTTTCATCAACTCCTTTGTTGCTAAGATTTTACCAGAGGAATTCATGCCTCCCTGCAACAGGCAAATTTACTGCCAACAACCAGTAATGCATGCAAAATACCTAATTCCTTGCTCAGCATTTAAACGAAATATACCCAAGGTTAAAAAAGAAAAAAAATGTCACTTGTTTAGAAGGGAAGAAGTGAAGTTAAAGTTTAAATTGATTTTTGCTGCTATGCTAAATGGGGGGAGGGGAATCCTGCTTTTTGTAACAATTGCTTGTTAGCTGAGATATATTTGAGTATAATAAACATTTATTTTACCTTCTGTGTTTCCCAGTGTTACTCTAAGCACCACAGCTTCAGGTTCATCAATTTTGCCTGGTTTGAAGCAGTACTTGTAATTGAAATAGAAGCAATTTTAGCCTATTTACGCCCAGGCATTTTCAGGGCCTGCAGGAAACTCCCTGGGTGTGGTTGAAGTCAGTTTAACTTGGCTCAGGCAAAAGTAGAATTGGAAGGTTGTGCATAAACATACACATGCAAGAGAAGCGTCTGTGTGCTAGTGCCTGTGTGTGGGCAGAGCGGGAGGATTCCCACCTCCAGCAGAAGGCTGCATTGCTAGGGAACACAGCCAGCAGCCAAAGCTCTCCCCCTGCATAGGCAGCACAGCAGCAGCTGCTTCAATACGTGCTGGCACAGCAGCTGCTCACTCGGGATTGTTGTCCACCCAGTTCCTCTAAATTTTCATGGGCACCTCAAGCATATTGGACATTTATAATCCTGAACTGATCATGGCCTATTCTTTCAAAGAATTACTAAGGGACCCATTTATATACCATGGTGATTTGTTATCTGTAGACACTTTGTACTAGCTTTTCCTGTGTGTTCTGATTCTCATTTGTGAATTACTATTTTATCACATATTTATGCTACTAAACAAGAAGCAGAAAGGGGCTGCAATGCCCAGAGTAGATACAGTCACCCATAATTTAAACGTCTATTCCTGGGTAAGCAAACATGATGGCTCAGATGGTCCCTTCCCCACACTAAACTCCTGTTTATTCCCAATTAGGAGGAATTTTTCCAAGTAATACTATTATGTATAAATCCACATATCCTGCAAATAAATTAAAAGCCTCTCTCAGTATACTCTTAATATTGCAACTACTTTTGCAAACATTTCAGTATTGTCTATCATGCTGAAACCAAACACTGTTAATAGATGCACTGCTGGGTATCTCTTTTACTGCAAAGTAACTAATATTGACAACAGTTGCCTTGAGTATAAACATAGTAACGACCTTTTCCCCACCTGGTTCAAAACTGCAATTCATCAATATAAATTGCTTTGAGAAAAGCCATATTGACATGAAGTGAGAACTGATGCATCATGGAAATTCAAGGTCCTTACAAAGATTACTTGGCTTCTGAGAGACACAGAGTCCTGAAGTCAGACTAGGTGTTACAAGAAATGGGAGCTCACAAATGCTCCCATGCCAAAACCACACACAAAACTGAAAAAGGCTATTCTCCTGGCTATAGTTCCAGCGATACTGAGGGGTAACACAAAACTAATGATACACTTGAAGAACGCATCAGATTTGAAGACCACTCTGAAAGGCTAGTAGAGACCAAATTTGACTTGCCAATTGCAATCTGGTCTCTGATGCTGAGCACATTTGTATTGCTTCCTCCCACTGAGCCATCTGTGTGCATCCAGGCAGCGTACTGAAACGTCAAGTGTTATGAAAGGAAGAGATTTGGAAAAGACTCAATCCTCCTCTTGAGCATAAAAGTCACCTGGGATGGTGGAAGAAGTTACGTATGTGGGAGGTAACTTTAAAAGTCGCTGTGTCTGTAGAAGGCATAACAAACTGGTACTTGTGTAGAATTAAACACTTGGAACAAATAAAAACACAAGGCCTCTTCTTCAATATTTAAGTCTACATTTAAATCAGTGTTCTGGAAACCAAAGCATCATAATACTAGGTGAATTCTTGTTCAGCTCATAATAAACTGGACAGATTTCATGAGATTGCTAACATATTTACATTAAACTGTGATGATCTAGCAGTAATACATTTAAAATTACTTAACTGCAGTCAGAACTGCTCAGTCGTTGTAATTTAAATGTGACTTTGATTGTGCTAGAAAAGTTTTACTGATTTTTTTTTCATCAAGTAATGATAGGTAGAGAGCATCCCACTGCTTAGTTTATAATGCCCACCTTAGGAAGGACAAGAATGGAGACTGTGAAAGACATTACACCTGAGGTAAAGTAGGTTCCTATTCACTGAAAACCTTGATAATTAATGTAAAGAAAAACCAGAAACCATTATTAAGGCCCAAGATTCAATTACGGCAATCGAGGAATTCTTTCCCTATACTTGATACTGAATACTGCTCCTACGGATAGACTGGTATGCAAAACACACAGAAAAAGTATCTTACAGCTGCCATGGAGAAGAGAATTTGTCAGAGGAAAAACACTCTCCTTTGGCAGGTCTAGTGAAACTGCTTTTTTCAGTGCACATAGAAAAGGAGATTTTTATGTGGCATTATTATATCAAGGTATTTCAGCAACTGATAAACAGAGCTGGCAAAAGGATTATGAGTATCGTGAATACCAGGAACAGAGTAATTCATTTAGCAGTTGATATTGATGCCAAGTGTTTGTTAAGTACTATTCCCTTTCCCATTGCAAACTCCGTTGTCCCAGAACACCCAGCTTTTGCTGCAAGGCTGGTGATCAGGGTCCCATTCTGCACTAAAATTTTCCCTTGCACAGAACTTGACAAATCCAAGCACCAGTTATACACATGGGAGGCACATCCATACCTCTGGAACATTCTCCCCGGAAATTCAGTATGAGTGTTAAAACCAGTGACAAAGTAGATGAGATTGTATTTTTAGACACTGAACTACAAACTTCCTGCACATTGTGTTATGTGAGCAAAGACCCTGACAGCCCCCCCAGCACCACACTCCTCCTATATGAGTTTTTTAACTTGCTCACTCATGCTGCTCCTGTTTCCATAGACACATCAGCAAAGCACGTGGGTGGATTCAGTTTTCTTGTTTCTCCTTTATGAGAATATTTTAACAGTCAATTGGAATGTCAGTAAAATAGGAATAAAAAAAAAGGAGTCTTGTGAATCTGAAATCCTGGTTTATAACCTAAACAATTCGATGGGTCAATTTAAAGTTCATAACAGAAAAGGAGACTTTCTGCCTCCCCCTGGTTTGCTCTTTCATACTGAATCCAACTCATGATCTCCACAGTTGCATGCACCTGAAAAATCTGAGCCACTGTAACTCAACTGTAGGTCTTGTGAGATTACATCACACTCTCAGGTCCAAACTACACAAGTATTTAGAATGGTATCAGTCTCCAGATTTGGAAATTTAAACAAATGGGAAGTCAGGAATATCTCAGAAAGCAAGAGTTTAGTTGGCAAACATCAATGCAAAGCTACTTGCACATGGCTTTACAGTATAACCCTAACTCAGGCTTAGTAACCTAGGGCAGCATGAAGCAGCACAAGCACATACAGAGTATTAAGTGATAAGAAATAAATCCCCTGAGATTCCTAGAATGCAAACTATTCAATTCAGACATGGGGTAAACAAGCCTAATTAACTATACAGTCAGGATCCATCAACAACCAACATGAAGAGCATTATCATAAACATGACATGACATTATTCAGTCTAATCATACTTTAATCATGTAAGCACCTAAACATAAACTATGAGCTTAATTATTGAAACCAATAATCTGAGCCTCTGAAACTCTTTAATGTATTTATTCTCACTGCCATGCAAGACAGGGGAGTTCTTCAAGTCCTAATCACAGACAAAGAACCACCCAGCACACATAGGGCAGAGCTGGGAAACAAACCTCACAAGTCTCAACTTTAACAAGGTATTTTTAACGTGCTTCACCTCTCTGTCAGCTAGTAATACCTTGCTCTCAACTGGTATTACATGAATGCTGAGACCTGTCTTGCTCATTGTACCAGATCTGAACACCAAAGAAACAGGTTGCACAAAAACTATCATCCAACCACAATACTGCTTATGCACACAGCTTGAGCAAGAGGGAGATAAAATCAACAGCTTGAAACTGCAAATACTGAGTAAGGTATTACATTCATAGTGCTATAAAAATTTGTGAATAAAATTATGCAAAACCAGCAAGGAAACGCAAAATCTCTGAGATAGTGAGAAGTAGCTGGTACTTTGAGCGCATGGCTCCAGGATTATATTAAACTCCAGCTAATCCTGAGCACACAGGGAATTTCAGAGATAAAAGGCCATAAATATTTTCCCTGCTGACAGAAGCAGCTGTATAGTGTCAGAGATTAAAGCAGTAGGGAACATGAGGGAGAAACGCTGGAGCCCTGATGCGCTGACAAGAGTGGACCCCACAACCCAACTCCTCAACATCACACTAGCCAGGACAATGGTCAGGTGTCCTCCAGGACTATGTACTGACTGCACTTCTTGGCTCTGTTCCCACAAGGAAGAAAAACACTGGAAGCAAAGGCTTTACAGTGAAAGAAAAGAAGTGCCACACCCCCTTCTCTCACAAGGCCTGAAGAGGAAAGCTGAGGGCAGCATGAACCTGGAAGATCCTGCCCTCCTAAGGAGGGAGAGAGATCATACAGGACCTCTGGGATGCACCTGCATGGGCACTAGAGGCAAAAGAGGAACCTGGGTGCAAGAAAGTAACATAAACAGACAATGAAAGTACATGCATGAAGGCACTCAAACAATAAGAGTACTGCAGGGATCTCAAGACAGGCTTGTAGGCAATTATAAATTGCCAGAGGTTTACACTGGAGCTCACATCAGACTATAACAATTGATGTAAATTGCACTGTGAGGAGATTAGCTCCCTCTTTCCTACTCACTTGCCTACAGTTATGTTTCTATTAATTTTACTACTCTGTGTCATGATGTGGATGAGACCCCTGGCAACACAGAACAGGGTTCACAGGAGGTGGATGTCAAGTCCTATAACCACTATAACAAATACAACAGGCAAAGAGAAGAATCTCATCCTAAGTGGGTGAGACAAACATGTAACACCTAATTTATTTCTTGCCTAATCTACCAGCTAGAAACTTATATCCACTTAAAAAGTGAACTATTTAATGTCACCCAGTTTGCTCAGATGAACAAGCTGTTTGGCATTAGATTTATTTAAAATCTCCAGTCTTTTCTTTGCATATATCAATGACAGTTTACATTTATGAACATATTACATCTCCCTTAGCGTACAGTATCATTTTCAATACCTTTAAAATAAAGATTTACATGATTAATCTTTATCTATTTCACAACAAAGCTGGTTCAATTAGCAATTCATGCCACATCATTCTTTCTAAAATCATCTCACCAATGTGAGAGTTTATATGCAACTTAATATTAGTAATGTTTACTTTGGACATTGTATTACCATTGTTGAGCCTTACAGTGATGACAAATCTTGACATTTTTTTCTCCTTCCCCAATTCTGTATTTCTCATTAGACAAACCAGCAAAAAGCCAGCAATGGCTCTCAGAGCAGCACTATCTCTGTTTTGGAAAAGAGCTGCCCTTTGACTGAGCACGATGTTGACAGAAACACAAGCACACATTGTAGCCCATCAAACATCCTTCCCTGTTTCCCTGGCAACACTCACAGGCCTACACAAAGTGACTTCATCAAGCAGAAGCAAACTCAGAAGAGAGGAATCATTTCTGCACTTCAGCCTCATGTCACTACTACATTTGACAATAAACAAACCTCACAGAGATCAAAACCACAGCAGAGTAGAAACAGAGTACTAATGTATCCCTGGAATTTTGAGCCAGAAAGGGGAGCAGCCATGGTTTAGCAGTTCTCAGGCTTGATCTCACTGTAAACCTGTTGAAGAAAAAAAATAACTAAAATGCAGCCATAAATGTGCTAACCTGTTTATTCACTTTATTGTTATCTTCTATGCTCATCACTGCATAGACATACAGTACAGATAGGCCTGCCTCATTTTCTCTTTCAGTCCTAAAACACATGGCTCAAATTAAATGTTTCTTTACTTAAGCAATAGTCTACGCTGTCTATGCCTCCTAATCAACATGAAGAGCATCAGAACACTGCGGACAAACATTGGTTTCCCACCCAGAAATGCCAGGATGCTTAGCCCTTTCCTTTTGATTCTACAAAATCTCTGTAGTCTGGTCTTCTTAAATAAAAGTGCTGTGAAAAACTCTATAAGCTCAGCCTTTTCATTCTTGGAAACCCCAGAATAGGCAGCTGGGGGTGGTCACTGTCACTACAGCACCAAACTGGCCTTTATCTTGGTACAAACCATGTTTCCCAACTCATCAACAGTTTACATGAAGTGCTGCAAACTTTTAACACCTGCCAGGAGCCTGAGAAGCTGAAACTCTGGACAGTATATTTGACTTTTGCTCCCATATTCCCATTTAAATGGGAAATTACAGAGAAATACATGTATTTGCAGTGATTATATGTACACATGGATGACTTGCAAAGGAAGGTTGAATTCTGGTTCTTCGATGGGAAAATACCAACCATTTTGGTAAGAAGTTACAAATTTGCCTTTGACTATATTTTGTTATATTTTTGGAAGGTATATTTAAAATATGTCATAATAATATGATATATTAGAAAACCAAGTTGTGTTCATTGCACTTTCACCCATCCTCTTTTATATCAGAAGAGCACAGGTCGCATTTAACTTTTTTGATGCTCTCTTTCCATATATTCAACTGTGAATCTGAAGAGGTCCCAGTCAACTAGAATCTGGCAAACATTGTCCCAGTTTTCAAGAAAAGGCAAGAAGGATGACTGTGATAACTACAGGCCTGTCAGTCTAACTTTCATGCCTGGTAAAATTAGGAAGGTTATTCTGGGAGCTAGTGAAAAACACATGAAAGACAACACAACCATCGGTCCCAGCCAGACCAGGTTTATGAGGGAAAAGTCCTGCTTTAGAAAATTTATTTGCTTTTATGACATGGTGATCTAGTTGATCAGGGAAAGCCCTGATTTAAACTTTTTTGGATTTCAGTAAAGCTTTTGATACTGTCTCTTATGGTATCCTTCTGGAAAAGATGGATAACCAATGTGTGAGCAACTGACTCACAGGTGGAGCACAAAGATTTAATGTGAATGGGGTAACATCAGACTGCCATCCTGTCACTAGTGGGGTTCTGAAGGGCTCCATCTTATGGCCAGTCCTCTTCAATGTCTTTATAGACAACTCCATGGTATACTAAGTAAGTTTTTTCATGATACCAAATTGAGAGGAGCTGTCAAGTCCCTTGAAGGCAGAAAGGTCCCTGCAGAGAGACCTCAAGAATTCAGAGGACTGGGCAATCACCAACAGTAGGAAGTTTAACAAGGGCAAGTGCTGGATTCTGCACCTGGGACAAGGCAACCCCAGAAGTTAATACAAACTGGAGAAGGAGACACTGGAGAGCAGCCCCACAGAAAGAGATCTGAGGGTTGTGGTCAATGGCAAGTTGAATATGAGTCAGCAGTGCCCTGGCAGACAGGAGGGTCAGCCATATCCTGGGGAGCACAAGGCAAAGCATCGCTAGCTGGTCATATGAGGTGAACTTCTTACCAACACAAGTAAATCAAACCCAAGAATATACAACTTCCTGTTCACAGTGAAAATATTCCTCTATTAATTCCACTTTTCTGTACTATGCATGTGTCTGTGCTTCTGCACATGGACTAATTCAGAAGAAGAGAACAGCAATAGCCTACCAGAAACAGTAAATGAATCTTGCATCTTTCTGCAAATAGTTCTATAAAAGGAAATTAAAACATCAAGCATTTGGCACATGTAATTAAGATTACTTCCACAGGAACTGTCCAGTTGGGATACCAGAAACTTATACTCACAGACTTTCAACCAAGACTAACTCCAATATATGAAACAGAACTTTGACTAATTTGCTGAGAGAAATGCGATTTTATAAACATGTTGTTTTTTCTGAAGACTGAGAATATGAAACGTTTTCTGGTTTTAATGTTATTGCAGGAAGCAAACACAAGTTGTAATTGCACTCCACTAGGAAACAATACCAGAATCATAAAAATAAAGGACTCTGCCAAACAGCTGAGACTTCAGTCCTTCTCCACGTTCATAACTAAAAGAATTCAGTCTACTGTTGGGACTAGGGAAGAACAACAGGAACAAGGCAAGAGCACATCAAGGACAGAGCAGTGCAGCAGAATACACTCTAAGAATATTTTTCTGCTTTTGGCCACAACCCCCTCAGGCCACACAGTTTCTCCTGCCAAAACTCAAAGGGCTTGAAACAAAGACGTGAACATAACAGCCCCTAAATGTGTTCTCTTCTAGAATTCAGAGACAAAAGACTGCTATGCAAAGCTCAACAGGGTAGAAAACTGCACACTGATGATTTTGACAAGTGAAAATCAAGTTCACACAGCCCTTGCTTTCCACCTTGGAACAGTACTAAAGCATGCCTTTGATTTATATTTACTCATAAAACCTTTCAACCTTTCAGCAGTTGCATATTACAGCCTGTATGGGATTAATTCAAATTTGGCTATTAATGTCTCTGTAGCACCCAAAGTTAAGTTTGAAACTTTAAACTATACTGTCCTCTCTTGCAACATCATAGAAAATGGAGAGCACTAATTGCATTTAGCCAATAAAAACTAGCTAGATAAGCTTATGAGAACTGCCTCCTCATAAAGTTTTGGCAGAGAAAAAACTGCCATGATAAGAGAAATGTACCTAATAATCAGTAATCCTCGCAAGAACATAACCTGACTCCATTAAGAATCCTTGCTAACCACAGCAGTAATGTGAGAATACTAACCTTACAAGGGTCAAGCACCCAAGCTTCCATGTGGCAGATACAAATCAACTTTTCTCTATCCTCCAGAAAGGTGATCCCTCCACTACTTAATGTTTTTACACCATTATTTTGTATCACTCCAGTACCCACAAACTGGCACTGTGAGCTGAAAATCAGCTCTGAGACATGGTTTTATATGTCTGCAGATTTTGCCTGCAGCACCCCAAATTTTCGTGATCATTAGATGTTATTAAAACCACACAGTATGAGGCCACTGGGATTTCATGACAGGATTTCCTTGTATACTTTGAAAACAGAGGGAAACATAACTTTATGGTGACTGCAAAGTTATGAATTTTCCAGCAAAAAATGACAATATTTATCTGTTAGAGCTTTGCAACTTGTAGTAAATACCTAGCAGTCTCACCAATGATGCAATGCTACCATAATAAAGATTGTCTCATCATCAACTATGCAGCAACTTGGTGTGTACAAACAAACAAGCAACAATGAACCACTTCACAAAGTCTTACCAGTCCTTTCTTTCTGCAGGAAGGCTGTATTTTCTGAGCTTCCATAATCTTTAGCAGACAACTAAAACTTGAACTGAGAGGGCAACTCTATAAAATAACTAACAGAATTAAGTGTGCATTCAAACTTGCCTATGAAGGCCAGTTCAAACAAGTCTGCATTCAGAATAACAGCTCTTGCAGACACAGCAGTATCTACAAATAGCAAGGCTATGCTCTTCCTCTTTCATGGCTGGTTATATTCAATTTAGTTGAATCATTTGCCAGAAATGTTTGATGAAAGCTGAGGGAGGATTTTTTTCAGTATAGCCACATACTTTTTATTTCTTAATCTTTTGATCCTTTTTGTTAGATAACTGAATTAATAAAACAGAGCTTACCAAAAGAAAAATTAGTTCAGCTCATCTTTTACCTCCTGTGTACCATTTAACCTGAAGGTTGAGCTACAAATGTGAACACAGTCATTTCTTTTTTTGTGTGTGTGATACTGTCACCAAACATGATGAAGCTGAGAAACCTCAAAGCCAAGAGGTTCAAGTAGGTTCTACAGGACTTTTTGGTCAAGAGCTTTTGTTTCTTCTCTCATGCTTTTATTCTGTTCCCCATCTGACCTTGCTGACGTGCAGGGATTTAGTCTAATCAGCTGCAAGGCTACTGAAGCTGGTAAATTATAATATAAAGGCTTTAATCGCATTGCCTAAGCAGTCCATTAATGCTTAAAAGCAGCTACAAGAATGAAGTAATCCTTGAAATTGAGACAAAAGTGGCTGTTTACAAAAGTTAGAGCAAGAAGACCTAACCATAACCTCTGGAGAATAGAGGGGTATTAAATATTGCAGCTGCACCTCAGACCACTTTGATGTGTAGCATTTATGCCTCCTTACAGCACAACTGTGGGAAAATTAATGAAGCCCAAGGTGCAATATTAAATAAAAGTAGTGAGAAATAATGCCTAGAGCTAGGACTGAAATACATGTAGATTATAGTCTATTAATACAGTCACAATCTAGATATATTAAATGCATTTAATATTTACAGTATTTAGGCAAAAAACAGGATATAAAAATAACTCCTTATGTATCAAAGTCTAGCTACTGAGTAAACTCTTAAAATTCATACATCCCTTGAGGGCAGTTGGCAGACTTGTAGGAGGAATTAACAAGCATGGAAAAAACTTGGAAACTTGAGATCTTGAGGTCATTTTTGGAGACAGGATAGGAGGAAATTACCTATTAGCATATTTTTTCAAAAACATTTTAAAGTTTTTTTCTGAAGTTCTAGATTGAAGGGCAAGGTACTATGGGCCTGAGATAAGCGAGTAAATTTCACCTGGCAATAACCACTTGTGTGCAGACTCTTATTCCACAGCAACAGAGTAGCTGGTCATTTTTATTGAGAGAAACTTCTTCACTTTAAATATGGCATAAAGAACATGTGCAGAGCCACCTGCCATGGGACCGCTGGCACACCACACTAAAACAACCTTTTTGCATGTCCAAACACTCTCATGCTTTAAAACTATTTATGCATTCATGCATAAAATTCTAAACTAGGACAAATATAAGTAATTCACATTGCAAGGCAGGAGACTGGCTATCACTTTGTGGATTCTCTGTTTCCAAAGAAAGATGCTGTATTCTCTTCATATTACAGAAATCTTCATGCACAAAATGCCTTCCTTTGTTTTCAGTAGCCCATTGAATTTCAAATATAGATTTTAACAAAGTAGTCTGAAAAAGTCAGTATGTCCTGTCACTTACTTGGCTTCGAGTTAATGATGATGTTTTCGGCAGAGTGCTGGGGTGGAAACCTGCAGTTCTCTCCTTGGCCCTCACTGCTGCCGTACTCTATGACTTCCACTTGTCCCAGTGGTACACTCCACTTCAGTAAATACCTCTGGCCAGTTGTCATGGTGCCACTGCTTTCACAGGAAGAGCTGGAAGAGGCACAAATTATTACTGTGACAAGCAAGTATGTTTCATGGCATCCTATGTATTATCTTAGCTTCTAAAATTTGCTGTTTATCAGCTTGAGCACAGTGCACAACTTGAAAGAAATACGTGCATCAGGCTGACTTTTGAGACTGACCTTTCCTGGGGTGCAAAGAACAGCTATGCAGGTGCAGATAATCTTGTTTACAAACACCACAGGACCACCAACAGCAGTCTCTATATTTCAATAGCATATATACATTTCCATAAATGACCATCTTTTGACATCCTAATACAAGTGTTTGGGATTACACTTTGGCTCTGTATTTTTGTAATTATTTTGAAAGAGTGCTCAAAAGAAGTGACTGTTACATTTAGGGAAGTATGGATGATAGGACCTTTGAATGACGACTGGAAACAGGAAGGACAAGGTAACCTCCCAAGGGCTGAAAGGCCAACATTTCTGCCAAGCCACACAGCCCAGAATGTTCTGTACAGGAGACCTCTGCAAATGCTGTGGCTTCCAAGAGTAATCCCACATGAGATGCTGTTAGAGGAAGTGTGTATCAACATGCATTTCAGGAGAAAGAGCATGCTGAGGAAGCTCACTAGGAATAGAAATGAAAATAGTACTAATCTTACTTTGTTTCCCTCATTTCCTTATTCACATTCAAGCACACGTAACAACTATTTATTATAAAGGACAAAATAGATGTTAAAGTGAACAAAAAACATTTACTTCATAGAAAGCGTGACTGAAATACAGAAGTTAAATGCTTGGGAGAAATCAGAAAAACGCATTTTTTGAGAACAAGACCTAAATGCTGATGTTCACCTACCTATTCATAAAACAGTCATACTTTTGTTTCCATGAAGAAGCAAGTATGAACAAAAACCACAGGTGGCAACTTAAGTAAATATTTATAAATTTGTGATCTAGTTCAGAAGAAAGAAAACAAAACTAGGTAGGACATAGTTGTTCAGTCGCTAGGAATACCATCCACCCTGTACAACTGCTGCTACTTCAAAGACAGGCTTTCAGCTCAAGCTGGTCATCTGGACTACATACGAAGAAAGACCTTCTAAGGGTCATGGCCTCTGTAAAAACATGTATCTTTTGCAAGCCGTTCAAAATACATTTGGAACTAATGGTCCCCAGGCACCTGGGATGTCTGAGCGTTCCTGTAAAGGTCGAACAAAAGGGGGTGGAGAAAAGTGAGTTGATACATACTGCAGAGCGATGTGTACGTGTTATCTCCAGCAAGAATCTGCAGGCATGCATACCAGTAACTATTGCTGTAACAGAAGCCTAGCTTAGGTAAGATGCCTAATGTCTGTGCAGCTAAAATGAAGAGAAATACAGCTCATGCTGTGTGAGCCAAACAGGCAAGAGGTACATTCTACAGCATACTCCTCTTGCTTGGAACAAAAACTTCTGGACTTGATACAGGTGTCATATATGAAGTCTGGCAGACAATTTTCTTCAGTCCCTAACTCTACTGGGCATGTAAAGGTAGTTCCTTCTGCAGTAAAAAACTAAGAGCAGCCCAGGAAACCATGGAGGAATTTTAAGTACATACACACAGTTTGTAGGTGGACCTCCCTCAACAAAACACCCCAACGAAGTCACAAATGCTTTTCATTGATACTGAATAAAGCAAGAAGTGCATTCAACTATTCTAAAAAAACACTGTTTTTTTAAATAAGCAGGTGGGAAAACAAACCTTAGCTGCTACAGGAAGCCCTAATTAAACTTTTTCAGAGTTAGCAAACCCCCATGACACATGCATGCCAAAGGAGGTTGCTCAGCACCAGTTAATACAACAGTGCTGTAATAACCAAAACTCTTGACTTAATGAGGAAGACAGAGACTTGGCATAATCATGAACTTCTCACATGAAAAATGAAAACAAATTGTATACTGCCACTTCAAGGACAAATACAGAAAATCCAGGATTACAACGGTATGGTACGAGACAAAAGATAAATGGTTAAAAGCAAAGCTCTTGCAAAATAACATGAAAAATATCCAGGTGTTACTAAGAAATTGAAGAATTTTTAAAGTAAAAAAATCACAGGATAAATGACATAACCTTTTTTCATTTTCTGAAGTGCAGTTATTATCTGGCACTTCTCACTCAGTAGCATGAAATCAAGCATTCACATGGTTAAAAAAATATGTACTGTATTCATAGTAAGATATCAATTCACGTTATTCTTAAGAAAATCTGATCTTGAAAATTTTAATGATCCACATTTTCTCTGACAGAATGTACTATCACATACAGCAAGTTATAATACAAGTAGCATTTGAATTTGAGTGGGACCTTGGCATACAGAAAGGTTTAGTAATAGAATACTTACAGCCAACAAAAGCAGAGAAGGTACTAGGAAAAATTTTTTCTTCAAAGCACCCTCAATTTAATCCTTAAATGTTCAGTCTCAGAGGAAAAACCCTACCCCATCTGGTACTTTGCTAGTGAGTTCCAGGTTTGTTCTGGCTATGTGCATTGTAGGTTTTGTGGTTTGCTTTGGATTTTTTTTTATTTGCAAATTCTGTCAAGTTACAAATTTGTATGTGTGTAACAGTATGAATTTAAGAAAGAGAAAAAAGTTTTACCTTGGCATGCCTGTACTTCACTAAGCACTAATACACAACAATACCTAGACACTACAGAGCATTTCTATCCGTAATCTGCAACTGATGTAATCTCCTTACAAATTTACTCTAGAACTTTTAAATATCAACTGGACTGAGAGGACTGTAACAAAAATATTAGAGGACTGTAACAAAGCTAATTATCCATTTATCATGGCTGCTCCTAGAAATCATTAACCATAGTAAAAACAACAATAATAAAATGTCAGTGTCTTTTTTTAACACTGAAGCTTGAAGGATCATCTAAAAATTATGAATCGATTCTTACCGAGTATTTACTGTTGCACACATCAGCACATCATTTAACATGAAAAGTCGTCGCTCTTTGGTTTTGATAATTTCTCCTTTGTCATTGTAAACTGTCTCAACCATATCATCAGTCCGTATGAGGTACCTGTTTCCACTGCTGAGTAGCTAGATTTTGAAAACAATCAGCATTGTATATTATGCATGGTACATCTAAAATCCAGTGCAAAAATTAAAAGAAAATACAACACGTTCTCACTTGCCATGCAAGCACAAGTGATTGCAGGTGGATTTGCTAAGGGAATTAAGCCTCTTTATTAATTTGCTTTTCATTTAAAGAAACAGTAATTTCTGCTGCCACCAATACAGTCTGCAGGGGTTTTGGGTCTTAATGCAGACCATAATTGCTCTGGGAATCTTTCATAATAATAAAGGCTCCCTGGTGAAAAAAATGATTGCTTCCACAATTTCTGTGGTTTCCTTCCCTTGTCCTTTCTTTCACAGCCCACTGAAACACTACACATAGCTCCAGCTGCCCAAAGCAGGAGGCCAGGGTGGGAGGAGAAGTGTGCTCAGCCTGCTGTTCCCCACGGCTCACAGATCTAACTGAGGAGTGCAGATGGCAGGGTGCCACAGACTGCAGACAATATGACATGTCCAAGAGATATATGACATGTATGTTGTTCCTGACATCTGCCTTCCAGGGCTGAGGATCAGCACCGTGTGTAAGTATGAACTAATCCCTTACAGGTCAAACACACCTCCATAGTATGTCCAAAAGCGTAACATGGTCCTTAACTCACTTTTTGGCTATCCATTCACCTCCATCATCTATTTCACCCTGCCTGGCACTGTTCCAAAATTGTATTGGCCAACATTAACCCACAGAGTACAGAGAGTCCTATGTGATATGGCAAGATTATCCACATACAATTTTACAGTCAATATTGATGGACAAAAGGAAGCCTGGGTCACCTCTTCCAAAGCCCATTCTGTGTCTTGAACTCCTTTAAATATCTGTAGATGATTACTAGCTGCTTCAAGAAGCAGGAGTATGAGAACAAGAAAGTAAAATGTCTCAATCCATCTTCTAATGCACTTAGAATGGAAATACTGCTCTGGTATGAAAATAAATTCAGTATTCCATTCCTGATAAATAGTTTAAAACAAGCGTATTCTGGTTGACTATTGTTTTCCTAAAAGCTAAGTTTTATGCATCACCAAAAAAACCCCCCCACTCCTTCAGTATGTCCCCATCACTTCATTCCAGAAAGAGCCCAAAGTATAAAAATCTGTAACTTCACAAAACCAATAATTGAAAGATTTATGCCCCATTTCATGGGAAAGGAAGAATCATTTATGATACAAAGAAGACAAGCCTGCATATATCCACTGTACAGATAGCTACTAACAAACTCAAATGAAGAAGATTCTTCCTTCTTTCTTAGCGAATGTCTTCTGTAGTTCTTTAAAGATATTTCTATTGTATGATACAAATACATTAAAGAAATATAGCGGGATGCTCCTTAAAACAAGAAAGTTGTTAGACCCATTTGATAGCACATCTTGAGCTGCTCCGTAGTTGGAGTTGGAAGTACTGCAGTAAAAAGACCTGGTCCCTTTCTTTATACAGGAGTAATTTCTCAGTTCTAAGATAAATTAAAAGTTGAATTTTAGCATGCAGAAGATGTGGCATAAGTACTATATGGTATAATTTCCTACACTGCCACAGAACACTAACATTGCTGTGGCTATTTCAGCATGTTGCCCACTTCAGCATGTGATTTAATAAGTAAGCCTGTTCAGTCCCAGAGGTAGGTCATATCTCATATCTACCACTAAAATGACCCCATGTGGTTAAGCTCTATAGAAAAAAACGCAGGTGTCCATTTGGTCTATGTTTTAGATTGCTCAAGGCCTAGAAACTGACTCCTCCATCACACTTTCCTACCTTCCTTACCTTATTCAGATAGCGTTCATTCATTGCTTTTGCTATTTGCTTTATTTCGCAGCGCTGATCTGCATCCCTTTTCCTTTCATTTAACTTCTCTGCCAGTGTTTCAAGTTCTGTAAGGGCCATCTGTAGAGGTAATCTATCAGGATGTCCTTTATTAGTGTTCTTCAACATATCCTGAGGGGAAATTATAAAACAAAACAAAAATCAGATTTAATTTCAAAGCAAGTTCAAAAGATTGCATGATGTGAAGTTATAAATACATTCTTTACCTGAGTACTCTAAAGAGTAAGACTAGTGAACACCTAATGAATAGTCAGACAACACTTCGCTTACCTTCCTGAATATCTTAATAATTTTTAAAAGGGTACTGAATGGGATCACATACAGCTTATTTAAAGGACAAAAGTACAGAGAAGGCACATAATATTAGACAATTGTAAAATCAATATCATAGTATAATGTCAATGTCTGTGAACAATGATTTAAAATTAACTTTTCTGATGTTTCCTGCTTTAATAATATTATCTTTATTACTGTTGTTACTCCTCACTAAAACATGAACAGCATGCTCACCCTAAAGCAGGAGACCCTACTTCATGAAGATCACAACTTCTCAAAGTCTTTCCTTTTTGTAGGCATATAGTGGGGACAGTTTGAAATTATACTTTTTCTTCATTTCCACAGCACTTAAAAATCTCTACATAATCAGTCTGTCTTTCTGCCACAATATACTTCATCACTCCTGCGACCTAAAAAACTCCTACCATAGCTTCCATAGCTTTGACTGCCTCACAACTATCCCTGCTCCTCCACCCACAGTAATTCCCAGACCTGCATCCCAAAGCCTGTCCTGCTTCATGGCACCTACAAAACACAACAAACACATAGTCCTCACTAGGGTAGATCTGTATTGTCTGGAAAGAGTTAAAAACAATGTAAATTGGTCTGGAGCAGGTCTATAGAGAGAACGGTGCTCTTTCTGCAACTTGACAGCCTGTTGAGATGAGACCCAAGGACTCCCAGTCAAATCCCCAGTTTCCATGGGAAGAAAGAAAAGATGCTGCTGCAGGTCAGAAGGAAGTTGCAACACACTCTAGCAGGTCCTGTGAACTAAGTAGTCAGGGAGAGAGCGTGCTGTTTTTCTGCATTCCATGTTTATTCTGAACTCTCCAAGGCATGAATTAAATCCTCTTGTATTTTTCTTAAATGGAAAGTAATGTCACCAAGTTCTTAGTGATGCTTTGAAGTGTTACTAGCCAACAAACTGATACAAACAAGTAGCACATTTGACCTACATCTTTACTACAAAATGACTTAAAAGCTACATCTAACCTAGCAAGTAATCTAGAGAAAATCTAGTTTGCTATGATTTGCCTGCAGTGTACATACTGCCTGTCCCTGCAATCAGACTATGAGATCAGCACACTAAATGCACTGAAATTTTTTATTTGTTATTTCCCCATGATATGATGGTCATTTCCACTGCAGCACAGCACTTCTGCTCCTCCAGCAGAAGATAGCTACCATGTAATCCCAAAGGCAAACTACACAAAAATGCAACAAGAGCATCCCTTTGGTAAGCATTATTTACCTGCAACAGTAGAATGAACTGTGGAAAACGTTGGATAGGTTTCATCATTAAACCATACAGTGTAATGCGATCAGGGCTTGACTCCTGGCACTGCTGCAATGCAAGAAAGCCACAAAGTTTACTACCACGAGTGCATTTCCATGAGTTACAGAATTTACTAACAGTTCTTCTATATCACTTACATTAATTATAATATTAGGACTGTAAATTCCACTTACTGTAGAGATTTAAAAATATTAAATCTTTTAAAAAAACCCATCACTATTAAAATGATGGCCTGTCACTGAACTGAAATTTCCTTCTTAAATAAATACAGCTGGGTTAAAGCCACACCAGAAATGTAGCAACCAGAGAGCACAGTACTGATAGACCACAGTCACACTTCTTACATAAGCAGTGCACTAAAACATCTGACTTGAATGTAAAAAATTTAAGTTATCTCTTGATTATAGTCCATAACTTACTGTTGCTGTTCTGTTCCTTGGGGCTAATCTCTAACTACTCATGTGTTTTTTACCTATAGGTTTTAAAGAGGAAATGTAAGGAAAACATAATAATCTCAGTGCCATGCAAACCAAGATTTTTATCTTCTTTATTAAAAGAAACTAAGGGAAAGAACATTGATTTATGTTTGGAAATAAAAATGCAAGAATCCATTACTTTAGTTATGAGGAATGACAGATAAAACCAAACAGATTTCATTTGCGTATGCAGAAAAGCCCTCTTTGTATAAGACATTTGGAAATATTTTGACTGGAATCAAAGCTGACACAAAATAAGGAGAGTAGAGGAAATACTCAATATTAAAAACAAAGCAAATGTAAATATTAAACTGATGTGGTGCTTGAACTGTTCTTTATTGCTACAACTACCAGCTTCACAGCAGTTTATTTGCATAATTATCTCCACAAAAGTACTTTTTTGCCCAACCAGCAGTAGCGAAGATTCTGGCCTTTATTGCTGGTGGGCAAACAAAAAAAAGAAAGGTACAGAAATGTCTTCTGTCATCAGAGTTTGGTCATGAGTCCCCAGCTCTGAGCAGCACCAGTGTGGTATTGACAAGCAGTGATGAGAGGTGCAGGCTATGTCTCCATTGGAACAACAGGCTTTTAACCATGTGAGAAGTATAGTGTCTACATGGTCACTAGAGAGTCTCAACTTCAGCATGCCTAAGGTTTCCAGAGTACCACCCTGTGCAATGTTGGCCCCACTCCAAGAAGTTGTTAGTTAAATTCAAGATCTGAAGACAAAGCCCTGCCACCCTTCTCAAGGCAACCTAAGAGCTGCCCTAGTTTGCCTAGGGTACCCAGTTTCAGTGTTTGGTGGACCATTGCAACAGACCCGACAGGGCAACAACTCTGAAAGGTACAACTCAATCTAGAACCCTCAGGAAACTGGACAAGCAGGAGATTTGGGCTCTCAGCAGTGTTACAGACAGCCTAAAAGCCTTGCAAAAGATTCTGTGTACCCTCTGTAAGGTATCAACCCTAGGGATTCACAGCCCTTCTGCTGCCTGTACCAGGCTCTCCATACACATCATTATAAGCACCATATGCAACAGGGTAGTATGCATTCTGTACAGAAATTGTCAATTTCAACCCCAAATCAGGAGCACGATTTTCAAAATACTAGGACAGTGTTGTGGAACAAAAAAGCAGTTACACTACATTCTTCAGGAGAAATAAATTAAAAATAAAAAAAAATCCCCCCAAAAAGAGGCTTCATATGGTGAACTATTATTTGAAACTCACCTGATACAGAAAAATCCCAATGTTTTGCCAAGCACAGTAATGCAAACACCAATAACTGATTTGAACAACTGAAACAACTGAAAAGTTACTCTGTACTTCAGAACACATCCTAGATCTAATACTATGTTATTATCCTGAAAATACAGTAGTGGAAGTGAATTAAATGGATTTTTGGTGCCAAATCCATAAAATATAAACACAAAATCCATAAAAACAGTGAGGCAATATACAATATCAGCTCTAGATTTATACCTTACTTGTAACTTATACTTTATACTATACTGTATGCACAGCTGTTTTAAGATTGAATGAACTCACCTTTAAGAAGTCTAAAAAGGCAGGTTTGGTGGCACATGATTTCTTGAGAATCCCTACTGCTGTACTGAAGTTGTTCACATATTCGCTGTATGCATCCAATACCATAGATTTAGAAAACTGGAAGGACAAAAGGACAAGCCTTAACTATAAATACAATAGACCCCTGAGAGCATAGCTATCCAGACCTCTGACCATCAAGGATTCACCTTACTTGGACCTAAAGATCTTTGCTTCTCCTAGTGCTGGATCTACAGAAACACTTGTGATACCCAAAATAATCTTTCAGTAGAAGGCAGGTTGGAAAATTAGAGAATAGCTGTGAATTAAAAGATAACATAATTACAGAAATGCTTTGTCTTGGCTACAACACTAGGGCAGAACCTGAGGACTATGAGCAATCAAAGGGCATTTGCTGAGATTCCAAGTGGTAACTGGGATCCCCTAATACTCTCACTGCTGCCTGTCTTTCAGATTAGGTGAGCCAGAGAAGGCCCAGGGTCTTCATGCCCTGACCTTAGCTAGTGAGGACTTCACAAGAAAGAAGACAGATTGTGTGGCCTGCAAACAGTTTTGTGAATGCTAAGATCACTGCCCATCACCTTCACACTGGAAATAACGTCCTTCTACCAATCAAAGCTACTACTTATTTTCTCTACCTTAAAACAGTGTATATTTCAGTCCTTTCCTGAATGGAATCCATTAAGGATGGTATAAGGCCACTACTTATTTTCTCTACCTTAAAACAGTGTGTATTTTGGTCCTTTACTGAAAGGAATTCCATTAAGGATGGTATAATAATAAATAAGACTATTTATAAATAGTCTTTACATGTGCCTCAGGCTCAGTTAGACCTCAAGAATTCAGGACATCGCTTACTGTATTTTTTTTTATTCTGAAGATACTATCTATGACAACCTACATTTTAAGAGATGCTGAGCCTCAATCTCACCTTAATTTTGCTGAGTTTATGAATCTCTAATTTCTCAGAAAAAGAAACTGTTTACTTAGATGTCTGAAATCTTGATCAAAGCCTGAAAATTTTACCCACAATCCTGTCTCATCTGCCAACCAAGCTGAAGATGTTTGGTGTCAGTTTCCTTGCCAGGATGGTACATACATACTCTGACAGTTGCCATAGGCATTGGTGAATAGAGGAATAAAGCAGCCAAGTTAGAATAAAAGATATGGAGATGGAATAACAAGACTAAAATAAAAACAGATTATCTGCTCTGACACATTTGCTTACTGAAGCAACAAAGACATCACCGATCATTTCAACAGAGTCCCACTCTGATACACGACTCGCCAGGGCAATCTGAAACATTGAATGGCACTGAAGAATTTCCTTAATTCGATAAAAGACCATTTTAAGTTTTCTTTCGCTCAATAATTTTGGTTCCATATCTGAAAGAGGCTTCTCATATTGCTGCAAGGGAAAATCAAGAAAATAGATTAAAACAAACAAGCAAAAAACTGGACTTCTGCAAGCAGAAAAATCAACTTATGTAACCGTACACACACACAAAATCACTGAACATTTGGCATGAAGCATCTGTAGCAAAATCTGTGTGAGTTACATGACAGATTCTTTAAGGATCTGATTATTTTTCAAATTTTCAAAGTTAAAAAATGCAAAGCATATTAATGTACCTCCAGGATTCTTTTGAGGGCATCCACATAATTCTTCTCGCTGTCAACTACAGAGCCCAAAATATACCTTCTCACAACCTGTTGAAACAACAAAGTTTTGTCCAAAGCTCTAATCAGAATACATTCATCACAGTTGGAAATGGTGATGATAAAATTCTCACACTAATAAAACACAAAAAATACTGCCCATGCCTCTTCAAAACTAATTAAATTTACTATTACTCTAAAACTATTTAAAGAACACACAAGTTATTGTATTTATATTTTTCTGATTGTTGCAATTCCAAGCTTTACTTTTGAAACTTGCATTTTAACTTTGGCATTTGGACAATGTTCTCAGGCACAAGGTGCAATTTTTAGTGCTGTCTTGTGCAGAGGCAGGAATTGGACTTCGATGACCCTTGCGAGTCCCTTCCAATTCAGGATATTCTATGACCAATAAACTCTACATGTATAGAAGTAGGTATTAATGAAACAATTATAGGTGTATGTTGATGGTAACTACTTCAGTGAACTGCTGCAATAAAACAGGTAACCAGTTTTCAAAAATCACTCTTCAATTTTATTTTTTTAATATGTGCTATAAATTTATTAGAAATAACATGAAGGAAAAACAAGAAAATAAAAATTGTCTTTTAAAGGTAAGGCTATATAAAAATGTACACATACTGAGAAATAACCTAGTAAGTCAAGTATTCTCTTTTGGGCATTACCATGTATAAGTGATAACCTCATCTCATCTATATTTACATGCATTGACAGAGTTGTAAGAGCTTCAGGAAATGCTACCATACATCATGTTTACAAACTACAGGCTATTTATCACACCTCCTTCTCCACCTTCTGCTTCTGTAATTCAGTTGAAAGGCACTTTGTATGCATGTGTGGGTGACAGGACAGGAAGGATTGGGAAACTGATATGGGTTAAAATTTAAACTTCTTACTGTCATTTATTAGATTTCTTGCTGGTTATAAGGATTTGGTTTCACCCAAATCTATTTCCTAATCCATCTTATTCCAGAGCTTTCAAAAGTGGGACTCTGAGGAAAAAAGACAGCACAAAGGGCAGGATCAAACCACTTTCCACAACTACAGGAGAAGACAAAGTTGTTTCTTTTGCTATTTTAAGCTAGACTAAATGACCATGAAACTCAAATCTGAGGCTTGCTTCTCTCTGCCTGAACCCTGCAGCCTCCCACCTCTTCTGCCATGGCTGCCTTTAATTCTCCACACTTGTATTTTGCATTATTAACTGCAGGTTATGTGAGAATTTTCTTTCAAAGTATTGGTATTTCAAAGGCAGACTTCAAAATTATCTGAAGCTTTGCCTAAAGACATATACAGTAAAATTAGATGTGTCTAATCTGTGTTTAGAATTGATTTAGCAGTGTCTTATTTGATATATTGTATCAGCTGCTCTGGTGAAGGATACTAACACTCCACTTTTAGTCACAGTTCATTCTTCGAAAAGAATAAACATCTGTAGAAATGAAAATTTCAGGCTTTATAATATGCAGAATGGATACTAAATACTGCCTACAAGTTATTACAATAGATACAAGACTCAGTCCTAGACAGTATTTACAGGCACCAGAATTTAAACAGAAGCCATCATGCCACCTGCTGTTTGAAGCCAGCACATCCCTGCGCTGCTACAGGGCAGCCAGGCGGGAAGGAAGCCCTGACACAGGCTCTCCCTGCCTGGGGTGCCCAGGGTTCTGACCCCCTCCCACAGCCAGGACTCATGCTGGCCTCCACTGAGCTGCTTCAAAGCTTCTGTCCACCTCAGCCCACCAGAGACCCGATGACCAGCAGCCCCCCTCCCATGTATGGCCTGCTGCACCTCAGCAGTTTGGTGTCACCTCCAGATGTGCAGGTGCCATCCAGACTGCTAATACAGGCTCTAAATGCCCAGGCCTGTATCTGCTCCTGCATTGAGAACCCACTGGACTTTGCAGCATGGACTACAACCTTAGAGCATGGCATCCTCACCTGTTTTCCCCACATCTTCTAGTCCATCCATACAAACCTGTATGTCACCCACAAGGGTGGCAAAAGTGGCACAGAGTACCTTAGTCATTGACCCTTTCTCACTATGTCCCTACCCCACTAAGCCACCTACTCATGTTTTTCGCAGCTTCCTTTTGTTGGCAATGCAAATATAAGAAACGCTCACACTTCACCAGCTGCAGCTGAGCTTTAGCTTTCCAAACTCCATTCTGACCTCTTGGACAACTCCTCCCGGGTAGATAAGCAACACATATCATGATTTACACAAATATTACTGGTTTATTCCAAACTAGAAGCACTATGGTATTTTGTAAAAGAGGGTAAATTTATTTTTAATTACTTACAAAAAAAAATCTCAGTGAAACTGAAATTCCTATTTGGAAAGGAGGAAAAGACAGCATTCAGACTGATACTGAAGTCTCACATTATAATAAAATCTTATGGTAATGTAACACAGTTTGGCAGTTGCATTGTCACAAGATTAGCACCTTTCTGTGCTAAACACATGAAAAAAGCAAACCTCACCAAGCAAACCAAAAAAAACACATCACTCTCCTCAACTGCCCCTTAATTTGGTGGGTTTGCTGTTTTCTGAAGCTACTGACCAACTAACTCATGACTTGACACAACAAAAAGCTAAAAACACTCATATAGTTATTAGATGTCATAAAAATACAGTAAAATGAAACCACTGGATTTATTTTCATCCAAAATCTCTAACTGATGCTGATTTCAGTGTTTTTTGAAGTAGTTTCCACAGTGACTACAGACTTTGAGAGGGAGAACAGCAAAATATATTCTTCTGTAGACTTGACTTTACTGGGGACAAGGTTTTTTTAACCAAGAAAAACCTTAAGATTCAGTGAGCATACAGAATATTCTCTACTTTTAAAATGGAATTCCCATAGCACCCAGAACAATGTCTTCTGACTCAATAAAAATGCTTTAATTCGCTTCTTTTTCACTCAAAACTATGACACTACTTGAAGTGTTCAGCTAGTGAAATGATACAGTTATTACAGATCATTTTGCCATGCAAAACAGCATTTTGCATCTCTGGTTGAATTCAGGACTGATGCAACTTACATTTACACATACCAATTTTCAAAAAACTACTTCTGTTCTGAATTTGTTTGGAGAGCAAAGGCACCTAAGAGCCATTGATGTAGAGCAGAAGGGGAGGAAAAAGAGGCAGAGGACCATATTTCCCAAAGTTTACTACCTGCTGCTGTGATAATCCTTCAGGCATAGGAGTCATAATTGCTTCTGTATGCAAACAGTCCACATCAATAAATAAATTCAGCTCTTCTTCTTCCAAACATGATGATCTATGATCTACAATTAAATAACCAAAATGTCAACTTCTAACACATGTGGACTAAAAGAAGGAAGAAAAACCCCAAACAAAAACAAAAATCAGAAAGCAAAGATCCTATCATCCAAGCACAGCAGATATACATGTTATCTTATGAACCAAAAGAAATTTCCCAGCACTCCTGTATCATCTGTGAAATCACAAACACCACCACCAATAGGCGCTCTAATACAAAACATCTTTCAAAGGCATCCTAAAATTCACATAGCAGGCAACAGCCTATGCATCTTTTGAAAGGAGAACAGGGCTGTCCAGAGTGCAGAACATGACAAAGGAGGGTTAAAGCACTGCAGCTCCAGGGTTAGCACTTTCAAACTAAGTGAATTTTGGGCAGAAATTACACACACCCATAATATGATCCAGCTAAAAATATTCCACACACCCTTCCATAACTGAATTAAAATAAGTAAAGAAATTTGCCAATGTTTGCTTTCATCAGAAACAGGAGTAAGGGGTTCTGCATGGCTCCATATGAACAAATTTTACCAACAAAAAGCACCACCAAAGTGCAGTGACAGGTGGCAGTAAAAGCCAGCCACATAAGCAGACATGAGGAAAGGACGGATAAAGAGAGAACAGAATGAGAAACTATGTCTTAGAACAAAAAGGTAAGTAAGGGAAGCAGATCTGAAAACTAGAAGAAATTCATGAGTTTATTCAACAAATTTGTCACTAGCTCCCTACATATTTGGTAAGTGGTTATGGGATTACACCACCTACAGATACACTGTGTCTGCCACCTAATCTCCAGAAAAGTAAGGAGTGCAAGGTCCACTGTGCCCTGCAGATCATTTTCATAGGTGCAACTGCAAGAAGGATACATTTTTGATCACTAAAGTTTGTGCAAATAACCTGTCCATATTCTATCTGTCAATTAAGTAAATTCAGAAGCAGTTAGAGGCCATGACAGGGATGTAAGATGTGTGCTGGTCCTTACAGATAGGACACAGCTTTATGTCAGCTCACTCACTAAAAATATCTTGTTCCAGTCTTGTGGTTTTAGCTTCCTAAAACTGAAGTTTTATAAGCTTTGAAGTTACTACCATTCAAGTAGTTGGGCAGAAACTTGACCAGAAAGACATACTACCTCTCAGACTTCTCACAAAGAAGAAATTAGTTTCTTTTACTACCCAGTGCCTCTTGAAAAAATTACCTGTGGACAGCTGCTGCTGAGGCTCAAAGGGCTGTCTCGTGCTCTTAACTACAGAAAGGACATAAATACTTCTGAGTTTGATTTTAGGTGACTTTCTCTTTTCCCAGTCCAAATTCAGCTTTCACTAAAAATCAAACTCATAAAGCAGAACAGTCTTAAGCACAGAAAGCATTATTTCTTGACAATGATGATCTTTTTAAATGGTCAGCTCTCCCTCCACTGAAAATCATGCCCTAACAACTTATTTTCCTGACATTCAGGAGTTATGTGATGGAGACAACCGGACAGACTTAGTAACTGTGCTGGTTTTGGCTGAGGTAGAATTGTCTTCATAGTGGCTGGTATGGGGCTATGCTTTGGACTGTGCTAAACACAGGGTAGATAATATAGAGATATTTTGTTATTGCTGAGCAGGGCTTACAGAGAGCCAAGGCTTTTTCTACTTTCCACACTGCCACACTGGCAAGGGAGGTTGAGGGTCCATGGGAGGTTGTGAGGAGACACAGCCAGGGCAGGTGACCCAAACTGATCAAAGGGATATTCCAGACCATATGACATCATCCTCAGTACATAAAGTTGGAGAAAGAAAAAATAAGGAGACCTTTGGAGTGTGATAGTTTTGATCCAGGCCTTCCTTAGTAACCAGTTGTAATTAAGGGAACGCCCATTTCCCAGGTATTCCACACTGTTTTTTACATAACAAGGGAGTACACATAAGAGAGATAGGAAATTCTTTTTCTTCTACTTCCAGAAAGGTTTGGGAGCAGTTGGTCTCTGTGTTGGTCTCACTTATCAGAGCCTGAGGCCTGTTGCAGGGACTGCTGTTATCTGCCATATGGGAGATCAAAGAGAGTGCTGGCCTTCTCTTGAGAGGAGTTGGTGAGATTGTATTGTTCTACTTTTTTGGGGGGGTTGTTTGTACTTGTCTGTTCTGGGGTTTTTTTGTCCCTCCTTTGTCCTTGTTTCTCTCACCTTTTTCCCTTTTCCCCTCAGGAGCTCCCTATTGTATGTACAAATTTTATATATAATTGTAAATATCTGAAAATATATATATATTCTGATATAATTCAGTTTCATTCAGGCTTCTCTCAGGCTTTCAGGGTTTTTTTGGATTTTTTTTTTCCCTTTCTTAAAAGAGAGAGAGAAGAAGAGAGGGGAGCAGCCTGGCCTCGGCAGGGAGACTCAGGCCAAACCAATGCATGGAGTGATGGCGTTTTGTCTTCTCAAGTAACTGTTCCATGTGATGGGGCCCTGCTCTCCTGGCTGAACACCTGCCTGCCCATGGGAAGCAGTGAATTAATTTCTTGTTTTTCTTTGCTTGGGTGTATGGCTTTTTCTTTCCTTATTAAACTGTATTAACTCACAAGTTCTCTGCCTTTTACCCTTCTGATTCTCTCACAGTCCTACTGGTGGGAGAATGAACAAGTGGCTGCGTAGGGCCTGGTTGGTGGCTGGGCTTAAACCACAACAGTAACTTAACTTCCATGCTTCCATCTACCAATACATAGACAGCATCTATGATACTGTTTGGTGGGAATTTTTTTGTTGCTGTTTTTAAGATGACCTTTCTCTGTGGTCCTCAGGCTTCTCAGGTCACAGAGGTTCTTGCCCCAAACATAAAACTACGTAAGATGTATTGACCATACTGTCATCATATTATATCACACATTTTTGATAAAAATCTGATTTTTTACATCTATTTCTCAACTCCCAGTACAAAAATCTAATAATCTAATAAAAATGTAATAGGCCATTCATTTTCTTTCTCAGAAGTTACTGGCGAGAGTAACAAAGAGAAACACTATAATAGGCACATACCTTGAGAAATGAAAGATTTTGTTCTAATGAAGCTACGGCCCTTCTTCACAGCTGCTTTTGTCTTTTCAAGTCCATCTTTGGTACCTTCTCTAGCAGCTCTCATAAGCTTTTGCATCTGTAAGATAAAAAATACAGTCTACATGTTCAGTGAATAATAGGAACACATTTGAGCCTGTACATGATATACAATATTTTTGATAAAAATATCTGTAAGACAAAAAAAACTGTCAAGCAGTTTACACTATAAATATAGTCCAAAGTCAAAGGAATATATAATAAGTTGACAGGACCATCAAAGCTCAGATATGAGTGCCTGTATTTCTTAACAAAATAAAACCTGGAGACAGGGACTTCATGGCAAATACTGCATCCAAGTCTAAAATAGCAGAAATGCTTAAGAACCCTTCTGCATCAAATATATGAAATCAAAGTAATCTCAAATGCTCAGCTTACAGTATGCAATAAATACCTACTACTCACAAGTCATTAATGGACGGGGGTCTTATCCATCTTTCCATGTCCCAATAACTCTTCCAAAGTATTTCTGGCCTCAAGATAATCCCCTAGACTTGGTTCTATATTAACTGTATTCTTAAATAAACACCGTAATGCAGAAAATGTTACAACTATTAATCATATTCATTGAATAAGTTGATTTAACTAAGAATTGCTTAATCTTACAGTACACTGCTAGAGCCAAACGAAATATCATGCAAAAACAAAAAGAAATAAACCACTGAAATGTTGTTTTGCTAGAAAACTCTTATTAAAAACCTGCTTTCTACTTTTGCTTTTCCAAAATGCCACCACAACAAAAAATCACCACTACTGTCAGAACACAAACAAAGCTGTCTTGATGCAATCAGGCAATTTCTTGGTTTGAGATGAAACTTTTAGCAAAAACCCAGCATTTTCATACTGGTTCTGTTCTGACTCCCACAGTTTGATCCTATGTGGTTGGAGTGCCAGGGTCAGGCTACCTCCATGGAGCTCATCCAGATCTCAGAGAGGCACTGGGGCTGTACACCTGGCTCACACTCTGGGATAAAGGCACCAGTTCGCAGGGAAAGACAATGCCTTACTTCATCTTCTGAGATCTTCTGTAAACATTAAAAGTATGCATCAAAAAAGATGCTTGACCAAGTACTTTTACGACTATAGCAATATTATAGTCTTTAATTTAAGACAATTCATCATATTTAGAATTAATTTCATAGAAATTATTGTCCACTTGGAAAAGTTATTAATAAAAGACAACATTGTCTGTGTTGGAAAAGCAATTATTTAAATATAGCTAGTTACAAAAATCAACTACACTACCTTCAGCTCATGTTTTTGCTTTAGTTGCTGAATCTCTACCGCTCCCACAGTGTTTGCCATCAAATCTTTCATCTTTTTTTCATAATGCTCCTTTAAACGCGTTAGGTCATGAGAAAGCTACAGTGTATAAAAAGACACAATCTTTTCAAAAAGCTGTAGTGCAAACTTCATGCTAAAGCACTCGCATCAATCATGCATGTTGTCCCATCCACCTACTGGTACTCAGACAACTGAGGGAAAACTATCACTTAGGGAAGTCCAGTCTGACAAATGGACCATCACTCCTGTGCAGTGCCGAACTCAGCCAGATACTTTTCTGCTACGTTGGCAACTATGCAAAGACAGGGGCAAAGCCGCTTAGGCTAAGCTAACTCTACTGTCATATATATTAACTATATTGCGCGTATCTTAACAGCTGCAAGGAAACATCAGCTTTAACTATGAACATTATTCACTGGAGCACAAGCCCTAGCCAGTGTATTTTGGACCATCCTTCAAAACAGTGAATTGGAAGAATTCTCAGAGACTGAAAAAACTGCGTAGGTTGCTGGCACCTGAGAAGAGTGAGACTGATGGTGCAGTCAGTCAGGTAAGGAGACACTAACAGGATGCATGGTTTTGTAATTTCCACATGCATCTATCATAGCCTCATTGTATGACCATGGGTGTAACCACCTTGTACATGAATACATCCATTTGCAAGCTAAGGAAACTATCACAGAGAAAGAAATGTTCTGGAATACTAATTAACATTTGTTAATAATTATGAGAAAGCTAGACAAAAGAGATTAAAATGCAACCAGGAAAGGAAAAAAGGAAAGTATTTGGTGTGCTCTGTAATAGAAGTTCAATGGAAAACCCATCATCTTGATGTCAACAGAGTTATTTGGCAAGAGATCACAGCCTCAGGAAAGAGAAGGCCACTAAGTTGAAGACAAAGGGACAGGTCCAGCATGTAGCTTCACCAGGCTGGGTCAGGATGTAATTACATTCAACGTGAGAATTCTGGCATTACAGCAGTATAATGAAGAATAGCATCTGTTTCACACACTAGAAATATTTACTAGCACAAAAAAACTTCCCAACTTAAATTTATATTAGTAAATACATAAAAGAATAAGAATCATAAGAAAAAAGTGACTTTGAGAGAAGTCATACCAGCACTCTAAATTAAAAATCCCACCTCCAACCTGCAATACTTTTCAATCAACACTAAAGATAATAAGCAAGGCAAGTCCCTCACAAGTTCTAAAAGGCTACACAAGGCAATGTGCTGGAAATATACTGTAATATCCATCACAAGACCTGAGGAGAACTGAGAGTGCAAGGAATGAATACAGAGAAAAGGTATATAAAGTGGAATGGTTTCTGCCTGTGTTGAAGTGCCAGTGTAGGAAGGGCTGGGGTTGGTTTGTTGGGGAGTTTTTGGTTGGGTTGTTTTGGTTTTGGAGGGGGTGTGTGTGTTTGTTTTGGGGTTTTGGGGGTTTGTTTGGTTTGGCTTTTTAGTTGTTCGGGTTTTTTCAGTAGTCCTAAAGATTCTGTCTTTCTTCATTCTCTGACAAAACCCTTCTCTAGTTTCCTGATTTCTCTATCTCCCACTAACCCATCTAGAGGCGGGAGCCTCTCAGACTTCTCCAGCTACCCACTGAAGTGTTCCTAGGCTCCTCATGCCCATCCCTGCAAGGCAATCCCTAAAACCTTTTGTCACAGGCCTGGAAAAGCCAGCTGCAAGGCAGTATTCAGGAGCACACCTCTCTCCTTCCACCACTCCTCAACCTCTTGCTCAAACACTTCGTGCCTCATTTTGGCACCATCAGGCTCAACCACTAAGAACAGTTTCCTGTGCCTGTGTTTAAAAATAATGTCTTTAAAGCTAGCTTTGCACATATGTATAAATAAATCCTTATGACTTCGGCCAAAGCTGAAGCTATGGATAACAGGAAAAGATTTAGAGAAGAAGAACAAACCAGCAGCCGTGTTAAACTTAAACACACGCATGCAAAGTAATTTCCTAGTCTTTTCTGAGATATTTAAAATTAAAAAATAACCAAACTCAGTTTCTTCAGTCTTGTTAAAAAACTCCCCAGAAACAAACAGCTGCAGAAGGTTAAACTTGTTCTAGTCAGAACAAAACCAAGATAAAAGGATGAGCACTCAGCTTACAAAGTGCAGATTTGGGTGGGCTCAAGTCTTGCAGTTAATTGCTCGCTCCCTGATTTCCACAGGGCAGCCAGCAAGGATGTAGGAAGGGGGAGAGTAGACAACATGTTCTGGAGGGAAACACAGACAGCGAGGCTTTTATTCTCACCAAGATAAGAAACCTGCAAAATGAAAATAAGGGTCCCATGAAATAACACCCTGTCCACAACCCCTATACTTTCCAGCCATGGGGTGCTGACACAGCTCACAGCACACAGCTGTGGAGCGGCTCTTAGGGGTCTGTCCCTAGTCAGCACACACTGGAGAGCAGTGAGGGTTTTGCAATGACTCCATGCACTGAGTCTGGCCCTGCTTGTCCCCACTGCTCACCACACTCCCTACTCCAAGCACTCAGGGCAGGGCTCAGGACACTGCCAAGGTGTCAGAAAAGACTTTCCTCTCATGGAGAGGGCACAAAAGGGCAGGAAGAAAGGAGTCGAGTTCAGGGCTCCTCCCAGTGTGAAACAGGAGAGATGTAGCAAGGGCAGGCACTCATGTCACTGGTGTCCTCCTGCGTCCCAGAGAACAGATGTATCCAAAGACACTAGACCAGAGAAGTGTCACAGATGGATCATTTTAATCATGCCACCTCTCTTCTCTGCTTAGTAAATGGAACAGAGTTCTCTTTGATTACAAAACTCTTTTATTTTCAGAGTTTTTTTAAGCTCTGTCACCTTCAAACAACAAAAGTGATACCGATCTAAAACAGAAAGGTGGTGAACAGTTTTGTGACTAGAGCCACTAAAGATCCCAAACCTTCAATTCTTGTCAGGCTTATCCCCATTTGTTCTTTACATTATTTTCCACATTTATTCACCACTTACACTAATCCAGCAGCAGCAAAAGGAACAACCCAAAAGCAAAAATAATCTCATTTTTAGTTTCACTTTTATCCAAATTAATTTTTTCTCTCCTTTTAAAAGAGCTTCTGTTTAATATTTTCATCTTTTCTTTTCCGTGTTACATTTTGTTGTGTACTGTCCCTTCCACACTGATCCACATCTCCTTTAAAAAGATGCTGTTGGCATTTGAAAAACTGAGAAGAAGAGAAATACAGGTGAGAAAAACAAGTGTTGAAAACCAGGATAACCTCAACAACTGAGCAGCACTGTGGGATACATACATGTCTCTTGTGGTTGCCTCGCAAAAAGGAGCTGGGAATCCCATTTTTACACTCAGAATCACTCTGTTCTTCATAGCTTTCAAACTCACTTGAACTCCACCCATATTCCAGTGAGCTGTTTCCACCATCATCACCGTTTTCAACATCATCATAAATCATTTCCTCTGCAAGAATTAAACCAAAATTAAAAAAAGCTACACTGAAATTTATTTTTGTTTCAATATCAAAAATCTTTTTCAGGGTGTACTATAAAGAACTGTGCACAATTTTGTACATACATGAAAAATTCTGAATTAAAACCAACATTCAAACAGCCAAAGTAGGTTGTTTTTGTTGAAACAGAGTACTAAAAGAGGGCAGTGCTAAGGGTACACACCACAATCCTTTTAAAAACATGCACTATTCAAACAACAGTGTTATGAACAAATCCCACAACACATTTTAGAACTTCAAAGGAAGTTTGAACTGTAGCTGCGAACAAACATTTACACTGAAAAGCACCATCCTTCCATTTGCAAGCTTGCCATTTGTCCCTGGGAACATCATCAGCTCAAATGACAATTGCAAGAATCAAACGAAAATGTCACTACTTTAACCAAAACAGATCAGACCAAAGTAGCAAGACATGTGTTGCACTATGATATTTTATGACTCATCATTCTTGCAATTCCACCAGCCCCTAGAAGTCTTCCACATCTGAAGGTTACCTTGCTCATAATCTAGTCTAAGAACCTGAAGTATTAACCTTTTCAAGATATGGAAAGCTGTATTGCAAAGGCTGACAAAAGCACCTCCTGTTAACGACATTGGTCTTTTCACCAGCACAAATGTCAAGTACAACAAACTGACTCAAAACAAAATGGAAAATTTAGTGCCAATTACTTATCAGGAATGTGCTTTACATGCAGCATCACTTGTCATTACAAGTAGAAAAGTGTGGACACTTTTGCCAGGAATCATTAGTCAGAGGTTATTGGAATAGTTGTGTCTCACTGACAAAATAAACAAATAATAAACATCAAAAGTATGAATGTACAAAGATGAAACTTCCCTTACTACCTGTTTTCTCTGAATCTTTCAACGTCCTTGGTGAAAAAATGAAAGCTGAAATTATATTGATGTCTTCTGTGTTAAGCTAAAAATTCTGACTGAACTGCTCAGCAGAGCTTTGTTCCATATCCCATATCCCACCCAGCTCAGCCTCCTGGGCCTGGTTTACATGTTTCCTGACTGAGTAGCAACAGCACAAAGATGTCCCCACACACAGTAGCATAGTCCACTGAGGGACCTTCCAGTAACACAAGCATTCAAGTTATGAATGTAACAAAATACCTTCCAATAACAAATGATAATAAAAAATCAGTAGTAATTTGTAACACCTTGCCTGAACACCAGTAAGGACAAGAAATTAAAATGTTACAGCTTTAAATATTGATGTGGTTTCACACAAGAAAGCTTAAGTGTTTTCTTGAATCATTAACAACTTCAGTAACAAACGCCTACACCCTATGAGAGCCATGATGAGTAGATGCTGAATGTCTAATAAGCTGATCCACTCGAACACAAAATCAGTGAGTAGCAACCAATCTTTAAACAGAATTCACTATAACCAAAAACCGTACAACAAATCTGAGCGAGAACTCACTGAAATAAGCTTCTTGAGCCCTAGCTCCATCATTCCCAGTAAACTCTTGGCTCCAGCAACTACTTTGAGATCTATTCTGCTCCCTCCAAACATGGTCACACCATCAGGAGCAGACCACTCCAAAGCTGAAATAAAATACTTCACAGAGCTACAGTCAAGATGGCAAACAGTCTCTCTGAATCTCCTCTTCCATCTATCAAGCATTTTTATGATGAAGGGGACTTTCAAGAAAAGAGCAGTTTTCTACAGTCATGACAGCGATGCATTATCATTCATAATTTAACTATTTAAAACACCCTTTTCCTACCTCCCTTGCCGTGTTTAGGTCACCATAGCTACAATGCCCAACACCGTAACTCTCTATTATGCAGAATACTCAAGCAGTTAGGACAGTATCTATAGAATAAAGCAGAACTCAGCTTCTGAGAAGAGCAGTGGAGGAGACCTCATAAGATAAAGTCTTTCAAGCATCAGTTTAATTCTGAACTTTCTAAGACCTATCAATTATTGACAAAATGATTTTAGGTACTTAATGAACAAATCTGTTCAGTATACATTCATATAATTCCATATGACATTGCTATCAGTGTGAGCTGTATTACAAAGACCTCAAACCTGGTTCAGAGTCTGAATCTTCTCTTGGTACATCATCATAAATTACCTCATCCGTATCTAAAATCAAAACAGAAAAAAAAACAAATGAGAAACTTCCTTAAACTGGAATTGAACCAATAGTCCTTAAAACACTTTGGCTTTTGGTCAGCCCTAAATTATCAGGCAGTTGAGATGCTGTAGGTCCCCTCCAAATGAAATATTCTATTCTAAAGAATTTTGGTTATATTGGCACATATGAATACAATGGAGATATGACATTCTCCACAAGCATTCTGCTTGTACATCTAATTATTCAAATAATGCAATAATGCACAAAGTAGTATTTAGTACTTGTGAAATTTCAGTTTTATCTGCATTGTTTATGATGACCTTGGGCAGTCTGAAAACAAAAATCCACTTCTATAGCCAACATTTCTCTCTCCTTTTTACAGCAGTATGGTATGATCTGTGCCTGTCAAAGGCTGCTCATTGCCATACTAAATGGTTGTATAGTAGCTGTAATAGACTTTTTAAATAATCAAAACTAAATAATGTAATTGTAGCATATCATAGTACATTAAGAGGCAGAATGAGGGTGCATATTCTTCAGTCTCTTCAAGTGAGACAAGACAAACTTCCAGCCCAGCACAAACAGCTGCGAAAAGGCAGGATAACGTGTCCTCAAACCACACAGTCTCTGTTCTGGTTTAAAATGCAGTTCTCAGTCAAAAGCCAATGGCACACAACAAGAAAAAGTGGCAATTCCTTCCTTTCCACTTTCTCCAAGTACTTATTTGCCAACTACTTCATGAGAAGAGAAATTTCATATACAGCCACAGAACAGACTCTGAACTGGAGCATATTTCCACTGTACACACACTGATGGAGCCAAATGACTTCCACAGGACAGTGACAAATAATTCCACAGACTCCAAAAGGTGCTCCATGGAAAAGTGAATGTTAACTTTATTCTAAAATGGACAATTTTATTACATTGTTGAATGCTTTAATGGTACGACTTGGTTCTGGAACATATCTGAAAAAATACAATAAAAGGGAACATGGACATTCCTGCAAAATGTACTGGTACACAGAGACACACGTATCTGTGGATCACAACTTAAAACTGGACTTTTTCTACAGTTGTACTTCAGTGCCCAATGATACTCACTTTCCATCCATGCTGTATTTGCAGGATCTGCAACCCATTTGGCCAGGGCATCATCCTCTCTCTTGGTCTGGTTATCTTCACTTGAAACAAAGGCCATAAAATAAAAGCATTAAAAGTTACAACACAATGTTTTTAAACAGCTGCAAAGACAAGGCAATAAATATCTACCTGCCTTCCAGTTCCTACTCCAAGGTTGCTGATTATTCAAAACTTTCCCTTCAGCATGTAGTTAGGATATTAATAATCTATTCTACTTAATAGTCTGACAATTTTAGTCAGGAAATTGAAAACACTTCACTTTTGAGTTCTATCAGAATACACAAAATTGTCTTAGAAAGCAGCAAATTGAGAGCTGCTTTTTCATAGTAAATAGGACTAAGCCAATCAGGCTTATCAAGGCTGTTACCAGCCTCTGATGGGTGCTGGTGAAGCTGAACCTGCAGCAGCATGAGCAGTTTTGGCTACCCAATACTCCCCTTCTAGAGGGTTGTGGAAAAATTGAAACCACCTCTAGAGAGATATGGAGAAACTAAAGTCAGGGACTAAAGCACGTGGCTTACAAGGAAGAAAAGGAGAGTCATGGAGATTTATTTAGTCTGGTGAAAAGGACGAAATGGGGTGACTCAACAGCAGCTACAGCTATCTGAAAGAGAACTACAGAGGTGATGGAATCAGGGTTATTTTTTTGTTTGTGTTTGCTTCAGGGGTTTTTGGGGTCATTTTTTTCTCAGTGCCAGAGGAAGAGGGAATGGTCAAACTGCCCATCGTAAGATTTGGTGTAGACTTTTTGGGGGGATAAAAATAGTACAGCAGGGAAGACTATGGCAGTCTGTTGCAGCTGACATCGCTATCACTCAACAAAAACTAAACTCAGTTTCTTAAAAAATGTCATGCATAGTAACACATAGAAGACCTCAGTTAGTGCTGATTTTGGTACACAACCAGTTACAGTTAAGAAAATGAAAAAAAACCCCAAACAAACATGGAAACATCACACAAGAAAAAATAAGATATTTATCAAATGCAAGCTTCCCTAGGAATTAAGGTTTTACAAATCACTAAAAAATGCTAACTGGCAATCACCTATTTTGAGGCTCCTCTGAGTTTACAGAATTATAATTACATTCTTCAGTTGCTGACTGCATACCTGTCAAGCAGAAAAAAAAACAAACATGAAAATGGTTGAAATGTCACTTTTGTTCAAGTTGCACATTTAAGCTCAAGAAACCAATTTTACTAGTTCCTTGCTAATGAATAATCTACTTCTACACAATATTTTTATTCTTAAATGTGTCTAAAATCCATTTAGAAGTTTCTTCGCTCTATCAATTTTTGAAAATTAAATAATTCAAAGACACAACCATTTGTTATAAGAGCTCTTAAGAGCAAATGACAATTACTTGCTGCATTTAATTCTAATCTCTCAAACATATGCCTCTACAGGAAATAACAACCACACATACATTTGCTTTTACTTGTCAGTATTCCTAATGATGGTAGAAAGCAAAGGCTGGTGTTATGGGTTTAGCCAGGTGGGTCTAAACTTAGGTTTTAAAGTTCAGCTAGGCCTAGGATTGTCAGCTGATTTAAGCTGGGCTGAGCTAGCTCACAGCTGACTTCTTCCAGCCAATAATATTATATTCCATATCATACTACATCATCTCAAAGGGTGTAAAATCCAGTGTGTGGGAGTGGCTTGGTCAGTTCTGCCATGGGCGAGGTACAAGCCGGACGTGACCCAGCTTTTGTCTTGGAGCAAGCCTTGCTCTGCCCCTGCTGCCTCTGCTTGCATTTTGTTTGCATTCAGGGAAGTAGAAACATCTTTGTTGTTACTCTTTCTGTTTCTTGCTATGTGTCTCTTAGAGTACTTACAGATCTAGTGTAATAGACTTTGCTTTGTATTAACTGGGGAGTGGGAAGTTATGCCTTGTTATATATATGTAACTTGTGTAAGTGTGTGTTATATTGTAGTTTCCTCTTAATTTTCTCTTTTCTGTATAAATACATGTAGTTAGTTTCAGCATAAACCTGGTTTGAGTTTTTTTTTTTTCCCTCTCCCTCTTCTTTTTCCCTTGGCTGGCTGGGGGGAGGAGGAACCCTTTCACTCTGTCCTGGACAGTTGGCGATTTGCCAGCTCAACCCAGAACAGCTGGAAAAAAGCCTGGAATGATAGTACAATTGCTGCCTAGGTAGAGAAAAGTATATTCCAAATACAAGAAAAAGGAAAAGGCAGGAAGATATAGGGAGCTTTCTCTTCCTAGTACTCTCTTGACATTAAACTGCCAGCTTTGCTAACTCTACAAAACAGGTGACCTCCTATTTCTGTAGTAATCCATACTTATTTCCTTCTCTACTTTCCTCTTCTGTCTTAAAATTGTACTAAAAGGCAAACAGAATACATCAAATCCCACAGCAATTCTAAATCCATGAGGACTTGAAAATAAACAAAAGAGAAGCACACACAGAAAAGGTAAAAGGGAGAGAACTCTGCCAGAACCTTGAAAAAGCAATATAAGGTACAAGAAGAAGCCATTTGGCTTGAACACTTAACTATGGCTCTGGAAATTATTTCATGACATTAAAAAGGAATTAGCATTAATCATTTCCACACTTATCCAGGCTGAATGCTATACAGGCATTAACAAAGGAGCACAGGTACATGAAATTAAACAAGAATTCCCCTTCAAATAAAGTAAGGTGCCTAAATACAGTACCTTCTTCGTCTACAGAAACACTGCGAATTATGACAGGACTGGAGTATGCTGGCAGGATCAAAGGTAAGTTAGATGGCACAGCATATCCACAAGGGACAGGAACAGAATATCCAGCAGACAAGTTTGGACTTGCACATTCATCTTGAGGACTTGGTTCTGGTGATGAGGATGGATCCTTTTCTTGGATTGGTGAAATATTTATGACTGAGTAGGGATTTACTTTGGCTGGAGCACCTTCCACAGCAGGTTCTGATGTTTGCAGCTTTTCACTGTTTTCTAAATGATCAGCTCCTTTAGCTGAAAAATTAAACAAAAAGATAATGTTTTATTTTTCATACCTCTTCAAGTTGTCCTAATATCACTCTTTGCAAGTATCCTAAACATTGACCTGATATTTACCATACAAGTTGCTTACAATCTATGGCTCAAAACTCCCAAACAGAAGTGCCATCCTCTCCATTTTACAGATGAGTAATGCAACAGTAGCAAAACAAGGTGAGTTTCAAGGACGTCCATGGAAAAACAATAACTGGATTGCAAATTTTGCATAGGAGAACATCTGACAAGTAGCCAAGGTCCTCTTCTGCTTGTCATAAGCACATGGCTCAAAACAGGCTTAAACCCTGAAGTTTAAAATTTGGATTCTAGATTATCTGGATCTCACACATATAAGAAACATTTTAGGAATAGGCATGAGGACAGAAAAAGTTCACTGAGGACACTCCTCAAAGAACAGTTCTGAAAACACTCTGTTAAGGAAAAAAATAATTTTCCAAGTTTTCATCTTTGAAAACGTAATTTTTTTCTTTCATGAAAAGTTCCTGGTATTTTTTGAGACACAGCAGAACGAAAGGCCCCTCTGAAGTGAGCTGCAGAACTGCATCCTAAGCAATCACATAGTTTGAGCTGTAAGCACAACTTCACAAATGGGTGAGCAAGCAACAAATTTTCGGGAAAAGATGTCATTGAAGTTCCAGGTTATCAAAGTGCATAGTCACTCGAAGAGTTATCTAACCTTTAATTGCCATTAGAACAATGACTCTGCCTACAAAATGAAACTGGATCGAAGTAAGTAAAACCAGCTGTTAGTGATTTGAGAAGAAATACAGCAATTTCTACACTGCACCTCAGCAATGGGAACATCTGCAAGTGTTGTAACAAATGGTTTAATGTTTAGTAAGACTTCTGCTTATGAACAAAATTCTTACATTCAAACTCCACTTAGTTTAATGCACAACATCTTAAGATCAGCAATCAGCAAAATGCCTTAAGATCTGCAAGGGCATAAAGCTTTACTGTAGCATGACACTGTGACTGTGACCAATCCATTGGTTTGGGTGTCTCACTTGGATGGGAAACTTCACAAACTATATGTGATGGCCATTTGCCTTGTCAAATCTACCATGAGTGTAACTGGCAGGAATATTCAGAACACTTGCATTGTATTTGCATGGAAACCTCTTTTTATAGTATTTTTATCGCACTGTAAAAAAAAGGTATCCTGTGATCAGTCTTGGCTCTTTAGCCTAGTAGAGGTGCAGATTGACAGGCTGACTTACCTGTGGCATCAGCCTCTTGGTGCTCTATGTTATTTCCAGAATCAGGAGGGGGCAGCACAATGGCTTGCCTGTCGGCTTCTGGTATCTCATCTCCACTATCAAAGTCGAACTGTTCTCCCTCATCCTCATCCTCATTGTTCGTACCCACAGCTTTTGGTTCACGCTCTAGAACTGAGCAGAAAGTCATGCTTTTGGTTGTTTATTCTTAATAATGATTTCATGGGAGCAAGTGCTCCACATTACAAATGAAGCTTATACAATGAACCCTCAGATTTTTGGGTTACTGGAACAGAACAAAAGCTCCTTGACGTGTTGATAACCTCATGCAGTTTTCAATAAATCCTTCAGCGTAAACAAGAAAATTACTTGGAAAGCAACTAAGATGTGATAATGCAAATACTCTTGGTTTTGTTGTAATGACCCAAAACATTTTCAGGAAAACCCTTTAACAGCCAATTCTTTAAATGAGAAAAGTTCACAGGTCAATTTATTTGTACAGGGACTTTGGGACTTTATAACTTCGTTTTTCCTTTCTAACTCAAACTCCTAAATCTGTTCTCTCTTAACAGTGTCCAATGCCAGGGACAGTAATTTTCTTCACATACTTCATGACACCAGCAGACTGTTTTTTCTACTCCAATCTGCAATAGATTTAAACCAACAACTTCATGCAGCCCTACTACCACAAGGTTCACTCTGGTGAAGGGGGGGAGGACTGACTTTTCAGTTCTTACCTTTCAAGAAATAATGGCTGAAATAATTACACTTTAGTATAGGTAGGAAGTACGAATGTGGAGGGTTTTTGTCTTTGCTTGTGAAGACACTGTAGCACAGATTTGGCACTGTACATGGGGCTGGGGAGTAGGAACAGGTAGAAGTGCAAGGCAGTTTCCCTCCGTGCTACTGTGGAAAATCCACAAATATTTAAGCCCCCTCATGTATCTACATCATAAAACCATTTACTAAAATAGATAAAGACGCAAACACACTAATGGGTTATTAAAATATACCTGAAGTTGAAAAGGTTCTCCCTGCCTCCTCTTTCAGGTAACAAAATGAAAAATAAAAGTCTTGCAAGGGCAATTGGATCTCCTGAGTCATGATGATATTATCAGCTATTCTACCATCCAGGACATGTGTTTTATCTTTATGATAAAACCCACACACACCACAGCTCTAGACTGCTTAGATTGTCATGGTAATCAGCATTCCAGCCAAGGCTTCTGTTTCTTCAGGCAGGCTGAGCCAGCATATTTTACCATAGCCACAAATAACAAGATCTTTCATGCAGGCTCTCTGCAGGAGAAAAAGTGAATTAATTGTAAAAAATAGTAAGGAACAAAAAAAAGAGTTATTCTGCATTTATTGTCATGGTTAACAGCTCAGGCAGCAGGACATTTAATTTCATTTTGATGCCCTTTAAAAATCCCTCTGTATGAACTCAGCCTTTGGATTAAGGCTTCTCATTTTTTGCTTTTGTTCATTAGCAATTCTATTTTACCCTGAAAGATGCAAGAAATCCTGCAGAGCTCTTCGAAGTGATTAAAGACAAACACAGCATTCTCCTGATTCAGCATTCATCTGACTAGATTGTACTACTTGTTGCTTGACTGTAATGAAGAAAAGAAAGAAAAGGGGGAGATAATGTTTTATCTCCAGGGGTTTTTTTCAGTTTTTTATGTTTTCAATATGCCTATTGCCTACTTCAAATTTGGAAAACACAAACACCTGAAATGCCAGGTAAAGTGGTTTCTGACATTACCAGTGTGTGAAGTGTTGGCTACTCACTCAGGTTAGGCAGATAAATAAGTAGATGGCAGATACAAGCAGTTAAGAGACACAAAGCCACATTTTTTCACAGAATCATAGAATTTAGGTTGGAAAAGACCCTTAAGATTGAATCCAAACATTAAGCCAACAGTATGAAGTCCACCACTAAACCATGTCCCCAAGCACCACATCTACGTGCCTGCTAAATACCTCTAGGGATGGTGACTCAGCCACTTCCCTGGGCAGCCTCTTCCAGTGCTTGAGAACCCTTTTGGATGTACTTGTGCTGCTCTCTGCCCCTCCTCTCACTGTACTGTGTAAGTGAACCACAGCAACAACCACTTCAAATACATGAAGTAGCTCTGTATGGTGGGAGAAGGGGGAAGAAGAGGCTACTGGAATGAGTTGATCGTATCTGCAGGATTAGGCCACTTGGGAAACTGGGGCGTTGCTGGGGAAAGGCTCATCTGAGAGGCATGAACCCCCCAGCTCAGTGGAAGTGAATTCTCAACATTGGCAAAAGAAAAACTGTTGTATATGCTGAAAAAACATCTGAGCCATGCAGGGGAACATCATGGGAGCAGCAGACACCTCTGAGGTTTTGGGACTGTTAGGTTAGAGAGTATCTGGATTCTACATAAAAGGTAACTTAGGTATATAATGGTAACTTAGGTATCAGGTGCCTGGTAACTCTCCACTCCAACACTTTCCCTCTGATACAATTCCCCAGGCACCCAAGTCCAGCGCAGTGCTGTTTGTCAGACAGCCAAGATCTGGCACTAGGGAAAAAAGAGGTAATTTGAGACACTACAAGCAAAACTAATGACTTGGGACCCAGGAGCAAAATCTGGTCAACCAATGCATAATTTCCCTTCAACATGCCCCCCCCTACTTCCTCTAAAACAAGCAACCAACCCATGTTTCATAATGGTGAAAAGAAATCTCAACATTGGAATTGATTTTCTCAACTAGAGTAAAACAAAAATTGGAGGTGCCACCTAATGTTTTTCCTGTTATGGTTGTTAACACTGCCCTGTTTCATTCATTCCAAAACATTTCCTTTGCATCATAAACAAGACACAAAACCCTATAACTGAACACAGCACCTGGAAAGATCCTCTAATCACTTCACCTAGGGAGCAGCAGGTCAAGATTACAAAAGATAGAGAAAAGGAAAAAAGGGAGAAACTCCTTTCTCAGATTACACGCCCTTTAGAAAGGGCAGACTGAGACAAACATCCTCATTTCAGAAAGTTTTAAAGCTTGATTTTAGCTTTACATCACTTCTGCGTTTGCTTAATTCTGCAGGTACAAATTTTAAACTTTTAAATTTGCAGATTCTTTCCACTCATACTTAACAAAAATATTCTCCTTTAAACTTTTAATCTCCAGGGCATACTATTTTATTTGACAGAAAAAGTGTTTTAACAACAAAAATAAAAACAAAGTGGGGGCTTTTTGCTTCAACTTAAGAGCTGCTTATCACTGAAGATAAATACAGATTATGTCATTCAAAAAAAGACAAACTCCTCTTTTAAAAATATGTACTTTTCCCACCGTTCTTTGTGTTATGTCACACCACCACACAGACAAAAGCACTTGTGAAATGCTACAGTTAGGAAAACAGCAGAGTTAGAGTCGGGCTGAATCTGGCCACTAAACCCCACCATAAATCTTGCAAAATTTCATGCTCATGAAGAAAGCCCCAGTTCCACCTAACCTTTACCTGCAAATCAAAAGGATCAAGACAAAAAGTACACTTCAGGGCAACAGTGGTTGCAATAAAAAACTGAGGCTGAGGGCTGTGTGAAGGGGGGAAATTTCAAAGGCATTTTCCCCTGTAGAAAACACCTAAAGGACAACCTTCTTTTCTTTTTTTTTAACGTACTATTAAAATTCACTTTTTAAAAAATGTAATAATCACAGACTACTTAGCATTACAGAATCTGTCTGGAATTACTTCAAATAATTAAATTAGTTACTAAAAATCCAATTTGCCCTTTTACCACTACTCGCATCCATGACTTTATGTGTGCCAACCAGAGCAATGAGAATACAGTAATTGATTAAACTTTTTCATCTTATGCCAATACCCCTTTGAAGCTCTGCAAATGCTTCAGGGAAATTCTTGCATTTCTAAAAATTTCTATTTGGAGTGTTAAAGCATGAAAAAAAATCTGATATAATGGGAAAATTGTCTTCAAGTTAAATTAAGTGTGAAAGTGCTAATGTAGAATTTAAAAAAGGAATATATACTCTCAAAATTGTTAGCACAACACACAGATTTATGACTTTTTTCTGTGATATGTTATTCAGTAAAATGACTTTTCTTACGCTTCCTTCAAAAACAAGCTCACTTAGGCTCTGTTTACAGAGACCTGCTGGGGCATAAGCAAATTTAAACAAATTTTGGCCACTCTGCCAATTGAGAAGCATTCTTGGCACCATGTGCTTTTCCATTCATTATCCTTAGATTATTTATAGTTCAATGTAATACAGCTGAGGAGTTAAAAGAGTGACATTAATTTTAAAGGCCAGATTAGGCTAGTGAAGCTTCATTTATTGTTTTCTTAATTTATTTTAGTGACACAGAAGTAAAACCAAATAACTCTGCACTTACTATCATGTGCACTTTCAATACAAATGTGAACTCAAAGGGGGAGCAAGAAAAAGCACCCCAAATCTCTATCCAACCTTGCAATTGCATAAATCAGAGATGGTCTTGAAGAAGTCATCTGAGTTACTTCAATGCAAAACCACAATAAAGGAAGAAAGAAATAGAACTTCAGGCACAAGCAGTTCAGCAGTCTGGAGCCCAGCAACAACAGACCTGGGAGCAGTGGACATGAACAGGCACATGGCCATCAAGAAACGTGAATACTTTAAGCTATGTTTGAAGGTTTGCAAAATAGTTTTAGAAATAGAATAATGAAAATAAACAATAAAAATAATAGAAGAGGAAGTGTGTCGATCATATTTTAAAAGACTCACTAAACAGTTTTAGTCACTTCTACCATATGAATACCTTACACAGACTGAGCAAAGTAAGTGTACAATGCTTCAAATGAAACACATCTGGTTATTTTTTAATGAAAAAATATGAATACCACTGAACCTAAAGCAGACTGGCAGGACCTGCTTGCTCTTATTACAATGTGCAGTTTTAAAACATTTATCTTTTTCACTTATGTCATTTTGGATTGCAACAAGACACTTAGGACTGCATAGACACACCTTCCTTCAAACTGAATTCCCCAAATACTTCAACTTTCTACAAATACTTGAGCACCTTGAAATACACAAACCTTTTCAGTAAAAGAAATATTTAAAAGTTTACCATTTCATACTACTTTTAGTAATTATAAAATTCGATAACATACAGTTTACAAGTCAAAACAAACCAGCAGGCTTAGCAATCTGAGTACTTTTTAACCTTGATATATCTGGTTATTTCTCTGATAAGATACGCTTCCCTTTACCGACCCATATTTCTAGACAATGAAAATCTGCCCAGCTCCTCAAAAGTAAGTGTACAAGGCACTACATAGAAGTAAGAACTGGAAGTGTTCAGATATCAGGAAATGACTGAATTTTTAAAGTTATAATTACTTTTGTAAAGCTAACCATTTGGGTCCAAATACATCATGCTGACTGTGCTCCAGAATGAACAGGATCTCAGACTGTTCACCTTTCATTTCAGGTGAAGTTTCATAGAAGAGGCTGGACATTTGTCAGGAAGGTAAACCTTGTGCTAAGAAACACTCATGCCTGCAGAAGTTCCCCAATTTGGGCAACTTGTAAACTTTTGGAAAATGGCAACTGCTTCATATACAGAGGAACCTCGATGACAGATTTTAAGAAATTCAGTCACCACTGGACAGCCTGTCATTTTTCCCAGCTTTTAAGCACTGATTTAGGCTGCATTGCTACAGGTAGGAGGCACCACGCTATTTTCAACCCACTCTCCTTTCCCACTTGTGACCACTGGTTCTTCAGTATCAGGAGAGAAAACTGAAGTTAAACATTTCTTCACTCTGGTACCCAGCTACGTTGCTCTTAGGCCCTTCCCAAAGCACTCCTCTACTGGCACATGCACAGGTAGGTAGAGGCACAAGGTGCAGGGCAAGAGGAACTCCAGAGGAGGAAGGCTGGCTTTTAGGAGTAAGTGTTTCTGCAAATGCTGCCCTTTACTGACACTTCTAAGTCACGTTTGACATCCACCAGCATACTCTTGGCATCCAAAAATCAGCTCCTCACACAGTCATGCAGGTGGAAAGTGTCTATTTTGCTGAGGAAAAAGAAACATCTAAAACAAAATTGTGCATGCAAAAACACATGCGTTGAGCACTCCTTCCCATGGGAAGCAGATCAGAGCCAAGGACTTTCATTCCCCTTACACTTGAAGTTGTGCTAAGCTGCTGCTGCAGGAAGCCCAGGTCCCTGCGGTCCAGGCACGCTGCTAATTACACACAGCTTGCACACACACCCAAAGCATGACCGCAACGTCAGCGCTACAAGTCTCTGTGGAAAACAGTTACTAAAAAACCCTAACCAAACTAAACAGTACACATTCATGCAAAAAGTGTTTCCAGTGATGGAAACAAAAGCAAAACCACACGAATTAACAAGACTTACCTGCAAATAAACTACAAAGAAATAAGTACAAATTCCTCTTTAGTATTTCACAAATTCACACATTACATACTAATTATGTAGTCAAGCATGTACAACAGATATTATTATTCTGAATAAAAAACAAAACCAGAGTCAAAAGAGCGATGAGTCTGCCAGCTCAAGTTTCAGACAGACTGCTAACAACAGCATGTCTAATACTAAAAAATTGCATTCCCTGAAATCAAGCCCAGATCTCTGGATGTTAGGAAAGACTGACAAATAGCAAAACCCCCTGAACTTTACAAACTACTTGCAGTGCTAAAAATCTAAGCTTTAGTTAGCTAAAAATTAAAAGAACCAAGTTGCAAAAAAAAATCAAAATATCAAAATAAAACATTAGACACGAACCAGACTGTCCAGAGAGTAGTGGCAGGAACACCAGCAGACTTGCACTCCCTTGTAACTCCTCAAGACTGTTTCAGTGCTGGCTATGCTATAACCAGAAAGGCTGCCATGTAAGAATCAGCATTTTATGACCATTTACTTTAGCTGCCTCCATACTCAGGACACTGGTGACACTGGTACTGCCTGCACGGTCAAAAACACAGGCTGGGCCTGGTCCCGAGCAGGTCTTCTCCACCTCAGCACCTTATTAGTCAATACTGACACTGAAATTTCACAAAAAAATTTTGCTGATGCTGTAACGAAACCATGTACAGACATTATGTGGAAATCTGCATAAATACATGGGAGATCCCTCTCTGTGCTGAAAGGCATCTATCTGTATTAAGGCTACTAACTTTCTACTAGTATTAAAGGAATACCAATACACTTAATACCGAGGCCACCAGTCTGAACTGGGATAAATGCCATGAGACACCCGACATGAGGCACAGCAGTCACATCACAGAAGCCACGTCACTGCCTGATGTGCCTGTTGGTGATGTCAGTGCTGATGACAGAGGCGCTGCCGAGCTCACCCTCAGCTTGTGTGTGCATGAAGCACTGAACTCACCTACAACATGCTGTCAAATGCAACAGGAAAAACAGAGAGCTTTAATAAAACAGAAATCAAACGGCAGAAAACTGCAAAGTCATTGAGAAAATGAAGTATCCAGCCCTGGCAGTGAAAGGACAGAGTGTGCTGGGTAATGACAGGAATATCATGCGAAGAAAAAAAAAATTCTAGGAAATGTAGTTTTGACCATATAGTTGACATATTTGTGAAAAAGTAACTATTTTTAAGGAAATTTCCACTAGTGAGACCAGTCTGGCTTGTTATTTATTTCTACACTTCTTTTACCTATCAGATTTCCTGTATAAATATTTAGTTTTCAAAACAGTTACCCTTACTTTGAAACAATTTCTGTTTAATGGTTTCATACATATACATTTCTCTAATACAGTCTGTTTAACTCTAATTAGCAATATAAAACTGTTGTATCATCTGATAATACCTTGGCCTGAAAGCTCTTTAAGAGTAATTAGGAGTCCCATGAAGCAGAAAGCTGCAAAAAGACACCCTGGAGACCTGAAACAGGGAGCAAGAGATCCCAGTTCTACCAAAAGAAAACATAAAGTTCAGGTATACAAACTGATTATTGTACTAAAAAGGAGGCTGAAACCCAACCAGAGCAAAAGTGCAAGTTATCTTAGCTCTTGGATTGCGTTTAGCAACATCTTTTTACCAGGGTGACACATTCTGGATATGAAATAGCAAGAGATTTGACTTAATTTTTGGATCATGTTTCTTCCTATACCTTTCCAGCAACCCTACATACTTCCTAGACTGAACCTTCAGATGACCTAGGCAAGGAGATGCCTAAATTCTGGGTCACTGGTCCAAGCTTTTCTCCAGCAATGTCAGAACTGAAGCACTTGCTGGCACATTGCAAAAGCAGAACTTGGAACATCTAAAAGCATCTGACTTCCAACAGATGCTGACACTGACTGTTCATATGTTCAGCCTCCTTCCACAGCGATTGCCCAGGTGGGGCTCAGAAGATGCACACAGTTTCAGGGATCCGTTTATCTCTTTGGATACACTGACAAAAGTTCCTAATTCCCAACGATAACTCCATCTAACACCCAAAGCACCACATGCAACCTGTTCACGCACTTAAAAATAACTTCAACTATTTTCTCCTCATTGTATTCTGGACAAGAAACAAGCTGGAAATTAATTTTTTTACAGCAACTTACTGTATCTTTTACTACACAAAAATGTATACATAGAGCAGAATGGTTACGTTCAGTAAATCCAGGACAACACTGGAAATATTTTGCATTTCAGCTGGCTTCTCACCTACTCATTTCTATTGTTACCACTTCACCCCGCCTAAAGAGAACTATTCAGATAGATTGAATTGTAAACAAAGTACAATATATGCAAAATTTAACAAATCCATTATCCCAGCAGGTAATGGGGAGGGAGTTTAATAGTATCCCCTTTCTCAGCATTTTTATTATTGTTTTAATACATCTTGCTCTTCTTTGCCCTAATATAGTAGGGTCCTGTTACAGCTCAAAAAAAGATACCTGTGGAATTCAAGCAAACTCATCAAAACAGTAATTGTTACATGATTGAACTCTCTGAAATACTGTTTTACAACACCCTTTTAGCACAGCTTCTACCAGAAATTGTACCACCTTAGTGGATACTGGCTTAAGCTGAGCAACAATGGTGTTTTCTTGGGACCTTTCAGTCCATCAGCCTCAGAGTCCTACTCACTACCTCCTTTTAGTTAGCCATGGAGTGGGAAGAAAACTCTGCCTTGGTCTGCACACTGCCCCTAGAGAAACCTGCACCAGTTTAACAGAAGATTGTTCAGAAACCATCATTCTTTCACCTAAACAAAGTTATTGAGCTCAACAACAACAGACTATTTAACGATGAGATGCATTCCTGCAACAATCCTCCTTTGTCAGACTAAATCGTCTTCTGTATTCATTTTAATGAAACTATGACAAGGTCACATTTCCTCGAAAGATTATTTCAATGAGGAAGAAAAAAAAGAAAATCTATATAGGAGGTTGGAGGAGTTTTCTCCCAAAAATGTTTATCAAGTATGTTTTCCTCAGATGATTAGGGATAATTTCAGTTCCTCTCTGCAGCAAAAGCAACCAGCACCTAATATATCAAAAATAGCGTGACCTGCAGGACCAGGGCAGTGATCCTTCCCCTGTACTCTGCATTGGTGAGGCCACACCTTGAGTACTGTGTTCAGTTTTGGGCCCCTCAGTTCAGAAAGGATATTGAGGTGCTGGAGCGAGTCCAGAGAAGAGCAACAGGGCTGGTGAAGGGACTGGAGCACAAGTCCTATGGGGAGAGGCTGAGGGAGCTGGGGTTGTTTAGCCTGGAGAAGAGGAGGCTCAGAGGTGACCTCATCACTGTCTAGAACTACCTGAAGGGAAGTTATAGCCAGGTGGGGACTGGTGTCTTCTCCCAGGCACTCAGCAATAGGACAAGGGGGCACGGGCTTAAGCTCTGCCCGGGGAAATTTAAGTTGGATATCAGAAAAAAATTCTTTACAGAGAGAGTAATCAGGCATTGGAATGGGCTGCCCAGAGAGGTGGTGGATTCACCACCCCTAGAGATTTTTAAACACAGATTGGACGTGGCGCTGGGTGCCATGATCTAGTAAATGGACTAGAGTTGGACCAAGGGTTGGACTCGATGATCTTGGAGGTCTTTTCCAACCCAATCGATTCTATGATTCTATGATTCTATATGTTTCACTGAACAATTCAGACACTTTAGGTTATCATAATGCAAACAAGCTTTTACCTGTGCTCATGCACAAGATAAGAAAGTTATAATAATGTATTAAAAAAGCTTATCTTTCTGTAAACTATAGAGTAGAATCTTTACAGAGGCTTTAGGCATAGTTAGTCAGTATTTATTAGGATTAGTGAAACAGAATTAAAGAACCCCAAAAAGAAAATAAAAATCCTTCAGTTCTTTGCCAGCAATTTATCCCAGCCAGGTAATGATACATATAAGCCCCAAACAGTCAAAAGAAGCAAATTAAAAAATAACTCATCCCTCTCCATATGTTGGCTCACTAATTGAAATTAAAATTTCAGAGCTTAGCTTAGATAACTTTCATAAAAAGAATACCTAAAACTCAGCACAAATTCCTTTATTTTTTTGTTTGTTTGCTTGGTTGGTTGGTTTTTTAAGCAATCAATACTAGTTACTCCAGATCAATGATCAAGCTTTGTTGCAAACCCTTGAAAGGCCTTTATCTCATCATCAAGGTACTCTTTCTGATCAACATGTCTGGGCCTTGTCCCTGCACAGAGCTAACAAGTTAAGCTCAGCAGTAAAATCACCTTACAGAGCAGCTGAGTAAACAGGGAAAGAAAAAACAAACTATAACTTGTTATTCAGAAAGAAAACACCAAGTAATACACAATAATAAAGTCAACATTCAAGAAATCCATAATAGTAAATCATATTTGATCATTTAACACATTATATACACCTAGTAAAGTTTTTTTATTGTTTTTCTTCAAAATAAAATAAGATATAATTGTATCTATGTATACTGTGTTTTCTTTGTGGAGGCTAAAACCAGAAACAAGCCATTTATTAATCTATTTATTTTCTATTATTTTGTTTTCCCCAACACTCAAATACACTTGGTTAGAAGAAAAAACACATAATTAGGAGTGACATGTGACACCATAAATGGTTTTAGCAATAGGAATTTTCTTGTTACTCTTTGTTACACAACTTGTCTGAATTGTCACAATGAATAATTGATCCTTACCTTAAACAATGCATTTTCCTTCATTTACCGAGAGAAATGTGACCTTCAGAAATAAATAAACTATTCTTTTACAGATGGGATAGCAGACACCAGCAAGCTATTGCCAGTTTCAAAGACAAGGAACCATTCATAACTACAATTCATATTCTGTTCTCATTCTTCTGAAATCTTGGCTCTCCTTTTAGCATCATTTGTAACTGTCTGTATGCTGAAAATAGATACCTAACAGGGTTGCTTAGCCCAAGACCAACTCCATTCATAGATACAGTTTAACTTAAGCAATGTTCCTATTTCAACCCCCCAATCAGAGTAAGTAAATACAATTTTCGGGCCAGTGTTCTCCCCTTTCATAAATTAAATCATAAAACATCTTTTTGATATTATAAAAGCCAAAATTTAACCACCACTTCTCTCAGTCAAAAATTAGCTTTTTAAAACAGCTTACAGTTTAAGTTAAAAAATCATTCCAAAAACAGCACAAAAGTTAAATAAATAAATACGTACAGAACAAAGAAGGAAAAGCATCTCCCAAAGCAGAAAAATACAGTTGTCTCTACAGCAACTAGGGTTAGGGTTAGGGTTAGGACAACAGCTGTCTAGCAGCTCTAGTAGAGATAATCAAAAACTTCTTATAAGGTTTGGGTTTTTGTGTTTTTTTTTTGTTTGTTTGTTTTTTGTTGATAGAATATGTAAAGTCATCCCACTGGAAACTTTTATGAGAGTACAGTTGTTTCAACTTCACTCTAACCCACAGACTCAAGATAGACTTCCTTCTCTTGGACAGAGGAACTAGGACTATTTTAGTGTTCCAGCACTGGCAGGCAAATGACAAAAAATAACCATGGAAAGATACAATCACAGCACTGAATTGCATACAGGATATCCAGATTTAAGTCCTTGGCCTCCTTGCTCTGTGTGTCTCCACATCAGGAAATATCCCAGTCACAGCTCTAGAGAGCTGATCGTTTGCATAAAAATGTGTACAAAATACTTTTACAGTAGGTTCCTAGGAAATATCCTCAGCCTATTTTCAGTTTAAAAAGAACAACTTCCACGTCGTTGAAGAACATTTTAAATCCTAAATTTCAGCATAACAAGGTTTCTCACCCAGCTTCTCCCAAGGAACTGGGGACAGTGGTGTGGGTGATGGACACCCAGCACTCCACTACATTTGGTCTTTAAGAACACCTCTCACTTCTGAAATAAAGAGTTACAATTGATTCTCTCTCAGGTAAAGAGTGTACTGGCAGTAATATGAAGACTATGCATTTAAATGAATTCTCATAATGTCCTTGTACAGACACTGAAATTTCAGTATTTGACTTTTAAATTTTAACATAAATCATATGTTAATTTTCTGTAAATATGAAACAAAACATATCACCCATTCATGACTCAATAACCATACTGCATTGCAGCCATGCTCCAAATCTCATCACAATATATTAAACTACCTTGATAGACTCAACTAATTACAGAACAGAGATTAAAACTTATTTTAAGTCCTAAAACTGTTGTAAAAGGCAACTCAGTGTAGGGCAACTGGGATGAATTGCTGGCAAGTATACTCAATATGAGGAAATACACCCAGTGCTTTCTAATAATTTTCACACAGAAATCATGAGGCATAGTGCCATGTACCACAAACAGTGAGAGAGAGAGAGAGATTCAGAGATGAAAATGCAAAACGTAGCCTATTTGACACAGAAAGTACACTCTGCTCTCCATTCTCCATCTTCCCTTGGGCAAGAAGGTATTTGTCAGGTAACCATCCGGCCAAGCAAACAAAGCTGGTTTTCCTTTGGAAACAGGCCCGGATAAACACCCCTCAAGTCTTCACCTAAAGGAAAGGATTTCGACTTTGCAAGATAACCAGGTGTTTTCCAAGAAAAGGAATGAAAAAGAGCCAGAGACAACATCTTCTAATAAAGTAGCAGCACAAGCACAGGCCATCACACGTGAACACTATCCTAGCATTAAAGATCCAATCTCCAGTCCTAGTTGGTCAGTGTGAAGGTAGGTCCTTTATAGGAAAGACACAATGTGATCCCCAATTCTCAGAACTACCAGCTTTGCCATTCCCCCTCCCTGCATAGTCTGCAGCATATCCTTTTCTTATCTAAATAGGCTTGGTTAAGGACACTCCATTACAGTAACCAATTAAAAACAGAACTTACAGCCATGATAAAATTTTCCATTTCCATTTAGATTTTAAAAAAGGATTTTCTTTTGTTGATAGAACAAGATTAATGCCCTATTTTATTTCACAAAATACCCATGGAAATCTTTCATGTTTGAAATATTAAATATCCACTCTTCATGCATAAATTCATATGCACAGACATACTAAAGAAGGAAACACAAACTAGACATATCATCTCAACTGACCATTTTGGAAGTATTTTTGGATTTTACTCTTTGCCAAGGAAGCCTTAGCATCTAGCCCACTCCAGCTCCTTCCTGGGTGCTAACACATACATTCACTCAACATATACAGAGGAAAACACCAGGGAATTTTTAATCATGGGTTAAAAGAAGAAACTTTTTAAAGCAGTCTAGAGGACAGAACATAAGGAAATTAATTTTTCCAAGTTACTCAGTATTTCAATTTGCTCTGAGGTAGGGAAATTAACTAGCACAGACTTGCTACTGCCTAATTAGCTATGCATGAATAGAATGTCCAAACACCAAAGAAAAGATATGTTACATAAGCATAATAAATTAAATAAATATGTTACATTCCATTCTTTCATCTCATGTAGTTTTTTCCTTATCAAGTAGTGGCAGAAGCAGCTTTATTAGGGACTTTAACTGCATCTTAATTTAAACAAGGTCTAGTGTCGGATAGCTGTGGCTAATGAAAAGACATTATTTAACATTGCATGTGAAAGCTACACAATTAATTCATTCTCACAACATCCGCATGACAAAGATGAAAGTTCACTATCATTTTTCCCTGTTGTATACATTAGGATTGATACAAATAAACCTGCGGAATTTACTTCTCAAAACCACAGTAAAACCTACTTGACAAGAATAAAATTGAGAATTATAGTGCATGGTATACACTTGTAAATGGAAAAGCACCCACACAACTTTCAGCACTACATCTACCTTTGTTTGGACAGCAAATAGGGAAAAGTGAAAAACTCCCATAATATCATAAGAATGTATTAAAAATAAATAAAAGCCATTGATTTAATCTGTGGCCCCAGTGTAGGATTTTATAATCATTATGCAAAACCTAAAAATATTTTCTTATGATGTCACAAAGGGTTCTGCACCCAGCCTCACTCTCTGTTATGGGTTCACCTAGGTGGGCCTAGATTTGGGCCCTGAAGTGTGGACTAGGCCGAAGCTGTCAGCTGACTTGAGCTGGGCTGAGCTAACAGCTGACCTCTTCTAGCCAGTAATTTTGTATTCCATACCACATTATGACATCATCTCCAGGGAAGGAGGAACCAGTGTGGGAGTGGTTAAGGCAGTCGCTTCTCAGCCCTCCTCTTGGGAGGACGCACAATGCTGTCCCAGGGGGGATGGAGAGGACCAGGCCCACCACTGGCTCACAGGGTACCTCAGGAAAGTAAACTGCGTTGTTCTGGGTCTCTCCTTTCTGCTTGGGTTTGTCTCCCTGGGTAATAAGCTTCTTCTTAAGTAATGTGTAGTTAGGACAGTAGAATTTGTGTGTTCGTTAAGAAGTTGAGGTGGGGAACTTGTTGTTGTAGACTTGTGTGAGTGTATATTTGTACTCTCTTCTAATTGTCTCTTTCTTTCTGTGAAAAATATATGTAGATTTAGTATAAATTCAGTTTGAAGTGGTTTTTTTTTCTTTCCCCTCTCTTTTCCTCCCTTTCCCTGGTGTTAGGAGGGAGGCTTTTCTCTCTGTGCTTGGGGGGGTTGGCAGTTGCTTATCTCAAACCAAGACAGTTAATGGTGCGCTGGCCGGGAAACTCGGGAGCGACGGAGGACCTTGGCAGGTGTCCCAGAATCTTAGCAGGCTTCCCGGGAGGATTGTTGTAGAAACATAGATTGATAAGTGCCTTGTTTAAGTACATCCAGAACAGAAAATGTAAACAACTCTCCCTTGCTGTTGAATGCTCGTTTTCACTGTTTCACTGTCTTTGTGAGTTCAAACAGCTCGACTGGTGCCTGCTGTGAATGCAGCCACTGCAGAAAAGAGAGGCCCATGTAAGCTGTTCGTGTGTGGCAAGACACGGCTGTTTGAGTTGAATCCCTGAGGACTCATCATGTGAATGCTGATGTGTCCAGGAGCTGATGAGGAGCATCTCACCTGGACTGGCATGGGGAGGAGGTGTTCCTGGCTTGATGGGCCCATCGTGCCTCAGGCCACCTGCAGGTGGATAAAGTCGAGGGGTGGATTTAACCGTGAACACTATTCTTAAGGTTATCCACAGTTGTGAAGCGTGCTTGCCATTGTGAGACCCCAGTGAATGAGGAAAAGAGGTGCCGCAGAACCCCCTGCAGAGAACCCTACAGATGCGGCGCCCAGAACCAGCGCCCGCAGTGCTGAGCGACCCGCAGGAGCCAGAGCTGTCGCTGGCGGGGCTGCCACCAGGGCTGCGAGCAAGCCATGAGAGGCCATGAGCCGTGAGAGGCTGTGAGCCATGAGAGGCTGCGAGCCATGAGAGGCCGCGAGCCGTGAGAGGCTGCGAGCCAAGCCAGGGCTGCAAGCGAGCCAGGGCTGGCGAGCCGCCGGGGCTGCTCCTGCCTCTGCTGCTTGCTTGTGCTGCTGTCGGGGCTGCTTCCGAGGCTGCCAAAGCTGTTAGGACTGCTGCTAAGGGGGATGGGTCACATGGTGAACTGTAGTACTGCTGTGTGACCGAGGAGAAAGACATGAAGAGAAGCTTGTGTAAGCTGTTGACGTGTGGTGGGACACTGCCGTTTGAGTTGAATCTTTGAAAACCCATCGTGTGAGTGTTGATGTGCCCAAGAGCCGAGCCAATGAAGAACATCACACCCTGGACTGGCTGGGGGAGGGTTGTTCCTGGCTCAGTGGGCCTATGATGCCTCAGACCACCTGTAGGTGGATGAGGCCAAGGGGTGGATCTGACTGTGAACACTATTTTAACCCCGGTGGGAAACTAGAGACTCCTGAAGAGAGGATGGTAACCCTACTGAAAGACATGAACCATCAGATGAGATAACCTGAGTTGACCTGCTTTGTTTCCATCTGAAATATCTACCCCATCCTAATGGACTCTTAGCCACATTATGGAGGGGTGGAAATCAGCCCTGAAACAATAAATGTTTAGGCATGAGAACCTAAGATATGAGTGACATAATATGGTATGGAATAAGGGGTGGAGAATGTTATGGGTTCACCTAGGTGGGCCTAGATTTGGGCCCTGAAGTGTGGACTAGGCCGAAGCTGTCAGCTGACTTGAGCTGGGCTGAGCTAACAGCTGACCTCTTCTAGCCAGTAATTTTGTATTCCATACCACATTATGACATCATCTCCAGGGAAGGAGGAACCAGTGTGGGAGTGGTTAAGGCAGTCGCTTCTCAGCCCTCCTCTTGGGAGGACGCACAATGCTGTCCCAGGGGGGATGGAGAGGACCAGGCCCACCACTGGCTCACAGGGTACCTCAGGAAAGTAAACTGCGTTGTTCTGGGTCTCTCCTTTCTGCTTGGGTTTGTCTCCCTGGGGAATAAGCTTCTTCTTAAGTAATGTGTAGTTAAGATAGTAGAATTTGTGTGTTCGTTAAGAAGTTGAGGTGGGGAACTTGTTGTTGTAGACTTGTGTGAGTGTATATTTGTACTCTCTTCTAATTGTCTCTTTCTTTCTGTGAAAAATATATGTAGATTTAGTATAAATGCAGTTTGAAGTGTTTTTTTTTCTTTCCCCTCTCTTTTCCTCCCTTTCCCTGGTGTTAGGAGGGAGGCTTTTCTCTCTGTGCTTGGGGGGGTTGGCAGTTGCTTATCTCAAACCAAGACACTCTCACTACAAGTTCCAATAACTCACTCACGTACGCACTGTCTGAAAGCACTTACAGGTCCTGCTCATTCCTCCTGAACATACCCATGGGTGGCCAGTGCATTTGCATGCAAATAAAACCCCTCAGTTATTACAAAATATACTGTATGTTGCATTCCTTTAGTTGTGATATGTATTTGCAGTTGTACTTGGCCCTAAAATCCTCGCTTTACTTCCTCTTGAAAATGGGATATGAGAATTATCTAGAAAGTGTATTTCAGTGCAATTAAAATTTATCTTCACTGATAATCCCTTAAATATATTTTTTAAGAGAGTCAGCAATGGCAAAGTAAATATACAAGTTCCATTAGTTTCCAAACAAACTCCTTAGGATGAAAGGAAAATCACATAATACTTTGAGCTGGAAGGGACACACAAGGATCATCAAAGTGTAACCCCTGTCCCTGCACAGGTCAGCCCCAGGAATCACACCATGTGCCTGAAAATGTTGACTCAAAACTTCTTCAACTCTGTCAGGCTTGGTGCTGCTTCCTGGGGACCCTGTTCCAAAAGAAAAAAAAAACAGTGGGATGAAGTTCAATAAGGCCAAGTGCCGGGTCCTGCACTTTGGCCACAACAACCCCCTGCAGTACTACAGGCTGGGCACAGAGTGGCTGGAGAGCAGCCAGGCAGAAAGGGACCTGGGGGTACTAATTGACAGGAAGCTCAACATGAGCCAACAGTGTGCCCAGGTGGCCAAGAAGGCCAATGGGATCCTGGCCTGTATCAAAACTAGCATGGCCAGCAGGACCAGGGCAGTGATCCTTCCCCTGTACTCTGCATTGGTGAGGCCACACGTTGAGTGCTGTGTTCAGTTCTGGGCCCCTCAGTTCAGAAAGGATATTGAGATGCTGGAGCAGGTCAAGAGAAGAGCAACAAGGCTGGTGAAGGGACTGGAGCACAAGTCCTATGGGGAGAGGCTGAGGGAATTGGGAGTGTTTAGCCTGGAGAAGAGGAGGCTCAGAAGTGACCTCAGCACTGTCTATAACTACCTGAAGGGAAGTTATAGCCAGGTGGGGGCTGGTCTCTTCTCCCAGGCACTCAGCAATAGGACAAGGGGGCATGGGCTCAAGCTCTGCCAGGGGAAATTTAAGTTGGATATCAGAAAAAAATTCTTTCCAGAGAGAGTAATCAGACATTGGAATGAGCTGTCCAGAGAAATGGTGGATTCACCATCCCTGGAGGTTTTTAAACTGAGATTGGACATGGCCCTGAGTTCCATGATCTGGTAAACGGACGAGTTGGATCGAGGGTTGGACTGGAGGATCTCGGAGGTCTTTTCCAACCTAATCAATTCTATGATTCAAACCAAACCAAAAAACCAACCAAACCAAAAAAAAAAGGCATCAATTGACACAATATCAGGTAGAGCAGAATCTCGATTTGTGCTAAATAAATCTAATTCCAGCCTATTAAGCAGTGACATGTCTATGAGGACATAACACATATATCTTCACATGTCACAAAGAGCATTGAAGAGAAAGAACCTGAATTCTGGAATCATACTGAACTACTATGAAATCTTGTCACAGTATGCCACAAACTGACATGCTGCACGAAGTTTGAGCTGTGGCTGCAATTACTGGCTGTCTTTGAAAAAGAGCAGCCCCTGCTCAAGTGGAAATATTGATTCCTTAGGGATGACTCTTCCCTCACAGCACTACATTGCTTTGGAGATGGATTATCCAGTAGAGATAGTTTCACAGTAACTGTCACTAAACAAAACTGAGCTAAACTCAGGATCTTGACCACATGGATTAGGACAAGGAGAATCAAAACATTTTTGCCAACAATAACCTCAGTGACATCTCAGAGCATTAATGAAACTGCCAGTAATGCTGGCCAGAAATCTAATCCACTAAAAGCTGATTTCACAGGTTCCTGCTTCTTTTACATTCCAAATTTCCTAGTCAGTATCTAGTAACAGACTGTGGCAGTGCCTAAACTAGAGAGAAAGCAGTTCTGATCTAAGATGGCAATTTCCAAATTCCTAAGAGTTACAGCTGAAAAAAACTATGATTAAATCCTCTTTCATACTTAAATGGCTTTGTCTAAGCTCTGTGTGAACAGTAAGTGAATATACATTATTGCTTATAGGGCATTTCATTAACATATACATACATCAATGTATATAATAGAGTACAAGCCCATAAGTAATATTGTCCTACATAAGAAAAAGGTAAAATTTTACGGAAAAATCATTATCTATACAAACGTTAGTGGCAACTTTACCAAAATAAGAGCAACTGTACGGGGTTCAACCACAGGTCTCCATAACCCACATCTCCATAAATTTGTGCTTTGGGATGATCAGAACAAGCACATAATACTTCTACAAAGTCCCCCAGCATCCAACTACCAAAAGCCAAATCCTATTAAGAATTAAAATACGTAATAACAAGCACTATACAGTGGTGTGCTTACAGGAAATCGAACAGGATAAAAAAATAACTACATGCAATGTTCTCTTAGAGAGAGCATAAACACAGAAGGCAATGACATGGTGTCTGTAGATCTTGCCTTTGCAGCCTCAGAAACCTGGGCTACACCAGTGGCCATCAAGCTACCAGCATAGAGCAGTAAGGGGTAGGCTGGGTAGATGACAGGAGCTCATGTTTCAGCAGAATAGCACTGAGACTAAGCCTTAGGGTGATATGGGGAACTGGAATGTTTGAGAAGTAAAAACACTTTTGGAAAGATAATAAAATTGTTACAACAACATTGGCTTTTAACTCCAAACTATTTCAATTACCTTCTGGTGGTGGGGGAGGGAAATCCTCTGTGTCCATCCTAATGTATCCACTGCAGCTTTAGCAGACTGTAAAACCCTGCAAAAATGAAAGGAACATGTTTTGTAGATGAACATAATTTCCAAATGTTGAGACACTCCTTTTCACTTTGGCCAAGCTCATATCTATTAGCTAATGCCATTATGGAAGAGAAGAAATGTGCCTGGCTTCTGCTTCAATATGAATACAGTCCAAACTTTTATGTGTACAGCCCTCAGAATTGGAGCCAATTCTTTTAATGACCTCAGTAAGCCAGCTGACGAAAGACGAAGTTTTTAAACCATTCAGTACTCTGCAGCTCCCATTGTGACTATCACAAGCAGATTACTAAAACATGTTATTTCCATGTTTGGAGCACATACTCTGTTTCAAAATCTTGAAGAAGGGCTAAGAATAAAAATTCAAGGAAGCTACTCAGTTTTGATGATACTTTTCTCCATCTGGCAATCAAAAATAACAAGTTCTAATTATACACTTTGTACACAGCTTCTTTGATTTTTTTATTCCTCCCCAATCTTAAAAATTCTACTTGAGCCCCTTTACTTCCACCTTTCCTGAGAAGAATGAAGTACCAGTGAGCAGATTCCTGAGCACCTTTTCTTTCCTCCTTTTTTCTCAAACGGCATCAATCTCATGTTTTAAGAAAAAGAATAACCTTACAAAGCATTCCCTTACTTCAGTCCTGAATACCTGGGAGAGAGCAAAGCCCAGAATCCATGAGTTCTTTTCCTTCCCTCTCCATAACACTGTTTAATAGTGACATTCCAGTATCATCTAGAAGGAAAATCCATTGTGCTAAGCAATGCATATACTCTGCCCCCAAACCATTTTCACACTAACTCAAAAGACAGCATGCCAAAAAGACAGATTTTAGAGCAAGGCTGAGGAGGAAAAGTGAATTTCCAAAAGCCTCACAAGACAGTGGAAGAGTTAATGCTGAATTTTCTCTCCTACTGTTGAGTAGCCCATAGATGTTAAACTGAAGAAGCTACCACTTCTGCTGGCAATTGCACACAAAACAGATGGAGCCCTTGGAAAGTCTCCACAGCCCAAGTATGAAAAGAGTAAGCTGAAGGAGACAGTGAAATTCAAGGTACAGTGGAGAAATAATAAACTAAATGGATCAAGATGCAGAGGTCAAATGAATCATCAGTGACAGAAGAAGTGGCAGTGAATGAAAGAAGATGCTTCAAAAAAGGATCCAGCCCAAAATTTACCTCCCTAACATTAGGTATGCAAGGGCAAATCATCAGGACAGATGTATCAAAAAGTGTAACAGCTCTGGTAGAATAAGATCCTATTGTGATGAAACAGTAAATGTAAGTTGTTATGAATTAAGCATACAAAATTCTCTTTTAAAGTCTCTTAAGCTTTGGTAATTCCTAATCGAGTCCTGAATAAAATCAAGTGGCAGAGCTAAGGCTCCGAAATGATTCACCCATGTACACAACATCTGTCCATATCAGAGAAAAAGTTCCATTATTTACTTTCACTATACAGTGCCCCTTCTAAAGCCTCTCTACAATTTCTATCAGCAGAGCTCCAAGGCGTGTTCCTGCTTATAAATGTCTGGTATGCATCTTGCCACACCAAAACTGGCAGTCAGAATGAGTGATAGTTACAGTTTGAAAAAAAAAAAAAAAGGTGTTTTCTTTATTCTTTTAAAGCTACATCTAACTGGAGCATAGGTTTTCAAGTGTGAAACATAATAACCAGCAAATCTCTGAAAGTGAGACTCAGCACCTTTTCCAAATGCATCTTTAAGAGTAGCTACAAGGCTTTGAGAATGTTTTGGGTTTTTTAAATTTAAACATATGATGCAAGTTTTTAGGCATCTATGAAAGTTAACTTCAACACTGTTTTTTTTAAAACCAATTTCTTCCTCACAACCAAATATGAAGAAGACACAGAGCTGAGCTATGGAACTTTATTCTCATTTTGATCTAGCTCACAGTAACATGCTTCAAATTACACAAGAATTGTGTCAAGGAAGGACACAGACCCAGTGTTAGAGTTCTAGTCACTGACCTGCTTGCTCCTATCTGAACAGTGCAGTTATTCACAAGAAGAAAGATACACTGTCTCACTTAAGAATGCCTCAGAGGTTGATTTATACATTGCATTAATTCATCTTGAAGTTCCACATATTTTCTCTATTTTTTCAATGCCGAGAAAAACCCTGCAGCAGCAAAGAGCACTTGTGTATTATACATGCCATCAATACTCTCCACAAAATTAAAATAATTGTCATGTTATGTAGCAGACACACGTTTACGAACAATCTCTAATAGGACCATATTTTAAAGAGAAGTTTTTCACTCTTCTATTGAGAGGCAGCAGAACTAATTCAAGTTAAAGATGTTTAAATCAAGATTAAGGCAGATGATTTTATTGATTAGCAGCATATGATATATTTGCACTTGTAGCTCATGTGTTTTCCCCATTGATTCTGCTGCTAACAGAGTTACACAGAACAGAGCTGAACAGGTGCATTCAGATAATAACCATGGAAATCACAGATCAAATTAACCTGAAAGGGACTTCTGAATGTTCCTTCATACACTCAAGACTGGTGTTTTTAAAATTAAATCAGGTTACTCAGGGCCTTTATCCCTCCAAGTTATGAAACCCCATGAAGGTGGAGGTTTTACCATCTCCCAGAGCTTTCTGCTCCTGTGCTTAACCAGCCACTCCAGGAAGAGATTTTCTCATATGCCCATCTGGAATTACCCTTGCAGCCATTGCCTCTCACTGTCCTGCTGTGCACCTCTGAAAAAAGTCTGGCTCCATCTTCTTTCTAACTCCACCTTGGGAAGCAAAGGACTGCAATTCAATCCCTCCCAGTCCTTTCTTCTCAAAAAGAGGCAAACCCAGTTCCCTCAGCCTCTTCTGACCTGTTCCCACTCCTGACCACAGCAGTGGCCTTCACTGGACTTGCTCCAGTTTGCCAGTCCCTCACTTTTACTGGGGCCCCACACTGAACACTGAATTCTAGATGCAATAACAAGACCACTGACTAGATGGAACTTGGTTTAACATAAAATAATATAAAAAATGTAACAGCTAAATGCTTTTAAGACAGAGTAATACAATTTTGTTCTGAAAGTATTTAAAAACTGCCAATAAAAAAAATTCCCTATTAAACATGAAACACGTATGCTAATATATTCATGTGTATTCCATTACAAAATTATGAATCTGAATAACTGAACAACTTCCTTGGCCTACTGGACATGACACCGAGGTTATAAAAATATGGAGCTTTTCCCCCCATATAAAACTGATTTCATAAACATGATATAACCTCTATTTAATGACTCAAACTGCACCCTTGCAGGCTCCACAGCAATCACAGAAACATTGGGACAGAAAGAAGCTACTGAAGTTACCTCACCCAGAGTCCCACTGGCATCCAGATGCGTGACCAATTCACCTGACTCAGTGCTAATCACCTCCTTTAATTCAGATGTAGAGGGTAGAGGTAGCAGTGACCGTGTGGACCACAGTGGTGATCTACAGATTGCCTCCTTTCCCTCTCTTCCCCTACATTTACCCTGTGTGTCCAGTGTACATCAGGTGCAGAGAGAGAGAGAGACCAAGAATCTCCTGGACATTTTTATCAAAAGCAGCTGACCCTCTCTGGTCAAAACATCGGCCCACACTTCCCATGTCTGTTTCCTGATGTTTTTATCTGGTTCTTTCCTATGAAACTGTTAGGAGGAACATGTAATTCTTACTCTTATTCACAGACTCAAACAGGAAAGATAGCTTTTCAATCTTTTAACACAGTTTACCTGCCCACTTGTAACTGAACCAGTCCATCTAGGCAAACCCCAATTATTCCAAGCCTAGGAGACTACTTCTGTTAAAAAACTGCTACTTATAGCAGGGTAGCATGCTTTCATTCCAGGTGTTTAGATAGTAACTTTCTAAGTTTGGCATTAAAAATAAGGACTAATCATATTAAATGCACGAATTTTGAAAGAAAAAGAAAAGCATATCCTTTATTATACTGCAATATATTCAGTTCCTCACTAAATTTCTAAATTTTAAATTGCTACATAGGAAAAAAAAATAATTAAACTGCCATATTAATATCAGATGGTCCTGGGCAATGTTTCTGATGCAGAGAAGCCCCACACAGTCCAAGCACTCAGATTTCCAATGGTACTCACACAAGAAACCAGAAGTGTCCAAGTATGAAATGATCCCCAAGGACAGCTCCCAGCATTTACTTCAGTTTTTCCACCAAGAACGCTCACCTTTGACCATGGTACTGAAGGTACCTTGGAAAGCTGGTACGGAAGGAAGTGGGAGCCTCTGATGTTCCACAGCAGACCTCGTAGCCCAGAGGGCTAATGCCTGCATAATCCATAAGACTGAAATTCTGATTTCACTGCAAATGGCAGTTTCAGCAAAGGAAACAAAGGCACCTTTATACTTGCCCAAAGACTACAGAAGAATGTCAGCATTCCTCTCTGTGACTCAGTCTCCCCTTCTCCTAACCTCTTGTAATTCCTTCTGCCTCCAGGACTAGGTTTCTCAGCTATGTCTGTACATCACAGTTTGTTCAATGATTTCCTCTCATTGTGGGATAAACAACAGACCATCAGTTCTCAGCTACAGGACTACAAATACTGATCAACATCTGTATTTCCACTTCAACAGAACTATTTTCCATAAGTTATTACTTGTGCAGAGGTCAGTAGGTAACAGAAACAGGACCAACACAAACTCTGCCAAACTATGAGGCAGTGCAGCATTCCAGTCTGGGGACACAGTATCTACACACTGAGCTCCCAAGGGCACACGTGCTGCCAAGTGTTTTCAGCTCTACCACTCTAAGATGACTGACATACCTTCTCCTTAGGGTGTGTGCATTGTAACTGCAGCAACATCAGGACTCTTCATTCTTAACACTGAAGAGAGAATGAGCCAATGAGCATTATATAATCACAAACAGAACCTGAATCAAGGACACACAAGAAAACTCTGCTACACAGAAACCCCAAAAAATGATAGTACAGTTTGTTCTCCATACAAGTTATTCCTAAGAAACACAGAATGTAGATTTCTTTCCAGAGGTGTCTACAGTGGGTATGATTGAAGCAGGCATTCATATTATGACAGCTTCCCATCACATGTTGTAAGCCACAGAAGAAATCTGTATCAAGACTGGATCATTATTTCTTTTAAAGTATATTTGGTTTTATTAATAGCTAACAGTCCTATTCTATACAAGTTTCCTTCTTAAATTTATCATAGAAAATTATCCAAATCATGGACAATTGAATAATAAAGGAAGTACACAGGTTTAGGTAGAAAATTAATATGAAGCTCACTTCCTTGTTCAGTTAAAGTTGGGGGAAATTCTATTACCTGCAGCAATTCAAACAAGGTCAGATCTGCAGAGATGCACATTTTTCAGAATGTAGAGAAAATCCATTTCCCCAAAATCTAGTTGGCTTCTTTTTCTGTTACCCTCTTACACCAAGCAGCATCCCACTCCAAGCCAGAACAACCCAATAGCAGCAAGCCCTGAACAAGAAGCAATCTACAGAGACACCTGAAAAGCATGGCTGAACACTGGGTTTCTAGTCTTTTTAAAGGCTATTATTTACAACATTTCTTCATCTAGAGTGCATTCCTGCTTAGTACATCATCTAGAAGAAGGGAAAGAAGAAAGCAAAGATTGCATTTGTAGATTTGTGCAAGGGATCCTGATCACAGTGCAATGAGAAAGAACTATTAAACTTTTGATATTTATGTTCTTTTCCTCTACAGATTATTATTGCAAGGCAAAGTACAGAACCACTGCCTGACAGACTCACTCAGATTGGTAGGAGGTCATGTAGTCCAACCTGCTGCTCAAAGCCAGGTCAGCTACCAAGTGAGTCCAGGCTGCTTTACCTCCTGAGATACTGAAAATCTCAGGAGATAAAGTATTGTGTGATTTTTCTCTCATCCCAAGAAGTTTGACTGGAAACTAATGGAACTTGTATATTTTTTTACTTTGCCATTGCTGAATCTCTTAAAAAAAGCATATTAAAGGGATTATCAGTGAAGATAAATTTTAATTGCACTAAAACACACTTTAGTTTACTTCTCACTTTTCTAAAGACAGACTGCACTACCTTGCCAGGCATCCTGTTGTCTTGCTTGCTTTGTTGTCTTAGAAAAAAACATTGCCCTTAAATCCAGTTAGAAGCACCCTTACTTTAGTTATGACCATAGCTTGCTGTTCTGTCACCTTACTGGCAGCTTGCCATCAGGCCCCCACGAGGCATCTCTTCTCCAGGCTGAACAAGCCCAGCTCCCTTAGACTCTGCTCCGAGGCAGTGCTACCACTCCCTGACATTGTGGCAGCCATGTGACGAACTTGCTCAGTTTCATCCACATCTCTCTTGTATGAGGGCAGGGTGGGGTGTGGACACACAACTGGACGCAGTTCTCCAGGTGTGACCTGACAAGTGCTGAGTGAAGAGGAGTCCTTCCCTCAGAGAAGACATTCCTTCCGAGGGGCACAACCTTGCCCTCATCATTGTTGAATTCCACCGAGTTCCTGCCAGCCAGCTCCTCCAACCTGCCCACATCCTCTGAATGACAACCCAGATCTCAAGGACATCCATCTCCCACCCCTTTTCTCCAGTTTGGTGTCACATACAAACTTCATGAGCAAGGGCTGGTGGATTTCCACGTCATGCATAACATTACAAAGGACACATCCCATGGCAGACAGCTGGGGCACTCCACTGGTTACCAACCTCAAGTTATAAACAATTAGTCATCTCTAATAGCAACCATTCCACAAGGTTTCCACCTGTCTAGTAGCACACCCACCCAGATTACAATGACATTTTGCAAAAGACCTTGCTGAACCCAACACGAGCATGTGGTTTTACTAAGCTCAGTAGGAATATACCTCATTTACAAATACAAAAGCTATGACCTACAGAATTTTAAGGAATGAGAAAAGTATGGATAAAAACTTATTGAAACTAGGGAAGGGAAGATGTTTCTGAACATGTATATAAGACACCTGACTTTTAGTGAATAAGCCTTGCTTCTGTCTTTTGTCCTGGCAACTGTTTGAATACCCAAAGGAAGAAGACAGGCATCTCCCCAGGTCTTGGAGGCCATCCTGGAGGTCAGGAGTACAAATAAATGGCAAGAATCTGAAGAATTAAAAGTGAGCATTGGCATCACATGCTTTAAGTCAAGACAGATTTGATTTGTTTTGTTCCGTGCCACACAAACTACAGGACTGTGCTACTGGGTCAACACAGTGATCTTCCATGTCGCACATGCAAGCAAAATAAAAATATATCAATAGTAAGAGCATTTTTCATTTGCTTTATAACTTGATTGCAATCAAGTAACTTCATCTGGAAAACCAATTTTATTTCTGCAACCTCCTTTTTAAAACTTAATTCAAATTAGTCCCTTTCTACACTGAATATCAAATACTACCTTAATTGGAAATATCCTCATCAACATTTCTATTTTTAAGTCAGAGAAGATCCTCACATACTACAACACTTCAATAGTGATATAAACCTGCACAGGGTTTAGTGCCATACATATTAATATACATGTAATTAGAATTATTATACAGAGACTGTAGAAATGTTTATTAAAAAATGCACCAAAATAACACTTACTCTAGTGATTCTGCTCAGCCTCACATGTAAAATACCATCTTGTACTGTATTGTTGTATGGCCAGACTTCGTGAACGAAGATTTGGGAAGGGCTCTCCCCGTGTGGGTGTGCCCTTACAGCCTGTGCAGTGGATTTTTTAGGTGAGGCACAGAGTGTGCAGAACTGGCCCCACCGTGTAAGTCCTAAAGGTCCATCTGCCACGGCCGAGCGAGCTTGGACAGTGACAGTGAAGTCCTTGGGACTGTCACAGCACCCGGTACTAACTGGGGCTGACTCTGCTGAGCATCCGAGATCTGATGGGATTGGATGGCAGGGAGGCATTGAACTGCCAGAGGACGGTCCCTACTGAGACTCGAACTCAGGACCTTGGGATTCAGAGTCCAGAGTGCTTTCCTTTACACCACGGGACTGCCAAAATACCATCTTAGCTTCGAAAAACAAAACAAAACTAAAAGTGGCATAAACGTTTTTTTATGGATACAGTCAACAAAGCATTTTTCCCCTCCAACTGCATTTCAGTGACACATCCACCACAAAAGCAGAAAGTCCTGTTCACAATTGCATTAAAATCATGCATTCTAGTTTTACAAGGCATATGTTGTCTTTCAAGATACTGATGACAACTAATGAAGAATTCCACCAAGTTCTTTCCAATGATACAAGTGAAAGAATACACTGAAATGAATATTCAGTTACTACTGCTACATGCAAACTAAGTTCTGACAGAGACACTTTTACTAAACATTTTCAGTTCTTTGGGTACTACTGTTCTTGGAAAAATAACTATGTTGTTTCTCATTGAGGACAACCCATTACATCTGACCATTGCAAAAGCATCCAATTGAACAAATTTATTTCACCCTATGAATAAAGTTATATAAAGAATATAAATACAGAGTCTTATTTCTGAGTTTCAAAAATATTTGGAGCAAAATATGGAAATTCATTTCTAATAACAAAGCCATAATGCATGCTCTAGAAAAACAACACAACTTTATTTTCTTTTTATAACATCAAAATTTATTCACATAAATCAGAAATCACACAATGCAACTGTAAAATCATCAATTACAGTATAAAAGAAAAATAGTAATAGCACATGCAAAGAACAGCCCTTGTCTTCAAAAACCATATAATGGAAGATAGTTTCCCATGGAAGTGTAAGTTGTGTATCTGGTCCTAACATCAGCAGTCTCCGCTCTTTCCTTCATTTGCAAATGATCTAGTAGAACTCTTTCTTCTCAACCTTCTACAGTTTGAAAGAGAAGGTTTTAAAACTCAAAAGTCAGTCCATGGTTTGCAACAATATAAATATTATGTATAATATTCTAAAAGAACACTGAGGATGAGTCAGTGAGTGCTGTAAAAAGGTGAAAAACACAAAGACAAGAGACATAAGTTCAAGACACACTGTGATCCTAGTAGGAAATCTAGATATTGTCCACTTCCCAATAACTTACTATCCCACCTTAGAGATGAAGAAATAATGTTTACTCTCCTTCCTGAAGTTTCTGAGATGTATATTCTGTATCTCTAAGGAAAAAATATTCATATGATTTCTGCAATTTTTAAATGCATTTCAAGAAAAAAAAGAGATTACAGGACAAAACCAAGAGTGAATGTTTGACCTTGAGATTGGATCCTAATAGTTCACATTCATGGTTCAGTCCCAAGTAACAAGTATTCTACAGTACAGTAAGTCACTGAAACAGATTTTCCCAAGATAATGCCCCTATTCAGCAGCACGTAAGTAGAACAATTTATTTTGCTCTGCTTAACTGCTTCACCCACGCATTTGACATTAAGCTTCAGTCTTCCTGACTGAGCAGTGAACATGTAGGACATGAATCGATGTGCAGTTATGCATCGCTTCCCACAGTCTTGCTGATTCAGGCATTTCAGAATAAAATATGAATCAAGTTTTTGATCTAAAAACACAAGTTTGAAAACATATTTTTCAAATCTTTTTTAGCATTACTTGTCATCACCCCTTTAAAAACAAGTCATACTTTTACATGCTGCTGGTTTCAAAATAATCCAAAGTATTTTGGATTCTTTACTGTAAGAAAATGTCCAAGTGATTTAAATCTCAAAAGACATTAGTAAGTCAGCAGTTTCCTTCCATGGATATGTGACAGAACTTGAGTCACTGAGATTCTCCTCTCTGCAAACCACATATGCACACATACAATGACATTACTGAGAAAGATTTGAAAAAAAAAACACAGAAAGAATATTAAGACATAGTTCTATAGGTCCATAATGAGAATTCTGTTTTACCTTGCTCTTGTGCCTCCCCTCCTTATTATAAACAGCACTACCCCTTCATAACATACCTGCAGGCTACTTAAGTAATTCTGAGGCTTCAGTGCATGAATCCCTGATAATTTTCAAGCATCCAGGCTTGTAGCTTTTCCACTCATTAAAAATACTTCTAGATTCAGAAATTAATTTATCAATATTAATTTCCCACTAACAGAAGCAATAACAAGAATGACTTTGTATGAATAGGAATGGGAAAAGATATTTGCAATGAATGATTATTTTAACAAAATGTGATCTTGGATATGAAAAATGCCTCCCTCACATGTAGAATATACACAAAATGAAAGACTAATTCATAACACTATTAATGAAGCCTCATTTATTGCTTCACTGTAACATACAAAATATTTAAAAAGTAGGACCCACTGAACAACTGCATTCACAGTGTGTAACTCCAAAGAAGTTTCTCTAAAATACAACTGCTGCAACAGATATCCCACAAGAAGTATCCAAGGATAGCCTGGAAATGCACTTGCAGCTCAAAAAAAGCTTCAGACAGCTGAACTTATAGCAAGATTGCGTTAGAATACCTTTAAATTTAGAGGCGATAGGACAACTCCATGAGATCCTTTCTATAATTCTAAACTAAAACTGTAAAATGGAAATACATAATTAAAGGAAAAAAGGGAAACAGAAGACACTTTACATAAGCATTAAGAATTACTAAAAAAAGATGAGGAAAATAAGTGCTACACACTGCTCATTTCTCCATCACATACGAAATTAAGAGCAGTATAGTACTACAGATAAACTGGCTACAGCTCTGCACAATACATAAAGTTCAATCTCAAAGTCTGAATCAAAACTGCTCCTCCTTCTCGACTGCAGATTTTGCTTCCTGGCTTCTTCAGAAATAGACTGAAGTTTACAAATTTTCTACAACAGATTCTAAAAATAATTTCTACTTTATATAGAAGCAGTTGATAGACTTCCTGTTTTACAAATGAGTAATGTGCTATTCCCAGTTGCATTAAATCCCATTAACAATTATGAAGTTTGACAATAGCCTGTCAACTTTTAGACCTGATTGTTTTCCTTCAAATGTTTATAAACTATCCAAGGATTTCTAAACAGCTCAGAATCAACTGAAGTACTCCTTCGGTGCTTTTTTCATAGAATCATAGAATGGTTTGGGTTGGAAGAGACCTTAAAGATCATCTAGTTCCAACTCCCCTGCCACGCAGGGGTCAGGGACATTTTCCACAAGAGCAGGTTGCTCACAGCCCCATCCAGCCCAGCCTGGCAAGATGAAGCTTGTTGCACAGTATTCTATGCTATGCTCGTCTACCAACTCATGAAACTACAGCCTATAGGGTCAGAGAGAACTCCTGGGCATAGGGAAAGGGAAGCAACTTCCTCTCCAGTACTTTGGCATGCTCACCCCTGGCTTGTCAGAGCCAATAGCACAAGCTTTGCACATTTGGCCTCCACGTCTTGGAGCTGCGATTCCAGCCCGCACACACCTGTCTTGTGACACTGGGACTCCTCTCCATAGCCTGTGGTGCATGAACTTCTGAAGTCCAATCCAGAGGATCCTGCTGGTTCCAGGCACTCAGCAGGAGATCACAGACAGCACATTTCTCAAGCATCTGTCTGCTTCTGTGGTCCCTTCTCCCACCACATCCATCTGTGGGTATCAGACACAGAAGTCCCACGCCACTGGACACCCAGTGCCATCACAAGACACCTGTCATCCCTTACACAGGAGGTCACATCACACATACAATGCCAAAGATAAGCTAAGAAATCCAGAGAATAATATTATAAAAATCCTGAAATTTCACTGTAAAGCCTTCAGAAGTATCAGATTTCAAGGTAGTGTCTACAGAACTACTGTTCATAACCAGATAAACATATGTAACTAGTTCATGGACTACTGAGCCAGAGGGTGAAAAAAAAAGACAAGATGGATTAAACAAAGCAAGTCAGACAGATTATCAAGATCAAACAGATCACCCAAGTGAAAAGAATGAAGGGCCCATTGAAGAAAACAGCTGAACAGCCAGAACCCTTGCCTGAATAATGGGCTTGAACTTGTAGGCTCCCAATGTGTCCTGTGTTCAGGCAATAAATCTGTGTCTCCCAAGCAACAGAAAATTCAAAAACTGTAATACTTCAATTCTACTGCAGAACAGAAATGAAGAAAACAGAAGCTCAGAATGCTCAATGGGGTTCACCAAGCATAGTGGAAAAGTTTATTTTCTTTAGAATAAAAGTAGCCACTAATTAACACATGCTGGTATAACCTTACTGTATTTATTTATCAAGAAAGAGCTTTTAAGCAATCTTTATTTATTTCTTGAGTCACGCAAAAAAACCCAAACAAACAAAAACAAACCAACCAACCAACCAACCAAAAATAAACAAAAAACCCTCCACACAAACCCTACACTTTTGATGCTAATAGTTAAATTGCATGACTGAAGAAAAAGATACTCTTTACATTGCAACTAAACACCTTCAAATCTATCAGCACAAGGTTAAAGTCATAATATTAGCAGCTTTGGGAAATAAATAAACAAACGATTAAAAAAGGATCTAATATGTAAATAAAAGAGGGCAGAACTTAAAATGGAACAAATCGTTTCAGTCAAAAATACAAGCACATCTTCAAGGCCTTTAAAATAAGACTCTGCTGTGGGCAAATTATTAATAGCTGCTTTTCCAAGCACCTGGTACTATCTACTGACACAGCCTGCTTGCTCACTTGCTCAGGTGAATGACTGGGCAATCTCTGAAAGCTGTTCTTGCCGTACCCTGTAAGCACAGAGCATCCTGCAAAAACTACAGTCAGGGATCACCACAACCAACTATGTAACTTCTCCAATAGTTGCACCGTGAATTACAAAGAAACCAAGGACAATTTTAAAACCTCATTGGAAAAAATAGATAAAAGCACAGTTGTTATTGTAAGGAAGTACATTTTCATTCGTGTCAAGAAAGACAATTTAATTGCAGATACCAACTGAGAAAATGTGGTCAACACCAGCTTGGAAAAAGACAAGCTTTGAAAGAAACTCCAGCACTCTCGGGAGGCTGATTTTCCACAGCCTTGTTCGTACCTGATGGGGAGGGCAGGGAGCAGGAGCTGGCGGCGTACACGCGAGAAACCCCCGCGAAAACCTCGGGGAAGAACCTTCGCCGCAGTTCAAGAGCGAGAAGTCCGGACAAGGCGCGGATGCGTTTTGGGGACCCCTCGCCCCCTCGCTCGGGCAAAACCTGCGCAATGACAGACCTGACGGCCGGTTTTGCCTCCCCTCCCCGCGGTGCTGCCTCCCCGGCCCCGCAGCCTCAGCCAGGCAGCCCCGGCCCCCGCGGGGCGTCTCCGCACCGCACACCGAGCCCACCTCCCAGGACCAAACTTTCCGTGACTAACACCGGAGCGAGACCCCGGACCGGAGCGAACACCCACCTCCTCCGGCGCGGCCGGAGCCGCCGCCCGGCACGGCCCGCTCCGCTCCGCTGCGCCGGGGCCGCGGCGGCTGCCCCGCTGCCCGGACACGTCACTGCCCCGCCGCGGAGCTCTCTCCAGCCGCCGAGCGGAGCTCCTGAGCGCCGGCGGGACCCGCCCGGCCCGGCCCGGCCCCGCCTCGCCGCGGCCCCCGCTGCCGTCACCGCCCGCCCGGGGCCGCCGTGCCCGGCCCCCGCCCTGCGGCCCCGCCGGCTCCCGGTTGGCGCAGCCGGGCGGGCCGGGGCGGGCAGCCCGTGTTCCCCCGGCCCCGCCGCATTCCTGCCGCCGCACGTGACACCGCCCGGGCCGGGAGCGCATCCCGGGCCCTGCGGGAGGGGGCGGCCCCAGGGGGTCGGGGTAACGGAGGACAGCGGAGCTGTTCCGGGAGGGCAGCCGGTCCCTGGTGCGGCACTGGGCACACGAGTGACGGCACTTCTGCTCGCCTCCGCCTCATGCTCACGGATGCCGCCTGAGCACGCCAGGGTGCACACTGGGCCATGGCGCTATTTTGGAATTTAATCTCATTTATCACTTCAAACGCTATTTTCAAAATTAAAGACTGACTGGAGACTCTGTCACCTCACACCGAACCTTTTCGCTCTTTCCCCATCTTTCTCGTGTGATGGTTCTCACTGAGCATCACTGCAGACCACCGACCAAGCCAACCACACGGCCACCCAAAGCCTGTGCCACACAAGCATGGAATCCTTATCCTGGTGTTATAGGCACCAAGGCATTAGCTAGATAAATCAACGTTTATTTTATTTTATAAGGAGAAAAAAAGGTTAATAGCATTTATTAAAAAAAGAGGTAGTGATTTTATTAAGTGATTTCAGCATCCAGCTCCGTAGGCCTTAGCCTCAGTAACTGCAGCGTCCAGCTCTGTAGGCCTTAGCCTCAGTGACTGCAGCGTCCAGCTCTGTAGGCCTTAGCCTCAGTGATTACAGCTCTTTGTGAAGGCAAGGAGAGGAGCAACACAGTGCTTGCAGGATAGCAGAGCACCGGGTGACCCAGGAGACCAGCTCCAAAAGGTTCACATTTGGCTCTCGTCCAGGGCTCTGCTTATATTCACTTTCTCTGGCGTAGGCCACGCCCCCTTTGCGCAGGCGCAGTTTCCATGTGTTACATAACAGTTTCGTCAGCACTTTTCGTTTGCGCAGGCTCAGTTCTGTTCGTTGTAACAGTAGCAGTCCTCAACCAGGTCCGGCCGTGTTTCGCAATACCCCCGCCTCATGGCGCCCAGGAGTGGGGGGGTTTCCATGTGGCTATACAGTCGGGGGTACTTGGCAAACTGCAGGCTTTAGCATGATGTCCTGTTTGGTCGTACACAGCAGGAAGGGTTACAATGCTGCACGTTCAGACGGGGGTCGGCTCGTGCCGAGCCGGCGCCTGCTGGTATGCTTGGTCGCAGGCTCCCCACGCTGGTTCAGCTTTTAGCATGGTCGGCGGGGACTTCCCCGGTGGGGCTGCTTTTTGTCCGGCTGCGTGGCTAGCTGGAGCCAGGTGTGGGGGCTGCACGGCCTTCCTTTGGGGGGAGGGGAACTGGCGGGGAGCTTGGCAGGGCTTGCGCTGTGGGTGACCGTGGTACTGGGATCCCCGGGGGCGCTCCGTGGGACCCGGCCCCCAGCGACACGGCTGGCAGGCGCACCGGCAGGACATGGAGACAGCCAGGGCCCCCCAGCGCGGCTGGCGTGGGAGTCGAGACCGACCGGGGCCGCAGGGGAAAAGAGAAAAACTGGTAGCTTTGAGTTTTGGGTGTTTTGGGAGTGAAACTGGGCATGTATGGCCAGGAAAGGCTTGTACTGGGAAAGATGGAGGGGCTGAGAGGAAGTGGGGGTTTTTCCCGGGTGCTGGCTTAGGAGGGGAACGAGGCGAACCGGGGGGGTTTGCAGGGCACGGGTCTTCCCCGGAGATTCAGTGGGGGGGTTTGGAGAAGAAGGGAATTCTTAGGGCTAGAAACGGTAAAAAAGGCAAGGAGGTATTTTTCTTAGCAGGGCGAAACTGTTTGGGGCTAGATAAACCTGTAGGGGAAAGAGGGGGGGGAAGGCACCGGGCTGAGAGATATCGAAACTGGGGCCTCGTTCCTTTTCTCTACAGATAGTACCTTACATTCCTTGTTAAGCACCGAGCCATTCTCTGATAAGGCGTTGCTGAGAAGCTGTCTTTCTGGTTATCTCCGAGTTTTCAGGCATATTTAATTTTACATTTAAAACAAAATTAAAAATACTATTTGATTTGGTTTCTAGCAAATTAATTAATTCATCTATTACAATCCCCCCTTTTTGTTTTTCTACCAATTATTAATTTGCTGATCAAACCTAGCTATTGTTTCTCGTGCTGCTTGTAAAGTTGGGTCTTCTTGTAACAGATGTTCACTAGCAACAACATCTGCTTCTTTTAATGTCATTAAGTGAGCAGCTTCTAATCGAGACTTAACTAAATTAATTATTTTGTTTAAAATACAAGGTCCGAAAGTTAACACTAATAATAACACTACTAGGGGACCTGCTATAGTGGATATTATAGTGGTTAGCCAGGGAGACTGGTTAAACCACCATTTTTGTTGTATTTCTCTTTCTCGTTTTCTTTTTTCAATCCCTTCTCTTACTTTGGCTAAAGAATCTTTGACTATTCCAGTATAATCAGCATAAAAGCAACATTCTTCTTTTAAGGCCGCACATAACCCACCTTGTTGTAAAAATAATAAATTTAGCCCTCTTCTGTTTTGTAGGACTACTTCAGACAGTGATGTCAGGGATTTTTCTAAATTTGAAATTGACGTTTCTATTCTTTCTAAGTCTTCATCTACTGCAGCTCTAAGAGATGAAAGTCCTTGGTTTTGCTGTGCAAGGGAGGCTATACCAGTTCCTGCCCCTACAACTCCTAATCCTAAAAGGGTGGCTATAGTTATGGCTGTGAAAGGTTCTCGTTTAACAATATTATGGTTTTCTTTTACCCAATAATCGTACATTTCATTTTCTGGATGGTACAGTACTCGGGGAATTATTCTTACTTGGATACAATAATCTTTGGATGCATTGAATACTTTAAGAGATATACAAGGAGTTAAACCTATTTTTGAACAAATCCACCATCCTCCTTTTGGAGGAATGACCCAGTATTTGTTGACTTTGTTTAGTCTCTTTTCATGTACACTGCAAAGCTCTTTCTTTGATGTAGGTATTTTCCCTATACAGCGTCCTTTCCCCCTTACATATTGCATTGGGATTTTTGCTCGTCTTTCTTCCCATTTACATTGCTTAGGGGCTACTCTTTCATTCAGGCTAAAGTCCAGGTCTAATCCAATAGCTTCGTAAAAAGGGGGTTTGTCATCATAACAGAGCCAACAGGCTGAGGTCATATTGGGGTTTGTATAATTTAGGGCCTGATAGGAGGCCTGTATTATTTTCCATAGTGGATTTGTTTCATTTTCTGTGATAGTTTCCTCTGATGTTTTAGGAGCACGCTTAGTACGATTTAATAGGGTTGGTTTAATTGTTTGATTAGGACTTACTGTAGGTGCCTTTGGTGTGTTAAGTATTTGTTTAGGACCTACTGCCTTTGCAACTACTACTTCTTCTTTTTTTATTACTATTATTTCTCCTTGATCTTTACCAGATTCCCAGTATCTCACACCCCAAGTTTTTCCTATTTTCCACCCAAAATCTTCTGGAGAAGTGACATTAAGGTATAGGTACTTGCAATTACCAAGGGTATTTATTTTTCGCCTTTCTAAGACCATGTTGTAAATTGGGGGTTTACAGCCAGCTGGCCCCCATCCAACTTTTAGGAATTTATCCGTAGTTGGGGGTTCCCAAGCTGCAGCTATAGTAACACAATCCCAGTGAGCGCAATAATATTCATCAGGAAGATTGCAGTATCCTTTCCCAGGATTGGAACTTGGGCAGAAGTAATAAGGCTTTTTCTTTACACATTGGTCTGTGGGTATTAGATTACAAAGTGAGGCAGTGAAACTTGGGGATCCGGGTGTAACTATTTGTTGGATAACATAAGAATCTTTTCTTCTGACCAAGGTCCAATTATAGGGTTGATGAGGATTTTCCCCACTTACTAGATTTATCCCCATAAAAATTAATGGCCATTTTGCCTTACTTGTTTTTACAACTGCTAACAAAATTGCCGTTATTACCCATGGTCTAAGAGATGATGGTGGAATTATAAGGTCATTTCGAGCATAATTATTACCACAATGCAGTTCTATACCCCAAAACTCCGGTTCATATTGTTTTGAGTGGGGGAAAGACTGTTTTGGACTTACAAGGCATTTTACTGCACCTTCTGTCTGGTGGCACAGGGCATTTGTTGGATTTCCAACAAGGCTAGCCATTAACAGTCCCCACAGTAATACACCTCTGCCTCCTCCGTCTACTCGGTTGCATCGAGCAACGGGGTTTATCATCTTCTCGGCAGCAAGTGTAGTCTTCAGGGGATCTTTAGCTTAGCTCGTTTTACTTTACTTGGTATGTGCCTCAGTTGTTTTTTATTTCTTGCCTTTCTTAAGTCACAGCTTATCCTCACCACTTTTTTAGTGATATTTTTCGGAGTTTTTTTATCTTTTATCTTTTATAAAAACCTCCCACAATTTATCAGATTGAAATTTTTGTATTCTCCCACTGTTACCCTTAATTTTAAGTTTTTGAACTTTAACTTTGTTTTTGATTATATTACTCCTAGAAAAAAAAACTTCTTCAGGAGTATTCTCGTAATGACTGTGCACCCACCACCTCTCTTGACCTTACTTTTATAGCATACAAATGGATAATAATTACAATTTGCATTTACACAATGTACAGTTATAGATCAGCTTATTCGTTCTTTTTTTCGTAAAGTCAGTTTTAAGTCCTTTGAGTTATTCACCACTTCCCATTGCTGATCATGGATTGGTCCTTTGATTCTACTGGCATGAGTCCATCCTCTTTCTGCTGTCCGGACTGCAGTGTCTGTGGTAAGTAGAACAAGAAAGGGTCCTTCCCAGCGAGGGGTTAAGGATGTTTCTTTCCAAGTCTTTATTAGCACTTTATCTCCAGGCTGTATCTTATGTATAGATACATCTAAGGGTGGTCTTTGGACTACCAATCCTTTTTTCTCTAACTTTTTCTTTCTTTTCATTAATTCTACTACATATTCTTGCAACAGTTTTTCTTCTACTTTTGGGTGTTCAATTGGGACTCCAAAGTCATATGGCATTCCATACAGCATTTCAAAGGGGGATATTCCGATATCTGTACGGGGTTGAGTTCTTATATTTAACAGAGCTAAAGGCAGACATTTTACCCAATTCATTTTGGTTTCAATCATTAGTTTTGTTAAATGCTTTTTAATTTCTCCATTCATCCTTTCCACTCTTCCAGAACTTTGAGGATGCCAAGGAGTATGATATTCCCATTTAATTCCAAAAGGTTCTAATGCCTCTTTAATAATTTTGGAGGTAAAATGTGGCCCTCGGTCTGAGTCTATTACTGTTATGACTCCATACCGGGGAATAATTTCTTCCAATAATATTTTAACCACTGTTTTGGCAGTTGCTCGAGCTACAGGAAAAGCTTCTACAAAGTGGGTAAGGTGATCTACTAAAACTAAGAGATAATGGTATCTTCCCACTTTAGGTAGTTCAGTAAAATCGGCTTGTAGCCTTTCAAATGGTCTTTTAGCTAATTCCCTCCCACCTTGTACCTTTTCTCTTAATTGTTGTTTATTTACTTTTTGACAGGTCAAACATTCTCCAACAATTTGTTTGGCAATGTTATAAGTTCCTATACTTATATATTTGGTTTCAAATTGATCTACTAATGCTTGTACTCCCCAATGAGTTTGTCGATGGAATTCTCTCATAATCCTTTGAGTTAGCCCTTTGGGAAGGATTTCCCTCCCATCTGGTAGCAGCCACTTGTTATCTTTTTCTACTGCTCCCACTTGCTGCAATTTTTCTTTTTCCCGATTAGTGAAACTTTTGGTTATTTCGATTTTGCTGCTATTTATTTCTTGTGCTTTTATCATCAGTAATGCAGCTCGCTTTGCTTCTTCATCAGCTAGATTGTTTCCCCTTATCTTAGGAGATAGCCCTTTTTGGTGTCCTCTTACGTGTACCACAGCTATTTGATTGGGCAGTCTTAAGGCCTTTAGGGTTTCTTTAATTAGTGTTTCATGTATTAGGCCTTTTCCCTGGGTATTTATTAACCCTCGCTCTTCCCATATTTTCCCAAATGTGTGCACAATCCCATATGCATATTTTGAATCAGTAAAAATTGTCCCTGTTTTGTTTTTCAATAGCTGAAGAGCTCTTAAGAGAGCATATAGCTCACAAGCTTGGGCCGACCAGGTCTTATCCAAGGGCCCAGATTCTTTAATTTCAAACGTTTTTCCATCAACTATAGCGTACCCTGATTTGCGTTGCCCATTTACTACTCTAGAAGATCCATCTGTATATAATTTTTCTCCATCAGGTAATTCTTCTTCTTCTAAATCTTCTCTAATTTTAGTTTGAGACTCGATTACTTGAATACAATCATGTGACAATTTTTCTAAGGGTTCTCCATATAGAAATTGAGCTGGGTTTTGAAGGCTGGTTACTTCTAGTTCCAATTTGGGAGAATGGATTAAAATGCTTTCATATTTTAACAACCTACTATCTGTTAGCCATTTCTCAGCTTTTTGTTGTAATATTCCGCGTATATTATGAGGGGTATATATCTTTAATTCTGCACCAAAGGTTATTTTTTTGGCTTCTTCTGCTAGAAGAGCAGTGGCCACAATAGCCTGTAGGCAAGTGGGCCACCCTCTACTGACAGGATCTAGTATTTTGGAAAAATACCCCACTGGCTTTTTCTTTCCAGCCCACTCTTGGGTTAAAACTCCATACGCGGTCCCATTTTCTGTATTTACAAATAGGAAAAAAGGTCTCTTTATGTCTGGTAGGCTTAATACAGGTGCATTTACCAGATCTGCTTTTAATTCTTCTAATTGACTTTCATCTTTTGGACTCCACTTTAATAGTCCATCAAGAGTTAGTTTTTCATATAAAAACTTTACTTTGCTACTGTAATTTTCAATCCATTGTCTGCAATATCCTAATAATCCCAAAAGTTGCCTAATTTGTCTTTTATTTGTGGGGGCTTGCAGGGATAGAATTCCATTAACTCGATCGGGGTCTAGTCTTTTATGTCCCTTACTAAGCCAGTGTCCTAAATATTTGACTTCTTCTTCTGTGAATTGTAGTTTAGATTTTGAAACTTTTAATCCCTTAGAACCCAGAAAGTTTAGCAACCTGATAGTTTCTTTGCGAACTTGATTTTGGTCTTCTCCAGCTATTAACAGATCATCTACATATTGTATTAAGGTAACACTTTTGCTAACACAAAAAGATTCTAATAAGCATTCTAGAGCTTGCCCGAATAAATTGGGAGATTCCGTAAACCCTTGGGGTAACACGGTCCACCTTAGTTGTTGTTTACGGTGGGTGTTGGGATTTTCCCACTCGAAAGCAAAGTAATTCCGGCTTTCTTCCTTTAGAGGACAAGCCCAAAAGGCATCTTTCAAATCTACAACGCTATACCATTTGTAATCGGGGGAAAGTTGGCTTAATAAAGTATAAGGATTAGCCACCACTGGGAATCGGGTAATGGTTCTTTTATTGACCTCTCTTAGGTCTTGGACAAGCCTGTATGACCCATCAGGCTTCCGTACTGGTAAAATTGGAGTATTATGAGGTGACATACAGGGTTCCAATAATCCTTGTTTTATCAACCTTTCGATTATAGGTTGTAAACCCTGTTTACCCTCTTGTGAAATAGGGTATTGTCTGATTCTTATTGCCTCTTCAGGATTTTTAATGGTTACTTCGAGAGGCTTTATGTCCAATTTTCCTACAGAGTCTGGGGTGTACCAGACTCCAGGATCTATTTCTCTCTCATCTTCTACAGTGAGAGAGTATAATTTAACTTTTAACTTTTGGTTCTCCACTTCCAAATTTATCCCTAATTCAATCATTAAATCCCTTCCCAAAAGATTGTATTCGGCTTCTGGGACCAATAGAAATGACCCTACTCCAATCTTGGAGGGGGCCTCTATTTCTACTTCCTTTAGTACGGGGACCTTAAAGGGTTCCCCTTTTGCTCCAATTACATATATATTCTCCGAGGATGGTGAACACCCTCGGGGCACTTGTTGGACAGTTGATCTTTCTGCCCCGGAGTCTACTAGAAACTCCATTTCTTCTTGCTGGGGACCTAGTTTTAATTTTATCAAGGGCTCTGTTCCTTTTAGGGTCCCCAGCACATAGAGCCCCTGACCCCTCTAATCTTCTTTAAATGCTGCTTCATCTTGTATGCGTTTTCTACAGTTCCTCTTCAGATGCCCCTTCTTCTGACAGTAAAAACATTCAATATTTTTCAAGTCTTTTCGCTCTTTTTGGTCTCTCTTGTCATTTCCATCTACTCGTTGGGGTATCCCACCCTTTTTACCATTATTAATTTCACGTTGCCCTTCTCTAACTGCTGCAACTAAAATTCTTGCTTGCTTCTTTTGACTTTCTTCATCTCGCCTCACATAAACCTTCTGAGCCTCCCGCAAAAGTTCATCTAATCCTTTTTCTTGCCAATCATCTACTTTCTCTAACTTCCTTCGTATGTCTACCCAGGACTTGGCCACAAACTGGGTCTTTAATAAGGCCTGTCCCACTGGGGTGTCTGGGTCTAAACCAGAATAAAGCTGTAAGCTTTTTCTTAGTCTTTCTAACCATTCTGTGGGGCTTTCATCTTTCTTTTGGTGTTCACTAAAAGCTTTGTTGATGTTTTGTCCTCTGGGGACGGATTCTCTAATACCTTGGACAATAATATCCCTCAGATCTGCCATGTGTGTCCGGTCTCCTGGGTCTTGATTATTCCAGTTAGGCCGCTGTAAAGGCCATTTAGTATCTGCGGCTGGGCCATTTTGATGTCTTGTATCCCAATTTCTCATTCCAGCCCTTCGAATCATTTCTCTTTCTTCTACTGTGAATAATATTCTTAAAATAGATTGTATTTCATCCCACGTATATAAATTGGGACCCAGGAATTGGTCTAACCTTTCGGACACACCAAGTGGATCCTCTAACAAATTTCCCATTTCCTTTTTAAATTCTCTTACGTCCCCTGAATTTAAGGGAATTGACACAAATCCCACCCCTGGTTGGGGACCTCCCATAGCTGTTTCTCTTAAGGGATATAATTTATTTTCTGATCGCCCCCTTCTCCCAGTCTGACTTCTGGTAACTCTTCTAGCTGGTTCCGGGGACTGTGATGGTGAGGGTGTTGGGGAATCCTCAGAGTCCGTTAAAGGATCTGGCTGAGGAGCAGTAGGTACTGCAATGGGTGCAGGGATTGGAGCAGGGGGAGGAGGGACATAGGGAGGAGGAGATAGCGGGAGTTCCTCAATTTTCAAATGCTTTTTCTTAGTTTCTTTTTTCTCTTTAAGTGGATATAGATATGTCTTGGTTTCTGGTCTTACCCATAAGCTTGCATACTCACTTTCTTCAGGATTAAAAGGTATTTTGGTTTTAACATACTCATTTAATGCGTTACATAGGCAGTCTTCAAATGTCCCAAATATAGGCCAATAAAGACTGTCTCTTCGGATTTGTCTACCTCCCCATACTTTCATACAATAATTTACCATCTTTTCTCTATTCTTTCCCTGGTTAGAGGGCCAACTATCCCAACAGGTCATCATGAGCCCTAAGGGGCTATCAGGGGGTATATCCGGGAACTTTACTTCAAACCCTCCCATGGGATCAGAAAATTTACTCTTTTTCTGTCCCATCTTCCAAAGTGCCTTCACACACACACACTCTCGTTTCCTCTCGTTCGTGGCCCACGCTCTCGCGAGCAATGGGAACCGCACTACGTAGAGAGTCCGCACTCACTTGGTTCTGTAAGAACCTCTCATTCACTGCACTCCAGGAAACCCTTCCCCAACCGAACAGAATCGTACTATACTTACTCGTCCTTGGGTCTCTTTGTTCGGGCAGTGCGCACTGAATTACGGGGTCCTTTATGGCCAAACCGACACCTGACTGCAGTCCGTTCTGTTGCTCTTTCTACTTGCCCTCTAGGTTCGGGTGTCCAGGGTCTTGTTCCGTAGAATCTGCGTCCAGGACCGTCTGTTTGGGATGACGGGAGCGCTCTTCCTGTCGACGATCCACGTCCAAGGCCTTTGGATCCGAGCCGCGACACCAGAATTGTTATAGGCACCAAGGCATTAGCTAGATAAATCAACGTTTATTTTATTTTATAAGGAGAAAAAAAGGTTAATAGCATTTATTAAAAAAAGAGGTAGTGATTTTATTAAGTGATTTCAGCATCCAGCTCCGTAGGCCTTAGCCTCAGTAACTGCAGCGTCCAGCTCTGTAGGCCTTAGCCTCAGTGACTGCAGCGTCCAGCTCTGTAGGCCTTAGCCTCAGTGATTACAGCTCTTTGTGAAGGCAAGGAGAGGAGCAACACAGTGCTTGCAGGATAGCAGAGCACCGGGTGACCCAGGAGACCAGCTCCAAAAGGTTCACATTTGGCTCTCGTCCAGGGCTCTGCTTATATTCACTTTCTCTGGCGTAGGCCACGCCCCCTTTGCGCAGGCGCAGTTTCCATGTGTTACATAACAGTTTCGTCAGCACTTTTCGTTTGCGCAGGCTCAGTTCTGTTCGTTGTAACAGTAGCAGTCCTCAACCAGGTCCGGCCGTGTTTCGCAATACCCCCGCCTCATGGCGCCCAGGAGTGGGGGGGTTTCCATGTGGCTATACAGTCGGGGGTACTTGGCAAACTGCAGGCTTTAGCATGATGTCCTGTTTGGTCGTACACAGCAGGAAGGGTTACAATGCTGCACGTTCAGACGGGGGTCGGCTCGTGCCGAGCCGGCGCCTGCTGGTATGCTTGGTCGCAGGCTCCCCACGCTGGTTCAGCTTTTAGCATGGTCGGCGGGGACTTCCCCGGTGGGGCTGCTTTTTGTCCGGCTGCGTGGCTAGCTGGAGCCAGGTGTGGGGGCTGCACGGCCTTCCTTTGGGGGGAGGGGAACTGGCGGGGAGCTTGGCAGGGCTTGCGCTGTGGGTGACCGTGGTACTGGGATCCCCGGGGGCGCTCCGTGGGACCCGGCCCCCAGCGACACGGCTGGCAGGCGCACCGGCAGGACATGGAGACAGCCAGGGCCCCCCAGCGCGGCTGGCGTGGGAGTCGAGACCGACCGGGGCCGCAGGGGAAAAGAGAAAAACTGGTAGCTTTGAGTTTTGGGTGTTTTGGGAGTGAAACTGGGCATGTATGGCCAGGAAAGGCTTGTACTGGGAAAGATGGAGGGGCTGAGAGGAAGTGGGGGTTTTTCCCGGGTGCTGGCTTAGGAGGGGAACGAGGCGAACCGGGGGGGTTTGCAGGGCACGGGTCTTCCCCGGAGATTCAGTGGGGGGGTTTGGAGAAGAAGGGAATTCTTAGGGCTAGAAACGGTAAAAAAGGCAAGGAGGTATTTTTCTTAGCAGGGCGAAACTGTTTGGGGCTAGATAAACCTGTAGGGGAAAGAGGGGGGGGAAGGCACCGGGCTGAGAGATATCGAAACTGGGGCCTCGTTCCTTTTCTCTACAGATAGTACCTTACATTCCTTGTTAAGCACCGAGCCATTCTCTGATAAGGCGTTGCTGAGAAGCTGTCTTTCTGGTTATCTCCGAGTTTTCAGGCATATTTAATTTTACATTTAAAACAAAATTAAAAATACTATTTGATTTGGTTTCTAGCAAATTAATTAATTCATCTATTACAATGGGAGTAAGGCCAAGGACATGTACATTCAGGACTGAACGTGCCCCTTCCTTAAAATAAAAAACAAAACCTTTACAAGATACAATTATTTTGAAAATGTGTATCTAAACAACATATCCATGTACACATATCAGTCATACTTTGATGAAAATAATGCTCTTACATACATTGTAAGTTCCTAAGTACATTCGAAGTCATTACAACTATGTAATATTGTTAAACATTTTTTGAAATATTTTTTAAGTTTTAAGAATGAAAACTTCGCTCTAAATGCTGTTCCAAGATCCATACATCATCCAGCAATGATCCTTCGCTATTTAAATGCACCAGTGTTACAGCTAGTAATAAAATACACCCAGCTATAGTAAATTCATTATCTCTACATGAAAATGTTAGTAGTAAATGGTGGCATTTGATAATTGACTAATGCACATTTTTCCTACATTTTTCCTTTACCTATAGTTCGACAACATACATTTGCAATTATTCATGTCTTCATATGGGTTCAGACAATCTGAATTACAAATTAAGTATTTAAAAGTATTACTTTCAAAAAATGTTTCCATTTTCACAAAGTTATTTTTTTTATTGCAGTTCATCATGGTATGAACTCAAAATAGTTCTCACATAGCTCTATAAGTTCTGTGTAAGAAAGAAAAATGAGAAAATTGGGCCACATGTAAGAGTTAACGCCAGGAATACCATTAGGGCATTCAGTTCAGGTTCCAGCAGAGACACCACTTTATCCTGTAGCTTCTGAAATTTTTTAAATATGTTGCATTTCATTTACAGCCAGCTATCATTTCAGGAACTGAAACAACAGGGAATCAATCTTTGGCAAACTGTTTAAGAAGTGCTTATCATTTAGAGATCATGTTAAAGAACAGGGACATCCCTAGACCAAGTACAATGAGCTCAATTCTGTAATTAAAAATACCATCTACTAGCAATATCCTTCTCCTTTTGGCAGTCACTATTCTCTCCTTCATAATTATCTTTCACTGTTAGAGAGACAAAATTCTAATTGTTCCTGGAGTTCTTATGTGAACTCTTTTGATCTTAGACAACCGTTTCTTTGATTCTGGTGACCATATGCAAATAACCTTCTCTAATTCAAACAAAAGGTCACTGTGGAAACCTTGTTTGACAAATCCAACAATAGTAGATCAACTTATGAAAAAGGAAAACTGATTTCCAAAATAACTTGTACTTTCTTACTATTTTCTAAGGCAATATCCTATTAGAAGCAATGATTATCACCCTAGGCATTGCAATCACAAATTCATTTTTTATCCACCCATAATTAGTTGTCAATAATTAGAATACAGATAATTGCTGTCTCCACATGATGCATGTTATTACCAGATTCTAAGAAACTGATGTTTAAATTGATTTTCCTGGTTATGCTTGCATGGGGCCTCACCAGAATTTACTTACTCTCATTGCTGATTACTGGTGCTTCAGCAAAGATACCTCTCATCCTCAAGCTACTATACATATGTCAGCTACTCCATACATCCACACCAGTAGATGTACTGGGCATCTTAAGGACACCATCAACACTGGGCAGCATCCTGGCCCTATGTGACACAACACTGTGAAGATGGGGCCCCATTTTTCCATCTCCATGGAAATTGGCATGGTTGAATGTAAACCTAAATTTACAACACCTAAGGATATATGACACCATTCCTATGGTTTTCTTTCCAAAATATTGCCTGAAATCTGAACAAGGTAACTAAAACTTAGGTTACCAAGTTCCCCTGCAAAGTTGGACTTCTGTTTCACAGTTGATGTAGCTGATGTAACTTTTTCCTAGGGAGTATTTATCCCTTGGAAATTCAGAAATTGTTTCTTTTGTTGTTCTCAGGAGTTGCCCATGAAGACAGTGTGTCATCTGCTTACTGTAATCTCTCAGAAACCACACAAAGCCAGGACGTCCAACAACCTTGCTTAACTTGAGCATGTACAGAACTCATGCTAGAGCCTTGTAAAGTTATGGGTCCCCTTCTGCTTCCCTTGCCAAACCAGACTGAGTGACAATACTTTTTAAATTTATATATACATACATATATATATATATACACACACAGATACATAATTTTTTAAAAAGGCAAATCATGCACTTTTCTCAAATTCAAACTATTACATCAAAAGTAACCCTTGGTTTTATAAAAGCATTGCTTAGTCATATTCTAATACTACCTACTGCTGATTTGTCTTCCAGGTCTCTCTGAACCACCAGCACCACTACTGGGGAGACAGTTTGTCAATTCTGAGCATAACAGTACAGTCTAACCTGACAACTGAATTTTATAATACTATGATCTTTTACCAGCACTACAATTTCTTTCTGTGCTGGTTTAAAGGTAAATCAGCAGGAGAAATGAACCCAACTCAAAAGGAGATTACAAGTCAGAGTTACAATTTAATAAAAAGATCACAATAAATACAATGATACATACAAAAATTGGGTTTAACCCACAAAAGAACAGATGCATAACCCAGTACCCTGGGGCACAAACAGAATGGTGTTCTTTAGCCCTTGTACTGAGCGTCACGTGGTCCCCCCTAAATGTAAAGTACAAGGAAAGCCTGTCGGTGAGGATGATGATTGCAGACTTGTTGAGAGTGGCAGTCACAGTCCTATCGAGGTTCTGGTTCTCCTCTGGATCCGACAAGTGATACGCCAAGTCCCAAAACCCGAAGATTATATATGCTCAGGTTCAGGTGGGAATGCCCAGTACCTCCCCCAGTGCGAGGAGTTTCACAGTGAGTGATTTAACTCTGTGAGTCATGGGATATTTTTGGAATCCTTGATGGCTCATTAGCAGACATGACCCCTCAGGCTGTGAAGGTGCAAGTAAATCCCTGGAGAGGACTTATTGAGGCTGACTTATTGGTGCGAAGACAGGAATACTTCCCTATCTCATAGGGTCCTTTAACACCCAGCTTGTAACCTGAGGTGTCAGGTGTGCCCTGGGCAGCTGCTGCAAATGATCCATTATTAGCAGTTCATGAGAAATTACTTTGAGGGTGTAGAATACACAGTTTTGCTTACGCCCATACAGTGATAAACTGGTCCTGGCCACTGTAACTTGGACACTTTCAATGAGGTAATTTTATTTCAGTTCTTTCCTTCTTTTACAAGGAGTCTTTGCAAGTCAAATTCTCAGACTACCAATTCAGACTGAATTTCTCCTCAGCAGAGCCCTTGTTATCATGGACGTGACTGATAGTACAGCCAATGCCATAACTTCTTGTGGTGGGTTGATCTTAGCCAGCAGAAAGACCCCAATTCAGCTGCTCTCTCACTCCCCCTCATCAACAGGATGATGGGGGAAAATACGATGGAAACCTTGTAGGTCAAAATGAACACAGGAAGATTCCTTAGCAACTACTGCAATGGGCCAAATAGACTTAACTTGGGGAAATTCCATTTATTGCCAATTAAGAGTGGGATGGTGAGAAACAAAGATAAATGTAAAAATACCTCCCTCCTCCACTCCCCCTTCTTTACCAGGCTCAACATCACTCCTCCATTCCCAACTCCTTGGCCTTTCCCACCCTGAGGAGCACAGTGGGATGGGAAAGGGACGGGAACTGGGGTTGTGGTCAGTCTGTAACACCTTCTTCCTGTACTTCTCATGTTTTTCACCTGCTTTAGTGTGGGTCTTTCCCTCAAGCGGCAGTCTTTCAGGATAAACCTGCTCCTTTGAGGGCTCATTCATGAGCCACAGGGGAATCTGTGCTCTGGCGCCTGGAACAGCTTCTCCCCCTCCTTCTTCACTGATCTGAGTGCTCTCAAGACTATCTCACTTCCTGTCCTTTTCACTTTTGTGCAGCGTTTTTGCCCTTTCTTGCATAAGTTTCTCCCAGGGTGTGTCCACCTCAGCTGTGGGCTCGGAGTGCCTTGTTGTGGGTGGGTTGGAGGCAGCTGGAACTGGCTGTGCCCAGCACGGGACAGCCCTGGCTGCCCTGCATAGAGCCCTCCTGCAGCCCCCACTGACCACACATGGGCACTGTACAGTCATATGCACAAGTTGTTTCTATTACTTCACTGTGCTCGGATAGCTCTGTTCCATCCTGAAGCTGAGGAAGGGAAAAACTTGAGGGAATTTCCTCTCACTGGAGGACCACTAAGCACTGAGTTTGTACAACCCCGAAAGACAAGTGCGGTAGGGACAGAAAGGAGGTACTAATGTAATACAAGATGCTGAGAAGACTTTACATGAAATACTATGGACAACTCTAAGCTGCCAACATTCAATGAAAAGGAATTCAAGTCGGGAAAGTGACAAAGAGTATTAGGATGGCTAGGAAAATAAAAGAGCAGATTGATTTGTACTCATGAATATGCAAACGAGTCTCCAGGGGTAAAAAATTATTATGTAAGATAAAAAGGCAATGATAATACAAGAATAAATTACTTTAAATTAGAACAGACTTTAGGCTCTTTCAGCCTTGGGCAATACATTGCTTGGGAATTTTGATGTGCTAAAAAAATATTCCTTAACCATAGCTTCAACCACTGTCACAGTGATACTTTATAGTGATACAGTGGTGAGAAAAAAACGTAAGAGCTACAGCATCGGACAAATTACACATTCAATGTCCAACACCAATCTAGCATCACTGTACAATGTAACAACCAGTCCCAGCTACCTCATCCCAAAGCCTCCTAGGTTGTTTTTTTTTATCTATTTCTTATGACTCCTAAGCAAGTCTACTGCTGCTTTACAGGATACACTTTCTTCCTGTAAATATAACCCACAAAACAAGATGAACAAGCTCTTGTTACATGCTCTATGCAAATCTCCATGCAAAATCACTCTATGTACTTTTGCAGTTTGCCTGCATGGCTGTTTTTTAAGGTATTGTAGTTATCATCTTAATTTATGCTTAGAAGATCTTGACAGCAGAACTGCAAGTCCAGAAATGTCAGAAAGTCAACCTTCTACCTTCTACAAAATTAGTCCTTTCTCAAGTGTATTTTGTTCCCTGCCTGATGCAAGTCCCATGCTTAAATTTCAGTGAGTGCAACTTTGGGGTTAAAATACAGTGTTCACATGGTAAACTGCTTTTGGCAGCAGAAGCAGTAAGGCAGGAGAGGGAAGTTGCAGCTCGTTATGGCAATATACAAGTCAGGCAGAGTGAGCACCTGGAGCTGCCACAATCAATTACCAGTACTAAAACCTCACAAGTCTTTACAGTAAGTGTCTGGTGACATATTGGTGAAAACAGTCAGCTCATACAGGACACTAATGTGAGCCAAGGAGTCAAGGAAGCAGAGGCAGCTAGAATGATATGAGGAAGCAAATATTTCAGACCAGAAGTAATGCATCTGATAAAGCTAGTATTAAATTTCCACCCTCTGCTCAGGTCATATCTCCAAGGACTCAGAAGTGACCCTTAGCTGACTCATCAGAGCACACACACAATAGCAGCAAGCAATGGCACAGCCAATTTCCTTGCTTTCTGCTTATTTGTGGACATATGAGCAGGTGCTTCTCCTTTCAAGCTCAGCCTGTCTGCCACCTTGAACTAAGAACAAGGACAGCCATGTTGTTGCAGGTTTGTAGCATCTTTGTCATTCCACCTCATTCATCACTGTTCTGCTTGGGGAAAACAGGAAGGCACAATGTAATGAAAAAAGACTTGTTCCTGCTCTGTGACACCATCACTAACAGTGCACGCCAATTAGTCAATTAGATCCAGAGCACGAAGCATCTCTTCCAACACAGGAAAGCCATCTTGGGGCTGCCAACTACAGTAGCAGGCATAATTTACTTAATTAATGACCACTGCTTGTATTGGTTTTGTTCCAAGTTAAGCACCAGTGCCATGACACAAGATTAGAAGATTGTAATTGCTGAGTAACACTGTCCACATAAGTGTGCTCCAATACTTTTTGGGAAATATGGTGAGAACTACTAAGTACAGTATGTTTACCTTTTAATTGAAAAATCTGAATAGCAAAATATTAATAACATTTAAATTCATTTTACAGATCCTTTACCAAAAAAAGGACTTTATTCATACAAACACTTATTATGCATTGTTCTTCTCATCCCAGTCTGTACCCACACACATTCCAGTTAGTGGAGCTATACACATGAATGTCTTGCTTTAGCTTCAATTAATCTTGGGGACTTCACTGCAGAGGCACCCAGCCAGTTGCTGGCACAGTGCATTCTTATAATTAAAGTGCCAGTAATGACACTGTGTTCCTTCAACTCACCAAGTATAAAAAGCATCAGGAATTAAGTCCTGCAAAGCAGCATGCAAGACATACACTTTCAGTGCTTAGAATTTTATTATTTTGCAATAAGACGAGGTTTTAGTGATTGTTTGGGTTTATGTTCATTGGGGCTTTTTGTTGTTTATCTAAGGCAGCTTATACTAAACCATGGCATGCCATGTGGTACCAAATGAAGTGTCTTCACAGCTACAGCCTAATACAAAAATGGATCACACACTTCAAATACACAAGCCAGAAGGGTTATTCCCAAGAGATGTTTTTATAACAGTTTTTAATACATATTTACATATATCACAGCTTCTAGTGTTCTAAACAAGGGAATAATAGGTTACATGCCAGAGAAGGTACCTTAGTTTACAAGGTTTTATAGCTATTTCTATGTATATGACATTTGAATATACCTTTGTCAAGTTTAACTGAACACTTCAAAATAAACAATTTTTTTAGTGCATGCATTGCAAAAACTGCTTAAGCTACAAATAGCTAGTAAAACATAATAGGCATTATTTAATCAATAAATGAAACTCACAGTAGACAGATATTCAATAAAATACTTTTATTTATGTACATAGTATAAAGATGCTGTACCATTCAATAGATTTTATGTTGTATAAGAGCAGACTTGAGTTTGCTCAACACTTCTAAATTCATTTAAGTGTGAGTCTCCCTGAGGTTAAAAAAATGTTCCTTATAACTGTACATCACATCAATATTTAATCAATGTTACCAAGAAAACACAAAAAATCCTGAAAGATTTGGACATGGGTGTTTAGTGGAAGATGGGCCTGACAGGATATGCTGAAAACTACTAGACAAAAATATTGGTGTGGTAATGTGATGGCTGCAAGATTGTGACCAGTACTGGAAGTAAATATTATAGAAAAACTGGTGGGCTGGGGGAGAAATGATGACAACTTTTTGAAAAAAACATACATGACAGGACACAGATGGAGGAAAACACAAACCGTGATTTAGGAATGTTGGATAAGGACAGCAAGAACCAGATGCCTAGCCAAGGTGTCTTAGACATTTTTCTTAAAAAAACCCCAAACCAAACAACTGCCCTCACCCCCATCATAGTTTGTTGGTTTGGGTTGTTTGGTTGGTTTTTTTTTTGAAAAGCTTGAAATACCATTCCTTCCGTTAAGTTTGTTCAACAAGAAATAAGAACCAAGTCCCTAACAGTCACCTTGGCAAACAAAAAATTAATCCAAAATCATGTTATGCAAGAGTTTTCCAAACCCCAGCAGCACACCCTGTGACCTTATCCACCCATTACTAAAGCTGACAGTAGATTTTTCTACATGGGATTGTGGACAAGGCCATAAAAGAGACAAAATGGGACTGGGATTAGTTTCACATCAACAAAATTTCCAAACAAGTTATGGCAAGTCTACCTTTGGGCTGAAAAGCAATACTTAGTTGTAAGAGTGATTAAACACCAAATCCCTCAGTTCAAGATTTTTTTCAGGTCTGTTGCAGAGCAGTAAGACAGTCATCCACAATGAGAAAATTCTCCTGAAGGAAGCAGCCAAAAGGCAGTGAAGAATCTCAATCACAGAATGGTTTGGAGTGGAAGGAACTATAACCTAGTTCTGATCCTTCTGCCATGGATAGGGATGCTACCCATTAGACCAGGTTGTTCAATGTCCCATCCAACCTGGCCTTGAACACATTTTCAGGGATGGAGCATCCACAGATTCTCTGGGCAACCAGTTCCAGTGTCTCACCACACTCATAGTGAAGAATTGCATCCTAGTATCTAATCTAAATCTCACCTCTTTCTGTTTAAAACCATTACCCTTCTCTGATCCCTATATGCCCTTGTAAAAAGTCCTTTTATATTTGAATATAAAAAAAGAGGCTCTGTGTAACAGATCTGGTAACTCCAACTCCAAGCCATCAAGGTGAAGAAGAAAGGTTGTCTGTATTTTTTTCATGTTGTATTTCTAGCTCAACTGTAAAATCCCCTCAAACCAACATAAATGAGTGCTGTTACTTGCCTTACCGCACGGCTTTCTTGTTCTAGCAGATCTCCCAGTGTTTGGGTTAACAGGTGCTCTTAGGTATTATTCATTAAATAGTTAACATAAAAGATTTTCAAGATATACCATAACAGTCTTTGCATGAAAAAACTCACACTAAGATGCAAACTCAAAAGACTGCATTATGATAATAAAAACATAATTTTAATGAAAGATTTAACAAGGCACTTAAAATTACATAAATTAATAATACAAAGTATTAAACTTTAGACATCTGGTACCATGACATAAATTGCCATCTGTCTTTTTTTTCAGTCCCAAATTCACTAACCCCCACTGTCCACATGCTTTTATTTTAGCACATAAAGCTTCACCTCCTTAGCCAGCCACTGTAAGAATTACACACTTGGCCAAAACTACTTCTGATGCTTCCATTTCCTATTAGGATCCTTCAGAATTAAGTAGCAGAGACTTTTATTAATTATTACCTTGCTTTCAAATCCAAACCTTCCAGTTTTAAGCTTCATAGAGCACACCATCATTCTGACATTTGGTGACTTACCCTCTGCCTTTCTCCATGGAACTCCTGCAAGTGAGGTTTGGATTCTGCTAAATATGCATTCAGATCACATTTTTGGTTCCATTTCTGAGGAATTCATCCCTCTGTTTTCTTCCAAAGCACTTTTAACAGTACTTTCCCACACACAACACGTCAGGAGAAGCACATAATTTCAAGCTTTAGAGAACTTTTTTTACTATAGGACAGCACCAAGACAGGTGACATTGCAGTGTTTTCTCTATTGAATATCAGCAGAGTAACAAACGGGGTTGCTGTGCAAAATTACTATGACCCTCTCAGCCTAGTTCTGAATGGGCAGTTTCAGATATTGACCATTATCAACATTGGCTATACATTTGTGACTTAATAGCAAGATATTTCACTCCCTCAAAGAGCAGCAATTCAGCTCTGTGCTCACACAAAGTGAATTAGGGAACACAACAATCTGATCACCAGCTTCTTCCCTTCTCTCAGAACAAAACCAAAAACATTGCCACTAAAAATTAACAAAATGGGACTGCTTACACCAAAGTGCTTCACCTGTACTTTTAAAACAATATGCTACACCACAGGTCAGTACACAGTCTCTAACTCATAGCTTGACCTAAAATTCTTCACAGCTTAGGCTTGCCGAGTCTTATGGCTTTTGAAAAAAAATCTGTGTAGCAGTCATGTCACACACAATTCCAATTAACAGGCTTTTTATCTCAGTAGTTCCGTGCAGCAAAACCAGTCCCTCTCATTCGCCTGCCACTAGGCGTCACTCTCTTCCATGGTGATCTTTATCCCTTCATTCACTTGACAATACTGCACCCAGGAACCATCAGACCAATACTTTAAGTGGGAGAACATCCAGGGCCTTTAGTCCCTATCTAAAAACCAACCCAATTCCTCAGGTCAAGGAAAGATTTTTGTGATGTGGCAGGTAAAGTGCAAAAGATTGTTAGTGTCATTTTGTATATTCTGTGAAGGTAAATAAAATTACTAAAAGAAAAACAGAACTCTACAGGAGGTGATAGGGGCTCTCCTCCACAGATGAGTCATATCAGATTCTAAAGTCATCTAAAACAAAGTGCATTTCCAGAATTAAGAGGAACCGTAACAGGAGGCCTAGTGGAACTAATTGCATGATCCCTCATGTGGGACCTACAAATAAAATTATTTTACTAATCAAGAGATAGTCTTCTGAAGGACAAAGCAGAGTCATGTTCTGTTGCTGCCACTTGTACTTCACTGATTTCAAGTCCAGAAGGGACCACTATGATTACCCAGTTACACCCCCCGTAAAACAAATGTGCACATGCCCACAGGCACAGTTTTGGTGGATGTGAACTGCTCCCATACTGAGGGCAACATGGAAACTACAACTCACTTTGACAGCAAACACTCAATTACCTTCCTTTGCCTCAAGTGAACTTAAAAGAACAAAATAAAAAACAAAAAACCAAAATCCAACTCAAAAAACCCCAAACCCTCAAACTAACCTACAACACAACCCAAACCTGAGCCATGACTGCATTCTTCCACTGACCAGTTCAGCCACATGGAATGATTCACTGGTGCACAGGAATTAGGTACCTATGCATACCTAACTTGGGTCATAATTGATCTTAATAAACAATTTAACATAACTTCCAGTATCAGCACCTTTGCCATACGTGAAATACGATTCAAGTTAAACTTGACTCAAGCTGAGCTTAGCAGACAACTGTGAAGCCACTTGGAAGGATTAGGACAAAGGATGCCATTAGGGAGCATGTCACTACTAAATTATGAAATACTGTCCAGCCTGACAAAATTGTTGGCATAACTCATAACTAAGAGGGTGAAGTTCGTATGTGCATGCACATATAAACCACAATGGTTTTCAATACTTCTGATGCATACAGAATGCTGCCATCAAGGAATCACTGTGTCAATGAGCCTCTTGCAAAACCTTCTAGTTCACATGCAAAGAATTACTTTGCATTGTATTTTTCCGTTACCCTACCAGGAAACTGCAGCTTCAGTGTTATATCCTCTTCTTTTGATGTGTTTCACCATTTAATTGTCCATTTTCCATTGCTTTATTTTCAAAGTTCCAGTCAGTTGGGCTGAGGAGTTGCTGAGTTTTTTTGTATGTCCAGTATGGGTTAAGTACTACTGTAACAGCAAATAAGCCCGAGAATAAAACAATAAAGTGAAGAAGTCCCAGGTTTTCTACCACAGAATTCCAGTTGAAAATACACACCCACCACATATGGTAAGTAAGAATCATGCGGCAGTGAAACAGGTGGATCATCACCCACTGGTTTGCCTTCCAGAAAAAGGTATTAGCAGAGCCAGCCTAGAAAAACAAGAACACAAAGTATGCAGAAGTGAGATTGTTACTTCAAGATAAGGAACTGAGGAATCTGTAGAACTAATGCAAATACCCAGTTTTCACATACACAGGCTCTCAGGCATTTTTCCCATGTAGTGCTATGATACTGCACATGTATGTGGCATCCCAAACTTAGTGCAGATCTATCCCACCACTACACACATGCACACAGCACCACACAGAACCCTACAGAAATATCATCATGACAAAAGCCAAGTATGGCAGTAACATGGATATCAGTTGGATAAATGCGGTTTTGATGAAAAGCTATCCAGAGTAACCACACATATTATCTATAGACAAAATGCATGAAAACTGGTATACAAAAATAATCTCAAAATAATTGTGTTCTTACCTTCAGAAGCATCCAGGAAATGCACGTTGCAGGAGTACTCATCTCCAGCAACATTCCCATCAAAGGCAGATAATGTCCAGATTTCACATTAATTACCAGACCAGCCAAGCCACCAAAGGCAAGCAAATGATGAACTACCAAGAACACATCAAATGTTCTAAAAACAATGTTGGACATGTGGACTGCTACATTTTCAAGCAAGAAAAATCCAGCAGCTATTAAACAGTTAAACCAACTCCACTTTTGCTGTGAATATACTTTGTCAGCATGAAAAACGGGATCTATGAGCAAAGCCCATAACCCAGCAACACAGCTCTGAAGTCCAAACACCCCACGTGTGACTGCCATATTCCAAAACACTTTCTCCTTTGCACACAAGGCACGGTAAGTGGTACTTCTCCATGAAGACAACCAGTGAGACAGAAGAAATACTCCCAAGTAGATTAAAAAACCAGCAGCTAAAAAGGCCACACGAACTTCCCATAAGAGATAGTCCCAGTCAAAAATGGTCCCAAACACTTCATCATCATTTGTAGGATTCATTTCTTCTTTTTTGACACTTCTCATTCCCACTATAGTCTCCTTCATGCCTATTCAGCCTCTATTATGTAAACCAGAAACCATGAACTCTTCTTTTCCATCTGGAACAAGGAGAAAAATATTTAGTGAATATCTGTGTCATGCATATACATGGCTTCTAAACCACAGAGAACTCACTTCCACTGCAGTTACGACCTTGGTCTTGTTGCCATTAGGCAACCAAAGACAGGTGGACAGCCAAAAAACCCTTAAGATACGTGTTTAAGATTAACAACTGACCTGTGAAATCTGTACTAGTACAACGTAACGCACTGAAGCAAAAGCAGAAGAGGTTCAAGTAGGAAGGCAAGAAAGAGGAAGGCAAAATACAAGAAGCAAATCCTGTTTTGTTACTTATGAAACTTTTATTTCAACAGCACTGCACAGGTATTATCCTACTCCCCTGCTTTTCCCTCACTGATTTTTCAGCAATTGCTATGGCTTTTGGTGCAATTCAGGATCTCAAGTACAGATCCAGGACATACTACTACAGAAACTTAATGCAGTAAGCAGGACCACTTACACTGGAAAAGGGCTGTCATGATCATGGCTCAGAACAAGACTCTGCAGTCAGTATCTTAACATTAAGCCACTTCCAACAGAAAACACATTCAAAAACGAAAAAAGACTATGGAATGCATACAAGCAACATTATTATGTATTATTAGCAACATCAGTGTAATTAACTGAACAGCCCAGCACCAAGGGCCTCAAGTCAGCTGAAACTTCCTGAACATACTGTAGTTCAAAAACAAGGATTTGTAGGGTGGGAAAAGCCAGGTAGTACTGAAATATTTGAATGCCAGCTCGTTTTATGGATATAAGCGACATCCGCATGACCACCAGACCCACCGCTGCCTGTAAATGCTCAACACTCATTACACTTTTGAGACTCTGGTGGGAACCAGATGAAAAAGCTGCAGAAAGCAGCGAGGGCCTTCAGGAGCCAGCAAATGCCACCACCACAGCCCGGATCCTGCTGGCAGCTGCTCGCCCTGCTCTTTGCTCAGTGCCCCGTTCCAAGGCCGGGGGTGTGCTGGGAACCCCGAAGGCCCTTGGCCCACCCCACGGCCCCACACCAGCAGAGGCCGGCCCGAGAACCCAGCAGCACCCTCCGCCCTCATCTCCTGGGGGAAAATCGGGGCAAAATGCACCAACCCCACGGCACGACGAGGCCCTGAACCGCGTGACGCACTGCCGCAAGCCCCGGCTCCAGCAGGGCCGCGGCAGCTCCTCCGCCTACACGGACACGGCACCGACATCCCCCATCCCACGGCCGCCGAGCCCCTCACGCAGACCTGGGGGACCGTCCCGGCCCACAAACCCCGCTCCCACTCGCCGCTCCTCACCCACAGCGTTGCCTGCGATGACCGGACGGCCCTCCCCGGCTCAGGGACTGCCCTCTCCGGCCCCCGGGAGCGCCTGGCCCACTCCGGCCCAGCCCGACCCGCCTGGGGAGGTCCCGACCCCGGCTCGACCCGCCGTTCCCGCAGCGCCGCCCGCGCTCTGCGCATGCGCCACCGCCGACACCAGGCACGGGCGCGGCTGTACCACTCGGGCAGGGGGAGCCGGGCCTTGTCTCCGCCTCCCAGGCACGGACAGGGCGACGCTGGTGGGCGCCTGCTCGGCGGGAATAGTAGAAGAGACGTATCGGTGATGCCACAGCCAGTATCTTTGCCCATAATGAGTTCGAGTCTCAGTGGAGACCGTACCGGGCAGTTCAATGCCTCCCTGCCATCCGATCCCGTAAGATCTCGGATGCTCAGCAGGGTCAGTCCCGGTTAGTACCGGGTGCTGTAGACAGTCCTGAGGATTTCACTGTCACTGTCCGAGCTCGCTGGGCCGTGGCAGATGGACCTCAGGACTTACACGGTGGGGCAAGTTCTGCGCACGCTGTGCCTCACCTAAAAAATCCACTGCGCAGGCTCGAAGGGCCCAGCCAGGTGGGGAGAGCCCTTCCCAAAACTTCGTTCACGAAGTTTGGCCATACAATACAATTACCCAGTTTCATTAAAGACATCAAATTATTGAATGCGTGTCTTGGTGCTCTGCTCCATGACTCTCGCCATACTTGCGACAAGTGATGCTGTCCCCGCGGTGACTCTCCCACCTGGATCTCCCGAGTCCCGGCTGTGAAGGCTCCCGGGCCATGCTCCAGCCCAGCGCCCGGGCTGTGCGAGCTGTGCCGGGCAAACCCCAGCCCGCAGCAGGGCAGGTGTCGCCTCAACAACGTCCCAAAACAAGGCAAAATCAAGCCACAGTTTCTCTCACACGGAGATCTGCCCTAGAACAGCTGAAATCCTAAACTCCGTGAGAGTGTGGTGAGAGCTGGGGAATCCATCCTTAAGTCTGACACGTGCTCGCTTTCCAGATGGGAAGAGGGAAATGCTGCCATTCCCTGCAGAAAATAGGGCTCTGCTGTAGGAGAATTCTCCTTCTCTTGAATTTAGAAGACGGCAATAACCTCACGTATAACCTAACAAAGAGGGAAGCTTTATTTTCAGCACGTGCTGGGTGCTTCCAACTACAGCAGGTTTGGAAGCACATCTCACATTCAAACTTTGCACTTTTCATAGTTTACAAAGTCCTGCCTGATTTCTTCAGATAATGCATATTCATCGCTTGCTTTTGTTGCCGTAAGAGGTGTCTTCTCCAAAGGAAGGGTGTGTGTGTGGGGGGGTGTCCTTTACTGGTTGCGAAGAATCCCTCCACACTAAATGAAGGTTTGCTCTGTTCACAGAGACCACCACGTATCAAAGAGGCCTTTGTGCACAGGGGCCTCTGCATGTTTAAGTACTTGGTATTTTCACTCTCCCATCGTAAAAGGTCCCCGGTGCCAAGTCCTGACAGTACCTGGTACCTGACAATCTTCGCAGCACACCTATAAATTTCCTATGCAATCACAGCAATATAAAAAAACCCCTAAATAAAGGAAAGAGATCCTATTGTAACTCAACTAATCTTGCTTGTAATAAGACCGTGTTATTTTATTTCTCACACTGCCATAATGGCAGGATAACTGGGCAGGAAGGGTTTGTGGACTTGCTTTTAACTGCTAATGTGGCACCTGTGTTCCTGCGGTCCTCCACGGTCTGTGAAAAGAAAGATCTGTCCATGTGCCACCTCCGTAGTTTAAGAACAGGCAGCCACAGCTGTTTGTTGGAAAAGTCTGGAGAGAAAACCCTCCGCTTCTGCCCCTCTTAAGGCACTGGGTGTGAGCCCCTTTCCTCCGAGCTGCTCTGCAGACACCCCGAGGGAGAGCAGGGCTCGGCTGCCACACATCCAGACACTGCCCAGGTGCCACTGGGGTGAGTCACAGGCTGAGCACACCTGCCACCTCACCCCAACCTCGGGAGGACCGGCGGGACCGCGCTCAGCAGGAAATGCAGGGCAAGACATTTCAGCCAAAATACCTATTTCAGGCAGTAAGCACGATTGAGTGCCAGGGGTTGTAATGACGTGCTGGCAAATTGGTTTTGGGGATGGAAGGATCCGGTTTTACATGATGCCGTGAATGACCCTTCCCCCCAAAAACAGGACTTCGAGCCACGTTAGTGTAGGGTAAGATAAAAAGTAAAGGTCCTTTAATAACACAGGGCCTACAGCCCACAGGAATACAGGATGACATGCATGTGTTAGTTCTTGTTTCCATGGCTTTTATAGTAAGATCCCTCCAATCATTGCTTTACACATTTCTCAGTCCAGCCCCAGTCCCACCCCTGGTCCAGCCCCCTGGAATTGGGTCTGGGGTAGTCAGGACCCTCTGTCTTCATCAGCTCTTCTTCCTCAGGCACACAAAGGTCTCTTGGAGCTCATCCAGTTCTGGCTTTTGGGTCACTCTGACCTATGTTTATGTTTCATTCTGTAGGCCTTCTGATATCCTTCAGCTCTTTACCTTGGAAAGGAGTCTAAACAAGATTAATTAACTAAAGGAATTTGAGCTCCCTGTTCTGGGACAGGGGTAGTGATAGAAAGGCATTAAACTTAAACTGTTAGAAATATTAACCCTCTAAAAATCTACAACTACTGTGTTCCTAAAATCTACAAAATGTAAAAATCAGAACAAAAACCCTTTCGGCATCATACACAAAAGTGAGAGTAAATTTGTTGCAAAGCTTTGGGATGCAGTCAGAGCCATTTGCTAACCCTGAAGGAAAAAAAGGGCTTCATGGCTTGAAAGATGCAAAGAAGAAGATCTGGAGGAGCTTTCACTTGGAAAGTGCTTCCTAGCTGGTGATGAACATTCATTTTATTCACCTCTGCTATCTAGCAGATGACAGGCCTGTCCCAGGAAACCTGAAAAGCATAGTAAAGCTGATCAAGAAAAAGCTGGGAAGCAGTTGCTCTCTCAAGCAACGTGATGGGGCTGATGTACCAAGGGCATGAATTTTAGCTTCCCCTAATTTTGCTTTTCCCATAGCTGTCTTTAAATAATTCCATTAAGTTGTAACATCTTGAGGAAGGATGAGGAACTAGGATCATATTATCAAAAGCAAGATCACAGGCTGTTGTCTTTCTCGTGGATTTTCTTTGTCTTTGCTGCCTTTCTTGCCTTCTCATTTTTGTTATTACTAGCAGCTATAGCCCGGTTGAAATAATTCAGTGTTACTGTTTGAATCTACTGATAGTACAACTGTACTTAGTGACAGCTTTTTAATAGGTGCCTCATTGTGATCGTTTCAGGTATTTCAAGGACTCTGAGATTAGCTCAGTTGGTTAAAACTTGTTTGTAATAATGCCAAGGTCATGGGTTCAATCCCCTCTGTGGGCCAGTGACTTAAGAGTTGGACTTGATGATCCTTGTGGGTCCCTTCCAACTCAGAATAGTCTGTGATTCTGTGAAAGTAGATCTTCCTGTAGTGAGGCTCCTCTTCCATATTATGTCATATTCAATTCTCCTGTTGACAGTTGTTCTATCTGAACATTACAGCATGCTCTGTGCAAAGCTAAATTTCCTATCTACACTGTCTCAATTTTGGAAGACTTTCTGACCATCTTCAGGATGTCATGGCTGGAAGAGCAAAGGGCACCTCCAGGCAGGGAGCCCTGCCTGCAGTCTGAATGATCTGCTCCTTGTAGCTAAGAGCCTCTCCATACTGGTTTGATAGTGCTTGGCTGAAGTCAGGAACATGTGGGGATTTTGTCACTTTACAATATCTGTGTTTTCTTGCCTAAGTGGCTACATTTATACAACTCCACCATGTGAGGACTGCCCTTTTACTTTGAAACAGCTGGCCATTGAATAGAATTTCAGTAAACACTATTCCCAAAATATCCATATAAACTTTGGCTTCTGAAGGTAATTTTGACCCTACTCCTGCTTCAAATGGGGGACCCATGCCCCATTCCCAGGAACCATCTAGACAAGTACTAGTTAGTAGAGTTGAAACCCCCTCCAGGTATCATAGCAATAATTAAATACTGCATGCATTAATAGATCCATAGCTCCTCAGTTTTATTTACAAATATACAGATAGGTGATGATAGTTTAAAATTTCTTTAGTTGTAACATTTTTATGTTAGCACCCTCTCAATGGTCTGAGAGCACCTTAAAGACAGAGGCTTAGGACATGTGTATGGAGGACACAAGGTCAGCCACTGAGATCTTCAGTGAGAGGAGAGCCTACTGTTTATGCAGAGGCTGCAGGATGACTCCTGTAGGACATGCAGGAGTGCTTGTGTGTATGTGTGGTGGGAATACAGAATATGGCCAACTGGTTGCTTCTATTGCTATCAAGAGCAAGTTGAGTAATGTGTTTTAGGTGTGAGTTGAGAAAGGAGTTTCAATCCCATTATCAAATTAATCCATCCATTGCAGACAAGTGTTTGCCCTGTAAATATTTTCCTTGGACATGTAGTGGCAGAAAAGTCCACAATAAGCCATGCTAAATTCTGCCTTTTGCAGTGGCAACAGCTGGGATTTTTCACTCTGCAAGAGACATAACATGATGACAAAGTGACCACAAGTTATCTGTAGCAGAAGCAAAGGGGTGGAGTTTGGAAGAAATCCTGTCTGATGAGGCTATTCTCTGATCATTATATAGCTCTTTCTCATCCTCTGAGTATTATAGGAAGGAACTCAAGTTACTGCCTAAGGTTACATTCATTTATTTTTTTAATTCCATAGTACCAAACCCTTGTATTTAGTGTATGTTGAAGTCATATGATCATAAATAAAACCTGAGCTGGTAATCTTTATCCTCTATCCCAAAAGAGGATAAAACATCTACTGCTAATTTAAAAGTCATCTTGTTTACTTCTCAAAATGTTTTAGCCTTCTGCTCCCAAAGTTTTAGAAAAGCTTGCACATTTACAGACACCGATTCATGCATATATGCACAACTTGTGTTGACCTGTCACATAATCATCTATTTTCAGTGACATGCTTTTTGAATTCTTTTTTTAAACTGAAATTTACACCTTTACCACCTACTAATCTACCTGTGTTCAAATCTGTGGAAGCTTTCCTACTAATTGTGAAAGCTTTGCTTCAGGTCTGTGGGAGGTTTACTAAATGCCTGCTTCAAGGAATGCTGTGGCAATGCCAAATGTGTAATCTTGGGGGTTTTTAAGGCTTTACACATACTCTCAAAGTTCTTCTGATTCTTGTTCAAAAGTGCTTATGCAGTATTCCTAGATGCAAACCACGGTTATTCAAAGGAGCACTTTGAACATGCTTGTTTAAGGCCTTTTCCCTCTCAGCTAATAGGAAGTATACTTGACTTCTTTTAGAAAACCTGTATTACAAGGCTTTCACGTGTGCTAAGGATTCAGAATGTCTTTACATTGCATAACATGTTCATCTAGCCAGACTAGTTTGCTTTCCTCAATACTTGGAGATCAGCCCTAGTTTCTACAAGCTCTTTTTGTATTTCACTTACAATCAGTTTTAAATGAGTAATCAACTCCTTATGCTTCAGAATAGGTATTAAAAATAGTTGCCTTGAAACACTTGATATTCTGAAAATTTTAAACAATTCATCAGATTTACTGAGCATCCAGACTTTGAGCTACCAGTTGTGGGAAAAATCACACCAGTGAATCTTCTGTTTCTGGCTTCTTGAATCTTAACATATAATGGAAGTAATGCAGAAAAACTGGAGCTTCTTTGCTCAGTCCCTGTTGAGGTTATCTCCCGTTTCTCTTTATGAACATTTAATAAAAATGTTGGAGATATGCAACCACTGTTGAATAGTGCTATATAGTCCAGTTTCGGTCAAAAAGCTCTCTTGGATGATGCAGGAAGGATTTTTGATTTTCACATTTTATAGATTTTAGGAACACAGTAGCTGTAGCAAAGTAGATTTAGTGGGTTAATATTTCCAAGAGCTTGAGTTTAATGTCTTTGTATTGCTACCCCTTTCCCAGAACAGGGAGCTCAAATTCCTTAGCTGTTTAGTCTCTGTTTCAAGGTAGAAGACTGAAGAGTATCAAAAGAAGACATAAACACAGGGCAGCGTGACCGAGAAGTCAGAACATTGGAAGACCTCCAGGAGCCTGAGGAAGAGGAGGACTGATGAAGAGGGGGTCTCACTAACCCCAGCCCCAATTCCCGAGGGGGTGAAACAGGGGTGGGACCAGGGCAGGAAGAAGAATTGAGCTGGAAATGTGTAAAGTGATGATTGGATGGATTATATTATAAAAGCCATGGAAATTAAGGCTTGCCCACACATGCGTCCATGTATTCCTGGGTGAGCCTGGGTGCTCATTAAAGTAAGTAGCCTTTTATCTTATCTCCTACCAAAATTTGTCTTGGAGTCTGTTTTTTTACAGACTTTTAAGGCATGGATGTAGACACAGTTCAGGATATTAATCATTCCCACGCTGACCCTGTGACATCTGGCCCTTCCTTGCCCACTGCTTAGTGGGACCTCACCAAGTACAGCCTTTGGGCAATTACTCCTTTAGTATTTCTGTCTTCTCATTCTTTAATTCCATTCAAGGCAAGATCTCCTATACTTGATCTTCTAATCCTGATTTGTTTCTGCTTTGATAGAAGACACTCTCAAGGTCTCTCCTGCTTGGTCCAATCACTTTTCTCAAGAATTTATCTAAACCAAAATTTCTCTTTTCCACTAGCCCTACAGTTAATAAGACATTGCAGCTTCACCTCTTTGTCTTCTTAAGCTCATAGCTCACTCCAAAGACTTCATAGTATCTTTCTCTTTTGCAATCTTCTTTTTATGGTCCTTGCACCCTAAACATGTCTGTTGAATCACTGCTTAAATATATTTAACCCTGTAATTTTTATCTCCCTCTTTTCCCTGCCTCTATCCAGTTAGTGCCTCTATGGTCCTGCCTGAGGATCTTCACCTCCTAGTGCCCATGATCACTGGTGACAGTGACCCTTTCTTTTACCCCATAGGAATAATAAATAAAAATAATATTGCCTGTATCCAGACCTGGACACCAGCTCCTCAGCTGCTTCTGGTTGGCTTCAGGTAACTAACCATGATACAAGCTTAGGTTCACACTAGAACGTTTTTATTCCTTCCTCACCAATCAACATGTCTTAACAATGTTCATTGGAACAAGTTATTCTGCCTTGGTAGTTGGGCTCTTGCTTCACAGCTGTAGTCATGAAGCTTAGTCTTAAGTGGTGTTTCTGGTTTACCCAGCATCTCTAGTCCTTCTTTCTTGTTTATCACACAGTTACCTCCAGTGCCTCTTCAGAAATCAATGGAAAATCTCATATCTGTCTCATTGAATATATGATTATCATTTTGACATTTTATTTAGCTCCAGGTAGTCTCTCCTGAATAGAAACTAGGGGCTTTACCAGCAGACAAAATGATGTTGGTCAAATTAGAGCAGGCAGTGACTGGCCTACCAGTGTGTCTGCTACAAGATTATCACCTCAGACCATCTCTCAGTTGTATCTGTAGAGAGCTGCAAACAGTTCCTATGAAAATTAACTGAGGTAAAGTCAAGGACCTTGCAATTATTGTTTGGCAAGAGTGGGTAAAAACCAGGAACACTTCTGTGGCCTCAGTCAGTAATCTGGTAAGTTTACTTTTGGGGATTTCAGTAAAATGACAGCAAATCCATCATGGTATGAAGATTCTTGACAGCTTAAATGGCTTCTTGGAATAAGCAGCCTGTAAGAAGTAGAAAAGATGGAAGGTGACAAAATATTTTCCTGTTTTCAACTTGATCCCAGTGGAGACATTCAGTTATTTCAAAAGCTGCAGTATTGTGCAACAATGACAACAGTATAAGCAACAATTAGTATTAAAAATGAAGAGAAAAATTGTTTTTGTTACAACATTTTGCTAGGAATAGTTGGAAGAAATGCAATTTATGTTTATAACAACAGCTTTGAATGAGCTGCTTTAATGGCAGGTTATTCTAGATCTGCAAAAGATGGAAATATTTTAAAATTTATTTAATCTATTTAAATTTATTTAGAATAACAAGATTCTTACCACTTACTTCATGTGTTTTTAAAAATAAATTCTACAAACACGTACTAATATAAGTAAAGAGAAGTTATCCTGTCTCTTTTAATCTTTAATACAGTTTTTAATTTAACTAAGCCTCTGCTGACAAATCTTCCTAATACCTCTTTTCTCCCAAAACCTAGCTTTATATGCAGTGGTCAAGAGTCAAACATTTGATGTCTGCCACAAATCTGTCAGAGTGTGAAGTGAACCCATAGCTTTCATTGTTGTCTGCTATTTAATGCATTGGTGTGGTTTGCTGAAACAGAAGACATTATCCAGCAAATGATCACTGAATTTATTTATACCAATTCATGGTCAGGCCCTGTGTGGGCTTTTTCCATTTCTTTTTATTTCATCCTTTCTGAATTTTCACTTTCAGTAAAATATAAATGGGCCTTTTCACTATTTTGTTAAACTCTTACTGCTACAGTGAGTTCATCACATAGTTAATGTGAAGGGTAAAACTTAAGGCCTTTCATTAATATTCGCAGAGGGGAAAAATACGTTTCAAGAGCGAGAAGAGAAGAAAGAGAAATGTGTCATATAATTCTCTGCCAAGTTATTCTCTCCTACTTCTAGCAAGCTTAATCAGAACCCCACTGAAGTAAATCATAACAAGTTATGGATATAAGCCATTATAGCAGTCTTTTAAGTACTTTAAGGAGATTTAAAGGGAAAGACACAATCAACAAATCATAGAATTTTAAAAAAATAAGCTTTTATATAATCTTACCCTTTGCACATCAGCCCATAAGAGATTTTTATAGTATCTTTTGAATTAGCTGGTTTAATCCAAAGTAAATATGTTCTTTAAAGTTTCCTAGAAAGCAGCAGAAAGGACCTTCCAATTAATACCCCATGGAAAGAAAGGCTGCACCACAAAACAACAGTTCTTGGTCCTATTTGGCTACAGGTTCATCAGTTACCAGGGACAGCCCAAACCCAACAGTATGTCTCCAGTTGCCCATTCAGGGGCAGCTCATTCTGCAAATTGCTAAGTACTGTGCAAAACCACCAGGAGTAACATATTATGGAAGTTTGAGAGAAATTTCTGATGGAAAAAGGAAACAAGTTCCTTTTGCCTCACTTCTCTCTAAACAATTTGATTTTGCAATTAGTAATGGCCTCTCAGAAGCGCAAACAAGCTTTTCAAGTGTTCTCAGAAAAGTTGACACTCAGCTTTATCAATATTTCACTGGGATTCCTTGCAGTGAAAAAACACAAGTACGTCTTTGTGGACTGAGGCTGTGATCTATAAATCTATGTGTAGACATTTCCTCAAGTTCAAAGGGCTAGGCTGTGGCATGACCCCACTGGTAACCAGCAGACTATGGTGGTCTGAAGGCTAAGCTGTGCTGCTGTTATATACCCACCCTCCTCCCTTTGGAAATGATAATGCTACAGCACAAGGCTTTATCTGTTCAGTAGGTGTGACCAGTGTGCCAGAGAGGGGTGTTAGTTACTGTTTGCTGCATCCTTTTATTTCAGAAAGCTTAAGCATTTGAAGATGTGTGTGTGTGACTCGGCTTCGCGAACGAAGATTTGGGAAGGGCTGTCCCCACGTGGGTGTGCCCTTCCAGCCTACGCAGTGGATTTTAGGTGAGGCTCAGCATGCGCAGAATTGGCCCCACCGTTTAAGTCCTGAGGTTCATCTGCCACGGCCGAGCGAGCTTGGACGGTGACAGTGAAGTCCTCAGGACTAGAACCTACAGCACCTGGCATTTCCCAGGAGGTCTCCCACCCAAGTACTAATCTGGGGCTGACCCTGCTTAGCTTTCGAGATCTGATGGGATCAGATGTCAGGGAGGCATTTAACTGCCCTTGCATTTGGAGATACAGCACAAGGAAAATCAGAATATATATTGCATACTTTTGTAGTTTCACACTGATGGAGACTCCTAAATTAAACAGACCTCAGTGTAATGATTAACTTCTTACTAAACACTGTCTTCTCACTTCCAGAGAATTTGACAACTTCCATAAGTATGAAGTCAGCTGGTTTTCTTCTTCTTGAAAAAAGAATCCTCACTCTATGAATGTTTAACTGATTTTTAGCCTTCCTATGTCTTCCATTACATCATTTTGCAATAAGTTATGTTAATAAGGATAAAGCACCACTAACAGTCATAGGAGAGGTCTTTCCTGTAATCAGAGTACTTTTTTCTGTGAAGGTGACCATCTGGACTGAACTTTGTGCTGAAGTTGATATATTTGTGTATGGACAGAATAGTGGTACCTGCTTACACAAGCTATAGAAAACAATGGCCCTAATTTTTTACGTTATTGGGAAAGAAGACCAAAGCCCCCATGCATCAGGCACATCTTATATATAGGAAATACAAATGAAATTTATGTCTAAAAAAAAGAACAAGCTGAGGACAAAAGAAGACAATTAAGTAGTCAACGCCTCTGTTCAAAGGAGGCAGTTTTGACAGTGTCAAGGTGCAGGATCTCTGCTGTTCCATCACTTCCAATGGATAGGCTATTATCAGAAACTAGATTTTAGCTGCGAAGTAATTCTCTTTCTGATTTGATCTTGAGATAATTCCAGATTTTCTATTAGCTCAGTTGGTTAGAAGATGGTGCTAGTAACATCAAGGTTGCAGGTTTGATCTCTGTATGGATTATTTACTTAAAAGTCGTACTAGAATATCCATGTGAATCCCTTTCAACTCAGAATATTCTGTGAAATGAAATGTCCCTCAGGAAATATTTTTCTCAAAGAGAGGTGAAATAAGTGTGCACAATGAAACCTCCCTTAAGGTCTTTTAGCAGGAGTGAGCTCACTTTTCCTTATAAAATGAAATCTATATTTACCTATACTACTAGAAATCAAGCAGACTATCAAGAAGATAGAAGGTGTGCTCATGAAATTATTGTTGGAGAGTTTACTGAGCAATCAGCCTTTCAGCACTTATAAAAGAACTCTGTACTGACTAGGCAGTAGATTTATCTTTGCTAAGGTTAAAGTTTCATTCTGATGAAGTGAATGGATTTAAAACTGCATGCCAAAAGAATCAGATTCATCATTATCACTGTGAAGAGCATAAACCCGACGACAAAAAAAATACTGTGATTACTTCAGAATGACAGGTTTCTGAGGAAATCTGATCATCAAAAACATATTGCAGCAACAAATAATAAAACTTTGCCTAAAGCGTAAACAGAAGGATACAGATAGACACTTCTTATTTTATCCCATTTAAGTAGTTACACATTCCCCGTTCTCCATTTTGTGTTCAATACAGAGCTGGCACTTGTAGCTGGAAGCAGCTTGAAAGAAGTGAATATATTTGCAATAGCAACAAATCCCCTAAGTGCAATCTGTTAAATTAAGGTTTTGGGACTTGAGTTATTGTGACTTGTAAACCCATCATCTATTGCAGAAGGTAAATTTTTCATGAACCAACTTGAATGGAAATGAGAAAATACCTCCAGATTCTTCCAAAGTAACAGTCAGGAATAAGTTCAAGTACTAATTAGAGTGGTACTGCTGCATAACAGAATTCACAATATGATCACAGCCACTGTCTTTAGAAGTGAGTGGGAAGTGAATACGAACAAAGACGAGAGCTTTTAGAGGGCTCAGTGGGCAAATTAAAATCCAGCATTAATGGGGAGATATGCATATGAGATCAGGATAAGTAGAAGCTGCTGGAGGACTCCTTATTTTAGAGAGATGAGAAATCAAGCAAAACTAAGGCTTGGGCATATGTTCACTCCAATATCTAGCTGTGTTTGCAGAAGCTGTTGTCTTCAGCTGAATGCCTGTCCCTCACTATTTATGTTGCAGCTTACTGCCCCTTCTAATCTGCTCATGAGCTGCTTATGCTCCTGTCAAAGCAAGCTGGGTTACCTTGAACAGTAACCTTTCCTGATCTGTCACATTTAGCTCCATGTAGGTAAGGAACAATTCTGCAAACAGCTCAGCTAACAGTGGGGAAGGAACTATAGTGTCTGTCAGGAGAGACATTTCCTTTTAGCTAGCACAGCCTGGGCTGGAAAAGGAGCTGTGTTCATTGTGTGGGACTCCACAACTAGTGGTGACTTCCTTGACTGCCAATTTGGCATAATTTCATATGCAAAAGATTCATGAAGCACCAGCTCTTAATGGTAGAAAAAGCAATGCAAGGGCTTTACGAAAGAGAAATTCATGAGCAAATCTGTACACTACAGACCCTATATTAGGACAATGTATGATGTGGCTATAACTGGCAAAAGAAAGCAAAAATTAACATTACACTAAGTGCAAAATAGTGTATAACTTGGCTAAAACTAGCAGCAAAGTGAGACAGCCTTCTCTCTGAAAACACAATACATGTACATGTCAGGTGCAAGCTGATAGCAAGTAACTAATGAAAGAGAAATGACAAACTGTAATAAAAAAATAGAATGGTTTGTGTTGGAAAAAACCTTAAAGATCATCTAGTTCCAACCCCTCTGCCATGGGCAGGAGCTACTTTCACTACCAAGCTGGTCAAAGTTCCATCTAATCTGTCCTTGAACACTTCCAGGGATGGGGCATCCACAACTTCTCTGGGCAACCTGTTTCAGTGCCTCACCAGCCTCACAGTAAAGAATTCCTTCCCAATATCTAATCCAAACCTACGCTCTTTAAGTTTAAAGCCATTCCTCCTTGTGTTATCACTACATGCCCTCTCCAGCTTTCTTGCAAGCCCTTTTCAGGTACTGAAAGGCCACAATCAGGTCACCCCAAAGGCTTCTGTTCTTCAGCTTTTAAACTGATCAGTCATCTCCAATACAGGTGAAAGACTAGTCACATGCTGATCTTGGGTGAAATGCTGAGATGTAACTTCAAGTTACAGCATGCTACGTAACAGTACCTAGTGCTTCCAAGCCTTGAAAAGGCAGATTATTGTTGTCTTGTGACACACAGTCACGTGGAGGTAAGTGAATCACCCCAGCCAAAAATAAAAAATAAATTAAAAAAAGAGTCAGAGTTTCTTTTAAGGCTTTGGAGTTGGCTGACTGTGAGCTTAATGAGAGGCACACTTAGATATCTATTACCTTGAAAAATGAACACATTGTTCCCAGGCTGCACTGCACTGCATTTTAAAAGGTGCAACAGTAATAAAACTGTCATGGGATCTCTCTCAGCCCCAAATAATGTCACCTTCTCTTCAATCTTTTCGTATAACAGTGCCAGTGAAATTATCTCTTACTGATCCCAGTGTGGACTCCATGAGGGCTTGCTGACAAAGTGGCAACACGATCCAGAGGGCAGGATGTGTCCTAATGGTTGATTTTAGGGTTGTTGCTGGCTCTCTGAGGAAGGAAGTATCTTCTGCAAAGGACATCCTAATGCTGTGATTAGGACAAACAAATCAAGATATAAGGCTTGCAACACACAACCAATCTATGAGGTTGTTATTTGCAGTGGCTAAATTAAAGAACTTAGTGATTAATATAGGTTTTACAATTATTTACTCCAGTCCTTTGAGTATAATGGGTCACTGGACATCCATTATGTAATTTGCTTCAAGTCCAATAGGCGTTGCTGAATTAAAGCATGTCTATCAAATTAAAAAAAATGTTGATTTAATTCTTTTAGTGATGTGCAATTTTTGATAGATTATTTCAAGAGTTAATATGCACACAGATAACTAATGAGAGCATTATTTATGGTCTGAATTAGTTCAGCTTCATCTCCCAGCCCCTGAATCTCATTATACTTTCAACAGCTAGATTTGGCATTTATAAATTGTGATCAAGGGGCCTTTAATCTTTGATCATTGAAACAGAGCAAGCTTTTAGGATTATTAAGCAATTTATAACAAGTTTTGTAGTTTTCAACTATAATTTTTTGAATCTTTATCCCTTTGGACATAGTATCCTAGGAGTTATTTCTATTTTCTAGCTCCCTGTTTGTACACAAAGAATACCAGAATGATGTCCAAATTTCTTTCTACATTTCTGTTTCCTAACCACCATTGTGAAGGCATAGCCTATGTTCTTTGTGCCTCAAGTCAGCCTTACTTCTGACTAGGGTAGCTGTTCAGGCATTCCATATGTGGTCCAGCTGTTGATCTCCCACTAATTCACTGTGTGAACTGCTCATGTATCCAGTTGGCATTCCCACTGGGCTCATAAGAAGGTGTTAAGCCACTTCACAGTATCAGTTTTTAACTGAGATGCTCTAGATGTGAAATGAGAGATTTTTAAACAATTCTTCAGCTGTAACTGGTTTTGTAAGTTTTGCTAGTCTATTCCTGAAAGACAAGACAGTGAATTAAAAACATTATTGAATGACCTTTGATCTGACAAAACATGGAGGGTCTTACTTATCTACATTCCAATAGGCAGAAGAAGGTATGCATTTCTAGAGAAAAATGTTTTTATATGCACACATATTTTAAAATAAAATAATTCAGCTATAGTTTTTTGTACTGTCAACATTTTTAAACAAGAAAACATGGCATAGCTATTGTATTGAAAAGGAGAATTGTTTTTAAAAAAATTCTCTAACATATCAACTGAAAATACTTTGTTTTCAGGAAAGCACCTCATTGACAGACATTAGATTAATGAAGCTGAAGGAACCACAAAAAGCATGATGTGTTGTGCCAGATCCATATAAAACAGCTGGGCTGTGATAATATATGAGCTGGGGAGGACTGAAAAAATGTTAGGCAAACTGCTGGACCAAGTTTGTTATGAATCTTGCCCAGAAGGCTCCAGGAAGAAATGAGAGGACATTTAGGCTGAAATCTCAAGTAAATTTACAGTAAGATAGCCAGGTGAGGATCTTCAGCTGACCAACACCAGGCTACCACTTCTAGACTGTCTTGGATGTCAGCCTTCTACAGGGCAGCAGCCACTCAACAGAAAATATTCATCCTGGAATAAACCAGTTTTAGCTGTGGCTGAACAGTGATTACTCAACAGAAAGGACAGCTAATTTGCTACTGCAAACATATCTTAATGTGCCCAATTGCACTGTCCGCAGCTGCTCACCCAGAAAGAAGGCGTTGGGAGTGTGTGTAAATGGGAAGGGCACTGACAATGATCAGTGTCATCAGGCTTGTCTAATAAATACTCCTGTCATGTCTACTCCCATTTTCCATTTTGCAATACCCTCAGGCTCAATTCTCAAATCCCTCTCACCTCACTGCAGTGCCCATCTCTGCTCTCTCCTACTACTTACTGCAAAGTAAGACATCCTCAGCATCTTTTCTCTTCCCTACCATAACAATCCTCCAGTCTGTTCCTCTTCTCTCCCCTGCGCCACATTCCCAAACCTTTGAAAAGCTACCAACAGTTTATCCAAAGTCATGGGATCCCTCTCCCAGCATCTCCATACCTCAGTCTTTTAATCCTTTCAGCTGATCCTAATATTCCTTTTGTTTAGTTTGGCTTGTTCATCCGTGACAGGTCATGTTTCTGTAAGACTACTTTAAAACATAGAGAGAGAGTGGCTTAAAGATTGACTTCTCAGAGCAGGCTTTGTAGGATATTTGCTTTTCAGCTGACAGGATAACAGCCTGAGATAGTTTGAAGAGAATCTTTTGCAGCTAAATCTTGTATCTTCTAAAATTAAAGCTTAGAAGAGCTCCTTCTTCATACAAAGAACAAAGTTTTAGCTAGGCAACAAGTGGAGCCTTATTTATTTCTTACTTAGCATTTCTCAACAGCTAAGTGTTGTTTCTCCAGGGACTGACAACCCTGAAGAAATGAATGGCTTGATGGCTTAGCTACTTTTAGCCCAGATCTCTTACCAGATGCACAGTAGGATGACCAAAAAAGATTGAAGGCTAATTCAGCAGAAATGCCTAAATTCAGGAAGATATATGGAATTAAACCCATACAAGTCCATAACCATGAAAACATTTATGTGCCCAGTTTTATGAGCTGCTGTGCAATAGTGACATTAAGCACCATCTGAGGACTGTGAAGGCTGTGCCACAGACAAATCACTGTGTAAATCACACTTTTCACAACTCCCTGATATAGAGGACAGAAAATACACCCTCTAAAATACAAGGACGTTTTGGATTGGACAGTATTTAAAATACAAATATTTCTGTACATGAAAAGCATTGTCAATATTTGAAGAGAGTGTAGCTGAGAGGACAGAGTTAATGAGCAGAGCCCAGATAATGTGGCAGAGTCAGCAGACTGTCAGGCAGACATCTTCTTCAGAAGAGAAATATGGGGTGTTATGGGTTTAGCCAGGTGGGCCTAAATTTAGGTTTTAAAGTTTAGCTAGGCCTAGGATTGTCAGCTGATTTAAGCTGGGCTGAGCTAGCTAACAGCTGACTTCTTCCAGCCAATAATATTGTATTCCATACCATACTACATCATCTCAAAGGGTGTAAAATCCAGTGTGTGGGAGTGGCTTGGTCAGTTCCACCATGGCTGCACTAAGAGGAGGACATCTAGCAGCTCCTCTGCTATGCTAAGCCCTGCTCCTGTTGCCTCTGCTTGCATTTTGTTTGCATTCAGGGAAGTAGAAATATTTTGTTGTTATACTTTCTCTTTCTTGCTGAGTGTCTTTTGGAGTGCTTATGAATTTAGAGTAATGGGCTTTGTATTAATTGGGGAGTGTGTTATATTGTAGTTTCCTCTTAATAGTCTCTTCTCTGTATAAATACATGTAGTTAGTTTCAGCATAAACCTGGCTTTGGAAGTTGTTTTTTCCTCTCTCCCTCTTCTTTTTCCCTTGGCTGGTTGCGGGGAGGAGGAACCCTTTCACTCTGTCCTGGACAGTTGGCGTTTTGCCAGCTCAAACCAGGACATGGGGAAAAAAGAGGGTAGACAAAAGTGATTCAGGGGAAAAAAACCCACCTAAGATGTATTTTGAATGTAATAAATTCTAAGTTTAAATATATGAAAAATATTTATTGGGAACTTCTTTGCAGAGATTTGTGGTATTTAATCTTTCTGTGCATCAAAAAAACCCTCCAAAAAACCAAAAACCCCTCAAAATGCAAAAGAGTAGAAATTTACATGTTGAATTTAGGAAGTGTTTCTGTATTTGAAACTTGTTTGGCTGTATTAAACCTGACAGTTGGGAGAAAACAAGAGCAAAATTACTTTAGAACAGAAATTTCACACCCTTGTCAGTGCTGCACTTTGATGCCTTTTCACTCAATCTTGCTTCATATTATAGTTAAAAACTGAGATTATGTTCATTGATATGTCTTAAAGGAGCCTTAGTTTTCAGTTTCTTCATTGTGATTCAGTAGTTGTACAAAATAAGATAATGTTATAAAATATTTATTTCTGAAGTTGAAGGTCTGGTTAGATGCTGTGCAAGTGTTATTTGCTCACCACTTGTTTTTCTGACAGGGGTTTTCTTAATTCCTCTTAGCTGTTCTCTTTATGTGTTAGTTCATTTTAATAAGTATATTCTCAATTAGACATGGACTATATATTGAAGGGTTGCTTTCATATGAAGGCATGGCGTGTCCCAGGTAAATCAAAAATGGTATCAGTTCATTCAGCATTTCAGCATTTTTGTCACATGTATGTATACATTTATCAATTGATAAAGCGTTTTCCTTAAACTAAGCTGTGGGTGTACACCTAGTATGTGACAAAGCAAGTAGACATGTTCCTGTGATTTCTCATTTGTATACCTTCTTCAGGCAACTCATCTATAAAATGGAACAATGTTCAATTTGAATATTTACTGTATTTAGGAAAGTTCTGTTGGAGAAAAAAGGTCACAAATGTTCAAAGTTGGCTATGCCTTTAGGCAGCTGCTGGCGAGATATATATTGGGACCCACACTACCCATGTGGGTGAACCCCTCAAGCCTGCGCTGTGGATTTTTTAGGTGAGGCACAGCCTGCACAAAACTGGTCCCACCCTTTGCTCCTAAGGTTCATCTGCCACGGCTGAGTGAGCTTGGATGGTGACAGTGAAGTCCTCAGGACTAGAACCTACAGCACCTGTTATTCCCAGGAGGTCTCCCATCCAAGTATTAACCAGGCCTGACCCTGCTTAACTTCTGAGATCTGATGGGATCTGGTGTCAGGGCTGCATTTAACTGCCTAGGCAGCTGGTAAGCAGAGGAGAAAAGGAGAAAATAAATCCTAGCGGTCTTCAGAAAGTACCTTCATGGTGTCTAGATCAGCATAAGAATCATACCTCCCCAGTTTCCCTCTAGTCCATGGAACATAAGTGTGTTCTCTAGGGAATGTTTCTCAGCATCTGAGGTCTGTGTGATCTGGGATCCAAAGGACATCACTGTCTTCTGGGACCATCCCTCTCCTGGTGGCTTGGATCTTGGGAACACAATCTCAGCAGTAAAAAGATACTGCTGCAGTCAGCCCAGGTTTACTTCACACAAGGCAGTAAACATGCTGGTTGTAGGTCATGCATCCCTGCAAAGGACAAGTATGCTTTTGGAAGAAATTTGGCTCCTTGGCAATTGCACAGTGAACTGCACAAGATCTGAAGGTAGGGCAGCACCAGTGAGGCTTTGATGACAGGGCCAGAGATCCACATGTACCTGCCAAAGCCTAGGACCCAGCCAGCCAGGGTTGTTTCTTTCTGGGTTATCATCTCCATATATTCCCATGAAGCAGTCCAAGAAGGATTGCTAACAGAATAAATGTGATATATGCAGGAATGTTCAACACAGGTCACAATATAGCAGGCACATCAGTTTGCATGGAAAACCATGCTGGCTACTACTTCAGTGTAGCTCTATCAGACAAGCCGTTACAGAATGAGCACAATAGTATTTGCAGACATGCTCCCATCTACCTCTGCTCCCATCTACCATGGCAGAAATGATCCCTGCTTTTCCCTCATGTGATTCATGAGCTCTGAGAGCCACACCAGACAATGATTTACTACATCTGCAATTGTGCACTTCATGAATGACCACCTTTGGTCTGACGGTGCATTTCTGACTCCCAAATGCACAATATTCTGCTTTCAGGGTTTTTTTGTTTTGTTTTGTTTTTCTTCCCTCCCCCCTTCCCCCCTCCTCCCTGCCCTTTTTTTTTTCCTTTTCTTTTTGTTTGCTCTGCTCCCCAGAAGTTATCTGGCATCACATTAAGGGGAAACAATGACACTTCACACAGGTGTTGTAGGAACAGACCAAGCTCTGTGTAAAGATGAAAACAGCTGGGGGAGACTCAAGACAGCACAGGAGCAGAATATCTCAAGTTTAAGGAAGAGGAGAGATCCCTCCTACCACCCACTCTCAGGACTTTGGAATTTCAGACCATTTTTGGAACAGTTCATTGGTCATCTGCTATATTGGGCAGATGAGACCATTTGAGATAGGGAATGAAGGCAAATGTCTCCTGCATCTGGCACTCCTGATAGCTGTTGACCCGTGATGGCAGCCCATGGCCACTGAGCATCCCCTGTAGCCCATCATGCTTGTTCAGACTGGTTGGGAGCATATGAGAACACATCAGCTGCAGAGCTAATGGAACTGGCCGTTCATCAGCTGCCTAGAATTCTCCATGATTTTGTCAAAGACAGCTTGACACAGCAGCTGGTTCTTAATCTACTCAGATCACACCATTAGAGACAGAACAAGGAAGCAGTATAGCAGTCTACCTCTGATGTAGGGGGCAAAAATTAGCTCATTTTCTCTCACTTTCTCTATCCATACTCCTTTTTGCCTTCAGTAAGGAGTACTTTGGTCAAGAAAGGAGCAATGGAAATGGATGTCCACCGTGGCTCCATCCTACCAGGCTCCAGCCTTGTGGCCATCAGGGCTTCAGGAGACTTTAACCCACCAAGCAGGGGGTTCGCTATATGGGAAATGCAGGTGGCCACAGCACATGTGGATGCCTTCATAGTGCCTAGTGTTTGTGCCCCAGCGTGGAACAGGGTTCAACATCAGCCATATGTACCTAAACCACAGGCTTCTGATCAGCCTTTTGTAATGTCAGGGGGCTTTTTTCATCCCATACCACCTGTTTATATGCACCATGGCATTGTACGGAGGCAGACTCACAGCTGAAACTTTGGAATTCAGGCTCCACTGGAAAGGAAGCAGATCCAGTTAACATTTATTTTTTCACATTTCTGTTTACTTTCTTTAATTAAAACAGGAGATTACTCACAAAAACTATTGCCGTGGCCCTAAATAAAGCAAATTAAACTCTTTCAGAAATTAAGGTTTGCAGAAAATCAACAGTTTAACTCATCGTATATTCACAGACTGAACACATCCATGGATATATCTTTCATCTCTTCCAAAGGCTTCTCTAATGAAGCAAAGTGGGGGCTAGCACCCATCTCCTGGAGACAGTGTTCCTGGAGCATGACAGGGATGCGGACTCCGGGGAAGGTGCAACCAGGCTCGACTCCTGAGCACTATTTTGGTTACAGGGTTCTTCCTCCCCCCTGTGGCTACATGTGGCTTTACAGGCTTCCTGCGCAGACCAGAGACCTACTGCGAAATACTCACATGCCTTTTTCTAGGGCTGTAAAGCCACCTGTAGTGCTGTAGCTACTCCTCCATCTGGGACAGGTGATGGGGGGCATAGAGGTAAGTCAAGGGATGTGCCTAGGGTCTCCACCTCAGCTTAAATGTTGGAGTCCACATCTGGTTTGGGGCCAGTACGAGGGATGCAGTTTTGCCTGGTAGTTGGTTGTGAGGCACAATATCCAGTCCATGGCACAGGATCTGTCAGGCCCTGATGGGCCCTGGGGTCAAGCAGCCTTATGCCATTTAAAGGTGTGATGCAACATTACCTGTGACAGGCTGATTAAATTCCAGTAAAAAGAACTCTACAATTTCTTGCTTTAGTTCCTAAATTCCAAATTTGTAACTTTATATAGTCTAATAGCAGCCTATAAAAATAGTACAAACCCAAATTATAGTCATCCTACTACTCTTATCCACTAACAGATTAAATGCATGATTTTTAATTATTAAAAAAAGATCAATCCCAGGGTAGGAGTGACCTCGATAAAAAAATTTCCTAATAAAAACTTACATGAATTTCATAGTAGAAGTGTTGTGACTACCTTGTGAAAGTCAGTATTTAAGACTGAAATTCTCCTGAGGATTGAATTTCTGAAGATAATCTCCTGAGTTTTAGTGCTCAGGAATTCATTGCTCAGAATGGTTTTGACTGCAGGTTCCAACAATAATGTTGACCAAAAAGACTTTTCTTGTTGTATCTCACTTGCTAAAGATTGAGACATCAGAGTGACATTATATTACACCACAGCAAGAGAGGTTAAAGGGTAAATAAATGAGTGAGATTTTGTCTTCTGGGTGGAAACTTGGCCGTGGAATTCTGTTCACAAAGATCTGGCCCTCTTTGTACAACTCTTCATGGGATTTATCACTCTCTGTCAGATTCTCCTTACCCTAAATTCTCACTGCAGAAACAGCGTATGGCCGTGACTCCACAGCCGTAGATCCCCAGCCAAAAACCTTCGACGAGTGTTGTCGTGCACCCGCCAACCCTGGTAGCTCGGCTTCTGAAGGGCTTACCTGCGCGCTCCCAGATTTGTTTTCCTTTTTATCCATTATTGATTTAAAATAATGCAAACAAATATATAAAAGAAACATTTTCTGCGACATACATAGATATATATAAAGCCTGCAGCTTTCCCGTGACGCTGCCCCGCGGGACGCGGCGCTGGCTCGAGGCCGCCCCTCGCCCTCCGCTGCGGCTCTGCTGCCACCTGGCGCGGGGACAGGGACAGGGACAAGCACAGGGGCAGGGAGAGACCGACACACAGTGATGTAACCGGACAGGATCGGTCTCATCTGTTCCTCCCCTTCTCCCACCGCCTTTGCCAATCCGGGAGTGGATCACAGAGGTGTTACGAGACGGTCAGAAGCTGCCGGGTTTGTAGCTCAGGTGTCCTAAAGCCTCCACCAGCTTTCCGCAGCGGCTGTCCCTCTGCTGAGGGTAGCGGGTCGGTGGGACGTTCCTCTGGGGCTCTGAGCGTTAATCCCGGCGGGTGGCAATGGCAGAGAATGGAGCACCGGAGTAGGCTACTTTATTCCTTACAAGTGCACAGGCTTATTACACCGTTCACAGTCACCTCTCACGGCACTGCTGGCTCACCCTTTGATGCCCCAGTCAAAGCTCTAGACAGCGGTATTCCGCCTGTCTCTCCGACCGTGTCACCATGTCCTTCCCAGCGCACTCCCTGAGGGACCCCTGAGTCCCGCTGGGCACAGGCCACTGCTGCCCCTGTGCAGCTCTGCCAGAGCCCTAGAACAGCGCCGTGGCTGTGGCTGACCCTTCTGCCGGCTCAGCAAGAAGCCGAGTCTGGGAAGGATGAATGGATGTTAATTCCAGGGAAACAGACAGCAACGCTGCTATGGTAAAATCAGGACTAACTCAGAAAGCACGATGTCAGGTATATGGATATTTAGATCTTGTCAAAAAGGGACACAGCTCCTCACCTGCAGAACGACTCCTGGTAGCAGTGGCACTGTGTTGTTGCATCAATTCCACACTTTTCAAGAACATTACAATTAATAAATCTGTTTTCCCGTTTAAACTTGAAATAATTCAGGAATGGAAGATGCAGTGGGAACTTCCCTTGCAGGTAGATAGGGCAGTACCCTGAAGAAGATTCAGCATGCAGAAGACTGGTGTGGAACAAGCATGACACAAACCTGCAGAATTTAAATTGTTGTTCAATTAAATAAATAAGCTTTTTAAGTAAGCAGTTGCTTAAACATATTTAGTGTTTATTTGCTCATAGAACTGAAATGAGATCTGAAGCTCCCAAGGAGTCCTTAAAATCTTGCCATTTATCCCACATACCTGAGGCTACAGCATGCCCAGTGAGTGCCTGTCAATTCTGTGGACTTTGCAATGATAAATATAATGGCCACAGCTCGTGTTTGTATTAATGCCATATTAGTGTCAAGGGGTCATAAAGTGAATTCTGCTTATTTTCAAGGTTTAAGAATGTAGAAAACAGCAAAGCCAATATAGACAGGAACATGGCCATTGTCTCCCTGACTTTTGAAAAGAAACATAAAATTGAGAGGAAAAAAAGGGTAGATTTGCTGAATCCTGATCATTATGCTTGGAAGCAAGTACAATGCTATATTTACTCAGAGCATTTAAGGATAGATGGTATCACTAGAGCGTGTAATCCAGCCTCCTGCACATCACAAGCTATTAACATTCACACAGCCCTTCCCCTATCAGGCTTCATCATTTGAGTTTGACTAATGCTTATTTTCAGAAATCCAGTTATTGTGCTTTTGAAGGCCAACAAAATGAATTTGCTGCTTTTATTAGCAGATTTTTCCATTGACTAATCTCAATCTTAAAATGCAGACCTTCACAGCAGTTTGAAGCAGTCTGGTTTCCCCTTATGTGCTGCCTGTTGCACTCTTCCCTGCTAGAGTAAAAAGCCTATTAAATCCCAGTACTTCCTCCCACATATATTGCAGTCAGATGACATTTTAGATTTTTGAGTTTGGGGTAGGATGGGTTGGGGAGGGGATTATTTCTATAACTAGGTAAACTAGACAGATTATTTTTATACTCACCTCTGAGACATTTTCTGAAGTTTAATATAACTCTGATGAGCATTTACATTTGGGGGTGTCTTTGAAGGACTGTTTATGGACTATAGTTTCTACATAAAAAATATAAAGGCAGGAATTTTTTAAACCTAATTAGAGCTGAACTTACTTTCTTAGCTGTTTTACATATAAATGCTTGTTTTAAACTGCTTTTTCTGTTCAAAATTTCTTTAATTCCTTCAGAATATTCTGATTTGTTCATGCAGAGATGATCTGCAAAATTGGGCTACTTCAGGTAAAAATTAGTAAGGGATTGGAAAATTCATTGTGGAATGACTATCTTTTAATTTTTGGTTTCTCACTTTTTTCTTTCTTTCTGGTGCAAACAGCACAGCATTTATCCAGAGAAAGTAGTAGCAATATTAATAGCAGTGGAGCTACATTCTTCCAACACAGTGCAAGAGAAGTCTGCTTCTAGAAGGAAACTGTTGTCAAAAACGTTATGGAAGGTATCACCTGTAGAAGGTGAGGCATATCCTGTGTCTTCTCTACTTTCAACATTAGTGCATTAGCAACTTGGCTACTCCATTTTGTCTTGAGCAGCTAAGCTCCATCAGTTAACATCACACTCTAGTAAATAAACCTTTATTACTGCTTTGAAAATCCTTTTGTAGTTCAGTAAAGTAAATCTTTACCTGACCTGTGTCTTTTCTCTAGGTGAATAAATACAGGAGATACTTAATTAATGTTTCAAGAATAGGAACAGCAGATTTTTCCACCCTCAAATATACTAAATTACATTACTTTTCTAATTAGAGAAAAGTTCCTTGGCATAGACTGTAACCAGCCAGGAGCAAGGCTGCCTTCAGAGAGTTTTCTGCTTAGCCATTGCCTGTGTTGGTGGACTGGATCAGGTAAGAGGGGCAATCACACATCCTTGGAAAAGATACTTTCTCTTGTCAGTTCTTATGTTATGACAGTTATTCCTGATTTTTATGCTACATTTTCATTTTCAAACTGTGCTTTTCCCTTAACATATGAAACTAATAGGATTCCCCTAGCTCCCCCCTTCCTCACCCCAGTATATAGAAACATGTCCCAAATGTTATGCCATAAATCTTCATGCACTCCTTGCAAATAAATGACAATTTGTTCTCCTAGAGCAAAGCAAGAAATTTATATTCCATGAGCTCTCATTAACTCAGCTTTTTCTGCCAAGGATATAAGTCAGTAGTGTGGTGTAGACCACTGCAGCTATTAAAGATTTCCTTAAATGCTGATTTTCAGCTTAATTTAAAGGTAAGCCAATATGGGCTGAATGGAATTGTCACCTAGACACTCCCTTTAATATTACTATTTTAAGAAATGCTCAACAGGCAAGAACTGTCTTTTGCAGCATTTTTAATTTAGAAGAAACTGAATTATGTATTACTTTCACACAATTCTTTTAGAACTCAAAATATTGCATATATTAAAGTAGCAGTATTGCTCTTATGGACTGAGTCTTGCATTTTTCTTTGAAATATTCCCTGAAGAAACTAGGTGGTATCTAACTCAGCTCAGACTTCAGCTATATCTTAAATTATTTTATTTGAGGGTATAAAAGGAGGTATTCTGTTTGCCTGATTCAATGGGCAGTCAGAAGACAAATCCAGAAAATTTATTATTATAGATTTAAGATTCAAGTGCTGTTTGTGAATCTCTGGGGATAAGCCCAGCCCACTAAAGTGAGGGGCAAGCTTACTCAAGTTTTAGTACAGAGAGGCAACAGTAGGTACTTTTATAGATCTGGTATACCTCATTAAATATACTGCTGATCTTCCCTGGCATACTATGGCTGATTATGCACTCTTGAAATTAAATTAAATCTGCAATACTTTGTATTGGATTGGATTTGTTGATTTATTTTTAAAGCAATAAGAAGATCTATGCATTACCTACAACTCTGAATGGGGTATATATTTTTTAATTTGAATGAAAAAGAACAAGTAAAATGAGAAAAATGTATTCATGATTCAGTATTCTTGATATTTTTATTTATTCATTTATGCCTCTTTGCTTGTCTTGTAGCTTGTAATGTGTCTCCTGGCCATTAATTAAAATTATTGAAGTTCTTTTATGTTCAGATTGTACTCTTGTTTAATTTCATTATGTATTTTTTTCCTTGCTGTATCATAAATCCCTGTGTTTACTTGTAGCTTCTCACACTTGCATGTTATGTGGCATCACTGGCAGTGGGAAAATGGAGAGAGGATGCTGAGAAACCCTCCATGTCCTGGTTGGTAACTTGCTCATCCTGCTTTCTATTTTGGCCTAAGGATCAGCTATATTAAATCTATTCTTTATAGGATGAGGGTCATAATAAGCACTCTGCAAGCGGCTTTTAAAATCTCCCAACCCCTCAACCCCAAACTAGAATTTAGTTTGGTACTTGAAAGGACCAGATCTTTCCAACATTTTTACTGACCTCCATGTGAACTGGTCTCTTACGAGGGCTGAGCCGTAGCTAAACTAATGATCTTTTTCAGAGGTGTTGACAAGGAGTAGCTGAACATTCATGTTTAGTAGCCCCTGATTCAGTCAGGACTGGGGAGGAGAAGGTCCTGCTCCATCCCAGCAGCTGGCCTTGGCCACCTTCAGCACCTTTTTCACATGTATTCTTGTTTCCTTAGCCTACCTTCCTAGCTCCTGGCTCTTCTCCTGTTCCTCCTCTCCAGACTGGCTGCTCTCCTTCCACAGTATGAGCTAGATTTCTTCCTCAATAACTTTTAGCATCCCAGGCACTACACAGGAAAGAAAAAAGATCCCTGGAGAGATTCCTTGGCTTCCAGTTAAAAATTTTTTCAGTTCCTTCCCAGTCTCTTCAAAGCTGGAAGAAACAAGCAGAGGGAAAATAATCCTGATCTCCTATCCTGTCCTTTATGGGGTCCTGAATAGTTGCTGTGCCTGGAGGCTCCCTGAACACCTCTAACTCAAGCTGTGCATACACAAATGTCTTTTGTTTTGGTTTCCCCACATGGCTCATGCAGAGCCAAACTTTACTCCAGGCATACCATGAAGTTCCTTAGTGCTATGGTGAAATGAGTATCACTTTTTTTAAAATGCAACCAAAACACGTTTTCTTCCTAATCCCACTTAAAGAAATGCATTCTTTTGTCTACAAATTACCAGGCAGATAATTTCACCATATGATGACCAATGGCGTGGAAAATTCGAGATTGAATTGCATTAATGACAAGCACTGATGCAAAGGAATTTATTATCTATGGACATGTGTGCATGTGTCTGTGAACACAGGTGCAGGCCTGATGTGTATAGTTATAGCAGATGAATCCAAAGGGAGGAGATGAAAATAAAATTAAAATTCTTTAAATAGCACAAGCATGGTGCAAGCAAACATTTGCGGAACTATATGACAGCATGAAATCCCCAAACTCTCAGAAAAAGAGTGAATCAACAACATTGAAGAATATTCTTGAATTTGCTGCTTTTTATTGTACCAACTGATGATTTATGCCTTTTTTTTTTTTTTGTAAGCTCTGTCTACAGAAAAACATAGATTTCTTTATGTCAGCAGCATACACCCATGGTCCAGATGTACCAGCACAGTCCCAAATGAAGTTTCCTTCCCATCTCATCTTATAGAAGCCATAGTTCCAGTTGCACCTGCAGGTGCAGTTGTGTCCAATCATGTGGTGTAATGTATCTTATCAGGCAACAGATGCTCAGCCTCAGAGGTTATGAAGACCTGAATTTTTTTTCTCTGCACCACTGCAACATGCTGATAACATCTGGAACAAAACCCTGGAGGCAGAGGGACAAAGCTGGGCCCAAAATATTCTTGGCTCAGAAGAATCAAGCACTGAAAATAGATCCAATGACTCCACAGTGTGATCACACTTTGCCTTTGAGAAAGCATTTCCACTCTAACCTACGCAGACACCCTTCAGAGCCCATTATTACCAAATATATCTGTTTGCTGTGATGGGGAGCTGTGACTCCAGAAAGGGAAATGTGTTATTGCAAATGAAATCTGTTCAGGAGTTTGCTATCACTTTTTGGGAAAATGTGCTCAGTTACAGCAATGGGTGGCAGTATAAACTTCTGAAATGCCGAGAGCTGCATTCAGAAGTGCTGGCTGAGCCTGTTGGACACAGCAGCTGCATTCTGACTCTGCCAGCAGCCCCCAGCCCAGCTGCACAGCAGGGCACAGCATGAGGGTGTGGCAATTCTGCTGCACGCTGCCTGCCTTTGGAAGACCATCCAGGAAGGCAGGCTGGGAATGAGGTGAAATGTATTGCCCTCATTCCTCACACTTTCCAGACTAGCAAAATGGGATTGCTGAATACTTCTTCTGTCCTCTTTGACACAGCCAAAAAGAGCTGAAAAACAATTATAATGATAATAAAAAGAGAAAAACTAGTGCTGCACAATGCAATTGCTCGCCACCCGCTGACCAATAGCAAACCCCACTTCCTGAATCCAGATTATCCACCATTCCCGGTAACTCCTCCAGTTTATATGCTTGGCATGACATTCTGTGGGGTGGAATATTTGTTTGGTCATTTTGGGCCACTGGTACCAGCTATGTTCCCTCCCAGTTTTCTTTGTGTATCTCCTCGCTAGCAGAAAGTGAAACAAGAAAAAAGTCCTTGACTTAGGATAAGCAAGACTTAGCAAAAACCCAAAACATCAGTGTGTTATCAACATCATTCTCATTCTGAATCCAACCCAAAGCACTGTAATGGCTACTGAGAAGAAACTAACTCTACCCTGACTGAAACCAGGACAGCCACATTAGCAGAGAGAGCTGGTGGTGTGGTGGGGAGTGAAAGGGCCGTCAGCTCCTCTTATGCTTTGTAAAATCCACATCTCCCTGAGGTAATGTAAGTTAATGCAAGGAGAATTACAGCAAGTTAAATACTATTTTGATCATAATCATGTTTCATTTTTAGCTACTGGAAATAAGCTTGTGACTGAAAAGCATCTATTGTTCACTCGTATCCATCTCTGACATCTCCCACCCACTTCCCCAGGAACAATTTCCCCCATATATTTTACCTTGCAAACTACCCCCTTTCATGGATTGACTGAGAGTTATCACTCATCTTGTTCCTGAACTCACCTAACCTTTTTCTTGACAAGTGAAAATACAACATCAACTTCACCATAAGCCGTTAATCTTTACCCAAAAAAAGTCAATGGTCCCAGTCTGACAGTAGATAACACGACAGATCATCACAGAAGGTATTTACAGATGTTTCATTTGTGACAATAAAGACAAAAACTTATCAGCTCACAAGCCAGCTATTGTGTCTGTTTTCCAGAAAAGAAAAGTTTGATCCTAGAAAGAAGCCAAGCAAGGGGCACAATCTGTTATGTCTCACAAGGTAAATGCCATCAAAGTGAAACATATCACAGATGGTAAATGTGCCCCAGAGGCTTCCTACAAGTCTTTCAAGTGGCCATGAAGTGCTGCCGTCTGCTCCTCAGGTCCTCCTCCGCACAAACCCACTCTTCTCCTTATATCACCTCATTCTCCTCTGACACAGTAAATTCCAGGGAGAACTTTGTAATCTCTGATTTGCAACAGCATTTTTATTACACATATATTACTTTGATATTTAGAGATAAGCAAGCTGGAAAATGTCACACACCGGGAACCTCCTCTCCACATGTGCTATCACAGCTGGTACATGTGTGGCCCTTCTAAATGAAAGGATAGTGATTCACATTTATTTCCATGTATTAGGCTTTTTTCTCTTCTTTGGTTAGTGCATTCAGAATGTGAAATCTGATGGAGTGTTACAGCTTCTTACTAATTATTTCAAGTGAGGATGGTCTTATAAAATTTGTTTATTCCATGTCACATTAAAAAAGTCAACAATAAAATATCTTTTGGAAATATTTATGAGAATGGTGTAAATCTGAGTGGAAAAATAAAAAACTTGAATTTGATATAGACAAGTGTGTCTGAAAACAATACAATCACCTGTCCTAACTGAGGCTGGAAGGTGTCTAAATGAATTAGCTTGTCTTATGTAGAGTCTGTTTACTTTCTTGCACAATATACTTGTGTGTATTTGATTTGGGATCTGGCTGTAGAAACAAATGTGTAATGTGAATTAACCCCAAAATACATTTTCATTGAGAAGTAAAATTATGGTAAAGACTTGTTTCAAATCAGTTAAAGCAATCATCTATTCCTAATAAGCAAAGAATAAAGAATATAGCATTTACATTTGTGTTGGTCTATAGATTTTCCCTTTCCTTAGCCCTATTCTCCTCATACTTTTTTTCAGCTTCCTCCTTCTGCAACTTAGACAAGCAAATGGTTTTATCCTGACATATAGACAGGCACAAACCAAACTGAATATGAACTCTGGCCATTTAAAAAAAAGTAAATGTATATAAAATTTACAGTTCCTCCTCTTTCATTTCTGTATGGATAAATATATACTTACATTTTATACATACACATGTGTATGTGTATATATATATATATATACATACAAAGCCACATAAACTCATACAAATACATAAACATTCATAAAATTCTAAATACCAACTTTTCTTAAAATACTGTCAGTGCTCATAAATTCATAAACATTTTACAAAATTCACTTTGACATATTCAAACCCCATAGCAAAACATTCATGTGCTTCCCTTACTGTTCACTCATGATTTATTTCCTATCTGGCAAAACTGATTTATCACCTCTATTACAGTTGGGTTTATGTCACTTTTTAATACACTGAATCCTTGATTTTTACCAAAGCTAATTTCCTTTTAAGATTTGTCTGAACCAGTCTATTATAACATGCTATTCCAGGATCTGCATTTAATTTGATTTGTCATTATTTTCCATTCCATTGACCTAAGCCCTGTCCTCCTCAAATATATTATAGCCAGGAGTGTGATGAGGCTCAGTTGCAAGGAGGAAGCCAAGTACTGAAATGATTGCTTCTGACAAGCAAGTTCCTCTGTGTTTTTGGTAGCTCACACCTATGCAGGTAACAGTGTGGGTCACAAAGAATATATAAGCCACACAACAACTAGAAAGACTTTGTAAGAGATTTTGTCTGAGCAGGTTACTAATGGCTGTGCCTGGTCAGGATCTGGGCTTCTATTCAGTGGTAGAGGCTGAGGTAATGTTACTCCTCATGTGGGGCAGAAACTTCCTTTAGTTTTTTCCTTTCACTGCAACACCTCAAGTTCCTTTCACTGCAACACCTCAAGCAGCCCAATGCCTGCTGCTAATAAAAAGGGATGTGAAACTCACACTGGGGAAAGAACATTGCTGACTCAGCCACTATCACAAATTTTCTGAAATTTCCTTATTTAATATGAAGTCCTTTTATTCAAGAACAGCCAAGATCCATTCCTTTGTGAGCTGACAAACCCCTAACACACAGAGGAAGAAGCAGAGATCCAGCCATGACCCTGAGCACTCACCTTCCCAAGTGCTGAGGCCAGCCAAGGCACTGACCTCTCAGATCCACCTGCCTGGTCAGCTTCTCTTTCTGGGAAGAGCTGAGGAACAGCTCACTGAGCAGCACTTGCAGTTTTGGCAGGTGAATACCTCTTTTACACTTGCAAATGGTCAGTTGCTTATAAATAGGATTGTGTGTCAAGTGAGATGAAGGTATTGGTAGTCTGGGCACATCCCTTTCAGAGCATGTGTGCAGCCAGGATGCTGGATGGTGGTTCCTGTGGCTCTCCAGGGAGTTCTGACACGTGGATCACCATTGCAACACTGCACAGGGCATGATTGCTATCTTGTCCTTGAGCTAAATATTTTTTTACCAGGATTCCCTACTCTTATCCAAATAAAACAAAAGCCAGACTTTTATGCTAATGATGGCAATAACCTCCTTCCACGGAATGGGGAAACAATTTTATTAATAGCTCATAACAACTTCTTTGTATTGAAACAAGTCAATCTTTTTTTAATCCATTTTCTGAACTCTGTTCACTTAGGTCATGCTTTCAAGATATTTTGTAATCCTTGTTACTTTCTTCTGAATTTTTATCACTGTTTCTCAGTTCCTCTCAAACTGGATTTAATACTCTAACCCAAACCTTAGCAGTACTGAACAGCGTGAAACAAGAACCCCTCTGTAGCATACAGATGTCCCTGCATCCCCGGTATCTGACTTGCCACTTTCTCCATGGCATGACTGAATACTCAGTCATTCAGTGTCACTTTTAGGCATTCTGAAACACTTTTGTCTCTCTCACTTGTTAGCATTTTTGTGTTTGAGTTTTTGCCTGAGGTTCAGAGGGTATTTCTGCCATCTCGGACAGGACATGGATGGAAGTGACTAAGTTGATGACAGAAAGATTTGGAGAGTCTGTATCCCACCATTGCCCAGACCTACCTGTCTGGTTCCTAAACAGGTAGACAAGCATACAAAAATCATCCTGCCCTGTGCCCCAGCCCTGATGTGGTTCATGCCTAGGACAGACCAACACCATCTCCACCCAAGTCCTGATGTGGGTTCAGCTCATTGGAAGTCCTTAGATACTGGACTTAGAGCAAAATTCAGTGGCCATAGAGACTTCTACTGAGCAGCCTGGATGGAGGAGGATGAGCTATGCTTCCAATACAAAAGTTTGATTTTTAGAGATCTGAAGACTTTTTCTTTTTGTGGGGCATTTGTTTTAGCTTGCCTTGCAATGTCAAGTCCAATAATGTGTGTGTGTGCCACAGTTTAAGACTGTATACATGGATGATTACACAGGACTATAATTTGTTAAGCCACACTAATTTAATGATATGCTAATACATTCACTGTTAGATTTCCTCTTTTCTTAAGAGCTTTGATTTAGTGTGTGTTGATAGAGCATCAGGTTGACTTTCTTTTAGCTTGTGATCCACCGCTGACCACAATTTCTTTGCTGTACTTTTTGTCAAAGCAATCTTCAGTCACATCTGAGCTTGAGCTCATTTTTTCAGTATTGCATTTTTCATTTTTTCTTCACTGAATTACATCACATTAAATTCAGAAAGTGTGCCCAGTGTTTTGGGGATTACTGTGGATTTTGATCATACCTTCTTAAAGAACCTGTAACCACTCCCAGGTCAATGAATATTATATTTTTTAGTAGATCATCAAAGTTGTTGATGAAATTTCTGACTAGTACTGACAGAGTAGGTTAGATTTTTTAAGATCTCCCTTTGTCTCACACTTCAAAGGGCCCTCAGATTTCACAATGGGTCAAGGATATATGTATATTAAAAATAATATTTTCAGTTGCATCAGTTTTAATTTTATAATACTTTTATTTAGACAATATTTTCTTAGTCTTATATGAAAATTTTACACTGGAAGTGTATCAAAGGCCTTAATGAAGTGAAGATCTATCACAGCTTACTGTTTCTACCTAACTCCTTAGGTAAAAACATTTTAGAAAAGAAAATTAAATTGGCTGTCATGATAAGATGTTGGCAAGCCTCTGTTGCCTAATTCTTATCACTGTATTATCCCCTAGCTACTTTTAAATTGCTTGTTTAAAAATTCACAGCAGAATCTATCCAGGGATTTTGGTAGGACTGCAATAGGTTATGTAAGGTACTTGTCTACATTTCAAAATTTTCACACTTCAGCTGTGCTGCTACAGTTAAAACAATAACAGCCTTCCACAAACCCACTGTCAGTGTCAGTGCAGTTCAACTGGAATAAATATGCTAATTCCAGATCATGTACTCTGCACCTGATTATTTGGTTCAGCAACTGAAATAAAATATGTCACATCTATGCTCCAGCTTTACTTGACCTTACTAGTTCATCAGCGATGCCTGTCCTCATTTATATGGGTATGCCTGTAATTCCAAGGCTGACATGCAACCATCTGTGAAACTGTTGTACAATAAACAGCTTGCTTGTTAGTCCTGAAATCCTTTCCAGATTGCAGGAAGGATCACGCTATTTTAGGGAACTCATGAAAGCTAGGAGAAGATAAAAGGTTACTGGAATTTCACCTGGAAGTGATCAAGGCCTTTGTTCTTATAGAACAGTACAGAACTGCTATGAGTGATGCCTTATCACATCTACTGTTAGGAGACAGACAAATACAAGCAGTAAGCTTCTCTAATGACCCTAAATTTCATTCTCATTAGAACTACGGAGATATTGCTGGAAAATTTTGAGCAGCTATTAAAGATGAAAATTCCTTCACAGTAGTTATGATCTGGCAGAGTACTGAATGTTGAATTTCATTGGTCTTACTGCCAAGACCTTTCTCAACCTCTTTGTACATCACCTGTCCACAGTGTACCTAGCATCATTCATTAAATAAGGAGATGTCAGCTTCCACCTTCAGCTGACTCAGGATGCCAAAATTCATCATCTCTGTGTTAAATTTTCAAATATTTTTCTTGGATTCACTCTCTTCTTGGAAGACACCCTTGAGGGTATCTTCCAACACACATTCATTATACTCTCTTTTTCTGATGTCCGTAAAACAAATGACAACCAGTGGGATGCTAAGATGCTGCTCTTTATTTTAATTAAAAGCATCTCACTTTTTCCATCACTTTGTCTCTTGTGTCTGCCTGTCTGCTGTTTCCCACCCATTGATTGTGTCATAAACTCTTTTTGTTAAGGGAAATATGGGAAATTTTAAAACGTACAATGTTGCCTCAGTCCATAGCTAGAGGTTCTAAGTGTTGCAATAGTATATATAATAAATGAGCAATAAAAAATCCAGTGATTTGAGCACCTAAGCTCTTTTCTATGCCAAATAAATTCATTTGTCATACTATTTCTGGTACCTTCTTTGTTTAGACTTAGAGACTCCATACATCTTTGTTTCATGCCTACCATGACTTTTGTGTAATCAAGAAATGTGGCAAAGTATTGATCAAATTTTCTGCTGAGTTGTTAAAGCCATTCCCAGAGGGAGACTTGTCTGCCCTGAAAATTGAAAAACATGAATTAGGCTAGAAGTTCTTTTTGGTTCTCCTGTTGAAAAGACTAAAAACACACAGCTCCTGGAGATGCTCCAGGATTTGCCTTGTCAAAACAAATCCCTTCAGTTACTTCTGCCCACTAATGACTGCTTACAAATAATTCAGTTTTGGGTGTTTTAAAAGCAAAAGAAACTGTTATTATTTCTGTTAATGACATGCAATGGTCTGATTTAAAATCAGTGCATGATATCCTATACCTATAGTATTAATGACTATAAATCAAAGCACCTCAATAGCATGATTCTGTTATTTCCCATTTTCCTTCAGATTTTATATGTCTTCCTTTGAATTCAGCTAAAATCCTATTTTTTTTTAAATGAATTTCATTACACTCCAAAGGCTACAAGTCTATAACAATAATTTAGTGTTACCTACAGACTGATCGGAAATGTCATATTTTAACTAATGCAAAATTTAAAATGTAATAAAGAGTGTACTCTATTTTTTCTCAAAAAATTTAATTGCAGAATTATTTACAGGAGATGAACATAAACAATACATAAACCAATTGAAAGAGGCAGCTTCATAAAAGAGCCATGGGGCAAAATAGTGAAGCACATTTCTTACAATCAGCTGGAGGTGAGTAGTGAACCATGAAAAAGAGTAACTTAATAATAAAACAATTTTCAAATATGTCTTCAAAGTAACAACATTCTGGTAAAGAAGATATTACTGAGAAGCAAGAAATTATTGTAGCAATGAAACAACATACTGTACATTCAATTTAGGTATCCTGCATGCTACTAAATAGAATTTATCAAAAGAACCATAAAAGCATGAGAAAGAGAATTACATAAAATAGTTTAATTCTAGTGAAGTGTAGCTTTATACAGATGGTGAATATTTGGCACTCAGTTCATCCTCATTGTTGATACGATTTCTTATGTATATATATATTTATATATATTTATATATACTTTTAATGATAACTAAACAGCTAATTTCCTGGTTCTAACATTCCTTGAAATTCTATAGGAGGCATTTAATTTAGTCCTTAGGCCACACTTGATTATTTTGGCATGTCACATGGTGAATGAAAGTATGAGTTTTATCTCTGTACAGAAAATCCTGCACAGTCATTGTGGCTTTTCTTCAGGAAAGAACAGTTCTAGAGTATATAAGCCAGGCTACTTTAAAGGGAATTTTTATTCAGTCAGGAAATTAATATATAAATTGAACTAAATAATACATACATGCTGAGCCCTTTTAAAATGAGATGACCATACTATTAAACCTCCAAAGGGTAAATCAAAGCATGGGTATGAGCATGTGGATTCCATGGGTAATTATAAAAAAAAGCTAGTGTTTCTTTGTCAGGACTCTCTTCAGAGACTTGAACCTACCACTGAACACTCTGCTTGATTGCAACCTACCTGAAAAGAAGAATGAGATCAAACCAAGTAGTGACACACTCGCTACCTCGAATGGCGAGTCCTTCCTACCTCAGCAGGACCTGCTGAGTCAGATTTTGATCTGAATTATACTGATTCAGATCTGACATTTCTTTCCGGTTTCAGTTTCTTAGCATTGATTCTAATGCAACCAGGAACAGAACTCAGCCCAAAGCTCTGTGATAATCCATCTCAGAAATGGGAAATACTGTGTTGAATGCAAAATGACAAGAGAAAGAGAAGAAAATTCCTCACTACTGGGCTGTGTTGGTAAATAATGACCATATATTCAAATAAGCCTCCCCCTTGTTTAAGCTTAGGTGAAAATATTTGTGTATTTGTACCTAGAGAAGTAAAAAATCCTGTCCAACAAAACCAACTTAGAAAAATAACAATTTGGCCTTAATAAAATATAGAAATAAATTGCCAGCTGATGAAAACTGTTCTGTGTTTGCTCAGTGAAAGAGCAAGCTGCGTAGACATACTAATTTACCTTATCTATGATCTGACTTAAAAAGCCCACTTCTTTTTTAGCAATTAAGGGTAATGGGAAAAAAGCTGTGTGTGGAAAGGTGGATCTGTGAACATGCAGTCTTCTTCTGCAATCATCATTTTATGAAATGTGATATGCAGTTAATGAGAAGAGATCTGGAATATGAGGGGGAGTTTGATATAGAAGCATAGAATCATTTATGTTGAAAAAGACATTCGGTAATGAATGCCGTGGCCTCTCTTAGCTATTAGAATTTTATTTCATTAAGAGAAGCTGAATCAGCCTAAATATACTGGCCAAATTTTCTTTTGGGCAATGTTCCATTTCAATTTTGGTTTTATACTTGCTGTCCTTAACAACGTATTATGTAGTTAAACAGCTACAGCATTATGCCATTGAGGTAGCTGTATTTCAGAGATAAATTAAGCAATTTCTGTGGATACAGAGGACTTAATTCCTGACAGGACTCTGTGTATGCATATGAGTATGCCATAAAACAGCTGTTCCCAAAAAATGGTCTCTGGAGGTGAACATGGTGAATAGTTGCTGATGGGCCATGGGGCTGCAGTAGTGAACCTGCCATGGCTGTCAATGTTGAGGATGAGCTACAAGAAAGTGGCACAATCTACAGGAATGTGAGCACTGACTGTGGTTACTGGGTCCACTTGTCTGTAATCATGACGATGAAAAATTTATATATATATATAGGTATATGTATATATCCTCTTTCTGTTCTATGCAGTATGAAATGGCAGTTTCTCCTCTGCTAATTCTGTCCATGCAGAAAGAGGTGACCCCATTGCTCTGCCATACAAAGAACCCTTAGGGTTAGAGCTGAATCTCATTAGAGGGCAGTTGCCCAAACCAAAACACAATCATCATGCCCAAGTCCTGTGCCCCACATCACTCCTTATGTTAGCTGGGCTGAAGGACAGACCCAGGAAGAGAACAGGGTGCTCAGGGAAGGCTGCTTTTGGAGCACGGACCCCAGATGCATCACTCCTGCTAAGAAAGAGCGGGAAAATGCACTTGTGAAAGGGGAGACTTGCCAAGATTGCTGACCAAGAGGGCTCAGCTGCAGGTGCCATCACCTCTTGCACCTGGCGCTGGGCAGAGGCCTCCTCCCAGGGAGGTCCTCCATCACAGGGACCTGCCATCATCATGAACAGGAAAAGCAGAGGTTGTTCTGGAAGGTTAATTTGATGCTCATCACTCCCTGCCTACTCCCTGGATGGAGCCTTCCCCTTTGCACAGGTCTTCCTCTTGGTTCAGCTGGTCTGTTTCTCCCTCAGCACAGGCTCAGACCGTGACGGTCCTCCCAGGTGCTGGAAGTGTGCTGTGGAAGGAAACTCCCCAGCAGCATGGGGACAGGTGAGAGATCCCCCAGCATCCTGCCATGCCGGGTTACTTGCCCCAGCTATAGCCAGCCTGGAGTTTGTGTGCCAGCTAATAAAGTGCTTGGAGATCCTTGTGGATGAAAGGCACTGTGTAAATGTGGGTGTCAACCTGTCATACACCAGGAAGCACCTCTCTAGACATTAAGGGGTGTGCTGATATTCCTCACCTCAAACGCAGTTTGCAGGAGGTATCCCTACATCATAAGACTAGGAACAGGAATGGGAATAACATTGCTTCACGATTCATGTAAGCTCTCTAATACTGAGGCTTCTGTTTTACAGGTTTTCAGTGCACACAGCTTGACATCTGGAGCTGCCCAACAAACTTCAGACCTGAAACTGATGTGCACAAACCAGCACTCAGTGGGTCAGCCTCCAGTGTGGCCCTGCCGCTGATGCCATTGCTGAAACACTAAGGACATCAAACCCACCGACTGGGCAGGGCAGGCTCCAGGCTTTGAATGCAAAAGGCTGATCTGGGCTGATCTGGAGGCACATTGCTCTGGATGAGGGTGCCAGGGTGGACCTGCATGGAGAAGGCCTAGGACAGAGTGGCAGTGCTGCCTGAGGTGCCATGAGGAACCTCTTGAGGGCATTGATCCCTCAGAGCACGACGAGGATGTGGGTCACATATGGCACATCATGAATGGCACCATCATGTAGCAGTTACTTCTCTTCCTTCCAAACCCACCCAAACAGTCCTTCACTTTATACTAGATGCAGTGCTGAAGGAGCACTAATTTACTGATACTGCAGGACATGGGCTTATTTTAAAACAAATAATTTCCATTATATGAAATGTATGTTATATCTACCTATCTATCTATCTGAAATGCACACACTTTCCTATGCACACTTTAATTTCTTCCTGATTGATCTCAAATCTAACATAGTGTCAAGGTTTAAGTATGAATTAAAATATCATTTTTTGGCATTAAACTGTACAAATTTTTTAGTCTTTGCATTCTGCCAAGGGCAATTCTCATCAGGTTGGCATGAAATAATAAAACATTTCATAATGTACTTCACCAAATTACAAAGAATTTCAAATCTAAAAAAATATACAAAGCAAAAGTAAGTATGGCAAACATCAACAATTTTACCAGTCAGGCCTTTTTTTTTAATTTAAATTTTCTGAATTCTGTTTATTATACTTGTGTTTTACAGGCAAGGACTAAATGAACAGAGACTTGCTATAATTTTATTGCATTAAAATGAATATTAGCCCAATTAATATTTAAATAAACGCTAAACTATTTTGCTGTTTCCAGCTGTTCTGTGTGGGTCTACATAATGAACTCAAAGCAGAGAGTATACCAGTTCCTATCATTCTGTTTATTTATGTTCCTCCTATGTTGGTTTTGTAACTGAATTGTATTTTTATCATGTGGGGTCGGATTATATTTGATCTCGTTAAATGTTTATTAAGCTAATATATGCAGTGTTTCTCATGTCAGAGAAGCAATCTTACTTTGATTTATTTGCAACACAAGTATGATAAGCATAATGTTATTTTTCTAAACTAACCAGATGTACAATATGTAAATAGAATAGGCTTATTTGCCTTAAATAATATGTTACCAGTACCATAAATTAATATATGGCACTTCAAAATGTAATGTGCACAGATATTCTATTATCAGATTTTTCAGTAGGCATCTAGTTTACTTTTGATTCTTTCTGGTTGTCTTTTTTTTTTTTTTGAACAAGGTCTAACAAACAAAAATTTCTAAACCTTGTATTGAACACTTTCTCATAATGGCATGGGAAATATAAAACACAGACTGCTCCAAGTCAGTATCATTAGTCCAGCTGGGATCTCAGTTTATCTGTAATCTGTTGGGTTTACTGTTTGTCTTCATAAAGTCTGATTGCGAGCAGGATCAGGTACAGCTTGTCTTAATCGCATGACCTGTTGCTGCAGGTGGGAGGGCTCAAGCGAGTAAGGCAAGTGTGATTTCTCCTCAAAGTATACAGAAAAATTAGATAAAACGTATCAGCTGCCATATATATATATATGTGTGTGTGTGTGTGTGAGTTTCTTTTTTAAATTTCTTCAGTCTAGGAAAGACACTGGCTTTGGTTTTGTGTGAATATTTCTAATTAGCAGCTCCACTTTTCAAGATGAAAGATGCCAGTGTCTGCATGGTCTTTTGTAGTTAAAATAGTACAACAAATATAGGAAGTAGCATCAATATTGTACACTACCTAGGATTCAGCTCTTTCTTTAATAGAAAATGCCTTGAAAACACAAGGGAAGGGAAATATAATGTTTTCATCTATAGAAGAATATTTCAGGGATTTTTTTCTTTTTTTTTCTTTTTTTTTTTTTTTTTTGCATTCTTGCATTCTTGAAGGATATACATTCGTCTTGTTTTTGCTTCCAAATATAATTTAAGGCTATTTGGTAAAGTATACACCAGATATCAGGCTCAATTTACAGGGGTTTCTTCTCACAGAAACTTCTCAAAACTCCCTCTCTAAAGATTCATATCTTGAAGCCAACCATGCTTTATCAGCTTTGCTCCAAAGACAAAAGTCATGCTTAATATCATACACTGTAGGAAAAAGAGAAGGAAAAAACCTCAACCAAACAAACGAAAACAGATTGAAGCAATGTCAGATCTGCATAACCCATGATACTTCACGTTTTCAGTCATCCATCAGGCTGCAGGGTGTGTGGGATTCATATTTAAAGTGCTCATCAGGTGAAGAACCAAAGTGCTCGAGTATAATTAAATAGTTGTTATGCCTATGGCTAAATACATTGCATTTGTTAAAGCAGGTAAACAGGGAATGTGGTAGCTGGGGCTGTCTATCTCACTGGATTCACACTGTTTTGACCTAAAGTTATGTTCAGTAGTATTCAAACCTTGGAACTGGGAGCTGCAGGCTATTCATCTTATTGCGTCTTCACCTGAAGACTTCTAAGTGCTGGATTGCTGTTTGCTCTGGAAGGTAGGTGAAGTGGAATAATTCTGTCTTAATGTGTTTTAAAATAAAATTCTGTCTTAGTTTGCTTTAAATTAAAGCCTCTTGACTGTGGCAGTTGCCACCTCTCTTCTGTCAATGTGAGGCTTGAAAATATATTATTTTCCTTATATTACATGGATGGAAATCACTTATCTCTTGAGTAATTTTTATTTCTATGTCTGAAACAAGCAAGAAGTTTATTCTTGCCATAAATGATACTGCATAGAAAAATAGTTCTAAAAAAAATACAACTGTAAACCACAGTTCACCTTTACCTTAACATAACCATTTAAACTTATATATACTTACCACTTACATTCATATTTCTTAAACTGTTTACAACATCACAACTGGCATTTTAAACAAGCAAGATTTTTTGTTCTCAAGAATACCCTGGAAACTCAATTGTTATAATAATTTGAGAGTTTGAAATAGTACATATAGCATGGCTCTTGAAATGAAAGAGAGAAGGTTTATAAAAGAAATGTTAACATGTAAAAGAACTGTTAAAAATGCAATGAGTGTTCCAAAGGAGTGAGTATAACTTTTTCTTTACACATCTTACTACAGAAGATCTAAGTTTTTAAGGCTTCCATTTTCCTTTCACCCATCACTCAAGTCCTCTTGCATTACAATTTTGCTTAGGTTTCAGAATGTCGTTATACTGCTAACAGAAAATGTTTATTAGTGGACATTCCCACCACCTCCAGACTTCTTGGTTTCTGATGAACTTTGGAGTTTTAGTGGCCGGATATCCCTGTCAATCTCCAGAAACTTGACATAAGATGAGAGGCCTAATGTTATTTTGCAGTAACGAAGATGAGAAGAGTGGCAGAGCACATGGGTAAATATGTTAGTTGGGTTCTAGGAAAAGAAACTGGAGGTCAAAGAGATAAATGGGTTCTTTCTTTCCTGCTCTTTACATTTGTAGCACCTTCTACTTGGATTAGCTAATGCCTCTAGTGAATGGTGAGATGCACCCATTTAGAGTTCGTTATTCTTATCCCTAATTATCACACATTTTATAAAAATATAAATAACAAAAAGTAAGCTGGGTTCCATCTCAAGAGGTGGTTTCTGTTGTCCTCTGAGAATATATTGGATAAGTCAGGTCTCGACAAGCCCTATCCATTGTAGCTGATTGTAAGTCAGACAATAAATACAAAAAGAAGTCATTCTTGCGGTGAGCTCAGCAAATTCTGAGGAAATCAAAAGCATTCCACTGTGCTTATGGCACAAAGAACACAACAGCAAGGGCATATTTAGTGGAGAGAATGAGACAAAAATTACCAGGTAAGTGACAAACTGTACAAGCATTTTGTTTAAAAAAGGAACTCTGCAGCATTCTGTCTTTAAAGCCGGGTTTGAGCCTCTGGGATATAGATCTCGATGCTGTCTGCACGCTCTGTGGCTGAATTCTGCCGGAAGGAGGCTGCTCGCTTGGCAGCCATCAGCCGTCTTCTGGCTTCTTGTCGCTGTCTGTCGGGTAGGTCCAGAGATTTTTCTCTTGTGATAGGGAATTTTCCTTTTGGGGGCTTCTTTGGTACAGGAGGAGGAACCTTTCTTTCTTCCTGCAACAGGGCATTGAAACCAAGGGTGAGCTGCGTGTAGAAGGGACATGGCAGCAGAGCATGCACAATGAAGACATGAAATGCAAAATACTGGTTACATACATCAAGCATGCTCAATTTGTACTTGCCCATCAGCTGACTAATGGATTACATGAACAGCTATCCACACTAGGGACACTGACAAAACCCTCTTGTTTTGACAACCATTACACATTCTGCTGTCCCGTGCCTGTAAAAAGACTTCTACTGCACTTCCTTCTAGTGTCCTTGCAGGTATCAGCACATGCAATCTACATACTTCACTTTCATACGGATTTGTTTAATTTTAGCTGACACATTATTACACTCATTATAAACAGAAACACACACTGGCTCTCCAATAAGAATTCAGCACATCTGTGTAGTCTGATCAAGTGAAAAGACTCTCTAAGATTAGCAAGACAGAATTTTTTATTAAATTAATCATACTGAGTTTAGCCTCAGCTGGATATGAGATAGCAGCTGTGTATACATGTCTATTAGTTTAGTCTCCTCCATGAATTGCTAAATGGAAACATTCAAGCGCCAGCCAGAGAGAAAACATAGGGCTAATTGTTCTGCTTGTCAGCCTGGACCATTTTAAAGAAGATTATTCTAAGGAGTTATCAAATTATAAAGTGAAAGTCAGTAGATTTTGTTACCAAAGTAGCTGTAAATTTCTCTGCAGGTGTTAAATCAAGAATTGTTTTTAAGTATGAAATGGATATTTTACTCCATTTAGAGGCTGTGATGTATCATATAAGGCCTTAAAAACAGACTGTAGAATCAAGGAATTGTACAAGGAATAGATTAGAAGAGATGGATGCAGTTTTGAAGTTAAACTAGGTTTTTTAATGACCTGTTTAACGCTGGACTACAGAGCCCCAAAGATGGAGACTCCACAACTTCATATGCTTAGTTATGGTTATTGTGATTGATCTTTTTCCTATATAATTTCTTAAAGCAATGGCAATAGTCCAGAGTATGGGCTGTTCCTTATGGAGAACACAGTTAATTTGATGCACAGCAGGATTCAAATAATACAAAAATTGAACTGTTACACCTATGGTTTACAGACTCTTCATTGTTTCGTCTTTAAAAAAAAACCCCAGAAACCAAATTCTGAGTCTACTATCAAAATGCAATTGCCAAGACTAAATAACTAAGGTTATAAAAAAATACAGTTCTACATTCAACAGGAACAGTGCAGCAGCCTGAGATGCTATTCCCCATGACAGCCAGCTCTTCCAGTTTTTATTTTCTCTATTTCCTATTTTCAGCCAGGAACATAATGGCTCCTTTCCTGTTCTTCAATCTTAATTTTTTTTCCACTTTTAGTTATTTTCCTCTTAGGAACATCACTTTTGCTGTCACTACAATAATTTCTTACTTCCAGTTGTCACTAGTAAGCAAGAGTTGCAAACTCACCATCCACCAACCCGTTGGCTGAAAATTAAAATCCAAGAGGAGCATGAAGAAATGAAAAAGTTGTCAAAATGCCTCCTAATTCCTCCCAAACCAAACAAGTATTCACCTGAGGCCAACAGTACTGACTCAAACCAAATGCTGTTTTTTATCTGACTGATACAATAATCAGCAAGGATATTGGGATAATCAGGGTAATAGATGGAGCTATAGAGAGGGGAAAGGAAGTTTCAGAATTACATTGCTTAAATGAGCTATTTGCCACCTTTGCTTTGTGAGTATCATGGTGAGGCAACTCCCAGATGGTGCAGTTACAGGGCAGAGATGTGGGCAGTTTACCAGTAGCACTCTTTGTCCCCCAAACTTTTGTGGACTGACCTTTACTATGACCTGCACTATGTTTTGTCTTATGCTTTTATTTCATTTCTGTTCTAGCATCAGTTGTGTTGTGCAGGCAGAGTTAAACACTGAAATGATCCAGTTTGGGCTGCCCCAAATGTATCAGAGTGCCAAGTTTACCTTGTTTGAATTCTTGGGCTATTGTCTTCAGTCTGAATGAACAAGAACATATTTCATTTCTAGCTTTTAGAATGTGAATCTAAATAATTTGAACAGAAGTGTTATGGAGTGAACTAACTTAGCAAAATCCATTTTTTTTCTTATACAATTCAGCTTAACATTGTTAAAAAGAAAAAACCTGTCACATCTGATGAAAGTTTCCATGTAAAAATTGGGCCATGCCAATTAAATACTTCCCAGGCTTAGAAACCTATTGTATTTCACTATTGAATTTAACACAAGGAAACTGCAGGACTACAAATGGGGAGTAAATGGTATTGTCTGTGGTCTGCTTACCTTCCTTTCAGGTGATTCTATTATTTTCCATTCATTGAGTTTCAACTGATGCAGTTCATCAAACTTCATGCTGACATCTTCAATTGAGAGCTGGAGTAAGTCCCAGAAACCTGCTAGGTCCTGGGAAGTTGGTCTCGGCATGGCACTCGGGTCCTGTCATGCACAAAGGAGAGAATCTGAATAGACCGGGAGGCTTTACACAGTGTGCACTGAGGCAGGAAAGGTATCGTGCCAGATGACATTGCTGCAGAGCTGCTCGGTGCTAAGGCTCTTTGCACTTTACAGCTGGGAGCTGTGACTAGAAAGTTGTGCCTCCTACACAACCCAAACATGAATGAGCTGGATGTCACATGTGATTCTTCTTCAATTTGCGGCATGGGAAGTTCCTTACACCATATGCTATGCTGACCTGCATTTCTAAAAAAAGAAAAGGCTGACAGCCTCTGCCTGCTGATTATTAAAGGGAAGGGGAATGTGGCTTGTATTCCAGACAGTCTGAATTCTTTCTTGCTAAAAATTCCATTCACAATAACTGCTTAGAAGACAAAACAAGACCACAAAGCTGAAGTCAATGTTTACATTGTCTTGCATTTCCTAATGTATACATGAGGTATGAAATTTTGATGGGGATTGTAGGATTTTGTTCTCCAAGGAGTTGAATCACACAAAGGAGCTGGGAAGGCACTACCACCGGGTGCTGCAATTAAGTGGCTCTATGTGCGCAAGACTTAATGGAACAAACATTGGTGGTAACAATTAGCAAGATGACCCTCTATTTGATTATTAATGTGATACTAATGCTGGATAAAAATTTCATTACAAGGTAGTATGCAGACTCTTAACCCTATACTCTCTGAGCATTGGTACTAGTTCAAGAAGATAGCTTTGTCACTTTCATGAAATAGGGTTTAATTGGAAAATGTGTTTGTGAAGGCAGAGGAGAGATTTCTTTTTTCTTCCAGGAAAAGAAGAAGGCATTAAGATGGTCTAAAGAATGGAGCCAGGAGAGACAGAGTAAAAACCAGGCCAAAGGGACTCTGGCCATTCCTGGGCAAAAGCTGTAATGATTAGTTTACTGTGTTAGCATCACTGCTGTTACTGCTGATGCAAGGCTCTGTGCCCCACCTCTTACAAATCTAGTGAGGAAAGGCATTTTAGATATTTAACACAACATGTTGTGTCACCCATACCTAAACCCCTTTTGGAATCTGTTCCAAGAACAACTTAGAAGTCTTCACTAGAAGAAAGTCTCCTTTTCATAGAGAGCTTCAGGAATTTAACAGAACTGGCCAAATAGATTTTAACAGACTTCTGGGAAAGGTTACAACTCCAGATTAGTGTTTACTGAAAACTACTTCATTGAGTAGATTCCAATTTACTGCAAAATGATTTGAAATTTATGTCAATGGTGTTAGTTGCTCTATAGAGGTCAATATCTTAGGCTTTAGGAACCACCCTTCTGTGTGAAATTCATCAGGACAATCCCACAACAGTATATTTTATCTTGTAATCTGTTCTTCCAACCTGGTCTCTCCTCAGTCACTCTCACCAGTTTCCTCTAAGCAGCCAGAAAATAATGCCACTGCCTTCTGAATCAGGGCTAATTGCTGTTCTGTACCCTTGTGCACCCCACTCTGCTCATGGTATTTGTGAAGACCGTGGCCTCCAGCATGGCTCTTGCAGAGGGCTATGCCATGTGTGGTCTGGACACAAGAGGGCTGCCTCCTACTTCATACAGATCTGCAGTTCATTAATAAATGCTGACACAAATGACTGCTATTACAGCTAACTAAGTTTTGAACAGATTGGGTTAAACTTGCTTCTTCTCAGAAACTGCTCATTTATTTGTATCTTACTTGGAATTCAGATTTGCAGCCCTCCTCCTGAAGGAAGCCTAAAGCAAGCAACAAGTACCTAGCTGGTGCTTAAGCTGCTCTGTTTTTGCCTGCAACCATGACATTATTGAGCAATGATCTCTCACTAAGCTGAGCAGGATCTTTGCTGACTAGAGAGTATGCAGGAGGAAACGTCAAAGTAAAAAACCAACAGGGTGTTACAAGAACTAATGTGAATAATACAGAAGGGAGTAGTTATTAATCAGTAATAGATTTTTTCCCAAGTAGTTACTGGGAACAGTATACACATAGGAGATAGCCAGCCAGTTTCTTAAAAAACCCTCATCACAGCTTACATTTTTGTAAATTTAGCTTAAGTGGGGGTCTTTGATAAGAGGTCTTAAACCAGACCATAATCAGATGTGCCCCTAGAAGTTCTCATGACCCTTTAGAAAAGTCCATAGGAGACAGGTGAGTGTCGTGATTAAATTTCAGTTTGAGTAATTATATTCCTCTTCTTAAACCATTGTTGCCTTTTGAATTGGCAGAAGTAAATGCTGTTGTTCTCTGTCCTACATTTAAGCTTATAGATGCTGAACACTGTCAGAGAAACTGCCATGTGGCAGCTCTGTATGTGCTGGATGTTTTCAAGAGGAGGAACACACTAGCTGGCAGTATTCCCATGGGGCACTGAGATGCTGCCTTAGGAGCATATGGAGAGCCTGCTGTGGGTATACACTAAGTGACTATTTAGCAACAAACTCTGTCATTAGGCAAGAAAAGCCTCCAAACATGAATGACCTAAAGTCCAGTTTTGCAGTTGTTGCTTTCTGCAGAGCCCATTACTGGTTTAATGAAACTGAAGAATATTAGGAGTCTAAATCTCCAGAGCAGGATAAAGCTGCTATATTGGAGTTCAAAGGTTTATTATCCAAATAAGAAAGAGAGACGTAAAATCTTGCCAGCTTTTTGGCCATGTTGTTTACAAAGCTGTAGATTAATCCTTGTTCTTCTATTCCTTTTGCAGTAGTGAATTGTTCTCACTTCCAAACAGCTGTCAGCCATGCTGAAGAGGAGTTACATTTGCTATTACAGAAATGCTCTCAGCACAAGTGCTGGGCCCACTTGAAGATAAATGGAGTGGAGGTTAGGCTCTCCAAATCTTAGTTTGCATAGCTTAATCAGGAAATGGAGGGCATTTTAAAATATGCTTTTAGACAATTATGAAGATTTCCTCATTTTTATATTAAACAAATTACTAGATAGAGAACACACATGATGTATTTGATAATACAGATGTGGTCATCTGCTTGCCTGACTTATATGTTTCCTGACATTCTATAACAACTATTAAAATTCTCATTTTGACAGTCTTTGAAGTGGATAATTGGATTCTCTCTTAATAAGGACTGTGTATCTTATTATTGTCTATCAGAAAGTAAGATGTTTTTGATATGACTTTCTCAGTAATATTTGATTCCAGTTTCAGGAATTCTGGATCTTTATTGATGGAAAGTATCAGGTAAGTCTCTGCAGAATGGATGTTCTGCCTTAAAAGTTATGTGGCAAATGCTAAAAAGCAAAGCAAAGTATCTAACCAGATATTTAGGTCATGCCTGCTGTCATGCATGCAACAGAATTAAGCACTGTAGGGCTGGTCAAAAGGAGAAAGTTACACTTGATATTTGAGAGAATCAAAAAAGGTGTTTTACCACCAGCTGCAGCCAGAAGAATTACATTCTTCTATTGATTAGGATCATCTTGCCACAATGTTTGTATCACTGATGGCTGCTGTCATATTAATGAAGATAACATTTAGAATTGAATTAGTCTCTAATGAACTTCCAGAACAATAGCAGTAACTCTCATAAGCAATATACTGCATCTGTTCCTTTAGCCCCAGGACATCTTATATGTAATTGGCAATGCAAATTATGAAACCAAATTTTATGAACATTATGTATATCTCATTTCCAAGATCCGCTCTGTTTTCATGTAGGTAGAAAGCTGGATCATATATTCTCCACTATTGTACTATTCTCCACTTGCTCTGATATGAAAATTTTCCCTTTTCTTACCTGAAATATCATTGCTATATTAGGGTATTACAAAAATTATCCATAATATTATATCTCAGAAAACTTGCATTACTTCCCTTCTCATTTTCTTTTCTTTATTAGAGACATCAAAAAGAGAAAAGACAAAACGTAATCAGACTGAAATTATCGAAATTGCGTATTTACTTTGAAAAAAAAGGTACTAACACCATACTTAAGGATAAAGTTTAAAAAAAAAAGGAAGCAGTAAGACAAATATGGGACATGAAAGTAACATTTCAGAATGCTGCAGCTTGGATACACTACACTTGTTTTAGTTGTTGCTTTTGAAGTAAAAATATTACATTCTAAAATTTAAAGTGGTGTTTTGTGGAATATCTATGGACAAATAACCTTAAACTCTTCAAGAATAGCCAGGCTTAATGACTTACCAGATTTTGCTGACAAAGCCAATAAAATTGCTGGAACTTCTGAGACATGAGGAGCTGAGCACTTCCAACAGCACTTCGGATCTTACCTAGAACTGAGCACACAGATAGATTATTACCAATAAATGTTTTTGGCAATAAATGCCAAATCCAATTAAAAATATGTAGCTGAAATTCCTGTTTCTTTTATAAGGGAAGTAAGTATGGTTTTGTTGCTTGTGATTATATACATAAAATATTTCCTAAAAAAAAAAAAGATGTGAGAAAGCTCAGTAGCACCTTGAGATGTCAAAGGGAGCTTTATATGTACCTTAGATAAAATCCTCTTGTCCTGCAATCACAAATTACTTCACTCAGATGTGTGGATGATCTCTGGAGGAACTCTCTTTATCCTGTCTGTTCTGGGGGTAAGGCTAATACATTAAACTGTAATATAACCTACTCCTACCATAGGGATGAGCTGCTCAGAGGAATTGAGTCTCTGAGATGTGTCTTGGTGCACCTATTAGGAGTTACAGGTTGTCTGCCTAGGAAAATACACAAAGTCCCCAGAACAGGAGCTTTAGAAATGGACTAAACTCATTTTACTTGACTTTGTTTCTGAGAGTCATCTGTCTAAATAAAAATTTTTGAATGGTCTATAATCAGTGATATGAGCTCATCAGCTCAGCCATGTTAGGCACTTATATTTAGATGAGCTGAATTTCTTCCTGGAGATACCTCTGTCCTTCTGTTGACGGTAGTGCCTAAGGGGCATTGGCTTACCCCTAAGAAACTAACTCCTCCTTCCTCCCACAGCTGCTGGGATATATACCATACTTTGATAGGTAGCACCATCTTTTCCTACACCTCCTTCCTACGTATCCTTTCCTACACTTCCTTTCCTCCACATCCATCTCAGTGATGAAAAAGCAACTCTTTAAAAAGCATATAAGCTGTGGTCTCAATGGAAGTTTGATTTCAGCTGGAGATTTTCCAGATCTTTAAATAATGTTAAAGATATAGAGAAGTTGAGTAAGGGTAGACAGGAATTAATTACTCTGACCTATTTTACTCCCATTTGGGGGAAACCAAATTGATAATTCGAACAGGTTGGAGAGGGTGGAATGAAGCTATAATAGTACAGCAGAACTGATCTGCAGCCCATGATACAGGAAGCATTAAACTCTAGCAGGGCTTAACATTTTGTTGTTATTTAGAATAAGTATGTGGGGTCATGTGAAACTAATATCTTGGTAGTAGGTTTCCATTTAAATTCTGCTTTCTCTAGACCCGTGAAACATCTGCTCACGCAGAAGTAGCAGCAAGAGAATTTGAAAGTTTTGGGCTCCGGTTACAAACTCAGTAACTTTCGAAGTGTATGGTAATGTGTAGAGCTGTGGTTCTGAAACTCTTATTCCATTTTCTGTTAGGCAAACATGCACCTGCACCACAAGACTAAATTAAACAGCAATATACTTAATTCCTCAAACCTGTATGACATCCACTGTGAAATGGTTAAGTGGTTCAGGGTTTCATGAGTAACTCACTGGGGTTTGTTTTTGTTTTGTTGGCCAAATAAAATAAAGCATTTGAATTGGTTTGGGGTTTTTGATCACCAAACCCCTCACTTTCCTCTACAGCATCATTGGCATACAGAAAGGGATGTTTTGAGTGTTAAAACCTAGACAAACATATAAAAACCTAAATAAAAAAGTAGTGTTTAATTTAATCTGAAACAAATTGCTTTAATTTGGTTTTCAGCATTTTTAATAAAGGTGGTGAGCTCAGTGACAAACAGCCTTGTATCCTCCTTTTTTCTCTTGGTGCTCTGTAGCTCAGGACATTAGACAAACTCCCAGTGTGGTGTCAGAGTTCCTTCTTTTCCAGGATGAGGAATTGTGCTGTAGCAGGTCCCTGACATTGCCTATTGCATGCTGTGTTCAACTATTCACACTGTGCAAAAAGAAAGTGAGAATGAATCCATAGGCTGATGGTTGTTGTGCCTATCTCATACTGATAAAGTTCAGTTTTAGTTTCCTCTGCTGAATTTTATAGTTCATAGTTTAAATACATAGCCTGAGTAAGGGGCATTGGTTTTAGACCTGCTGCAGGAAAGTAGATCCTAACAGAATCTGTATATATGTCTGATATTTTCTAGTGAATATCACAGTTACCCCAATCCCCCATTATAATAAACATTTGTTTTATATTTGTTATCTTGAAGGATCATGTTGACAGCGATAGTGATTTGTAGCCCAGTCAGACTAGTCAAGATTTAGGCACTGGCAATGCAGCATTTTGATGTGATACACATCTGTCAAGGATATAAGACTGGGCTAGTTGCATGTGTCACTGAGTCACAGTGCTGAATATACATGTATAATTGCAGCCCTAGAATTTACCAAAGATCTAACTCTATTTCCATTTTAATAAGTAAATCAGACATAATAAAACGTAGAGGTTAGAATCCCTCATATTCATGCTACTCTACTTTGCTGTAATTAAATTAAAGTATTAAAACACTTCAACTCATAATCTTTAGCACAATATTAATAGACATCCAAAGCCTTGTTATTAATTTCATGCATTGGGGAATTATTCTGATGAGTGCAGATTGATTATCTCCATGAAAGAATGATGAATGTTAGAGACTGCAGAGATTGAGATGTTTGGTGATGTCTAGAACATTTTTCTTTTAAATAAATGATGATAAAATCTACCAACATGCATAAATAGATATAATTTTCATATAATCCATATACCTCCCACCATTAATATAATGTTATATTTGCCCAAATGTCAGGAAAAGTCACACAACCTTAATTCTGCTCCCTGAAGTGTATGAAGCACTTCATTTTTTTTTGTATGGTCCTGTATGACTTCTGCTCTGAACATATACACAATCCTGACCATGACTACAATAAAAGCAGACTCAGGATTTACACCCTGGTTCAAGATTGTGTAAACTGCACAATTAATGCAATGGTATCTTTTCCCCTGCAGTAATCATATTACAAAATTGCTGGTAATATATATATGTGGAACTGCTTGAGAAATTTTACAAAGTCTTGTAATCAAAAATGATTTGATATCACCAAGGTAGAAGGACTAGGGGTCTATATTGATGAAACCAATTATAATCTGATGCTGTAATTCTGTTCTTGACAGGTTAAAAGCTTTGCTCAATTGCGCCACTGCTGCACTGGCAGTGAGAAACTAACAATTAATCTGCTTCTGGCATTCATTGCTGTTTATTTAAATTATGTTTTTTAATTTAAATATTCATTCCATTTTATCATTCCATTTCCCCTTTTATACTTGTAAATAAATTGCTCCACAAACAATCTGAGAAAATATGCCTGGAAAAAAACCAACCTGAAATTATCATTTATTACATTCTCCTAACTCCAAGTAGGACATGACATTTGTCTAATCTTTAAACCTAAATTGGTAATCTTATAAATATCTTTTTTCATGATTAACAGAGCATGTAGGCACAAAATAAATATATAACGCTCAGATGGCATTTTAGGACAACACAGCCTCTAGCTGGCAGTGCTTTGGAGGTTAGATAGGACAATGGGATCCTTGTGCACCAAGTGGGACTTGCTGCAAATTTGCTTTTTAGCACAACAAAGCTGAGTTCAAAGAGGAGAAAATTTCAGAAGAACAATACAAATGCTAGGAGGAATTCTTGGATTCTATACTATAGGACTTTACAGACTATATCAGAACAATTAAGACATTCTCTAGTCATTCACAACACTCCAAATGTAAAATTCAATAGTTACTGTGAAAAGCATTAGAAAATTATGTCAGTAATTTCTCTTTGGTTAAAGGATAACCCATGTTTGGTCAAACACCTAAGAAAGCTTTTGTGGATAATTAATTGATGAATATGCTAAAATAAAGTGGTTGTGAGGGGTTTTTATTCCCCCTTCCCTCTGAAAAAAATTACAAGAAATTTAACTCTTATGTTTTCTGTTACTATTCAGCCCTATGAGTAAAGCCTTTGCAGTACTGTGGGAATATCAGCCAGACGATTAGCAAGGAAAAATCCAGAATTCATCCATGGAATAAAGGGGAGAGAAGGGTGATACTTTGAGCTCTCACTCTCTCTAATGCCTATAGTTTCCCCCCACTAGAGATTACTTTACTGTGTAGCTATGCCAGCAGAGCTCCTAATCATAGTGCAGAAGATACCAGCAACCTTTCTGCTGGAACAGTTTATATTATAGTTAATTTTTGCACCTTAGTATTTTTTGTGAGAGCAAACTCTGTGCAGCTGTTTCCAATAATGAAGTATTCCAGCAGTCAAGTTTGCCATATCTTGCCCACAAGCTGTAAGTGGAGTCTGTGGTTCCCCCCTGGCTGTCCTGCTCTCCCTCTCCCTCTCTCTCTCCCTCTCCCTCTCCCTCTCCCTCTCCCTCTCCTTCTCCCTCTCCCTCTCCCTGAGCTGCTCTCCCTGCTGCCATCGCAGCACTCACTGGAGGCAGAGTCCTGACCCTCTTGGTCTTCAATAGCTTTGTGACAGTTGAAAGTGTTTTTCTTGTCATCACCTACACACCAGTAATAGTCAAACACAATTTTCAAGGTGTGAAACTGAAGCTTCAGTCAGCACCCATGAGAAACACATATCATTGCTTGGAGGCACCCTGCTAGTGCAAAAAATCAGATGACTAACCCTGGGAACAGTTGCAACCACATACCTATCTCTACCTTTCTCTCTCTCTCTATGTTATAATAAACACTGAGAACACAGATAACTGCCCCCACAAAAAATAGATGGATTTTTCAGAGACTTCATAATACAATTCATGACAACTGACCAAATAAACAAACTCTATGAAAAGAAGGAGAGAGAAGTTATTTTTGCTGCAATGCTTATCTTCTCTTTTTCTAAGACCTGATGAGTAAAGTTCTTAAAACAATGTTATGTGAGAAAAGCTACAGTGAAAAAAAATCAATACAGTCATCAGACAGCTTTCGGTGATCTCAGAGCTATTGTGTTAATGCCAAAAATGAAATTGTTTTCTAAAATGCAGTTTTATTTTAACTCTTCCCATGTTTAAAATGAAATAGAAGTGGTATCATAAGGACAGCCGTCTCCTATGAGACGCAAAGCTGTATTTGGCCTTCAGGTACAATTAATATACCCAGGCCAAAAAGAAATGATTCAGCATTAAGAAAGACAGTTTGAATATGCAAACTTTGCTGTGAAGTGTTTTGGGAACAATAGCTCTTGCTGGAAGATGGAAACCCCTATTTATTTTCTTGTGGCTCAGCCATTTTTGTGTATTTTCAGACAAATGTTTAAATATGCCAAGACACACTTCATACTGGGATATCATTAAACTTACGTTCTAGTGGATGCATATCTTTCAAGCTCCTTAGCTCAGACTGGGGATACAAAATATGCTAAAGACTCGAAAAAGAATTATTCACACTGAACTTTTAAAATGCTGTGAAGCTCATTACCTTGGTGAAATTAATTATTTGAAAACTCCCTTTTACTTGATCTAAGCATTACTTGGTGAAGGGATGCCATTTCAAAGCTAATGTAATTTGGAAATTATTTCAGGAAGATCTCTTAAAATGAGTCACATAAAATGGAAATTCAGAAATTTAGTGTTCACTTTTGACAATCAAATGAACACAAACTTCTGGTTTTGCATATGCTACATAGACCTATTCCATAATAACTTATTTAATCTATTAGGGAGGCTAAAATGTTCCCCCAAACACAAGTAATTGACCCATTTTTGTTAGTTTGAAAAAAGGGATTTCAAGGGTCCATTTTGTTTGTGTTTTATCAACTCTATATCAGGGAATTGCTCTTTTTCTTTTATTTTTCCCCTTTTACAGATTTTCTCTTACAGATTTCTTATAGACTTTCATTTACAGATTAAAGTTCCTCTACAGAAGGGGAAACAAAGTCCTGATATTATGTTTTGCTTTCTGACTGAAATATTTCAGATTCAAAGAATGTCACTAATTCCAAATATTAATAAAAATCACTGAAGTACATTTTGTCTTCATATCTTTTGTACAATTTACTGAAAACTACCCCCCTGATTGCCATTTCACCATGCAGCAAGGTGTTTCAAAGTACTTCTGGAGTGCAAGAGTATAATTTCAAGTGGTGGGAAGGAGGGTGGTTCTGCACCTGAGAACAGGTAGTCAGCTCCTTGAAGTACACAGTGCTACTTTCACATTCCAAGGAAAAACATTGCTAACTGCCTCTCCATATCTCTGAGTGAGGAAGGAGTACTGTAGTGAGTGTGTTTCCACCGCTCATTACATATGGCTGCAGATATGACTAGGGCTGTACACAAGGAAGAACTTTGCAGAGAAAGGAGGTAAGAGAAGTCCAGCCCTTGCCTGCAGATGTCTCACTGGTGTCCTGGAGAAAAAGAGGGTCTAACTGCCTGTGTGTTCCTCCCCTTTACTCCCTAAATAATTTTACTCTTTCCAAGGTGATCAAAGTCTTGCTCTTTGAACTTCTGCTTCAGATCAAAAGCACTGATGCCCCTACATCAGTAACAGGTGATCTGGGAAGCAGGTGCTTAGGAATTCTTAATGATGGCATTGAAATGTCAGTATTCACCAGTGCAAAAATGTGGTGAATTGAAAAATAAGACATATGCAGTAAAAAGTAGGGAGAAATAACTGTTATGAAGGAAGGCTTGAAAATTCTCACACAGGCTACTCAAATCAAAATATTTTACTATTCATACTAAGACAGCCACTAGAAGGGTATTAAAGTCTTCATAGTATCAATGCAAGAGGAAAATTCTCAGCTCAGCTCTGCCATGATGAAAATAAAGACAAAACCTACAGTCCACAAAGCATTGGATGCTGAAGGAAGGAAAAACAGCCTTACACACTCTTCCACCCCAAATCCTATTTTGTTACTTGGCAAACTTGGGCACAACATAGTGGAGAAATAAGACTGTAAAATAAAAAATAAAGAAATTATGATGGAAACCCAAACATAATTTCTTTTGAAAAGGTCAGCACAAGAAATAAAAATTGGCCTTTAGTCACCATGCTGACTGGTCTCAAGACCCAAGGGTAGATCACAGCAAGAACTTATTGAGGGGAAAAGAAGATGACCAGGAAGGAGTACTCAGAGATGATGGGAAAATTTGTAAGAGTGCAGTGAAAGATGCTAGTAAGAAAAAATAATATGGACTAATTTGTGATCTTTGAAAATCTCAGCTGAGATAATAATTCAGATTGTCAGGGATTGAAATATTTATAAAACTGAGCCTGAAGAACAAGGATAATTGACCTCAAAGGGATTCCCAGGGAGCTGGCTACTGAGTGCTAGGGCCACTTTGATATATTACTATCATTACTGCTGGCTTGGATCTTGTCCCAAAATTGTCTACATTATTTTTCACTTTATCCCATCACTCCTTTCAAGGTGTCTACAGGACATGAGAGAATAATAATGATTCTTGACAAAACTGTAATAAGAAAATGCAGCTGAATTTTCTAAAAATGTGTGTGCCTGTGTAACTGCACAAGTGCTTTAACTATTGTTCTTGCCCACTCCTTTCTGTTCTTCCAACAGGCTGAAATGCTTGTAAAGGAATGGATATATTTTGAAAATGGCTGATCATTAGTAAGAGGAAAAATAGCAGGTTTCAGGAAAACGGCAAAACAATGTTCACTTAGGACCACCCTGCATGCTCTGGCAAAGGGTCAAGCACTGAAGCCGTAGAAGTGAATGGGAAGGATGTATCAGAGTTGGAGCTGTGGATGGAGCTACTGCAGCATCTGAGCAGTATCTAATATCAGACTTTGATCCTGCATTTGACTCTGGAGTTGGCTGCTTAGCTACTTCCACAAAACCTTACTCTGGCAAATGCTGTCTTTGTACATCGAATGTCTGGTCCTACAATATGACTAAGGAAAAAACACAGTTCACAGCTTTATTCTAATATATTTCTTATTTTAGCAGACATCTATAAAAAATACTGAAATATTCTTACTTTCTTCAGAAAGATCATTTTCTTCTGCTTCTCTTTCCATTTCCTTGCACCATCCTTCCATTCTCTTAGTTTCAGTATGTAGCAACTTCATAAACCAAGATCCATCCCGTCGACAAGGTGACATTCGACCAGTCTCTACTGTCTCAATGGCTGGCTCCAGCCAGGGTTCTGGTGGTGGAAGGTTTGACGTGTCAACTGGGGTCCTATAATCTTCTCTGTAACTGAACAGTCCCTGTGTCCGTACAGTTCTCACTGCACTATACTGGGTGGGTGTGCTGGGCTCTGAGTGCTGCTGGAATGAAGAGCCAAACTGAAGTCCCTTGTCCTCCATGGTGATGTGTCCTGGAAAACCCTCCAGTTCCAGGTCAGCCTGGACAGCTGCTGTTACACTGTTGGAGCGCTTGAATCGTCCATGCCTTGGTGAAGATGGAAGAAAGAACAGAGATTAAGACATATAAAATATGTGATAATACAGAGGCATAGTATTATGGTTCAGTGAGTGAATTCTGTTCTTCTCCTTGGACTTTATGTTTAATATTTTTCCTTTGTGCATATCTCTCTGAAATAAGACAGTGAGCAGCAACAGAGAGGAAAAACAAAATGCGTGGAAGTATCATTGACCTAACCAAGGATAAAAAAGAAAATAATTAAAATTTTCTCTGGAAGAAAATATTGATTTATTCTCATACTACAAAATACCATGTATAATTAGCAAATGAACTAGAAATAACTAGCAGAACTAGAACTTTCTGATAGAAATCTGTAAAGTACATATATAAAAAATTTTCAAATTTTAAGAATTGTAATTAGATAAAATCTGAAAATCTGCTAAGTTAAGAGTTTTGAGACTCCTCTAATAAAATAAAAATAACAGAAGCAGGTTTAAGACTGTGGGTTGGGGTATTTTTTGTCTTATAGGGTGCCTATTAAAGGTTGATTTTCTACTGTTATATAACAACAAATAGCGATATTTTAGAAAAGCTTTGTTTTAAAAAGTTAGATAGAGAAACAAAGACATTTTGTGACATCTTTTCACATCTGAACCTATTGTCTCAAATTACTTCTAGTCAATGATAGCAAAAAGTGAATAGCAACCAGATACCATTTGATAGTTGCCGTGAAATGAGATCATGGTCTCAGTACAGCACTTGACAAACAGTGCCTGCCAGGGATAACCTGTGGGTTAATAGATGGGCCACCAGCTTTGCAAAACTAGGGACAGGCTTAACAACTGAAAAGCTGATTCTAATTTAGGATAAAGGTACCATGGGTTATATTCTAACCACTATATCTCCTTGTGTAGACTGGGAAAGCCTGGATCAGCATGAGGAGTCCTGTCAAAGGACTGTTCCAGTATATGGCTCTTTGTATTTGATCTGGCAATAATCAAATTATATTAAGCCAGTACTTCAATTTAATACTTTTACTTCTTTCCCTTCAATTACAAACTAGAAATGTAGCTCAATATGAAGCAACTGCTAAGTTATCTCTACAAATTTTACCAAACCACAAACATGCATATAAGTAATTTGGCTTGTGAATAATTTAGGGGCAGCACTTGCCAGATGCTTGTTATTAATGCTGTTTACAAATGTGTATTGTGTTATAAAAGACTACAGATTTTTTTACATGCTTGAATTACCGTTTTTCATCTTCCACTTGTATTCCAACAGAGTGGTATTCCCGTAGGCCTCTGCTTTCAGTATCTGAATCAGTTGCTGTTTCCACCTAATTCAACACAAAAGACACATCTGCAGAGTGAGCATTGACAACTCAGCACTATTTCCACACACACTCATTCAAAATTAATTATATATTTAATCTCTTACTGCTAAGAAACACTTAGCATAGTAAAATAAATGCAGTAGGTATTCAGCCTGGTATCACTGTTTTGGTGCTTTGTCTTATTAAAGCTGTGCATCAGTACTCCTGTTCTGCTACAGTATTCCCTATTTCAAACCTCAGCAGATGCAGTTACTCAGTTTGCTGGAAGCAGGGAGTAAGCTCGGTCTGGAAGGGCTGTTCTTAAAATGAGGAATCCACAGGATAGCCCCTTTTTATATTACTATAAACCAGTCTCATTACACTCCTTGATTTACAAAATAAAATAAAATCTTAAGTAGCCCCATAAGCTTGCAAGTGATAAAAAGAAGTGGCACAATGAAATTTTATTGACAACTGTGTTGACAAATATAAAACCATTAAATTATGTGAGGGACACAGCAAAATGCCCTATCTCACCTTCCTTAATAACATAGTCCTGAAAATGCTATATCAAGCAAGTAATTGATGCGCTTTTTATAGTATTCCCTTCTGAAATACACTTACCAAAATATATTCACAGTAGAGTTTTCTTCATGACTGAGACCACATTGCTTTTGCAAGTTTCTGTGGGATTTTATATAACACTCCCCATCACCACACCGCCCCCAAGTCTTTGACATAGACAGAGTGAGTGCTGCAGTATGCAAATTATACTGAATCAAGGGAGAGGCAGGAAAAAAAGAAAAAGAGCAGAAGTGACTTTTCCTTTTGAACAGTATTTTCACTCTTAAGTCATAAAATAATAGCAGCAACTAGTTTTTCAATACGCACACTCCAGGTGTGAATTCAAAGAATATATTTGATGATGAAGACATGACAACTTTTCCTCATGCAGCAGTCAGAGGCACCTCTGGAAAGAGCCCGATGGTCTTTGTGGCTGTGTCTCAGCTGCACAGTCCCAATCTCACCAAGTTTCTCAAAGGATTCAGAGACAAGGGGGAACGAGGGCAGGAAGGGAGTGTACATGTCGACTATAATTCTTGAAGAACCCGCTGGTAACTTCTTTTCCCATCTTTAAGCCGTAGCTCCATGTACATTCACATGGAAGGGAATTCCAGACAGCAATTACTACATGTTCATATATACCTGTGTGTGAGTCTTGGATACGTTAATGAAAATAGCTAGGACAAGAACCCTTTAGTAAATGTTAATGGCATACTTGAACTGTACAGTGTAGCATCAGACACAAGTTTGCCAAAATTTCTGGCTATCAGTGTGGAGCCTGTCAGGGAAAGACACATTTCCCAGCAATTCCATTTATTTGGCATAAGGTCTAGGGGACAACACATGCTGCCATCTGTTTCCACCTTGGCAGCTACATGGAACCTGTTTGTATTCACTTAGAAGGGCAGTGCACTGAAGAACTAAAATATCAGACTTAGTAACAGTCTGCAAGACTTGGGTGTTGTCAGTATAAAAAGAAAGATTCCTCTTGACATTGGTAGTGAAAAAAAAGCCTCAATAACAGAGGATCAGCTTGGGGGGAAAAAAAGCAGGAACAACCAACTGAAAAAACAGGCAAGTTGGTTTCCTAGTTACAGTGGGTCTTGGCTGCAAGATGAGTGAGAAGCTTAAGCTGTTTGGAGGGTCAGCCTCTCCTGCAAGAACATTGCTCTAAGTAGAGCAGCCATAAGGTCCAGTTTCTTAGCACAAGAGATATCTATCAGGAAAGACAGCCTTATTTATAGCACAGAATAGTCCAAAAGAGCCTTAAATAACTAGTTCAAATCTAAGTGAGGGACTAGACATTCACCTAGCCCTTTCAGTGATGTGAGAAAAGCTGCATATATAACATATTCATTAGAGAAAGGTTGTTTTTCATTTCATGAATTAATTGGGTCAAGAATGAGATACCCATGTAGCCTGTTGAGGGAGAGCAGAGTTAAAACTTTGACTACTGTGATGAGAGCTTAAATATATGTGGACATGTTTTGAAGAGTGAATCAACTTATTCTCAAAGGGAGAGAAGGTGACTGAGGGGGGACCTTATCAATGTATGTCAGTATCTGAAGGGAGGGTGTTAGAGGATGGAGCCAGGCTCCTCTCAGTGGTGCCAGGCAATAGGACAAGAAGTAACGGACAAAAACATGCACAGGAAGTTTCACCAGAATATGAGGAAGAACTTCTTCACTATGCAGGTGACTACACACTGGAACAGATTGCTCAGAGAGGTTGTGGAGTCTGCCTAACTGAAGGTAACAACTACCTGGACACAATCCTGTGCAATGTGCTCTAGGATGACCCTGCTTGAGCAGGGAGGTTGTACCAGATGATCCACTGTGGTCCCTTCCAACCTGACTCATTCTATGATTCTGTGATTCTGTAGTGAATAAGAGCAGATACCACAAAATGCCTAGACTGTGGCTCTTGAGTGCGCCTGTGTGAGTACTAGCAGGAAGATGATGTCTGAGGTGAGGAAACATTTTCTGGTGGAAGCTGTTTGACATTGAAATCATCTGGAGTCATCAGGAGTCTAAACTGTTGCTAAGAACTATGATACTGAGATTCCTTCCCCAAAGCAACCAGTCAGTCTGGGTTTAAACACATAATTTAGGAATATACTGAATTCAAACTACAAAAAATAATGCCATGAAAAGGTGTCTTTTTAACCAGGGATTTCATCTCCTGGAGATAAGAAGACTGGAACATCTTGTTAACATAGCAATGACCATGGTCTTCCAAGCCATATTGGATGTATCATGCAGCACTTGTGAAAAAGCCAAAGAAGTTAATCTTGATCTCAGATAGAGTCACTGTCAAGCACTTATTGAAGGAGGAGAGTGGAAAAGGAGACTGTAATTTCTGTTTCATAGAACAGAAAGCATTTGGCAGTTTGGAAAGTGACACTATAGGTATGTTTAAGACCGTGATCTCAAAATCAAGATTTCTTCCTATGCTCAGGTTATTAAAGTAGGTGACAGTGATATAGGAAATCTGATCTCCTGAACATTTCAGGTCTTGGTAGTGGCTAGAGAATATTAGGTATTTCATTGCAGACAGCAGACCTAGTCAGATATTGGGGAGACTTGATGTCAATACATCTGAATTGCTCTGGACCACAGCTAGGATGGTGTTAGACAGCCAGCATGACTTCAATAAGGGTAAATCATGTCTGAAAAATGGTGTGGCCTTCTCTGGCAGGGTTACAGCAGTGGTGGATGAGGGAACAGTGACTAATGTAATCTATTGGGACTTGTGGAGAACATCTGATAATGTCCAACAAAATATCCTTTTATCTAAAGTGAAGAGACATGGATTTGATAGGTGGACTCAGTGGATAAGAAATTGGCTGGATGGTTGCAGTCAAAGGGTGAAACTCAGTGTCTGTGTGGAGACACCTGGGTGACTGGTGGAGACCACTGTGTGATGAGTGGTGTCCCTCAGGTGTCTATATTGAGATCAGTATTTAACACCTTTGACATTGTCATGGACAATGGGATTGGGAGCACCCTAGGCAAGTTTGTTGATGACACCAAGTTGTGGAGTTCAGTTGACACACTGGAGGGAAGGAATGCCAACCCAACGAACTTGGACGAGCTTGATAGGTGGGCTCATGCAGCTTCACAAGGTTCAACAAGGCTAAGGGCAATCCCAAACATGGATACAGGCTGGGCAATGAGAGGATTGAGAGTAGCCCTGAGGAGAAGGACTTTGGGGTGATGGTGGATGAAAAACTGATTATGAACTGGCAAAGTGTACTTGCAGAGCAGAAGACGAACCACATCCTGGGGTGCATCAAATGAAGCTCTCATGAAACTCCACCTGCAGTGCTGTGTCCAACTCTGGGGACCTCAACAAAAGGACATTGACCTTTTGAAGCTAGTACAGAGGAGGCCACGAAAATGATCAGAGGTCTGGAACACCTTCTCTATGAAGACAGGCTGAGAGAGTTGGGGTTGTTCAGCCCAGAGAAGAGAAGGCTCAGGGGCAACCTAAAGGCAATATTCCAGTACCTAAAGGGGATACAATAAAACTGGAGAGGGACTTTTCACAAGAGCATGTAGTGATAGGATAATGGGATATGACTTGAAACTGAAAGAGGGTAGGTTTTAGATATCTATATTAGGAAGAAATTCTCTACTGTGAGGGTGGTGAGACACTGGAATAGATCACTCACAGAAGTTGTGAATGCTTCATCCCTGGAAGTGCGTTTGAGGTCAAGTTGGATGGGGCCCTGAACTATCTGGTGTAGTGGAATGTGTCCCTGCCCATAGCAGGGGGTTGGAACTAGATGAACCTTTAGGTCCATTCCAACCCAAACCATTCTACGATTCCATTGTATTTTATTATTCTATTGGATTGGGTCCAAAGGAGAGAACCACATCATTACTTCCACTTGTAGGATTGTTGATTAAGATCCTTGAACTTGTTTGAATGAACTGCAGCCCCAGAAGATGGTGTCAGTGATGTAGGTACAGGTTCCACATGACAACAAGCCTTAAGGTTTGACAAGGGAAAAAATGTTTATGGGTGGCCAGACAGGATAAGAGGAGCAGATTGGAACACAGGATTTATCAGGGCCTCCTGCTCACTCACATGGCTCAGCATGGAAAGATAGGACATTATGTGCCAATTAAGACCTGAGAAGAGCCAGACAGATGAAGCCAAGTTGACATATGCACACATGTCAGCCTTTGCCTTCAGTTCCTTGTAAAGTACTGTACTTCCTTCACAGAGTGATATCCTTAGGGTGACTGTTGTATATACTATGCTCCTTGGTACCTACTAAGTGTGTCCTGGGGGATGAGGTGGAGGCCAGATTTCTGAACACAGATATATGCTAAGGAAGGTCAATGGTATACTCATGGGGCTAACATATAGTTGGTAGCACTTGAGGTGAGCAATGGCCAACAGACAGAGAACAGACTTTTGTTTTCCACAGAGATGTCTCATCAGCTCAGATATAGTGCTGCTGGAAACATTATATGCTAAAGATATAAACAAGGAAAGGTCACTATGGAGAACATTAAATTGTCCAGTTGATGTTGTTGGAACAAAGCAGGCAGACTTGCAACACAACTGCTTCTTCCATATTGCATGTCGAAAGCATATCTGTTTCTGCCAGCTACATTGTTTGGGTTAGTAGCAAATAACTGGTCTTCTTTTGAGCTCTGCTTTTGATGTGTGGAAGCAGATTTACCTTTTATATTTTGGAAGAGCTGGTATCTTTCCATTGATGCAACACATTGAGAAAAAATCCTTTTCATCGATCTGTTTTCAAGTGCTTTCTTACCAGTATTTCACCTAGAGATATAATCCTGAATAATTTACTCAATATGCAATTGACACCTAGAATACACAGGTATAAATGAAATGATACACTCTAAAATTTTATTCAAAACAAAATTATCAGAAAATTGATGGCCTAGGTATCAAAATAAAAATTATATTACTTACCTCTAAATATAAACTCTTGCCAAATTATCCTTCCCTCCAGCTTGCCAAGACTGACACTAACTAAATGACCTGATGATTGCCTTGATATTTTAATGCTTTCATTTTCTCACTGTGTCTTCTAACAGCAGGAGAATGCCAATTGTTTTTTTCTGGGGGGGAGGAGTGTGGAATCTAGGATTACAAATATTGTAACAACCAAGAAAATGGAAAATGGAGGCAAATGCCAACACAGGTAAAAGTGGGAAATAAGACAATAATTTGCACTCATAAAGAAAAACATGAACAAATAAATAATATTTCTGAGTGACAGATATTATAAAGACTCCTGCTAGAAAACAGCAGGAAACTTTTTAATCAGATGGGCCAGACTAGATTGAAATGACCAGAGAAAAAGTAATACATTTGCTTTGATTGTGTGGCTCTTGAAACTCAAGTCTTAATAAATCTGTAGTTATTCTCCTTGATTTATTATTGTTTTGATACTTGCATGAGTTCTAAAAGCCTTAATATTTGCAAATTGGCCCACAATTTCAGTAAAGCAAAATAATGTGAAAAATTATATCACTGTGTGGTTATGAGGGAGTCTCACACAGAAGAGGAAAGAAAAAAATAGCCAGTCACTGACACAAAGGAGAAGAAAAGAGTAGATCTAATACAGTACATCATCATCCTCTGTTATTGCAAACAAAGAGCTAAAAGTTCTTTAAAGATTGGCATTTTATGCCATGAAAAATGTTGTCTTATGGGGTTATGTCCACAAGGCTTATAATATTAATAGCAAATGTCACGGAGCATTTTTGAGATTATGTCTCTGTCATCGATGATCCTTGTGGGTCCCTTCCAACTCACAATATTCTATGATTCCATGTTCTGTGTCTTACCTTTCACAAAGACATAACACTCCCCTCCATGTTCTTTCCTGCTGATACAAGGAGCAGACAGTACTATCAATCCTCTGTGGTCAGTCACTGCTGTCCAATTCAGCTCGAAATTTGAAAATAAACTATGAGATACTGGCACTGTCTTGGTAATACATGATCCACATGAAAATCATATGAACACAAAATTATTTTAATAAATTTAACTCACTATTGCAAATAAATTGCTTGTTATTATAAATCTTAGCTTGTTCCTTGGCACTCCTTTTAGAAAAGGATGCATGAACTAAATTATTCCTTCACAGTATTTACTATGCTCGTTTTAGCTGATACCTTTTAACTATTTAAAATCAACCTTTATTTCTGTATTAAAGCATTATTCTGCTCTTAAACACAAATACTTAAACATGAGCACTGCAACATAACATTGCAGTGTCCTAAAAATTCCAGTCTAAGCTTCTATACCTACTGTCTCTAAGGGAGATGAAGTTAATATATTCAATGCATAAGAAAACAGATTTTAAACCTGGTGACTTTCATTTCTCTCTCATAAGCATTAGTAGTAAGAGTCCTTCAGGCCACATTATGTCTCCCTATGTGACTTCCCTGTCCTCAATGGATTTTAACTGCTGTAACTAATTTATTCTATTATTAGAATTTAATAAACAATCTCTCTGATGATGTACAAGAAGGAAAATAATTCACTCTTCCTCTCTTACGTATGTTTCTCAGTGATGACAAGTGTAAAAAAGGGTAGAAAACACTGCATTTGACAGGAGATCAAGTACATGTAATTGTAAATTCAGATAAATGTTCTTAGGTATAGGGAGATCTCATTTGTATGCAGTTACTTCAAAGTAGGGAAGATACTTCAAATAAATCTATAGTACTCGCTGCTACTGCTTTCCTTAACTGATGAAATACTTTTATCAGACCAAAAAATATATACTCTTTCAAAATAATTTTTAAAAATCTTCTAAATTAAACCTACACTTTCATGCTTCAGAGATTTTTTGTGCCTCATCACAGAGCTCCATTTTGCACTCCACTACTTCCCAGCAGAACATCTGGACTACTCAAATACATGGAATGGCACCGTAGGTGCTAATTACCATAAGAACAGGTTCAAAACTTCCTCTGGTCTTTTAACAAATAATTTTTTGCTAAGAGTATATGCCAGAGTTTAGAAATGGGACTCCTGCCAAATTAATATGAGATTGTAGCAAGAAATTAATGCACAGAGTAGAGGTTGCTCATAACTTTTTGGTGCATTTAATGCTAAGTAGCAAATTGCTCTGAACCAATAAATATTGACTGACTTCACCAAGCTAAGGACTTCATGCACTTCTTTCAAAAAAGCACAATCTGACAGTCACTCTGGGAGGAGAATGAACAACACTTACTTTGAAAACTTTGGGTCACATATGATTCAAAGACCATTGTAATCAATGAGAACATTTCTTTTGGTTGCTATGTATACACTGAAGTAGAGCACTGACAAGGATGTTATAACCTACATAGTATAAAATAAATGTAGCTGCTCATCTGAGTACCTATGCCATGTGGGTAAAAATGCTTTGTGTTAAAGGGAAATTCTGGTTTGACACTACAGAATATCTTGAACAAGGTTTTTACCATGTGATATGAATAATGTTACTATATATACATATAAGTATTGTGCAGAAGATCCCCTTTTGGCACCAAAAATTCAGCAGGCTAGTTATTGCACTAATCCTCCTGGATACAGCCTTAGATTTATAAGATTTGTTTAATGTAGATTCTGGAAATTATAAAAAAGCCCCTCACTAGGTATTTGGAAGTGTGATCTCACGATAAGTGAAAATGACAGAGTCCATTCTCTATGCTACAATTAGTGCTTGTCTCCAAAAATACCACCATGAATCAGCCTTCACACTTAGAACATTCATTTCCATCTCATTCATTTCTGGTCTTTCTGTTCACTTTGAGAAGCCTTGATGCCTTTTAAATACAGAAGAAACTGTATGTTTCAGAAGACTGACAGAAGACTGTATGTTTTGAAATACTTGAAATAAATAAGGAGCAATTTCTTGACATGTTTTCTCATAGATTCCATGTTACAAATACTTTTAATAGGAAATGGTTTATAACTAGAGCAGATTTTGAATGTTAATCATTAGCATTTATACCAGGGTGTGCAAAAGAGCAAGGAAAATCCCGGAAAATATCTCAGCAACAACCTTGTTCTGACTTGGCAGGTATTTTACTTTTGATAATGTCTACTCTCCATTTTAATTCAAATCATGATATAAGATAGCCATGAAGTTTATTCCTACTTATGTTACAAGGGTTTTTTTCTTTATATATTTATATATTCTCAAAAGTGTTGACTAAATTTTTAACCTCAAAATCAGGTGGTTTTTTTTTTTTCTCTGCTCAAAATTCCCATCTGGGATAGGACTAAGCTATAATGAGATGGATACTGCATGTGTTCTTTTCTTTGTCCCTGCAGACAGGGTGCTACTGATCTTGCAGTAAGTTCAGTGCTTCCCTAGGAGCTGGGCTCTCTGTGCATGTGAATATGAATCCTACTGTCACATGCTTAAGTATGCCAGGACTTTTTAAATTGATTTCTATTCATTACAAGTACACTACACAAATTACTTGTATCAAATGCATGGGAACCCTAGGCTGGGTCCATAGTATTTCTACATGCAGTAGTCCCTTTGTATCTTTGTGCCTCTCTGCTCCTGTATGATGCTCTGTTGGCAAGCATTCTCACATCAATGTGTTAAAGGAATGGAACATTAAAAAAATGCACAAATTAACCATCCTGATAGCAAATTAATTAATGCAAATAAATGCAAATTCAATGCATTACTCTGGCATGCAATGCTAATAAGAAAACAAGTCATTTAGTCAATCAAGGAAATATGCAAATAAAAAACATCCTTTTCCAAGGTACTTTGATGCAGAAGTCTAAAAGAAATTAAATATTTCAAGTGTCTTTTGAGTGCATAAATTGCTATGTGTGTAATTTACAATAAAAAGTTCTACCCTGTGTTTTCATTCTCTACAAACTTGGCAATTTAAAAATAGTTCAGAAATGTATTTTTTCACTAATGTGAAGTTTGAAACTTACTGCTAAAAAAATCCTAAATAACTAAAATGTGCTCTCAGGATACTGTTGCAAATTTAACCTTATTCAATGCCAAATGGTACAACCAAGCAGTTTGTACTTCCCAAAAGATAACAAACAGCTCACCCTTCTAAGAACTGCTGTGGCAAACATTTGCCCTGTGTGCACCTGAGGACCAATGTTACAGGTCAAGTGTCAGATGACAAGTTGCTGTGGAAGATCTGCTGCCTTCATGCATATACTTGCACAGGTGTTTTGGGGGACTATAAGCATATAGTACTAAACATAGCACATATAAAGAAGGGTCAGAGCCTAGTGACAAGTTCTGGTCATCACCTGCAGTAATAAACAAGATCAAGTGATGTAATCTAAGTTCCAGAATTAATTGCTGGAATACCAGGACTGACGAAATCAAGACACCAACATCGATAAATACCATTGTGCACAGTTGCTGTAAAGGTGAGATAAGAATAACACAAGATACTATTCCTTTCAAAGAGTACGTATCAGGTTAGAGGCTAAAAGGTACCAAAGATTACTTGCTGCTCTCTTGAGCTTTTCTGTGTTATCTGCTAAGCCTCTTCCATGAACAATTTAGGTTACACTAATTACTTTGTAAAACATTTGAAAAGTATCTATCTAAATATTATGCTGTTGTTGTTAAATTGCATTCTCCTCTTCTGCATCTGAAGAATCAGAAGCAAATATTTCTGTGTCGAGAAATGGACAAACAGCTTGCTGTCAAAGCTGGTCCTTGCCCATTAGTCCATTATGGAACAGCAAAATTACACCACACTAAAACATTAACCTGTGAAGTTCAATCAGTACTTGTGACATGCTTAAGCCAAACACTTTTCTCTGACTATGCTTTGGAATTAATGGAATTTAAAGATAATAATATACTTCCATGTAAATTCTTGTATATTTCTAATATACAGCCACTTACTGGGCTTTTTTTACATGGACTATTACCTTCTCAAGACTTATGTTGCTGTCTCCGCAATACCTATAACTGTGAGAAAATAAATGGCATTTCCTCTATAGCTGATCTAGCAAAAAGTAGAGACTTTTAAGCACAGAAGCGAACCCCAGTGATGTAAAAGGAAATATTTATCAGAACAGAAGCCTCATTTTATCTCTATTCATGTCTCAAACGACTTTACATTCTTTGCAAGTTCAGCTTTCTGATTTGTATTACTACTTGGTATTTCCTACAGGTTTAAACAAATGACCATTGCTACCCATCTAGTACTTTCCATTTAGCAGAAGGAATAGCAATCAAAATTTGCATTTGGAATTGTCTTATTTCATTTGTCTGAAGCAACAGAACTTGACTGAGCTTTCCGCAGTCTGACACATATTTTGTCAGGTGAAATTAATATTGTGGGTTTTGATGGACAAATGGAAGAATGCTCAAAGACTGTGTTTATTAATGTAATTTCATTACTTGCCATCTGTAATTGTGCTGTATCTACACCAGCATATTTTTTTCTCTTCTTTGGTACTGTCTTCTGAGTACAACAAAAAGTAAGTGCGAGGGGGCTCTTTTTAGGTAAAATAACTGAAGAACAAATGGCATTACAAATTTTCCAAGGTCAAAAGCAAAAGATTATGGAAAAAATACATTCAAGCATTTTAAAGCTGACATAGTTCTGTAAAAAGGACTGTGAGTTCATGGAGAGAAGGAGATGAACACGCTGTTCACCTGTAGCTCTGCAGTATAATTTTCATATCAAGTGTTAATGACAGGTAACCTCCCTAGAGGTTTATTCATTCATTTTCTTCCAGGTACAGTGTATTAGCTGAAGACTTTTCTGCACAGCCATGATGTGAATTAGAATTAATGCTAAGCAACCAGGGTTGTTAGATTATTACAGCCAGTGAAGCTGAATGACTGATTCTATGCTATTTACAGAAAGAAGACAAACAATTCATCACAGACAGAGGTTAATGATAGGCTACCTGGATCCCTATAGAGGAACGTCGACTCTTAAGGAATTCCTCTGCTTTTGACACTAAAATGGCCTTGTCGCTGGTTCGGATGGAGGTGCTCTGGCTGTCAGCCGCGTGGCGCTGTGCAGCTGCAGTCTCCAAGGCGAGGTTCATGGCCTTGTTACTGTCCAAACTGTCGGTGGAGTTGTACATCCCTCGCCCATCCTGCGGCCACGGGGATATCCGCTGAGTCCGGCTGTCGTGATATGCATCCTGGGTGGATTCTGTGCTGCTCTGTGCCGTGACTGAGATCAGTGGCTTGGAAGTGGTCCGAGGGGGTACCGGTGGTGGTGTTTTTTTGTAACTTGTATAAGTTACAGCTATGGAAAGAATTAAAATTAAAAAAATAAAAAGAGAAAACAGGAAGAAAGAGAAAAATCAAGATTAATCTTATGGAAACTTCACAACAGAAATCACCTTAAGATTGTGGTACTTAAAAATTATGATGGTGCAACATAGTGCTCTTTGTGAACCTCGCTATTACTTGAAAGTCTCTTGCAGAGTCAGATGAGTATCCACAGAAACATTTTATTTAAGCAAGGAAGGGGTGGAAATGAGAGACCCAGATTACAGTGAAGATGAGAGTTAGTGAGGATATGAGTGTTAAGATTTGTGCTGGGTAGGTACACACTGGGGCTTCTGAGGTTGTTATGACACAGGATAAAGCTCATAAAATAACTAAAGGAAGATTTTTTTTCCCCCTCATCATATGAGCTGTGAGCTCTGTATGGGTGCAGTGTATTAAGCAAATAGCATCAATATACTGGAATAAAATATTATTCAGTAACTTCTATGTTATGGTATGCCACACTTTAACTTTTTAAAATACTTCCAGGTGCACTGGTTGGAATTAAGCAAGGTTGGCTACTGACTTGTGTAAGAAGCATATATCTTTGTAATATGCACAATAAAATTAATAAAAGGAAATTCAAGTCATGTAAAAAATGTATAATACATGCAAAGCTACTAAGACTTTGATGAGCAGAGCAGTATTGAGGCTGGTTTAACATAGATTCTGTCTTGCAGCATAAGCCTCAATAAAACATCCAAGAAAGCTCTATGGATGCAGAACCGTGCCAATATTTCATAGAGATTAATATTTAGTCATATCACACAGCTGAATTTTCTAATTGTCTAAGCCCACTATACTTTTTTGTTACTGATAAGAGCATTTATGTTAAGAAAGAGTATTTTTCCCAAAGCACCTATACTCATAATTCATAAGAGTAACAATTGAGAAAAAAATGTATTGTGATATGTTTTTCTGTCTTTCTTTCTGGGGAAACCAAGTCCAATTCACTTCTTGTATAATTATAAGAAGATAAAGGGAATTGTTATGTTTTTACAAGCCATTCTGTGGTTCTACGATTCTGTGATATAGAAAATGCTGAAATAACATGATCTATACATGCAGAGTGACTGAAGATTAAGGAAAAAGTTTGCCTTTTTCTGCTACTACTAAATGCATTGACATTACAACAGTGACTCAGGTAACCTTGGAACTGGGGTTACTTGAGTCCAAAAAGGATTCTACAAGAGTTCCTCTTCTTATTACAAAAATATGGGCTGATGAGTGATGAAGTCAGCCTCTCCAGTTTTCCTGTTTCATATAGGGCTATGTTGCAGCTTTCTGAACTGAATGAAGCAGCCTAGGAATTTATTAACATCCTGGTAGTGCTGAGCCTCCTGTATTACCAGGCTAGCCTATGTGAAAAGCAAGCCTAGAGAAAATGACTCTTAAATATTGATTCTTGATAGTCATAAATAAAAGGGTGATCATACTTAAAGCAGAGCAAGGCAGAGCTGGGCAGAAAAAACCTTCATTTAAAGAACACTTTGAATTACTACTGATGCCACTCACTTCTGGTAAAGATTTAGAGAGAGTCGTGGTCTGAGCTAAATCGCTCTAATGGAGTGAAACACGTAAAACAGTGAAACATGCTCTTCAGATTCTGAGACTGTGTTTTTTTTGAAGTGCCACCTTATTGTCCTGTCACCAATCTTATCTTCTGTGAGTTTTGTAACCAGCAGTTACAAAAGAAGAAAACCTGAATATTTTTCAGATGCTTTAGGAAATACACAAATTTCATGGAAGAAGGGAGAGGCTGTAAAGCTTGGAAATTAAGACTGACTAATGAGCTCAAGCAGCGGCTCTAAGAAATGCTTCCACTACAAGAATTGCCATAATGCTGCTCCCTCATCATCTGCTTGCAAATGTAGAGGCACGCGATCAAAATGCTGGGAAACATAAGAAATAGAGACAATGAGGTGAAATAGGTTGAGTGGTATCCAGCACAAGAAGCCAGTTTTACCTATAACATAAGACAAGTTATCACTGTTATAACTACTTTGCTGTTTTTTTCTATCTGTCTTCATGCAAAAGAATAGCAGTGAATAAAGAAACATATGGTAAATGTGATAATGAAACATCACAACCAAGTATATCCCTACTACTTAGGCAGCAGATCACTTCTCTGTCTAATGCATATAAATGTTAAACTTCTGTAGCAACCCTTCACAGCTAACTTAATTTACATTTCTGAAAAAGAAAAATTCTCCTCATGGCAAAACCAAAACCACTTGCTTATTTTTCTCCCCCTGGGACTGAATATTTTATTCTTGAAATTTCTGATTCTTTCAGTGAGGTGACATGTTTTAAAGCCACCAAGTATTAGAGTAACTTCAGTATTCTGGCAAGCATTTGATCATGAACACTAAACAGGTATTAAAAATCCCACAGATTATCAACAAGGAGAAGAAACCGGGCGAAAGACCAGAAGTTTTTGAGAAACTGGCTGCATATTTACATTGAACTATGACCGGAAGAAAAACAATTCCTAAGCTACAGTTGCAGAGATCAAGTACTGAGCAGGGAGTAAAAAAATCCGTCTCTACATAGTTAATGAGTTTATATCTGAAACAACAGTTTCAGAGACACAGAAATCTGGGACTAATTGGAGACTAACAAAATCAGGTAAGAAGATGGAGACATGCATTTGTGAGGCAAATCTTGCCACCAAGTTCTATTTGCTTTAATCACTCAAGTGGTTCTAGTAAAGTAAATGGAAAAACTTAGGTGAATAATGTGACGAAGACTTGTATCAGACAAACTTGGTATATGTTGCTGACTTAAGAGATGACTACATAATAAATTAGGGGCTTGGTAAAGGAGAAAGTAACCCAGTAATCCATAGTTCATCATTCATGCTTGGGTTTAGGTCTCTAATAAATATTGCCTTAAGATCTGAAGCATGAAAGTTTTTGTCACTTTCAAATTGCTTCCATTAATAATTACATCTGTCAATACTCCAGTTATAAACAGTAACATGTTATTCTATCATGTCCAATTTTTGGCCCTGGCAGTTGTACACACCACACATTATATATGGGGAGAAACATTTCTTTTCCCTCATAGAAAATTAACTTTCTTTTTATATCATCCCCTTCATATGCTGGTGGACAGGACCTTCTGTCAGCTTTGCATCACTTGCTATTTTGCAAATATTACTTGCCTTAGTAGTTATTAGCTCAAAATAAGTATGTAAAACCTCAGCACTGCTTTGTGTCTTTCCCATTTTTTGGTCCATCATTCTGCAATCTCCAGAACTGTGGTAAATGTTGCCATCCCCACAGCAAGGTCAGTGCAGCCCCAGGGCACTGAGTCCTGGCTGAAGACAGTGCTCCAGTAACTGCATCCAGAAAGCTGAACTAGGAACAAGAAGACTGGGATGGAGGACCCTTGTCTTTGGTCAGAACAAGCTCGGTATCAGAAGCACCACAACGGTGGGGGATGAGACCAGGATGAGGCAGGGGTGTGCAAGAGCAGAGCGTCAGGAGAGCAGAGCTTCTGCAGGATGGCTTCAGGCTGATTTAAATTGCGGACTTCAGGGACGCAGAGATCTGCTCCATGTTTGGACATACAAAGCATCAATCCTGTATAACCTTCTGTTATTTTTGGTGCTCAAGGAAGATGACCAAAGTTTTCTGAGTGGTTTTAGTGTGCATATCCTGAACACTCCTGATATTTCTCTCAGCAGTCCTGATGCTGAGCAGTGAGGCTCAAGCAAAGTAAAAGCAACAGCTTTCTCCCATATATTAATCAATTTGTAAAATCTATAGCTGCTCTGAAATGCAAGGGCAAAAAAAGTAGATGACAAGAGGTAAATATATCTTTTTCATTAATAAACTAAACACAGAAGGAATTATGAAAAAGAAATTAAATTTTCCTTCCAGTTGTATTGATATAGAATGTCGAATTTTGGTTTTGCCTATTTTAATGAAGTGGGAAAAATATTTTTTAAAGTTAATAAGATACAGCCTATCTCCATCTATTAGCTTATAATAATCAATTACATATTTAAAAAATGGCAAACCCCAGTTCAAATTCTAACCCATATGGGTATTTCGGAATTCCATTTGAATCACAGTATTAACTGTTCAGGTACTTGCCCCACTTCAACATACACATGTGCAACTGCTTCCACTGGATTTTCTTTAAAGAAGTACACTGTTAGAAAAATCAGAGAAAACAAAATGGTTCAGTGCTGCTTCACAGTGGGCCCAATTAAACAATGATACAAACCAGGTATAAATGAGCAGGTAGCAATGCAGCATAACATGCATTAATTTGTCACCCAGGCAGGAAAAAGTGTAAAATGTCAAATCAGTTTTGTCACAATTGATGTGTTAACTGCCAGATGACCTTCACATATACAAGATTGTCTATCAGTGCTGAGTTTAGCACACAGGTGGCTACAAATGACCTGTTCTGTAAACCACATTAATTTTGCTAATGTGCTTTGTGATGCCAGCCAGGCAACATCAGTCAGGACCAGAGTATCAGGCATTATGGCAATACCACAAAGTAGCCAAGAAGACAATCCCAGCAGTGGAGAACTGTCAGTTTGGTAGTTTGGACACACACAATACAAATTCGAGGGAGATTTCCTGATAATTCATAAGTAATGGGATTTTTAAAAATGTAATCGATATAGCTGGAAGCAGAATATCTCTCTTAATCTACACTGCATTTGTCTAAACTTGCTTAAGAGTACTGTTACTGCAGCCTATATTTCAGTGCCAACACAGTTTGTATTAGAAATGAAATTACTAAAATAATTCAATTTAGATATAACTTCAGGTCAGCCACAGACATTCACAGACAGAAGGCAGAAGGAGAGACGTGATATATTTGATGAAATAGCAGCTGTAGGTGACATTCAGAACACCTTTTCAAAAGGCAGCCTTTTAATAAATCACCACTGTTGGTCCATTTGCAAGACAGAATCACCTGAGGGGTTTTTACAAATCAATATGACCATTAAGCACTTAGTCAAAATAACATTATTTAGTCTGAGATCACGAAGTTAACTGGATGATGAATTTACATGAAAGCACCATCAATTAAAGGAAACGGTTGTCCCTTATGACACACGGCAGGAGTAAACTGGATTTGCTCATTTGTAAGGAGGTTTATTCAGAAGGAGGATAATTACTCTGCAGGGAGCATGGAGCTGCCCTGGAGGCAGAGCTCCCAGGGGCATGTTGCTGCAGGCAGACAGGGCTTCTCTGAGGAACCACAGCACCAAGAGAAACACGGTGGTGCTAGATCTGCTTCACTTTCAGAAGAGGAAAAAGAAACCTTCTCATAATGAAAGGCCACAGTCAAATCTAATTCTGCATCAAAAGAATACTCAATATTGGAATAGACTTTAGACCATGGTGTATACTGTTCTAGACAAAGGTTTTGAAAGTCTCAGCTAACATGACTGTTCTTGAGATGCCCTGAAATCTCTTCATCGTGCTCCATTATGGTCACTAGAACCCCTGAGTTATTCTTAAAATAAAAATGTATGTATGTATCCCTAACAGTTACATCTCAAAACAAAGAAGGATGAACATTAAAAGACCATTAAGAAATCAAAAGGGATTTGTGAGAAAAAAAAAATCTCAGACACTAAAAGAGTTTATTTCTCACAAAAGAAATTAAGTCTTTGATGATTTTTCTACTAAGCCAAGGGTGTCAAAAATAAGAATACAAGTCCCTATTTAAAAGCTAGGGTGTTGTTGGTTTTTTTATATTTCTTTACGACTTCCATTTACACAGGTCTCCAAGGGCAAACACTGTTAAAAGGAGATGGCAATGTCAAACAGACCAATTTAATTGTACAAAGGAAATCTGCTCTCCTTAAAGTCAAATTCTGAAATGTTAGCCAAGGGTTTCCTTCTTGAATGAGTAAAACCTTTAAAGTTCAGTCAGAACAATAAGATTTAGAAATACTTAGTTTTGACATGTGTAGCCTCTGATATTTAATTAAGAAAAAGTGATCTATTAGAATGAGGGGGAACAGCTTAAGGTAAACCAGTGTGTTTGGATCGAAGGCTGCCATTTTCAGTGTATGCCATCAGCTGCTACATGAAAGACCTACAATGGGGGTTGGGGTTTATTTTCTTTTTCAGTGCTACAGCAGTATGTGCTCAGGCTGCACAGAAAAAAAGAATGTTTTGCTCCATCACCTGACCCTAGCCATTGCTAACTGAATGTAAATGCAAGTCCTTCAAAGTACTTCACAAACACATCCACTTTGTACTTAGTTGAAACCTCAGCTGTGTTTGAGTTTAGGACAGGTGAGTGAAATATGTCACATACAGTCCAATCTTTTCCAGCACTTTTCTTTGCTGCTTCATGGATAGGTCCACATCTTTGCTTGCTGCTCTGGTAGTGAAAGATCCTGTAATTTCTGAGGAGTTTCCATGTTCAAGAGTTTCCCAGTTTGTGAGGTAATTGAGAGCAGGTTTGTTTTTTTTAATTGTAAAGTTATTCAAACCTTGAAAAAGTAGTCATTAAAACTTACCAATGTCGTACTGTGCTTGAAATTCTAGATATAATTTTGGTTTTAATTAATTCTTCTAATTGAATTTTGAATAAGTTTTTCTCCAACATAATCAGAGAGATACTTTGGTTATTAACCTATCTTCCTGCTTCTTCCCTTTTCTCATTCAGCCCTCCATGATGAATCCTAGCCAGTAAAGTGACCAGACAGTTTCTCAGTAGAGAGCCTTGAGCTTGTATATCTGTGGAAAGACGCCATTTTTTCCTATGCAGATTAAGCGGTAAGAAACAGTGATATATTCAGAGTGAAATTTTTATGAGATCTTTTCTAGGAAAGACTGCTTATATCCAGATGAGTTTTACCAGCACATTTTATATGATGGGCTCATTTTATTTAAACTACATAACCCAAAGCATTGTTTGGGTAGTAAGCATCAATAACTTTATAACCTTTTTTCCTGTGTGATCATTTTACATGTCTTATAATTAGGCAAACCTAGGTATTTGATACACCCTAAGGTCAGATGCTAATTGGTGGTCTCATGTTGCCACAGTCCATGGGGGCAAAATGCTACATTTATCCTGTGCCACTGTTTTAAGTAGGGTCTTTTAGTAACAGTGAATTACATCAGACTTTCAAGACAGTTTTTGAGAACTATACATGAGAAGCTATCTCACCTCACATTAGTCACTGAAAAAATTCCAGTCATCCAGGTCTAAGTTAGTTGTCTGATCTCTTTTAGAACTACTGTAAGAAAAATAAGCAATTCTGGGGGCAATTCTCACCCATCTTAGATGCTTATTTAACCAGGAAATGAATCATCCTATGCTTTTCTCTGTCAGCTATAAAGAGAATCAAGGACAACTAGCTTAGATCAGGACATCTGATTTTAAAAGTCACAATCCCTGGAAGTGTTCAATAAACTGCTGGGCCTGGCATTTGATGACATGATTTAGTTGACATGGCGGTGTTCAGTCAAAGGTTGGACTCAATGACCTTGGGGGTCTTACCCAACCTTAAGGATACTATGATCCTCTGAAATGCCTAAAGGGGTGAGATAAAGTCCAGCCAAAAGCTTTGTTCCTGTGACAGAAGTGCTGTGTACTGGGGTAAAATCTCTCCTGTCTTCTGTTCCCTGTGTTCATTGGAAAGGTGGGAGCTGCATCTTCCCTGCTCCACATCCCCTGTGAACTGGCTGGTAAAGCAAACCTGAGTGAAATTTCCCTGCATTAATGCCTGAAACCAAATTTCCTGCTCCTTGATCCCCTCTGCTGAAGCTACTACACACCAGCCAGTACTAGCTTGGCCCTGGGTACCTTTATAGCTTAACAGTGGTGTGAAAAGCAACCCTTCTGTATTTATGTAGTTTTTAAATTAATTGCACAGTTTTAGGCTGTGGACTAGACCATGCTGGTAATTCCACTGTTGATACTGAAGTTAGTGGAATCAGATCAATTCACGTCAACTCAGGATCTGGGCCATTATATTACCATATTATTTTCATTAAACAAGGATTGTGTTTCTTATATAAAACTTTTCTAAAGAGTTTTTCTAAATAGCATACCACTGAGACACTGTTGTCAGATAAATACCATATAAAAAACTAGTTTTAAACAGCATCTGTTTTTGATACCTCTCTGCTAAAAAACTCTATATAGCACTTGTGAAAAAAGACTTAAGTCATTAGTATGACACATGACCTCAATTAGAATTTACTGGGGTAAGGCAAAACTACTGGATGAGTTAATTAAAAAAAAAAAGAATTTGTGTATGCTTCAGATTAGTCTCAATATTCAGAGTAGATCCCATTAGGCTTAAGTTCTGTACATCTATCTGATTTTGTACAGGAAACTAACAATTAAGTGGAAATGTGACCACTAAATTTGGAAAAAGCTGGAGCCTAAGTACACAGAACAGTCTCTCAGGAGAAGAAAAATATAAAAAGAACTACTGTAATCAAGTCATTCAGTGTGCAAGATGTTACCTCCATATTGAGGAAACTTAGGTCTGTAGGCAGCTCCATGTTACATAAACGATGAAATCTGTTTTGACAGTGTAATTAATGTTAGTCTCAAAACAGAAATGCAAATCAAACAGGACATCAAGATCAGAAACTGTAGGCCTTTGCCAAAATTAAAAGAGATGTGGGCAACACAAGCCTCATAGATTGCTGATGGACTAGTTACAAAGGGTTCTATTTTGGATCAGTTAATTAGCAAGAAATTATAGCCTAACCAGCATCCTGTAGATGGCACAGCAAAGTGCTGACAGCTGTATTGCTCTTCTAAATAGTTCCTATGTGCCTCTAAAATACTGCATGAAAGAACACCATCTCAGGTTTTTGGTTGCAGGAAAGAAAAATGTTCCTTTAATCTTATTTCATTTTCACAATGTATGTGCAGCTTTTCATTAATACAAATTGCATTTCTTGCATCATCAAAACAATAGGAGACAAAGAGAAAAAAAGAGTTCCAGAAACTAAAAATCACTCGTGTTTTGCTACTCTTTTCATATTGAAATAAAATAGAAAATGTGAAAATATTTTTCAGTAGAATTTCTTCTTGAACTCCCATATACCTTCTCATTCAATTAAAGCCCATCATGAACATATTATGTAGGCTTATAGTTGGCTTTTTTAATATTTTCTGTTCTTAGAGTAACTATTTGTAGCTTGTGATTTTATTTAACTTACGGGGAGGAATTCTAAGCTGAATAGGATAAGAAAAATAATTTGCTCATTCACCCTTAAGGGAAGATTTCATATTTTTAACACTACACTATGAAAACAATCTGATATTAAAGAACTTAAGTGACTACAAAATATTTTACCTAGAGATAATTTAATGCCTTTTAATAATTTAATCCACAGATCTACAAGTCTGGACACAATCTCAGAGTGGACTTTTTTGTAAAATGAAATAATCTTTTTACTCAAGACAGATGGACTCAGTACCAGTGTCAAAACCAGTGCTAAGAAAGCTATTTGCAGGCCTCCAGCCCTGTATGTAGGTCCAGAAAAGGATACTGCTGTCTTTTTATCTCTCAGCCCTCTAATTTAGAGGATGACTTTCTCAGTTATCCTCGTTTTCTGTGGAACCAGGATTTAATCTTTGTTTTCATCCTATAATGCAATTTAAATAGGTTTGACTTTTGCCTCAGATTTATGAAAGTTAGCTAGCTGTACAATGCTATCATTGCAGACTATTTTTATTGGCAAGAGAGAGAAATAGGGATGTCCAGAGAATCACTTTTTTCATAATAGATACCGGTACTAAAGGAGTTATGTATTCATTGGCTATAATAGGATATTAATGTGACTGCCTTTGACAGCTACATTTTAGACATATATATCATTTATCATTCATGAGATGAGTTTTTAAGACTGAAATTTGTATAATTTTTTTAATTGGGGGAAGGAGACAGAGAGTGGAAATATATGTATTTTTCTGGACACAGAAATACCCCAAAAGGTAAAGAAATGCATATAAAAATCATGAGTCTTTGATATGTCCTTAATATTCTGTTCTCAGTCTCAGGTAGCCAAGTGATAGGTTACTCTCTTCAAACTCAGTATCTTCCCTAATCCTGGATGCCCTCTCATTGCCCTTGAGGAGTAGTAGTAAGCTGCTTGGATTGCTCTGGTATTTGTGGTTTCTAGTGTGTATGTTTTAATGGACTATGTACTGAGAGTGAAGTTTGCCTTACAGCAAGTACAGACTTTGTTGGTAACTGTCAAGGTGCTATTAAGGTACCATAAGACCCCGCAATGTAGGCTGGAGTTTGTTGATTCTCTGTTGGTGCCTAATAAATCCATACACTATATTCAGTCTGAGCCAAACTTACCACATCATAGGTATCTAATACCTTTTCAGAGCTCCTAGGCCTTCCTGCCCAGCCAATGGCCTCTTGTCCAGAATGATGCAATTCTGTTTTAGGTCTTCTGTGATGACTCAAATGTCTCAAATAGTGCCAGCCAATTGTCTTTGAACTAATCAGAGTTTGTTGTCATGGAAACTTAGACAACTAGATTGCATAATACCATTTCTGTCTAGTTGTCTTGATCTGGAGGCAAACCCCAGACTATTCAACTAAACTGCCTGGTCAAAGGCTAATTCTGTCTGGTAATGCCCTAGGAATGTCATCAGTATGTTTATTTTCTCTGATCCCCTGGAAAAAAAAAAAAGCTTTTCAAGTGCATTTTGAGTATCAGGCTTATCAATTGCCTTTCTAGGGTAGACATCAGTCTGAATAAATTTCCTGACACAGAAATGTGTCAGATAATGCCTGTATACCCAGCACTGCAAGCATTGAATCCAGAAGGAGAAGCACTGGCAGGAGAGGGGTCCTGCCTTCTTTTTCACTACAAGCATGATGAACAGGTGCTTCCAGGCTCACCGACCTATGAGCTTCCCACAGCTACACAAACCTATCAAAGGTTCTGGCAACCTCATGCTAAATAGCTGGGCTGAGAGTTACATCTCCCACTGTTAGCTTTTACTATGTCAGGAAGGCTTCAAACATTAACCAATGATTCACTTTCCTTGCCTTTTTTTTTCTTATAAATTGTATTTTTTTTTCCATAAGAAAATGAAGCTCAGAAAACCCTGTGCACAGAATAGCTTAGAAGCCAAATTCTGCCAGGGGATGGAGAATAGATGTCCTTTTTAATAAAGAAAGAACCAGCTGTCTGGCAAATCCAATGGGTTATGGAGGAATTATGTCAAGCACAGAACAGCAGGAGCAAAGGAGAAACACTCATTACACATTTTTTAAACTAACCATAGATGGAAGTCATTGGCTTCATTTTTTATCTTTGACTCTGAAGACAGACTGTACTAGGGTGAATGAAAAATATGAAAAGCTCCTGGCTACTGCTCCAAATGTTTTCATGCCTCATCAGCCTGAAGAGGCCAGGCAGCCCCAATTAGCACAACCTTACTCCATCGCAGAGAATCTCAGACTTATGAACAGTTGTGATGCCCCCTTGGCCATCCTCCATTGAACTCCTTGAACCAAAGTGTTTGTGTCACCTTCATCTCTGTGTCTCCCTAGGCCATTTCTACCACGTAGAGCTGCTACTGAACAGCAGTGTCAGCATAGCAGCAGAACTTCAACATGTTTAAAAGAATTAAAGACTAATTATGCCACCCAGATATGCCCAGAGAAATGAAAATGATGTGTGCATATCCAAGGGTAGAACTGAGCTCATTGTTTGTTAGTATATGATTTGTTCTCAAAGTATAGACACATAAGTTGGCACAGCATCAAAGTATTAATTCAGGAAGCCCAAGTGCTCCCAGAGATACTTAGTGTGTTTCCTGCAGAGAGTTAGAGTGACAGATAATTTCGCAGAGCCCTGTCAGAACTCAGCAAAGTCAACAGGCAAATAATAATTGAGAACACAGCCTTCTGTATCTCATTTGGACTCAAGGTACCTATATGTTATTTGGACTCAACATACCTGTTGTGGATTCCACTGATAGCTATTACTTAACAATGGATACCAGTAAAATCCTCTAAGACTCAGAACTGATTTCTATAGAGACAACAGAAATTGTGGAGATGTTACTTCATGCATAGGTTTTCCTTCATTTGGCTGGGTTTTACCAATCATAGTGCATTGGGTTAAGAAGATCGTAACAACCGCCTGGATAAGTATCTCATAATTGAGGAAATAAAAGAAAATCATACATTGTCCTGGTTCAGCAAGTTGGAACCAGTTTATCATTGTGTGGGTGTGACCAAAGCTGTGTATTCCAAACCCTTCATGCCATTTCCCAAGAACTGTTAACAATGGACCATTTGCAGTAGCTGCCCAGGGCACACCTGACCCCTCAGGTATGAGCTGGGTGTGAAAGACACCTATGAGATAAGAGCTGTGATAACTCCCTTCCAGGAAGCCGTTAGCACCTCCACACCCAGCCTGAGGTCATGTCTGCTAATGGGCCATCAATGATTCCAAAATACCCCATGACTCACAGAGTGAGATTGCCCAGGGGAAGGTAACTGGGTGGTCCCACCTGGACTTGAGGGGTTATAATCTTGGGGGTTTGGGGACTTAGGAGACCACTCAGCAGATCTGGAGGAGGACCAGAACCTTGACCAGACTGCGACCAGCACTCTCGACCACCACTCTTGACCAGGCTGCGACTGTCATCTGTACCAACAAGTTTTTCACCTCCTTTACTTTGGACTTGGGGGAACCACATGGGGCTCAGCACAGGGGTTAGTGAACACCATTGTGTTTGTGCCCCAGGGTGCTGGGTTACACTTGTGGGTTTTGTGGGTTAAAACCACTTTCTCTAAGTGCTATTGCACTTATTTCTAATAAGTGCTATTGCATTCATTGTAATATTTTAATTAAATTGTAAATTATAATCTCTCTTGTGGTGGGTTTGTTTCTACTGCTGGTTTACCTTTAAACCAGCACACACATTTATCATAAACTATTTTTCTTTTGGGAGCTGAAAAGCATTTTTTCCAATTTATATATTTATACACATTTAAATTCCCTCTGAGCTTTCTATTCTTTAGGCTGAGCTGTGCCCACTCTCTTATGCTTTCGTCATGGGAGGGGTGCCATATAGAGCAGTACCATGACTTTTGCCTGCCTTTGGTAACCTCATATCTTGGAAAAAAAAAGAAACAAAACAAAAACCAGACAAATCAGGGAAAACTTAAAAGAATAACTACTGTAATTAGTGTTCAGATAGCAACCACTGAATCAGTCCTTTGAGGGTCTGCAGGGGCAGCTGTGCTATGGAAAGGTACAATTTCTGTGTGAAATGTTGTATTTCCAATGTCTTTATGTACTTGACCATGCAATCTGTTTATTGGCAATAAGAGTTTTTTGGCTAAATATCAAACATGTGCCGTAAAAATTTACTCTTTGTAGTCCCTTATTTGAAAAATGGAAAGCTGAAAACAGCTTTAAGCCCAGAAAAGGGAAACCTGCAATTCCTCAGGCATCCTGAGTAATTGTATGAGCTCTAATTGAAAACTCCCTCATCCAATGTGACCTTGTTCGAATTAATTGGTTTTGGAATTAATGCTAAATAGTTCAGTAAATGTGGAATTCTCCAAAGTTTGCTCATTGTCAAGAAGAGTCCAACTGTCTGAGAAAAGTAAAATGGCCAAAAGACAGTTCCCTGCTCCTCATCTTCTTTGATGAACTCTCTAGCAAGCATGAACTTAGTTGAGATGCCCACTATGAATCAGATAAAAGGGCGTGCATGCACAACTGACAGAATCATTAAAGTTGGAAAAGATCTGACAGATTTACATTATGCTGAATTTTCTAGAAAAAAATTAAAAATGATGATGCAGTATAATGGCCATTTAAGGCTAATAATTGTATTCCCTGAATTCAACAGTGCTTCATGCTAATATTCTCTCAAGATTATCTGGAAATCCTTGAAGTGGGAGAAGTGACCTTGGACTGACACTTGACATAGGAGAGAAAGCAGAATGCCTTTATGTACCCTGACCCAGTGCCCATTGTGCTGAAGCCCATAGCGAGTTGTCATTAATGCATTAATCAAAAACCACTGTTGTAGACAAAAAACTGGGTTAGAGGAAAATTATTCTGTCTTTTATTCATCAGCCTACAAACCAAAGAGCTTAACTGAGGCCACTCAGTTTGTGCTTGTTGCTGGAGAAAGACATCTGACTGAATCACATATTCAGTATTTCTGGCTTAACTGTTTTATTTGGCATGTAAAAGCAATACAGACTGAGAAGATATCCCACCTGGTGGGTGAGCATCCTGAGTAGCAGCCTAGAGCAGCAGTGCTTCTCTCAATAAAGGTGAAAGTGTTATACACAATGTATAATAATGCCATCAGGAGAATCTGTGTGTGCCCCTCCACATCTGAACAGACAATAACTTGGTGTTCAAGTTGGCCAAAGGTGCAAATAACAAGTTACTCTTTCTCTCAGAGAAGGGATCTTAACATGTTCATCTGCTTCACAAAAGACCATCCTAACTGCTACCTCCAGTACTATTGCAGTTCAGTAAGTATTTCTGCATTCATAATAAAATCAAACCAAAAAACCTGTGAGGAGATGTCCTGAAATAATCTATAACATATAGAGTAAGTAGTATAAATGACTCCCTCTATAAATAGAATTTGTAACAAAAATAAGTTGATCTTCTCAGACAAAGGCAAAACAAGGGAGAGTGGTTAGTATTTTCCAGACATCCTCACTGGTTGTTCTCATGGTACAGTCCATTGTTGTACCAGGGTATTTGAAGTACTTTTCAGTAAGAGAAGCCAGGTTTTGCAAGTGGGATAACGTGTTACTGCAGCACTGCTCCCAGCCTACTGCACTTTTTCCCAGCAAGGCTATGCAGCCAGGGCTCACTGGAGGCACAGACCCAATACCTCAGGCAGCTTGTGCCTCTTCCCGCCATACTCTGTCACTCTCCCCAGGTGTTACTGGGAAGGAGCACTCCGAGCTGACAGTGGAGTGAATATATGTGCAGACATGCTTAGACAATAGGGCCCTGAGCTGGAACTACCTGGGAAAGTGACCCATTTTTTATGAACTCTTCCTGAAAAGTGAAGCATTGCTTGCAGAAATAGCAGAGCTGTAAGGCAGTAGCACTTAGGATGACTACCACACTCTGTGACTTCCCATTCAGGAAATTACATGTTGTCTGTGATGGAAGGATGAGGTGGGAGGCAGCAGCAGCTGGAGCTGTATTTTCTCAGCTGTGCATCTGACAGCTGCGACTGGATACAGTTCAGAGACGGAAAGCATATGTTGTCATTCAGGGCTTTTAACATCAAGGATTTTTTACTGGGTTCATTATCTCTTCACAAAATGAAATGTGATGGCTAGAAATGCCCTAACCACACTGCAACATGAGTCTCAGCGAGGGTCACACAGAGCCCAGGTCAAGCTTACTGTGTGGCAGCAATGCCAGCTGCCTCCTTCGCACTGTCACTTGTCTCATTCATTTACACCTGGGGCAAGAGGGAGTGCCACACAGTTGCACAGTACCTTGCCACGCAGTTGCCTTCAGAGGTGGAGAAGACTGGTTCTACAAATAAACTATGTGCATCTGTGCAAAAGTTATGTGGTCTACATTACCATAGGTATTAGCAATGAATCATTGGGCTTTCCCTGTGAAGCTGAATGCAGTTAAGAGGAGCTATATACTGGTAGCTCTTTTTTCCACCTATTAGAAAACTCTTAGCAGAGTACATTAATAATGTCCCTCATAATATTCATTAGAGTTGCAACCTCTCCATCTTCTGAAAGCTGTTAATGCATCTAACAATATTTAGGAAACTGCATGCTGTAAACACATTTTCTATAGTCTTGTAATTGAATTCACAGATCAAACACTACATTTTTCATTTTAGATTCACATTTTTAGTTACATAAATTAATTTTGAGCAAAGACTTTGTGTTATGATTTAATTGCTTTACAACAATGATAAGAGGCAGTCATGACCTATATCACTAAAATTGCACATAATAATTAAATTGAAATGCGTGTTAATTTTCTAAGAAATTACTTTGGTTTCTTTGCCAAGAAGAGTTTGTTACATTAGAAAGAAAAAAGGAATTAATGTAATGTAATTTTCCTAAGAATTCAAAAGACTGAATTGGAACTGAAGGCTGATGTGAAACTCCGACCTTTTTGACATTTATTTGAATGAAGCCCATATAAATGTCAAGTGTCTGCCAACACCATTTTTACATTTCAGGCAACTGCTTCTTTATTAATTTTCAGAGAGAGATGGAAAAGTAAGACATTTTTTGAATTACAGTAATGATAGGAAATGAAGTATATCCCTCCAAAGTGACAGGGGCTGAAGAGAGAAAAATGGGTTACCCCTAGAGTTTTATAAACAAGAACTGATTTTGCTACTGAAATTTCTGATTAAAAGTGAATCACGCAACCCTTACTCTTCATGTAAATCAGAAAAGTATTTCTGATTGGAATATTTGCCTTATATAGAAGCTGAGGACAAACTTGCTCAGTAGTACAGAGACGATATATTGAATACAGAACCACGCTCAGAACTGTATACAGTGCACAGCTTGGAAACAGTTTTGGATAAGGAAAACAACTCAAATAATCTGTTTTTCTCTAGAATGTCAATATCACCTCACCACAATAAAGAAGAATAATTGCATACATGGGCAAGAAAATGTATCTGATAAATCATTTCTGAGGGAGAAGCTATGTGTGAAATGAAGGTTAAAGTTTTCAGAACCACAGTATTTAACCATCAGCCTGCTAATCCATGCAAAAGTATGAAAATACTGTGATGCAAATGTATTTACATGCTAATCCTGTACTTTCCCAAAAACATTCTATTACTCAGCTTTGTCATTCTAGAGAAAATAAAACAAATTCCTTCAGTGAGAATTTTGGAATTATCTAGCATATAATCTCAAAACAGCCTAGGTTAAAACCAATCCACTTGGTAAACAAAGTAATTCTGAAAGTATTTCAATTCAGTACATGGAGTCAGGCACCAAAGTAAGTATCTGTGTCTTTTGCCACTGAAGTTGTCTTCATAATGATCACACAGTACTATATGATAATGATGAAAATTAGTCTCTGGGGTAGCAGTAAAATCTCATTTTGTATCATGATAGCATCTCCATTAATAGAAGGACAGAAACATCCCTAGAGGGGGCACTGTAAGCAAGAATTTCCAGTTTTACACCAAGTTATATATTTTGCTATTAAAATACTACACTTAAGATAAAATAACATTTTATGCTACTTCTGGAATGCAAATGTATGTTACTCAACTGCAGCTTACTTCCTTTCTAAACTCCCACTGTTCTGTTATACAACAGATATGTCAAACAAATAATTCCAAAAGTATTTTTATATGATACATTTTGAGCTCCTTTTTACTTATTGTAGAGGGGTAGCCTGCACTGCAATTTCATAGCATGTGGAAAGGACAATATTAATTAGGAACTGGCATTAACATATTTGGAAACATAAAAGTGAATTTGCCACCCTTAACAAAGAATACATATTTCCTACAGATTTCATTTTAACTATTTTACTGCTCTCTGTGCAATCTTTTCTCTACTGATAAATGTTAATATTTTAAAATTAATAAAGTTACCATAGCTGCTAAGCAACTATTAAGAGAAAAGAAAGTTGTCCGAAGAATGTTAAAAGATCTCAACAGTGAGTGTTATAACAGTGAATGCTAATGGTTACTGATGAGTAATGGCAGGTATGTGAAAAGTGCCATAATGTTTACAATTCACAGTATTGATACAACTAGCTACACCTTGCCTAATTAATTGTCTTTTAAATTAATTGTCTTCAAGTGTTTAGATGAAATATTTCTAACCTTGCTTCTCTTTCTCTCTTGATACTTTAAGGACCTAAATTAGAATTACTGCAACTAATCTCATTTAGAAGGTTGATTACTTGATAGATAAACCACATAAATGTATAACAATATCTAAATGTTACCATTTGCACTTGTATTTTTATATTTGCACCTAGATAACTGTACATACAGGAAATGGAGGTAAAAAATTCAGGTCCATTATATTATACATGCAAGATTCTCCCCAGAAGGAGCTTATTCCAATATATAGCCACAGTGATACAGTATTACAATCTTAAGAGTACTGGTATCATACATTTTCTCTACAAAGGGAAATTGTTTCCAGTGTCAAACATCCTTTTACAAAACAAGATGACATATTTTTATGTGCAGAACAGTGGAAAAGTCAATGTAGATTTGCTTACCTGTGGTTGACCTGATAGTTGAGGTGATATTGGAAGATGTCAGCGCAGGTATACATTCATCATCTTGGGAATAGCCTGCCTGAATGGCACGCAAGTAACTGTGGCTTCTTGTTCGGAAACATCCGGGGAGGTCAAGGGCATCCATTGCCTGAGCTTCAACTTCACTAAACACTGATTCACACACCGATTCAAATTGCCCATTAACCTCTGCTTCACTCATCTGAATAAACAACAACAATGCATTTGATTTTTGACTTGCTTTTTTGTGATCATCACGGCCTCAACATCTCAAATGGACACCTGTACATTGATGGAGAACTGTTTTAGCAAATAGTTAAAGTATAGTAATCCCTTCTGATCACATTCACATTGTTTAATGTACATCAGCTGTTTACATGTATATATTAAGTGCATCACACATGCCATACATTAATTTTACATTTAATAACTTTTGGCATAGCCAGAGGATTGTAAATACATGGTTTAATGGTAGCCAACAAGAATACTCTGTGCTGATAGAAATACATGATCTGCCAGGACGGGAGAACAGAAACTACATATGCTGATAGTAGCCTCAAAAGATGAAGGTGGATTGCCTGGGCTCCTCAATTATCAGCAAAGTTACTACTCATGTGGACATTTAGTCTGTGTGGCAGGTTATCTTCGTCTCACTATAAAAGGGCTCAAGGAAGTATCTCATCCTTGAAGACATGTAAAAGCTCAGAGGAGGGGACTGAAAGCTTCTGAAAGGTTTGAGAAATACTGCATCTAGAGCTGGGTCCAGTGAAGCATGCAAAAGAACAACCATTGTCTGACACTGAGTGAAAAGTGGTCAGATGAGAAAGTAATGCTTGGACCAGGTTTAGCTGAGAAGGGCCCTAAAACAAACTCACTCCCTGGTTAATTGGGTTACTGATTCAACTACCATGGAAAAAACCTTTTGTTCAGCAGCATTATTTGAAGTCTGATACTTCTGCCACCAAGTGTGCTGAGGAACCCTGACTGTCAGAGCACCCTAAATGTGCCTGACAGCACCCCTACTAGGCTGATACCTTGGGGTATTTCAGCAGTACCCTCCAGCTTCCTGCATGGCTTGGGCAGGACCCAGCATCTACCTGCTGACCCTGCCTTGCAGGCTGGGCATGATGCAACACTGTAGATTTTTAGGCAATTTTCATAATAACCAGGGTTCAGGCAGGCTGGCCACGTTTATGGAATCTCTCAGTAGGCAACCCTGTGTTGCAGTTTTGAGGATTAGTGTCTAAATTCTACCTGCAGCATTTTTAACATGTTCACTGAAGTCAGTCCTAACTACCTGTAAATGTATCTGAATAATTCAATATAATGTTTATCCAAAATCAGATAGGAAGTTAACGCTGGACAGACAAATGCATGACTTTCTGAAAATATATTTTTTAAAAAAAGAGAGTGATAGAAATCCAAATCACTATGACTAATTTCACAAGTTAAATTCATAGCATTACTAAATGGTACATCCAGTTGATATATTGATAATTTTCTACACAGCTGTTAAGTACTCCTAGTGCTTTATTCATTATAGAAAGAAAGTCAGTTTAGGATTTTGGTTAAGTAAATGGAAATTTTATACAGAGGTTCTGATGATTATGAATAACTGATATTTTAATTTTGAGTAAGACATTTCAGCTACTAAAACTCCTCTGAAATGAATTATATTACCCTTCATAAAATTTGCTTTTAATAAAGATAAGTAGGCTAATGCAATCTTGAAAAGACTTAAATTTTTACTCTGAACTATTTTGCAATATCGTTGATAAGGAAATTTATGGTAATTTAGTCCATAAACACTGGAAGTTTTAACCAGTTCTTTCTAGCTAAGATCATTGAGAATAGAAAAATAAAATGTTTTAAACTTAATAATATAAACCATGGAAGTCAGCATCTTTCTTTGTCAGGAGTGAAAAAGGAAGGATCTCACAACAAAAAGACATAAAAAAATACCACAAATTATATAAACTGCTGTTACATAGATGGGACAATAATATTATGGTGTCACGGAAAAAGAATGGGAAACAGCAAAGGTCCAGAACGTGATATTTAATACATTTGCTGTGTGTAATATCTATTAAATGCATTTATTACTGGTCTGGAAACAGCTGAACTGTGAGGTGGGAAGTATGTGGCTGACATAAAGTTGCATAGATTAGTGAAAACTGAAAAAGTAAGGAACTACATCCAGCAGGTTTAGTTAATCTGGCCAATTGAGCAAACCACCTGCAAATGAAATCTTTTGTGGATGTCTTCCAGGTAATGCACATTGGAATGAAGAATTTTAACCACTGCTGAAACCCATTAGTCATTATGGACAGCTCAGTGAATGTCTCAGTGCAGACATGGTCAAATAGGCAGAATTGTTCTATATGATAGCATTGTTAGGTGACAGCCAACAGCACTTGCTTTGAATGCAGGATCTAATCACTATGAAACTTTCTCAAAAGCAGAATATAACAAAAATAGAAAATAACCAAAACAGCAGGATAAAAAACAAGGCATGAGGATATGGGGACAGGTTTCACAACAGAGCTATGAAAAATAATGAACGGTTTGGAAAATGACTGACTGTTTCTAATTCCAAAGTGACTTACTCAAGGTTATACTTAGAATTACCTCACATAAATTAAAGGTTTTGACTGAAGGGCATTAGTCACATGACTAGTCCCTCCCAGCTCTCTACAGTCAGTGGATACTGTCAAGCATTTCCAGAGGGCTCTCAGCCCACTCTGGATGTGCATTGTCCTGGAAGAAAGTCTTTCACTTCATTAACTACAGAGGAAGCTTTAGTTGTTGCCTCAGTTAAAAGCCTCAAGTTAGATGAGTTTTATCCAGGACTGAATAGCCATGCAAAACAAATCGAGTATGAATGAATATAAAATTGCTTTAAAAAGATTTCTCTTTTAATATGACCATTGTACATGTATACCCTTAGGTGGCTCAATAAATGGTCAAAGGAAAATTAAGTAACACATCTGAGAAGAGGGCAGGGCCAACCTGTCGTGAAACAACACAGGGAAGAAATGTCAGGAGTAATAAACATAGGAAACATTGGGAATTTTATGTAAAGCTCTCTGCTAAAGAGAACATGCATATACTTCATAAGGCTGCTTGCACTTCACGTCTGATTCAGATCTCACTTCAACAGGAATTAGTACTAACTAACTGACATAAAACTGGTAGGGAGAAAAAATGTATGTTTTCAGAAGTCCCCATACATAGAATAGTTGATGGGACTTCATTTTTCACCCAAGAAGAGTGAGGGATTGAGTTTAGAGATGAATCACTACTCCTTTGGAGCATAATTTTTTCTATCTATGTCTTAATCTGGCAATCCACATTTAGTGAAATCAGAGTAGGTATTTTCAGAGGATAAGTATTGTAGGAATGTGCTCCTCATTCTCAGTCTGAATCTTCTTAACTATTTAATATAGACTGAAAAAGAAAATACCAATGAAATTTTTAACAAAAAAAAAAAAGGAAAATATTATGTGTGGTAGTGTCTGTTTGCCTATAGTATTGAGTACTTTTCTTGAAATTTTGAGCTACTTTCCTTAGAACTGAATTACTTTGACAATTCATATCTTCAGTTTGATATAAATTTTTAAAAAAACCCAACCCCCTAAAACCATCAGCTGGAAACAACTCTCACATCTGCAGTTAACCTATAAGAAAAGTTATAACAAGAATTTCCCACCTGACTAACACAGCTGGCCTGACTGAGCGTGCTCACTGCTCTCATATAGCTCTGATTCCTTGAGCGAAACTTTGGGGAATTGTAGTTTGCAGAGGGATCCAGGTTGTGACCCCCAGGCACGTCACTTGCAGTTTGAAGGTAGCTCTGACTACAAAGGAAAGAGGAAGAAAAAAGGAAAGGGTGTAAAACTACAGATGGAATCAATTAGGACACTAAAGACAGTAATTTGTATGAGACTCACAAACCCAGTCCCCAGGGTCCAAATCTCACTCTAAATAAAGCATCATAGATCTGTTGTAGTCAAACGCCTCAGCACAAACAGAGAATCCGTCTGTAGTTCTGCTACCTAGACAATATGAAATTTTAAGTCTTTGCTGTATATAAACATCATCAATCCCCCTGACTATTAACATGGAACTTAAAAAAAGACAATGTCTAGGTCAACAGGAACAAGAACCAGAGCTAAAGCACAAACCAAAGTAAGTAAAAATCTTTCTTCACAGGTAAAATCTTCTACTTGTCATCTGTTTTTCATCAGGGTGTTAAGCATCAAGAGACCTTTAATCTTCAAAGAACTGATATAGTTTTACAAAAGATTAAAATACTCCATGTTCAGCTAAAAAAATAAATTAATAACGTAGTCAGACCAAGTGCACAAAGCTCTAAATTTTTTTTTTCTTGCAACACGTCTCCTCCACAGTTTGGAGGACTGAGACTTAACACCACATTGAGCCCCTTTCAGTATGTTTTCACACCAAGGGATGCTAGTCTTCATGTTTTATTTTATTGTATTGTTTATCTATCATTCTGGGAAGCTAAACAAACCTAAGAAATGCAGTACTTAGCTTTGAATAAAAAAAAAAGTAAGGTTGCAAACATGGAACACCAGAATTGGCAGAACTCTGAAAATCAGATTTTAGAAGTCATGTGACACTTTCCCCTAGACATCAGTGCAGAAATGAATTAATGTCCCAGAAAATATTTGGTTTCATGTGGTAAATGGATGGGTTTAAAATTTATGCTTTAGAGGTAGCTTTAACAAAACCAGTTTCTGGGAACAATACATTTGTGCTAGTTGAATGTTTAATATTGGCCATACAATTACTGCATGCTGAGCTGGCAGAGTTGGTCAGTCCAGCAGTGGTTGTGATGTGTGCTTGGGCTGTTGGGGAATGAAGTTTCCCCTCTGGAAGGACCAGACCACTCAGTGAATGAAAAAGCCACATGTTCAACTCTTACTGCAAGATGAGGCACAAACCAGGATCTTGTTTCTCAGACCGTATTTACCAAACACTGAGTGTGACCATAGGCTGATGCTTGAGGAAGGACTCAGCTTTCGTCATTAAGAGGATGCAAACCTGAGTTTGGGCTGGATGCAATCACCAAGGAATTTCAGGGAGAAATCTCAGACATTTTATTATGGCTTTAACTAGAAAAGATCCATCTCCCTGTATGGCCATGCTCTTTGAAGTCTGACATGTATATATATGGGCAGACTGCGAACGAAGATTTGCGAAGGGCTCTCCCCATGTGGGTGTGCCCTTCCAGCCTGCACAGTGGGTTTTTTAGGTGAGGCACAGCATGCGCAGAACTGGCCACACCATTTAAGTCCTAAGGTCCATCTGCCACAGCTGAGTGAGCTTGGACAGTGACAGTGAAGTCCTTGGGACTGTCTACATCTCCCGGTACTAACCAGGGCTGACCCTGCTGAGCATCAAGACCTAACGGGATCAGATGGCAGGGAGGCATTTAACTGCCAGGGGATGGTGCCCACTGAGACTCAAACTCAGGTCCTTGGGATTCAGAGTCCAGAGTGCTCTCCTTTACACCATGAGACCGCCCTAGTCTGACATGTGATGATCCAATATTTCCTCACATCATCAGCTGCAAGAGCAGATGGGATTTAGAGACCCTTCCAACCTCATACTTGGGAGATCTGTTCTCAAGCATTTCTATGTGTTCTCCCATCTCAGTGGCAACACTGATACAGCCTCACTTCCTCACTGTATCTGCCAATGGCTGGGCTAGTTGCTCCTCTAAGACAGGCTGTCTTGGGTTCACAGAATCATTTAGTTTGGAAAACACGTCTAAGATCATTAAGTTCAACAGTTAACTGTTAGCCAAGTCCACCACTAAACTGTGTCCCTAAGTGCCACATCTGCATGCCATTTAAATACCTCCAGGTATGGTGACTCAACCCCTTCCCTGGGCAGCCCATTCCAATAGCTGATAATCCCTTCAGTGAACAAATTTTTCCTAATAAATTTTGCTGGAGCATGTCTAGAGAAAAGCAAGAGCTGGTGAAGCATAAAAAATGAAGGGTTTTGTTTTCATCTTTGTTTGAGGCAGATATTTTTTCAAATTCTTAAGAAATTTCCTCGGAGAAACCCCACAATTTTTTCCTATCTTTATTCAGTGCCTTCCATGGAATATCTTTGTAACCTCATGACAGAGGTGAATTACGTAGAAACTATGCATAAGTGCCAAAACTGAAGTGAAAATGAATGAGATTATTGCAGTCATGTGCTCAGAGGTTAATTAAGTCATTACAGTCAACATGATTCTATGATTAAGATAGCTGTCTGATAGTGGGTCTAATTTGGTTTTAAGTGATAAAAACAAGAACTGTAGCAGCATTTTTTTTGTTCCCATAGGTATGAAGACAAACAGATTAAGTGAGGTGGTGTAGAGCCTTGTTATCTACATTTAGTTGCTGGATGTAACTGAACTTCCTTTCCTCCACAGACAGCAGGCTGATGACTGACACTTGCTTTGTGCCATTCTGATTCTTTGCATATGCTTTAATTAGCCATGGAATCACAGAATGGCTTCTGTTGGAGCAACCTTAAAGATCATGTAGTTCTGATTCCCCTGCCATGGGCAGGGATGCCACCCACTAGACCACATTGCTCAAAACTCCATCCAGTTTGGCCTTGAACGCTGTGAGCGATGGGAGATTCACAACTTCTCTGATCAACCTGTTCCAGTGTCTCACTACCCCCTCAGTAAAGAATTTCTTCCTGACTTCTGATCTAAATCTCTCCTCCTTTAGTTTAAAACTGATTTCCCCCTGTCCTATCACTATTTGCCCATGAAAAACATCGCTCTCTCTTTTCTTTTTAAGCTCCTTTTAGGTACTAGAAGGTTGCCACAAGGTCTTTTCGGAGCCTTCCCTTGTCTAGGCTGAACAACCTCTCAGCCTTTCATCATAGGAGAGGTGCTGCAGCCCCCTGATCATCTTAGTGGCTTCCCATGCACCCACTCTCAGAGGTCCATGTCTTTCTTGTACTGAAGACTCCTGACCTGGACATACTACTCCTGGTGAGGTCTCACAAGGGTGAAGAGACCTTTAATCTGTCTTGTATTGTCAGTATTCTATTTAGTTGTCATCATCAAGGGGCAAAATCTGGGATTCTGAGTTCATAAACAGTTTGTGAAAGAGACATTTGAGATTTCATTAAAGCATGAGCCACATTAAGAAAAGATAGAAGGATTATAATTAAATTATAAATTATTAATTATTAATTACTAATTACTGTATGAACTACTTAAAAATAATTCATATAAACTGGTTCCTTGCAACTATCTCCTTTGCCAAGTAATGCTCAACAACCTAGTATTTAATTAATCACATTCTCATTCCTTGTGAGGTATTGCCATGATTAAAGACAATCAACAATTTCTACAGCAATAATTTCTTAGGGAAAGAAGCCACAGTACTTAAAAGTAGTTGAGTTCTGATGAATGAGTTTGGACATTACCCGACAGTTAAATAATTTTTCATTTATCAGAGGAGATTAATTGATTCATAGAACTGGAGAAAAAAAATAAAAGAAATGATACATGCATTAGGCTGTAAAAGCAATTTTACATTCATTTGATTAATACTTCAAAATTTTCCTGTCTAAAAGGAACTATTAGTTTTTTTTTTCTAAGACAGATTCTCAAAGTTGTCTTCTAGGATAAATGTGTAGATGCATGGTGAAAATTATGACCTTGCTATATACATGATCCAGAACCAAAATGCCAGAAATACATGGGTAAGTTGCTCTCAATGCTAGAAAACAGTCAACATCTGACCTCGGCAAATGTTGACTTTTCAAATGACATTCACTCTATCTAAAATCTTAGGAAAAAAAAATTGTCCTTAATTTCCAAAACATCAAAGATCTTTTTCTTTGACAAAAGAAAATAATTTTCTTTTATACTTTCGAGTAGCATAGATAATCTCACATCTCACCTGATCTCTGAAGAAGGACAAGGCAAGTGTGTGCAAATGAGATAGTTTGACAGGTCATCTCCAAAACCACTAAACAAATATACACATCAGCATCAAGGAGGTGACTCTAAAATTCAACATTATGGAAAAGGAGGAAGAGAGAGAGAGACTAATAGCAAAAATTAAATTGCTATGCCAGCTCTCTTCCCATTTGGTTTTCCAACTGAACACGATTTTAGGGAGAGATCTCCTTTAAAAGGTTTTTTGCCCACAAGAGTTACTTTCCATTTTCCATTGGCTTCAGGGGAAGTTCAGGGCAGCTAGGAAGAGGTCTCAGACTTAATGAGAAGTATCTTAGCTGAAAGAAAGGCTTGGTTTTTGGGAAAATCACAGATTCATGTAGTAACCTTGCAGCTCTTGAGAACCTCTACTGTAAAAGTGAAGCTTTAGGACTCTCAGTGAAGATTGCTAAATTTGCAAGAGCACTTTCAGCACTCAGCAGATTGCCTGAGTGTGTTCAGGGAGGAAAAATACTGGATCATAACCACATAAAGTGAGCTACAGGATGATATGCTTATCTAGGACAGTATATCTGATAGCTTGTCTGATAGCATAGCTGGGATAATATGTCACCCAGGTACAGAGTGAATGGCAGAGAGGTTAGGCTGCCTATTTCAACAACAACAACAACAAAAGAAAAAGAATAAGAGAAGAGGCAGCAGTTTAAAAGCAGTCCCTAGGCATTTCTAAGATTTGCATGATGGCCTCCCTTTTTCACATTTTTGTAGTCTGCAAAAATGCAAACTTCTGTATCCAAACCTCACATGCCATGCTGTTCTTACCTGAAAGCTGCCCCTTCCTCCAACCCCAGAACCCCCAAGGACAGCTCTGTCTCATTCTTGACCAGCCCAGATCCTAATTCTTACTGCTTCCTAGAATCCTCTTCAAGTCTCAGCTAATTTTTTTTTTTGCTTTTTTCGCCCTGCATTTCATTGCTTTATATAATTTTTGGAAAGTTTATGGAACCATGAATAGTGTCTGAAGTAGCATGGTGACTTCAGCATACAGTGCTTGGGAATTTGAGGCATACCCACTGCAGTCTGTGAGGCAGCACCTTGCACTACTCACTTGAAGTCTATCACTTTACGGAGCACTCAGGCTATGCTTTGTCATCACTGAGATCAGATGTTGAACAGCCAGGATGGTTTCTGGCATGTTGCCTGATGACTCTTGTCATGGCTAGATGATGAGTATTGCTGTAAGCTAGAACTACAACGCACAGTACTGCACCATGATTTATGCAAGAATTGCATGTTTTGTAGAAGACAATTTTTTTTGTCATTTGGTGAAAAGGTAGTTAAACAACATAGTTTCACTTTTAGGACATCTTGAAATACTAGAATTAGAGGGTGAAATATTTTTAAATCTTATAGCTCACTCAGGATCAAAACAAAGAATCAGAATTTCAATTATGTTAGAAAACACTTCCGAGATCACTGAGTCCAACCCATGACTGAACACGCCATCAACTAGACCATGGCACTGAGTACCATGTCCAGTCTTTCATTAAACACCTCCAGGAACATTGACCCTATTACCTCTCTGGTCAGTTCATTCCAAAGTCTAATCACCCTTTCTGTGAAGAAATTCTTCCTAATGTCCAACCTAAACCTCCCCTGCTGTAACTTAAGACTATATCCTCTTGTCCTATTGCTAGGTGCCTGGGAGAAGAGATAATCTCCTAGGCTGGTTTCTATAACTTCCTTTCAGGCAGTTATAGAGACCAATAAGGTCTCCCCTGAATCTCCTTTTCTCCAGGCTAAACAACCACAGCTGTCTCAGCTTCCCCTCACAGGACTCACTCTCTAAACCCTTCATCAGCTCTAGTGACCATGAAATAATAGAATTTTCAGTCCTCAGGGATGTAAGGAGAGCCACCATTAAAACCTCTACTTTGGACTTGCGGAGAGCAGATTTTGACCTATTCAAAAAACTGATTCAGAGCATACCCTGGGAAACAACCCTTAAAGGCAAGGGGGTCCAGGAGGGATGGACATGTTTTAAGAAGGAAATTTTGAGTGCACAGCAACAGGCTGTCCCAGTGTGCCAAAAGGCCAGCCGGAGGGGAAGACGGCCAGCTTGGTTAAATAGGGAGATTCTGCAAGAAATCAGAGATAAAAAGAAAGTTTACAGACTATGGAAAAAGGGCTGGCTACTTACGAAGAATTTACAGATAGAGCTAGGTCATGCAGGAAAAAATTAGGGAAAGAAAAGTGGAATTTGAAGTAAATTTGGCTATTTCAGTTAGGGATAACAAAAAGTCCTTTTATAAATACATTAATAACAAAAGGAGGGGCAAGGAAAACCTCCATTCTCTGTTGGACTTGGAGGGAAATATGGTTAACAAAGATGAGGAGAAGGCTGAGGTGCTTAACACCTACTTTGCCTCAGTTTTCACCAGTAAGACAGGTGGCCCTCAAGACAACTGGCCTCTTGAGCTTGTAGACAGGGAGAGGGAGCTGAATAGCCCTCCTGTATTCCAGGAGGATATAGTTACTGACTTACTGAGCCAGCTGGATCCTAACAAGTCTATGGGACCAGATGGGATCCATCCCAGGGTGATGAAGGAGCTGGCAGAAGAGCTTGCCAAACCACTCGCCATCATCTTCCACCAACAGTCCTGGCTCTCTGGGGAGGTCCCAGATGATTGGAGGTTGGCCAATGTCACCCCAATCCACAAAAAGGGCTGCAAGCAGGACCCTGGCAACTGCAGGCCTGTCAGCCTGACCTCCGTGCCTGGCAGGGTTATGGAGAAGTTCATCCTGAGTGCAATCAAACAGCACCTTCAGGGTGGACAAGGGATTAGACCAGCATGGGTTTAGGAGGGGCAAGTCCTGTCTGACCAACCTGATCTCTTTCTACGATCAGGTGACCCACCTGGTGGATGAGGGGAAGGCTGTGGTTGTGGTCTATCTGGACTTCAGCAAGGCCTTTGACACTATCTCCCATAATATACTCCTGGAAAAGCTGGTAGCCCATGGCCTGGACAAGAGTACCCTCTCCTGGATTAAGAGCTGGCTGGAGGGTCGGGCCCAGAGAGTGCTGGTGAATGGAGCTGCATCCAGCTGGCAGCCAGTCACCAGTGGTGTTCCCCAGGGGTCTGTATTGGGTCCCGTCCTGTTTAACATCTTTATTGATGATTTAGATGAGGGGATTGAGTCCATCATCAGCAAATTTGCTGATGACACCAAGCTGGGAGGGAGTGTCGATCTGCTGGAAGGCAGGAGGGCTCTGCAGAGGGATCTGGATAGACTTGAGAGATGGGCTGATTCCAATGGGATGAAGTTCAATAAGGCCAAGTGCCGGGTCCTGCACTTTGGCCACGACAACCCCCTGCAGCGCTACAGGCTGGGCACAGAGTGGCTGGAGAGCAGCCAGGCAGAAAGGGACCTTGGAGTACTAATTGACAGGAAGCTCAACATGAGCCAACATTGTGCCCAGGTGGCCAAGAAGGCCAATGGGATCCTGGCCTGTATCAAAAATAGCGTGGCCAGCAGGACCAGAGAAGTGATCCTTCCCCTGTACTCTGCGTTGGTGAGGCCACACCTTGAGAACTGTGTTCAGTTCTGGGCCCCTCAGTTCAGAAAGGATATTGAGGTGCTGGAGTAGGTCCAGAGAAGAGCAACAAGGCTGGTGAAGGGACTGGAGCACAAGCCCTGTGGGGAGAGGCTGAGGGAGCTGGGGTTGTTTAGCCTGGAGAAGAGGAGGCTCAGAGGTGACCTCATCACTGTCTAGAACTACCTGAAGGGAAGTTCTAGCCAATTGGGGGTTGGTCTCTTCTCCCAGGCACTCAGCAATAGGACAAGGGGGCATGGGCTCAAGCTCTGCCAGGGGAAATTTAATTTGGATATCAGAAAAAATTCTTTACAGAGAGAGTAATCAGGCATTGGAATGGGCTGCCCAGAGAGGTTGTGGATTCACCATCCCTGGAGGTTTTTAAACGCAGATTGGACGTGGCGCTGAGTGCCATGATCTAGTAAATGGACGAGAGTTGGACCAAGGGTTGGACTAGATGATCTTGGAGGTCTTTTCTAACCCAATTGATTCTATGATTCTATTGCTCTTCTCTGGACACACTCCAGCGCCTCAATGTCCTTTTTGGAGTGAAGGGTCCAGAACTGGACATAGTACTCAAGGTGTTGCCTCAGCAGTGCTGAGTACAGGGGGAGAAGCCCACTAACTTTTCCCCTCAAGTTCAAATTACTGAGCAGTAATACTTGACAAGCAAGGGAGCCCTAGGGGAAGCATGGAGTGTATAATTCCTGAGAAAAGGATCTGTCACACTGCTTTTTTTTTCGATCTGTAATATTTTCTAATAAGTGATTGACATCACATACTTTGTCATAAACTTAATACCTTTGCTTAAAAAATTACAGTCATGATGCCAACAATGCAGCACATGTCATACACTTGCCAAGGTCAAAATAATGATAACTCCCCACAGAACCTCTTCTCTGTCAAATGTTCAGCCACCAGTCCACCCTGGGCCAAGAAGGTACTGAAAGTGAATTGAAATCTTCCTAGGCCTCTAAAAGTTGCAGCAAGAAGGTCACCTTCTGACTCTGAATGGGTCTATCAGGTTTATTCATGGAGCATCCAATATAAAGAAAGTCCATTTTCCATCAAATTAATTTTTGGAATTGTCATATTCTGAAATCATACCTTTTTATTATCATGATCATGCCTACATTTGTCCAAAAATCTGAGACTGAATGGGAACATTAAAGAAAGTACAATCACTTCCATTTAAATCAGTATGTGCAATTCAGAAGTATCTTTCTGGAACAAAAAGATAAAATTTGTAAAAGAGTTCATCTTGGGTGCCTAAAAGAGAGGTGCATTAGGATTATCAAGGTACTGGCAGTTATCAAAACCTATTTTATTGAGAGATTTGCATTTCAATGGATATTCATTTCTCTCTCTGGATCTATCTTAACGATGTCTTTTTAGATACATGAAATAACTCATCGACCAGAATCTAATGATTAAGCTTAGCTAGCAGTGCTATTGTATAGCAGCTGTGAGTCGTACTGTAACTCCATGGAGCCCTGCTGGAGTCAATAGAGCTCTGCAAAGGGGCCCAGATGTGCCTGCATGCAGCCCATTGGAGAAATCAGAGTGTACAGTCTGATTGTCCCTTTGGAATATCACATTTAGTCTGGTTCTTTGAAAATCTGAGAGTGCACATAAATCTCATGTATTTATTTGTAGCAAAGAATTTCTTTTCTAATCTTTGCCAGTCTGAAACTTCTTTTTGATCATTGATACATATGAGAATATGGGCCAAATTACATTTTTAAGGTGCCTATATATATCATCATTGACCCATACCTTTTTTAAAAAATGTTTCTGAAAGATATTGAACATTTGATTTATTACAGGAATGTGCTAGGAAAGAGGTGGAGACTGCTGTTTCCATACTTACGAAATGCCTACTAATCACTGGTAGGAGAGAACCCTTATCATCATTAAGTGTTTAGGGATTTAGTGCAACATGAACCAGAAGAGAATGAGAGGAAATCATCAGAATAGTTAAACAGTCTGGTGGTTTGATCACTCCTTGCAAAGATAGCAAGGATGTAGGCTCAAGCAAGCCTGCACTCCAAATTACCCAAAATGTGCATGTAATAAAAAATATGATGTGGAAAATCTAAACTCAGAGTTCTTGTTTGTAAAAGGTGACAGATTTGCACATAAAGCTAATCTATAGCTAATCCTAAAAGTCTTGTTCCAATGTCCTATTTTGAGCTTACCCTGCAGAGTAGACAACAAACTGGTGAACATCAACCAAATTCAGGCAGATGCTATGGCAAAAACTTTGAGGCATTTCAAGCATCATGTATCATTTCAGTGAATGGATCTAAATATCTAAGCAAAACTCAAATATTGGATGTATGCTCCCAAATCCTATGAAACTGAAATATTCTTAACTTTCTTCAGGTAGCTATGTCACTTTTTTTTCTTATTTGCTTTTAGTACATCTCAATATATGTATACATACGAAAAGTCATAACTGGTCCGAACAAATATATACTACAGACTCTCAGGAATCAGTAAAGCATCTGAGCATGACCTTTATTCAAAAACACACTGAAGTCCATTAAAACCAATACATCTAAAGCAAATAAGTGACCTTATTATGCTGAAGTCAAAGATATTAGTGAGACTATGTAATTTCTGGATAATTAATTGAGTAGAATTGGTAAAAATTAAAATATATATAATATTTCTGCTTTTTTAACCAAAAACATCTTAATTTTCAAATCCTTATCTGAAGAAGTGTTTCTGTAATGATGCTTTATAGTCCCATTTAGTTTTTTATTAAAAACTAAACAAATGAGAAAATCAGCTTTTGATCCTCTTGAAATTAAAAGTAAAGCTGACATACTTGTTAGAAGCAGAAATCAGTAAGCACCAGAAACATATTTTCTTTTGGATGTCAGTACTGTGCTTGTGAGATTGGCCTGAATCTTACTGCATTTTCACCACAATCCATCACATAATTGCATCTTTCTGAGAAAAAGCCTGCTTTATTCCTGAAAAGACTGCACTTTGTTTAGAGCCTTAGGATCCCCTTTCCATCCCTAATCCAGGGTAATATATTTCAGTCCTGCAACATAAAGCTGGTGTTTACTACAGTGAGGCAGGAGATCTGGGCTCAATGACTCCCTGGGTTTCACACTATGCTAGTTTCTCAGAGAACAAGATGCCAAACACTGCTTAAGAGCATTTCCTATCATTCTGCAAAGAAAGAAAGGATGGGGATGTCTTATGACCCCATAAAAGGTGCTTCCTAGGTAATGAGATGACTGTCTGCCCTTTGTCAGCATTCTCTCTTAACCCTGCAGACTAATCTAACCCAGATCTTATTGACTGCAACAGAGAACACTATCTCTGTGCCCGTGGCCCTCTGATTGCGTTATTAGTTGATAAGGCTTTGTAATTAGCCCTCAAACTCTCCTCAGTAAATCTCAGTTTCACCCCTCAGAGACTCTGAGTAGATGCTACTACACTGTAGGGCCTCAGAAAGCTACTAATGAAGTGTGTAATGAGGCTTTTTAGAGTCAGAAGATTGAGGGGGAAAAATAAAAGATAAATTAGAAGCATATAAAAGATGAGGATTTCTTTTCTAGTGATTTTCCCCATTTCTTCTATTGAAAATATTTCTCAGGAAAGGCTTCAAAACCACTCCTAATTAAAATGTAGAAGAAGAGTTAATGGTAAATTAAAGTTTACCTTAAAAATTTAAAAAGGCTTGCATCACTGGTGGACAGCACTGGATAATATTGAAATAGGACATTAATTTCTCTAGGCAGGAAGCTGTGCTTTAACTCTCAGTCTGTGATGCTTTTTGCAGCACACCCACTCTACATGTGCACACTTACCCACAGCCTTCTCTGTTTGCACTTACCAGGTGGTATGTCTCTAGGAGAAATACCCATAAATTTGTTTGTCACTAAACAATAATGGTGTCTGCACTGTCATGGGCAAAGATGGATGAAAAGACAAAGGGTTGTTCTTAGGCACTGCTTCCAAAATTCTTGTTCAGCTTTCACTTTGTCATGTTGTAAGCATGTTAAGGTTAGCACAAATGGCTGCAAAACAGAAAGATTTTGTTTTTTCCTTTTTTAATGGAAACTTCCCACATGTCTTAGAGGAACTTGTGCTCTTCCATGATTCCTGCTGAGCCAAGAGGTCTGGCAGCTAAGTGCTGTCAGATATTCCTGTTGCAGTTTAATCCCCTTGCTGTGTGCTCTGGCAACATTTTTGTTGCCGTAACAGAGTCTGCAGAACAGAACATGTGGACATGCCTTGGATAACAGTCCAGATACAGGTCAGTTAGCATGGAAAGATGCAGTCTCTCACTCTGAAAAGGGGGAGAGCATTGAAAAGTAATTCTTTTGATCTTGTTTACCATAAGCCCACACAAGATGTCAACCATTTCATTTCTTATTTATGCATATTAGCTTAAAATTCCGACTAAAATGTTTCATGTTGAGATACCAGACTGTGAATAAAAGTGGCTGAATTATGGACATGCATTGTGCTCTTCAGGTGTGCTATGGGCTTAAATAACATACAACACAAAGATGTTAAACATCCAAGGGAGGCACAGATGCTCTCTCTGTGACTGTGACTCAGAGTCTAAGCCACTCGTTCCATACAAGGGCCAAAACCTTGCATATGGTTAAGTGAAGAACATAGTCAAGACAAACCAAAGTATCACTGGTATTGTTCTGTGGCCATTTGTGAAATAATTTGTGCTATGGCAGATTTCCTGCCTCATTGAAACACTACGTTTTTGTATTATCTCTCTGCTCACATGTCCTGTTTGTCCACCCATCAGCTTAAAGTGTCTGGACTACCAGCTGACATAGAAGAGTTTGCCATTGAGGTTCACAAAACAGAACTACATATTGCTATCACTGAATTTATTTTATTGTAGCTTAACCTATATCATCTTCATGTTTGCAGCATTTAGTTTCCAATGAGTCACTTCACACAATGGAAAACTTCAGCACAGCATGACTATTCATTTGTGTGAGTGATACCAGTATGATCTTCAAATAGAGTGTATTTACTTTGGGTAAATGCTATTGTTATCCCTTTTAACTAAATGCTTAGATGGTTTTCAGAGCCTTTTGCAACACTTCAAAAAGGAGATACTGAAAATGGAATTTGCTATTTATACAGCATTACCCTGTTCATTTACATAATTGGTATATTAAGTACTCTTTTCCTGAAAATGAGAAGAATCAAATAACCAGAATATTATCTTAAGTCACAGAATTGTTTTTCTTTTGCAGAGTCCCAAATTCCTGGTTTCTCTTCTGCTTTGCTTTCTGGATCCCAGTGTCTCTGATGCTTCCTTCTCAGCTTTACTTGGTTTTGTCATAAATAAAGAGAAATGACCTTTACTATGCTGGAAGGATACTCTTACAAATCATTTGGGTTTTGTTTTGGTTTAAAACCTTGGCAAAATGCCAGATATAAATCAAAGTAAAAAAGCTTCCTTCCCCTTCTGAGAAAAGGGAGAAGAAAAAATACCTCCAAAACTTAAACTTAACTGATTTATAGAAAGAGGTAAAATTAAAAGTAAAGTACAATATAACACATATAAATAAAGGTAAAAAGAAACAACAATAACTCCACACCGAGTTGCCCACCCAATAATACAGATTCCACCACCCCAGTCACAAAACAACCCAGAGAGTTCAACCTCCCAAGGGACAGACACAAGCAGAGAGAAAACTAAGAATAATCATTTACTTCCCAGTAGATAACATCCAGCTGAGGTGATGCTGGGCCTGACTCCACAGAGGACAGCAGCGTCCTGCCACTGCCATGCCGTGACCAGAAGAGAGAGAAGTTCCCTCCTTCTCCCTCTCTTTTTATATTTGAGATGATGTCGGAATATGGAATGGAATACCATTGGCCAGTAGGAGTCAGTGCCAGCTGCACTGACCCAGCTCCAGTCAGCTGATAATCTAAGGTCTGCTCTAAAACTAAAGCCTAAATTTAGGCCTACACTTAAACCCAGGACACTGTCTCTCTTCTGTGATTGCACAAAACCCTTTTAGGACAGACATTACCTTTGTATCAGCTATCAGTTCCATAAACTATTTTTTTGACCTTTACTGAAAATGAAAATACCTAGCAGGAGGTGACCTGCCTTCTACGAGCTACCTCTGCAATCTGCCTTCCCATATAGTTTAACTTCATCCCCAGTAGCATCACAGCACAGCAGAAAACCATGGATTGAATAGAAAGGGCTTAGCATTTCATCTCTAGAAGACTAGGTATTCTATTTGTTCATAGTATATCAAAATTGACATCCGAAAGATTTTGTGTGTCTAATCATAGTGCAAAATAAAAACCCCAAAAAACCAAAAACCTTTTTTCTCCTGGGCTAATGGGAGTCAAGATAATTTGCACATTAAATAGGATTACTGGCACCATTCCAAGAAAGAAAGAAGCAGAAAGGAAGCAGATTCAGGTACGTGTCCTGTCTCCACCACCAAGCCTTATTGCATTATATTTCACTCAAAAGCAATTTCATAATAATGTTAGTAAATTACACTGGCCTTCAGCTTGATTTTATAGGAGTAAGCAGTGCAACGTACTATTTAGTTTTTTGAAACAGCATCCATAAATAAAGAATTTAAATGCGTTTATCATCAGTGAATATTCAAAATATTTAGGCACATTTAATTTTGGAAAAGTCCAGAAAAATCGAGCCTCTTATGCTATAGCTGTACTAAGAAGTAAGCCACATCCGTTACCTGACCCTTTGGCCAACTGACCCATATAGTTAAACTTTCCTGTCCTACAGAGAGATGGCTGCATCTGACAGGGACAGTTAGTCCCTGAAACATGCCTGGGCACTATCCAGAGGAGAGCCAGGTGTTCTAGGCTGGAAGTGGGCTGGCAATCATGCTGGCTGTGACAGCCCAGTTTGACAGAGTTGGTGATCAGATGGCAGTGGTTGGGCATGTGATCTGCTTCTGTCAGCTGTATAAACCAGCAGTGGCAGCTTCTGCACTTCTTTTTCATTCCTGCTTGGAATAAAATAAACTTTTTTTCCAAAAGCAATTTAAAAGGAATTATTTCAGAATTTTAATACTTGTATCATAACAGTCACATTTACCTATTTGTATGTTATTTATGCAGACATAAATATAAACTTTTGCTTATAAACTTTTAATGTTCAATTTGCTGAATCTTTGAGCAACATAAACCAACAAAATAGAGATTACTTTTGTCTAAGCAGAAAGAGAATTTAAATGGGAAAAAAAATCTTTGCAAAGATGCCTGATAAAACTTAAGGGAGAAACATACACACATGTCAAACATCTGTTGAAGGTTAAGCAAAGGCTGTTCCAATTTTTATTTTATCTTATTCAGGATAGTGATAGAAAACTAGGTTTATTCATATGAAATCTATCTACATTTGTTTTGCAGCCAATGTACATTTTTATATTGCCAAAACTATCAATATTCAGCTTTTATTACAGGTTTACTGGTGCTCTGGCAGACCTCAGTTCTGAGCTAAACTGTCACCCAAGCAGAGGACTAAAAGAATTAAAACACCATTTTATTTCTGTGCACTAGCTCCCTCCATATGCATAAACAAGCTAAAAAGCCAGACAATGCAGATGACATCTTGAATTATGTAATTTCTCATAACACATGCCAGGAATGTTATTCAGCCCTGCTATACGTGCAGGAATGCAGTTCAAAGCACTGGCTTTTGGCTCAGTAGCAAGATCAGTGGTACTTGGTGTGTAGTGGGGATTAGCGAGCCATGCTGGAGGAGCAAGGAAGGCTCCACAACCATTATCCATTGCTACATCCTTCAGAGAAATCTGCCAGACATAAAAGGTAACCACAGTGACAGGGTGCCAGACAGAGATATGCTGGGAGGAGATGGCTTGTGGTGAAAACCCAGGTTTAGGATCAGCACTTTGTATTTCTGTGTGACAAGAAATTTTCTCTCTGCTTTAAGATTGCTGAAATTTCCAGATTTTTGGAAGACAGGCATACAAGAACCAGAATAATTGTCACAATTCTGCTTGAAGTTCATTGGAAAAAACTATGTATGTTAGGCTGGCAGATTCAAGGTGTGGCCCTTCAGTTTAAGGAAAAACTGAGGATTTAAAATTTATCTTGCAGCAGCAGCCTGGCTGCTCAATTATTCCTAGTGCAGTGTTAGTGACAAATTCTCAGCAGAGCCCCTAATAATATTTCACAGTATTACAAAAAGCTTCCTCCTTTTCTGACTGTGGTTAGTGGTAACCATGCCATGAAATCCTTTGAGGCCATGGACAGGCACAGCTGTCAATCCCCAGTGTATGCATCAACATTACACCCCTGTTTTAATCAGTTATATTTTGTGTGGTGTATTTGCAATATGTGGAAAACTGACAAAAGACAAAATATTTGGTATTGACCCAGTAACCACCTGCCTTCAAGATTTAACAGATCAGGAATACTTTTTTCTTGAAATATATTCTTTGTTTGAGTATGTATGTTTAGTTGTTGTCTGGACATGTTTGTAAGCTGTAGAGGTCTTGGGCAGGCACCAAGACCTGCGATGCATTGGAAAATTTGTGCTGTTACCCAGATTCCCTTTGTGGGTAGTCCAATCATAGCTGAAAACAAAGAACAGCATAGAATATATTTTATTTGAGCTAAGTACTTGGAAATTTGGAATGGCCTCTGAGGAAAGATTTTAGTTTGTAGTAAGACATGCCTTCCAAAACTGGGATGGCTGCACCCAGACTGTCTCTGGCAATGATACTTGGCCTACACCAGTGCCCAGAACACAGCCAGGCAGTGGCTGGAACAGTGATAACAGACCCAGGGAACACGTTTGCCAGGGACCACTTCAAAACCTTCTCAGCACACATGGTCAGGTTTCTGTACTCAGTCCACCAGTACTTTTGCTGTAGGCCTGATTTCGTCACCAGACATACTACTCTAGCGAATCCTTCAGACTTACATTCAGAATTTGTCTCAGTGGCCTAAACATAGGTCTCTGGTGACCTTTGAGACACCATAAGGTATTTTAGTTGCCAATCAAGAGCAGAGACTTGTATATCTTGTTTCAAGGTATCTCAGAAATCTTACAGCAGCTCATGGTACAGATGCCTTTGGTTGTGTACCTGGACTGAGCCTACTGATATGCATGACCAAGCTATATGATACAGTAAAGCTGTAAACATTCATGATCACTTATAGTGAAAGTTGATGGTTTTCTTCCACAATGCAATATAAACAATTCAATTTAATTAACTCAGAAGGATTTTTGCCCAAGGCTTTTGTTCTGTTTTATTTTATTTTATGAAAATGTGAGTCACTATGGTATACTATACATGGTATTAAGTACAGAACAACAAACAACCTTCGGTCAAAGGTTCCATTCTTAATTTCTTCAGTTTATGTCCTAGGCAAAAAGATCAATTTTCTAAGTAATGAGAAATGCCTAGTTAAATTAATAGAAGCTGCAGATTTTAAATCAGGCTACTACTTTGAAACTCTCCTCACAAGTATACTTACAGTTTACTTATAAAATAATATATTGAAAGGATAAAAATGCAAAAAAAAATAAAGATCTATTGGAAAACATATATAGCTACATATTTCCCTATAGCTTTAAGATTTGCTTTAGCTATTTAACAGGTCATATTATAGGTAGTATGGATGAAAAATAATCCAGTCAAACAAAGTCCTCCACAACGTGTTTAAATCAGTATGGTACAGTATAGCTGATACACAAAGCATTATACTGATAAAATGGTGTAAGATGCCAAATATATGGTATAATTATATATTTGCTATTATATCTAGAATAGAATAGAGTGTATTTTCTATTTGAGAAAAAAACAATGAAATAACAAAGATATATGATATAAAACAATCCTAGATAAGTTCAGAATTTTGAACTTTTGACAAAAATGTGCATATATTTCCTTCAGTAAATATAACAGGCTTATTTCCTGGATGGAGGAAGATGGTAGTTTTTCATCCAGTAATCACAAGAAACTGTAGCTAATTTAAAATGAAGCCACACAAGTCACCTTTTTAACTACAGGTCATTCTTTTCTTACGGATGCTGACCAGTGCCAGTAAGTCAAAGAAAAATTACCCAAGTCATAGTGGCTTTCAGAAAGATGTATAACATGGTATAGCAAAGCTTACTTTGAATGATCTCCCAGTGGTCTTTGTCCAATGGATTTTAATAATGACTCTGGTCGAACTGTTAGTTTTGGTGATGTCTTGGGGCTAGTATCAGAGTCTCCACTTTCTTCATCTCCCATGGCCTTAATATAGCTCCCACTTCTCATTCTTCTGCAGGGGATCTCTTCTTCTTTTCCACCAGCTGGGTATCCTCCCCATTCATCCTGAGGTACCTAATGGGGATCATAAAACACAGACATGGAATATGCTTTATTCTTTTCATGTATTTAAATACTTCCTTCACTTTTTTTCATTTTAAAAAAGACGTGTACTGAATATTTTATTCTTCTAAAACAGCACTTTCTAAGGTGCCTGGATGATCTGGCCATTTAATTCCACCTCCAAAGTTGTAAATTTTCAGTTTATAAATATTGGAACCCAAGGAACAACCAAGTCATGGATTATGACCTGACCTTACAACATCCATTTGTAGACATACTCTAAATTGCAAGAAGGAGATTAGTTTCACCTCTTAACACTTTGCACACAGATTTTCAGCTGATAACACTAAGTTGATGAGGGATCTTATACTGAAAACTCATTGAAAGCTGAGCACTTCAGATTTTATTACCAACACTCCTAATATGGGGTTTTAAGGCCTTTCAGGAAGGTGAAAATCATATTTAAGATAAACTAAGCTGTGATTTTGTCATAAATGGAGAGGATTATGATTTAGGGCAAACTTTTGTGGGGAAAAAACCAAAAGTAGTAATTTGCCTTTTTTCTTATTTAGAAACATCAAAATAGTTCATAGAGACTGTAATATATATTGATAATGCAACCAGTCAATTAAAACATGTGGTTGCAGTTTTTATGCAGTTGAGGTGGTTTTCCAAATAGTAAGATTGGTAGTCAGATAATCCGCTAGTCAGCTGGTGGATGGATATGTCTCCACACCACCAGGGAACTGAGCAGGAGTAGATTTTCCAATCCAAAATGAAATAAGCCTTGTTTTAAGACTTATGGATAAACTTCAACGAGCCTATCTTTGCCAGTATTGCTTTTTGTTTTCTTTTTTGTTTGTTGGTTTGGTTTTTTGTTTGGCTTTTTTGGTTTCTGTTTTTGTTGTTGTTTTTTTGGTTTTTTTGAGGAGGAGGAGGTTGTTTATTTGTTTTTGTGGTTTATTGGGTTTTTTTACTCCTCCAAGGTGCTAAGTCCTTTGGTTCTAATCCAGAAACACACTTAAACATTTACTGAACTTAAAGGATATAAGCAGCATTCTGAAATGCATTATAAGGACTTATAGTTAAAAAGAAGGATTTGACAGAGTTCATCAGTCGACCAGGGCTGATGCACTTGGCAGCATCAAATCCTTTATCACTACAATGACTTCATGTCTATTAAGAAGTATAATGGCATTATTTTCATTATACTATAAATCTGAAACTCCAGTTCTATATACATTTAGGAGTTTCTGCAAAGCAGGATGTCTAATAAAGATTTTTAAGACAAACATGTTTGAGTCTTTAGAATCTCTAGGCAGAGTTCACTGCAGAGCTGAAGCAAATTCTCCAATTGGTTTCAGCAGTCTTGATGATTGGATTTAAATAACTAACTTGATCTGCCTGTCATCTTTACTGCCCTTTCAAGACAGATGAATTAGCCACACACATGAGATGAACAGACCTGGTGCTTTGAGTCTTAAAAAGGGATTAAGGGAAAAATGAAGTTTTAGAAGGGGGTGAACAAGTGAAAACAGAGATACTCCATTAAAGAAACAAGCTCAGGACAAAACAATAAAAAAATTAAAAAGAGAGAAGATGAAGTCAGCTAAGAAAAGATGAAATAGATTGCACAGATCAAAAAAACTATCTGGTAACTATCAGATAACTGATAACTATCAGAGAAAAACATTATGAGTCATATTCTTACACAAAGTAATAGGATAGAGCATGAATCTAAATGAAATATGGGTTAGATAATGCAAAGAAACAAACTTTTCACATAATTCAGCTTTGGATGGTGATTGAAAAGGAAGTCTCAGAAATCTTCCCAAACTTGAAGCCTGTAAATGCGATACATGATCTTAATTTCTTTTCTAGGATGTAGCATATATGAGATGGATGTTGCAGGAAGGTTTTTTCTGAGGTTCTAGGAGACCTAAAAGGTAATTACAAATATATTTTCTTAAGCATTTTTTTAATCTACAGCTGGCAATATTATTAACTGTAAAAATCTGAATTAGGGAGCTATTTTTATTAGTTGATATGATACAAACATACTCTCACTTCTAAATATTCTCCATTAATTGTATGTCAGCATTGTTAAAAGCAAAATCCAAATGCTGAAAGAGAAGTTATTGGCATCTAAATAGGACAACTACAAGATATACTGTTCAATTTTCAGTACTAATGCTGAATTATCATGTTCAGTCTTACCATTAATTATATTTTCAAAAACTCATAACTTTTTCACAGAATAATTATCTTAGCTTGAAACTTCTTTCTTTCATTTTAGTCTTAGCTTGAAACTTCTTTCTTTCATTTTAGCTCAAAGATAATTAAATAGAAAGTTTAAAAATACATTGATCAATAACCTTTTACTTACTCAAATGCAGAAAATTATCACTTTCTCAACTCTGTTTTGTCTGAAATTCCATGTTCAAATAATTAGATAAGGACTGGATTTAAATGAGTAAACACAAGCTTATTTGTTGATTGAAGTTGAAATCTTACTTTAAAAGATAGGAAGGACTGATTTTTTATATTACAGTATCTAAAAAATTAAGCTTCTTCACCGTGATAAGGGCAAATCGTACAGTTGTATGCTTTGCTGTTTCTGTTGATTACATTTCTTTTACTTTCCATATCCATAAGTTAAATGAATTCATAAAAGCTAAAGACCAAAGCTAAAAACAAGAAGCTCTGCTCCATTCATGCTTCTGATACGCTCATGGTACAGACATAGGCACCAATCCTTTTCTAATCAGACCAACTTGTTGGCTATCACAGAAACGTTTAAGGTCACATAAAAATTATTCATAATTAAAATAAATGGTTGGTTGGTTTGTTTTCCCTTAAGCTGCTCAAAGGAACACAATACAATGAAAACAGGGAAAATGCTTCTGGAACCTGGTGAGCAAGTTTGACAGTGTCTTCTCTCAGAAGTTTTCATGCAGAGCTTTGGAGAAAAGCTGGTCTTTTTGCTGTCTTCAAAAGCCAACAAAAGGGCACTTGACATTGTTTTTCCTCATGGACTGAGAAAGAAGCACAATATGAGTCCCACTTTAGCCTGGCTCTTCATTTACTTGAGCTGAAAGGTTAAATACTTGGAAAAATCTTTCCAAGTCCAGAGCATCTCAGACTCAACATAGCTTTAAAGAACAGCAGAAGCATTATACTAGTGCAGGAAAGATTTTCATTTTGAAATACTAACAAAAGTGTTTAACATCATGTATGAGGGTCATTGAATATATATTTTTCAAAATATGGAAAGGCTTTGCAGTTTGAAGAAATGCTTTCTTACAACAGCTGCCAGTCCCTGAAATTCCCATCTGCAGGACTTGCAGCTGCTAATTTGGAATAATTACCCTAATTATCTACTTGCGTATAGTGATGAGTGCTGATATTTATAATGCCTAAAAAGGCCTTCCTTCTGTTCTAGATGTTAACATGAATCCTTGTATATGTAGTTTCTATCCACAGAGGAGTTAGACTGCATATTATCATATGAATTTCCGTTTGCAAGAACAACCAGTTGACAAGGTCTGGCTGCTGATATGCTTATAACTATTACAGAGAATGATGAGCCTCTTCCATAAATTTCATGGACTCTTACTGTGAGAAGCACCAGGCTCAGAAAATTTGAGATCTTTCAATTGTTCTGATACTGATTCATTCTGATATCTTACATTAGTCACCTAGGGCCAATTTTATTAAAGCATCTGATACCTAACACTTACTACATTTTATGGAGCTGATCTGAGAGTGGACTTCAGAAACTTAGGTAGAACTCTAAATTCCCCATAAAGACATTAAGAAGAGTTAGCTGCTTCAGAGAAGCATGCAAAAGGTCTTTTTAGTTAGCAATCAAAATGTAAAGTGTGAAGAAAAATCTCAAATGCTTCTCCTTTCTCAGGCTTATTGTACATGATTACAGGCAGCAGAAAGGTCCTTCTGTTATTTCCCATTCACAGCCTAAAATAATCTGCTGAAGAAAAAGTTCAGGTTTGTTTTTTTTTTCACAGCCTTATTCTTTCCTACCATGATGAAACAGCTGTGGAAGTGGGAGACCTTATTGCTAACCTTCTAATCAATAACGTTTGGAGAGCTCAGGAAGACGACTGAGGGCTGATGAAAAAACTGTTATGCTCTCTTCCTCTTTAGTCACTCATGGCCTTTTCATGAGGCACTCACAGATTGCCTGGGGAGGACTGGTTAGAAGAGAGGGACTTCATGCCCATAAAATGGTATGATGCAGCTTCATGATCCAGGCACTTACTTCAAAGGAGGGAGTTTAGTTACAGCCCCTCAAACACTCGCCTGAGTTTTATGTAAAAGGGTGTTTATGTAAAACTCCTGGAGCATCATAACAAAGAAAGAAGTCCCTTTGCTCCAGACTGGCATATATCCTGCTGCTCAGAATGCAATCTGGGGAATCGAGAAGATGGGGTTTGACCTTGTACAAGTTAAGGAAGAAAGTGAACTGTCATCTCTCAGTGGGTATTCTAGAAACTATGTTACTATAAAAACAAATTTCCTTTTTTTCAGAAGAAATGTCACTATTCCTGTTCTTTGTTAGAAGTTCATGTCTTAAAATACCCCTTACTACTAATTTTGGCTAAATACCTAAAGTGTCACATGACCTGTTAATGACCATGAAAGTGATGATTTTTAAATTTTATTCTATATCCGACTTATATCTCCTTTTTATAGAAACAGTACATATTTGTATTAGAGAAGTTCTCTTTGTCTTCTTTTATTACATAATATATTTCACACTGTGTTTTAATTTGATTAAACTGGAACAAGCTGCCTAGGGAAGTGCTTGAGTCACCATCCCTGGAGTTATTTAGGGATCCCTGGATGTATTTATCTGCACAACATGTGTAGATGTGGTGCTCAGAGACATGGTTTAGTGGTGGATTTGGTAGTGCTGGGTTAACTGTTAGACTCAAGGACCTTAAAGGTCATTTCCAACCCAAATGATTCTATGTTTCTCTTCTTCCTGTTGGGTGTATTGATTGTGCTCAGACCTGGCCTGTCAGAAGGATTTTGGACCTTTGACTAGACTTCAGCAGTAAGTCAATCTCCTAATTCTCACAAAGCACAGATTCTGTCTGTAAGCAACAGCATGTTGTCAGGGAAAACAGAGATGGATTCACCAAACCTCCAGAACAAAACAGAAGTCATGGAATCACTGAGGTTGGAAGGAACTCTGGAGTTCTCTAAATCCAGCCTTCTGCTCAAAGCATGGCCAGGTAAAGCACGTTGCCCAGGAGTCCTTACAGAGATAGTGAAGGGCCTTGAGGGGAAGGCATATGAGGAGCGGCTGAGGGCACTTGCTCTGTTCAGCCTGGAGAAGAAGAGACTGAGGGGAGACGTGACAGCAGTCTACAGCTTCCTCATGAAGCAGAAGGGGCAGATACCAATCTCTCTGGTGACCTTTGACAGGACCCGAGGGAACAGCATGAAGCTGTGTCAGGGGAGATTTATGTTGGATATTAGGAAAAGGTTTTTCTGGGTGGTTCAGCACTGGAACAGGTTCCCTAGGAAAGTAGTCGTGGCACCAAGTCAGTGTTCAAGAAACATTTGGATCACTCTCTCAGGCACATGGTGGAGTTCTTGGGGCTGTCCTGTGCAGGGTCAGGAGATGGCCTTTGATGATCCTTGTAGATCCCTTCCAGCTCAGGATATTCTATGATAATATGAATGTGTCCAACTGGGTTTTGAATATTTCCAAAGATGGAGTCTCTGCAACCTCTCTAAGCAACATGTTCCAATGTTTGACTACACAGTTCTTCCTTATACCTCATCAGATATGTAATCTAGGCTCCCTAGAACTAGTTCTAGCAGTGTGAATATGCAACCTTGTATCTATGCCACACTGATGACAAAACTGGGAGAAACAATGCAATATTAGTTCTCTGGGACTTTGGTCACTTTTAATTTGATTTTTTAAAAATTTTATTTCATTTCAGTTTAAGATTGAGCTAAAGTAGTCAAACTGGGAACAGCCACTGACATTTCAAGACTGATCTGCTCCTGTGGTTCCACTCACTTCTAAGGCATTTGTTCCCAGCTCCCAGAATTTTAAAGGTGTTCCACCTCTAAACTGCCAGCCTGCTTAAAACCTGGCATATCACTTTACTATCTAAAATTAAACACTTCTAAATATATGGCTTCAGTTGAGGGAGATGTCTATCACTTCTTCATATTTCTCATTCCCAAAGGTTAAAGTGAGGATTACCTACCCCATAGGAGTCTTGTGAAATTTCATTAGCATGCAGATGTAACATGCAATGAAAAATTAATTATGACTTAAAGCTTAGTTTAGTAATATAAATCTCACATTTTACTAGAAGCAGGAGCTGTCTGTGCATGAAATTAGATGATGTAAATGATGTAAAGAAGGGTAAGGTATGAAACAATATCTAGGAGATACATAAGTTTTGTAATTTTATGCTTTCTCAGCCTGGTCAAGGAGATGACTTGAAAGAAAAAAAAAAGAAAAGGACACAATATGAAATACAGGTACAAGGTTTTCTGTTAATTCATATCTTCTTCAAACAGCCTCAGAAAAATGACCTTTGTGCACAGCTGCAGTAGATGAAAGTAAATTACAATCTTGGAAAGCAGACAAAGATGATTTTTTGTAATGGCAGAAAGTTTCCTTGATATTACAGTGAGAGGTGGGAGCTGGACCTCCTGTGTTTTCAAAAATTTTGCTGAAGAAGGAACAATTTATAACAATTTTCTTCTGAAGTTAGTGATGCTAAGACATCTCTCTGTTTCCTGTCTGTGGACTCTAGACTCTGTCGGTCTGGCTTTTTGCAGGAGAGAAGAATGTAGTATCTGAAAAGAGAAGTTTGTTTCCTTGGTAGCTAACCCTGTGTCTACAACTCACCACCATTCTCAGTGCACACTTTTGACTTGTTTCTTCTGTTTTTATTTTTGTTTTTGTTGTTGTTGTTGTTTAGGTTTTTTGTGGGTTTTTTTTTGTTTTTGCTTTTGTTTTTGTTTTGTTTTTTTAATATGCCAATTCATTGTTCAAAGAGCATGAATTATACAATGAAGCCATCCAAAAATCTCTGCAAAACAAGCCAGGGACTCCTCCTCACCATTAAAAATGTCAATCTTCATAATTAGCTTTAATTTTCACATGCCACCTTCTACTCTTTGAACTCCTTGGCAGCTCAGAAACAAAACAAGTTCTTGCAGTGTTCCCAAAAGTCTCTTGACACTGACAGTCAAGGCAGGATCTAATCTGAGAAAACAAGAGTCATCTTTATCTTGCCAGCCATTCTCTCCAGGCTTTGCTACAAACAGCCGTAGTATTACAGGAGGAGGAAGGAAATTGCACAGGTCCCAAAAAATGCATCTTTACAATGGATAGAAGACAACTTGACTTCAGGAATTTGGGAGCTGGTAATGGACTGGACACCCATGCAGATCATAGAACAAAAACATACTATAACAGCTGGGAGATGTTTAAATAGGCAAATCATTTACCAGGATCACTTACTGCCTGATTTTAGTTTCTCATGTGTAGTTCCAACCAAAGCTGCACTAAGAGGTCCTTGATGGAAAGAAGATTTCTGTTTAGTGTAATCAGGGTTACTTAGTCACCACTTCTATATTTTTTACCGAACAGCGTTCTTTACACTTAAATAATGCTTTATAACTTGTATTTCAACAGGGATGAATTAAAAAAAAAAAACAAACCACAAAACAAGAAGAAAAGAACCAGCACTATGTTTCCTAATGGGTTCTCCAGAAATTATGTGAATTTGAGGATGGTTAGACACCGTAACTAGTGTTGTGAGGACTCTGTGCCTTTGTTTATACTGTTTGGATGAAAGTGGGACAAATTCCCACCTCATCACCATCTGTGCTCATATTGACAGCACAGACCTTGCAGTTCAGCCACCTGCAAATCTGCTGCTGTGTTATTGAGTCTCCCTGGGACCCTCTGGACTCTGCTGTTTTGACATGGTGGAACAAGGTGCAGTCAGATGGAGGTCATGGGCTTGTCCACACTGGAAGTGATTTACCCTTTTTAAGCCTGGAGGTCACTGAGATCTTATGCCAGAATTTTGATATGAGGTGAGGCTTGGTGTGTACTTAAATAAGAACCTGTTTATAATCTCTCAGTCTAAGACACAAAACCAGTAGGATTTCAAACAAGAAACCTGGATTCCAGTTAGCTGCATATTTCCTTTGGTTAGTGACCCTGGATGCCACTTTGCAGTCAGCTTAAGCCACTTTAAAATTATACTACCATCAACTTCAGTGGAGCAGGTTTTCCTAAAGCAATATTCAGATTTTCAAGCAATGCTGGTAATGGTCAAGTGATTTAGAGTGCTTCCTGGAAAATTACCCTAACAACAGTAATAGAGATAAGTAAAGGTAAATGTTCAGCTGAACTGGTGAGTTGCTCCAACTCACTGTGCTGCTACATGAGCAGCAGGGAAGGAGGATGCAAAACAGTGTGATGCCTACTCCTGGGCTGTGCATATATTAGTAAATGAAGACCCACTGTCTTGCCTGGAGTTCAGCTGCCCTGCAGCACTCCACACACATGCTGTGGAGCAACCTTTGCCTCCAAAACAGCATGGCCACCACGAACATTCTCTGGCCTGTGCTAATTCCTGAACTAACAGTACTCAGGAAGTTTAGGAACGTACTGGCTAGCTTGGATGAAAAATGCCTGAGAGAGGCTGAGCCACATAACAGTATTGAGGATCAAGAGGCAGTACCAAGGAAATTATCCTTTAACTATGCAGTTTGATAGCACAAGGTAGCAATTATTTTAGTAATGGAAGTCCACAGAAACGTCAACTTGGAACTTTGTATTCTTGTCACAAAATCTAGCTTTTCTGCCAATTAGTTTGCCACAGTCCTGCACCCAGAGTTTGTTTTCCTATGTCTTTGCCTTTTGCGGCCAGGTCATAACTGCATTTTCCTTTAAATCTTTCTCTATGAATTAATTGCAAATTCTGATAAAACCAAGGCTAAAGACCTAATCTGGATTGCAGCTTGTCTCTCACTACAGATAAAGGGGAACCAGGAATATACCTTCCAACTGGGCTGCCTGACTAACAGCCAGCAGATGAGGCCCAGGAAGCAGCTTCAGCCACTGAAGCTGACTACAAGTTTTCCTTAGTGGGGCAAGAACCCATAGATCATTTAAGGTCACAGAAGTATAAAGTAAGAGACAAAAATGCCATTAAAGGAAGAAAAGGAGAGGTGTTCCCAGCATACTTACACAGCACCTCTAAAAACACAGAGACTAAGGATGTGGAAGGACTCCAGCGTTGCAGAGATATAAGTCTAGAGGAGGAAGAACCTAAAAGGCTGACCCAGAAAGTGGCCTGTAAACAGTGTATTATTTAATCTGAGAAGAAAATGATATCTTCTAATATTTTTTCTTTTTTTTTTTCTATTCGTTATAGGTCTATTACTGAAAAAAAAGTGCATGTCTTGAAAAGATAATTTTAAAGGCTGTATAATATATCTTTGTCTTTCATCCATTTTTCTGATTTTAACTAATGATTGACAGTTTCAAACAGTTAGCTCCAGAGGACTGCAATTAAGTAGCTCCAGAGCAAAATGAGTATTTTTTTTCTGTCTAGCTACTATGTGACACTTGACTACCTGCACACTTTTCAAAAGATGTTTCCCCACCAGAAGTACCAGGAGCTTGTCCATATTGACAAGCATTTAAATACATCTACGAGTCCAATTTAAAAAGCAACCTTTAAGCACAACACTCTAAGGTGGCCAAAACCAGAGGGAAAATAAACCCGAACCAATGCAATATTTGTGAATAATTCAGCACTTTTTTACAGTCACCTCTTGACAAGGAAAAATGGCATGGACTGCTCAGGAGAGGAGCTGGGTCTGCCCCAGGCTTGCCTAGGAGAGTGTGCAGTCATTACAGCCCTGAGTGCGCATTCCTGGCAGTCATGTTTGACAGATGCAACTGGCCTGAGTGTATAAAATAATAAGTTACTCCTGGCTGAAAATTCTTCAGAACCAATGACACCTTTGAGTAACAACTGCAAAGGTCACCCTTCAGCTTCAGTGAAGTGAACATTGAAAAACAATTTGCCAACACACTACTAACATTATAAAGGAGGACAATTCTCCCTGATTAAAGGGCAGTGGGATCACGGCCTCCCTTTTTACTCCTAGCTTTGACATTTCCACAGTAATAGGGACTTGTTTTGGCAGCTTTTAGAAAATACTACCTCTGAAATCTTTCTACTCTTATTTGGAAAAAAGCTTCAGCAATTCATTTTACCCAATATGAGAATCCTAATACATTGGCATTAGAAGCAGTGCATGGTTGTATTACTGATTAACATAATTCAAGATACCAGTAATTTGAGACAGCTGGTTGGTCAGAGCTTTACACTATTATTGATTGAATGTATTTAATTATTTTTAAATTATTTTCCTTTTTTGGTTTCCCATGGAAGAGTATTTAAGAAGTATTCTGGGATTTGTAACACACAAAACCATCAGCATTCTGTAAATACAGAGAAGTGTCAGTTTTATTACTCCTTTTTATTTAATGTTCCACAACATGTTTCAGGCTGACATTAACACTGAATGGATTGTGGGGCATTAACTTTCCCATCATTTCCCTTATTGTCTGGGCTTTACATGTCTCCCTTACACATCTCTGCTCCTGACTGGGAGGGTGTAAGGGTAGCAGAGACATCCTTGTGGTGCTGTAATGGGCTGTAGAAAACAAAATGGTGCAGTATGTGTGCATGCTGATTTAGGATGCAGACTACTCTGCTATCCTACTGTCTATACGAGCTTTTCCTGCTGTGGAAACAGCCCAGTTAATTCTTGAGTGGTAGCTGGTCATAAATCATTGTGAGAGGCAGCATGGGTGATAGTCATTTGGACGTGAGTATCAAAAATCTGCTAGCTCTGTCTAACTCCATGCTGTGCACTCATTGGTAGAGTAGTGGATGCAGTTTCTGTACCTCATATATGGGGTTTATGTCAAGAAAACCGATGCAACCTAGTTTCACAAAGATGAACTGCTGAGAAAAGTGCATTGAGTTCAAATCCATCCATCCTTGCAAACCAGAGGGAGAGTGCAAAGCAGTAGCATGCCTCACAAGGGCAGTGGTCTCATTTGTGGGAATCTGTCCTGTCCCCAGGAGAGTTCCTGGAAAAATGCAACTGAGGGCTCAAGGCCTATATATCCATTAGCTTGTCCTCAAAGCTTTTCACCATGTCGGCATAGCTTAAACCAAAAAAGAGCCTGGTTGAAACTGTTGCTTTTTTCTTTTTCTTTTTTAATGATATCAACCTGCTTTTCTTTCATTCTGTAGAGTACACAGCTGACATTATTACCCACATGCTTAGCAGTGCCGCTGCTGTAATGGATGACGCTAGTACTTAAATGCACTAGGAAGACAGGAGTGGGCTGAAGCCATTTTTAGAACATGCTATTTCTTTTTTTGGTGCTGACTCATTCACTGTACCTTGTGGTATGTTTACTTCGATTGCTTGCTGCTTTGCAGGCTGTTGAATGGGTGAGGAAGGAATATTAATCAGTGACACACAGCACTGTGCTCCAGAACTACAGTGATGGTGAGTGTTATACTCTTGCCTATCTTTGGCTTTATTGTAGGAATTACTTTTCTTTAACTAGCATTTAAAGTTATTTTAGTTCTGGAAACTGTAAGCGACACTTTTGTATTCATCATTTTAACACAGCTATCTAGTTAATATCCATTTTTTTCTCTTAAAAATCTTTGCTCCTTGCAAGTGCTCATATCAGAGTGGTATTAATCAAAGTCATTGCACTGTACATGTGTGGAACCTAATTAGCCAAAACAGCTGATGAAGACAGAAGAGATCTCACAGCTCATTTATCTTTTTCTTAAAATATTTTACATTAAAATTAAAATGACATGTAAAACAGTAGCAGCAACTATAGCCAAAACTATACAAAAATGTGCTTTACTACACTCATGATCTACTCAGGGCTATTCTGGTTGCTCAGTGAGATGACAGAAGTGTTTGGTGCCCAGAAATGCATTTGTAGCTCAATTTGTCTGCATTCAAAATAGAAATTAAAGGCCCGTGCATAAAAACGTTCATTTATAAGACATGATCTGATAAATACTGTTAATGCACAGCTACAAATGGTTGCTCTCTGCTCTTGAGGTGCTAGTTGACCATCTGGTTGACATTACACCCCCAAACAATAGTCTTCCCACTCTTTCCCTGTCCCTTCTCTTTGTTGTTCCCACCTCCTGCACTGTAGCAGGAGTGGTGCAAATATGATCTGAGTTTTAAATGCAAAAAATCATCATTATTTTATACAGCTTTATTTCAACTAATTTAGTTCTCCTGAACTATTCACTTTAGGATTAGATGACCACTCATGCTGCATGTTCCCTGAATCACCTCTGACTTCCAGCAGGACACTCCCACTTGAAGGCAATCCCCCAGCTGCAAAGACTGTAGGTAAAGGAGAAGGGAATGTGAAACCCTAAAAGAGAAGCCAGAGATTAAGCTTGGAGATGTACCAGTTTAAAGAAATATGTGCTTTCAACCCTAGGATGTGACTGAAGCATATAACATACAGACACCTTCAGAACCTCTTTACTCAGGTCCTGTTTCCAGGAATTCATGAATTTGCTAGCAGCTACCTTCTTAGAGAGAAAATTCCTTTATTCACTCTTCAGAGTTTCAGTTTGAAGGAAAAAGCAGCTCAGTAATTAAGGTGGAAATCAAAATGGAAGACCAGAAACATAAGACAGAAAACAAACTCTCAAGCACAAGCCTAAGACACTGCATGGTTTTCCAGTTTGTGACTGTATATAAAAACTTTCCACTGGAAAACAGAAGTAGCAATATTTTATACAGGTATTGAAAATAAATAATAATAAGAAAACTAGTACATAGAAAAGTGAGTTGGCTACTGTGCAACCTCATATACATAGGTAGTAGAAAAAAGTGTATATATACATATTATAAATTGATAATATCAATATATAAACATATAAAATTAATTTTTCTCATTCTGTGGTATGTTTAATTATTTTTATGTATGTTTTCATACATAAAAACACTGAAGAACTATAATTCCACAGCTTTATTTTAAAAAGAATTAAAAATACATAGCTGACATGAGTCAGGAGAAATGTCTTTTAATATCATGTGCTGTAATACTTTAAACACAGAGACCCTGTGAAGGGCCTTGGGGTTTTATGCTAATCTATTCACTTGTGTACCTTAGGGAAATCTGCTGCTGCATAATCAACTTTATAATCCCTTGAATTCTCATTGCCATCTACTCTAGAGTCAGGCACAAACTCTCTTGGCTAGGGATCCTGATATGTTTCTCTACTTTCTCAGTTTCTGAACCTAATGAGTATTTTTATCCAATCATTATTCAGTGATGCTTCTTGCACTGCCACAAGAAAAGTTAAATACGCCTCTTCAGATTTGCAGATAGAGCAATTGAAGTGTGCAGTGATTAACAAATTACATTTCCTGGGTCAGAGAGAAAGTTCATGGCACAGCTAATACTGGAATGTATCACTGGTTTTAATGATTACAGTGTGACAGCATAGCATCCCTCAAAGCAGAAGTTTCAAAGCCAAGCATTTAGTTATGACATTGACAGAATGGGGTCCCTTCAATGTATTTGCTGACCTTGGGCTAGTGAATAAGCCACTTGCTCAGTCTGATCTGAATGGCATATTCTGATAAGATGGAACATATATTTTATTTTAATATTTCGTAATAAGAATATTCCTTTTATAGAATTCCTTGAATTATTGCTTTGGACAGAAGTATAGATTACTTATGGTAGGAACTGAGCACTTGAGATTTAACAAAATTCCATTATAAGATCCTTATGAATAGGCACAGGGTACTATGTAGCTTTTACAGGGGCTTAAAAACAAAGACCACAAAGTTTCAGTGCAGCAAAAATTCAAACTCACATCTCCTAGATTTTAAGTTGGATGAACCTGCCAGTGGATGAATCTTCTTGATTGCTGAATGAAAATTTCTTTCTGTAGTCATCCCAATCCATAAAAAGCATAAAAAAATTACTCTGCAAAAAATGTGCTTTTCTGCTCCCTAAGCTTGACTGGGCTTGTTCTAAAGCTCAGTGATAACCAAGTTAGTGAATTCAGTGTTTCATATTCACTTGAGAATGCCAATATAAACTGGGAGTAAGGAGAAGGCAGGTGAAAAGTAAAAACTGATGGCTTTTACAAACACAAAGGAGATGTAGAGAGGAGGGGGAAGAAGAAACAATGAAATGTGATAGAAAAGGAAAGCACAAAACCCAGCAGAGGTGTAAAGGAACCAGAATTATTAGTGTAATAGTATGCAATGGTACAGGAAAAGCTAGCCACACCTAACCTTCTCTGTAATGTCAGAACTGTTGTTCATGTGGTTTTAGAACACAGACACAAGGGAAAGTCTGCATATGATGCATTTCCAGTTCTGGCTTGTTGAGTTAGATCAAAAATTTTCAGGGAAGTGCAGTCTGTTTTACATACATGAGAATGTGCTTGGATATGATAAAATACCACAGCTGTCAGTCTAGATTGGAATAAATTTGCATGGTAATGCCAGGAGGGCTGCAATTTATTTTACTTCCTCTGCAATGAGAAACTTTCCCTGTTTCAGTAGAGAACATTGATCCTGGATGTGTATGCACTTGAAAAGATCTGGCTCTTCAAGTGTGACTCATTTCTACTGGATGCCCATAGCTCCGAGGGGAGAGAGCTCTGCACAGAAGTGTAGTGGTTGTTGCTATTCTCTGTGTGTCAGTTTCTGCAGAGCCCAGAGGAACTGAAAATTTCCAAATACATAAATCTGGAATAGAGATTTCCCCATGTTAATGTGAGAATTGGTTAATTTCTGGAGAAAGACAAGTTTCTCAAAAAGCAATAGAACATATGCAGAACAATGTGGGCTTTGCAGGCTGCACTTAGTAAAAATTGAAGAATACTTGTAAACTACATTTTTTCCAGTGACCAAGTCAGCTGAAGAAGTCATCCTCACCACTACCCCCTTCTTTCTGCTCTGCTCCCACTACAGTTCTCTCTGCAAATTGATGTGCTACTGTCACCTGTGATGAGACTATGCTGGACCTGGGCCATGTAGATGATGTAAATGTCTAAAAATAGTATTTTGGAAGGTATTTTTTAAACCCATGTGACTTTACAATCCATATCATTGAGCAGCATGATAAATAGCTACATTAGAATGACTTGGGGATGGCAAATGTCATCAAGCAGAAGGCATACAAATTTAAATGTAGGAGAAAGTGGAAGCTTCTTGGTTGCTGCTAGAGAAAACAAGTGTGCAGAACACCACCAAAAGCAGTCTGAGGGCCATCTCCCTGAGGTACCCATGTAACTTTTAACAAACATGTTGCTATAGTGTGGTCTCAAAAGAGAGCTAGTTCAATATGATCTTGGGTGACCCAAACACTAAAAGCAAATATGTGAGTGATTATCACCACAACAAAGCAATTGGGTACAGCAGTAAATCCCTTTTTCTGTTACTTGTAAAACCATGGAGAAAAGGAATAAAAGAACACAAAAATAGGATTCCACACAGCCTGCTTTTAAAACCACTCATTCACAAATGTATTTGAAACACTTTTTCTAGCCCTTAGACCTCCTGGGAGAACTGCTCCATTCTTTTAGTGTGATATATGGATTTTATCAAGGTGTTCAGTGTGAACTCCAAAGACTAAAACACAATCACTGACCTGAAACTAATTTATATCACACCAGTTTTATAGTTTTTAATCTGTGCTCTATAAACAAAGACAAGAGCTAGAGATTTCTCACTTTCATGGGATATCTATAGTAGGTGAGCCATACAGAAATTTTTTGAGATATACCTACTGTCCTTGTAATTTTTTTATTATGATTATGGCATATACTGTGATGCTCTTTTCATTACAAATCTTAAGAAAATCTTCCTCTTACCTGAAGGTAATGGCATGGCCTCAAGGAAGGTTTGATTTCCTGATGAACCAGAGGCTTATCTAAGTTCAGTGATGATTTGCGATAAGCTTCTTTAGCCTGACTAACTGTAAGCGTTGACCAAGAACTCCTTTTCATATATTTACTATCAGGGGTCATTGGTAGCCCTTCACAAGCCGAACACTTCACATCATTGTTACTTTTGGAAGTCTTCAGTGAGAGATCCCCAAAATGCCCCTGGAGTGCCTCAGGATAACAATGGGATATATGATCTGCATGGTGCCTATTTACCACACTAGGGGTTCGATAAGTGCTATCGCTGTCCAAATTATCATCAGAGCTCCACCAGCTACTCATTCCAGATTTATGCTTGCTTTCTGGTTTTCGCTCCTTACTTTTACTCCTTTTGCTATGCTTGGAATGGTGCCCATGATGATGATCGTCCCCTCGACTGTCTCCCTTTGTTCCATTAACATTGCCCTTGGATGATCCTTCCAGAGAATGAGATTTAGTAAAAAGTTTCTGGACGGAATGAACGAGATGGCGTATTCTTCCTGGGCTCTCACTGCGTTGTTCTGCAGCTGTAGAGGTCCTCTGGTACTGTAAAGTGTGAAACCCATCCCGGTGAAGAGGAAGTTGTTTCTCAAATTGGTCCAAAAGATTTGCAGGAATACGGTTAATCTTAGGGTTACCGTGAGACATGGTGCAGTCGTCTCTTGAGTCGTAATGAGAGCTGTAGTGCATTCTAGGGAAAGTGCTACTTGACATGTGATCGCCCATTACCATGGGCATCATCATGCACTCAGAATGAATGGAGCTGCGTGGCGAGCAACGATGGTGATCCAGCGGGCAACTCTCCGTGGGGCTGAGAAGATACGACTGCCTTGGCTCCTGCCCATGGTGGATATGGTCGTGGGTATGTTCACAATCTTCAGGGGATGCTAAGCCACAGGTATGAGCTGAACATAACTGTGGTTGATTGCGACTACCAGATAATCCTTTCATATTCCTCGGAGCAGGAGAGTATCTTTCTTCATTGAAGTGCTGAGAAGGCGACCATGAGTACTGCTGGTCTGTCATGAGAACACATAAAACCTGTGTTATGTGTCTGATTAAAAGATTAACTTGAAAAATCCAAGTATATTGAAAAACTAAACATTTTTTCTCTATGAGCTTGATGAAAGGTCTCACCGTTCACAGAATTTCATCCAACACTTTAAAACTGGTTAAAATTATTTATTATGAGCAAATTATGAAGTGAATGCAACTTCCTGCCTGCAAAATTGTGTTGCAATTCTAAATGTTATGAAGCTATTCATTGTGTAAATTTATTCAAGTTAAATGGATGCATTCAAGTATTTAGTTTATTATTTGATATTTATAAATCATATGTCAAGCTTTGTGGCTGGTCATTTAAGTTACATGGGTCTAGTTTCTATTTCGTTGGTTTCACAGCTGGATATCTTAACTTAAATGTATTATTTCTCGATGGAACCCTTTTTGCATTATAAATTGAACTTCATTTTCTTAAATAAATTTCAGCTTCATGATCCTCAGTTTACTCTTCATAAATGTAAATAATAAACAGCAAACAGAAAAAGAATATGAACATACTGAAATGAAGCTATAGTTTATATCACTAAACAGTTTCTGAATAAGAATTTCATAATATTTGAACATCTGTTATCCTTAGTCCAGAAGTATTATTGCTATTCCCATACTTGTAAAGTTTTCTCTATTAGCCAGTTTTCCCCTTTGTATTGCCAAACTACAAAATATATTTTTAGTGAGTCTAATTTCTTTCTGATAAAACAAATATCTTGAGGGACAAGCTATGGGTTTTTATATACTCAACATATATTTGATTATTTGTTCCTATGAATCATGTGCTCCAAGTTGTGGTTATTATACAAGCATGATTGCTGGGTAAGAGTAGCTTGTAAGCAAAGATTTTGATACTTAAGCCTTTGATCTTTTCCTCTTGCAGCTGTCAAATGCTACAAACAGAAAATTTAAAAAAAGCAAACAACAAGCAAAAAATCCCACAGAAATACTTCAGTTTAATTTTCTCACTCACTTTTCCTCTTCAGTTTCCCCCGACTTAAGAAACATTTCAAAAGCAGACAAAGTTATAGGATGCAAGATAATCCTTTAGAGGATCAGAGAGATGTGTCACTGTTTATACAACCCAGTTAGCACGGCCTTTCTGCAAATTTACTCTAAGAATCGAAATCATCTCACACAGGTGCTTGATACAAGCAAGTTGAAGGCCTCAACCAGAATGGAAGCCAAAGGATATCAGCTGGACACTGGAAACTGGCCTGTAGAGATAACACAGTAGCTGACAGCATTTTTAGGAGTTTTGAAGCCTGCGACTAAGCTCTCCTAAATCATATTCCCACAGCTGGTGAAAACTCAATGCCTGGATATGGTCATGAAACAGATCAATACCCATATCTCTCTAATTTTATTCAACTAATATGTGTTATATCATGATACCCTGAGTACAGAAGGCAATTTGTTACCAAGACTTTAGCATCAGCAATCTCATAACCTAAATGCTCTATATTTTCTCTTGTGGGAGATGCTTTGATAATTTTATTACACCCTAATTTCAACAGAGCTTCAGATAATGTTTTAAAATGAATGCAGCATTAAACTAATAAACAGTAAAACATTCTTCAGCCTAGGCACAATCCTGTCACACTGAAGTCAAAGATGGATTTAAGGGTCCAAATGTCACCTCCAGAGTTTATCGTGGCATAAAGTGAAGGATATGCACATATATCCTTTTATGCTTCTATTTTCATTTCAGTTTCTTTTACTTAATTCTTGGCTCTTACTGTATCCAAATAAAAACTTACTACTGCTGATTACTCAGTCTATTGTACTCTTCAGGTTACAATATCTTGCATAAATGTAGTTACAAAAAGGAAACAAAATTGTTTCTCTGAAATGACGTCATTTTGATTATATACAGACAAGGTAGTAAATTATGAGGACATTGGGATTCAGCCACATAAGTAGTCCTGTAATTAGTGGTATTTAACCCAGGATATTACCAAACATTATCAGGGAAATAATAATGGACAATGTATTGAATTTAGTCAGTACTTCCCATAAAGGGTACCCAAAGCACTTGACAGAGATTACTGCATTAGTTTTTACAATCCCATGGGATTAGATAGACCAAAGAAATTTTTTACAACAAGGGTAGTAAAACACTGGAAGAAGTTGGTCTAGTAGAAGATGTCCCTGCCCATTACAGGGAGGTTGGACTAGATGACCTTTAAAGGTCCCTTCCAACTCAAACTATCCAATGTGGAATATACTGTTCTTTTACAGAAAAGGAAATTGGAATACAGGCAACATTTTCCAAAGTGCTTATGGATTTGCAGTCCTTAATGATCATAGAAGTGTGAGCCAGGGGGAGGTGGAAGGAAGCTCTTCTGTCAAACTGACAGCACAATGAGAGTCAACCCCAAGCCTTTTTGTCACAATCTATGAATGCAGGTAACTTGCACTATGCCTCAGTGATGCATCTAGACAAAAAAAGGAAGGGCACAGCAGACATCCAGAATGAAAGAAAGAGAATAAGAAACTCATTTAAATGAGTTCCCTAGCACAGAATTGCTAGTCCCTAGTGATTTCTTTAAACCTTATGCAGAATCAAACATAGCCCAGAAGGCTTCAAACGTTTTCATCCTCTTACATCCCTGGGAATATGAGACATGATGATTTGATTGCACTGCAATGGGTAATCTAACAACAGCTTTTCCAGCCCTCATAAGTCCCTGTGACTCTATCTCAGTGCAACTGTGGAAAAACACAATTTTCTGTATGTTGTTTCCACAACCGTATAGCATTTTATGTGCTTCATGGAATATCTGAGTTCTTCTTGATTGAAACACAGTAGACAGAAACTCCTATAGGCATTTAATAAGCTTAATTGAAATAATTAAAACTTGAATTAAGAAGGCAACATTTGTCAAAAGTAATTCTCCCTTCCTAAATCTGTCATAGAGAGTAACTAAAACTAGATAAAGTCCCAAATTACTTAAATGTGCATCATCTAATTTTATCACTCCAATTAAGTTTTAACTCTGCTTAGGACATCAGACAGTTCTCTGTCCTTGGCAGAGAACTTCTTATTACAAACCTTTTAAAATCTAGATTTTGAATTATAATGTATAATTTGTATTTTTCACTATTCATTCAACTTTGTTCAGGAGACACATTTCAGGGCTTGAAGAAACAGTTGAGCTGCATCTGAATGAATTACTGTGTGGTACCAGACCAGTGTAATTGGTAGCTTTTAGCTTGCCAGAAACGCAAAGAAAAACATGTTGGCTTAAAATTCAATTAAGCTAACATGCTTTTCTAGCATTTGCAAAGGGCTAAAAGTGTGTATACAGTCAATGACCACTGCTCAGGTGATACATAAAATTTCATAAATCTACAGTAATAATTTTTTTCTTGATCTTTTAAAAAGAAATATAATACTTTGGTACAGCAAAATAGTTCCAGATTTACCCAATAATGACAGATTGGATTGAAATTTTAGTCTATGTTTTTGAAGATTTTTTTTACAGCAGCTCCTAGGTTTGCTGTGGGCCATCACTATAAAAATATAGAAGTGCCACCATCAGTATCAAAAAGAGCTAAATGGAGACAGAAGAACAAATAAACGTAACCCAAAGCAGACAAAGAGATATAGGAACAGAAACAGAGAAAAATATATTACATGTGAGCATATGAATAGCTTTTTTTAAGTTTCAGAGAAAAAAGAAATCTTTCAATTGACTTCAGTGGATAGTCAGATAATACTTAAAGACTGAGGGCAGGGGGCAGACCTAGAACAAGACATAGGCTGTTATGTCAGAGAATTCAGTAATTCCAAACCCCTGAAAATCCCTTAAAGCTCTTCTTTTTCAGAGACTACTGTACAGATAGAAGTTAAGTTTTAACCTCGACAGATGGAAGGATTTCTGCATCCCTTCCCATCTATTTAAACTCTTTTCCTGTTATGCCATGTACTGTTCTGCTTCTTTCCTGCCCCTGTTTTTAGTTCTGGACTTTCTGATGCTAAAGGCATTGCCTTCTTCCTCCAAGCAGAGGTTGTTTTACCTCTCTTCAGGGTCTGGTCACAGTTTTTAGAGCATTCGGGCTTCTTCCTTGTGCTAGTCAGTAGCAAGGAAAGAGAGGTTCAAGGACCAAGAATAATATTTGAAATAATGAATTAGAATTACTATTAATGTTCTTGGGCAAAAATGCTAAAATCCCTTAAGTAATGGGAAATAAGATCTGTGCATTTCTAGAGATTCTGGAACACTGCTCTTGGCTAAACAGAATCAGTATAAAACCACTGAAACTTCTCTAATATTCAAAGGAAGTGCATGTCTCCAGAATTTTTTTTGTGTGTTAAATTTTGAGAGTAAGCTTTCAGAGCATAACAGTGGTTTCTGGAACTACTAAACAATGCCTGATTTTTGCTTTTAAAAAAATATTTATTTTCAACAAAGCACTTCCCTTTCTATTGAGAAATTAATTTAAATTGCTTTAACCTTATAAGCCCCTTGGTAAACTGCTTTCCCATCCGAAACATCTGTGCTGTTTTCATTGGAGAAGAAACAGGTTTTTTGCATAGTGTAACCAGAAAAATGCATTGCTGAAAAAAGATAACTAATCTAGCATTCAAAAAGAGGTAGTAGACAAACCAGGCTGCTGCATGTTGCTGTTTCATGCCATTGACTCAGTGTTGCAATGCATTATGAAAATATATACTCACAGTCTAATCTAAAACTCATAAAAAAAGAAATACTGGAAAAATGGGTATATTAATCAAATAACTAAATATTAAATATGAAAATGGATAATTAAAATGTTGTAGCTGGAAAATTGTCTGTCAAAGGTCTTCATTAAGTAGTATTAGATGAGCACTGTTTCCTCATTAACGTGTTATATTATTTTGCTCTGTTTTATTCTAAACTTGAAAATTAATATTTCAGGGTTGAGTGACTAATCTGCCAAATGCAAGGAAAACATTCTGGAAATTCCTTAAGCTTCTACAATGGTCTCATGGTATTTCCAGTCTATTTATGTAGCACAGCACCTTGCATAAAATTTTACATAATATCATAAAGATGAGTGACTACCTTACTGTAACTTCCAGCTTTAGAAGATGACTTGTATTTTCCATGTGTGTGCAGTGCAAGCAGTGCATTGACCTTTCTGTGAGTTTCTATCTTACCTCTCAGACTGCTTACTTGAAATACTAAACTCTGAAGGGCAGGACCCCTTCAAAGAGAAGTAATATTCTCTCTCATAGGACAGTTCCAACAAGGTATTTTTTGCACTCAGTCTCCTTGCACAATCAAGAGGAAGAAGTAGGTGGAACCACCAAATTTCCAATGTTTCTTTTCTAATAAGAAATACTTATCATTGATTCTTAAATAAAAATGATAAAAAAGAAAATAATGCTGATATTTATGATCTTCTTCCTTAATTTTTTTTAGTCAGTGTTTCTGTAATTCCTAGAAGTTTATCCTTTTTCAGGATAATATATCACAGAGGAGGTTTTCCATCCTCTTCAATACTGAGGGGACTGCAAAAACTAATGCTTCTCTATCCAAGCAAAAATATTTAGCATGTATTCCCTCTAGATTGCCTTTTATTATTTCTTTAAAATATGGATGTATTTTAAAGATTTTACTTATTTTATAGAGTGCTCTTCTGGGAAAGAAATAATCTAATCATTAATTCTCAAAAGCACTGATTATTGCAGAACATGACGGTTAAATTTAAAATACCTTTCTATTTCAAAATCACCTTTTTTAAAATGTTCAATACAGTTTTTAAATTGTCAGAACAGAAGAAAATTATTCAATTTTCTGTTTGCTTCAGCATCCATTCTTTGCAGCCTTTTGATTCGTCAAAAATTTTAGAGTTTTAGCTTCAGTCTGAGCCAAAAGAATTATTTCTTTTACTTTTAGGAGTTCATCATTATCTGCTCAGCTGTGCACCCTTGGTGCTGCCTCTTGCTGCTTTGTCATTGTATGGTGAACTTTTCTGTTCAGCTCAACCCACTGAGATGGAGGAGAACTCACCCTGACTTTCTATGGGGTATAGGAAGAAATAGCAGCCTGGTGACAAGTTCCCTTTTAAACCTGTTGCCATAGTAACAGGCAGACACTCTTACTCTTTCATAACCTCCAGATTGGGAATTTTTCAAATTAGGGTGCTGTCTCTTTTCTGTCTGGCTGAGTTCTGTTTTGCATCTGTGACAAACATTGAAAACATTAATTGCCTTTTCCCAAAACCATTAGCACACAGATTTTCCACGTGCAGTGAATGGTCAGGATGTGATCCCTGCTCCGGGAATGAGATGATGGTGTAAGTACTCCTACTCTGGCCAAGTTGGAGACAGGGAATCTCAATTACTCTGTGTTGTGTTTTATTTTATGAAAAGAAGTGACATTATAAAATGGTGGGAAAAACATATGAAGTTGCACAATGACAGGTGATGACTGAACTCATCATTGAAAGTCGGGATCATACTATCAATATTTGCTGGTGTTCATCCTACTGCACTGCTTACACTAGTGCAAATCCCCTTAGGAAGACAGACTGAACCAGCAGCCTGTGTGCCCAGGACTGTGAGAGAAAACTGCAGTCATTTAGGTCTATGATAAAAGTATCTCCACCACCCTGGTAGTGCCAGTGAATTGTCCCAGTCCCAACAGAGCCTAAGCAGCCTATAACGAATGTGGAGGGGAGGTAGAGAATGGTTAACTTTGTTTCTGGGGAAATGGAGAGCACATCATTTAAGCTGCTCATCATGGGAATACATTTAAAAGGCTGCACATTTATCCTTTTGAAAAGGGACAATACAGTTAAGACACTCATTGAGGAAGGGAGGCGCGACAAAGCAGTCACATGAGTCAGTCTCTCATCTCTCATGCAGCTGTTGCACTCTTTATGGGAAAGTAAATGTTGCATGTCAGGTATGTACCCAGGTGTTACAGAGGTCAGCAGGGCATGAGGGAGAGAAAAATGTCCCTCCTTTGTTAACATCCCTTGTATGAAATAATTTAGAACAGAAATATTTGTTTATGAATACATAACCCTGTTTGTATTCTCTAGTAGAAATGAATGAATAATTCATAACAAATATCCTATTTGATTAATCTTGCATCCTTACAAATATCTTCCCCTGCTTGTGAATTGACCTTGGGCCTAATGGGATTTTTGCAGAGTTATCTGATATTATGAGGTATTTAATTTTTAGAAATAGCTTCTGGTCTGCAGATTGTTACTAAGCATTTGTTGCCAAAAGCTTATAACTAAAATGCCAGACCATTAGCATGTTTTTATATCATGCTCAGACCATATGATTTGATTTTGTACTATAACTGAAAGTAATTCACAGAACAAGCTCTGAAGCATAACTGAAAGTTTGAAATTTATTTTCTGAAAAATGTATTATTTCATTAACATTTTCTGTGATCTTGATCATCACATCAGTAAACTTCTACACAACAGTTTCTGGGTACTGAAAAAGGAAGGATATGAAGTGGAATTATTTAGAGATATAATAGAATAACAGCAATAAAAAGGCTATTTTTTGCAGTATCTATTCATCTAGTCACAACAAGCAAATAACAGTGTGACACTGAATTATATCGGGGCACCTCATGTTTAAAATGTCTTGTAAGTTTAAAAGACTTTTACAACGCCACACCAAACTACCTGGCTACATATTTTTATTACATGATAGAAAGAAAGTCCTGTGGATAAAAGATTAGCTTGGAAAATCTGCCGTCAAGTTTTCCTGTCCAGCCATGAATTCATTGCATGGATCAGGATAAGGCCATGTGAAGTGACGCCAGTTGCCATGGAGAGGCTTGACCTGGCCTCAGTGAATTGCAGTTAAACTTAGTGGATATCTCTTGTAGACTCCCTACTTCAGTTCTCCATAGCACAAGAGTAAAAGTAACTTCTGTACCTGAGAGGTTAGTGTCAGAAACCAGGGAAACATTCAGTCTCTGGGATAAAGCCCATCTAAGAATTTAGAATAGAGTGTTTGTTATTATGCCCATTAATTACAGGGCTGAGTGTCAGTGTTGCAGTTTACTCCATGTGGCCAAGCCCTGGTTGCGACTGAAGTCCCACCAGCACCAGTGAAAGTCTACTCATATTTAAGCATCCCTGAATGCTCTGTGGGAAGGTGGACTGAGTCAGATATGGCAAAGAGGAAAACCAAGAGCTCACTGACAACCCCTGCCCCATCCTTGGGAAAAATTCCCATTGTGCCTGGTACATAAGGCTAAACCTCTTGAAAAGTGAAAAGTATTCAGACGCTCATTGCACTGAGTAAAGTTGGATAATATGGTAGAAGGACAGACAGACTGAAAAGTCAGGCCTTTATTTATGCTTTTATTTCAAGAATGGCTATATCCTTTCTTCCTTTCAACACATAAGGTCATAATGGCACAATCATGCAATGAACAGTGATTGAATAACCATGAGTTACTGTCTGACACTTGGACCTTACAAATTTATCAAAAGCACAACTGCATCAACTGAAATAAAGATGCATTTTTGTAACCTGCTCTTAAACTCCCTTATAGTTTACTTTGCAATTGGGGCAGGTTAAGACCATTATTAGTAACTGCAACCTATTTTACAGGTTTCAACCTTTTTCTTAACATAATTCAATATCCTGAAGAGAAAACAGTAATTTACTGAAACAAAAAGTCTTTAGTGAATGTTCTTTTTCTTTGCTTGACATTAGAAGTGGCTATGTGTAAAACTTATGTAAAATAAATGTTTTCCTTAGGTATAAAAAGGAGTCAAAGTAGTTTTCAATAATCTATTTTGTAGGAAACAAACCAGACTATGAAATATGGAAAGAAGAAGTTCTGATACAGACCCACACGGAGGATGGTGCCGGTGAACAGCCTGGACTGTACCAGCTACAAACATGAAAGCCTTTGGTTGTGGGAGCTTGAAAGTTATGCATTTTACTGTGCGGGTTTGAGTTCAAAAGGTTTTACTGTCACCTTCCCCCACATGGTTGTCACCCCTCCAGTGTGTTCCCCCTGAGACTTTGTTGCCAAGGAGTCATTGTGCCGCTGAGGCACAGGGACTGTCTCCTGGGTCAGAGCTGTCCCCCTCGGGTGGCATCCCAACCCCCATGCTGCCAGCTCAGCCGCTGCTGTGCTGCTGCTGCTGCCCAACGGCAGCAGCCGAGACCTGCCAGGGTCTCTGCCCCTGTCAGGCCGGGTTGGAGCAGCCCCATCTTTGGGATTGCTCTGCCTCAAGATGCCAATTTAGCTGCTGACATCGTGCCCACCCCTCCTATTGGTTTCTGCCTCTGTCCTAACCCCATTGGTTATCTCACCCATCTACTATCACCAATCCCTTGGTTCCTACTGGGTTTGATCCTTGTTTCCCCTGTTGGCTAGCTGAGTGCCCACATCACTCCCTTCCTCTGAGCCCTTACCCAATCCTGTCCAAGTTCCATCACCTTCCCCTCAGAATCCTATAAAACCGTTGTGATTGTGCAATAAATCAGTTTTTGCCTCCCATCTCTCTGAGTAAACAGATCTCTCTTGTGCTCTCCAGCTCAGAGGGACCTGTGGGAACCATCTCCTACCCCCCAACATTATATACTATTTTTCCCTCTTTGCTCTGTGCATGTACTACCTAGTCAAATCTTTTTAATTAGAGATGTCCATCTCATCTTTCTTGTTCACATTTCTTTAACTATTTGAATGCCATTCAAGCATTCAACGTTTTCTATGTGTTATTACAATTGCACTATTTTTTGTAACACCCAGAGCAAAATGTTGCCTTTGCCTTTACAGGCCTAAAGTAAATAAGACTGAGAAATTTCTAGATAGCATAGAAAAGAGTAGTTTTATAAAATGTTTATTTTCTAATACACTAACATTGTTCATATAATATAAACATCAGTTAGATGAAAGTTAGGAATTGGAAGAACACCAGTTTCCACGCGATTTACAGTGACATGCTTGGGATCATGCATGTCAGATCTCTTGCTCCCACAACCATCCCCTGCCACATTTATCAGGTTGCTTATTTGAGATATTACTAGTGAAAAAATAGGAATTTTTGGTGTGAGTGTGAAGCTTGTAACAGTAATAGTTATCACCTGGAACTCTGTTAACAAATAAATGTTTATGGAAAAGGTATAAAATATTGTTCTTAAAAACAGTCTATGAACACTTGGATAAGCTTTTCTGAAGGAATCCATCTCATTTCTGCCTGTTTTATGAAATTAAATATTTTATAGAATCAATAGTGTAAAAGAGTTGAGATCAATCCCATCCCTTGATACCTTTTCCCAATTAAGGCAGTGGATCATTTTATTAATAATATTATTTAATGACTATTCAGCATTTTCACTCTGGTGAGAGACTGTGCAGATTAATTAATCCCCACCAAAGACCCAAAATCTCACTAGGTAATACTAAACCCATTTTACAAATAAGGGCCTGGGGACAGAGATTCTTCAATACCAGAGAGATTGTAACTTGAAGCTCCCTGGGACAGTGAGAGTTTAGAATAATGAACTACCTCAAAGAATATCATCTTGACTCTGTCTTGACTTGGGAAACTATTTTCCTTCTCCAGGAAAGCCCTTTCTGTGTTTTCTTCAGGAATGACAGTCTCTAGCAGTCCTTCAGATTGAGGCTGTTCATACAAAATAATGATGTAGTCATTGGGCTGCGTATGCACAGAAAGAAAGCAAGCCCACTTCCATAGCTCAGTGATTACAGTATTCACCTAGAACCAGATTTCTCTCCGATGAATATTTAACTCTATGCGTATGCAACAGCAATAAAAAGTGAAGACTGAGAAAGAGCTAATAGTTTGCAGCTTTTATATTTAGTCCATGGACTTGAACTCAAATCGTCAAATGACAGAACACAACACCAGAAGAAAGACAGAGACAGATGTGTTCTGTCCATCTTTAGATGGCAGTAGCTGCAACACTAGCATAGCTGTACCTACAGAGCTTGTCTATACAGAATTTAACTAACTATGCCACAACTTCTATAAAAGCATTCCCAGTTTCAGTGATTCTCTCTAGGGGAGAATGGGTTATCATTTGTTTTTATTGATGGCATCCAGTGTGAGAGACTGAAATGGTAAATGCCTTAAACATTGTTAAAATCAGTGAAAGACTTTTGAACACTGTAGCAAACTGTGCAAAGAAGCAACTGCTCACTGAAGCCCACTCCTCCCCAAAGATGCCTACTAATTTGGACAGGCATGGGAATTTGAGCTAACATAAAGGTGATACTATTGTCCAGCAATCCCAGGTCGAGTGAGAAGAATGTACCCACAAGTGTGAGAGACTGGAATGCTAGTGGCTCAATCAGGCTACAAGCTGGCTGTTGAATCAGATAAAGATAGAGGTAAATCCTGTGAAGTGAATCCTTACACAAATGACTCAGTTGTCATAACTCTCCTCCTCTCTGGGGAAGGACCAGGACATTCACAGGAAGCCTGAAGGTACTCATCTCTGCTAGCAGGACATAATGGACCATAATTGACTCAACTGCACTGACTTAACAGGCAGCTGTAACATTTTAGAAGGTGTCAAAAACTCCTGAAAGGTCCTGTGATCAAGTGTAAAACTCCCAGCCCCAGAGGAAGTACCAGGGCATTTCCACCTTGCCTAAGCAGAATATAAACCCCTATGAACTCTGTATTCTGTGTGCTTCCCTCACCATCTTGGGCTTCACTTGGTTGACCCAGACTGCAACCATCACTCCGATGAGACTGGTACCCTCACCACTGACAAGACCAGAAGAAGATTTCTGTCAGAATCCATGGAGTGGTGATACTTACCTCTCTGTTACTTGCTTTCTCTCCACTCCCCACCACGGCCCCCCTTATCTTTTCCCTGTTCCTTTCTATCTCTCTCTACCTCACATTTACTGTTAAATAAAAATCTATGCTATTGACTTGGGCATATGGTCTCATTTGCACCTTAATTCAGGCAGAGACATCTCTCTAATAATTTTAATAACCAGATCATAACATCCAGTCCATGTGTTTTGGCCACCTACAGTTTAGCAGTTAGGAGGGCAGGATTTTCTTCTGAAAATATTAAAGCCACTCACCGACCTCTTTCCATGTATTATCTAGAGATCTTTGGTACTTACTTTCAGAGAATTCCAATAGGGACACATAATTTAGGAGCAAGAACGGGTTGTTCCTTGCTTTTGCTTTTGGCATAATTTTTTCAGTCCTTTGGACATAAATAGCTGAAATTTATTGAAAGCAGCTTAATTTATTTGTAGCCTGGTTTGTGATTTTTTTTTTCCTTTCCTGTTTCTCCTTTCTGACTAATCACTTATCTTCTTCTTAGTGAGGGTGCTGGATGATTGATCAGATAAAATATATCTTTGTGTCAATCTTTGATTAGCTATTTTATTTGAGGGCCCGTGCTCCTATAGATGTCTGACATTAACTACTGTTAACTTATATATCCTTTACTCTGGCTTCAGAAATCCTGCAATTCTTTCTCATCCAAACAGGAAGGAGAACAATTTTGACATAATTCTAGGGCATGGTTTATCTCAGTCTTCATTAAGCTTCTTAAGTAGGCCAAACCTGCTATGTCTTTGAAAAGTCTATCACCCTTCATTGACTCTAAAGGAACTCTAGAGATCTACAGTTTAGACATTTACAACTGAATTAATTTCCAGCTCTTAGATGAGATGAATTCTAACCCATCTGAACTCCTTTCTGCGTGCTGTGAATGGGGATAGCAGGTTGAAAAAATTCAAATGTCCAAGAAGGCTTAGAGATATGCTCATTTCATGACTTCTCCATAGGATCCACTTGTGATATTCCTAGGGAGCCTTATGTTTAACTGTATCTTCCCTATTCACTTTTTTGAATAAGGCAGAAACTGCCTGAAGGTTCTTCAGTCTTCCTTAACACATCCTTCTGTCCAATTATCCTGTAGCTTTTTCACTTGTTTTTGAATATTAAGTCCAATACAGATATTTTTACACATCTGGTGGAACTTCCTGTTTTGAGTGTCACTGAGTGGCAACACTACTTGTTTTAGAAAGTCCTGTTCTAAGAGCTTGTTTAAACATAACAACAACCCCTGCCTGAATTCATGCATCTTGTTCAAACTGCTCGGGTAGTTTTCCTTAATACAGTAACTATGATTTAGCTTCCTAGCAATGTGCAATGATACGATCAGGGTGAGAGTTTATGGTAGTCTTGTCAACTACAAAAATATCCTAATAACACAAAATAAACTGTTGCAATGTATTAATATGAGCATATGCATAAAAAGGGAAAAATAACTTTACACTGACTTCTGAAATGTAAGTAAGCTCACACTGAATAAAGGGAGCTTTAACCAGCAAACACACAGAAACCACTTTCCATTATTTCTCTTCCAAAAATAACCACATAAAGTAACTTCATATAAATAAAAATTTTGTTTGATTTCACATAAACCAGTGACAATCTGAGTATGAAATTCCAAGAAGAGAAAGTCAATTTTGCACAATCTAAATGCACAATCTAAACTTAAGCCACTGGGACATTTTACTACTAGCTTGTTAAGACAGAAGTATCAAAATTTCACTAATGGGCTTTAAGATTTTCTGATTTCTTCTTGCTTCTGTTATTTTTTCAAATTGAAAAGGTAACTTTGAATACTCTGTCTGCAATTAGTATGTTCTCTAAGGGGTAAGGCAAAAAGACAAAAGAAGGAAGGTTGGTAATTCTTCTTTTGAATTCTTGTTTGTGTGGGTGTTGCCCAAATCTGATGGTTTATTCTGCTTTCCATTCTCTAACCTTATAGAGCAGGTGAGAAATTCTCAAAAGGATTTGACTCAAAGGTTCTTGGCCACTCTCATTGACACCAGCTGGTGCCATGCCTGCTATGGGCCCTGTAGCTGGAGGAAGGCTGTACCCTAGAGCAGCCTCCTGCTGCCTCACCCCACAGCTGTGCCCCCAGCCTCTGGATGCACAAGCAGTACCAGTTATCTCAGAGATGGTATCTGTACCTAGCTCCTCCTCTGGCGTCCCTGGAAAACTGAAGCCCGACTTGAGCAGATCGCCACCCTCTTCTTCTGAAAAGACAGAAACAAAGTAGCTATTTAATAACTCTGATATTTTTCTATATCCAGATATAAACTCTCCACTAGTTTTTAAATTCACTCAGTGATACCTATTACCATTCAGCGTCTCTGATAGCGTGAAACTATTGATGTGCTAATACCTGCAGTATCTATCCCTTTGTCAGTTGTTCCAGTGTTCTTTAATTATTATTAATTTTTTTATTTTGCTAGACAGTTGCAAATCACTAGTGTCATTCATAAATATCTTTTTTATAATATTGTTTACATTGTTCTTTCCAGCTTTTCTTAGTCACATTGAATTCTACTCCTTTTAGCCTTCATGTGTTTATTCCACAAGAATCCTTATTGCCAGTCCTTTAATTGCACCTTTAGCACTTTCCACTTACGGTTCTCAGGCCACTTTTATTACCTTTTATACGCAACCAGTTCAATTTTGCTATTGTGCACTCTGATATTGCTGTGATGGAGACTTTCTCCTGTCAACAACATTACTTTTATGCCAGACATAACTTCTCTAATTCTGGAAAAGTACTAAAATGAGGGTGTATGTGTATTCTGTATGAATGCAGAAACCACCTAAATGGCCTGAGTGAAGCTCTGAGCTACCCTATTTATACCTCTTTCAGAGTTGCAGTTTGTTGCCTCTGCATTGCACTCTTGTCATACTGGAATACAAACTATCTTTGAACCAGGCACTTAGTTCAGATATTTCTATAACAGAGATGCATATGGAAAATTGGGTCAGTAACATTTACATAACGTACAAGATTGGCTTAAGAATACATAGATTAGGATAAAAAATATCACAGTATCACATTCATGTATTTACCCAATACTACCTTTTAAATGATTTTTTTTTCTCTATTTCCATGTTTGCTGGTGTCTCAGCCAAGTGGAAATTATTGAGTATATACAGCCTTTGACTGCACTCTTTCTTTCTATCTGTGTGTGTTACAAGCACAGATACCTGAGAAGAGTTATGAAATACTCCATAGCCTCTCACTATATATTCAATCATCAGCTCTTCAGAGAAAGATAAAAACAAGTATTGCAGACCGTGGCTTTTGTGGTGCTCAACCGAGGACTGACGACTTCTAAATAACTCACATCAGTTCATGTTGTCATACCCTCAGGCAGACATTTCTGTAAGTTTGAACCAGCTCAGACTTTTCTTAAGAGTACCTCAATGTCTGTATCAGACAAGCGGGTTTTTTTGGTGCAGCTTACAACAGACACACTCTTTTTTCCGTTTCAGTGTTCCATTTAACAAACACATGCATTTTGCATATTTCTTGGTCTTGGTTACACTTTTTATTTGTGCTCTGATTTTTCATCAATTATCTCACAGGAAGCAAAATGAGTTAATGTACTCATGTGGATCTCACAAGTAATTGCTCTGAGGTTTTGAAAATTCCTGAAGTTAAGAATATATAATTGATAAAAATGGGTAGTATAGCATGGATACTGTATTGAAAGTTAGTCTCAAGGTTGTTAACAATGTTGGATAAGCTGAGCTGTCAAATAAACATCTTGTTTATAAACTCAATTGTTAAATAAACCCACTCTGTTAAAACACAGCCTACCAGAGATCTCAGTGACAGATAAAAAGTCATACACAATTTATAAAATGACTGGCATATGAGTTTAAATTAAACTTCATTTGAAGAGGTAATGGACAAGTCTAATTAAATAAAAGCACAAATTAGGCAGTTTCCATGGAGACTTTGCTCAAATGATCTGCCTGTATTGTATAACTCATATGCCTGTCCTCTAATGTGGCTGCACAGGAGTAAGGAATCAAACGAAAGCTATAACAAAAATGTTCTGAAAAATCCTTTACATTCTTGTAAATGACTAGGGGAACTTACTTCCAACTTTAGAAAAAAAAAAAGAAGATTGCCATTGAAACAGTAGTTCTGTAGTTTTGAAAGCCTATTAATTTATTCCAAAGGACTATCATGCATGTGTATTCAGAAACACTTATGCAATGAATGCATAACATTATTTCTCACATGTAAGTTTTTAGCATCCTAAAACAAGCTCCGCCCCAAAATAGGTTAAAATGTTATGAGTAGGCTAAACAAGACTAAACATTTGTCATTCTGAAGTGTTGGAGGAAAAAAAAGGAAAATAATAAATTTCCTTTTTAAAATTAAAGGGAAAGGTCATGCAATGGGATCCATAAGTCAAATTCTGACTTTTCTGTAAACATTCTGTGCAAATTTGGACAATTCAGTTAACTTCTTTCTGTCTCATTTTTCCAGCAGAATTAGGATTAGAGTTAATTTCTTTCTTGTAGCTATCCTACATGAATTCATTTGTTAGTGTCAGTAAACATGTTGTCTAGAAGAGCCTATAGGGAGCACAAAGGGATGAAATTTCATTCCTAAAGAAAAGCTGTAGTCTGTTTGGAATATGGTCAATTGCAAATATTTCAAAGAAACTTAGAATTCTTTTGTGATTCCCTTAAATTTATGAATCTGTATGAGGGATATGAGTAGCTCTTAGTGATTAGTTTACTTCCTAAGCATGAGGACTTCTTATTCCTTTTTTATGACAATACCTATTCACATCATTATTTTATTATTTATATTGTCCTTTAAAAATGCTGCTGTCAGTCCTGTCAGCCCATGAAGAGATTCTTTTTTAGGATTTTGCACTTACAAGGGATAAATTAATCTAGAGTCTCAGTGCCTCAGTATTACAAAGATAATCTTTGTATGAGGTTGAACTGTACCTCAAACTCATTCCTTCAGCAACAGACATACATGGTCTTTGTTTATTGCTTCAATTTTTCTTAGAAATTATTTGGTTTATTATTGACCATAGAAAGGGAAAGCACATCCTTCATTCATGAGCACAGCTGCAACCTTCATATCTCATAGTAATAAAGTCAGGCAGATTATCACAGAATTATTGCACATGCCGAAATGCAAGTGTCATTTTATGTCATTCACCTTCTCTATCTCATAAATCCACAGTATCTCTGCTTACCCTTTGCTACCTACTAGTAGAACAGTCTACACTAGTGGACCTAGAAAACGGTGCTCTTAGCACAGAATGCTTTGATGGGCAATGAATTGCAAACAAAGATGAGATTATGAAAATAGGATGATTCACAACAGAAGTTCTTAAACAATGTATGGAACACACAGTTCAGACAAGGGACAAGTATCAATATAAAAACTACTGCATCACAAACTGGTCTAAACAGAAAGCAAGAACCTTTCTCTGAAACTGAAACTAAAAAAATTAGTGGGAAGTCTTCACTCTCAACAGTTTCAAAATAGTCACAGAAATGAAAGGTTCTAAGAGTGCAGAGACGTCTGCTTCCACGAAAGTTGAATGTATAGTAAAATGATGCTGTGATCTGCATAAGTAGGAGAGCACAAACTGTCATTTATATGTAGTATCTCATTTTCTTCTTTAAAAATGTGATGGATCTGTCATGCATTCCAGTGTAACACTGCACAGATGACACTCAAAACTGTGATAGGAATCTTTCACAGCTGAAGTTCTCCAGTCTTAAGCTTGGAAACGTCAGAAGACATTGCTAAGTTGGAACCAGCTTGACAGATCCAGACGGCTCATTCAGGCCTGAAGCTACTACATGTACAGTGGGAAATGACACAGGCCAGCATCCAAGACCAAGCTGGCATGCATAGCTTTTGTCCTCAGAACAGGCGGGATGTCTGTCAGGAGCATGCTCTGGCTTGTGCTGTTCCATACCCTGCTAAGGAGATATTATCCAGGGAAGCCCTGGTTGGTATGGGCCAAATCTGGGCAAAGGTGTGTACTGTGGCAGAGAAGAATAATCACTTTGCCTATCCTTCAAATTTTATCATCTCAACTTTAACTTCTTAATCTACTATCTGACCATGCCCTATCAGTAGAAATTCTGTTCCTTCACCTCCAAAGTCTTGCTCCAAGATATGTCTCATTCTATCCTTAATAACCAGACATGCTGTTTCCACCTCCTGATTGTACTTCTTCCATCACATATCCATCTACAAAATAGGCTCCAGTCTCAGTGGACTTGTTGCTCACACAATTTAAAAGGTTTACATCAGCAAGACTTATAATCAAGTAACTGGCTTTTCCATCACAATTTAAGATTAAGAATGAACTAGAACTGATGTAGAAATTGTCAGTTCATTGGATTTTAATTTATTTATTATTGGCCCACAGTGGACCTCACACCAATTTTTAACTCTATGTGCATTTCTTTCAGCCTGCAAGCTCCCTAGGGTAGCTGTTGTTTTTTAGTTGTGTCTTATAGCACCTGCTATATTAAGTCTGACAACAGATGAAAGAAAACACAGGGTTTAAAATACCTGAATTAGGCTGCAATTTCATTTAATCACATAATTACAGATCATAGAATGTGTCCACGGTATGAATATGGGACACATCAGTCCATGATCCGAGAAAACAAAATCACTTCTCCCATACTCGAGATATGTAGAGATCTAGAAGACATATCTCCTGTACCTCAAAGTCCACTAGCCTGCTATGCAATAAAAGCACTTCTTGCATGTGGCCTTTGACCCTAGCCAAAGATAGCCCCAGTCTGTTCAGGTTATGTCATGAGAACAGAGAACTAAGAACTTTGATGAGTCAGTCTGGTCATTCCTAAGGAAAATGATCAAAACCCTGCATGCCTGGGATCTGTTAGGGACCCCTAACCCCTCCTGGAAGACAGCTAATTGAATTGGCTCAGACTTTCCCCAAGTGGTCAAAATCACTTCTGGCAGACCTATTCCTTTCCTCACTTGATCCTCAAGAGGTTACATCCAATCAATATTATAACATGTTTATAGTAAATTAGGTGTGGTGAAAGCTCTCTGGCCATGAGGCCAACTGGTGTGGTCTAGTCATAACTTCAAGAACAAGTTTTCTCCATCCACATTATCATGGGGAATGGTTCCTTGCCCATGTTAATCACCTGGGAATTATTTGGGACAGTGAAATGAGTTGGCCAAGTCTAAAACTAAGACAGAGACCTCCCTGACCAGCACTTCAAATAAGCAAATTCCTATTTGTTGGGCCTTGTCCTGGCACTTTATAATTTACTACTACAGAAGTAGGCCAGGTGGCAGTATTATCAATACAATATTCTCATGCATTGTTCTGATAGCATGCTGATAAGCAACAAATACACAGTAAAGCAGGGAAAACTCTGATTGAAATAAATATTAAAGATGATAGTAGCAGATTTAAGGTTATTGTGGTTTCCTTTGCGAGAGGCCTGTGTGAAAAGTACTAACAGTAAGAAGTCATTATTTAATTAAGTTGCTTTTGCTTATGCCATCACAGCTTCCCTTTTTTGTTCTTATTTTCTGACACACACACAGACATACACACACAGACACACACAGACACACAGAGAAATGTTCCCGATGAATCCAGCAAAGATCTGCTCATCCTAACATGCTGGCTCCAGCACTGGCATGAAATGGATGTTGCTGGAAACAAGGCAAATACATAGATTGCCTAGAATACTTTTCCAGCTTCCCGCAATCTGCACTTAAGGGACTTCCTGAGACAAAAGTTTAATCTAGACCATCATTTCTAATAGCCACCAATGGATCTATCCTCTATGGATTTATCTAATCTTCTCTGAGCCCATTTATACTGATAGCCTCTACTGCATCCTGTACTAGTGCACCTCACAATTTAATTATGCTTTATTTGAAAAAGATTTTCCTTTTTGTTTGTTTGTCAAGATGCCTGATAATTAAATTAGGTGCTTCTATTCTTTGGTTGTAAAAAATAATGGATCATCGAGCCCTATGCACTAGGTCTATATCATTTATAATTGTGTAGACATTTACCACATCCCTGCCTTAGTCCTTCCTTTTCTGAACTAAGGAATCAATCTGTTTAGTATTTTATCATGGCAAAGCCGTTCTAAATCTTTCATCATCCTTCCCACTCTTCTCTGTACGTTTTTGTTGCTCTGCTATGCCTTTTTCAGACACAACAGCCAGAAATTCAAATAGCTTTATAGTATGGCTTTTTCCTGTGGAATGATGTTTGGTATGATTGCTTTTTCTTCTATTTTCTTTTTTTAATATTTTCATCTGCCCATTTCATAACTTACTCATATTAAGTTTTGCCCAGGAGAGATAATTTGTTTGGCTTTCCAAACACAAACATATTTCTCCTATAAATTACAGTAATAAATAATGAAGAATCCCAGCATTTTACCTAACTCAGGTTAATACCAAGACTACTAAAGCCAACCACCGTCCCCACCCCTTGACAAGCAGGACCGAGAAATTCCTGATCTCTTGCTTTCATCCAGCTTGTTCACTTTTATACAGCATAATTCCAGACAGCAGGGCTATGAAACCAGGCATCAGCTATCAGAGAGAGTAGCCAGGCACACAGCCTAATAAATCAGGGAGAGGAAGCTGACTGTGTTCCTCAGGTCCTACCTTGGAAAAAGAATAAAACAAAATATATTGCAGGGAAGCACATAAGCTGTCAGGGATCATCTTAATCTTGGTGCACTAATTCTTCTCAGCTTTTGGCAGATGAAAATCATTCAGAAAACACAGGTATTGTTAGTAGTATTATGGTGATCACCCTGAAAGGCAGTGGCTCTCCATAGCAGCCTTTCCTGAGCCATCCAGAGTAATTTTGCTTCTTAGAAATCTTTCAGAGCTGTTTATCCCTTTTACCCCAAAGATCTGCAAGTTTCTCTTCTCTGTTCCACATCCAGCAATAAATGCAAAAATGTGTTGGATAATGCTGTGGAGTCTTAAAGCAGAGTCACTTTTCAATCATTCTGGAATTTAAATGACTAATTCAGTTAAATAACTCTATCTCTCCATATCAAAAATAACAAGTGACTGCAAGCAAAAAAAGAGTAAGTCAATGATAAGACAACGTGTTCAGACACGCCTGTGCATGATGTGCTTCAAGCAGTCTAAGAAATTTCTAAAAGCCCTTTTTTCCTGGATTTTTCACATCTGAATGATTATATCAAGACTCTGATTGAGCTATTTACCTTTTATTGCTTTTCAGGATCTGTGAGAGGAATTCCAAATACTCTATATAAAAAAGTGGGAAAATTAAAAATTAAATTATCCTATTACTGTGAATCATGATCCTTATTCTGTGAACCTGAGACTTCTGGATACCCCAGAAAAACCTTTAGTTTTCAATATATTTCATATTCACTTTGAGGAAAAGCATTTCTTTAAGACTCGCCTTAAAAATGACTGAGATCTCTAATATTAAACTGTTTGAAAGAACCTTTCCATTTTCAGGTTAAAACTAGTTATGCTATCATTACATTTTACTTTTCTCTTTGGTAGAAACCACAATCAGATATACAACAATTATTATCAACAGGTCATGGCATTCTGATTTTACCAATTTGTTTTATGGTGGGGTAAAAGGTCTGAGCAGTGTCCCTGTCTTTCAAATGTTTAACAAATAAGATATTTTAACATTAGAGAACAACTGCATTTGTTATCCTGATCTATCATGGTAGGAGACATTTAGCATGAAAAACCTTTGACCCTAATGGGGTGTGAGGGCAAAGCCAGCAATTCCACTAAAAACTGAAATTAGCTTTAGTAGCTGCAGTCGTGAAACCCCTCAATAAGGCCTTTTGACATTAGATGATGAAGCTCTATATAAATGGAGATGGGATGTGTATGGGTTTCATTCCCACACAAGCCAATTTTGCTAAGGATTTCTGTGAACACTTAAATGCTGGGGTGGTATGATTGACAGATGGTGGGGGGTTTTATTTAGCAAATATGATTACATAATATATATTATGTAGCTTCCTTTTGGTGATTTAAGCAGATATGAAATGCAGTACCTATTAAATCAGCCATTTTTCTCTCTCAAAAATAGCAACAACCACAACAAAGTTTCTTCCTAGAAAGAATCATGGATCTAGAGCAGCGGTAGCAGGCAAAGACTGATGGATCAGGATGTCACATTTCTTTGCTCTGTGTTTTTGTAGATGCTGCTGAAGATTAATCCCTCAGATTTAATGCTTTTTCTAGTGATTGGTCATTAGTTCTTCTCCCTTCCCCCCTCCCATGCAGTTGCAATGCAAGTGTTGCTCTCTCATCTGCTTCCTTTCTCATCTTTCCCTTGTCCCATATCCCTCTCTTTTTCATCTCCTTCATAGATCTGCTTTATTCTTCTTTTTCCTTTTAACCCTCCTCCACCAGTGCTTCCTTTCTTTTTTTTCCTGCTTCTTCCATCCTCAGCCCTAATACTCTTGAGGTGCAAGTAATATGTCACAGGTTGAAGCAATCCTGAAGATTTTGTGCATTTGTGTGTGCGCCCACCTATGTGCTCTACTGGGCTATTCACACCACAAGGCCTTTAATGAAGGACTGCAAATAATTAGAAAGCCCACATAAATTTTTCCTCTTCCCATAGCAATTTTCAGCTACAAATTATAAAAGCATCTCTTAGAAAGACCGTGAATTTAATAAAATTGTTAAGTGAGAGCCTACAATGAAAGAAACGTAAATTTTCAAATTCATTTCATACAGTTTTGGCATTTTTCACAAGTTAAAACAAATCTGAAGCATCACATGTTCAAGCTAGAAAAATAAAACTTCTAAAAATGTAAAAATGGGTTGCTTCAACAACTGAAAATCTCTTTTTCTCCCCTGCATTCCTAATTTAAGAAGGAACTTGCTTGGAACTGACCCATAAACAGTTTCAGTTTCAATAAGGTTGGACTTTACAAAAGAAAGTGTTCTGCCAACTACCTCACCACAGAATGCTTTCTCACTAATGCATTTGTTTAGCACTCTGCACAGTGGGTGCAACCTTCCTTGAGTCCTCTCTGGTTGCTCTAGAACTGTGTAATATGCGGCAGATATTTTTGTGATTGCTTACACACACCTAGTGACTCATTATATTTTAAAAACAATTACAACGGGGCTGAGGTGAACCTTTCAATTTGCTGGTTGTGGCATTCAGCTACAATCTGTGCAGCTGCTGGGTTATTTGGATTTTCCCTATGACACAGGCAGAAATGAAGTTGGGGGAGAATCAGTTTTGTGCGTGGCCAGTGAAACTGAAAAGCAGAATTATAAGCTGTGTGTTGCTGAGTGGGCAGAATCAATACTTAGGATGCTGCAAAAGGTGTATACATGCTTGGTGAGTTCCTAATCCTAAAGTTCACTGGATTTATCTCCCAGAAACACATGAAATTTTCATTTAATTTCTCAGGGATAGGCTTTTCACTGAAGCACCTGAGAGCCTGGGCACCCTTTTCTTCTACTGTTAGTGGGGAGGACTGGACAGCTCTAGACAGTCCAGCCCCACTTTCCAGGGAATATGGGAAGTTGCCACGCTCTTCAGAAGAGGGCCTAAAACAAAAATGACATTAAGCCAGACTGTCATGATTTCCTAAAAAGAAATTGAGAAAGTGAACACCAATATTTGCTCTCAGCAAAGATGCTATTTGTTCAGGTGACCTTGCTAGTTGCAGTTATGCCACACTGGGAGGGAACAAGCTAAATTTCTTCCACATTTAAGTGATGTTAATCTTTCTTGAGCCACCAAATAAAAGTTTCCTGACCTTGTTCACGACTAGAATTTCTCACTGAGGTCTGTTTGTGGGCAAATACCCACACAGAGCCAGGGTCACTGACACCATGCACATGGGCTCTTTCTACTCCACTATCAGCAACACACTAAAGGCACTTTGGACAGATGTCAGCTTGGCCTTTTCCTGCCCTGGCAACAATACATGGGCAGGAATACATCCAGCTCATTCTTTGGAAGAACTCTTACAGCTGTAAAATCTAACAAAAAAGGGTTCAATAATATTACTTAGATGCTTGATCAGATTTGGATGGTTTAATGTGCCTAAGCATATCAGCTCTTTTCGTTTAACTACCTATCTGTCTGGGGGCAAAATACCTGGATTTAGATCATATCTGCCAAAAGTATAACGGTGTAAATAAGTTCAGTTATCAAGTCTCAACAGACACATGGTGACTTACTAAACTTCCACAACATGGTGGTGTGGCTGGGCCCTCATTTTGATCTTGCAAACACAGACACAAAATATGTGGGAAACTAACACATCATTTAATTTAAAGTTACATTCGTGCTTTTTTAGTACCTTAAACATGGTATCTTTCAATTGCAATCCATTTTTTTACCATCTTATTTTAGTAACTGTTTAGGACATCTGTATGCATTTGCCAGGATGTTACATATAGTCACATGTTATTTCTGTCATGACTGCATTTTCAGGGAACAAGGATCTTAAGGCTCTTAGAGCTCACATTAGAAAACAAATTGTTACTGTTGGGGTCATTTTTCTTCTTCATATCTTTGTTTATTCAAGGCCATGAAAAGGTTCATCAGAAAGTCCAGAAGTTGCATATGGAATATTGAGATTTTAATTTCTGGTGCAATGCACAAGTCAAGCCCAGGCTGGTAGTGACAAACTCCTTGGCTGAAAATGAATGAGTGACTTCTGTCAATTCCCACAGGAGAGATGTCCATCACAAAACTTTTACCTCTCCTTTGTTGTCTCAGAATGAAAGGGCAAGGAGAACAAAATAACCTGTCAACTTCTCACCCCATCAGAGTACAGTCATATCAGCAAGACAGTACTTGTAATCTTCCCTCCACTTGGCCATTATTCACCTATGCAACTGGATATAGTTCCTAGACTGTCATTCTGGTATCTCTTAAGAACGTTTGTGAGTGTTTCAGAATGCAAAGGTGGTTTTGTTTCATAGAAATCCATAAGTTAGACCTCCACAATTTTAGCAATTTTGTCTCTCAGTAATGGGATTTAAAATGAATTTAAATCAGTGCTTAATTTCTGCTCTTTCAGGACAATGGCAGTGATTAGGAGTAATGCTTGACTTCCACTTCCATTTTTTTAATGCAGCTGTAATGCCGTCTGCATTTGGATCCTGCTTTAATGATTACTAATGATTTTATTTTGAAAGTAATATAAGTTTTTGTATTCACTCTCCAGCCTCTGAGCAAAAAGCTAATTTGAGTTGAATTATGCACTCTGTTCACACAAGACCTTCCATTGGTTAAACTTTATTTGGAGTCAGTCCAAAGGAAAATGGCAAAGGGACTGAAAACACACCATACATTTAGAGGTGGCATGAGGAATATGACTGTGTGAAAGTGGCAGCTAAAACTAAGTAAGCAAAAAGATGCCATCCTGATAAGCTGCAAATGTCAATGACTTTTTAGCCATCAGTTGCTAGCACTGAAAGTATTTAATAGGTTAAAGTTGACTGCTGCACCCTTAGTTCTTACATGTGAAATCATCTCCCATCAATTTGGTTCAGAGAATCACCTATGGGAGCACTGACAGCTGTGCTCTGAGCTGTACACACGACTGCAGCTTCTTATTCAAAATGTAACCTCTGAGCATACCTTATTTATACATCCATCCTTTTGGATTTCCTGAGGAATTTTTTCATGACTTACTCTTTGGTGGATAAGTAAATTTGAGGGGAAAAGGGTTGTTGCTGGGATTTTTGTTGTTGGGTTGGGTTTTTTTCTTATTTTTTTTCCTATTCTTAGAAAATATAAATTCATTAAGATCTAAGTTTATTTGCAGGAATGTATCAATTTTGATGGTTTCCTCTTCCAGTCAAAGAGAAAAGGAAACCTGCCTTAGAAGAACTTGCTAATTTTGACATTGATATAGCATAGGAGAAGCAGTTGTCTACTGTTACTGTATCTGGGTCAGGTTTGGGGTTAGAAAGCAAGTCCCTCACCTTGATCAGGCACTCAAAGTATCTAGATGTTTTGGCCTTGATCTTTTCTAATTTGTTCTTTTGGAGCTGTTGAAATTAAGTTAAATGGTTAAACATTTGTCAAGACAGAGGGAGGCTGAGTCACCATGCCAAAAATCAAGTAATGTCAAATAGAACAGAAAAAGCAGAAAAATGTGTTGGGGTTTCTCATATTGCCACTAGTGGTCATATACCTCCTAAACTATCAAGTGGGAAAAAAAAAAAAAAGAAAAAAAAGGAAAAGCTAAGAGAAAAGTTTCAATTTTTTCTGGATCTGGCTGGGATGAAGCTTACCTTCTTCATGTCAGCCCATATGTAGGAGGAAGGAGAGATGTTTGTGGTTATGGCATTTGTTATGAGTGAGTAAGTTCATTCTTTCTAGGGAGTGGCTGCACATTTGCCTTCTGATGGGAAGTAGTGAATGAATTCCTCTGTTTTCTCTGGTGCCATGTGCAGCTCTTACTTTTTTTATTAACTGTCATTATCTTGGTCCATAGTCTTCCCACCTTCCTTCTATTTTCTCTCTGTCCTGTGGGAGAGGAAGTGAGCAAGCAGCTGTGTGGGTGTTTGGCTGCAGCTGGGGTCAGCCCACCACCCGTTTTGGTTGCAGTTCTGAAAATTTGCAATCCAGACAAGTCCTGTGATAGTGGAAAAAGTGTTTTCTATTCAAGTGTTCAATTCACCAAATAAGATCAATACCTGTTTGAATATGCTCTACACTGAAATTACCATCATTTGCATAACTCAAATGGTGGACTCAATGGACAGTTGGACTCGATGACCTTAGAACCCTTTTCCGACCTTAACAATTGTATTTTACAGTTCATTCCACAAAAGGGACGGGAAAAGGGTTTTTCTCCACATAACTTCATGTAAAGTTTTTGGATTTATGGATAAAAGGGGAATTATCAGGACTAAAACTTGCCACCTTGAAAGAAACAGAACGTGACATATTTTGGTGGAATGCTTTCACTGGTGCAAAAAGACACAATGTTATGCTCAAATCCCTCCCTCACCACCCTGAATTTGACTACATCATCAAGAAAGAGAAGGCAGACCCTCCTATGCTATCAAGATCACTCCAGTAGTTTTCCATCTCCCACTTGCTGATGTGTGTTTATGTCCATCTTCAGCCCTCTGTTCTCACACACATACACACATTTGTTAGGATCATATGCCTTTCTATTAAGAATGATTACTGCACATGTACCTTTAATCTGGTTAGAAATCACGAGTTGCTAAGCAATGGCAAGTCAGGCTTTGGCCACCAAGAGTATACACTGGTTCCTGGTAAAACCTTCATTGAATTCTGAACAAGGGCAGCTTTGTTGCCATCAATACTGGAGCTAACTCCATCAACCAATCTGCTGAACTAATTAATGGAAATCACACTTGATGGCAGGATACATATGTCCACGGATAATGTCCTCCAGGACAGCATGACAGGGCTTGCTTCAACATTCATTAAGTTATGCTATTGGTGTTCTGCATTCATGGAACCAGTCCCAGATAGACCCACCAGTCTCTAAAATACTCCCAGCTGTTTTCATTTGTTTGGATTTTCAGTTGGCAACATCTCTCTTCTTAAATCTCCAATTACAAATTGTAAATAATGAGAAAAACTCAATTAAAAGAACTCCCAGGCACAGAACTAGTATGGTATCTGTAAATCTTGGGTCATACTGTCTTCTAGTAATTTTTCTTATTATTTGCTCATCTTGAGATTACAGATTATAAATAATGGTCTCCTAAATTTACAGCATCTCTATATGTATGCATTGCTCTGCTCATGGTTTCCTGATGCTACAAAGGTATTTAATATATAACTAATGAAAGAAGTAATTAATACTAGACTTATTCTGCTGGTTACTGCTAGTAGTATGATAGTATTGTATATTTCTAATACTTAGAAGAATTGCTATTATCAAAACAGTTCATGAAGAAAGTGCACAATCTGGGACAGCAAGGCTCTCAAATCAAAGTTAGGACACCCTGATGTAGCCTGGAAATGCAGTCACAGAATTGTCCATCTTGATCTTTTTTTTTTTTCTTCTTTCAGTGAAAATGAATGCCTTCAAGTATAAGAAATTACGTTAGAAAATTTAAGAAAAAGCAACAAAGAAATAAACATTTGGGTGACATAAGTAGGAAGATATACAGATATTTCTTGCATGGGTCATGATTCATGTAACTGGCAATTAAATATTGGAACAATATTTATGGAAATGACCTCACTAACCTACCATTGATGGTAAATAAATGGACATGCAAATGCAGAGGTATTTAGGACTGCAATGCCTAAATATATTCAATCCAAACCCCGTAAATAATTGGCATTTCCATTTACAGGAGTATCCCCTGGAGACGCATCTAAGACTAAACAGAACAAGTGAAAGTATGATTAAAAGTAATTTCAATGTTTCAGTCTGTAGTTTATAGAAAGTGCCATAGAATTTTTTATTCTGCTGTTTGTATTATGACATGTGTTGTAAACTCTGTGAAAGAGTACTTGTGAAACTTTTACAAATAGCCACTGATGCCTCTTTAGTTGTTCCCACTATTCTTGCCTTTCTTCTATCCATTTGACCATAATTAGGATGTATCTATAGAAAAGATAATATCAGGTTGAAAAATAAAACTTCCTTACATCATGATTCATCAGATTATCAGACATAAATTTTACAGGTATAGTGATAGAAACCTACTGCCTTCTTTCCAAGTGAAAATTGGAAAAATCTCTACCCAGCATACTAAGCAGTAGCATCATGTTTAAAAGAAATACCAGAATCCTTCCTATCTGAAATGTTTAAGACATTCCACTGTAGATTATATATGACACTGTTACAGTCTTCCTGATCCTAAGAGTCTCATAACTATGAAATTTTTTTTGCCCTTCCCATAATTAGTCCAAATATTTTTAGCCAACAATATATTTCTCCTATTGTTGGTAATTCATATTAATAAATTCTACATTTTGCTCAATAGTCTCCATTTTCCATGGACATGAAGTCAAAAAACAGGGGTGTAAACTCTCAGAAGATAATTGGAAGGATCTTTCCTCTTAGTTACATGTCCAGACTACTTTCACTGCTGAAATTTCACCTCATATACCACTTCCCTGAGTTTCTTCTTAGATTGAAACAAAAAAAATCTATTGTTTTTCTTATGAATCCAAATTATTCATGGTGGCTTCTTCATGAAGATAATTTTTTTTCAATATGTGTCTGTAACTCACCTCTCCATGAAATAATACACCCTATAATAGCCTTATGTGCCTCAAGCTTGGATTTTGTTAGTATTTTAAAGCTATCAATTATCTGCTGAGAAAAGGAACAGACACTCTTACTTTGTACTTCTGCTGTGCCTTAGTTTATTTTCTTATTAAATTGCAAGTAATGAACTTTCCCTACATTTAAAATTGCATTTTTTATATCAGAGATTATTTATCTGAGCATGTTCAAGATTTTCTCATTAGCTATCAACACTGCATTTTTTCTCTCCATTAATTTTACATTTATTTCATCATTCTGAGTCTTCTATACCATGATGCAACATTATACCCTAAAACTCAGTATGTTTATTACAACAGTTGCTTATGTGTATACCACTGGTGAGAAAAATGTTAATACCAGGAAAATTAGAGTATTATTTTTTCTGCATTTTTGAAATGAGCAAAAGGCCAAGATTTGCTTACAAAGTATTAAAAAAGTAAAGCATATGAGGTAAAAGATAGTTCTTGAGCAAATGAGAAAGAAATAGTTCATAACAATCAAGCACTTTCAAAAAGCCAAAGCTTCATGCCAAAACCAAAAGAAATCTTAACACCAGTGCTGCCCAGAAAATACCCAGCATTTTCTGCCTCTTATTCCCTGGAGTTAAGATGACTAATGAAAATTTTTGATCTCAACAAAGCTTCACCAGAATTCAGCAGCAAACTAATTTTCCCCTGGGTCCCTTCCTCTTTTCTCCAGGAGTGTGGCTGCAGCGTAGAGACCCAGCCAAGCAGCGCTTACAGCTCTGAGACAGGTTTGGCATAGGAAACACCCACTCTGTCAGAATCTTTTTAGCTGAAAAATTTACATTTTGGAGGGTTTTATATTGAACTAAAATTAAAAGGAATTACAATATCCTTCATGAAGTGAACTGCAATTCCTAGGTAGTTACAGATTTTACTTGTCTAAAAAATATATTGTGTCAGAAGAAGAAGAGAAAAAATACACTTCCGGAAAAAAATAATAATCAGAGTTTGCCTGAAAGGAAATGGCAAATTGTATTCATGGAAAAAGAAGGTGGAGGATAATGCTGAATAAAAGTAAGGATGTCTTTTAAAAGGAACTAGTATAAGGCTAAGAACCAAAGAAGCTGTAACCATTCCTTAGCTATTAATCAACACAATCTGCTGACTGGTAACTCAGTGCTTACGTGAGACATTAGTTTATCTCTTTATATAATAATATCCCTGAACCACAGAAGAATGCAGTGCTGTCCTTCTCCTTCTCCAGCGTCAAGAACTAATACAAATAAACACCCAGGTATCTGGGACATGGAAGAAGTACATGTAACTGAACATAATCTGATCTAAGCGACACAAAGTCTTTCTGTGTTTCATTTTATTTGTCTAGATGGCGACTTAAAGATTACATATTAACCTTACCTCTTAATTATTAAAAGTCTAACTGAAGATGATTTGAAGGATTTTCCAAGTCAAAATCAGTTAAATCTGATAAAAAACCTGACAATAAAAAAGTAACTTTTAAAAAACTCAGAGGGAATTATTGGTTTGGTTTTTTGGTTTTTTGTTGGTTTTTTTTTTCACATTGGTTTTGGGTTTCAGGTATCTTTTAGTATCAATGATGTAACTGGTATACAAAAAATACACTATTGTCCAAAATGAACCTGTTATTTTTTTAATTGGCAACAGCTTCTGCTTGCTGAATTAATGTGCATTTTGCTGAGTCTGTGTGTGTTCCAAAGTTCTAATGCTTGCTTTTTGTTTTTCTGCTTTCAATCATTAGCAATAGTAATAGAATTTAGTTTACTACATGGCCAGAATCCTGAGACTTTTCTCCTCAAACATGGCAAATATCTTGCTTTGTCTAGGCAAAACCAACTTTGTGAGAAAAACAAAACAAAGCCTTGAAGACAGCTTTTCAAGATTTAAAAATTCGCTTTGATTATTTTCCAAGTAACCAAATACATAGAAAAATATATTATGGAGGTAATATTCTGCATTAGAAATGACTCACCAGACAAATAATAGGTCTTTTCTATTGCCACTTTCTTAGATCTCAGAGTAGTTTTCAGAGTATTCTTTAATCTGAGTCACTACTTACTTGAGGCCTTTTTCTGCTACAAACAAATTGTTTACATCTAACTTTCCATCACTGTGCATCAAAACTAAAATTAAATGAGGCTAGTTGTGCTCAGTTCACAAACCTTTTATATTCATTTATCTTTTTCATTTCTTCATTTCTGTGGTCTCTTTTCCTTACTATTCTGGTATTCCTGCTGATAACTCTTCTTCATGATTCATACCGACTGCACTGTACTAAGAGACCTGGAACGTGTCTTTTGCTTTCTGACCATCCTTTGACATCTTTTTTAACTTTTCTGATGACAGTATGTTTGCAGTACATACCATCTCCATTCTCTCTCTTCTATTTGGAGAGTGTTATGTTTATAACAAGGAGATGATTTTCTGCATTTGTAGTGTTTTGTGCAAAAAGGACCAGATGCTGAACTTGGGGTGTTAGGTCTCTGTGGATAACAGCAATATGTCAAACTGCAAAGTCTTAGAGGAAAAAATAAAAGAAAGGTTAGCCATACTCTGTAAGGTATAGAAATATTCAAAGGGAAACCCAAGAGAAGAATATTGCTTTAGTTGTTAGAAAAGAAACTCATGTTAAAAGACCTCTTCCTTCATTGTGAGGGGTTCCTTCATTCCTGAAAACAAATGTGAGTGGATGACAATGACCAAAATTCAAAGAAAGGATGGACAGGAGTCAAACACAGCATTGACTGAAGGTCTGAAACAAAACACAACAAGGCTCAAGTTACATATGGCTGAGCAACCAGAAAGATACAAAAAGTATTTTTCAGGTTTTCTCCCAGCCCATAGGCTGCAGACAGGGCACCTGGAAGTTGCAGAAAAAGTTGTAACTTTTATCGGGTGGGAAGGAGGGAAATATTAACTTTTTTTTTTTTTTTAAAGGAAATAATCTCTTTAAAATTAATCTGGAAATGGAAAAGCTACACAACAATTTGTTTTGAGATTTTTCTTTCTCAGAACTGCTTTTGAGCATGTAGCAATAGAACATCTAAAGTGTGGGAGAATTAATGAACTGTAAAACAATAACTAGAAGTTGTGAAGCATTCTTCTTGTAGGTGAATGTCAATGGGACTAAGGGGTTGAATAGCACTAGGACACAATTTGCTGAAATAAATGAAGCATCTGCATGGCAAGATTAAGAATAAACTAGTATTTTTACCTCAACTATTCTCTGAAGATTTGTCTGCTGCACCATAATGGAAAATTTGACCTTTCAACATCCTTTTCCCTCAATTTCTTGTGATAAATATTTCATTTATGACACAAAACTGAGTTAAACATCCTATTCTCAATTTCCACTGGCCTTTTAAAGGAATATGAATTAAAATTCACAATTGCAGTTGACTTTCTGGAAAAAAAGAGGCAAAAAGAAAAAAGAATGGTGAAGTGGCAACATCTGGGAAAATGAGGGAAGGCTGTGAATAAGGAATTTATGTCCTAATTATTGGTCTTGCTGTTGATTTGATTTGAAACCTTGGGTAAGTGGCAGTCTTTCTGCCTCAGCTACTCAATCTCTGTAGCATGAAACAGCTGTACTTTTCAGACATCTCATGAGTTTCTATTTCCGAGTTTATTCAGATCTTCCTTGCCAAAGTGGCTGCAATGGGCCCACTGACAGCAGTGCTGAGATGGTGTGGAATGTGCAGCGCCCATGGAGGGGCTGTGTGTCCATCCACCTGTTTGCTTCTGCTGCTCATTGCCTGTCAGCCCCCATGGCAGCAGCTGCTCCCATGCCCTGAGACAGTCCATGACCTTACATTTCCCCTGATCTCTCTTTGCCCCTCTCCAGCTTGCAGTCTCATAAATACAATTATTGTAAATATGATGGTTATAAAATAAAATACCAAGCAACTGCTAGTTACAAACTGGCTTAATTTTTATGTCCTGGACCCTAAAGCACTCATTCTAAGCAACCTAACATACTGTGATAGCTCATTCAAAATGAGTAGGGACAGAAACTTATCATACAGAATTTTATTTCACCAATACGTTACTATTTATAGATCAGAATAGCTAGATGGAGAATCTCAAACATGCAGAAAGAGATGCTCCCAGTAATGACATTACAACAGAAAGACTAGATTCTGCACACAGATGCCAAATTCTGTTGGTAGGTTCCACACTTCAGCAAAACTTGGAAAAAAGGTAATGTGAAAAGCAAATAAAAGAATGAAATAAGGAAAAAAATATACTTTCCATTTAAATTGAAGTAATTTTAAGAGAAGATGGTAATACAAGTATTAAAAAATGTTGTTATGCACCTAATCCATATTTTACTACAAAAGCTAGTAGTTTTCCTTGGACTAGGCTATCTGCATAGGACCGTTTAATTTTTTCTTTTATCTGCTGACATAATTTAAGTTTGTACTGAAGTCGATGATGGGAGAGATTTGCAGCTAACTGTACTATTTCTACAGTAAAAACAATGAAGAGAAATATGACTTGAGAATGTACTCAAATACAGTACCAAAAGGGGAGGAAAATAGGCAAACATAAATTGATTGAGTTATCTTCTATTTCCATGTAAGAATCACATTTAGACCATATTTAACATAATTATTATATATGCTTTTGTTAGTCCTACACTATGCTACCATCCTGCTCAAGGCAATATCTAAATTCTGTTTCCATGGCACCATTTACCTTCCCATGCCATTTGTTCTGTGTACATTACTAGAAAATCCTGAGAAATATTACATCACCGTACCAAAAACTGAGTTATCATAAGCTATGGAAGGAAGGTGGAACCTCTTTTCTTGGATTGGGGTTCGTGGATTTTTTGCTTCATCTATAATGAAACTGCTTCATTTTATTCACAGCACTGTAATACTCTTCCAGTCCAGCTGGCTCATGCTGGATTCAAAGGAAAACCCTGAAAGTTATATAAATGAGAAGTACTATCCACAACCTATAAGTACACTAATAAATAAACAATGCCCAGGAACATCCCCAGGCTCTGATGTGTAGTCAGCTATGTGAATAAATTGTTAAATCTATCTGCTGCCTGTTTTTTTGCATGAGACACTTAGCAAAAACCCCAATGTCCTAAAGCATTTCCAGAAGTGGTGAGGGATCAGAATGTTGCAGGGAGATGAACAGATCTTTGCCCTTTCCAACGGACACTTATCATGCTTGCATCCATAAGCACAGGCAAGTTTTGGCTGCTGACAGATTTGCTAAGAAAAGGTCTGTCAGACCATTCCATATGGTTTTATTGCCCCCTCTATTCCTGGGTGTGTTTCTGCATAGATGTAGGTACAATACCCACACCATGCTGGAATGCTAAAAGCAGTAACAGCTCTTACGGCCAACTCACCATAATATATCAAGGCAAAACATTTCCAAACATCTAGCTAAAATTTGTTATTCTTTTTTTTAAGGTATTAAAGGTGAGATTTAATTTACTCATAATAATTACACACTTAATGAAGGCATCTACATGTGCCCTAGGCATCTGAGCTGCCACATATTCAAAAAATTATTCAATTCAGTCAGTGGGAACTGTACTGTGAGCTGATGTGCCAGTGATGAGACCTTCACTGGTTATCATGGGAATTTAGACATTTAGTTTGCCTATACACACATATATTTGACCTTGTAATCCTGAACTAAGTTTTGTCCGACACATTTGTGCTTGCAAGCATTTAAAACTGGGACTGAAGCATATTTCAGCTCTTATTGATGTAAAGGAACAAAAGCTTCGGGAAAACAAGTCCCAGTAGCATGCAGATGGATGGAGCATTCAACAGAGAGCTGGAAGCACTCAAAATACTTGTTGGATACATTTAACGTATTTCGTTCTCTTTCCTTTTTGATTAGGGTGGAAACTCTGGTTTCCGTTTTCCATCCCTTTAATCTCAAATTCCTTCCTGGCGACTAGAAAGGTAATCTGAATAACACAGAACTCAGTAATTGGCAGTGGCCAAGAAGAATTTGGAGTTCTTCCCTTTCCTCTTCTCAGTTTCCACTATCCTCCTTTCTATCCTATCTACATCTTCTCAAGATTTCTTATTTGGGGAAATTTATTTCTGACACATCATTTGATTTAATACATCATAATTGCATCATGTTTTTTGCACACAACCCTAAAACTGAGTAAACTTAGATTAGTTGACTATGTTTTATTTCTTATGATTAGGAACTACTCCTGCTGGAGATACCAAAGCCTGTTATTCATAGTATACAAGTGCTGTTTTTAAAATACCCAAATGTAATGACTTTCATAATAAATAATATTTTAAATTCAAAGTGTGAGAGAGAGCTACTTGTCACAAACTGCTAAAACAATATTAGTCACTATTACTTTGATGACTATCACCAAAAGCATTTAAAAGATTCATATAAAAGAAGCATGTGTTTCATCAGTAAAACCAGATAACTCCATATTTTTAACAAAGGCCTAACTTACATCGACTTATTTTTATTTCTCTTGAATTGAGAGTTAATTTATTGCCTAAATGATTTTGTAATTTCTAAAATGATGTTATTACAAGTCTCTGGCTGTGACTGGGCAAATAGTGGCATACTGACCTATTTATAATACTTTTCAAATATATTGTAATGTGTGATCTCTACAGGCTATGTAGCAATAAAAATGACAAAAAGAATAAAACATTCCCAGTGCACACTCTTCCAGTTACTCTACCAGTAAATGGTCTAGAGGGTTAGCATATTCATAAATATATATATTTTATGCAATTTAGTGACAGGAGTGCACAATTATGACATTGACAATTTCCCTCATAATATATTTGCCTTCAGCATTTTATGCTTTCTATAATGAGAAAACTGGCCATTTTATTACGTTTGGCACAAAGCACTTAGATAATAGTCAGAGGCTGGAGAACAACATAAGATAAATTACCATTAATGGTGCAGTTTTTCCCCACTGCACTTATAAGAACTCAGCTGTGCTACAGCTGTTGCCAAACTATCGCTAAAGAAATGAGGCAGTTCTCTCTTTCTCCTCCCAACCTTCATTTATGAGATTTTCTTTTTCACTTTTCAGAAAAAAAAAAGTTTTGTCTTGTGAAAAACATTAACATAGAGCTAAAGGCAATCTGTCCTACATTACATACTGTTTCAAAATTCATCCTCCAATTCCTTCTTTTGGTTTTCCTTCTTGCAGTTTCTTCTCTAACAGAAACATAAGACTGAAAGTTGCAAAGCCGAAAAGGGTCTCAGAAACTTCCTCTGTGGTAGTCTTGTTTTCTGCAGGCATTAATTACTATCTGCTTCCTCTTTGTGCACAATTGTGTATGCACTTGTATTAGTCTTGTGGAGTTCTTGTTTGCTTATAATTGACTATGTTTTGAAGAGAAATATGATTCACATCTTTGTTCTGGAACTAACATAGATGTGAGATATTAGAATTTTAAGCAATCATTTTGACAAGTTATTTTGCCTATTTCAAACTTGGAGAACTCACTTTCAGGGCTAGCTTTACAAAGGGATCTAGATTCTCAAATCTGGTCTGACTACATATATATATAATATCAATGCCACCTATCTGTCAAAGCAGGATCTAATCATATTTCTGTCTAAGTAAGAGTCCAAAGATTTAGATCTCAGATCTGCACTAATGCTCACTCAGGATCTAACATTTTGGAAATTTTGTTCATGTTGAACATATTGTACTATGCAGGGAGTAGAAAGTACCTAAATTCCCTCTGGAGACACAGGGAAGCCATTTTTTCACCTACTTAATCTACACCTTCAAACCTGTTTCTAATGCTTTGCACTGAGCAGCCCTCTCTAGATATCTATAAAATTTCTTATCTTACTACTTGAATGTACTAATATGAGCCATCAATTATTGTTCTGTTAACCAATAAATAAATAATTATTATAATAATAGCTCTCTCTAATATGTACATCTCTCATCATCAGTACATCTTGGATTTCTTGATGGAACAGTTGGTAGTTCATGTCATTATTCATAATTTATGAATTGGGAAACAGTGAAGTCAGGTTATGTTGCCAGAAGTCATGCCACAGGCTACACTAATAACTAGGCCTCCTGAATCCCTGGTTAATGCACTACTCAGATAAGCTATGAACACAAAAGAACCATTAAAGACAGAAGCAATGAGTCAGTTGCTCTTCATAAACAGTCTCTAATTATTTCTGTTTCAACAGACAAATCAGACAAAAGTATTTACTCCTGCTCTTTTATGCCAAGTGGCACCTGAGATTTGGGATGCTTTCCACTGAGATGAAAAAGGACCAGAGGAAAACTCAGCTAACGTAATTTGGCATTCCAAAGTCCTTTCATATCCTGTCTGAGACATGCAGTATTCAGCTTTTATAGGAAAACCAGAGTAAACAGTTGGGCCCAAAAAGGGTCTGTGTCTCTCTTGCATTTCCATCAGACAATTTGGCTCATTCAATGTCTGAATAGTTATTTATAAGCAAACATGTGTTCACTTGTCCATTTTGCATAGCTTATGTTTGTAAGATTTGAAAAGCAATTAGCACGGTGATGAGTCTGAACTAATAAGGCTCTGGTGAGGGAGGGTGTATTAGCTTGGGGTCAGCATGCTGTTAGCTACATTCCAGTGGCCCTGGAGCAGGACACAGCAGTCTTGTTCTATTCAGAAATTAGTATTTAAGACCCAGAACCAAAACCTGACTCCCTCAACTTTGCACAAAATTTCTGACTATATTGCAATCAGCAACAGCTCCTCCAAGCTTGTGTTTCCAGATGTTTTACTGCTGCTGCAAAACACTGAGCACAGGGTACAAATAAACAGGTGTCCCGAGTAAGCCCACAAAGCTGTAGTCTACAATGGCTGGTCTGCAACCAGTACTTGCAAAACTAGCTTAAAGGTGGCTCAAGATGTGTGTGTGATTTGAAGAGACATTAAAGCAGTAAGACATACAAAGTAAGTCTCATTTTGAACATTTATTATCTGGATACAGCGTCTAAATGGCTACTTCAATATGTCGCTTTGAATTTTGATAAGGTGTTTAGTCTTGGCTGACTACTTCAAAGAGTAACTGTGCTTTGAAGTGATTTTGAGCTTTTGTACACATCCCTGTAAAACACCCATTACAGTGATTTCCAAGAACCATATGAGGATAACACACATAAACTATGTCTTGAAGTCTCAAATCTACCACTGGACATAAAAATACAGCTCTTTCTGAAGTCAATGAATTTCATATGGCCCTCACACTAATAAAAGGAAAAGTTTCCACACCTTGAGCCTGCTATTACAAGCATCTCAAAAGCTCCATAAGCTCCACCCTAATTATGTGCTATCTATTTTGTGTTCCCCAAGAAATTATGTTAGAAAAACTTTCAAGAATTATGCCATAGCACAGAGCTGTCACAGCCAGCCTACAAAATATGCAGACTAAATAAGCCTGAAATGGCACAGCTTTCTAAAATGTCTCTATTAAGGATGACATATATACTTGATTACGTGTGCAAAGGTACCATACAGCTATGACCTGAAACAAGGAAAATACATGTTTTAATGGCCCTCAGCAGTAATAGTAAGACATTCAAGTGCTGTCCTCAGCTATTCCTCTCCTTTTCCTAGCAGGTTGCCACTTTACCCAAGTCTTCAGGAGTCCAACAAAGAAAGAAGAGACACTGACTGATTAAGTGCAGCAGATCATCTAGCAGAGTGCATCTCCCACACAAGGCATGGTAGAAGAGCAACACTGTTCAGTATTTGCTAACAGAAAAAAGGGTCATAGAGAATTTGCAGCTACAAAGATGTTCCTTTAAATTGGAAAAAAAATTCTAAAGCAGCTGCCAGATAATGGCATCAATAAAGAGATATCACTGACTACTCTCCTCATGACATCTTTTTTTTCCCTTTTGACTTCCCATTGTCCCAATGATACATAGACATATTTACACTCCCTTAACAAATTCAATTGACTAAATCCATCAAATTTTGGATATTTGGTAGGAAAAAAGAGACCTAAAATTGTTTCTGAATATTAATCAGGATGTCTAGCTAGCCAGTTTCTTCTTATTCATAAATAGCATTTTTTAAATGAGTCTTGGGTCTTAATCTTCATTGGAGCAAAAATCAAAATTCAGAAATTGTCATGTGGATGCTGACATGCAAATACTGCTATTAAAGAACAGTCAAAAGGCAAATGGTCAGATGCCCTGCTTGGTGTCTATATGCTGCTTGCCTTGATGCAGGGACGTGACTCTACATCTCTCAATGACAGCTGAGTACCCTAATCAGCAGGCTAATGTTATTTTCTCTCCAGTTGGAGTTGCTCTATCTTGTTTAAATAATTAAGTATTCAGTGACTCCTGAAGAGTGTGTTTCTCTAATCCAGTGACTAGGACATTTGCTTGGCAAATTGACCTGTTGATCTGATAAGAAAGTATTCTGCAAAGACATTCATAGTGATTTTATTCCTAATTAAAAAGGGGCTTTTTTCCTCATCCCTGCGTTAACTCTCTCAATAGTCATCTATTTCCTGATTCACCACAGGTTGATGTTTGTCACAGTGCTGGTAAGTTAGCAATTCTCTGTGTAGTACATTTGTGAAGTGTAACAAAATATTTGTGTAACAAAATGGGATTAACATTTTATATATAACATAAAATGAATTTAAAGCAATTGCTTCTGAAAATGTTGGTTTTAGTAGGCTTGGAAGTGGGCTAAAGAAGAGTGCACATGTGTATACACACACACACACACACACACACACACACACACATATATACATACACATATTCACATATATATATATATATATATATATATAGGTGCAAAATGCACACAATACACTTAGGTACACTTGCTTGGTGCACACTTAAAAAGTCTAAGTATAGAGTTTCCACCCCTCATACAGTACCCAGTACCAAAAAACTAATACTGATGAGTATGTAGAATGCTTTAGCAGAGAAATCTGTCAGACTCAGAGGTTCTCCATATGGTGGAGTTGAGGGGCATGAAGTTTGTTCTTTGACACTGCATGAGCCACCACTGTATTTAATTCCATTATGGACTTAATTATTAAGCAGGAAAAATATTAACCAGAAGCACTGTAAGAATCACATCTCTGCAGTGAGACAGGAAGTGTGCTAGAGGACTGCCAACCTATTCCTAGCGATATCAGTGCTCTGAATGCAAAGCAAGTCTGGCCCTTCCAGCAGCTTGGTCTGACAGCCCTTCTTGAATGTCTCTGCTCAAAGTGCAAAACCATAAAAAAAGCATGGCCCATGTTTATGCATCCTGACTTCTACCTGTTTCCAACATACTTATCTGGAAATTTGTAAGGGGGGTTGGGGCAGAGGTATAAATACTGTTCCAATTTTCCCCACAGGATTTGAGTATTAGCACACTTGGGACTGGCCAAAGCCTTCCCACCTGGCCTCTCACCAGGCAGCACCCATCCATGTTTTGGGGGCCTTATTCCAGGACATTCTGCATGAGAGAACACTTTCCTGAGAGGGGAAAGTTTAGCCACTTACTGTGTCCCATTTTACTTACTAAAATGGATTCAGTGGCAGAGGCTGAGTAAACACAACCACCAGCTTTTGCAGGGCTGTATACATTTGAGGGACTTGTGTTACTTATTGCCACAACTCGCTTTACTGCCTGGCTGTTTTGGCTTGTTTTCAGGTGCAGCTCCATATGTGTTTGGGAAGAACTGCTATAGAGATCCCATGCTCATGGTTCTGGAAAAATCCAGGGGCAGCCTGCCATTCCTCCTGCCCTGCCTCCTGCCCTGCCTCCTGCCCACCAGACCGGCAGTGGGGCAAGGCTGTTGCATGAGGCCATTGCTGGGAAGAAGAGTCTGCATCATCCCAGCTTCAGTTCTCCCATGAGCCACCCATCTTTTCCCCCACATGCCACACTGAGGACAAATCAGAACCCGCTACAGAACATACTGAAACAAAGTTAAAAATTCAGCCCTAAACACTCTAAAGAAAGACTGTGCCTGACAACCCAGGCAGATTTTATGTACTTCTCCCTATTATTTTTCCCCTTGATGGCTGATGGCTTATTTTTCAATGTGCAGTTCAGGAAGTGGCACGAGGCTCAAGCGATGCAGCAGTTGCCATGGAGAGAAGCTTGAGTTTGCACTTTATTTATTTTATTTATTTCTGAATGGCAGCCTGCTGCAGTATATAAAATCTGCACAGCTCGCTAGCACACCGGATGCCACAAGCCTAAGGCTGTATTTAAGCATAACCTGTATTTAGAAAAGCACAGTAAAAAACTGAGCCTCATTTGCAGCTGATTTTATTTCTTATTTGAGATTGGATTTCCCTGGAGAATTGTGTCTGAAGTGTCCACTGATGCAGAATTAACACTTACCTCAATTACATAACAATTTTTTTTTTTACCTGATACAAAGGCAATTTAGGTCAGTGCTCTAAAATATGCAATTTCAATAAGACTTTTGGGACTAAGTGTAGCATGGTCTCTCATTCCTTTTTATTTATTTATATAGCAACTAGAATCACATAGAATTCTTCCTGCCTCCATGAAAAGGACATAATTTACAGGGTAACATTTACAATTAATTAGTACTGAAAGATGCTAGTGAAATTTACCCTCCTGCATTACAGTAAATCTTGTCATGCTAAAGTGACACAGGAGAAACATCACATTCTTTTTAGACTCACTACATCTAATGATACCAAAGCAGCATGCAGTTCCTAACTACAAATCATGTATGGGATAAAGAATCTCTTTGTCCCTTTTTCAATCCTCCCCCTCAGGTTTTGAAGCTTTTATAATAGTCATTGTTTGGAACTAAAAACCACGGGAAGATCCAGTCTGTATTTGTACCACTGTCAAAGTGGGTAGAACCATAAAGGAATTTAAAAAAAATAATCATGGACTATAGGTGAGCTGAGGATGTGAACATAGGAGGCAAGTCTTGATCTGCCTGGATATTATAATGTTTTACCTTTTATAGAAAATGAGTATAGTTTGTCTATACCTGTTCCTTCATGAAAATAAGTTAAATTTTTTACAGAATTATTATTCAGTGGGTGTAATTAGAGATCTTAAAACTCTGCTTCTGTCATTTGACAGGGCTGTATCTTATCCAGTGTTGTGTGCATTCCCTGCTGCCTGGGAAACAGACACACAAACCAGCCACAGAGGTGCTGCAGGATGAAGTGTCTGTCTTTATTCCTATTTCCTCACTCTCCCATTATAAACTGCCCAGTTACTTTGCAGTGCTATCTTTTAAATGGTTTGGTAAGTATTATACCGTTAGTCATATGCACAGATGATTAATTAAGCTAGTGCATATATGTATTTAAACTCAAATCTAAGAAACTATATTAAATTTTGTACTTCTCTATGAGATGAAATAGAGGGATAATCAAGGGATAAAATAGTAGGAAAAGATCCTTAGTTACAAAGGGATGGAAATTAATAGATTAGTTCTGATTGGTGATTCTGTACTATGAGAGTTATTTAATGTCCACACACTTGAACTGTATTACAGAACTAATTTCAAAGTAATGCCTTTCATTAGCACAATGTATGTTTTTTCATTATGTCAAAGAAGTAATATCAAGCCTTCATCCTTACCTAAGAAGGTCATATGGCCTGTTGTCCTTGCACGGGAGAGCAGACCAATAATTCAACAATAAGTCAAGAAATGTTAACATTGAGCTTTACATAAATTTGAACAGGAGTCTTAAAGGACTGGAGTAAGCATTTATCAGAGAAAAGCCCCTGAATGGGTTAGTCAACAAAATGTCAGTTATAATGATATTGGAGACTGCAAAAGTAAAGAAACCCACTTAATGCATAGAAACAATGTATTATACTGTGTGTCACTTGGTATGACCTAGACTTTAGAGATAAGACAACCTTAAATATGGACCCCAGCAAAATCGGCTGCTAAGAGGGATCCGGAAATTACCCAGCCTCTTCTGCTTTTCACTGGTAGTTTCTTTGTTGGTCAGAGAATTCCACTTCTGGTAACATGGTAAGGTTTTTGAAATATTATTAGGCTTCTGAATAGTTCCTGAGCTCCACAACCATCGAAAAGTCACGTCAGGCAGATGATTTCTGTTCAATTTCCATAGAAGCCTGATCTTTCAGCGACACTCATGATAACACTTGTTGCAAGGGGTGCAGCACAAAGACCTCCCATGCCACAGGTGAGAATCCTAACCCTCGGAATTTGGGAGCTGTATCACATGCTCCTCCCATTCTCACTCTGAATTCCCCAGCACATGCACTTCCCTAATGACCTCCCACTCCAGAGGCAGGCACAGAGAACTGGAAGGTGATACCAGCCAAGCACAGAGCAGAGTTGGCAGGTCTCCTGCCAATGGAGAGCTTGTCCCGACATTTAATGCCGTGCAGGATATTGATAGTAAAAACACCACTCCAAGAAAAAGCTCTTGGTTCAGTTCTCATTTTTTACTTTAACCTTTCAGAAGCAGAGTCTAACATTTGGTTTCTCTCAGTTATGCTTACAGAGCCCAGCAGTGTGCAACCAGCTGCAAGATGCAGTGAACTGGTTGAAATTGCAAACAGGAGATTTTTAGGCTTTCCATGTATACGTTGCTATAGCAGGTGACATGTCAGCTTAAAAAATCATGAGTACACTTAAACAGATTTATTTCTTTTAGCTGTTGTTTTTTTTCCCTCCCCTTATCCCTGATACCAGAGTGACATCCACCTGGACCTTCAGAAGTAGCATGTCTTGCTGAAGCTTGTGCTGTTACAGACCAGCAACTTGAAAAGGGTTAAATACATTAGCCACTCTGTTCAAGAAATGAACAGGAGTGAAAAATGCAACTCCTTAGAGACCAACTGTCCTCTGGGTAAAACACTCATATCAGTCATAAAGAAAAGCATGGGTCCGCTTGTTAGACATAAAAAGATCCCAAACTCCAACTAATATTTATTTGTCAAACAAACCTTAATGAGTTCTTTGAAGAGATGACCAAAGAAATAGATGATAGAAAGGTGATGAAAGCAATCTATCTGGATTTCACCCAGGCATTTGATAAGCTGTCACATCAGAAACTAGTGGGGAAATGATAAGACAGAAACAAGTACTAAATTGACATTGATTAAAAGCTGTCTGTCATCACAAACCAGAAACTGTTAAGTAATGAAGTAACTAGTGGAGAAGCAGAGATCTTGACACTGGCATGTCCCAACATCTGAGTTCATCCTGAGATTCTTTTACTATATTTTACATATGATTTCTTAGGATTTATTTCAAAGGAATAAAATAAAATCAAATAGCTGAAGGAGGAAAAGGACTTGTAACTTTTATGACTGCTACCATAATCCAGAAGAATATCTAGATTCCACATATATATTTATTTTTTCCATGGATTTTTATTTAATAGCATTATTCTTCCTTACAGAGATATTAGAAAAAGCCAGTAAAAATTAAAACCCGGGTTATTGATAATTATTTTTATGACTTGAGATCAGGGTCATGCTGTTCATGCTGAACAAAACACTGAGGAGGACAAACACTAAACTCTTCTTCATGGAAGTAAATAGAAAAGCCACATACTGGTCTTAATAAAATACACACAGGTAGATTTATTTCCTGGTCCCTACTCATCCTAAACTGAAGCTAAGGTAGTGGGGAACCTCTGGCATTTCTGAAGAACCAGCTGAAATCCAAAGTTAAACATGAAGTCAAATAACAAAAATTCAGGATACACTTGGGATTTGTTCCAACTTGAAACAGAAAGAAATTAAGTAAAGAAGCATGAGACTCTGTTGAGATTCTAAGTAAAGGACATGATTCTACAAAATCTCTTTCACTTCTCTCTCTTTGTATATGATTCTCCATTTAATTCTGTGCCATTGCAACTTTTCAGTTTTAAGAGATATTCATAATTGAGGATCAGATCCTGTATGACTTGTCAGTTTTTTAATAACATACCTTAAATTTCCATTCAGATTTCAAGTAAAATGAGAAATCTAAAAAGATTAAAGCATCCATGACAGTTTAAAGCAAAGAAGTGCACTTACCTAAAACAAATATCTTCATTTTTCCTATCTTATTATTAATAATACATGTATAAAGCATATTAAGAACTACAAAACACAAATGTATCACAATTCTTTCTCTACTGCAGTGTTCAAAGTAAATGATAGCTCATGAATAACAGCTTCAAAAGCTGTGTAAGGATACACTTCTCAATACTTCAGCAATACAAAAAACTTTAATCTCAAGATGATAGGTTTACAGACATATTTCTTAAACAATAAAGTCTAATCAATATCCTAGAAATCTCAGGTAAAATGTATTATTTTAATATTCCTTTGCGCAACTGAAAATATGTTGGACCTGAAAGTTATATATTTCATGTTCATGATATTGAAATTTTCAAATTGGGCCTGCTAAATATACAGAAGTCATTAGACTATGAAAAATATGATTTTTTCCCCCTCCCATACTTTTCCTCGCATGAAAAGACCAGAGTCTTGTGGAGGTACTGCAATCTAGACATATTATCAGCCACAACAGAAACGTTATTTCTGTTGAATAACAAAGGAATAGCTGTGACAACTCTCCCATAGTAAAACTAGCAGCTTTGGGCAGGTAATGGTACCGATTCTGTTCCTTGGATGTTTTGCACTACTGTAGTTCAGCTTGCCTTTTTTGACTGGCAGCGGGGCAGAAGGAGATGGGCAGCTCCTTCTCATGGCTCTGTAGTACCATCATCATCAGTTTGTGGCAGTCCTGACTGTTAGTCAAGCTTCTGCCTGAACATGATCCTAAATTCCCTCAATCAGTACACCAAACTCAGTGTAGTTACAATGATCTACATTTAATGCAGAATATCTCCAAGAAAGAAGTACCTTCCATCATCCCTGAGATATGACAGAACTTCTCAGTGGGAACAACTTCAAACAATGAAGAAAGAATAATTGCAACTTTTGAAAACTCCAGGTAATAGCAGAAACAAAATAGATTATATTATGCCTGATCATTCTGTGTGTACTTAGGATACTTAAGAATAAGAATATCCAAGAGCAAAAACAAGTAGCTTGTAAGTAATATCAATATGAAATAGATCTGAGTTATTCAGCTTGCTTTTTGGTGCAGAAAGCTGGATGGAGTCGACCAAGACATTACGAGGATTCATCTCAAATTATTACAAAACTTCTTTCAGAGAAATTCTTTTGACTTTTCACATGAGTGCTTCACCCTCCTGTCTGAAGTGCACTAGGACTTTCATTGCTAATGGAAGGCTTTATGAAAGAAAATGAAAAGTAACATTAAAAAAAAAGCTTAAGTAAATATTAGATCTGACAAAAATTTTCATGTGCTTTTATTTTAAATAAAATCTGTTTTACAAAAAGATGGATGAATCATTTTAGAACCAGGGTTCTTTAAATGATTTAAACATGTGACTCACTTCCAGAACCACCTCTAATCCCATATTTCTTGAAGGGCTTCAAATTCCTAGGTGAATGTACACAAGCATACATTTTTTACAGTGTAGATAACAAGGTTTTAAAAGATTCTTTATAAAAGAGATTATCACATAGGACTGAAATTTGCTGTGAGCAAGTTTCCAATTTGATGGGAACAGGAAAAAGCATTCTCCAAAACAGCTAAGTTAACCACAAGGCAAAATTGTTCTTGAATATTTCTCAAAGCACCAGAGCCCATCATTGTGTGCATGTATTCATATTTCTTTGGTGTTTTTCACTATAACATCTCAATACTAATACAACATCTCCGTCTTTACTAAGAGATGGGTGGCTGTTTCAGAACAATGACCTAAATCTACCTGGATACTCTTTAGGCATATTTTAAATACCCCAGGTGCTTCTAAAATTCTTTTGAGTATTTTGCTTGTATCTTAGATCTGGGACTAAAACATTACTGCCTCACCCCGATCTGAATTCTGTGTAGTGAGTAATACATGAATATTTGTAGTGAAATCTTGTAAATTTAATGAAATGTTACAGTTTAAGGTTTAAACTACAGTTGTTTACACTTAGATGCTTCCTTAACACTTTCTGCTTCTGTTCTCACCTGTGCCTCAGTAATGTAAGTACATTTCTTAACATCAGCTTAGGAGTTTACTGAGTCTCATTTAAAACCTAGAAACATTGATGGGACTACTTTTATTCATTTCAGCTTTCTTGGGATCAGACCTGTAGAATTTAGCCATATAATGATGCTGCTTCTAGAAATCACTGAGCTCATCTGGAACAGTACTCAAATGCAGAATAAGATAATATCTTCATTTGAAATATCCAGTTCCAAAGACACTTTGAATTGAAGTGGAAACAGCTGCATACCCAGAAACATCCAAGTATACTGACTAAATACTAATCAAGTACTGGAAGAATACTGTTTTCAGTGAGAACAACATGAATGCAATTCATTAATATTCATGATTATCACATGCATTATTAGTATAACTAACCCCATTCATATATCCATAGGCATTGGGTTTGGATAGGTGGACTACATATTCTTATGGTGAATGCAAAATCAGCTGGACAGCTGGGTTTGCTGTGTTGTAATCACTGTTAAAAAGCTGGGCCAGAGGCTGGATACCATTTCTCTGAATGTTAAACTGAGGTCAGTTGTTTAACACCTTTATTAATGCCTGTAGGAGGTGACAGAGTCTGCCATCGGCAATGGTGTCAGTTTAGGGGGAAAGGTCAGTAAGAAGGCTGTTAGTACTGCTATTCTAAAGCACCTGACAGGCCAGTGAAATAGACCGACAATAAATTTGTGGTGTACAAGATAAATGACAAGTCCTGCCTCTGGCATGTAGTAGCCTCTTGCCTCAGCTGTGGCTGGTGGTCAGTTGATTCCAGGGCAGCTTTGTAGAAAAGGACTTGGGGCTCTTGGTGGATAACAAGGTGAATGTGACTAAATGGGGCACCCTTGAAGGCTGTCAAATATTGGACATGGTTTTCCAGAAAGGCTGCAGATATCTCTGTCCTTGGAGATGTTCAAACTTGACAGTACAAGGCCCTGAGAAACTCCAGGCTGGTATTACTTTGAGTGGGCCCTAGATCTGATAGTCTGCAGAGCTCCCTTACCATTTGTATTATTTTGTGATTCTAGATTTTAACCACCTGCTTATAAAAACGTGGAATACTATACATTTACACTGATTGCATAAAATATGAGCTCTCTTGCATACTACATCAGCCTGTCTCCATTTTTTATGAGTGAATAGAGGTGTACTTGAGTATTCTTGTGTAGCATCATATCCTGTTCCATTTTCACTTCATAAATTAATACAGCATATTTGTCTTTTTTAAGGCAAGAAATAATTTTGCAAGTCTGACACTGCAACAATGAAAGTACAGCATACTCATAAGCCAGATATTTTCTAGCTAAGAAGATATTTGCTAGCATCTGTTTTACATGATTTAGTGACTTCCTTCTGCATAAACATAGTGCACCATTCGTAGAACATGCTCTTTGCTCAGTATATTTAATAAATAGATTGTCTTCTGTTCATTTGAAAACATAAATTTACTTGTTTTAAAAAAAGACTTTGTATATCTCAAGAAAATATAACCTTCTATGCAATTAAAGGGCACATCCCTGAGTGTACACAGCTACCTGAAACAAGAAAGTTTACAGTACTCCTTTCCACTGCTAATTGACTTTTTCTCCAGTGTACCTCTCCGTGGCGCTCTGCTTACCATGTTTTTCTTAAAACTGCTTTTTAGGATCCCATGAAATTTTATTACTTGCAGATTAAAAGTGTGGTTTGTGCTTTAGTTAACCTGAAGACTCTGAAGAGAAATTAGAGGCTCTACTGTGTTGTAGTTTGGTGGCAGTAAAGTTATTTGCTATGGAGTTACCATGTGTGCTTGTGTTCATGTCACAACATCTGTATAAATATCAAGCCTGTTCTCTGCTGTATGTTGACACTTTTCTGCCTCTGTATGGTATTCCTTCTGTCTGTCACTGTGTTCTAGGTTTCATCTTTCCTGAACTTCCTGTGGTTTCCCTTTACTTTGCCTACTTTCTGTTTTGTTACAGAAAACAACAAATGATCATAAGCTATTATATGATACAATGAATGTGTCTTCATGTTGTATTTGGTTTTGTTGATAGTTTTTGTAGTTTTACCATAACTCATTCTAAATGTTCTTCATGCAATAAAAATATATTTATTTTAAAGGACAGGGAGTCTCAATACCTTCTAGGAAGTGATGATCCTTTAATACCAGTATGTACTGACTCAGCGCAGTTAACACCACCAGCAATTGAATTTCAGACATTATGTGAATTCTCTGAGCTCTCCTACTTTGGATGACAGTTTTTCTTTAGTAAAACTCGATATTAAAAAGTCAAATAAAGTGAACTTTAATTCAGCAGCAGTGGTGCTTTTCCTGGATTCTGAGGAAGTGTAATGTCTCTGCTGAGAAACAAAGTACCAACTGAGATTAAATTCACACAACCATACTGATAACCATCCTTCAACAGCCTTCCTTATCTCAATAAGATTTCAAAGGTGCAACAGCAAGAAAGTAATGGTTCTGGACATCCTAAATAGGATATACTTCACTGTGCAGTTGATAGAACATTAGAGAACATTAGAGTTAGTTTACTTGCAATAGAGTGTTCTGAATTTCTCCCTTTACAGAGTTTTATTTTGTTGCATTCAAATATATCTCATTCACCTGCTCATGGTACATAAGGCAACACAATTTAATTGAGATCATAGCTTTTCCTTCTGAGCATATGTCTAAATTCTGAGGCACATAAATACTCCAAAGACAAAAATAACACATTTGAACATTCAGTTTCTATGGAGACAAATAAAAGTAAAATGTCTAATGGGAGTTCTTATTCATCCTGATGCCTTACAGATTAGAAGCACTTCATTAAGCCTTAGAGACAGATATTATCCATTAATAAATACATAAAATAATAAAAAAGAACCACCAAAATCCCACATCCTGTTTTTCTAATATGCATTTGTGTATTCTAGTTGTGTAATAATTACTAATGGCACCCAGTTCCCGCTTTTCTATTCCCACTCCCCATTACAGCCTTATTGATACATTTGAAATACAGTTTGTGCCTTTTTCCATAGGAAAATCTCTTCGTTGAAACATAAGAAAACTCAGAGCTCAGAACCTTGGGGCTTCTAGCCTTCACCCCAAGTATTTAGAGAATAATAGCTACAGAGTTAACTTCTACAGATGCCTAATGCTAGATGCTAGGTCAAAGTAATGAATGTTACAAGTCTGACCTTTTAAGCCAGGATCAGCTGAAAAAGGCCTGAAAAGCACAATATCATGATTAGAGCTGTGGAAGTACTCGTGAGATTTCTCTCAGGCAGTTGGACACTGATCCCACTTTTTAAAAGTGCATTTTAAGTGGCACTCTATTCAGTCTTAAAGATCATATTTGAAGAGGTGTTGTTCACAATTATCAACAGCTTTAATGCTGTTTTCTGAATCCTGTGCTTCTGCAAACCTTATTAGTTAGCTTAATGTCTCAGTCAGCTCTTCCTTCTCACAAACTGCAGGTAGAATACAACAGGAGATTATCAGTACTAAGGGTTTCTGTAAAGCTTTTTGCTAGAGCACAGGCTTCAGTGATTATGCCTCAGCCAAATTCCACATGATAGCCATGGAAGTTATCATTAGTACAGCACTGGGCTTCGACTCATTTCCTGGCAGGGCGGTATTAGCTCCCTGCTGTATCACATTAAATATGGCTGCAAGATTTCTTGGCCTGCAACTTGCTCACAAATGACCACTTCAGAGCCTGAGCAGAATGACTAAAATTATAGAGCCTTGAATTACAGCACAGAAGCCAGCCCTGGCCACCTGAAGTTGACCTAACTTACTTGATTTTTATACCATTAAGCCTGTTTATCCACCCAAGTATCAGCCAAACGTTTTATGTTAGAAAGGATCATGTATCTGCTCAGCTAAAATTTATTAGGCACAAAGACAGAAAGAGCACAAAACAGCAGCATAAAGCCAGCTTCAATGGACAGAGAAGTTCTGTTGCCTGCTGAACCAGCTAATCCCAGCACAGGGACAGGCGGGGGCAGCATCATAAGTGTTCCCAAGCGGAGGTTAACAGCAGTGAGGTCCCTCCTGCCTGGCCTGGGCAGCTGCAAGGTCTGTGCCTGCTCATACCCTGCTCGCGTGGCTTGGAGCCAACACGAGCTGCTCCCCCCGAGTGTTCTGTCAGTTGTGTTTCCCGTGCTTGCTGTCAACACCGTGTTCATTTCAGCCTCCTGTACTGCCAATGACTGTCCCTACCAACACTTCAGACACTGGATTCTCACTTAGCAAAGCTTGTGTTTTTGCAGTTGAGGGTTTGTTATGTTTCAGACCCACCCAAGGAAGTTCTGTACAGACTGACTCCTGTCTTTATGTGTATAGATACGTACTTACGGTACTGTGTTATGGAGATTTACCACTGAAGTACTAATTCAGTGATTTCTCATCTCCATTTTCTACTGTATCATTAATATTAGTTGTCTGCAACTGCCATTTCACTACATGTTCTCATAATCTTATTCATATATGCATTATTTGTGCTTTTGGCTTTGAATTTTAAGATCTGACTCATGCAATCAGGTTGTCCATTGGTCTGGCAGTTTGCAGGTTCCTCACCAACTAACTGAACTCAAAGGCTGATTTTAAAAGGGAATAAGAATTACTAAAAATACTTTGTGATAATCAGAAAATGAGTAGAGAAATGCACAATACTGACTCCACTAAGGCAGAAGGCAGCCATGACACTGGAGCTGTCAGAAGCCTAGTGCCCAGATGGCACAAGGGTATTAGATGGGCAATGCTCACATAGTTGAAGGGTAGTAACAACATTGCTACTGTATGGGCTGTTATGTGGGACAGTAGAGGAACAAATGTGGGAAAGGGGGATAAAAAGTCAGACAATGAGAAATTAGACTTCAGTATTTTCATTTGCCAAAATAGGAACTAATTTTGTGCATGTTATCATGCTCATCAGTTATCCTGATTAATTAAGACTTGAGACTGCATACTTAATATCTTATCAATTCTTATGAAGACTAGTTGGTGGAAAAATCATTTTACTTATCATTCACTAAAACCACCAAGAGATTTATGTTACTTGGCTAAAATTCTACTAAAATACTTTCATATTTTAGAAGCCTCAACTTGCAGGCTTATTTGGCTCAACAGAAGCAAGACTCAACTGCCTAAATGAATCCTAGCAAACACTGCTGAGTCACATATTGTAAATGTAGAGATAAAGTGCTATTGAGTGAATAGGCTGCTATTCATCTAATCTTAAAACAGACATATTAAATAGGTCAGATGAACCATATCCTGAGAGTACTTACTTCTCTCCATTTACTGCAGTCTGGGGTAACTAGCTTTAACACAGACACCTCCAGTGTAGTACAGTGTATCTTAAAGCCAAGTGGAATGAATGTTACATTAGAAAATCAAATGTAGAATCAGATACTTAATGTACAAACAAATCATGTCAAGGATCCTACAGTGAAATTCTTTAGAAAGAAAACCAAAACAAACCAGGCAAATCTCATTAAACCATCTTTTTTTCAAAACTTCTTGTTCTCTGAGTTTGATACAGTAAAACAGTTAGTCTGAACAGTTATGAAAACATTAGAGACAGACACACTAGTCACTACTGGAAACAGAGATTTTCCCTGCTGTCTCCTTTTCCAAACACACTTTTTCTGTGTGGCTCAAATTTGGCAGCTGATGGCACAAACTTCCACGGTGGTCTGTGGCATACTGCGAAGACATGCTCATAGCCCCTGCCTTCCCCAGTCCGTTGCAACTCCTGTGTCTGAATCTTGTCAATTTTAACCCAGTCCATTTTCCCCCAACTGAACATGCTGGACAGGTGTCTAGGATGATTTAGCAAGACTTAAAATTATCTTCAGAACAAATATGACAACCAATTCTAGATAGTAGTTACTAACAATAATATTCTTCAGTACCTGTGTTGACTATTTCCTACCCTCAACCCTGCCAGAAGGTGACTCATACATGTAGGGACACCAACTTACACAGTGAAGCCTTACATGACAATGCCTAATGAGTCTATGAACCCCAGCACTGATTCACCATCTGACACACTCCACAGCACACCTCTGCAACCTGGTCCACAGATTATCCAGAGCTGCTCAGTGTAGGCTGAGTCTCCCTATGGATGAGTAACTTCAAGCTTGAAGGCCAGGGCACAAAAGGTGGGAAGGCCACTGCCCTCCACTTTCTCACACCCACATGGGTGCAAGTTGTGAAGAGGTTCACATTTAGATCTTCAAACTCAGAAGTGAGAGCATCCAGCATCCACAGCCTTGCCACAGGCTGTACTTCTCCACTGCCTAACATATGGAAATCAGCTTCCACAGCTGACCTGCTTCCTCCAAGGAAGCCCTGTGAAGTCAGCCCCCCAGCTGTGCTCGTACTTACTTCCATGACAAAGTCTGGTATTGAAAACTCAGGCAAATCAGCAGTGCAATTTTTAGGGATTTTGAACTTAGTATCAGGGTTTGAGAACAATAAGAGTTGCCTTAACAAACTAGAAGAAAGTTATACTACAGCTGGTTTGGAGTGTCTGTAGATTCATAAAAATTTTATTTTTCTTACTTTTTAGAAATATTAAAAATATAAAGGCTACCATGAAAAGCAGTTTGAGACATTGATAGCTTATACTTCTGTCTTGTTCTAACTTGCCCAAAAACCTTATCTAGCATGCTTTGCATATCCAGCTCTGATGGGAAAATAGGTTAGACTTCAGCTATGTAACTATAAAAAAAATCTCAAATATCCCAAACACCTCTACTTTAAGAAAAAATAATTTTTGGTCTTTTGCAAATTGACTAAGATTTTGCTATCCACTCAAGAAAGCTTCTGTTCACAAAATGTGCTTTTTTCTCAATTAATAAAAGAGATGGCTTCAAAGTCATAAAAAAACTTGAAATATTCACATCTTCATGTCCCTAATTCTTATTGCAGACATGTTCTTTTGCATACCATACATGCTGGAGAGGTTTGCAAAAGTTCATGCAAACTGTGTGCAATATTTTAAAGACTAAGCACTATATGACAGAGGAAGAAGTCAAGAAAGCAGACAAGCTATGATCTTTAGGAGCAAATAAGAACACACTATATAACTTTTTAGAGTTTATGAGGAGTGATTAGTGTAACATCTATTCAAAGCATGATGTTCACTAATATCATTACAATGTGTGACAATCAACAAACAGAGATATAATTCACCTTGGCAGCAGTTAGTGCATCGAGCAAATCCTGACCTGGGAGTCCTGCCACTTTCTTAATTGGAACAGTAAATGCATTTTTTTGAGAGAGTGAAATGTATTCCTTGTCTTAAATTATACCAATGGATAACAGAAAAATCAGACAGCAGAAAGTCCGCAGTGGAAAATAAATGCAGTTAAAGACAAGTTCCTGGTGACAGAACTTACTTAATTGAAAAGCATCAGATCATGCAAGGGAAGTTGTTTATGAGATCAGACAGGAAGAGCTGTAAAGCTTTTATTTTAAAAAGACATCAGAGTATTCTAAACTAGAACTTTAACATATCTCCAGAAAGCTCTATAGATATTAGAGAGTGAGGATGAATAGGGTCATCCTCCTGGTGCATGGGGAGGGAAATGGCAGAGCACTGCGAAGTGTCACAGCTCAATTAAATTCAAAGGCATTACAATAATACAAACCAGAGAGGAACTGCTCCCTACTTCTGTGCAGGCTGTAACAGCAAAAACTCAGCTACCTGATGGATACAGAAGGAAAAAGTAAAATAGTCAGAATGAGGTAATGCTGCTGTAGGAGAGCAAACAGTTGCTCAGGATTATATTTGTATGAGCTCTATTAAAATGTTATGCTGACTTTGGAAGAAGGAGAGTTCATTTTAACATTTTTTGTTAATTTCTGTATTTGTTAATATCAGCACAACTTAGCTGGTATGGGGCTATGTTTTGGATTTGTGCTGAAAACCGTGCTGATAATACAAGGATATTTTCACTGTTGCTGCACAGAGTCAAGGCGTTTTCTGCTCCTCCCCTCCCCGGTTCACCAGCAAGGATGCTGGAGTTGCACAAGGAGTTGGGAGGGAACAACAGCTGGGACAACTGACCCCAACTGACCCAAAGGATATCCCACAACACATGGTGCCATGCATAGCATATGTATGTATGGCCAGACTTCGCAAAAGAAAAAACTTGGGAAGGGCTTTCCCCATGTGGGTGTGCCCTTTGAGCCTGCGCAGTGGATTTTTTAGGTGAGGCACAGCATGGACAGAACTGGCCCCACAGTTTAAGTCCTAAGGGTCCATCTGCCACAGCTGAAAGAGAGCTTGGACAGTGACACTGAAGTCCTTGTGATTGTCACAGCACCCGGTACTAACCGGGGCTGACCCTGCTTGGCATCTGAGATCTGCCCGGATCGGACGGCAGGAAGGCATTTAACTGCCAGGGGCAATGGTCCCTACTGAGGCTCGAACTCAGGACCTTGGGATTCAGAGTCCAGAGTGCTCTCCTTTACACCACGGGACTGACCTCTGCATAGCATATAAAGCTGGGGAAAAAGGAGGAGTGTCGGTGACATTCGACGTGATGTCTTTTATCTTAATTACTGTTATCTTGCTTTCTTGGGGACAGCTGAATGATGTGGTGAATGAATTCTTTGCTTTGCTTTCTGTTGCAGCTTTTGCCTTACATATTAAACTATCTTAATCTCAACCCATGAGTTTTCTCATTTTTATGCTTTTTGATTCCCTCCCCTCAGAGGGGAGTGAGCAAGGGGCTGCACGGGCTGTGCTGCCTGGTTAGGGTTAAACCAGGACACATCTAAATAAAATGGGCCTGGGCCACCACAGTGGCCTTGAGGAAGGCTGACACTACACAGCTCTGGCTTGTAACACTGAAATCCTTCATCCCCTCTTCCACTTCCACAAATAAGATGCTTGCATCAAAACTGTCCTTTGGAAAGGATGTATGGCCAACCTTAGTTCTTGAAACATACCCAGGTACATGCTCCAGGAGTGTGCTGGCACTTAACTATGTGGATGGCCACATATGAGTGAGGGGACTGAGACGCAAGCCCACTTCATTTTACTGTAGCAGTTGCAGTCACAGGCACTGGACACTGTGATTCACTGAACTGCTAGAGCTGGGATTCAGAACAGATGTGTACAAAATGGAGGACCTGGTCCTACAATAGGAGAAATTGGATAATTACAGACATGGGGAAAAGGTTTTATCAAAGAAAAGCAATAGGAGAACATTTTTCATTACTATATATCTTTCCCTCTGGTACTGTAACAAAGATCCTAGCAATGACCTATAAAAGCTTGATGGGCACACTGTGCAAGTCTTTGTTCGTGGATGCCTTACTAGCCCAAGGAAGGCACTTGCTCTGTGATTTCTTTACGATGAAGACTACAGCACCTTTATTTTAATAAAAAATTGCTTTCTTCTCATAACATTTATCTACTTTACTTTGATCACATGTTTAGCATAAATATAGTGTTCCAGGGATAATATCTTTTGCTTGGCTTGCTTCTGGTCTCTTGTAGATAGATCTGGTCTGTAGATAGTTTCTGGTCTCTGTTTATTTAGCAAATACATAATTTGATAAAATAATGGGGAAAATCTTGCATGGTGTGGAAAGTGTTATGAGAACTCAAGTAATTATCTGGAGGAATAAAACAAATTTTGTGCTGGATTCAGTGAGAATGTCTTATAAGATGCACCAGGAAATCAGGTTTGGAATAAAACTTATGAGGGCCTGGGCTATGCTTTTGAAGCCTATTCTAAAATTGATTTTTTTGGGCTACATCTCGACTTAAAAGATTATATAAAGGTGGTACTAAGAGAAGGCAGGTAGAATCTTAATCACAACATGCAGAATAAACAATGTTTGCTTTGAATTATTTTCATTTTCCTTTAACTATGTATATGTAAACCATTGGCAATGAGAACATAATTCAGATTTAAAGTTTGACATCTTCCTGATTATGTTGCAATTCAAAAATTGCTCAGTTAATGATGATGAAAGATATTTCTATGAAATGGTGTATTATTTCAGAATTTGTTCTTGGGGATTACTGCCCAATATTGTTATTAAAGCAAAGCAAAAATTTGATGGTAGATGAAGTATAAACTTTTCCCTCTTAGAGTAAGATACCATAAGTATTGTAGCTCAAGCACTTACATAAAAATTTGTGAGCTACCATTTCCATAGCAACAGCAACATAATTTAGCTAAGATAGCTGCTTTCCATTCTAGGCACTTCATTTTCCCTGCAATTCACAAAATAAAAAAGTATGTCTTCTAAGACTCTAACATGGGAAAGAGACAAAACACTGGAAATGCTGAGGAAGGCATAGCTTTTATTTCAGATGCAGGACAACAAAATGCTTCTTTCTCTTCTCACCTGATTTCATTGGATTCTCTACCATCCTCAGCCCATGATGTACTAATTTAGTTCTCCTTACAGTGCAGGAGATCCAGAGAAAGACACTTGAAGCTGTCCTGACTCTCTGCTAGTCTAATTCTTTCTGGAATGTGCAGAAGCAGCTTTGTCATTGGCATACTCTCTCTCTTTCCTCCCCTCAGTTACCAGAATAAGATTCACTTCAATGCAGAGAGTCAGCATAACATATCTGGGACACCTGTTCAATCTCATATTGAGCCTACACAGTTACTAATTTAACAGACTGCTGACACACTCCCAAAGTTGTAAGTCTTTTGCTTCGCCAGTGGTTCTGTGAATCTTTTTATTAATATGAATCCCTTTAAAGTACTTTTTAAAAACATTAGACTCCATAGTTTTAAATTAAAAAAATAAAAACAACAAACAACCAAACAACAACAAAAAGTCTGAAAAAGTTTTAAAATAGTAACTTACAGAGACACCAGAACCAATATTCTCACTAAAGGTTCTCAGAAATTTCACACTTGAGTAGCTGTGGTCTAAATGGAAAGATCCAGGGGAGAACCATCAATTTCTATCTACTGGAAGTATAGGATTGCAGCCTGCAATCTTTAACCTGCAAAGAATAATGTCTTATACTATTTTCTCAGTGAGGCTGGATGAATTCCTTCTGAAGGAGAGATCTGATTGATGTCAGCAAATGAATCACCACCTGCCCATGGGAAATTGATGCTTTTGAGAGCAAGCTGTAATGACCACTGCATTTGATAGACTCCGTAATGAAGTGATAGCTGTCTCTGAAGCTGTCCTGGACTGAGCCCCTGACAGGGACTCTAAGGCACTCACCTCTTCACAGATTTTCCTTACTATACAAATACACAAAAGCCAAAAACACTAAGATTCTAACTTCATCACTGAGAATTAATTATGCATGATATTAGGATGCAGATAATTTATCTGACTTTTAAGTTATTTTCTCATTTTGGGAAGTTAAACAGTGCACCAAAGACAGGAACTAACATAGGCAGCTGGAAAAGCAGCTGTGATGTTGGGATACAATCATTTCGCTGTTGGTAGGTAACTGAAAATTTCACAGGAGCAATTCAGGGATCACGTGTAAGATGTAATACATGCCACTTATGAACTCCACCTAAAATAGATATATAAAACCTAAACATGGCAGCTAGCTTCTTTTTTTTTTCCAGCTACAATGCAATACATGCCTTTTTACAAAGATCCTGTGACACAGAGGAATAATCCTCTTCTTCTTCTACATCCATTCAAACAAATACACAGAACCTGACTATTATTTCATTAAGATAAACTAAGTATGTATGATCTAGGACTTTGATGATAGCTTAAGTGTTCAGCTGATATAGAAACAAAAAAGCATTACACCTACCCCAGTAATTATTACAAGAGTATTTTTATTCTGAGGTTAAATATATGCAATAAATGAGCATTAGGTTACGGTGCTGAAATAGTACATGAGCCTTTAGTATCCTATAGGACAAATTGTACAGCTCGCCTTACAAACTTCACAGCAATGACCAGTTGTTGAGAGTGCCTGCTGAACTAGCAATAATACTGACTATCCTGTTTCTGAAGAAATTGATTGAGTGTTAACCACCAGGACTATAGAAAGTCATTTCCCTTCATATTAACTAACAGTGCCTAGTCTTGCATTAAAACCAAACACACATACACAAGTCGCTGATCTTACACCACCACAGCCAAAAATTATGGTTATAGGAATCACAACCACATTTAGTCAGAGGTAGAGACAACTGTGGAAAACACCAGCTACTATCATCTGTGACCATCATGATCACTTCTTTGCCCGATATCTGAATCAGGAAACAGTTCCAGAACTATGTAAAAAATAAAATTTAAATTTATCAACATGTTTATTTTAAAATAGCAAAGTCTGCTTATGGTATTTTAGCTGTGAAAGTGTAACTTAATATTTTCATAAGAATATGTTTATATAGCAGTATGATTTATTCTTGATAAAAATCAGCAAGAAATATCTGACTTGTCTATGCAATACGTTAAATCTTTGTGAAGAATTTTTTGCTTTATAGAGAATTATCTAAACATCTATTCATGTAGGGATAGTTTTTGTAATTCACAGTTGAGACTGTTCATTTCAAGAGAAGTAAAAATATTAAGGGCTAAAATAAAAATGAATTTCAAAACCAGAATTATATATTTTTAAAAAATAAGAGATATTATCGCAGTCTTAACATAGAATAAGAATAGTTGAATGACAGTTTAGAAAAATTGCTGCCTTAATAGAACACAGGATAATTTCACAAACTCAATATCATAAATACTGTAGCCATTGCTGCTCTCAAATAATTATGTTTCAGATATTTCTAAAAAGAAATGTTTAATTAAAGAAGACTCAAGCCATGACTTCATGCATTTGCAAATCAGTAGCTCTACAGTATCTAGTAAAGTCCAAATGTTTTAATTTATTTATTTTCATGACTTTCAATTCTGTTCGGTCAGAATGAATGAGCTATATAATTACTCTAATTCGTCCTATACCCCTAACATGAAGTAACCCAGAGCATTTAAAAATAATAATTCATAAATAGCAAACCCCAATTAATTAAAAGCACAACTAAAAGTTAATAATTAAGCAAGATCAAGAATTGTGCAGAATTCATTGTGACTTTGTATAACTTGTTATATAAATGAATAAGAAATTACTACTAGTACCTGCTGTACCTCTATACCAACAGCTCTTTATACAGTTCTTGCTGAACAACTATAAATCATAGCAAAGAACCAAAGAAATGAGACCAAGTAATCCTAAAGAGTTAAATAAACTCATGTGGCAAAGCATCAGCATCATATGCCTCTGTGAGACTCCTAATTTCAAAGAAGGAGTATATAGATCCTTCACTTCTGAAATTACCTCATTTTCAAGAAAAGTTCACATCCTTTTCATTTTTCCTTTTTGCATATAGTTAAGTAGAAAATAAACTGGTGAAATTGAGGAAACATGAATGGAATGAAATTCACACAACTGTCAAGTTCCTGCACGGTTAGTAACTTTCATCTGATTTCCCATCTCCGTAACTCTGGGACTGAGTCTGCGCTCTGGAGCAAGGACAGAACACCATGCTGTGCACACCCCTGCTCAGCTCTCCCAGAACACATGGTGTCTGTATCCCCATCCCAGGAAAGGTTTGCTCAGTCATGTGCAAGACAGCTTATTTTCAGTTTATGATTCTGTCCATTCAGTTTTACAGACGCTCAAAGGAACCTCAGCTGTGAGTGTCCTTTTTAGTTTTGTTTTGTTTTCTAGATCATCATACTCCAATCCCTTATGGTTTGATGGCTTTCATTTTATGTTTTAGGGTTTGGGTTTTGTTTGGTTTTGTTTGTTTGTTTGTCTATTTTTTTAATCAAGCTTGTATTCAGCCTAAGCTGAAAGATCTTGCTCTTTTTGAACATCAAAATTAATGTTACTAAAGTTCAGTATAAAGGTTAGAACCTTCCTCCCCTCTACATTTAGCCAGACTCAGTTCACTGGGCTAGCAATTTCCCTGGATAAAATGAAGATGATAGCTAGCCAAAGACATCTGTAAAGTAATATTTTCTCCGATTTTGTTCTTTAAAACAGTCAGCTCTAATCAAATAATATTGAACTTTGATATTCTGTTGTTGATACTCTTGTACTAAATTCCATTCAGTGTTATTTGTTCTAAGCCACCTATTCTTCCTTAATATTCTACCCAATCTTACACATGTTTTGCACAAAGGCAGAGAAAAAGGATAAAGATGAGACTTTCTGTGCTTCTGACTCAGTGTTACAGTAACTCAATAACATGGCTAAGCAGACACTTGCAGATAAAAGTTTTATTTCAATCACAACACTCCAATACTGGTGTAATGAATGAAGTGCCCATTTAAGTTTTTGCCCTAGCTGATCTGTGAAAAGGAAAGTGCAAGTTCAGTAGGCTATTAACTAACCCATGAGATGATGCTCATTATACAAAGTGATATTTCTTCTGAAAAATGAGCAGGTCATGAACCAAACACCTTATGGCATACTTATCAGATACACCGAGGAATTAGAATGGGTACTTTGTGTTCACATTTGATTAGCATTTGAGACCCTCTTTCTCTAAACACTTCCCACAGGACTGCACGTGCCAAATTCCTACCGTAGCTTGAGCTATTATACAAAGACCCAAGAATGCTCTATCTTAGGTTCATTGACAGTGCTGAAGACAACAGTCTTTTCCCAGGACTATTAAATGACTTTCAGAAATAAAAAAAAAACAAACAGCCAAACAACATTCTGAACTTGAAGTCGTTGCCCACAATGAACTGTTTGAATAAATAACCAGCCACAGCTTTGTGCCTGAGGTATTTCATAAAACCTCAAGCCTATTTAGATGAATTGCAACAGAACAGCATTCATCATTAACAAAATGGAAAACAAAGTCTGTGGATTTTATTGAAGAGTTTGGGTTCCTTGAGGTTGTAATAAGGAAAGGTGAAAACACTGCACTCTAAAGCACAATTAAAAAAATTCAAGAGAGGCAGAATGTGCATTTGGATTACCTGCTGTAGATTCCTAACTCAAGTGGCACCTAATTAATATGTATGTGTGATTCAGAACAGGAATTCACAGGTGTGCTTCACAGCCTCTGGAAATCAAAGCAAACTGCTATTAACTACCTTCATCATGGAGCTCCTCTGTGTTAAAGGTAAATTCTTAATCTTCTAAATGAGTTAATAAAAGATATTAGGTATAGGGATGGAATTTGAAGGATGCATCTGAATGAGGCTTTGAAGTCCCAATCCTTTATTTAATCCCTTTCCTTAGAGACACATCCTGGCTAATCCTCCTTCCTCTTTGGAATAATGGTCACCCAAAACTCGATGCCTACCCTGGTATAACCAGACTGGAAACAGCTAGATTTCATGTGCTGCCATAAAAGCACTCCCTTCCACCTCAAATATGATGTTAGCCACATTAAACTAGGGAAAAAATGTTCATTCCTATTCTATTAGTTATATTTTGGGATCACCGCTTGGTTTGTTTGACATGCACAACCATTGTAACCTGAACTGGAGCTAAATCATTAAGAAGGGAGAATAAAAAATATGTTAAGTACAAATAATAAAGTACTTTACTTCTATATACAGCATTTACAAAATTCTACATGAATATATTTTCATAGTTTTGGAAAAAAAGGGAGAGGGTTCCTAGGACAGCTGTCAGAAAACCAGTCTTACAGTGTGAGCCTTAAAAAGTACAACATATCAAATTTACCTGAACAAAAGTTGAAAGGTACCTTGACTACTGTATATAAATTTTTAGTAGTCATAGTGATGATAAAAGTGATAGTCTGTGGAAGAGGCCAAGTTTGCAGATCAGGCCAAGTGGCATAGCCAGAAGAGAGACACAAGCTTCTGCGCACACAGGCCTTTCAATAGGTCACTGAAAGCCGTTTTTCATAGACACTTGTTCAGAAAACATACATGAAAATGGGAGACTTTTCAGTCTTGCTGACAAAGGCATAGCAAAAGGAAGACTGGCAGCTGAAACTAGACAAATTAGAACCTTCCACAACATTTCAATTTCCTAGCACTAAGGGTAATTAAATATTGGAATGGCTTACCAGGGGAGCTGGAGGACTCGCCATTGCTTGGAGCTTTAGGACGAGATTAGATATCATTGTAAAAGTGATGCTTTAATCCAGCTTCTGGAAGTTCTCAACATGCCCATAACACTTGCAGCTCTGCATTAAGACAATGACTATAATCAAATCTCATACTTTAGGGTTTCAGCTGATCAACTGCAAGGGTTGTAAAGAGTTTCTTTTTCCTGTCACATAAAAACCAGACAGATGCTTTAGTGGGGTTTATGTTCTGATCTGTCTCTAGTAGCAAAGATTGTCCATATTTATAGAAAACACAGGGGCAGCTGATGCAGTGGCCAGTGGTTATAGGGAAAGTACTTAGCGTGAAATCACAAAGCAGTCATGTCCAAATGGGAGCTCACATGAATTTGAAGTAATCTAGATGGATGCAAACCCCCTCTGCCCTGGAACCTGTGTGGTTAGGTCAGTGCAGAACAAGGTTGATCCATCTGCCCTGCTAAGGGTCTGGCAGTAGCACCCACTCAGCACTTCACTGACGTAGCCACAGAGCACTGGCCAAGGGTCAAATGAAAAACTATTGGATCAACATACCCTTGGAGGTCTTATTAATGAATCTTGCTGGATTAGCTCAAAGGGTGTGCTTTTCCCAAGGTGAGATAAATAGAAATCTCAAATGAGTTTGTTTTGTGTTTCCTCAGTGATGCAAATCACCTGTTAACACACTAAGAATCAGCTGGACATATCTCATCTAATCAACTAATTGTTAATGAAGATTCATGAGTAGCACCTTGGTCTTTTCTGTCTCCTGAAAGTTAACATACTTTAGCCTCACTAGAGTAATCATATTAGCACACAGGTATCAGGATGAATTTAGTGTTCTGCATTTTCCAGCATAGCTAGATACATAAGCATCCCTTTTGGTGTTTAGTTTAGCTACATCTCTAACTATACAATCTGCACTATTCTAACAGAATACTATAATGACTTCATTACTAAATGTAAGTGAAGTTGAAGGCAAGACAGAATATTCTGGTGCTGTTACACTTTTATGTGAAAAGAGTATGCCTAAACTCTGTCAAATAAAGGGTAAAATAAGAAATGGTTCTTCTAGTGATTTCTGTGAGCTGCACAATAACATGTTCATACTGTGAGTCTCCAAATAAATAGCTATTTAAGTGTAGTCCAAATTTCCAGGCTTTATGCTTATTGGCTACCTGTACTATTGTCCTTCATTGCTTCGACAGTTAGATTCAAAGATATTTCTGTCTTTGCTAACTAACAGGCCATTTGATGGATTTTTGCACAGTTATACCTAGAATGTAATGCAGTAGACCTGTCCTGCAACTCAGGGTATTTTCCATGCAGAAAAAGGATGATTTCTCTTTGCCATAATTCTGAAACATACATATTACTATAAGGCTCTGCTGTTAGTATTGATCATTATCATTATGTTAAGATTGTCATATTTCAAAGTAAGAATGGAGCACACTGTGACAGCACCATCTAGTAACACAAAATATTCATGCAAAACCAAAAGCAGACTCAACCTTTAAAAAGAAGAGAAAAAAAAAGATGCACTGATACTGATTGTTTCAATGTCTATTTTGGTGACACATGCATATATTTGACATCAGTTATGAAGATCATATTTACAAGATGGTACTATTAATCAGTAAATTATTCCATGAGTATCTTTACTCAAACCATACCAAAGTACTCAAAATAAGAGTCTCCTCATTTGGGATGAAAATGGCAAAATATGAACTTATGGTCTCCTGACTTCTCAAATAGACGTCACTTGGTGTGCTGCTGTATTTGAGTACAAACAACTCTGACAGACTCTGTACCCAGATCTGCTCCACACTGCACACAAATGTCATTCTAATGAACTTCTAAACTTTTGGTCATTTGCTCGATTGCAATTCTTACAGCATACTTAGTGTCTACAGTGCAGGAATGCTTGGAAAACCTCAAATAAATCTACCATCCCATAATTTTTAAAGAATACTCTTTAAATAAAAACTGAAAGAGGAATATTATATTATTCAATAGACACATTAAAAGCCAATGACAAATAGTAAAATTTTTCTAATGATAAATATCATCACAAATTTAGACTAAATCTCTCTGGGATACAAAATATATGCCTTAGTTTGTCCAACCTTTCAACTGAAAGATTATTCAAGAAAATTTTGAGTAGAGAAAGGTATTTGCAGCAGACATTTACCTTATTTCACAGTGCTCATTCATATTCCTTCTGTGCCAAAATCTCTACCCAAGCAACACAGAAGTTCACATGATCACTTGGCACCAAATTCTCTTACATTTCTGCTAAAAAAATCCCAACTCAAAATGCGTGAATTGTAAAGTAATTCTAGTAACAAAATTATAAAACTTTTGAGTGTACTGTTTTAAAAATTAAGTTTCACACAGAATAAAAGAATGTATGTGTACAGTAGAATCCAAAGAATTAGCATAATTGTGCTCTCATTCTTTCTCAATTCTCTACTGAAAATTGTGTTCTCACTATTAAACACCTGTTTCCTATACATTTCTAGTAATAAAATTGGAAACTTGCTATTATATTTTTTGAATCCTTTCTTTCCTTAAACACTGGCAGGTGGGATTTTTTTCCTTTCTTACAGAATCATATGCAAGTTTGAATAACTTAAAATATTTTCATTAGGATTTGTAAGTTTCGAATAATGCATCTCCCCTCCTTGACTTGTTTAACATTAAAGATAACATTTAAAGAAACTTTTCAGTTCTATTCTTTAAACAAGTTCATGTAAGAGCTACCTTTTCTTCATTTATGTGAAATCTGAAAAAACCTTAATAGTACAATTTTCACATGTAACAAACTGTTGTCAGAAGCACACCAAATAAATTGGTCACCCCCTCCCCCCAAGAAAACTCAATATACTCAGTATAAAACAAACAAATAATATAATCTAATCTAACTTTCCACTTTACCTGGAAATGCATGCCCTGTTAGAGAATCCAAATCTGCAATTAAAACAGTGAAAAGATAATCTTTAACACTACTTTGATATTAAAAAGCACAAAAAGTCAAAAGCAAATCTTGCACCAAATATCACATTATCATCAACATCAAATTTTAATCATATATATATATATTAAAACAAAAAAAATAAACACTTAGCATTACATTAGGAAGGTTTTCCTCTCCATAGTTCTGTAAAAATATAAAGTAAGATCTAAAGACGAAAGCTTTGAACACTTTGAGAAGCTAATTTATTTTACTGTTTAAGACAGACAAACGACAATTAAATAGGAATTTTACAATACTTTTAAAATGAACCTCTGATTTCAGAAACTCATATCTTCAGTATATTTATCCTGCCCTTGTACACAAGAATAATAATTAGAAATGTGCAGTGTGCTTTTCTGATTATACAATTTTAAAACAAAGATTTTCTTTTTTGATCATAACAAATAACAGACCCCATTTTTTCTATTCCAGTGTTCATTCTTTCTTTTTTTCTTTTTTTCTTTTTTTTTTTAACTTTATCTTGTTTAAAAAAAAAAAAAGAGAGCAAGCTGGAAGTATTTCTGCTGACACTGCAAAGCATGAATGAGGCCTTGCCTGGTTGACTCCCTCCTGCAGAGAGAGCGGGAAGGTGCGACAGTGACACTGGCAGCATCAGAATGATCCCTCTCCAATGTGCACTGGGGTCAGAATTCAGAATTTCGTCTTCAAAGTCCATTGCCTTTTGGAAATTCCATGTTCTTAACAGAGACAAATTTAGCAACTTTGAGGAGTTACACTCAGAGATTCACTTGTAAATCTATAACCAGAAGAGTACTTGACTCATGAAGTACAGTCACAATACCAGCTGGGATTGCTATTGCATTACCAAGGTATAAGGCTAATTGTCAGACATACATGGACAAAAAACCTGCCTTCTTAGATAGTGTTCTGTTATGCAAGACAGTGATGTGAGCACATTTGAAAAACATGCCCTGTTGCTAGAAGCAATCCACCAGTTCCCAATTAACTCATCAAGTTAGTGTTTGAGACCTTCAGATTGTCCTTCCTCCCATATCTGACAAGTGGGATGGCAGAGATACTGTAGCTACACTTTTTTGGAAAAGCACAACAGGCAGATTGTGGCTGATCAATCTACCCTAATATGTGTATATGCATGAGCTTTCTTGGCATTTAATGGAATTGAATGTATTTATTAGCAATGCTTGGAAAAAGCCCTCTTAGTACTGTTTTTAAATCACTTCATCTTCCTGATTGTAACAGTCAACAGATACAAGAATTTAGGTCGATGGTTTAGGCTACAGAAATCCTGAACTTCTTGTAACACAGTAACTGATTTGAAAACTTATTGGGAAAGTATTTACCAATGAAATCCTGGAACTGCAGTAGGAACTTCTACTGAAGGGTAGGAGGAAAGTGTGCTTGGCTTTAATAATTTATAACTGTTTAAGTGAGATAAATTTCCTGAGGACTGAGATCATGCTTAGTTTTGTAAGTGCCCATGGGAAAAAAAAAAAAAAAAACAGCCCAAAATGTGATAAATGCACTAGAGAGAACTGCTTTCTGAAATCCAGGTTGCTGAACACAATGCATTACCTAACAATTCCAGTATGTGGGAACTCAAGTTTTGTCATGCCAAACTTTATCATAATCTACAGCAGAAGAAAAAACAACAAACATCCTTGGCATTTTTATGTTTGGGAGCATGAGAGACAGAAGAATGTTGTTGACCCCTAGGAGCACATAAAAACCACACCAAAACCAGATTATGCATAAATGGAGTATCTAGCTAGGCAGTGACAGCCCCCTGAAAGCACAGAGACTGGATGCAGCCAACATGCAAATCAGAATCAACGTAATAAAACATCTAATACTCAAACAGCACAAAATGCTGTCACTTTGCACATCCTGTGGCACATTTTGCCACAGTAATAAAATGTTTGAAAACATCTATGTCATTTTAGTAATGAAATTATCCTGATGTAAAATCTTAAGATCCAAGAAAAAGAACAAGAGCGGAAAAAAATCTCATCTTTCTGTAGCAGTGAAAAAATATCTACTCAGACACTGGAATTAAAAAAACCCACAACAACCAAAACCAACCAAATTAGAAGACTGGGACTTGTATCTGAAAAGTTCATGTACCTATTGTAGCTTGCAGCGGAAATCACTACTAAAAATGCTATTCTGAAAGCAATGCAGGTAAGTTAATGCAAATTAATTAGGCTCTAGTCCCAGCATAAAAAGCTTCTGTGCAATACTTTGTGTTAAGCTGATGAAATAAATATGGATGTTCTTATTTTCTTAAAAGTCAACCTCTACTAACTGAAAACAAGGTACTTTGTCACCCAAGCACATGTATCCTGTGTGAACCGTTAAATAAAATCAGAACTACTTTGCTAGCTGAAATCAGAAGAGTTTATGGTATATTGAACCCACAAATCATGATCCACATGCCCCAATTCCATCATTACATTTCACAAAGAATGATATGAGCTGACACCACATAGGCAGGCAATGTAAAGTTTCCCATATAAAGATAAATACAGTGTGCAACATTTCCCTGATAGACTTCAATACATGCAAGTACGGCAGTTATAATGGAATGGAACCTTTGCTGTGACTGAAACAACTGAAGTATTCAGTCTCTGCCATAAGATTTCTTCTACTCTTCTGCAGACTCCAAGGGCAGTAGAAAAATCATAATTTCCTGTTATTGTTAAGAAGATTTCTCAGTTTCTTTGACTGATTTTCAATTAAGTAAACCTGAATATGTGGAATCCAATTTTCCTCTATTCCATTTATTTAGTGGATTGTTCTGATTTGTTACTATTCACTTTTGTTTTCATACATAAGACTTTCTAAGCAAAGACCAGGAATCTGAAATGAAAGTGGAGTACAGAAAAGTGACACATTTTCATCCCTTGTTAAGGCAAAGTAGCTAGTATGTCCTCAGTAGCAGTTAGCAATGAATCACATTCATGCAATCCAGACCTGATTCATACTAGAATTCATTGATTTAAGTAATAAAACCAGGGATTTGATGATAAAGTTGACTTTGGGTTAAAACAGATAGAAGGATTTTTTTAAAAAGGAAAAGAGTATGTAATTCTCAGCAGGCAGTACCTTTCTTTGGTACACCATAGTCATTTCATTAGTTCAGTCCAAAACAGACGTTGGAGATTTTCATGCCAATAAGCTAATTATTTTTTTCCTAGAGTTGATTAACAAAGATATAGTTCTTTCTATATCTTGCCTCCAAGGCCCTGTTCCACCTATTTCAAAAACTGTTCACAGCACAATCCAGTGGTCAAACATTGCTTCCACTTTCATGGTGTTCCTCATGCTGCACTTACAATAAAATATCAAAGCACTGTATAGCTTCCACTGACATGTGCTGCCAAAATACTAATGCCAAATGAATGGAAGGGATGATTTTTACAGTGCACAGTAAAACATATTTAATGTGCAGAGCACATTTAAGTCATTTAACATTAAAGGCTCTCCATGGCATTGGCAGTGAGATGATGAAATAGCAAACCACCTCTTGGAGCTTATACCTGCTTAGAAAGGTTATGAGAAGCTAAATAAATGCTAAATCATGCTCTTTTGAAAATACAAGATTTTGCCCTGCTTCAAAGTGTCTTAATAGATATTGACAGCAGGAAATTAGTGTCTCTGCTTTGCTAAACTTCCACAGTTAGTTTTAGTTCACTGTAAGCCCATAAATTGGCAGCAGAACTCAGGAGCACAATTCCTGGACCATGGATTATACAAAGCCCAAGTCTTCTTTAAACAAAAGCAATGGAGTAAAGTCCAGCTGCTCATAATATTTGAAATACAAAGGGAGAAAAATAAAAAGACTGGTTGCAAAGAAGAGACTGAAGAGTGACATATAGTTGCAGTGCCTGAAGATGAAAGTTGACTTGCATTAACCAGAAGTAACAACTGTAGTTTTGACAATCAGGTCAGTGAAAAATCTTGTCATGTAACTTAGAACTGGATTTGGATTTGGCTGCACAAAGATTTGGGGGTTAATTTAGTACTACCCAAACCAAACCCCAAAAAGTTAAATGCCATCTGGATGCCCAACCCCATCGGATCTCAGAAGCTAAGCAGGGTCAGCCCCAGTTAGCACTTGGATGGGAGAACTCCTGGGAATATTGGGGGCTGTAGGTTCTAGTCCTGAGCAGTTCACTGTCACTGTCCAAGCTTGCTCAGCCATGAAAGATGAATCTTAGGAGTTAAAGGGTGGGTCCGGTTCTGTGCACGCTGTGCCTCACCTAAAAAATCCACTGCACAGGCGTAAAGGACACACCCATGTGGGTAGAGCCCTTCCCAAATCTGCGTACACAAAGTCTAGCCATGATGATAACCCAAACCTAAAGCCAGAGGCTAAACTAGAAGTAGGTGATCAGTTATTTGCATTAGACTCTAGAGAGGGAGCGTGTCCTTCAGCTTTGGAAATGATGTGCATTATTCACTAAAAAGCTGGTTTTGCAGTAGAAGCAACTATTGCACAGTCCTTTTACTTCAACTTGGGTCTGCACCACTTGTCATTTTCTGTCACTATGCCCCTAACCTACAGCAACGAAACTGTTTTCAGGCACTCTATTATTTTCATTGATATATTATTGCATTCATTTGCCACCAACCCTTTAAACAGCATAATTATCATTTTAATGGAAATGTTAACTTTTTCTGTGAGAACTTCCCCAGTGAGAAGAAAAACAAACTTAGCACAAAGGTTGTACTAAGGAATTCATAATAGTGCAGTCACCATCTTACAAACTGACAGATCTCTTGTGCTGGTGTTTGGAATTAATTTTTACTCTTGGAAATAATTCAAAGAAAAAAATCGAGCTGAAAAGTTAGTTATGAAGACTAAACAATATGACATTCCAAAACCTATTTTTTGCTCTGATTCAACTTTATAGCATCAATTTATTGATAAAAAATTGCATCATATTGAGACAGTAGATCACACTGATGCTGTTAGCCAGGGATTCATTTCACCAGCTTTCCTTTCTGTGATAGCACTAAGAATTCGACTCAAACTTACTTTCTTCAGTAGAGGTGTTTCCATGTGAGCTATGTGTCTAAGCTTCCATTAGCTCTGATGAAGAAGTAGTTGAAATTGAGTCAATTAATTACATTGAAAAGTAGAAATTAAACTTGGTCAGATGAATAGTTAGAACAGCTCTTTCCACTGACAAGATCTCTGATAATTATAGTGTGAGCTTAGGTAGCTACATACCCACATAATCTATAATGTAGGTAGTTAGAACTGAATCTCACCACAAGAATCTTTAAAAAAAAATCTACAAATATGGATGTGGATCTGAGACATCCACAAGAATAAAATGACAATGATTTAGACATGGATTTAGACTGTTTTCAAATTGGTAAATTTGATGGCCTCCTATCTCTAAAATAGCTAGTTAAAGTCCTAGACAAAAATAAACTTAGCCCTGTCAGCCTCTAGTGCAAAAACTCACCAATTATTTTTTTTACTTTCTTAAAATCATATGTTAATTATACAGATTTATATTTTACCTTCTGAGCTATGCTATTTCAGCAACAACTTGAACAATGGCTACAAAATGAAACACAAAAGGATCTGAACACCAGGAAACAACTTTTTTTTTTTAATTATGAGAGTGACTAAGCACTGGCACAGGTTGCCCAGGGAGACTGGGGAGTTTCCTTCCCAAAGCAAATAAAATCCATCTGGATGTTGTCCTGGAACACGCTGCAATGGGTGGCCCTGCTTGAACGAGGGAGTTGGACCAGATGAATTCCAGAGGTCCCTTTTAATCTCAACCATTCTGTGATTCTGTGAGATAATACCAGTTGTTGAAAGAACATAATGACTACATGTTGCTTCAGTGTTGACAGAACAGAGGAAAGAAATGCATTTTATCTCATGAGAGGACTTAATTCCAGGAGACATATTACAAAAGGAACTTTAATAATAGGAGAGCTTTCATTAATAGAATCCATCTGCTATTATTAATAATTGGTAACCATTCACGCTGCCCATTCAAGTCTTTGCTCACACATCTCACTCTTGCACTTGCACACTAACTCTCAGTTACCCACCAGTGCACAACTGAAGGCCAACACCAGCTGTCTGTGCAGAGGCCATGGGGCCATAGCAGCACACAGGCTCATAGGTGGGTATTCAGGAAGTCTCACAAAGGGTCCTTCCCTTAATCCCATGTATATGAAATCCAGCAGCCTGGCCATTTGTGGCAGCAGCATCCTCTGAAATGTGGTCCCTTTTACACACCTGGTTGTTGCTGCCAATCCTGGCAGGTGGCCAGGTTTGTCCAACTTTTGGTGTCTCAAGTTTCTCCATTCTTGCAATGACAGCCAGACTGCCAGCTTCAGGAGCTTATCAGTGCTTTGGAGGCTGCTGCACGCTGCTGTCTGCAGCCTACTGTATCCTCACAAATTTCTCCACTCATACACCTAGATATGTAAAGAAATCACTCATGCACTCGTGCAGAAGGCTCTTTTATGCTATACAGCCTCTCCCCTTCTACGTGATATGCTTTAGCAGAAGAAGCTGGAGCAGACCTAAAATCCTGCTATCCAGATACCAATTTATCCTTACGTAGTAGCTGTAAATTATTGTGAATAATTACAAGAACTGGTAATACTACCAAATGCACATTATTAAAGACGCTAATCAAAACAACATGATAAAGGAAGAAAATACACTTCCAGGTTTATTAAAGTGTCCTATTAAAACAAAAAATTATCTTAATATACAGTTAACTCTGGCATTCACTTTCTTTGGATAACTAAGATTAATTAAATGTGCTGTCCTTAGTTTCCTTAGAATAATTTAACAGAATCACAGATTGGGTAAGGTTGGAAGGGAGAACTGGAGGTCATTTAGTCCAAACTCCCTGCTCAAGCAGGGTCATCCTAGAGCGTGTTACTCAGGATTGTGTCCAGATGTCTTTTGAATATCTCCGGAGAAGGAGACTCCACAACCTCTCTGGGCAATCTGTTCCACAGAGTAACAAATTCTTCCTCACTTTCACAAGGAACTTCCTGTATTCCAGTTTTTATCTGTTGCCTCTCATCTCAATTAGCCTGGCTCCATTCTCCCAATATCCTCCCTGCAGATACTTAAATTCATTGATAAGATCCCCTCTGAGTCGACTCTTCTCCAGGCTAAAGATGCCCAAGTTCCTCGGCCTTTCCTCATATAAAAGATGCTTCAGTCCCTTAATCATCTTCATAGCCCTTTGCTGGACTCATTCCAGGAGCTCAAGTCTTTCTTGTACTGAGCAGCCAGTAATTAAATTTCTGTGTACCAGCAGCTGTATTTCAAAGGGCTTCTAAGTTAAAATGTCATCACCATCTATACAGAAAAAAGTTCATATTACCTATATATAAATATTTTAAATTATATAAAAAATACTTGAGATATGGAAGACAGATGATTGCAAACATAACCTCTAGGTCTAATTTGACTTGGCTGTGCTCTTTTAGCAGGTTCATAGTGAGTAACACTTCAGAGAAAAAACTAAATGGGATCTACCAACGCTGGCCAGCTAAACTGGACCATGGTCTGCTTCTCTTCCTCCGCATGTTTTCCTCATGTGTTTTCTTTACTCTGTCTCACTTTAAAAAACTAAGAAAAACATCCACTACTAAAAAATAGAAAATCCCAAAGCGGTTTCCTTACATTTTGAAAGCCATCATTAATCAATTTTCTTCTTCTGCTGATCTCAAGCAATCTGCCTGCATCATGCTTCCTAGTATAATCATGGCCTCAGGACTGGTTTATCCAAACTCAATGCAGGGGTTTTAAATAGCATCTTAAAATATACAGTAGAACCTACAGTTGCATACAGCCATCTCAAGATCAGAACGTTAATGCTTTTCAATGTAGCTCTCATCAGGAAACTTAGAAGTACATTATGGATGGAATCCCAGCCCCGATTTCCTGCAGTGGTGATAAATGCTGCACTGACAGCACCACCAGTACCCCACTCTGCCTGAATGCAGAGACTTTATTTAGGTAGCATTCACCAGCACTTTGATAGCAGTGATGGAGGACAGCTATCATCACAGGCAGGTGTACTGTAATTTGGAACCCCATGCAGTTCATGACAGCTTTACTGCCTCATATTGAGCCAGGATTTCCCAGAGGACTACCACAGGTGTGCTGTCCTCACCACATGTGATAATCCAAACACTTTCAGGAAGGCACACTGTAACTGTGAGTGCAACAGCTGACAGTTGTGTACATCTGTGCATTTATTTAAAACAAGCACACAAACGAAAAAGTTTCTCAGATCAGTACAAACATTATCCACATTTTCCCCAGTGACTTCCACTTGTGTAGCTGGCTTAGCCATGAAAGAGGTGAAAGAACCTCTTTTACCTAATGTACCTAATGTGTCTTAGCATGTCCACAAACATTTTTAAGCTCCAAAGCACTTTTAAAATTATGCATAGCTCATCATTGAACAACCAACACTTTAAAGAGATAAAATCATTTAGGTTGGAAAAGACCCTGAATATCATCGAGTTCAACATTAACTCAGCACTACCAAGGCCACCATTAAACAATGTCCATAAATGCCACATGTACATCACTTAAATACCTCTAGGAATGGTGATTCTTTTGGTGAAGAAAGTTTTCCTAACAATAAATCTGTTTGCTCATGCCCTATCGCTTTTTACTTGGGAGATGCGACTGCCCCACTCTGTCTCCCTAAAGCCTCATTTGAGGCAGTTGTAGAGAGCAAAAAGGTTCTGTTTCGAGCGGCCTTTTCTCCAGGCTAAACAACTCCAGTTTCCTCAGCAACTCCTCATCAAACTTGCACTCCAGACTCCTCATCAGCTCCATGGCCTTTCTCTGGACATGCATGAGGACCTCAACATCTTTCTTGTAATGACAGGTGCAAAACTGGACACAGGATTCTAGATGTGGTCTCACCAGTGCTGAGTACAGGGGGCAATCACTTCCTCAATCTTGCTGGCCACACTGGTTCTGATACAGGCCATCTTGGCCACCTGGGCAGACAGCTGGCTTATGTTCGGTGGCTGTCAGCCAGGACCTCCATTCATTTTCTGCCAGGCAGCTTCCCATCCACTCTTCCCCAAACCTGTAGCTCTTCATGGCATTGTTGTGACTCAAAGGCAGAATCCAGCACTTTGCCTTGTAGAACCTCACACAGTTGGCCTCAGCCCACAGACTTGAGAGTGTCTAAATTGTGTAGGAGGTCACCAACCATTTCCCTTTAAATTATGGGATCTTCCTTTCACTTCCCATCCCTGTCTTCCAGCTCAGGATGATGGTCCCTGAAGAACAACTGGTCTTACTGTTAAAGACTGAGGCAAAGAAGGTATTAAGTACCTCGGTCTTTTCCTCATTCTTTATAACTGTTTTCCCCTGTATCCTAAAAAGAATGGAGCTTCTCCTTAACCCCCCTTTTGTTGCTTATGTATTTATAAAAACATATTTATTGTCTTTTACAGCAGTAGCCAGATCATGTTCTAGTTGGGCTTTGGCCCTTCTAATTTCCTCCCTTCTAAGCCTCAAGCATGACATCCTTATAGTCCTCATGAGTTTCCCACACCTTCTTCCAAACGTCATAAACTTTCCAGTTTTCACTGTGTTCCAGGCAAAGCTCTCTGTTCAGCCAGGTAAGTCTTCTTCCCCACCACCTCATAATACAATATATGGGGATGGACAGATATGTAAAACTTTCTAGATAGCTTTATTTCTAATTTTTTCAATGGATACTTGCAATTTTATTTCAGTCCAACCAGAACTAGATCCTGCTTATCTCCAGGGTCTGTGGAGCTGTAGTTACTACAGCACTATTCTTGAGCTAATAACCTAAAGTTGTAACTTTGGGCCAGAGCTCACTTCTGTGCTCAAAAGGCAACTCTTTCCTATTTGTCTGAGAAAAACCACAAAGAAACCACAAAGAAAAAACAGTTTCCAAATTGTGTGGGTAACACAAACAGACCTGGGCTTTTTATACTTATTTAAACTCTTTATCAGTAGAGTTTCCATATCTGACAGTAAATAGATGTCAGAGTTTTGAGTGTCTACTTGAATCTTATATATACATATAATCACATTATCTTCCCATGTGAAATGTTAAAACTTCAACTAATTTCACAGTATTGTGAAACATATGCATTTCATGACTGGAGAAGCAATGACATTAATACACATCATTATACGGTGATATCTTGATTCTCAGACATATGAAGCTATCAAATTTTGCAGACCATAAACCCATAAACTAGATAAGTAAAAATATGCTAAATAAAATTCAACCTCTTTCTGTAATGTTGAGATAACTGTAAAATAGTCTGATGAAAATCTGGAGGTAGATTCTGGACAAATGGAGTCTCAAACAGAAATTCAATAATAGTCCACAAAAAAGAAACCCAAAACCCCAGGAGAAAAAAAGAAAAACAAACAAACAAAACACCCCCAAATCCCCCAAAACAAGTTTCATGAAAAGTGAACTTCAAGCTAATATATCTGCTCAGTTTTACTGCAATTCTTTTCTAAATCTGCTTTCTTCATGGGAAAAGCAAGCAATCCTGTTAAATTCAACTGTTCCACTTTATGCCACTAAATATGTCAAACACTATAACACGCCTTTCAGAAGCTACTTCTTATTGTTGTCAGATTCTTTCAGTTCACCTCATTCTTTCTTTTCTACTGGAAATGCCTCTTCTCTCACACTTTTCCTGTTTTTAGTGACTTTGCTTTTCCCTTGAAAATTAGAGAAATACAAACTCTTGAATCAGCAGGCATTTCTAAACAAAAGATAATATTCTCTCATTTTCCACTCAGCATCACCTTCCCTTCCACTTACTCACATGAGATTGCTTTCAGGTTTGTGCTCAGCTCGATCTGGACTTTGATATATCATTCACTGTCTTCTGTTTGCCAAGAGGCAGTATTTTTTCATACTCATTCTCCTGTCTTTTTTACCTTTTATCAGATAAAACTGACTCTTTATTATTAAGCAATCTTTCAAGCCTTTGATGCCCTGTCTGGTTTCAAAAAGACTAAATAACTATGTTTATATGTTGAAATGTAAAATACCAAGTTGAGCTTTATATGACAAAGTTGATTCAGTGACTTACTAAATATTAAGACAATTCCAGGTATACTAAACAAGCTGAATCTTCAAAGTACCTTATATCTGCAAAGCTAGTGGGGAGAAAAAAAACAAAACCCAAAACACCCCCAAAAAAGTAACATCTACCTAAGTAGCTGTGGCCTAATCCCAGCCAGCAATCACACACCATACAGCCACTTGCTTACAACTCCTCACCCTGGTGGTATAGGGTTGAGAATCAGAAAGGGGTAAAGCCTGCAGGCTGAGGTAAGCTCAGTTTAATGACTGAAGTAAAACATAATTATAGTAATGAAAGAGAGAGGGAGAGGAATAAAATCCAAGAAAGAGAAGGGATGTACTATGCAATTGCAGCTGCTGACTAGTGCAGTGATTGGTCCCTCCCAGACAGTTCCACCTGGCTTGACCAGTTCCACTGAGCATGACCTTCTGTGGTCTGGAATATCCCTTTGACCAGTTGGGGTCACCTGTCTTGGCCATGCTCTCTCCCAGATTTTTGTGCACCTACTTGCTGGTAGAGCATGGGGCACTGAAAACTCCTTGATTTAGAGTAAGCACTATTAGCAACAACTAAAATATCAGTTTGTTATCAACATTACTCACATCCTACATGCAAAACACAACACTGTAATAGCTACTAAAAAGAAAACTAACTCTACCCTGGTTGAAACCAGAACAGTATGGAACTTTACTGCATATAATTTATGCCATGACCAGGTCCTACACTTTCCAATACATTTCATTTCAGTTAACCATCATCACTCTTCCCCTCCCCTGATATACACACACACACACACACACACACACACACACACACACACACACACACACACACACATGTATATATGTATACATATATATAGGTATATACACACACACACACACACCTGGCATTCCCTTAGTTTATGAAACATCCCTAAAAAAGTCCATTGAGTTAATTTAGTCCATGCCTTTGAACTCCATCTATTACAGTTTTTTCACCAGGGCAGGAAAAATAGGGTATGGTGTTGGATTGTGACATATTGGAGCCAGTTGGTTGTCTCTTTTTTCCACCTGTCTGGAGGCAGTGCAACTCTAGTACTGGTAATAGCATTCTCTGCTTCTAAAAATCATTAGAATTCCTTGCCATAGGATTGGTAGTATAAGGCTCTAGTAGATACCAGTGCACATTGTACCCTAATGTCATCAAGCTATAAAGAGGCAGAACCTGTTTATATTTCTGGAGTGACAGGACCTAACTGTTCTGGAGGCTGAAATAAGTCCATTTGGGAACAAGGGGCAAAATTGCCCCTTATGTGATTGGCCCAGAGACTTTGTGCATCCATGATGAGCTGTTGTGCATGTCTCATTCACTGAATAATGGCCAGTTTCTGCTTCTGAAGTTATAACTTAGGAAAGTTGTCAATGTTTTCAGTGACAAACACCGGAGTTACATCAGAAATTACTGCAAGACTCCCTTTGATTTCATAGAAGTAAGAATTGCACTGAGTTCAGAAGGAAAAGACTATGAAACAAAAGAAGGGATTTCATGAGGGAAAGTTTGTGATAAAGTAATTAAAATCTCTATGCACAAGGGAATGAAGTAATGGTTAAATTGGCTTTTACCCACAGGCATTTCCACATTTGATTGCTTCACTTGATTGGTCTAACATTCTTTCAGTAGTTTTGTGCTTTCAACATTGGTCATATGGAATATAACCAGAGGAGAAAAGTTATTTCATGATATAACTTATTGGAGTCAGTGGAATTACTCCAGCACAGGATATAGCTCACCATCAAAAGTACTTGATTTTTTAGATTTTATATATTCTAGTATTAGATGAAATAACAACTATTTATTTATAACCTAAAATGTAGGCATGACTTTACTGAACAGTATTGTAAAATGCATGAATGCACAGGTAAAACAGAGAGAACAGGTCAGTTACTGTTGCTAAAACCAGGAGACATACCTGTGAGCTACAAGTGAATTCTGGGCCCTGGCATGCAAATAGGCAAGCAGCCAAATTGTTGTGGGTCTCTTTCCCTTTGACCAACTTTGGCTTTGAAAAATCTTCCAAAGGAAACACACTGAAACTGTTTTGTTCTCTAGGATAAACTCAATCTGGAAAAATTAGGAGTTTAAAATAGAAGGAAAAGAACTATCAGAACATTTTAAAAAATAACCATTTTTGAAGGCCAAGTTCTGGTCTGCAGTGTGCAATTTCCAAATGACCAAGACTTCCTTTCATATTTTAGCATATCTACATATTATGTATTCTGTAGTTTGACAAAATCTCTAACAATAGGAAGGTTATATTAATTTACTTTTTTTTTAAGCCGGCTTTGATATGGAATTAGTTCTGCCTCCAAAATTAACTGGTTGAATGTTTTAGAAACAATATTATATTATGAATATGAACTTTGACTCAACATTAATACTGATAACATGAAAGCCATAAAAACATGAAAGCCCTTCAGAACCCCTTAAAGCCCCCAAACTCACAACTCTGGAGATCACCCATAAAAAAAATAAAATAAATGAAACAATTTAGAAAACTCAAAAAACCCCTTCAGTAACACAAGTTTCTATTTGCAATCTTAATTTATTTTGGTAGCATTGCTTTGTCAGTTTATTTTATGGCATGACTTTCAGGAACTTTGTTTACTATATGTATTTATATATAAAATAAAAAAAAGGCAAAAACTAAAAAAAAAAGTAAGAAAAGCAGTTCAAACAACTTTTGACTCTTGCCTTGTTATACTTAGCATTTAACCTTGGCCTACTGAATGTTGTGGGAGGATGTGTTATGAAAATAGACACATGATTTTTACTTCAGTTGCTCAAAAAGTAAATTTCAGTTGTTTTCAGGCACTTCTTATCAATGAGAAAGGGGAGCTGTGTCCTACAAATCTTGCTGTGATTTAGTTGTTAGAAGAACTATTTCACTGACGTAAAGCAAAGAGGATAATATGTATCTTTCACATTTCTTAGTTTAATTGTCTTACTGCAAGTGAATGTGACACACAGCGTAAGAAAGATTCATGATGAGAGAAAACTGAAGTCAGCAGCCTCAGGCAAGACAGTTTCTTAGAATTAGCTTTATAATCTCTGAAGAGATACCATTAACCTTAAATTAATTTGGATTTTTGACCTTTTTTCTTTCTTTTCTGAGACAGCACTGCAAAACTTGCTTTTCAAGTTCTGTATTCTGAGCAAAAATATACATCTTTCTTATTCCTGGATGGATTTTAAATAAATTCAAGCAATATTTCACCCAAGCTTATTGCATAGTGTCAAGATTTTGCTAACATTGAAAAGTTTTTAAATATCATTGAATGTGTCCATATCATATCCATTGTAAGTTTCTTCAGTAGGTTCAGCTCCATACTGGAACAGCCAGAATAGGTTCTAAGCCATCAGAGCCACAATGGTGAAGTATTCTTTGCTCCCATCCCTAGAGGTCCCAAGGACATGAACAGTCAGTCCTCACTCTTCTCCTCACATTGCAGTTCTATTGCTCCTCTTCCCCATGAGGCCTTGGCCTCTTCCTCTCCTCTTCACATTTTATAAATATAAAATATACTTCTTTTCTCATCAAAGAGATTGAAAACTCATCAGCCCTCTTCTTCAAGTCTTTGCTGTGCAGGCAGCCACTCTGAGGGGGCAGAAGGATGTTCTGGCGATGTGACTGCCCAGTGAGTTAAACCAATGCAGCAACGGCTTTGGATGGACAGCACTGTCTGCTCCACCAGAAGTTTACTCTGAGTTCTGTGTCAGTTCTCTTCTGTCCTAGAATATCCTAAATTCAGCTACAGGATATGCATGTGCCCTAATTCTCTTCCTCATAAGGTTTCCTAATTTTTAACAATGTCTTCAGTACTGCACATGTACTTTCAGGTGGAAAAGACTCCATTATCAATATCATTTTGTTGACAAGGTTGTTGAAGGAGAATCACACCATTTTTCTGCCAAAGAGCCAGCTGTCTGGATTTGAGTTCCCAGTTAAACCTCAGATCCTAACCCACAAGGATCAGCTGCCAGCCCTGAAAGCACTACTGCCACTGCTTACATACAGAGGTCAAGTATATTAATGGATCTTTCCATCTGGGTTGATGCATATTCTACATCTCATGTGCTGTCTCCTCGGAGAACAAAAAGAATAATCAGGCATTGCAAAACAGGGAGTCCTCAACTCTTCTGATTACTTACTAAGGGGCTCACTTTATTTAAGTAATTATTTTATTAGTTTCCTTTAGACTCGTGATCTCAAAAATTCATATGAAAAACTTGAAAATGTGGAGAGGTTGTGCAAATATTCTGTCAAACTTTATCCCTGAGCAATATGCTTCATTTTTTCCTTATATTTTCTACAATAATCTTAAATCACATTGGCCAAAGCAAAAAAACGTATAATGGGTAACATATAAAATACTTTAAAAGCTGGGATCACATCAATCTCCATTAGTTTAATTAATATATACTATATCAAATCCTAACTGTGAGGGAAGTTTTCACAATGATACCTGGTAATTTGGTGCACAGTACTTAAAGTAAGTGGTGGAAATAAACATAGCTTTAAAAAATAAAATTGAAATTTTGCATTATATTCAACAATACTCATATTCTAAGAGTTGTCAGTCTCTCTGAAAAAAAAATGCAATCACAAATACATAGCAAATACTGGCCTTTCTAGATTTTAGCTGCACATTAAAGTTCTCCTCTGTAATACAATGTACAGAGGCAACAATTGGAGATGTATAACAGTCAAAACAAGGAATTCAGAAGGATTGGCCTATTCCCAGCTCTACTACTTCTCTGTCGAGTAGCTTCAGGAAATTCCTGTAAAAACCATGTCTGCATGTAGCCTGTGAAAAATTTGCTATGTAGTACCTGCTTTTTGTTTATTATCCTTCTATAACCAACAGAGAAAAACATTTCCAGGGGGTGATTTATGCCACCTGAAGACAGGTCTGGAAACACTAATGCCGGTGCTCAACTCTGGAAAACTTGTGGAACAACTACTTATAGCACATTCATAGTAAATGGAGGGCAAAAAAAGAGTTTTTAGTTAGAGGCAATGTTTTTTTGTTTGGTTGGTTGTTGGTTTTTTGTTTTGTTTTGTTTTTTTTTTCTTTTAATGGCTTTCTGTAATTGCCTTTACACCAAGTGTCTTCATTCTGGCCTGGTTCAGCACAGCCCAGGGTAACTAGAGACAGATACCTGGAGCAGCAGGCTCCCACATTACTTCTATGAAGATGCATACTCATCCTTGGTAGCTGTGGTTTGTAGGACAAGTGGAAACATGTATTTCACAAATTCTATTAAATTATCTCATTTCTTGTGGATAACGGACCAGGTATTAAGAGATTACAAAGGGAAAACAGAGTTCAAACCTTTAAAAGGAAGGGGCAGGGAACAGAGAATGACCAGTCATAAAGCTGTAGTAATTAGAAATCCTGGGTAAAGGAAAAATTTTAGAATAAGTAATGATATACAAGCACTTGAAAAAACATAAGGAAAAGTGGTGCCAAGCCACATTTTGTCTGTCTAGAACTGAAGATCTTATGTATTTCTGTGTTAGATTAGAAAGTCTTATATGTAAGGAGGAGTGTTAGGCATCTCTTGCACTGACTTTCTTGTCTTTTGACACTGACCCACATGACAGTCAGCAATGCCACAGACAATGTGAGGTACATGTTCTAGACGAAATGACTTAAACTGAACTGATGAAAAGTCAAAAATTTGTTTCACAGCCAGCCATTCATAGCTGAAATCACAGAATCATCAAGGTTGGAAGAGACCTTCAAGATCATGTAGTCCAACTATGAAACCAGCACCACCATAATCATCCCTAAACCATATCCCCAAATGCCACATCCTGACATCTCTTGAACACTTCCAGAGATGGTGACTCCACCTTGTGGCTGGGCACCTTATTCCAATACTTAACCACTCTTTTGGTGATTTTTTATCCCTTAATGCTTTATCTGAACTTCCCCTGGCGCAACTTAAGGTTTTTTCCTTATGTTATGCTAAATGGGGTGTCCACATTTAATACTGATGAATAGGCAATCAATTTGGTTTGTTTTTTTTTCCAATCAGATGAGACAGGATGTCACTGAGACAGCCATGCCATTGGCACAGCATGAGGACAGGCATACAATTGTTTTGTAAAACTAAAGAAATCTCTTAAAGAAAAAATAAACACAATAGTATCTGATTCAATAAGGACAAGTACAAGACACTGAACTCAGAAGGGAAGAACTTATTCTAAGATACCAGCTATGGGACCAATGGTCATGTGTCTGTTCCACACAAAAAGAGTCTGATGGTACAGTTTAGCACACTTTAAATACAAATAGGCAATATCATGCTATTTCTGAAAAGAAATAAGCATCATAGTGGGACATATAAGCAAGAGCAGAAGATACATGACGTGGAAAGTCATCCTTTTTTCACATGGAGTATCAATTAGAGCCCCAGGTGTGTACAGATTTGAAAGGAGAGAGAGTATAGAGGAGAGACTGATCAGAACTCTGGAATACATGACCTATGAAAAAAGACTGAAAGAGTATTTCCTTTTAAGTCCAACGGAGATAAGACCAATAGGGTAAAATATCAGTCTTCAGCTGCGTGAAAGGTTGTTGCTAAAGGGAAGGAATAATCCATTTCTACTTTCATATGCAAAAAAAATAAGGAGCTTATTCTGAAATAGAGAAGACTCAGGTCAAACATTAGCTGAACTTTCTAACAACAAGAATAGTGAAGCAAAGGAACAGACCTGCTGGGGATATTATGGTCTTCCTATTGTTGGAAGCTTTGAAAACCAGGTTAGACCAAACATCTGTTCAGCATCACCAATCCTGCAGGGGCAGGAGATAGATGGACAGTTCTATGCAGTTCTTTTCTTGCCCTAATTTTTCTGAAAGCTTATGTTCTGTTTATTACAGGGCTCTACTGCTAATACTGTGAATTAATATTAGATCAGTCCTTATCAGTCAGTGGAAGGTCTATGTATTTTCTGCTTTGTCAACATAAGAATCTTAATGCCATACAAATAGCTTAAAAATAGAAGTTCAAAAGGTTCCTTAAAGCTCACCTGAAGGAATATTTAATGGAATAAATATTCACACAATTCCTGTGCCAATTCATATTAGACCAAATTGAAAGAAACGAGTGTAGGAGGAAAACTGAGTATTACAATTAAGAGCAATAAAGAATTGTGGTGAGCACCATGGCAAATACTGAAACCTAAATTAAGCACTCATATAGTTAAAAAAATTACATAAAATCTTCCTTTACAGACTGCTGCATGATGGCCCTTTGAAACTCCCCATTAGAGTCAAAGCAACTGAGACTGAAAGCAGTGCTGGACAGAAACCTTAATAACATCATGATAGCAATAGACATAAAAAAGGCCTTACATATATGCAATTTTACATTTTCTTTCATAAGTTTATACCTGCCTTATACAATACAATAGAAATTCAATCTATCTCTTGCTTATAGGCAGGGTCTAGAAATAAAGCCCTGCTTTGCTCTTTCATTGTTATTAAGTGATAAACATCTATTAACACAATAATTTTGTTTCTAAGCACATCACTGTTGTTATTTTTATTCTGAAAGTTTCATTCCCCTCAAGTAATGCAACTTTGACTTATTAGAAATCTTCAGTTTTAGTGAAGGTTAGGAAAGCTACAGGTAGTAGCCTTCACTATGGACCACAGAAAAGCACTTATTAAGCAGTCCTTTGTTTAGTGTACCAGAAACAAAGGAAGTAAGTGCAAACATCAGGAGGACAAATGCTGTAGGAAGAACGTAGGTACAATATTAGGTTCTCATCTGAATGAGAACCCTACCTGGGTATTATTCTTTGGAGCCTTTAATCTGAAATATTAGAAAAAAAGCCAAAACCAACAAGTGCAAGGAATGGTAGTGGCACTGTTGGAAGGGGGAAGGATTTTGAGAAATCAGGAAAATTTATTTTCCCCTGCCCCCAGAATTCTGGTGCAGCAGAGGATTGGAACATTGCTCAGCATTTTATGCAGGGATGTAAACCCACAGAAGATAAGAGCTTAACACCTAACTATTATTTTCTTAAAATTCATGTAAGCAGTACAAAAGGAAGAAGAGCGAAGGACACAATCCTGAGGTCTATTTTCTGTTAAATGCAACAACCTTATTTCCCTTCTTGTCTCAGTTAATGCTACTGAGCTAAGAATTCAGACAGTGCTCATAAAGTTTACATTTCCAGTTAGTCACATTTCACACACGTCTTAACTGCTGCTGTGAAAGCACAGAAAATTGTGATTATACTTCTGACTGGAAAGGACTTTGAAACTGCCTCTAGCAAACAGTTTTGTGTGAATGACTCACACAAAACCTGTGCTCATGTGTGTCAAAAGTACAGAAATTAAATTTTTTTTGTAGCTAAACCAGAACACTAGTAGGACAGCAACTATGAGGCTGTAAGGCTTTAGCTGTATTTTGAAACCTAGCACAGAGCTGGAAGTAGCAGTGAGTAAATATGTTGGATTCCTTACAATAATGGATGAAATATTCTGTGTGCAGAAATTCACAGGGATGCAAATCATAACATAGAAATTTTCCAAATTAAAAAGAAATTACTTGGGTAGCGCTCATTGTGGTAATCAGTTTAACATCGGCTTTCAGACCATAGCCTAAGAACTGCAGGATAAACACTGTGGAGACAGTGAGAATGGCAGTCTCATGACAAGAATAAGCATTCATGTACAGAGAGCTAACTTTAATTCAAGTTGGTCCTCAGAGAAAACCAAACACTGAATAGGTCCCTAATTTATACCTAATCAATCACTCCTCTGGAAGTGAGCACCATTGTGTTAAGAGAGGAAAAATACTTCTGACTTTCTTCAATGGCACATGGTCCTCTCTGTTGCCTATATATGGGACTCAGAAACTGTGCAAAGGCAAATTTGAATCAGAAATTGTGAATATTATAATATATTCATAATAAGACAACCTAGGATTGTCCTAGAAATGTCAGTGTATGGACTTCAGAAAAGGAAACATAGTATGATTTCAAATTTCAACATCTGGTCCCCAAACTGTCTTAACTTTCCTAAAACAAACCCAAACTGTTTAACTGTGACAGACAATGTATATTTCATTTATCTATTTTATTTGTGCTACATTATTTTGATTGTCTATGGTTGGACAGCTGAGAGAAAGCCCTTGTCTGTCTTCTTCTAGTGGCTGCACTGCCCTTTGGGGAAAGCATGCAGAGGAAGGGCAGGGCTGATCCTCCCAGTGGAGTGCAGAAATGTGTTCTGTGAGAGAGAGAGAGGTCTCAAACTTGGGGCCAGAGGTGGTGGGTGGGTGTGGGGAGGGCAGCAAACAACGCCAGTGGCATACGTCGGCATGCCTGTTTTCTGCTGCTCAAGGAGGGACTGAATGCAATTTGATGTAGTGTGGGAGTCAACTGAGAGGTTCCTGGGCTGGGAGCTAGATGGGGAAAAGGGTTCTCTGCCACCTGCAAGGACATGGGGGCAGGGAGGAAATTCTGGACAAATACCATTTATTTTAGCTCAGTCATTGTGACATTTTTCTGTTTTCATGTGTTGTCTGCTCCACCATCTGCTCAAAGAAATCTGGCTTTAGAACATGAAAGCCCTTGACAGCACTCATGAGGTGCTATTAAATGTACAGTGCAGGTAATGAGGTACACAACAAGACTCAGAATTTCTCCCCATTACCAAAAGATTTTGGCATAACTTTCTTATGAAAATTGCATTAAAAATGACAAGAATGTGCAGGCCTAGGTAAAGTAACTGTTTTGCATCAGTAAATTTCTCTGTGTGAAATTGTAGAGTAAAAGAGATTTGGTCTTTGAAAATATTGCTGCAGTCAGTGTCCTATTTAAAACTCTGTTCTTAAACTACATTTTGTTTCAGGTTTTGTGATTCATAGATATTTTTGGCTTTAGATATTTATTTCTATTATAACTATACTCCCTCTGTGCAAATAAATATTTTATGTTATCAATTATGTGGTATATTCTTTATGGAAGTTCTGGGATTGCCTACTCGCCTTAGATTCACAGGTTAAAGACATATTGACAGCTGAGTTACCACATAAAATGAGATTCTTAGACAGCTGGTTAACAAAATAAAGTGTTGTAACAACTCTAACAATATAAGCTTTCAAATATTGTGTTTAGAGGCCAGGTTTGCAGATGAGGTAAATTGATGGAGACTTTGGAAGTCAGCAGAGCTCTTACAGTAAGCTGGTCCTATGTATTTATACATAAACTGTTCATATATAAGAGCACTTCAAACTCTCAAGTATTTGTGGAAGGGAAGTGATACTTCAGAAGTTTTGAGATAAGAATTTCAAAGGCACAGAAAAACACTTTTCCATGCCTTACAGTTACAAACTTATTGCATACAAGAACTTTCAAGGACTTGACTGAACACCTGAATCCTCTGACACCAGGAAGAAGCAGAAGTAAAGTCTGGATTACCTTCTACTGCAACCAAAGCAAGTACGACAAAAACTGTGAGGGAACCAAAAGAAAGGCCTTTCCATTCAAAAACATTGATGCTAGCAGAGCTCAAAGGACATGAAGACATGGAGGCTAAGCAAGATAAAGATTTTGAATATATAATAAGGTCCAATACTGATCAAGCAATAAGAAAGAATAGAACTAGCCATAATTCTTCCATAATAAATCACCCTAAGGCAGGAAGGTTCTTCTGATGACATGAAGTTTCTCACAGCCAGTTTCAAGGTTTACTGTCAATATTAATTCTAATTTAGAACTTAAGTAACTTTACAGTTCTATCCCCCTGGCTAAAATCTGAACAGTTGGGTATCTGAAGAACACAGAAAAATGACTGAGTGAAAACAGATATTTATTGTAATTTAACTTGATAGCATTTCTAGTAACTTCTATCAATGATCACAGTAAAAATATAAATATTTATTAACAGAATTCATATTTTTTAGCCCATCTGTAAAACTAATATTTTATGAATATTTACCCTCTGCTTTCTACAAGTCCTTACAGAAGGGTTCTATCAGGTTATGGTGGTACTGTAGAAACTTTTAAGTTATCCTAAGCAAACTGAGATGTGAAATGAAAACTGAGAATCCCAAGGAAATGTAAGCATATATTTTATTCCCTCTTATAAACTTGAGAACCTTACGTAGCTGAGTAATAAAGGTAAATAAAAAAATAAAATGGAAAAATGAGGAAATCAAAGGAACAATTGGATATTACTAGGCATGATATAAACTTCCTAGAAGGGAAAAGAACATGCAATAGAGATTTTTCTAGATGGAATGGGGGAGAGTATATTTTTCTCCACCAGGTATCTTATTCAATGCAGCAGAATATGAATTTAAAACAACTGTTGTTCTGATAAAGCAGAACAACTCAAAGATCCAGAAGCAGCACTCCATAGATTCAACAAAAACATCATGAAGTTTATCACCTTATGGAGCAAAAATAAAATCTGTTCTTTTGTCTTCCGCTGATGCTTTGTGTGCTATGAACTTGCACTGCAAAGAGGTTGTGTCCTGCTGGGAACTATTTACAAGAGAGCACAGAAAGCCAGCGTAGCAGCCACAACTGAAGTTGCTAAAGAAAACATGGTCATACCAACAGTAAAAGCAGCAATGCATTTTCATTTGAGTTATCCTACTGTAGAAGCTTACAAAAATGCATCAGATCATGAGAAATGTATAATAACAGGTCCTGCCACATTGTCACAAAATGGGAAAGTATGAAGTACCTGTCAAAAGACATAGTAAATTAAAGCACCATTTAGCTTCTGCCCAATCCACCACTTGACAAGGATCTCACAAGAAAACATGCAAATGTTGAATAATAAAGAAAAGAACATGAGTGAGGCCTTTTGATGTGCGAGGTATTTTTGCTACAAAATTTTAATAAAGCCTCTCACAATTTAAATTACTACCGGTAATTTCAGTTAAATCAAGATTTTTCAAAGTAAATGCATATAAAGCAGTAATCCATCAGAATGAGGTCAAACAGGATAAAAATTCTACAACTGCAATTTTAAATTACTAATTAGAAGTATTGCAGCTGTTCTTTTTGCTAACCATTAAACTATAAAGATATGAAGACAATGAAAGGGGAATGACCTTCTATATGTCAAAGAATATTGCTGAAGGCATCTGCAGCTAATGGCCTGTGCTTGCTTGTGCAGAAAGAGTAAATAGGTTTATTAGCTTACTCAGCTGGAAAATGCTTAGCAGCTACTGGTCATCTGATAACAAATTTAATTCATACTTCATTTAACTACAAAGGGAACTGATTTTTTTATGCTGCTATTCAAATGTCCTGAAACATAATCTGTACCCTGAGGGGGGAAGACAGACTGATGAACCCTAGAACAAAAGGTTTCTTACTTACACTGTCCTAGTTTGCATCATGTACCACTGCATGTGAGTTTGTTAAAATTTCAGCATTGATTTCTCAGAAAAAAAGATAAGATTCAATAGCTAGAGAAAACAAATGAAAAACCTGAAAGCTTCTTGAAATCTGTATCATCCTTGTTGCCACTACATATATTGCCTAATTGGAAGATGTACTTAAGAAATGTATTTTTTGAAAACTGTGTTTTGTAAAAATTTTCATAACACAGTTTTGCTCTCAAAAACATTGTGTGTTTTATTTGGATCAGATTGTTCAACTAGGCACAGACTACTGTCCTTATGTTAACTGTCTTGTACTGGATGTCATACCTACAAATATATTCCTGCAGCTGCCTCAGCGAACCCTTCCCAGTCACTGATCTTCTGGGACTTTCCCCCACTCATTAAGGAAAGAACTACAGCTAATACTTGCTAGGAAGGGGAAATGAACATTGAGGCCAAGGTAAAAAACACTCTCTACTCAGAACTTGGGAATCAGGCACAATATCAGTACAAGTTCACCTGTGTTGTTTTGCTCCCTACAGAAGCCCAGTCAATGGCAGAGACTAAACTGGAGGCACTCTGAGTAACACAGATCAAATACAACCACACTATTGAGCAGCAACAAAATGTCTACATAAGGGAGGCAACTAAAATGTATACATAAATAGTATGACAGCAGAGTCCATGACATATTTTTCATGCAAAGAAGAAAGGAAGAGGAAAAAAAAAAGAAGATTCTACCTTCACTGAAACCATGACTTCTTTTATTTTCACCAGGTATTTTTTCAGGCATTCATTTTTAATCCAGGTTTCATTTTCTCCCATTCAGTAGTATTGTAAACATTCACTGTTTACTTCAGTAATAAGTTTGTCTGCTACTATTTGTTTCTTATATAGCCTTTTTATAGTCAATAAGAATTCATAGAACAGGTAGAAAAAACAGAAATACTTTTGCTAAATTTCTGCAATAAAATAAGTAATTCCATGCCCTGAATTATTGTTAGTCATTGTAGTTGCCTACTATTTTTAAGCTGAACAGTCATTCTTGTACCTGTGACACCCATCAGAAAATCTCCTGTTATTAAAACACAGAAATGAGAGTCAAGTTTGTTGAATAAAACTGCTGTTGCTAATGGCAAGAATTTTTATGACAGATTTATGTCTTATTTACCATAATTTTAAAACAATTGAAGGAAAGTCTGTAAATTTTCTTTGCAAAACTGTGTGTAAAACATTACACTGATAAATTAAGCTGAGAGGTTTGATTAGGATCCTTGTTCAGCACTACATCTTCAGATACATACAGTGTTGAAACATGATGCAATAGAAAAGACTATTCATCTGGCATTCTCTTCAACACAGCTTGATCTTCAAACAGTGAAAAAAGAGTTATGGTGTTTTCTGGTTTAACTCAGAATAACAACATTAGTCTGATAATGTGAGCACTTTAGACAGGTTATGAGGGTGTGAACACCACCATGACAGCCATATTTCCCTCAGTTAAGTCAGTTAACCCACATATCATGGTCACTTAGGGTGCTCTTCACTCAAAAACTGGCATGAGGCTTTTCTATGAGTTTTCTCTTTACACATTAAATGGATGTATGCAGGAGTATTTTCTTTATAAACTGTTGCAGTAATAACTCCTAAGAAGAATTTAAATTCTCAGACTACAGTAGTGTCTTTTATACGCTTTTAGAGATGTCTTGTGGCTCAAGGATGTTTTTTGTGCAGACTGCCAGATTTAAACACCCACAAGAAAAACATGGTTTATATGTGAATCACACACTGCAGTAGAAAAAAACTCAGCAAATTTTTAAAAGGGATTGCATTTTTGTAGAAGAGATGCATTAGTCTTAAAATATCAGCAGAAGACAGTAATAAATATTTCCTATACACACAACTTGCTGCTGCTACACACAGCCTGAAGTCAGCCAATGCTCTTGAGCTTGTTTTTCCTATTAACTATCTGTAAGTAAATAGCTTCCCACCTGAGGGAACTATGGGTAAGAGGAAAGAGCAGATTCTGAAGGGTAGACAAACTTTATTGAATCAGGACTGCTGTGCTTATTGGAAAAACATCTTTCTGCTGAGTGAGAAGTTAAAGGTTTTTGTAAGCAGTGCTGTGCAGGTATAGTGTAAGAAAAAGTTACTCTTAAAAGTAGCAATACTTTGTAAGGGCATGAGAGGCAAAACATCAGAGAAATCAAGAAGAATTAGCAGTGAGTTAGAAGTTTCTGTTATCTGATGGAAACCTCATCTCTGACAACCTCTGCTAAGGCAATGAAAAGTTAGATGTAAAATGGATACAAGATCATGGAGGGGAGATGAATGATGCAGGAATCCAAGCAGTGGAGAGGCAACAAAATAAAAGACAAGGAGGAACTTCTCTGAACATGATGAAAAGGGGAAAAGGAGAAGAACAAGCTAGCCAAAGAAAGAAGAAAGGTCATGACAAATTCTGTTTATTTTCTCTTGGGAAAAAAATCACCAAGACTTTGTGAAAGAGAGAGGTGAAGCTTTGAGAGTAATTCAATAGAATAAAGGTTACTCTAACTGTGGGTATGGCATTCATTTGTGCTGAAGATGTAGAGCTACTGCATTCACATCTATTTGATCATAAAGGTTATAAAGTAACAAAATCTTTCTCTTAGTGTACCCTGCTCTTTTATCCTATCTAGAAATGTGTTTGTGTAAGGTCCTCTTTTCTGGTTTGTCACCTTTTTGTTTATATATCCTGGAAAATATTTTTTTGGGTTTTCTTTTAATTTCCTCACTATCACCACCCCCTTCATCCTGGAAGCCTGAAGAAGTAGAAAATCAAACTTATGTGGGCGTTTCACATCTTATAAACAAGCTGAGCATGTACTGGTCCTTTTTAACTCCCCCACATGTTTCCTAAACAAACTTTACAGAAAGAAGAATTAGGCAAACAAAACAGCTGAGTAACTGTGCTAGGAGAGCTAGATAATAGTAAGAGATAAAACCTAAACATATTCTGTGTAGCTTGCTTGTTTTAGTTCACTGTCTTTCCTGGTATTTAGCGTATTAATATTTTAGTCTGATATATTTGTGGACTCAAAGAATTTAATCTTTCTGTGAGGCTAAAGACTGAGAAGCAATAATAACTAAATATTTTGCACTATTTTATTAATCAGAGGACAGTATTCTTGCAAAAAAACCCTCAAATACTGTCTCCTAAAATAAAATAAATGGAAAACAAAACCCTGGGTATTTCAGCTTTGGCACTCCATACTTATCTACCAACACAGTTAACTGTGTGAGTCTGAAAATTTCAGTTCTTGTTTGTAAAAAACTAAAGTAGAAAACAAAAGCAAGATATTTTACCTTTGTCACAGTGTATATATTAATCAAGTCTGAATTTTCTTAGGGGTTTCCTTAGGGGTGGTTGGGCATTGGAACAGGGTCCCCAGGGAAGTGGTCACAGCACCAAGGCTGACAGAGTTCAAGAAGCATTTGGACAATGCTCTCAGGCACAGGGTGGGACACGTGGGGATGACCCTGTCCAGAGCCAGGAGCTGGACTCAGTGACTCTTGTGGGTCTCTTTCAGCTCAGCATATTGTGTGATTTTGTGAATCTGTCGAGTCTTTCATCACATGACAAATTATTTCCTTGTGGCAAAACAATTCCTGGTCTCCATCAAAATCTCTGAACTGCAATGTTTTTTGTATTAAGATGCTGATGAATTATAAAGCCTTGTTCAAAAATGGTCCATGAAAACAAGTAGGCAACAAAATCTTAGCCATTTTAATACAGTGAGCTTGTTTTTAGTCAATGACAACCTTTTTTCTTTGCTGACCTAAGAAAACAAGGTTCTGATCATGCAATACTCAGTCACCTTAGACTGAATATTTTAAATTTTATCTCACACAGCCTTCAAAACACTAAAAAGCCAACTAAAACCCAAGTGGCACTGTTGTCTTGAGTATTATGAAGTTATGAAAATAAAACCATGCAATAATGCCAAAAAAAGACAGACTTCCAGAACATAACAGCCAGTCACAATAGGCTAGACAAATGAACACTGGAAGTTATAGAACAACATACTGGGTTTTTATTCAACAAATAACATTATGGTTGACTAATTTCACAAGTTCTGTCCTGCCAACAGCTCTTGTCAAACTGAAAAGTATGTTAAAGGAAAATGTCCCATATTTATGAATGTTTCATCTGTCAAAGAAGTAGAAAATATAGAGAATCAGTAATATCTCACAAAGGAGAACTTCTTAAAAAGGTCACTGAAAACATACTGATGACAAAGGCATAATTTCTAAATCTGGCTATGATTAATCCAGTATATACTCTATGAGAGGAAAGGACAAGCCGGGCTGTGTCTGATGTTACTTTGCCGTATCCTGCAAAAGTAGTTTCTTTTCATCTAAAAAGAACTTGCTGGTTGAACAACACTTGGAGTAAGAATATAAAACTTATGCAATGGTGGAGGTTTTGAAAGTCTTTATTGTATCTTATATATTCATATCTACAAAATACAGTCTTATGAATGTAATATAAATATTAACAGTAGAGTCAATATAGTACCAGTTCTTACTATACTGACTACAGTAACATGGCCACATTTTTAAGTACCCATTTAAAACTCTTCCCATAACTATTGATTCATGCCATATATTGTCCCTTGAATTACTGATCCAAGAATTATTGATGTCTATTACCAATTTTAAATGTAGAAAGTCAGAATGGTTTTATGTTATAATCAAAGGTAATGCCCTATTTCCTGGTGGGATAACACTTCTTAAGATTGATGACAGACTGGTGATATTGTCTCATGAGTAACACAAGGAATTTAGGAACCATTGGTATTTAGAGGCTGTCTTTGGCATTTTCTCTGCAATTAATGTTATAAATTCTCTTGTTTGTGTCATAGATAGAGAAAAATACAAAAATGTGTTTTTAAAATACAACTATATCAATTGGGGTCCCTTCCTGATTGTGCAATCGCAGGATTATAGCAAGTGCCTATGAGAGCTAAAGCACAATGTGGTAACAAAAGCTTTAAAAGACAAGCATGTTATGGTATTAGAGAGCCTGCAGGTATGAACACAAACCACAATTGGCAAATTAATGGTCATCAAAGGAATATACCTGTGAACCAGGCTGAGCCCATTTCAGGACATAACAGAGGGCAAAGAATTCAATACTATAACCCAAATACATGGAAAATATAATTAACAAGAAGAGCTGTGCACAATAGGCTGTGGCAAAAATGGGAGCAGAGGAAGAAGAGGGAGGAAGAATGGATGCAGCCATGCCTGCCCTGCTTAGGGCTGCTGCCCCTGATCTGTGCCAGAGGGTCTTCCCTCCCCTTTGTCAGAGAAGGCAGTGCTGCCATTCGCCACATTTCACTAATCCATCTCGCTTTGTACCTAAAGTGTTATTTTTTGCTGTGTAGGATGGATTAAGCAAATGAGAATTTGGAAGGGCAGCATGTGTGTCCCAGTGTTTTCTGCTTTGACTTTTCCACTTGACAAAGTGATTGATACTGGGGCACTAAGACGTAGTAAAGTGGATGCAACAGGTGAATAATATCAGTGTGCTACTTACGGAGTTTATTTATACATGATCTTCCTACCACTCCAAATAGTGATATCTGCATCATAATTATTAAATCATACCTGAGTGACACCTACATCCTCATCCTCACCTACATCCTGGAAATGTTAGTAACTGCAAATGAGGATTAGGACAATACCTGAGCCAGAACAATTATTTAAAGCTTTGCGAAAATCCCATCAGTGAATAAAGGGATATTTTTCCTCTGAAAGTAACATAACTAATTTACTTGTTTTTGTCAAATGTTAAGTTTGCAACTGAGCCTTTGTGGATTATTCACAATGTTTATCTTTAGGTACTCACACTCCCTAAACTGGTCAACAGAAAGAAAAGGTACCTAAATTAAACTCCTATTCCTAGCTTTGGGGAAACCAACTCTATTTCTTTGTGATATCCTAGCTATAGTTAAACAAGCTGTCCAAAGTAGGCATTTAGAAGTTTCATGTCCTGGAAAGACTTCTGTATGTTTTCAGGCTAGAGTTATTATTTCAATGTATACAACATAGCAGCATTTGTTGCAGTGTATCAGCAATATTCTTTGCTGCTTATCTGTATTGTCCAATGCTATGGGTCAATGTTTCTGGCTTTTCTGAAAACAATCTCAAAGAAAACATGAGTAGAAAATGAAAAGCAAATTTAATGAGCAGATTTGTCCTATATCCTTTAATAAATGGCAATTTTTGTATATATTTATTATTGAAACAATGCATCTATCTATAACATGCCAGCAAACAAGAGACTGCCATTTTACTCTCATACTGTTTCAGGGTAATTTTTTTTGGATACACAAGCAAATGCAGTTTTCTGGATCATCTAGCTGAGTGCTGACCAGTGATACACAGGAGAAAGGACACAACAAAAAAACCAAGGAGAACTTAGGAAGATTTTTGAAGATCTAAGTTTTACAGGTCTTCCTTTATACATTTTTAATCCTAATTTATACAGAAAACATTTCAGGAACTGGTAAGAACTTACTAGTAAAAAATTATATTGAAATCTCTTTTGTAAAAGGATGGGTGTTTGAAAAATGAAGAACGTTATGCTGAAAAGTGGTTCATCTTTTCAAAACTACATTGCTATAAGCCACAGTGCAGCTATGAATGTTCCCAGCAAAATCAACCTTCATAATTTTTGTATTCCAAGTGTGGTCTTAGTATACTTGTGTAATAATTAGGAGCTATCACAAAAATATTCAAATTTAAAAAAAAACAAACAAAGGTTATGATATGTGGCAGTGACAAATAACCAGACCAGGTGCTCTTATTAACACTGACTTTCAAATTATTATGAACGTAGGCTTTTTGCTTTCAGTAAGCATGTTTCATCAGTACTGTACAGAAAAACACAGGTGATTAACCTGATCACACATAAAGAAATTTTGGTACATTGCCCCTTTTAAAGCAGTACAATGTCATTCCTCTAAGATCCTGTATCAGGCATCAGTAGCATGCCTCCTTTTCCACTTACATTTATCTCTCTGAGAAATATCTGTTGTGGCAAGGAAGAGGAATGACCCTCAGTGTTCAAATTTCAGTTCCCTCTGGCCTTGTTCAGGGCACTGTTGCAGAACAGACTCTTGTTCCATGTCTTTTATGTAGGAGTCTTTCAAGACTTGAGGGCCTTAGACAAAGCTGTGAGGATTTAGGCACCTGCACCAGAGTGAGACCAGGTTAAAGATGTGAAGAAAAAGCCTTCTGCCTCAATATGGGCCTCAGATTATTATCCATTATTGATTTTTCAGGTAGGCAGCAATGAAGTTGCAACAAGAAGTCTGAGAGCAATCAAAAGACCTCAGGGGTTTGGGACAACTTGTTAAGGGATCAGGAGCACAAGCAATGTTCTCCTCTATCCTTCCATCTGTTGGGAATGATAAAGGAAGAAACAGGAGGAGCTGGCAGATCAATATCTGGCTCCAAGCCTGGTATCACCAGCAGAATTTAAAGTTTTTTGATCATGTGTTTACACAACAGTGAGCGTGCTGGCAACAGACAGGGTACACCTGTCTCAAAGGAGAAAAAGGATTTTTGCAAAGGACTTTCCAGGGCTCATTGAAAGAGCTTTAAAGTATATTTGAAGGTGGAAAGAAATAAACCCAGGATCACTAGAGAAAAGCCTGAGGGCAGTTTGCCAGTGTTTGAAGGACAGTGAGCTAGTGAGTTCATTAATTCTGCTCCTTCAGTGGAGGTAGGGGATGGAGATCCATGCAGGAGCAAAGACACAAGTTTATTGATGTGTTAGTAACCATGGAAGTGTCCAAGAATGGTCATGTAGGAATTGGAGCTTCTCCTCCAAAAAAAGGTGTAGGGATCAACAGCCCAAGTGAAGTGCATCTACACCAACTCACCTTGGGATCAGCCCAAAGGTACTGAGACAGCTGGTGGAAGAGCTCACCGAGCTATCTTCCATCATTTACCAGTAGTCCTGGTTACCTGGAGAGGAGAGGTCCCAGTTAACTGCAAGTTAGCAAAAGTGACACCCATCTACAAGAAGGGCAGGTTTATGTAAGGCAGGTCTTGCTTGACCAACCGGATCTACTTTTTACAGAAAAGTGACCTGCTTATTCAGTGAGGAAAAGGTTGTGGCTGTTGTCTACCTGGACTTCAATAAAGCATTTGGCACCATTTTCCGCAGCATTTTCTCGGAGAAACTGGAGCCCACGGTTTTGATGGTGCACTCCTCAGTGAGTAAAAACTGTCTGGATTGCTGGGCCCAGAGAGTGGTGGTGAATGGAGTTATGTCCAGCTGGTGGACAGTCATGAGTGGTGTTCCCCAGGGCTCAGTGTTGGGGCCAATCCTGTTTGATTACTTTATCAGTAACCTGGATAAGGGGATTGAGTGCACCCTGAAATAGTTTGCAGATCATACCAAGTTATGTGGGAGTGTTGATCTGTAGGAGGGTAGGAAGGCCCTACAGAGGGATCTGGATGTGTTGTATTCATGGGCTGAGGCCAAGTGTATAATGTTCATCAAGGCCAAATGCCCGGTCTTGCCCTTGTCACAAATCCATGCAGTGTTGCATGTTTGGGGAAGAGTGGCTGGAAAGCTGCTTGGTGGAAAAGCACCTGCGTGTGCTGGTTGACAGCTGCTGAACATGAGCCAGGGGTATGCCCAGGTGGCCAAGAAGGCCAATGACATCCTGGACTGTGTCAGAAATAGTCTGGCCAGCTGGACAGGGAAAGTGATTGTCTCCCTGTACTCAGCACTGGTGGGGCTATATCTGGAACTCTGTGTCCAGTTTTGTGCCCCTCACTACAAGAAAGACATTGAGGTGCTGAAGTGTGTCCAGAGGAGGGCAATGGAGCTGATGAAGGGTCTGAAGCACAAGTCTGACGAGGAGCTGCTGAAGGAGCTGAGATTGTTTAGCCTGGAGAAAAGGAGGCTGACAGAACCTTTTTGCTCTCTAAAACTATCTGAAATGAGGTTTGGGGGAGGGGATGTGTCTCACATATCAAGTAAAAAGCGATAGGGCATGAGCAAACAGGCTCATGTTGTGTCAAGAGAGGTTTAGATTTATTGTTAGGAAAAGTTTCTTCACCAAAAGAATCACTATCCTAGAGGTGGTATAGATGTAGCACTTAGGGAATGGTTTAGTGGTGGACTTGGCATTGCTGTCTTAATGGTTGTCCCATTCTACACCAGTGAGTCTGTCTTTTGAAAAGACATAGTGATTTTTTGTCATTCTGATGCATCAAATTCCATGGTGTCTAAAACTGTGCATTGGATCTAGTGGCAAATGGCACACAGGTGGATGCTTCCAGGGACTGCATTTATCAACTGGCTGTTTTCAAGGTATTTTTAATTTGTAACACAGATTCTTAGCCCACTTTCTTGCAGTTACAGGGAAAGCTTTGCTCTAAGTGATGACATTAGAGTCAATAATGAGAAGGATTGTCTAGTTAGTAATATACCAACTGACAGACTTTTATAGAGAAAAGAAGTAAAATAAAATGACAATGAATGTTCATGGTTGGCTATCTGAAAAACAAATATTAGTTACCAGTAGAACCATGTGAACAATTTTTCTGTGATGTTATTTTAATATTACATTATCCCTTGTCTTTCCTTCTGAACAGTTGGTTAAAGGAAATGAATACAGCCTGTTAAGTGTCCTCAAAAGCAACAAGGTGAGTAAAGATGTCAAAAGAGGAGTAAAAAGCTTTAGGCAGTATTCATCACAAAAGAAATGGAAGATAAGGAATAGGTAAAGGGTTTCTTGGGTTTCAGCTATGCATGTGAGAAGCCAGTAATTTGGACTTAATGGAATTCATATTCTGCAGAAGCAAAAATATCTTTTGTTTATATGAGAATTAGGGAGAAAAGTAGAATACTGCCTGTGATTTTTTGATTATTCCATATTTCAGGATGCCTTCTGTCACTCTACTAATTTGAATTTTTTTACTTATTTCTGTAGCACATGTGGTAACCAATACAAAAGCTACAACCGAATGCATTGTTTCTCCTTGTTCTATTTCCTTTTCTCAAGGGTCTAAGGGTAATTTTAAACATACAGAACTCAAAAAGCTACTTGTCTGAAAAAGAAAATGAACAAATTTTTATTTCACTAAAAACATTTCTTAAATTAAGGAATTTTTTGTCAACATTTCTGAATTATGTCAGTTACAGCATTTGCATCTTCAGCTGGCAGTTCATTAAATGAGGAAATCACATAGCCCATCACATCAAGTGTTTGACTAAAGGAATGAAAAATGGCAGGCTGTCATCACATCCCTTTATTATTATTATTTTAATGCAAAATTATCAGCTGCACTCACAAACAAAATTCATTGCTGGTTAACATGAAGAAGGCACAGCTTGTGAATAGTATAATAGGAACATTTGGAGATCATTCTTTTTGCCATTTAAAGCAATGAGAATTTTGCCATTGAGTTCAATGGAAGCAAGACCAGATCCTATACAGGGTACTCATAATTATACTAACATAATTTGCAATTTCACTGAGAGTAAAGAAAATAACATGGCCAAAGTAGTTTAGTGTAGATAAAAAATGCAAAGTTCCTTCTCTTGGGTGCCTAGAGCTTCTGCTAATGAAATATATCTGTACGTATCTATGTAACTATGGATATATCAAAAACGTGAATTTATATGTTCTATTCCAGAGTATTCCAAAGACTTTTTTTTTAAATGGTGTCACCTTAGGTGTAACACTAGATTATACTCATCAACATTTGAAATTTTAGCTTTTAATACTCTGTTAAATGCTCTGGAAACATACTCTTTTCTAGAGAAATTATATGGCTGCCTTAAGAGAGAAAACAATTTTTCCCTTCCAGAATTCTGTGCTATTTCTTTACAAAGTCTGGGTTAAAATCAGACTTAAGAACTGGCTCATTGGCATTCCAAGATACAAGACCTTGTAAATCATGGCATATGCAATATACATTAAAAGTTTCTAATGGTCACAGAGACGTGGAGGTTGATTACAGCATTTTACAGAACTTGCTACAATGCTCACTCAGTCACGTGTATCTGTTTGGCTACTGTTTCTCTGCCTCCAAAAGATAGATTTTTCATTATTATCACTCTTTTTTTTCATATCATCCAAATATTGCCATTGCTAACCTCACTGTCTCTTTTGCTTGTATTCCTCCACTTATACCCTTATTCTCTTCCTCTTCAGTCCTGCTTCATACTCAGTTGTTCCCATGAATCCGTAAGGCACCATCTGTAAGGTTATTTGATATGGTTTAGGTCCTATACTTCAGTCAGGAACTGCTGTTAAGTAAATACCAGAGAGTAGTGCAAGTTTCTAGGATAAATGCCTGTCTTCACCACAGGCAAGATATCAAGATAGCAAGGTATTCACAAGCCACCTCTCAAGGTAGGTGAGATACGAGGAGTGAGCAGAAAATGACAAGTTTTGTTTCTCTTTTTTTTGAGTCCCATGTAGACTAGAGCACAGCTGGCATACCAGTTTATTCACTAATCTGCTTACTACTTCAAAGATATAAAGGAGTATGAATAAGAAAAACTATAGGGAAATGCAGAACTCATATTCAAAGCAGAGCTTCATTCCCTTTTTGAAGTAAAATGTATTTGTAGACACAAATCAAAACACACAAAATAACACCTTAGTTAAATAAACCTCTGTAGTGGTAGCTCAAGAAAGAGTGAAGTTAGGTTACTGGGACTCTATGATTATTTAGTCTTCAAGACTTTTTATATATGGACTATTTCAATTAAACTAATTCAATTTAAAAGTACATTTTTCAAGTTGGATGATAGAAAAGGTGTTTTTTGAGTCACAGGTTAAATTAAAGGAAGGAAACTGGAGGTACATTTCTGGATGCTGTTTTAATTGATGCCTGCCAGTTTTATATTCTTGCATTTAGCATGTCAAATTTCACTTATTTTCCTCCTCAATTTAATAAAAATATTGTAATTTTTCTTTCAGAAATATCACTGAAAGTATAGTATTGCCTGGACTCATTAAGTAATTTCGTCTGGTAAGAAGGTCAGTTGATTCCTTTCTTGCTTATATTATTCTAAAGCCTCTTTTATGACTGTCTGGCAAATGGCTTGGGGCAATCCCAAAATACAAATACAGGATGGGTGAAGAATGGATTGGCAGCAGCCCGGAGGGGAAAGGCTTGGGCATGTCGGTTGAGGAGAAATTTGACAAGACTCAACAACGTGCGCTCATGGCCCAGAAAGCCAGTGGTATCTTGGGCTGCAGCAAAAGCAGTGTGGGCAGCAGAGCAGGGCAGGTGATCACACTCTCTACTTTGCTCTTGTGAGACCCACCTGCAGTGCTGTGTCCAACTCTGGAGATCTGCAGAAGAACATGAACCTGCTTGAGTGAGCCCAGGGAAGGGCCATGAGGACAATCAGAGTGCTGGAGTACCTCTCATATAAAGACAGGCTGATAGAGTTGGGGCTGTTCAGCCTGGAGAAGAGAAGGCTCTGGAGAGACCACAGATCACCTTCCAGGGGGGCTGGGGCCTAAAAGAAAGCTGGACAGGCCCTTCTCACAAAGGCATGTAGTGATAGGACAAAGGGAATGGCTTAAAACTGACAGAGGGTAGGTATATATATATATTAGGAATTAATTCTTTATTGTGAGAGTGGTCAATACCCAGAAATCATAGATACCCCATCCCTGGAAGTGTTCAAGACCAGGCTGGATGGGGACCCAAGTAACCTGGTCTAGCAAAAGTTGTCCCAGCCCATGGCATGGGGAGTTGGAATTAGATGATCTTTAAGGTTCCTTCCAGCACAAACCATGCCAAGATTCCATGATTCTGTGAAACAGTTTTGCCTCTTTTCTGCTACATCAAAAATAATGAGTTAAAATGCATTTTTAAAATAAAATTAACTTTTTAAATATTTAGATTTTTATTTCTTAGTTTATGATGTGATAATTCCAACAAGAATGCCACTCAATTAGAAGCAAACAAAACCTGCATAATTTAAAGGTACATCTTAAATAATGTTCCTTTGCAGCTGCAAAGAGCTGGTCAGTGTTACTGTGGTAGTAATGGGAAGTCATAAGGAACTCATCTTTCATGAAAGAACAGTTAAATTAATGTGAGTGGAGCAGATGTCTCAGCAGATCAATAATATCCCCATGACAGCCACTAACATATGCCAAAACATAGCATCTGAAAGACAATGAGGAAGAAAAAGACAATAAGCACCTGTTACGCTATCCTAGTTTTATCGCTAAGGTGACACCAAGCAATGCAAGCTGAATACAAACCATCCAGCAGAAAATGCTTACATTCTGCTTAAATATTTATTTTTAATTTAGAGGGAGAAAATTTAAAGACCACTACTGGGCTGCATGGAAGGCATGGGATCAATAGTAAGAAGAAAAGTTATATAATATGCTGGTTTTAAGGGTTCCAAACAATTAGTATACTCAAGAATGGATTCAACTCCTGTCCTGTTGATGTGAGATTCTGTCAGTTAAATTGTTCCAAGGCCATGATTCTGCTCCTTTTAAATTACTTTTTACTTTATTCCTCAAATTTGTTAATATGAGGAAAAAATGGTAGAACCCATCTTTAAAATAAGTAATAAGGTCAGATGACAGCATGTTACTTGAAACAAGTACAAGCATGAACAATGGCCACTGATAAGAGGAATCTATAAGAGTGACTTGATAAAGGGAGAATTCCAATTTTTCCACCAGTGTCTATCATGGACACTAGCTAATATCTCAACACCAGCAGCATCAACAACTCCATCTGGTTAACTGTACTAGGCTTGTCAAAACTGTCCAACTGAAACAAAAGTTCTCAACACTCTTTATAGCTTATTTAGTTTCAGTAAAGCATTCCTAACTTCATAACTTCATTTCCAAGAATAAAAGTCACTTATGAACCTAATGCAGATTTGTCTGCTTGGAATTCAATCCCCCAATTTCTGAAGAAAAGAGGTTGTATAATTACAATGCACCTTGGTGTCTATCAAGCTGAAGAACACATGAAAATTATGCACACTCCTTGTGAGAAAGTGAAATGTTAAGGGTTAATGACTCAAACAATCAACCATTTGTGAAAGCAGCAGGGTGCTTTGCTGACTGCCAGGTTTGCACCCAGGAACTGAAGGGGAGGAGGAGAGATTTTGTATCTGTGGTGAAGTTCCTGATCTGCATAAGAACAGCCCAGGTGCAGGGGAAGTCCACGCCCACCACCAGAGGATGACCACTACAAACTGACCTTTGTTTAGCAGCAAGCTGGGGTTTGAGCCAGATAAGGTAAAATGCCAATAAGAAGCAGATCCTGCTAGGTGGGATAAAGCTTTTTATCATGGCAACGTCCTCCCTTACACAATTGGCTCAGGTGTAAGATTCTCACCTCCTCCCCCCTGGGAGAAATATTACTACATTCACATGCAGGCCTGGAGCTATTCATCCCTCCTGAGAACTAATAACTGTCTCAGCTATGCTGGTGTGAGAAACAGCAGTCACATCTTGGAAGGGGTCATAAACCAAAGACCCCTGAAGCATCCCATGACCCATTTTTGGGACCTTCCACCAGAGTGCTATGCATGATCCACAGTGTTACAACAGACACTGTAAAACTCCCCCCCAGGGGATGTACATGGCCATTCTCACATGAATCTGCACTAACCCATTGAACTCTATGTTTTGTGTGCTTCTACCACCCACTTTTTTTGTCAGCCTCTCTCTATATAATGATCCACAAACAAATACTAACTGCTTATTTGGTGTATAATTCAGTTGTGATCAAAACTTTGAACTTGCACTTTAATAATCATAGAATAATAGAAAAATGGGTTTGGAGGAACCATGGGAGGTCCTCTAGTTTATCTAATTAGCCCCCAGGTAAGACGAATGATACCTACATTGTTTCCAAGAGCTAATTGACCAGTTTTTAAAAACTTCCAGTGGTAGAAGTTCCATCACTTACAAAAAAAGCTATGATAGTTCTTCAATGATTTTGCAATTTTAAAGTGGCTTTCTCTAATGAAATAGGTCAAACTTTCCAGAGCTGTAATCCATCTCATTCATTTATTCCAAACTAACTCCACTGGACCACATAGTTTTTGAAGTACAGTGCTACAAACAGCAGTTTTCTAGACGGCTGTCTAGCAAAGGCTACATTTCTGATTACTTCACACATCTTTCTCACTGTACTTTGCCTTTGTTCTGCTTTTTTTTTTTTTTCGTAGCACTGTGGGCTGATCTTCAGCTTTTTCTGAAAAACTGCTACCAAAGTAGCTGTCCTCATTTTGCATCACTGCAGTAAATAATTCCTGCTTTATGTTTTCACATACACTGCTGCTTTGTCATTATCATTTTGAATTCTGATACCATCCTCCAGCATATGAGGTGTCTCCCAGTTTTGGATCACCTCAACATACAATAAACATAGTGTATTCCATAATCTAGGTTGTTCATAAAAGTATCCTAGAGAGTGTACAAATATAAGATATATGAGAGCAACTGCTTTGCTTCTGTACTTTATTTGACATTTTGCTCTAGAATTTTTCTGAGGATTTATGTTAACTGGCAACAATTGCCAGATTGTTCTCTTTTTTCTGTTTACAGTTGAGCAGTGATTGTCTTTTTCCAATTCTCTTGATATCTTGTCTCTCTCTGCATGATCTCAAACATAACAGTCAAAAGTTTCAGATGCAGACATATATAGGACAGTAACAAAGCTCATATCATGAAACTGCATAGGAGAGTTGTACTGCTTACACAGCAGAAAACCCTGGAGTTTTCTGCTCTAATCATGAATCATGAGATACTCTGGGCTATGCCAAAGTGGCATAGTGCCATGCATTTGTTGCAAAACTAATCACCAGGGAATATTGAAATTGTTTAAATAAAAGTGGAAAGATTTGTACTGCAGCTGGCGGCCACACAGGACACAGGGCACATGCTGTGGTTGGGACAGCAACTACCACAAAGCACAGACTAAGCAATGATGATGAAGAATCATATTTACTAAAAATAATGTTAATAGTCACTATAGAAGCCTGTACAGTAAGGATTTAATATGTTGCTATCCCTAAAACACCTAAAGCCACTCAAGTGGGCTAGTTAGAACAGGATGTGGATGGAAAGAGGCACAGAGGTAGGGCCAACTTCCTGTTCTGCTCCATGGTGACTGTGCAACAGAAAGAGCAATGCAAACAAAGGAATGGGGTCAAGAAGGGGGCATGAACAGTCAACGAGGGGTAAATCCAGCAGAAGGGGATCAAGATCACCAAAGACCTTCAAAATCCACAACCCATTTTCAGAAAGGTCCCGAAGAACAGACTGTGCACACTCACTCATTTACATGATGAGTGAAAAAACTAACTAAGAGTGGGGAAAAATCACCTATAAAAAGGTACCCCCTACAATGGTTACTCTTTGGGATAAAGGTGGACTCCTAAAAATAACTTAAAAAATAAACAAACTAAACCAAGGAACCATGTTGTATTTTGAGATAAGGGCTGCATAGAGATAGTAACAAAATAGCCAATTAATCCTCAACACCAAGATGAGGAAAATGCACTGATCAAAAACTAGCAATTCACCTCATGACAGAGAACTCTGTAAGACACTTGCTAACAGCACACAAGAGCAGCTGTGCAGCTCACAAACTCACTAGGGACACAGTACAGATGTACAGAAAAATACTGTCTAGAAATGTCAGAACAATGAACCAGGGAATTGACACAGCTAGATGTTATTTCTAATAACAATATTACTACATGTCATTACAAGACAATTCACAAACCACTACATATATGAAGCAGGTTCAAATCCTAACTGTAACCTATAAGCTCTCCCTTTAGTGAACTGGAAGGAGCCAGTAAGAGAACTATGACCAAACTTCAGAGCTATGTGAAACACTGCTGAAAACTGCTATTTAATGAAGATATACAAATTTATTTCAGCAATGTTGTCTTTTAATTTTGTTTAATTATATCAAAATATATTTTTAACTAAAAAAGTAAGCTGTAAAATCTGGAAATTATTCACTGCATCCTAGACAGAAAGATTTGTCAAGGAAAAAAAAATTCTATATTTCATTTAACTCACAGGATTTTGTTCAAAAAAATCTTTAAGCTTAAATAATTTTTAAATTTTGTTTATATATAAGTGTATTTTTTAAAAAATTACCTGTCGTATTACATGTACTTCTCATCTCTATGTATCAGAGTCATCCTCGGTAGTAGTAAAGCACCTAACATTGATTTGGATACATCCATGAAGTCCCTTCTTCTTTCTGCCCTCAAAGTGGCTAGATTTAGAGTGAAAGCTAAAACCTAGTAGGAAGTCCTTTCTCCATGTATGTTCCTGACAAAACACATAATGACTCACTCCAGTTGGAATTTAACATCTTTGCTCTTGTCATTCTTACATCAGAGTAGATTTGCAGCCTCACTTTTAAACTTCATTACAAAGGTAGCTAAGCAGAGTTTTACTGTGTTTATACCACCAGTAGAATGATAAATGAGGTAAAAAGCAGAAGTTTATGAATCAGGTACTAAATAAGGTAGTATATTCCCTGAACACTGACATCTGACTGCTATGCAAACAGCATGGAAAGGTGACCTTGGCAGAGCACTCCTTAACAAACGAGAGTTCTTATCTATTCAGGATACACATAGCGCTTTACAAACATATTGTAAAACTATATTCAAAAGCATTTGGGTTTTCTTCAACCTCTCTCTCAAATATTTACTTTTTATCTGCAGCTCTTCAGTTCTTGGAATATACCCCACAATATAATTTCCTGTTTATTAAAGGGTTCACATTTGATTTTAAAAATAAGAAGTAATTTTTCCCTGGCAATTTCTAGGTCCTACCATATTTCACTATTATGCCTTTTTTTGCTTTATAACTGAAAAAGGGAACAGAAAGAGAAAACTGAAAATATATGCCAGTGCAGGATGCTGCTGATGGAATGCTGGGATGTTTTATCAGTCTTTATTAGCATCAATTGTTTGATTTTTATTTGATGTCCTTCTGTGCTGGGCACTGCACAAGCAGAAATTACAACACAATATAACCATTAGAATTTATGTCCTCCTGTTGGTTGGATTGCATTTGTGATTGTAAAACAACAAGCAAAGATAAGAGAAATGTGACCACAAGAGTGATTACCTAATTTAATTTTGAGCCTGCAAAGTCCGTTTTAGGTAGGATATGTGAAAAAATTATCACAGACTGTGAGCAGAGTCTTTTAACATTTTAGTAATGGCTCCCTGATGACATAATATAAATGCTACCTTATTTTTTTTTGGTTTTGTACTCCATTTTGTTACTTCTCCACTCTGTCATGACAAGCAAACATGAATTGCAAGAGCAACCTACAATGCACTGTAAACTGCACCAACACTTGGGGAATGCCACAGTGCTAAGTCAAGGTCTCGATGAATGGCCAGTTCCCCAGTGATAAGAGCCCTGTCTAGTGCAGCACTCCTGTGCCACAATAGAAGAAAAAACCCCAACAAACTAGCTGGACTATTCTTGAAGGCTCTTCAGACCAGGAAGCAGTAGAATGAAATATCTGCACAATATTAGTGTTTCCAATGTCAGAATCTGCTATAACTGAGGTTGTAAAGTAGTTTTCAATCTAGTTCCCATTTTCATATCCTCATTTTAAAATCATTAACCCTCTAGGCTTGACATTTTCTTTAGTGAAAAACATATTTTTTGATAATACATATTTGCAAATATGCTTAGAACTGTTTTGAATTCCAAAAGAAACGACTTTAAGTCTTTGTTAAACCAAAGGCTTTATTGCAAGCATCCCAGCAATGCCATGACTTGTTAGCCTGCCTGTTGCACCACTTCTATCACTTGTGCAAAACAGAAAGAATTTTTCAAAATAGGCATATGAGCCAATTGTAAAAATCCTATTGCCTTTAGCAGGACCAGAACTTCACTCAGACTTTTAAGCTTGAGTGACACTCAGGTGATCTTCAGAGGAGTATAACCTCCATCGAGGTTGCAATACAAGGATTATTTTTTCCAGTAAAAATTGGAAGTGTCTGAGTGCTGCGTTGAGCATATAAATATATGCTTGAAAGAAAAGGTAAGTGTGACTCTGGTAGAGCACATTAACCAGAGCAGGTCCTTGTCTCCATAGTAATTTTCTTTTACAGTCTCACCTTTAGTCTGTTATTGGTTCAAACTCTTTCCAGGATTTCCCTCTTTCTTTAAATGAAGCAGAATTAAAATGATCTAAGGCCTTGAGAGCTGATTAAAAACTTAACTTCTCTAAAGCCTCATGCATTTTACATTATCTGAAATATTAGCCTGCTTTACATTAGTCTAAAAATAAATAAATAAAACTAACACAAATTTGGTGGCTAAGTAACCAAGAGAGGGATAGCATAATTTATCAATATCTTGCATTTAAGGTTATATAGCAGGAGACAGGTTAATAGTCAAAAATCCAGACTCTTTGGAGTCAAATCTGATGAAGTTTTCAGACTTTTTAGAGACTACTTAATAAGCATTAGGGAAAGTGACATTGGCTGCTAGTAAAGGGAATTGTGACCACATACACTCCATAATACTCTCTGAGCTCCTGATCTCTAAAGTCATACAGAACAGAGATTTGGCCAAAGCATCCTTTGGCTTGTTACCATGTCACAAACATAAATATTCTTGCCCTGGAAACAAAGTCACCCAAAGAACAGAAAAATGAGAGAGAAAAAGGCATGACTATAACCAAACTAGTAGCTTGAAAGTTTAGATTTAGCTCTGGGAGACTTTTCCATATTGTCCCTACACTTTCCCTTTGGAAAATTTCTTTTGGGGATGTTAGAAGGTATTTACTTATGACAGCAAGGAGATTATTTTCATTAAACAGGTAAACAGTCACCCAAGCACAGCATACTTATTTCACAGCCCACAGGCTCTTTGGCTGCTTGTGCTGCTCATTTATCTTCCACAACACTTTTGACAAACTTTAAATAAGTTTTTACGGAAATGTTTGTGAAAGTTTAAAGCTGAACTGTACATTTACATTTTTCCCTGTTGCTACAACATATTGTCATAGCATTTGACTTCTTTGAGCTGTTTATATGGGTGATGGGGCCTCTTGGAATGAATCACACGTCTCTATGTGAAAGAAAATTGAGAATGATTAGATGTCAGGACACAAAAGTCATGGGATTTTTTATGGCTATTGTATTTCTTCAAACCCCACAAGGACCAGAAGCAATTCAGAGAGTAGAGGTGTCAAGTGAACAGAGAGGCATCAAACTTAGAGCATCTGATACAATTTCCAGGCACGTGATTTGCAGACCAGAAGAAATACGGATGAATGTTTCACAACATACATGGCTCTAGGCAATTAATGTAAAGAGGAAGATCAAGTAACACACATGATGAAAAACCTGAGTGAGGCCACGCACAAGCAGGGAAACATTCTGTTTTCTATTTCAACAGGCTTGTTGCACCAGTGAACAGTACTGATCTTTTCCTGTGTAGATTTAATCAGCAGACATACAAACACAAAAAACTGAGACCAAATTAACCTGGTCATTCTGTAAGTAAAAGAGTGCCACTATGAACACTACTGCTTCCTTTACTTCAATATTTTCTCTTACTTCAGCACCTTTCAACATTCTGGCATTTTAAAAAACACAAATTCATAATAAGAGAAGCAATTTGAAAATAAATAGCTCACATAGCAAAAATAGTAATTGTAGTATCACATTTCATATTTAATTACCTTTTTTAAGGATTTAAATATTTTCTACACCTACACACTTTAACAAGAATTAAACATTTATTTACTCATTAGTGATATTTATACCTAGTATTCCTGATAGACTTATGCTGGCATGTTTAAGAATACTGTTTCAGAAGCAGTAGTACATTTCAAAACTCTTTGCAAAACAGGAAAAAAATAAGAAAATCAAATATATATTTAATGAAAAATCCATATTTGAAGGAGACACATGTTACCAGTTTTAAGAGAAGTACTTAAGCAAATGATAAAATATAACCATGCACTGGGCTTACAGCTGAAAGACTGAACAGATGATTCAAGGATAGTATCAAGTGAACATTTGTGAACTAAACAGAACATGGGCAGAAGGTTGTATGATTACAACATTAACACTGAATATCTTGGGAGCACAGTTTTTGCCTTTTTTTTTTTTAAACATGTATTTAAATTCTCACTAAGTTAATGATAAATGAGAATCCAATTGTACAGCAAAAATCCATTATTAGACTATGAAAGGTCATTAAAAAAAAAACAAGTCTTGCATTGGTCAGCACTTGTTAAACACAAAGACCAATCATGTTCCCAAGAAAGTATCATACTTAACAGGGTTTTTTTGCCTTTATCCTCTGAAAACTAAGTAGCTGACTGATGAAGTTGCAAGATATATTTTTCCTGTAATTTGTAGACAAGCAAGAGTTTGAGGCACAGAAAAACTTTAACAGCTTACTAAGCAAATTTAAAAGATGGATGAGAAATCAATAACACTGCACATGACACTATACAGCTAGAATCAGGTGGAGAGGTTGATGATAAACATCTCGTTTAAAGTAAAGATAATGTAACCAAGTGAAATGTTAGGATAATATAAATCTTTTTATCTGTCCTGATGATCTTTAAATGCAGGGGGGTTGACACACTTGAGCTATATAAAGAAGAGGAACAGATTATTCCTGTGTTTGATAGGTTGTTCTTCTGTGAAGAATAACAAGAAAGCATTCTGCTAGTACAAAGGTCAGAAAACAATGGCCAAGGAGAGTCCACCCCCCTGATAAACAAGAAGGGAGAACTGGTGACATCAGCTGTGGAAAAAGCTGGGGTACTCAACAAGTTCTTCACCTCAGTCTTCACTGGCAGTCAGGTTTCCCACTTCTCCCAAGTTCCTAAATTTCCAGGCAGGGGTTGAGGTAGTGCAGTCCCTCCCACTGCACATGAACAGCAGGTTCATGACCTCTTGATGCAAGTGAGAAGGCACAAGTCTATGGGGCCTGACAACATGCATCCCAAGGTCCTGAGGAAGGTCTCCATCATATTTGAAAAGTCAAGGTGGTCAGGTGAAGTCCCTAGCGACTGGAAAAAAAGGAAGTATCACTCCTATTTTTAAAAAGGGATGAAAGGAAGACCCAGGGAACTACAGGCTGGTGAGACTCACCTGGGAATACCAAGTGACTCATGCCTGGGAATACCACAAAGCAGATTCTCATGAAAGCAATGTTAAGATACATACAAGACAAGGACATTTTATTTGAGCAGATCCTGCCTGACCAATCTGGCAGCCTTTTATGATGGAGGGACTGCAGCATCAAGAAGGGAAGACAGACAAATGTCATCTACCTAGACTTATGTAAGGCCTTTGACACACAACACACAACATCCTTCCTTATCTTCAGACTGGAGAGATCATGGATTCAAAGGGTAGACTATTTGGTGAATATGAAATAGATTGGATGGATGCAGTCAAAGTTGTGGTTAATGGTTCTATGACCAGATGGAGGTTCATGACAAGCAGTGCCCTTCAGAGATCTGTCTTGGGACCAGCACTTTTTATTATCTCTATCAATGACAGAGTGAAACTGAGTGCACTCTCAGCAAGATGGCAGAAAACAGGAAGTTGAGTGGTGCATTTCACATAACAGAAGGGCAGGAGTTGGACAAACTTCAGAATTGGGATCATGAGAATCTTATGAGCTTCAACAAGTCCAAGTTCAGTGTGCTGGACTTGGGTGAATGCAATCCCATACATGAGTACAGACAGGAAGAAGAACTCATTGAGAGCACCTCTATGGAGAATTACTTGGGGGTTCTGGTGAATAAAAGGTGGACATAAGCCAACAGTATGTCCTCATAGCCCAGAATGCCAACTGTATGCTGGGCTGCATCAGAAGCAGCAAGGCCAGAAGGCTGAGAGAGATGATTCTGCCCCTCTAGTGTGCCCTCTAAGACCCCACCTGGAGTACCACATCCTGCTCTGGGGTCCTCAGCACACAAAAGATGTGGACCTGTTGAAGTGAGTGCAGAGGAAAACACAAATATGACCAGAGGCCTGCAGCACCTCTCCTATGTAGACAAGCTCAGAGAGTTGGGATTGTTCAGTGTGGACAAGGGAAGGCTCACTGTGGCCTTCCAGCACTTAAAGGGGATTATTAAAAAGAAAAAAAAAAAAGGAGAGGATCTTTTTACATGGGCAGATAGTGACAGGCCAAGGGGTTTGTTTTTTAACTAAAAGAAGAGAGATTCAGATTAGACGTTAGAAAGAGATTTGTCCCTGTGAGGATGGTGAGAAAGTGGAACAGTTTACCTGGAGAAGTTCTAGATGTCCCCTGCCTGGAAGTGTTCAGGGCCAGGTTGGATGGGGCGCTGAGCAATCTCATCTTGTGGATGGCATCCCTACCCATGGCAAGGGGTTGGAACTACATAATCTTTAAGGTCCCTCCCTGCTCAAACTCTTCTGTGATTCTTTGAATTCTTATTTCTGCCCTCAGACTTCACATTGTCAAAAGTTTCCCAGTAATACAGAACTATCATAGTGATTTCACGTGAAAAAGTATTTGATAAATCATAAAATCATAGGTGTCATAAATATGAATCAGAAGTATGCTGCTAATTCACAGTTCACTGCAAGTCATGAATAATCAGATATAAATTGTCAGTAATTGAAAATATTTAAAAACTCAGTTTGCCACAGTGTTCAAAGATTAATCTGTTCAGAGCATTTAAGCTTTGCATGTACGTTCAGGCTGCCTGCTCTCTGCCAAGTAAACTTTTCCATTAAATTGCTCTTATGCTTTGATTGCTTTTCACATAGTTCATCCAATCCAGCCTCTTACTCTCTTATTCCTACTTACTCTAGTAATATATTACCTTTCTAGCTTCTCACTCATCATTCCTTTCAGTGCCTGAAAAACACCAAATATCTCACTAAACAGGGTTGAGATGGACAGGACCACAGTCAAGCAGTGTAACTTCACACATTTATTGCGTTGTGTGCCATAGCTGCCTGTGACAGCAGGGCATGGTGCTCCACAGTCCTTTGCATTCCTTGTCCCCACATTTTGGAGTGCAGCACATGGTGCAAGACAGGAGAGAGCAGTCTGGCAGGTGGAGCCATTTCCACCCTCTCTGTTCTGAGCATCTCTGAGGAACCCCAAGCTGACCTCTCCACTCACAACACCCTAGAGTGACTATCTATAAAAATCTGGTTGAACTCGGGCAGGGAGGACCAGCTTTTGTCTGCATTGCACTGCACCATAGTGACAGTAAAGCCACATATCCTTAGGCTAATAATAAGCAAAAGTAGCAGTGTAGGTGCATAGGTGGGTAATATTTTTAGCATCTGGGCTTATCAAGTACAGCCACTCTTAATTCTCCTCATGTTTCACTGGCACTGGTGTCACATACTTTTAAATTGATATGTGAGGAAAGAAATGATAGAAAAGAACAGCAGGAGGCAGATGTGACATAGTGAAAACAGAAAATTTGGAGATGGAAAGACACTGGGAATATTCTGCTTGAGAGGCTCTAACATCTGTTTCAGAAAGAAAGATAATGAAAACTAGTGTAACTACTACAAAACTTTATAACAGTCCATTTCATATTTCAGTCTGTCTTAACAATGCTGTTTGTAATTACATATGGAAATATTACATGCATAGGTCTTCAGCAAGCTGTTTGTGCCATTGAACATGTATTTGTATTCATCTACAGATTCTTGGCAAAGATACAGATAGACTTTCTGTTTATTACAGTGGGACTGACAATCCATATTGAGTTTCCTGATTTCTCGAGGTTACCTCTAACATGCCAGAGCAAAACAAAGCAGCTGACAGGAGCCCTAATTATTCACACAACTGTCTCTGTGCTCCCTGCTTGAGGAATGAGAAGGAAAATGTGAAATAGTTGTTACATGTCTCAGTAAGGGTTTTCTTTTCATGTGGGATTTCAGCCATGCATTTTTGAGTAGACTATGGCATATGGTTTCCTTTCCTTCCTTTCTTTTTTATCCCTGAAGATACCAATATTGGACACTATAGCATATGATTCAGTTTTGATACAGTCCTCATTAAAGAGCTGAAATGACAAGAAAATTTCAGCAATCATTCTTCTATCTTCACATGCTTTTCCTCCTTAGGTTACAAAGGTGAGATACATAAAAGAAAATTAGCACACAAAAGACAGGCTGGAGAGGAATAAAGTGCTTCACTGATCAAATAGATACCTAATATAGATATTGTACCCACCTTCATCATCTAGGTTCCCTTTAAAGTCCATAACAACAAGCAGGCAATTCTAAGGCACAATTTTACCTTATCTTAAAGCTGATATCATGATGTCAGCCGAGTTCCTGAATGTTCACAACTTGTTCATTCCTAAAACCAAAGTTTATCACCTCTAACTTAATGGAATTGTTGCCTACCTCATAATCACATCTAAAGATAAATCCTATCTATTTACTACACTTGGTCTTTATGCTCTCATTTCTTTGCTGCAGATTTTTGTTTCCTCCATCCTGCGAAATTGATACAAGTTCATGTTTTTCTATAAACCAGAGTAAAATTCATTTTCATCTGCTTAAGTTTATGAATCTCTGAGTATCTTAAGATAAATTTTCCTATGAAGGGTGGTGTGTAAAGAATAGTATTGCTTTCTAGAATAGATATTCTTCTCCTATGAACTAAAGAAATGTTTGAGAGACACTATGACTTTTTGCATTTATTTCCAAGTCAGATCTCAGTGCTAAATTCCTAGGAATATTTTACAGTAAACATCAAAGATTTTGACAGAAGTTCACCCATGAAATGCACAAATAAAATACCTGAAACAACAAGCAAATAAAACCCTCTTCTTGCTTCTCTGAGAGGTATTAACTTTAGACATAGAGAACTCAGTTCTACAGGGATTTGAGACAGTATATTACAAATGTGTACAACATATATGTAACTAATAATCATACTGCTCTCATTCTACAGTGGTGTTGCTCTAACCATATTTATCTCATTGCCTCAGGAACTGCTTTTAATGGCTTGAATATAAAAAAAGCTTTGCTACATTTTATACTTCCATTCTTTGGTATTTCTGTGATACAATATTTTCAGGTTAATGACATATTTTTGGAAAATACAACTATTTTGATATCACAGAATTTGAATATTTAAAGTATAAAAAATCCCCAGATGTCACACTCTGAAACCTGAAGTCCTCTGTTCAAGTACGGTTGCCAGTAATTGTTCCTGTTATGAAATAAAACACAATATTGGATGCATATTGAAAATGTCTATTATTAACCACAGGATACACATAAGAAGTAGTTATTGTGTATGCTTCGGTCTATACTTTCAATGAACTCTTCCATCGCAAGAAAGGTGTATTTTTTTAAAGAACTAGTAAACAGAACAAACTCAAAATACTTTCTAAACACTCATTTTAGAAGAAATGATAGGAACTTTTAGCTTCTTCAGAATTTTGAATGACAATTTCATATTATCAAAACCTCAATAATTTACAAGCTTTCACCATTTTCTATATACGACTAGTGTCGTAAAGATTAGAGTAACTGTTCAGGCATCTTTGCCTTGAATGTGATACACACCGTTTGCTTTCCAAGCTTTTCAGCATTAATCCAAATACATTTTTTATACGGCTCCCTTTTAACACTCCAATGAAGTTTGAATAGACCTGACTGCACCCTACATTGTCCGAGAACATGTGGACAGATATACTGCCATTTCCCCTTCTGGTATCCCAGTCTTTCCTCTGCTCCACACCCAACTCTGCCAGGGATGCTAACTCTCCTTTGCCCTAAATCAGAACTGAAAGCTCATTTATTTTTCCTTTGTGCTTTCGGTCATTTTGATTGGTAGTAGACACCACAGAATTCAATAAACAATGTCTTGCATAAAGGGCCTTGAAATGTCATTGCATGATAAGGTGATACAGTTTAAATACAACTTAGATTAATCATGGACATAGAGTGATTCTACACCCTTGGAAAAATGGACTTCATGAGTGCTAAGGTGTCAGAAATCAGGCAGAACACAATGGATTTGCTACTGGATTAAATACTTGACAACTACAGAAGAGGACAAACCAAATGAGAAAGGAGAGTCTGTTGCTCTTTATATTTCTAATAAACTCTCAATAGCTAAAACCATTCTGTAAAATCTTGTTTGTGATAAAAAGTTAGTCTTTAGTACTAGATTTTACTAAAAATCCCAACACAGAAATGTACTGACAATATCTTTCAAAGGAGCTAAAAATTAGCTTTTCCAGGAAGCAGGATTATTTACATGTTGTGGATGGGATGGAGCTTTTTCAAGCATGTTAGACTATTTTATTCTGTTAACACCTAATCACCACCAACACAAAGAGTCCAGTAAAGACTGGAAGAACAATGGCAGGCAGTTACCTTAACAGTGAAAAGTGGCTCACTGAATCAGCTGCTCCCTCAGACCAGCAAGGGGACTGGTTATGCCACAGTGCCAGGATGAAATACCCCAAGGTGAGGCAGTGAAAGAAACACTCTTGCATGGCCACGTTCTACACTGCAGGAGGTGGTTGTGCTTGAGGGTTTGAGACTCATTGTGAGATGAAGGAGAGATCACATGCTGTGGTGAGAAAGCCAAAATCCAAAGGCAATAGAAGGAGCAAACTAGACAGTGTTTATGTGGGACTGATGGAAAATGAGGGGGGAACAAAAAGCAGAAAGATTCAGACAGAAGCAAGGACTGATGAAGAGAAAAAAAAATAATGAGAAGAATCTGAGAGGTGAAAAGCTTTGTGAAAGGTCTGGGGAAACAGAAATGTAAGACCAGATGCAACACATTTGATATATGGGAGAGATAATACCTTACATGTCAAGAAAGGCCAATGCAAAGATGGAAATAATCAGGCATGATGAGGACAGTGTGGAATCATCTACTGTGATGAGATAGGAGGAAGAAAAAGAATATCTGAAAGGGAAAACCATCAATCATGACAGAGAAATGGGATTCCCTCAAGGAACATGACCTTGATAGCTTATTCCTTTTAGAGATATTTTCATTACATGGATTTTATGACAATCCCTCCCTTTGTGTTTCAAATGATCAGTTTTATAGCTATAAATAAAATTTTCAACTCCTTTGCACCAAAGGTTTTGGTAAATTATGTTTTTCCAACACAGTACATACTATTCATAGGTTCTGAAGCCAGTTTCCAGCCTCTACCTATCTGACATATCTTAAATATTTTAAAACATATATGAAAATTCTAGTAAATATTTAAACACAGATATGCCAGAACCTCAGATCTGAAGTACCATAAATAAAATTTAACACTTTTTAAAATAAAGAATAGCCAGTTTTGATGAATTACAAAGCAAGTGGTCTACTGCTGAGATTCAAGAAAATTACTGTGTAGCCATTCTGGGGGAAAAGAGTATAAAAGCGGAACACAATGAGAGCCTATTACTCATCCTTCCCACACAGTCCAGTCGGAAATGCATTTCTAACATGAAATTTCATAAGGACTTGTTGACAGCTTTTCTTCACTGCTTTGTTGGAGGGAGAAGCAGTTTCACTGGACCTAACTTCTGATGTGTGTTAGTTTTGCAGAGTATTTCTGATATGGTTATGAGGAAAGGGATATTCAGTCTGTCAGAGGGAACAGACACAATGAACTGTGCTCTCTGAAGCATACCCTTCATACTTTCCCACATGCTTTGTTCTCAGGTTTTTTACTATTTTGTGTACAACTACTTACTTGGGTTTAGGTTTATACAACACATCATGGTGAGGTTGCTATAAGAACATTTCTTGATTCCACTATTTCATTTTGGCAGGTTTTCTGTAGTGCTCTTCTAGCTTTCTTTTTAATTATGGTGTGCATGATTCCCCATAGGGTAAATAGATGGCAAGGAAACAGCCCATGTCCCTAACTGAAGTGGTAGAGAGAATCTCACCTTCCTCTACACACTCCCATGATCTAGGCAGCTGCACACTCTCGGTCAATAACCAAACATCCTAAGCTGATACAAGCACTGCATCAGCTCTCTTTGGAGAGGATAATAAGGTAAGACATGCCTCTGTAATCAGCATTTCCTTTGGAGAAAAGTTGATATGTATTCCCATTGGAATGGAAATTGGAGCGTTCAGGCTAAAGTATGTGTCCACAGACTGTAGCTGCTGCTTGCAGCTCCTGCTGAAATATCAGCTGTGTTGATTTTTTTTTTTCCTTTGGACAGCATCTGTTGCTCACAGTGAAAATTAGGATAGGCTGCTTGATATTCTGGAAAGGTGCTAAAAGATATAATTCCACATAATATATAAAAACAAAACCCCCATTATTTCCATTGGAAAACTGTAGGCAACATTACAATTAGATAGACTTTCAATCACAAACAACCAGCAACTACAAATATGTATTATACACACAGATAAAAAATGCATAAAGAGCATCATTTTCATAATTGAGCCTTTCATTATTTAGGAAGAACAAGAAGTTTCCTGGGGTACTTCAATTTGCCACCTTATCTTGACTGGCCTTAATTACACGGTCTGATTCTATTTTCAACAGGGTTCTGGCTTCAGTCAAAACTCATGATGGTGAGTGCTCACTTAATATGCATCTAACAATATTCTCAATGAGCAGTCAAACAATATCTATAGTTATTATTAGCCATACAGATTATTCAACTGTAGAGATTAAGAGCATATCACAAACTGATTTATTTTCTTTATGTCCAATTTAATGCAGGAAAAATTGACGAACATTCAGAAAAGAAGTCGGACAACACTGAATGTCCATTCTGCACTGCCTAGGATCCACACTTTAAGGGAAATTTTTTTTTATGTATCCCATCTAATACTCAAAGCAGCCTTCTCAGTGCCCTCTGTCCCTGCTGAGGAGTTTCATCATTTCTCCACAGCAGACTCCACTGCACCAATTTAGATCTTAGGAAAGAGGAAACACTGCATTTGTGACCCTTTGGAGAAAGGATGGTAAAAGCACATCATCTAGGAAGTGCAAGAGCTTCTCTTTTCCCCAGTGTTTGTTCCCAGAGTGATTCAGCGGATCCCTAGTGGTTAGAACACTTTTCCTTCTTCAAGCATCAATACCACTAACATCATTGCCTCTTGATTCGAAATTTTGATTGTGCATCTCCTTTTCTTTAGTAAGGTTACAAGTCAACTACTGTGTCTATATCTATATATCTATCTATCTATCTATCTATATATATATATATATACACACATCACTCACGTGTAGTGCCAAAGAGGTTCCTAGTCTGTGTAAATGTAAAGGATTAAGGCTAGCAGAATTAAAACCTTTTGAGAATCTGCATGTTGTCTGTCATGTCTATGATTCTATGATTCTATGATTCTATGTCCAGTGTAAACATTTTCAGTTGTGGAAATGAGTAGACTGACTATGCAATCAGGGTAGAAATAGTCACACTTCTTGATTAGATCTCAAAAAAGTATGTGAAAGAATAAATTCACACTAAATACTGTAGTGATGCTTTATGACTTTACTGCATTTACAAACAGCATCAGGATAAGTGGGGAGATATTATACAATCTTTCAGAATCCATATGACACTATCTGGCAAAAATTCTCAAGTGAAGTATATTGGTGTGTGCTGCTGAATGATAACATTTTTTCCTATAGAGAAGAACCTGTTTCAGCTGACTAAAAATAACTAGTACCCACACTCTGTAGCTTTCAAATTATTTCCTGACTCAAGCAAGTTGCTTCTTGTATTTTAAAGCTCTCCTAGAATCTGGCAAGTACAAAATTCTGCTCTGGAATTCTTCACAAAATTCTTATCTCTTGAGACAGAAAATTTTATCTGTCCAACTAAACAACTGAACTTACACAAAGATTGTTTCCACCATTTCCTTGTGAGACAAATCACAGAATTACAATATTAACCTGAGTGGTATAATTAATTTCTTAAGGACAGAAATGCTTCCATGAGAAGTGTGTTTCCTCTGAATTCAGGAAAAAGGAAGAGTCCAGTTTATTCAATGTCATAATAGGAGATCTGAGAAGAAAGTGAGGATATACAAGGCTTTCCTTTTATTGATCCAGTGAGAAGCTATGTAAGATTTACATTTAATTAGTAGTGAGGAATTCAATAAGTATCTGAAGGGTGAAAATTAATTGGAAAAACAGTTATTATTGCTCATATTTGAATTAATTGGAAGGTCAACTAAAATAAATAGGGGTAATGGAGTTCAAAACCTCAACTGTGTCTTGAAAAGAAACAGTTGAAGTAAGCAAGATAAGATGGAGATGCTGGATATGTAGGAAAGCAGTTGTATGAAGCAGGGCTAATATAGGATGAAGAACTAGGAGTGAAAGCATCCTCAGAAGCATTGATGAAGACATCTCCCAGCTGCTGGTTCTTACCAAATTCCAGGCTTGGCAATTGCCGAGAGTTGCTATTTTGAATATAACAAAATTGTAGCTGATAATGTGATTGACAGCACCTGTCTCTTTGAGAGACAGTATCTTCCATTTCCTGCTGAGATTTAGCCTTTATCTTGGGGGTGGCGGCGGGGGGCGGGAGGGGTGTAGGAATTGCAATACAATTAGCTATGCACTCTGGATACTGTCCTGACCAAAGAAATGGCAGAAGAGCTGACTGTCCTTGTGAAAAACTACAGAACAACCAAAAATCTGGTAATCTAAGTGCCTTGGTTTGCTGAAAGCTAAATCTTTTCCTGTTTCACCTATCATCAGTGCCATGAGATGTTTTTCATCTTTGTGTGTATACTTCAATTTCTGTCTCGCCTTTTCTGTCTGAAAAAACAAAGTGGTATATTTACTGTCTTACTCAAAAAGCACATCCTATTAAGTGCAGAAACACAGTAAGACATATTTCAACTAATCTGAGCATATAGTTTGAAATATTCCCATTAGTAAGATTATACTTTTTATTATCAAGTGCAGAAAGAAAAATTACATATATATATGACAGAAGAAAAACTAGAGATCTTTCTGACTGAGCTAGGAACTCTTTAATGATCAGAAAATAGAGAAGGAATCATAGAAACACTTAGGAGTAGTTTATGTCCATATGGAAAAAAAAAAAGACTAGTGTGGAAAAAGCAAAGAAGTTCTTACTGGAACAAGGAAGAGAAAGCAACAGAAAGGTTCATAGCTATATTTGAATGATGAAAACAAAAGAATGCAAAAGAGTGCAAAGGCCAAATTAAAGATTATAAAAAAGAAGGATAACCTATTTATTGCCTTTTTCCTAAATCTTTACTTGAAAGACAAAGAGGGAAGATGCATTTAACGAAATTAATTTAAGAGGCATATTAAAATGCACTGATGAAAACATGCCAAAAGAAGATGCATATCAGTCAAATGTGAGCATTGGAGCAGGGATTGAAAATATTCACTTTGAAGTTTTTAGGAAATTAGCCATTGGAATTCTGAAGATGAATATTTATCAAGGATGTGTAGGAGCAGGAACACACACACAGCGCCCCCCCCCCCCGGCACACCAAACAAACCAACAAAAACCTCTTGGGGCCAGAGAACCACTTAGTCAAATTCAAAACTTTAGAGCTAAGTATTAACCATGATATCTGTGAGTTCCAATAAGATAATATTTTAAAAGAACATATCTACATCTGTCAAACACAATTCATGTCAAGCCAGTCTATTTTCCTTCCATGACAAGTCAACTGGATAAAAGGGAAGTTGCAGATATGATATACTCTGACCTTTAATTACAGCTTCTCACACTGTTCTATATAAAATTCTCATAAAAAAAGTTAAAACAGGAAATGTAATCACCATCAAATAGATTGAGAACCAGTTGAGAAACCTGTCAGCAAAAAATTACCAATGATTTACTGTCAAATCAGAAGAGGATTTCAAGTAGGACTACCTTGGGAACTGGAAGGGCTGAGATTTACCAAGAATTTTCACCTTACACAGTCAAAAACTTTTCAATTGTTAGGGTGAAAAAATTAGGAATCTGTTATTTGAAAATTAGTGAATCAGTTATCCATCTTGTTTAGGTATAGTTGATCCTGGCAGAGCTCAGAGACTGAACTAAATGACTTATCTTCTTGATGTCATCTATTTAAATCTGCCATTACTAACCACCAGAAATAAATCAAGTATAAGCAAGTAATATATGCCACTTCTAATAGCAGAGATTTTCTAAACTAATAACTGCTGATGAAGCTACCTCAAGCTATCAAGTTATCTGACTCATTGGGATAAATCCATTAGAGCTGGAGATGCCAACTTAGTAGCTGCAGACTTTCAAATGTTTAAGTAACAATATATATTTAAACAAGTGGGAAATTAATGACCAGTGGGAATACAATGGTAAATTTGTCTTTGAAATGCTGTACTGACAAGGCTGATACTGGAGGAACCATTACAATATTGAACAGATTGTTAAATCCATCATATTAAATAATGAAGAGGTTGTGAATTTCATCATTGACATTAGCTCAGTTTCTGAGGTAATTGAGACAACAATATTTTCACAAAGAAGGTATGTGTAAGGTTGAATTGGGTTGCCTGATAAGCTTCCACACCACTTGTGAATAACACGAGTTCTACTTTGGTGTCCAGACAGTGTGGGCAAGCTGAGACTTTCTTGATGATATTGATTACTCTTAACTATTATGTGGACATCCAACCTAAGAATCACGCTTTAAATTTTTTTCACATAAGCACACAATATAATTTAACAGGGGAAAAATTCCTTTTGATCTAGAACCAGATTCAAAACAACCATTTCAAGCTAAGAAACCAAGACTCCTATGAGTTTCACTACAGATGTAACATTTCTGCAAGAATAAATAAAGTTTCACTTAACAGACAACAATGAAGCTTTTAAAAAAAAAGACGGAGTATGCTGGTAAATATATGATGCAACAAGAAACTTAAAGAAAAAATTCTAAAATGTCAAAAAAAGTATAAAATCTGAAATATACTCGAAGTACTCAAATTTATGCAGAAGTGGATTTAGTGCAGCTAACACCAAAAAGGTCATTATTGCTTACAGGGAAAACCCCAGAGACGTTTCTTTTAGTATATATAAAGTGAGAATTCAATTTTAAATTATGTCAATCTGAAGATACATTTCTACTCTTAGGGGAGTGATTGCATAAAGAGTTTTATGCTGGTGCAAAATTTGCATTGTTACTGCAATGCTATCCCTGCACTTGTGCAGATAAACTAACCACATACCTCTAAGTGCTGAAGAACACCTATAACTTTCAGAGACAGGGCAGGGTAAAGTTACTGTCCTGGACTGAAAGAAATACAAGAGCTTAGTGATTTCTAAAGTAGCATTTTGAACTAGGCAAAGGTAATCACATTATCATTACATGTGCCTTTATTGTCTTATTGTTTTCTACTAAAAAGCATTAGTTTGCTGAGAACAAAATTGCTCTTTTTAACTTTTTCATTCCCAGTGAGCTCACTTGGAATTTGGGAACAGATTTTGTTAGGCAGCTGCTTTACAAGACACAATCCACATTTCTCTGTGATTTTCCTGTATTAATATTGCAAAAAAGCCTAACTCTACCTCTATTTTTTTAATTAAGGAAGTCACACTTGTTATTATACTATTGTGAAATAAAATACAATCAAGAATTTGTCTACATTTGAGATGGACCTTCATATATATTTATTCCATTGCCCGTGTTGCCTGATCACATCTAATAGCTAAATAAAAGTAAAGAATATCGTGAACACCACTATTGTAAATGAGAAAACTACTCTACTTATTCATGACACTAGTTAGTGCTTTTGTATCATGGCAAAGAAGAGAAAAGGTATTAATAGCATCTCAGATCGTGCAATATAAACCATCTATCAGCACTTATTAAATTGCACAGAACAGATCTGTTTATCCAATTCAAGCTTTGAACAGTTTGTTCCAATTTAGAAAAAGGTAAAAGGACAAATAAAACCAACTGCAATAGAAAACACACCATATTTTTCAAATACACTTCTTAAAGTGAAAAAAGACTCAACAGACCTACTTAGATTAAGATGCTTGATTTGATTTAGCCAGAGTACAGAGGAAAAAAAAAGTATTAGACTTTTACGTTTTATCTACAAAAACACACCACAATTACAGTCTCTTCATAACCACTGATTTTGCCAAGTACATGAATTTATTCTATTGCTTACCACAACATAAATACAGATGACAGTCCTAGTAAAAGGTAATTAGCATATTCAATGATCCATGAAGCACATAGTTTTCAATATAGCATTTAATTACCACAGTCTCACACTGGGCTGGATGTTACGTTGAGATTTATGAGATATATAAAGGATTATGATCTTGAATGCACTTTTGGCACAAACATATTTTCTAGACTACTCAGGATGACAGAGAAACATTAAAGGTCTTCATGATGGTATAAAGTAATTCAATCATATGTCCAGGCTGTAGAGTCAGAGGTCTGTCACTGTCACGAGCACTGCTAGTGCAATAAGAGTTATTACTTTGAACAGAGAAACTCTTTTATACTAATAGATAAAATTAATCCTGCATACCCTGTCCAGTAGATTTTGAGTCTTATTCATCTTCAAAGTCACATGCAGAAAGACATTAAAATGAAATAACTTTGACTGATCGCATGGAGTTAGAAACAACTAAATACATGATGGAACGTAGTATTGTAAACTCTAAATTACAAACAAAGAAATAAGCCTAATTTTTTTAAGATCTTAAGAAACATAAATGACAGCTACTTATCATTCTTGTAGAGCTAAAATAAATTTTTTAATTGTTATTTTGAACAGACTTCCAGCTGAATTTGCAGATGAAAAGAGAATGGATATGAGAAACTTACTGGAATGAATTGTTTTCATGTGATAAAGCACTTGTGAAGTTAAATATGATCTAGGCGGATAGGGAAAATACATATAGAAGCATATGAAATACTGTGTGATTTCAATAGTTCAACATTTTTTGTTCTCTATATTTGCTCCCATAGTTTTGGATGTCAGAATCTGTTGGCATAGTGGAGTTTGAAGCAGTTAGAGTTGCTTATTGGGGAACAGTTTGCTTAATTCAAAGACTGAAATGGACAGTGCAGCTTAGCAACAAGAATATTGTGCTTTTTAAATAAATTCTTTCAACTTCTCTTTACTTTAATTAGCCATTGTACACAAATAGCAAAATAATTAGAAAACATTTGAGAAAAAGTTATTTTCTTGCAGATTAAGAAGAAATCAAGACAATGTTTTAGAATCTCAAAATGCAAGTATGTGCACTAAAAAGATCAGATATCTTTTTAATGAAATTGTGCTCATTTACAATGTAAGGAAAAATAGAGCCCAAATAAAGCAGAATTGATGAAAATTTCATCTTCAGGAAACTACAACCTCTTTTACTAAAATAAAGTCTCCCTTGTTTGATCTACACATCTAATCACAGTATCTGGATTTCTACAAGTTATATATCACCAGAATGGGATATATGATGTACTCTAACGTATAGGAAAGCAAAATTTCTTCTTCATTCACACAAGTTTCAAAGGTGATTCTCCCCTTCATGAGACCCCACTTGGACTGGGACCCCTACAAGAAGAACATGGACCTTTGGAGTGAGTCCAGACCAAGCCATGAAGATGATCAGAGAGTTGGAGCACCTCTGCTATAAGGAAAGGATGAGAGAGTTGGGGTTGTTCAGCCTGGAGAAGAGAAGGCTTCTGGGTGACCTAATTGCAGCCTTCCAGTATCTGAAGGGGGCCCACAAGAGACATGGAGAGGGCCTTTCTACAAGGCCATGGAGTGACAGGACAAGGGGGGATGTCTTAAAACTGAAATATGCCAAGTTTAGATAAGATATTAGGAAGAAATTCTTTACTGTGAGGATATTGAAGCATTGGGACAAGCTGCCGAGAGAAGCTGTGGATGTCTCATCCCTAAAAAGGGTTCAAGGCCAGGTTGGATCAGGCTCTGAGCAACCTATTATAGGGAAAGGTGTCCCTGCCCATGGGAGGGGGTCTGGAACTTGATAATCTATAGGGTCCTTTCCAACCATTCTATGATTCAATGAATATAATGAAAACTTTTCCTTAAAAAAATAAGAAAAAAAAAGGACAGAAAAAAAGACAACAAAAAACATTTCAAAACCACAAAAAATCAGGTCAGACTTGATGAATGAGAAGAAATATAACACCCATTAGAAAAAAATCTTGAACCAAACTTGGCGAGGATAACCAAATATTTCAATCATGAATTAAAATCTACCTAAACTAAGAAAATTAAAAGCATTAAACACTTTTTAGCATTTCTGTCTAGAGCTTAGAAGCATATTCCAAAGACTTCCATGCCAAAAAAAAGTTAATAAATATTTGTGTTTCTGCAGCAACTCTTTTTTTTCTTTCTCAACAAAGTGTAATACCAGTTTTAATCACCTTTAAGATCAGCAAATATTTGATTTTTCTGGGACTGAAATTACCACAAAAAGAGAAAAAAAACCACAGAATTTTTGTAATTTCGAGCTGACAGTACAATACTTCGTACACTAAGAAACAATAAATATTACAATGAAACACTGATTACTGAAAAAAATAAATATTTTACTGTTGTACTGATATACTGACTTATCTTTTGCAGCAACTGGGAAAAATAAAATTTAAAAAATGGAATCCAAAGCCAGATTTAGATTAATAAAAGAAACAAAAATACCCCTTTGATCCGAAAATGCAGATAAGGACTTCAGAGCTCTCAAGGTTTTTGTTACCTTTATAACATTTTCTGATAAACATTTTGTTCTGAGTAGCATAACCCCTATGTTTTTCCATCACAATGATGACATAAAAAGGTATTTCTTAAAAGTGTTTCTTCAGGAACAGAAGAGTTGTAGAAATGTCCATGTAGTCTTACTCCAAGAAAACCTTTCTAAGTAGAATTTCTAGAACAGCTTTGTAACTGGTAATCTTCCAACAGACACCAAGTCCCTTGAGCGATATGATGACCTGAACCCTTCTTTTTCTCTCCAAGTCTTTTCAAAGCAACTGCACTTAAAGTAGAAGGAATTAGTTTTCTCATTTTCTTCCCAATTTTTTTTTTTTTTGGAAAAGGCTGTTTGAAGTCTTGAGCACAGCAGTGCAGCAACCGCAACGTGTTTTAAGAAGAAAACTGAGCAGTTCTGTAAAAAGTCTTAGCAAACAAACTTGCTTCAGGAGTAGCAAAGCACAAAATGCTGTTCCTCTTCTTTATTTCTCTTCTGCAAATGGTATTACATCCAAGTTGCTGTGCCAAGGTCCAAGTAGGCCTCTAAGTACTAACCCACCTAAGTCTGCTTCCAGTACAAAGTGATGACTCTCTTCACCAGCAAGGTCTAAGCAACAAACATTTCCCCCTCTCTAAGCACAAAAATTAGAGCTTTAGGAGTCTCTGCAGCTGCTTCAGAGGCACAACCAGGCAATCCAGACAGTATCATATCTTGACTGTTGGATTAAATGACCCAGGTCTTCCAAGAATGCATTTCAAAGAAAACTGGAGCAGCTAGAGAGGGTGGGAGTCATCTAACCAAGAGGTGATACCCACCATTTTCTGTGATGTCTGCTTCTGTCATTGGTCTCGCTGCCAGTGAAGAGTCATCTCACCTTATGGAGGTCTTTAAAAAAAAAGTCAGATAAGCAGACCTGTGGCACGGTGTGGTAAACCAACAGAAGAATGGTGAGGATTATGGCAACACACTAAAGTGACTTGCAGATAGGGCATAGAAAAACATTTATATCATACTAATAATTCTTTAGTCTTGTGTGCTTGTCAAGCACAACATCTATGTTTAGATAACAGGCCTGATATAGAGGCACCCTTTAGAACTTGCCTGAGACTCCTGCCCTGCTGTAGGAAAGATCAAAGCACAGGGGTAAAGAAGCTTGTGCGAACACTTGAAAGGCACATGAAAACACCAGGTTCAGCCATCCTCTAGCAGAAACCAAGCTCCACAGTGCCTGCATCCTTGCCTGTGTACTGCTGCCCAGATGATGCTTTGGGCATCTCCCACTTCTTGAGGTAATGAAAATAAATTTATTCTGCATTTCATCCATAGTTTTGTGTTTGCTCCTGGGTCCTGTCTATGCTGGCACACAGACACCATTATTTCTCTTTGTTGCTTGTAGCGGGGGTCAGGTGCAGGATGTTAGACTTTGGCTAAAGGCGTGAAAAAAGCAAATGCCAAACCAAAAACAAAACACAGGAGTAACAAACACACGGAGAGAAGGAGTAGTAAGAGAATGGAGCAGGAAGAAAGGATAAGAATGAGCTTTGGAGGACAGAACTGAAAACAGAGAGAGGAATAAGGAAAGAAAAAGAAAAGATGCATAAGAAAGCTTCCTTGCTTGGGAAAAAACCCCAAACCAAACAAACCCACAAAACACACACAAAATGTTAATAAATTATGTTTATTTAGGTTCCTAATTGCTTGAATTATTCATTTCTTACAGAGTGCTATTGATATTCTCAGCACTTAAGAATAAAGCTGAGGCTCTGTAAATGAGAAACTCACAACTTTTTTCTTCCTTTCTTTTTTTATTTCCTTCTTTTTTTTTTTTTTAAATCACTGGCTAACTTAGAAAGACACACTTTTCCATTTGCTAGCACATCCTATCCAAAAGTACTAGGATAACAGGAGAAAATACACCTGGTATTTTCAGCCACAGCACGGGAATTAGTGTTTACATGATGAAGTTGCTCTCCTGACACTAACATAAAACTTTTAACAGCATCATGAAAAAAAGAATCCACAAATAAACAACAACTTTAAGGTTGACCTTATTGACTGCAGCAGTTCATTTCTTCAGTGACTGAAATAAATTAAATTCCTGCCTGGCTAAAGAAGGTAAAAAATAGAGGGGTTGGTCGTTAAGTGCTAGCAAGTATTCAAAAGGTGGTTTTGAAGGAGATATTTTAACTTGCTTATTGTAATTGAAGAAAGAAGTTGTTCCAGGCATAGAGAGAAAGCAATGTGAAAATATTGCAGAAATTAACGGTTCTGCAAGGCAGGCAGGCAGTCAGTAGCACCCAGAGTTCTGGATGGGTGACTTTTAATTAAATCAAGTAAACAAGTCACAGCAGGGCCAAGCGTGAGCCAAGCTGTAGGCAAGCTTGACATAGGAAGTTTGAAGGTGAGTCTGAGGGAATCTGAAGTTGCTGAAAAAGAGTAAAGAAAACAACAAAGAGAGAAGAGCTGGGCAATATGCTTGGGGGAGAAAGGAGGACAGTAACTGTATCTGCAAGATGATGAACAGCCTACAGCCACTAAAGATGAAGGGCGCACAGGCTGCAGGAGAGATGGTATTGCTTGTCAGTGTGTGGCTGAGATATATCACCCACCCGGGACTTAGGAACGATGCTCACAGTTCACATGCTTTTCCAATCCCTAACATGCATAACAAAATACTCTCTTGAATTCTGAAGGTTCATTTATTGTGTTTGCAGGGCCAGATTCTGGTAGTGGGATGGCTACAGGGGTAGCTTCTGTAAGAGGTTTCCAGAAGCTTTGCCCATGTCCAGTAGAGCCAATGCCAGTCAGCTCCAGGATGGACCCACTGCTTGCCAAGGCCAAAACAATCAGGAATGACAGTAAAACCTCTGTGACAACAGAGGTTGCACAGATGAAAATTGCAGCCAGAGAAGAATGAGAACATGTGAACAACTCTGCAAACACCAAGGTCAGTGCAGAAGGAGGGTCAGGAGGTGCTCCAGATGCCAGAACTGAGGTTCCCCTGCAGCCCATGGTGCAAATCATGGTGAAGCTGCTGTGCCTCTGAAGCCCAATGAGGACCAAGGGGCTGCAGAGAACCACCTGCAGCCTGTGGAATAGACCCACATCAGACTTGGTGGATGCCTGAAGGAGGCTGTGACCCCAAGGAAGGCCCATGTAGGAGCAGGCTCCTGGCAGGGACCTGCTGAGCTGTGGAGAGAGGAGTTCACGCTGGAAAAGGATTTCCTACTAGGACTTGTGGCCACGTGGGGGACCCACACTGGAGCAGCCTGTGCCTGAAGGACTGTACGCTATAGAACAGTGACTCATGGTGCAGCAGTTTGTGAAGAACTGTTGCCTGTGGGATGGACTTACATTGGAGAAGTTCATGAAGGCCTGTCTCCCATGGGAGGGACCCCATGGGGAGCTGAGGAAGGACTCCTCTCCCTAAGCAGCAGCAGAAACAACCTGTGATGGACTGACTATAACCTGCATCTCCCTGCACCACTGGGAGGGCAGGGAGAAGGTAGAACTGGGGAAGGAGGAGCGAATGGAGAGAAGAAGGTGTTTTTAAGATTTATTTTATTTCTCATTATCCTGCTCTGATTCTGTTAGCAATAAATTTAATTAATATCCCAGTCCTTATGTCAACTCATGAATTCTTTGTTGTATTTTCTCTCATCTGTCCAGTTACAGAGGAGAGTGAGAGAATGGCTTTGGTGGGTATCTGGCATCCAGCCAGGGTCAACCCCTCACAGTGGCCATATTTTGCATTTGAAAGCAAGTTGGTCCATTTATTTCTTAAACCTGTAACTGGTGAATTACGGAACAGCAGAGTAATCAACAGATACTCTAATTTTTGGAAACAAGTTTAGGATTAAGTTTATGAATATCTGTAGAGATAACAAAAAGTCCTTCAGCCTTGTTCCCCAAGAATTCTACAGGTTGGGTCTTGTGGTGCAGAGGACAACAGGATGGAAGAGTATACAGAACATATGCAAAATGGAAAACAAATCAGAAATCTCATCCACAACTAACATTACAGAAGTGATCATCCTGGTCTGTGCACCTTCCAGTGCACTCGTTCTCCAACAAATTTTTCCTTAGACTGACCAACAAATAAAAAAGAACCTTGCTAAAGTCTAAGCAAAAACAGCACTTGTGAGCAAGTAGATGGACAGCTGGTCAAAATACTTTTCAACAGATATTTCACTCACATTTTACAAGAAAAAGTAAATAGTCATATAGCTTAAATGTTCAAGTGATCAAATAGTTACAACTGTGACTTTTTTATTCTAAAATGAGAACATAAGTTTTAACATATAAACTATTAAATCTAAATCCATTTCTCTTATGACCACTTACACATACGTACACTGATTTGCCATGAAAATTATGGACACAGTTGTAAGCAGAGAAAAATTTTCTGTATGTATGGGAAGCAGAATTATTATCAATAGCTAGAATATTCCCAGAATGCCAGGTTTCAAGACATAATTAATTCAATTAATTGCAAAATGCTTTTAGAATTTAGTTACATAGAAGCAATTTACAGGTCATTAACTGTTTATATTTCTTACAAAAGAGGTCCGAGATTAAACAGTAAATAAATTACATTAAACATATTAGGCTCAAAATTGATTACAGTGATAAAAGTGCTCATTTGAATACATACATGCTCTTTTCTGAATGTCTTTTGCAAGAAAAACAAGCTTGTGCTAGTTTTGTATCAGCAAAGACACCTGAAATGAGACTGTTCAGTAGCAAATTAAACTTAATTCTCTGTGTTTATAATGGATGAGTGAATTGCTGGAGGTATCATGGGATATTGGGGGATATGGGAACATACCATCCTGACTGTCAGTTAATAACAGCATCAGTGTTCTCATGGAAAGTAGGCTTTTAAAATATAGGTTTGCATACAGAAAGAATTCATAAACAAGTACCATTTCAAATATCTCAGGGTTTTATTATTTTAAGACATTCTTTATTTCAGCTCTGTATTTCTGATAACTTGATTATACAAGTGCAGCACAGCAGAAAGGCATACACACACCCTTCAAATTCTCAATATATAGCCCTTAACCTCCCTATCATCCCTGTCATTCAACACTGCTTCACTGTAGTATTCAGCTTTACATTCTTGACAATTAAGGCTGACTTGATAATTATAGGCCTTGCTGATGCTTAGTTTTCAACAGTAATTCAGTGGTAGGTGGGGCAGCCCTATTGATCTACAAAACAAATAACTTCTCTTTTTCCACAGCAGTCAAACAAATATATGTAATTCAACAACAAATGTCAGCACAAGCTTAAGGTGATTATTATTGGCATATAATGAAATATTTAAACTTTTCCGCTTAAGACAAAGGATGTGCTCAATTGCACAGCTGAGCAGACAACTAAACAAACAATGTATTACCCTCTCTTAGTATGAAGGCTGACCAGCAATTTCACAGCTGAATTTTATATGTAAAAGTTCATACATTGCTCTTGGTCCAAGGACTGGTAACTGTGTGCTTCAGAATGTCTCCTGAGATTCTACGGAAGATTTGTCAGTGTCCTCATGGGCAAGAAGGTCAGCAGCAGAATGTACAAGTGTCTTATGAGAATGACCCTTTGATTAACTCAAAAGCCTAGCTTCTATATAATCCTGTATCAGCAACATTTTTGCTGCTCCCATGGCACCTCCTTCTTCTACTCTGCTTTTTATTGTTTTGACTTTTTTGTTGTTGGGTTGTTGGTTTGGTTTTTTTTTGTTGTTGTTTTTTTTAATAACGTGTCTAGTTCTGAATTTCCTTCCAGAATAGATTATTTCATCTTCTTCACCTTCTTTTAGTAAGAGTGCCAATAGGTAGTTTGCTCATCCTCAGCTACTGAAATATTCATCTAAGGGTTATAGGTATTCCAGACACAGGGCACAGCAGCTTCAATTTTGCAAGTGAGCTCTCTGTCCATCTTCACAGCATTACTGTGCTTTGGGAGCAGCCAAAGCTCTGACATGCCTAAATTCTGTAACAACTGAATGGCTCCAGTCTCACCAGAGCATTAAAAGGGATGCCATGGTTGATCAAACAATTGCCATTCTGTTGCAGATCTTCTGAGAGCTGCAGCAGTTTCCATTCATCATCACAACCCCAAGTAACTGAGCCTACAAGGCAATTCTGTCAAGCATCGTACTTACTAGCATGACTTGGGCTGTTATAAGTGCAGTCCATGGACATTTAGGGATAAGTGGCAGTGGAAACAGAGAATTATTTGAAGGACTTTTCAAAATATTTAATACCTTTCTCTAAAATTAATAGGAACGATGTGTTGGTCTTAATTTGTTAGTACTCATGTTTCAAGTTGCCTTTCTGTCTACCCATCCAGCTACCTTATATCTCAAGATTGGAGCTCTGAAAAAAAAAAAAGATAGTAATCAAAACAGTCATAAGTGCTAGGACTCAATAATTTAACTTAGACTTTTACAAAGTCTACTTGATAGAAATAAGACAGGAAAGCACAGTGGGAAGAGAGGGAAATAATTGTAGATCAGTTTAGCCAGCCTTCTCCTGTGCATCAGTTTGAGAAAACAGAGGACAGAAAGGATTACCTAACAAATTGAGATATTATGTTTCAGGATTAAGTTTAATTTCTGCTATACGCTTAATTACAAATTTCATCTTTTTGCATTAACATCTTTTTTTTCTCATTAAAAACTAAACTGAAAACCAACCCACTTGGTGAGGCTTTGATATGCACTCAGAGAACAGCCCTTGAGCTTGCTTTTGTTACCTGATATAAACATCCAGATGTGTTTGAGGATCAAGGCTGTTTTGCTACTCAGTGCAGTAAAATGCCAAGAGAAACTAATTGACTGAGGGTAAATAAAACATGTCGAAAAACAGAGTACTATTTTATTTTTTTGTTTCTCATATACAATAAAAACACAAAAATCACACATTAAGAAGCAAGACCTGGATTCATCAGTCATTCAAGAAGGTACTTGTTTTACATGGAGTTTGAAAACAATTCTTGGGAGCTGATGAAGGCAGGACCAGGCAGAGCTGATGAAGCTGCAGTCCAGAAGCCAGAAATCCCATTGCTTTAGTTAGGGCTGTAAGCTCAAGCACTTAAGTGAATCCAAAACAGACAGGCTGATGTCAACATCATAAACTTCATCAAGAAATCTACTGGCAACTAGCATAGGAAGCTTCTCCTTTTAGTGCTCCAAATAATTTTCAGTAAAATTAACATTGTAAAAAGTAAGATTTTAAGCCCAGTGTGCACGGTGTCTCCAAAATGTGATGTTACTACACATGCCTCTTAAAATGTTGGGATATATACCAAGAGGCCATGCTTTAGATCTGATTATCCACAGTAACATTTCTTAAACTGTAAAAACATAAATCATAGGAAAAATCAAATGAAGTTATGTAAATAGAATTATTCACTGAACAGAACTGTTGTCTCTATGCACTTCCTTTGTTTAGTTTTTAGTCTTTAAAAACAGAACCAGAAGAGGTGACTGAATTTTGCTTCCACTGTTGGTTAATGTGTTTCTCTATTTCTTGTGTACCATTATGGATAAACCACCATCTACTGTTTCAAAGAATGATTACACAAGCCACTGGAGACCTGTTCTACATTAAACTATAAATCCAAACCAGACCAATCTGGAAAACAGACTCAGCTTCAGTGTTCCTGTTTTGAACTAAGTGGAATTGGGACTGAAGGCTATACTGTATTTTCTGAAGGAAAGCTTGTCAATCAGCTATGAAGTGTATTTATTTTACAAAACATTAGTAAGCACATTGTCATATGAATTCCTGTACTGTCAAGAAATGTTTTCAACAAGGCTGACCTTTTCTTCTAAAATTAACCTCAACTTAAAATTTCATATCCTCTCTTTAAAATTAGTATTCATTATAGTCACTTCTCCTAAGTAGAGACACTATATCAATGTTATTGCTTTGGAAATTACAGCCAGAAAAAAGCTTGCCAAAATTTTGGTATAGCTAGGAAGCTGAACTTACCACTGTATGAGCAATTACTTCTTCAATAAATTATGCAGCACTTATTAATCAATGCATTACCTGTTCAAACAAGAAACAAAATCCTCTACTGTGCATATTTTAACAGTAGATGGAGTATGATACATTACGCTGCAAGGAAACAGAAAGAAGAATGGTGGAGACTTAGTGCTCTAAATGCAGGGTGAGACAGGAGAGATGTTTACCACAGAGTGAAAAATGTTCCATAAGGAATTGGTGAGTTGAATAGAACATCAAAACTGTGAATATTTGCAATGCATTTATCTCTTTCTAAGCCAGTAAGAGAGAAGATCCTGGCATATCTTGGAATTGCCCTGCTGTGTTACCACATTTTAGTGTGAAAACAATTATCATTCATTTCTACAGATGATATTTAATGTTGCTTCTGCTAAATACTTCATTGTTACTTCATAAATTTCTTTCGGCTTCACTGTCCATTTGATCTGTTTTTAGGTCATGCACCTTACTAAGCAGGTCTCTGTGAACTCAATCAAAACATATTACATGTTATTTGAAAGTTAAAATTTAGTAACCAACCAATTACTACAAAACAAGCATAAACATCCTGTTTATGCCTTATATATTTACTAAACTGAAAGAGGAGTGATTTAGATATTAGGAAGAAATTATTCACTATTAGAGTGGTGAGGCACTGGAATACGGTGTCCAGAGGACTTGTGAATGCTCCATCCCTGAAGTGTTCAAGACCAGGCTGGATGGGGCTTTGAGCAACACGGTCTAGTGGAAGGTACCTCTATCCATGGTCCGGGTTGGAACTAGATGGTCTTTAAGGACCCTTCCAACCCAAACCATTCCATGATTCTGTTTAAAATTATCTATATATGTCAGGTTGTGCCTCAGATCTTTCTATTGCTGTGGTCACTTTGCTGCCTACTGAATGGTACAGCATTTTGTGATGTGATCACAGGTGATTTGCAACAGCTTAAAATGGGACATTGACTTCTTACTACATTTAAAAAAAAATAAAAAAATTGAAAGAACCTTTGTTAATAAATGGTATATGAACAACAAAAAATCCTTAACTGGGATTCCTACATTCCTTTCAGAAATAAACTGCAGTGTTTATCTGCACTGGGACTACTATAAGTTTTACACTTATAGTAGTTGATTTGTTGGAGGCTTTTTCCTAAATCTCAGCTGGAACCACTTAATTCTCTGTCAGCAGGTTTTTCTGTAGAAAACATACTCTGACAAAAAAGATATACTGAAAACAATATAGAGTGACTAGTTTTTTTTATTTTTTTTAGCGACAATAACATAGAATTTAATATCATCTATTATTTAATAATGGATGTGTAGTAGTGTCCCAGAATATGATATGGAACATTACTCTTTTTAACCATAAGTATGGAATTTATATCACTAGTGTTGTTTGCTTCTGAAATTTCAACTGTAAATGTAATTCATCACATGTTAATGGGAAATCTAATTTTCAGTTATGAGGGTAACATAGGTTTGTGACAGAATGCTAGTTACTTAGACCCAAGTAGCAAGTGCACTTTGATTACAACATCTTGCAATCAATCAGCGGGCATAGTAGCCAACTACACAGTCAGCTAGGGCTGTATTTTTTTCTGCTTCTATCAGTGTTCCACTTAGGATTCTCCTCCAACTCTTCTGCCTGCTATCTCCATCATTCTTGGAGACAGTAACAAATTGCCTATTTCTTTCCCCTGTGAGTTGGAATGATTGATTTGTCAATGTCTAGTTAAAATATCTTGCACAAGTCTTTATACGACTTCATATTCAGAGGCTGATCTTTCTAAAAGATAATGTTAGGAATAGAGCACAGATGCAGGCACAAAGTTTTCAACATCATCTGTCTTGTAGAAGAAACTTGGTGCAAAATTTCCTTAACTATCCCATTTCAAACACATTAATCTTGTCAGTTTGCATTGCCTAATCATTCACAGACATCAAACACTGAGCTTGCTACTTTGAAATAATTATGGCAGAAATGTACTGTGTGGTTTAGCAAAATACAAATGTTTTCCATAGACATATAAAAATGCTAAAATGGAACCAAATTCACTGCAGGTGTTAAACTCACCATCCTTTGGAGGCTATAAGACTGGGAAAAAAATAAATCTGCATCAATGGAGTATATCAAGAATTGCAATGATGATGCTGGACTTGGTCCTTCTTCTGTTACATTTCTAGTCACAGAATGAGACCTTGAAACAGCTGTATTGGTTGGGGGGATCATGAATGTGTCTGTCTCCTCTAGGTTATGGGTAATCTGAGTTCACCTTTTCAAGGTTAAAGACATTGAACACTAAAAAACAGATTAGATTTATAAAGATTCTGCAAATAAATCACATTTAGCTTACTGTAACTTGTCATGATCGGTAGATCATGAAAGCATCTTACACTGTATCATAAAAATAAAACACATACAGACATCTCTCTTTTGTTTCTTGCTGCTTTTGACTATCATGAGCCTCTGGTGATGGTTCAGAAGTTCTTTACATTTTTCCAATTTTGCTCTTGTATAAGCCTCACCATCTAAAACTTCACTTCTCTTCCACAATACTGGCTTTTCTTTTGTTAAGTGGAATTTGATCTCTTGGCTATCTGAAATGTTCCATCAGTCAGTGAATCAGTCATTTATTTATGAAATATCTGGAATTCAGCCTTGAAAGCTGAGTTTGCCCTTGGCAGTGGGTCTTTTGGGAGTTGCAATTGGTTGTTGATGCTTAGAAACCCTACATTGTTAGTCTTCTGCCTAAAGCAACAATTTTTGCTGTTACCTTCTCTAGGTTTTAGATCAATACGTAGACATTCATATACAGAGAACAAACAAGCCCCATATTTAAAACAATGTGCACTCAGACCCAACCTTTGCAAGCAGAGAACCTCTGTTATCAAGCAGAATTCCTAAATTACACATTGGTGGCTCCAACGAATTTCTCATAACAGAGAGAGTCACAATATGTTCTTTTATCCGAGTGCTTTTCCAACAAGAAATAAGTCATTTCAAGTAACCTTCTCCCAAGCTGGGTTTAAACTCCAAACAACTGGCTAGCTGGAAAACACATCACATACATAAACCTCATGGTATCAAAAAACCGATTTAGCTAGTAGAAAAAAAGCCAGAATTTGAACTGCCTGGACTTTACTCAAACATAAAGTGTCTAGCCTGCTAGCATAGACCAAATAAAGAATACTTTGGCTTAGCTTCAGGAATATCATACAGCTCCTCCCTGTTGTTTGTGTCATACGAGGCAAATATTGTAGTGATGGTTACTGAGGAAAAGGTAAACCCAAAATCTGCATAGTGCCATTCATGGCATTAACTTAAAGCCTTATTTCAGCACATGAAATCCATAACTTACAATAATCTACAAAAGGAATGTTGTTCCATCACTAGCTTTGGATGCTCTTGTTAAAGCACAAAGAGGTGGAATTATCTCTACATTTTTAGAAGTTTCTTTTCAGAATGTCTGATTTGCAGAGCCATTCAGTTCTTAAAAAGGACACTGTCATGATATAGTTGACAAACAAAAAATGTAATGGCATAATGAAAATTTAACACAAGCTAAAATCCCCAGAATGTTACTGTCTCCACATATGCTGAAAGAAATCATTTCCATGTTTTAATAATTAGTCCATCTCATAAAGAAGGCTAATAATGGATATTAGTGAAACCAAGTTCAACATTCAAAATTTCTAATTAAACAATGAGTCCATTCTAGACAGTGAAAAAAAATTATTAACTCTTTTTCTTCCAAGTAACTAGCTGGACCATGTATGAAGCCCTACATCTGACAGAGTCAATTTGTCTCATTATCTTTTCATGGTATATCTCAAGTAAAACAAATAAAGACTGAGCTATGCCCTTTATGTAGCATTATTATAACATCTTACTCTTCTCCTTTTGCTAAGCATGCTGAGGCATACAGTGGTGGTCCACTGATACCACTGAGAAAAATAAGCTATGTGGGAAAAGCACACTGACCCCAAAGTTTCTCTTGCACTGCATGTGGTTAAAACCTGGAAAACCAGCTCTCAGAATGGCACTGTGGCACATGCTGCCTCTTTATGCACTTGAAAAACAAGTCTTCAAGTAACTGGAACAATACCATGTCAAGATTTTTCTGAAATATTTTTTTCAGAGACCCGCACTTAAGAGCTTCCTTAACATTCAACTGCATAAGCTAACTGCTATTAACCCAGTTGCTGCCGTCGTACTTTTCACGTTCATGAACAGTCAGCCAGTGGATAAAAAAAAATATTTCCAACCACGTATTCAAAGCTATTTCTTTGTCACATATTATTACAGAAAAATGTCGACTTTAATATTTTATAAGGTGTGCTAAGATTCCAATGACTAAAATTGTGATGAAAGCTGAAGGAAAATGATCAGCAGGTACAGAAATCTAAATCATTCAGCTTGAAGTTCTTTGCTGTGAAAGTCCTAGCTCTTTTTCTACATAATATTTTCACTAATATCAGTTGTAGCTCTGCACAAAGCAAGAGCTCAGGATTTTCATACATTGTTGAGGTGAATGTTGCCAGAAGTTATTTAAGATTTATGCAAATGCACAATCTAGGAGAAGGCAGCATTCCTCCTGCATGGAAATCTCTTTTAAATTAATACAGGTTTTGGCTTCAAAAAAACATTCCTTTTGCTAGTATGTTGTTTTTTAACTCTTTCAGATTGATGATCTAGAATCAAAGTAAAAATCATTCACGATTTGCTCAGTCAGAATGAAATGTGTACATGTGTGCAATAATAATCATGTAATTTATTTGTGCATGGGTTTCAGAAGATGGATTGGAAATATTCAGTCTTGAAGGTCATGGTGTGTGGTGATAGGAAAGGATGTTTTTCTTTGCTTTTCATTACAGCTGTCCTTCTCAAATATTATAACCACAATTTTTTTTAAAACTCTCCCTCTACCCAGAAGAATTAAACATTGATCGAGAAGCAATAACTTAAACTTACATACAGAAGATAAAGTGACACTGTACAGCATTTTGCATCTCACAGGTGTTCAGCTTCACATCTAGAACTAGCTTCACCTTTTGTAGAACCAGACAAAGATGCTGATAATGCCCCAGCAGCACGAGGCTCCTGTTTGTTTAGAGCTGCCCACTAAGGCAGAACTCGGTTTCCTTATCAGCAGGTGTCTGCAGAGGCCAGGCTGACCATCTGAGCCTGCCCTGAGCCTGACACTGAGACAGGTCCAGGGAGTGATATGGTGAAAGTGAAATCAAGCCTGCAAACTGTCCAGCCCAAGCTACACACTGCAGAACTTCAAACGGACCTGTAAGATCAGCCATTTCAGCTTTACTGGGTCAAACCCACAGCAAATTGAATAAAGAATGAATGTTGAAATGTGAAACCTTAAAACAATCTGTATGTTTTGGTAGGAATTCATGATGTTTCTTATCCTACAAAGGTGCAGAAGTATGTTTCTCAAACACAAAGTACTCTACAAGCTGTAGGCAATATTCTGGAGATGTTACTGTTCAACATAAAGAGATCTGCTATGTGTACATACAAAGCAATATTAGAGTTGAATGAAACCCTAAGCAAACACAAACTCTAAGCATTGTAGATCATGAAAATAGAAGCTAAGGGAAAACAGAGACAGTTCACACTATAAAATAAATGGTTTCATTTATGATGCATACTTCAAAATAACATCTTTAAGAGAAAGGTGCTCCTGCAGAAATTAGCGTTCGGCAGACAAATCTGACATATACGAACAAGTACTCAGAACATTTCATGTAATATGAAAATGTGCTAAACAGTTAGCAAAAAAAGAAAAGTGGAAGAAAGAAGTGTGCACATATACATAGCTCCCTCTGCAAACATTAAATTAAAACAGCTTCTAGGCTGCACTGACCTTACTTACATTGGTCTCTGCTCTAGTAAATACTGAAGTCCTGAGAACTATTTAGTCCCCTAAAGGACTAAATTACATGTGCAGCTTCATTCACTGTTGGCAAAGGAAATATTCACATTTCTGATGCTGCATGAAACCTTAAGTGTGTGCTGACTATAGTCTTTGAGGCCAACTCTTCTCCCCTCATCCCCAGAAATCACAGAATACTGAGCTAGGAGGGACCCACAAGGATCATCAAATTCTACCCTTAAGTGAATGGTCCCCACAGGGACCAAAGCCACAACCTTGATGTTACTGGCACCAGGCTCTAACCAACTAATCTCAGCGTCAAATTTACTTTTTATTTATGCATTTCTGTTGGTGCAAAAGAGATGAGATGGTCCTTGTCTTTGGTTTTGTTTGGGTTTTTTTAATCACAACAATGAAAAATGAATGTACAAAGAACAGGTTCTGCCTTTGTGATTACATTCTGCTTGTTCAAATTAAGTCAGAGGCTTTTTCTTTGTTTTTTGGTTTGCATGAGTCAAGAGAGTGGATTAGTAGATGATAAAACAAGAATAACAATGTAGCTTTGAGTACATCTGTCACCTGTACATATGAGAAATAAAAACAGCTGAAGAATTTATTTAATTTATTCAAAATATAAATGACAGATGAAGGCCTGGAAAGCATGCTTGAAAAAATATTTTCTTTAAATAAGACTTTTTTTCTTTAAAGAGTTTTATCTTAAGATACCACAAGATATTCTGTAAAAGAAATGTACCAAAATTATATCACCACACCTCACACTAATCTTAGACAGGTCCTAGCCCTTTTAATATACCATTCTCTGTTTCAACAAAGCTATATAAAATGGGCAGCTTTATTCCTAGTTATAGACAAAAGTATTCATTTTGCTAATGCCATATATAAATTTGCAAACTATACAAAAATAAACTATAGATGCATTCAAAACCCAACCTTCAAATATTTCAAGTATAACTTGACACTGAGAGCTTTCTCAACAACTAAGTCTTTAACAGACATACTCTAGACAACTTCTGCTGTCTGCCCAAGTGCAGGCAATAAGAAAATACAGTAGCAACATGTAGTTCAATATTGTATGAATAAAAAAATACTGTAACTCCTTTCTAAAAGTCCTGATACACATCTCAACTCTTTTTAAAAGTCAGCGCAGTTATAGGATAATACACATTATGAATATACTATAACTTGGTCTCCTAAAGAAATTAATGAGTAGAATCTCACATGTTAGCCTGGTGAGAAAGAGATTTGAAGATATCTAGGTTCATACAGTCTCTGAATTTTTATGTGACTTTTAAAAATGTAGTGTAACTAAACTTGCATATTTTTGTAAAAAAGAGTTCAATATTTACAGACTGCACAATGGAGAATGGAGTATTTCTAGGGAACTTGGAAAAATTTTCATGAAGATGAAAAACTAAATCACTTCACTTTGAGAGTAGTATCTGAAGTATTTTTAAAAAAAGTTTATTAAAGACACTCAGATCAAGAGGAAGTTTCATACTACCAGCAATTTTTTCAGAACCTATTTCTCAAGGAATTTCATAGAGGGACACAAATGTGACTGTTTCTGAAAACCAATATGTTGGTGTACAAATAGATCAAAGCAGAAAGAACAAAGATCTTGATCCTGTATTTACATAAATTTTTTCATACATTACTGAATAAAGTCAGCATTATGTCAATCACTTCAGGTAATAATTATGAATTATCATTATGTTGATAGCAGGAACCATAATATATTTAAGCACTTCAGTGATACATATACAGAATAAGAAACTTTCTTATTTGAAGAAACAACTTTGTTGGGTATTGTTCTTTCTTTTTTTTTTGTTTGTTTGTTGGTTTGGTTTTTTTAATATTTAGCAAGAAAAGGAGAAATATTAAAATTAGGCAAAGTAGATTTTATTATCTGGGATTTTTTCCTTCAAAATGTCATGATTATGTGCTGTAAAATGTATTTTACTTTCCTAGAAAACTTTAATTTTATTACTGGTAATTGTTGGTCTAGTAAATACAGCAGAAGAATAAAAAAGTTAAGACTACAGGACTCTTGAAAGTCATTGATAACAGTGGCAAATCTGTCAGTTTTCAGTGTGGATTACTAAATGGTAAGATTAGCAAAATGAAGATTAGGAAAATTCTCTGGAGTTATTAATATGCCCATAATAGTTTTCCACTAGATGCCCTGGGAAATGTTTATACTCAGAGCCAGAACTACACAGATGGAACACCATCAATATTAAGACATATTGCCAAATTTAAGGCTTTTTTTTCTGAACTATCAACTCTCCAAATTACTTATAAAAAAACACATAAAAAGAAAAAAAAACACATAAAAAGAAAAAAAAGGCAAAAGAAAAAATACAAACCAAAGTAAAACAGATCTACAAAACAAAGCAAAAAACTCAGACTTATCTTCCCTACAAAGTCCAACACCCAGAGTGTTAACCAGAGCACAGAGGGTGGCAAAGCTGACAGTACCTGAAATAAATACACCACTCTAACAGTGACATATCTGAAAAAGACATTTGCTTCATCAAGGAAAGTATGAGCTTTTTCTTGTTACTGTCAATTATTTATTTATATTTCTTACATTTCCCAAATTCTATTGAATATTTTATGAATCTTGTGAGCAAAAAACTAAATTCTACAATCTGTTTTTATTTCAGAGCATTCAAAACTTCTTTTACTAAATAAAAATAATATCAAAAATTAATTAAATCCATCCTCCAATATGAATCATATTAAGAACCCTTCTACAATTAATTGACATAACCTTCTGTATAGGTAAATGAGTGACATACTCTAGCATTCTTGTAACTTGGCTAAAATTTCACACAAACTTATTTTTTTCTTAGATAAGGACAAAATTATATTGGCATCTTGCCTCAAAATTTAAATCAACAGTAAAAGAAATCTTAATCCTCTGACACCTGGATTTGTTGTCAGATAAAACATAATTGTCCGTTTCTCAATCTTTTGATGCTTGGAGTCATGAAGTATCCATGCACTGGCTGTACAAAATATTAACTGTTTAACAACAAAAAATGAGTTTAGGGGGAAAAAACCCACAAAACTGTGCAATGAGATGGTGATAGTTTTCTATTAAGAAGTAGGTCTCATATTTGTTTTGCTAATTAACATTAACATTCTTTACATTAACAGAACCACTATGGTAAGTTTCCTACCACAAGCTTGAACCCACCAAACACTTGCACCAGTTACTGGCAAAAAATAATGAGCAAGCTTAATTCAAACTGTAGGTGTATACCACAGCCCAAAGAGATCTGAGACACTGAGAAAGAATCTGAACTACCTAGACAAATTATAGAAAGATTAAGCCACTATTGGAGTTGTGAAGGGTATTAAAAATGCCTTTAAGAAATTTTACATATGCATAGGGCTTGAGAAGACAGAATGACCTACTGAAATCCTAGCTGCCACCAAAATTACTGGTTTTCTGCCTTGGTAATATAGAAAATTATATTTGATAATATAGTCTTTTCAAAACCTGTGAATAGATACAAAGATTTAGAAAGGACAGAAACATCTGCTAGAGGATTATTGGGGATAACTGTTCCTGAAACTTCTCATGACTACTCCAGTCTTTCTAACAAAGTACTTTGGCTGTCACAAAGACTGAACTAAACATTTGTCTACAACATGCCATCCTCACTAAACTCTGAGCAGGAATAAAGCAAAGAATAACAACCCAACAGTGTTTACCAGGCCAACACAATCTGTCAGCTGCAGATCACTTCTGCCAAGGTGGGTGTTGTCACCTGTCTGAAAACATGTCATTGCTGCTCTTGCATTTCCAGAAGAGGGATCAGCTTGAAGTAGTCAGACTAATGGGATTCTGTAACTTTTAGTTTCCTCATAGTATAAAATAACCTTCATGGTCTTCAAACCTCTCATACTGACATGAATGGTGGCTGGCATGCTTGTAATAACAAAACAGAACACATAAGCCTTTGCAGCTCATACATAAGACTTAGTCCAAACAGAGACCTCAGCATTGTCCAACTTGTTCTCTTTAGATGGGCTGCAAAGGAGAACTCATGACAAATTTATCTGAGGAACCACAAGTTCCCCAGGAAAACACTGAAATGAGAAATCTGTACTCTCACAATTTATATCTCCCTTCCATATCTGATATTTTTTCACTTTATAAAGTATGGACCCACCTTGTCCCACACCTGTGCAACAAAGTGCATGCAGATAAATTCATTTCCTCCCTGTAGTGCAACACTGACTGCTAAAATCATGTCAAAGTGCCCCCAGCAAAGAGCTCTGTTATACACAGTCATTTTCTATTACACTTGGATATACTGGTAATCAAACTGTTGGTTTTGAAAGGGGAGTGATGGTCAGAGAAAGGACGACCCATAACAAGAACAGTGAGTCTGCAGTTCACCAATTTGACAATCAGAATTTGCGGCTTGCAAAGCACTTCCATTCTGCCACCTCTCAAACAGAAGGCAGAAGATGAGCAGAAACTCACTCCTTGCTGTTTGCAGGTTTTTTCAAGAAATGGCATAGACAGCTTTAGAGGAACTCAGATGAGGTAACATGTGAAGCATTGTTATCTTCTGTCCCAAGCCAGGGAGATTTCCTCACATCTATTTCTTGAATGAATCTCTGCTTAACACTTTGGAAATCAATACAGGAGACCTACTGTGTCATGTCTGCCCTACAATTTTGCAAATTCATCTTTATATACCAAAGCACATTAATGCACTTAGTGAATTTTGATTTTTGTTTTTGAAAAGGAGGAGGCAAAAAAGAAACTTCGAGGCAAACAGTATGTAATGTTAACTGATACCCTCTGACTTTTCATCAGATACCAAAAATGCAAACTACAAGCCATAAAGCATGTCAAATTTCTAAAGAATGCTACAGAAAAAAGTAAGAAATTCCAGTTAGAACACTGCAAAATCTTTTAGTTCTTATCTTGTCTTAGTCTACTCTGAAACCATAGTAAAATTTATAGAATGTTGCAGAGGAAAACTATATTTTTTTTACATTTGAGTTGGGTTTTTTTGATTTTGGTTTCTCTTACAATGGCCTTCTAAAAACTAAAGTCATATCTACAGAGCAACTGCATCTTCCTCACAAAATCACATCTAAAACTTCTGTGAATGTTCAGGGTTAGATCAGAAATTGTGTTAATCTGGCAAGGAAAAAACTTCAGCTTCCAAATCTTGTCACTAAAAAGACATTTGTGCCAATATTTTTAAAATAGGCAGAGAACTACTAATTAGCATTCCAGTAATACTGGGTTTTGAGAGGAGAGACTGGTGATCCATGAGACATTCGCTCCTGGGAAAGTTAATTTCTATATAGCTAAAAAGTGAACTCTGTGTTCTTGAGGCCTGTTCCTACAGCAATACATATAGTTGTCTTTTGATTGTGGATTTTTAGTCATATAAGTGTTAAGAAAAATAATACTTTTTTTTTTTTGGAATTCCCTTTTTAAAAATTCCGTGTACATTTATCAATATTTACAAAACTGAAATATATGAAAGAGCAGTAATGAAAAGAAAGAACTATTGTTATAAAGCAGGCACAACATGTAACAAACCAGAACAAATTCAATGCATAACTTTAAAGCTGGACAACGTTATCAGGAAAGGAATATCTCATGAAAGGCAAACACACACCTCTCTTATTTTTCCTTCTCCTACAGGTATTTTTGCTATTATAAATTTATCAAATAAAGAACAAAGAAAATTTAAAAAATCAAAAACTGACTGATTATTAAAGGAAAGCAATCCAAAAACTTTCTAAAACAATTATTTGTCAGTAGATAACAAGGGAGAAGCAGATAATTAATTTTTAATTTACTGAATTGTTTCATTAGATGCAAGGTCTCAAAGCCTTTCACTTTCAGGCTTCATCTCTTAACTTCTCCCTCCTAAATTTATAAAACACTAGAAGCTCAACTTTTGTTTTGGTTTGGTTTTGTTGTTGTTTTTTTTCAGAAATGATTCAATATATCAAACTCAATGTCTTTGAGAACAGCCTAGCATCTATAATTTCATTTTTTAGTTAATATATTTTGAATCATCATTGACAATACTATTTTGAACTCCATTTCTTAGAAAGACTCCAGATGGTTGATTTGAAACTAAGGTCAGCCTTTTGGCATTTTCTTTATAAGAGCATCAATGTTAACAAATAAATAAATTAGAGATATTTTCCTCAATAATAGCTTACTTTAAAAATCAGAATTTCATTGCTTCAGCATTCATTTGGGTGAGTTGTTGGTCTCACCTTGGCATTTCATTAGTCACTTGGAAGAAAACCAAACCAAACAAATCACCAAATACTGTCATGTGGGCATCTATTTGTACTGCATAAGTTATCGATTAATCATCTTTTTTCAGTAGTAGTAGTTATTCTCTTCACCTGCTAAAATGCATTATCATCTCTGTAAATGTAACACCAAATTTAGAAACATTTTTCACTTCCCTTTATGTCCAATCTCCTTGTTTTCCACCCTTAAATTGATGTCCGTAAATGGGTCTTTACACTCTCTCTTACCCCCAAATTAATTTGACCAAGACATAAAAGAATAAGAAGTAAATATTTAAATATTTGCTGTCATGGAATATTTGGAATATTTCCTGCCTGGAGCATGTACTGTGCTTTACTCTGTTTAATTAAATTCATTTTTCATATCTAACATTGGAAGAATGTCTTTCATTGGTTTTCATCATTCATGTCCTATTTCCAGTCTATTGTACATGTGTGTTCCTTGATTCAAGCATTCACCTCTAGCTGCTTTGAAAATTATTGGTAGGAAAACACACTCACCTTCAGGCTCCCCACAGAGTGTACACTGTGACTCTGCAAAGAAAAAGAAAAAACTATAATTTCCTTATTTTAAGATGTTATAATTATATCCAAATATAACAAAACTTAGAGAACTCAAAGTTAGCATGAAAAATACAATTCTATTTTGAGCATGCATTTCTTAACAGCTGAAAAATAATTTTCATAAAAGGGGTTTTGCGGGATGAATTTTTAAAAATAACTTTATAAAAGTTAAGTTACATTTATATAAGTATCACCTTCAGAGACTCCAGCTGAATAAACTCATCTAGCACATTTTGCTTCCATGTGACTTTTTTGTATTTTTATATGTACAACACTGCAGTGACAACAGTCACTCAAATAAAAAGTTTAAGCCTCCTAATAATTAATTTTTAGAGATAGCAAACAGTAATGGTGACAGAGTTATTATATTCCTTTCACAGAAAAGACTCCCAAATTCTGCCAGGCAAGAGAAATTGAACTGTCACATAAATGTGTAGGTATACTCTGCAAAATATTCAAATATAGAAAAGAAGAAATAAAACTCCATCATAACGAACAGACAGTCTCTACACGTGCAATTACTATTTTATCCACACAGCACTGTTTGGAAATTTGCTGTCTGAACAATTATTTTGCATAATGTACAAATATATGCACAGGTGGAGGAAATATTTTGAAGCATCCCTTGAGACCAAGCTGCTTCAGGAGATAGTATCAAGCTGTACAAGAGTTATCGTTTAGTGTCCAAATACCAGAATCAATTGAAATCAGAGGGAATGTAAGCAAGTTGGCAGATAATTCTGATATACTGGTAAAAGTCCTACTAGAACAAGGAAGCACAGGATATTTTAAATCACAAATTTCTGAAATCTGCAATTTAACACTCAGCTGAAAAGGCAGTTTAACACGTCTGGTATATAAAAGTCCAATATGAAAGCTTGCTGAAATTATCTCCATCTTGAATAAGAAATAGAAGACTGGACGTGAGCTGTGATCTTCACTCAAAGGCAAAAAGAAGCCAGAAAAATAGAATATGAAACGCATGCACTGAGCAGATTGACCTTTATAGCACTGCTGTGACACTGACAGTTATTTAGAAGTACTTTCTCCATATGGATAAGAAGCTGTCTCACAGTAACCCACTGTTGTAATGGCACTTGACCCTACATCTTTCATATATTTTAAACATGTTAATAATCATTGTGGTTTTACTACTGCTAGACACTGTAGCATGCACAAGGGAAAGGAATGAGAAAAAATAAGCTTATCCAGGCAGCTCTGCTGCTGATAGGTGGATCACAACTTTTGGAACAGCATAAAGCTCCATGATAGAGAGGAATTACATTTGATGCAGTTCAGCACATGAGACCTGTAGCTGAACTGTCTATCGATAGACTCACTAGTTCCCAGCAGATCTGACAAAGTGGAAACAACACCCCAACATTAGGCTTGAGAAAACTTCCTATGAAAAGCATGAAAAGCCTGGTCTCGAGTAACACAGGCCACTTTCACTGCTGGATGAAAAATGCACTTGCCACAAGCTGAAGTGATGCAGAGGAAGCAGTTCTGAAGATCTTATTTCGCTTTTAATTCAAAGATTTTCTGAGGTTTTACTGAGATGGGCTGCCTGCCTGTGTGATGTTGATTGATAAGGATGAACAAGCCAAGACTTGATTTCTGAACTTCTGACTTTTTTCTGATCCTCTGTGTTCTGCTAACAACTGCTTCACTGGTTTGTTACAATCCAAACAGTCTGCCTGACATTTTTTGCAGCTCAAAACACCATTTCTAAAGGTCCCCACTCAACAGTACAAGTCACTAGCTTCCCTCTTTCTAGCTCATAAACATAAAATAGTGCCAATATTGGAAGTCTGCAGCAGGCTAGATAGTCCACCTGCAAAATGAGACTTGCAGCTACGAGTGGTGCCAGGAAGTTGTCCAACAGCTAGAGGTGTCAGCACTATCCCTGCCAGACCACTGCTTTGTTGGAATTATTTCATATGTTTCTTTAAGGTCCCATCTCTGTGGGCAACTCAGGTGTTTCTTCCCCTATCTCAGCATGCCTGGGGAGAGTTCATGGGGGGGATTTTGTTTTATTTCATCAGTGTATGCCTTCCTGAGTCTGGGAATTACTGCAAACTGACAGCAGCACCTCTCTCTCCACTGGTGAAGAAGCAGACTCTCAGGATGTGGATGATTCACCAGCAAGCCTGTTTACAAATTTCCCCACTGTAGTTTGCTGCTGTGGGGGAGGACAAGATACCCTTTTTGTTGTGCTTGACACATACAGATAAAGTGACAAATAAAAACACAACCACTTCTACTAGGCATGTGAACAACATGACAAGGAGGTTGTACAGAGCTCTGTATTACACAGAGCCTCTGTGTGAGAGAGAGAAATAATTATTTCTCTGTATAATCTGTTTAGGTCTGTACATTCTATGGTTATTGTTGAGACTGCATGCCTTAAGCTTCCAAAACTAAAATCACATAAAACATACACATGGCACTCAATTATTTGTAGATTTACATCAAACAGAAACACATAAATCTTAAAATTCTGTAAAGAAGCTATGACTTGACACTCATTTTAACTTCTTTTCTTTGTAATGAAGTTGCTGCATCTTGTTAGAAAAGATCTTTCTGGAAGATGGGTCAATACTAAGCACCTGTACTAATTTAAAATTTTTCTATTTAAATTGCATTTCTACAGACAGATGACAGCAATGAAGGACATGACAATAGGGACAAGTTACCACTCCATCAGATGAAATTACTTTTTTTATTCTTAGCTTCACTTCACTCAAGGTTGAGTGTCTCAGCATTAGTGTTCAAAATCTAAACTAGTCTTAAAAATTTTACCAATTATAGTGGAAAGTAAAATAGCCATCTAATCTGCCTTAGAAATGTATGTAGCATGAGATAAATCAGTAAGTCATTTTTGTAAGTACCCATACCCTATTTTATATTGTTAGAGGTCTGACACTACAACTTCCTAATAACATTCCCCACAAAAGAGAAACGTTCATTGTAGGTGACCTCTGGAGCTCATCTAGCTCAGCCTCCCACTGAGAGCATAGCACGGCTGTTGCCAACACAAGTTCAGCTCAACTGTAACTTACTAGCCAAGTCCTGAAAACCACCAAGGATGGAGATTCCACAACCTCAATGAGCAGCCTGCTCCAGTGCTGCCTCAGCCTTGTTGGGCCCTGTTTGAATGTCTCGGTCTGCAGTTTGAGGCCATTCTTCCTTGTTACATCATTCAGCACTGCTAAGATGACTTTGTCTTCAAGCTGTCTGTAACTCCTTCAAGCTGTAACCCACTATGGATCTTCACACCAACAGACTAAATAAGCCCAGCTCTTTCAACTACTCTGACCAGAGGGCCTTCTACTAGACTCCTTCCAGTTTCTCTCTATGCTTGCAGAAGCAGGGAACTGCAGCCACTGAACAAGTATTCCGGGTGCAACCTCATCAGCACCAGAGGGAAACAGTAACCTCCTCAACTTGCCAGTCATTCTCATCCAGGCATAGTCCAACATGCACTTTACCTGTTTGCAATGAGAACACTGTTCACTCATATGTGACTGGGTGTTCATATTCATTCAGTAAAAAAACCCCAAACAACAAAACATTAATAAATCAAGTCTTAGTTGGATCGATTCCATGATCCAAGTCTCCCACCAATTATAGCAGTGCTATATGTGAAATCTCAGCCTCAGACAAGTGACTTCTCTACACCCATGCCAGATGAAATGACAAAAGGGCTTAAGATACTGCATGTTGTGATGGAAGAGGAGCAGGGATGGGACATGACCACGTTTCAAAGACATTTCACAGAATCACAGAATATGCCAAGCTGGAAGGGACCCACAAGGATACTCAAGTCCAACTCTTGACTCTGCACAGGAGTCACAGTATGCAGCTGAGAGTATTGTCCAAATGCTTCTTGAACTCTGTCAGCCTTGGTGCTGTAACCACTTCCCTGGGGAGCCTGTTCCAGTGCCCAACCACCATCTAGGTGAAAAAACGTTTCCTAATATTGAACTTAAATCTCCCTTGACACAACTTCAGGCCCTTCCCTCAGTCCTGTCACTGGCCACCACAGAGAAGAGATCAGTGCCTGGCCTCTTCTTCCCCTCATGAGGAAGATGTAACTGCAATGAGATCTCCCTTTGGTCTCCTCTTCTCCAGGCTGAACAGATCAAAAGCCCTCATCTGCTCCTCATACAGCTTCCCCTCCAGGCCCTTCATCACCATTGCCCTCCTTTGGACACTCTCTAATAACTTAATATCTTTCTTATCCTGCACTGCCCCAAACTGCACACAATATTCAAGGTGAGGCCATCCCAGTGCAGAGCAGAGCGGGACAATCCCCTCCCTCAACGTGCTGGTGATGCTTTGCCTGATGCCCCCCAGGACACAGTTGGCCCTCCTGGCTGCCAGGGCACTGCTGACTTATATTCAACTGGCCATCAACCAGGACACCCAGGGCCCTTTCTGTGGCACTGCTTTCCAGCATCTCATTCCCCAGTCTGTATGACCAGCTAGGGTTGCCCCATCCCAGGTGCAGAATCCAGCACTTTTCCTTGTTGAACTTCATATTGTTGGTGATTGTCCAGTCCTCTGATTTGTCGAAGTCTCTCTGCAGGGCCTCCCTGCTTTTAAACCTCTCCCTTGCACACTTCCTAGTAATGGATTATGTCTCTACATATCTGATCCATCTAAAATATTAACATGATACTTAAACAGAAGGTATTCTTTCTTTTTAGTATGTTGCTAATCAGTTGCACTTAACAAAGATGCTCATCCTTGCAAACACTCACACATCTGAGTAATTTCTTTGTCATAGCTCTCAATGGTAAAATGACTAATACAGTCAAGTGTTCAGAGATTTAGGACCCAATAAATCAATAGAACAAGGAAAACCTGTATTTATATTATTAATCTCACTCTGTCATTGTGAAATTGTTTAGCCAAGAGAAATAATCTTCCCAGATACAAGAACTCACTGACAAAATAGGTCATAAGAAAGATATTTTGAAGGCACAAATTTATCATGAAGACACAATCTTTTTTCCCCCCCAAATATTATGAAACATTTCATTTTTATAGTTTTTCTTGTCTAACTTAAATGATAAGAACTAAAAATAATAAACCCAGACATATAAATGCCAACTTTCTTTCTCAAAAAAAATCTGAGTTTAACATTCAGTTTTTATTTAGAGTAAAAATAAATTATTCTGCTAAACATGTTTACCTTTCCTTCTTTGTATATACATTTCTTGTATGCCTGATGCAAGTATAATAAAAACTACTATAAAGAGGTACAATAAGGTAATCAGTATAAGGGCCAGATAATCTATACAAAATAACCATCAAAAATAAATTATAATTCAAAATAACCATCCAAGCTTTATAATATAATAACTAAAACACCACATATCAGTAATATTTAAAATCAGTTTAAAGAAAATACTGGATGTTATCAAACAGTTAAATACATTTTACCATACACTATGCACTCAACAAGAACTTAGCCAGATTAGGGAGTCCAACCTGGATAAGTTTTGACCAAGTTACATGGAAGTTATATGGCAAGAAATATGAGAAATGTGAGAATCAGTGCTGGGGATAACTTGTCCCCTCAGCACTGCATTCAGATAATAGATGCAGTCAGTCATTCTGAGTACCCCTTGAGTACCGCACATCCAATGTTGTATCTCCTCTTCTTTTGTGTTACAGACCGTTCTGTCTCTCTTTTCATTTGAAACATCCACTCACCCTTTGCAGCTTCTCAGCTGTCTATTGTATTTTAAATTTTAATTAGAAGCACATATGTTCTCTATTGCTTATATTTCTCTATGTGTTTTTGGTTTTTTCCCCCCACTAAATCTATATACTGAGTGGCTAAAAAACCTGATAGCACAGTTATACAATTCATGAATAACACTGCCTATTTGAATCCAGAGTTCAATGCATCAGAGGAAAACCGGAAATTATGTTTGTTTCACAGTTAAATATGGTTTGCCTCACAGTTTACCTTTTTCCTCCCCATTCATTTACGCAAAATAATAATAATAATTAAAAAAAAACAAACACAAAAACCAACTAAACAAAAAAACAAAATAAAACAAGAAATCCCAGATCAAGTTCCAGTGAGGAAACTTGAACAGATAGTGCTTTAGATTTTGATTCTAATGGCAAGAAATGCAACTGTTTCATCAATTTCAGCAGCAAACTGTCTCTTTACATCATTTTACTGATGTCATTGAAACAGAACTGTGTGACACTCAAAGATACATAGAGTAGCCATGCATTATATTCAGATTTAGTGCAGCTGAAAAGTAAGGCATAATTTAACATTAAACTGTCAGTCTTCTAATATTTTATGGAATTAGCTATGATAGTGCCAAGAAAACTGACAGTAATATGAACTACTTTTTTTTAATCCTACATATTTTGCTTTATCTGTGACTTTTTCCCTCCTGTGGATATCTCATCATTACACAGTATCATCTGCTGAAATCTCAATGTGACAGAACTGTATCATAAACTGCAAGACTTTATCATGTCCACCAACATTGTCCACTCCCAGTCATATTGTTTGTTCCACCCTGATGCCAGAGCAAATCCTTTGGAGGTCTCTTGCTCCCTACTCAGTCACCCATGTAGGTAAGGCATTGAGAGACACCTATAAAAACCAACCATCCTTTTCTTCCAGAAAGCCCATTTTACCCTACAGACTTTTTTATGAAATATTCTCTAAAACCTCCATCAACAGAATAAAACCCTCCATATGCAGATGGAGAATAAAATTTTTAATGCACTTAGGAAAAAATTATAATATCTAACTGAAATATTCATTTTCTGAAGTCTTTTTTTTTCTTTTTCCTGTTTTAAGTCTTCAGTTTTTCCTCACAGTTATGTGGTTGTAGTGCTCACCTCATCTTTGTTGTTCTCCAACTTAGCCACATTCTAAAGTTATAAGAGCTCCCCTATGAATGCAGTACATGACCTGAACCCTTCAACTGCCTGGTAGAGCAGAATATTTATCCTTGTACAATCTCTTATATCTTTAAGAATGCATTGGCCTAGTTTAGGGCAGCACTATTTTCTTGGTTCAAATGAGATATCATCTCATCCTTTTGGACAGAAATTTGACTGGGGTACCTGGAGCAGTCACCATCCTAAGAATGAAGTAAGTCAAGGATACTTTGTTGGTCCATCTTTGCAGTAAGAGCCCTACATGCAATTTGTGCAAGCCAAGTGAAATCTACAAACCATTCTAGGTGCTTCTACAATTTCCTCTTTGAAACTATGAAGTGGGAAAAGTAATCAAAATGGCACTACATCAAAACACTGTATTGCTTAGAGTATTTTGAGTGCTGACAAGTAGCACAATAGGAAGATAAAGCAACTATTTTTGGACTCAGGTATTGTTTGGGTCCACTTCCATGAACAGTCATAAAGGAAATAAAAATAATTTCCATCAAAAGAAAACCACGTATTTACATTTGTGTGTGCATATATACACATATCTGTCCATCTTGAAACCTGTTTTCTTCTTATGAACAATAGTATAAAATAACACTCAGTTCATCATGCAGAACATACTTAAAAATGTAACAACAACAATTGTTTAGAGCTGCTGTGGATAAAGCCAATAAATGTATTTCTCCCTTTGAAACTATTTCTACAAGCACCTCTTGCCCAGTGTAAGAGCCTAGTTGCTTGCCTGCCTCTCACTGTTGATCATTTACTATTATGACCACTCTCGAGATGAGATTCCCTTTGCGTTTGCAATTTCAGTTTTCCTGAATACTTCCTTTTGACTGTGATATTTATAACAAAGGGCCTTTTACTGCCCAGGATCAGGCCTTGGGGTTAGGGAAAACAAATAGCTAATAAAATTTTCGAGAATAGGAAAAATACAACACAAAACAAAACCCCAGCTGCCTGCGAGAGACTAGGTGGGCTATATTGGGAAAGACAGAGCAGGGGAAGTGAGTAGTCCTGAGAAGGGCAGATACTGAAAGAACTTTAAATAAAAATAGAATACAGAATAGCCATTATTAAAATAGAATGAGCCTAAAGCAGAAGAAAATCAACCAACCTGGTAGCAAAGTTTGTATCCTTTTGAGCAAAGGAACTGACATCCAAGCAAATGCATAAAGCAACCATTAAGAGCCCATTATTTTCCCCAGATAAAAATATAAGGTTCAAGCTCAAAGCAATGCCAGAATCTATTCATAATACTTGCACATCAGATCCTTCTCCATATGGAGTTTACACATTACGCATGCATTATCCAAGGCATAGGAGATTTCAGGAAAAAAATTACAAGACCAAACAATCAAATGTTTTCATATGAAAACAAAAATAACTGAAGCAATAAAAAGCAAAATATTAGCCACTCAAGAAATAAAAAAAGGAGGTAATGTTTCTCTTGGTGATCTGAACACAAATGCTTTCTTTTCAAAGGAGTAGTCATAAGCACAGTGATAAAAAGGATGTTCTTTAGCACACTTCTGATATGCATTTCAAATGCCCAGTCTCCCAGTGGAGAGTTCAAATATCCCAAATGAGTCCAAAAAAGACCAGAAGATGGGTTTATAAAGAGCAAATCCGTATGACTTTCTCCTCCTTTTTCCTCATTTTCTAGTATTTGACATTGAAGGTTAAAGTGAGTCTTATTCCTCACAGACAAGGTTTAAGAAGTTTGCCATTTTTGAATTACATTGTAGCACCTTTATGGAAAATACCAGGAAGGGTAAAGTTGATCAAAAATTGTGTGAGAGACAGCCTATTCCTGTGAAATACAAAACTGGAGACAGTCTACACCTTGCTTGCTCCAAAAACCTTCTGAAGCCAATGCAAGTGTCATTGGGGTTCAGCTCAGGGTCAAATCTCAAGAGCATGCTAATGCAAAACTACACAGGCTATCTACCCCCATTCCTCTACTTCCTGTGGTTTTTTCCCCTCTCTCTTTCATTTTGCTTATTTTAAGGATTTCACCAATAATCTAAAAGTCTCATAAGAACAAATAAATGGTACAAATCCAAGCTGAGCATGGTATAACAAAAAATCAAATAGAAAGATGACAAAAACACAGGATAGGACAACAGAGGGAAGAGCACATATTCTGATACTCTGGTACACTGAAGGTTAAATTGATTTCACTCTTTCTCCTTTTTTGCTTTCATATAGGAATCAGATTTCAAGAACATCTAAATAGAGTGGGAGCTGACTTTAAGAACAAATTGAAAGAGGTAATTTGAAATAAAAAGGGTGTACAAAAAAGTATATAACCATTGGAAGGGGATGTATCCATATCTGGGTGAGGTTTTTGAATTATGTCCTTCGTACAGTCAGTAATATATATCAACTTAGAACAGTACAGACTGGAAGAGACATCCTAAGGTCTTTAGAGTTTATCCCTTAATGTAGAGCACTGACAACTTCAAAGTTATCTTAAGTTTCTCAAAGCATTGCCCACTCAATCTTTGAAAATCCACCAGAAAAGAGAATTAAGTTACTCTTGGCAACTGTTCCAGTGTTTGACCACCTACACCACAAAGAGTTTGTACCTCACATCTAATTGAAACTTCCCTTGATGCAATATCTGTCTGTTCCCTCTCCTTACACTGAGCATGTCCATTAAAATTCTGTCTTCAGCTGGCTGTAATGACCCATTAAGCAGATGAAGACAACAATTAACTCTGTTCTCCTCTTAGCTAGCACTTCTTTAGGCTGAACAAATTCAGGTCTCTTCAGTGTCTCCTTGGGGTTCATATGCTTCAGTATGCTGCTCATCTTGGTGACCATCCTCTCTGGACGTACTGTAATTTGTCTTTGTCTTTCTTATACTGGGGTGGAGGTAAGGGCTAGAACTGGGCCCTACTCCAGCTGCAGCATCTGAAGTGCCAAAAAGAGGGGAATAATCACTCAGTTTAACCTACCAGCTGTACTGATGGAGTCCAGTGTGTAATCAGCTTTCATTGCTGCAGATATGCTTCTGAGGTCCTAATGACAGTGCATTCAAACACAAAATGGCTGTGACATACAACTAAAGCTTTGACCTGGTCCAGTCCCAAATATGCAGTGACCTCACGTGCTAAATGACTACTTGAGGAGGTTACAGCAGCAAACTCTGATGTGCCAGGAAGCATCTACCAACAGCTAGAGACTCAAAGTCTGATTGGTTGTAATTTTCCACTGTCCTGAGAAAGAATCCACTATGGGTTTCTTCTTAAACAGAGGCTGGGTTAAACAAGGTTTGTTTATTAGAGCATTGAGCTATCCTCTGTAAAGATTTCTGTCTTGACCAGTCTTTCAGTTCTGATGACATTTCTAAATATATCTGCATATCTCTGGACCAGATTTTTCATATAGTCTCTGCTGTCCATCAAAAATGCTGCCTGCAGAAGAGAGTAGCAAATACACAAGAAATACAAATTTAGTGTGAAACACTAAATCTGATTTGAAGAACCTAAACCAAAATCTGTTTATGTTATATAGCATTTTCTGCCAAACAAATAAGTATTAGTAAAACTAATCTGGAGAAATTTAAAAGTGAATTTACAGAAAATATCCTTTCCCCCCTCTGCCCCTCCCCCATCTTGAACATTCTCAGGGGAAAAAAAGAAAGTCTGCTGTGATGATTTGAAACACTTTCATCTCAGGACTTAGACTTAAACTCAAAATGGGGGCTTGATTTTAGCTTTTACAATAGAAATTAAAGACTTATTTGGGGTAATAAAAACTTTCTAGTGACCTAAACAGGAAAAAAACCTGTTTGCTATTTTTTGTAAAACAACCATTAACTTCAGCTTCAAGCTTCGTTGTAACTTTTTCAGGTGAAGTACTCATCTCACCTGCACAAAGCCCTTGGGCTGGAACAAAGTGGGAAACTGAGCACATCTGGAAACTTTTTATGCATGGTTTTTCACAGTGAATATTTCCTTATCTACATTCATAAACAAAAGGAAGCCAAAATTCCAATTGCAACTAAATGAACACTAATCAGAACTGTAGATAAACCTGTTGACAAAAAGTTGTAGAATTGCAATAAAGGAGTTGAGAGTGGAAAAAAAAAATTAATCAAGCTAAAGATATGGAATTCTGTGACTGAAAAAAAGTCTGATCTTTTTGCAGAAACTCTCATTAATTCAACTTTTAATAGTCAAAAGCAAAGTTCTAACAGCAGATTTAAAAATCACTATTTCTTTTCAACTGTATGAATCCCTTTGCTTTCTTCAGTGCATCATATACACAACAATGTGTGCCTCTTCCAGCCAGCATCACCTTTTATATTACTGCAGCAAGCTAGCTTTCACTGCCAGTGATTTGACCTTCACTTCCTTTATGCTTTTGTAATGGTCTGGTGATTTCTTTAATAGCTAGCTACAAGGAAGTCCAGATCTGCAGTACTACAAGTCTATGTACCGAGCACAACCATTGAAAGGTCATATACAAATTTTTAACATGCTCTATGCCATAGTTGTAACTGCTAAAAATCATACTTCTCTGTATGTTGATTAGAAACTTCAGGGAACCCAAAGTGCCAACACCCCAAAAAATCATATGGGATGGTGTGCTGGTTTAAATGTAAACCGGCAGGAGAAACAAGCTCAACACAAAAGAGAATATAAGTCAGAGCTACAATTTAATAACAATATTACAATAAATGTAATGTCACAAAGAGAAAATGGTTTTAAGCCACAAACCCCAGAAGTATGATCCAGCACCCTGGGGTACAAATCCCACGTGGCTCCCCTAAGTCCAAAGTAAAAGGAAGCAAGAAACCTGTTGGTGCAGTCTGCTTGAAAGTGGTGGTCTCTTCCTATTGAGGTTCTGCTCCTCCTCTGGATCCAACAAGTGGTTCCCTGAGGTCTTCAAACCCCCAGATTATGTAACCTCAGATCCTGGTGGGAGCATCCTATACCTCCCCGGGGAGTTACACAATGGGTCATCTGACTCTGTGAGTCATGGGGTATTTTGGAATTGCTGATGGCCCATTAGCAGACATGACACCTCAGGGTGGGTATGGAGGTGCTAACAACTCCCTGGAGGGGAGTTATCACAGCTCTTATCTCACAGATGTCTTTCATACCCAGTTCACAGCCTGAGTCTGGTGTGCCCTGGGCAGCTGCTGCAAATGGTCCATTGTTCTTGGGAAATGACTAGAGGGGGTAGAATACACAGCTTTGGTCTCCCCCACACAGTGATAAACTGGTTCTACCTGATGCACTAGGACAGATTGTTTTGTCTGTTTTTTACAACATCACCAACATTAGAAGCTCAGCACAAGCCTGGCAAGTACTTTAGATATTGTTATTAAGATATTAAAACCTTCATAAAATTCTCAAGATTAAAGCAATATAATATATACTGACTATAATATATACTGAGTATAACACACTCAGCTAATTAAGTACAAATCAGTGGCATTATCATCATTGGAGTAAACTTCTATGGACCAATCTAGCCTAAGGACAGGATAATGTTAATAGCTCCACCCAAATGTTATTGCCTTTTGGAAAATAAACTTTTTTTTCTGTCAAAATTAAGATGGAGTTGAATAATTACACATCACTTTTGAGAAAGCAAAAAAGGACAGGTCCAGAAAACACACTGGTCCATATTAAATGCCCATAATTTTGCAGATTAGTCAACTAAGTTTTGCACAATATCAGTTTCCCCCTATTCTTTAGAACTACCTTTTTTTCCCCCTTCCAAATTCATTAGAATTTCTACTGAAACTGTCTCTTTTGATTTTGAAATAATAAGCACTGTTCTTTACTTTCTAACAAGGTACTGGAAGCAAGTTTACATACAAAAATGAAAAATCACAAATTAATTCAGTAGTTTCTCTTTATAAACCAATGTTCAAAGTCTATGCCAAGAAACTGCCACCTTTGGTTTGTTTTTCTGACACAATATTTAAAGGTAAAAAATCACTTCAATCATAACAAGTCTCTTGTTAATGCAGCCTTTTCTTTTTGATACTAAACACTGCTGACTGATCCCTAAACAGTGACATAAGTAAGGTTATGTGCAGGACTGGCCAGGAATGTAGAAATTCTAAATACACACATGGTGTGACTTCCACGACTTTAATGGCCTCCACTGCAAGATGTAACTAAGGGGCAAATTCCTGAAAATTTAACACCAAGGAGATTATGATTAACAAGGAGATAATACTGAATTGCTTGCAGGAGACAAGTAATAAAAAAGTTATGATCCATTTTCAACAGTCAAATGATAAATAATAAGTTAATCATAAATAAATGTCATAAATGACTAGTTTATAATGCTAAATTCTCTTCATCACAGAAACACCAGTGAATTACTAATCAGCAGAAAACAGGTACACAGGTGTGAAATGAGCTGTCTGTCTGATTTAATACTTCATCCTTAGAAAAAGAAAGAACAACATGATTTATCATAGCTGATTTTTTAGCACCATTTATCTAAATTTTCTTATTTAAAATGTTTTAGTTATTGGAGGATATAATTAAATAATTGCTGTATGACTTCAAAAACTATTGTATCTGAGTTGTGGTTGAAAAGCCATAAACCATAACATTGGCTAAGATGGAGCCTAAACATAAACAATTTTCCAAATACATATAATTTTTCATTAATAACTCAGGGTGACATAAAACTATCTGTTAGATTTATAAACACTTTGCCTTACACAAGGCTTTACAGCATAAGTTCTCTAGCCTAGCCTCATGATTTCCATTGTAATCCAACAAAAATGCATCTAATATGTAAACTACCCAAAAGAATATAAGTCCTTTGAGAATATTCATAAAACTTTTATAAACATATTTTTTAATTTTTTCCATGTTCTGAAGGCACACAAGATTTTCACTAGGGATGTAATTTTGGTTCCATCTGGTTACATAGCATTAAAATAAATAATTAATCAAATGATTGTTCACAACAATAAAATAAAATTCTGGATGGGAAATTACAGGCTTTCACATAATTAGATGGGAATCAAAACCTACAAAAGTGAACACCTAAATACTGACACTGATTTCAGCAGAACAAAGTACTCTTTTATACATTTTTCCAAAATGTGCCTGCTTTGAAATTGGCCCAGATTATGAGATCCTTCAATACTTACACAATAAAGGAAAGTTAAGGATATCTATTCCAGCCTCTCTATCCTACTTTCTATCAGTTAAGAGAGATTGCTATACATATGTTTTTGGTTGGTGGTTTTTATTGTTTGGTTGGTGGTTTGGTTTTTTTTGTTTTTTTTTTTATTATGGCAATCCAATCATAAGTTGCAGCATGAATAAATAAATAAAATTATAAAAGACAAATAATCATGAAAAAGTTAAATTACATTTGAAGGGGGAGAAGAAATAACATCTCAAACAAAGCCTCAGGTAAATCTGCAAGCTAGCATTGCCTCATGTTACAGGCATTGAATGCCATGCTTAGAATTACCATTCAACTGATATTTCTTTTAGTTAAGCAGAAAAATTGAGATTAATGGCTACTTACTATTGAAAAAATAATTAAGAAACACAAACTGGTAGCCCTGAGGAAATTCAAGTGTTTTTGAAACTGTTCTTCAGCTTGCTCTTCCAGCTAAACTAGAAGCCAAACTCTGCTTTTATAAAGGCCTTTCAAAAGAATATTATCACTGCTGGTGCACAAGATCAAATGTTGCAATACACCTGTACACTGTGGCTTTATGTCATTGCCATGTTATTATGATAGCTAGGTCATGCAGAAAAAAAAATCAGGGAAAGAAAAGTGCAATCTGAACTTAATTTGGCCAATTCTGTTAGGGATAACAAAAAGTGCTTCTATAAATACATTAATAACAAAAGAAGGGGCAAGGAAAACCTCCATTCTCTGTTGGACTTGGAAGGAAATATAGTTAACAAAGATAAGGAGAAGGCTGAGGTACTTAACACCAACTTTGCCTCAGTTTTCACCAGTAAGACAGGTGGCCCTCAAGACAACTGGCCTCTGGAGCTGGTACACAGAGACAGGGAGCTGAATAGCCCCCCTGTATTTCAAGAGGATATAGTTACTGACTTACTGAGCCAGCTGGATCCTAACATGTCTATGGGATCAGACGGGATCCATTCCAGGGTGATGAGGGAGCTGGCAGAAGAGCTTGCCAAACCACTCTCCATCATCTTCCAACAGTCCTGGCTCTCTGGGGAGGTCCCAGACGATTGGAGGTTGGCGAATGTCACCCCAATCCACAAAAAGGGCTGCAAGCAGGACCCTGGCAACTACAGGCCTGTCAGCCTGACCTCCGTGCCTGGCAGGGTTATGGAGCAGTTCATCCTGAGTGTAATCACACAGCACCTTCAGGATGGACAAGGGATTAGACCCAGCCAGCATGGGTTTAGGAGGGGCAGGTCCTGTCTGACCAACCTGATCTCTTTTTACGATCAGGTGACCCACTTGGTGGATGAGGGGAAGGCTGTGGATGTGGTCTGTCTAGACTTTAGCAAGGCCTTTGACACTGTCTCCCATAACATACGCCTGGAAAAGCTGGTAGCCCATGCCCTGGACAAGTGTAACCTCTTCTGGATTAGGAGCTGGGTGGAGAGCCGGGCCCAGAGAGTGCTGGTGAATGGAGCTGCATCCAGCTGGCGGCCGGTCACCAGTGGTGTTCCCCAGGGGTCTGTGTTGGGTCCAGTCCTGTTTAACATCTTTACTTATGATTTAGATGAGGGGATTGAGACCATCATCAGCAAATTTGCTGATGACACCAAGTTAGGAGGGAGCGTTGATCTGCTGGAAGGCAGGAGGGCTCTGCAGAGGGATCTGGATAGACTTGAGAGATGGGCTGATTCCAATGGGATGAAGTTCAATAAGGCCAAGTGTCAGGTCCTGCACTTTGGTCACAACAACCCCATGAAGCACTACAGGCTGGGCACAGAGTGGCTGGAGAGCAGCCAGGCAGAAAGGGACCTGGGGGTACTAATTGACAGGAAGCTCAAATGAGCCAACAGTGTGCCCAGGTGGCCAAGAAGGCCAATGGGATCCTGGTCTGTATCAAAAATAGCATGGCCAGCAGGACCAGGGAAGTGATCCTTCCCCTGTACTCTGCGTTGGTGAGGCAACACCTTGAGTACTGTGTTCAGTTCTGGGCCCCTCAGTTCAGAAAGGATATTGAGGTGCTGGAGCGAGTCCAGAGAAGAGCATCAAGGCTGGTGAAGGGACTGGAGCACAAGCCCTATGGGGAGAGGCTGAGGGAGCTGGGGTTGTTTAGCCTGGAGAAGAGGAGGCTCTGAGGTGACCTCAGCACTGTCTAGAACTACCTGAAGGGAAGTTATAGCCAGGTAGGGGCTGGTCTCTTCTCCCAGTCAGTCAGCAATAGGACAAGGGGGCACGGACTCAAGCTCTGCCAGGGGAAATTGAAGTTGGATATCAGAAAAAAATTCTTTACAGAAAGAGTAATCAGGCATTGGAATGGGCTGCCCAGAGTGGTGGTGGATTTACCGTCCCTGGAAGTTTTTAAACTGAGATTGGACATGGCCCTGAGTTCCATGATCTGGTAAATGGACTGGAGTTGGAAAGGGTTGAACTGGATGATCTCGGAGGTCTTTTCCAACCCAATCAATTCTATGATTTTAGTCAAATGGCTCAAACTAACAACTTACAAGGGTTATGTCCATGTGAAACATTTTTTCTACCATGTAGGTCTCCTTACTGTAATAGCTTAATAGCTCCAAAAATCCAATTCAGCTAATTTGGAAATAAGAGTTTATCATAAAAGAAAGAAATTTTCCTATGTAGAGTCTAGGAAAAGAGACACAAATATACAGATAGGAACTGACAAAACTAACAAAAAGAATGTATTTTTTACCAAGTAAGGTAACAAGTATCAGGAAGTAATGAGTATCACAGAATCCAATGCAAGGCTCTAACAAGTACCTGCAGTAAAATGGTATATACAAACTGAGAAAAGGGGGAGGGGGATCAATAGATCCAGAGAAAGAATAAAAGATACATATGAGAACTCAAGTGTTGTTGGTTTGAGATTTTTTTAATGCTGTAAGCATTGATATTGCAAACATCTGCAGACATTCACATAAGCATAGCCACAAATGACTGCTCAATTCATGTTTATTGAAACATTGAAGCTCTTTGGAAGTGCTCCTAGCTTCATGTGAATTCCCTGGAGAGAGTACAAGTACAGTGTATCTAAATGAAATACTCATTCACAGTAGGAGCATGGTCTAATTGTGGGATATGCAGCATCAACACTGTATATGAAAATTGAGAGATGTGTGACTCAGATGTTTATTTTTTGAAAGATGGGGAACTTAAAATACACAATAGTGAGAAGTGAAAATCAGGATCTTGGTATGTATCAACATGGCTCAGCCAAAATCAAAGGAATTTCATTTTTTTTTAATCAATTATTTGGCCCAAGATCTTCCAATCTGTGGGTAATAATACAACTGGAGACAGAGGCAGCAATTTAGGAGAATGCAACCGGATTCTAAAGGTTTTCCATTATTTTTTGTGACTAGATGAGCAGATGGCAAATGCAGCTTAACACAAGAAAAATGTGGGATAATTAGCAGGGAAACCAAACACCAACTTAGAGAATATGTACTAAATGGAAATCTCATCTAGGAAGCTAATCAAGAGAGAAATTATGAAAAATAATTAAAACCATCAATTTCACAGCTGTTGGAAAAGAAGGCAAAGATGATAGCAGGTTACATTAATAGATAGATACTCCACAAAGTAAAGTGCTATTATTAGTGTTCAAGGTATTTATTAAAAACCATCTAGAATACTCCACCTGGCTCTGGCAGGCATGGGAGTGTGCAACAAGGCAGTGTAAATCAGAGTACTTGGATCTGGCTGAGAAAAGAGATAGATGTGTATGAAGCACTGAGCTCAGGTATGTCCCACAGCAGAAGTGGAGGTGGAAGGGGTTGGGACCAGAAGACTTGTAGTTTCTGGGCTGAGCTAGAAGTCTGGAGTAGAAACTAGGACCAAAGAGGGGGGCAGGGCTTAGAGGGAGTAGAGTCACTGCAAAAGAGGAGATATGTGACTATGGGTCGTGGGTAGGGGATGTCACTTGAAGAATCAGAGAAGGGTGTATGGTGGGTAGCTTTAGATGGATTGAGAGGAATGAGGCTACTTTAGAGAAAATTCAGAATTACTGGGGAGGTTCTAGAACAGTGTCAGTGTCATTAATTTGGATTTTATTTGTGGACAGGGACCCACACATGCAAGCTGCTCCCTTGCTCCCACTTCATTCTTCTTTTAATTTGTGTTTTAATAAGGAGATTAAATATGTGTGACTGAATTGTCCATCCATTTGGCAGTTCTCTTCCTCTTCTATGCACTATTCCCACCACCTTTGCTCATTGTCCTGCATTTCAACAGGGAGCTTGAAACCTAGAAGATGAGTTGCTAAGAGATCTGAGAATATTGGTATCTGGAAAGACAAAACAAATACCCAGCATAAGACCCCCATTGGAAAGGCAGCCATACAAGCTCAGCAACTATCAGATTTATTTGATCTCTCAATCAGCACAGACATTATGTTGAAATCAGCTATTATACAAGCTGCTGCTTCCTCAGCAGCTGGGATTTAGGGGACATGGGAGAGAGCCAAGCATAGTGTGAATAGGGAGGCTTTGCAGATGTTGCAGAGGAATTAAAGATATTACTTGGGGTGGGAGGAAGGTTATTTATAAGGAACAAGAGGAGACAGGACCAGGACCCTGCACCATAGGAACATCGGTCATGAATCTATAAGATAGTTTCATTAGTTCTAGAATTAATCAAAAAACTTGGTTGCTTTCCAAACACAATGTGGCATTGAAATGTTCAACATAAACCCAATTTTGAACTAGTAAATTAAAACAAGTCATCGAAGCCAGTATTCTGAGCAGAAGAATTTTAACATAATGGCTGACATATACCAGGTACTAATTGCAGCTTGATCTTAGAATAGAACACATAAATATTTTCTTTGGTTATTGTCCCTTAAGCTTGCAGAGAATTAATGATCTCAAAGTACTTTTCAACCAATATTGAAAATCATGGTACATTTTTTAACTGAATGGAGAATCTCTAAATTACTGTTCTTAGATCATTTCCCCAGAGCTTGACTGTCCTTTGGAGTACTTTCAATCCATATCCAAAAGAAAAAAATAAGATCTTTACTGCAAATTTTTGTATGAAAAATATTTCTTTCTTGTTCTTTTACCTGCTTCCTTTTTTCTACCCAGTAGGAGGAAAACATGCAGCCTTATCTTCATATAACAATACAACCATAAATTTACCTGTACTGAGTAAAGTGGTACTTTTGCTTCTGTTTATGTCAGTCACCTCATTAGTACTTCACTGGAGCAATAGGAATGAAACTGCCTCTGAGACTATAGTCACTCTGAGACCATCCTGCAGGATGCCTCTAGGTTCATATAGTTCCCATAGAATCACATTGCCATTTTATTTTGGCAATAAATAACATATTTACTGTAAAAATTAAGACTACTTTTAAAGTAACATTCTAATTCACTGACATCCTATGTACTTACTACCACTTACAAGGTAGGTTAGTTTAAAAAATCATAATTTCTAACCAGTGGTAGTTCATAGTTCCTGAGAAAACATTTTTCAGCATTTCAGGCAGTAAGTTGACTTCTTCTAGGGCCCAGCTAAAGTGCCTCTACACAAATGCACACACCATGTGGAATAAAAAAGAGCAGTTCGCGATACATGTGCACCTGCAGGTCTCTGATCTTATTAGCATCATCATGTGGTGATGTGGTGGGATGGATTCCATGATTGGACTGTTGCAATGAAAGGATATAGGCTTTTTAGGAAGGACAGTTAAGGGAGCAAAGGAGGGGAGTGTCACGCTATGTCATTGACCAGTTGGAATGCATGGGGCTCCACGTGGGAATGCATGAGGAGCCAATCAAGAATTTTGGGTCAGGATTAAAGGGATGGCATAGACAGGTGACATTATGGTGGTGATCTGCTACAACCCATGCAACAAGGAAGACCAAGGAGATGAGGCCTTCTATACGTCTGGGAGCAGACTCATATTCACAAGCCCAGGTCTTCATGGAGTACTTCAAACCACTGATACCTGGAGGGACAACACAGCAGGGCACAAGAAAACCTGGAGGTTCCTGGAATGTGCACATTATAACATCCTTTGACAAGTGATAGAGAAGCCAGTGAGGAGAGGTGCTATGCTGGAACTTCTTGTCACCAGCAAGAAGGGGCTGGTAGGGAATGCAAAGCTCAAGGGCAGCCTTGGATACAAGGATCATGACATGGTTGATTTCAAGATCCTTAGGGCAGTGAGGAGGGTGAAAAGCAAGTTCACCACTGTGGACTTCAGGACAGCAGACTTTGTCCTCCTCAGTGATCTGCTTGGTAGAGTACCACAACATAAAGCAGCGGAGGGAATAGGGGCCAAAAAAACTGCTTAATAATTGATTACCTCCTTCAAGGTCAATAGGGATGCATCCCAACAAAGAGGAGGTCAGACAAAAACACTGAGGCCTATATGGGTGAACAAGAAACTCATGAACAAACACAAACATGAAGCCTACAGAGGGTGGCAGCAAGGACAGGTAGCCTGGAACAAATGTCAATGGCAAGAAGAAAAGTTTCCATAGGTACTACGGTGATAAAAGGAAGACTATGGAAAAATGTGGGTCTTCTCAGGAAGGTTTTGGGAGATGTGGTTACTCAGGAAATAGAGAAGTCTGAGGGACTCAATAACTTTTTTGCCTTAGTCTTCACCAGCAAGTGCACCAGCCACATCATCCAAGTAACAGAAGGTAAAAGCAGGGACTGAGAGAATGAAGAACTGCCCACTGTAGGAGAAGATGAGGTTCGAAACCATGTAAGGAACCCAAAGGTGCACAAGTCCATGGGACCTGATGAGATGCATTCATGGGCCTGATGGTGTTGCAGCACTGGTGGATAGAAGAGTTACTGATGCCATCTAACTGATCTTGTGCAAAGCGTATGACACTGTCCCACATGACTTCCTTATCTCTAAACTGAAGAGACATGTATTCAATACATGGACCACCTGATAGACAGGGAATTGGCTGGATGGTCACATTCAAAGAATTGCAGTCAAAGGCTTGATGTCCAAGTGTAACCCAGGGAAGGTGACGTTCTTCAGGGGTTGGTATTGGGACTGGTGTTATTTAATATCTTTGCTAGGGGGTGGACAGTGGAATTGAGCATACCCTCAGCAAGCTTGGACCCTGAGATTAGCTCAGTTGGTTAGAGTATTGTGCTAACACCAGGGTCACAAGTTCAGTCCTTGTGTGGGCCACTCACTTAAGAGTTGGACTCAATGATCTGTGTGGGTCACTTCCAACTCAGACTCACCTGTGAAATCTATTAATTTTGCTGATGACACCAATCTGTGTGGTGCAATCACAACCTGGAAGGAAGGCATGTCATCCAGAGGGCCTTTCATAGACTTGAGAGGTGGCACACATAAACCTTGTGAAGCTCAACAAGGTCAAGTGCAAGGTCTTGCACCTGGGTCAGGGCAGTCCAAAGCACAGATACATGTGGCATAGAGAATGGATTGAGACTAGCAATGAGGAGAGGCACTTGAGCACCTGGGTGGACAAGAAGCTCAACATGACCACAATGTCCACTTGCAACCCCAAAAGTCAACTGTACCCTGTGCTGCATCCAAAGAATTGTGGACAGCATGTCAGGGGAGGTGACTCTTCCTCTACTGCACTCTCATGAGACCCTACCTGAAGTACTGCATCCAGCTCTGGGGCCCACAGCATAGGAAAGACAGGACCTTTGGAGCAAGTCAAGAGGAGGGCTACAAAGATGATCAGAGGTCTGGAGCACCTCTCCTATTAAGAAAGGCTGAAAGAGCTCAGATTGTTCAGCCTGGAGAAGATACTACTTGAAAAATCTACCCTTGAAAGAGGGTAGGTTTAGATTAAATACTAGGAAGAATTTCTTTATTATGAGGGTGGTGAGGCATTGAAACAGGTTGGCCAGAGAAGCTATGGATGCCCCATCCCTTGAAGTGTTCAGTTGGTGGGGCTTTGAGCAACTTTGTCTAGTGGAAGTTGTCCCTATTCATGGCAGGGAGGTTGGAACTAGCTGATCTTTAAGGCCCCTTCCAACCCAAACCATTCTATGATAAGAACATGTATGCTATGGAAAAAAAGGCCCATTTAGGAAACTTGTTCCATAAAAGGAGGATGGATACGCAAACAACACCCGTTGGTACAGTTCAGTGTCTATTATAAAGAAAACATTCCAGCACAGCACAACTCTGAAATATGGTCAATCCAGACTGGTACAGAAATCATTCCTTTTCATTGTGTAATGGTCAGCAAATTCAAAATCTGGTAGTTTTTTTTTTTTATTTGGAGGGAACTCCTTTTCCCACTCCACAAATATGTAAAAAACATGCACAAAAATCAATGTTCAGCAAAGGTATCTGTCACAGGCATACTAAACCTGCAGTGTTACTTATTATTAAAGCAAATTCAGGTTTTTACCATCCAACAAAAGGTTCCTAAATATTAGTGATATTTTTATTACTGTTTCTGTTGCAACCTTGTTCTGTTACTTATGTAAAAAATTTCCTCAGGTAGAAAATAAGAAGCAAGAAATGGACTTGTGCTGCTTTAATAAAAAAAAAAAATAAAAAAACCTGCAAAAGGCTGCTGCAACCTGCTATGTCTCCCTCTTTGGCCCTTAGTCCAGATAAGTGTTGGCTACTTTTCTGCTAGTCATTCCACACAGCCACTCTTTCCCTCACAAAACAGCAGCCAGTCAGTCTGGCTTAATACAAAAGTTCACATTAAAAAGTGGCTACATTTTCCTTTCTTGTGTAAGCTGGAGAAAAGAGCTCTGTGTGTGAAGAGTTAGGTATGTTTTACAAAACTCTGGTGCATTTGAAATCTAATCATAAAACAATGCTTTGTGCTCAAAGGTTTTCATAAGTGCTTCCACTGTTTTGTCTCCAGTGGGTACCATCAAGCATTTTTATTTTTTAATGTTGACAGTTTACTGTTCAATAAGTAGTTAGAGAAAGGACTGTGATTCTTCTGAACGTGAACAAGTGGCCATTGGGGGATACAAATGTTATGCTCATGTGTATGGGTCAGAATGCCCTAATGCACATTTTCATAGAGTACTAAAAAAAATTAAAATCTTTCAGTAAGTGATACTTCACTGAAAACGTGTATGTGAACTAGGTAAAGCATGACAACGTCTTAGGGGGAATACTGGAAAGCAAAATTCCTTCCTTAGCTTCCTGTTATCAGTGGTGGTTACTAGATTCTAAATTTATAGTCTAAATAAGGTGAAAACCACAGTAGAGGCATAAGAAATAAATGATTTGGACACTTAATTTTGCCCAGAGAAGCAAAATAATAATGATTGACAATTACATTAATGTTCATTATTAAAGATACATAAGGGCTTCTAGATGCTTGAATAAAGGCTAGGTCTCAACTCCACCTACTTTGCCTCTGTCTTTAGCGCCATTTTTGCATTTCTGAAGGGGCACCAAGGAAGTTGATGTGCTGTCTAGCAGCATATGCTTTAGGTAAGCTGGTTGGGAGGGCAGGTTCCAGAAAATTAGCTTCACAATCGTATTTGGTGGAAAATCACATCCTTCTGTGAAAGTATTCTTAGAAAAATTATTTGTTTAATTTGTCATTATAAAATCTAAAATCACACTGCTACAAATCATCTGAGACCATATTAATATATGAGATTTCAGTAACTGGGGAATAAAGAAGGTTTTTATAAAACAGGAATCATGATATTCTAGTTTTGTTAAAATGGCATACAGAATGGTCATTAAATTTTATTAGGCTTGTAGAAAAATGGATAGGTGCTATTGTGTAAGTTTCATAGTCCCTACCTCAGATTCCTGCTAGTTACCAGAGCAATACTGGACAAAATATCCCTCCAAGCAAAATATTTCAAATTTAATATAACCTCCTTGCTTTCCCCTTATCTGAAGTAAATATTCAGGTAATGGTCTTCCATTCACTCTTCATGCTATCTAGAGTAAGAAAGTAGTTGTTCAAATATTTAGAGATGACAGCATAGGAAAGGCAAATTTCCTCTGCCCAGTGCTTGCACTGTGCACACACAATCACAGAATGATAGAATCATGTACACTGGAAAAGACATCTCAGATTATCAAGTCCAACTGTGTCCTAGTTCAGCAGGAGGGACCAGTTAACACTGTGTGTGGGGTGATCAAAGCTGTGTATTCTACCCCCTCTATTCATTCCCCAAGGACAATGGGCCATTAACAGCAGCTGCCCAGGGAGCCATTATCACCTTCACACCCAGCCTGAGGGGGTGTGGCTGCTAATGGGCCATCAACAGTTCAACAATACCCCCTGGCTCCCAGAGTTAATCACCCATTGTGTGAGTGCCCGCACAGAGGGAGGGAATGGGTGCTCCCTGAGGGTACGTAAGTGGTGGGTAAGAAGACCTCAGGAACTTCTCGTTGGATCCAGAGGAGCAGCAGGACCTCGACAGGAGGAGATCACCACTCTCGACCAGACTACGACTGCTACTCTCAACCAGACTACCGCCCTCATCTGCACCAACAGGTTTTTCACTTCCTTTTGCTCTGGACTTGGGGGAGCCACAGGGGTCTCAGCGCAAGGGCAAACAAACCCCTTTGGATTTGTGCCCCAGGACACTGGGTTATACTGCCGAGTTTTCGTGAGTTGAAAGCAATTTCCCTTTTGTGTCCGTGTATTTATTGTAATATTATTATTAAATATTAGCTCTGACTTATAATCTCTCTGGTGGTGAGTTCATTTCCCCTGCTGGTTCACCTTTAAACCAGCACAAACTGCTAACCCAGGACTACACAATTTGCCCTCATTCTAAGGTCCAACACAGTATTTGCCAGTACACATATGCTGTGTTTGGAGCTTCCATATAGAAATGATTTTAACAAAGCTACCCTTGCCTTCCATCACAGATATCCTAGAATCATTTATGTTGGAAATGATCTTTAAGATTGTGAATTCCAAAAGTTAACCTAACTTTCCTAAGGCCCTAACCATGTTCCTAAGTGCCACATATACACATTTTTTAAGTATCTCCAGAGATGGCGACTCCACCACTTCTTCTCTGGGCATCCTGTTCCACTGCTCAATGACCCTTTAGCTATAGAAATTTTTCCTACTATCTAATTTAAACCTCCCCTAATGCAATTTGAGGCCATTTTCTTTCAGCCACTCCTCATCAGACTTGTGCTCCAGACCCCTGACCAGCTTCATTGCCCTTCTCTGGACATGCTCCAGTGCTTCAATGTCTTTCCAGTAGTGAGGGGCCCAAGACTGAATATAGGATTCCAGGTGCAGTCCCACACTTCCATGTAAAGAGGGACAATCTCTGTCCTGGCTCTACTGGCCTTGCTGTTACTGATATAGGCCAGGATACCACTGGCCTTCTTGCCCACCCTGGCACACCCCTGGCTCATGTTCAGCTATCCACCAGCACATCCACCAGGCAGCTTTCCAGCCACTCTTCCCCAAGCCTGTAGCACTATATGGAATTGTTGTGACCATAGGCAAGACCCATCACTTTGCTTTGTTGAACCTCATACAGTTGGCTGCTGCACGTTCATCCAGCAAGTCCAGATCCCTCTGCAGAACTTTCCTACTCTCCACCAGATCAACTACTGCCCGCCTTGGTGTGATCTGAAAACTGACAGAGTGTACTTGATCCCATTGCCCAGATCAGTAATAAACACATTATACAGGACTGACCCTAATACTGGGTCATGGGGAATACCCTTATGACCATCCTCCTGCTGGATATAGCTCCACTCACCACAACTTTCTGGGTTCAGACATTTATCCATTTTTTGGTTTTTTGGGGTTTTTTGTTTGTTTTTTTGCCTAGTGAACAGTTCACCTGTCCAATACACGAGCAGCCAGTTTCTCTAAGAGAATAATGTGGCAAATGGTGTCAAAGGCTTTACTAAAGGCCAGTCACAAGATGATCTACTCCATGACACTCCCAAACACTCAAGTCAGACTGACAACCCTGTAGTTTCCCACATTCTCCTTCTGACCCTTCTTATGGACAGTTGTCACATTTGCAAACTTACTCAACTGGGACCTCCCCAGTTAGCCAGGGCTGCTGATAAACAATTGAAAGTGGTTTCACAAGCTCTTCTGCCAGCTCCTTCAGGACCCTTGGGTGGATCCCATTCAGTCTCATAGACCTGTGTGTGTCTAGGTGGTGTAGCAGGCCTTCAACCATTTCCCTTTGGAATATGGGGGCTTTATTCTGCTCCCTGTCCCTGTCTTCCAGCTCAGGAAGCTGGTACCCAGAGAACAACTGGCCTTGCTCTTAAAGACTGAGGCAAAGAAAGTGTTAAGTGCTTCAGCCTTTTCTTCATCCTTTGTCACTTGTCAGCACTCCTTTTGTTGCAGATGTATTTATAGAGGTGGCAAAGAGTGGCAAGGAGCTACACAAAGCAGTCGAGATGCCCAAGCTTGGAGGGCATGTCTATGACAGCAGACACCACTGCCTCTCTTGAGTTGCAGATGATGCAGTACCACCAGCTTTCTTTGATGTGAGAGATCACACTAAACCTATCACGTCAGACAAGTGCTTTTAACAGCTGCAATTTAAAATACACCAGTGTCTCTAGAGAAATAGATTTTCTTTCCTGAAAGTGCACTTTTCTGCCATTCTCTCACTTTCATTCCTCCCCCATATGACATAACCTTAAGGTCCAAAATGTAGAAATGAACCAGTGACAGGCCTGACATTGAATATCTGGCAATCCCCACCAAGATAGCAAATGGCACTTCATGTTACTGGGAAGTGAACATTCCTCAGAGGATTCCAGCATATGTCTCACAAACCACAGTTAAAACTGAGATTTTTTTTTTCCTGCTATACAGAATGCCAGCTTAAATAATTTTAATTCTGATCTTAGTAATTTTGGTTACAAGGACAAAGAAGTATTAAAAAAAGCATTCATAATAAGTTTAATCAATATGTTACAAATAATTTCTAAGGGGTTTTTTTGCATATATAGTCTACAAAGAAATGTAATGTCCTATATGTGGTACAAGTGTTCTATGTAAACATGTACTGACATTTTCTCATAAAGGTTGACACGAATATTCAGGTATTTGATTCCTAATATAACACCTAATTTTTCTCATAGCTTTTACCATGTATCATAGGAAGTTAACAGTCAAAAATGAGATGTTAATATATATGGGAGAATCTGCATCTGTAATGATATCAAATCAATTTTTGTACATCAAAAAGGAAATGGTATATGGAACTGTTATGCTTAACTGTAGCACACTCAGAGATAGCAAAGAAAAAGGTAAAAAAAAATTACCGTGTAAAATCAAACACTAAAAAAGCAACTTTATTTAAGATAAACTATGTCCTAGGTTTTATTTTTCTGCTTCACTAATGTCAGCGATTCTTACTTGTAACAGCAGAATTTGCTCTATCAAATTGAAAAGAAAACAAGGAGAATTACTTGAATACTTACAGTTATTTGGAACATTATTAGTGATTCATCCATGCTGATTGTTGTTAAGAGACAGATAAAGAACTCTTTAAAGGGTTAAGAGAAAAACAGCTACTGCACTGTATGAGTAGGGAATGTATTTTTAAGGGCTAAGAGAACAATTTGAAGTCAGTTTAATATCCCTTACTGCACCAAGATTTTTGGATGGAACATTTAGGTTTTGGACTTTTTCAGTCTTCAAATTCTAGTCTTTCTGAACTGAGTGACACATAAATTGAAAACAAACAGGCTTTTGCAGTAACTGGGATCACAAGAGGTAAGAGATGCATGTGAAAAGGCTACCAAGGCCAGCAGGTAAGAGAGTTGGGCCAGAGGTATCACTCATAACCAAAGCAGTGTCAAAACCTCTGGCTCCTACATCCTTATTTGTCTGATTAGGTGGAGTCACTAGTTCTTCAGCTTATGGCAGCAAGTAATCATGAAGACAAAAACTGAGTTTGCCATGATAAGAAGCCTCTGAATTTTAACCAAATTATCTACATTTATAAGATGCTTTGAATTTTAAGTCAAACATGTTTGATTAGACCAGAAAATTTTATTTAGCTAATTGTTTTTATTTTTGTGAACACAGCACACTAGAGGACAGTATAAAGTTTCAGCTGGGATCTGCACAATAACAGCTCTAGAGCTGTGATATACACATACTACATTCTTTACCCAAATGAATGACAAAAAGATTGCCTGTCATAAGTGAAGTCAGTGAACATTATATGGAAAAGACATCAGAACAAAGGAGGTAATTTGCAGATGATGTTAGTTCTGTGAGAATAAGGGTGTTATTTTATCAGTGCAGAGTCAGAACAATAGAAATAATTTCCAGATAAAGTTTGAAAGAAAAGCAAGGAGGAAAGCGGTATTTTTATCACAGATAAAGTCTAAAGTTTGTGATGACTACGTTCCTGAAAGATTAGGATGATTCACTGCGGAAAAAGGAAGCTAAATAAATAATACTTCTTCACACAAAAATATGCCAAAGAAAATCCATGGGGATTTGAAATACATTGTTTCATAAGCAGGGTCTACAAAAGCATTTTTCTTTTAGGCTTTTTGTTGGTTGTTTGGAGTTTTGCTGTTGTTGTTTGTTTTATTTTCAATTATCTCCTGACTCCTTACATACCTTTTACTATATACCAGGTTCCCCCTGTGCATGCAGTCCCTCATGGAGTAATTCCAGTTTCCTTCCTTTCCTTTTTTACTTATATTTCCCTAAACACATTCCAGTCTTTCTCCCAAGGCTTTTTAACACCTGCTGCCTGGCTCCGTGCCAGTACTGTGCACTGACTGGCCCACGGGCACACACCTATTGCTTATGCAGCTGACTTTGAAAGACTTCTGTCAAGGCTCCAGTCAATGTGATCAAATTAGTGTCTCTTTCCCTTCCCTACCTGCCTAGCTGTAGTTACAAAAACTACAAATCTTGAGATTAGTGAGTTTATTCGAGTTTTGTTGAGAAGTTTAGTTCATTCTTGTGGGAGTTCCCTCACTGGTTTTAGGGAAAGCATCCTGGTTCCCCCAGGCGCTGAAGCCAGTCAGACTCCATCACAGACCCAGAAGCAAGAGGTATGCTGTCCTGCCACAGACTTCACTGGGCATGAACAAGCTGCTCAACAGGTACCCCCAAACATCTCCAAGCAATGACTTGCTTCACCTTCTACTCCCTTTCCCCTCTCTCCTCAAGCCATTCTCATTTAGCACCCTCAGTCCCTCCCAAATAAACCACCCACTCTATTTTCTCTTTCCTCATTGACTCTGGTTTTGCTGTCTTTATACCTTTACTTGCTGACTCTGATACAGTTGTCCCAGTACTTCTGCCTTGGTCCTCTGTTCAACTGTTGGTTCCCTTTATTATCTGTGGTGTCCTGTCTCTCACGTGGCCATCTTACAAATGTCACTGAAAGAACAGGGCAGGTCATCTACATGTACCTTGCTCCCATTTGGCTATCTGTAGCACTCTGCAGTTCCTCATGTCATTACCTTGCCAGATGTGCAATAGCTCAGGATCTACACACATGCCAGAAAAGGGGAAGATTTATACACAGGCAAACTAACTGTACATGCTTATTAAGCCTAAAATGTAGGAACAATGACACATTGCCCTGGTAAAATCCCAACAGCCAAGCAAAATCCATCTCAGTCCCAAGAGAAATAGAATTTCAAGAATCTCCACAGAGATAAGTGATTAGTACCTGATGGGAAGCAGAAAAGAGATTTTAGCTGCGGTATGAGTAGCTGAATGAGGTTTTGCTACTACAGTAGAATAAGGGTTAGTCATTGCAATAAGCCCACTCTGCTTTCAAATCACAAATTTACTTTTTAAATACAAATCTAGAAATCAGACATTGCAGCAAATCCATACAGGAAATAGTGACAACAATAGAATTTTATCTCAATCTTCTGGTAAAAGCCAAATATGAATTAATAAATGCCAGTGCTAGTAAAAAAAAAAAACATAAAAGCATCTCTACACATCATAGATATCACAGAGACACAGTGAAAATGCTTTTTAATGAGAATAGGCAAGAAGGTGTTGAATTGCATATCTTATCTAGAAGACTTATTCTGAAATTTAGGTAGACCTAGTAAGTTATTGAAAGTCTCAAGCTGTATCTTGCAAGAGAAAACAGTCATTGCCAAGGAACAGGCAGGGCTTTGGGGATTTTTTAAATCTCTTTTTAGGACACATAATTAATCAAATCTTTACTGCAAAAGTTCTGTAAATTTCGAAGGTTTAAAAAGGTAGTGGGGAGGAGCTGTTGTAGGTTTGTTTTTATAGTGGAATCAGCTTGGCAGCATAGAGCTAATGGGGGTCATTGTGAAATGAGGAGGTTAACTATATGAAAAAAAACGATTTGAAGTCTTTTGTTGTGAGTTAAAAAGCAGACTAAAAGAGGGGGAAAAAACCCAAACTACATTAAGATCTCTCAGTAAGATAATCTAAAGGATAAATGACCACATGAGAGCTACTTCCTACTGAGGGAAACTACATTGGATACACAAAAGCAAACACAATTTCAAGTGTAGGTAGGAAAAATACGAAGACACCATTCTAACTGCATCAGTAGCTTTTCTTAATGACCAGAAAATAGAAAAAGAATCATAAGTGGCAACAAAAGCACATAATTAATAATAAATCATAATGGATAGCTTACATGCCCCATATGGATAAAAATCAAAAGGCTGGGGTGTAAAATGTCTGTCAGTTACCTAGAGATCAAAAAGCAATGAGAAGAAAGTCTATAAACACATTAAGCAGTCATGGGAAGACAAAAGAAAGGAAGAGACCACTATTTAATTGGACAGAAGATATAAATATCAGTGATACAAAGAGACGGCTAAAGTGTTAACACTTTGCTTCAGTTTTCATACATGGAAGAATTAATTATAATCAGGTACCAAACAAAATGCATTTCAAAGAGTAGTGCAGCAAAAGATAAGAAAAGCTGAAGAATATCTATGTTTTGGTTTAAAACCTTGGCAAAATGCCAAGTATAGACCAAAGCTCCCTCACCAAGAAAAGGGAGAAAAACTGGAAACAAACTTGAAGCAGAAACTGGGTTACATATTAACAGAAAAAAGGGAAAATTAAAAGTAAACTACAATATAACACACACCTATACAAATTTATATATAACAAATAATTCTTTCACCTCCCCACCCAACAGAAAACTGAAGCCCTCCAAACACATATCCCACTATTCCAGCTACAAAATCATCCAAGGGAGCTCAACCTCCTGAGGGACAGAGCCAAGCAGAGAGAAAACTAAGAATAAACATTTACTTCCCTGTGGATAACATAGCGGTGAGGTATGCTGGGCCTAACTCAGCAGAGGACAGCAGTGTCCTGCCACTTCCATGACCAGAAGAGGCAGAGGCACCTCCCTCACTTGCTTTTATACCTGTTTTGATGTCAGATGATATGAAATATCTCTTTGGTTGCTTAAGTCAGGTGATGCTTGTCCCCTCTAAGCTACATAACACTATCTGGGCCTACTAAAATTAAGGCCTAATCTAGGCTTAACTAAAACTAAGGCCAAAACTATCACAATGTAGAAAAGGCAAACATATAAGGCCTTAGAGAATTAATCACACTAGAGAACTTTTCTAACTAGCCAAGGCAGTCTCAACAGAGGGATCACCTTCAAGTACACAAGGAGGAAGTAAGACAATAGAAAACACACCTCCTCTATCTATTCGGATAAAGGTGGTCTGAGGAAATTAGAAACATATTCATCTAAGTTTGAAAGTAAAAATATTGCAAAATATCAAAAAAGCAAGCTATAAAATCTATAAGCAGCAAGTAAGAATTTACCAAGCTTAGTAAAGCAGATGAAATTGCCTGCCACCAGCAAATATAAGAAGTCTTTAATATGGTTAGTGATACTGCTGCAAATTTAATAAATAATCTTGATAATTATAACCTGAGTATAACTACTACAACAGAAAAATACAACTTTGGGGAAAAAACCCCAAACAATCCTGCCATTATAATTTGTCAGTCATCAAAGCTTGAGTTACTAAACTTGGAGGAATTCCTCAGTGCTGGCCCAAATCTGGGACTATAATGTATTTTCAACAATGATTTACGATTTTGGAGGAACTGCATTCATATCACTCCAGGGATAAAAAGCATTTTGCTAGACAGCATCAGAATTCAAAATGATCTTGACAAAGTTCAGTGTGTTCAAAATTGAGAGAATAAAATTCTACAGAGACCAGGAAAAGTACTGATATTAAAAAGGAGCAATCATGTGCACTAATACAAAAAGAGGAATATATGGCTAGGGAAGAAGTGGCTGAATAGAATCTAGGTGTTAACAGTGATCAGAAAGCAACCAGCAATGGCAATGGCATTTCAGGAAAAGGATGTACCTCTTTTCTGGGTTGTTTTAGTAAGTGATGCCTTGAGACTGAGTGTCAATCATTTGACTTCCTGAGTTGGTAGATCCCTCCAGAGATTATTATACCTTAAAAGGCAGTTCCCTTTCAGAAAGCTATAAACCAGAGAGGAAAAAAAAGACCAACAACCAACCCAACACATTTACAGTGGTCTAACCAGGATGTAAGATGGAAAGAGTTGTCATACTCCCAATGCGCTCATGTATATCATGATGTTTCATGTAAACCTCTCATGGGGTAACTGCACCATGGCATATTCTGAGAAAAAAAATCTGTAATCAGCACACAGATTTTCATAGGAATTCTCTTCATACCATACATTCTCTGTTCTTTCTGATACCCGTTAGGGCAATGACCTCAAACTGAAAAAAAGATGCCCAAGTAGAAAAATTTAGTACCACTGAAACAATGTTTGAATCAAACGAGAAAGCACACTACAATTTCTTGTAACATTCTGCTTATCCTTTGAATAATTACCAACATTTATAGTTACTGGAGACACTAAGCAGGGCATGTGTATTGCAGGGGCCTTTTATCCCTACAGGTCTCCTGTAGCTCTTAGCAAGAGGCTTATTCTAAATGTTTCTATGCTTCATCTTGTTACTGTACTAAAACAAACATCATGCTTCCTCATCAGAACAAAATGTAAAAACATTTATAATCATTATTCACCATAAAATAAAATATTGAGGTCTAGACTGTGGTATTTGCAAGGTAATGGACTCCCCCATACAAGAGGAGTTCAGGTTGGATCTTGGCAATGATGACATTAGCTGTGATCAACAGCAGCCTTACAGAGTTTTGGTAGAGTAACTGCTCAGTATGGTTATAATACAGTCTGAAATCTACAAGGGGTCCTTGAGAGTAAAAGCACAGAATGCTAACAGGTTCTGTGTGTTCAATCTGTATTGACAGAACAGACTCAGGGTAACACTGAGGCCCCAGGAGATGAAGCATGTAGTGCAAATGGTCTGTTCCTGGCCACTAAAGGAGTGCAACTTGGAGAGGTCAGTAGAATTGCTTTTAGAGTGCAATAAAGGAAGTAAACACACACCAAACACATAAAACTGGCTACATTTCATGAAAATTCAAAGGAGAAAACAAGAAGGTATGTAAGATCACAGCCCCTACAAGAATGAGCACAAAGGGAAAGCAGGGAGAGCATTGCTCCAGTAGTACCTCCCCTGGTTAAGGATGCTGCACCTGCTTAATGCCTCACACTCCTTCAGCAGAGGAAAAGAAGTGTTCTCTGGTTTGCTTTTCACCACATTTTGCTTCTGCCATTCAAAAATCATTATTAAGTGTTATCTGTTAACATATATTCATAAGGAGAATTTTAAAGAGTGGCATGTATAATTGTGCTTTACTCATGAACACTCTCCTACATGGCAATGTGACTGATACTGCAGCACCAAATCAAATGCAACAGTAGATCATACTTAGAACTGATGTGGAGAAGTTTTGTCAAGATATGTTACAATAAGAAAATATGTTAAAATAAGATTTTTTTTTAATTCCCCTGTAGCACAAAGGTCACATGCACCAATGGCAGAGCAAGCCTCCATAGACTGATGTCACCAAGTAAACTGTCAAGAAACATCCACTCAAAGCAACAAGAGGATACGGTTCTACAGGTTGACAGATTCCCTTTCAGGCTGTATTAGTACTAAATTTGTTTGCTATGCAAAACTCTAAGTTATTTGACAAAGAAAAGTTAAGTGCATGGACTGGTAAAAAATTTCCAAATTATCAGTCCTATTTTACTTGAATGACTGAGCCAAAATAAAATGCTATTTATTTTCTCTAGGCTACATAACACATCTGGAGTCTTCTCTGAAAGGTTTCGTCTGTACGTATCCACCCACACAGGAGAGAATGGAAGAACCCTGCAATTAAAGCCCTACGCGAACCACTCAAATTTTAGGCCTGAGTGTGTAGGAGTAAACCAGACTATTTACCTAGCTATATCTCCTTTTAAACAGGTGAGCCTAAGGAACATAGGGAGGAACAGGGGGAAGACTGAAGTCTTTTTCCAGCCTTGTTGGCTAGAACAGCTGCGCCGCCGCAGAGATACTAATTTCCAGAAGTAAATTACTATTCCCTCACAGCAAGGAAGAAGCAGAAGAGAAAATGTGATTCAGAGGAAAATCTGAGTCACCATACTTCCCCAGGCTGGCATTACAATGATGCAGTTCACATACCACTTCTTGCTCAAGGCTATGCCAATAGGCACAATCTTACCCTAAATAAAGAACAGGACAGTTGTGTCAGCAACTTAGAGTTTCCATAAGTAAGCTTTATATGCTGCTGTTTAAGGCTTAGGGGAAGATCAAGAATCCAGGAAGCTATGTGACAGAGCATTTGCTATGTTCTCTTACTAAAATATCCGTGTCACGTGCTTTCTGTCTTTTCATAGCACAGAAAGTCCCCTCTGCAGAATAAAAACCCAGATGGATAATTTTATAATGATTAGGCATCACTGTTTAAACGTCGACACCGTGAATCACTCTGCAACAGCTGCCGTGATTTGCCTTGGAAATAAAAGCAATCATCTACCAGGTTTAAAGACCTACTTCATTGGAAAGGGATGGGAAGCACGTGTTCAATAAAAACAGTAAGACATAAAAAAAACAGAAATAGAAATTATTTAGTTTTGTCACAATATTCTCTAGTAGTTATAGACTGTCCTCACTTAGATTGCAAGGCACTCTGAAGTCATGTGGTTAAACCATCTTGGCTGAAATCAGGGCCTGAATATTAATATTCACCACCTAAATGTGTTTAATATAACTGATGTTTTCATGCTCTTTATTATCAGAAATAAAAGAAAGGCACATTAGTATTAACTACTTGGGAATAAGAGTGGCTCGGCTTTTAACAATAACATGCTATAAGGAATACGCGAAGATTTTTGTGGGTTTTTTGAGCCTAAGATTTGCATGTATAAAGAATTCTCTTGCTACACATGAGAAAATAGAAGTGATCATATTTTACCATATTTTCTGTCAGAAAGATGGAATAAGCATACAGGAGGAAATAAAACTGGTAGAAAAAAAAAGTGAAAAATCCTACTGTGCACAATGGTAACCATTATATTAGTAGTATCATAAAACCATTATGGAAAGAGTCAGCTATTTGCATTAAGAGCCCTTTCTGTGCACATGCTTAAAAGTGCTGCCATTTTGAGTTTCTGAAACTGTATCTCATGGCCTACAGTCCTTTCAAAGGCTCAGAAGTACACATGCCTAGCAAGACATGCCGAGACTCTAAGACGCTAAAACCTTTAACTCAGCACTATGATCTCAGCATCAGTGGCACTGCCATTGATAGCACAAGGTCCATGAGTAGGAAGTAAGAGAATTGTTTTTATCTTTTCTGTGCCAGTGTAGGGTTGCCATTACCCAACAAAAAGGAAAACAGGTCTCTTCCAGAGTCTTCTTCAGCAGAAGATAGTTTGCTATCACACCCTTCCTTTCCCAGGAATGCAACCCAATCATCAGGCAGAGCAAAGGCTGAAGTGTAGAGAATGAAAAATGTCTTAAAGGTCTATAACTAAAATAAAGGAGGAAATATAATTCCGCATCTCTGTTGAATAGGCATTCAGTTGGGAAGTTGGGGAACAGAAATATAGACTTTCCTGTTGCTGCAGTGAACCTTGTTCATGTGTATAATCCTCTGACTAATGAAAATTCAAACATTGATGTCAGATTTAAAGTCTTCATCTTTCCACAGTACATTACAGAAAAAAAGGAGAGAGGATATTGCAGAAGCCCTCTGTCCAAGACCACAGGTGTTGTTTCAGCACTTGTTACTTTCATCAGTCACTGTAGAAACAGTGGTACTTGTTAAGTTACTTCACAGATCTCTGGAATATCACAGTGAATTTACATAGTCACGACAGAAAACATCCAGTTTACCTTTCTTCCAGGAAAAAAAAAAGTCTGAAAGTATTGACTTTCTAATATGGCCACCCACAGCATATAACTGCTATGGCTGTATTTACCTGACTTTTGATGAAAAGAAATCATATCCATTTTGAAATCCTGCTGTGAAAATTTAGGCTCAAAATCTTTGGCCCCATTATGAATGCAACATTTTTCTATGGCTACATATTTTTGTGGACATTTTTATTGTCTGCGAATGTGATGTTTAATTTAAATGGGGAAAAGGAGAGGAGCAATGTATTCTGCAAGACTAATGGACAGCTAAACATAATTCACTAGGTGAGATGGGCAGTGTATAGAATAAGAAGTTAAATCATTCAGCAATGACCTTGGACTGAGCAGTTTTTCTAAGCTAGTGTACCAGATTTTGAATTTACTTTGTAAAAGGGTCCTTTTTTATTATGCAATAAACATTATAGAGTGAGATTCATATAATCAAATGTAGATGACTGCATTAAATTACAAATAAGATAGCTGTCTTATAGCAAAGAGAGAAAAATAGTCACTTTAAGAGCACAGTTCATATCATCTGATGCAGATATCTGAAAGAAGGCAGACCTAAACTCACCTATTTATCAACATTCATTATAAAAGAAGGCAAAGATGATCAGTTCAATATGCAGACAAATCTATTATACCAGTACTGGGTGAAATGAATTCCATCCAAAAAGACTAAGAAATTCTGGTTTTTATAGTCAGCTTCAGGCATCCAGCTTAAATCCCATCCAGGGATTTAATTTTAGAACTGGGAGATGAAGAACATACCAGATATAATAACAAGGCTTTACCTCCTACCTCCTCCTCTAAAAATACACAGTTTGTCTCCCATTTGCAATATACCTCAACATGAGCAGACTACTGAATCATTTAAGGTAAATAGTTCTTCTAAGGAATTTCTTCATTTTTGGTTCTTTTCTATCATGAAGAACATTTTTATCCATCTGCAAAATCTTCAGTGTAATTTAAGGAAAACCTGTGAAGCTATACAGTGTTGCAATTTTTTATTTTAAGAAAATATTAGAAAAATAGTAAAGAATCCTACTTTTTTTCCACATTCTGTCTTAAGGGTGTTATTCTCAACTGCAGTTTTATTTGGCATCTGGCTAAACTTATTTGTGCTGGCAGCGTGAAGTGTGTGTAGGGAAGTAAACACAGTCACAGCATCAGGCCTGCACTGCTTGGGAATTCTACAGCATATTTCTGTATAGACTCATAGTTTTCTATCAGTGCTTACTTTGGTTCATTTTTTAGAAACCAGCAAGACATGGAGTAGCTAATACTGTTAGCAAACACAGGTGTTCAGCTGGGATCCTGTGTTGTGGGGTTGTGTTGTTGCTATAAAATTACTTAAAAATGCATGAGGCATAGCTTTTAAACAATAAATACCAAATGAGCACTTAAATTATGAAAAATTAAGTTTTCGGAATGTAAGATATTAGTCATCTGTCAAAAGCATTTAAGCAGATGTTTATCCATTGCTTTCTCCTAAGAAGGTTGGTATCCACAAGGTATAATGCATAGGGCAATATTTATTGCAGTGCAGATGTGACAACAGAAAACCCCTGAATAATTTATGATTCCAAAGTACCTTTCTGTAAATGAAGGAAGAAAAGAATAATTTTTGCATACTATTTTATGTCTTGATCATAATTACTTAAATTAAGCTTATTGGCTCCTGTCTTGCCCATGAAATATGTAAAATTGTTTATGTTTTTTTTAATATTAACTTTTCTTCAAGTGACTGTTCTTATGCTAATCACTATAACAGCCATGAAATATCTGAGTCTGTGCTGAGAACTAGTGATAAAATGCTACACAAGCTTCAAGTTTTTGCCAGGACACAGTGGTATGAAAAAAGGGTAGGCTGAGGACAGGACTAGAGTTTCTACACCAACATTCTTGCAGATTTTTACTTCAGTCTCCGTCAGACTAATCTTTTATTCTAAATTCTCCATTTTGAAGCTTTGAGATAACAAAGATTAGGTCATTAGGTCACTTTAATAAAGACCACTGAGATATACAAAAAGCAAACTTTATGGAAATGCCAGTCATTTTAATAAAAAAGAAATAGATGCACATATCAAGAACACCATAAGCTTCTTAGTCTTCATATCTGCTAAAAAACCTAACCATCCACCCCCACCACCTCCCCAGCTATGATGATAGAAAAATACAATTTCTGTAACCAGAAATTGGAAAAGAGATTTGCTGTTATAAAATCACCAGTTTAGGGGCTATTTTGAAAATGTCTTCAGTGGCTTCAGCCCTTCAGAGAAGTTCAATAAAGCAAACTCCCCTTATGCTTCTTTTTTTTTGAATTCACAGTCCCTACAAATTAACCCAGTTTCAGCTGTCCAGCCTTTTGTTAGAGAGTACTCCAATTTAGTCAATGAGTTTAGCACAGGGAACATTACAGCCTCTGTGTCCTTAACATGGATTAAACAGCTAGACTATAATGCAAACAACTTGCTTTATTTCCAGTACCTACTAATTCAAAGCCTCTTGATTATTCTGATTTTTTTCTTCATCCTGTACAATTTATACTTCTTCATGAAGGCACAACTTACATTCCACAGCTTCACAGATAACTAGTGCACAATTAAAATTGCACATTCCCCACAAACAACCATTTGCAAAGGCATTTAGTCATAGTTCTAAAGTTAATAATTTACTGTCTCCATTAATTATAAAAAGCTGAAAATTTTGCTACAAATGTCTGTCTTAAGAAGATCTAAGGAAGACAAGCTTTGGATGTGTTATATAAAAGCACTGTTACATTATTAAAGGGAAAGCTGCCTTTAACACTGTAATTCATCAATATTCACTCTTTTGAGACATTTAACTAGTGTATAAGTGACCTTGAAATAGGTTATTCATCTTCTGTCTAGGATGCATAACAAGTCATGGTCAATTAATACACAACAGAGCCCATAATCATGGAGATTATTGGCTGATCTGGAGAAAATATACTCAAGGGCATTACAGCCTAATTTAGCTTTACAGTCAAATTGATAACTTTGGCACCTCAAGTACCCAGAAACCACAACAATGAGCACTCTGGAAGTGCACACAGACCTCTAAGAAACACTGATGCTCTCTAATGCTGTGTAAAGATGAACTGTAAAACTTTAATGAAATAAATATTAGATCCATAAACTGCATTTCATAACCTGGCTAACACATAATAATGTTGTCCAAATCTTGTCCCCTACTGCTAGTTCTCAACAGAAAGCTGTCACACAAGACATTCTCCGAGAAAATGGTCAGCTTTCCAATTCTTCATTGGGACAGGCCACTGCATGTTTCAGACCATTGGAAATACTTTTGGAGCTCTTCAGAGCTCCAGATTAAGCAAGCATGATGCGCTGTTACCACTCTTCACTATCCTACTTTGATCAGCTCAACCAGAGACAAACACAACAGGGACCACATACAGAGGATGGGTTTAAAACAGGAAGAAAACATGAGGCTACATTTTCTTTAAATTTAGACTGTGTAAGAGTGCATTGTTTTTCATGTTTATACTTTGTTCCTGTACAGAGCCTGAACATCATTAAGTCTGCTCATTAATTTCCACTGTAATTTTTGTGGATGGTTTTTCACTCACCCTCAAAAAAAGTCAGATGAAAAACTTAGAAAACAATTAATTATAATTTGGTACCAAAGTTAGAAATGAGTTTGTCATATGTCCTGAAGCAGATCAAAATAAATGAATAATAAATAAGATAGTTTTATACTTACAATATTTGGAGCTTTTTATCTGAGGATTTTAATAGTGCTCTGAAAACTATTTATTAATTAATCTTCACTCTGCTATGAACAAGACAAATCCTTGTAACCTTCCTTTTAGCTCAAACGAAAAGTAAAAGAAGAGAAATTATGTGATTTTCTATTTCATGCCCTCATGATAGCTCATAATCAATAATGTACAGCATTTCTTTCTCCACATACACAAGTTTCACAATGAAGCAATGTTCTAAACCCTAGTTACCCGTCCTACCTGGAGACAAGGGTCAAAGTTCAAATACTAGAGGTACTCCTGTTAGTAAAGTAGTGAAGAGCCAAGGTAAGTAGTGGGTAGAATGATTCTCCGCGTTGCACCACAAGGCTCTGAGCTACAGAAATATGAAGAATGTCTCTTCAGACTACCATTCAGAAGTGGAGATGGTGAGGTCAGTATTTCTTTGTTCCCAAGGAAATCACCACTACTGGCATTGCAGGACTGAAGAGTCTCCATGGCTCAATGGCAGGTGCATCAAGGCACATGAAAAGTGACTCTGTCCCTTTCAGGCTGAGAAGGAAATTCCCTGTCCTAAAACAAGGACAAGTGGTTAGATCAGATTGCTGGCATCATCATCATCCTCACCTCCCGCAGTGTTTTTAGGGACCAAGCAAAGCAAGGGGGTTTGCCAGCAAATACATTCTACTCAGTGCTTTATTTTGAATGCTGTGAAACTGCTTTTTCCAGCAAAAAGACTATTCCAGAAAAAAAAACAAAAACAACAAATAAAACAGCACAACCAAAAAACCCCCTCACTCTGCACCCAGCCTGACTCAGCTATTCTGTGCTGTTAATCCAATCACTTTGGTGAACTGTTAGTTACTTTCCAGTGCAACTTTTCTCACTCAAGGCTGAATTGACAGAAATGAACTGAAATTCTGATGTTTCAGCATTCATGTCAGTCACATTCAATAGATATTGATTTTTCTACATGAGCTGCTGGAGTGGGATAGAGGTCCAGGAAAGAATAAAGGAATTTTGGAGATTATGTGAGATATAACTCTTCCTTGTCAGGGACAGAAGAGGGGAAAGTCATCTTGATCGATGACAATGCTGAGTGAAAATTTCCATGTCAGGTCTCATACTGGTGACACTGAAGAGTAGGAAACAACATGGGCTGCCATGCACACTGTCAGTGCAAAGTAAATCATGAAGTTAAACACCTGAGTTGCAAAAATGATTACAGGGAAGAGTAAAGGGGATTTTCTAAAACCTAAGCATAATCTATGAAAAGCAATCAGAACAATATGTGGCAGTGTATCCAAAATGTACATGACAAGTGCAATAATACATCTGACTCCAAACTAAAAATAAAATTTCATGGAAGAAGTAGTAATCATCCTATTTACTTAAAAATTGACTTGGATCACAATACTAACCGGATTAAAAGTCTGTATTCGTTTATCAGAAATATTTCTGTGTTTAACATTGAGAAATTATGACTGACAGATCCAAACCCAGATGCTATTTATCATTCCATGCTTTTGACCACAAAAGTCAAATATCTTGTGCAATTTATTTACTCATCTCTTGAAATTTTTATTTCCTTTGAGTAGTAGCTACCTGACAAAAGATCTTATTACAAGATCAGAAATTATATCCAAGTGTTTTTTGTTTTTAAATCCAAAGCCTAAACAATTACCCAGCTACACAATTTGTCCCCAAGTCTAAGGTTCAATGATGTATTGGCCAGTACAAACATGATGGTTACCAAGGTCGGTACTTCCATACAGAAATTATTCTAAATGAGCTACCCTTTCTTGCCTCCCATCACAGAATCCTAGAATTGTTTAGGCTAGAAAAGATCTGGAGGATAGTTGAGCCTAACCCTAAACCTAACACTGCCAAGTCTAACTAGCCATTTCCCAAAGTGCCACATCTACACATCTTTGAAATACCTGTTTCAATGCTTGACAAACCTCTGGATGAAGAAATTTTTCCTAAAATTTAATCTAAATCTCCCCTGGTACAATTTGAGGCTATTTCCTCCTGTTCTATCACCTGCTACTTGGAAGAAGAGACCAACCCCACCTCACTATAACCTCCTTTCAGGAACTCATAGAGAGCGATAAGGTTGTCCATGAGATTCCTTTTCACCAGGCTAAACACCCCCAGCTCCCTCAGCTGCTCCTCATAAGACTTGTGTTCCAGACCCTTGACCAGCTTCACTGCCCTTCTCTGCACGCGCTCTAGCACATGCTCCAGTCTTTTAAGTAGTGAGGGGTCTAACAGGATTCCAGGTGCAGCCTCACCAGTGCCAAGTACTGTACCAGTCCTGCTGGCCACACTATTGTTGATACAGGCCATGAAGCCAAAGGTTTTCTTGACCACCTGGGCACACTGATGGCTCCGGTTCAGCCAGCTTTCTGCCAGCACCCCAAGCCCTTTTCCACCACGCCGCTTTCCAGTCACTGTCACCAGTCTGTAGTGCTGCATGGGGTTCTTGTGATCCAAATGGAGGACCTGTCACTTTGCCTTGTTGAAGCTCATACAATTGGCCTTGGCCCATCTTGCACTCTCTCTCCATCTTCTCCTGCCATGATGAGTGAGGTACTGCTCTGTCAGCTTTAGCTGTGGCTCCTTAATGATTAGGTAAGAGATTGTTGCACAGAGTGATGACATAAACCCAGCCCTCTCTAGTAAATAAGGCCACAAAAACAAGGCTACAGAACAAAAAAGGCGAGGACAAATAGAACATACAGTGCTGAAGAACATAATTCAAAGGTAATTGGATTATCAATATAAATTTGCTCTGAAGACAGATTCACAGCTAGCTACTGTTACATAGTATGACTGTCAAAGAGAAATGTCATTAAAGCACCCTCATTAACAGTGCCTGCCAAGGACAGGTAGGGTGCAACTCATCAGAACTGTGACTTGTATCACCCAGGAGCAGGAATGTAAGAGCTGGAATGATTCACTGCAAAAGAAAAAATATTTACCAGGTAACCAGTCAGAACAGAAATTACTTGGAATGTGTTAATGGAACAGGAGAATGGCTGACTGTCTGGTACCTGCAGTGGATGAGATTGATCTCTTATTTATCTCTGAGCAACGGCAGAATTTGCACTGTCTTTCTGCTACAAGTGCCTGAGCACATGCTGTGACTCAGGAGCCCATGGAGCCTCATGGGCAGGCTGTTTCAAAAGCCTTGGGCACTTCAATGTGTTGCCTCCCACCTGATCTAACTTGGCTTTTCTTGTGACTCATTTAGCCTGATAATCCATGGAGAGCCAGGCTTCATCTCATGCATGTTTCTGTTACTCTGGTGCTTTTCATAGTTATTTTGTGATGGATTCTAGCATATTATGAGGCATTGCTGACTGGATCAGATCAGCTTATTTTCTTAACCACCTTCATATGTGAATTTCACAAAGACACAGGTGTTCATGTTTCCATTTATCCACCTATTCTACATCTTGAGTCAAAATAAGCCAGTCAGCTTTAAACTGACTTTGTTCAACATAGGAAGTATGCAATTCGGCAGAGGGGATTTAACACCCCCCCCTTTTCATCTTGACCATCTTTCTGCTGTTAAGATGTTCATATCAAAAAACACTGAACATATATATCTCATGATTTTGTCAAAAATTTTCCCATACTTTACTCAAGAATTGCATTGTGCTCTAGTTTTACATTAGCTATTGTGTATTTTGATACCTGAGGCTACAATGAGGAAACCTTGGAACAGAAATATTTAGAGTATGAGGCCCTCCATCAATATTGGAAATTTCATCTGCTTGCTCTTTCCTGTCTGTGAACTTTGCTAGTACTTCTGAAGTTCATGGCATTGCCATTTCTTTTTTCAGCATGATTCTCTATAAACATTTGCAATCTAGTACGGACTGTCAGATTGTTTTGGAATAATAGTGATGACACATAGAATATCTACTGAAGGAAGGAGCAATGCTATAACCCAGTAAGTGGATTCTTCCATTCAGTGTGGATTAGCAGGCTGGACACTCACTAAAATGTGACCAGAATAACAGAGATGGTGTCTGCTCTGCTTTGTGTAAACCTTGCTTCACATTATATGTAAAATACTAATAAGGCCAAGTTACAGACCGAAGGAAATCAGTATTTTTCCTCGAGGAGTGTCTTTAATGCTGGAATTTTCAAAATGTCTAAGAGCATTGTGTTTTGAATTGAAAATTACTATTTCAGTTACTACTATATAGATCATAGAATCATAGAATTGTTTGGGTTGGAAAAGACCTCCGAGATCATTGAGTCCAACCCTTGGTCCAACTCTAGCCCATTTACTAGATCATGGAACTCAGGGCCATGTCAAATCTCAGTTTAAAAACTTCCAGGGACAGTAAATCCACCACCTCTCTGGGCAGCCCATTCCAATGCCTGATTACTGTCTCTATAAAGAATTTTTTTCTGATATCCAACTTAAATTTCCCCTGGCAGAGCTTAAGCCTGTGCCCCCTTGTCCTATTGCTGAGTGCCTGGGAGAAGAGACCAGCCCCCACCTGGCTAGAACTTCCCTTCAGGTAGTTCTAGACAGTGATGAGGTCACCTCTGAGCCTCCTCTTCTCCAGGATAAACAACCCCAGCTCCCTCAGCCTCTCCCCATAGGACTTGTGCTCCAGTCCCTTCACCAGCCTTGTTGCTCTTCTCTGGACCCGCTCCAGCACCTCAATATCCTTTCTGAACTGAGGGGCCCAGTACTGAACACAGTACTCAAGGTGTGGCCTCACCAATGCAGAGTACAGGGGAAGGATCACTTCCCTGGTCCTGCTGGCCATGCTATTTTTGATACAGACCAGGATCCCATTGGCCTTCTTGGCCACCTGGGCACACTGTTGGCTCATGTTGAGCTTCCTGTCAATTAGTACCCCCAGGTCCCTTTCTGCCTGGCTGCTTTCCAGCCACTCTGTGCCCAGCCTGTAGTGCTGTATGGGGTAGTTGTGGCCAAAGTGCAGGACCTGGCACTTGGCCTTATTGAACTTCATCCCATTGGAATCAGCCCATCTCTCAAGTCTATCCAGATCCCTCTGCAGAGCCCTCCTGCCTTCCAGCAGGTCGACACTCCCTCCTAACTTGCTGTCATCAGCAAATTTGCTGATGATGGACTCAATCCCCTCATCTAAATCATCAATAAAGATGTTAAACAGGACTGGACCCAACATAGACCCCAACACAGATATTTTGCCCTTTTTTTTTTTTTGCTAGAGTTTACTTTAAAGACTTATACTGCACACAACAGAGGTGGACAAAACTATGCAGTTCATTGTTACAAAAAGACAATAACGGATATTGTACAAGCTGATTTTCTTCTTACTCATCACAAGCATCTGGAGTGGTTAATATTCAAAGCACAAGATGTTAGAGTACCCTTCTGAAAAAAAAACCAACCCAACCTATAAGAAAAAGATCTGTCCTATTTTGAAGAGGATCTATGTCAAAATAGTGTGTTTTTACTTAAAGATATGTATTTAGAGCATGCAAACAGAAACTCGATTATCCTTCTTCAGATGCCCTCTGTGGACTGCTTAGTTAAGTGCTTATACCTGTGCAAGCCTTTTAAAAACAGAATGGAAGGTCTGATTTCAAGCTATTAGTTTGTTCATACAGCTATATTATGGAATAAATTACCAGAATAATAAGAACATTTCAAAGAACAAGGAGCAACTTTTATTTCCCCGGCCTTGACCACTTTCCCCTCCATAGTACTCAGTTCAAATGAGGAAACATTCATATGATGTTTTCAATGTTAGCTAAGACTAATTTCCTTCAATGGAGCATAGCACAGACATTTAGGAGCTAGAACGCCATAATTTCAGGATAGTACTGTGGCAAATCATGTGGCCTTTTTTGAGATCATATTAACAAAATCTGTCAGAATAGAGTAACTTTGCTTTTCCTGACATCCTGGGATATCAGTTCACAACAGAAATGAGATTTTCAAACTGGCTGAAGATACTCATATTGTAAGTGTATATTATTTTATATGAGACACTTAAATCTAAAACATCTTCTCTTTCTGACTTCCTTGTAAGTATTCACAGAACACTCAGAGAAAGAGCAACTACAGCTTAAGCATTTTAAGATGTTTGCTTCAGAACCAATTATTCACTTTCTACCTTAAAATATCAGAGGCATAGCTACCATATTAATAGCTAGGTATTTTACCAGATGAGATTGCAACTAAAATTTTTCAGAACATGCTGCCATTGTTCTTCCATTGAAGAAACCCATTCTGAAAGGTAGAGTGTTCCATAATCATCTGGATTACTCTTGTTAATTAGAACTAAGGTTTTAACAGATGCTCACATGTTGCTGGCAGGCACTTCACAATCTATAGTTTAAAGCATTTTGCATGATTAATTAATTGTCTTTTTCATGTTTATAATGTGAAATACAAGCTTTAAAGACCACAGGGAAATGATAATTAAATGAAGAGTACAATTATTAGTCTCTGTTGTATTGGCTATTTGCAAGAATGCAATCTCATCCCAACAGGGTTAGATGAAATCATAAAACACTTGTCTGCACCTTTAGCCTTGATGAGCTTGTGATATTTATGTTTTCTCGTAACACAGACTTCTCTCAGCTGGTCATGAACAACCAACAGAGAAAATATGTTTTGGATTTGCACGACAGATATTGAAGTAATATAGCAGAAGGTTGTGTGGAAAACAAAAAAGAAATATTACGTTATTTATGATCTCTCTTATGGCTGGCCAACTTTCCTGTATTATTGGAACACCTATTAGTATGTTTTCTCCTGAGGACATTTCTTTCAAATGACTCTTCCCTTAATGTCTGTTTTCTCTGCTACAAAATATCAACTTTACACCATTTTTTTTCCTTTTAAGTCATATAAATTCATTCTTCAAAGAACAAAAAAGTGGTAACAGACATGCTATCTTTCCTGGAAAAAAACTTTAAAACAAGTTTTGTATTTTTGCTGAAAGAAGACACTTTAAAAAGTGCTTTGAAGGCAGATTCATTGGCTTCCAGTATACCATCCTATCAGGATAAAAGTTTTAAAAGGAGGCTGAATATAACTTAGAACAGATTATTTTCTATTGATTAAGAATTTAACTAAGAAGCTGAATCTTGATCTCTAGTGACAACTCCTATACTTTTCACATATAGAGAGTGTAACAAGCAGCACATCTGAATGTTTTGAAACACGTTAGACCTTTCGCAAGAGTAACAGCTGGTAAGAATGCAGCATGCCCAAAGCAAGAGCTGTCACCCACAACCAGTTATTTGGTAAATACTTTATTTTTCAGGCTGGGTTTTGTTTGTGTGCTTCTCCTCTACTAGTGTATCCAGTTATACAACCACTTTTTATTCAACTTCTCCTAAATGGTCTCCCATCTCTGGTTCCTATTGTCCTATTATTAAGTCATTTATTATATAGCTTTCTGTCTCACAGAGAATATACATATTTTCCAAACTAATAAATTTGAATCCTATCTTCACAGTTTAAGAATACTTGTTTGCTGATGTTTGAAATAAATGAGCAATGCACCAAATTTATTTTACAGTACTTGGAAATGTAGATTTGCTGCTCCACAAAAAAACTGGGAAAAGTCAAGCCCCTGCAAAAAGATTCCCAGCACAATTTCTGCTACACACAACAGATGGTGGTAGCCAACACATAGAGTTGTTGGAGAGCACAGAAATTAAGACTGCAGAAGTAACCACTCAGGTTAGAAGCACACATTAGAAAGATATGTTGAGGTTTTTCGTTTGGTGATTATTTCTAATTAAATTCATATATACATTTATGAAGTCTTTGTAAAGATATTACATCACAGATAAGCATAGATGATGAAGACCTCAAGCCTTGTTTTTGTACAGCACTTGCTGCACAACAGGATTAAGCATCAGGCTAGCATAAAATATTGAAGAAACTACCAATAATCTGCACTACTACTGATACAAAGTTTGAAGTGGGAATAGCCAACCTACTAGTACTGACAATTACAGGCAACATAAAAATAATGTTTTAGAATCTTACAATGCTCTTTTATTTATAGCACGTTGCACAGTATAGATGTAATGCCACATAGACGGAATTTGCAATAGCCAGGACTGTTGCCATGGTTAAGTATTACCAAATGGTGAAGAAGACAAGAGAGACTGATCATGTTTGAATTACTGTAGAAAGTACAGCCAGGAAAATGGCTTAAATTACTTATCCAGTGTAAGGCTGGGGTAGAAGTGGAAAACTCATAAATGTGTGTGTGCACTGGATAATGCCTATAGACTCACTCTCCAAGTGTGGCAAGTCCTTTCACACTTCCACTGACTTTCATATGAACAGGAGGCTCTCAGCACCCTGAGGAACTGCACTGCCATTGCCACAGCTGAGCTCATGCATACCAATTAAAGTGAACATTAAGACCTGCCTTAAATGGTTCAATCAGACAACTCATGTACACCTGAGGATTCAGGTCTGATTCAGTAAATAAGGATTCCTAATAGAAATTATCATGCTAGACGTAAGAAACCTGTCAAAGAAGAGGTGTACAAAACCCAGTACAAGGCCTACAAAACCCCAGAAGTTGACTGTGAAGCACTAGGACAGCTCATTATTACAGTGAAACAGAACGTAAGGTTTTTCCTCAGATAAAGCAGCTCCTACTCCTTTTTTTTTTTTGAAACTGACAAAATAAAATATAGTAGTAAGGATTTAAAAATCATTTATATTGATTAAACAATTGTAGCAATTCTGAACTATTATTATTCATTTAGTTCATAAATTTCTGAACAGTTCTGCTGAGTCACACAAATGGAAAACCTGGCCAACTGGACAGATATATGACTCCATTACTATACTGAGACAAAACATCCTGTTATGTTTCTGTAACATAGATTAGTTTATTGATTTAAATACATGGATTGTGAAATTCAGATAGGAGAAACAAAGATGGCAGTATTACTTAGGACAGCACACAGGTATAAAGAGCAGTAGGTAGCTGGCCTGGAAGACCCTTTACAGAGACATCCTCAAACTAGCCCTATGGAAGAGAGCAGTAATGTCACCTATAGCAGCCTGAAAATAAACATTTCTAGTCATTTTGTATCTTTTCTACCTTCATTAGACATGCTTGTTTTTAAACAGGCTATATCTCCATAGGGCAGCCTGGAACAACATCATCTGACTGAGCAGCCATTGATGCCACACATTCATCTTGCCTGCTTGCGTATCTTTATCCTACCTGAATGAGCTCTTACTGTAACAGAAATTTCATAGTTTAGTTCCAGTGAAACCCAAGGAAATGTGAACTTCCTTGTACAGTAAGCAGTGACTCACTGCCCACTGGCCTTTCAAGGACTCAAAAATATTTTTTAGAACATTTTATATGTCATATTTAGTTCAGTATTTCTTTAATAATAGAGAAGTTCTCATGTGAGCAAGACAAATTTTCAGTATAAAAAAAGAAACATACCTTTAAAAGAAATCAATCTGAGTAAATCTCCAACAACTTGGGTTTTACTCTCAACTCCATCCACTCTATTTCCCCTTCTACACCAGCCACGTTGACAAGTGACCACTTAAAGAAGTTGGCAGGCTACCACTAAATGTCCTCTTACAGCAATAATAGACAGGAAACAATGACTTAACAGCGTGCACTGGGCACAAGAGGCAGGGTTTGCCAGCAGGGGCTGCTGTGTGCCTTGTGGGAGGCAGCTGTGCACTGTCATGATTGGCTTCAGCTGGTCCTAGCCAGTCCCAGCAAGTTTAAGCCAATCCTAGCCAATCTATGCTAGTCCCAGCCAAAACATGCCAGTTCCAGGTGTTTCTAGCAGTCGCAATCAGTCCTAAGCAGTCCCAGCTGGTCCCAGGCAGCTCGACAATCTGCCCCATTGCGCCCAAAGAGTCAATCGGTCAGAGGTGAACTCGGAACCTCAGCCTACAGGTTGTGAGGAAGGTTCTCATGGAGTGCTCCCAGCTGAGCAGAGATGATGAGTGAAAAGGAAGGAGTGACAGAAACAAATGTCGAGGTGCTGAGCCCAGCCCTGTGCCTGAAGGGACTGAATGTACCCTGTGGTGGTGCCCAGCAAAAGTACAGAGTCAGAACAACAGATGTGCCTAGACTAATGGTGGGCCAGAGGAGGGTGGTGAAAAGGTGTCTCCCCTTGGTGTTCATTTAGCTTCTTTGTTTCTCAGTGCCCAAGTCAGTAATTATATTAATTGGCAAGAAATTAAGGGAAATTTCCCAAGTCAAGAATGCTTTACCAGGATACACCAACATTTTAAAGGACTAATGTTTTATCTGTTAGGATATTGTGTATCTTCTGAAATTCTGCTATCCTTTAAAATATTTCTATACATTTTAAGTGATTTACAGTAATGTACAACAAAATGTGTTATGTAACATCAATATACAAATATACCCATTAATGAATTAGCATCACTCTTGGATACATATAGTCATAAATGGCAAACTTCATATGCTATTTTTGCATATATACAACTGACAGACTTGCCATACTGTATGATCACATGAGAGGAATTTTCATCATCACTGACAATGTACACATGCAGGATTTGACAGGCAAACCTGCTTCTTTCCCTTTGATCAGCCTGTGAAATTTGTCCTCATTCCTTTAAAAGGAGTGACAGTCATCTCCTAGGAGGTTGCAGAAGTTGCATATTTCTTTGGGAAATACAGCAGCCTCAGTTACTGCATGCCAAAGTCAGGGAAAGACCAAGAGTGAAAAAGAACTCACCCACGTCCTGCAGGTCAAAGAGAGCCTGAATAATTGCTAAGAGCAGCAGAGGGCTATGAGAAGAACAACAGGAGCTATTGCCAAGGACCAATAAGCACAGCAGTGTTGAGATGACTGAAAGCAAAGTTCATCCTGCAAGGTCACAGGGAGAAGAAGGTCACTGATTTATAAACCTTCTTTTTCTATTCTGCTTCATGTGACCACTTGGAATTTTCTATAGCTTTTATTAATTATTCCAGTTCATAGCCTTAGAGACCCTGGCTTTTTGAACTTCAAACCCAGTTAGATCCTCTTTGGAAAGCTCTTTATAAGGAAAAGATTCAGGCACCATTGCCTCAAAGCTCTGGCAGTTTTGGACTCTCTCACAGCTCTCAGTTCTCAATGAAAGCTTAAGAGAAAGTACACTTTTCCATGAGGAATATAATGTCTTTTACACACTAAAGAATAGAACCACTGACAAGTAAAACATAAAGGGCTTGCCTGAGTGTGTCCAGTATCTCCTACAGATTTGATTTACTCAGCCAGGTGATTCTCCATTCATTTCACTACTCTCAAAAAGGAAAGAGGTACAGTAGTATCCAGGATACAAAAGTCCAGGCAAAGAAAGCATAGCAAATGTGTCAGCAGTAAACCAACTGTGAAGCACTGAAGCCAGAGTCAGAGCTGCAATGACTAATAACATGCTACCTTTAAATACAGATGCGTGTAACTGTGCCAGCAGTCTGTGCAGTTGCACAGCTAGAACGGTACTTCAGTGCCTTAGATGCAGCTTTCTGATACAAATTTTCATTTGCAATACTCGGCCTTTACCTTTGCACTTTTCGTTTGGAGGCAAGTCAAGCTGAAACCACTTGAAGCATACCCTGTAAAGGCTGTCATAGCTAGCATTAAATTCCAAACATATACTTCTGTTAAAAAATCAATTTTCTAAAGAATATTACTATGATCAAAAAGTTCAAGTTCCTCATCAGGTCTAGCTGTTACAGATTATCTCCATAAATCTTAGAAAATCGTATTACTGTGATACTGATTTGACAACCTTTCCTACTATCTGCGAGCGTAAAATGTCCTGCAAATACAAATCACTAAGAATGCTGCACATGTGCAAACATACTGGCAGGGATAACAGAAAATAGGAAAAAGAGCCTTTCAGAGACAAATTCTCTTGATCTCAGTAAAGAAAATTTCCTGTTAGATTAATGCTGTAGAAAACAGAAGATTGGGTCCAAAGTTTTAAAGATTACTTATTTGAAAAAAAAAGGGAAATAAAGCAATTTTCTTGTACTGGGATTTGAGATTTTTAAAGCAGATATAGTTATACTTATTCTGTGAAGGAGGGTGTGCAGAGAAGTCCCCCTGTTCAAACTAAAAAAAGCAAACTATTCAACTAAAGAAAGATTCTCTATGAAAAAAAATAAACCATTCAAACTGTATGATACTATGAATTGGTAACAAATATTAGTAGAACAAATAAAATATCAGGCTGGATAAATAGTTTTCTGACTTTAATGATAAGAAACTTCTCATTTAAGTTCAAACTTTTGAAGAGCCTGTTTTCCAAAGTATTCATGGTTTATCTTTTCCAGTGGCTATGCAGTTTGGGAGTGAAATTGATGAAAATTAACTCACAGTCTTTTACAGAATTCTGGAATTTTCTCAGAAAAACTGAGCAGACATTTAAAAGTTTTACACTGAGGTATTAATATAAATTTATTCTGCCTCTAATTGTACAGGCATTTAGAGTAAGGTACACAGTGACATTCATTTTATTCACCTACCAAAAGACAAATTTCTTCAGAGCCCCTGGTGCTATTGGTCAGTAGCAGAAGCAGGGGTGGTGGCTATTTAGAACCCTGGCAAAACTCAGTTTGTTTCCATAAAAAAGCCAGGATTCCATACGGTCATAGGACCATCAGGAGGTAGACAGCCTTCCATGACTAATTTTTCTAGTTCTTTAAAGCTTTTTCCTTAAAGACTAAATATGTTTCAACAGAGGACAGCAAAAATGGCAGAGGTTTCATTAATTGTTCGTGGTTCTGCTGGCTGTGAATGCGATCTGAATTGTTACATTTGCAAGATGTTTTCCTAAGTTGACAGTGGTTGTACAAAGCAATTGATTAATGTTAAATTAATGGAAGATTTGTGAACATTTCTTCCCACTTTAATAATCTGTCTAGATTTCCTCATCCCAATCTACTCAAACAACATTCACAATAATAAAAGTTTTGCCCCTGCACAATGTCTTTCAATTCCCAAATATTTAAAAATGTCAGTTTTACTAGATAGAGAAACCATAAGGTTAAAAGCCCCCTTCTCCTCATATTTCTAAGCTTTCAATACAACAGACACCATAAGCTTTAAGATTTTAACTCTTTCTCCAAAACCTTATAGAGAACATATCTGCTTGTTCATTGCGAATTCCTGGGATCAGTGATGTGCATCACATATAAAGAATGGTGGATGTATAGTTCTTCAGAAGGCACAGATGCACCTGCTTATCAACATTCTGAATGAAAAAGTTTAAGTATTTCTGAATATTTCATTTTCTTATTGAGAAATGCACAGTCCTCAAGCAGTTGTGTAGTTATTGATTCCTACCATAAGAAAACTATACTGTTTTTACAAAGATCCTTCAATAGGTTAATATGTCAAATTAATGTATAACATAATTTTAAACAATGACAAATGCTTCAAGTATACAAAGCAAGAAAAATAAAATAATTTTGTACTAAAGGGAGATTAATTTCAGATGTTTATTGATTTCTTCAACTCTGCAGTGAAAATCTGTGATGCAGAATGGCAGGTTAAAAAATAATATAGTCCTTGACATGAGCAAGTGTCTTGAGAAATTACAGATGGTACTTTTTTTTTTTTATTTTGTATACTTACCCAGCACCTGCAACTATATTATCTGGGTTCTTCTCAGTCCCATTTGCAAGTAGGAGAAAATTATAGACAAAGTCCAGTGTCACACAGACCACAGCACTTAGTATCAAACACAGGACTCCATATTCAAAAGCACCAGCAGCTTGAGAATCATGATGCTGCTTCTCACAATGGCCCTTGTGTTCAGTTTAAATCAGCTTCATTTGCTGGTCTGAATTCTGCAAATGACAGATGGCAAACCCATCTTTTGTCACACAGCTTTACATACTGGATGAAGGCTTCTGGAGAATCAATAGAGTACAAACGAAAAGGTATTCAAACCTCCATTATGGGTGGCAATGTCTTCTAGATAAAATGGGCTGTGCTGTGTGGTACGTGCTACTGAGTGTGTTACGTACCTGAAGGGTGTGACTTGTTCTCATAATTTAAAGAGTAATAGATACAGTTTGAACAACAGAAATCCCAAGAAAACTTTGAAGGCAAGTGAGGATAATAAATGAACAGTTTCATCTTGAAGTGCTTTTGCTTCAAAAGCATGAAGAAACTCCATATTTTTGAAACTGCATCCTCACAATACACTGTGGTTCTCACACTATAACTTAAAGTGCTATACAAGTTCATGTTGAAATATTTACTGAAGTCTTGCTAGCAAAAAAGATCCTATGTATCTAATACTGCACATCATGCTTACTCTTATCCTTATCCTGCCATTTTATCCCATTATGTTTTCATAATTTAAATAAAATATGCAAAATTGTTTTTCTAATTATATCTGGTTTTAAGCATCCACTGGGACTGAAGGTGATGGCAAGTAAATTAAACTCAGTTAAAATGAATGGAAAGGTGTGAAAACTGGCATAACAGCATCGAAAACTAATTATACTTTTTCTTACTTCTAAAATCATCAATGTAATCTTAAAAAAAAACCCAAACTTTTCTCATTTCTAATGCAATGATATCTTCCTCATTACTGTGGCAGCAAGAGTACGGAGGTTTTTTCCGAAGGTGAAATTTCCTTTCCTGTTTGTTATGACTCCATCCATACAATGGGATTTCCAGTCACCAAAAAAATTATGTTAAATCCACATGGAGACTCTTCAGTCTCCACACAGGCAAGACTCAAAATAATTTATTAGATCTTCAGTGTATCAGTTTTTACTTTCTGGGTTTTTTTTTCCCCAGACTTATCACTTTTGGTGAAACTTTTGAGCTGTCCTTACTATTTGTGTTAATAATACAGACTTTTATAATGTTCTTGAAGAAGCTGGTGGAAGTCACTGCTAGAATAGGATGAAAAAGAAGTAATTGTTATGCCTGGAAATAGAGTAAGAGACAAAAGAGCCAAGTAAGAAGAGGTGGTATAAGTAAACCATGAATTTTAGAGATAAACAATGTAATCAGAGTGAAGAGCTTGTTTTATTGAATTGTTGCTATAAAATTCAAACATGGGAGCAAAGGGAGAATTCTGACTGAGCAAGCAGTGTCCAGGCTGCTTTTTAACCTGTTTTTACATGTCTCTCATAAAGAAACTCAAAACAATCTGAACCACTGTAAAGATTAATATTGTAACTGAAAGCTATAGAGCTGGTTAAAATGTAAAGAACTTTTGCCTAACACTAGGTCTAAAAAATAATTTTAGGAAGAGTTAAATAGACTCTCTCTGTTTGTCAACAGCTACAGGTATTGCTGCCTACCCAGAAAAAGAGTGAGCAATAAATGAAAGTACACATACAAATGTTTTCACAGTCTTGTACCCTTTCAGTTTACAAAGTCCTTGATGAATTCGATGAACTAGTGACTTCCTCAAAACTCAAATAATGACATTGTAGTAAATGTAAAAAACTCTAATAACAGAAATTAGGACCTTTGCCTCTAACTCACCAAATAAAACACTGTACCGAAACTTAATATCCAAACAAATTGTGGCAAAATCCCCAAAGACTTCTGTAAGAACCAAACAAATGTTCTGAATTAAAATATGACAGAAGGCTATATCACCATTCCAATTTCTTGACACTTTATACTGATGTTTTATTAGGCCACAGAAATAGATGATTTTCATGGTTGTAATGCATTATAATTATCCAGCAAGGTGCTGGAGGCCCATTCTGTTTCCAAAACTAATGCAGTTGGTAGGCAAAAGCATTCTGTGTGCATGTGTATGTAAGAACCATAGCAACGCAGAAGGGAGCTCTATAAAGTTATTAGGGAATAAACATTTTAAAATAAGTGGCTAGAGTTTCCCTACTAAATGGATTGGGAAGCCAGAATCTGGGTTTCCTGAATGTATAGTATGCACATAGACCAAAACTGGAATGTCCCTTTTTGAAAATTTTCAGGTATTGGAAAATTCATATGCAGAACAAAGCAAATCTGTGCAGTATGAATTTCCACAGTAGCTGATCAAACCCGCTAGTGTTTGGAGTCCTCTTCCCTTTTAGAACAATGAAAGTTCCTGCTACGTGACACCTTAACTTCAATAAAAGAAAAAAAAACACAGGAAACACAGCAGCGAGGAATAAGCTTTCCCAAGAAAAAGATCAGGTTAGATTTCATCCAGTTTCAAAGAACTATAATTTGACAACTGGACTCTAATGACAGCTCTGGAAAAAAATCCATGGAGGAGAAAATGGACTTGGGGATTTGCCTTTTGTTGTTTCAGTGCAGGACGAAGGAAGAGTAGCTGTGAAGGTGCTCCATGTTCTGTATGTAACCTAAATGGAAGACTTGAGCAGAAAGCCCCATCACTGTGGCTTCCTCCAGAGGCATGACGTGCATTTACACAGAAGATGACTCCTGAGACTGCATTATATTGCCAGTGCAATATTTGACTCTATTATTTTCAACTAATCTCCATTCATTTCACAGATGGTAAAGACAAGCAAAAAGTGGAATTTTACAGTAAATGAAATATTTCACTGAAAAGTATTTTGACAAGGCATTAACATATATATTTCTTTATGTAAGCCAAACTTGTAAGAAGCATAATGAATTGCTTTTGTCAACACCAACATAATGGTTTAGGTGCCTACATAGCGTGTATATTTAACAGAAAAACAAACAAACAAACAAACAAACAAAAGACCATCTCTAAAAGACTGTGGCAGTTCTATGAAGCTGTTTCTTGATACCTTTTAGAAAAGAAAAATGGATCCATCCAGTTCCAACAGTTTTCCACTGTCTGAGTGAAACATTACATGGATCTGAAAGCATATAGCTGACTCCTAAAACAGAATTCATGATTGCATATACTCAGATTTGTTAAATGTTTAGTAAGAAAAAGTATTGTTTTGTCTTTCCTTTTATCTATTTCCCCAGTTTCTCTCAAAGACAGTATGAGGTCAACTCAATGCAAGAAAAATATTCATCTGAGAAAAAATCCTCAGGTGACATGTCACTTCTTAGCAATTGATAGATTCCTACTGGAATTATTTATCTCCTAAACTGATCAATATATAGAATCATTTACGTTGGACTAGACCTTTAAGATCATCAAGTTCAATCATAAACCTGACACTTGTTTCTGTGCACAAGACTAACAGTACTTCAGCAGATCAGAATTCTCATTGATTTAAGTGGGAAGAGAAAAAACATCATAATTTGCAAAAGTTGCAGCATTCTACTTACTGATAATGATTTTATTCCCAGTTTTGGAGACAAAATGGCTATTGGTCTACTGAGAAAGTCCCACAAGACGATAATATCCACTTTTGACAAAAATATTAATTAAGCTTCTAGTGGCTAACTGTAGTCCTGCAATAAAATCAATGCATTATTTCCCAATGCTTCATAGTGTGCCTCAAACACTTCATAGTGTTTCAAGATTTACAGCCTTCTAGAGAATTGCTTACTTTTCTCTGAGTTTAAACTCACACATATCATGATAGATCCAGTTATCATTTGGAACCAGAACATTCCTACAACATTAAAAAAAAAATCTGTCTACAAACATGTTTGTTTTTTTTCACCAGATTTTTCAGACTATTTGAGAGAACATCTTCAGCTTAATATTCTATCTACTAATAAAATAGATAATTTTTTTCCAGGCCTGTTTCTTCCCACCAAGATGAACATAAATGCAAAAGTATGGTTCCATTTCCAAGCTGCACAAGATATCACTACAGTTTACTCCTTTTCACTCTGCCATACAAAGCCTGTATTGGCTGTATATGCCTTCACTAAGATATGAAAGAATATCTCTGTCTTTATTGTGGCTTTAAACCTCTTTTCACTTCCCATTTTGTATTTTTTCTTATGCTCCATAATTTGCTATTATGTATTTGTTAGTCTGGTAAGAGCTTTGATGATACAAATTAATAACCACTTAATATATATAATTTTATAACTATATATTGCTTCCATTCCAAAACAGGTCTGTAAGTTGAAAATCTACTAAAAATGCAATTCCATTATTAAAATTAAATTATTCCTATGACATAAAATGATGAATATAAGAAATATAACCTCTATTTGGGGTGGGGGGAGGCAAGAGGGGAGAGGGAATTGTTTTTCCTTTTAAATTCTACAAACCTCCAGGATCTTGTTTCTGAAGATGTGATATTCACAGCATTATGAAGTTAATTTTCTTTAGCAATCTTATTGTTTCCTTATTATTACCATTGGCAATTTGCTTCTGAATTTCAGACTCCTCTCTTTCACTCTCTGAAACTTGCTATTTTCCTTCTATGTTTCTGTCATTTAAGTCCATGAGTGTGCTTTGCTTCCTAATGCTTTCCACTTAGCAAAGCATTTATTGAGCTTTCACAGTCGGTACTCTGCGAAGGCAGAATCAGCTCCAGAAGAACTTAAAAGTGGAGACCACCACTATTCAAATAATTCATAAGAAAGGGTAAAATATATAATCACCAGGTAGCTTAACATTTTTAATACATCTTGAAAACAATTTTGCTGCAAGTGGCAAGAGAACACTAAGTAAAGCTTAATTCCATTAAAGTCTGCCAATATGACTGTATAATAGGAATGTCTTGCATAATTAAATTGATAGAATGCTTTGAAGATAATGCTGCTGTGATAGATAAGAGAGTGACATGGACTGTATGCATTTTTCAAGAAGCATTTGATAAGGCTACACGTCAAAGATAATTGATTACTGTAAGGAAACTTGACACAGAGTATAACATACTTAGAGAACTGATAGGTGCATATTTCCATTAACACACACAATTTTTTGCCTTGATAACTGTAAACTATAAGACAAACATAAGACTACTAGTAGCATAGACACCACACTGAGAACACAAAAGCACCAACCCATTGAATTTAGTACACTAAAATTCTGCTACATTGAAAGATGCGGTCAAATATATGCTAAAATTTTAGTCAAGGAAGGCATCTTTTTTGGATCATTATTGTGAATAAAAGGGAAACAACCGTTACAGCTTGCTGCCAGTGTTTCTAAGAAAAATAATGTACATGGAGGTGTAACTATGACATTGTGTCTCCTTTTTTTTCCTAATTGGAGATAAGAGATCACTTTTCTAACGGTATTTTTGTTATTTCTTCTTTTGTTTGCTTTCCCCCTTTTGGAGAAGTTAAATTGAGATTAAGATTGTTAGGAAGCAATACCTAGCAAGAAATTTATTTTATTTTAGAATAATCTCTACAGAAAAATAGAGAAATTTTTAAATACCTTTGAATAAACTGTATAAAGCGTTATGAAAATATACCAGGGTGACAATTTCTGCAGAGCAGTGAGAGAGATTAGATGCTTTGTGTGCTCTCTGAGGTATGAATTATGATATTCAGAGCTAGTCTCTATCCTTTGAATGCAAGTACTCCTAATATCTGAAGCTCCATCACCAGTTGGTTCATATCTTCATATTCTCAGCATGTACTTTCCTCCAATTCTGATGAGTCTATCATTCTTTGAGAGCAAATATATGCAATCATGAACAGTCAGTTCAGTATTCAGAAAGTGCCATCAATATTTGGTAATTATGACACTGCTGTTTAGAAATGATAAGTAATAAAAATGTCATTTATTCATAAACATTAGAAAACCTAAACATAGCCTTTCTGCTTTTGATAAATATTGAAAAGTGAATAGTTATTCTTCATTTAAACTCATAGGATGAGTTTTTTCATCTAACCTCTAAATTATTTCATAATGAGCTCTCGATAATGACAGACTTCAATGATTTACTGCCCAGAATATCCACTGACTTACTGAACCCATGATGATGAAGCAATTGTTCTCTCAGTAGCATCTATGCTTATACAGCATATGCAGTAATACATCTTTGGTTTGATTTTATTTAAAACCTTAATCTGAATTCTTTTGCCTACTTTCCATATGTCTGTATTTTTCCAAGAAATCTGGAAGCATAGACTCTAAATGCTTATTTTATCTACTGATCCTATTAATCAGCCCTTGACTACGTACTAGCAATCTCTCTTGAATAGTCTTGTCTATATATGTCATAGACATATTCTTTATTTTGGGTTGTTTTAAAGAATATTTTACAATGGTGTTATTTTAAAGCTATACCCTGCTTATACCAATTGTTGTAGTCAAATGCTGATAAGACTGGGATGGACACATGACAAATCTCAGGATTAAAGGTTGTTTGCTAACCATTATGTTCCAGGGGTCTTCTACTGATATTTTTGAATCAATAGAGTGTAAAATTCTAAAGAATAGACCAGCAAGGATGCATTTAAACAGTTGAGAGAGCATGAAAAGAGTGAACTCTTTATCTTAATGCTTAAAAGTATACTTCATACAGTCTTGCTAGCTTTGACAGCTTTTACTGTTCTTACAAGTTACTGCCATATGACTGTTTTTGAAGCATTTGAAGCATCTGCTTTTTAGCAAAATATGCTAAAAAGCATTGGAAAACCTCCTCCATGTTCAAGCTTCCCACTCTCACAGATAATTCTTATCCTTTCACGGTTAGAATGAGCTCTTTTTTATTTTTGTGGACATTTTTGTCTAAAAAAGTCCATTTATAAAGAAACCAGTGGTAAATGTCCACCTGAGAGAAAATTCACTTTGTGATTTAGGAATAAAATGAAAGATACTGAAGATGTGGGGGAGCAAAATTTTTACTATTGCATACTTAAAACATGCTTTATAACAAATTAAAAAAAAAAAAACCTGTTCAGTTGTGGCAACTATAACTAAAAGGGCATGTAAAGATACTCCTCAGAAAATCCAGAAGAGAATATGGCCTTATTTATTAGTCTATCCTCTTAACCCACCTACTTTGGTAAATGTCAGAAGTATCAGTAAGATGCAATGTTACTTCAGAATGAGCAAGAGAAATTATTGTCTACATAAGTGAACCTTGTTATGGTATGTCAGTCCTTGCCATCCTGCCCTTGGGTCTTCACCATGAAGTCTAGCATCTATTTAGACACAAGAATATTTAAATTCCAGGCCTTTAGTATTTAACCACAATCCTAGTAGGAGTCAGTGCTTCCATATTAGCATGCAATAATTTATACGATGTAGCCACCATAAGATGTTGCTCAGTGATCCCATATGACAGACTCAAAACAATGTGCTCACATACAAGAACATTAAATTCAAAGTTATATTTTATGACATGTATTCATAGAATTCATTTCTGATGATTTGATCTAATTTAATCATTTTAGATGCTTGGCTTTGTAAAACAGCTGAAAATTCATTTTGCTACCATTGATTTTAATCAGGAAGCAAGCTTTTCAGAATGTTTGTGAATGAGAGAGAATACATCTGACATTAATACATGTACACCTGCAAAGATAAACACACAAAAATATTAAAAAATTCTTTGGGATCTCATTTCTGTCATCCAAGTAATTTATCAGTCAGACAAGGACATACATGAAAAGGACTTCTATTATAATCACTGGCAGTAGTACAGGGACAGAAAAATTATGTTTAGGCAACTATGAAGGATAATTTGTGCAGTGTAGTGAGAGATCAGTTCAACACTAAAAAAGTACTTATATCCCTGAAAATGAAGCTATGATTACATATACAATACAGTAAAAGACTTGTAACAATACTTGTAAAAACAATACTTGTAAAAGAAGAGAGTGCCTCAAATTCAAATCTTAAACCATTATAGTTTCCAGAGATTTCTGTCTACTAATGGTCTTACATATCTTTACCACTGTAAATTGCTGCCCAACAGAGAAGAACATTAACTTTCCTTGCGCTGAGATCAGGAAAGGATTAACATTCAGTGGGTTCTTTCTTTTTTCATTTTTTTAGTTAATGTGCACCTCATCTCTCCATTCAGGAAGTATCTAGAGTGACATGAGTATTTTGGTTAATGCAATTACCAAGAATATTGGTTTCATAGAGAGTTTCAGTTATTTACAGCTTACTTTGAGTATTTCCATAAAATGGAAGCTGAAAATATTACCTCTGTAGCCACTGTGGAGAGACAGAGGTAAATCTCTCTCACAGACAGTAAAAGCAGTTATTACCTCTGCCACCTTAAGAAAAGCTGGGAAAGTTACTGGAATAAATATTGACTATTCTCTATCTTCACTCCATTGTGTAAATGGGATTATCTTGAATTCTTATTCAAATAATAATAAAAAAATATTTATCTGTTAAATAAAGTAATTTCTTACAGACAGCAATCAAACCCACAGATCACTGGATTTTGCTATAATGGCTGAAAGCCATCCACATATGTGAAATAAAATTCAGCACTATTCTGATGAAAATACTGTCAGCTGCTAAAATGCTCACAGAAATAAAATCATGCTGAATATTTATCCTTTGAACTATATATAGCCCTGTAGTATGACCTGAGCCTGTGAATTACAGTAACAAAACCTGTTGGCTGTTTTTCATAATAGATGTTGGAGAAAGAGGTTTTTGTTGTGAATAGTAACTGTGATTCTCCACAGCAAAACATGTATTATGAGTGGACACCAGAGGACAGCCAAAATCTTCACTCATTTATAGATATTAATGTTGTGTAAATAATATATTGTTGTTGCCTTCATGCTTTGCTCTAAATATCATCCTGGACTGTGATGGGCATTACTTTCTGCATCATGAGCAACACCTGAAGGCTTTTGCCCTAGATGTTCACTTCCATACTTACTTCCAAGAGAGAACGAGCACTCAATCCCTGTCAGCAACATACATTACTGAGCAAAGCATGGTGATATAGTCAATTCTATGTCCCTAAAAAGGCTGCTGGAAAGATCTAACCTCTCTAAATTATTCTGAAACAAAGGAGACACACTGTTGCAGTGCAAAATTGCACAGTACTTGATTTCAGTTGTGTTAGAATGGCATCAAATTCAGTTGAGTATCCTGGACATACTGAACCTCTTCAGAGAGCACTTCAAAAGTGAAGAATTTGACCTCTCTTTTCAAAGGTACAGAGAGGTAAACGAAGCATCAAGTTCAGATTTTTATTTCTTCACATCTACTTTCTACTCATTCCAGTCTGCTTGTTGTTTTTTTTTAAGAGAGTATTGATCCATATTTAAGAAATAAAGTAGTGACAATCACAATAATTTTATTTCTTAGCTGTTCCTCTGTCTGTTTTGTAAGCAATACAGTTTTATACAGTTTTCAATTTAATAACTGCCCCTCTATTATACTCTTCCCAGTATATCAACTGACAGAAGAGGCAATGGGCACAAATCAAAAGAGAGAAAATTCCACTTAAAAATTAGATAAAATCTTTTCACTGTGTGATCCCCAGAGAGGTTGTACAGTCCCTGTCCATGGTGACACACAAAACCCAACTGACATGAACAGTGTTGTGGGCAACCAACTCAGGACCCTGCTTTTAGCAGGTGGGTTTTAACTGGAATATCTCCAGGGATGCCTTCCAAACTCTGCTATTTTTGTTTTTCTAGGAAATAATTTCACCTTAAAGCATCTGCTGAACATACACTCCTGGCATAAAAGCTCAAATCATGACTGTTTCCAGAAGAGAACTGAACAGCTAGGAGCTCAAAGACACCTTTGACACTTGAGGTCAGCACAGTATTTCTTGCTTGATAACCTTGGACTTTACTCTAGGCCAAGGCAGTGATAAAGCCTTTAGTATTTCCAGTTACCAGCAGAACTGCTGGCAAAAATCAAGTCAAAGAGTCGTTAAATCGCTGACAACATTTTGTTTCCATTCAATCTGGTTCAGCTGCATCTGGGTGAATACTGCAGTGAACCGTGAACTAATGTTGAAGCATTACTAAGACTTGTCCCATGTAAGTCAGACAGGTATTGCCTGTCTAGAGAGGTCAGTCAGAGGATATAGCAAGGCACATAGTAGCACATGACAGAAAACTGCCTTTGTTGTTTATTCCTCCAGCTTGCTATTAGTTGGCTACATTCAGTCTATCTGCACATTGGGATAAATCCTCAAGCAAGCAGTTTCAAAGGCAACTTTTCTTGCTGAAGTGTTGCCATGCATAGCCTTATTAATGCCAGCCTGAATTTCTTGATGGCACTCTACATCTTATATCTGTTGTGAAGTGAAGCTGATGCACCTGGTAAATGATGTACTAATGCCAACACATCAACTCCTGTGGATTGTTGCTAATTTCTAAGTAGATGGTTAATTCTTACATTTGGCATTTTTGGCAATATGAATTGTTCCCCTACTTCTATTCTCTCTCATTAATGATGAACAAAGGCATTTTACTTAAAGAAAATGCCCAAACCGGGTAGTTTTCTCTATTGCTATATAGAATCTCTTTTAAACATTTATTTTCCTTCTAGTCCCATACTAAACTAACATGTATAAGCTTACTGTCCAAAACCTCCACAGAAGAGAACAAGAGCAAGAGAACAAGGGAACAAGAACACATAAAAGGCACTGGGAAGAATATAATTATGATTACTTCCTTAGTTGTATAATTTTGTGTGGTGATGGAGTCATGATTAAATAGCCATATTAATTATTTATTTACAGCTCTGTTTAAAATATAGGTCATGGTTTCCAAATGTCTGAGGAAAATGCTGGTATACAACAAAATAAAGACTGCTAGAGTCATCAGCTGTCCAGTCTGTTCTTAAGCATAATTGTTACCTTGCCCTTTATTTTTTGGAGTCACCTCCAAGCTGACAATTGCACTGGTGCCTTGGCATGCCAAATTCTCATTCACCTTCATAGGTGTCCATGGTCTTTTGGATGCCTGAAGAAATTCTGACATCAGAGTATCTGACTAACTTAGTAGTGACACCCCTGTCGCCTTCGGGGGTCTGCAACTGCAGCTGCTGCCTGCCTGCCTGGCTGTGCTCTCACTCTTCAGCTGTGCCCCTCCTCTTCAGCTGCCAGCTTTCCCTGCCTACTCCTCACAGACCCTGTTGCTCGGACATCACCATGTTCTCACTCACCTCAATCCCACCATCGCATCCACTAAACAATTGTGGTTTCTTCTCTCCCAAGTTTCCTTCTCCAGCAAAAGACTGCACTTCCTAATATCTGGCTTCATGAACAATTCAGAACAATTCTTAAAGTGCAGTCCAGCTCAGTTGTCTAGCAGGGAGGGCCAGTCCTGATCTTATGATGTCTAGTAATAGCTTCTGGTTAATTCTCTGGCTATAATGTCAGAACAGAATTAGGCCATTTGATGCTAAAGTCTCAAGATGTGTCTGAATAAAAATAGTACAAATACTGTGGCATTCAAGCTCTTCATCCATAATATATTCATCTTGAAGTGCACAGCTGCCATGCATATATTTATGTAACTGCTATCTGTAGAAATATTTAAGCATTCAGTTCATCTCCAAAAATGTATTTAGAAAAGTTAAGGAAGGCTATAGGGTGAGCATAAGCAAGGAAGATAGTCACTACACATACATGTCTTTAGCAGACAGCAAACTGCTAACATTTTCACCTGAATCACTGATGACATGCAGCATAGCTAGAAAATGTACAGAGAGGAACAAGGATGACCAGACATATGGAGTAGAGAGAAATCTAAGCAGACCACAAGTTTTCAGCCAATAAGTAGATAGCTTAAGGTGGCAATGATAAGCATTCACTTTCCACAGTAGAAACACTTGAACCAATCCATAAAATCCTGACAGGAGGCTTAAAACAATGTGATTAATTTACAGAACCTATTTCCATAATGTTTCTGAAATCAATAATGTAAACAGGTTAAAAAACGAGACTGGATAAAATCATGAACAATTGAGACATCACAAGTTTTTAAACACAGTATGATCTCCAATCTGAGAGGACCCAACACAGCATAAGCTGGATATGGATCAGGCAGGACGGTGGCAGAATTTCCTACAATACCCCATATATTGTTCTTCACCATCAACTCCTGAGGGCTTTGTTCTCTCCTATTTCAGCAGCTGTCACACACTTGCCCTTCCCAACTTTCAAAGGCAAAAATGCTGCAAGTAACCTGGTCTATATATGCAGTAAATACCAAAGGCTACAGGAACATCTCTGCCTCCCTGCTCTGCTCAGTTCTCCTTACGTCTGCCTCTTGTTTTTCCAGTTTTCTGCTCCCTTTCTTTCTAAACTCATCTGTGACAAAGTCTTTAGTATCACATGGTGTTACAACACAAGCACAGTCATATTAATCACCAATATTTTTATTCTGTTTCATCTCTGGCAGGCTCTTGGCAGTACAGCAACAAACATCCCAGTAATAAATGAGCTTTTAAGTGTACAGGCTTTACTGTTCAGCAGCTGGCTTGTGGTCTCTGATCAAAACTTAACTTACACAACCTCTGCATAGGCAGCACGCCCAATCGCAGTAACAGCAACAACACTGAGAAGCAATGTAAGACACTGCTCTGACCTCAGGAACACAGGTCAACTATATTCCTAACTATACCAAAAGCTATTACTTCAAGAGCTCTTTTCCTAAGCTACACCATCACACTATTGAATTGCAGTGAGGTGGGTAAGTAGGAGCACAATGCCCGTTAAATCTCCACAAACAATTAACTTCTGCAGCTGAGCTCTACCACAAAACAACCTGCCTGCTGCCATGGGATGTTGCTTTACTTCATGTAGGTCATTTGTGAGGTAATAGACAGTTTCAACCAGCAACAGCAGAAAAGTAGCAAAATCCCAGCACAACAAATCCTTCTGTAGGTTTAATAAAAATATAGATCATGTTTATCGCAGAAGAAATTGAAAAAAATAGCAATTACCTCACTTTAATGTATTTCAAATGCTTTTAAAGTATACAGAATTTTACTGGTAAAAATATCCCAACAAAACATACATTCAATGTAAAAAAAATGCCTTAAACTTACCTCTTAGTTTACACTGATTTAATATATTTTTTCTTCTACTTTTCAACTTTCCTTGCATCTTGGGAATATAGTGGTTTTCTCCACCCGTTTCCTTCCTCTCACCTCCTCCCCCTCCAATCTGGCCTCCTTTCCTTCCTTGGAGGTTTTTAAGCTTTAATTTGAGAGTGTAAAGCTGAAAAATATTTGATACAATTTTTTTTTTTAATTAGAGAATTGAGCTCCTCACCATGGTTGAAGCATTTCTGGGAACAGCACCAAAAAGCTGGAAGCTACTGCACTAAGTAGCCACAGCATTTCTCTTAAAATCATCATTCATTTATTTTTCCCAGACAACTAATGTTTCAGCATTTTACTTACAGACATGACAGCAGTTTAGGAAATAAAGCTAGAAATAAGTCCGAGTCTCTTTGTTGGATATTGGAACGTGAAAACTAGATTCCCAAATTCCAGTGTGGGCCCATCTCCAGCTGGAACTGGAACAAGACTCACCAAGTGGGATTTGACAATGTATGAGCTGAGGCTCGAGTTAGTCACATTTTAAATGAGCTCAGAAGAGTATTGATGATTATATGTTCCAACTGGAGGAGGTAGTTGTCAGTCTGCCTGCAGTGTGCATGTCACCACACCGGGGAAGGGGAAATATTTTAGAGTTTGTGTGGGATTGGGCTTGCTGAATGGAGCCCTTAGGAAGTCTTCTCTCCTATAATTTGGACATTGTTGGGGAAGGGGGAAAAAAAGTATAGGTTAGATCTAACAATTTAGGAACTCTGCAACATCCATTCACAGTGAGGGGTGTTGAAGACACTTGGCATTTCTGTATGGGAGTGAGTGGAAGCCTACAGCCTGTTTTAGGTTTCCATTAATTAAGGTTGTGCTTTACAGTCTGCATGTACATGTTTTTTAATTCATGATTTAATGTAGTTAGAGTTTGCTTTCAATTAATAAAGAATATTTTCCTAATATGACTTCAAATTTGTGGTAATGCTAAATAAGTCATATTTTCTCTAAATGCTTACACATATTTCAGGTATGTGGATCACATAGCCTTCCTCTCTGTTCCTTGTTTGCTCAGTCACTACATTTCAGCCTTTCCTCTTAGATTTCCCCTGTTTGAAAAACAGTGAATTGCTCCTACAGTTGTATAAAACTCAGCAATTTCTTCTTTTCTCTCGTACACAATCTATCTAGACATTCTTCCAAAGACAGTATTGCCCTTTTAGGTATTACACTGACTACAAACTGGACCTTTCTCAACCAGAAAATAAAATGCTGTAGTGTACTATAATGTAAATATTTCTGTATATTTAATTAATATGTATTAGCCACATAAAATCAGTTCTGAACTAATTTATCCCAGATGCATTAGCCTCTAATTTTTCTCAATCTGAATATATTGATAACTTCTCTTGCTCATGTTTATGATCTCCAAGTATCTTTTGTTTTCTATTTCCTGCTGTTTACATCATCTGCCGACTTCATGAACATGCTGTTCACTTGCTTTCTGAAATACTATTAATGAAACTGTTAAATAAGGCTGAAACAGAGACCAATCATTATAGCAGTAGATCCAACAACTGGAAGGTGTCATCAGCCAAGGTTTCTACAGCAAGGCCTAAAAGCCCATTTGTCAAAATCATTTCTTTTAATTGGTTTCGCTAAGTTATTATTTGTTCAACTTACTGATATTTAATTGTGGCATTACCAGAAAGCCATTTGGGAAACCTTGGCATACAAAATCTGACTGCTTTATGTATTTGCTCTTGTTTAAACCAAACATACTGAAAAGTTTGGTTTTGCTTCAAGATGAGTTTTAAACCATTTACTACTTCTCCTTTCTATTTACCTCTGCCTACTCACTATTTCATACCACAGTTTACCCTCATGGATTTAAGATCCTTGAATGAACTCCATGCATTTGATAAAACAATTAAGCTTCTTTAAAGCTGTGTTGAATGGTACATAATAACAAACAAATAATACTAAATAGAAGATAATATTATTTACTTAGAGAAATGTAGTGCAAATATATATGAGTGCACTACAGACACAAAAAATTCCAAATACATTTCCAGCATAACTAAGTGAAGCATGAGAAGTGTCTGTCTGTTAAACATCAAAAAACACAAGACAGGGAAGGAAAATATGTATTTTACCTCTATAGTTACTGGTGACCTGCAAACACACTAACTGAGAATAAATTAGGCTAGAAATGAGAAGGTATATAACAACCATCAGGAATCTGAGCCTTCAGATAAGCCTTTCAGTACATGTAGCCAAGGCAACATGTATCTTTAATACAAAGTTGGCTTGGTTTGCAGAAGGAGTTGTCAAGTGGTTGCTTGAAAAGGCAGTGTTCCCATCCCTGATCTCAGACGTGCCTGGCCCTATATGCCTTCCAGCTCTGCAAGCGCAACAATGAATATCAATGATTCTTAACTCCTAACTTTGTCTTTGAAATTATTGATTCACATTTTCTTCATACTGAAAGCCTGGAATAAATACTGCACGTTTTTGGTGAATGTGAATTGCCTCATGAAATCTAAAAATCAATTATCAGTAAACACACAAGGGGAAAAGCGTCAAAAGCGAGGGCACTCCTAAAGACAATAGACTTTGCCACTGACCAAGGTCTCTGTTGAAAAGCTCAAGTTCATTACATACAGCAGCTACACTGGGGTCTGCTGTCTCCCCAGTTATATCAACATAGACCTGGGGAGAACAGATATAATCAAAACCAAAAGAACATACTCTTGCTATTTGTTCTCCTTTGAGGGCCAAAAATCATGGAAATCTCTTATAGTTTAGAAAAGATGGAAAATATTTTAATTCAGGTCCCCAGAACTATTTTGGATCTGAGAAGTGCCAGAGCTGATAGCAAAGGATGGTCAAGCATTTTTGTGCTCATAATATTTTGGGTAGGTCATTTCATTCTGAGGTTTTGATTTCAGAAAACACTTCCAGACATTCAAAAATTTCAGCTAATCTCTTTTTACACTGAAAGCTAGTCTAATTAAAAAAGTGCATCAAAAGTTTTGCTCATGGATATATAAGAGATTTCATGCAAGGAAGCATTCTTGATCCTTCTTGGAGCATTCTCCTCTAAGTTTTTAACTTCATCAGTGGATGAAGGAGCTTCAGTGAAAGGACCTATTTAACCTTCATAGTGTATTATTTGCATAGACAACTCAAAGAACACTAACTAAGCTTGTTACTCTAGGTATGATCTTTTTTACATGGCTGAATAGTTCTCGGCCTCTTGAAAGCTCGCGATTCATTGTTTTCATCAGCCTATGATCATAATGATACAAAGAAAAGTCACAGTAATAATAGAGCAGTCTTCATAAGAGCTATATTTAATAAGCTATGTTCATCCCTGTTCCAACTCCACTAGCTCCTGCCAAAAGCAAGGATATATTTAACTGTTATGTACTAGCTTGCATAGCTACAATTATTATCCTTGAGAAAGCAGTAATGCTTTAGTCCTTTTAGAGGTTAAACCTTACTTTCTGTCTGGTAACAAAAATACTGAATAGATCAAATAAATTGAGAGTGCAATAAATGTTCATAGACTTCAAACAAAGCATTCTTTCTGAAATCTTGTATATAAAAACCTCAACTGTATTTTTCCCTTTTTGGTTTGACAACAAAAACAGTGACAAAATGCAAACATACATACATCTGTAGGTATGCATGTATTAGCATAAATACAAACATATTGACAAGAAATACTAGTCAGTAGTGCATCATCAAAACTCTATTTTTAATTGGATTACTAGTTGCTTAAGTAGAATAAAGAACTATCATTAACTTCAGAAGTTGTTAAAAAAATGGAAGACAAAAAAACACCTTGTCTAGAGGAAACTACAATGAACATATTAGACAGTGAGAGGAGACAGTCTGTTGTGTAGCACAAAGGAAAAATAGAGAAAAAAGTTACTCAGGATACATCTCAGCACGTAAACTGAGCATGAGATGTAATCTGTTGCCATCACTGGGTATTTTATATAAACATTTATCTGTTATGAGGCCTCTGCAAATGCTATTTTGAATTGTTACTGTAAATTTATTTCAGTATAATATGAGCTAATAATAAAAAAACACCAAACTCAGGGCACCAGCACAGCCTCGTTCGATTTTACCTGTTGAACTTGGGGAATATAATTCTGACTACCTTGCAGGAAGAAAAGGCTTATTATTGACTTCAAAGGGCTCACTAACTAGCATACAACTTCCAGCCTGGCATAATTTCAGTCTCGCTGGTTCTTGGTAATTAAAAATACTCTTTACTTCATAGTATAGTTTAAATTAATAATCAAAGTAATTTACATAGATTCTTTCTTATGCTGTTTGCTAATATATTGTGTTCTGCCACACAAGTGTTTACTTCCTTCTCCCCTGAAAAGGCTTTCCCTCACTAGGGGAGGAACAATATGGCTCAGAGAATTAGACATACAGAACCAACCTGCAATAACTCACCACTTGGGGTAGAAGGGATAAGGGGCGAAATTTCACATAAAAGTTACTAGGAGGGCCAGAAAATGGGGCCAAACAATAACTCAGATAATATTAAGACAATAGAATTTGAAGAACCCAACATGTTTTAAGTCCATGCCAGAACTCCACACATCCTTCCTATTTTTAAAAAGCATGAAGAATCATAAAACCCTCCCATCTCATCTACTGCATACAAGATATCTATCTTCCCACACTGCCATCCAATACAGCTTAGAATTCTTATAAGCCTCAATACAAAATGTGCTGTTGCTGTTCTGAAAATTAAAACTTCGAAAGCATAGATTGTGTTTATAGGTGGCTCACAATCAGAAGAATCATATGTGCCTGTGCATGTTTAGTGAGTGCATGAGACAAGAGTACCAAACCTACTGATTAATTTCTAATTAAAAGAGAAGAGAGTGAAGCACTGGGAAAATTCTGAAGCAACCTTGTATTGTGATATGCAGAAGAATGCAAGCTGCAGTTCATTGGTGTCTCCATAGAAACAAGACATATTGGAGGGTGTAAGATGTTGTCAGAGGACTAAAAAATTTCAGCTTCAGCAGAAAATAGAAAAGCACCTGGGGGATTTTTTTTAACCAGGAAAACAAAATTAATTATTAATTTCCCATATAGGAAACATCCAATTTTTAAATTAATTACTTAATATACATCAGGATTAATTTATGGACTGGCTAATCCTATGATTTTTCTAATCCATAAAACCTGTAGAAAACATATCGTTACACTTCTAAGTATAATGCCAAAGAGGAATGAAAGTAGGGTCTCAATGAATAATTGAAAGCTCTTAATTCTTGGTACCATTGTCACATTTGCTTTGGAAACAGTGCTTATGCATTCATATGAATGTTGGCTCACATTCAGAACCCCATCTTTGCCTGGGTAAAAGGTGTCCCCAGGAGAATTAGAGGTAATGGGGAGACATAGCTTCAATAAGACACTATGCTCTAAACCTGCTTAGCATCCCTCCTACTTCAAATGAACAGAGACTCAGAGCGTGCAGCTGCAGCAACTATTTTTAAGAAGTTGAACCCACACACAGGATGGATTAAAAAAGGCTCATCTCCATATGCCAGACCTGAAGCTACAGGGAGAGGGTTTTTTCATATGTGACCAAGAGACCTGTGCCAGCTGGTAGCTTGACAGAATGGATTGCTGTTCCTTGATTTTCTGCTATAAACTGGCTACTGAAGCCGCAGGGACAGTCTGCTCTCAGAACCAACCCCATAACCCTCAGCTTCTCTCCTAAAGATAGATATTCCTTATCCATGGAGTTCATGAGTTCTAGAGATAACTCTATCTCTTTTTCTACTGAAACAAAAATCCTGGGGAAATTAGCAGATTGCAGTTTCCACATCAAGTCATTTCTGCTCCATTTCCCCAAAAGAGCAGAAAGTCTGTCATGGTACAGGTCAGGGTACAGATCAGGTATGTACATTCCTGCTTGTGCTGTGCAAGGAAACAGAAGCTGAGAACTGCCTTTTGGCTGGAAGTCCTTGCAGTTTTAGGAGCCTCTCTGAGGGCTGAATTAAGATAGTGCACGTCAGACACCAAAAGAGAAAAGGTCCTTCAGAATGATCAGGCCTTTTACTGGTGACATTGTGTACCAGGATGCCATAGTGTTTTTCAACCCTTCCACAACAACTAGCCACTTTAAGGAAGACAAGAATTAAGGAAACAGATGAAAACTATGAGACTTCCAAGCTGCAAAAAAGAAATAAGTGTTCTTAAAAGATGCATCAGTGAATGGGAAGGAAAGAGAAGATTGAAGTTAAAGTGAAAAGAGTAATTTTGGGGCTTTTTGGTGCACATGTCACATATAACCAAGTTCTGTACAGAGCACCCACGTTAGTAAAAATATTCAGAGGACACACTAGAGACTAAGTATTATGCATATTTTTTATCAGTTATGATCTTCATAATAAATATGCAGGCATTAGAGCTCTGCCAGAGGATACAGACTCATCTCTAGCTCTCTGCAGACGTGCATCAAAATGCATCTGAGATGAGAGACAATCCTTTAATTAACAAAGCCTGGCATCTTCCAATCAATTGCAAAAATTGATACAAAGCAGAAGAATGGCACTAAGAGTGATTATGACTTGTTTATGTACAGCTGTGCTTATTAGCATATGTAAAAATATGGGAATTTGGAGAAGTATGAACTGATATGCACTCATTTACACTAAAGGTTCTCCAGTCTGTACATCAGAGCTGAAACCAGTGAACCTGCATTCAGTCACTTATCACAAATCTCTGCCTACACAGGGTCTCCAGAAAAAGTTAAAATTGATGGCAGCATATACAAAAGGAAAATATTTTAAATGAGATGCAGAAGATGATGAAAAATAGTTAATATTGCTATTTTTCTTCTTTAAAAGATAATTTTAAAAGATAGATTTATTGTTGCTCTTATGAGGAGTAATACAGTGGCACAGCAATTGACTTTTGGATTTCAAATTTGCAATAATACCATCTTATACCTTTGCTTTTATGTGCCATTCTTGTCCACATCATCAGTCTTAGTGATGTTAAGGCCATTTCTCACACAAGTAAAATTTACTCTAGGAATAAGAGATACCAACAAAAGCGTGATTTTCTGAAGAACATAATACTAGGCTGCTCCTTTAGGAATCTCTTAAGCTCTTCTTTGTTACATCTGAAGGAAAAGACAAAAGAGTTGTGTGGTTTCAATTTTTCTAGCTTTTCATCCTTTGCTATGATCATAACTATGTGCCTCCTTATTCCTCATAAACACTGATGTGAAATGAGGAAAGGGTACAAGTTTGAAATCTCTTTTCCCCTTTTCTCTACCCCTTATCCATTTCCCAAAAAAGGCAATGAGAAAGGAAAATGACTAACATTTTTCACTATTTGTGCTGCTTATTAATAAAAGTCAGACTGAAGGAACATTAAGAAATAACACTCAGAAAGGAAGAGTGCACCACAACACCTGATACACAGTTGCTGATGGGTACACCATGGTCATATATTACTGCAATTCTAAGTTAAATTAGATGGAATAGTGTTGACACATCTGAAGAGAAAATTAGCTATAGCTTTCCCAGTAAAGTCTTTATTATCCATGAAGTATGCTTGACACTTATTTTCACTAACTATGATACTTTATAGGAGGCTATCTGACTAAATGCTTTATTCTATCTGAGTTCATAGATATGTTCTTTCACATTAGTTCTATTGCATCAAAACCACATATCTGCATCGTGCAGTGATGGAACTTCAGCATGACTTTGACATTAGCAATACCCATTGAGTTTGCAGTAATGACTCAATGTGCTATGTTTACTTGTGTGTATGAAGATGTCTTGCACACCAGACAAACCAGACAAGATCCTGCCATACACTCACTAGCTCAGCTAAGAGGCAAATCTACCCCAGACACAAATGGTTCAGGTCTATGTAGCAAACTTCAATAATTCTAGTAAGTTGGTTGGTCCCAGCACTATGTTAGACATATTGCAGCAGGGTCACAGATGAATTTTCCTAGACGCAGTTCAAGGAACAGTGAGATCTTCTGTTCCCGCAGATGCACACAGACCCATATTTTCCGGAGATTCAATTTATTTTGGGAGCCAAGGCTCTCTGAGTCAGCACAGGATATATGAAGTTTTAGCACAATTACTAGAGAAAACACACTGACAATGCTGGCCATCATAGAACTTTGTCACACACAGTTATCAGACACGGGGAAAAAATCATGAATAACTTTTATGAAAAACTGAAGATCACCAGTGTGTCCATCACTCAGGTCAGTGGTTATGCCGTAGTGCAAGACTAATGAATAATGGGTTTAATTTCATACTTTGCCAAAGGCCTCTTAAGGGACATGAGAGAAGTGACAGAGCCTCTGTCTAATTCTCAAAGTAAGGATAATGATCTTTCTTCACTTCAGAAATGTGCTTGTATGAAGACTGAGGCTGGTTGCTGTAGCATGCAACAGGTTCACATTAGGTTCTTCCTATATATATGTATACATATACATACTCGAATATACATATATGCATATATTTTCATTAATGGATAACATCAAGGACACTGAGTTTAGATAAACATTGCAAGTTCACATGCTTTCCTAAAATTTGCAGGCAAAGCATTTTAGTTAGAAGGAGAGATGATTTTTTAAATATGAAAGTTTTATATTTCTAAAACCCATCCAGGACAACATAGTGCAATATTCTTCCTTTCATTATTTTACCACTTTGGCATATAACATATTGATTGTGAGCACATTTAAGTGAGTTTGTTTGTGGTTTTGCATTTTGTATATTTAATGCATGCTGCTTTGAACAACTTTACTACTTTCCATAATTAAAATAAAATAAAGCAGAAAAGTAACACATTAATTTTCCTGCCAGAGTTGCATTTATCCCTAAGCACTTTGAGCAAGGCACAGCGATGCACAATATGTTGCACAGTAATTCTGCCTGAGTAAAGCTCCTGATATTAAAGAATAACCATGCATCCAAGAGACAGTCAGCCTTAGGCACAGACAGATTGACACAGCATGGTGCAACATTTTTGTCCAGAATCTGGAAACGCCTGCTTGTCAAACTTTGGCAAGGGTAAGTCTGCACCATGTGCATCTCCTTGTAAGTTTAATTGTCTGTATACAAGCTATTAGTTTACCTTCAGGAGTTACTTTTCTTAACATCTTCCTTCCTCATTTGCAGTATTCTAGCTAAATTAATATTTTTGCATCAAATAAATGAAAGGCGGTCCATGGTAGTTTGAGGCTTTTGAGCAAGCCTTAAGCCAGAGCTAATGAATAAGATAAATCAACCAATAAATAAACAAATAAGTGTTGGGCTCTAAAAGAGTACTGTGATTCCACAGGCAGAATTCCTTAAGGCAGAGGTTCCTCTGTTGTGAACCACAGCTCTGAAACACCTTGATCTCCTGCCATCCCTGCACTCTAGCACAGACCTCCTTCACTTGTATTCCTCATTATCTCATCACACTAGTAGATATTGGAGCTGTGCTTGATGAAAAGGAATATTTTCAAAAACCTAACAAAAAGTTGTACTAAGAAACAGAGATCAGTCCCACGAAAACTGCATGATAGATCTGCAGAAAAATCAGAGACTTCTTAGAAGAATTTCTATGCTGATTACCTAGTTAGTAGCAATAATAAAGAGTGCTATATAGATAAATCAAGATACATATAAAGAAAAGGCATTTATTAAAAAGAGGCACAATACACTTTTCATCTCCACCTTCCACTTCAGTACCACAGCATCATGAATCACTGTGAATAGCATGGTGATGGCTTCTTTAGAAAGCATATCAGTATGTCTACTAAGAAGGATGAGCACCCGTACTGTGTCCTGTATGAGGCTGTTCAGATAGCTTAACTGCATTACAAACTGTACAGACTACATGTCACTTGCATGTGTTGTCTACATTACTGTCATCAGGATAGGCCCAAGACATCAGAATTGCATTTTTTTTCTTGGTGTCTAACTTTCTGTTGGAATTATAAAATTTTCTTGGATACTTACTTTGGGCATGGTTTCATAAAAATCATAGTTTAAATAAGCCCACTGTTCATTTGCATGTATTCATAGGCTACATAAGGCTACATGTATGTATGGCCAAACTTCGCGAACAAAGATTTGGGAAGGGCTGTCCCCACCTGGGTGTGCCCTTCCAGCCTGCGCAGTGGATTTTAGGTGAGGCTCAGCGTGCACAGAACTGGCCCCACCGTTTCAGTCCTGAGGTTCATCTGCCACGGCCGAGCGAGCTTGGACGGTGCCAGTGAAGTTCTCAGGACTAGAACCTACAGCACCCGGCATTTCCCAGGAGGTCTCCCATCCAAGTACTAATCCGAGGCTGACCCTGCTTAGCTTCCAAGATCTGATGGGATTGGATGTCAGGGAGGCATTTAACTGCCCAAGGCTACATGTAGGCTTTTATGGACTTACACAAGTATCACTGTCAGTAGACACCTGACATTCTACCATTGCTATGGGACCTCTTTGAAGACATGAATGAATTTGTTCTCTGTATATGCATTGTACAGGAAGGAACTTAGCATTGCTATTGAGTTTCAAAGTGATCTGGAACATAATCTACAGCAATGAGTTGAAAAGGAACCCATATCCAAGGACATTGTTGAACCTACACTTGCAAAGGAGGAGATCTGCTGCCTGGCGTTTCCTTGGAGGATAAAATGCAGTGCAGTGCCATGAAAGGAGCTGGACTATTTTGCCTGCCTACGAGGCATTTCTCCGCAAACTGAAAGGTGTTCCCCATGAGCACCAGGCGCTGGTCCCATCCCTAGGAGTCTCATCCCCTCTTTGTAGGCTGAGGTGAGAGCATGGAGGCACAGGCTGCTCTGATGCACATTTGCTCTAATTTTTGCTATGATAGATGTCATACAACCTCTCAAGGGCTGGAGCATATCAAGGATGGACAAAAAGAAGGCATGAATCTTACTGTTTCTGCAAATATAATTTTCCTCATATTTAAATGTTTTTTAAATAGTTGATTCACATTGTCAAACTGGAGGACTTTTCTCTAAAATAAGTATAATACTTAAAAAAGCATTTTTATTAACTGAAACACTATGAAATTTATCAAAATACAGGTATTTTGGAGTACTTCATGAGAAACTGGCTTTCCTCCTCTGGAAATTTTCATTGACACTTTCAGAAATTAGTGCAATAAAATCTTCAAAAGTGACAGAATAAAATATATGAGGTTTTAAACAGAATAAACTTCAGACAACTTTGAAATATCAGATCAAGGTGTTATTTTTCAGGCAGTTTGCCCTACACTCTTATGAGAAAAGACAGGATGCCACTCTTGAAAAGCTTACATGACTGACTTTTCTTGTGGCTCCTCTAAACACCACACCTGCACCCCACCCATATGACCGAGGGCTCTGTAAACTGCTGCTCCCTGCTGTGATAATCAGATATATTGAGAAATTTTTATCTTAAACATTTTAAAAGAAAAAGGCATGGTACAGGATGCCAGTGCCCACATGCCATCAGTGAGGGCTGCAGGGGGGCTCCATGATGAGAGTCTGAGGCTACCCCAGGCCAGACACAGTCCATTCCAGTCACCTCCAACCCACCCACCACAGGGGTCATCTTGGGGAAAGTGTGTGCAAGAAAGGACAAAAACACTGAACAGAGGATTGTGAGGAAATAATCGGTGACAAACCTTCAAAGAAAACCCAAAACCAACCTTGTGAGCACCCAGGTGAGAGCAGAGAAGTAGGAAGTGCTTCAGGCACCAGAGCAGAGATTCCCCTGCAGCCTATGGAGAGGAACATGATAGAGCAGCCTCCATGGTGGAGCAGCCACACTGCATAAGCAAGTTTATCATAAAGGGTTGCAGCCCATGGAAGGACCCCCATGTCAGGGGAGATGTGTGAGAAGAAGTGGAAGAGAACAGTTGTTGTGGATAGACTCCAATCCCCATTCCCCATCACCTGGGGTGGGGGAGGCCGAGGATTCAGGTATAACGGAGTGAAGTACAGCCTGGGAATAAGCAAAGGTCAGGGGGAAGGTGTTGTTCAATTCTCTTTGTTTCTCATTATCCAAACCTTTTTAAATTGGCAATAAATTAAATTCCCTAAGTGAGTTGGTTTTGCCCATGTTGGTAATTGGTAAGTGATCTCCCAGTCTTTATTTCATTCCACAAACTGCCTCACCTGTTCACCTTACTTTCTACCTGGTCCTGTTGAGGAGAGGGATTTAAAGAGTGGCTGGTGAGGGTCTGACAGCTTGGCAATGTCAACTTGCTACAATGACTGAAAATAGAAATACACTCTTCCAGAAATTAAGTCTACATCACATCAGATATTTTGTTAATTCAATAAAAAGCACTGCTTTAATTCATCAATACAGAAACAAATCACAGTTGTAGAGGTTTCTAATTATATCTAAAATTACATTAGAGGTTAACAAATAAATGCTTTTTTTTTTTTATAACAACAATTTTCAAAAAAATTATTAAATAGCTTGGTGGAATACACACTGCTCCTTGACACTTCTGCAGGCTGCAAACAGGGAAAGCCTTCCTCTGCTCAAGTTTATCTAGCAAGATTTTGATGCCAGTGTAGAGAAATGGATTCCAATATTTTGCCTAGACAACTTTTTTTGATATTGGAAGAGGCAGGTTTAACCCCTGTAGTACAGCAGTGGCAAGTGAAAGAAGAACTCCATGAGCACAGTACGTGGCAAACAGGCCATTTTGTGTGAATAAGCAATTGAGTCCAAGCTAACACAGGGAAATCAAATCAGCTCTCCAGACTAAGGTTTAGTTACAGCAATGCAAACTTGAAATAATATAAACCAATGCCTTAGCAGTTCTAAAGATAATCTGCTTCATATAAATGCTAAATCACTATCCCCTACACCAGACCAGGTCTCATGTTTTACAAGAAGCTGATTTATAAATTTGTTCTTATTAATCCACATGAATCAATGTTGTCTTGCTGAAAATAAGAATATTTCACCTCTTGATTCAGATTTATGCTTATTTCTTGGGCAAGGAGCTTACTTTTTTTTCCTCCCTCAACAGCATGTGCTACTCATATCTTATTACCACATTAGATCTGTCCTATATATATATATATATAAATTTTTTTGCAATATACTAAGTTCTTCTTTTCATTTATTGTTGCTATCACCAGTAAAACACCACTTTTTGGTTTATTCTTGTTTTAACAGAGATAAAAGGCTATAAAAAGTCTTCAGAAAAACTCTCCAGCTGATGCAAGATTGCTATAATTCTGTTTTGTCCAGGTCCATTTTGATGCAAAAAATGTGTGAGGAAAACTAAGTTAATTTTAAAGCATGTATTTTGAAATTTTCATTGAGCATTCTAATTAATGTTGCATGTAACCTGGTTTTGAACTTTTGAAGAAAAGCAAGCAGATTCTCCTGGCTTCTTAGTTTACCCCATAACCTCATGAATATAATTTGTAAAAGATACTTTTCACACATCATTATGAGCCAAGGTTGTAGCTTTAGATGGCAATGTGTTGAGCAGAAAGAACCACACATGTCTTTTAGGTGGACATCAGGGTAATTTTACATCCAATTTTGCCCACTAGTAAAACTCCCACTGATTTGAGCTACTTTTGTTACTGGCACTATATACTAGTATAACCGTTTGCTAAAAAGCAAATGAAAATCACACAAATTTCATTTTGAAACCAACCTGTACAATATGCAGTTGAATCTACCAATTTTGTAGTCTTAGGAATGGTTTGGTAGATCCCTACTTTCCTTTACTTGGGTACATTTTTATTTTATTCCTCTCTTATTCCATACAACTTGTCTCTAAAAGTGTCCTTCATTTAAAGAGAACAGCTGCTAGCACAGTAATCACAGTGTCCTCTTCTGTGCTGGAAACAGTAGCTCAGAATCCTGTGCTCAATTGTTATTCTTCTGTTAATGACACATCACAGCTGTATGAGTAAGACCACTCAAATTTAACCATAAAACCAATTTTTTTCTTTATTTGGAAGAATCTCCATTATTCAATGTCCAATACTGTTTAGATCTCTTCACAGATTTCAACGTCTCTGAAAAAAATTCAAGCACATCAGGTCTGTCTGAATTTTCTTGGAGCAGGGGTGCAGGTACCATACACCCATGACCAGGAACTACGCAATCCCCCAGCCTGAAATTCTATAGAAATCTCACATTTTCATAACCACCTGACTACCCCAAAACTGGATTCCTAATGGCACACTACCCAGAAATTCAAATGTGACCTCTTTTACAGAGTAACCCATTTGAACACAGATAGTTAAATTGATTTGTTATGACAATTAAATATGAAAGAAAGCTCTCCCCCTTGGGGGGACAGAGAGAAAAATATTCATATTACATTCAGAAAATTGGCATTTCTAAAGGAAAAAAATATAGAAGTTGATTGCCTCATATCTAACTGTTAATAGAATTCGAAACTGAAATAAGTAAAATAGAAATTGTGCTATTAAATTAGCATTACAGCAATAGTCTTTTGAAATACAGTTTTAAACCTCTGAGTTAATTTCCAGGTCTCTCTGCTACTTGTGGATATGATTTCTCCTCTTTCCTTCTCATGCCCAATGCAGTGGGGTGCATATGGCATCTTTCAGCTTAGCTGGTTTTCTCAAGGCTCCAAAACTAATATGAAACTAAGTGTACAATGCATTAACAAGTTATGCTATGTTACGTCGAGGTCTTGATGAATAGCCAGTTCATCAGTGATAAGAGCCTTGTCTAGTGCAGCACTCCTGTGCCACAAGAGGGAAAAACCCCCAACAAACTAGCCAGACTGTTTTTGAAGTCTCTTCAGACCAGAAAGCAGTAGCATGAAATATCTGCAAAATATTGCAGAATCTGCTATAACTGTGCTATCTGGCACTATTTCAGAGGGGTACACACTGCTCTTTCTGGCTCTCTAAAAGAATGTGTGTGTGTCTACATGTGTATGTGTGTGTATGTCTCTGTGTGTGCATACAAATGCCTGTCTCTGCTCACACGTTACAACTTTCCTGGGTGAGATCAGGCACAGGAGATATGAGATCCTAGGAGAACACAAGAAATCAGAAGTGAATCTCAAGATTACATTATACCAAACATATATCTGTTCTGGCTTACTGAAGCGTAGATGTATCAATAAACCCGCATACTCAGATCAGACATAAGGGGTTTAATACAAAGCAGTAAGTGTCTCGATACTAAATCTAGGGAATTCTATCTAGGATGAGTGAGAATGATAAGAAGCAGGCATTCATTGCACAATAGGCACATAAGGGATCCATCAAAGTAGTACTCCAACTAGCTTGGATAGACACAAAACACCAAAGGCTGAGGTGACATGCACAGTCCCAGGACAGGGAGTTTCCTAGGTTAGAAAGCATTTCCCTTTCCCCACAGGGCTTTATCCTTGAGCCTACTAAAACCTAGAGGAAGCTCTTACTCATTTTCATCTAGAGTGCACCCAAACTGTTACTGCTATTGCCTTCTTTATAAGGCAATGTTGCATTATGAGATACAATAGCATTGACATGGATATCGTAAGAGCCATGAAGCTCCATGAACTGCACCAAAATCAATAAGATGTTGGGACATGGGCATGTAACTGCCTTCCCCTGGAGTCTGTACAGGAAACCTGAGAACACCCAGACGGATGCACAATGCTGCTACATACTATTGCTGATAACTGTCCCATGCCATCCAACTTCTCAAAAAAAAAGTTCTAAGTAGGTTTGCTGATATTCTTAGCTCACCATCCCAAATTGGATTTTATCTCTTTCATCACCCTACTGAACACATTTTGACACCTGCAATGTGAACACCAAGGACAGGGGTTCACCTTTGCTTCCTGCTATAAAAGCAACATCTTATTCAAACAGTTCTTAGTTCCTTAAAGTCCACATTCTTCATGTGCTTTATAGGTGCTGCTAAAAGGGAAATTATATTGATAACCAAGATTTTCTGTTCTGATGTAATATTGAAAATACTGTATCAAAATTAGTTGAAAAAATCTTGCAGATTCTTTTCTCCTCACAAAAGGTTATTAACTTCTTACAAATTCAATCCATTTTAGGAATCCAACATTTACATCAGGTAAACTTATCAAGCTTGTTAATATTTCTTAGGCTGTAGATCTGATTTAAGAGGCTCTTACTGGAAGTTAGTCTTATTCCTAGTTCCAGATATTTTCCTAGCTATTATCTGGTGTCCTTTAAAATGGCACTGTGAAACGGGACATGCAAAGAAAATGGAACTACACACACACACACACACACACACACACACACACACATCTTATATAAAAACACCTGTTCAGCTTGTCTCTGCATGTTTTGGAAAAAGAATGTCTTGTCAAAGCTGTGGTTTGGAGAGTGGCCACAGAAAGAGCCAACTCAGCACACCGGGGCACACTTCAGGCAGGGAGTGGGAAGGCACAAGTGTCTGTGGGCAGGATGTGAACCTCTGCAGATGGATCTGCTAAAGGAATAATGAAATGGGGCCATAACTTCAGTTAAAATATGGGGGAGATAAATGCTTAGATGGCAGTTCAGAGCAATAGCACAAATTAATTGTCTAATTGCAAGGTATAATTTAAGCTTTTACTAAGTCTATGAAACTGTATACGGACTACATATTCAGGAGAAAGATACCATTGACTCCATATAATCAATAAAAGCGAGAGTCCCCACGAGAATTAGCTATTTTGCCTGTCAATCTTTATGACACTATAGTATTATTCTTCTTGGTTTAAGATGTTTTTTCTGTTCAGCTACTACTATGCCTGCACAAGTAAATGAAGAAGCCAAATGATTGCACTGAGGAAACAATGAGGGTGAATAGATACAAAATGCTGTCAAACGCACCAAGTGAACAGAAAAAATATGCTTTTAATTTCTTTAAATTCTTTTAGTTCTTGCCTGCTGCTATCAGCATTCAGGCAGGGAGAAGGGAGACAAGAATAATTGCCCAGATGACAATACCCCACTTAAAGAGCCATTGATAAGATTTATAGTACTAAAAATGCATTAAAAAAATGGGACTAAAAAAAATTTCTGGAGAAATGTATAGAATAGCCTCCAATTTTTGTGTCCTCTCCTAGCCATGCAGCTGACGTGAATGGTGAGCGATGTGAGGTCTGGGGAAGTTTAACCCAGGCCTTGTCTCTAGGAGAGCCAGCACAAAGAAGAGCTTTCTAAGAATAAGCACCTCCTAGGTTCCTGATTCCCTCAAAAACAAGAACATCTGAACTGGGCCCACTCCTCAAAGCAATGCTGAGCTCACTTCCCACTCCAACTTCACAGCAAAATTTTTGTAGGAGATGAACTACCTCCATTTGGATTTCCTTGTCATCATGTAGAGGAGCAGCCACAGTGAGGGAGCGTCTGTGCATGTGTGCTGAAGTAACATGTGATCACCCAAACCTGCTCTCCTTTTAGAACCTCAGTGTCCAAAGAACAGCACCCTAGTGGGATCCTGGCAGCAGGTTCTACAGGCAGGTAGGCTGCTCCCCAGCAGCATAGCCTGAGGAGCACAGTACCTGGCTCTCCCAAGCCACACGCTCACCAGTCATGCCATTATCTGCACTGTGCTACAGGAACATTTATCTCAACATGCGTGGCCTGCCCTTGTCCCTCCTCTCTCCACAGCTAAAGTACATGAGGTCTAGAAGTGCTCTTCCTCTTCATGAACTGCTGTGAGATTTCGATCTGCAGGAACAGCACCTGGATCTGACAAGTAAAAAGCAGCCTGATACTTTCTGGCCTCAACTATTAAATGGTGTGTTGCCCAGTTAAGCCAGTAAATGTTTTGCCATCTGCTCCAGCAGAAGTGTGTTCAAGCCCCAGATACCAAGGATTTGATGATGGCAGGTCAAGTAGAAAGTGTTGGTCTTGTATCAAATGTCAGATAGAGTGCTAAGAACTGGGAGGACAGATAGCACATTATTATAAAGATCAGCTAAACTTTAATCTAATGAAAAGAATACCTTTTCTCAGACATCATGGAAATGCATGATCCGTAAGGGATTTTTCTGCTTTGTATCTCTTTCCCAATGTCTTTTGATGGGCAATGGTCACTTTTAAATCTTTGACTCTGATACTGCAAGTAATTATCGCTATCACAAACACTGCAGTGGCATTTATTATTTGCCTATCATTTCTCTGAAGATGTTAATGGTAACTAAGATGCAGTCTCACTCTCTTTCAGTAAAAGAAATCTATGAATTACTATGTGGTTTGCTCTGTGTATCCCTAAATGCTCTACTGTGAGGGTTGTCTGACAGCAGCAGACTTGTTACCCTATTTGTACCTTGGTAATGGGCTGCAAAGAGGAATTAATAGTTTGCTAAGTAGAACAACTTTGCTACTTTGTGTTTGCTTTGCTGGCATTGACACTGTATTGTACAATTTTCAGGCTTTAATATCAATTTTGCAAGTGCATCTGTCAAAGAAAATTAAATTCTACAACAGATATAATTCATATTGAACCAAGCCATGCAAATTTTTCATAGCTGCGGGTGTTAATAATTTATATTACACAATAAGAAACTAAAAGCAGTTCAGTTTAATTTAGCCATGGTGTCTCCAGTCAAGGATGTGTGGTTTTGTATGTAGTCCAGCCCTTTGCACTGTCCTTGGGCAGAATTTTTTAACTATATATATAAAAAAATTATTGCTTGTGGTATTCAAAGAAAATGAAGCTGGCATTTACATACCCTATGCTATGCTAAACTCTTATCAATTAACAGAATTTTCTTTTTAAAATGAGTAGAAAAAGCCAACTAATTTCCCTTTCTACTTTAGAACAATTCATTAGGATTTTATTTTTGATAGCAATGTGGATCCCATATTCTTTCCATTGTGTGCACACTTAACTCCCTTTATATTCACATCAGAGAACTCTATCTGGTCTCAATTGTACTACACTCATGAAACATGAATGTACAGAAGTCCAGTTATTTGTGATTTTCCCTCATGTAGTCCAGCACAAATTCAAGCTTTTCTCCTCAAAGCCAGAACCAAATTATTACCTACATAAGCTTATTGCAATGACAAAGCTAAAAGCATAAAATTAAGCATCTAAGAAGAAAACTAGCAAACATATAGATCGAAAAGTTTTCTGAAAAATATGTCTGAGATTTCTAGCACATTGGCAATAACAGAATGCCAAAAATCATAAAGAAAATTTATAGAGCATAACTAATATGATGTAATCTCTGTTACAGAGTTCTATGACTCCTGGATATATAATTTAAAAACTTATTAGATAAAGCACAAGTGGAACATCATATGCTCTGTTCAGTGGTCCTTTCTCCTTCTTTATGTTTTAAAAATTAATTTAAGAACTGTATATACTGTATTAAACATGATTGATGTGTTGCTTGTATTTATATGCCCTGCACTATGCTTATTACTTCAATTATGTTGATGATCTTTTCTGTTAATTCTTTTTATTTTATTATTTATGAAAGGCAGCTGCCAAATCTGCTTTCCTTTAGTGAAAAATTATAAAAGATACAAAACTAGAGGAAAACTATTAATGCCGATTTCTTTTAAAAAAAATTTCAAAATAGTATGTGCACTAATAAAAATAGTGACTACCCAATCATTTCTTTATTTTCATTCTCCAGAAAATCTACCCTACAAACCGCTTGATATTTGAAATTTAATCAGCTCAGCTACATAACAGTTGTATGCCTGAAATACAGAGCATGCAATTTGGCCTCTGCACTCAGTATCTGCCACTTTCCTTCAGCTTTCGCTTCATATGCATAAATGAAATCTGTGAAAATGTCTTCATTTTTCTAGATCACTTGAAAAAGAATTTGCAGTGAAAAATTTTCCATGAAACATATTAAGTACATCTCATTATGAAACTATTTGAGCAAAACAGCCTTTATTCTGTGTTTTTTCTTGGAAAAGCAAAGGATAATGCCAGGCACAGTGCTGATGTTTAACATGCTCGTGTGTTGAAGTACCTTCACCTGCCTGCCAGCATTTTAAAATAGCGTTTCATTCAAAAAATAATGCCAGTACTCACCAACTTTGCTAAACAAACAGACTTTAAACACCTAGCAAAAGTATTGTTTGGCTGTTTTCATGTTTCAGAAGATGCCTGTTAAAATTTACAGCACTGGGCACTATTTGATCATGTTGGTCACTTGTTGCTAAATAAAAAGGATGTAGTCTGTCTCAAATGACAGAAAACATGACAGATATGGATCCATGAACTAATTATGATCAAATGCAAGAACTGATACTAATGCATGCCTATAAAATAATCATGTTGGTACTACAGAGATCAAACCTTCAAACCTCTTCACAGAAATAAAAAAAACAACAGTAATTACAACTTGTGAATTGATGAGCCAGCCTGCAGCTCTATTCTTATTTCATGCAGACCTCACTTTTTTTCCCCTTTGTGGCATTGTTCCTGCAGAAACTTTTAAAGAGTGAGCTATTTTACCTGCACATGAGGAACCTATACTGGAAAATATAAATTCAGTAATTTTTTGGAGAGGCATATCCAAAATTAGAGGGGCTAATACTAATGGAAAAAAAGAAGAGTCCAAACCTGTACTGTTGAAAAGTTTAGGACATGAGAGGGGAAAAAATACACACAGAGAATACTTCCCACATCGAAACATTTCAAGCTATTTGAACACTGTACACTTGCTGCAAAGTTGTCAATCCTAGAAGCAGGATTGAATGAATTTTACTGAAGGAGACCCAGTAACCCAGTGATCTTCCAGACCTCTGCTGAAATGTAGATTTCTCAAAAAAAATCTTAAATCTTAACCCTTACTGTACAATTAATGTTAGCTCTCCGAAACAGCTTATACTCTGTGTGTGATCACAGCACATTTTTAAAGCTCTTTTAAGAATACCTCTGTTTGATAGCATTTTTTGTTAGCAACATTTCTATAATGTAAAAGCTCCTATCACTGTGCAGCAAATATGTGGGTTTTCTTTGCTCTTATCTCATGTAGTGCACTTGATAAGGAGTACTACTGAATCTTCTGCACGCTGCATTACAAAGAAAACTGTCTTTCTGTAAGGCATTTTCTCTCCACTGCTTTCACGTAAAATTAAGGCTCTTGTAGCTGGATGTATCTGAATGTATTAATACTCAAATGAAAACCGAAACCCTTCTACTTTATCTGAAGTAGAAATCCCTGAAAAGATTCTTGCCTTTCGAATTGTGTTTGCTGTAATAAAGGTTAATATTTAACTGAACTGAATGTATTCTAGCATCACATGTTAAGTTCCAAATCTCTGTGTGTGATCTATTTTCTTTTCTATTGTTGAAATTAGAGAACAGGTAAAAAGATGGCAATATTATTCAAAAGAGCAGAGCAGAAGCATTTTACTTAAAGACAGTTCAAATCTACTGCTTTCATGAGTAGGAAAAAAAAACATGGTGCAAAGTACTGGGGGAAGGGAAGGGAAGAGCATCTGTTGAAAATTAACTACTTTGACATTAATTAACACATAATTTTCTACCTGATGAGATGGTGTTGTAGAAAGTATAAATTGAAGGCACAAGAGTAAGAAATGAGTCATCTTTGACTTACCGTATCAAAGACTATTGCTGTATTGCAGTCAGCATCCAAGCACAGAGCATGAAGCTTCTCACAAATCAGAAAAAATACACAATCAATGAACAAATAAAATTCGTTGTAAAAATAAAGGCCAGAGATTAGAATATGTATCCAAGGGTCTGGTTAGTCACAGCTTTGACTAGCCTGCTACAGAGCTCTGCAAAACAAGTATACTGCAGCAGTGTGGCAAGCATAGGATTGCAATGCATGTCCCATATATTCAAGCATAATAGAAAACATGGTCTGGAGCTTATTCCATGTGGAAGTGGGGTTTGTTTTATGCAGGCAGAAAAAATAAAGGTTCTTTTCCCACATAATAGAATTAGAAATGAAGATTTTTCTTGATTATTATACACAATAATTCCCCAGGATATCAATTACATAAAGCAGGTGTCCCTGTCTCCTGTTTCCCAGATAAATGCCTGTAATCTCATTTCACAAATGATCCTATTTAGACAGGAGCCACCTATTGTGATGATATCATTTGCTCTAGTATCCATAAATGGGCAACTTCCTACAAAACGTCATGACTACTGACGACACAAATTTTTATAATATTGAGTGGGCAGGGTGGTTGATGGGGTCCCATCAATCTACAGCAGCTCCTGCTGATATCATGAATCCTGCATAATCATTTAAAAGACAGAAAATGAAGAGATACATAAACCTGTCTGGAGGAGCTCATTTGAAAAAAAAAAAAAAACACCAAAAAAACCACACTGGGGAAAAAATCCTAGAGAGGTAATAAAGGCAGATGAAACCTAACGACAGAGCAGTGGCACTTTTTCAGGTGCCTTCAGCACTCCCAAGGATACTGGTAGATGTGAACAAAATCAGTCTCAGTTTAGAAGTGTAGCTGTCAGTTTCTTTTTAACAAATAATAAGAATGAATATTCCCTTTCCTTGCAAATGCAAAATGTGCACTGACAGCAAAAAAACACCAGTGTTTCAGTGATGCACAAATTAGCCCACTCTTAGTGAATTTTTTTTAGAATTATCAGCTGGCTTGTCACAGTACCTTGGAACATGAACTCAGTATCAAAATACCCTTAGACGGTTTGAAATCCACTGTGCTAGACAGGGTTGCTTCATACACTCACTGCATGGATTTAATTTCTTACATCAGTATTTTCTTAAGAAAAAATCATTCAATTAAATATACATGTTTCAAAAATGTTATGATACAGATAACTGAAATTAGTTTTCATCTGCCTGCTTTAACACAAAGGGGTGTGAAGAGAGTTAAAGGTGATACAGCGTTCACTTGCCTATCCACCCTTTCCCCAAGGGACTCAGTTGTGCCTAGAGGCTAAAGCAAATTGCTTAAGAACTTTGCATTTAAAATTTTCCTGCTGAAGTTGGTACAAACTTCAGAAGAAGATCCCCTGATTAAAAAAAAAGAAAAAATTACCTAAGGGTGATTTTCAACAGGATCTCAACAAATCTTGGGTTAGTTATTCCTGCTTTGAACAGACTAAGCTGCATCTAAACAGCTTCTTTAATACACAAGAAGAGACACATAACACCAGGACCCATTCAGCTAAATATTTGGACAATGCTCACCAGAACACCAGTTAAGCTGGGGCTTCAGGGTAGAAAATTTTAAAGCTTAAAAGCACAAAACCTGAGAGGAGTTTATATACATTTCCACTGATGTAGCTGCTCCACAAGAGAGTCCACTTCTGGAAATACAGCCTCTCCACTGTAGATGGCTCTTTCTTTACCTTTTCTTTGCTTCATAGTATCTTTGGGGCAGGGACCTCTTCTAAGTTTCTGTATTACACATAGGGAGGGTCCCAAAGGCAAAGCAGTGCAAATGTTAATAACAAAAGCAATTTTTTCAGAGTTGTCTCATACCAAAGTGACTCACTTCACATCTAGATGGAGTGAAAGCAAGATCTGAGCACAGCATCCATGGCTCCAAGACACAGCTATGCGGAGAAGTCAATGTTTTTTCCAAAAGCACCCTAAAGAGACCTCCTTCCTGAGAGACTGAAAATTATGGAGAAAACAACTTCAGAGTGCTGAATAGCTGTTTAGATATGACCAGGTTCTTTCCTTCTCCCTCCCTCCTGTGCTTGTTGTCAAGATAACACTAGCTGATCTCCCTAAATATGTTGTCTAGGCAGACACAGAAGTGTAGCTTTGACTTTGGATATCATAACCCCTTCATTTCAGTACTGGATGGAAACAGAAAAGCATATACTCTGTGTGTCCAGATGGCATAAATATTTTCTATGTGTTTCCATGACAAAAGATAAAGATAACACAAGAAACAGTTAGAAAGTAGAAGTGTGTATGAGTGTAATGGAGATTGATGGTCCAGAAGTTTCTCTCTTGGCTGGATAAAAACTGATGAAATGGAAGTGAGGAAAAAAAAAAAGACAGAAAATAGCTAAAAAGAAAATTCATCACTGCTTCACCAATTTCAGTCCTGCCTTGGGAAACACCAAATGTCAGATTTTCTTGTTAATATACAAAGACTTTCAAGGTTGTTCCCAGGATGTAGTAGGAAAGCATGAATTTTCTCAAAACAATATCTTTTTCAAAATCAGAGCCAAAGGATGTCATCACTCTTCCTTAACCTAGTTTTGAGTTTACCAAGGACACAGTGATGGGCTTAGAGCTTATTCTCATGCAGAGGAGGATGTTCAGCATAGTCCACTGGAAGATGTCCTGATGGTTCTGATCTTTGCTTAAAGACTTCTAGGCTTTACAAAAGATAGTGCTAAAGAGAATGGACTATCGTTCCCAATCAGTTCCCAATTGTCTCGGGAGACACTGTGAGCAAATACTCAGCATATTACTGCCTCAGGAGGGGCCTGAATGATTATACTGAAAGGATGAGTCACCCCAATGATAGTGAAGCTGTTGTACTTGGTCATGAGGAGATTCTCATAAGCCACAGCATCTAATACTAAGCAAGCACAATGGATATCTGATAAAACTGCAGACCACACAACAGAATATTTTAACTCTCTTAGTTTTTTCCATTCCTTAAAGCACCTTTGAAATTCCTACTGGTCTTCCTTTTATTTGAATTATTCTTTATAGAATAACTGGAAACGAAATCTCTCCCAATGTTGGGTCAGCTGATAAATCTGCACATTCTTGGGCAGAGAATAAGCAGACTGGATCTTCTTTTAAATGTCTAGGCTTTCCAATAATTAGAGTTGAAACTTAAACCATAGAACACTAGCGGATTAATGAAACTCTATTCTGAAAGGTAGGAGACAGAAGGATGCTACCTTCCAAAACACCTACTGATATTTTAATAATTGCTTCAGTTAAATCATCTTGTCTGCTGATTTGAGTAGCAAGCAACTGTGCCAATAAGTGTCATTGTAACTTATATTCATTAGTATGGAAACACCAAACCAACAAAAAATTATGCTAAAAAAAATCTTGCAATGGTTTCCTTTTAGACTGAAAACAACTAACAGTGAGTACAAATAAAAAGGGAATTCTTACATGTCATCCTTTTCCAGAAGTAGAGTAAGGAAACAGTTATTGCACATTGCGTGATGCTTCCTTTAATCGTGTTACTCGGGTCAGCCCTTGTGCACGTCAATCAAGGATCACACACACTAAGACAAAGGAAATACTCCTTTTCTACCGCAGACCTCCATATTGCAGGATAACTGGTAGAAAGCAGATGATTTTCCAGAGGTCAGAGGGTTGGTAGGCTTCACTCTTGTAGCTTAAAAATCTAATTCTTTAAACATTTCAGATCAGGATTCTCTGTAAGTTGTAGCTATTGTGACAAAACATTCCCATTGGCAGACAGGAGACTTACCAAGACAGTTTTCTTCACTGATGATCAAAGCTATAAAATAGCCATGACACTGACCAGCAAAGCTATGGTATGATCATAAACCTGTGACATGAAAAAAGTGGGTTCTTCCAGCTTAGGATGTCATAAATTCTTCATATTCTGATATTAACAAAGTGGAGGAGGCATCTGTGAGCAGGAAAGCTGTGTGAACAGCAATCTCTCACTCATTTGGAGGCAAGACTGCAAAAATATCTGGCTGCCCTTCAATGCAAGTGTTGAAGAGCAGCAGTAATAACAACAAAGACAATCCTGAAGGAACATATACCAATAGTAAAGCCAAATAATATACCACTAATGCCTTCTTTTAAAGACAGTGAGTTTGCTTCAAAATGTCACTTTTTTCTGCTTACCATCATCTCCAGAGGGCTTAATTTGGAGGCTTTAAATATCCTACTCTTTCTTTCTTTCTTTCTTTCTTTCTTTCTTTCTTTCTTTCTTTCTTTCTTTCTTTCTTTCTTTCTTTCTTTCTTTCTTTCTTTCTTTCTTTCTTTCTTTCTTTCTTTCTTTCTTTCTTTCTTTCTTTCTTTCTTTCTCTCTTTCTTTCTTTTCTTTTTTTTTTCAGAGCTTCTAGCCTTTTCTTTGCAGTAGCATTTAAGAAGGTACTCAAGAACTTGGTATCTCAAAATTTTTAGTGGAAATAAAAGAAAAACAGTAAACACCTGGTCTCCCTGTAGATATGTGTAAGCTTAAGCTTAGAGTAGTTAAGAAGCTTCTCAACTTCGCAATGTTTAATTTTAACAAACTTTATAACAGGGGCATTATTTATACAAACCTACAAAATTTTTCTCAGGTAACATTGCTTGAGAAACCAGTGGTCTGAGAATGTCAGTGTAGGCTTTCTGAGCTTTCTTGTTTTGAGTAAAAATAGTTACTAGGGACTTGTAATAAATGCTAGGCTTTAACCTTTCTAAGTTTTTGTTTTATGATCTATGTCCCAGGTCAAACACAGTTCTTTCACTTGCAGTCCTGTGCTCCTTGCCTTGACTTCCCCCTCCCCTTCTCCCTCTCCTTCCCATTTTTCTAAGTTCAAACAGAGAAAACAGTGATGTATGACAATTTTTTTTCCTGTCTGGTTTTGGATTTTACACTTCTCAGATGTCTTTGAAAGACGATTAGCAGAGTTTATGACAAAATTTAAGATGCTTCTCTAAACAAATAATTCTAGAAACTATGGAAAAAATATAACAAAGAGAAAGTACTTGAAGATGACCGAACTACGATCAGGTTAAATCCCACATCAAGAAATCTGTTCTCCCTTGACAAGCTGAAGAACCTAGTACATCTTCAAGTAGAACAATTATATTGGCAGTTTATAAATGTGATCAGTAAGCAGCATTTCGGGGAAAAACACGGGGACAGGACTGCAGGTTTATGACATGCTCATATCAGCTGTGTGTAAGGGAGGAAAACATTCATTTTATCTGAATCTTGAACCTCCATCTTCTCATTTGACTTCAGTAACCATGGATGACAAGAATGAAATGTGCAGATAGCAATGGCAAAGATTGGAATGCCTTGGTTTGAGGTTTTAGGTCTTAAATCATGGTGTAAATGCTGTGCATGTTTGCACACAGAACTATAAATAACCAGAAATAGATTGCTCTCATGTGTTAGGGAATTCAAACAGAGGTAAAATATCTTTATACATATGTAGAAAAAGCTTGCTACTTGTTTATGCTCAGCCAAAGGTACTAAAATTGATAAGATATTGGTAAGTACTGAAACTACCAGCTTCTCAAGCTTTTCGTTGAGCCTTATCCAGTTATACAATTTGAAATAAAAAATATCTCAACTAAAATGGTAAGTCTGAGTTCCTGGAAATAATTGTCACTAATATTTTCTTTCCTCACCTCTCTATTGGGTTTAATTGTATATATATACATCTTAAAAAAAAAAGGGGGGGTGGGGTGGGGTGGGGTGTAAAATAAATAGAAAAAGGAATTTCTCATTTATAGTACAAACTGATGTCCTGCTTGAAGAGGAAAGGAGAATTCAAGGTTTTAGCCCAGGGAATATGAAAACTAGACTTTGAGATTTGGCTTTGTAAGAAACCAAGGAGAAGGCACTAGCAAAAAGAAAAAGCAGGTAAACAAGATTTTGGGGAAGGGGGAGAAGAGATATGTGACAGCAGTTGCAGATGGTTCAAGGTCTGGTGAGCCCAAAGGAAGCACCTCACACAGTGAGGCTCCAAATGAAAGCACTGTCTCCAAGTTACAGCCAGGAGAAAGAGACAGCCTACCAGGTCTCATTAACATTTCCTGATTATTTGCTAATAACCATGTAGTCTAGATTGTCTAGTGTGTAAATAAAATTCTGCCTCACATAATCTGTGCCTAGCACCTCCAGTATACAAATCTGACTATTGTGTAAACCCAGTATTAACTGTGTCCTGTGCTGCAGCAGCTGAAGTACCAGGGTTTGCACCTTTTCAAGCTGAAACATGCTGTGGGGTTTGACATCACGTTCAGGTCCTTTTTGTGGCTGATACACCAGGGATCTGAGATGACAAGCTTTGTTCTGAAGGTGAAACAAAGTCAAATTCTGTAACCTCACATGTTGCCAAGAGATAAAACAGTTGTCTTCTGGTCATATCTCATCATAGGCACTGCCACTAATCTATTTCCAGGCATCACAGCTCATAAACTCAGAACTATTATGGACTCGATAAAGTCAATCAATACATTAGTTAAGTGAGATGGAATGATTTAGCTCTTAGGTAAAAAAATATAGGGCTCGGTGTTATTCACTGCTGGTTTTGAGCATCTTGGAATAATTAATCCAAAGAAACCCATTCAGAGACACACACCTGCCTCGGCACATTCACTTGAAATACAACCAGGAAAAAAAGGCTTTTTGTTTTGTTTAAATAAATTGAGAGGTTCTCAAAGCAAGGACTGCTTCTTACCATCTGTTTACAAAAGCCTCTTGAAGGGCTTTTCTTCTGGATATCTGTAACAGCACAACAAGAACCTGGATTTTTCCCCTACAAGTTTGAAAAGTCAAACTCTAAAGTATCAGTATATCACTGGTGAGTTTTTCAAAGGTGGAAAAACCTATAGCACTTAAATGACTTTTCTACAGTTCCAAATCTGAGCTAAATATCAAAGCATGGTACAGTGACAATGGATGGAAAAGTGGTACACTGGATGCCACAATATGCATTAAAAATACATTTTGACGTGCATTCGCTTCAATCTTACATGCTAACTTAAAGGTGAACAGACGTATGTATTTACACATAGACAAATAACCAACTAGGTATGTTGACTTATCACAGTCTTTATGAGGCCTGTATTAGAAACTAATTTAATCTTTTATTTTAGAAACTAAGTAAACTATGTTTAATACTTCCTTTTTTCAAGGAAAAAAAATTTCACAGCTTGGGATAGGAAAATTGCATCTTTGTAATAAAAAAATACCTGAATACTTTAATGAAATGATACTCAATATTGCAATATTCAATATTCAAATATATGCAGGGCCAAACTTCGCGAACGAAGATTTGGGAAGGGCTGTTCCCACGTGGGTGTGCCCTTCCAGCCTGCACAGTGGATTTTAGGTGAGGCTCAGCGTGCGCAGAACTGGCCCCACCATTTAAGTCCTGAGGTTCATCTGCCACGGCCGAGCGAGCTTGGACAGTGACAGTGAAGTCCTCAGGACTAGAACCTACAGCACCCGGCATTTCCCAGGAGGTCTCCCATCCAAGTACTAATCCGGGGCTGACCCTGCTGAGCTTCTGAGATCTGACGGGATCGGATGTCAGGGAGGCATTTAACTGCTCAAATACACCACAGTCAAATATATAATAATTTATATAATAACAGTTGGATCTTCTGCCTCCTCTATCAGCCTACATTTTCATTTCAAAGAACCTCATTCCCATCCCAAAAGAAAGTTTCCACGCTGACCTGTACTACAAATTCTAATTATTTTTTTTTTTTAGCTTGAATAATGCCACAGGCTTGTAGCATAAGCTGTGGCAGTTGAAATGTGCAGTGAAATGACTGTTTAGTGTGACTACTAAAAATAGTTAAGCTAATTCAGCCATAGCAAACAAAATACTAGAAATATACTTTCAGTAGACTATTTCTATTAAGTTCCATGTTTCTTGCAGAAATACAATGTGTACTCCTTCACAATGAAATGGAGGAAGAAATAAAATCCTCTACCAATAGTTCAGAAAAGAATATACCAGTACATTTGTGAACTGAGTCTTCTTTAAAGGTGGCTGAGGGCCAGCAAATGCTATGACAAAATGTGGGTATCACTGATAGATTATTTAACCCTGCCAGCACGTAAAGGAAAACAAGAGCAATGACATTAATATTCACAGTGGCACCATTCAATGTTCTCATATTTTAGATTTGACCTCAGTGAGAAACTTGGCAAATGGCTGTTTTGATCTGTGATTCTAGTTTTTTATGAAAGGACAATAACACCCCTGCATCAATCCTTCATTGTGATTTTCCAATAAGGAGATAGAAATGTTTGATATCTAGGATTTTACAGTCTAGAACTGAAGCACACTGGCAAAGCAGATATGTGTAGAAGTCACTATGGTTACTGCCTACACTTACTTTCCCTCCAATTAGATCTTTCATTTCCATAAGCATTAAAATTCACCAAATGCACCAAAATTATTCAGACAAAAAAATCTCCTCTTTGGTTTTTAAGCCTCTTAGCTATGTTGCTTTTATCTTTTCAAGTAAAGACTCTGAGCTGAGGCCTATTATTGCACATCTGTGTATAAGAACAATCATTGCAGGAGAAACCTTGCAGTGGAAATGCTTTGTAGACCCCAGTTTCAGCAGTGTGTGTGAAACAGCTGTCTGCTCTTGGCGAGTACAAAGCTGAAATCCAGAAAACGCGGTACAGGATGCCAGATGAGAGGCACTAGCTGAGGATTTAGTAAGCCAAATTCAGATGAATATGCTCACTATTATTGTAAATCTTTCCAGTCTTAAGAAAACTGAAAGTTCATCTTCCATGGTTAGATCCCTTTTCTATTCTAATAAGAAATAGCTATACACAAGTAATTTGTTTTGTTTTGTTTCCTTTATCTTATAGAAATCAGCATGACTTTTCCTTACAGTGTTCTTACATAAATGTCAAACTGACTAAAGCCTGTAATATTTCCTGAACTTGGTACACCAAGTTCTTTAAAACTGTGTCCAGTGGCTGTGGCCTTGACAGTCACCAAAATCCATTTCTTAGTTTTACCCTTTTACTTTAGGTAGATTTCTACTTCAGTTCCTCCCAGCACGCCAGATGATTTTGCTCCCTGCTATTGCTGGTTATTTTGAAAACCTGCCAAAACCCTCATCACCACTCCTCCTACATTCAAGTAGCCTATTTTCCCTCTTTTCACCTACCTCTCTCCTTCCAGCTAATTGCTTTTATTTACCAGGTGACATATCTAACAGATCAATGCACTCCCTATTGGTTCTGTTTTTTCCCTTTATTTTTCCTCTATGTGATTTTGCTTATGAACCCAGTGAGGGAAAGTTCTTAATACTACTTCTCAATACATTCAGTGAGGTCCTTTCACTGAAATATTTTTCCCTTTTTTCAGGAAGGGCAGAGTGCTCACTGCATACAGCACATGTAGGTAAAATACTTGAAACCTTCAGCAGGAATTACACTGAACTTCAGCTGCGGTTTGAAGAGAAGCAGCACCATCAGAGGCTTATCCCTGCTGCTGAGGCAGGATGTATGGTCCCCTCAACACTCAGATCTACATAATCTCTTCTAGCATTGCCAGCCCCAAGGACTCAAGCACACCCCCAAAAGTACCAGATGGGAGTTTTCCCAAAATCATAAGTACTTTCTTAAAAGATAGATATGCAAATTGCACTTGATACTAACTTTTTAGTTGGTAGGGAATATTCAGAACAGATGTCCAACCTGTAAACTCAGAATACTGTCTGTCATAAAAGTTCCTTTCTTAATTGAACTGAAAAATAAAGCTTTTCTCTGTAATCCCTCACTTTCAGAATAACAAACTTTGGCTAATGCACGAAATGTCATGTGAAACAGCAGTGGCCATTTTTCATGTATGATTTCCATGTACAGAACTTAGATGCATTAGAGGCTGGAAAGTATTTCCCAGAAGTTCAAAGGACTCAGCTGTTGATTTAAAATAGTCAGCAATTTCTATATAATTCACAGAAAGTATTGAACTGTTCTCTGCTCAGAATTTTTCAATATAAATGAGAATATGAAAATGGTTTTCCTTCTGATGAAGTCTTACTAAGTGCATGTGTGATGCATATGTGTCTAGGTTTTGACAAAAATAGAATAGCAGTTTAGTGAGAGATTATGAAACCTGTGCAACTGTGGAAGAAGAGTACATCAGAAGGCTGATATTTATTGGTAGAGTGCTACTCTAACTTTTAAACTGCTTTCTGTTATGCTTTCCTCCTTACTTGTGCACCTGTCTTATTTCCTGAGAGAAATGACAAAAAAAATAAAGTGACCTCTGTATACCAACTATTAAGTATGTCACATCAGGCTACTTAAAATGTGTTACATTTTCTTCTGTACAAGGAAAATTCACAGCTCCAGCTTCTTGGGAACCAAGGAGTCAGGTCTAAGTGTGGCTTCCTAGAGGTGTTACAAGTTATGGAAGAGCATCTTAACCCAAAACCAAGATCATTTATAATGGGACAATATTTAAGACAAGCATAGACCCTGCTCAGATTAAATTAAACCAAATTAGGGCTCAAATTACCTGTAAAACTATGAATTATGCTTTAGAAATCATTCCAAGCTGAAGCACATAGAAAACATGCCCCAAATTTACCTAAAGTCCAGACAAATATAGTGCAGATTTACAATCACAGCAACTGAGTACACAGTATAAGAAAAACACATCTGTAAAAAAAGTAGTTATCTTATAGAATGCAGCTGGCAGATAAATTTAAGGAGACAATGCAGATGCTGAGTAACAAGAAACTTCACTATTTTAGGCCTGCAAGATGCCAAGAAACAAACTGAGCTGCAAGGGGTAAGCAAGAAGAGCGAGCAGAGAAAGCCTGCAAGAAAATAGCCAGGGATGGGAGCAGGGATAAGTCTTTGGTACAAACAGGGAACTTTGCCCTGCAGCCTGTTCTGCCATGCCCACGCTTGTAAGACAGGCAGAGGAGAGTTTGTAGTTGTTACCCATTGCCGTGCTTGAGCTGGACACCTGGCTGGCTGCAGGGCTTTGCCGACCAGCCTTCCAGGGCCATGGCACCTTTGAGACTTCACGCTTGGAGCAGCTCCTCTGTAACGCAAGTGGACGGCTCCATCTAGAGGCGAATATCCTCTCAGCTGGCGAAATGGCATCACTGCAATTGAAATACCTATTTCTTCACAAGCCAGCACCTACTTAAAATAGCACGCCAAGATGCTGTCCCCTGGACAGGGATGTCCAGCAGGAGGGAGCAAGCCCCATCCACTTCACCTTCTGCAGAGGCTGAGAAGCTGAAATTAAAACTGAACTCCCTGAAACACCTCTCGCTTTGAATGGTCCCCCACACCTATCCTGTCAGATCGATTTTATGGCATCCACAAAATGACACAGACTGAAGGCTTAAATCTCATTCTGGTGAGAAGAAGGGGTGCCAAATGCAAAGGGTTTCTGAACTCATTTACCACTAATGTCTCATGAGAAATACACAGCCAAAGTATTTCCCACTATTTTTTTGACTAAACATATAGATATTCAGCACCAAACAGAGAACCAGTAGTTTATATTAAGTTAAAGAAGTTCCAAAGACAATGTTTATTTTAATTTCTGTTGCAAAGACTTTGTCTACTGAACAAAGAACAGGCCATTCTTTCCTGTCCATCAATTGACAAATACCTCCAGCCACATATTAGTATTAATAAGGAGCCCAAGAGCACCAAATCACACACTTTAAAAATCATATGCAAATCTAACTTTATCCTTTCCACTGCTGGGATGTGGAGTCTGTGCCAAGATATTCTCACAGAAGCATCCCTCTTCTGCACTGATCAGGAATTAAAAAAAAAAAAGGCTCTGAGTAGATGTCTTTGAATGCCCTTTTCTCCTAGTCACAGGCCAAAACATGTATTGCAATGCAATTTTAAAAGCTTAGCTCCTCTGTAGCTTACTGTACTCCTCTAAGGGTTTATTCAAACAGGCAACAACCAGTTATATCAATATTATTCTTCCTGTTCACTGTTTTTCAGGCTCATGGGGTATGTATCACCAAATATGCACTTTTTATAAATCAATATATTTAGATTCAGACAAGCTGTGTATCTGAGCAACAGCACAGCAAGGAGAGACTGGTGTCTATGCATTACATTTTCTCAGATTACTCATTTATTATACAATAGTGTCCTAAATTTTACCCATTACATTCTTCTGGTGTTTGTTAGTGAGGAAGAAAACTTAGACTCGAATACATTTACCTTTTCCATAATGATGAAATTTGAAAGTTAGGTATAAGTAGTTAATGTGAACCAATTTAAGACTAAAACTGCTGAACTGATTAGTGTGAGCAAGATATATTGGGGAAGAGGTGGGGAAGAGAAAAAATTAGTTCCCCCTTTTTCTATAAAAATTAATGAAACAATAGGCTGCACATTTTGAACCTATTCTTTTTCTATGTTGTACTCATTTAAAATGTATTTTAGCAATAAGAATACAGATCTAAATGAACAGGAGCAGACGCAATAGATTTTGCAGTTCTAGGTTTGGTTTGTTTGTTTTTTGTTTGTTTTTTTTTTGAAAGGGCATGTATTTAATGAAGCACTGTTTAAGAGATTAAATTCTTAAAACTATCAAACTACACAGTCATTTCTTCCCTGACTTCTTCCTACTGTAGGAATTCAGATCCAGTTTGCTGTTATTCAAAACAAAATCAGTTGCAGCGATGAATCATATTTTTGTGGTAACAGAGAGTAAAAGATATATATCCATTTATGTAGCACATGCATAATAGCACACTGGAAGTTTTTTAAGGTCTAAGAGAAATGCAAGAGCATAGATGGAGAGAAAGTTCCATCATGTCAAACACAGACCCCAGTGGACTCTCACGGGTGCTTGCAAATACATACACACAGAATGGCACTGAATCTGTATAATGACCCATGGGAAGAGCTGAGTATCAATCACCTGAAAACATTGGAGCTGACCTCCAAGCAGCTCTAGTGATTAGCAATCACTTATGCTCAAAGACATTCCCAACTTGCAAGCTCAGCTTTGCCCCTTGGCTTCAGACCCAGAACAGACCAGTCCTCAGACAAGTCCTGCCTCTTTGCAGTGTTTGGCTTTGCAGTGTCCAGCACTGATTTAAATCAATGTGTCAAAAACCAGTGTCCTACATGGCCACAAAAATGTCATGGTAAGCGTATCTCTGAAACATATCTCACAGTCCCAGGCTTTATGTGGGTGGTCCAAAACTGAAGAAAATACAGGTGAGAGATGGACCTCAGATTTTCATTATTTCAGTAAGTCTTTGGAGGCAGTCTTTTTATGAAAACATGAATTAATCTAATTGGATAAACGAGAACAGCTTAGGTAAAGATACAGTGCTCAGAAATGTGAATAAAATATGAAGGCAAGGCAGAGTGCTGAGAAAGATGGAGAAGATGGTCTGCTATAGTATATGTTAAAGACGTGGGATAGGGTAGAGACAGCTCAAAAAAATTCAACATAGCCCTCTCTGTGTGTTGGGAACACATATGAGACACAAATTCCCACCATTTCTGTGATATTCAGAATGGTTTAACCCTTTCTTGCTCTACCTGAAAGTGGTAAATTTTATGAACAGTGACTTCCTGTTATGGATTTAACCAAGTAAGCCAAGAAGTTAGGCTTTAAAGTTCAGATTAGGCCTGGGGTTGTCAGCCGGCTTGAGCTGGGCTGAGCTAGCTAACAGCTGACTTCTTCTAGCCAATAATATTGTATTCCATACCATATTGCATCATCTCAAAAGGGGTAAGAGCTGGTGTGTGGGTGTGGCTTGTTCAGTTGCTTCACAGCTGTGGTGCCAGCAAGACACTCTGCCGTCCCAGGAGGGATGGGGAGGCCCAAGCCCAGAGCACCGGCTTAACATCATGTTTTCTTAGGGAAGTAAAATGTTTGTTCTTAGCTTTTCTCTCTGCTTAAGTCTGTCTCTGAAGAACTGACTTCTCTAAAATAATTTGTAGTTAAAATGGTAGAATTTGTGTTTACTGGGGAATGGGAAATTATTTCTTGTTATACATAACTTGTGTAAGTGTGTGTTATATTGTAGTTTCCTCTTAATTTTCTCTTTTCTGTGTAAATACATGTAGTTAGTTTCAGCATAAACCTAGTTTGAAGTAGTTTTCTCCCTCTTTCCCTCTTCTTTTTCCCTTGGCTGGTTGGGGGGAGGAGGAACCCTTTCACTCTGTCCTGGACAGTTGGCGTTTTGCCAGCTCAACCCAAGACACTTCCATAGACTGAACTACACAAGTATCCATGAGTGTAATGCCAAAACTTCAAAAGTCAAAATCAGAACAAGACTGACATTATTTCAGTCATTGTAGATCAATGTTCCTGATCTAAATTAGTCAGCTGCCTGTTATGCAAGATCATCCTCCCTGCTAGTCATTCTCACAGGGTATTTACAGAACACTACATGGGAATGGTGAGAATCTGAGTGAAGGTACTACAGGAGGAGGCTACTTAAAAAAGAATATACCGCATACATTTTCAGGCAGACATTTAAGTAGACATTTCTATAAAGTATTTGCTTTTCCCCATTGCATTCTATATGCACACAAGCATACATATACATGCACACACAGTGTTTTCATGTCATTGCAGGTAACATGGGGAGGAAGGCATACGTAAATATGTTTTAAAAAATCTTTCTATACCATGAAATACTTCTGTTACTTCTGCATAGCACAGGCGTATTGGAAATAGCTTTCAAAATGCAGCCTTTGGAGAAAAGTATTTCAGAAATCAATCTGATTTTCTCAAAGCTTAATTTGCCATGATTGCATTTACTGGAGTAGGAGGAAGAAGGAAGAGAGAAAGCAGGGAAATTTTGTTTTATCTTATCCCAGTGGATTGAAATCTTTCCTTTTCTGGATGTTTGATTCAGCGTCCTGAACAAGTTGTAAAATATCTTGTTAAAGAGATCACAACCAAATGCACACAAGATATTTCAGCACAAGGATCTGGTGCTCTTCTCCTTTCTTTCTATCTTACACTATCATTTCCTTACCCATGCTGGTTTGGGGTTGAGATATAGTTTCATTTGTGTGAGGTAATTCCTGCCTGCTTAACTGATGCTAAACAACTCCTTTTGGGGGAAAAAAACAGAACAAGTGAAGTGAACATAAGGTGGACTAGTTCAAAAAATCTCACTGAATAGCCTTTTGCTGTTTGCATCATATGACAGCATTGCTCTGCATGCAGAGTTATCTCAATCACTGTTCTATCAACACATTCATAAAGAAACTAGGGAAAAGAAGTCAAGTAATGCTCCACTTTTTAATTAGTATTTTTACTGCATATTTCCATTTCTATTTCTTAAGAGGTACAGTCCATGAATTAAAAGAAGTTCAATTAATTTTATTAACACAGAATACAACCTGATTTGCATTGGTTCAGAGTCCATCTTACTTGCTAAAACACAGGATAGAGAAGTGGAATTGTTGAACCAAGCCAAGAGTTAGGCTACTTTTGTTTGATAAATAGAATTTTTTCAATAGCACTTGACCAAAAATGCAGGAGCTTCAGAAAAGACCGCCAAACTCCAAATGGACTGTCTGACGATTTGGCACAACTTGAGATAATGCTGAAAGCAAGTACAGCCAAATTAATACTTGCATTCAGTTAAAATGAAATGGACTATAATATAAATAGATCAAAATTGGGCCCAGATCCTGCAATTCACTATGCAGGCAGACTGTCAAGTGCAGAATCAGCACTTTGGTGAGCAGAAATCTAATGAGGAAAAGCTCTGAAATGCTGGAAAGAATTGCTAGAAGAAAAACTATTTAAATCCTCCACATAACTAGAAATATTTGCTAAATATCACAGACATTGATAAATGATTTAAGAGTAATTACATTGAGCTTGTAAATGATTCTTTAAATGGAGTGAAAAGAATTTCATGCAACAATGTGTCAATCCGACTTAGAAGAAGCTCTAAAATACCCTGATGACTATGTTTATCCACAGAGCAAGTGTACAATCAGTATTAACCAGACCAAGAAACAGTGCACTTCCCTGGCACAATGAAAGTGACACAGATTTTGGAAGAAGACTAAAGATAAGAGATAAGAAGAGAAAGGTTAAATGTACAAATCCTACCAAGAAAGGAGTCTTTAAATGCTGGGCTTTTTTGAGAATTGCAGCCTAAAGTGCAGTTCCTCTGCTTCACGTTTATTCTGAATTCAAAATAAATAAATAAAAAGATAGAAGCAGATTGATATTCTTAAAGAACCAGTTTTATAAAGAATTCTATTTACATTAACATGATAGATTACATCATGTTATATAAATAAAATCTTATACTGTGACACAAGCATCTGCTAGGAAAGTCAGAAATTCGATAGAAAGAAATGCTGTGAAAAATCTGCAAACCTGAACAGCGAGGCGAAAAATCAAACAAAGGAAAGAGAACATGTTTCTAGACATTTCACAGATAAAAATATGTACAAATAATAAAGGAACAACATCAACAACAACGGAAAGCCTTACCATGATGTTTGCACAACTGTGTGTCTGTAGCCCATGCTATAAATGTGGATACCTTCTATTCCCGTCATCTCAGCCCCTCTAGTGGTCAGTACCTGAAGATCTTGCCTTCAGGAGGGACAAGATCTATTCATATGTACCATTTGCTGCTCCTCCTGTATCTTGTCAGATATTTTTTCTTAATTGTGTAATTTTTTCTGCAGATATAAATTGTCACCTTTTATTAGCATTTTTGTCAGTGCTGCTGCTACATGCATACATTTAATTGCTAAGCAACAGAGTAAGCTCTGCACAGCACATTCGTTTACTGCATTCCCTGTGCCATGCATTGTTACTAATGCACTTATATAATATGAAACACAGAAAGAAAAAAAAGGGAAAAAAATATTTATTTCTGTTTCCATAGCATCTAGAAGCCTCAATTTGAAATCAGCCTCCATCATGCTAGTCAGCAGGCAGAGATCGAACAAAGTGGATAAAAGTTAAAAGCAGAGCTGAGTTTCAGTGTTTCCATAGATGAATAGGCCATCTCTAAAGCTCAGAGGTGACTACTCACCTATAGCTAGATAGTCATGATTCTCAGATGTTAGAGAACTATCTCTGTGGCCAAAATACTTGAAGTGTTTCTAAGTGTGGTGGCCTCAAGGTGGAAAGCAACAAGACTTTTAAAAGATTATCAGTTTGAAACAAATACATCTACACTGTATCAAGAAATAATCTCTCTTCCCTTCTCTTCAAGGTGTAGAAAAACCAGGACAGGCATTAATTTTTCACCAAAAGTTACACTTCACTGACTACTATTCATATTCAAATGTACATTTGCCCCTGTAATTGAAAGAGTGATGTCTCCAAAATCTGAGTCTGATATGACCAAAGGTTGCTTGAGTTTATCCCACAGGGGACTGCAACTTTAGCTTTATAAATAGGTCTGTTTACCAAAGAGTTCTCTTTACTCCTGAAATGTAAAAGGACAGTGATCCATACTTGCTCTTGGTACAGTTATTAGCCACGATGCAGTCGGCACTGAAATTCTAAGTAACATCTTATTTGCAATGTTCAGCAAGAGGAACAGCCAGAAAAATTAAGCCATTATTGTGTAGGTGTACAAACTTGCACAACCACATACAACTATTTTTACTTCTGCAGTTAGATAGGAATTCAGGTCCAGGGTCAGACTCTCTCTCTGTCCCTTTGGCATTTCCCAAGTAGCCCAAATGGAGCAAAGAACCAGATGGGGAGATCTGGTAGAATCTTCCCGAACTTTATTTCAGTATACTATATATCAAGTGTTATAGCAGGTGTACTTTAAGGTAGGCTTCTGGTCTATTAGCCCCAAGGATCAAGAGGAGTGCTAGGACAACAGGTAGTTGCTGTTGAATCATGAACAGTCACATACAGTCCTGCCAAGCAGCCTTAGTATTTCCTCTGGGTTCCAATATTTTTACAACAGAACTGAAATCTGCTAATAGCGAATGTGTCCTATCTCTATTGGAGGGACTGAAGCAGGGGCTGTAGTTGTGTACCAGTTACAAGATCCTTTATACTCCCATGGGAAGGCCAAGCAAAATTATTCTAAATTAACCACAGCAGGAGCCCACAAAGAACAGCATCAAATTCCTAAACTAATTAATTACATCAGTACTTAATCATACAAAGTGCTTCTGCATTAAGCTACTCAAAACATTAATTACTTAACCCCCAAAATATCTTACTGAGTATATTCTCCTTATTGCTATTTCATAAGAGAGAAGAGGGATGCTTGGAGAGGCCATGCATTTCCAAGAACAAAAGAGTCAAATCCTGCATCCAGACCAAGAAGAGATGCCAGAGAACCATCTGCCAATTGGGATTCCTTGTTCCTGCCTCCTGGGTGACTTTGGATCAATCGAGTACCAAACTGAAAGGGAGATTTGTGAGCTAAATACAGAAGAAAATGACAGACTTGCTAGCTATTAGGAAGAGCTCAGTGATTTTCTTATGACTCAGAATCCTACATCTCCTTGGACTAAGGATTCCATAGAACATAGCAAAGGAAACAAGTCTCACATCACTAAAGTTTAAGAGACAAATTATAAAATCCACCAAATGAGGTAAATTAATGGCATGTTACATTATACTTATGTGCTGGTAACAGTAAGCACTTATTTTTCTTCTTACCATTTAACTTCCTAGCATTCAAAAACTACTAAATGAATAGGTGTGCTTTTACATTTCTGAACGTATAGCTCATTTCTGAATCCTCACATTGAACAATAATAGTTTATTTTGCTTCACTCAGGACAGCAAAATGACCTTGTTTGATGGAATTCCCTAAGCATCGGTCTGAACACCAAAGACATCTGGGCCCAGCATAGCCTTCTTGAATTCATTGACAGAAGCTCATAAAACTTTCAGGGTTTAACTCTTAGTGATGACTCCAGCATGAGTGTGAAGCATTAGGTACACAACACAATCTTTGAATTGGAGCTTCAGTAATAATGTGCAAAACAGCCAACAGGGACGGAAAATAAAGGTTACGTATGACCATTTTAATCACACACTGCAACACGAGGTTCTGATGATTGCTTTGTTATTACCACAGTTTTATAATTGCCCTTTCATGCCTTCAGAGAAAACTTATAGTCATGAACTGTTTGGCTTCAAAAAGTTCAAGAGGAAGTATACAGATTACACGCATGTAAGTACACAGGTCCTTAGTAACATGATTGTGCTTAGTAACTTTAACTTTTGCTCAGTTCTGAATTGGTCAGACAGTTGGACTAGATGTTCATTGTAGGTCCCTCCCAATAGTCCCTGAAATAATCTATCCTTCTATTCCGTTCCAGAGTGTTGGTCACAATAGCCACAGACCCCAGGGCAGGCAGGGGGTGCCTGGTCCAGCCAGTTGGGCATTTGCAACAACTGTGGACTAATGGGGATTTTTTTCCCTATAGAGCCCCATTAAAGAGCACACCTACCTACAATAATAGTGAAAGGGATACTAAACTTGCACTTCACAGACTTTTCGTACTCTGTTATCCGAAAGAGCACTCACAGCAGCAGCAGCCTTTGTTCATACTTCCCAAATTGTGAGGGTTAATGCGGCCATCCTTCTAAATGAGATGGCAAGACAAGCCTTACTGGGCTTAGAAAACAATCTTTTTTTTTTTCTGAAAATAATAAAATTGGATAAATGTCTCTCTATTACAAAAGTATTTTTCAGCAACTGGATCCATCTTGCATAGACCACAAGAAAAAAAGATAATCATCAGCCACTACCAAGCTAAATATATATATATATACCTAACTCAAAACACCTTCAAAGATGTGTCACAAAAGACTGAGTCCAAGCCAAATAGAACTGTGAATGCAAGAGACATTTTAAAAGGGGGTGTGTATAAAAGGCTAAAAGATATTTCTCAGTTCAGGAAACAAAGCTGGCACTTCAGTTACTTTTTTCCTTTGCAGACAGATCATTCAAAAGAAGCCAAAACTAAACATTCAGTGAGACCACAAAGAGCACCAAATGGTGTTTTTCCCCAGTTACAGTGCTTTAGGCATACTTAATATCAACAGCTTCCATATTTTCTCTGAGCCATTATTTTCACTTCTATATCCACCATTTTTGTGAGGTATGTCTTAAACCCAGTCTGTTAACATGTGTAATTAGTGTGCCCACCACTGTGGGGAGAGAATTTTATCCAGCAACCAAATAAGGAGCTGAACAGTGGCTGTGAATTTTATTGTTGTAATATTAATAATTTAAGCAGGCTATGAAACAGTTTGTTAGGGATGGGCATGAGGGAGCAGAACATTATAGGGCTTTTTGAATTGAATACCTCAGAGTGATGAACAGTAGAGCATATCTTCAAGCACTAGTCTCCAAATCAATGCTTCCTTGCTTGTAAGGCAGAGGCAGGAAATGTTTTATTCACAGTATTTCAAAAATGGCTAAATGCAGCTCAAATGACAAAACTTTTAGAATATGTACTTTACTTAAGCTTTGAACCTGCTAGAATCTGGTACGATTTACACATCAGAGAAAAAGAGATCTTCATTCCTAGGGTAGTGAGGTGTAGTCAGTCTCTACTGTATGCTAAACTTTGGTCCCATAATAGTAACTGAAAAATCCTTCTCAATTCCAAACATTTTCATCAGTTCAAAGTGGGTGGAAGTGCAGGGACATCCCACACAATCAGCATCAATAATGTAAGGGTAAGGGGACATCAGTAAAGTTCTAGGAATTATTCAAATCTTACAGTAGTATCTGTCTGCATAGAGGCAAGAAATATTTGATGAAATTTTAACATTCTGTAGAAAGTGCTTTGTGACATATGTCAGCGAAAGAAGTCTTTGTCTGCTGGCCTCATTTGCTCATGGCAGCAAGAGCAAATTCTAAAACAGAAAAATACTAATTTTGAGTGTTTTTTATTAAGACAGCTGTATTTGCATATCCAGAACCAAACTGAAAGTCTCTCATCTACATTTCCCAGAGGAAAAAAGGGAAGATACAAGTGTTAAGACTGTTTTGAATATAAAACTCTATTCTCCATAGCTGTTCTCATCTACCAGTTCTTATGTCCATGCCAGACCTTTGGTAAATTTGCTTATGTCTTTATTTAGTCCAAATTAATTCTACAGGGCATAAAAGCCAGGAGACCTGTTGGAGAAAAATGAGTAATTTGAAACTTTCAGATATTGAAGATCAGACTGATTTTCTTCAGAAAGAATACTCGCTAGGCTGAAGAGGGCCATCATCCATTTTGTAAAATAATTAAGGCATGGGATGAGGTGTCATTTGATTTCCTTATTATATTAAAGGTGGGAAAGTCTTTTACTGTCTGTTCTAACATGAAGAAGAAAACAGTGATGTCCTACTGGCATTCAAAAAAGCGTATCGGGAGTAGTGCTGTATTAAATACAACAGAACATTAATTACAACAGAATTATGCAACATGTTGCCCCTCACCAGCACAAGTAAACAGTGTTTTCACAAATGGAACAATAGCATCCATTATGTTGTCTCAGAATACATATGCTTCAAAATTAACACTATTAGAAGAGGCAAAGTCTGCTCTGTAAAAGCAGAGTAGTTAAGCGACATTCATAATCTCTACCCTGCAGTCCATTAACCTTCGAAATTTTAAGTAGATTCATAGTCATCCATGGCATTTCAGCTTCTCACAGCTTCAAATCTGTGGGCAGTTTCACAAGCTTTTTGCAAAGTTTCTCATGACTAGGACATCTGTAAAATTCCCTCCAGACCTTTCTTCAATTCATCTTGTGTTAAGCACTCAGTAATTGACATATATGAATAAGGATAAAGGTACGTCTTTAAAAACATGCTCTACTGAACACAATATCTTTTTTTAAAAAAACTCATTGGTAATTTTAGGTGCTCTAAGATATTAAAAGCATACTGTTTCTAATTTTACCTTATTTTTTTTTCATGTTTCAATGTGAGTTTTTGACGAACAGTGTTCCCAGATGAGTCTCATAGTGAGAAACCAAAATAATCATGTATCAATCTTCTGCCTTTTATGAACTAATCCACAATTCAACATAGGTGTCTTCACTATTTAGGTGAAAAAAAAATTATATTTTAGAGTCTGACGTGTTGCTTAGAGACAACTGACAAATTTGCTTCCTGGATGTGTACTCAGGAAATATAAAAGAGTAGAACCAGGATGCTAAATTTTGACATAGTGTTTTTTTATTAATTGCCTTAGTGCACAGAGGAAAGAAATTGGCGCACTTTGTTAATTTTGATGTCGTGATAATTGGCTTTCTTTTCCTACAAGGAATTGGTTCAGATTTCAGCATCAAAATTGAACCTCAACCGCAATAACATCATCTTTAAGTTACCCCTCACAATGTGCTCATAGTCCAGTCTCCTTGACAAAGATACTTCTGTATTTTTGGTACAGATAAGTGAGATAGGCCTAGCTGAAGAAACATAAGGATAAAGTTAAAGGAATTCAGACATCAGCACGCACAGAAGAGGATGTAATCTCTTCCTTTCTGGCTGGCAGCATTAAATCATGTTGCACTACATTATGTAATAGAATATGAAAAAGATATTTAGATCCTCAGAGCCTACTAATGTCTGAAAAAGAGATACAAAATATACTGGATCTTATACCCCAGGGTATCCACAGTTACATTACCACTAGAGGAGAAGTAGCAATATATGTACCTTCTCAGAAGTCAAATCCTACCTCTCCAGCTTGCAATTCACTTTATGTGATGCAAAATCTACATGTAGAGCCTCCAAATGGCACATGAGTGGACAGCTTTAGCTGCTCTGGATTGTTCATAAGAAGACTCATGTCTGAGCTGGTTTAGCGGTTTGAGTCTTAACGCTTCAAATTCCAGAATTCTTAAGGATTACATGTGTTTGTATTTTCATGAACAGGGAGGGAAAAAAACCCAAACAAACAGATTTTTCATCTGAATACAAGGCAAAGACAGTTACTTAAATCTTGGTCATACTACACGATTAAATTTGCTAAATTAAAAACTAAATTTTCAGTGTCTCACTGGTATCAGGACAGTTCCCACTTACCAACCCCTGGTGCCCACAGACAGGTCACAATTATACAGAATGACTTGGTGTATTTCAACACCTCACTATGAGCACGAAATCATGAAACTCATTTTGGCCTTGCAGTTTCCCTCCTCTATATATTGGCCCTAGTTTAAGCACACTTTTTGACAGAAGTATCCTAAGCCTCCAGGGATTTCCAGAAAAGGCTCTCTAGGAGCTGCTGAGCCGTGGTGTCCCCAGCAGCACAGCAGACCCCCCCAAGCCCCACAGAAGGCTGGAGGCAGCTGCAGCACCCCCTCCACTTCCTGCAGCTCCCACAGGCGCCTGAGCTCCGCTCCCACAGCCCACGGGGACGCTCTGAGTCACAACTCACAGTGTAAAGCCTCCATCTGCAAGAAGGTTCCTTCTCTGCAAGCAAGGCGAGATGATGCTCTGACTAGGGAAAAAATAAGCCAGAATGTGACATTCATCTGAGGAATGGTGCTGTATCAGTGTCCTGCATCCTCAGGCAGCTCCACGGTCGACTGAAACTTGTCTAAATGGACAGAAGAAATTCATGTCTGATTGACATGCAAGAGATAACACTTCAGTTTAAAGACAAATTATACATATAAAAGGCTTTTTTTTCATTTTTGACATATACCAATGTTGTCTGAGTCACTTTTTTTTTCCAAAGAGAACTGTTAACGAACCAAACACTAAGTGTGTGTTTGATAAAACAGAATATCCAGATTTGTAAGATATACTTTCTAAAGGTCATATTCTTTAATATCACACTGATCACCACCTGATTAAATTGCCTATTGCTCCAAATTTAATGAGAGACTGAAAAGTCTCAATGGTAATTGGGACAGACGATTCTTTAAAGAGAGAAAGTGAGTGGGTAGTTAGTTGAAGCACAGAAGAATGCTTATTAGTGTGGAGGTGGAAGAAGTCCTTTTCAAGAAAAACAATTGAAGACTATTCTATTTGGAAAACATTGAATTTTTATTTGTGCTACTTCCTGGAGTCCTGGATACAGTATTAATTCCATAACAGGTGGAGAAAAAAATAACAAAAAAATCCAACAACCAATAATCCAGCAGTCTCTCTCCTGCCTACAATTTCATACTGTATAGTAAATTTATTTATTTCATATTTTTTGGTATAAAAATAGTCATTATTTTCAGGAACTCTCTAAGTGATTTGTGCCTTGCTCAGTTTTTCTTAAAAGTCAAAAGTCTTTTGCTCCAAACAAAGCCATTGTAAAGAAATTCAAGTACACAGAAAGATACAGAGACAGTTACAACCATCTGATTGAAAATTGCAGAACCACTACATTAGGAAATAAGGGATAATTTCATCTTAATTAATATTAAGTCCCTTAAGGACACTAATATTTTTTATGCTCTTGCAGTAAGATTATCAAAATGTTTTACTAGGGATTTGAAATGGCACTAAAGTAAACTGCTGTTAAATACGTGGCTCAGATGTTCAATATGAACACAATAAGGGACAGATCCTATAAAAAAGACTGTTTTTAAAATCATCATCAGATCTTTTTCTGCCTAAAAGATAGAGTCTATTTCAAATAAGTATTATTGAAAGGAAATCACATGAGCTGCGTTATATACAAGATCAAGCAAAGTAAATTGCAGTAGACATTCTGGGTTCATAATCAACAGAATTACTGATATTTTTATGTTTTTAAGCCTTCAATTCCAGCTTGATATTCATAGTTTACTCTGACTGCAAAACGCATATCAAAATTCCAGACTGACTTTTTTGAAGTTAAAATGTGCCATGAAAACAGTATGTATTTTTATTAAAAAAAAAAATCACTTAAGTTTCTGTTTTGACAATGTGATCAAAAAATGTTAATTAAGTAGTTCTAAACTGAAGAGAAAAAAATAGCATAAGAAAATCGTTTAACTCTGTTTTAGTTCTGTGAAATGACCAGTCCAGCTATCAAGACCTACAAGTATTTCAGCAGAAAAGCTCTCCTTCAGAAGCTGTATTTGTTGTTCCTTGTTCATTCTGAGCCATGAGCATGTCAAAATACAATGAATTGTGTTTCAAGACTGGGGTTAAGATCTGTCCTCAAGCATATGACTGAAGTTTGTTGTTCAGTTGAAAGGCTGCCTTGTTTTCTAGCTCCCAATTTTATTTTCTTTTAGAGCAGGTATTTTATTTAGAGTCATAAATGGCTGGGTGAAAAGGACAGACATCAACTGCTTATTCTTCAGACTTGCATAAAATGTCTAACAAGGTACTGGGAGAGTGACAAAATGTGCAACACAAACAGCAAACTCAAGCTATAAGCAGCAATATGAGCAACCTGGCCACTCTTGCAAGGAACAAAGAGACATGGACTTCAGCAAAAAGTTACTTCCATTTTTAAGAGAAAGCAAATGTTGGTTTAGGCAATTCCCACCAGGTCTATTATTATTTACAGACATCACTCTTGGCTCTTGCTGAAGAATAGGAGGAGGGGGAGAGCTCCATCAACTTTCAGAAGAGAAGAGGTGTAACTCTTCACAGCACATTCTTGGGTGCAATGAGAAGGGACTTCATTGCTAATTATGGCTTATTAGTTCTATTGCATTATAAGCTATCACAGAAGGAGGTTGGGTTAGAAAGTACATTCTTGTTTTGAAAATCTTCTGACTCACCTTTCCCTGAAGAGACTGAAGTCCTTTTGCCTATACCATAAGTCAAAAGTAGCTTCTTCTAGCCAAATGGTGTTAGCTCACCTCTATAGACTTAGAGAAGACACCCCAGTCCCTGGCAAGAGGTGGTCTCTGCCCTCAGAATGAGCAATTTCTCATAGAAAGGCTACCCTTGCACCAGCTTTCCCCCTCATGTCCTGTGGTAGGTACAGGAGACACAACAGAACAAGATTGTGCAACTGAGAGGTTCACAGAGTTGCCATAATCTGCATGGGAACCTTATCCATCAATAATTCAAGTCAACTCTTCAGCTCTTCTGACTTGAGGAAGGATCACACAGCACTTATTTCCTTGTCGGCCTCACGTGCCCATGCCTGGAGGTCAGGTGGTGGGATGGCACCAGCTTGGGCTTACCCTGATGCTTGGAGCATGTCATAACCTTACGCCAACAAAAAGGAAGCACACTACATTAACTATCCCTTTGTTTCACCCTATTCCTGTGCCAGGTGGTGGGTTTTTTGGACCTGTCTGAATGTCGCTGTGTAATTATGACTGAACTCTACTTTGAGATAGAAGTTTGTAGAGGTGTTTCCTCCATCCCTTTAACCATGGAACAGTGAGAAATGCCCATGAAAGAGCCTGTTTTTCCTCTTTGAATTTTCTCTCACTTTCTAATCACCAAGGAAAAATAAGAACCTACCAATGTTTCTGCTATAACTGAATTTTCAAGCCTATGTTTACCAAATGGTTTACAATTCTGAGAGGAGAAGAGAAGGAAAAATAAGGAAAAGGAAAAAGATAATAAGAAAATAAGTTGTAAAAGCTAGCTCAAGTGCTTGAGACATAATATTTCTAGGACTGTGTCCATTGCCCAGATTCCAGTGGCATTTTAAGACCACCTTTAACCATCAAGTCTGCAAATGCTGCCTTAGAGGAAGACAAGCCTGGACAAAACACAGAGAGGAGAGAAATGGGTAAGAGCAAGACAGTTACAATTACTAAACTAGACAGTGGTTATTCACTTCACCTCCAAAGAGAAAGTATATTTTATTATTCACTCTGTCGAAACTCTGTTCTGTAAGCCTGGTTCTTTTATACACTGAAGACTGCACTACTGAAGTATTAAATGAATATAAATAACATTTACATTCAACTCATAGTTCCTATGTCACAAAGCTTAAGAATGCCAAGTAGATAAATCCAAACAAATCTAATTTCATATTTTGTGATAGAGAGACTCAGGAATAATAAGGCATGACAATACAATAGTGGAGAGGGGGAAAAAATCCCTGCATCATGCTGGGGTTCATTTTATTCTCTGAGAGGTACATATTACCATTAATTGTGCAGGCTATATGCTAAACATGAACATTTAGTCATGGAAATCAACGTCAGTTAATTGAAAACTGTCAAGAATCACAGCACTTGTTTCTTCTTGGTTCACTTTAACAAAACTGAATATTAATGCACAATAAAAATAGTAGTCTTTGCATGCAAAACTTATGTGTTTCACTGAAGACACCCCCACTGCCTCCTACCAAACAGCTGTGTACAATAGTATATTCCAAAAATTTTTCTTTAATGCTAGAGCATCAAAGAATGTCTGAGGTAAAAGGAAGTCTTTTTGTCAAATGCCTTGTTTGGTGAAGACACTTGAATCTATTTATGTCTTATTTACAAATTTAAAAGCTGGTTTCATATTATGTAACTTCTTCCAGGCCAGAAGTATTTTACAATAACACTATGAACTGAGAGCATCTTTAAAGCATTATTTGCAATTTCCACAGTACCTATTGGTGAAATATACAGAGGCAAGAGAAGAGGTCCAACTTGGAAAATTTAAATTATGGATAGACGTGAAAACCTGTTATTAATCACCTATTCATATGTGCATCTGGAGCAGAGACACATTGAGAAGTACACTTTCATCCCTCTAAACTCAACACTGGTGGAGCTGAACCTGGAATCCCGCGTCCACTTCTGGCCCCCTGCAAGAAAGACATTGAGGTGCTGGAGCATGTCCAGAGAAGGGTAACAAAGCTGGTGAAGGTTCTGGAGCAGAAGTTGGATGAGTACAGCTGAGGGAGCTGGGGTTGTTTAATTTAGAGAAAAGGAGGCTCAAAGGAGACCATATCACTCTCTACAACTGCCTGAAACGAGGGTGTAGTGTGGTGGGGGTTGGCCTCTTCTCCCAAGTAACAAGCAATAGAATGAGAGGAAATGGCCTCAAGTTGCACCAGGGAAGGTTTATATTGGATATTAGGAAAAATTTCTTCATCAAAAAGGTTGTCAAACACTGGAACAGACTGCCCAGGTAAGTGGTAGAGTCATCATCCCTGGCAATATTTAATAGATGTGCAGATGTGTTGCACAGGGTTATGGTTTTGTCGTGGGTTTGGCAGTGCTGGGGTAACATCTGGTCTCGATGATCATAGAGGTCTTTTCCAAACTAAATAATTCTGTGATTCTATTTTATAAGGGAAGCACTTCTTGAAACAGTAGGCATGGAATACAATCTGTCCTTATTTTAGGACTAAAGTTCCCAAGCATGTTCATCAAATATCATTAAAAGGCACTTTTTTGTTTACAGGACCAAGAGCCAGAATAGATATTTTAGGTTAAATATAAAGATTACTGGTCTCTGGTGAGAGTGGTGGGAGAAACTGAGCTACAACCAAACATCAAATTCCCAGTCACTAAAGTTGGTTTAACAACCTGATTTTCAAGATGCTGAATTCAGACAGTTTTATACAATTTTCCAGTGCTGGATATTCACTTTGAGTATAGCTATGCTAGTTATAACCTCACTGTACTTTTGCTTTCCATAGGGGTCCTACTTTTCAATGGGCCACATTTTAATTAGTGTTTTCTTCTGCACCACTGATACCCATCCAGGCCTTGCAGAGGTCTCCCCCAGTCCAACTCCATACATATATAGCAAATTGGGTGCAAAGGGGTAAAGTAGGGTTGAAAGTAAAACTTCATCCTCTCTTGCTCACAGGCTGCCCCCTTTCTTTATTTCAACTATCAGAGCACTGTGAACACTGGAATGAATAATGTTCACTGTCTCTGGTTTTTTTTCCTTTTTTCTAAAATCATGGTGAAATAAAATTGAGACTTCTCTACATGTCTCCACAAAAAATAGATGATGAGAGATCCTCATATTAATTGACAAAACTAAAGTAAGAATATGAAGATGCCTTCTCCCTCTGTCTTCAAGTTTACACTAAAAGAAATTTGCATTTGGTATTTTCCATAGGTAGACTGGGATTTTGGGCATAGAACTAACAGAACAGATTAAAAATTAATTATTTCTCTTCACCTTGTGATATTCAAAATTAAGGTGCTGCCATGAAGAATTGTGTATGGAACTTTAACTGAAATAACAATAAGCCTTTTTTATTTCCATTCCTAGGTAACAGAAAAATAATACTACAGACAACAAGAAAAAGATTCTTACTTACATTTAATTGGAAGATTTTGTACATTTGACAGAAATTTGAGAAACTTATTTCCTGCTTGTATCTCAATTCAAAATAAAAACCTAATTTAATTTCTGTGAATAGCAATGTACATTTATGTAAATTGCAACCAAGAGAAAACAGTTCATACACTAAAAGGCTAAAATGCTATCGTCAAATCCCTGCACACAAAAGTGTCTTACTCTATAGTTTTGTATTTAAGGTAAAAAATATTGGTCATAGGTGGTCTTGGAGGTATTCTACAGTGTCCTCTGTGTCAAAAAAATCAGCACAGAGCTGCTCAATGAGCACACAGAACAGTTCAACTAACTCAAATGTCACTGGTCTGCATGACATGGTTATAATCTTCCCCCTCTGTAGCAAGAAATCTATGAGGGGAAAAATTACAGACTTAAAATTTCCTGCAAATTTTCCTGGTTTTATGCAATTTTGCCACTTTCCTTAAAATACAAAGGCAGTTACATATAGCCCACTACAAAATGTGCATTCCAGTTTTAATAGTCTTTAATTAATTAATTCAATTAATTATTTTGGCAGAAACTGAGAAAAAGTTGGCAGAATTTGTCATCTCTGGAGAACATACAAGAGCAACCACTGAGGCATGGGACAGCCCTGCCTTGGTAGGACGGCAGCAGGATCCAACCCTGCCCTTTCCCAGTACTGCTAGTCCATCCTTAGCTATTCTCATGGCTGCTGCCACTGCATTACTAGTGTGTCTGTCTAACATTTAAGTAAAATTCTCCCGAGAGCTACTTGTAAGGCACTGTACATATTTTTCATCAGAACACAAAATGTGCATGATTCAGTACCCATGCCCTTTTCAAATCCCAAGTTCCCACCAGTCCCAGCAGAGGCATTATCACTGTGCCAAGAAGATGCTAAGAACACACAAAAAGTGGTTGACTGAAGAAAATGGCCAAAATTCAGAACAGAAAATATAGTTTTAACAGTTACCAATTGAAGAAGACCTTTACAGCCTCTCCTCTCCAACAGACCAGGTCACTATCAGCTCCATTTGCCTTTTTAAACATCAAATACAAAGACTGCTTTGTAAACATGAAGACTTCAGGTGTGTGTGTGACCACTGTGAAGAAAAAAGAATTCATGGCACATGAGCTTCTTGTTCATATATTTAAGAGTTTTGTTGAGAGACTTGAATGCCCATGTATGAGCAGTATTATTATTATTATTATTACGTGTGTATACGATTGCCAAGAGGTTGTGACCTTTTCTTTCAGGCACAAAGTTTTCTACACAGACACACAACTTGTCGAACAGCCTTTCTAGTACAATGTGAGCAGGCAGGCAAGAATATATATCACTTACTGCCTTGACCCAAACCTTTGAAGCCTTACTTTGCTTTGTTTGGCTCAGAGCACTACTTAGAAATGTTTCTCAAACAAAAGTGTCATCTTTCTTAGTCAAACGAAGAAAATGAGTTCAAAGTATATCTTGTTTCCAGGGAACACCAGTTTTGACTGCAATGGAACATTTGGAGGTGGAAACTCAAACATCCTCAGCAAGAAGTGAACCAGAAGTGGGGAGTCTAAGAAGGGGAGACAGAGAAGGAAGTAAATAGCACTGAAATGGAGAACCAGAGCTCAGACAGACTGGAAATGAGACAGAAGGGGTAAACCTGATACTTATACAGAATTTAGGATACTCAGCATTATTCCCCTACTCTCATAGCAAGAGCTTCTGAATTCAGTTCACAGACAGACCCAGGCCATGGGCCATACACAACCTACCCCAATATCCCTGTTCTATACACAAAGGTCTGTGCCACATCAACACCAGTAAATAAAATTGACCAAGGAACATACAGCTACTGTGAGGGCAACATGCACAGTCTGTCCACACAACTCTCTGGACAATTGTCTTTCATCCAAAGTAGAGTGGCTGCAACCATGAAGCTGCTGATGTGTCCTGTCCTTAGCCTCAGCTACCACTCATCCGTGTCTAGCAATTGCCTGAGATACAGATAGTTTCAGCCCCAAGCAAAAAAAATGCAATGGAAAAACCCTCTATGTAAAAAATTTAAACTATTAAAATCTGTGGACTGGAAAATAAAAATATCTCTGTATCTGTGGACAATATTAGGATCTATGCACTGCATGGTTTTGTTTGCCAGTACAGATGTAGCCTAGGTCCTTATTTACAGCCTGGTTGAAAATGGTCATTTCTAATTTAAAAGGGAAAAAAAAAAGGAAAGGAGAATGAGAAAGGAAACAGGAAAGGAATATAAAGAAAAGAGAAGAGATCAGAGAAGCAATCTGAAAAACAAATCAACATAAAATCTGTGTAAAAATTACACCAAGTCTGTGCGTACTCTCAAACGAAGAAGAGCTCATCTCAAACTACTGTGAGGAACACAAATATCTGGGTACTAGTCTTGTAAAGACAAAAATCCTGAAGTTTTGCAATTCTGTGTAAAACAAAATACTTCTCCTTTTAGTGTAAACAACATTGTTATTTAGATTCAAATCTGGGAGACATGACATGAGGAGAAAAAACAGCTTTGGATCTAGTGAAAAAAGGAAACAGTTAACTCCTTACTTTGCAATAGATCTCTATCAATCCTAACACTGCAAATCTCTGAGTGCTGGAAGCTGAAACCTCACACAGAACGGCTGAGAGGCAGCTCTGCCAGCCCAACATTTGACCACTTGATTCTTGTGGCTTTACAACGGGACTTGCAGCTGCACTACTGGGAATCAAATACATTAGAAGATTGAGTTTTAGTCTGGATTCATTCTTTGCTCCCCTTCACTATGTGCTTGGACAGGTGTTTCCATGAGCTTAGAGGTGGGGGAATACAGGATCCATCAGCCCAGCTCAGGAGCATCTCTTCTCATGTCAGCATCGATGTAAATCACTCTTGGGACCACATGGTGAGGTCAGGCAGCCAAACCCTCATCAATGCTCTTGTGGAGGCAGCTGCACATATAACTCCAGCACTGTTAGCCCACGTTTGTGGTGCTGTCATCATTACATTTGTAGAAACATTAATAAGAGCAACCAGAAGTTCCATAAGACCTTTGGTAGGTACCACAGTCAAAGGAAAACAATACTTTGATCTCTCTCTTGCCTAATTTCTTACTTCTGGATTCTAATATCACTTCTGAAATAGGATATTATCATAGGCCAGAATAGGCACTATGGGAAATTAGTTTATGACTGAACATGAGTAATTCAAGACATGTCCTGCTTTCAGATTCCACCCCCCAAAAAGTGGATTGCAGCCCCAAGTTGCCCTCATCTTGCCACACTCAGAGCAAACATACAGAGACTGATCAGGCTTGGTAAGGTTTAGCCCTATTCTCCAAGAGGGCAGTTTCTTACTGCTTTTAGTGCCTTTGCAGCACAGCTGACAGCTAATTACTGCTTTATCAGGTTTGCAAAATGTTCCCTATCCATCTTACCTATTCTTTTCACCAGCTATCGTCAGGAGCTTTACATATTTGAAAGTGTAATCTTCCTTTTCTTATTATTTGGTTTTATTATTATTGTACCATTATAATCTCATTATAGCCTTTTCTAGTTTCAATTATTGTATTTATTTTTTTTTCTGAGTCACTGTAATTGCTTTTAGTTTTTAATAATGTTTAAAATTTTCACTCTCTGAAGCACACATTATCATTCCCATTATAAAATCCAGTTAAAAGATTGTCAACAGTCTTGCTTTGAACTGGTCTTCAATGGATCTTTTTGCCAGAGATGATACATGGACCCTGCCTTGTCAATGCCTCCAGCCTACAAAAGTAGATTCACTTTTAAACAACAGGCTCATCAGAATATAGGAACTCACAGGAAAATTGATCTTCATATTTGTGTGGAAGAGAAATACTACAAAATCCTTAAAGCATAAGAACATTACAAAGTTATTCTCCAATCCATCCAACCATGGGAATTTGGTTTTCTATTCCAGGTGTGATTGGTAAAACTACAATTTTTTTGACAAGACTCTGAATTTTTGTGACTGAATGATCATTAAGCTTACAAAACATAATGACATCAATGAAGTGTAATAAAGTAACTCACCTCTGACAGAAAATAAGAAGACATTCTCCTCATTTCCCAATTATTTCTCTCAAATGTAAGATTAAGTGTTTATCCATTCAATAAAGCAGACATCTCCAATGAAATTAATAAGATCTGAAAATCAACCCTGAAAAGTTTTTCATAACAGGAATCTTGTAACCTCTAAGGAACCCACATAAAATCAGTACAGCTTTACTTGGTTGCATGACTTGTTTGCAGAAGTTTTGATTCAAATTCCAATGCAGTTATTTAGTTAACAGAGATATCTTTTTATGACATCACACTAAATTAATTTACATGTTTCTGATGTACCAGGACTGATGTTTTCCTAGAAATAGAACTCAATGGAACAATGTAATATTGTAATACTTTTAAGAAATGAGGGCTTCCCTTTTAAAAGTAACTGAACCTGAATTCATCAGTAACTTGACAACAACCTGAGCCCTTACATTATGTAAAGATGTGCACAAGATGCACTGTAACAATGACAGAATTTTATTTCATCTGCAACAGGAAAAATATTGCACTACTTTGCTCAGGAAACACTTTTCAATGTTTTGAGAAATATGTCTCAGCACTTGATCCCATGCAAATCCCATTCATCATACATATCCTAAGCATGTAATATTTCCATACTTTTAAATTTTACTTTGGATTCAGCAGTTAGGACGTAGTACATACATTTACTTGTGTGCAAAACTATATCAGGAAACTTTTTGAATACTTTGTGATACAGGATCACCAGAAGCGGGGAAAGATGGCTTTAGTGGATGGGTGTAATTCTCATAGACACAGTTTGACATCCTGTTAATCCTCATAGCACTTCTGATTCATTCAGAGTTGCTACTATGAAATTGCTCTTCAGATCGTTCATCTGCATAACAAGTGATCTCTGATCACTTCAGAGAAAGATCCATCCATGATAACATCAAGAAAAAAGTTAAAAGCCCTAATGTTACAGACAGCTGGGAAGAAAATAATCATTTGAGTGTAATTTTCAGGAGAATATGCAGGCTACATTGTACAGGTAACAGGGTGTGATGAAGAAATCATTTCACCTGCTCCTGAATCCCTCAATTACCAGAAAAGCAACTTTTTGTTTCCCAAAGAGCTGGAAAGGATAATTAAATCATCTTGTTTAGTCACTGTTTCTCTACAGACATCTACATCTTATACAAAAACTTGATTGCCTAAATCATGACCTTTGAAAGAGGCACAACATCATGTGCATGCAATCGTCATATTGGCAGCAGCACCTGCATCGTGGCCACGGAAACACCAATATCCAGAAAAAATTTTACACAATAAGAATTAAAAAAAAATCTGTACGTGAAATTAAGAAAGAGAAAAGGGAATACAGAATTTTTAAAAGTTAGTGCTACAGCTAATATCTAGTTTTATATTTAGCAAAACTGTCAAGCAGTCTGAAGGGTAATCAGTGCATGCACCCGGCTACACAAGAAAAAGAAAAGTGGCCCAGATGAAGATCCTTACGTCTATCTGAAGAGCATTTTCAAGGTATTTGAATGACAAGTACCCAGAAAATTCCCGTAGACTGCAGTCATAAAGTCTAAGAAGCCTGGGCTTCAAAAGAGTTATCATTTGGCAAGGTATTGTAGTGCATGTCTCAGCAGTAAGTGAGCCCTTCAACTCCCAGAGTGATCCTAAACCAGTGTCCTAAAACATCCCATCTCCTGCACCATAGAATGGAAAGAGTTGAAATTTTCAAGAAGATATTCTTTGCTACTCTAGCTTTGTGACCTTTTTTCTAGGTCCCAATTGGCCATTTCATTTTTTCCTGAAGGAAAATAATGTTGTTGGAAGGTCCTCAGCTTTGTGGACACAAATGAGATTAATTTATACAACTGAACAGTTCATTTATGGTGTTCCAATTGTTCATTTCAGATATAAGTTTTAGAAGATTTTTTTTCATATTTACTTCCAGTTTAGTGCTGAATAGGGCTGAACCTGGTTCTACTTCTTGCATAGCCATTCTAAAATACAGCCCTATTTTACTGCCATCAGAACAACCAGTCAAACAGTTCACAGCACTCTATACACATTTGGCTGAAATGAACTGAAAACTTGAAGAAAATTTCAGTATCCCTGGAAATGTTCAAGGCCAGGTTGGATGGAGACTTGAGCAACCTGTTCTAGTGAAAGGTGTTCCTTCCCATGGCAGGGGGGTTGGAGCTAGAAGACCTTTAAGATCCCTTTCAACCCAAGCCATTCTATGTTTCTATGACAAGACCTACAGTCATAAAAACATGAAAACCCATTATAGAGTCTAAACCTGTAACTCCTTATTGATAAAAGAGGAGACAGAATTCAGGTTTTATATCAAATGAAACTAATTTGTTAGTGGAGCAATCTTAATTGTTACTTTGAATACTGACACAATCCTGACACATTTAGAGTTTTTGTGGAATCGTAGAATGGTTTGGGTTGGAAGGAATGTTAAAAATCATCTAGTTCAATCTGCCTGACATGGGGAGGCAACTTTTCTCTTTTATCCTTGAATTATTCTAGTATTACCTATGAACAGAAAACTTTCTAAAATAACTGTTTCACACTCCTGGATGTAAATTACCTGACTCTACAGATACTAAAATTGTTCCTAAATACCACTGGTGCAGAAAAACTTAACTTTATAATACAAGGCCTTATACCTGGAAAGTCAAATACAGAATAGAAGTATTTATTGAAACCCTCTAATTATTTCTATCATCAATACTGTAACTTTCCTCAACCACAATGGATTTACTCCTCTGCTAAAATAATTTTGTTCCCAATTTGTTTAAAATCCTCCATTACATTTTGTTCTGCAAATTTTCACTCTATTTTTCACTAATGCATTTTATGTGCTTTGCTGTATCAGGTGTTCATCAAGGAAGGAGTCAGACCTCCAGAAATTTTCCCATCTGTGACGATAGAAAGCCCTGGAGCCAGTTCTGTATCATTTTAATCTACACAGTCATATTTGGAAATAATCTCTGCATTTTTTAGCCAGCTTGAGGTGATCTGGGGCAAAGACAAACTCATTGAACTCTAAAATATTACATTAATAGATTACCCAGAAACATCAGTGAACGTCCCAGGCAGAAGATAAAGGTACTTTTGAATTGCAAACAGTCAGACATAACATTCAAGAGGGAATAAAAAGGGAAAAAAAAAAAAAAGTAAATGCTTTCAAAGACCTCAAGAAGGTAGAATTCAGCTATAGTTTCTTCAGACCCTTTCATTTCAAAAAATCTGACCAGCACAAACAGGCTGAAAACAAAGTTGATTATGTTTTAATATTAAGATATATGAAGGAGGAAAAAATGAAGCCTATTATGCAGTCTTTACTAGATGCAAATGTTCACTTTATTTAATTTGCATAAAATACTTAATGTTCAAAATCATCATTGCAGCAATGTGTCTAACTGCATTTCTTTACCCTGTCACTTTGTCAGTGGTCGCTGTAGTCAGTCATCTGATTTATCATTTACTCATTGACCCCTGAACTTTAAGTATCACCTGTGCATCCCAAATTCAATTTCTATAACATAGATGAAGTTTTCATGTTAATAATTTCAAGGCTAAAACTTACAAAAAGAGGCTAAATGTTTTTCTTGACTTTCTTTAAAGATCTCTTCTAAATTAATCAACAGAATGAACTACATACTATGGTTAAGGAGATATACAGAAATAAGAATATTTTTTAAAGTGGTCATTTTACTACAGATGGAGGGCTTGGAGGAAGAAAGTAGGGAGAAAAAATATATTTGAGAATTAAGATGCTATCTTGCCTTAATTCCTATTTAACTGGAAGACAACCCATATCTATATATACAACCGACTTCTTGAAACTGAGCTTTTAAACTATGACTTTCTTCTTTGCTTCCAATTCAAAGAGATTAAGGAGCATTATTTTATTGAGGCTGCTTTTGGCCTATGTCATTTGCTTTTCAACTAATATCATAAAGAGAGGCAAATGTTTAATGATTTTTCCCCCATTTTTAATTTGGGGTTAAAAAATAACTACAGGACAAACATTCTTGGGATCTGTGAACACTGATCTCATTTTCTCATCCCTGAAAGAGGAAATTTCAATGCCGTTGCATCACACTTTAGGAAATGACTTTGAAAGAAAGAGTAGAAGGCAAGACATAGTTTTTCCCCAAGAATTTCAGAAAAAAAAACAGTCAAGGGCCTAGAAACTATTTCAACATTTTTCCTTGGAATGAGAAATCCCAAAGTGAAGGCCCCTAAATTACGGACAACCCTTATCATTCATCACCTAAGAATTTAGACAATACAAATTCCAGATACTTGGAAAGGAAGAACTTTTCTAAAAAAAAAAAAATTCTGACAATAGCAATATATTAATTTTGTTAGAGATGACATGCTGCTTGTTGGATCTGGATACTCAGAACAGCACTGGCCAGAGTGCAAAGAGAAAAGGCAGTTAAGTTAAAAGAATGGATGCAAATTCCATCCTTAACTGTATTGCCTATCCAGAAAAAGAAGAAAAATACTCAAAAGTAATACACCACAACAACAAAGGACCCGTATCTTCATTTCTGCTGTAAAATTAACTTAGTCTTGGAACTCCCATACCATCCTATTCACACGGCTTGAGACAAAATTCAAAAATTAATGTGCTGTGCACATGTGCCCAATGCCAGGAGAAAGCAGAGAGAAATGAAACACTAAAATATTTTTAGTGTAAGTTAAACCTTCCAGGTACTCCTGAAATGCTCAGTGTTAAGCTAACATGAGATTTCTTGAAGAGAAAAAGAAATATTTATGGTACAGTATTTATACCTTAGTTCAAAAGCTCCAACAGGAAGGCAACGAAATTCAAGTTAAATAATGACACAGTTTTGTAGGAAGCCATATGTCTCCTATAATGCCAAGCAAGGATGTCAGCAACAGTTAAGGATGCTCTGCATTTCACTGTTGAGAGTAATTTGTCAGTAACTTGCATGACACTAAGCTAAAAGATTTTTTTCAGAGGAATCAGCCAAGTGTTACAGAATGTCAAATAGCTAAGAATCTGTTTTTCCCAAAGACTACATTAATCAAGTGTTAGTATAATGAATAACAACCCAGGAAGTGTTTCTTACGTGATTAAAAAACAAACAAACAAACAAAAAAGAGATAAAAATTCATATAAGTTATAAAGAACAAAATTAGAAGATCGAAAAGAAAGGCATCAAACTTAGAGAAAATAATAAAAAAATTCTGCAGGGAGCTGCAAAACATTAGGCATGAAAATCAGAAAAATATCTAATAAAGTGATAAAACTGTCAAATAACAAAAAAAAATGAAAACTACCAACAATGGAGAGGATTTGAGTTATTGTCTATGCTGAGTTATGAAAGGTTCTAAGGAAAGGGAAAACAAAACATCAGCAAAGGTATCTGATGATCTGTGATGGTTTTGAATTACAACTTGACAAAATTAAAATTATGAAATGACATAGAATGTTTTCCACAAGGACTTAAACAATAGAGTTTGAAAAGAAGAAAGATGACCACAGCACCCCGACACATAAATTACTTGAGTAAATAAGCCAGAGACCAGCTCTAGCAGAAAACAATGAATGCAGCCCAGAAACTATTGCTTGCAATGTTTTCCAGCAGAGTAGTATCTTCATAGCTACAAGGTTGATATTTTGAAGATGTCCACCTTAAGGCCAAAATCTGCCTTCCAATATGAAGGTGAATCTCATGACAATTAAAAGGAAGAGCAATCAAATCTATTTGTTTACCCTTTATTGAATTTTAATACGAATAACAAGAAGTACAGTAAACCCCAAAAAATCATAGATTCATAAAATGGTTTGGGTCGGAAGGTTTCTTTAAAGATTATCTAGTCCAAACCCCCTTGGCCATGGGCAGGAACATCTTTCACTAGATCAGGTTATTCAAAGCCCTATCCAACCTAATTTTGAACACTTCCAACAGTGGGTCATTCATTCCAGTGCCTCACTACTCACTACTCTCATTGTAAATAAACTCTTCCATATGTCCAATCCAAACCTATCCTCTTTCAGTTTAATACCCCTTCCTCTATCTTTACAGGCCCTGGCAAAAACTGAATGATGCATGCTGCAACCTATTTCTTTTCAATTTAAAGCAAGAAGTGAAAAGACAATCATATTGAAGCATACAGTATGCCCTCTATGGGGGAAAAAAAAGAAAAAAGGCAAAAGAAAATACTATTATCTGCTTCAGAAACATCTTTGTCTATGCAGGCTGCTGTGTCTTCATTTGCATCTTGAGTTCATAGTTATGAAGGAGCACAGGAGGATTCCTCAGAGAGCCAGTCTCTCTGAAGTAGTAGAAAGTATCTGAAGGGTCCCTGTCAAATCTGATGTCCTGAAGGTGTCTCTTTTGGATGATACCAAGACACTTGTGTCTGCACACAAAGAGATAACTAAAGCACCATCCAACAGCCTATCTCATACTGCACATCAAAATATTCTGTGCCTTTGAGAAGCACCATTTTGTCACTATTGTATCCAAAATCAGCAAAATTTTTCCTAATCAGATAGATTATCTCAGTCCCCATAGCAACAATATTCAAAATGCTGCTAAAGATTCTGAAAAGAAAAACCTACAAATTGGGGGTTTACTGTTTACAACCACCAGTAGTATATCAAAGTTTGAGCCATGATTTGTGTTTCTCTAGATCAACAGCTTTCTCTAATTAGCAGCCCCATTCCCATCAGTTTCTCTAAAGCATTTTTAAAAGTGACTACCATTAAATTAAGTTTTCAACTGATTTTCTTAAATAGTTAACATAACAGGGCTTCAATGAAATAAGCATCGCAAATTTTTCATAGCAAAAAAAAAGTATTTTTCTTATGCTATAGCAATTCTCTGTAAGTTTCTGAAGTATATTTAATGTTACAAACTGAAGTAAAGATGATTGCCTTGTTGCAATGCTGCAGTCCAGAGGATGAGTTCAGAGTAGATTCCCTGCAACCTGAGTGCCAGCGATCTCTTCAGCACACGAAAATCAAACAGGCTTATCCATTCCTAATTTATCTATTTTAGCTTTGACGTTTTCATTGCCCATAAACCACTCCAGAAGTATAGCATAGGTATAGCACTTATTGAGTCACTGGACAATTTATCCAGTTTTAATCTTTGAAAATCTTACTGGTTTTCGGCATAGTAAATCACCTTGAAACTGGTTTCACAGAAGGAAGATTCATTTCTAAAGCACAGAGCAAGATCAGCAATCATGCAGGAATTTCTTTGTATCACCATCAGTGAGGACAAAGTTTACCACCTCGACTCAAGTTCCCTGTGTGCCACACATGCCTGAGAGACACACAGTCCTCAGCGCTGCCTGCCTGTGTCTGAAACCTGTTCTTCCAGGCAGAGCAGGGAGAGGTAGAGGCCACCCTCCTCACTGCCTCTGCTTGTTTGGTAGTCTAGATTGTACAGAGCAGTTGTTGCTGAAGAAAATACTTCAATGACCACAATTGTGTGTGGGTCTAGAAGATGACATTCCACTTTCTGAGGTGTGATTTGTTCCAGAAAAGTCTAAGTCTCATTCTTAGAAAGCAGGTTATGCCTTTCTAGCTATGCTCCAAAAGACCATGCCATGTAAGCATGTTCAAAAGAATCACAGGCAAAAGAAGCTTTTTTTTTCTTCATTAGCTAGCAACAACTTTACTTCTATGCTTTAAGATTTTCCTATTTCTGAAGCACTTTATAAAAAGCGTTCACTACTTCCCACTGAGCTTAGCAAATATTACCAGCAGTAACCACTGGCATGTACCAACTCATCACTGGGTTAGGCAAATTAACTAAGAGCAAATAAAAGCCTTCAAAGCTAGAATATAAGTCTTAAGTGAAAATGAAATAGATACTTTGCTGTTTGGATGGTTAAAGGAGCAATACCTGTCACCAGACTAATTTGACCAGATATTAATAAAATTAATGTCCTGCTAAAGGAGAAGCTTATAATACAGTGCATTTGTTTACTGTGCCTTATAAGTATTACAGTTTCCATAGAAACAAGAGAGAGCAAAAATTTTAGCACTGGGCAACAAATTCTATTGACCTTTTTAAAAGAATCATTATATATATATCTTTAGTGCAAATGCAATACATCAGCAAGACTTATACTGAGATATATAAAGCATGGATCAGCAGTCCTAATGCAAAGGTGCTCATGATTGTACATGATTTCCAAGTCTTTATGACAACAAAAGAAAGGACACATCCTTTAACACATGATATTAACAGTTCATGCCATACTGATCCTTCCTCTTTAGGCTTTTCAATTTTGTATTGCTTCCTCCAGCTGTCCTCCAAATGAGAAGGGGAGCAAAAAGCATTGAAGCATTTTCCCTTTCCCTGAAGCGTATGTGGTATCTTATCTCTTACATTTGCAATCACCTGCAGCTCAACCATGATGTAATTTCTTATGCCTTGTGGGCTGATTTCTGTGACTCACAATTTCCAAATATATTTGTGAAGGTGGTTCATGAATTAGACTTCTGTCAGCTGAAGCCTCCAGCATTGTTCTGCCCATGTTCAGTATGGAGGCTCCTGGCTCACAAGAAGTTTTAATGGTGCAGTACAGAGGATCAGTCCTCGGTTTATAAAGGACATTCAAGAAGTCATTACATAAGGTAAGAAAAACCGCAAATGCCCCCATGGCTTTTTGTCATCCTATAGTTATTCTTTGGTAAGTTTAGATTTCCTATATATAAACCACTGAAAATCTTCAGATGATTCATTCCCAGGGTTTGCTGTCAGATGAGCACAGTTATGAGTTATGCTTCTCGATGTTTCTCTGGTACTATGTTCTTAGCCCTCACTTCTTCCTGGATTTTAAGCTGTGAAAGGATAAGACGGAGGGGACAGCTTTGGTCAACTGCAAATTCACACTTCCTCACTTAAGCATTTAACTACCTACATCTAGCAAAGCAACAGATTTTAATAAAATTAATGCAATCTACAAGTGACAACATGCATCTAATCTTGTAGAATGACTTTCACAGAGGTATCACAAAATATCAGCCTCCTTTACAGAGAAACATCACCTTCTCTGCTCCTTCCCTGCCCCAATAATCTTTGCTTTAAGAAGGATAAGCTAATAGGACAGTTTTTGCTGTTCCTGGGCTCTTCTTTTGCTTTTCCCTGTTTAACAGCTTCACTCCTCTTGGCTGGTAGACTGGGAGCGATTCTCTTGAGATACAGCTTGTGTCTTACCCAATGCAGAGTCATACTGAGACGAACAAACCTCATGCGTGGAAGCATTTGCTACCATTTAATCTCAAGTCCAGAGGGTGCAGCACTGCCTCTGGGAATATACTTCTACAATAAGCACCACTAACAGCTTTGGAGATCATATGCAGTATTAGTGCAGAAACATTTGGTATTTCCCATCGTGACAGAAAGGAGACAAGTGGTTAAATTACTGCCTGTTGTGCATGACTGTAGACATTAGCAGCTGTTATTTATAGTTCCTATTATGCTATAGTATCCCAAAAGGCAGGAGAACCACGTCATAAAACATCACTACAAATAAAATCATTCTAGCAACGTAAAGCCATTTTTAGCATAGAGACTATCACTGTAGCTTCCCTTTAAATGAAAAGCATGAACAGCTCAGATGTTTTGATAACAAAATGTATGTTTTAGTACTCCCACCCCATCAGCTAATACAAGCAGAAATAGGAAGCACAGGAAGAATTGTACATTAATAAAGTTAGATGAAAGAAAAAAGGTACATCTGGAAGAAGTCTCCACGAATATGTCAGTGGAAGTGGGATGTCCTTTTCTGGAAAATGCACAACTAGAATGAAAGAGAGTTCCAATGGTTTTAATCATGGAAATGCTTGTACGCTACATATTTTTTAATTTGTTGTTGTATCGTGGGGAGTTAAATACTAGTTCAAAACATGAGGCAGACTACTCCGAATTAAGGAGCATGCCTTTGAGCAGGCAAACACTGTTCAGGCATATGAAAATAAAAGTTATCTAACACTGTTAGCATCTTAGATACAGAATCCAATTCCCCATCCTCTCCCACTCTTCTAGTAAAAAGGGGTGATGAAGGACTGGGTGGGGGTGTGTGGAAAAAGACAAATCAAACAACAGTTTGTTAAGACTGATTTGTTTTTAGAAGTTAGCAATGCGAATTCTAGTCCTTATTTTTTCTAACTTACATTCTTTTGGCAAGAAAACTTGTATGACAAACTCCATTATTCCCACAACCCTGAAAAAATAAATGCTCTTCAAAACCTTGAAGAGCTTCCATCAAATTTAGCATTCTAATACAACTGATGTGAATCTGGAATAAAGGACTGATAGTCATGTCTGATGTTGCTTCCACTGCTTACTCCTCTCAGGACTGGGTGTCTTCCCAGATCACAAACTGATATCTTTTTAGGATAACAATCTACTTAAACGGTTGAATTACAATTTCCAAAAAAGGAATATAATTAACATTTTTTAAATGGTAGCAAGTAAAACATACCTATTACTTCTATACTTTACACATCTGACTTGTATATGATTAATGCATCCCATCCCAGAGATCTGTTCTTGCTTCTGAGGTGCCTCGAAGTAGCTAGAGAGGCAAGACAGTACTGAAAAGAGGAATGCAGATATTTTTCTGTAGGCATTCCTGAGACCTTTAAAAGGTAAAGAAATACATTCTTTGACCCACAGTCAAATTCTTCTAGTGGTAATGAAATATCAGAGTGGTCTACTGTCCCCATATGAAAACAATTAATTCATGATTCCTCTGCCCTATAGCTATATTCCTCTGAGATCTCTAAGAATTCCTGATACTTCTCACTATTGACTTACAGTTACATTTTACCTTACTCACTGTATAAGTAGAAATGTCTAACTTTTGGTTTCTCTGCTTGATTTCACACTCTTTATCCACACACTGCACTGTGTTGGCCAAGACATGCATTTTGGCAGTGGACTTCAAAACTATGTTCCTCCACAAGAGAGTGCCCGTTTACAGTACAAACATACACAGTCCCTTAGTGCATGTGATTTAAATACTGCCTGGGCAATCATCTGTTTCACAAACAGATGAAAACACTGAAAAATAAAAATCCCAAACTGTGGCATATAGGAATCACTCATTCTACATAATGTTTTAATTTAGCAAGGTTTAGTCTAATTACTAATATGACCAGTTATCAGAGCTGCATGCAGCTTCTGCTGCTGCTGATGCACAGTTCTCTTCTCCTTTAACAGCTGAGCTGTACTCATTGGAATGCTCTACAAAACACTTCAGAAATAAAGGTCACGAAAGCTTTCTTGAAAGGGATGCTGTTTTCTGGAGATAATTTCCTTCCTACACACCTTTAGCTACCCAGATTTGTATGATGTTAGGCAAAGAGACTGCAAACACACATGCTCATCTGCCTCTAGAATTAAGCTTCACCAAGCTAGAGCCCCTTCTTTGATCCCTGTTCCCCCACACATATAAGGGTGAGACTGCTGTGAAGCTACTATTTTACAGTTAACAGTTTACATCCAGTCCCCAGAGCACAGCGATTAGGCAGCACTCACCTTTCAGGGGAGCATGTTTTACCAATTTGGAACAACTTACATGACATCTAAACATCAGTGAAGTCTCTTGCTTGTTTTAATTTTTTTGTTTGTTTGTTTGCTTGTTTTTAGGACTACATATTTTTGGATGAAACAGAACTATGACTTTTCATAACATTAATAAGAGGAGAAAAACACCTCTTGGAAGGAACTAGTTGAGTGGAAGACCTCGAACTGCCAAAAGGGCTTTGTAGTATGCTTGCAACCAACTAGGACACCATGCAAAGACTGAAGCACCAGTGCATTGTGCTGTGACTGTGCTTTTTACACCATAACCAGAGGGGCACAGAGATCCGGGCCAGCTGGAGTCTTAAAACAATTTTATGCTCACAGATGTCCAGAGTTTTCTAGCCTGTCCAATTATTTTAAGTGCATTAAGATATGTTGATTAGCTTTATAGCTGGAAGTCTTAATATTGAAGTCTGAGGTCCTATTGACCTTGAACTAACAGACCTGACCCCTCTGAAGCATGAGTGTACCCCAAACTGCCTATATCTTTGAACACATAGAGACCAGATTTTAAGATGGACAATCCTAGGCAGATGCAATAAGACAAGGTAGTCTTCTGGCTGGTTTGAGACTGCAAGAGTATAGTTCCTTATTCTAGCTAGACATCTAGCAGCACTAAGAACCTAAAATGGCCACAGGATATTGACTCACACCCTTTCATCAGTTTATCCTTGCACAGTCCAGTTCACTTCTCCCTTATTCATTCTTTACTATCAATCTCCAACACCTCTACAAAGTCATGGTTACAGGTATTGCTTTTAACAGCTCCAATGACAAGTTTTGGGTTTTTTTTGAATTTTCAGAAGTTGGTATCATACACCTATCCAACTAAAAGCAAAACAACCTTGATGCCAAGGTATGAGAACTTCTGGATTAACTAGAAGATTAAGAAAATACTCTTTATTTTCACCCCTCTAATTCCCATTTCCATGGAAACTGGGCTGGAAAGTACCAGCAGGCAGCCTGAAGCTGAACATCTGAATGAGAATGCTCATGTTGAACTCAGCAAGCAGACAGCAGGTGAAATCTGCAGGAACTGCCTAAAATCTATAGCTATATCTTGAAAGCAAAAGGACAATCTCAGTTTCAGCAAAGAACTTCCAAAGAGGATGATACATAACCCAAGTGAATATTCTTGCATTGCTACAATTTATAATCTGACTTCCTCTTTGATAAAACACAGGAAAAGTTTATATGACAATGGTACAAGACAAAAATTCATCACAATTAGTTAAGGCCTTCAAAATATTCAGATGGAAGACAATATGCTAAGTTATTTTTGTAGCAGTACTTTGGCTTCTGAACATTATCCTGTAATTTCTTCTGTGCAATCAAACTGGCTCCTGAACAGTTCATACATATGGACTTTCAGCCCAATTATCTGGATGGGTTTTCTCACAAACACACATTATATTGCAATAAATATATATCTATATCTATCTATATATATATATATATGTATATAGATAGAAATAGATATATATAAACCTAACTGGGAGGAGTAATGTATTTACTAGTTATAAAACACTTGGTTTTGAGCATCAATTCACACTCCTTTAATTTTAAAAACTAGTAGGGAAATACTATTGCAGATATAGATGAAGAAAAAAAAAAGCTATGTTACCTTCTTTATCCAATTTAGTAAAGTTTAGTGCAGGAATTCTACTTAATACCATCGTAGATTTTTCTCCTGTTCAATATTTGCTCTTCAAGCAACAGGAAGAAAAGCAAACAAGCAAAGGATGAAACATTCCTGTCTTGGGCTGTACTTTACCCAATGAAGAGGTTGGTTATTATTAAACTCCTGCTTTTGTATATAAAGCAATTACCACTTTCTCAAGCAGATATTCATTCTTTGCAAAACCAAAACATTGGTCACACTTTTTTTCAGTGTAATTTCAGCCAATGAGATGTACAAAAGATGATTATAATGAAGGATTTAACATCTTGTGAAACATCAATATCAGCACATAAGAGCTGATCTGAAAATGTGTGATAAAGACACTTCAGACAGCAGAAACCTTTTTTCCTTTTTTTTTTTTTGGTAGTGTTTAAAATAGTTATTTACCGGAATAAAGCCAGCATGATAGGTGCAGGTGCTCTTTATTGTACCTATATTCTCCTTCACAGTGGGAGGGGAAATTCATGCTTAAGACCTCAAAAAACAAATCAGCCCAAGAAAGTGCTGGCAACTATTGATTCATTCCTTCCTTTGGGATTTTCAGCGGAAAAAATGAGCCCAAATTTGCAGTCCACAACATATCAAACTCACAGCTATGATGGAAAAGAATAGTACCGAAACTGTTTGCGTAATTCCTTTGCATGACAGGAAACTAATAATTGTGTATCAAGAGCACAACAGAGGCAGAGAAGGTACACAGCTATCAGCATCTCTGCAGTGCAAGGGTGTCCATTTAACAGCTGCAGCAATGGTAAAAATCACACCAAATGCCTTCTATTAATGAGTCCCATTGATAACTCATGGTTTACTGCCCCAAGTATGTTTGTGCTCACCTTGAGAATCATTTACTGTGTTAGATCATGATACAGGGAGCCCTGGGATAAACAAAATTCAAACCCCAAATAATTCACTTATCCACTCTGAGACTGCTTAAACACAGCATGCACAACAGCATAAGCTTTCAGATATATTTCCTTTTTTTTATTTGCATGAAATTTTCTACAGCTAAACAACCCACATACACTGCCTGAAGAGTTCTATTTCAAGCAAGACTGGAAATAAAAATAAATTTTAAAAATATATAAATTTAAATAAAAAGCAACACACAGCAGGGTACATCGACTTCTCTGTTTCAAATCTGCATTCCTACCCCTCAAATTTTTATTTTGTTTAGGAATGCCAAAACATGTTGCATTTAATGGCTATCTTCATTTTGAGGGTAGAAACGAATTGTACTGCTCATACTGCGTGAACAGCTCTCTAAACCACTACCACAAACAAGAACCTTACTAAGTGGGGAGAGAGCAAGGAAGGACAGCCTCAGCATCTGCCTAAGGTTTACAGAAGTAACTATGCAGAAATAGGAAGGACTTCAGATTTGGCTGAAGATTTCTCATTGACCAGGGATGGATAATTGCTGGGAAGAATTTCTAAAGGGAATATGAGCAGGCTGCATGCGTCCACAGGGGGTGGTGGATGTCCATCAAAAGGGGAGAGCTATTTCTCCCAGCTGGAGCTGGAGAGAGAGAGAGGGTAATAATTCAAGAAAATAGGCAAGCTGCTCCCCACCAGATCATTAGTACCTTCACACTGTTCCCCCTTATGATCTTGTTACTAACACCTGTCCAGAGCATGTAACTGCTTTTCTTCCAATTAACTTTATAACCGCTAATGCATCCCAGTTGCTCCTGGCTGAGTAAGCTACAGGACTTGGAAAAAAATGAGTAGGACATCAATAAAGTTCTTACAGTATGATTATGGCATACAAGATGGAAGTGCAGAATAAAGATGTCTGGCCTGAGATCTTTTGCATCTTGAGACAGAGAGTATGTGACAAATACAGGTTCTGCATACCAGCTAATGTGATAACGAGCATATATTATGCCACTGCATGCTATATGAACTTTTAATTTAGTAATGAAAATATGATGAATGGAAAGACACAAATAAATTAACACTTAAGAGCTGAAACATCACTGTCAATTAGCAAAATTTAATGCGAGCAACCAACTAACAGTATTCAGTGTTATATTTAGAGAATGAGATTCTGTAAATGCTTTACATGTTTGAAAATCAATCATTCTTTAACCTTTGGAATACCTAATCTTATTAAATAGATATCTTCCAAAACTGCATTGCCATGAAATGGTTGAATTACATTTTTTATGCTCCCCTTTGAAAGTCTTAGCAGGACATGTTTTTATAGCTAAGTTATAAGCACTGAGAATAAAGGTTCATGGTAGGAATACTAACAAACCATCCCCATGGGAGGGGGATCCCATATACCCTTTTTTCCATACATAGTTCTTTTCTCCAGTTTACAAATACAGAATATCAGTACCACAAAATTTGGTCACTTCAAACTCCTACACAGTGTAGGAAAGGACAGTGATAAATGTGCAATTTTCTAGAGTACAGGTGATCCAAGGGTATATCACTTTTAAGGCTAAATGTGTGTATTCCCCAAGAACCACACTCCAGTTAGGTCTGAAGGGCTGCCAGATGAGAGAATGGGCTGGCAGCACTGGCCCCATTGTTCCCAAGGGCTCGTTTCTTTCCCTGAGGTGCAGCTCCAGTGCTAACAATGTGACAGAGGCTGGTCATGGAGGCATTCTTGAATGAGAAGTCCAAGACCACCAAGGTGGCTATGATTGGAGTGTTGGATGGATACAAATAAGTGGAGAAACTACTATTATATCTCTCCCTTCCACCCATCCCTGCAGCATCTGTGTTCTTTCCTAATGGTTTTGTCAGTCTCGTTATGGCTTCTTCCCCTCCTTCTTCTCTCATCCCTCCCCCTAGTCCATCTCTCTTTATCATTCTCTCATTATTAGGAACAACACCCAAGTCTGTACATTGCTCAGTTCCTCCAAATGTCAACAGCTGAATGCAAACAGACCTACAGCTCACAATCAGGCAATTTTTCTGGGCTCGTTTACTGAGAATGGAAACCAACAAGATTATGTTTGATGCATGCATTTGAATGCAAATAGCACATTCCAGATTTACACAAATTTAATGAATTCCTTCTTCTTAGTTTGAACTAGTTGATTCAGACATAATCAAACAAGACAAAGTTTCATATATCTCTAACAGACTCAGTGAATCAACCTCAAATTTGGTCATCCTTTTCCTCCAAAAAGAAGTTGAAAATCCCCCATGTCCTGTCCTGTCTGAACTCTCCTTCTTCTTCTCTCTGCCAGGTATTTAAACACTGTAAATGGGAGAAGTGGGGAAAATGGAACACAGAAATCACTGACTTTGCACCTGCTGGCAACTCCCCACTATACAGTAGGTAGACATGAAAATACTTCCTGCAGCAGTCACACAGAAGCAATAGAACTTACAACTATTTTCACATGTAATTGTGCTTGAGTTGTGTAGCAGTTGTTACATACCTAAACCTTCAAGGAGCTTATTTCAGAGTTTTCAAACCCAAATTTTACATTAGCAAGCTTCTCCCTTCTTTTTTATGCCCAAATTAAAGGACTTTTGAAGGTGACTGAAATTTTAGATAAATGTCTTTCTTGTTATTGGTTATAAAGACATACTATAACCCCTTCTGATAATTGGTCAATCTTACTGCCCAACTCCAGACCATCACCTTATGCAACACTGGCTTTGACATCAACATGATACACTTCAGTATAAATTGAGAAGAGTTTGGCTGTCAACAGAATCTGGACCAAATTCTTATATTACAAATAAAAGAATCAAAATAATTGTCACAGGATATTAGCAAAGGAGCACACAGACTGTGCTGAGGTCATTATACCGAGTCCAGTTTTCAGGAAATCTTGAAATTATTATGAAGGCCAAAGTCTGTCTGCAAGTTGTTCACTAAATATAAACTTTCAAATTTTTGCTAGAAGTCACATATTATTAACATCTTTCTATAGGACCTTATCGTGTTTACAGATAAAAATGGAAATATGATTTTAAATTTCATTTGAACATTTGCAGGTAAGCACAAGTCCTTCCACAGTTCAACACAGTTGTCAAGTTCTGTCTGCAATTACCCTTAGAGTAAATTGTGCCTGAAATACAAGTAATAACAAGCCAAGGAGCAAACCAGTTTATTTTAGTGATAGCTACTGGGGTAAGGGGGGATGAAGCCTTAAGAGACACAAGCAATCACATAAAATCTGTGTAGAAAATATCAAACAAAAAGCTTCATTTTTCCTTCTACATCTCTCAAATTAGTCTGTCAAATCATACTCACAGTAGCATATGCAGTCACTTTCACTCAATATATAATATTATTGAAAGGAATTTAAAACTTATTTTAGAAGAAATTGGTTTTTCCTGTAATAAAAGAATGTAAAATTAAATCATCACTTTCTTTTCATCCAATATCGTTTTCATCAATTGATTTGTTCTGGTCACAAGCACATTACTCTATGTTTGTTCCTGCACCAACACGACATGGTTAAGTGATACTCATTCTGTCTACTCCTTTAGCCTACTCCTCTAGTCTGAAAAATAAGCATAGAGCAAGCATTTATCTGTAGTATGAGCTTAATGCTTAGCACCTTTGTGAATCAACAGGACCAGACTGCAGATTTCAGTATTAAAGCCACTTGCCTGACAAAGTCACAAATTTATAATTAACAACATAGAAATGCTTCAGAAACTCATTCAAATACCTTTATAAGCAAGACCTGATAGCAGCCTCTAAAACTGCAACAGCTCCAGAAAATTAACAGAATACACAAAATTTTCATATGAAAGCAGGTAATTTAAAGAAAACATCCAAGTTGTCACTCCCTATAAAATAACTTCAGTGACCATAAATAGCAAACAAGACTTCTCTATACAATCCAATTTATGTTTGCATTTCTACAAATCATATTACAATGTTAACTCCTTAAGAAAAAAGTTTACCTGTGTTCCTGTCAGGTAAAATACAGCAATGCTTCTGCAGTATGCCAGGCAGAACCTGTGGAAACAAAGAAACAGGCATCAATGTACATATATATTTTAACATCATATGAAGAAGAGCCAGTGACTGCTGGAACACTGCATTTGCTGCATCTGATCACACTTTGTGCTCTCAAACTGCATCCAAATTAGCTATCGTGATGTAAATGTGAACCCCACTCATTAGGAACTGCAAACAGAGGAGAAACATCAAATTAGCTGCTCACTACCTGCCTGTAAAGTTAGTTTTACCTTCTCCCATTGACTACAATATCAAGATCTGATTAAAAGAACCTAAGGCCATAATTAAAAATGTTCAACTTAGAAGGACAGTATGTTATCAGTCAGTGATGCTGTTATTCCTGATTTTGTACACATGACCCTGGGGTTACAGCATCTAGATTGTCAGAAAACACTCAAGTCCAAATTCCAAAGCATTTCCCTCTCCACACAGCCAGTTCCAGCAGACAACTCAAAACTCCAGAAGCTTGAGTACAAAACTGAAGGGAATGGGGACAGAGAAGATCCCAAGTTCCTGATTCACCGCATTCACCATGCTGCAATGCTTTTGGCAGCCAGTGAGAAATGCTGTAGGAACTTACCAGCACCAATGTTCATTTCTTACAGGGAGGACCTCACACTTCATCACAGATTTATACATTTAAGTCACCTACCTTGGTACAGACAACTATCTTTGTGGTCCTACCAGCAACAATCTGTACTTGAAGCACCCAATACCTCATTTTAACACAACTTTTAAATCTACAGTTTACACCCTGCACAATAATATCAGCATCAGTAAAACTGTAGCTTAAAGTTTAATGGCTTTTCTTTTGTGGTTTCTGAGAAAAAGTCAATTAAAAATCATGCTCTGAGATGGCTTCTTCAAATTTTCCCTTGGAGGTCAACATGCACCCTTTCAAGTCTGAACCTTAAAAAATGCCATAAAATAGTGGGTGTCTACAGACAGGAGACCAGCACAACCACTGTCAGGAAATCCTGGGCTTCCAACCTCTAAGAAGATCCCAAGAACCACCACAGTGATCCTGAAAATTCAGAAAGGAAAAGATTTTAGAAAATAGAGGCATTTTTATATTTTACAAAGACTGCTGTTGCTCTTTGGCCAAGGTTAATACCCAGGGATGAGATAGCTAAGGACAGGCACATACAGCCCCTAGAGCAGCACGTCCACATTGCTCCCAGCAGACTTTTCCAACACATGCTTCGGTATGAACAGGAGGACAAGCACCTTGTCTTGTGTGTCCTCCAGCACAACAAATTAAAGTCTTAAGAATCTTACTGCATCATGCTTGCTCCTCAATGCACACATGCAGAGGAAGGGCCATTGCAAAACCCTGCTTTTATTACCATTATAACTTCACGAGTCAATCTGTGGTCAGGAAGCCTCCCTGAACAAAATGCAATGAGTAAAACTGACAGAGATGAGAACAGTTTCCCCATCCAACTCCTCAGAACTTTACAGAAGGCACAGCATTTAAATTTAAATTCTTACAAAAGTAATTCACTTGGTTTGGCATAATTCTGAAGTTAAGCTTGTGGATAAAACATAAAAATAATATCAGACTGCCTTACCCTGATTCACAGGCAGCAGGCAGCTTGTATTTTGGGAAGTACCATCAGCACAAAGAATGATTTTCTGAAAACCACACATCATTCTACAGTGTTTCTTTAAGTTTAAAATGAAAAAATCCAATGATTCTTAGAACTCTCATGTCATATGTACAAACTATAGCATTTTCATGTAGTTACGGATATAAATAACAGCAGTCTTACAGGCATCGAAAGCATAAAAATTAGAAACAGACAACAAAGAAATCCTAAAATGAGCAGAGACAGTTTTTCAAAGCAGTGTAATACGAAGACTGAATTTTAAAAACTCACTGTCTTACTCAGATATAAAGTAACATTTAGTTCCTCAGGAATTCATCACATTCATGAACCATGAAGAAGCATTATGAATATATTTTGAGCTCCCAGTTAATCAAACTAAGACTGAAATTAAAAGAGGAGTTAAAAAAAAAGCAGGCCTGGAGTAGCAAGAATTCAATGCAAAAAAAAAAAAGCTCTAGAAAATAATTTACCCTTCCTGGTAAACTGGATATAGATAAGAGAACAGTCATACTGAAAAGCACAAGCTGAAAAAGCATTTATTTGTCCCTTCCCTCCACTCTCCTAAGTGTTAAGTAGGCAAACAGTATGGCAAAGACTTAAACAATGCTTCCTGCTCCCCAGCCTTTAAAATGTTTACCATGCACAAAGCCAGTTTCTGGCTGGTATGAGTTTGATATCAACCTCCCACTTTCTTATCTACAGTATACAGATTTTTACACTGTACCCATCTCCATGGTATCCAAGAGCCTTTTCACACTGCTCTCCTCCCACTTTCTCCCCACTTTGTTTCTCTCCTCCCTAGGGAAACTGACAGGAGAATTCCTCAGCAAAACTGTCACCATTCCCTTTACAAGCCTCTCCTTTCTCCTGCTGCTTTCCTTTCATTCATTTTCATGTTGTAATAGCCAGTTTATTTCTTAAAATGCCTTATGTGTCAGAGACTTTAATTTCACAGAAAATCCCTACATTGTTTTGTTGTTTTTTTAATTTTGGCTGTTCAAAACTTTACCTATACAGGTAATTGAAATGAGAATCTTCACCCAAAGCAGACTTGGATTTATTTCTGCTGTAGAAATCAAAACATGGGAGCAACTGGAGGGATTTATATGCAGGTAAATTCGGAAAAAAGGCAAAAGAGAAACAAGTTTCAATTATATTAACTGATGATTTAACCTTCAGTTGTTTTATAAGCTCTCAGCTGGGAGTTAAGGCATTGCAATACTAAATTAAAACTGGACTCATAGATGCAGAAACAGAATAAATAATACAGCAGGTGGTATGTCCTTAACATCAAGGTGTTTCCGTAGCAGTAGGCAAATCAACTCTAGTTCACAGTATATTGTCAGGCATTCACATGTAGCAGGGTCACAGTCTTTGCTTGTGGAGCCAAGTTAAAAGCATCCTCAGATTCAGTGAAAACACTAATTATTGTTGTTGGATATTAACTTGGACCTATTTACATTTTTTTTCACTAGAAGTTGCTGTGCTTAGAGATATATTGATATTTAGCTGTCATAATTATTGTTTAAATTCTAACCTGTAGCTATATAATTTAGGTATTCAGAAAGCTCATCAGAGCAGCACAGGGTAGTTACACATCTGTTTTCAGTTTAGTAAAGATCATATTTTTATGTGTTTGCTTGGAAACTTGCCTTCAATTTCTTAAAAATAAGACAAATGAGTCCTCTCAGTGTTCAGTATGCAATACTTTTTTTTCAGAGTGGTTTAACAAGAACCAGAATTAATTCCTAAAAAAAACCACATTTTCAATTTGAAAGTTACTAACCCTAAACCCACAAGAAACACTTACACAGAAGTGGAAACATGAGAAGAAAAATAACTCTAGAATGGAAAAATGCCTCTGTGAAATGGATATCTACTCACTTAAAAGGACCTGCTGCACAAAGAAGATCAGTCCTCTCTATGGTACTGAATGATAAAAATGTTTTGCTTTCTATTCCACTTATAACTGGGCTGCTAAGATGGCCATAGAAAAATGAGCTGGATACTATTTTCCCTTCTCCATTTACATTTTTTTTTATTGCCGGAAAGTAAGTCAACTGAAAATGAATGTTTCACAGGCCCAGATTTACAGAACACTCAACTCAGGAGTCCAAATGCTCTGTAGATGAAATTTAAGGCAGACATTAACAAGGATTTATACTGTGATTCATAACTTGCCGGAAGAAAGGAAACTCAATTTGAATTTCAGGTACCAAGCTGAGATATTTTTCTGCTATTTACATTATAGAAATCCAGTGATCCCAAAGACTAGGAAGTCAGAATATACTCTTTTGGTCATGCCAGCCACACAAGTGCTGTTCATGGCTCTCGTGGTCATGTTCAAACATTTCTAAAAACTGCCTCTGAGAGAGCCCGCTGTGCTCCAAGCCTCCATCCCCCACAAAACTATTACAATTAGCATGTGAGACATTTTGATTGTAACGATACAGTAACATTCTGAAGAAAACATGCCAAAAACATACTAGGAAAATCCACATCAATATATAATGTTTCCTTTTGGTTTGTTTATTTTTTAGTCTTATTTTTCCCAGCCAGCATGGGTTTAGGAGGGGCAGGTCCTGTCTGACCAACCTGATCTCTTTTTACAATCAGGTGACCCACCTGGTGGATGAGGGGAAGGCTGTGGATGTGGTCTGTCTGGATTTCAGCAAGGCCTTTGACACTGTCTCCCATAATATACTCCTGGAAAAGCTGGTAGCCCATGGCCTGGACAAATGTACCCTCTCCTGGATTAGGAGCTGGCTGGAGGGTCGGGCCCAGAGAGTGCTGGTGAATGGAGCTGCATCCAGCTGGCGGCCAGTCACCAGTGGTGTTCCCCAGGGGTCTGTGTTGGGTCCAGTCCTGTTTAACATCTTTATTGATGATTTAGATGAGGGGATTGAGTCCATCATCAGCAAATTTGCTGATGACACCAAGTTGGGAGGGAGTGTCGACCTGCTGGAAGGCAGGAGGGCTCTGCAGAGGGATCTGGATAGACTTGAGAGATGGGCTGATTCCAATGGGATGAAGTTCAATAAGGCCAAGTGCCGGGTCCTGCACTTTGGCCACAACAACCCCCTGCAGCGCTACAGGCTGGGCACAGAGTGGCTGGAGAGCAGCCAGGCAGAAAGGGACCTGGGGGTACTAATTGACAGGAAGCTCAACATGAGTCAACAGTGTGCCCAGGTGGCCAAGAAGGCCAATGGGATGCTGTCCTGTATCAAAAATAGCGTGGCCAGCAGGACCAGGAAAGTGATCCTTCCCCTGTACTCTGCGTTGGTGAGGCAACACCTTGAGTACTGTGTTCAGTTCTGGGCCCCTCGGTTCAGAAAAGATATTCAGGTGCTGGAGAGAGTCCAGAGAAGAGCAACAAGGCTGGTGAAGGGACTGGAGCACAAGTCCTATGGGGAGAGGCTGAGGGAGCTGGGGTTGTTTATTCTGGAGAAGAGGAGGCTCAGAGGTGACCTCATCACTGTCTAGAACTACCTGAAGGGAAGTTATAGCCAGGTGGGGGCTGGTCTCTTCTCCCAGGCACTCAGCAATAGGACAAGGGGGCACGGGCTCAAGGTCTGTCAGGGGAAATTTAAGGTGGATATCAGAAAAAAATTCTTTACAGAGAGAGTAATCAGGCATTGGAATGGGCTGCCCAGAGAGGTGGTGGATTCACCATCCCTAGAGATTTTTAAATGCAGATTGGACGTGGCGCTGAGTGCCATGATCTAGTAAATGGACTGGAGTTGGACCAAGGGTTGGACTCGATGATCTTGGAGGTCTTTTCCAACCCAATCTATTCTATGATTCTATGATTCTATGATAAAATTTCAGAGAAAACATATTCCAGAATTTGAGCTTTACACATACACCAACAGTTGCAAAGAAATGGCCCTTGGGCATAGTCAGCTATCAAGTGTCCCTTGCATCTTCTGTGGAAGCAGTACAGTACGGGAGAGAATTCGGGTTAGATATTTGGGTGTGATTCAGTGAGTGAGTTCCTATCTTTCTGTCTTTCAAATGTTGTGACACTTCTTTGGAATAGATAGGCACCTCCTAGACCTTGCTACCTGCACTGCCCTGTGCTAAGCATTACTGTTCTCCCACGATCCGCACAAAGCCCATTGAATGAATTATGGCTGTTTTCATTTAAGGATTGTATTCATTCTACCTCTGTATTTGCTTTTCCTTATATTTGTCTCAGGGCTTTTGGTTTAGGCAATATTTCTTTGTCAGCTGCTAGAGAGAGGTTTTGGAATAATATTTGTAGCTAGATCTTGAACCACTGGAAATCCTGTGCTCACAGTCCTGTGAATGTCTTTTGCCTCCTGTCATTACAGAGGCATATTATATTTTTGTTTCCTTCTGTTTTGGACTTCATATCTGCAGATTTTATATGTCTCTGTCCCATTGACATGTTACAATGAGAAGGTCCTACGTCTCTGGAACCTATTCACTGCTGCTTCTTAAGTGCAAAGCAAGCATTTGGGATTTGTCTGTTCACAGCAACTAACTATGTACCAGATCTGTAAAGGTATCCAACCTCAGACAGGGTGTAAAAAGTAGTCAAGGTTTATTGTTCACAAGTTGTTGGGAGATACAAACCATCAAAGGTTTATCAGGGTTACATTATTTTTTGTCAGAGCAGACAGACTCATGCAGGACAAAGGGGAACAGTTCTAAACTAAAGGAGAATAGATTTAGATTAGGTATTCAGAAGAAATTCTTTACACAGAGGGTGGAATGGCACTGCAACAGGTTGCACAGAGAATCTGTGGATGCTCATCGCTGGAAATGTTCAAGGTCAGGTTGGATTGGATTTTGACCAGCAACCTGGTCTAGTGGAAGGTGTCCCTGCCCATGGCAAGAGGGTTGGAACTAGATGATCTTTAAATTCCCTTCCAACCCAATCTATTCTATGACTCCATAATGATTCTATGCAATCAGGTGGTGAAGTGCTGCATCAAGTTATTGCCTTCAGCAACCTAACAACATGCACTCAGTTCAACCCACCAAAGCCAAATCTGAACTTCATTCCACTCCCACAAGCATGATTATATTTGGTTAATCTTTTTAAGGGGTATCTAGGGAGTGTATCAATAATGTCTTTTACCATTTCTGTCCCTCAAGAACTCAAAAGATAACTTTAGATTACCAGCATGTCTCTTCTGTGTCTCACTTGATGCTGTTATTGATACAAGCTACACCAGCATCAAGAACAATCCAAGTTACTTCTAAAATCAGTCCCTGAAATCTCTGGCTCTGGAGACAGAGTGCACAGGACCAATGGCACCTGCCCTCCCAGGGCTTACTGCAACCTGCAAGTATTCCCTGTCAGAGCAACACAGACTCCACTCATAATGGCAATGCTGGCACAAGTAGAAAATATTGACTCGATATTTTTTTGTTGAACTGGTACCACTGAAAATAGTAGAGATTTTGCAAGACTTTTCAATCATTCCCTGTGAGCTGTCAGTTCCTCTGCTCTCCCAAGGAAAGAACCTTTCCTCTCAGCCCATGATGAGCTGCACTCTTCTACAAAGGCAGTCTGTGCCAAAATGTCTCCCACCCACAGCGGGGCGAGGAAGAAGCCTGTCTTGTCAGTTTATTTCATTATATTCTGATAAGATGGCCCAGACTTGCCCAATTACGTTTCTTCAAGATTTTACTAGATTGCTATTGTCCAATATCGAGTTTCACATATACACTGGTGAACCTTCATGCTAATTTAATGTCAAAACAGAACTTGCTAATAATTGATCTGCTTTGTGCATTTTTTAATAAAAATATTTTCTTTTATCAAACTGTTTTAGTCCACCACTCCCAATTAGATATCAAGAACATAAATAAAACATGAGGATTTTGTGGAAAGGAAAAGTTACACTGAAAATAGATAAATCATGTTTGTCATATATCAAATACACTGACATCGCATACCAAATCACATTTAAATACGTATATTGTCTGCTTGTCATTTTGAATAAAAGAAAGTGTTAGAGAAGAATCTCAGAAATATTCTGAAAGCATTACAACACCCATACTAATATATGCTCTTTCAGATTGCATTACATCTCAAAAAATGAAAATTCTCTACAACCTTTACCATGATTAAAGGAAGCATTGACAGGAACAACTGAAGTAACATTTTCTCAGCAGAGTTTTCAACTAGAGGCAACAGACATTTAAGTAATGAGGAAATTACTGACTGCATTTTCTGTTTTGTATATGTGAATCAAAACTAAGTAAAAGAAAAAAACTCCAGAGGAAACGGGATAGTGTTACAGCCCCATAGCTGATCTCCATGCACTGTGATTGGCTTCGTTACTCCTATCCATGTCACTGTGACAAGTAAAGCTGAAACACAGGCTTGATAATGTTTTGATGACCCAGAAAATAAAACATTATAATCATTACAACAATTTTAAGTGTAATGTTAGCATGAATCTGCATTAGCATGAACTTAAAATTTTCCTATAATTAAAAAGCACTTATAAACATGAATCTTTTAGAACTTGTCATGTAAAATATAATCCCTCCATGCAGCTTTCATAAGAATATAATATGCAGCCTAAATAGAGAACCTAGGCAAGCCAGTGGGGCAAAAACTTAGGTAGACTGGAATTAGCAGCATATCTAGCTCTGACATGACTCAAAATAATACCTTAAGACAGTCTCTTCATATTTAATACTGCAGAAAAGTAAGTGGTGGCACTGGCTACAGACACAACCCTATTTATTTCTGACTTTCACTTCAGCATTTAGACACTTAGAGAACACTACATCAGCAACAACAGAAAATTCCTTTGTATCTTTCACTTGTCAGAAGTTTCCACTCCTGACTGACAGAACAAGACTTTGCTATAGTGATCCATATACTTGTGATCTCTGGGTTCAATTACTGTAATTGGCTGCACTTACAAGAGAAGGCACAAATTATTTAAGATGCCTCAAACTGAAAACAGCATGATAAATACAGGTCTATTTAGAGCACTTCACTTTGTTGTTCAAATAATTGCACCACTGCACCATTGTCCAAAACTACACCATCAAAAATCTGGAACAAGCAATGTCAAAGTTCTCTGAAGCTGAGACATCACGATCCCCTCACAGTGCTCTGAATCTGTGAGATTATCATGTTGTTCCCGCCCTGGCTAACATTGCTAGGAGAAAGAGACCAAGACTTTTCAATAGATGCTTTCATTCCTTTTTCCAAAAGTAAATGAATAGGAGAATAAACTTCAGGATAAAAACAATTGCCTTTTCAACTTCTTTTTAGATAAAGTATTCCTAACCAACTCATCATTGCATACACATTAAGCAATCAGCATAAGCAAATTCACTTTTCTGCATTGGACGTGAGAAACAGGTTTTGGTGTAAAAAAGAAATCACAAACATTTCTTCTGTCTGTTACCACCATGAGCAGCAATGGCACCTCCTACTCACAGCAATAGCCTAGATGTGAGATACCCTGTCTCTGGAGTGATAGGATCATGTGGATCATGGGCACAGAAGTATCTGTAACAGACCACTAATAGTCTAAAAGTTGGTCACAACTTTCTGCAGACACTCTGCAGAGGCAAAAGCCCAAGCCTCATCTTCTGCTGAAGGAGGGATGGCCAGAAACTACCCTCAAAGCAGGGACTGACAAAAACCTCCCCAGGGACAGAGGGTGGCAGCTCATGATTTTCAGGAGCTGGAAGGTGACTGAGCCTTGCCCACTTGTCATAAAAAGGATGTAATGGTTATGTATGGATATAATAGTGTTTGGTTATTCCCTTCTGTGCAGACAAACACTTATCTTCTGACCAGACAGCTGTCTCACAAGTTTTCTGCTTGCCTGGAGCCCAGGTCCTGCATGTCCTACAGCAATTGCAGAGGTTCACCCAGCCCCTGTATTACAACCCTGACCCACACATCCCAGAGAATCAAGGGAAGCAACACTTAAGTCAACTGGAGATAGCAAATACACAGGGCTGGGTGGAATACATCCAAGAGGTTCAAGGGTAATGACTGTGAGTCCTCTCCCTGTCATTTTTGGAAGGTGGTCACCTTCTCCGGGCAAGAGATAGGGTAATCCTGAGAAGGACAAGGCTAAAGAATTGCCCTGAAAGCATTATGGAGGAAACAGAGCCACCATTCCATAGGTGGACAGTGAAGGGACACAAGGCAGTAATTTTGCATTGCAGAAAAGAAAATTGTGACTGGACATCAAGAAAAAAACCTACCAGATTTTTTTTCGTAGAATCTCTGTCCTTGAAGATTTTCAAAACTCAGATGAACGAATCCCTAAGAAACCTTATCTAACTTTGAAAGTAGCCTGCACTGAGCAAAGGCTTGGACTTGATAATCTCTAGAGGCCTCTTCCAACTGAAGTTACTCCACAATTTTAATATATTAAATGTAATGTACTGATGCAGTCCAATATCACACTAGAATGTAAGATTAAAATGCATCAGTTCCTCTATCCTCCTTCAGATATAATTTTAATTGACATATGTAATTTCTATGTCGACTAATGAATCTTAAACTTTAATAGTGAGTGCATTTATATCCACCTGCAAAACCCAAAAGCCTTATAGAAGCTTAGAAGCTTTAGGAACCAGCTTAAGACAGGTATTCCCCCACAAGTTACAAAATAGCCCTCCCAGGGCTGTAATTGATTGATTGAAGACCAAGCTATGGTGAGTTATTTGGCTCAAGAAGTTGCTTATGAAATCTTTGACTGAGCTGTTATGATTTAATTATCTTTAAGCACTTGATTGAGTTCTGAGCAAATAAAAAATCTAGAGCTTGCTATATATACTGGAGCAGAACAAGCATCTTAATTTGCATTCTTTAAAATACAAAAGAAGATAACAACAGTTTCTTTTTTTCCCCCTGCACTAATCTATTTAGATACAAAGGATGTATGGGCCTTGCAATGCCTGGACTGCGAGGTCTCCTAGTTGGAGAGGATGATGCTACAGTGGTAGAAATAAAAGGTGAAGATGCAGGCGTGGAAGCAGTGGAAAAGGACACCTGTTATTACTCTTGTTACTTCAATACCCTGAGGGTCCAGACCCAAATGGTGCAGAGAAAAGTACAGAGGAAAGCTACAGCAAATCACATCAAATGCTTTCAGGCTGGGAATTTTAAGCCCTTTAGCAGATAGGACCTGGCTACCTTCCCGCACTTGCCACTCACCAAGTCAGCTGACAGGCTGCCAGCACGCACATGCACATGCAGGGCAGGTACCACTGCCATCTCCCTGCCACAGAGAAATCTCTTATCTCTCCCAAGTAGAAGTCATAGTCCTCCTTGTGGGTCAGCTTGGATCCTTCATGCCTACTTGCTCTTTCCACAGGGCTGGATACATGGTAGGCAGAGCTGGCTTGGGCTGCAGTAGCCTGAAGCAGACCTTCAGGAAGGAAGAAAATTCTCCTATCTCAGGAACAGTCTCCAGTGAGCACATCAAAACCAGTGCTGCAGAAAAGGAGGCACCTGGCCATCAGGGAGAGGGCTGGGCCTGGTGGCACCAACCTGCTATATGCCCCTGGTACCTCACTGGGCACCATTTGACCCTTCAAAGGTTATATTAGAGATACAGGATGCCTTCTTGCTTCCATCTCACCCACACACTGCTGAACAAAGCCAGCCATGGCTTGAGCCCTCGGGTTTTAGTCTGAGATAGTGGTACAGAATCACAGAGTATGTCAAGTTGGAAGGGACACGCAAGAATCATCGAGTCCAACTCCTGGCCCTGCACAGGACCATCCCCAAGAGTCACACCATGTGCCTGAGAGTATCACTCAAACTCTTCTTGAACTCCGTCAGGCTTGGTGCTGTGACCACTACTCTGGGGAGTTGTGGAATATGTTTTTCTTGTGTCTTGTCACAACAAATCTTTTTAATGCACCATATCAATAAATTATGTGATTCAAAAGCACAGATTATTGAGATAATAATAATGTATACAAGGTAAATGCCAGGGAATCACAAGTTATATTAATCCTTGCTGCTCTGGAACTGTGTTTAAGATTTACCTGTAATGCGTATGGATCTAAAATATTTTGATACCTGTATTTGCACTGTGGAAGCAAATGTATTAAACAAGTGAAATTGAGTAATAGTCCTTTCAAGCATCTTATTTAGAAAGAACCTAATCTTCATTAAAAATTAAAGTTTATGGGTTTGTGCTAGGACTTGGCAACAAAGCTCTCCCAATGGCCTGCTTATTCTTCTGTGTAGGAGTCACAGAAATATATTCAATTCAAAAATTATGAACAAGGTGAGATAGGATATTTTAAGTTACAACAAAAATTAAAAAGGTGACATCCTAACTATTTACCTGCATTTATGGTACTGGTGTCACATTTCTTTCCTGCTGTGGAGAAGAATAACTCATGTACCAGAAGTGGGGAATCATTACTTTAACTCACATGGAAGTTACATAATGTTTTATAATTTATTTGTAGCTTAGCTATGACATATGGTTGCTTTTAGAAGCTATTTGATAAATTCAATTTCAAGTGTATTAATAGCTAAAAACAGATGTCACCCACTGCATTAGGACCAAAGTCTGTTAATACTGTTTCGTATTACTCGTCAAAGGCAGTCACTTTGGAGAAGCTGAGGCTCTAGACATCAGTAGCAACCTCTATCTTTGATGGGATAACCACAATGAAAAATCAGATGTCTGATATTCCATCTAGCCATTTCTCCTGGCCAGGTGGAAGATGCTCTGAAAACTGGGAACCAGGCATAGTTTCTCCAACAGTTGCTTTGTTCTTCCATGGGAATCAAGTCCATTTAGTCATCTGTTGGCCCAACATATAAACTGAAGTAGCAGCATGCTACAGAAGCCATGCATACACAGAACTGGGGCATTTCCCTCCTGATGGACAACTGCAAGTGATGGCAGAAAAACAGAGAAGGAAGGGTTATTTTTAGGAATACTTATTTCATAGATTTAGGTTTTACAAATCTTTCATGCAAAGAGAACAAACAGAGAAGGATGCCTGTGCCTCTTTCATGCCCTTGTCAATGTTTGATGGCACAGAGGGATATAGATTTCAGAACACAAAGCAGCTACCCACACCTTCTTCCCCGATGAGCAGGCATTCTTATGGAAATAATAACTTTCTCTTTAAGACAGAAACATTGCCCATGTTTCATTCAAGGCTGAACAATACGATAGGTTATTGCAAGCCCCAGTCATATGGGGAGATTTTGCTGAGGGAGGAATAAAACAAATAGAGGTCTCAGCAAGGAGGTTACAATTTTTTCAGTCCCAGTTTAAACAGTTATGCTTCTGGAGAGGATTTTTGAGGAAAGAGACTGCATCATTTGTGCAGCCAGTTTCTGAGAATACAAAATGGAAAGAGCTGCAGGGCAGTTTTAATTTGTGAGTTGATGACATCACACTGTTAAAACCATGTAGCTTCAATATATTGCTTTAATCTTTGATCAGTTCAGGGTTTACATACCACTAGAAGACCTAAAGATGCATGTGCAGAAAGGGTATTTTTGATGCCTATAAAGGTGGAAAGATAGATGTAAAACATATACAAATATGCCTATTTCTCTGCAGTTGATGTTCCTCCAGTGCTACAGAAGGAGCCAGGGGAGCCTGGGGAATCCCCAAGAGTGTTACAAAGCCAGCAGTCATCAAAGACCTGATACACTCTTGGGGTTAGTCTTAAACTGAGTACTGGAGATGACAGCACTGCCTCATTTCTTACGAAAGAAGAAATAGAGATACAATTTACCTACCATATGGGAGATTGAGCTGCAAGTCAAATGTCTGCCAGATAGAGAAGTTAGAATCTTACCTTTTAAAAAGCTTCCATGAGAAGTTATTGTGAGAAAACATTCATCTTCTCTGATGAATACTTTCTTGATTTTGCACAATTAGCAAAATGTTACTCAGACCACAAAGAGTTCTACAATCAAGTTGCCAGAAGTATTGCAAATAAAAAAAAAAGGAAAAAAAAAAGAAATTCCTGCCTTTTTACTAAGAGTCATTTAAGTATTTTGTACAAAGCAGAAACACTTTCACAGAAAAATGTCCCCAATTTGAGAATATTGGAGCAGGAGAGCACTTTGAAACTAATCAGAGGAGTACTTGGACTTGTGCCAACTACATCCCAGGGCAGTATGCCAAGTACTCCCTTAAAAAGAAACAATTACCCTTCAGCTCTCAGTGTTTTATAAGGCTTGCAAGGGGCAGTGGGGCTGCACAGAGTTAATTATTTTTCTGACCAGGACAAATTTTTTACTGTTCTTTTGTTTTGGTTTGCAGTTTTTTGTGATGCTTCTAGAGTCCTCATTTTCCATCAGAGAAATAAGCGCAAGAGCTAATGGAAGGGAAGGGGAACATTGTTTTGGTGGTCAATATATATGTGGAATGACAGACCTTTTATGCATATATTTTCTTAACTACGAGCTGAAATAAATGCAGTTTTAGAGGGATTTTTTTCTTTCTGTCTTGGTTATCCAGTTGAAAATAGCTTGTTTTCAGCTTGTTTATTTCTAATTCCTCCTTTAATGTTGCTTTCAAGGAAATGTCACTTCTCAAGAACAAAAGGTTAAGTCACGCAATGCTGAACTATATAATCAGTCTGCCTGACAAGCCAAGGCTGCTGAAAATATTAAAGAATGAGCACCTGACTAGTAGCCAAGCAATCTCATTGACATAAGTTCCTGTTTCAGTATTTTAATTACTCTCATGGGTCATCCCATCGTCACACACTTCAGCATTGATGTTACCTCATCACTGATAAACACCAGCAATTTGATTTCTTTTTCAAATCAGAATACAGAATTAACAATTAAATTGCTTGAGTCTCTCCCAATTTCCCAGTGGCCTGATGAAAGACTAAAGGGCTCTGTCACTCACTATTTTTACTGCTTACTCTAGCCAAAATGCTGTTAAAAAAGCTACAAAAAATGTTTTGACACCAGAAAATATTCCAAAGTATAAGTGGCCTTTTTATTTACACAAATATTTTTTACAGGTAAAGCAACATCCCACTGAATTTCAGAGTGCCTCAGATCGATCAATTTTTGTTATTCAAACACACTAAAAGCCATAAGGTAACTGCAGCTAATTTGCTGCTTGGAGTACTTTGAGTAAATGTTATGAATACTTGGGTGTTTGTTGCAATCAATATAGAGAGCAGAAAAAAATAGTATGCATTTAAATACTAGGAGTCTTTGGATGTTTCAAAATATCACCCTTGATGCTTTCAATTTTTAAACTGCTTTTCATTTCCATGTGATTATTTTATACTATCTCATGGAAGCGATGGCAATTCATTTTGTTGATCTCATTTAAACACCCAAATAAGGAATTTTGATCTGTGGACTGGCACAGAAACATTATTGCTATGTGACATAGTGTGGAAATTTATATCAATGCAAATGTGGGTGGAGAAAAGTGCTATATAAAATAAACTACTACGTCAGAACCCGTAGATATTTCCCTTTGACGCATCATCATGAAAGGACGCTCCTTTAAATTCCATAATGATTTTTATGGCAGATACATAAATGCCTTCCACCTTTTGAAGGTGATCTGCTATTTGCTGTTCATATTTTTTCATATCAAAAATAACAAGACCAAGAGGAATAGCAAAATTATGTCTATGCTCATACAAGGCAGTATTTTCTACACTGTGTTACTGATGAAAATAAGTTTGACAAACTTCCTTATATTCACTTGTGAAAATAAGCAATTCATTCATGCTGCAGCCAATTCAAATGAATGGATGTGACATGGTCTACTCTTGATCACAGAAAAAGTACCATGAATGCTGGTCCACTCTGCAGTGCTGGATTCCTCACCAACGTGTATTGTGCACTTGTCATCCTTCCTAACAATGAACTCAAACAATTGGAAATGGGAAGCAGACACTTCACATTCTTTGCTGGGAATCAGACATCTGAAAACATGGAAAATGAAATGTGGTTACAGCTTTAACAACAGGCATCAGGGAAGAAAAAAATGTAATAAGCCTTTGAGATATTTGCACAATAATGTCAGAACAGTGTAAGAGTCACAAAAATTTACATATAACTAGAGGAAACATGTTAACAGAATAGCATTAATTAGCCTCAGAATAATACAATAAATACTCCAGGGGTAATGTGTGTTTGCTCTTTGACTCAGTACACAGATGCTCATTAAAGTTCAGTATTTTGTTTTGATTAATATCCATTCAAAAGTCACTTACTTGAGCCCTGTTTCAGCTCTATGTCCACATTTAATCACCTACCTAACTGTAAAATATATGCTTTACTATTTGGTTGGGTTTCAGCATAGACATAATTACTACTAAATCTATTATTAAGTTAATAAATATTTAAATTAATGAATCTAATAATATTTGCCACATACACATTTGGGTCATAACTTCAGAACCAATGTGTATAAGTATTTCAGCCGAAAAAATTAACACAGAAGTACATAATACAATTAGTAAACAACTGTCTCCATTTGCTACCATTGCATATGGATAGATAGCTACAATGCTCTCATCAGTACCCTTGCAGTTTATAAGTCTGGCATTCCCTGCATCACACTGGATGCCCCATTCATCCTTCAGGATGAATTTACCCTTCAGGCAGTGCTTTGGCAAAAGGGTGAGGAAAAGTCACTAAAGCATAAGCAGTCCCATGAGGATGCTCTGCAAGTCTGGAACTGCACCGACAGCAAGACCACTTTCAATGATGCAGTTACACTGGAGTAGGTGGGTAAGAATAAGAGGACAGGCTTTGCCAAGGGTATAAAGGAAAACAGGAATATAAAGTGTATGTTCCTGTACATGTGTTTATAGTTTTCACTCCCAAGTTTTTTACTAAATTAAAAAACATAGGCCAAGAAGTCGTAATTAACTTATTTATCATTTTTAAACTAATGCAAGTTATCATGACTATATTTTTGATGCTCACTAATGCAAATGAGACAATAATTTGGCCCTACTCTAAACAAAAACATAGGAAACGCAGAAGAGGAAATAAAATGTGCAGCACCATTCCTGGGATCTGGGGAAAATGCTTTGCTCCCTGCTGCTCTGCCCAGCACCACAAGTGTAAAGAAATGAAAAACCCCAGAAAATTCAAATAATTCAATGGTAAAACTTGACTCTACCAAGTGATGCAAAACAGTCTGTACCAAACCAGTTAGAGCATAAATCTGGGTATGATTCAAAGTAATCCAAAACCTTCACAGTATCAGTACATTACTGATGACATTTGTTACAGTAACAGTACATTTCTGATTTACTGTGGTGAAGAATACTACAACAGACTGGTGGTGGGGTTCATTCAAGGAGTGGTGAACAGGTAAACCAGAGGAGCACATTAACTATGAACGCACAGCCTAAAACTACAGTTTTTCATGTGTTCTGTTACTTCATGTGTTTTTTCCAAATGTGCAATTTGCCTATATATTTCCATATACACCTTTACATTCTAAATGGTATGGTAGATACATTCTTCAATAAGCACTAAAAATAGTAGTGTAAATAGACAAAACAGTAACTCCTTCATCTTCTCACATTTTTTAACCGATTAAACAACATTATAGCTTTCACAGAAGCAAATACTATAATTAAGTCTATCAATTTAATTACAACTTGACTATTTTCACCGGCTCATCCTTCTATAGCTGGTTTCATCCAAAATAGCATCTGGAATGCATGATTGCAATTTGTGGTTTATTGTCAATGCTGTTTTTAGAAAGTCCATTAAAAACCTGTTCATCCCTGTGAATTGGGTGTGCAGGACAAAAGAAAACAAAAGAGCTCCCATGCAGCCTTGGGGTTGGAGTGCCTTGGGAAGGCTGCTGTGGTTCCTATCCCTCACTGCCCACACTGTCCTTGTTGTAGAAGTCACACCTGCACGGGAGGAGCTCAGCTATCAGATCATCGAGCAGCAGCTGCTGAGCAGCCCCTATTGGCAGCACAGAGTGCTGGGAGGTGACTAAAAGCAATGAGTTGATGCTGTGCTGCTGATGCAGAAGAGGCTGTTCTACTCCTCCTGTCTGCTGCCCAGGCACCTTTTCATATGCTCATTTAGCTACTTCTTCTGCCTGATGCTAAGCCCCTTCAGTTCACTGAGCTGGAAAAAAACAAATCCAGAAATAAACGAAAAAAAAAGTTAATTTCTGCTGGCATACTGAGCTAAATCCTGCCTCGGGGAGAGTGCAGGAACACACAGCTAGGAAGGAGGGGGACACAAGGCAGAGCAGAATCCTGTCATCCATGTCAGCAGGATCAATGGCTTGAGAGAGAGGAGGTCAGTGCTTGAGCTCACTCTGAGTTAACAAAGCACCAACTTCAACAGTAAATGCTTATGTTAAATATGTCAAAGTTAAACCAAGCCCTTTAGAGAGGACAGGCCCAGAAGAGAAGGAATAATAATCTCCGTGGGAAGGTGAGGACAGCAGGCAGGCAGAGGCAGGGCAGAGCAGGAAACACCCTTTTCGGTCTCACTGAGGCATTCACAATCACATGTCTTCTCTTGAGAGAAATTTTAAGTAGTTTAAACTTAGAATACAAAATTTAATAGAAAATGTAAATACTTACTTTGTGAGAACTGGAGACTAGAACAGAATTAGGATAATTTTTAGCTGAAACTTTTTGCTCAGTGCCATGAAAAGCAGCAACCAGATCCAATGGCATAAAACACTCCCAGGAGGAACTCATGTTAAAGTCCTCACACAGTCAGCTACACTTTGATGGGTACAAAGGTCATTTCTCAAAGTACTGATGTAGCCAATAAAAATGTATTTTCAAAAATTTCAAAGTGGAAATAGAGTTTCTGGTGAACTACCTTCGCCCAATACTAAGGTTGTAATTTTTTCTTAGAACATACCTGAATTTTTTCAGCCCACCATGACAGTGAAACCACTCTGCATGAATGATTCCTTCATGTGAAAAATTCTGCTATGCTCTCTAAGCATAAAAGGAGTTAGAAAGTTATGTCTGACAAAGTGGATGTCTCTCATGAGACTGCCCAAGGAATTTACATGCAGTTTATGAAATATGGGTGATGTTATAAAACTGTTGTAGCACTGAAAACCTCTATGTATGTGAAATCTGCCATTTCTGGTAGTATTTCTGTCATTTAGCTCCCAGATTAGAGATTGTGAAGGAATTGTTACATGTAGAAGACACACAAAATGCATGACTTGGTAAAGCAGTTGCCTAATGTTTTATTTAACAGAACATTTGAGGCAGTGAAACTTCCCTGGATGGCTCCCAGATTTTGGTCAATGACTATCTAAATAAAAATAACCAAGGAAGTTCTGGAAGCAGGGATGAGAACTACACGCTTTTGCTCCAGAAGGAGAGCCCTGAACAGACAGCAAAATCTTCCTTGTCTTCTGGAGAGTAGTTGAATTTCAAAAGAGTAGTTGAATTTCAAATGGAGTGCAGAGTTTTTCTTCTCTAAAATGACCCATAGAACTTACAAGATTTATTATGACTCATGTTTATACCTCCAAGGGCTGAAAATTAGACTTCCTCAGCTCTCAGGGATGGAAGCTACCTTTAATAAGCTGGGGCTTAGACTAACTCTGTGACTTTTTCTCCCAAATACAGTTGCCTGACTTAAGATCCTTTTGGGTCTGGACCCAAGAGTCTTAACTGCACTTCCCTGGCTGCACTTCCCTAACATCTTTCCTAAGTCAGCCACTCCAAAGCTGGTCTTGTTCTTCTGCCACATACAAAGATAAGTTTTCTTTAGGTAGTTTTTTCCAGAATTTAATGTTGTGGTATATAGACTCATTTGCAAATAAATTCACAAAATCCTACGAAATTCTGGCAATAGAATAACATACTGTTGTTTGTACTTTAGCCTCAAGAAATGTTATTGTTCACTAAGTTAAATAATGTTAAAATAAATGTACTTGTTCTCTCATTCTAGATTATCATTATGGCTTTGCACTAATGTGCTATTTTCCACATGTCCAGGGATTTACAAGACTCCCTCATGCTCTGAAACAAGATATTACCTACAGAACAAAAGCACTATAGCCCTCCATCCTCTGTCTAATCAGGTATTGCTTCATTTCTGTTCTTCCCAGATGCTGTTTTGTTTTCCATAACCCTATAATGTGGTTACAAAAACCTAATATACCTAGTCGCTACTTCTTTAAAACATCCCATGTAAAATGGCAGAGGACAACAATAACACATTGTTAAACCAAAAATCATAGAATAATAGAATATCCTGTGGTAGAAGGAACTCACAAAACTCACTTTTAAAATCTTTTTTTATTAGTCAGATAGTTGTCTGGAAGAGGGAATGAGGAATAGTTCTTTAAAACATCTTCAACAATTCTTTTTGGTTCAGATCTAGTCTGATCCAAAGCACTGCTGCCAGCTGCACTATTAATGTGCATTATCCAGAAAGAACTGAGCACATTTTTCCTTTTTTATTTCTTTTTTCTTTTCTTTCAAAAATGCTCTGAAAATGTTACTGAAGTTTTGATCCCATGCTCCAGATGGGGGAGCACAGAGGAACATATGATGGCTCAGCCTCTACTTATGTGTTTGGGTTTCTGTCCAACAAACAGTGATGGTCTGGCCTGAGTACTCAGATGAAGGAACTGGGAAATACTCCATAATTCCCAAGTTCAGATGTGCCCAAAGAAGCTCTTATGGCTATATTTGCTTTTAGCATCCTTTGCAGTCCCTACTGACACACACATATCACACTGATTTCAAAGGGAATTTTTATTAATCCCTTCTGACACTTTCAACATTGAATCTTTGAACCCAGTGACCTTATGCTTTTAGAAATGCAGTATCTTTAGCCCTTCCATTCCAGCATATTGGCTGGAAGCAAGTCCTTTGCTTACTTGTTTGTGATAGTGGCTTCTGCATGAATTCAACAGGAAAAGTTACTTATTGAAGTCATATGAAAAGGCTGCTCAGATAAAATACTGAGAAGAAATTAATGGGGTGGAGAGGAGGTTACTGTACAATAGCATTTGCAAATACCATCAAGGAACCTGAAGGAGGTAACTGGTCTAGGTAAAGTAATGGGAATAAATTGTGATGCAAAGTAAAAACAAAGCTCACACCCAAGACAGAGGGAAAGAAACCACTGGGGAGTTATTCATAGAGCAAGTTGATGAATCTCATTCAAAGCTAGCTCAGGTGCCAGCCCTGACAGTATCTTTGGAGGAGCCTCTTCTCCCTTTGGCAGCATAGGGAAACCCTGACTGCTGGAGGAAGAGCAGATCAAGCAACAAAGCAAGATCTGAGGACAGACCCAGTGTGTGTGGACAAGGCTGGGAAGCAATGGCAAATTCTGGAGCCTGTCAGAAGACCACAATCCCAAAAAACTGCTGGCTTTGCCACATAAGCACAGTCCCAAGTCCTGATACTGGGTTTTGTCTGATGTCTTAGGAGTAAACAAAGGAAAGATGCTACAGAGGTGTATGTATCATCTGCTGCCCTCTAAACACCACTACTAATTGCCGAGACACCTTCAGGTATCTGCCTGACTGTAATGCTGCAATCAGCTTTTGCACAATGGAAAAGTATCTTCTAGTTGCTCAAACTCCCAAGAAGCTCAAGCTTCAAAGTAGTTTATGACTGTTTCCACCTTAATGAGTGCTTAACTTGTGGTGGAAGTTAAGCATGTCTCTGTGGTGATGGGCACTGGGACGATCACAGTTTAACACAAATGGCAGAAATATAAGGTCATACAAGTCTTCCACAAGGTTGTTGCTGTTGAGCCTTGCAGTACCAGGCATTAAACAGAAGGTCTTGGGAGGTGAGGTGTAGCTAGAATTACCTACAGGGACTATTGATGGCTCTGCTAAGGAAAAGTCAATGGCATGGAGAGAAAAGATCAGCTGGAGAATCAAAGAGAGAGAAGCATTGGCTACCATTCAACAAATCTTCAGAATGTGGTGTTGACCGAATAAAAGGTTGAAATTTTCATTACCTGTGATACATGTATGCTAAACAGTTCAAAAGATACTACTGTCATGTTTTCTTATATCTACCACAATATGACTTATATTGGCCTGTCTGTATTGGAACACTTTTAGATATAGGTATCATGAGGGCTTGCCAATTACCAGGATGAACTTTCTTGATTTTTTTTGCTGAGTAGGTCTACAATGTTGCAATACCTTCAAAATATGTGAGGAACTGCTCATAATTCCTGTTTCTAAACAAAAGATGGGGACCAGGGTGTGGGTGGGGTGAGTTTATGGGGGGAAACCTTAGGGGGATGAAGCAAGAGGTCTGACTCAAAACCTAGATTCAGTTCTTTTCCAAGGTAGATTCAATAAAGTATATCAGTTAGGTGTTTCAAAGGTGACTACTAATCATTCTTCAAAATATTTCAGTGGTTTTCTTCTAAAGAAAGCTGCATTGATGATAAGAAGAGAAAACTAGTTTTGAAAGCAAACATTGTCTTGAGATTAGGGGAATTGATAAGAAGGATATGTGTGAGTCAAAGGATTTAGTGCAGGGTAGCCAACAATGATGAAGTCTTCCATGGGATTTAAACTGTTCCTCTCAGGTTTTGTGCCTTTAACCAAGCTACACCTGGTATTGCTTATAAGGAATGTAAGATAAATGAAACATGACATTTACTATGCTTTCATACAAATGCCTATTACTTTTACTTAGATTACTTGCTGTAATGGTGGCTTTGTACAGACATACCTTCTCCTAGGCAAGAGACAGAGTTCAGAACTGACCGCTGCCTCACAGTCATTTTTAAGGGGTTTGCAGATTTTGCCATTTTGTGCTCCTTCACTAATACTCAAGTGGGGTGCTGGTGAGGGAAGCAGCATTAGCAGCTTGGAGAAGTGGTGGGAAGCACAAGCAAGATAAAAATTGGCTACATATCTAGAAGGCCTCTGCCTGGTACCTTCCAAACTTCAAACCTACTTACTGTCTCTCTGATGCCTTCAAACATAGAGACCCAGAAACCCTCTGTCCAGTGCCTTCAAATCAAGATGGGTCATGAGTCAGACAGCCAGTTCTGGTGGCAGCAAAGGTCATCTCTTCCATGAGGACCATAAGCATGAGAGACATGTCTGTGAGCAAGAGGGATGTCTGGTACACACCTGAATCGCAAAATGAGTCAGTTATCCTTCTATATGCACTTTTTCTTTAATTCTCCTGAAGGCTACAGGGATTTCATTAATAAAACTAGAGCCTAACACCTTTTAGTGGGAAGGCTTCAAATTTTTTGAATTTAAATAAATGTGGAAAAGTCTCTCTCTATTCATCTTTATTTGGTATTCGTTATTTTCTACGTTAAAATTTCCAGTCATACAATAACAGAAAATATGTTATAGCACTGTCAACTCTTGTTTGTTTGGTTTTTTTAATTTTTCTTTCCATAATTCTTGTTGAGGATCCAGGTCATTAAATCAGGAGACTGCAAAGTAAACATAACTTCCTTTACTAAAAAGTATTCTAATCCAAACTTGAAGAGAAAAGCTTGAAAGTTTAAAGCAAGTAAAATCTAAAGGCTTAACACCCAAGTAAAATACAAAGTGCAAAAGTATTTTAATAGTAAAAAACCCACATAATTTTTAAGAAATCCCATGATTTTTCGAGGCTGACTCATGATTCTCTAATGTTTAAAGTTGGCAATGCTGATACCCTGTGATTTAGATGACTAATTATACACTGAAAAGCTAATAATCAAAGTAAGCAGTTTGTGAAGTACCCACAGACTAGAAAATATGTATCTCAAGTACTCAGCAAAGGCTTATGCATAAATTGACAACAAATAGAATCAGTTTATATAACTGCTACACAAGGAGAGAAAAGAGCTAATCAGTTAATCAGTTATTTTATTTGTATCACATAATGCTACCAGCTGCACTTCTAAGTGTGAAGAGGGAAGAGCATGGAATAGAGAGAACAACAGGGTAGTGCTTCAGCACTGTATTCACAGGGAACAGGGGAGTGTGGATGAATTCAGCAAGCAAAATGCAAGAGTAAAAACTGTCTGATAGAAGGCTGCAGTTACACTGCACATCTGACAAGAACATTCCTGGGGGAAAGAGAAAGGCAAGCATAAAACTGGCCATAGAGTTAAATCTGGGTTCAATGTGCAGTCCATGGAGGATGACTATGAGGAGGAATAAAAAGAATGAAAGTAGCAGAGGAAACATCATTTCAAGACAGGTGGAGGCAGCAAGGGTGAATCCTGGCTTCTCAGTGGGTTTTCTGATTAGATCACTTGTTTGTGCACAGTAGTTCTCAGCTGGGCTCTTTCCAATCTTTTATCTTATCTGATAGTAAGCAGACAGCAGAAGGAGGTATATGTAGCACGTGCTTGGCTCCAGCTACATTTCCTAACAAGAGGATGGATTCTTTTTTGAAACTCAGTTCATAGCAAAGAAATGTTGACAGAAGCTAAAGCATCTACATGTATTTATGCTGCTCAATCAGCTTAATTCCCACAAAATAGACATGACAAGGAAGGATGATTTCTAATTTTCAGAAGTTAAAGACGAACTGAAGAAGTATAGCTAACATGGTGAGACTTAATTTATTGACTTGCAAAGGCAGAAAACAAAACCATTTTGAAATGAAACACTACACGTTTAACTGAGTTAGTATTTTTGTTGCTACTTCATTGAAAAATATAAAGAATGTGCAGCATTGATCTACAAGTTTGTATCCTCTTTATATAAAATTTATGTCTTCTTTATATAAAATTTATATTCTCTTTATCTAAAATTCAATAGAGCTGTAGTAGTTTCACAAAATTCTCCCACAAAGGCATATTTAATTACGAGTCTGCCAAATGGGAGTTTCATTTTCTTTTGAAGAACCTGTTTTAAGCAGGATATTACATTAGTAGGATCTCAAGTCTGATCCTGCATGGAAGCACATACATCCCTGGAAAGAGGGGAAAATGAAGGTCCCATCAAAGCAAGCAAATCCAAGAAATTGGAGTGAATGGAGCAGAATGATCCATCTGTGTTAGGGCTTCCTATGGCAGTTTGACTGACAAGCCATCACTGTAATGTCTAAGGTGCTGCATAATTTGAGTGGATCCCAAAATCTGAGGGAAGATTGCAGACTAAACAGGAAAGACAGAGGGATGTATTTCACAGCTGTCATCCAGATAGGAAAGATATTCCACTCCTTACTCCAGATGGAGAGCAGCTCACATTTTGATGCAGCAAGTGAGGGGGTGACTGAAATGCAGGGATTCATTCATGAGTGCACATACAACGCAGCTCTTTGAACACACTGTAGTAATGCACAAGGAAAGGCGCAGTGGGAGGGGTGTTGATATAATTAATCCCTTAATGTAGGAGACACAGGGGTCACTGGATGTGAGCATTGTCCCAGGATACATGCCTCACATTCAGAGCCTGTTTGTTTTGCTTTTACATTTGTTTTTAATAATTGCCACAAGATTAACTATGGCAGTCTAGCTGCAGGAGACCCTTCTCTGGTGACCACTTTCTACTTCTGCTGACATGATTTCTTAATTAACTGTAAGTGTGAGATTTACTCAAAATTTTAAATATTTTTATAGAAAGGCATGCAAGCACACAAAGGAAAAATATATTTACATAAATATGTTGGGGAGGGTGACAGAAATGTCAGTTAAAAAAAAGTCCTAATAATGGGTATAATAATGTGTCACCTTGAGTACTGTGTGCAGTTTTGGGCACTACAGTATAAAAAAGACATCAAGCCATTAGAGAGCATTCAAAGGAGGGCCACAAAGATGGTGAAGGTTCTGCAGGGGAAGCTATATGAGGAGTGACTGAGGTCACTTGCTCTGTCCCACTTGGAGGAGGACTGAGGGGAGACCTTATTGCAGTCTACACCTTCCTCACACAGAGAAGTGGAGGGGCAAGGACCAACCTCTTCACTCTCATAACCAGTCACAGAACTTGAAAGAGCATGAAGCTGAGTTGGGGGAGGTTTAGGTTAGATATCTGGATTTTTCACCTACAGTGTGTTTAAGCACTGGACAGGCTCCTCAGGAAAGTGGTCACAGCACCAACCCTGTCTGAGTTCAAGAAGCATTTGGACAATGCTCTCAGGCACATGATGGGATTCTTGGAGTGCCTTGTGCAGAGCCAGGCGTTGGACGTGATGATCCTGATGGGTCGCTTCCAACTCAGCATATTCTATGATTCCTTGATGTGTACATTAAGTGGACAAGTTGCTGTACAGGTTACTAAAGAGCAACTCATTGTGCAATATACTCCCCATGCACTGACAAAACAGTCCTTAAGGAGTGCTTTTAAAATCCAGTGCTTTTAAAAACATATCAATGCATTTATTTTACTGAAAAAACCCTAATATTCATATAAAAATTAAAATGAAATCAATCTTGATTATTCTACCTATGTGCATATACACTTTGTAGATGACTTCCTGCATATTCTATGTGTCCTTAGTATTCATTATATTTGATATATGTTTATGTGATGTGATATTGTTCCACCTAGCTCACCTCTCCCTAGGTGCTTGTAAACTAACATACTGATCTAACAATAGACATTAGATATGACATTTTGGGGATCTGCCTAGGGGAACTCAAATATTTCTATTTTATTTCATGAACACTTCATAAGCTTGTACTCTTGTTTATGGTTTTTATTGCAATCTTGCATTGTTTGTCTTGTTTCAAGGAAAGGAGATACTGAAATATGAGGGGTGGTTTGAATGTGCTTCTCTCTTTTATTTTCCCTAAGAATACAGTCTGATTAATGTACTAAAGGCTTTGCCAGAAGCCTGCCTGTCCCTGACTGAAACTGTCACAGCCTCTGCAGAATGAAATGGCAGCATGGGGGAAATACAAAGGAATTGTGCATAAGCTGTTATGAAACACGGTCTCAACACAGCTCTGGAGGGAAGAGCTGTGGAGGGAAGAGCATCCTGGAGCAAAGCTCGCCAGAGAGATCTCATCCTTGACCTCCATATCCTCAGGAGTGCTGCTGAGGGTCAGGCCAGAACACCCAAGGATTTGGGCAGAAGTCAAGGTGTTCTGGAAGACCAAGATGTCCTCACTGCTAGAGGGATGTTTATGAGGAGAGATCAGGACAGCAGTATGCCACCACTACAGTAACTGCAGTCCAACAGCACTGCCTGATGCATCAAGCTCTGAAGTCATCTTGCAGAGAAGATGTTTCCGTCCACTGATGCATTGAAATCCAAACAGAAACTCCTTTATCTCAGGGAACTGCTCTGTTCTTACGTTCTCATGTGCTTATTGCAGCTGGGTATCTTTATCTGACCAAATTATTTCTTCCCTGAAAAACCCTAAAATGTGCAAACAAAAGACAACTAAATCTAAAAACTGGCAGTGCTTAATGCATGAACGTGAATTCTTGCATTTCAGCCTGCATGACACCCAACAAAAAGCTCTCTGGTATCCACTAGCACCTCTGCCTTATGTCACACTCCATGTTCACATCTCTTCTTACTATGCAGCCTCTCAGGTGACCACAGAAGCCTTCATGCTGAAGGCCCATTAGCCTCCAATGGGTCCATGATTTTTGGTAAAGAAAGGAAAAGTAGGCAGCTGTCACACAGCACTGCTCAGGTACATTGACCTCTGAGAACTGCCACGATATAACCAATAACTCCACCAGCTGATGATGATGCTGTTGATCCCTGATGCCCCCAAGGAAAACCTAAAAGCAGACAACCAGTATTGCTGCAATGCAACAGCTCTGGGCCAAGGACTGTGATGGTGATGTCACACAGCAGCAGTGGAGCTGGGGGTGGGACCAGGCTGGGGGTGGGAGCCGCTGGTCCATGGCAGGGACCACGAACAGCCACAGAGCTGCCAAAGAGGCTGGGAACAGCAAAACCCCAAACCTCACAACCATGTATGTGCTGATGGGATTCACATGATTCATATTCATGCTTTCTGTAGGCAATAGAAGCAGGCACACTGAGAGAGAGATCCAGATGGGTTTCTATGGCAGACAGATGAAGCATCTCTGAAAGTCTGTTCTCTCCATTGATTGCAAAGGCTGACTACGCAGGATCCACAGCAGTGTACTCTGTGGCTCAAAATAACTGAAAATGATTTCACCAAAGTTAGCTGGACTCTATATTTCAAATGTACACCTCATGCAGGACTTCTAGACCTCCTGAATTTTGAAAAAAAATTGCTTCTTTCTGCTGGTCTAAATATTACACTCACTCACCAGTCAGTTTGGCATTTTGCTTCTTTTAGTTTACATGATCATAGGCATGAAAGATTTTTATTATAATATTTATATTTACACAAATTTATTTAGCCTACACATACACACATGAATGGGAATTTTTTTAAAAAATCATAATCAGCCTTCACTGTCAAGTATAATTTTTATTTTAAAAAGCAGTCATATGAATATTTACATTTCAAAGTGTGCTGCTAAAGATTTAGAGTATGCTTTCACATGCTGTATCTCAAATGCATATAATGATATACATCTTGGTTTTTTCAGTAGACTTAGCTCAATCTGCTCTATATTTTGATAGGTTCTTCTGAAGCCTTCGAAACAACAAACAATTTGCAGTGATTTCAAGGGTCTTTGCATTGGACTTTGTATTATCCTACCAAGAAAAGTGGCCAGGTTTACTTCTGCGTTAAAATTTTCCCCAGGTTGGGAGCCATAGTAGTAGCGCTGTGTAATGGGTTTGATCCATGGCTTCCTCAGTAACTAGGTGTAACTAAGGAAGTGGACATTACAAAGTATTCCACACGTGTTTTCCACATAAGAGTAGGAGGAGGGGAGAGAGGAAGGGGTGGTAGCCTTTCTGCTTCTGGGAGCTGGGAGCAGGAGAAGCGAGCGGACAGTCTGTTCTGTTTCTGTTGGTTTTCCTATGCTGGGACATGGTGAGATTATTTCATGCTTGTTCTCCTTTCCTGAGGTTTTTAATTGTATTTATCTGTTTCATTTGTTTTGTTTTGGTTTGGTTTTGTTTTTTCCCTATTTCTGGTTGACCAGTCCTCTTTTTTCCCTTTTACCTTTTCCCCCTGGGGTGGGGATCCACGTAGAGTGTACACATTGCATATGTACTTGCAAATGTTAGAAAATATAATTTCTTTTTACTTCAGTTCAGTTTCTTCTAAGTTCTTTTCAGTCTTTTTTTCCCTTGCCGGCAAGACTCTGGGGGGAGGGAGGAGGCAGTCCAGGGTTGGTAAAAGAACTAGGCCAACCCGAGACACACTGTCACTGAGAGAGGCCATATATCTCACCTGAGAAGACGTGTTTGGAGACTAACACACATATTGCAAAAGAAAACTCTGTAATTGCTGTAAGAGTCACAGGTACTGTGAGGCTGGAAGAGTAGCAAATGTAGTGGCTGACCTCAGCCTTATTATCTGCTTCATCCTGCTGTATCATACCCTTCTACCTAAACTGATGTTCATATTTCAAGTTCTACATGGAGAATTGCGCCTGAATTCCCAAGTCCCACACCAAAATTGATATTAATTTAACTTAATTTTCAACTATAGTTTCTTACTGTGCCTTTGCCTGCAAAGCAGGAAAGCATACTCCTTTCAGATCCTTTACTCTGCTCTAGATTTGGGTTCAGTGGTCTGGGGACTTCCCCTCCTCCCCTTCCATAGGAACAGAAGTTGCTGATGGCATTCCCCTCAGAGAGCTCTGCTTCTCCACTGCCATAGGTGGCCCCCTGGGATCCCTCTCCAGAACCTCTGTGTCTGCTGGGAAGTGCCACCAGCAGCCTGTAGCATTCAACTGCCACCTTACCCCTTGGAGACAAAGCTTCCCCTCGGCATCCACCTGATGCTCCTTGCCTTTATACCTCCATTCTTTATTCTCAACTGATTATACTGCATTTAAATTAACACAAAATAATGAACAAAAACAACTTAGAGAAGAATCCACATAATTTTGTAGCATCTCTGTGTCTTCTGCACACTTTACCAGCCATGTTTTCATTTAGAACATTGCCAGAAGTACTGAGCAGCTTTCAGTCAATAACCAGTCTCTGCAGATCCTCTCTAGGAAAAGATACAGTCAAACCTGTAAATGAGACAGTTGTTTATTCCTTCTAACACAGTTGTAGGTTTTAATCAAAATACCCTGCGATACCAAGACAAATACTTTGGAGAAATGAAATTGCTTCTGTATCCACATAGTTCTTTCCATCAACCAATCTATAGTCCTTTCAAAGAAACATAACAGATTTATTTGACAAGTCTTCCTTGCCATCAAACCACAGTGACTGGCATTATTTGTTTCTTAACCTATCCTTTCTGTTGGATCTTCCAGGTTAACTGTTCCAGTATTATAATAGAAACTGGATTTATGTAAGGGGGATGTGTGTGTCTGTGTCTGTGTGTGTCTGTGTGTCTGTGTGCATGTGTGTGTCTGTGTGTGTGTCTGTGTGTCTGTGTGTGTTTTCTAGGTCTCATTTTCTACCCTTTTTTGACATTTGAACTTCATTAGCACTTTTCAAACTCTGAAATTTTCTTAGCTCTCCAGGATTCACACTAGTGGTTCAGAGGCCACCTCAGCTATTTTGTCCATAACTTTTTTGCTTGGGGGCATTACTCAGAACTGACAACCTGGAAAAGCTTGGACGACTTCCATCATCCAAGGCTGGCTCACAACTTTCACAGAGAGCTGTCTGCCTTCTGCTGAGACAACAAGCAACACTCAGCCACTTCACAAAAACGAAGAGTTAGGCTGGAGAAACAGGCTGAAGAGTCAAGGTTGCTGTACCCATTGCTGCTTTTCCTGTGCATATCTCTTCAACAGGGAATGCACCTTTTTTGCCATTTTGCCATTTTCTTCTGAATACAATCATAATTAGTGTAATCATTATGCAGAGAGATCCAAGCAATTGCCACAGAACATGCACATTTCCAGATAGGTTTCTCAAAGTGAAGCGCTGATGGTAATACAACTGCTACTACACCTCCTAACTAACCATATATTCAATGGGAGAAAATGAGGCAACATATCTTGAGCTCCAGTAGGAGAAAATGAGGAGAAAGAACTCAGATTGTATTGTAAGGACAGGGAGGAAATCAAAGGATAATGATTTGTCTTTTGTTTTGAATGCAGTATTTTGTCTGTCAGATTCATTCATCTTATACAAAGAAGAGCAATAGTATACACTTCCAAGATAAAATCAATTATGTATTATCTTAGAGTTGTACAATCTCATTCTCCAACGAGGCCTTAATATGACTTACATGTAGCCTAATTCTCATTCCAGATCTCTGAACAAAGCTAAATTTCACTGACAGTTCATTGTAAAAATTCCAATTTATGGTTATTTATCCATCATTCTCAGAGAGTATAAAATTGCAAAGGCCATCTCTGCTTGAAGCAGAATATGAATTTTGAAATAAAATGAAAATAAAGGAGCAAATTAAGAGACTCGTTTGATTCAATTCATTACCTCAGAGCACTTCTGTTTAAAATACCCTCCTGTATTTTATGTCATTTTTTTAAATGAGTGAATAAAAGACTTTGTTCCTCAAAACCTCCCAAGCTGTGGCCAAGTTGTCCACACTTTAATTAGTTTCTTAATTTATCCCCATTATGGAATAAAATAGGGAAATAATTCTTGTTTCTGTATTCCATTAAAGTTTTTCTGTAAAGTTAAAGACTATTTTGTAATCATGGCATTCCAAGTTTTAAGCAATCTATTTTTCTAAAAGCTAAAAATATTATATCACATTTCAGATTATCTTCATTTGCCAAGTTTTGGCAGAACTCACAAAGGTACAGTAAAATTTGATGGAAAATTTACAGAGTTTACACCACTTAGCCCATTTTCAAAGGAAAAGATGATCCCTAATCAGTTAATTTCCATTCAAAATGACTGTTTCAGAAACTCCACACTTCCTTTTTCTTTATTTTTTTTAGTATAAGGCATTTCAAGCAGTTGAATTTGAGATTTTTCTTGACTATCCGAGCTGTCATCATGTTATGTTTCAAGAGAAGCAAGACCATAGCTAGCTTACAAAACATTTCATTCATTCAATCTGAACAGATCTATTCCCATCAAGTCATTCTCATGATATCTCTCAGACAAATTAGGAATGGAAGGACAGCTGCAAGCCACTGGGACAGTGAACAGGTAAGTTCCTAACCTGCACAAAATTATGCTTTGAGTGCATGGACAACGAAAGGTACAATTAGTACGTCTCATTCAGTGTATCCAGGGTTTTACTTTTAAAAGGAGTTGCTGTCAGAAAAAATCCCAAACCAACAACAACGGTAATGACTCAGTCTATTGACAGAACAGATGAGTGCTGTGCATACAGATGAAATGTGAAATCTTAGACAGGAATGAGAGATGTGTCAAACCACCTAGTGAACTGTGCTTTCCTAACAATAAACCCAAATTCCTAAATAATGAAATATTTTGCTGAAGGTCCTCTATGATAGTATTTTATGGGGAAAATATGTCCAAAATAAAGGGTAGCACATAAGCAATGATCAAAAGAGTATTAATTGTAACGAACAATGCAGAGTAATGAAGGTACTCTCAAGTCTACTTCATGTGGGAGTTGATGAGAAGTGACATGATCCCAGCAATCCCTGCAAGATGTAAAATAGATGATTTATGCAGAAGAATCTAGCAGAGACAAATATTCATGACAACTACATGGCTTCTCATGTAGTCTGCACTGAAATGTGATGGTCCAAGTTGAAGAATCGGATTATTATAGCAGACAGCTTTAATCATGGACATTAGATGGCACTACTTTAAGGTCAGTATCCTCAAGACTAGATGCTTGCTGCCAGCCCTATGGATAACAAAAGATGGTCCCTCTCCGCTCTTCACTGGTTTGCCTTCCAGATTCCTTGTCAGAGCCACCACCACGCTTGTGTCGTTTGCTCTCTCTCTGCTCTAGCGTTTCTCAGTAGAAATAGATCAAGCATATGATTGATTTAGAATTTTTCCTAGAATATTTTCCCTAGTAAGCAACTCTGTATTTTGCATAACTGTGATATTACATAGTTACTGTCCACTGAGTGCTATATGTTTTACTGACAGATAAGGAGATAAAATGGGAGACACTTATGGGTTCAGGTGCTGCAAGACTCAACAGTACTCTGGTTACCTACTGCAACCAGGAAAAGTCCATTAGGGAACTAAGAATGCATCTTCTCATGGAAACAGGTGCATAAAATGGAAATCACAAGACCTCTGCAGTGAGCAGGAGTATTGACTTGGCAGTGGAAGTAATTGAGTTGGCAACGTGACCTGAAGCCCAGCTCACTTAGGCACTCACTTTCAATCTTCTGGACTTCCCCAGCTGGAATTTTCATCTATATATGGATGCCTATGGCAGTTTTCTCACAAAATACAACTGGAAAACTTCAGAGACTGACAGGAGAATGGATATTAAGTTGTTGCCATAGCTGACTAGATTCAAGCAACCAGCGTCTGTCACTGATGTGAGTGCTCTAATTAACTGTTTGATCCCTCTTACTACAGCTCTTTGAGCTTCAATGGGTATTTTTTTCCTTGGTTTATCTTTTTTTTTTTTTTGACCAGAGAAAGACAAATACACAGAATGGGATAGGTAAAAATTAATTCTTCCTATATGACATATGGAACTGTGTCAGTGAGTGTAGAGCACTAAGCATGTACAACACAGGTAGTCCCTTACTCAGACAAGTACTCCCAACAACCAGTTTTAGCGTTTCTTTTTTTTTTATCTTGCCCATTAAGATTTAATTATTTTTGCAAAAAGAGAAACTCCAAAGGACCTGCCTGCAAAAGAAAGAACTAAGACACTCAGACCATTTGGTTAGAGCATGGTCCTAGTAACTCCAAGGTTATAGGTTCAATCCCCATATGGGCCATTCACTTAAGAGTTGGACTCGATGATCCTTATGGGACCCTTCCAACTTAGAATATTCTGTAAAATCTGTCATTCAACTATACAAGCTTGGCAGTTCCTAGTAAACTGGAACACAGAAGACTGAGTCCCTTTAGATGGGAGAGGGAACTGAACACTGCTCCATGTACCTGGGTATGCTGCTGTTGTTTTATTGCTAGAAGGGGAGCCTGCTGTCCAGCATGCTTGCCTTGTGCAGAGTATTAGTGGGAAAGCAGCTTCTCAGAATGAACCCCACAGATACATGATTGTATATCTTATAAATACCAGGGTTTAGCCAGGAGACCTCAGCTGCTGTAAAATAACTTCTTATTTCTATCACATCTCCTTGAGGTATGGAGCAATTAGGGCTTTAATAGAAAGGAACTGTCTTTGAAGAGCACAGCTGGAGTGTGTTTTGTGGGGATTGCTGCTCACAATACAAACAGAAGAAGAAAGAGGATAGTGAAGAAATCAAAACCAGCAACCCCAGGAATCAAAATAACGTAGCAGTTTTTCTCCCTTCCCCTTAGAGACATCTCCATCACCACAAGGCTGAGTATTCCTTCAGTTCCTTCATGAATCAAAGGAACCAGTGTCCTCTGATTTCCATGAGACTTGTTCAGTGGGTTGGAGTTTCTCTAGTATTGTTGGAGGAATTTTTTTATATAGCCATAAGAGTTTTTGCTCAGTCAGTGCTCAGGATAAGTACACTCCTTGTTTGACTTCATCTGGACTTCGATGAAATAGCTTAGTCTCATCATCTGCTGTGCCTTGGCCTACATGCAAAACAGCTAGCATTGCTAGTGTGGCATAATGCAGTACTCTATACAGGAAGAATAAGTGGAACCAGTAGCAATCAAATGTTATTTTACAAATCTTTCAGCATATATAGCAAACCTAAGTCAGAAAAAACAGGCTATGAGGTATATTTATGCATACTCTAGGTTAAATCTACAATAGAAAATCCCACTCAGAACTAATTTCTTTATTTGAAGCTTAAGAAAATACCATACAATCCACATGATAGCATACATTCATTGACTGGATAATAGCTGGGGGAAGAGAGCTCACGTGGAAATAGATAAGTAGTGGCAGGCATCTTTGCAGGAGGATACACGCATTTATACATATATGCACATTTACACAGTCTAGTAACAGTAGCTATTTGGGCTAATTAAATTACCCTACAAAAGCTTCACACTACTTAGCTAGAATTTAATGAGGCAAAGCTGAACTCTAGGGACATGGTTTAGTAGTGGACTTGACAGTTTTAGGTTAATGGTTGAACTCGATGATCTTAAAGGTCTTGTGCAACCTAAACAATTCTGTGATTCTAGCTCCACAAACATGCCATCTAATTTTATCAGGTAAGTAACCAACAACAACAACATTTGAGTTAGATTACATTGTGTGAGCACAGGGTACAGCCTGACCATTTAGGGCAAATTCAGCAAGTCACTTTTCTATTAAAACTTGCTGGACATTTATATACATATATATGTATAAGACTATGCTTTTTTTAAGTGGTTAAAAAGAAATCATCATTTGAGAAGTCTCATCTTTCAAGCATTTTGTCTTTGGCATTTGTTTAAGACTTTGTCTTTCCTATTTATTTAGGATAAATAAAACTGTATATCACAGTGATTTAGCATAGTATACAGGACTGGTTACTTTTAAAAGAAATCTAAGATTATAACAACACAATTTATCCCAACTTTGACACAGATTGAAAAGCAGGGTCATTGTACATATTATCCAAGTTATGTACTGCTTTATAAAGCCAGAGTCAACAGAGAGTTGGTTAAACTTCTGTATCACTAGAGTTACTAATTTCAATCTATGTCATGTGCATTAAAGTAACACGAGGCTCTAGTTAACAGCCCATGCAGAGCATTATTTCAGAAATACTGCCACAGTCAAACAATGTGGATCTCCAAGGCAGCTCACAACCTGTGCAGCCCTCAGACAGGACTTCATGAAATCCAAGGGAAATACAAAGTAGTAACAGTAAGACAGGACTTGAGACTCAGAAGCAGTAAGACTGACAGTAGCCAGCAATCAAAGACAAATGCCTTCCTGGTTTTGTGATGGAAAGTGATGGCCACCACAAAGAGAAAACATGCTGACTGCAACAGGTAAGCAACAGCAAGCAAGTCTGAAGTGGCATTATCTGTCTGCTCTTATGTGCCATTCATCCATAACTTCTACTCTTCTGCACAGGGCAGTGGCTTATTCAGGGTGCTGCCATGGAAGAGAGATCTATGCTCTCCTCTCTACACATCCAGCAGAGAGAGAGAGAATAGCAAAGAGCACAGAAAAGCCTCCATACAGTTCCAGGAACATTGTGCAAAGCAAAGTATGTTAAGATTCAGGGAGTGAACTAGGGCCCAGTTCCCAGCATCTGAGCTTGCAAGGAAGGGCTAGTGTTTAGAGAGCAAGTTCGACTTCAGGTCCTGATGAAAGGACTGACCCCATGATCAACTCACAGGTCTTGAGTACATTTATCTCAGCCACTGACATGAAACACACTCAAGGCTTTTGGTGGGCTGCATACAACCAGAGCTGCTGTCCCTTGCCTTGCCCAGGTCCTTTCCACTCCCTCCCTGCATGTCCTGCAGTGCTGGCAGAGAGGTCAGAGCCCCATGCTCATTTGCCCTCAGGCTCACTGCTGAAAAAATGGATTTTCCATTCCCACATAGTGCTCTGAAGTGCTCCTCAGCACAAGCAAACCAGAGGACTCTGGCCAGGGTGAGCTGCACAGCAGGGGAGCTGTAAATCACTACAGGTCACAATCTGGAGATTAGGCCCAGAATTGTTCTGAAATTACCAAGAAAAATAGAAACAATATGTCCCAAGCCCACAAAGTTAGTGAATCCTAAGTAAAATGTTTCAGAGATTTGACACATCCTGGCAACCCAACAGATATTTTGGAAATCAAAATTTGCAGCTTCTGTGTTTCTCTGAGTTTCACTGCTCACACACAAAATTCAAGAGCTTTTCTCGGCACGACTCACAAGGCAGCTCTTGCTTCATTTTAAGGCTGTTTACATTCTCCTCTATCTGCTACCTGTGCTCCAGCAACACAAGCGTTTCACCTCTCCACTGACCAAGACCCCAGCTAAGTTCACCTGCCACATCTCATCAGAGATGCTCAAGCCCTGGCACTTAGCTCACCCCTTGCTGGGTGTATCCACATCCCCTCAGGTTCCCAATGCTGAGTGCCCAGTGACACCCCACTGGGCCTCCAGCTCCCTCCTCTGACATTTCCAGCTCCACTACAGATCCTGCACCAGCCCCAAGGAGATGCTATGGGCACCCTCAAGCATTTTAAGAGCAGCCAGGAGATGCCAGCAGCTGGAGTGAGCCATTTGTGTTTAATAGCCCATGTGTTAACCTAACCCTGCCCTGAATTCATCCACCATAATGTTCTGAAACTCCTGGCACCTGAAAGATCACAAAGGAAAGGGTACTGCAACATATCCACACACTGTAGGCAGATGGAGTCTCCATCCTGCCACCTACAAGTTCTAGCTGATGCTCCCTTGTTCCTGTGTGGGAAGAAGGTTTCCTTGATCACCTACTTACTATCACTTGTGACTTTTAGACCTCTTCCAGCTGTTCCTTTCCCAGCCTGACCCATTCCAGGCTATGTAACCTTTCAGAAGCTATTCCAGATCTTTCTCTATTCTTCTTCCTCTTTCCTGTGATTTTATTTCTGCTATTTTTTTTCCAAACCAGCTTTAGGAAAATCAAAATGTCTGCTGGGTTTTTATCAGTGATATATTAGCTGCAGCCTTTGTTTGAGTCATTCTAAGCTTGATTACTATTTATTTTTATTTTTAAAAGGAATCGGTGACTAATGGGCTTAGTCCTCTCTATAATTTAGATCTGTGGTGAATTTCTGTGTGACTGGATTAGAATACAACAGGAGAAGTAAATAAAGAGATCTGTAGTTGGAGCTTATGGCATGCACTCCAGAGAGAAATGTATTGGCCATGAGGATAAATAACATCCATGTCCACAGTCTTGGAAGCCAGTTGCTTCTTCCTGACATTTTGACTATCACAGTCCAATTGCCTAACCAAAATGACACACATATCCACTCGCCACTTGAAACGACAGTGGAGTTAACAGCTCTTGTGGAACTGTTGTTGTAAGATTTTACTTCCAGGGTCAGAGAAAGTTATAATATGACCCTGGAGGGTAACTAACACAAAAGCTCTATCTGTATGAAGCTACACTGAAGAAAAAGCACTTTACCTGCATCATGAAGTAAACTAGGTGAGATCAGCAACACTAGAGATGTCATTTATCCTCAAAATGTTTCACCTTTTGAGAAAAACCCATAGCAGTTTATTTCTACAGTATTTTTATCTCAGGATGGTTTGTGTCAGTCAGTCATCCTGCAGCAAAAACACAAGCCAAACCCCAAAACTGCATGCAGTAGTCAAGGACAAAGAGCAGATATGAGGACAGCAATCAGCCCCCTCTTCAGTGTTTGCTGAGCAGTCAAGCCTGGTTGGCAGCTGGACACAAGGCAATTATTGATGTGCAAACAGCACTTTGCACTCAGTTCTAATTTATATATTTAAATAGAAAACACATATTCCACTAAATCTGTTATGTGTGTACCCTTCCCCTGCAGCAAAAATTTACTCTTGCAAAGTAAATTTATCTTATCACAATATGAAGGTTCCACACCATGCTTGCCAAAAGCAAATATAATACACTTGCCCTGTCCCCAGTTTTACTCGCTGCCTTTCTTTCTAAAGAAATAAACTGTTACAAAGTTTTTCTGGGTTTCATCACTTTTTATTATTATTATTTCTGAGGTTGAAATTATTCCTGCAGCAGTTTATATCTTCCTTTCCCCACATCAGTTGCCCTTCCTTATCATTAGGAATATCCTAGGAAAGATGGTAATATCCGTGGTGAGATTCTCCAAAGCTTGCTCTGTCGAGACACACACAAAATGTTCAGAACCACTGGGTTATGTGCAAAGTGGTTTTGAGGCATGGTGAGGATGGAAGACCTGTGAGTCATTTAAACTCTGCTTAAGCCCTCGGAAAGCATAGACTGGATGCTGAGCCTCCAAAAATGCAGGATTCTTACTTTTCTTGTCTCTTGTGGTTGGCAGTGAGTTCTGGGCATCAGGATAACTGCATGCAGATTTACCAGATGCTAGGTTTTTGTCAAGTAAGTTGCTAGATCTGTAGCTGTAAAGTATCTGATCTTGAAAACAATTACAAGCTGAAAGGCAAGACAATACAAAATGCCATTCAAAGGCTGCTGTACACTGGAGCAATCTATTCACAAACAGTGAAATAAAAGCATGATTTTAGAGGTCTTGATATGTTTGCAGTTGGTCTGCTCCAGAGAAACCACAGCATTTGGCAGTTATGTAGGTAGGCATCTAAGAAAAGAACATTCAAAATATTAAGATTTTCATTCAGGTCAGCAAGAGCGGCTACAAAAGAAATAATAGAAACAAAATGGAAATGGAAGAAATGAGATGGATTTCAAGACTACAGCTACCTTATATTCAACCAAATACATTTAAATTGTTAGGCTTGGAAAAGGTCATGGTCTTTATGAATCACTCATAATGTATTTCTTACTGGATTACTTTACATAGGATGACCTGTATCTTCCTCATTATAAGTACACGTATTTACCTCTTGGGCACAGCCTGTGAATGGAAAGCTCTCCAGTCACTTAATTCCTTATATCACTGCAAAGTAACTGGTAAAAGAAGCAGCTCACTCCTGCTAATGGTAATAGTTTATTTACAAAGCAGACAAGGAACTGAGAGCCATTAAAACTAAAACCCTTCAGTTTTCCTAAGTTAGTGAATCTGTAATATAAAAAACCCCAATAAGCTTCAGTCAATCTGAAGCATACATCTGGAAAACATGGGCTTGAATTAATTTCCTTTAGTACATTCAAGTTTCTTTAAATGAAATTCCTGTTTTGTCACCTTAATTCCTCCAGAAACACTTCTGATATTGAAATGTATACTGAAAGAATATAAGCTAAATAATTTAAACTGCATTTTTTACTGCATCCATCATATTTTCACTTTTACTATTCCTTTTTCACTATTGTATGGTTACTATGTGCAATTAGAAAACAAATTCAACACCTAGAATGCAGATGGCTTAAACAGGATTTGAAAATGATACTGTGATTAGTTTGGGAATTAACTTCTCATCTACATTTTTAGATATACTTCTATAATAATAAACAGAGACTATAGAAATATTGACCAGCAAAAAATGACACATGGAGAAAATGGAGACTATAGAGCTTCACAAGATCTACTGTATGCATCATGTATAAAATTTAACCTTATTTACAGTTAATATGGTTTATAATCCACTCTATCATCAGATACCATAATCTAAATTGTACCTCAGGTACTTTTCTCCTACTTACAGCACTGTTACTTCATTATTAACAAATAAAACAGCACTACACCTTGTTCAGTTCAAGCTTCTCCTGAATTTCAGTAACACATTGATCCTTTTGATGAAACAAAACCAAATCAAATCCCAACAGCACATGAACACCTAAAATGGATTTAAGGCTTACAGTGGTTCTTTTTACTTCTAGACTTGTAAGTTCAGGGGAAAAAATCTTACAGTAGAAAATTATTACAATTTTGAAAAGTTAATTGATTCATTAAAAACAAAACCAAAAAAACAACCACCACCAAACAAAGCAAAACACAATAAAACAAAACCAAAAAATACAGATAACTAAACACACAGGCACAGACTTCATACCCCTCCCCCCCGGCCCCCCTGCACACACACGCGGCAAAAAATTTCCTACTAGGATGTTCTAGTTTTGGCTGGGACAGAGTTAATTTTCTTCCTAGTTGCCAGTACAGTGCTGTGTTTTGAGAATAATGTTGATAAAACACTGATGACTTAACTGTTGCTAACAATGCTTTCTCATGATGTGCTAGTGGTACACAAGAAGCTGGGAATGCGCCTGTCCAGGAGAGCCGTCTCGAACTGGCCAAGGGGATATTTCACACCGGAGAGCGCAATACTCGATATATAAACTGGAGGGGAGCTGGAGGCGAGCTGGCTGGGAGTTGCCGAGCCCTGCTCAGGGTCGGGCTGGGCACCGGGGAGTGGGTGGTGAGGAACTGTATTGGTCATCATTTGTTTCTTTTGGGCTATATTCCTCTCTCTGTTTTCATTACAATTAATATTATCATTGTTATTATTATTACTGTTGTCATCATTAGTATGATTCATATAATTATTATACTTTATTTTGCTTCAATTATTAAACTGTTCTCATCTCAAACCACGAGGTTAACTTTTTTTTTTCCCTGATTCTCCTCCCCAAAGGGAATGGGGGCAGAGATCGAGCGGCTGGGGTAAAACGAGGACACAGGGCAAAGCGGAGCAGCCGGACCCCGACACGTTCGGGACAGGGCCCGTGCCAGGGTGTCCCGTGCTGGACTGTCCCGGGCCGGACTGTCCCGGGCCGGGCTGTCCCGAGCAGCGCTGTCCCGGGCGGGGCTGTCCCGGGCCGGGCTGTCCCGAGCAGCGCTGTCCCGGGCGGGCGCAGCCGGCGGTGCCGGAGCCGCTCCCGGCACTAGAGGGCAGCCCCGCGCCGCGGGAGCCGCTCCAGCCCCGCGCCAGCCACGGAAACGCCGCGGCACTTGCGCAGCCAAAGAGCTTTCTGGAAAATCGCGTTTAGGCGCAGGGTTTGCTGCCAGCCGACCGGACACAAATAAGTCCCCGTCGGGCCGCGACCTGCCGGCTCTGCCTGGCGGGGGGGGTCCTCCCGCGGCAGCCTCAACCCACCGCAGCGATGGACACGGGGGCACGGGCTGTCCTGGCTATCGCTACGTGGCAGAAGGGCGAAGAAGGAGGGTTGGGGGAGTTTTTGGGACTGCCACTGCTCGGGAGCAACAAGCACTTGTTGGTGTCTCCCCGCCAGAAGCCGTATGGCCCAGGGGCCACAGCATCGCTCTGAGTCCTGAATGTCGTTCTGTATGGTCAGCCCAGTGGCTTCTACAGAAACACAGGCTGCTGTCCAGGAGCTGAGAGCAGCCCCGGAGCTGTCCCCATGACTGAGCCTTGCGCATCCCTGCAGGGACCCGCAAGCAGCAGCAGTGAGGAAGCCTGGGGTACTCATCCTCATGTTTCAACCCTAAAGTGAGGAATTAATAGCAATGGGGGAAGCATGCTAAAAATGGAGACCACCAAAAGAAAATGAAAATTAAAAAAAATAAAAAAGGGAGGAGGTTTTAAGTTCTTGAGCTATGCACATAAAGCAACAATAAAACCGTGGCCCCAAGAAGCTTTTAATTTAATTAAGCCATAGCAGTGTTGCATGAAACAACACAGGGACACATGCTGCATATTAACAACCATACTATGGGAAAACTTTTTCATATATTCAACTTTGCCATCATATATTGCAAATGTTTATAACAATCCCTTTTCTCCTTACGCTCAAGATACAGGGAAAAAAGAGAAAATCTGTAATTTAATCATCTAGTCACCAGGTAGGATGGACATTATTTTCTGGAAACACATAAAAGGGAATAGATTAAAGAAAGATCTGAGCTTGTTTAGGAAAATCACCATAGCAATATAGGATAACAGCCTAGCAAGAGAGGAAATCAGAAGTCCAGTGAGTAGAAAATGCAGTGTATTAATATACTGAACCCCCTACACAACCCAAGAAATAAAAATAAATAAATAAAGGATAAAAGTACATCTTTTGGGAAGGATGCTTAACTTTTGTTTGGATATTTGCAATCAGAAACCCACATAATAAAACTATACATATGGTACATCCACAGTGAATCTGAGACATGTGAATGCATCAGATCCGGAGAGGTGCCCCACTTGTCTGTGCCTCACAGGGCTGACCCATGCATGAGCAGGGACAATGTCTGAAAGACAGTGCTGTTGTTCAATTAATGTACATCAAGTATCCAAGGCACTTTGAACAACATGGCAACTCAGTTGACAGGCAGGAACTTGTTAATCTGCCATAATTCAGGTTTACTGCATTGTGTTCTCAAACGATATCCTTAGTATACTAATTGACGAAACAAGATAAGTGGAATTTCCTAGCAAAATTTGGTTATTCCCAGCAGAAGCCTTACCTAGGTGACCCTGGAGGGTCTCCTGGGAAGGCATGAAGAATAGGACATGGACATATTTGCAGCTATTTGTCCAAGTGTCTGTGAAAAGAGTTAAAAAACGAGGAGTCTGGAAGAAAAAGCTAATAACCAGGACTTGAAAGAACACAGATAAGGCCTTACATCACACAGCAGCTCACTGGGGAATAAGCTGCCATTATTTGTACCACATTCAAGGAATTAATATTTTAGCTTTATTCCACAATGTTAAGCCATGCAGTACTTTTACTATAAGTCATGGTCCAGACACCCTCAATCAACAACAAAGATTCACCAGTTAGACTTCCTACACCCAGTCTAAAGAAATTTAAGGTACCTAAGGATAGGTGAAATACAAGCCAGCACATTAGAGCAACCAACTGAAGATTATAGAAATCGCTGAATTTTAATCCCTTATTTTTTTTCTGCCAGAGCTCAAGAAGCAAACAGTGTGAGCAAACAGTGTGAAGGAACTTCTTTTTCTTTGGACACTGAAGCACTTAGCCATGAGCCCTGGGGCTGCATTAGGAAATGCACTTTTTTTTTTTTTTTGCAAAAATGCAGAAGTATGTCTTTTCTTTCAAAAAATGCCCAGAGAAATACCACTTGGTAGTGGCAAGATGTGAGTTCCAGAGAATTAATTCTCCCAATAATAAGGCCACTTCAATACAGGAACAGGTGGAGCCTTACCAACAGAAACTCTCTTTTAGAACTCTTTAGCTATGTATGGCTATTGCCTGCCTAGAGTTCTCTGAAGATTTAGCCCTTTACATATATCCTTTGTAGACAGGGCTACTCAAAGGACAGAGCTGCCTTATCCTTATAAATCTGTACTTCCATTTACTGGAAGCACCTCAAAATGCTCTAAATGCAGTGCAGTGTTAAACTCAGGATGCATCTTAGCGAACCAAAACCCTGTCTCAGTCTTCTCTGCCTTGACTCTGCTGTGATAGCATTCTCTCAGCTCACAGTGCTGGTATGAGGATGGGTACCACAGGGCTTGGATGACACTTAGATATCACTTGAAAAGCCTTTAAGAACATACAGGAAAACTCAAAAACCACTGCAAGAAAGTAGACTGAATTATGCTCTCAGTCACACCACCCCAAAGGCAAATAGAACAGCTGAGGATCGGGAACCAGTCATTCTTGAGGTAAGGGCGCCCTGAGGGTTTTATAATAAAAGGGGTGTTTATGTTCTCTCCTACCAAAATACTTCATCAGAGCAGGTTTCAGACTCCTACAGGCAAGAACTGTGGATATGCAGCAATGATAGTCTTGATCTACTCTTGAGAGCAGCACACAACAATGTATATACAGCCCAAACCACTTGTGTTAGATATACAGGCATTTAAATCCTAGCTAAGCTCTTTGGTTTGATTTACAGTAGAAGCAGGGCATTTTTACTTTAGCAAAATCAAATCAAATCAAGTTAATTCCTGTTCATAAACCAGTAAAATACTCTTTTCCATACCCTTTAGAAATTAAATGTTAGTTTGACTTGCCTGTCAGCATTGAACACTGAATTGCAGCTCATCTTCTCTCAGTTGAATAAACACTATTGTAGATACCAGCTCAGTCTGGAAAATCCATCCATGCTTCCCACTAGTTTTAATCTATCTGGGTGGTTTATGTTCTTGATTAATATTTATTTCCCCACTACTTTGCCCTGTTGGTTCCCAGAAAAAAGACACCAGCTTATCTGAATACCAGAATTAAAGGATAAACTGATAATTTGGCTTTCCCAGAATTTTACCTCAAAGTGACAAAAATGGAACACATATACTGTAGGATTTGATGCCTAATAGTAGTGTTCTACCTCAAAGAGTAGAAAAATCATAAAAGCAGCACTAACCAACAGTGTTGCCCACAGACCCATGTCTACCAGTGGGGGAGGAAGCCCAAGGCAAGCTCAGAAGCACAGAAACTAGAGCTTAAAAACTGGAGGACAGTCCAGAAGTGGGGTGAGCACAGGCTGTTCCTACACCTTCAACACTGAGTAGAGTGACCCACAGACTTAAGGACAAGTTAGGCGTGACCCCAACTCCTCACCTGGACCTCCTCCAGGTCCTACACGCCTTCTCTGCTATGCTGAAATAACAGATTTCAGGTCAAATCACTGCAGGAAATTACCAAAGTGCAGAGAAAGTGGAGCTGACAGGCAGAGAGGGTGGTGGAGAGGAGGTCAGAGGTTCTTTTAGCACCTGGCTGCCCCAGGGTTGCAGCATCTCATCCCTCCTCTGGCCTTACAAGCAGGACTTCACACTCTCTCCAGGTGGCTTCTGTGCAAAGGCGTCAGAAAACCCAGCACCAGGAGGCTGCAAGTCCAAACCACAGCTGACGTGGCTTTCTTTGCAGCCTCACACAGAAAAGAGGGATGCAGGACAAGAACAGCCTTTCCTGCTCCCCTTTGTACAGACAGGAATGTCTCCCACCTGTGGAAGCATTTTCTTTTTCCTCTCTCCTCCCACTGCTGGAGACCTGCTTGGAGACAGCACGAGGAGCAATGTTAGCCAAACTATTAATTCCTTATTGATTTTTTAAACTGATATTATTTATATTATTGTTTATGTCATTACTTACTGTTTTAAATAATAAATTGGATTTATTTTACTGGATTGCATTAATTGGGTTAGTTTATCTAAATAGGATTCATTTAGTGGCACTTCCCAACTCCTCACCTGACCCTCAGCATGCAAAGTAGCTGAGACGAATCAGCAATTTCAGTCAGGAGAAGAAACTAAAGACCAGCTGATGCCTTTTGTGAGAGCTTCCAGATTCAGAATAGGACCAAAAACCATAGCAGGATGATGGGTTTGCTTCAGATAAAATAAAGAGAGAAAAGGTGTCATCGTACCTGCGATCATACCATATGAGATGTTAAGTGTTTTCAAATCCAGAGCAGAGGGAGGTCCCTGCCATATGTATCTAAGTCTTGTAAAGGTCTAAAATGTAGGTCACTTCTATTTAGGACACTGAGCATCCCCTTTGGCTAGTTCTACATGGCTTCACACTGAGGTACTTGAAGAAATGTCTGATTCAACATGCTACTTAACATCCAATTCTGTAATGCTGCTTTCTCACCCCAGCTGACATATAAAGTTTCCACGGGCTTCACCTCAGAACTGAGGGCTCTGCTTTTGGGAGACTGGACCAAAACACAGGCACTGCAGTGCTGAGGGTGGGAGTGCACACATCTTTCCAGATGCTTTCCCGAGATCTCTCCAAGTGCTTCGTTGGTAAAGATGCTTTAAAGTGAGTGTGCTAATTTGAGTCATCTAAATAGCACAGAGTTCCTTTGTGAAATGAAGTATCTGGCCAATTTTACCCTAACTATTAACTTATTAATATTTGGGTTAAAATTTAGGAAAATTCAATAGTATTTTAAAGAATCACTGGGCGTATTTTATCCTGAAATTTCTTATTCTCCAAACTGACAAGATTCCCTGAATTCCTCCAAATAGTTGTTACACCAAAGCTTTTCCATGAACCTATGAATCAAAAAAGGCATTCAGTCATGTGCTGATTTTTTGCTTGATGCTAAACTGCCTGCTGATTCAGGAAAATATAAATTAAAATTTAGGGGGTTATTTGTTCAAAGTTTTCTTTGAAGACAGAGGATATATAGTAACTCAGACAAATACAACCAATGCATCTGTGAACTGAACACTAAAACATGCAGCAATTTGATGTTTTTATGTTACTTTAAGCTAATACTATTCTTTGAACTAACATAAAACTGGTAGTTTTGAAGTTGGAAATACAGGAGATAAAAGGGAATGCCAAGCATCTCATCCTTAGGGTTTGACAACAATGAGATTTAATGTAAAGATTACTGATGTTTGTAAGCTCATTTTCTTTATGTGGCTGTCTGGGACCTTTTTTTCAAACTGGAGAGTGCATTTGGGCATTATTTTGGACTTTGGACCAAGCAGAAACGTAACTACAAATCAAAGGTTATTTCTGGGTGGGTTTGGTAATATGTATCAGAAAGGACAAGTATTAATAGGAAATAGCAATGTTCAGCATCGTGAACTAAAGTTTTCTGTCCATCTGATAACTTGTGATAACAAAGGGGCAGAAAATATATGCCCTCACTGCTAATAAGAAAGGCAGAAGATATTTTCCAATTCTGTTTACAGAGCACTTTGTCTATTTATGCCTGTGTGTCTGCCAAGGACTAAAGAAGTATCAAGTAGCAAAGGTTATCCAAACTCGAGAAAAGGACCATTGCTGGTGTGAGGAACAAATTGGCAATAAACTGCTAATTGTTGAAAAAAATAATCTTTTTCTTAGGAATACAGTGAAACTGAGTCATTATCTTCTCATTTCCTCAAGTAACCACCTTACACTTCAATTGATTTATTGATGAAAAGCTTAGAAAATCAGCTAGTAAGCATCTTGGAAACTTTAAGGCACAGTTTTATTGCTCAACGATTGAGCTCCCTTGAGCTTGCAACAATGCTGCGGATGGGTATGCAGGACAAGCCACCATTTTTTTGTCTGAAAATGTTTCTTTACAACAAACTTATTTACTGCAGAGGAGATTTCCATAAAAAATGTAAGAATTAATAACAATAAAGCAGAATGTCTTTTTACAATGTCAAGTCATTGCAATCTTACCTTTCCATTAGTAGAACTAGTCTTTCCATACACAGTTTTTTCCATAGATGAGATACTTAGAGAATATAAGAATTTACAAACTTAGGCTTTTCTTGCTTATTTGAATTTCACAAATGTTCAATATATTTTCAACTATTTCTTTCCATGTGGAAGATCCCTATGCCTCCGTAAAGATGCTCATCCTCGTAGCTATAAACTTGTATCTATTGTCTCAGCACATGTATCAGGAGTGGAACAAAACTTTTAAACGCCTCTTTAGGTCAGGGCTCAGTATTAATGGTAGTTTGTAAGGCTTAGTGCTGTTTTATTCATATGTGGAACACTTAATGGAAAATGTTAATTACATATTACAGATACAGTACGATTGCCGAGTCATATCTGGAACCACTTATTCAGAAAAGCAAATGAATATAAGTCTTCTAAGAAAAAAAAATAGAGAAAGGGGAAAGGAGCAACCTTTTCTAGCCTGAAATGGGTATGGTCTCCACCACAAAACCACCACAATCTTAACACATTCTATGAAAAGAATACAAAGATGGTCCCCATTTGCAATGAAAGAGAAGTGAAGATGAGGATGGTGGGTTTGAACTAGAAACTTCTTTACACCATCCTATTTTTCTCATCAGATTAAAAATGAGACCAACCTCTAAATCTTAAAGCAACTGAGTTTTTACTAACCACTTTAGAGTCTTTATCTTCTGTATCCTAAGAAGGTCATGCTCTGGGGATGGTTTGGAAATGCTTCATTTAAGACAATGTTTTAGTTACACTGAAGTGTGAGTATATGAGTAGCACCATAACCTTGTGTTTACATTTCAGTCGGGGCTGGATATAATGGCAAAGTTTTATACAGTATTTTTTGACATTGTAATTATGAAAGTACTAAAATATTTCACATCTCCATACAACAAGCTCATCTGTGGAATGAATTTGATATCTAGCAGCAGCAATGCCTCATCTCTGCTGCTGAAGACTGATGAAATGTAAGGGGTAATGCTGGCAGAAGCCTGAATCAGTGCAGGAAGCATAAGGATACTCTGAGAGGTTCTTCATAAATGAAAACCACTTTCAACTTCATGGCATATGTATCAGCAGATTGCAAATTCGTGTGTTGGAGGGGCTCCCAAAACAATCTTGCAAAGGCAGTCGAACACCAGTGAAAGGCCAGCAGTGGCTGGTATTTGAATCTAGCCAGACCACTGAAGTGTGGGGGTTTTCTGCCTTTCCTATTTCTTCAAAGAGCTTTGGGAAAGAAAGGACATGAATCTCTCTGAATCACCAGAATAAAGAGCAATATTCTCAATTCCAGCCTATTAACTTCCACAAGCTACCAGGAGCCACAAGGAACAAAGAAGAGAGAACAAAACACCAAGGAACTTTATCCTTTTACCAGCATTTTTGCAATGCGATGGCACCCCTGAGACCTTAATATCGTTGCTGAAAGGGATTTTAAGCTCTGCACTACAGTGCCAGTTTGCTGGGAAATTGCCTTATAACATCTATCTGCTAGATCAGTTGAAGCTTGTCCTCCTGTACCTTAGCCTGTGACTTAAGTGGCAGCTGAAAAATGCCACTCACACTTGTTTCTTGCTGACTTTCAGAAACAGCCTAAAAAACCCCCACAAAAAATAGCACCAATCCTTCCTGGGCTGGAGTAAAGAAACTGCAGTCCATAGTAAAATTGTAAAATCAATGTATTTATGAGTCAAAAAAATTGAAAATGGACTCCTTCAGAAGTACAACAACTAGTTATCACTTTTCTTTGGATGAGATGGTTGCAATAATGAAATAACACCCAGTTTTTCCAACCAAACAGTCCAAATCAGTGCTGCAATAGCAGACTCATTGGTGGTAAATGAAGGCATAGTCCAAGGTGGATGTTGACCCCTGCCCAAACTGTAGCTTTAAACTCATGAGTTGGACTACCAGGGAGTAATAAACAGTCCAGTCAATTGTCCCAGAGACACCAAGCAGCAACCAAAAGTCTTCAATATTAAATGAGTAGTAGGCAGACTGCTGGGCCATCACCTTATCAGTGCACTGTTGGGCCAACTGGTCAGGAACAGAGATGTTTGGTACAAAATATGGGCTTTTGCCTGGAAAAGCACTATCTAAACTAAGTTCAGGCCCAGCGGTCCAAGAAATAAAAGGGGAAAGTGGAGTTTCCCAGGGTGGGTCCCAGGAGGGACAGGCAGTGCAAAGGCAGTGGCAGACGTCTTGAGACAGGAAAGGTGTCAGGAAGGAGCAGCGGTGAGTGGGGCTAACCCAAACGCCAGTGCCTGGACTAACTCCAAAGGGAGCCAAGGCCAGAGGGAAGAAGCAGTGAGGGTAATGAGGCAAGAGGACAAAGCAAAATCACAGAGGAATGCCTAAAAATGTTTGGAACTGGTCACTAAAAATATTTAACTTTCTTAAAATTAGTTGTCTTGATCCCTCAAAAAAAGTCACTGAGCTGACTGCACAGTGCAGCATAAGACAGTGTGCCACCAGATAAACAGTTAAATTGGCTGAGGCTTTAAAATACTTTCCTCCAATGATCTGTCTCACTGGCTAAATACTGCTTACATATTAGCTAGAGAACAGCAAAATGAAGTTGGAGACTTCAAACAGACAACTTGAATAAAAGCTGAATAACTTGAGTAAGAGCTGGAACAGCACCTAGATTCTGGTCACAATGTAGGTTAAAGGCTGAGCTTACATCCAGACACAGGACTAGGCATCAGCCCTGACACCTGAAGGACTCATTCCAGGGGGACCAGAAATGGGACAGAGATACTATTAATTCCATAACTGTGTCACCAATCTTAAGCAAGGACTCCTGGAGAGAAAATTCATAGAACTATACAAGCCTGTTTCTAATTGCTACTCCTCTGTCTATATATGATTGTCTACATCTGTTAAAAAAAAGTAAAAATAACCAACCATTTTCTGGTATGGTAATACAATCCTTGAAATACTCTCCATAGAAACAATAATAATATTAACAATAATAATAATTGTAATATGGCTGTTAGACATGAATTACATTGCCCTGTGAGTGAAGGTTCAGATTAAATAATTCAAAATTAACTATTATTAGTGTTCTTCCTATTATTGTAATAGTAACATGAGAAAAAGATGCTCTAAAGTTATAAATTGTTCACACAAGAGACAAAGGTTAATATTTTAATCTTTCTCCCCCACACTGGTTTCTAAGAAAAATTGTGTAATAAAAACAAAGGATTCCCAGATGTTTCTGAATACCTTCTGAGCAAAAATAAATCACTTGAACTCCAGAGATATTTTTGACAGTGAGCTAAAGGTGTATTATGAGAGAGTAGGAGGCTCAGTGGGTGAATGTAATAACTGCTTACCTACAAGTGGTATATCAGAATCTATAAGGAGAAATGTGGTTACCCTGTTTAATGGATATTAGCCAGAAGAGCAGTCATACGATTCATCTTTGCTAGCAATTCTGGTGAGTGTTGTGGGGATTTTTACAGCAGAGCCATACATCAGCATAAACCACAATTACTCAGCTGGATGGGAAAATCTTGTGCAGCAGCTCTGCTTCTGGTAAGTGCCATTGTTCCCATTTTTGTAAGCACAGAAGAACCAGAAGAGAGTAAACACTTTCATTTTCTTTTTGAGCATTTCACTTCAGATTTCCTTTCTAGATCTTCATGTAGCTAACTATTACTCTCCTCTTGGTAGTTTCTAATCATTTCAAAATCATCTCAATGTAAACCTGCAATCAAGCACTGACAGTTTGAAAATTATGCTCTGCCTCATTGAAAGAATTTCTTTTAAACACATATAGTGATTTATTTTTAAACATTTGGTTAAATTACCATGTAATGTCAGTATATATAGTGCATTATAAACCATGCTCTCCACTGAGTGTTGACAGAAGAGCTTTGAAAGAGATAGGAACTTAGACAATGTGGTTTGGTTATGTAAGATGCTGTTAAATGCTGTTTCTGTGTAGGATCTTCTCTTCTACAGGTTTGCATTAGGATCCAGTGTCAGGATGTGGCTTTGACCAAACTGGCAATGCAAAGAAAATCAATCACAGTTATAGCTCCCCATTTAACATAGGCAATTTTATTCAGATTAGTGTCATTCATATAGCAAATTAAGATTGCTTTACTATAGTGAATAATAGATGGTTCAGATATAATTGTTAATTTTTAATTATTTCAGCTGAACCTTCATTCACAGGGCAATGCAATCCTTGACTAACACCCATATTATGATTTTCTTCCGCTAAAGTGTTTCTTATACCTTCAGGACTCATCTTTGCTGAATCTTAGCATCTGATTTGCAAAGCCAGGGATGCTGTCCAAAAACATGTTCCAGTTTCTGTACAGTATGTACTCCCAACAAAGTGTTTCACTTATACATTTTTAGTTAGAGATCAGTATTTCACATTAAGCCTCGTCGTCAATTCCAGCATTCATAATTACATTGCTTAACTATACAAAGCTGAAGTCTGTTTGGTTTTCACTAATTTCGCCAACATAATTAGCTTTTCATAAGCCCTCCTATAAACAAAATATTGGGTCAAGCACTTATTGGTATAATTCAACTGAAAAACAACTGAATAACCCCTGAGAATAATTTAGCCTATTAGGTTTTCATTGAATTGTGAATACTTTACCTGTAATTATCTTATATAAACACAGCTACATCATAAAATCATAGAACATTTTGGATTGGAAGGGATCTTGAAAGGTCATCTACTTCAGCCCCCTGCCATAAGCAGGGACAACTTTGAATAGGTCAGGTTGATGGGTCTGAGCAACATCCAAAGGTCATCCTAATCAGTGGGAGATTGTCCACTGGCCTCAGAAAGCCTTGAGTCCCAAGTATGCTACATTTGAGAATTGAATTCAGCAGAAAACTCATTATTCACTGTCTTGATGACCAAGCTGAGGATAGATATTGCCTTAGACTGAGAACTCCGTGTCTGAACAAACAGCCCTATAGCAGGAGAGGTTCAACATCTGTCCCTCTCCAAGATCCACAACTGAAGCAGCAGGATAAAATACGAAAGGCAAAGGAGAGAAGGTAGAAGTAGGACTATATATCATCACTTGAAATGGCAGCCCAGAATGAAAAGGCTGATGAATATCTGGCAATGTTTTACACTATCTCAATACCTTGTTTTACTGCTTCCCCAGTGGAGGAAACTCTTACACAAGCGTAGCCTGTCACAAGCAAATAGGCACATTTCAGAGTTTATAGCATGAATCCAATGCCCTAAATTCAAAAGTTCTAATACAAAGAAGGGAAGCACCTGAATCTCTTCTATATCATAATGAAAATACAATTGGTTTCTAGGTGGGAGCCAAATTCTGGCTGGAACCTACAATGCCTTTTGTGATTTGAGACCATATTACCTGAGAAATTGCTTCTGTCCCTGTGAAATCTTACTGCAGTCAAGATCTGCAGGGATACTCAATTGTGGTTTTATGGTATAAGTGAGAAGGCTTTTCTTTTTTTTCTGATGGGGGGCTCAGTTTGGGATTCACATAGCCTCAAGGGTATCTGAAATCTCAAGTTTGTTAACCTTTAAAATGCACTGTAAAACTCCTCTTTTCTCTCTTTTCTCTCTTTTCTTAGGCTGCAGTACAAGAACAAGCTAAAAGCAGTGGAAAATGTTATATTCATGAGCAGTCCTCTGGCACTATTTAATGTGTGTAACATAAAGAAAAGATAAGGGGAACACAGCTGTACTTGTTGCGCTGCTTGTAATGATAATTTATGCATGTAGAACAGGTGAGGAAACATGCAAATGGGGCAGTTGTTAAACCTGCCTAATCAGCACTGGCCACGTGGTACGCTTAGAAGTAGAAATTCATCTGATTAGTCTTCTCATAACAGTATTGTCTTCTCTGAGTACTTCATCGCTATTGTCTTATTTCTTTTGTTAGAAAAAGCAAATTATCACTTTTATTTACCCCTATTTCATCCCTACTTGTGTTCCTTTTCTCTCTGCAGAAGAGTAACTCTTTTTTCTTTCAAGAATTTGATGATTTGAGGCAAGGATTCTTGGATGAAATTTTAGGGTAGGAAGCTCCCACTCTTTGCTGACCAATGGGCAGCAATCACTGGCAACAAGTTCTGGAAAATGCCTTATTTTGTTCTGTCAGCCGTAATTGTAGACTTCTTAATTTCAAGCTTCCATGAGCAACAATAGGCAGTTGTGAGAGGAGCATGGGTTGAGGAATATTAGTCCTTCACCAGCAACATGCAGTAGGCAAGATTAGATACTCACAGTAGCCCTTTTAGCCTCCTTTTAGTTCTGGATATCAGTGAAGTTCTACTCTATACCCCAGTGTTGTCTTCTTCCCAGACCACGTCCTCTAAGATAAGCATAAGAGATCACTACACTGCCCCGCTGCAGTGCCTCAAGTGGTCTCTATGCCATCCCCACAGTTTTACAGGTGGTGGATGCAATGTGATAAGTAGCAGAAACTCTGCCCCACATGGAGGACTTACAGATAGAATGGGATATTTCTACCAAAGGAAGAGAGGGAAAACCAAAAGGTGACAGAAACGCCGTAAGTTCCCATGACAGAACTACAAGACTACACTTCCCAAGACACTGCATGGAATATGTGAGGAACAAGGATTTCTTGACAGTGATACATCCTGCTCAAGAGAAATAAGAGTGTGGATTAGACCTGTCAAATTACCAGTGAAACTGCCTGAAAAGACAAAAAGGGACAGAGGACTCTGAGGTATCAGTGATGATGTCCAGGAGAGGAATTCTGATGCACAAAAAGCCTGGAAGGAGCTAAGAAAAAGGTGCACTTTGAAGCTGAAGAAGCTGAAGCAGCATTGAGAGTGTGTGATCCCAAACCTGCAAACATGCAACTAACTTTAAACATGAGAGGTAATTCAATTCATTTAAGTGGGCCATTTCACAAAAGGAATATTGACTGTACGGGATGCTGTCCTTCTGTAGATCTCAGATACAATGATCATGGAAAAAGCAGTAACCCTATTATGTGTCAACTTCTACTATAAAATATTTGCCATTTCCTTTGACATGTTCTCTTCACCCTTTTCTGCAGAACTCAAACTTTTAGCAGATATGTAAATCATGGAAGTACTTTTTGCCTTGTCTTGGAAAACATCCATTTATATTTGGAGAAGATCATTGAATAACAGCATTTCTTGTCCATGATCAGACAGCACAGAACACTGTTGTCAGCCTGGTAACACTCTCTGGTATTTTTTTTCTACTCTGCATACATTACTTTAGAATTAATATTGGCTAGGAACAACTTGATAACATAGACATTTTATTTGGAACAATATTCAGTCCCTGAAAATACTGCTCAAGTTAAGAGTGATATTGTTGTAAGAGTGGGGAAAACCGCTTTTAGTCTTTTATCCTGAGCGCTGATCACTGATGTGGAAAAGACAAATTAAGTTAAGCCAGTAAATCTATGCACAGTAAGAATTGAATATTGGTCTTTACTCCCTAGACAAACACCCTAAGTATCCTGATGGTATTGAGCTGGGTGAGGAAAGGGAGTGCTGTCTGATACAGTAAAAAGTAAATTTAGTTTGTTTTAACTCGTCAGAGTTGCAAAGATCTAGAAAGCTTTCCAAAATATGAAATGAGGACAAAAAATAACTAAGAATAAATAAAAATGGGACTTAAATCAGTCTTGTGATATATATTATGATGTTATCTCACTGATCCAAGGGATTCTTTTGGTCTTCAATGCTTTTTTCCTAAGAGTAATTTTTCATTACATTTCTGTTCATTGAGCAGGTCAGTTTCAGCACATCACTATTGCTGTCAAACCGCTGCCCCTCTGGCCATAAGGCAGCTGTGTGGCCCTGGGAAGCAGATGATCCCTTCCAGCTTCAGCTGCAGCCCCTCTGACTCCTGCACAGCCTTGTATGGTGCAGTGTTGTCTTGTGGATGAGATACTCGTTTTGTAACCTTAGACACTACACTTCTAACCACTTCTAACCCAAGACACTACTTCTCTGTGTGTGATTTTCTTTTAGGCAGTGTTACGCAGATTGTGAGAAACAAAAGCAGTCAGGACCTTTCGCCATATGCACTACAGCAATAGAAATAAGTAAGGATAAAACAGCAAAACTATGCCCTGTAGGTACATTGTCACTCAAAGTCATGCAAGTGTCTGTGTACAGCTACTGCTGAAGGTCCTTCCCACCATTCCCAATTATTAACTGTCTTCTCCCCATGACTGGACTAACTAGAAAAACTGCCTTCTCCTCCAGCTGGATAAATGTCATTCATAAGCATGAGTGACAGAGTTGTGTGGTAGCTAGTAAGTGTGCAAAGTTTATTAAAAATAAAACCATATTTTAATCTAGTAAGGATCTAAAATGTAAGTGAAAATAATTTAGGTTGTGAAGTCAGGCAGTCAAAAGTCAGGAAACATGAAATGTCTTTATTTGGGCACTTCTGAATATGCATTAGGATACAAACTTAAATTACACAGTGACTGACTGATTGCCAGAAGGACTCCCATTTCAAGCATTCAGTGATAAAAATAATCGTCACCTTGTACATAAAGTCTTGCTAATGATTAAGGAAACTCTGATGTTGCTAAGAGTAATAGCAGCCATACTTTACTGTGTATACACAAGAGAGGACATTAAATTACTTCAGAGAACAATAAATGAAACAGCATCAGCACATCCAACATCTAGGCTCCATACAGAATTGTTCAGAAGAGATTCACCAAGTCCTTAGTGCAAAGTGCAAGAGGGGGTTGAAACTGCAAGGAAGAAACTTTTCAGTGTTTCTTGGGGAACGGGGTAGAGGGTGGGAGGGAGAGAAAAAGACAGTATTTCAGCCTCTCAAATTTAACAGGAAAATCAAATCTATGCTCCAACAAAAACACTTGAAAAGCTCAAAATGGGAATAACCTTTTAATCTGCAAATTTTTAATTACAGACTTAGCACAAGTTTGATAGCCAAAGGCTTACATGGGATATATTAATTAAAGCAGTTTTGATAATTTACCTGCCTTTCTGATAAGCCATTTTCAAAGCTATTGACTGGGAAGCTGATCTTTTTATTATATAAGTCATTCCTAAAGATTGGAATTAAATTTTCTAAGTCCCTATACATGTTTGATACTTTCAAGAAAATCCAACACACTATGACAGCAACTCAATTTATGTGAAGTGTTTTAATTTCTTTAACACAAATATAAAGAATTTTACTAATCAAGATTTGGCCAAATGTGCACATCCTTAGGTGATTAATCCAAGATGAGCTATCCAGCTCAGAACCATGTAGCATGTAACAGCAGTGCCCTGCTTTCACCCACAGTTAGTAGGAGACATTTCAGAAAAGTGAGGAAACAGAATGACCCTTCTCTGGATGCAAATTCCTGGCTTTCACCAATCACTGTTTTCAGATCCTTCTGACTACATTCTGATCATTCTGTAAATAGCTGCTAAGAGCTCAGTTTTCTATGTTATGTTCAGGAAAATGAAGCTTTTTGATCAACTAACACACAGAAATCAATTTAAGCCTAGGCCAGTACAGCAAACCTTTCTGAATGTAGCCATGTCCACCTTTTCTGGCTCCTCACTCCCATCTCAAGTCAACTTCTCACTCTTTTAAGTTTGAGATTACAACCCCTGGTCACAAACAACTGAAATAACCAGTCCTTAAGGATTGGGAGAGCTGTGTTTCCAGCACTAGAGACTCTGGATGGATACACAAGCTCTTTGAGAAGCACTACTCACAGAGGAGTTCCCAGGAGCAGAGGCATGATTCAGCCACGAGGGCTGAAAAGCAAGGGAGGGGAGATGAGAGCAGGGGAATACAAATGGATGATTAAGAACACGACTAGAGGATGATCAAGTAAAGCAAGCAAAAATGAAAAAGAACAGAAAAAGGAATAGAGCCACAAACTATACAGTGAAAGATTTTGTAGACAGTGGAAGATCTCATTTGATGAACCTTAATGCTGAACTAAGCTCTTTGACCTGCTTCTCTATCTTTCATGTAATGTAGATTTCTTTTGTCAACTCTTGATTTTTACAACAGCTATTCACACTTTTTTTTACCAGTTTTATCCATTCTGAATTTCAAAATCTGCATTTTATGTTCTTATTATACTGATGTAAATTTAGAGAGAAAATCTGAATAGGAAGTGAAGAGATTGCAATGCTAGGCTGCTTTTCATTCTCCATTTAGGACAGGAATACCTTGATTCCAAAGCAATCACATAAAAGCACACTAAAATATTTAATAGGATGGATCTAAAAATGTTTATTGAAGAGAGACAACAGTGCTTGACAGATTTGAAGAGATGAAATAACAAACCACATTTATACACAGACTCCCACTGAAATTAATATCAGGACTGTAGCTTTGAACAAGTCCTCTTTGTATTTATGAGTACTACCATCACAGCATTGTGTTACCCTACTAATGGTATGAGAAACTACTGAACTGCTCCAGATTGCACACAACAGACAACTCAGCTTACCCTCTGTTTAGTTATTTACTTATTTTTGAACCAAGAGAGGGGTGACTATAAAATATTATCATTCCAATCTCTTTGCCCTTTCACCAAATAAAAACTTCTTCACAAATAAAAGACAAAAAAGTGATCCTACCCTGCAAACATCTAAGTCCCTGAATTGAGAAGATAGGTTAATCAAATAAGATATTTGTACATGAAGTTTTTATAAGCCTTGATGACTTTACAGACATTAAAGTTTTACAGTATATTTCTGAGTGGTGCTAAACGTAACAGAAAGCTTCCTTTCTACATGCTCAGCTTGAAACATGCATTAATTTCTTAAATGCTAGTCATGTCAATTCTGAATATGCATGATGAGTTATTTTTCTAAGATACACCCTAGTCAAGCCCTTATGCTCATCAGCAAATGAAGCAAGAAACATCATTAAAAACTGCACATTTGTTCAGAGACACAGCAAGGACTTATTAGATTGTGCAGAGCATCACTCATGCTGCTTCACAGCTTTTGGATGAGAGGAGATACTCCCTTTACAGTTTGCATTCCCACCCCTTTATTTAGTTATGCTATTTACACTTGCTCCTGACGGGGATGGTGAATAGGAGGCTGCTGTGCAGCAGGTGCAAGTAAAGCAAATACACCTTTGTCCATCGCTCCATTTAGATACACACAACTTCTTAGCATGACTCACATTATTCTTTCTCTAACTCCCACCATTTACAATTTGCCTTTCCTGCAGAGTCCCTGACTGGCAGACTGCTAACACTCCTGGCCTTTTATCTTGCCCAGCATTTTCACTGAAACTAATGAACTTGCCCATTACAATTAACATAGATTACAATTGAACTTCCCCTAAATTTAGGCATTAAATTTTTATGATTGATTTTAAAATATAAGATATTAAAAACATGTCTTATAATATCTCAGGATATCTGAGATCTCTGGCTTGACTGGCCACAATAACTTATAATATTTATTCCTTAGGAAAAACATCACATGAATCCCTTAATATTCTTTTGCAACTGCTATGGCCAGACCACAATGCACAACTTGTAGCTTCATAACAAATGTAGAGTTTAACTATGCATTCATTTTAATGTGAATTAGCAACATGTTGTTTCTTCTCCATATTTAAATCATCTACCATTTGAATACAGAATGGAATTTCAAAGAATTTTCTAGTAAATCGTGTGATCAAACATGTGAATTACATTGTTTGTAAAAAATCTGTAGGAAATAAAACGTCAATTTATCTATTAATTTCAGTAACAATGATGCAGGTCCCATACATACAAATTTACTAAAATATTATGGAGATTTTCGTAGTGCTTCACTTTTTTGGGAGGTTGGGGTGTATTTTCCTTTATCTAATTGTTTGGAAGTGGGGAACTTTTGATGTATTGCTGATTACTGAGACATTCCCTATAAGTAAAAACTGGCAAAGAATTACCATCACTTATAGGATCTTGTATAGATCTGCTTTCTTCCAACATGAAGCTGTTTCCAAGTCTTTTGAAAGTTGTCAAAATCAACTAAAATAATTCTTAGATTAAATTGTGAGGTACAGTATTAATATCCAGCTATTGCTGTAGAAGAAACATTGTATCATGGAGAAGAGCATAAAAGTATACCATGAATCCTACTCAGTTACTTTAAAAGACTAGTATGTTTTCACGGAAGAGAAATTCAGGCAAGACTGTGAAAGAAACAGGGCAGAAGGAAACTCCATATAATTAGGATGAGAATGAGAAGTCAGGTCAGTAATTGTGAGCAGTTCCAGTGAGGATGATATGTGCCTGCTCTGAAATTCTCAATGTTAAAAACTTCTGTCTGTAACATGATTCTCTTCTGGATGAGGATAACTTTAAGATATCCAAGTAAAGAGATCACAAATAAATTAATCTTGATTCAAGATATCCATATATGATGTCCAGTGCCATTCTGAGACACTCAGGTACCAGTATCTGAGTATCCACACAGTGGCAGGAGAGATACAGAACCTATAGAAGACGACATCTTCCATATGCACCAGCTGGAGAGAAGGATGCTTACATGAAGGCACTTAGCATTGCACTAGATGTGTGGGAATATGAACAAAGTTACAAGAAATCACATTAAAGAAGAATGTACAGGTCCTAGAAATTAAGAAGTCCCTGAAATTAAGAAGTCTTAGAAAATTTCCTCAGTCCTCCCCTGTGAAACATCATTAATTGCCTTGCTTGCTGCTCCAGATGACCCACACAGACATAACAGGTACTGGCCTCATGTTTCTGTAAACTGAATAAACAATTATTTGGTATTTTTAATTAAATGAAAATTCTGGTATGACTATCTGTGATAAATGCTTAGAACAGACTTATTCTGAGACAGTTCTAAATCTGGTATGCTAACTGAGGCTCAGTAAAGTTAATTGCATATTTTTAGGCAAAATCATACAGTTTTTCCCTCAGAACAGGTAGGCTGAGATTCATTTCTCCTACATCTGAACTAGTCACCCCCATACACCCTTTGCAGTCAGTCTGATCTATTTAGACACCTCCTTCAGAATGAGCTTAATTACACTTTACACTGGCTAGACCTCCACTGACTGTAAAGAAATGCAAGGGCAACAAGCTCAGATGGAGACATCTGCACTTTATGAATTCCACACATTGTGATAAATGCAAATAAGAAGTGTACACTGAATGCCTATTCACATTATTTTTGGCTGTAAAAACACCCCTACACTTGCCATTTTTGACAGCAATACCCTCCCCAGCTAGCATTGCCTCTCAGGACCCCAGTGAATACAGAAGCCCTACTACTCACCTAAGACAAGTTAACAATATGAATGATTTTCCCAGGGTCTCAGGAAGAATTCAAAGCTTCTTTTTTTGTTCCATACTCATCCTCATAGACATAGGCACAAGCTATGAAAACACATTTGACTCTTTTGTGATGTCAATAATTGCAAACACATTTAAAACCTCTGATGATCCACAGTTGTGAGATCTTGTTATTGTGATTATCACATAGTTTGACTCCAGCCCTGACTTCTGTTCATGCTGCATAGATGTACTCTGGTGGGAAGATTGCCATAAACTTCAGATTCCCACATTTCAACAGTTTGAACCTCATAAAATTCAAGTGATGTTTTGGTAATAGGTCAGTAATAGCTTGTAGACATGACTTGCCAGTCATAGTCCTAGCTACTCAGATGTTGGTTCATTAAAATTAGTTATGACTGTTCAAAGGTTTAACCAGGCAGAGAAGATGTACCAAACACGGTATTGTTTGGATTTCAAGCCAAAGTCTTGACTATAAGACTATAAATCAAAGTCTTGACTATAAGGCTCAAAGTCCAGGGAGCAGAGAATATTGGTTTATGGGAACAGGACTATCTAGTTGATGGACTTGTAATTTCTCATACATACATGACAATGAAGTATTGAGGTACCACAGGAAAGTGGCCAAAAAAAAAAATTAAATTAATATTCAGGTTCTCAGTGAGGCAGAATTCAGCTCATAGACCTACAATGCTCCAATTCTGGTGTCTATAGTTACCAACATGCCTATGCCTCTAATACAGTCACTGGTGCCTGTGATGGTACTTGGAGGCTCAATTCAGTTGCTCACAAACCAGAGCCCAGTGTCACTGCCAGTGCTCTCAGATACCATGCCTAACCTCCAGCTGCCATTTCCAAAGAACATACACCCTCTGCAGGTTTTACAGCATATGTTTTAGCCCATGCAGATGTCTCAGATAACCTAAAGCATCTGAAATACCACAGGATGCATAAGTTTACTGCACACATAGAGGCTGTTCAGCTGAATTTCTCAGTTGCCATAGCTGTACTGATCAATCTTCGTGCACAATAGTGGGATCTTAGGCATGTAGGGATTTAGTCAGTGCATAAATACAGGTGATTGTGGTTTAGTGTTATTATTATGTTAAATATTTGTATAATGCCCCTCCCCCCCGACTTCTGGGCGTGCCTATTTACCCAGAGCTCTGCTGGCACTGGGAGACGTTACATAGGACCTAAGAAAGACTGGAGTCCTTTAATGCAGTAGCTGAGAGAGACATGGAATAAGTTAGGACTTCTGAAAGGGCATTAGATGTCTGAGTTGAGGCAGAAAACTACATTCAGGTATCTTAATCCCAAACTGAATAACATCTTTAGATTCTGACATAAACCATATATAAGAGTTTGTAGCTAGATTGTAAAGTTGATGCCTGGGAATTGTCAGCTGACTTGAGCTGGGCTGAGCTAGCTAACAGCTGACTTCTTCTAGCCAATAATATTGTATTCCATACCATATTGCATCATCTCAAAAGGGGTAAGAGCTGGTGTGTGGGTGTGGCTTAGGCAGTTGCTTCATAGCTGTGGTGCCAGCAAGACACTCTGCTGTCCCAGGAGGGATGGGGAGGCCCAAGCCCAGAGCACTGGCTTAACATCATGTTATCTGAGGGAAGTAAAATATTTGTTCCTAGCTTTTCTCTCTGCTTAAGTCTGTCTCTGAAGAACCAACTTCTCTAAAATGATTTGTAATTAAAATAGTAGAATTTGTGTTTACTGGGAAGTGAGAAGTTATTTCTTGTTATATATGTAACTTGTGTAAGTGTGTGTTATATTGTAGTATCCTCTTAATTTTCTCCTTTCTGTATAAATACAAGTAGTTAGTTTCAGCATAGACCTGGCTTTAGAAGTTTTTTTTCCTCTCTCCCTCTTCTTTTTCCCTTGGCTGGTTGGGGGGAGGAGGAACCCTTTTCACTCTGTCCTGGACAGTTGGCATTTTGCCAGCTCAACCCAGGACAGACTAATAGGTATAGAGAATGTATTTTTTTTTAATTCACCTCTTAAGCTTACAGAGAAGTTAAAAGAAGTCTGATGGAAGTAAAGACAGTGGTGCTTACACCACCAGCTGCCAGTGATGTTTAATAGCTTGGTTGAAAGCACCAACATGGCTTGCCCATGAACTTTATACAAAAGTTCAGTGAAACATTTTAACCAAAGAATTTGCTACCTGAATGGTAACAATGCACACAGGCTACCACTTTACTGATGAAAAAAAGTTTATAGTCATCTTCCCTACAAAGTAATATTTATCTATGCTTAAATATGATTTAGAGATATGCACTACACCTATGTATAGGTAATTTATAAATCACTTCTTTCTCTTATTTTATGAGTTAACATAGTGAATGTTTTACATGTCTGTACAGTATTAAAATACAACTGATAACAATAGCATTGAAGAGGATTGGAGGGAGAATAGTCATATCTGTACTGAACAGTTCTCTTCTTTTTCCTTAGTTCCCTGCAGAACTAGGCTAAGCTAACTATCCAGTAATCTAAAGCAGTTGTCAGTTGGACACAAAAAATGCTGAATTTTTAATAATAAGAGTATTTAGGGATCCATTGTAAAGTCTTTGGACTAAAGAACCACAAAACATTGAAATAAAGGGCCATGATTTGATTTCCCGCTTCCAGGACAACAGAGGGGCTGTTGATTTAATGCATGACTATGTGCCTATTTAGGATGCTGAACTCAGTAGGACAGCGATGACTTACAGAACTTTTATATGGAGCAATGCCAATATCCATTAGGGCTTTTTTAGGCATTACAAGTATCCAATTATAGAATATTTTGCATATTTTTTTACTGTACATATAAAGAAATTGATGTCTTACTCTGAATCATTCCAACTTTCTCAGTTGAAACCTAGTAACATCGACTCAGAGAGAAACATTTTTATCACTTCTGAAAATAGCTGTGTGTGCAGCATGGTAAACCAGCTTCACATGCTTTTAAATCCCAACAATAACAGCTTCATTTAATTGAAATCATTTTTAAAAACACTGAAATTTGTCAGATATAGCTGCTACTGACAAAGATAATGGTTATGTGTAAAATTATGTGCATAATGTATATTGATACTTAATCTCTTTCTTCCTAGCAAAATTATGGAAGTATAACTTCAACTAAACATCTTATTGTAATGACAACTTTCTCTAACATCCTAATGGTCAGCAGCAGATTGCCAAAAGAAGTTCACCTGGAATAAAATGCACAAAAATTGTTCTTCTAAAAGGTTTTTGGTACTTTGTTTTGTTATTTTAATTCTGGCATAAGTTAAAGGCAGCACAGTACTGTGTTGCCACTTCAGAAACCAACAGTAGCTCAGCCAAGAAAATGCAGGACACATCCATTCCAAGAACACAATGGATGGAGCCAGTGTTTCCACATCACTCTAGGACTTTCCACTTTGTAGCACTTTGAAACCAGCACCATGGCTACCTAGAAATGGAAAATCATGTTACAAGGACCAACTTAGAGATTAAAGATCCCCAGTTCAAACTTAGCTGGTGAGGGAACATCAACATGTTTCTTACGTGACTGCTAAACTTCCCTTATCAACACTTGAAGCAAAGGCTGTATCAAGTATTCCAAGCAGTCACTTCTGCCTCTGCCTTATACTCCTTAACTGAACCCTATTTCTCCATCCATTTGGGGGTTTTTTATGCCAAAATATTTTATGCCTCTGATATTTTTATGTACTTAACTACAGGCAGCAATCAAAATATCTGCACTTCCTGGCTACTAACATTTAAAGCTTCTATCACAAAAAAGAAGGAGCATGTCATGTACTCCTAAGGAATAGATTCATTAATAACAAATGCTATTATTGGCATGTTTCAAATAGGCTCTAAACCAGCTTTTTTCTTAACCTCCTGTTGCTGAGCAAGGAATAGAATCTATAAGCATTTCAGGAGATCTGGGAAAAATGTATTTATTGATTTGAAGCAGTGGGGGAGGGGGTGTGGGGGGGCAGAGAAGAAAGAGACAGAACAGGCAAGAACCCCAGCCCCTCTCCTGCATGCAGGTACATCAGATGACTTCTGCTATCAAAAAAAAAGGTGTGCATGAGATAGAACATACAACTCAAAGTTCATTCAGTGTTATGACATAGTTTTTAACCTTCTGCAGAGCTCAGTGCATGAGAACAGCTCATTCAATTGCAGCCTTATACTAATGAAAAATCAGTTATTTCTGATGTATTTATGCACAAATGCTTATTTTTAAAGCAGCTTTAGCAACAGTGAGAAACTACAATCAACAGAATCATTCTCTGAAGACCTGTTTAGCAGTATAACAAAATTTTACTGGACTGTATGAAAAAGAAGGTTACCTGTAGATTTCCCTGACAGAATTCACCATACCTATATATACATCCTTTATAATAGAAATCCACCTCCGAGCCTGTCATCCCATGCTCTGGTGTTGGCACAAGCAGCACTTTCCAGGTGTGATGCAGCTAACCTGCCTTAGGGCAAGGCTGCATCACTCCTTAGGGCTGCCTACCCCACTCCACTCACCACATCAAGGGAACTAAGAAGTGCCAGTATCCACCAGTTACTGGCCAAATGGAGACAGCTATAATGTGCACATTGAACCAGATTAACCCCATACCTAGCAATGAAAGTCTCAAAGAAAGAACTAAATCTATGAGTCCACCTAACCACCACTTCACTCTCCTTTAAAGTCAGGATCACAAAAGCATGTAAAATATATCAAATACTGTGAGCAATAACAGATGTAAGTTATGAAAAGGAACCAACATATTTCATCAAGAGTCACAAGATTTGCTAGGCAACACTTTGCAGTACCATACATATGGGACCAGCATTATCCACAAATGTAAGCAATGTTCTTATTTATTTCAGAAAATATTCATTATAGCAAATGAAAGTACATGAGAATTATAATGGTAGGCAAGGAGACAGCAAAGAGAGAGCATTAGGGGGAAAAAAGCTGTCATGGGAGAGCTATGTTAATTTTTTAAGAAACTTAAAAATGCTTCTCTGTTTGGAAAATCCAATCCACTCCGAGATCTTCGACTGTTAGAGCAGGGGCAGAGGAAAAGTGGTCTCCATAAGGGAAAGGAGGAGCATTGCTTTAGGCACCCCAGCATGTGCAGAGCTCAGCTGTGCAGTGCCAGTACAGAGGAATTTGTAACAGCAAAGGCAGGGAAGATGCAAACTGAGATTTACCAGCACCTGACTTTGTGGTGGGCTACACAGACCAGCATTGGGAAAACTTCCTGATGAACTTGAGGAAGCCAGGGAAAACAAGGTCCAGAACTTTGAGGAACAGGTACCACAAGAGAAAGAGAAGGCTGAAATAATGGAGGCAACACCACACCTGCACCTGTTACTACTCATGCCTTTGAAGGACTTCAGAGTGAGGTTTTGTTGGTTTTAGTACACTGCTGTACAGAAGGGGCTATTAATTAGATAATAAAGGTTGTCATAGGAGGCCTGACACATACAATAAATACAGAGGGGCACTGGATATTTTTTAGCTTATTTAAACCATATCTTATATTTAAAACTGCTTATTGATTTCACATAGACCAGAAATAATTTCATCTTCTGAAGCATATTTAAAATAGATCATGCAATGTCAGCTCTTTCAAAGGAAATTTCTAAAAATGATAGAAAAGCACATGCAGCCCTGTTCAGGACAAACACTAAATCTGTCCCCCTTCTCAGTCTTTACTGGACATCAGCACAGAGGATCACTGACTGTGATTTTCCCAAACACTGCAACCTGAAGGAAGGTTGGTGTTCCAGCAGCAGGAGGAGCCTCCAAGCTTGTAGTTGTGGTTTGGTAACGATATGTGATGTGCTGCTCAGCTTTAGTATGGCCTGAAGACACCACCTTGAATGGAGAAGGCAGAAGTCTTCAGGTGTCCCTTCCCTTCCAGGCACCTCCTTCAGGTTTCTCTGACATCAGCAGAGGAAAGGCCCAAAATACTTCAGTAATTCCCATCATGCCATTGACTGTGGCAGCTCGCAGCAAGTTCAGAGAGATGGACAAATCAGTAGCACCACAGAAAAATGGATTTTCCCACTTGTAGGCAATTTACAGTTGCCCACAAGCCCCAAATGTGGTGTGTTCATCGGCAGTGCAGAGGCAGGGAAGTGCTGTAACAACATCCCATGTAGTGTTGTCTTGGTCTTAGGCACCTGGAACACCTTCAGTCATCATTGATGGAAAGAAGACTATCAAACAAAGGGGACTGCAAAGTTTGGGGAGAATAACTTGGTGATGCTCTCTCTTCAGTCATCACTAACGCATGTATCCCAGCCCAGTGTTCTGGGGTATTTGGCCACTGTTCTGACAGAAGTAAGAACAGAAAGAAAATACTGTTTCCCAGTTTTCCTTTAGAAAAAAATAGCAACATGGATTACATGCTTATAAACAACATAGAGAAGTCAAAAATACATTTTCTCTTGTAGGCAATTTTTGATCTTTATGACTTGAAAATGCCAATATTAGGGTTAATATATTCAAGTCACTCCTTCTGTTGAAGGCTACAGTGCAAAAACTGAAGTATGACACAGCCCAAACACGATGCTAAAACCTAAACCCTTGCTCACAAGGCATGTGCTTGGGGATGCCTTTGCCAGCTGGCACCTAAAAACTAGGTCTGAGTTCAGTGACAAAACCTTCCTTGTTCACCAATAACTCAAACAGATGAACTAAAACATTTCATATATCAGATGGCTAGTTTTCACCAGGAAGTAGGATAATTTGTGAAAACTAAAGACAAATAAGCTGAAGTCTGAGCAATCGACAGAGTGTTCTCCAAGCATATCTGAAGAACAGTTTATATGTGCTCATTTATTATACATATATTTATATATATAAAAATCCCCAAACCATCTAAATCTCTACGATCCATTAGCTTTAAATTTGCTTTCCCACTGGAGTTGCTTTCCCACATCATTTGATGCTTAGAGTCAGGATACTGCCTCTTAAACAGTTCCCCTTGGTGCAATGGCAACATAGATCTTGGGCAGAATGTAATTGCTTGCAAACAGGTACCTGGTATTTTTTTGTGAAACCTCAAGATGCCTGGGGTGGGCAGGTATGTATCAATCTGGCAGACAGAGCACATGGCTTACAGGGGACCCTTCTGGAGCAATGGCTGAAGGGCACAAGGGTGATTATCTGGAGTCCCCAACATGGTCCTGAGCACTTCAGCAGTGGCAAAGGAAGGCCACCTTGGGCAGCTGGTGCTCCTGAGAGGTGCTGGGTGCCCCTGGACCTGGATGCCAGCCAGATCTTGTTGCACCAGCCAGGTCTGCGTGGGTGTCTTGGAGATGATAAGGACTTCAAGTGATGCTGGGCTCTAATGGAAACCCAATTGCATTTAGTCCCAAGTGCAGGCCAGAGCTACCAAAATGTTTCCTCCTGTCAAGAATGAGGATGCTGCTTTCTATTCACCCCGACTCACTCAAGTGACACTGAATCAAGCACAGGTAAAGCAAATAAACTGCCACTGTGCAAGAGAAAGACTGCAATTTCCATAGTGACCAAACCACAAATGGAAACAGATTTCAGCTGGCTCTTTTCACTGCATCAAGAAACTAAGTGAGGGCACAAACACACATGGAATATATTTTTACATTAATTCACAAATAAATATCACTTCAGCACCAGCTGAAATTTCCAAATTGCCTGCTGGGGGAAAAAACAATGAAAATGTAAATATCAAGAAAATACAGAAAGATGTAATTTCCTGGTGACAACAGGAAATTATTTGTGTTGATTTCTAAATAAAAATTTTAAGTCATACATGAGGAAGAAAAGAACTTTATACATAACCACTATATGACATTATATCATATTTCAACCCTTACAGGAGTCAGTTCTACTGTTTTCATCTTTCAGTCCACATGTTTTTCATATCCTTAAGAACAATTAACTGCTTCCATTACTACTTCCATTATTACTATTTTCATTTTCATCATCACTATATGAATACTAATTTGCCATTGCTCAGTATCATAAATTCTATATTATCCTCGGACTTTCCACTTTTGTTTTATTATACTTCAATCACTTCTTTTACCTTTTTTTTTCTAATGGGAATAGATAAATTACTCTTAAAAAAAACTAAGGATACTAAAGATGTTGAAAAGCTACTGTTAGGTCTGCGATCTTACCTCTTTCTCTACTCTCCTTTGTTGAATATCTATAAATGCTTGGGTGTAATCACAATTCGTTGCTTATACATACAATCAATTTTTCTAAAAGTTTTATTGTATATAGGTTGAAGCGGATTATTATTAAAACATATATGACAAATCAATGAATTAAAAAGAATAATGGAAAATTTTGCATGTACACACTTTGTTTATTTTAGTATTTCTTGCAAATCTTTCACATAATATTTCACCAGTGGCAGTGATTACAAGAGCTGGAAATATTTACAAAGGGAGGACAAAGCTGGAATCTTTCATGTTTTGCTTGGGAAAAAACAAAATTAAGGCTAATAATCACATTGATGTCTTTTAGAAGAGAATTCACACAGGAACAATCTGGCTGCCAAGAATATTTTGCTCCTTGTGCTCTAAAATCAGAAACATAGGAAAAATGTAATCCATGGGTCAAGAGAAACACAGCATTCATGGCAAATTTTAGTGAAAATAATAATTGAGATATTTCTTTAAGGTTACTTGGACCTGCCCCATGAAAGATGCTGAGAAAGAGAGGTCAATTTTATTCTCAATTATGTGGAATTATGCAACTGAAATTAATAGCAGATTGGGTTTTTTTTCTTGCAGTAAACATATTTTTGTTTTTGTTTTTTTTTAAATATAAGTTACCCTATTTTATGGGCAATCTGTTTTCCAAGTAAAGGACACTACAAATGCAGCCTGGCAGCTGCCTCCTATCAGCTGAGCCCCTTGTACACATTTTTACATATCAAGATGCATTATGTAATGCTGATGTCTGTTTATCTATAGTCTGTGCAATTTTATCTTGTACATAGGAGAACATTTAAGTCTGTTAAGTCTTCATTTAAGTCGGCATGATGCAGTCTGTAAAATGTGTAAGATACATCAGGAAAGAGATGTTCATGCAGCTTGTTCCTGCCCCTTACATGTAACCAGAACAGGAGAATCAAAATAGTCATCCCCTGTACTGCCCTATTAGGATCTCACCACTGTTATACCCAGACACTTTTATCCTTGATCATTTGTCTCCATTTCTTCTGGTGCCAAGCAGCATCACGTGCTTCCCTAAATCCCTCCATAATACTCTCCCTTTCTTCCAGCCTTAACCTGGGCTTGCTCCTGGGTCTGCTCACCCTTCAGTGGAGAGACTGTAACATGAAGTGCAGGAAGACACAAATGTTAACACAACAAGCTGTACCTAGAGCACTGATTATTCAAGCAGTGAAGCAAAATGTTACATTTCATTTCCAGGCTGTACCCAGAATGTAAGGCTTCACACATTCTCATGATTCTCAGGCATCACACCAGTTTGCTACATTTCAGTGTCCAAGCACATGCTGTGGAGTAACAAATGGAAGTTCCTTGGAACATTTTAAACAAAATTCCATCAAAATAGGAAGCATACCACAAATTTTTAAAAATAGTGGAGTGTAATTTAAAGAAATTAATAAATCCAGAGAAAATATTCTATTACAGGAAGTTTGACAAAGGCATTTGTTATCTTTCTAGAAAAATGGAAAGAAAAATAAAGCGTATTACATTACTTGGAAGTGCAACTAAACAGAGGGTTACTCACAAACAGATGCCACGCAAGCTCCTGAATGAAAATGCCATCTAAATGTGATAGCTACATAGGAAAAACTTTTCTGTTTTATTGATCAAAGCATTATTCTGCAGCTTGGAGTACACTGCGCTTCTCAACTTTGTGTTTTGCTTTTTCTGCATCATTTTTAGTACAGCAATTCATGTCAATTTTGGAAAGTAAAAGGAAATAGAAAAATCCAGGGGAACTGATCAGAACTCTGACACTGGTTAGCAAAGGAAGTGTGCAGCATAACTTATGCATGAAAAAGAACACTGGAATGATTTCCACCCTGCTCTAAATCATAAGCACAATATATGTTAAAAATATTAATAAATCAGATGAAACATTTACTAAGGAATGCACAATATCAAAAAGCACCATAAACCTAAAAAGGTATTTTGAAATACAGTGATTAAGAAAAAAGAAATGTACATTAAAAAATATGACTCAAAATAAAACAATACTATAAAAGAACATTAGCTGCACTATAAATGACCTCCAGAATGAACATACATTACTACAGAAAGTATTTTATTGGTGGTCATAAGAATATTTCCACTTATTTCCATAACCTTTAACAAGTTATTTTACCTCTTGAGAAACACTTATAGGGGGAAAAAGGAAAAGCTTTGGGACGCATCCAAAAATAATCTATCAGTTCATAATTTGAAAAGAAAAATAACTTCAAAATATTTAATTATTTAGATCTATTGTAATACTTTGGTCATCTATTTCCTTATTTTCAAAGGTCACTGTGTGCCTTTGAATTCATAAAGCAATATATAACTTTCTAAATCTCGTTGCAGCTGAAACCTTGCAGTGTAGATAGCTCAAGTTTTTGTGATAAAAGTCAGTGCAATATAAAAAGGTATCACTTTACTCAAGGAAGAATGAGGCTGAAAAATAGCATAGAGACAAGTTTTCTCCTTTAGAATTGTCATTTATATTAAGATTTTTGAGGTAGTTACAAATTACCATTTAAGAAAACTGTTATCAAATTACGTAGCATCCATATTGTTATAAAAGTACACAATATCATAATTAATTGCATCTCTTTTCAACTTCATAAAATAATTTCTTTTGAAACACCTCACTTACTATACTCACCTCTTGCACAATGTATAAAAGCCTATGTTTGTGGAGATGGGAGACACTAAGAATCCAATTCATTTCAGGACTGGCCTCAAAACTTATGCTGCATTTCCATATGTACTGCAGCCTTTTCTGCATATAGTGCTATAAGCTGCAGGACCTTGTGATAAAATCACCCTGATCTATAAATTTTAGTAAACTGCAGTTTAAATAAACTGTGTTGTGAAGGACCCATGCCTGTAACATTTTGATTTCTGTCTGCTAAAACTGAGGGGAAAAAACCCCAGCACTCCTGTTTATCCATTTGGATTCCAGAAAGGAAAAGAGTAAATTTAAATTTTTGTTAAGCTACTAAGAAAAAACCCAACACATTAATTAATTTAAAATGAATATCTTAAATATTAAAGCTATTGTCTTAAAACCAATAAGTTATTTAGCTCTGAAAAGTAAATTTCGACTTTTGTGGTATGAATACAAGTTATAGAAGTTATTTCTAAATGACACTATTTGTAAACAGACTCTCAAATGAGTGAGATCAAAATCTCAGACTCACATAGAAATGGAATTATCATGCATAAAATGCATAACAGGAACACTTAAAAATCGTATTTTTTCTATTTCTTACCTTTATGTAAAACATTATGGCAAAGATAATCCCAAAATAGCCAAAAACCAGGGCACATGCTGGATAACAAAGCCACAAGTTGCCATCAAAGAAAAGATCAGTTTCATGTCCTGCAGCCAGAAAGGGCTGGAAACATCAGAGAGGTTTGAACTCTCCTCCAGAGGGAAGGTGAAGTTTGTGTCATTCTTACCAAGGGGAGTCCATCGTCTTCCCAGCTGGAGGATATGAATACTTCCTACTGACACACATCTTCTCACTGTGATGGTCTTCATAACCCAATTAAAAAAAAATTAACATTATTAAGTCTACATACGATTTCCTCCACATTGTGTTATCATAAGGAAGCCTGGTTAAAGGTATGATAAGATGAATTCAGATAGATACATTCTTTTCAAGACATTTGGTTGTGCTTTTTCATTTCCTTTTCTAGCATTAAAAAAAGGCCCAGATTCTTCTTGTAGCTTCAACTATACATGATTTGAAATGCTTCATGATCAAGGGAAGTAAATCAAAGGAATAAAAGCAAGCTTTGTCCTCCTTTCTGCTCATCAGGTAAGATAATTTTTATCAAACTCTAAAACTAAAGAATATAGTTGTTCATTTAAGTGAAATCTGCTGTTGCACAGAGGATAAAGGTGGCCTTATACTGATGCTCTTTGGAAAGAATTTCACTCTGCATGAATGAAGCAAAAGTGATGTCTTTAATCTTACTTGGACTCTGTTTAGACAAATTCAATAGAATAAGAGTGTTTATGCTCTGTAGCTTTATATCCCAATGACTTAGTAAGCCATAAATCAATAAGAATATGACTGTGGAAGGTCCTCTGGGTTTTCTTCTTATAAGAAATAAAAGGAGTAGTAACTACTTGAGATTCTCTCACTACTGTCTGCTATTTGGGAGGGAAAAAAAGAGGTTAAAAAATAACCTCCCACTTGTGGCAACTGAAGCTATTCGTTTGGTGTTATTTTTATAGGCTACTTGTGAAACTAAAAGACATGTGTGAAAGCTGGAAAGTTCATTCTACTCTTCATTGCCAATAAAGCACAGAATAATACAATAACATACTTCTGTATTCCTGCAGCTGCATGAGCTCAAAAGAGTGCAATGGTTTGGACAAAGTTCCCTTTAAGGCTAATTAAATTATCTGCATCATTAATAATATTCTGTATGCTTTCTATGAAAAGTCACCAGCCTACCCAGTGTAGAAACTAGGAAAATTGCAGAAGACTTTGGTGACATCTTACAATATGTAATTTGCATAACATTATTAAGGCATTTAAAAGTTTCACAAAACAAGTTATAATGTCAAGAAGCAAAGAATCAGAGGAAACTAATGCAGTTGACCTCTAATGCCCCCCAAAAAATTTCATGCAGGAAATCAACACATTAGAAAAACCTGGTATGTTAAGGGAAATTAGATTTCAAAGAAGATTAAACAATTAATTTTCATTCTCCCCACACCTTAGGGATTATTGAAAATACAGTATCCCCTAAATTAAAGAAGAAAGATAATAAAAACCATTTTGAATTGTTATTCTCAGTACTGACCTGCTGCCTCTCCAGGGCAATGCAGGTGAGTTGTACCCTCTGAGAGGCAGCACTCCAGAGGCTGAACACTGCTTGAGCAGCCCCTCAGCTTCCAAGATGAAATATGTATCAGAGACACCTTAAATGACCACTACACAAGAGTGGTGTCCAATTTCTCCCTAAGTTGTGTATCTTCACTTTATGCTTTCCTAACTGCTTTCAACATCATTATCAAGACTCAAAATAAACTTGGATTTGCAACATCTTTTTGTGTTCAGACAGAGCTCAGCTCAATCTGACAATCCTAAAACACTCTTCTTTCTTTGAACACAACACATTTACTTTTGAAAGAAAGTATTTAAGACATAAGATGCAAAATTGAGAGTGGTGGAAGTATTTTTGATGGAGAAGGAGCAGCTATGAAGGACCCAAGATGGGGAGGCATAGATAGAAAGCCCTGATGTATACTTTAGCTCTTTCTGCTATTTGTGAATATGTACAGTCTAAATTACTGATTTTTGTCTTGTTGGATTTATGTATGTATTTGATCATACTTTTGACATGTTCCATTACTGTCAAGTTATCTACTTTATCTACATGCAGTGGTTGCAGCATCTGCTGAAGATAAGACACTGATTCCCCGTATGAGATAAAAGCCTTCATCTATGGTATACCTCATGCATCTCTGCTAACTGCTGGTGTATACTACATTTATTATCAAAAGTGGAAAGAAAGTCTTTTTTAGATCGTAAGAATATATGCTTTCAGAACCACAAAAAAATTTAGAGGGCTTAAGGCGAATGCCATACTGGAAGCTATTTGCTGTTCATTTTCAAAACTGGCAAGGACAGAGAAATGTGACAAATAAGGAATGAAAATGCAGGGAAGATGAGTAAATTTTATGCACAAAAGAAGTATTTAAGAAAGTACAGTGAGAAACAGATAAAAGCAAAGTGAGACCGAATATATATGTATGCATGGAAACTCTGATTGAGAAATCTGACTGCAATGATTTTCATCCTCTCATCACAACTGAGCGGGTACTAAATGAATAAACTGCTACTTGACATTTTCTAAATAAATATCATGGGAAGAGTACTTATTTTACTTTAATGAATCATTTTGGCCTCTCCAACAGAAAGTAGATGTGATGAACTATAATCTGTTCCAGGAAATATAATTCTATAATGGAGATATATATGGACTGAAATATAAGAAGTTGTGGTCTCCAACAGGTCTACTTTAAAAGAGATTCTGATTCATCCATGCCCACTTCTACTTATATTTGATCATAGCTGTTGACACACTGTATCTGCCATGCAAAGAGCTATTTCTTTACTAGAGGTAAGAAAGCCATATGGTTTGTGGATGACTATGAATTTTTGCAAGGCAAACTGAACCAATATGTATATGTTTTTTTCCTGTAGCTAGTCAAACAAAATTACCCATTTAGCAAACAGAACATTTCCAAATCTCAATGGGATATTTTGGCCCATATAATACATTTCTAAGAACTGAAAGCCTTCATGGGCTAACACTTAACTTTCTGTATTCATGGTCCTCTTGTTCATCATGCATGGTTAGATAAACAAATTCACTGTACTGATTAACTGAAGCAGCAAATAAGACTTGTCTTGTTCATGGAGTAGAACCAAAGCAGCTGTTTTTCTTTGATTCAAAGGGCACCCAAAGGTATACCCCATAAAAACCTCATGGGTTATTTCAGGAACTATGTTCTTTTTTTTGCTAAAACTTCTCATAGGATTATCATAGATATACAAGAAGACTGCTTTGACTATGTGTAATTACAAATAGGAAGAAATTTCCTGCCAAAGGCAGGTGTCAAATAACATTTTACCACCTTTGTTAAGGAACACAAAAGCTATCCCAATATTTACTCCATTGTCTGTAATTTAGCCAGGCAAAGCTCACAATGAAGCTGAAATTCAATCGTCCAGGCTGTGTCTGTGAGTATTTCCTATTAGAATATCTGCTGTCAAAAATACCTGTTGTAACTGTGATGTGGTAACTGGACGAGGACAGGCAATGTTCAGGGGAGCTTGCCGAGCGTATCCTCTGGGCAGGACACTTCCTGGCATTCAAACACAGTGGAAACTGAATAGCCAAGCTTTCCTCAGGATCAGGTATGAAGGTTGCATTCAGGGATACATTTCTTCTATCACATCTGTCAATTACTACTGAAGTAACTACCTTCATATATTGAAATTCATTTACAATATAATTCTTGGGTTGCCATGATGGACCTTAACATTTTTGTCTTGCTTTGGTAATGTTTTGTTTCAACAGCATCGTCATGAATACTGGTGGGACTTGGACCTACACAAATGTGAAATTCTGATCCTATTAAGTCATTAGGACTATTACCATTGATTCAGCAGGTCTTGGATTTGACTATGTGATTTTACACGGTACATAGACAAAACATTCTCCTCAACACCTCTGTCAAGAGCAGCCTATGTTTGCTGGTTGTTAAATGCTTGTTTAAAGCACTTATGACTTCAGTCTAAGTGTAACTTCAACTTTAGCCAGAAATTTAAACTCACTTTGAAGGGACTAGATATTCTAAAAAGTTAACAAAGAGGTATGCTCCATATCGTTCTATTGCAACCTAGATATATAAGTAAGTAAATACAAATAGCACTTTATAGTACTAAAATGAAAAGCTAAAAATAATCTAAAATAGAATCAACAAATTTATTTGACAATCTTAGTTTAGTTCATGTGTAACTGATCAATGACATAATAAATGCATTTGTTAACTTAGGAATATTATGTCAGATCACACAGGGCCTGCCTAGAGCACTCAGAACTAAATCTCCAATGCATAACATTGTAATTCATAAAACTATTAAACATTGCCTGAGTCTATTTTAACCACATACCAGACATTTTGGAAAGCATGCAAAATGATGGGGGAAGGAACAACCTTTCAAATATAAATTATAAGATGTGGTTGTCAATGTAAAAATAGCTACACACAGTAAAATTAAAACTTGCAGTTCTGAAAGAAAATGTTTTGTGTAAACCATCTGGAAATGACTTGAAAGTACTGCTATACCGCTGAAGGCACAGAAATATAAAACTTGCTACTCTTCCTATTCTACCTGTTTTCCAGCTGAAACATAAAGGTGGAAATGCAACTAATCACAAACGTGAAAGGCTGATGATGTGATACCTCAAATACATTTGCATTATAAAATAGTACGATCCCCTGCTTTACCCTGGAGTAGCTTTTTAAAACATTCAGTACAACCAGTCTGCTCCTTTGACACATCTCAGAGTAAAAAGCATTCCATTACTAAGACCCCGCGCGAGATTCCTCTATCATCTGCACTTGGATCTGCACTCGATCACATTGAGGTGACCCCTGCTCATCAAAGGATGCCCACTTGCAGTCGTCTACTTCCTAAATGGCTAGAGCTAACCAGTGTTGCAAATTTTGCTAGTGCTCTGCTTCTGATGCTACTCTGAAGCAGAAACAGCTACAAACACCACAGCCCTAAGAAGGGCGTTTTGAGTTTCACAGCCTTCTTCTTGAACTCGCACCACCTAGAGTGACGGAAGCGCTTGGTCTTCTCAGGGCTTTAATTTGGAAGAGATGTCAAGTATCACCCGCTCCCAAGGCACATTAAGTCCCGGGTAAGCCTGTGCCGTAACGAAGCTCAATCGGAAACAAACAATAGGCTGTTACAGTAAATCAGAAACCTTTGCAAGTTTGAGGGAAGTTAAGGCCAACGCACTTATACATGGATTTATAGCTAAACGCCAAGCTGTACGGCACCGGCACCGCTCTTAGAACTGGGGCACCGGCAGCGGCAGGAATTAGGTTACGAAGGCGACAGAAAGCGGAGCCATAAGAGAAAGCCCCTGTCCTGCACTTCCAGCTGGCTGGAGGGCTCTCTCCATTCTCCGCTCCCCTCCCCAGGAACGACCCGCTCCGGCCCCTCCGCATCGTCCCGGCCCGAGGTGGCGGCTGCCGGGCGGTTTGCCGGCTCCGCTCCGGGAAGCGAGGCGGGCTGGGGCGCGCTGCGCTTCCATTATGATGCGGGGTAATTATTTAATTTCTCCGGCAGACGGTGTTCCAAAGGACCGCGGAGGCGCTCAGCCAGCTCGCCCGCGAACTCGGCCCTCCCCGCGGCGAGAGCCACCCGTCATCGCCCCGGTGACCGAGGGCAGCGCAGCAGATGCGCCCGGCACCCACCCCCGCGCTCCTCCAGCCGCGCCGAGCCCCCCGCACCCACGGCGGGGTAGACGTGCGGAGAACGTGCGGGACGCACCTGCCGCCCGCCCCTCCTCGGCTGCCGGGCTGCAGCCCCACCGCACCTCGGGCGGTCTGGGACAAGCCGGAGGGGAGCAGCGCGACCCCTCCGACGTACCAGCACCCGCCCCGGCGCGGCAGCCGGGAAAGTAAAGGGGGGAGCGGTGCAGGCGGCGGTGCGCCGGCAGCCCCGGCTCCTCCTCGTGGGGCAGCCCCGAGCCCCGAGCTGCCAAAATTTAAATCGCCGCCGGTACTGCAGCTCCGCGCGCAGCATCCCTCGCCCTGCCGCTCCCCCGCGTCACATCGGTCGCACGGAGGGTTCAACCGCCGACCCTTCCCCGGCCCGCGGCCGCCCCGCTCCGGCTCCGGGCACCCCGCCGCACATCAGTCCTGCCTGGGCTGTGCCGAGGAGAGACCGCCGCCAGCCACGGTGACAGCCGGCGCGGTGCCGGACGCACCGGTGGCGAGGGATGACACCAGCACCGACGGCGCGGCTGGCGCGCCCTCGCCCCACTGCCCGGGCGCCCGTCCCCGACGGCGGCGGTGCCCACGCAGACCCGCGGCACCGGCACCGGCACCGGCACCGCCGGAGCCCCCGCTGCGAGCAGCCCGGCGCGCCTGCCGCCCCGACGGCGGCCGCTTCCCTCCCGTGCCTCCCTGCCTCCCTACCTTTTTCAGCGCTGACATTCTAGTGCATTATTAACGCGGCGGGTGCGGGTGCGGCGGGTCCGGCCGGAGGAGGCGCCGGGAGCGGCAGCGGGAGCAGCGGCGCGCGCCCAGCCTCCCCCCGGCGCCGCTCACCGCCGGGGCCGCCGCGCGCCGCTCCCCGCGCCCCGCGCGCACCCCCGCCCCGCGCGCGCGACGGCGGCGCCCCCGCGGGCTCTGCGCAGCCGCGCGCCCCCTACCGGAGCCCGAGCGCACCGCGCGGGCGGAGGGGCGGGGCCGCTCCCGCCGCGGCCACGCCCCCAGCGCAGCTCCCGCCAATGGCGCGGCCGGAACACCGGGACGGACGCGCGCGGCGGCGAACGGGGCGGAGGGCGGGGCCGCGGCACGTGGGGCGGGTCCGGGACCATGGCCGAGAGCAGGAGGGAAGGTGAGTCCGCGCCGAGCGGGGCGGAGGGGTTCGGGGCTGCCGCGCTGCTCCCGAGGCTGGGCACGGAGATACCGGGGAGCGGCGCTGGCGGCCTCGGGCGCGGCAGCACTTGGCAGAGGCGCGTTCCGGGCCGTGTGCGCCGCGGGACTCGCGTGTCCCGCTCCTCGGCGTTCTGCCCGCGGGAGAGGGCCAGGGGAAGGCCGGGGAGGCCGGGGGTGGCCTCGGGAGCCTCCCCGCGGACCGGGCTCGGCGGTGGGTGCTCAGGGCTGCCCGGGCCCAGCCCTCCCGAGCTCCTGCCCCGCACCCGCCGGGCCTCGGAGCGTCCTCCTGCCGCCTGTGCCTGCCGAAGGTCGGGACACACAGCAAATCAAAATTACCTTTCTCATCACAAGGTACTTTGAGATAATAGCTTTTTTCTCAGTATGCGCAAACATGTGTGCTTACTTGTTAGTGACCACCTAACTTGGCTTATTTAAAAGTGAGTCAGGTCAGTTCTGAAACAACTACGGTTCTGTGTTTGCAAAGAATAACATAAAAGCGTTCTATCTAAGCATAACTTCAAACTGATTTATCTTAATGTTTTATAAGATGTGGCTTTGCACATGAAGAATGCAATAATAAACACAGGTGTTCTGTAAGTGAGACCTCTTTCTTAGTTGGTATTGAGTAGGGGTGAGGTATAAGAAGCGGATGCTGTCTGGCTTTGGCGTTTTTGGACAGTTCCAGCATCCTGAAATTGGAATCCTTGTGAGGATAACAACTGGAGAGTGAGACAAATCAGTCAGAGTTAATGTTTTAAGTTATTTGCTGTGTTTAACTAGTGATAGTGTGAAGGAAGTATAAATGCAGAGTAGTGTTCTCTGTGGTTTAGATGCAGCTTCTTTGTGAGAAATGGAGAAGTAACTGTTTTGTTTCGAGAGTCTGAGGATGTGCATTACAAATTGGTGTCGTCGGGGAGAAAGTTAGAGAATTGGGAGGAGTGAATTCATGCACTTGTAAATGAATGCATGGCCCTGGAGCTGAAAATGGGGGATCCCAATGCTGAAGCATTCAAATTGTTCAAGACCAAAGGTCAAATAAAGAATCACTTGTTTTGGTGATGTAGCAGAGAAAGCTAAATTTGATCATGCTGAGTGACTGTTTTTACTGAGTAAAGTTAGAATTCATTCATGCTTTATTCAGTCACTCGAAGGAGCAATGACTTAAGATTGGGAAGAAAATACAGTGAAACATACGAAGATGCTCTAGGTTTGCACCTATGAGGAAATAACAACATTGGGAGAGTTTGCAGCCTCATCTGATCATCCTTTGGAGTCAATAGCATATGTGAAAACTGTTGACTTTCTATTGTGTGAAACTATATACATTTTTTAAAAGATAGGTGTCTTAGAAAAGAGCAGAAAAAGAAGGTTTAGATGCTTCTCTTTAACGCTGGTTTAGTTCCTGTCTGTAAGGATAGGTTGAAGATGCTGAAGACAGACTTCTGTCTGCATTAGAAGTAGACAATGAAGCTCCTTGTTGTGTACGGAACTGAGCCATAGTACAGAATAAATGGGGTAGTCAACAGCTTGTAGGTCATGGATCTAATTGTCAGTGAGAAGAATCAAAATAGCAGAAAGCCAGTAGTGTAGGTGAGGGAAAGGTACTTCACTCTTGCCAGGAAAGGGTGGGTCTGGTCTAACTGAGAAATTGCATTTTTTTTTTAGTTTTGTAGGACTTTTTGTGGTTCAGTTGCTCAGGTGCCAAGGGTTTGTAACACAGCTAGAGGTACTACCGTGGTGTCGTAAATGTGTTACTGACAAGATGACTATCCTGTCTGGGACAGCTGAGTTCGTAATTCCTTGCTGTTTCACGTCATCAATTGCATCTTTAAGCAGTGGTCATCATTCTTAAAAATTTGTGCCACCCCAAAGTAACACTATCATAAAGGGTTATATAGAGAGTAAAAGGTACAAGTAAGATATTGGTGTAGGAGTAATGTACATTATTGACTAGAACTGCAAGTAAGTGACACAAAAGTTAGCACGCTGTGCAACGGATCATCTTGTGGTACTACAGCAGGCTTCTTGTTTGAGAGATTAAACTGGAAAGCAAATGTGACCCATTGATAGTTGTAAGTAACGAGTGGTTTTAAACAGAGAGTATTGCTTTGAGGACTGCTATTTTAGCTCCTTTGTGATGAATCAGATGGCTTGGGGCAGGATTGTAAAGGGGATTGAAATGAGATTGCAGTTCCTTAGTTTTGGAGTTTTATTGGTTTTTTGTAAATGGCTCTAACAGATATAAAACAGCTCAATTCTTGTAGAAAAACATGCTATTTTTTCTTTTTTATAATTGTTTCAAAGCAGCATTGCTTCTTAGAGATCTTGAGGGGTTTTATATATTTATTTTTGTTTTCTAAACTCGGCATAAATTTTTAGCAAATACTTTGGGGGTTTTCATGGCGGGGGGGGAGGTAAACACCTTTTTTGTTTAAGGTGGATGTCTTTAATCATCTATGTTTATCGCTAAGGGAAATATTAATTAGAAATGGAGTTTGATGCCTGACACTATTCTTTTTTCTTCTGGGAGAGGTATCTTGCTCCCCCTCAAACTGTAGAGTAATGGAGGTTGGTTTCAGTGACCAAAGATTTAATACAGCTTACCAAGATACAAATTTTATTTGTATTGTAGTTGAATAAATCACAAACAACTGGTTTTTGTGATTACATGTAGAAATTGGACTAGAGTAAATGTACTTGACTCTGCCATTAAAACCTCTTAAGGAGGGGGAAGAAAAAAATATTAAGCTCTTTTTGTTGCTGACCTTGGTGTTGTGCCTGAATGAGGAAGGACAACATGGTAATGAAAGAAGCATAAATGATACATCCAATGCCTTTCTATTTAGAAAGTCTGTGAGAGAAGCTCATGCTCACAGAATGCTGCATATGCAGAGCCACACATAGTGTGGTCTTCAAGGTTCTGTATTTTCGGTGGGTGGGTGGTTGGGGTTTTGGGGGCTTTTTTGCAGGCATGAAGGGTGTTGCTTTAAGGTTGGTTTCTTTTTTGAAATTTTACTTTGGAGTGAGATGGTCAAGAGGTGATAGATGGTACTCTGTTTAAACATGCTAGGATATTTAAGGACAGGTGTAGGTACTTATGTTATTTAGTAAAAGTTGTAAGTGGGAGAGGTGTTGTCTTGTGCTGTGTTGGTATGGAGTTATTCTACCTTTTTAAACAATCAGTGTGTAATGTGTTTCACTCAACACTAGTTTTGATCTTGTTATCAGTGGATTTCTAGAATCTATCGGTTACCTTGAAGCAAAGTTATGATTGTTCTGTGGTTTAATTCTGGCTGGCAACTAAGCCCCACACAGCCACTCACTGGAATGGGGGAAAGAATCGGAAGAGTAAAAGTGAGAAAACTCACTTTTTTATCATTTGGTTGAGGTAAAGACACTTTAATAGGTAAAACAAGAGTGAAGCAAAAGAAGAAATTCATTCACCGCTTCCCGTGGACAGACAGGTGTTCAGCCATCCCCAGGAAAGCAGGGCTCCATCATGTGTAACAGTGAGTTCAGAAGACAAATACCACCACTCTAAACATCCCTCCCTTCCTCCTCAATTTCAACACAGTGGCAAAATCTCCTCTTGGATTTGCTGATGAGTTGAGGCAATGGCTGAGTGGAAGTCAGAGAACGTCCTGGCACATGCCGTGGCAAGACTCTGAACCCACAGAGGAAGGGAGACCCAAACCCCTCTCCTTGCATGTCTCACAGAAAGCAGGAGCCAAAGGGGTGGCTTGGGGGATGGTTGGAGGACACACATCCTCACGGAGAAGCAGAGGTGGATCTGTGGGTCCAGACAACCCCGAGGGACTCCCACCAGCCTGCCCTGTCCAAGCACAGCACCCACCTGTTGATCAGCTCATCGCCTGACTGGGCATTGTTGGTGCCCACCTGGTTGCCGTCGTAGGTGTCGTTGTACTCGTCCTCGTAGTCGAGGCAGGGTCTGGCGGCTGCTCCAGCACGAGGCTGTAGCGGCTGTAGTGCAGCTGCTGCTCCTCCCCATGCTGAACCTGACATCTTATGGTGGGGGATATCCCTCTGGTCAGATAGGGTCAGCTCTTCCAGATGTGTCCCCTCCTGGTTCCTTGTGCAGTCCAAGCCTCCTTACTGTTGGGGTGGGATGAGGAGCAAAAAGGGGCCTTGAGCTCTGCTCAGCAATAATGAAAACTGTGTTATCAACCCTGTTTTCAGCAAAAATCAAAACACAGCTCCACACGACCTCCTGTGAGAAAAATTAACTGCAGTACAGCCAAACCCAGCACAGATTGTTATGACAATATGTGGTTTCTTATGTTTTCAGTTTTGTTTAGTTCAAAAGGTTGAAAACTGTTCTCAAGAAGTTTGAATTTCAATGGGTTCCCTAATGTCTTAAGTTAAAGACTCCATAGATGAAAGTAAATGAAAATCCAGTTGCATTGAAACTCCCAGACCTTTGTCTTGATAGAATGTTTGGTATTATACTGATTTCTGTTATATGTATATGTTGAGCTAATCAGGGTCAGCCCTGGTTGGTATTTGGATGGGAGACCTCCTGGGAATACCAGTGGCTGTAGGTTCTAGTCCCGAGGACTTCTCTGTCACCGTCCAAGCTCGCTCGGCCATGGCAGATGAACCTTAGGAGTTAAAGCATGGGGCCAGTTCCCAATTCTTTGTTCACAAAGCCCAGCCATGATGATGATGATGTTATATGTGTATGTGGGAATGCTTGCAAAAGTCACTGGATACTCTGTTAAAATCAAATACTGAAGTCATATCAAATGGTGATACATTTACTCCTTGAAGAAAGCTGTGTAGAAACTCAGTTGTATTTTATATAATATGTGCTTATGAAGAGTCCTTTTCAGTAACACTTAATAATGCACAATCTTGTTGGACTTTTGTCTGTGCTCAGTGATACTACACCTGCTAGTTTCATGATTTGTTTTTAAATACTGGTATACTAAACTTCATTTTAACGTGATTCCTTTCCTCAAACGCAAGTGTCTCTTTAAAATTTGCAATTTTTTTTCTCTTCAGTAATCTAAACTCTGAATAAGTTGGGGGTTTTTGTATTTGACCCAGGACATGGTGGGCCCTTCTGGCTCTTGTCAGGGCACACAACTGGCACCGTCTCATGCAACTGATTTACAGTTGGCCCAACTCTGAGTAGCCAGAATTATTACTTCTTCTACAAGTAATATTAATAATCATCAAAGTTGAGACTTACTAAGGGTGTGTGAGATATCTTTGAATTTTTTTGAGTGAGGTCTGTTTGATTGTGACAGGTAAAAGCAAGATATGAGTGCAGTATGAGAAATACATCTTTAAGTGTTGTGGAAGGTGGATAGCCTGCACAAATTACAATAACAGGGAAGGTGCTCTGTTTTCCCAGGACTGCAGCAGCAGTACACATTTTTCAGGGCTTCACTACAACGCAGACAGGGTTCTTATGAACAGCCAGAACAAAATTCTGGTCTTCTCATTGCGGTTGTATAGCTTCTTATCATCTGTATCATGTCAAGTTTATTAGATGTCTAGGAGCTTGTGGCTGCAATTAAGGTGGCCAACTGAGAGATCTCTAAAACCGTTGTTGAGATACCATGGAATGATCTATTAGTCAGATTCTTATTTAACTACACAGTCATGCAGAATTTGCTGGCATGTAACACCAGTCTTACTGATTTGAAACTGCAGTTTGATCAAAGATCGTGCTTGGTGAAGCTGAATCAGTTTCTTCTAAGCTATGAAGAGAAAATAAATGTCTGCTTTATGTAGTGGATAAGTTACTATTTTGTATCTGCAAATGCTGTGAACTGTGTTCGTCTGGATGCACAATGGTCAATCTTGGAGTAGTAAGTTACTCTCCCATTGTGATAACTGCTTAATTTGTGTGAGTTCATAAATGTGGGGTATGTAATCACTATATTCTTTTCCTACCTTTTAATCCTACTGATGTGTGCTATATAATTAAATAAGTTGCAGCTGTTTAAAAGTTGCCTCAAAGATAGGAATTACATTGCTGTGTTTTGGATAATAAGATGAGTTTCAATGTATTATTATAAAACTTAGTGCTAGGTAAAAAGATAAATAGAGCCACATTATCAACTACTGCATGAGAGCACAAAACTGGAGGTTTTTTCCACTGTGGTTCTTAAACCTTTAATAAAGAATAGATAGAAGTAAAATTCAGGCAATTCTCATCTGGTTTTAATGTCTCATAGGATGTTTCAGTGAGAGTAATGTCAGTGTCTTGAGACACTGAAGCTAATATTACACATTAGATTTAAAATGGCATCCGAGCTTCTTGTCCCCATACTGAGATGAAGACAGCTGATACTTATTAGTTCAAGCATAGAATTCATGTGACCTTAAATACAAATAAATCCTTCCATCACTCTAATATGAACTATTGAGTTCCTGCATTTCTTGAAGGACCTCTAGAGTCTTTTGAAGTATATTAAAAGTATTGAGACAGAAGGTTTTGGGTCTCAGTGTGGATAGGTGTGTAAAATTGCTTCTTCCAGTCATTGAAAAAAGGGCTTTTTTTCTGGCCTTAAGTTGCAAGTGAATTCTACCCTGAAATTTGACACTGAAAAATTACTTGATGTCTTCCTCAAGAAAGGATGTCATAGAATAACAGTGCTATTTGGAAACGAGGGCTATAAATTCATAGATAGATGCAGTTAAGACTGAAGTATGAAGACTGAAGATATTGTAGATGATCTGCAGAATGGCATCCTCTTTGACCGAACACAAGATCTTGTAAGATGTTAGGTTCTCTATTTGTCTACAAGTGCCTCTTTCAAGAGGCAGTCAGCTTCAGCCTGAATTTTCTGCTACATGTCTTTCAGTCCTTGCTTTTATTTTTTTTTGTCCTTTAGTTGCTGTTATGAGAGCCTGTTACCATAGCTTCGCCTGCAGGATGAGGAGTGCTTACAGCCTGTGAACACAAAGCAAAATACTGTCATGTTGGAGATTGCCCATTTCTGTTTACATAAAACTGTAATTTGACCACGGATAGAATTCTGCATATTTCACTTCCTCCCCCCCCCCCCCCCCCATTTTGGAAAGATCAATTTTGTTATTCCCATAACGGTGCTACAGTGCCTTGCATTGGTTTGCATACACTATCCCTGATGAAAAGTAATTACATCACTCTTGGCAAAACTGGCCTTGCCCATTACAAGAAAGTTACATTTTCTCTTTCTTCCTCCTGACTTGAACAAGAGCACCCCTTCTTAGATATCAGATACATCCTTACGATGATCTGAACTATGGGGCTACACAGGATGTAGTTGCATGTCACTGCATCGTTCTTTCCCTCATAGCCCTGTGTAGCTTGAATGTTTCTGGAAATGGGAAATTCATATAAAAATAAGAGGGATTGGGAAAATGATATCCTGTTCAGGTGCCATGGAATGTTTTGTTGTAGTTAGTTACCCCTTTTCTTCTTTGGTTTTTTTATTCTGTTGGTGGTTGCTGATCTGGTGTTCCAAATCTGGGAATCTTCTCTGCAGCTCAGTGATCTCTACTTAAATGCATTTGAAGTAAGTGTTTAATTACTGTGCAGAATCATAACAAAGGCAAGACAGAGGAGGATCACAAGGTGCCAGGATAGAAGGAAGTGACCAGTGCCAGGAGTCTGGCACGCAAACAGTGCCTGTTGGGAGCTGATTGGTGGGGAGGACGCACGCAGGATGCTGACAGGGGGAAAATGTGCTTACGTGTCACATGCTGGTTGGAGGACTGTAACAGAAACCGAAACTAAAAAGGGTATAAATATGTGCATGTGTCTGCCATTAAATGATTTTTCATTTAACCACAACGAGGAGTCTGTGTCTCATCCATTGCAAAATACCTGGTCATTTCCCCTGGGGATAGAATGCATTGTGTGCTTGTGCATATACACTTAGTTCAAGTCTCTGGTCTCTGCCATTTCTAGCAAGGGTTTGAGGTATTTGAGCTTTCAGCTGATTTTGGATTTGCTTGTGCAGTTTTGGCTGTGGGGCTTTGTGATTGGAGGTTTTGGTTTTATCTGAGGGCAATGTGTGTGTGGCTTTTCTTATATGAGGAAGTTCAGGTCAAGGTTAATAAACTTAATTAGCTTTGGAGGTTCTGTGTATTGATTTCCATTTACTATAACAGGGTTTTGTACAATACACGATCATCTGTACTGAGTACACCTTGGACACCCAGAGGCTTGTGGGCAGAGTTGGTGTCTTGTTTACATGAGGTCTCTGGAGCAGGGTGTAGCCTGTAGGCAAAGTATGATACCTTGCATTCCATTAGGCATCATTACTGCAAACCGAATTTTGCCCTGGTCTCTGAAGTACAAACTGGATGCCTTTGTCTTTTTGAGGCTTATGGAACTATGATCTAAAATCACTGTGTAAGACCAAACAAGTACAGAGTGAAGACCTTTGCTCATCAGTTTGGCCAGTTGCACCACTCCGTCAAAAAGAGTCCAGAAGACCCGAATTATGAAACTACATCCTGGGTGGTTAAAGGACAAGTAAGCTTTGTGGGGGTTAGTTTAATTAAATGGATAGTAGCTCCTAGCCTGAAGTTATCATCAGTCTTCTTCCTGCTAGTTGGTAAGGATGGCAGTCTGGATAACATTTTCTGTATGTAACAGTCTCTTAAAATGCTTTTATGCTCTTGCTCTGCCTCCCGATAGATGCAGGCCTATCTTTTTCAAGAGTCACGCTTTGTCAAGTAGTCCTCCTGAGCATTTCTGGTCAAGGAGTTGACTGCCCAGCCATGATTAGGGAAGAGGAGATGATCCAGGCAATGGAATTGTTATACCCAACTAGGCAAGGCCCTAAGCAATCTGCTCTGGTTGCTCCTACTCGGAGCATTAGGATTAGACTAGATGGTGTCCAGAGATCCCTTCCAACATTAACAGTTCCGTGATTTTTATGACCATGCTGTAAAATAACTGTCCTGTTGTGACCTTCGTAGGAGATGTGGTACTTGCATAATAAAAGGAGACTTGAAGGATTTAAATCCATTTGAATATCAAAGAGTAATTTTGCACAGAGATGAACTGAACGTTTTAAATGAAGCCTTGTCCATATGTTCTGTATGTGGATTATCAGTCTGTCTGCTCTTTCTGTCCTCTTCCGTTCTGCTGTACTATCTTTTCTTCTGCTTTAGCAAAAATAGCATATTAGCACATCTTACACATGGGATCGTTTCAGAAGAAATTCCTGATTCTTCCCTTTTTGGAAAGCTGTTTGTAGGAGAGAGAGAAAAACCAAGTAGGACAAAACTCACAAGCTTCCTGGAGTTCTAATGTGTTCAGTGCTCTTGATGCCACTTATTTTGTTCTTGCCGCCCAACTTCAACTTGAGTAGGCAGGAGGCAACCAACTGAGAAACATGGTGAGGATGCTTTACAGTATGTGTGGCAAGTAGCCCAAAGAACATGGCAAGCATTCTCCACAGAAATGTTTTTGAGGAAACTGTCACCTCCTACACTTGGCTGGACAGGAACTCTTCTGGTGTTGTTCAGAACTTTGTTTAGTTATTTAGCATGCTTTTGTTACAGTCTGTAGTCTTGAGTTTCAAGTCATGCTGAGCCATGTTGTCAACCCCAGAACATTCATAAATCTGCAGTGCTATCCAGTGTGTGCTTGTGTATAGTCTGCTTATGTATATAATACAAATTAAATCGAGGCATCAGTTTAATACAGAGGTGCCAAAAATGCTTCTATTTCAAGGAGTCTCTTTACCCTTCTTGCAAAATTGTAGTAGAAAGATCATGGATGTTCACAGTTTGTATCAGTAGACAGTGTATGTTCTGCACTGTATTTCTTGGAGTTATGCTTTGCTTTGTTTATATGATGTCAAAATGCAGAGACCTGATGCTTTTTCAGTTTTCTGATGTATTTGTACTTTGCTATTTCCAGACACGAGTTGTCAAGAATTAGCCATGGAACTAGTTTGGTACCTACTGCAGCTTGTTCTCATGTCTGAAAATACTGTCTCCTTTTTTGTCACTGAGGAATTCCTGTAAAGATACGTGTTCTGGTGTTGCTTCAGCTCATTGCACAGTAGGAATATTCAGTGCTTTCAGCTACAGGCTGGATATTTTGGTAGTGTTGCATGTCTTCAGCTGGAAAGTGATTTTTTTTTTGCTTTTAAATTAAATTCAGAGCTTGATCAGAATCAAAAGACCACATAAACCCCTGCAGAACATGCATCAGTTATGTTGACTGCAAAGCAACAGCAACAAAGAACCATATGGTTATTAACTTGACTATGCTGTGGGTATAGTGAGAGCAAGCTTTACTTTATTTTGAAACTCTGATAGGTAGATATGTCTCTTGTAGCAGATTTTTTTTCTTGAATTTTCTTTATTGCTAACCTTCTGTTAAGAGGTAGTTATTTTTAAGGATCTGAGTAGTTCTTAGCAAATGTACTGATCTCTGATACTGAATACTGCCAAAGACAATCAGGTTAAGGAGAGTTTTTGAATAGGAAAGAACTGCTCTATAGCATCAGACAAGACCAACCTCCTGTGCTTAAGCCAGTGCTTGTGGATATCAGATAATACCTTTTTTGAGTAATTGCAGCAATAAAACCCTGAGAAGGGAGCTGCTTCTGTTCTCTGGAAAATGTTTTGTTATCTCAGCTCTGAGACTCTTAAATGCAAAGCATAGTGCTGCTCTGGAGCATGTGAAGCTGCTGAGTATGGCAGGATAGGTATTCCTCAGAGCCTAATTTCCTTGATCACTGAATGCAGGACCAATTTGTTCAAAAAGTTTTGGGCTGCAGGCAGCTTTTATTTTATTTTTATTCAACTGAATATGCTTAGGATTCCAAATAGTTTAAACTAAATCAGTCAGTTTTTTCAGCACTTCCTAACAATTATTCATTTTCCTGAGGAAGGTGTACTGCTGGAATACATCACTTCCTGCTGTCTTCACAAAGCTTGAAATACATCAGGTTCCAAATGAAGACTTTGTCATGCCTGGGTGTCTCCATTGCTCACTTCCATTCTGTTATGGTTATTGGGAATTGCTGGGTTCCTAAGAGGTGATTTGTGTCGCTGCTGAGATGCACTGACACAGGTGTACAAACTCTGCAGGCAGTAAAGAGCTCCCTCACCCTGCACACAGTGTTTGCTGAAAACACCCAGACGAATGCTGCTTTGGTGAAGTAAATCTATCACTGTTACTGATCCAGATGTTTATTTCTGAGCAAAATAGATTTTTATGAAAGAATAATCTCCTCAGTATTCATGCCCTCCAAAGGCGGACATTGTTTCAACTTGCTTTCTCAAGCATAGGTATTAGAGATGGGGAGAATTCCCCATGGGAATGAGAAGGAATGAGTGTATCCCAACAGGTCTCATCTGGCTTTCTGAAGCAATGCTAATGAGTACAGTGCCTCTATTTAAAAAAAAAAGGAAAGGAAAAAGAGTGATGTAATTTGAGGGGGGTGGGTGGGCATCAGGGATATCTGAACAGATGACTAGGGAAATCATTCAAGATGGGGAACAGAAAATCAACTGTAGTTGTGAGGAGGCTGGCTCTTCTCAGCAGATTTGGATAAAATGTATTTCCATACATTCATTAGTATGTCAGTAATCATTTGCTTTGGAAGAATAGCTTGCTTAGTACAAGTGCTTGAATGTTCATTTGTATACTGCTTATGGCTGTCCTAGAGTTAATTTTCTTCATAACACCTCCTGTGGTGCTGTGTTTTCTGTACTTGTGGTGAAAATAGTGCTGATAACATGGGGATTTGTCTTTACTGCTGAGCAATGCTTACATTTTAAAGGCCTTTTCTGCTTCTCAATCCACTCCACCAGCAAGGAGGCTGGGAGTGTGCAAGGAATTGGGAGCAGACCTCAACAGACCCAAGGGAAATCCCACACCATATGATGTCATGCTCAGCTTACACACCTGGAAGGAGGAAGGGAGCGATGCTCAGAGTGATGGTGTTTGTCTTCCCAAGTGTACATTGCTCATGGTAGAGCCTTGTTTTCCTGGGGATGCCTGGCCATGGGAAGTGGTGAACGAATTCTGTGCTTTGCTTGTGTGCATGACTTTTGCTTTACCTATTAAACTGTCTTTATCTCAATCCACTAGTGGTCTCAATTCTATCATTCTGATTCTTTCCCCCATTCCATGTGGGGGCAGTGAGTGAGCAGCTGTGTAGGACTTGGCTGCCTATCAGCCTTGCACCATGGCATTTAGTAACAGCTCTACTGGAGTTCATTAAAATGCTGTAGTGTTAGTAGCAGCACTTGGGGAAAGGATCCAGAATAAATCTCTTGGATAACTTGCTTTAGAGTCAGAGATCTGCAAAGGGCAGTCAACTTTGTCTTATTGCACTCCTTATTTCTGTCTACTTTCTCTAGTTGAGAGTAATTGTGGATTTTTGTCTTTGTAGCTGTAGAAAAACCTGGCAAGGGAACCTTATGAAAAGAAAACACACAGTCACTTGTCTGTGTCTGTCTTTCTGGGAACAGTAGTCTCAACCTATAAAAAAAGGCATTCTTCCCCATAGTTGATGATGGGGGTTTTGTTAGCTGCAGTAGGAATCTTTCTTCTTACAACAATATGTCCTTTTCTCTTTGCAGGAATATATTATTGCAAATCTGCACCAGGTTGCTTATATAGTGTCCAAAGAGTGCATAGGTTATGAGTTTTTCTCCAAATCTCCCTTTTCAAACCTCCTTTCACACAATATCTGCTCTACCACGTAGAATTCATCAAACTAAGGATGTTGTTTAGCAATAGATAAAATCTTTCTTAGTATTACTTTATATTTTAGTATAATATGTCTTTTAAAGTGATTGAAATATACATGTATCCGTAAGATGATTTTGTTGATGCATAGATTATTTGCGTGTGTTTCTTTAATCAAATGATTCTTGCATTTGAGTAAATAGTAGCAGATTGTCAGTGTCGTCAGAAAGGGGCCCATAAGAAGAAGAGGCGTATAAGAATACTGCTAATTCTGTAGAAATAATTGGGTTACCATGTGTTTCTGCTGCTTTCTACTTCTAGTTCTTCTATGTGATTACATAGTTGTAGCTTACTGATTTTTAATGAGTAATTCAATTTGTAGTGCCTCTGTGCCTGCATTTTGAGCAGTCTTATAATGCTTTGTATAGGTTCTTGTTTTAAACATTAAAAATTAATTTGTGTTTAGTCTGTAAGTGTACTGCATTAATTTGTTGCCAAAATGTCGTAAAATAGAAGACTTCAAATGTAATTTTGCTAGTGAACTCTGTGATTTTAAAGCTGCTTTTCTGCCACAAGTTTAGAACTTATATGTATTATTTTCAGTTCTACCTGTGAGAGGTAGAGACTGCTGAAGAACATTGCATGACATATGAGGGAAAATATATCAATTAATTGTTGGGAGTTTTTAAGTCTTAAAATATCTTTCAAACACAGCATTTCTTCCTGCCTAAAAAGTTTTCTTACCACACAGTGTTCTTGGCAAAATTACTGAAACGACTCTATGGTGAAACGTCATCATCTTCTGTTGTGCACACTTCAAATAGAGAAGAGGAGGCAGTTCTTGGAAATCTGGGAACAAAATCTGAAGAAAATAATTTGCATAATGTTCAGAATTCATCAACAGATGCTAGCACATCAACTGATCCACCCTATAAGTCATTTCAAGGTGAGATTGTCCTTTTTCTGATAATATGCTTTTAAATATAGCTGCTTTATTTTGCAACAGTATAGTATGTTCTTTTTACATCTGTGGATACCAACAGACAAATTTCTTTGTGCTAGTGTTACTTAATACCTAGAACACTTGAGGTCCATGCATAAGTCCTGTGAAAACCAAGAAATAGTCTTGATGTATATGCATGAATGCAGCATTTAGCAGTACCAAATATGAAACTTCAATATAAGCTGTAACTGTCCTTGGTGTAATGTTTGTTGAATGGTGATAAAATGACTTATAGTGGTATAGCTCTGCCCAGCTGTTAGAGATACACCCAAAAATTGGTGAGAATACGTAATCCAGCCCTTCCTCATGCCCTCATGTTGCAACAGAAATCCCACAGGATGCACAAACCCAACAGAAGGCAAATAATTCATGTTAGTACCTTGCTAAAGAGCATTATTTTGTGTGTGTTTATGCAGGGAATATGGCATGTGAATATTTGAATAGGTAAGTAAAAGTTCTTTTTCAAATTAGTTGGAGACTGTGAATGGTGTGCCAAAAGATAGAGTTGGTATAGAATGAGTGTGAATGCTTTGTATTCATCTTAAACCAAATTTTTCCATAACTAGATGGTTGTTAAACTGACTTGAAATAAAAAGGTATGTTTCCCAGTAGTATGACAAGCTTTCTCTGGAGGTTGGTGCTCACCTAGACTTATTACTTGCAAACAAGGAAGAACTGACAGTGGATGTTGTCTCGGGGAGGAGGGTATAGTCTGGAAAGAAATGAGCAGAATGAATGGTAGGATTAGAGCCCTCAACTACAGAATAATGGATGTTTGTCTTGTTCAAGGGTTTGCTTGGTAGGATTAAATGGTAGGAAGGATTAAGTTGGTAGGAAGAATGGTTTGAATTCCAGAGGAGCTGTGGGGAGCTTGTTGATCTTCAAGAATAACCTCTCAGAGCACAAGAACGGCTTGTTTTGACATGCTCAGAACTAAGCAAATGTGGCAGGATGCCTGATGAGCTTAGATGAGTCTGGGAGCAACAAGGGGAAGGTGGGGGAAGGCTAGCTGGGATAAGGCAGGCACAGGAGCTGGGTCATCACTGTGAAAGCAGTCTCACAGTGCCTAAAAAAGAAGAGCAGAACATGTCTGGTAACAGTAACCAGGTTCAACCAATAGACCAGTGACACCAGGCAAGTCAGTAGTTACAAGGCAAGTCTGAGATCAGGCCAGTATGTGAAGTCTGTGGGTCAGGATTGCATCAATTGGGCTCTGTGCCCAGGCACAGGCATGGCTTCAGTCTAGCTCAAGCTGTGAACTGCTTAAAAGCCTTATCTTAAAAGCAGCTTCTGAGTGATGTGAGGGGAGGCCCTGCTGAGATGACTTCTTACAGGTCTTTCATAAGAAGTTCTTCTGTCATAACAGTCTGAATCAACAGCTGTGTGATATCACAGAGCTGCCCGTAAGTGCAGGCAGCTCAACTCCTGCGAGGGGACTTTGGGCCCTTATATGGGGGAGGTGAAAGCGTATATTGGCTACTGAAGAGAATACAGAGAGATGCCGCCCCAGGATGCAGTGATGGAGTTAGGGAGGCCAAAGCTCATCTGGAGTTGAAACTCGGGAGGGATGTAGGAAGAAACAGGAAGGGTGGGGGTAATAGCTGGAAGACTAAAGAAGATGTAGACCCACTGCTGAATGGGCAAGGGACTTAGTGGCAGACGACAAGGGAAAGACTGAGGTATTTAGTGCCTTTTTTCTGCTTGGTAAGACTTGTCTTCACACTTTCCAGGCCCCTGAGCCTAATGATAAAGCCTATCAAAGTGAAGCATTGTCCACAGTAGGCGATGATAGCTGGGAGTAGTTTGCCCAGTTGTGCAATTGCATGCCAGTGGGACGGAGTGGTGTGCATCCAAGGATGTTGACTATTGTCATTGTGAGGCTGGTTTCTATCCTCTTTGGGAACTGTGAGATTGCTCAGTGACTGGAAAAGGCAAACATGCCTGTTTCAAAGAAGGGAGGAAAAGTGAGCCTGTTAGGGAGTAAATCCTTCCAGAAGCTCTTTTCAAACATGTGAAGGACAAAAGGGGAATTGGGAACAGTAAGTCTTGTTTTACTAGAAGCAGGTTGTGCAAACCTGTTGCCTTCTAGGCTGACATGACTGGCTTGTAGATAGGCAGGGTCTGTGGTGTAGCCTCCTCTAGTATTCTTACAGCTGCCAAAGTCAGATGTCGTCTGGATAAGTGAATGGTCAGATTTATTGACTGCCAGACTCAAAGGATGGTGGTCAGCAGAACAAAATTTGATAGATGGCCATGTGCTAGTGGTATATCTTGATAATTAATACCAGACTTGAGTCCTGTGTCTGACATGGGGTAGCCAACAACACAGGCGAGGGGTAACCTAAATGCAAGAAGCTCCACAGAAAAGGATGTTGGGGTTTTGGTGGATGCTCGATGGAATATGAGTCAACATTGTGTCCTATGCAAAGGCAACTGATGACATACTGTGCTTCATTAGCAATGTAGCCAGCAGTTTGAAGGAAGCAATTGTGAGACCACACTGGAGCAGCATTTGTGAGTCCGTCCTGTTCTGTGGCCACTGTGCTCCTCAGTAACAGAAAGGTAATGACAAAGTAGAGGGAGTCCACTGAAGGCCATGGTAATGACTACTGACCAGAGAGCCAGATGACAGTATGGAGGAAGAGAAACTGAGAGAATTGAGTTTCATTCTTAAGAAGGGTTAAGAGGAAATTTTATTACTTCAGCCACCAATTGGGAAGGGAGAATATTGGAAAGACTGAGCCGTGCACTTTTTGGAAGTGCTCAGTCACAGGAGAATGGGTGCCAAAGAAGCTATGGCAAGAATAATTCCAGTTGGATGGGGGAGGGAATTTCACCTTGGGGGTGACGAAACACTGGGAGTGGGCTGCCCAAAGAGAGTTTTGGTATCTCCATCCTTGAAAAAGCTGAAAACAACTGCATACTAGAAGACTTCATATAGTTGGGTCAGATTTTATTGGGGCTTGGACTAATGACCTCCAGAAGTCCTTTCCAACATACATCAGTTTAGTAATCTTTGTTACTGCTTTTGGTCTGTTTATTAAAAAAAAAAGAAAAGTCCTCCACCCAATGTGTAACAAGGATGGCTGGTAACAGGCTGGCTACAAGTCTTTTTTATATGTCCCTTTGGTAGAATTTTCTTTTGAGAGATTGTGTAGCTGTTGTCTTGTATTGCATCCCGTGACTGTAATAGAAGATTGCATGGAAATTTCAGCTCCTGCAGTTCCGTTTGTTTGATACATATTTTGGTTTTCTAGATCAGTACTTCTGGTACTTCTTTTTTGTATTCAATAATGAGAGGCGTATTTTCAAAAGGCTGATAAAACATTAAGCTTATTCTGCACAATGATATGTGATGCCATTGGGAACTAATTCAAAATAGGTAACAGGATATTTATTTGCTCTATGATGAAGTTGGGCTAAATAAGTATGACTGTGGAGTAATTTCTTAAGCTAAAACTGCCTTAATTTGTAGTGAGTCTAAACTCGGGACTGCCCAAACTCCCACTGAAGTGGGAGGTGAGTGGGAGAATTTATTTGACCTTGAGATTTATAACTCCTCTGATTGTTTATACCTGATTGCTAATACAGTGTTCTTCAAGGTAATGAAACAAAAGCTTTTGGTTCAGAATCCTAGTGCATGTAAAATATAGCTCATGGAATAGGGAACAGGGAGTAAAAAACCCAGATCCATATACAGGATTTTCACAGCAGAGCAACAAGGCTGGTTTTGAAATAAACAGCAAGCTATAACTGAGTTTGCTTTTTCTTGAAGGCATGCAAATGCTGCAATGGTACAGAAAGGGTTCTGTCTTATTAATTGATGTTCAACAAATAAGAATCTAAAAAAAAAAAGCCTTGAAGGGGACTGAAGTGATAAACTCATAGGAAAAAAGATAAATCCGTTACCCATCTGTGAAACCAACAGGCAACCACTCTTTTCTGATTGTGATTTTGTTTAAGGAGCTCTTGCCTGTGCATTTGGTGATTTTATGACATTGAACACTGAAAGTACACATCTAGTGATAGACTGGGAGATTTGAGCTATAATCTCTCTGGCCTTGGTGAAGGAAAAACATAAAGGCACTGATTGAATTTTTTGATCATAAACTATTTTAAGTTACTTCTGACTTACAGGTCAGAGATTATGGGTACAACTATAAAACAGCTGATGATTTAAGTGCCAGTAGTCTGAGATTGGTAATTGAAAGCAACAATTGAAAATGAGGGATTTTTTTAACAGATAGGAACTCCTTCCTAGTTTGAAAGTGATTGTTTGTCTTGCAAAATGCTACTAGTGTCACTAAGATGTTGAGGATTTATTTAAAAAGAAGCTAACCTAACTATTTTCTAGCATTAAATAACAAGTTTGACTATAAAATTCATCACTACATTCTATTTGCCGTTAATAGTTATTAACAGGTTGTGAAAATACCATTACCAATTTGTATGAGCTAAACTTCCACCACCCTCCCCCTCCAGATTCTGATCTTTATTAGAATGTATTTGCAGCATTGCCATAAATGTCTGCATCTTGAAACATTATAGAGACATACCCATAACATTTAAAGATTATACTTTTACATCAAGTAAATATTTGCATTTATATGCCTTTTTTGAGATCAAGTTGAAGTTGAGATGCTTGGGTTACCCTGTTAATGACTGGTTCTCCTATAATTTTGGGAGATTAATAATTTTCTGTGAGAAAGGGTTATCCCATAAAGCTTTCACACAGTTCTAGAACTAAAGCTTAGAATAAGACCTAGAATAACTGGAGATGGAAGACAAATTCTGAGGGACACTTTCCTTTGCGCTTTCTTTAAGGAGGGAGTAGTTCTGTTAGGGATGGAGAAAACATGTGGAAGTGTCAAGCTGCTGCTTGTGAACCCCAAAGAAGGAGACTGGTCACTTACGTATTTTCTTTTTTACAGAAGTGATTTAAGAAAAACCCAACAAACCTGAGTACGTTCCTGTGGCCAGAATTTCCATTCTAGGACATAGTAAGATGTACCTTCCCTTTGGGTTCTAGTTGTCCTAAATCAGACTTTTTTACCCTATTTTACCAAAATACTCAGTGAAAAAATGAATGTAACCTATCCCTCAGGACAATTAAATAAGACTTTCTAAACATTTCTTCCCTAGAGGAACTCAATCCTTCCACTGCAAGAGCTATAGTTCTTAATTTCAAAAGATATAATAAAAGAGCTTTTCCTTGCTTCAATATAAAATTAAAGAGAGTGTAAGACAGCTGTCTTTATTACCTTAAACCATTTAAAAGTTACACACATATAATGAACCTGAGCCTTATGGCAGACAAAGTATTAAAGAGAGCAAGTGGAAAGGTGAAAGCTTCTACAAGTAAGAGAACATTTTCCCTATGCTTGCAAACATGCTTCCAAATGCTGTATTAAAAATGCTTAAAAACTTGCTGTATCACAGAAAAAACCCCAGTGTCTGGCAAAAGAGTGAGCATTTTGAAATGCAAATTATTCACTTGGATGTGAGCTTTGACTAAATTTTGTCACAAGGATTGGTTTTGTTTGTTTCTAACCCTTGTTAGGACAGGATCTACTTACAACAAAGATTAATTAAATGAAAAATGTTTTGCATAAGTTCTGCAGTTCTGTAATTTCTTTTCTTTTTATTGATATTTTAAAACCTCATTGATTATTTTTAATAGCTTTCTAGTATATATTCACAGTAGACATGCATGCTTCTAACTAGAGATTTGCTAATTGCAGAATTGCCTTTTTCACAGTATCACAGAATGGGTCGAGTTGGAAGAGCCCACAGTGGATCATCTGGTCCAACCTCCCTGCTCAAGCAGAGTCATCCTAGAGCACATTGCACAGGATTGTGCCCAGACAGTTCTCTAATATCTCGTGTGAGGGAGACTCCACAACCTCTCTGGTCAATCTGTTCCACTGTGTGCTCACCCACACAGTGAAGAAGTTCTTCCTTATGTTCAGGTGGAACTTCCTGTGCATCACTGTCTGCCCTTTGCCTCTTGTCCTATTGCTTGGCACTACTGAGAATAGCCTGGATCCATCCTCTTGGCTCCCCTGCTTTAGATACTGACATACTGTAGCTTTTCTCAAGGCTGAATAGACCCAGCTCCCTCAGCCTTTCCTCATAAGAGGAAATGGCCTCCCTAGTCTCTAACCTTTTACATGGTAAGAATTGTAACTACTTTTTAAAGGGCTTGGGATTTACTGATCAATGTTTAGCATAAAACTGAAAATTTCGGAGTTGCTGAAGAAGGATAATTGCGTTCAATTGAAATGCAGTGTTCAGCTTGTCTGTATAAACCGTGCTGTGCCACTTTTGATTTTTGGGTTTTCCATAATTCTGAAAAAAGAATTTGAAATGCAGAGGGCCTGGCCTGAGTCTCTAATCTTGTGGAAACAACCTGTTTGATTTTTTTTCTTCTCCTTAATTTATTTAAGGAGGAGGTAACGAAGAAGAATAATATTAAGGTGTTACTACTAGTAGGCTTTAGTTTTCTGAAGAAGCTAGAATCCATGTTATATTATACAAATAGAAAAGATGCAATTTACTCCATATTTATTAAATAAAAACATGAATGTCTATCAAATGTGACACATCCCAGCATTCTTATCCTATATGATGAATTCTTGTCAAAATTCAGTACAGCTGTGTGATTGTGTTCTTCTTACTTGTTCCATTGAACTTACTAATGCTGACAATATAGTGGATTTAATTCAACACTAGGACACCAGGACTGTGTCCTTCCTCATTCTAATCCTGTCTTCCTGCAGCCATTCTATTACAGAAAATTTAAGCTTGTGATAGAACTGAAGAAGACAAAACTTGTCTGAAAAACATGCATAAACAGCCCTGCCTTTTAGTTGATGAAATTGATGAAGTGCATATGGTTGAGAAATTAAATTCTAGCAGTACTCAATGCAGTAAACAACTTTAGAGACTTGTTATACAATTCAGCTTCGCTTTAGTTAATTACTTATAAAAGCTGTCTATTGTGAATAAGTTAAAGAGCAATGGAGATTATAATTATTATACAACAAAGTGCTATCACACAGTCTTACAGCCTTCTCTCAAGAGTTTGAAAATTCTCCCATCTATGTGGTATTGCAGTGCCATTATACTGTGCAAATGGGATAGATCTATCCAGAAGTCAGTTGAGTATTTGGCTGACGACACCAGCCTCCAGTGGCTGTGGTAAAAAGGGTGCCCAACCACATTTACAAGCTAGTAGCCCTGTGGTTCAGGGTAATGTAGAGGTCTGGGGTTTAGGGGAGAAAGGAAACACATACCAAAACATAGCCAACAAAAACCCAAAAAACAAATAAAAAAAGTGTTTCTGTTCAAACTGAGTGTGTATAATATGTGTAATATCTTTAAATTCTGTTGTGACAGAAACAGCCTTGTTGTTCGGTCTCCACTTCCCTTAGCAGTTTTTGTGGGGTTTTGGTTTGTAGTTTTTTTCTGTTGATTGACAGATTCTTTCTTTTTCTGATGTTCTTGTGTATATACATTAACTCCTTCTTCTCTTCTATATGCTCATTTCAAACAGCTTATCTGTCACAGGGAAAGCCACAGGCCTCTGTGAGAACAGAGTTGCAATTTAACAAGTAGCTCATCAAATAGTATGTAGCAGTCGCCTAATTGCACTAGAAAATGCCAGCTTTAGCTCTAAGTGTAAACAAGCTCTAAGCCTAAATGTAGCAGCTGCAGGAAACTATCATGGTAAAGGAAATGGAAAAATGGCTTGTGTAAGAACTTGATAAAATGGCTACGTTTCAGCTGGAGAATGGCTGATAGTCCTAAGCTGACTCGAACTGTGGCATCGTAGTGGTGTCCACTGTGTCACCCTGTTTGAAATAGTTTTTAATGTATTTATGACAAAACAGGTTGTGTGGGACACCACTCCTGCTCCGATGTACACTGGGAAGTCTATTACTTAAACTGCCATTGTCAGAATCATATTTATCCAGCGTCAAATCTCATGTTTTCTGCTGTTACACAAGTTTACTTTGTACTTGTCTTTCTTACCAACTGTGCCTTCTAACTATTATTTGAAAAGTGGAAATGCTTATAATGTGGCCTTGCTACTGAACTAAGTTCTGGGAAAATGATTTTCCATATTTTTTTGAGCTTCTGATGCCTTGAGAGACCCCAAAAACAGGACTCCAAGCCAAGTTAGTGTGGGATAAGATAAAAAGATTCTTTAATGTTTAGGCTTAGGGCTTTTAGGAATACATGATGATGTGCCCCCTTGAACATTGACTTCTATGGGTTTTAGAATATTGTCTACCCAATCTCCAATTCACACATCTCTCGGTCAGCCCCACCTGCCCCTGGTCACACCCCGTCAGGATTTGAGTCTGGGGGACAGTGGGACCCTCTCTTCATCATTTTTGTCTTCCTCAGCACACGGAGGGGTCTTGAAGCTTTTCCAGTGTTCTTAGACCCAAGGTTGGTGGCTCATGTTTATGTCTCATTTTGCAGGCCTTCTGATACTCTTCAGCCTTCTACCTTGAACAGAGTCTAAATAACTAAAAGATATTTTAGACATTGATATGGGATAGGGGTTGAGAGACATAAACATTGAACTTAAACTGCCAGAAATATTAACACACCAAATCTACATTTTACTGCAGTTATAAGTACTTCTAAAATCTATAAAAATGAAAAAATCAAAAACCCCTGAGGAATCACTTCTGTGGTTTGCATTATTTTTTTACACAAATAGGAGTAGACTCACACTGATAACTTTGAGTTATGGAATAGAAAATGTGAGTTCCACAAATGGTTTAAAATCCTAAATTTTGTTTTCTTTTATTCTGTTAAGCACATCTGTTTATTTTCTGGTCTTATTTCAGGTGAGTTCCAGTAATAACATAATTGCTTCATCAGTGAGGATAATTACCTAATTGCAACTTACATGTATTGGTTTAGATTCAATGTTATGGTATTTATATAAAAAAAAGTTTTGATTGACAGGGATGTATTTGCCTTTTGAGAAGTGTGTAGAACAAATAAGATCTGCAGCACTAGGAGAAGTAATTGAGCTGAGTATCTCAACATTCAGATAGCTTTATGCCTCTGGTTGTACAGCTAGAATTCTTGGACATCTAATCAAAATATTGCATATAGTCATATGCCAGGGCATGTATGAGACACTGAAGTTTTTAAAATAAATAACTTACCATTTAGCTGTATAGTTTGTTTGACCATGACCTCCCATATTCAGCTTTTAGAAAACGAAAAACAGCAAAATAGCTTGTACCCCTTTTTAAAGTATCTGTTTTATAATTTTAGCACTGCCGTCTGCCCTGTACCCAGATTCTGCTCTGCAAAGTCTTTTGTTTCGTGGGTTTCTCAGTCAGTGGTTTTTCCATCCTTCACCCTCACTTTGTACTGTGCTTATTTTTCACTACTTTTTCCAAGGGAATGTAGAAATTTTAGTAGTTCAGAGGTAAAAAAAGCAGACAGTGAGAACAAGAGGAAGAAGGATTTGTACTTTTTTAATCATTTTTTTTCTCCATGACAAAGAATGTCTGCCATTTCTAATGTAATAAAACTAAAGCTGAGTTATAATGGTAAGTGCTATCTTCAGTAAAAAGAGCTATAATGCAGTCTTTCTACGTGTCTAAAAGAAAGTAAATTAAGAGTTAGTGTGCATGTGGGAGATAGTGAGGGAAATAAATGTGAATTCGCTTCTTCCTGGGTTTTCATGAATTTCCCATCCCAACTTTGGGCCTTGTAAAATGGGTATGTCTTTATTGACCTGGATTTCCTTTTGAAGTTTTTGATTTTCATCAAGCTGAAGGAAAAGATAATGATGAGGAGGTACTTCAGAGGATTTTCTCAAGTTGTTTTCTTCTTTCAGTGCTCTAGTCTAGTACGCTCTGTAATCTAAACTTTCTCTTTTCAAGGAAGTGAAGCACTTCTGGTGGTGTGAAATGTGAAGAGACACGTTGTAATGAACTGATGTGTTTCAATGTGCTACCAGGCACAAATGGTATATACCCTTAGAACTGGGAGCAGTCCTCTGTAATATGGCCAGGAAAGCATCTGGGAATGCAGTGAAAACATGGTATTGTTTGAACATCAATGGACAGTCGAATCTTTTTGTGTAAACATACTGGATAAAGTAGCAGAAATGAAGGTAAATTTAAAAAAATTCAATACTGCTGTCTACACTAATATGTTGTAACCACTAGTATTGTAAAAAGGAGTATTGGAATAAAATAAGTGTATTGTACTGCTTCCCCACAATGTTCTCCAACAGTGTGCTGCTTGAGGATTTTTTGAGCCAGAGGACAACATGTATCTGTTTAATTATGAGACTTTTTTCTTAGTTTGTTGTTTAAATGTATGTTATTGTACAATTTGGAATAGAACTATACACTTTGATGGTTTACCTGGCAAGCAGGGAAATTTGTCCTTCAAAAAAACAATAGCAGTCATCTTCAGAATTTTAAAGAAGTTTCAGAAGAAAACACTTTTTCAGTATTCTCTAACATGTATTGGTGCCAATAAAATATGTGACAGTAGCAAACAATGTAACTTGAGATAATTAGATATCCCGAAGAACTTCAGAAAAATTTTTTTATTTAGAAAGAGATGAATAATCTTTGGAAGTAGTATATCACCTTCAGCTGAAAACTGGCTTGAGTGACTCCCCTAGTTTATTTCAATAAAGTACAGACAATGAGGCCTTGAAATAAGCTGAAGGAATTAGACTGTAATAGTATAGTAGCTCTCCATAAAAGGAGTTTCATAATTTTGTGATAGACAAGTTCCTACCTGCAGTAGTGAATGTCTACAGAAATAATTCATGAACTACCACAGTCACCCAGCAAAGTAGCACAACATTGCCATTGCTGTGTGATGGTTATCAGCTGAGTAAAACAAATGACCAACAGTAAATGACTGCCTGTTCTTTGCTAGGTTGTTTATTATGTTACCATTTTTTGTTTTTCTTCTCTACTGAATGTGACTTCTATACTATTGAGGGAGAGATTTCTGCTGAAAGCTGAGGTCAAGCAGCAGGAATTATGCAGCACTCCAAGGAAAAGGATTATACTTTCTGGTTCACCGAAGGCTAATTGAGCTAAAAGCTTCTGTCTTTTTGGAAAGCACTCTAGTGTGCGCTGGCTTGAGACTGGAAAACCTGTGAAAGTCAACCTGTGAACAGAAGTTGTGTGCACATAATAAAACACCTCATTGCCCCTGAAGTTACTCTAATGTACCTTACCATGGCAGACTAAAGTAACTACAGTTTGATGTTCAGGAACTTGGATATCATTTGAACAAAAGCGAGTATACATTGTGGAAGGGTGAGTATTTAGGATCACTGGATTTGTTCACACTATTGAAGGACAACTGGATGTCTTCACATTGATCAACTGAAGGAGTACCTGTTTTTTCAGTACCACAGTTCAGGAGAACCCTCAACATGTGTATTTTCTACAGCGAGTCACTGATACCACCTTTGGTGCACTTCAATTTATGAAGGTTTATTTTAAAGAGACTACTCTTGCCCTGGATTTGTGCATGCACTGTCTTTATAGATACTTGCCTTGCTAGGCAGTGAAGGGGAAGGTGATTGTGTGCAGATAATGGGGGGTGTGTATGTGGATTGGCAAATCTCTGAGTTTTCAGGTTGTAGTCTCACTTGTATGCAATAAAACAAGGAATAGCTATAACATGGTTATATTCGAGCTTCCCTAATAAGTAAAATTATACTTTAATGCAAAATTTTTAATGGAGATAACAGATCTCCTTTAAGCCTTATTTTTGTCCAGGTCATATCTCCTGTAACGTCCCACAGAAAATGCCTAGTGACAGTAGTGACTTTTGTAGAAGGTATGACATTGAACTAATCAGACCTTGTATTTGATCCAACATCAGTGTCTCATTCCCTGTGCTTTTCTGTAAAGACCCAATTTTGGGGATAAACTCTTTCCTTCTATTTGGAGAAGTGATAGCCAGGTGTTTCCAAGGGATAATTTCATGTCAAAGATCACAGTCTTTGTAAGCTTGGGCTAACTTCACAGTTGTTTGGGGCGGCTGCAGGATCTTCGAGCTGGACTTGGGTGCTCTATTTGCTCTATGAGTTCTGCCTTACAGGAACTTAGCAGTGAGACCAGACTTGGAAAGCTCCCAAGAGAGGAGGGAACTAAAAGGAGTGCCAACAGTGGGAACCCTAGGGTAAGAGGAGCAGGGACTCTCTTGGTGAGGAAGCGTTCCCGAAGGACTGCAGTCCACAGAGAACCCCCATGGGGCAAAGGAAGGAGCAGAAGAGAGAAACTGTTGCCCACAGAGTGTAGACAAGCCCCACCCCCACCCCCCTGCACTGCACCTTGTCTCGCTGAAGGGACTGCCTGTATCCTGAAGCCATGAGTGAAGGTGGGAGTGGATATGAGCCAGCAGGAAGTCTTCTCACTGCTGTTGACCCCATGAGCTGTCTTAATCCTTTTCTTCCCATTTCAAGCTACCCCCTGTAATCCTTCTGAGGGGGGAGGGAGGGAGTATCTGGGTGGATATTTGGCTGCTAGCCAGGGTCAACTGGAAATTGGAATTGATTCAGTCTCTGTCCAGTATTCCAGCAAGGAAAGGGCCGAGAATATACGAACATACATTCTGGCCATGTCTGTGTTTGAGGTGTGCCTAAGTGTGCTTCATGTTCAGGCAATGTGGAAGCCATGTGAGTGTTACATACCACCATTCTGAGCTGCAAGTGGGGAAAAGTTTCAGGATGCTGAAAAACAGACTTAAAATACAAAGTGTCTACCCAAGATGATGATTGACTGGGCAGGTGGCAGTTTTATATGGCCAAAACTTTACCTTCAGCTCCTTCTAAAAAGGTCTGCTACTTGTTTGCAAGTCTTACTAGTTTGCTACTTGTGGTCACAAGAGGTAACATAGCTGGCCAAGCAACTGCCCTGCCTGCAGATGTAGTTTGTAGCATGGTGTAGATGCACTTCCCTGCTCTGTGCACAGGGCTGAGTTATGGGCAAGGGATCTTTTTGTGTGAGGAATGTTATGGAGAAGAGCAGGAGAAAAATAGTTCCAAAACATTTGTTCAGTGTTCTTAGTTTGCCTTACTGAATAATATTTGCTCTTTTTTGAGGGTTTTAAATGTCATTTAGGTGTTAGGGTTTTTTCCCATAAAATAATACTTCAGATATAGGATTCCTGACTTTTAACTAGTAAAAGGGGAGCATTCTTTAATATCTCCAGTATGTGATTACTTTTGTTAATCAAAAACCCCTTTTTATGTCACAGTTTTATAAGCTTAGCCATTTGCTTTGCAGCAGTGTTTGGCTTTAGCGCCAACACATCTCTTCTTGGCCCAAGGAGACTATGGCTACAGACTGGAAAAATCCAGACTAGATATGGTAACAGTTTGGTGTGAAATACTTGCACAGGATTAGCAGAGAACTAATGCTTGATTTATATTTGCCGAGTGCTTACAGATGCATATGGTGTGAATAAATATGTAATTTGGAGACTCCCATTTAAACAGGTGAAATTAAAAAGTTTTGAGTCATCACTCATTTATGTAGGTAGTTGTTCCTGTTCTTCTGCGTTGGACTGGGTGTTATAGATAGTCCATCAGATTCTGCTCTGTGTCACTGTTTTGTCCTGGCAAGTTATCCAAATATAGCTACTGCTTTTATGATTAAAGGGTTTGCGTTATTCAAGGCTGTTGCAAATTAAGTTTAATGTTTTCACGATCATCTTTGTTTTACAAAACCTGAAAAAAAAATTGAAAAAGGGGAAACTTGAAATCATTCAGAAAGGAATAACTCAAACATTTATATGTACTTATAATTTAAAACTGTCACTAATTAGCACTTTATCATTAATCAGCCTCGTTGGGAGAAAAAAAAATCAATGCAACTGCTGCCAGTTCAGTGATTTGGCATCATCTTCATGGAAAGAATCTGTTGAAGAATTATTCCATGTTAATTTTTAGAGGATTTTTTTTCCAAATTGCATAATTGCTCTTCATCTTCCTATATTATTTATTTCTTTCCCTTTTTCATCCTCTAAAGTAAGTATCAGTATCAGTTGGAAATTTTCTGGCTTGTTCAAAGACAAAAACCAGCTTTCTAATGTATTTTCAAAACAAATTCATTACCTCCTGCTGATGATAACAACTGTGGTACAGCTTTTCAGAAGTGCCTTGAATGTTCAGAGATTATGTTATCATAGATATCTAAGATGGTCAGTCATGCTGAATTCTTTGAAGTAGGGTATCTGAGAAATGTCAGTGTGTAGTTAAATTATGTATTTGCATGCAATGTGTCTACTTAAGCTGCATATTTGAAACATAGAAGTAATTCTTGTTAGAGATGTGTCAGACTAAACTGTGTTTTAAATGTTTAGGAATTAGGCCAGCCATAGCTGCACCTCAGTGATAGACTTGTGTCACCTGAGATCTCCTCGCACTTGTGGTGTAAGGAGTTTGTGTCCACCTGCCAAAGATGTTTTTATTGTTTATTATTTTTGCGGTTCTATATGGGACAGGCTTCTCAAAGAAGTGGTCATTGCACCAAACCTGGCAGAGTTCAAGAAGCATTTGAATGATACTCTTGGGCACATGGTGTGACTCTTGGGGATAGTCCTGTGCAGGGCTAAGAGTTGGACTTGATGATCCTTGTGAGTACCTCCCAACTTGGCATATTCTGTGATTCCATGTTTTAAAGGGACCTATTGCATCCAAGAAGGGAAGAGTAGTGCTCTATCTGTGCAGGATGTTGACTGAGTGTTAAAAAAACTAAACAACAACAACCAAAAAACCTCAACAAACCAAAATAAAAATTTAAAAAACAGACTGAGCCATCTAAAACTATGTTGCAGCATCTGAAGACACCCTGACATCCTAGTCTTCTCAAAAGGCTTTTTTGTCACTGTGTTTGGTCTCTGCTGCTGTCACTACTCAGTAGAAGGAATACAGTATGGATTTGGACTGGTTTCATGTAACTGGAGCAGAGATGTCTCTCTCATTCCCACAGAGCTACTTCTTGTCTAGTGAACAAATGAAAAGTTTGTACTGCTGCTCTTGCATGTATTTTTAAATACCTTTTAAATGGGAAAGAAATCCTACAAAACCAGACTGCTGCCATCACCGCAAATAGTTTCCTATACAGTGAAATAGTTACAAAGCTGGGCCTTAGTACTTCCCTTCCCGGCCCTTCTCAGAAAAGGAGAGCAGGCATGAGGAGGTGAGTCCTCTTGAACAGACACTGCTGAGGCTTAGTGAGGTGTGGCTTTCAAACTCCCTTTATCTTTGCATCTTTCAAAACAGCACAGACTATGCTTAACAGGTCTGCAAATTGGCAAACCACAGTTCTGTGATTCTTTTTCTGTTGCTTCTATCACTTTATCAGCTTGTCTCTTTCTATCCGTCCATCTTTTGTGAAACAGTTCTTAAAGAAATAGTGTCTGCTCATGCTGAATGAGGAAAAATGTGTAGAGTCTCTCTTAAAATATCACTGTAGGTGGAAGCATATTCTGAAGTTAGGGCAGAAGATTTACCTGATGCAAAGGAAAAAAATTGTTTCTGGTGGAAAGAACTAACCTCCAGAGTATTTGCCTACTTGTAGCTGCTACAAAATTTGGTACAGTTTTGTTGGTTGTAGGCTAATTTCAGTGTTCCACACCTGACCCTCTGTAAGGATTTTCAAGAACACTTACTGTTGTAGTTCAAAAAACACTTGATAAAATCTTTCGTGAGACCAATATTGAGCCAGATGCTTTGGGTTTTTTCCCTTTTGTAGGTAATGATGCTGCAATTATGTCTCCAAGAAGAATGTACACAGTGGATCTTCCTCCAGAGGGTTATGTTGCAGTTACTCCAGATGCTGTTAGAAATGCAGTTTCAGAAGACTCAGTCAGTAGTGCTGACTCAACAGGTAAGTTTGTATGGTTGTTACTGTGATAAATTTTTCTCAAGAGAAACTTCTTAGCAACTCTTATCCAGTAGATTTAGACTGTAACAATTAAGTATTTAAACTGTGGCTACCAGCGGGTGTCACTGTTTTGCAACATAAGCAAAATGAGGATGTACATCCCTATGGGTTCATTTCCCTCCTTAACTGTTTCAAGACTAGATTCAACATTTGATTATAGCCATGCAGTGTCATGGGTCTTACTGAAATTACAGAAAGTTCAACTGAGGACAAAGTTTTGGCTCCTCCCACTCAAGTGAGACATGTATTATATTCATATTATTCCTGCTTACAGTCATTATTTTGAAAGATAAATGTTAGATGAAGCTGGTTTACTAAGTCTTACTCTTGAAGTTCTGAGAAATTGGTAAAGACTTAACAATATTTCAAATTTACCTCTCTCAGAACAGACATTCATCATTGGTGTTGGTGGGAGGAGACACCAATCTTTTAGCGTTGAGAAGCTTTCTGATGAGAAAGGGTGACCAAGTAACCTCAGAACCAGTATTTAATGTTGTCAAAGAATACAAGAGAAGACATACAGAATATGTAAAGGAGGCTTTAAGTTGGGCTCTGTTAAATACATGGTTTTCTGAATGACATTGCCAGAATAAATTGATTTTGCCTATCTGTAGGGAAATGTCCTAAGCTTAGATAAGACAAATTCATTTAGTTTTTTCAGTTGATTTGTTCCTGCGGATATACATTTGTCCAAAATCATGTATCATTGTCATTTGCTGCTGGGGCATCCTACAGCAAAGAAAATACCAACGTGAGGCAGCTGAAGTAAAACACCTGTGAAGCAGCACTTACTGAGCTACTGTGTCTGTCACCCTGGAGACTGCCTTAAATATAAGGAAACCCTGAGATATAACCTGCAGATAGAGAAAGGCAAATGCTGTTTGCCTCTGCAAACAGTACCCACAGGGGTGAATTTTCAGGTTGGGCATCAGGTCTGCACTTTGTTCTGAGCTCCTTTCAGAATCTGAATACAAGTAAAGCTATCAAAGTAGCTTGAGACTGAAGCAAAATACAGCATTGACTGGTGGTGCATCAAAAATGTTCTTGCTTGTTGTAAAATGGTTTAAAGACCGTTTTTTGAGTGACAAAGAAGTAGCTTTATCAGAGTAACATAACAATAGATCCCGATATTTTTGGAAAGGTATTTTAATGTACAGCTTCTAGGCTGTGCTTTTCTCTGTTGGATAGGATTTATGTTCAGAATCCAAAAGCTATTAGTAGGCTGTCCTTAAATCTGTTTAGTTGCACAACTGTCTGTGGACAGTTCACTGAGTTTGTTTCCCAGCATGTCATAGTCAAGCTGCTTATTTTGATCTTGAAGCACTGTTTCTCCCCCTCTATGTCATATAATTTCTGTTTATTTTTTGGTGTTCTCTCCTTTCAAATATTAGAGGGATACTTCCTCTTCTGTGTTTTGCAAAGATGACTAAATGAAATCTCATAATACTTTCTAGCTCAATGGGCCTATAACATTGAGTTATATACAGAGACTTAAGTTGCTTTTAAATAAAACACTAGAATGCAAACCTCTGAACCCTGCTGCAGCTGAGATATATCCTTATTAGGGTATTAGGAGGGAACTTTTGTGCCCAATTTACTCAGCTGCTGTTTAAAAATCTATGAATAAATCAGATTATATGTGGTACATATTAGATGTTGATATATTGCATAGCAGTTAAGCACAACAGAATTTAGGATGGCATTATTTTGTCCCTTCTTAGAGTCATGTAAATACTTGCCAGGCTTTACAGTGGATAGAATATTGACCAGTGGCTTTGCTTGTTCATTTTTTTTTCTTTTAGATTTAATATTTTCCTTTAGTATTTCAAAACAAGTGTACTCAACCGTGATAGCAGCAAGTGGAGTTCTGATGTTGTGTAGTGACAGTATTGACTGTTGGATGGAGAGTTCTTTTAGCTGATCCCAGTTTCAGAGTTCAGGATTGCTTTGTTTCTTGGCTTTGCAGTTTATTATGGAATCAAGAAAAACTAAGTATGAAGTAAAGGCTTTTAATCAGTGATTCTCCTTGCATGGTAGATTTGACTAAATGTCATTCTTGCCACATATTTGCGTTATTCTTAAAAACCTCCTCTTAGGGAGATTTTTATGTGCTCTTTTCTGCTTCCCCTAATGTTTTACTACCCATTAATACTAGATCTTTCTTGCTGCAGTTTAGACTTGTTTTTGTCTAAATACAAATTGCAGAATTGGAGATCTGTGCTGATGTTGCAAGGTTGAGGGATGTGGTTAACTTTACTCATGTGTATGTCATTTAAAGTATTTAGGCACATAAATAAAATCTCTTGCAGGATGAAGTCTGATTTCAGGCAGTGTTCGTAAAATACAAAAGGAACAGTTTAGGCCATCACACCATGGATTGCTTAGTTTGCTCACTGGATTTAATTGTATATCCCGTATTTAGATCTTTTTTTGAAAGGATACAGGAAAGCTCCAATGAAAACCTTTGACAATGAAGGAAAAAGAGGGAGCATGCATGACTGTACAGATGAGTATTCTATAAATATAAAATAAAACTATTTTGTTTAGAATTGTCCCAGGTATTCCCAAAGGACCAGCTCCATAAGGCGAAGTTCAGATCTGGTGTTGGCTTTGTTTGAGTCCTGGTAGTATCTACATGATATATTTTGAAGGGCAACAGGTAAACTTCTGCTGTATTTCCTAAAAAATTAAGCATGTTGTATATATGCTGGGTAACAGAAGGTTCCCATGCTATCCTTTTCTAGCCTTTGAGCCCAAAATTAAGGGAAATAAACAACATGGAAGCTCAAACGAAAAGAAATCTGACTCAAGAAATAGTTATTGTTTATCAAGTTATTCTCATGAAAGCAATCTGACTCTATTTTAGGATTTCAATTTTTAAGTTGCAACTTAGTTATATATCAGTGTGATTTGCTACATCTTCTTAATAAATTAAGAAAAAAAATCTGAATCTGTCTGAATTAATATAACAAGATTGTCAAGAGCGATAGATGTGCCATTGCTGATATATTATTGTTTTAAATTAATCTGTGGAAGAATGAAGTATTCAATCATTAGAATATGAATTTAGCCATCAACTGTCTTTGAGAAATTGTTTAAAAGTTAAAGTTAATTAAAATTATAAATTAAAACAATTTCTTGTAAGCTCTAAAATATTTTTAGGTTTGTCCATTACTATTATTCTTTGAACTAGTTCCATTACAGTTGATACTGTCAGTATGAAATTAAATTTGTCCAGACTAGGTTTTGAACAAGAAGGAAAAAAGAAAAAAAGGCAAGTCTGTGTGAATATTTCAGTATGTCTTTGTCCATCTGTCTCTGCATGTTGTTTTTAGCATTTCAAATATTTTTTCAAATGCTTTTAAATCCTTTTCTCTGTTGAGTCAAATAAATTGTGAATAGTTATGCCCTTAACATTATGCAGTCACCTTGTGATGATGAGTAAATTACTAATGGCTTCAGGATTCAAAAGTTTTATAAAACATCTCTGCTTCCCTCTGTGATTCTCTTATACATTTCCCAGAGGTGGGGAGAATAAAGCTGCTCTTTCAGGTTTGTTTTCTTCATGTAACCAGGTGATTGATGAGCCTGTAGTAATGAGAAGAAAAATCTGAGTCTTTCTTATCTTTCAAGAAAATAATGAGCATTACATTTATCTAGCATTCTTAGAATAATAAATTAGACCTGGGCATCTAATTATTAAAAACTCCCTTGACTGTTTTGTATAAATTGAGTCACTATGATAGTGTGATCATGTCAGCCTTCTTTTGATTGAGTAACAAGAATTAGACAGTCAGGGGAGGAAATAATGCAGAGAATTTCTTTTGTTTTTCATGTAATTTTCGTATTGACCTTGGTACATGCCAGTGCATTGCTAACTGGTTTAGCAATATACTTTTGGCAAGGGCATTAAAATTTGTAATGTTTAAGCTACAGATAAGTTATCATCCATCAAATTCTGGTTGTATATTCAATATTCTCATAGCTTAAAGTCCTTACATCGGAGATCAAAATTAATTTATTTTTATTATCTATTTATGGAGAAGTATTTCTTCAAGAGTAGTCATTTCAAAGATACACCATCATGTTTAAAAGGGTGTTCTGTGTGAAAGGAGAATCCAGGAAACTTTAGGTAAGTGTTCCTTAACTTCGTAGGAGGCAGTAATTTATTTTTGGTTTTTACTTTCATGAGATGAAGTAAAATTGTGGAGTTCTTGCTTCTTATTTCAAGACAGGTAAACAATAAGAAACACTATTTTACGTCAAGTATGAATGCTAAAAATGTAACCTTATTCCTTCTAAATGATAAACTGTTTTGTTTTATTTTATTTCTCCAGCAGTATGTCTTTTTGGATAATGTAATTGAAGCTATGATAGTAGAATGTAACATATAAAATCATTTCATCTCTGCATGAAACAGTCTGCTGGATTATAATTTCTCTCTGAAGTGCTTTACACTGACTCCTATTTTTATGTAGCATTACAAAGTGGTATATGGTGTTTGTTAGACTCACAGCAGAGTCTAACAATTTCTAACCCAGAGACTGTAGAAAATAAAAGCTCTGCATGTGGAAGTTCAGGACTACGCAATAGTTGAGTGCACTTGGAAGAGCAGATAAAGAGAACTCAAAGACAAATGTTCTTAGTATCTTTTTTCATTTTTAATTTCATAACCCATTATTTTTGTTCTTGTCATGTCTCACTCGTTTTTCCTTCATAGTTGGGAACCACAAGGTAGTTAATTGATACTATCCTGTTGTTACTCTCTTGATAACAACCTACCCAGTTTTGGTGAAACCTGTTACTTAGACAGAAGGAGCAAGACCTGGCTGAGCTTTGTTCAACCTCCCAATGTGTATGTTATGAGACAGAGTCCTAGTTAGGAGGAATAATCCAGTTTGGGTGCTTCACTCTCATGCTGAGAAGTCAAGTTAGAGAAATAGGAACAAGCAAGTGATTTTTTTCCCTACCTTTTGACAGCTGAAATAATGTGGAAAGTGGTGGTACTTCTGTGGGACACTCTCTCGCCTGGTTAAACTTCCTTGTTACCCTCAAGCTCTTCAATTGTATATGATAGAAGCACGAGTTAGTTAATGTAGCTGGCCTTTGGACTTTTGCCTTTTTTGTTTCTGTCAGAAAGGGCAATAATGAAAAGAATCAGTACTGCTGCAGCAGGAAGTCTAAGCTGAAAGAATGAATTTAGAAATCTTTCTTACAAGTAAATTAGGTTATGCAATTGAGATTCATACTAGGAAATTATTAGTGTTATCAGTGAGGAGGAGCAACACTGCGGAGGGATCTCTGGCCAGGCTCATAAAAGCAACTGCATTTGTTGTGTTTGGTTCTGCTGGCAAAAATGTTTGGACTTTCTGATCAGCAAAAGGCAATTGTGTAAAGGCATGATTGGGTAGTTTCTTGCCTATCTGTAGCGTCTTGATTCACTTACCGTTTAAGGCAGCCATTTTGGAGAGACTTAATGATGCTTAAGCTTATGTTTGTTGTTGAGTCACTCTAGTGTGAATCGTGCTGACTACTTAAGTTCTCAGCAACTGGTTGGGAATATGATACATTTTAGAACTGGTATCCTCAGTACACTGAGGGAGCAACATATTTTAAGCAGATAAGGCCAGCAGGAAACTGTTTTCACTGGTGGGTAGCACCAGTGAAACTCCAACATTATGAATCTTGTTGGAGCCTTCAAACCAGAGGAATCATTAGACCATGTAATTTAATCTTCTCTACCTTCTAGAGAGGTCTTACCCCATATTGACTCAGCAGTGTGCATTTTTAAAAAAACCCACAACCGAACAAAAAACCTATTCACATTTCAAAGTTGTCACAGAGGCTCCACTACTTTCTGGTGCTAGCAGTTGTTAATTGGTCTCATTCTAATCAAAGCCAAAAACAAATTGAAAATTGCTTTTTTCTGCCTTCCTCCATTTAAATTAAGAGCTTTTTTTTGAGCAGTATTTTCTTCCCACAAAGAAGCACAGTAATCAAGTCACCATTAATCTTTTTTGTTTAAACAGATTCGTTTGTATATTACTCTATTTACTTCAATCCTCAAGTCACTTTTGTAGCTCTTGTAGGTACCTCCCTTTCCATAGCATCCTTTGAAGAATACAAGCTCCAGTACTGCATGTAGTATTTGTATTTTCAACACGGCCATGTGTTGATACAGTATCGTGCAGGCCATTCACTTAAGAGTTGGACTCGATGATCCCTATGGATCCCTTTCAACTCAGAATATTCTGTGTAGTACAGTCTTTGTATTTCTATCCCCAACTCTGGAATTTGGTTTTGGTTTAAATAAGTAAAAAAAATTGTACCAATGTTTTGCTGCCACAACATTTCAACAAGAACTCCTGTTACTTGATATAGTGATGTCTTGACCATGCTTAAAATTTATGAGTTTTAGAGTCTGGGGTTTTTTTGATTGGTTGGTTTTTTGTTGTTCGTTTTTTTTTTAAGAACCCAACTAGTGCTCATATAAAACTTTTCATTGTTTTTAATATCAACAATAATTTTGACGTTAATCACTGATGAAAAAGCCAAGCAACTGCAAACTTCTGCCAGTTCCCACAAAATGGGGCTTTTTTGGTAGTTGTTGGGGTTTTTTAAAGTTGTGTCAAACCATATCTCACAGTCTCAGTACTGTGAACTCATAGGCTGTATGTGTTGCAAGAAAAAGCTATCTAGAGTTCTAAGATTATTTTCCCTTTATATATCAATAACTCATGTCTTCTATTTACCATTTTAGAAGTTATATACAATGTGATTTCATCATGTCCCAGCATCCCAATTACAACAAATTGCCCAGAATTTTTTACCCTTGAAGAAACTAATACTATATCAAAGATTTAGATATGTTTTCAAATTAATCAAAGTGTGTGACAGTAGGAAAAAAGTAAAAAAAAAATATTTAATTAAAAATTAGTCTTCTAATTCCACACCATTAATATATATGGTTATCTCAGTGATGTTACAATATACATTGTTTGCTTAGCACTAATGTAAATAAAAATGTTTAACAGTACTCAATGACTACTATTACCTATTTTAAATGAAAGAGTTCAGGAAAGAACTGAATGTGAAATAAATTCAATTTACCTTGAAGACAAAGAAGTTTAAGAATACTTACAATTGCTTTTCTGACTCTCATATCTGAGAGAAAAATCTGTGAAAAAGCCCCTATGAGTCAGGTTGTCTTATAGTGTTTTCTGTCAGGTGCTCCTGGATTGACTGTCCAGAGTCTTGTGGCAACTTCTGTGCTGAATATCTGAAGCTGATAACAAGACAAATTGTGAGAATTGTGGCAATTAGGGGGTACGAATTCTGCATTTGCAAACAAAAAATAATAAAATTCTTTTCAGGTTTGCTCTTTTTTTAATGAAATAACAAACCTATTAAAGGATTCTCTTAGATAAAAATCCTGTCTAGTTTAGGACTTCATTAAGTATGCCTGAATAATGAAAGATGTCAGAGTACGGGCCTTCACTTAAAATAATAGTCAGTGTTTTGCAACACAGATGCACTGAATCTTATTTCAAATGATGCCACAAATAAGTGAATGTGATTGACATGCATGTGTGCAGATTTTTCTTACAACTTACTGAAAAAAGAGGGGTTTTCTGTTCCACTTTCAGCTACTTCTAAAACTCTTGCTGTGAGGTTTGCTTCTCTTCTCTCCTTTTCCTTAGAGTTGTCCATGTGGGTATTTCCTTTTCTAGTAAGGATGGTATGGACTTGCAGGTTGAAAACTTACTGGTGAAAGAGTTGTTACTTTAAAAAGGGATTTTCAATAATTCACCCAGGAAGAAACATTGATTATATGGTGGTTCTGTCTCTTTTGTATTTCTGATACTTAGGCTAAGTCTTTTTTTAAATGTCTGTTAATGTATTTCCCTAGCTAATTTTGGGTGTTCTGGTTTTAGTTCTCTGACAGTTTGGATGTCACTGTTTAGTATTAAAAAACATATATTTGTGTGTGATAAAATTTCGAATGATAACATTCTGTAGTTTAGCATTGTCCTTGCAGAAATTAATGTATGACTCCCAGTTTGTGAATGGCAGATTTTCTTGAGCTCGCAACAACTTCAGGCATTCTCATGTGTATGTCATCATCAGAAAGCAAGTTGTAGCAACAATGACACCTCTGCTAAAGCTGTTACTATAAGCCTTTCCATAGCGTTGTAGTGTTTATAGATTAATCAATAACTTGGAAGGAGAAATGTCTGAGAGGTTAAGAAACTTTCTTCTCAACAGCCTGTTTCTTCTTCAGCTTGATTGTACTTGACATTTTTGAACCAATTACAGTGAAAGAGGCCACATACAAATAGAGATGTTGGACAGCTGTAGCTGAAGAATCTGTACTTCAGATGTCTTCTCCTTGAATATCCTCTCAGGAGACCTTGTATTTGTTGATAGGTGGAATGACATTCCGTAATAGATAATATCACCACAGTCTTCTTTCTGAAATTGAGTAAGATTAAATAAGCATTTTTATTTTCAGGGTTCAGATAAAGTGTTTAATCATTTTATCTCTGGCTTAATTTTTCTTAAAAAATAAAAATATAAGTCCAGTAGTGTTTGTACTTTCACCAACACTGTTATCTGTTGACTTGCATTACTGGAATTAAATTAAAGGTTAAGAAAGACTTAAATCAATTTCTCTAATGCTGTGTTGGAAAATCATTAAATCCTTTTCTATCTGAACAAAAGGTTTACTTTTTAAAATGTCACCTTATTTAAGAGTTTTCCAAAATTCTAGTTCTGTGTTTAACTTTCGTCATACTTGATTTCAAGGAGTTAAGTGCATGCTTGAAAGATGCTTGCTGATGTACTTGTGTTGCAAAAGCTGTCTGACTAGTGTGATCACTTATTTTTGGAAATCCTTCTATTGTACTACGCATGATACAAATGATAAACATTTGAGGTAGGTGTAGCTTTTCTAGGTAGAGGAAAACACCTCCGGACTGCCAGTATCCTGTAGCAGTGTTACAAGCAATTTAAGTGATCAGACAAGCAGCCAGCTGGAATGGAGTAATCACCTCACTTGATTTCACAACAAATAAGTCTGAACCTTCTGAAGCCGAGTGTGAAACTCAGCAAGAAATTCACAGCTGTCCACTGAGGGTTTTAAACATAGGATTGGGCTATCAATTTAAGCTGTAAGTATTAATCACTTGTTTAGGTTTTTACACAATATAGAAACCAGTCATTTCTAAATACCACTGTCTGTAACTATTTATCTTCTAAATGCCAACATATCCACAAGCATATGGGACTATTGCATGGTACAAATTCGGAGCTTTTTATGTCACTGAAGTCTTCAGTAATTCTGGTGTGATAGTTTCTAACATTAAGACATTGGTAGACACCCCATCAAAACACATAAACAAACTAACAAACCAGCACAAATCCTCCAAAACCTCTAGAAAATGTCTTTAGAAGGGAAATGACAAAGAATTCTGCCCCAGATATTTGTGTGTGGTGTTAGGAAAATTAATAAATGCTGAAAATGTATTAAGGGGAAAAAAGTACATGCTAATGTAACATTAGCAATACTTTATTTGAGCCATGGCTGCTTGTTAAGGGTGTATTAAAACATCTTTGGTTTATATTTTTGTAACTGTAAATAAATATGTATACAGATGCTGTATTAGTTTCTGTATGCTTCTGAAAAAGCCCCAAGTATTTCAATAACAAAAATGAACTTTGGAAATGAACTGTCATTCCTGGGTGTTTCTATAGTGCAGAAAATGAACTGTCATTCCTGGGTGTTTCTATAGTGCAGAAAATGAACTGTCATTCCTGGGTGTTTCTATAGTGCAGAAAACAACATACTGCTAATCCCAGTTTATGCCTTTACGTTTTAACAAAGGAAAGAGGATGCTGGGTTGGAACCCAGAGAGCAGCTGTGTGGTTAAGCAGAGTAAGAGCTTGCCAACAAGTGCATGTTCAATGAGATGTTGACTCTGGCCATTACCTTTGCTTTCTTGGTAGTTCTTGCCCTTCAGTTTTTCTTATTCCTCTATGGTACAATCAGTATCTCAAACCGAATCTCCTCTTGTTACGTGTCCATGAGTCTGAAAGTAATTTAATTAAAGTAGCTTCTGCTAGTCAGGTGATAGTATGTGAGGCAGAATGAGGGGGAAATAAGGTACTCTGATTGGGTTTTTTTCTTGCTTTTTGCTTTATTTTAAATTATAGTGATGACAGATATTTTTGTTGAGCATCCTCTCCTCTAACAGATGAGCCTCACAGAATGAAGAGGCATTGGCCTTCTATTTTCTCCTCATTCCTGACTGCTATCATTTTTCTATTCTTACTCCCCACTACTGAGTCACTTCTCCCATCTCAGCTCAAGCTTGTTCCGCCTTTCTCCTCCCTTGCAGCTGTGTTGCAGGCTGCCTGTCGTCATAGTGACAGTAAGGAACTGATGGAAAAGGAAAAGAGAGAACAGCATCAACAAGCAAAAAGCCAGCATTGTTATAATTGCTGCCTTGCTTGAGCAGACACCCAAGACTTTGAAAATCTGACACTGCTTGAGTAGTTTCACCTCCTTGTTTTGTAATGAAAACATAATCAAGACCTAAGCTTTTGTGGTTAAATCATAGTGGAGCAGCAGGGTTGTCGGTAGGGAGCTGGATGAGGGAGAAGGGAAGGGTAGAAGACAGCTAGGTCTCTGCTCAAGTGCTTTGTTTTTTTGACTCTCACTTCATCACATGTCAAAGCAGGAAATTTAACTGTTTTGTTAGATCTTTGGATGTTTCTGATCACTGTGAATATACATCATATTTTCATTTTGGCTATGGGTTGTACAGTTGGTTCCATGTAAAATTCTAACCACCATTGCTCTGCTATTGCCTGTGAACCTGAAAGTATTGACCCACAGCAACATGTTGCTGACCTACATGTCAAGATCCAAATATCCACCAACAGACAACACACTTATTGAATATTACATGTGAGAATGTGACCTTGGCTCATCCCCTTACTGTAAGGGCCCATGTTATTTTTTCTTTCTAACGAGATCTGTTTCAATGCAGTAGTTTCAATTTTCACTTTCAAAGCAAAGTGGGGGTCAGGGGAAGAAGAAAGCCCTTTGTAAAAATAGAAATTTTACAATCATATTACTCTGCTGTTTAAATACTCCTGACAGTGTAAGAATAGAAAGCTTGTTTCTAACATGCAAGGACTTAAAATTAGTGTGGCTGAGTGGACAAGGAAAATGAAGATAAGAAAAAGAATGTCTGTGGTATTAACAAAGGGGTTTTTTGCTTAAACAGGTTTATGTAAGTATTCTGTATGACATACAGAAAAGGTTGGTGTCTCGTGTTGAAAGTCAGAATCAGGCCTAGCTCATGATTTTATTTTATTGTTATTCTTTTATAGTAATAGTAATAATTTCTGGCAACTTGTAGGCTTACAGACATACATTGATACAGCTTCCAATAGACTATCTACATTCAGTCTTCACTTGGGAAATTTCATTCCATATCCTTTGTCCTTAATTACTGACCTCTGCAAAGTTTAGAGGTAGGAGTCTTCTAAAGTACTGAATAACCCTCAGTACAACTGTAAGCTTTGCCAAGGAAGCTTTGAAAATTCTTCCACCTGCCTCCCATTCCCAGTACTTTTGCTAAATAATTTTATTTATTATTTTCATGCTGTTTTCGTTCCATTTTATCCCTGCAAGTGGAAATTGGCTTCTCATTAGACTTCAGATCACTAGCAGGGCATATTCCATCAGAGCCTTCTGTATTGTAGACTGTTGGAGAGAAAGGAAAGCCCTTTCCTTCTCTGTAGACTCAGGATTGCTCAGTATTACAGGATGTGAGTTGCCCATGCCGTGCATCAGCCTCACCCTCTTTCTTTCCAGCAATCTGTGGAGGGTGGAAAAAAATGGATGTTGCTATAGCAAAAGACAGAAGTACCAGCATACACAATTGCCATAATCTAGTCAAAATGCACTCCAGGAGATCTGTGTGGGTTCCAAGGATCCCCAGTTGCTTCAAACAGCTTGTTCTGGCTGACCAAAGCTGCAGCATCTCTCTACTGATAGGTTCATTTCCCAGCTGCTTTGGCCATGCACAGCTGCCATGTAGGCAGTAGGACAAATAGGCATTCCTTCCTGAAAGAGAATAAATCCCTTCCAACAGCTGCACTGCACCTCTGGCTGTGTCCAGCTGACAGTGCTCTATCTCATACGCTCCTCTTTTGAAGTCTGAGTGTGCTCGGACTCGGGGCTGCTATAACCAGCACAGCTCTACTGACATGGCAGAGGCTGCTGCTTTACAGTTAGCTGAGCATCTGGCTCTGTAGGGGTGCAGTGGGGAGCATGGCCTTCACTGGCTTGTGGGACACTGCCATCATCTGACACTTTCCTTCTTTTCTTGATGCAGATACAATTGTCTTGAACATCTAGTCTTGGTGCAGCTGGTCTACTGACAGGTGAAGTTTTGTGTGAATTCATACCTCTTCTGCCTACATCTGTACTTTTCTGTAAGAACTGTGTGACCTTACTTTCTGAAAGTTGTTTATTTCTGTGTGAGTTGATGATATTTGGAAAGGACTTAAACATATCTCACCCAACACACTGTCTGCATCTTGCTATGGGGTAGGAGAGAACTCAGGCACAGTTTTATGCAACTGTCAGTCAGCAACAGGAAGTCAGCAATAGGACAAGGGGGCACGGGCTCAAGCTCTGCCAGGGGAAATTTAAGTTGGAGATCAGAAAAAAATTCTTTCCAGAGAGAGTAATCAGGCATTGGAATGGGCTGCCCAGAGAGCTGGTGGAATCCCCATCCCCGGAGGTTTTTAAACTGAGATTGGCCGTGGCACTGAGTGCCATGATCTGGTAAATGGACTGGAGTTGGACCAAGGGTTGGACTTGATGATCTCGGAGGTCTTTTGCAACGCAATCGATTCTATGATTATATGATTTTTGCTACATTAGGCTGATGATACTAATTTTCCACTAATCTAATTGAATAAGCATGAACTAAAGTTTTCTTTAGTTGTTTTTATATTTCAAAGGTGAATTCCTAAATGTTAGGAACATTGAGAGAACATAAAATAAGTTAATTCACTGATAAGTCCAACTTTAAGGTATGTAGAACAGGATGAAAAATTCCATGTGAGCTACAGTCTTGACTGCTAGAAACAGATTCTGCCAATTCAAATCTTTATATATGAAGTACATTATCAGTAGCTGTTGTGATGGTGGTATTTTTGGAACACAACTGTGGTGTGAGTGTAACACTGAACTGGATATCAGCACCTTGCACACCTACCTACAAAATTAATTTTATTGCTTTGCTTTTCACTGCCAAATAGCCATTGCTCTGTCACAGTGCCAGATATTAGTAAAACATTTCTTTTGGTGGCTTGGATAACAGGCTAACTAGATGCAAAATTATAAAGTATAATGGAACTGTAATGTTACCACACCTGAAGCAAAGCCTAGCTCACATTTAATAAAACAGATGCATCTTTAATGCATGATGAGCTTAAATTCTTTCACACTTCTGTCTTAAATTCAACTTAGGTACTCTCTTATGTGGATGGTTTAGGTTTGTAGTTTGTTCACAAACCATTCCATTCTGTTTACATTTAGGTATGTGTCCTAGTTCAGCAGGAGGGACCAGCTAACCCTGTGTGGGGGTGATCAAAGCTGTGTATTCTACCCCCTCTATTCATTCCCCAAGGTCAATGGGCCATTAGCAGCAGCTGCCCAGGGAGCCATTATCACCTTCACACCCAGCCTGAGGGGGGCGGAGCTGCTAATGGGCCATCAACAGCTCAACACCCCCTGGCTCCCAGAGTTAATCACCCATTGTGTGAGTCCCCGCCCAGGGGGAGGGACTGAGTGCTCCCTGAGGGTACATAAGTGGTGGGTAAGAAGACCTCGGGAACCTCTCGTCGGATCCAGAGCAGCAGCAGGACCTTGACAGGAGGAGATCCCTGCTCTTGCCCAGACCACAGCCCTCGCTTGCACCAACAGGTTTTTCTTTTCCTTTTGCTCTGGACTTGGGGGAACCACAGGGGTCTCAGCACAAGGGCAAACAAACCCCCTTGGGTTTGTGCCCCAGGACACTGGGTTATACTGCTGGGGTTTTGTGAGTTGAAAGCAATTTCCCTTGTGTGTCAGTGTTGTTATTGTAATATTATTATTAAATTTTAGGTCTGACTTATAATCTCTCTCGTGGTGAGTTCATTTCCCCTGCTGGTTCACCTTTAAACCAGCACAGTATGCACTCAACTCCAGTAGTATATCAGCATTTCTTCAGCATTTACAAGTGGACATAGCAGTTGGGACAAATAAATAGCTCTATCTTATTTTTCAATCCCTGTCTTAATGAAGATGAGAGATAGAAGCTAATATTGTCTACTACATTGTCTTTTTATATACAGAATGCTTCATTATCCCTATTATCAAAGAGTGTGTAAGGTAAAATTCCAAAAAATTACAAAGGCATGCAGCATTTAGTTGATAGGAAAGTGATTTGCTGTAAAACTTTATGAAAAGTTGATAGATACTGTTGCTGTATTTATTACTGTATTTACTCCGGTAGCTTTCTAGAGAAAGCAGCAAATACAGTGAAGATGTCTTAAGCAGTTCTCAGTGCTCAGGTGTGGCACCTCTATTTTTCCAGCCTTCATTCAATATACTAAAAAGCCTTAGTTTTTAATACTTAACTGACAAATTTAGATTAGTTTTCCATTAACTTTTAGTCATGCAGAATTAAGTATGCATGTTTATTAAGAGTCATTCCTCAGAGAACCCAGCTTGACTGAACACTCAGATCAATGCACTTCACATTATCACAAGCTATGTAAAATAGTGACGATTCTGCTATGGAAACCCAAACATAAAGATGTGAGCAAAAATATGCATGTAGTAATGGAACTGATATTGAGACAGTGCTGATAGATGAGCACAGACAGGCAACAACTGCTGCAGGCTGCAGGCTGGTCTGCAGGTCTGTAACACTTCATACCCTGAACTGCTGTGGTGCAACACCTTTGTGCATGGACCTGGGTTTTTTTCCACCTCTTCACTGAAGCATATTAACAACACTCCTCTAAACTGCTCATATGGTTAGAAGAGCAAGGGATCTGGTGATATTACAGTAAGTGACGATAATAAAGTCTGGCTAGGATCAAATGTTGTTTGGAGGAGGCTGTTTCTTTTTATGTGATCCCAGAAAAGGGAGTGGTTATTATGGTAACTTCCACATGGCAGTTAAATACCTTAGCCAAACTGTGACACTTTCACTGGAAAGAACATAATGTCTATCTTTCTTGTTCTTCTGCCAGAGGAAAGATTGATTCTTTGTTCAGTACTTTACTTCGTATATAGGTTAACACTGTACAGGAGAGAAACATTAATTTGTGCCTGTTACAGCTTCTTAAGAAATAGAAATACGTAGCCTTAGGATAAATGGGGAGACTTAAAGGAATAAACCAGTGATACAGCTCTTCCACTTTCATCTCAGGATCTCCATTTAATCTTGTCTTTTTCTGCCAGCTTTTCTCCTCCTGAGAAAAAAATGCCAGATTTTCTTGGCATTTCCTTTCTCCTTTGTAGCACTTGCCAATTGAAATCTTGCATTTACCTCCATTGCTAACTAACTGCCATGAGTGGGGCATACAAGTGCCTGTGAAGTAAGTACGGATAGGCAGTTCTGAAATACTGCTCAGCTAAACTTTGGTGCCATAATCTTGCATATGCATACGTTAATGCTCTGTATTATACAACTTTGGATGGAGATTCAGGTGTTTTTTTCTTTGAAAGGGAAGAATACGTCAAGAAAAAATGAAATATTGTCAAATACAATATGCAGTGTTTCCTTATTTCATATGTGTTATTTACATGTGTGTGTTTCTAATTTCAAGCAGGTTGTAAGATAGTTTAGTGATTGCATGAAATTTAGATGTATGTTGCGGTAATCTCAGAAATTACTTTTCCCAGGGAAAAAATCTGTTGCAGTATTTTGTTTGACATATATCTAGAAATCATAATGGTATGCAACATCCTCTAATAACTAGAAATGTTTGCATTTGAAAATAACCTTCGCACTTAGTTTAGTGCAAAACCATGCACACTTGCATGGAGAACTTCAGCAGAAGCTTTAGAGGTGGTGTTATCACTTGTGCATATGCAGAAGATACCCAAGTAAAAGCACAATGATTAAATTATTTGAATGTGTTTTGTGGTGACTTACAGTGCCTTTCCTTTTCATTCTAACTATAGCATTTTTCTTCTATTGAATACATTCTTGGATAAATGCACCTATTTAAGTGAAATGCCTGTAGCAGTTACGTTACATGCTGTATAAACTTTCATTGTGTATTACATATCTGCTAGTTCAAATGTATTTACAAGGGTTTTATACTTTTTTTTTATACCTTCTCTTTTAATGGCAGTGATTCTGTACACTTAAACCTGCTTGCAGTGAAATGCTTGTTTTAAAAGCCAAGTAAATGGAAAGCCTTGAATTATTTTGAGCTGTTTGCAACCTGTTCTTTGGTGAACTTTTGCCAACATTTTGTGTCACTGCTTGTTAGTACAATGGAAGTTCTCTCTACCTGCTACAGCATAAGATAATGGAAGAAGGAGGTCTTGTGTGGAGCCCTGATTAGCATGTATCTCTTTCTGGGGATGCGTGAATAATAACATTTTATCTGCAGTTTCTCTTGGTGTTGCTCAGCCAGAGAAGTAGCCAGCACTATAGAGCCAGGCACCTGCTGTCTCTGTCCAGGGGACCTCCATTCTCAGTCCTACTTTTACAGGGGTCAGTGCTCTGGCCCTTGTCTTCAGAGAACTGAAAGCCGTTGCGGAGGTTTATTGATTGTGACACTGGCTGCGAAATTTTTATGAACTCTTTAGTATTGCAGAATTTAAAAAATCCCAATTCTCTGAGAAGACAGAAACCTGTACTGTGTGGCCTCTTATACAGCTTGACGAAAGATGACTTTTATGAAGGCGTCAGGAAGAGGGCTGAACAACCATTGCTTGTGATTTCAAACCCATCATTCTAGTGAAGCCTTAAGAATCTTGGGTTTACTAATGAGATATGCAGGTAGCTTGTAACCTTACTGCAGACTTCTTGGATTTTATTTTTGGTTTAAATAAGTGAATTTCGATTAGTCCTATACTGCTTTCTCTTTGCTCTTCATAGGTGTATAAGAAAATGACCAGCTTTCTCCACATTTATTTTGCATCTCATTTGGAAAAACAGAGCTGAGCTATGAATAAACCCCTGTGTCTTTAGGACCTGTATAAGGCATAGTACATTGGGTTTGGTGATTTGGTTGTTTTCTTTTAAGAAAAGCACTTTTTTGTGACACAAACAGGCATCCAGGAGTTGTGTTAAATCATAAGACCTCACTTTCCATGGAAGCAATTTTGATGTCTGTACTCCATAGAAGATACTCAGGTTGATACATGTGTGATAACTCTTCATGTTCTTCATGTGTAGCTTGTGACACAGCCATGAGAGTGATAGTAGTACAGTGTAAAAGCAGTTGGATAGTTTGTACAGATAGGAACAGCAGCCATCACGTAAGATATATATTTATTACAGAAGCACACAGATCTCTGTAACTTTATGATACCTGCTTAGCTAGCCTGCATTGTCTAATCAGCTGTAAAAGTTTGTGTGTTCTTGAGGGGGAAAAGGCCAAGTGAGCCTATATATTTAAATCCAGCAACACACTTACATTTGCAATGAGTTTTTTTTTCACCAGCCTTGTGTTTGTTAATTAATTAACGTTAAGGAAACTGTTACTGCTTAAGCAAATTGAAAAAAAGTTCTCAGGCCTATATTCTGTCATCTAAATCCAGCATCTTTGTGTAGCTGATTTATAGTATTGTGGATTATATATAAGCTTGTACCCAGAGCCTACGACAATGCTCCTGTTTGTTCTATACAAGTAAAATGAAGAAACATTTTTTTTTCCTTTTTTCTTTATTTAAAATTATGTGTGGTACATGTCATCAGGCTTTGAATATAAAAAGGCAGTATTGGTTTAGTATCAGAAATTTTTCTGTTGTATAGTAGCTGTCTTGGGGAAAAGTCAGATACGATTTGGCTTCCCTGAGTGTTGGTGGAAGCAATTTCTACAGCTTAAGCAAGGAAACCTGAATACCCCTTTCACAACTAGTGTTAAGTCAAATGAGAGGGACCAGAAGCAAAGCTTGGGGGAGGGGCGGGGGGGAGGGAGGGGAGGAAGTGCTATCACTTAATTAGTTTCCAGATTTTGAAAAGGTTCAAATTAAGGCATAGCAGAAATCCAGTGCAGAGCATGTGCTGTATCAGAAAATGTGATTTTGTAACCCTGTCACTACTCCTAAAGAACAATGTGATTGACTTCAAACTGAGGATCTTACTCAAGTTCTGTTAAAGGTTTAACAGAGTCCTGAATATCTTGCTGTTGGAATGATACTGAGATACTTTCTGGACTGGAAAGAAAAATGTCAAATCACATGCATAAAGGGAAGCAACAATTTTGGACTCCATGTCAAATTACTTCCAGGTGGAACCAGACTAGGAGGACAGAAGGGAGGGAGAGTTTTGACAGGTTTTTTGTTTGTGTGCACTTGATAAACTCTAAAATTCTGATCTATAGTCTGATAAAGTAATTGCATCTCTTTGGGAAAAAAATTATCAAGTAGATTTTAGTGATGAACTCTTAAAGGCATTGCACAACAACTGGCAGCATAGTAAATGGGGCTTTTATTGGCTGGCTGAGAAGACCTTCAGAACTGTGTAACAGCAGGATGATGAGATAACTAGTTCTCTGCAGATACTTATTTTGCTGTCCCAATTGTGTAAGCTTTTGTGAATAATAATATACTATTAGTTATTATAATAAAATTATTAATATCAATATATTAGTTAATATTAATTATTGCTAAAGGAAGAGCAAGACAAAGTCCAGAAGGAGTGAGGGAAATATGAATTACACTGTGCTGTCCAGCTCCATCAGGGTTGAAGCATCACTCGGTTACATCTCTTTCCTTGTTTCAGAGTGAAAATGGTCCATTTAAAATTAAGACAGAGAAAAGTTGTTTTTCTTTAAAGCCTTGTCCTCCCTAAGTCCAAAAAGTCTTCAAAACAAGCTGCTTAGTCAATGGCACGTGTACAGACAGTATCCAGTACAGCTTGAGGCACTTGATCTGGCCCCATACTGTATCCAGGGGCACAGTGATCCAATAACCTCATACATCAGAGCTGGCAATTGACTTGTGTTGCAATATATTTGCCCAAATCTGTTGTCTAGATAGTGGAAGATGTACAAAGAATTACCTCAGCTGGTTGGAGCATGGGGTCATGGATTCAAACCCCATATAGGCCATTCACTTAAAAGCTGATCACTTGATGATCCTTGTGACTCCCTTCCAACTCAGAAGATTCTGTGATACCTGTGGTATCATAAAGCCTAGAGAGGAATTTCCTAGACCTGGATTTATTTTTCTCACATACTTCTTACCTGCTGTTAGGTATTTCATTCAGGAAGAACATGCTGCCTAAAAGTCACCATATATGGTTAAAGTTAGATGCTTGTGGCAGGATAAGCTCTCTTTGGGAGAACTCTTTTATTTCCTCCCCAAAGGAATGGCATTTTACACCAACAAAGGAATTACCTGCCTCCCAGTTGGATTAATAGTATGTATCAGCCAGTTCATGAAACCATGTGAGAGATCCAGTTAGAAATGAACATCTGAATGCATCAAAATAAAAAAAAAGTACCAAAGCATGTTATGTGTAGTCCATGGCTTAAAGCTATTGATGCCTAAAGTTCTGTGACATAGAAAAGAATAATTAAACTAAGTTTGTAGAGGTGCCAGGCAGAGCACCAAGTAAAGATGAAAAGCATTTGCATCACAAGAAATTTGGATTGGGAGGGCAGTGTGTGGTGGAAAAAACTGCATTCTATAAGCAGGTGACAGATCTTAAAATTTGTATGAAATACAAAGTCAAGTGTAGACAATGAACACATTTTTCTTTATCATAGGAGCATTATTTCCCAGATCATGTCATATAAACTGAAGAAGAGTAAGAATGTCTCTCTTATTTTCAAGTGACGATACTATGCTTCAATGAGATGCAAGACAACTCTTTATGTTTCAACAACTTAAATGGAAACTGAAAACAACCTGACACTTTACGAAGCTGAACACAGAAGTCATTGTAGTCCTGTTGCCATTTTAAGTGCTTTACTTTTGGGAAGCAGCACAAGAAATCCTGGAAGTTTTACAGTGATCCATGTTATCCCAGTAACGTTTTACTATACCTAGAAATAGGTGGTCTAATAGTGTAAAGATGATGTACAGTGGGATCAATACCTAGGAAAATAGAATATGCATACTACGTGATCTTTTGTTGAGAACATCTGACAAAATTATTTCAGTCACTTTTCAAACATTTATCTTTATAACAGATGGTATCAGCTGGATTTTGAGTTTTTTTTTTTTTCCAATTTATTATTATGAATAATCACATGTTTATGTCACATGTCGTGTTTCATTCTTTGAAAATCTGTGGCTGCTTAGCAGAGAAGCCAGGATGGAGCCCTCAGGAGATGAGGAGATGCTTGCTGAGAAAGAATAACTTTCTAAGAATATGAGGGACAAACAGATTGCAGAGGAATGATGGCCAAGGAATAAGCCCTATGTAAAGCAGAGACCAGATGTCTTCTGAGAATAGTGGGACCCCAGGCTTCAGAGGGACTCTGTCATGAGAGACCCAGAGAATGCTGTGCAGGCTTTTCTGCAACTCTGCAAGTATCTAATGTGCTGAATTGAGAGGAAGCCTAAGAAAAGAGGATTGATTTACAAAGATGCGGGAAACAAGGTAGAGATATGGTTATGTGCTTATTGTTTTGGTTTTCCTCATTTTGATTTTTCTCCCCCAAAAGAACTTCAGCTGCTCTAGTGTCTGTTTTAATAAAACCTGACTTTCCTATTAAAGATCTGTTTTGGAGTGTTCAGTATGGAAAAAAGAGTTTGAGCAGCCTGACCTCACAGCTCTGGCCAGGACAGAGTCCACTGCAGCACAGTGTGCAGTCAAGAACAAACCTGCATCGCTCGGAAGGCTCTGCAGCACCAGGGTCACATCTCTTACACACTGACAGATTACCAGCTTACACAACCCTTCAGGAGCTTCCCTGTGGTGCTGCTCATTTTTGCATATCTGCCTACATGTTTATATATGTGATTAGTTTAACATAGAGCACCTGGTCATTAAGAAATTACTTACTGCTTTCAAACACAATTAATTTAGAATGTGATTAATAAAAGTAAGCTGAATCTTTGCCCTAAAACATCCTTATTCTTAAAAAGCTGCTTGGAAACTAGGTAATTAAATTTAATTCAAATCTAGTTTAAGATCCAAAGATAAGTGGATGAAGGAAATAGTTTAAAACTCTTAGAAGGTTTGCACTCTTTCAAACTTTACTTTTCCAGATTGTTTTGAAATAGGATTTACTGGAAGAGCCATTTAATAAATTGAAATTGTGGCATCTCTTTCATATATGGAATTCAGTATGGTTGTTTACTTGATGATTTGTAAAAAGTTAAGTGTTGTACGATATAGCAGAAGTAGAATTGAGGTGTCGTATTTAAATAGTTGATAATTGAAATTCATAGAATGGGGCCAAGGGGTTGTTGCTGAGTGTCTTCTTATTACTAAGGTGGTGTCTGTGTACTTTTAGATAACTCTCTTGTGCAAAAGATAGTAGTTTAGTTTAGATCTGGTCTTTGATGCTGTATTATCATCAGGGAAAACTAGTTATCTGTTTTCCAGTAGATAAATGTTTTCCAGTATTTCCTGTTTTTCAGTCTGTTGTCCTGTGGTCTAAATAACTTCTTACACTTTGGGCTATTTTAGCTGATATATTTTTAAATGCTACACAGGATTTTAATATTGCAGTGTTTCTTATCATTTCTGTTGTTATTCGGAGTAGGGGGAGAGCTTTGGTTTCACTGGTTGAAAACCAGCTCTGTGATAAAAAGGCTTTAAAGAAAACTCTGAACATGTGTTTGTATATTGCAAAGTTAAAATAAAGAACAATTTTTTAAGTGGAAATGGGACATCAAATGTTGAAGAAGTTTCCAGTTTTTTAATATAAATGTTAGAAATCTCCCCCTCCCATTCATGGTGGTACTTCCTGTTCAAATAGAAAAACGTAATCCTATTTAGCCAGAGACTAAGGTGATTTCTGTATTTAGGAGCAATTAAATCTTTGTGGCTGCTTTAGGATTCTTGAGCATTTCTGATTCAGTAGCTTTCAGAAAAGTTACTGATTGTTGTTGGGTCTCTGTTCTTTCATGTCTGTGAATATGCTCAGCTCCATGATTTTATTTTGTTTTCCTCACTGAGTCAATATAATAATTCTCAAGTGGCTTTGGGAAGCACAGCTGAGCTCATTTAGGAAGTGCTGTGTGATGCCTCTGTATACTGGTGACTGACTGATTGTTTGCACATCACCCCAAAAATGCCAAAATCAATGAAGACAGCTTGAAATTAAAAAAAAATAAAGGAACACTAAAAGGTCAAAATATTTGCTTTTGTTTAAAAATTAAATCATCGAATGGTACAGAATTTGTGTAAGAATGTTGCTGTTTAAGAAAGATTGGGGGCTTCATCAAGTATAGCATTTGGTACATATAAAGTGACAGGAGGTCCAAAAAATTAGTGCTAAAATTAATTTATTGGTTGAAACAGTTTTGAGTACCTCTTGGATGCCTTAGCTCAATGTGCGCGTGGAATGAATGTATATCAAAAAACAAAGGAAGTTTAGAGTCTGTTTCATCGAGTATCCAGCTGGGGTTTTGAATACTCAGAGCTGAGAGATCAGAGAAGCGGCAGAGAAAGTAACAATGGGATCTGCAGTTTCTCCCTGCTGTCACATCACAATGTTGTAAAAAGTTTGAATTTTTAGACACAGTCAATAACCAAGACATTGGTTGGTGGGGGCTGTGAAAGGAAATGAGACTCCTGGCTTTGTCCTCCGTAGCATTTGATTCACAAGAGGCACATCTCAACGACAACGATTGTATTTCACGTGCTACTGAAACAACAACAGGAAACAAACAGCAAACCACAAAGGCGTGATCCACTCCAAGAAAAAACATTAGAGAAAAATAAAGATACTTACTAAAAAGAACATTAAAAGGTCAACTAAGAGAAGGAGGTTGTACCAGGTGGTGTGGAAGCTACTTAAGGACACCATATGTGATATTCAAGGCCAGCACCCACCACCTGTCATGAAAGGCTTGAGAAAAATGAGAGGAAGACAGCAGAGCTAGACAACAGAGTAAAGGAAGTTGTTAGAAAGAAGTAGATGTTCTTTAAAAAGCTGAATTCACACCCAAGTGATGTATTAAACATATTTAAATGTAAAAGCATGGTAAGACCTGTGAAGGAATGTTCAAACAAATGGTACAAAGAGCTAAAATTGGCAATAGGTCTTACTTCTGATACACCAGGACCACTGTGTCTGCCAGTCTTTTGAGCCAGTGATTATAGTGTGGAATTAATATTTAGAGAGGCTTGCTTCAGAGAAGTTAAATAAATTCTTTACCTAGATATTAGTTGTGGAAAAAAAAACCCTACTATGGAGAATCCTATGATGCAGCACTTCTTCCTGGGTTTTCTGGAAGAATATGTGAAATTCAAGTGATTTAAGGGTCACACAATAGCATAAATTATAAAATAAAATCACCCGTACCAGGTTTTATTCACCTAAACTTTCTTAAAGAATTCAAGAGGAAACATTGCTCACATTACTAGCAGTGATGCATAACTACTTGTTTTTCAAATGGCCTTGTTATCAGAGACTTTGTGGTTAGGTAGTCAAATGCCAGGTTTTTTTAAAACAGTTCTTAAATCACCCAGGGGGCAAAAGCCTGTAATCCTGGTGTTTGCTTTAGGCAGTTCACCCCAAATTATAAGGCAAAATCATATTTGTGGGGGCTTGAAAACCTGTGATCTGTATGGGACAAATCAACATAAGGTTTGCAAAGAGGAAGTGTACACATACCCTGGAATCTTTGAAGAGCTAGGAAATACATGGATAAGGATGCTACAGCTGATATGGTTTCCTTGAATCGCCAAGTTTTCGTTGAAGCCCCTCACCAAAGAGAGCACATAGAAATAACATGAAAGATGAAGCCCTAGAATAAGTACGGAGATGGAGAGAATGCAGCAGTTCTCCAAACAGGGAGGTCACAACTGGAGGTTTGTGTTCAGTAGATGGTCAGGTAAAAAGAGTTAACAGTGATACCAGAAGAATTCCTGATGGCTACACAGATATCGACTGCAATAAAGGCAAGAGCTGGATGCAGTGTAATCTAGATTGAGTGACTTGTCAAAAATGACAGATGAAACACATCTAAGATAGTTGTCAAGTGATGCACTTAGAAAGAAATAACTAGTCAAAATTCACCTGCAAAACTGTGGGCTCAGAGCTGGCTGTTACCAAGCAGGAGTAAGATTTTACCGTATGATAAATAACTGTGAAAACAACATTCCAGCACTCAGCAGCAATCAAAAAAAGCAAACAAAATTATTGCAATTACTCGGGTAAATAGTTCAAAAGTTTAAAGTTCACCTTTTCTTGAATGCAGTGTATGGCTACTGTTTGATGCAGGGTATAGTGCTAGGTAGTTTTTTGTTGTGACCAAGTATGGCTACTCCTATGGCAGAAATTTGGTGTAACTTATGAGTAAGAGAAATTCATCTGTGTATATAGTCAGATAAACATTTAGGATGGAGGACTGATGCAGATAGTGATATCTGCCTTTGCTGATTATTGTCATTACTGTTACTTGGATTGCTTAAAATTCAAGAGGTAATACTGTTGTGCAAACTTAAGTAGCATTTGTTAATTTTACACGAATTCTTCATTTGTGAGCACACATAGTATGAATGAACAAATAAAAGACCATATCCTTAATAGACTCCAATCTTTTGCAATTTTGTCCAACATCACAAGTGTTGCAGATTACTAAAAGTTTTGAAGCTGTGAATTAAGTTTTCTTTTTCTGATTTCAAATGATGATTTGAAACAATTTCCCGCAAAAAAAGAGTGTAAAAATATTAATGTTATCTTGTGCTTCTGAGATCTTTGCAATATTGCTTTTATTCTAATGAACCATTACATTTTATTGCATTCACTAGCCACAGCTTTTTGCTCTTGGTCAAACTGTAGCTGCAGATATCCTAATTGGCACTAAAAATAACGTTCTTTTTTTCTTTACAAGCTTCTAAACCAAATTTAAATTCCTATGCATTGACTGCATGGTATACCATGGAAAATCCATCCAGTACATCAGGGAGAAGAAAAGATACTTAAACTGGCTGAAAAAATCAGGAGAGTCATATGTCATGTTTAATCTGAAAAAACAGACAAACAAACAAAAACCAAAGCAAAAACACCCCAGCAGAATTACCATGAGCAACATCCAGAATGCCAGCTGTGGGGACTTGGTTCTTGAACAGGAGAGCCAGCTGTCATACCTGAGTCATGATGAACCCATTATACAGATTGCTGAAGCTGAGGGGATTTTTTAAAATATCTTTTTCTTGTTCTGCTTTGTATGTTTTTTTCCTAACTCCTTTTTTTTTATTTTTCTTAAAGTTTGCTCTAATAATATTCAAGGACCTGATTTTTAAAAATCCTTAGCACTGTCAGCTTATTCTCAGAGCTAAACTTCATTTTGGCATGTCATGAAACTTGGACTCCCCTTAGGCTTGCAGAAACCTAAGTGCTCCTCCCTTTTTTCACTGTATTGCAGGATGCTGTCCCACAATGTTTCCATCTGCCATTGTCTGAAGGAACCAAAATAGTACAGATAAACTCAAGGAAGCTCATCTTTTCCATCACAGAGTTGCCAGCAGTGTGTTCATGCTGATGGTTAGTCTGGACAGGAGGAAGTCAACTGTTTGTTAGCCTATGTTAAGCTTTGTATTTATTCTCTTTATGTCTCCAGCTGCCCTGATGATGAATACAAGGTAACTTGCTAGTATAATAGAAGTTATTAAATAAAAGTTAGCTTATTGGGAATCTTGATGTCAGTCACTATTTTTTTATTTTCTATTTTTTCTTGAAGATAGAAACTGGATGTGCTGAGCTTTCATTATCAAAATTCAATAAGCTATATCTGTAAACTGAGTCCCTTATTTAATTTTAAATCTGTTTTTTGACATATTTCTACTTCTTAAAGAATCATGTGGTTTGAACAGACAAAATGTTTTAATCTTTCAGACAAGATAAGATAGGCTGTTAGAAAATGACTTTTACTGCTGGCTTTCGTTTTCAGACAGCTCATTCAATCTTCCATATCACTGTCAGTCAGGCTAGTGTGACTGTGCCACCTGCATGGTAAACTGCACCCAGAAAGTAATCTATGCTAACAGAAAATTTAACTTTGAACAGTTCCTGAGGAAGGTGTTCTTATTAAGGCTGAAAGAAATGCCTATGAAATTATGACTGTGACTGGAGAATGTATGTGAGCATTCCGTCAGGAAGACACTTTGCTCAGTCTGAGAGAACACCAAGTGCAAACTTAACAGGTTAGAGTCAGTTGCTTCTGGCTAATTAGATTATGTGATCAGTTAAGTGACTTGTGGAACAGAGATAGGTCTTTGGAGGGAAAGAAGGTGACAGGTCATTATGGAACAGAAGGAAAAGAATCATCAGGTCTTGTGGAATTAGGACAAGCTGTAGGTGCAGTTGTGGCTAAAGTTAGTGTGGTCCAAAGGCTGATACTCCTATCGTTGTTGCTTAAGTACTTACTTAACATACTAAGATTGCTTGCATAGTATATATTCCCTGCATTTGTTATAATTTGTTATAATTATGCAGCTTTGACATAACAAACGCTTTCTGTCAGTGGGAAAAATTGTTGGAACCAAATTTTTATCAATTGACATTTTATCAGGCCTCCCTACTGGTTTGAAATGTAGAGACTCAGTTAAAAGTTGGTTTGTTTTGTTTCGGGATTTTTAATGGAACAGTGAATTTTGTTAATTAGCAAAAGTCATCCTCATGAGCAGGCTCATATTAAACAACACCTTCCTCCGTGCAATAATTTTTATAGACTAATTCTTCTCAGTTGTTGCAAACCTCTAGTGAAAATTCATTGTCTCTATTTCCTTTGTGGTTAATAGAAGGGGAGAGAGAGAGATTAAGTCCTTCAGGTTGCATTTCCATGCCAGCTGGTTTAGGATGGTAATGTCTCTTGGGTTATCAGAGGGAACATAGGTCTAAGTATGCATTAAATATTTTCATAGGTCTAAGTGTTCACTGACTATTTTCAGACAGCTAAAGCTGTGGCAGGCAAATCCCACTGAACATGTCATTTTTGAAGATCATTGTTTGCGCTGTGACCTAAACTTTATGCTTTATGTTTCTTGTACAACTCTTACTTGTATTTTAGCATGACTGTTATAATCAGGTAGCCTTGCTGGCTGTATGAACAACCAGTTCTTGAATCCATGTCCTATGTATACCCCCCACACATGTGGGAATTCAATTGCAAAGTGTGCCATATTAAAACAAGGATTTGCTTTCTTCTATTAGCTTGTGAAACTGTTCAGCTTAATTGGATGTCACCTTGTTCTTGCAGGAGGAGGCAGAAACTAAGTCTATTTTGTTATTCTTCCTTTCAAGTCACATAATACAAACTGTCTTGGAGTTTCTTTCTCTGGTATCTTCTCTAAGAGTCCTCCTCTTGTCTGCCAAAGTCTTATTATTCTAGGATTATGCTGAGAAACACAGCATTACAAGCTTGAAGAGTACAACAGGATTATATAATCGTTTTGGAATATTTTCCCAGTTATTTTCCATCTCTTTTCTTATGTATGCAAACAAGGTGTTAGCTGTTTTGATCGCTGATACCCACTGAGCAAATGTTTTCATTTTGCTTTCCATACTGATGCACAGGTCTGGCTTTTGTTTTTCCTGAGCTGATAACAGTTCACTCTAGCCCTAGCAGTGAGTTGTTCAAATTAATCCCTTTTGTGTGCATTGCTTTGCATTCATAAGCATCTAATTTCATCTGTTCCTGATGCTGAATCACTAGTACCTCCCACACATGGAACAGTAGATACATACTAAACAGATACTGAAATACAGGGCAAAGAATGACAAAAACTGCTAAAGGACTTCCACTCTGACTCCTCAAGTGATCTAGGTAGGGTGGTAGAGCCTTGTGTTAGATTTGTTTCCCGCATTGGAGAAAAGTCAGCATAGTTCTGGTTTTATTTCAGTCGGGGTTTTATATTAATATCTACATATGGGAAGACTAGCATTCATTCTGCCTTTAGACAGCTTCATCATGGTCTTTTCAGACCTTCTGCTGTCCTGAGCTACCTGGGATAGGGAAACTTCTGGATTTGACACAAAGCATCAATTATCTTTAAGCCCTGACCTGGTTTCTGCACTGTTTTTTTCAAGTGGCTTCAAACCAATTTAGAGTGTTTGACTGCACAACATGCTGTAGTTTTGCTGAAATTTGGCGATTCTCATATGCTTAAAGAGCAAGTTAGGCCACTTTGCTGAGAGCATAGGGTTATTAACAGTGAGGTCCAGGTTAACAGAGGGCTGAGAAATTTTGCAAAACAATGTATCTGTATTTACATTGAAATTCACCTATTATAACACAAATACTCCCATGAAAATCCAGATTAGATCTCAAGATGAAACACTGATGTTTTGTTTATAGCATCTTTCACCATTCATATCTGCCTTCAGTTCTGATATTTTATTCCTTCAGGATGACACAGACGTTATTTTTCCCACATCCCATATGTCCAAACACATATAAAGATATTTAGCTCAAATACCATGGGTGTGAAACATTCCACACTGTGGGTCCAGGGTGATGGTTGGCTTGTCTTTAACATGCTGTGGTGTTCAATTACAATACAGCAAATTTATTTTTATGCAGCCTTCTTCATTGAAAGTATGGAAAATTGCTTTGCAATGAGTCATCTGACAGCTAAAGAACTACAAGTCTGTAGTGATATTTAAAGAGAAAGTGGCTCAGAGCTGACAGAGTTCAAGACAGAAAAAGAAACAGAAACGAAAGAGAGGGCCTCCAACCATGGCAAAAATAGAGGCAAAGACTGGTTAGGGGGAGGAGTGATAAGAAAGCCAAACAAGCTGAGAATGTCATAGGCAGTTCAGGAGATTATGCATATCATCCTGAAACAAGTGTTGGGCTTCAGGTGTCTCTCCTGTGTTACACCAGTATTAGCCAAGCGAAGATTCTTTGACCCTAAGGGAATGGTGTAAACCCAGATAAATAAGAGTAGTAGGCTCAGTGCACTGTGGGGAATTTAGAAGCATGTAAGTAGAGGTCAAGAGAAGGATAAATGGCTTAACTTTCTAGAGCAAGACATTAGGATGTGGTAGTTTGTCCTTGGCTGAACACCAGGTGCCCACCAAAGCCACTCTATCACTTCCCTCCTCAGCTGAACAAGAGAAAGAAAATAAAACTAAAGGTTCATGAGCGAAGATAAGGACAGGGAGAGATCACTCACCAGTTACCATCACTCACCTGGGTAAAACAGGCTTCACCTGGGGAAATAGTTGAATTTATTACCGGTCAAAATCAGAACAGGTTAAGAAGTAGAATTAAATCTTAAAAACACCTTTGCCACCACCCCTCCCATCTTCCCAGGCTTAACTTTATTCCCAATTCTCTACCTCCTCTACTGCAGCACTGCAGGGAGATGGGGCTACAGCCAGTTCATCATGTGTTTCTGCTGCTGCTTCCTCCTCAGGGAGAGGAGTCCTTTCCCTACTCCAGCATGGGGTCTCTCCCATGGGAGACAGTCCTCCATGAACTTCTCTGTGGTGAGTCCTTCCCATGGGCTGCAGTTCTTCATTAACTGCTCCAGCGTGGGTCCCTTCAGGACCCCTCCAGCATGAGTGCAGCGCTTGTGGAACCGGCTGCTCCAGTGTGGGTCCTCCAAAGACTCACAAGTCCTGCCAACAAACTTGCCCTCAGTGTGAGCTCCTCTCTCCATGGGGCCGCAGATCCTGCTAGGAGCCTGCTCCTCCAGTGTGGGCTCCCTACAGGTCACAGCCTCTCTTGTGCTTCCACTTGCTCAGTTGTGGGTTTCTCCACAGGCTTCAGGTGGATCTCTGTTCCACTATGGATCTCCATGGGCTGCAGGGGAATCTGCTCCCGTGCCTGGAGCACCTCCTCCCTCTCCTTCTTCATCTGACTTTGGTGTCTGCAGACTCGTTTCTCTAAGATATTCTCATTCCTCTCTGCTCTGGCTGCAATTACTTCTGCACAATAATTTTTTTCCCCTTCTCTACTGTGTTATCTCAGAGGCATTACTCCCATCACTGATGGGCTCAGCCTTGGCCAGCCAGCAGCAGATCCCTCTTGGAGGCGGCTGGCATTGGTTCTGTCTGACACAGGGGAAGCTTCTTTTCACAGAAGTCACTGCTGTAGCCCCCACTGTGACCAAAATCTTACCATGCAAGCTCAATACATAGAATAACACTGGCATTCTGCACTCCATGTTGTTTAACACGTGCGGATTTCATTAGACCACGAAGGAGGGAATTTCAGTTAGACAGGAATTATTATAGACATGAATATGGACTTCAGCAGCAGTGCACACAAAGGGAAAATGGGTTCTGCCAGTCTTCCTTGGCTAGTGTTTAGAAGGTTAACACTCAGAAGTGAGTGAGTGGGAGAAGCAGTCCAGGTCAGAGATGACTTTAAAACTCAGGCTCTGTGTACAGAGATAAGATCTGAGTAAAGAAGCATGAAAGCTGTCTTGGAGAGCAAGAAAGACTTATTTCTCATGACATTTGAGGGTTTTGATGAATTAGCTAGTAAGGAAATTATAATATAGCAAAGGAACAACAGAACCAAGGCAGGCTGTTTAAGAGATTGGAGACAATTTGCCAAAGTCACTGTTGCCTTGCGCACACTTTTCCTGTGAAGTTGATGTCCAAAACTGAGCTAACAGTAAGATATGCCAAAGGAGGAGGATGTTTAAGGAGAAGAAAGTAGATGAGTCAGAAGCAAATGCCTAGTGTTTTTAAAGTACAGCACTGTCATGAATGAGTATCATCAATGTAAACAGTATCATCTTTCATTGTAAATTGTGTGCATTTTCCGTGCGTTCTTGGTCAAGTCTATGAACTGGTGGTGTGAGACTCCTTGGGGAGCTCTCTCATGCTGAGTCTCTCAGCCTGCACATACTGTTTTTTGTCGTGGGGATTCTTTTGACCTCACTCTGTATAGAACTATATTATCTACGTTAAGAAAGTAAATGCAATATAAAGCATGTAGCAGGAATGAGAGTAAAGTCTTTATTGAAAGCAGAAGGGAAAAGAGCTTATCTTCCTCCTCAATGCATTCAGAAAAGTTGACTTTGACATTGCAGTACTGAAAGACATTCTAATCATAAAAGTAAGGTTAGAGCCACTCAGGTATCTCAGAATTTGAAGGGTGTAATATTTCATTGTTCGCAGTTCTAAAACACTTATTACAGATCTTCTTATTTACAGCTCTCATGTCTCTTTTGAATCCACAGAAGAGGAATATCAAGGGCAAACCAAGAGAAAGCGCGTTCGAAGGAAGAAACAAAAGAGCAATTTGCAAATCTCTAATAATTTACATGGAGAACAAACAAATTCTGGAATGCAAGAGACTCTTGTTCAAGATAATTTACAGCTGCAGCAGAGAGACAGTCCCAAAATAAGCAAAAACAAAAAGAGGAAAATGAAAAAGAAGCGGCAGAAAGAAAAAAAGAGAGCAGCTGGCTTGGTAACAAAAACTACCAGTGTGGATTTTACATATCAACCTGACAAAAACAACAGAGAAGAAGCAGAGGGCTTGAAAGACATAGATGAAAAGGCAGATAGCGTTCTGGACTTCCTGCAGGCAACACAGCAAATTTATTTTGCTGACAGTATGTACCACTCTTTCTCGTCTCTTTTCATGAGTATTATGGCGCAGGAGAAAATGGATGTGCGTTTATTTTATTACTGCTGTAGAGTGGGGCAAATCTACTAGAGAATTGTCCCTCTTGAACTCAGTAAGACATGCGAGTGCTTAGTATTTGTCCCACTTTCTGGTGTGTACATGAATATGTAAGAATCCACATCAGTAGAGAAAACCTGCGGTTCTTTGTTTCTGTCTTTGAAAATTTATATGTGATATTTCTTGCTCTTTTCATAAACATACACATCCACTTGCAGCAAGTGGTTAAAATGGGCCAAATTCTTCTTTCCTTTGCAAGCAAACATCCGGAAGGATTACTTCCTTTCAGAGAACTTCAAATGAGAGCAATTGCTATCCTAAACTACTTTCATGCTTCGCATCTCTTAACCAACCTACTTTTCAGAATGTTTTCCTTCCCAGGAGGAGATTTATTTGTATTATATAAGGAAATCTAGACAGACAGCATGCAAGAGGAAAGGGGAAGATACTGTTGGCACTGGGAATATCTATTGGCATAAAACACTTCTGAACAAGATGAATGGGAGCTGATGCTCTATGCAGGTTGATAGTACTTGATGTTATCCCTAATGGCCTATCAGATGTTTATCTGGTCACTGAGAAGCTGAAGGGAAAATATTAAGCAGCTCACCTCTCTGTATGAGTCCATCTTAAGTAAGAGTTGTTGGCTCCTAGTCCTGTAAAATTCATCTTTAGACTACAAAATTACTTTAAACACCCTGTAAGATAATGTTAAGGATTTCATGTTAATTTTTTTGTTATTTTTTTTCAAGATTTATATATAGAATTTTCTTTGCTTACCGTTAATTCTTTCTGCTGCCTCAAGTCTTCATAATAAGCCTAGCATTAAAAAGCTATTCTGTTTTTGGTTAATGTATTTCCATCACCAAAAATAAGAATTTTACTGCTTCACTGCATGGCTAAGTAAATGTAAGCTAAGCTACATACATTTGCTGTAGTGAAACTCCAGAGTAACTGAGCAAGATTGCAAACTCTTCAAGTTCTGCTGTTAATACATGACCCAGAACAGAAACCTGATCAACTGTTCACAGCTGTGTTGCATCTTGAGTTTTAAGAGTGCTGTTGAGCTTTCAGCTTTCCTGGAAGTCCAGATCAGGGTTTGACAGTTTTTGTCAGACTGACTGGCCCTAGTTTAAAAGCAGCAGATTGAAGTGTTGAGCGAGTGAGGACCTTGGAATCCACAGAGAGGAATTCCTAGGTAAAAGGAAGTTCATCTGCAGATAAGATGTGACATGCATAAATCAGAGTGAGACTTACCTTCTTGTTAGTCAAATCCCAGTTCAGATTTGACATTATCCTATTTGCCTTTTCTAGTTTAATGTCTTTAACACTCCCTGTTTCTTTTAGATAAAATTGGAAGCCATTACTGTTGGAAGCATTCTCAAATGGTCACATTGGATTATACTTCTAGTACATAGGTTAAAAAGCCAAATCAGGAAAATTCTGTTCTTCTCAGTTGGCTTGCTGGTAAAAAACAGCAGAATTAAAGGGAGTCTGGTTAAAGGGACAGACTACACATTGTTACTGGAAAAGAAGAATTTATGCTTTAGTAGTGTTTAAACAATATATGCCCTTCTCTGCTGTCTTCATGCTATTATACCTGCATTTTAAATAAAAAACATAAAGGTGCAATAACAAGATAATTGGTTGCCTCTAGAAGAGTGTTGCAGTAGTTCCACAGAGCTTCCCTGTCTCCAGATGTGTGTGCATTTTTATAATACATAGTGTGTTGGAAGCAAAACCAGTGCTTTGGCCTCAGCACAGTTTCTTCATCGCACTTTCATCCTCTGCTAATTTTGAAAATTTTAGATTCCTCTTCCATTATGAATCCTTTTGTCCTGTTTACTTATTGAATTTTGTAGTTTTCTTACCATTGTTTTAATATTTAACAAAAAGTGGGAGGAGCAAGCTGCTCTTTAGTACCTGATGATTGTCAGTTGTTCTAAAAGAAAGATGCTGTCTTTGAAAAGAAAGTATAATTAAGAAAATTTTTCTCTATGCTCGCTGAATATTTTTAACATAGTTTTCCAACTGTTTTTCCAGAGAAATCAGAACGCACAGATGCTGCTGTAAATTCAGCAACTGCCCAAGAGCTCTTACAATATCTCGAATCTCGCACCATCTCTTCCTCAGATGTGACTCATCTACATCAATTGAAATCCCTTGTATTGCTACAGGATATTGAGAGATTGAAGGATGCTTTGAAACAATTCCAAGAACAATCCATGATGCTTCCTGGTAGGTACCATCAGGTACTATTCACTCATGTTCGTTCACTGATGTTTTTTGTGTGGATCTAAATTCACATCACTTTTTTAAATTATTATTATTATGAAGCTGTAAATAATTATATAGTGGTAAATATATGCTTATATAAGATTATAAAGTATAATTCTTTCAAAAAATACAGTAATTTCCCCATTTCCCATTTGGTTACAATCAGTACAGAATCTTTTCTCACTTTGCAGCAACTATAGAATACAAGATGATTCAGGGTTTTGAACCAATATTTTTTTAAATCTAAAGGGTTTTAAGAGTTAATCCTATTTAAAGCATATTTTCCCTTAATAGACTTTTTAAATCATGGGACTTAACTGTTTATGTTGGAGATTTCACTCATCCAGTTAAGGATTAATTTTACATGCATAAGAATCAATAAACCCCAGTATTTTATTTCTTCCTGGTCACCTACATGCCCTCTTTAACACAAGTTTTGCAAGCGAGATTTTGATTTCCAGCTTTGTGTTTTTTTAAATATAAATGTCTGGTTAAAGTTTGTAAAAAATACTGTTGATGATGTAAAAATGTGAAGTCACTCTTTATAACAAATTATATTCTAAATTCATTCATAAAAAGGAAAATTACTCTGTTACTAAATCTTTTCATCCCTGAGGCACAAGTCTGATTTCCATGCATGCTCCTTCTGTTCTCTATTATAACCTCTGTAATTTTAGTAGAATCTCTTCCTGTACAGTTAATAGTTCCTCAAGTGAATGTGGGATCAGCATGTAGTTCATAAAAGGAGTAATGATTCAATTTCCATGTAGTCTTCATTTAAAAAGTCATTATTACTTGTCATTAGAAATTGTGTTGCAGCATCAGACAAATCTACAAGATGTGCTGAATTTTCTTGCCTCCCAAAGAATTTAATCAGAATTGAGAGCACTTGGTTGTGGAATAAAAGAATCTCAACCATTTTCGGTTGTGCTACAAGTCTTGTGAAGATGGTAACAGTGTGGTAACAGTGTAAATGAGGTGATGCCTATCAGAGCCTTAGCACAGCATTGGAGATGAGACAATTGCTTGTAACATCATTGAATAATTCACATCATGATTGTGGCATCAAGACTGGAGCCTTCTGAATTCTGTGTGTTGTAAAAGCACAGAAAAGAAGAGAGTTCCAGCTTGTAGAATTCAGAGCTGATACATTTTGAAAAGGACACTCCTAGGAAAGTACATGTGTATTCTTTTAAGGATAGATCTGGAGTATGACAACCCTTAAGGTTCTGATGGATATGAAGCATCTATATGAACACGGGGCAAAATCCTTCTGTTCATTTCAAGCCTACATTCTATAATCTTTATTACAATTACAGTCTCATTGGATGTAATACATGTGTGCAAACCAAGCAGAACTCAACAGTTCTATTGGCCCTCTATTGAAAGACCTAATTCAGCTTCTGTCAATTAAATCAAAATGGAACTGTTGAAGTGACCACATTCAGGATTTTCTTTATAAGCCTTATCCAAATTCTCTGCAGTACAGTTGGAATACTGTCGGGGTTTGTAGCCCTGAGGCAAGTTCTCTCTTGACTTTTATATAGCAGAAATGCCCAGCTAAAGAGAGAATACCAAAGCAAATTTAAAACCATAATTTTCTGACGCATGTATTTGTCACTTGAAAAAGCAAAAAACAATTTTCTGAGTGACTTTTAAAATCCATTAATGTTTCTGCTGGTACAGCCTGGAATTGTTTACTCTTCCAGTTGATTTTTTTCCCAAGTAACTGTTGTCACTCCAGGCTTAATTATTTTAATCTTATTCCAAGTTCACAGACATGTAACTGTAGTAGTTGATTTGATATTCATGATATACAACAACATAAGAAAGAGGAAAATACATCAGTATAAATTATTAAAGGTTAATTAAACACCTGCTAGATATTAATTTGCCTCAGCAGAGTTTAGCAATACATTCCATTTGTAATTCAGGAATTGCAGTAAATGAAAATAACATGTTCTGAAATTTTAGTTTAAATTAGGCCTTAAACTCTACTTTTTTTTCCTCCTTTTGGCTCAAAACCAGATTTTCTTGTCCAGCATGAGTTTTTTTTATATTTTATGTTTCATTCCCAATGAACAGGTGATAAAAGCTAAGAATTATTACAAAAACTTATTATCTCAGCAAATTCAAGTTCTTATTATAGAAATACAAGTTAGGGCTGTTTATGAAGATAAAATTGTACCTTATATCATAGTAATCTTTTTTTTTTACAAGTTTGTCTGATTATCTTGCCTTTTTTCTCTTTATTTTTACTGGTATGTGATGTACAAGAAGAGAAAGTAATTTAATATTAGCTTGATAAAAAAATAAGTTAAATTTAGGAAGTGTATTATTTTTGCAAAATAAACATTTTATTTGCTGTGGTTCAAGAAGCAATATGTTAACCCTTTTTCCCATAGTTCTGATTCTACTTAAGATGCCAGCATCAAAGGAGTCATGATTGGTGCTGTTCTGTTCAGTTTTATTTTGAATTCCAGGAAGGGAAGAGTAAGAAAAAAATGAGAAGTGGTCCATCTCTTTCATATAAGTGCACATTCTCCATTAGTAAAATTTACACATACCATTATATGTCTTTTATTTCCTCATATATATATATGTTATGGTTTTATCTAACCTTCCACTGGGGTTACCAAGGCCCACTAGGCAGGTGTATGCCTACTGATGATAAATGTGCTTTTCTTGGTAAATTTTACAGACCCTTTAGACTAAAGCCATGGAGCTGCTCAAGGTCTGCAGATTACAAATTGCAAACCACAGGTGGAATACCATATTTTGGTATTTGTTGCACATCTCTTAGCATGTTATTCAGATTGGGAATCATGTTGCAACCAAAAGAAAAAAGAAACAAATAAGTTTCAGGTTTATCTTAAGCTTTATATCCCAATATTTACAGTCATATCAAAGAAATTACTAAGGAGATTGAAACAGAAAAATTATTAACATTAGATATCTTTAACCCTTCACCTAAATGAGAAAACATATTTAAATAAGAAATCTCTATGGTTGAGATTCTTGTTCTTCTGTCTAGTTGTCATCCTCCATCAACTAACCTTGTACTTTGTACTTCAAGTTACTCTATCAAAGTTGATGCATTTCAATGATCATACAAAGCTGAGGTTGTTTGGGAGTGTTTGTGGGAACATAATTATTTAAAGTGTCATTGTTCTCATAATGTAAAAGATAACAAAATGTACTATTTCTATTTCCATTTCCACTCATTTGTTAATCTTTAACAAAAAGTACTTACTTCTGCCTAAAATCTTCTTTAAGTGCCAGGAAGAGAATGTTTAGAAGCCACATAGATGTGGATTTGTCAGGATGGGGGCTTTGCTTATCTCTGTCAGAAAGTCAGTGGCTGTTTGCAAAAGCAAGCCAGAGCCCTTCATGATCCTGCACAGTGCAGTGGGCAAAGGGGAAGAGCTGTGACTAGAAGTAATTGCTCCCTTTACTGGTTGGAAACTGGAACTGTTGAAATGAGATCGACTTAATTCCTATTTCACATCAATTATTAAAGCCAGGTGATCGCCTAATTAGAAAAAAAGTCATTATCTCCTAATTTATGAACTCATTTATGAGCTTCTACTCATCAACTTCATTCCATTATCTATTAACATTCTTGCTTTGTTGGTTAGTTTCAGATCTCAAACATACTTTTCACTGGTTGCCTGGGAAATTATCACTTATGGCAGAGCTTGAAGCTTCTTTTAATTGCCTTTTTTTGAGACTTGTCCATTATATATGTTTTCATTGCAGGGGGGAGTGCATTTTGCAGACCAGAAGTAATACAGTTGCTGTGTGCCTACAGTGCACCGAGGCTGGATACACAGAGGCCTTAAAATTATTAAGGTTACACTTCTTTTTATGGAGTAACATTCAAAGAAAAGGAAAAGAAATTTAAAAAACACGTTAGTATAACATTATAGAATAACTTTTAAATATGCTTATGATGTGATAAGTACTGTGGAAAGTTCTATCATTAAAAATCAATAAAGTCATATAGGTAATCTCTGAATTAAGACAAACATTGTTGCATTTTGAGGCTTTATTGTAGTTATCTGTGCAGGATAACTCATTCTCAGCTGGCACTTACAGGTACTACTGCAAGTTCAATAGTGATGTGTGAAAGTTCTCTCCAGACAGAAAGAAGTGGAGATGCCCTCCTCTGTCCTTGCCCATATGATCATGGCATTTCAATCTCCTTTTTTTCTGAATTATTGAATCACAGCAAATAGGACATTTCAAAATATAGGAAGAAAATTTCTCCTACAAATGACTGACCTAAAATAAAAGGCACGTGCTTATATAGAAATTCATACATATCAGTCCTCAAGCCCCAGTGTCTGCATTGGGTTTACCAAAATGGTAATATTGAATGGAAACAATTGCTTGTACAAGTCTTTCATGTTCAGAAATGTCATGGAGATATTTCAGGAGGGGTTTTTGTTTTTTTTTTTCAGATCATACTAAGGTAGCCACGTCTCTGTTTCACTACTGGATTACAGATATCCTTCCTGTGAAGAACAGGAAATAAAGCCTTGACTGCGTCCATATGCACAGGGCTAAAATTTAATATACAAATTCATAAACAGGTAGCAATTGTTCAGGAAGAGCAGTGTCAATACACATTCTGCACCTTCAGGTAAATGATTTTTTTTATGTTTTATAATCTTCAGAAGACAATAAACAAGTTAAAACTACATGTGACTTGTGTTTAGTTCATCAGGAATATCCATATGCTGTGTAGTCTGTGTCTTCAGCTGGATTAGCATTTACATTTCTCTTTAGGCTAAGGGACTTAATTGGAATGATGAAGTTTGGATCAGCTATTTTGTTTAAGAAGTAGTTAGGGTTAGGTCTTTTCTTTGTAAATTTATCATTCCTTTCTGGCAGTTATATTTCTTGACTTTTTTGTCTATCTGCTTGCCTGGAAAACAGAACTATATTTATATATTTAAACCTAAGCAACAATACCTCTGAGGAATGTATTTTTGCTGAATAAACTGCTAAATTGTGGAAATGGGTATATTTCTACATGTGGGTAATGGCAGTACTGTTTGGATTTATGCAGAAACTTGGATGTTGTTTTCAGAAGTATTCCATGGCTCAGCCTGTTACAATCTGATGGGTTTGACTGACTGCAGAGTTATGGGGCTGTGTTCTCTCACTGATTACTGTGTAATCTGCCTACTACTGTGTAGTCTTTCTGCAATTGAATTTATCCATGTGTAGGTCCATGGTTGTAAAATGTTTTGGAATCATGAATTAAAAAATGTTTTGTAAGTAAGAGGCCCTTTTTTCAGCTGAATCATTTATCTGATAGATAATACATTGCAAACCATGTCTTATAGCTTGGTGTGTTAGCTTCCTCATCAGTCAGATAGGGGCAACATGTATATTTCCTCCCAACATGGAGATGTACTACTGATGAGACTGTATTGCATGGTTTTTTGCTTTGTTGTTTTGGGCTTTTTAATATTGCCTGATATATAACCTGTTGCAAGGCATTGGTTTAGTGATGCTCAAAGATTTGTAATAAAAGTACAACTGTACCGCCTTCTCATTAATTGAAGAAGTTAAAAGGGGTTCAGTAACACACCAAAGCATTTCAGGTGAAGAAAAACTGGTCTTATTGCTAAGGCAGTGATGTGGAGCTTTGAAGAACTTGAGTTTGGTCTTTATGTGCTAGAAAAGATGTGTAAACCAGACTTTGCAGAGACGTATTCTCTGCATTAATGCTCCCGACTTACTAACACATAGGCATGAAGTGTACCTGTGACTTCTCAATGAGATCCTGTGTGCCTCAGTCCCATATTTAGAGAAAAGAAAATATGCTTGAATGTGAAGCACTTTGATACTCTCTTAACAGACCCATGGGAAATTAATCACTTCATCCTCAGATTAAGGTTTGAATGTCACACAGTAAATGAGGCCTAGGAACTGCTAAAAAGATACACAGTAACTCATTAGGTAAACATCATTTGTCCTAAACACTGAATATGAAAAAAATAAATGAGTTCATGTAATTAAAGACAGAACTTCAAAACAAAAATACAAACCAGGTCAAATAAGAACCACAAAAACCACTGTAGTGCCTGCCTTTCCTGATACTTAAGTGATGCTTCTGAGGGATGTTATAAGGCTGTTCCCTTGGGTACACCTGGCAATTCCTCCTCCTTGTTGTCTGGATCCCAGGCTGGTGCACCTGGAGATCTGGACATCTCTCCCTTACATGCCAGGGTAGGTGAGTGCAGTTTTTCACATTTCAATGCAAAGATTTCTTGCCTCATCTGTATTAATATAAAGTTATTACCTGTAAGCATCCTCAGAACAATCAAAGCTTTATGAACCCAACCCTGCCTGCCTGACACTGGGCAGCACATAGGCTGGAAGAATTTTCAACCTCTGCTGCGAGGACCACACTTAATAGCAACAAAAGAACTTTCTCTACAGAGCTCCCAAAATAACTTTTATTAATACAGGTGTGTGGCAGTTATTGCGGGTTTTGCACTGCCAGTGATAACATTTAGCTGCATGATTGTATTTAAATTGATGACCAAAAACCCGAAAAGAAACCAGCACAAAACACATTCTACAGAAACAAGCACACCAAACTTAAGTTTCAATACAACAGTGTACCCCCCACAACAAACTTTACTAACAACAGAAAACTACTAACCAGAAATATAACAACCTAAAACACAAATCTAGAATCCCCCTCAGTAACACAGAGCAACAAAATGACCTGCACATCCCCTTCTCTGTAACACAAAGCAAAAGGAAAGAATAGAGCTGTTTCCCATTAACACACAGGTTAAAAAGGAACTACACACCTTAAAGGAACGCAACAACTAATATCAAGTGAGATATATACCAGTAAGTTACAAGGTGTAAGGCAAGTTATAATTATTAGTAGCAAAACACAGTTAGTAAATAAGCTGCCAGTAAAGATATATCCCAGTGAAAGCATCAAAGTAGCTGTGAGGTAAAAGTGAAAGCATATTGTAAGGGTATAAGGTACTGTATAAGGTGTAACATTACACGCATAGTATAAGACAGAAGGTATAAAGTAATAGGTGTTGTAAGAGAGTAAAGTATAAGATATAAAATATAAAGTATAGACAGTACATGGTTTTCTCATCCCTACATTTTCCGAAGAGATGGGAGAAGACAGGGCAGCTGCTTTCAGCTACCTCTGCAGAGACAGTTGCATTCCTCCCCAGTTTTTGCTCATGCCCAATTGCTTTTATACTGTTTTTTAATCTTGAGTGGTTTGGGTGGCTTCAGTCAATAATTGGTTTTGGGGTGATAGACAGCATAGGCCTGAAGGGCTCCCTGTATTCCTAGAAGATATCGCAGAGGAGAGCCATGTCATCTCTACAACACTCTACCTTTTGTTAATCTTATCAGTTTGGCTTTAGCACTTTTGGAAAGCCACTTGGGTGTTTTTGACAGTTGTTCTGGGTGCATCCCTCCAGGAGTCTTGAGGCGTTTCCCTCAACTCATCAAGAATTTATCAGGGCCATCACCCCACAACATTTCCAGGTTCAAACCGTCGCACTGCTTAATATGTGTCTTGGAGGCTCCCACACAACACTCATGGGTGACTACACAGGCCTTTGATCCCTTGAATACCAGCACAGGCCCCCAGCCTCTGTCCCATGCCTTCCTGGGTCCCAGGCTCTATGGCTCTCCTACTCACCAGATACTCCACTTGACCTGCTATCACACATTCACACACTCATTTCACAAGAACTCATGTACTTTTGTCACAGCTTTGTTTATTGCTTTAATTTCTCTTTATTATTTCCCTTTCAGGGCTTGGCCATTTCTCATAAACATAGAATGGTTTGAGTTAGAAAGAGCCATAAAGATCATCAAGTTGCAACCCTGCTGCCATGGACAGGGAGACACCCTCTGCTAGACCAGGTTGCTCAGTATAAAAGTGTTTTCTAAAATACCACTGAGTTCTAAATATCTGTATATAGAGGAACAGATTTTGGTATCTTTGTCAAACAGAAGTATTTTCACAGAATCACAGAGTGGGTAAGGTTGGAAGGGACCACAGTGGGATTGTCTGGTCCAATCTCCCTGTTCAAGCACGTTAAAATTTTGTATTATCCCAGAATGTGAGTAAAATTTCTCAGGTCAAATATGTACTTTGCTTGGATCAGGTAATAATGGAGAAAAGATTTCTTTCAGTCTTTCTTTTTTCCCTTTGCTTTTTACCAGTGAAAGAGCCTTATATTCTGTGTAGAAATCATTTGGCCTGAGTAGAGCAAGCCTGGGACCAGTTTCATACATAGTGAGTTGGCTGGCGATATCTGATGTCTTTGTAAATGACCTGTGATAGCAGCTGAAGCTTGCATTTATCAAATCTGCCACTATTGCACTAACAGGGATTATGAAGAGGAGAGGATAAAAGATGTTGAAGAGTTTAGAAAATTGAAACAAATTCAAGCAGATAAATTGTAAACTGTAATTGTAGATAAATGCAATTTCATGAGTGTATTTGTTTCCGAAACAAACGTTCCCAACAACAGTGTGCTGATCTGCAACGTGCGTGAGGACACTTAACAGTAATACACAAAAGAACAGAGCAGAAAGTTCCTTCAGCATAGCAATGAAACATTTATTCTTTTGGATTTTCATGCTAAATGTATAAATGGCAAAGGAGCTGGCCTTGAATTTTTGCTTCTTCAGCACCATTCAGTTTAATGAATGTACAGAATCATGTGGAATTTCTGAGGCGTGGAAGAGTTTTTCAAGTGGACTTTGCATCAGAAAACTTAAGGCATAACTGTACAGACACTATTATGAGCATATTTCAAACTTCTGGGAAGACAGAAATTTATAATTTTAGTTTTAAAATCTACATGGACTCCAAGAGTAGGAAGAATTTAAGGATCAACTGGAAGGTAATCTGCATGTGTCTTCAGAGTAAACTTTCTAGTTTGCATAATTGAGCACTGCACAGTAAGTATGGATCATCAGCACAGTGTGAGAAAAGTCGGGCTCTGACTGGGCAGTTGTCCCTTACTGGTGAGTACAAGGAAGGCCACAGAAGCTGAAGTCATTTGAAGCATCTGGAGTAATGAATAGTTGGCCACTACACTTGTATGCAAGGGTATGAGTTCAAAACCATTATCTCTATATATAGGTACATTTTATTCTTAAAATTGCCTATAAGACCTTAATTTTTCTCTTTTGTGGATATGTAATGTGGGAATCAATTTCTAATGTTACAGAATTTTACTGCTTTGTAAGTGGTGCAATATTTTATACAGTGCTTTACAATCATGTAGAGTTATAAATTCCTTAATGTGCTTTCTATGACAGCTGGCTTTTCTCTCCTACACCACTACTTAATGGGCTGAATCTCTGAAATGACCTCTAGGGGAAAAAATACTTTAAAAAAATTTAAAAAATTGGTGAATGGCAGCATGAAGGCAGAAGATTTTTAAGCTGTCTTTGACCGAAGAAAGCATATTCCACCCAGTAATAGAAGGAATATCATAAAACCAGCCTACAGATGTAGAGTGGAAAATGGTGTGTGTTATGTATGTACAGTATGCTACACATTCATAACAAAGAGTGGTAGTGGAAATGACAGCAAACAGTATGTTTGGGGAAATGTATTATATTTAATATGTAGGCAAACGTCAGGTTATAGGTGTGCGGGTTTTTTAATTAATTGCTTCAGCCCTAGATTGCACCTTAGGAGTGCTGCATTGCACGTGTTTATGCAGCTAATTAAGCCTTGCTATTACCTGCTTTATCCTCTGCATTGCATATAATTAAACTTTGTTGTTTTAGACTATTAAATATATGCTGAATTAAGGACATGGGGAGTGATGTATACAGAAAAAGCAGAAATTTACGGATGCTGTATTGTTTTCTCATCTGTAAGGATCAAGGAAAAAGCTATATATTCTGTGATTATTTGAAAAGAGTGCATATGTACCACAGTCAGTGAAGGTCAAATATATAGCTTTAATAAGGATGTTCTCCAAGTTGAATGCCTTACTTTTTAGAATTAATAGTCTGCAGTCATTTTAATGAACTGCATATTCTTGTAAAATGTATAAGCAAGCTGTGGTTCTCTTTTACATTATTACTGCAAGGTTACATCCTAGTTTAGGATACATAATGCAAAAAAAAATGTGTCATCTAAGGTTGAAGAGGACTACACAAAGAGGAGGAACGAATCTGGTTCAATACCTTCTTTTCTTTTGCATCAACTCTAGAGTGCTGTAGATTGCATCAAGTAGAGGCTGCTTTTCTTACAATATCTTTGCCAGTCTTCTTAGTCCCTCATTCAGCACACAGATGATTGCTCTATCCCTGTCAGCCTCTAGTGGTGTCTTCCCTCACCCGTTTGCTATATCTTCAGGTTTACACATTTATGCTTTTTCCCACAATGCCTTCCACAGCTCTTTACAGAACAGTCTTTCTATTGTCTTCCATCTTTAAAGCTCTTCTTTGCTGTGATGCTGCTCAAAAGCTTGGCCATAGCTAGGTCAGCAGTGTGCTAGGACAACTGCCTACTGTGCTGACTAATGCTGCTTATTGTCTGTTTACTCCCACATCGATCTGCCTGTTTTCTCCCATTTTCTCCTTTCCTAAACGAATGTCAGTTTGATCCAGGATTTGCCCTGCTGGACAGCACCAGCATGGCAAATTCCTATTACATCTGAGGTGACAGTGTGCCAGGGAAATAGGACAGACTTAACTACAGTCGAGACCATGCTTGAACATATAAGAAAGGCTGCTGATAGTTTAAAATGGCTTCATAAGCTACATTGCAAACATGATCAGTCTAGTAAAATGACAGCCTGGTTCTCCGTATCAGGCACTTTGAAGGCAGCATTCTGCAGCTTGCTAAGGAGAGCTTGGAGGCATGCAGGGTGGAATTCATTTCTCCTGACTTTGGACATCTACAGTGTAGATGTTTCCATCTGAACTCCCTATCCTAGAGAACTTTGTAATCACTGGGATTAAAGATACTTGTAATAGCCCTGTATAACTTACTGCTACTGGACTCTATTTTAGAATAGGAACAATGGTACCAATGGGAGTGCTTACATCTTTATGTTGACTGTTATGGGAGCATAAACAGGTAAGTCAGATGGAACCATCTGCATTATAGGCATCTAGATCTTGTTAAAAAAAGAGAATAAAAAAGATCAATTACTGCGTCTGAGAAAAGGACAGGAATGTGCATGTTGCATGACCAAAACATCACCTATTCCTGGTGCTGGTCTGTCAGTGGCAAGCTCCTTCAGCTTGAACAGGGCTGTGACCCCCCTCTCCTTGCTGCTTTCATGTCTTCTCCTGGGAAGCTACTGTCTGGGAGTGGTAAAGTGAGAAGAGTAAGGAGCTGTTGTACAGCTGTGCATGGAACTCACCCACCACAAACTGAGGAGGTGATTCTTTTCTTCTTGTTCCCTTCATGTGATCATGCATAAAGCAACCTCCACCACTTCTCAGGTAGGCTCAGTAAAAGCTTGCTGTGTGATGTATTCCTCCTCCCAGTAACAATAATCAAGAAGAAGTGAATACAATTGCACAAAGAAGGAGTAACCATTGCTAGGAGTATCAGACTGCTCAGCCATTACTTGTGGTTTAGAGAGGAAATCAATAGCAAATATATTTTTTTCAGGATCACAGTACTAATCACTGAACTCTCTAGACATAATGATAGCTGTTTGATCTTTGTCTGGCATGTGGGAGCTTAAAGTGAAGGTCATGTTCAAATCTGATGGGAATTCAGGGAAAGCAGCTTTGCTTATTACAGTGACTATAGTGCTGGATGCTATTTACATTGGTAAACAGTTTAAAATACCTGACATGTTATTCAATTAAATCTGTGATTGCAAACTGACAGACCAAAGTTCATTGATTTTTTCCAACCACATTAAGCTAAGTACATGGCACGGTGTTTCATTAGCCCGTCTTCTTAACCCTTTCACCTTAATTCAATTACCCAGAGTAAAATTAATGTGTAAAATATTAAATAACTCTAGATTTCTGAATTATAATACATTGTAACAATGTATTCATCTTGATAGTTTCTGGCATATATATTTATTACTTTATGATTTGCAGTCTGCTAGAAATCACATTGTTATCCAGATGGGAAAAGTCACTCAGAAAATTTTTTCTCTATAGTCATTCAGTGAATTGATAGATTCATAAAGGGGAAGACTGAGAAGGACATGAGATTATCTTCTCTGACCCCATCTAGATCTCTGGCCATACATTTTCCCTTTACTTCAAGGTGAAGACCAGGCTGACAAAAGCACAGTTGGTAGTTTTTGCTAAAGCACATCATCTGCAGAGACAGGCAAGCTTGATTTAAAGACATCAAGAAATGAAGACTTAGCCCCTTCTCTAGTCATTTATTCCAGTACTCAATCACTTTTACACTTAAAATCATGTGCCTTATTTTAAATTTGAATTTGTCCAGGTTTAACTTTCAGCCATTAGTTCTTGGTATGCTTTTCCTTACTAGAATAAGTACTCCCCCACTAGCGACTATTTTCTGTCTGTGAAAGTTTTTGAACACTGTAATCAAGCTACAAGGCAAGATTTCTGCTACTCTAAATATTATCTCTAAATTAATTGAATTAAGGCATTTTCCGCATAAAGCCTTCAACTTGGTTTTCTGGCTTTAATACACTTTCTCCATTTTTTCCCCACCATTTAGAAAACAAGTATGCTGGAAATGAGCATAGAACTGCATTTAAAATCTCAGCAGTGCCAACTTTCATCCTCACTGTTTCATTGGCTTTGGATCAACTTCTTGCTGTAGTATTGTATAGGAAGTCCATGCTGAAATATTTTTCATAGTAGGAAAGTACTCTTGAAATTTATTGCTTTCCAGGATTTAGTCCTTGCTTCCATACTTCATGTTCATAAATGTCTGTCTTTCTCTTCGGCTATATTAATGTTAATATTTTTTTACTATATCTAGATCAGCAAATGATGGGTTGTGTTGTGTGCCTGTACTGCTTTCATTAGTATCAACTATCTGCTAATCTTGGTGTCAAATTGCTGCAAATTTTACCAGCAATGATTCCATGTTTGCTTCCAGATTCAGTAAAAACGCTGAACCAGTGTCCAGTTCTAGTACTAGTTTTTATGGGGTTCAAAGAGAAATGACATTGTTCAGTCTTAATTCCCTGTTTGTACCTCCTTTTTGAAAACAGAAAGCTGAGATCATCTAGTGGATTTCTAATGTATTTAACATGTATTTATTGTATTATATGCTCTTTTTGTTTTGATGAGAAAGTCATATGGCAATATGTGTAATGGTTGTCAACAAGTATTTCTTTAGTTTTCTACAAGAACAAGCTTTGATATTTCTTAGATAAGGGTAAAAGTCCAAACTAAAGACACTGTACAAAAAACTGTAAAACTGTGTTTAAGTATCTTTAAGGGGAAGCCAAACAATTGAAAAGCAATCAAAATAAATAGCCTTTCAAATCTGTCTTACAAGTTTTCAATTTGTTGTTTTGTGAGGAATTAGTTAAGAATGATTACTGTGTAATATTCTTGATTTTTAAACATCAAAGAAAAATTTGTATATTTTTCTTTTCTGCAAGAATTAGTTATGAATGTGTCTAGTGTTTGTATTATCTGTTGTGCTGCATTTCTTCTGACTGGTAATTGAGAAGGATCCCTGTAATAAGTTCATTAACTACTGATGAAAAACCCCTGGGTTTGAGATGTAGAAATTTGCTTATTAACTTGCATTCCCAGTTTTATAATGGAATATTGTCCTAGGTTGAGTTGGCAAAACGCCAGCTGTCCGGGACATAGTGAAAAAGGTTCCTCCTCCCCCCAACCAGCCAAGGGAAAAAGAAGAGGGAGAGGGAAAAAAAAAAACTTCAAACCAGGTTTATGCTGAAACTAACTACATGTATTTATACAGAAAAGAGAAAATTAAGAGGAAACTACAATATAACACACACTTACACAAGTTATATATAACAAGAAATAATTTCCCGCTTCCCAGTAAACACAAATTCTACTATTTTAACTACAAATCATTCTAGAGATGTCAGTTCTTCAGAGACAGACTTAAGCAGAGAGAAAAGCTAAGAACAAACATTTTACTTCCCTCAGATAACATGATGGTAAGCTGGTGCTCCGGGCTTGGGCCCCCATCCCTCCTGGGACAGCAGAGTGTCTTGCTGGCACCACAGCTGTGAAGCAACTGAACAAGCCACACCCACACACCAGCTCTTACCCCTTTTGAGATGATGTAATATGGTATGGAATACAATATTATTGGCTAGAAGAAGTCAGCTGTTAGCTAGCTCAGCCCAGCTCAAGCCAGCCGACAACCCCAGGCCTAATCTGAACTTTAAAGCCTAACTTCTTGGCCTACTTGGCTAAACCCATAACATATTCCACCCCTTATTTCATACCATATTACGTCACTCATATCTTAAATCTATCTATTCCCGCGCTTAAACAGTCTTTGTTCTTTCCAGGGCTGTCTGCCACCCCTCCATATTGTAGGCAATAGTCCATTAGGATGGAGTAGGTACTTTAGGCAGGAAAAAACAGTTCATCATTGGACACCAACACTAGTTCAGCTCAGGTCTTCTTCATCTGATGGTTTATGTCCTGCAACACAGAACTCAAAATGCAAGTTACCTTTTTTCCTCAAGGTTAAATGTCCTTGAGGCACACACTGGGATTATCCCATCCCCTTCTCAGGGGTCACTATACCCTCATTAGGGTCACCATCCCCACACTGAGGTTACAATCCCCACACTGGAGTCTCCATCCCCTTCTCAGGGTTCTCCATCCCCTTCTCAGGGGTTTCTATCCCCACTCTGGGGTCACTATCCCCTTCTCAGGGGTTTCACAATAGCAGATAACCTGGGAAATAATGTCCATGGTTAAATCCACCCCTCGGCCTCGTCCACCTGCAGGTGGCCTGAGGCATCATGGTCCCATCGAGCCAGAAACAACTCTCCCTTATGCTAGTCCAGGTGGGATGTTCCTCAGCTCAGCCTTTGGGCACATGAACATCCACATGATGAATCTCTACAGATTCTACTCAAGCAGCAGTGTCCTGCCACACTCCAACAGCCCACATGGGCCTCTCTATGCTTCAAGTAATCTTCTTTTATTGGTCCAGCCACCCTCAGGGGCACTGGCTGTCATCTACAAGTCAGTGTAGAGGTACAGTCTTGGCTATTTTTCTGGTTCAGCAATGTCCAGTAGACTTGGTTGTTTTCCTCCTCCTCTCGGCTGGAGGCAGGGCAGCTTAATTGCTGTTCTTGACTCTGTTCTGGGATCTCTGCTTCAACACGTGGACAGCTTTTTATCAGCTTTCTTACGTTTTGATTTCCATACTTGGACTTCAAGCACAGAAGTAGATGCACTGTCCCACCTCCTCATGTCTTTCCCCTGGTCACACAGGAAGGACGACAGTTCACCATGTGACTCACGCTTGGGGTTTGCTCTCTGTTGAGGTGAGGCAGGAGAGAAAGACAGCTTGCTTTGGCTGTAAGGCTTCTCCTTGCAGTGGCTGCATTCACAGCAGGTACGAGTTGAGCTGTCTGAACTCACAAAAACAGTCAGTACAAGGAATAAAAAAACAAGTGTCCAATAGCAAGAGAACATCTCTATCTTATTTGGTTTAGATGTACCATAACAAAGCAGAAATCAAGGAATGTTTCTATAACAGTGCTCCCGGGAGCCCTGCCAACCTTCTGGAACACTTGCTAGTGGCCTTCGTTTCCCAGCCAACGCACCGTTTATCTGTCCTAGGTTGAGCTGGCAAAATGCCAGCTGTCCAGGACAGAGTGAAAAGGGTTCCTCCTCCCCCCAACCAGCTAAGGGAAAAAGAAGAGGGAGAGGAAAAGAAACAAATATGTAAATGTTCAGTTTTTTCAAGAAACAGTTCTCTAGGCAGATTCCTAGGCCACAGCACCGGCATGTTGACTGTCAGTATCAGCATTCGCTACCTAAATGCTAAGCTCAGTGTAGGGGTTCATCAGAGATAATGATTGAACTGTGGCTGTATAAAGCCCTTGCAGACAAACAGCACAGGGCCATCCACTCCCAGATTCAGGCTCACTGCTAATACAGAACATGTCTTGCAGGATTCCTAATGGTTCCATAACTCTCCCATACAATGGAATACTTATGGAAAACAAAGCAGCATTTCTGTCACACTGCCCTGGCATTTTCCTTTCAGTCTGATTTCCTTAAGCATAAGCAAGAAACTTCAAAGTTCAGTATCAAGCCAAAAGCAGTTCAGGTGTCCTTGTGAAGGTACCTGGAGGTACAAAGACTTTGCTGACTGTTTTGTTTCTAAAGGTCCCATGCCTATTTACTTTTTCATTAATCTGCAAGGCCTTGCAGAGTGAAAAGTGGTCTCAAACTACCCTGCAGGTACTGTAGGGTGAGATTTTGAAACAAGCAGATCCTGGGAAGCAGCTGGCAACAATGACTTACTGAGGTGATGTGAACAGAAGGGAAGGAGACCTGGGGCTATGTGAGGGTAGCTTTTCCCTTGTTGATGGTGATTTGTAGACCTGTTCTGCTCTGTGCCTGACAGCATTCTCATGGATTACCTCAGTCTTGCACTGTCCAATGAGAGTGGTGGGAAACTTGAGGTAAAAGTCATAAAGATAAGATGGCATTGAGCAAATATTTCTAAGAGGTTCATTAGTCTTTTGAATAATAATTCAATGTCCTCTCTATCAACCTTGATGCAGAACCAGTTGTCCAGGGCTGATCATAGGAATTACTGGTGTCCAGAAATCATAGATGCTTTGTGGGACAGTCTCTTCAATGGTATTTTGTTTGAAGCCAACCAAAGAAGTCCAAAAAAAACCCCTATAATAATAAAGAATTATAAAACTATGTCTTAGAAATACAAACTAGGCCAGTCTTTTCCTTTTTTGCTGAGCCCATAAATTGTCATTGTCATGCTTTGTGAATATCCAGGTGTTGTGGTTTAACCCCAGTCAGCACCTTCTCACCTTGCAGCCAGTCAGTCTCCCCATGGCAGATAGGGGAGAGAATCAGAAGAGCAAAGCTGAGAAAACTCGTGGTTTGAGATAAAGACAGTTTAACAGGTAAAGCAAAAGCTGTGCATACAAGCAGAGCAAACAGGGAATTCATTCCCAACTTCCCATAGGCAGGCAGGCATTCAGCCATCCCCAGGAAAGCAGGGCTCCATCATGGGTAACAGTGACAAATACCATCACTACAAATGTCCCCTTCTTTCTCCTTTCCCAGCTTTATATGCTCCACATGACCCCCCATATGGTATAGGATATCCCTTGGATCAGTTAGGGTCTGCTATCCTTGCTGTGTCCCCTCCCAACTACCTGTGCTCCTCCAACCACCTCACTAGTGGGATGACGTGAGGAACAGAAAAAGCCTTGACTGTGTGAGCACTGCTCAGCAACAGCTCATCCTTGTATTACTGTAGTGGGTTGACCCTGACTGGACACAAGGTACCCACCAAAGCCATTATGCCACTCCCCTCTGCAACTAGACAGAGGAGAGAGCACATAATGAAGAGTTCATGGGTTGAGATAAGGACTGGGAGAGATCACTCACCAATTAGTGACACAGGCAAAACAGGCTCAAATTTGAGATACTGAGTTTATTACTAACAAAATCAGAGCAGAATAATGAGAAGTAAAGTAAATCTTAAAAGCACCTTCCCACACCCCTCTCTCCTTCCCAAGTTCTACCTCATTCTCCTCAGCCATGGAGAGAGATGAGGAAAAGGAGTTCCAGTCAGGGCATCACAGGTTGTTTCTGCTGCTGCTCAGGGAGAGGAGTCCTTCCCCTGCTCCCCATGGGGTCCCTCCCATGGGAGACAGTCCATGCACTTCCCCAGAGTGTGTCCTTCCCACGAGCAACAGTTCTCCACAAACTGCTGCAATGTGGGTCACTCTTCCATGGGGTGCAGTCCTTCAGGCCCAGGCTGCTCCAGTGTGGGTCCCCCACAGGGCCACAACTCCTGCCAGGAAAACCTGTTGCAGTGTGGGTTCATCTCTCCATGGGTCAGCAGGTCCCTTGCCAGAAGCTTGCTATGGCACAGGTTTCCCATGGACTCACAGCCTTCTCTTGAGCATCCACATGCTCTAGCATGGCCTCCATGGGCTGCAGGTGGATCTCTGCTCCACCATGAAACTCCATGGGCTCAGGGGCACAGCTGCTCTGCCATGGTCTTCACCACAGTCTGCAGGGGAACCTCAGTTCTGATGCTTGGAGCACCTCTACATTGTTGTTCACACGTTCTCATTCCTCTGTTCCCTGACTGTAATTTTCATCTGCGCAATAATTCTTTTTTTCCTTCTTAAATATGTTACCACAGAGGTGTTATTATCATTCCTGATTGGCTCAGCCTTGGCCACCAGCGGGTCAGTCCTGGAGCTGGCTGGCACTGGCTCTGCTGGACATAGGGGAAACTTCTGGCAGCTTCTCACAGAAGCCACCCCTGTAGGCCCCCTCACGCTACGAAAACTTGGTGACACAAACTCAATACAATTATCAACCCTATTTTCAGCACAAATTCAAAGCACAAGCCCACACCAGCTATTGTGAATTAACTCTACCACAGCCAAAACCAGCAGTCCAGGATATGCATGTCATCTGAAAAACCTGCCCAAAAGAGCATTCTATTCACAGTTGTTCTTTCTCTTCCCTGGCTTCTAATATGAGTCCATGGACCTGAATATTATCTCAGTGCATGGAATGGTATGCTTGCATGGCCATTATGCCCTGCAGCATTACTCATCCCCTTTCACAACCCAGCAGCCTTTGCTTTTGAGCAAGTCATTACAACCAAGCATGCTGTTCTCTGGGATGCCCTAAGGCAGCAGAATTGTGTGCAATCCAGCTCTCAGCTCAAGAGTATTGTGCACCAGGATATTAACTCTAAAACTGGCAATATTGCTTTGGTGCAGAGGCTTCCTCCAGGCATCCACAAGACAGATGGCTTTATCAGTACACAGCCATTCACCTCTGCATTGCAATTGGGAAGAAGTACAAGCAAATTTCCAACTATCTTTGCTGAGCAATTTTACAGCTGTCTATCTGAAATTAAAGCACCATCTCTTGGTTGTGCTTTGCATTTTTATAGTGACTGGCAATCTTTTTTCCACTGTGCTACACTTAGTCTTCCATTGGGTTTTTAGTGCTCACAAAAATATGTGATGCTAAGTTAATGAAGATGAGTGTTTCATACTGTAGGGAACCAAGCAAAGGAGAGTTCTGCATAATCTGTATAATTGGACACTTCCTATAGACCTTGTAGAAACAAATCTTTTCTGTCAGGGAGAGTCTTTTGTGTGGAAGTTCGTAGGAATGAATTGATCTGCACCTCATGGAAAGCCTTTGTAGAACCCATACAAAGGGCAACTTCCAGCCTGCAACCTGTCAGTTACATTCCTCCTGAACTGAACTTGGGGTCACAGCTCTTTGAAGTGATATGAGCCAAGGACTGAAACAGTGTGTTATGCAGAGTATCTGTCTTTGGCTCAAATGAGTGGGAATCCATGACCACATCTCTGAAGTTGGAGTGATTTTCCATGAGAGTCAACACTGGTCAGAGATAAATTTTGAGATGAAGGGGTTGGGGCATTTGCACACCTTTCAGTTGAAGTACCTGTGCTCCAGTTTCTGAATAAAGTTGACATCAGCTTCCCATAAGGAGAGGAAAGACTGAAGTATGCCTAAAGAGTAGTACCACCTCACAATCAGGGAAAAGCAGTGAGCATAGATTTCTATAAGCTGTGAAATGGAAGGAGTTTACAGTCAGCTCTGAAAGTAACTTCAAGGTGGGACAGTGTGTCACTGCAGTTCCTAAATCCACAGCTCTGCACTGAAAGTAGTCTCTCTGCCTCTAAACTGGTGAAGTCAATGCCTGAAAATCAGTAAAAATCTTTTTGACAAGGCTATGGTGCAGGAAAATGGTAAAAAACTCAAAGGGTTTTTTTTTACCTTTGTATATTACTGCAGTGAATCCTTATGCATTTCCTGCCTTGGAGAAGGAATGTGGGAAGACTGGAAGAAGTGCTCCCTCTAGCTCTTAAATGAGAAGAAAAAATCCCAACAGCTTGTATTTCAAACCCTTCATTTGTCAGCAGTTCTGAGAAGTCTATGGAAGTGTTTGTAAAAACACACTAAGTGGTGAGGGAGAGGAATTCATACAGACTGGATAGGGAAGCCAGAAAGAAGAGTAGGACACGTGCAACTTGAAGAGGGCTGTTTGCACATTCTTTATAAAGAAGCTTTTCCTGCTTTTCTTTATACCCTTTTTGCCTTTTTCTGTAACTTTTCTAAGTCTGCTTCATCCTTTCACAGATGAGAGAACAAAAATTGACCATGTTACTAAAAATGCTTGTTCACCATTCATCTTTTGAAGTCTGCTTTGGTGTGTTCTCTAGTCCTTTCCAAATAATTCAGTTGCTTTTTTGACCCCTTACTGGGTATGGAGCTGACAGATTTGTGTAATTGTTATTTTATTCCTGAACAGTCCTTACCAGTTTAAGTAATTACACGCACCATTTTTCAATATCCTATATGGAATTTCATATGCCATTTTATCACAAGCTGTCCGTGGTCATAGTACTTTTCTGCAGCTTTGCACAGTCAGCTTTTGATTTTAGTCCCTGTGATAACTGTAGTGGCATCAGCAGTCTCTGTCCCCCCATTATTAATCAGCTTTTCCAGGTCATTTAAGACTTTGCTGAGCAGCACAGATCCTGGGAAAAAATCCCATGAGATTGCATTGGTGATTTCCTTCCAGTGGGAAAAATCTGCATTCCTTCTTTTTCTTTTGTATTTTTTAATTGCTTGTTAATTCAAATGAGAATCTTCTTAGCCCATGAGACTTCCTTTTTAAAGGCACTTTTCCCTCCATTGAATTTTAAAAATGCACTTTAGTACACCCTGTGTGCTTTTTTGTCAATTACTAAAAAAAAAAAAAAAATGCCAGTAAGCTTGTGAAGTGTGTCTTCCCTTTAATGGAATGCTTTCCAATATATTTTTCCATGAGTCTGCTCATTCTGTTTCCTGCAATAGTTCCTATTGACTTGATGAACAAGGACATCATGTTCACTCATCTGTAGTTCCTCAGATCACCCCTGGAATCCTTTGTAAAAATTAGCCATTTCCCCACCTTCCCATCCCCTGACGCACAAAATTCCCAGTGACAGGTTACACACCGCAGCTTGCAGTTGTGTTATTTCATCCTTCGGTTGCTTTAGAGCTCTTAGGTGAATTCCGTCTGGTCCCAGTGAACTGTTAGTGTTGTGCTATGGGAAATACGATCTCTGAAGAGAGAGCTCTGTCATAAGTGCAGTGGGTCATCCTTAAGTGCAAATACTCACTGCTCTGCCCCTCCTGTTTTGATTTCCACTCCTAGGTAATTTGAATTCTGTTTTGGTAATTTCTGCCTGGCCTCACAGTCAGACATCCACAACACTTCATCAGAATAAAGACTACCTAAGGAAAAAGTAACTTATAGAAATTATGGACTTTGAAGTAATCTATTTTTAATGCTTTGTTTCATATTTTTTGGTAGATTGTTTTATCCTCTTCTTAAGTTGATGAAAGAATCTTGCAGTGTTCAGCTAAGAGAGTTGACAACATAAGACATGTACCTTTGCACAGGATTATGCCTAAAAATAGAGTACCAGTCGTGTTAAATACCTGCAACTGTGCTGGCACAATGCCATGCCAGGATTATAGATGTCTCTTTAAGGGATTAAAATGTTTAAATTAGGAAACAGACAGGAAAGAATGAGAACCATGTGTAATCAGCGATGTGAAGGCAATTGCAAGGAACCAAAACAAGGGAACATCAGAAAATGTGCAAGTTCCCACTAAAGCTATGTAATTTAATTTAAAGCATTGAAGGATTTTCTGTCATACTTGGAACACTCAAGTAATTTATATCTTCTTATATTTCAGTTTAAAGTCTTACAAGAGAATTTACAGACCTTTTGTGGGTTTGGTGGAGTAATTCACTACCCTGTTGCATTGGAGACACTTAGCATACAGCAAAATTGACTCAGGATGGATCAAAGCATTTACGGTTTCTGAATCAGAAACTGTTTTTGGATGCTACAGATCTAGATACCATTGCCACTTAATGTAAGAAACTTTCCCAGGAGATCACTAAGGAAGACTTCCTATTCTCTGGATGTTTAGATACATTTACTAATGCAGGAATGATGAATGTCAGTAAAATTCTGCATTTTGGTAATAGCACTTGATTAATTTTAACTGTGCTCAGATGTGGAACAAGTTTCAGCCCTTACAAAAAGAAGATTGTACAGGATTGTTTAGAAGGCAGAACAGATGCTTTTGTAGGATTCATGACTCACAATTGATAAAGCCATATGAAATATAGTAACCCACACATTCTAACTGTCTGAAAATTTTGTTTAGAAAGGGCAGAGAGGTACCAGTGAAATGACTGGCTGAAGTTCTGTACTTCTGTTGTAAACCAGTGCCTTAGAATCAGAACCAAAATTGTAGTATTTGTGTCCTCTTAGAATGAATCCTTTTCTGTTCTAGAGTCCTGGTGCCCCAAACATCCTCACCGCCGCTATATTTTCACACTGTGGGCTGTGCTCTGAAATAAATGGAAAATGTCTCTAGCTGCAGAAAAACACTGCATACTGTATGTTAGGATCTTTCACACACATAAAATATGGCAGTTCTTTGCAAGTCACCCAGTCATTCACAGGCATCATTGGTGATCTCTTGACCTCAGCTGCTATACCCAAATATCTGTACTTGAATTATATGTCAGAAGTCTGCTGCCTAAGCTCTCTCATTTGTGTGACTCACTGATATTTGGCATGTGTGTAATAGGGTTGCAATGTGGGAGATACAGGAGGAGGAAGAACCCTACTCAAGAGTTGGTTGCATATGTATTTGTATGTGGGCAAATTTAAGACATTTTCCCTGCAGAAATACAGCACTGCTGGAAATGATCTGTCTAGCTTTCGACAAAAAAGTTTGAATTCCAAAGGCTCTGGGCTGTGTGTATATGTGCAGTAGGCAGGTTACAATGCTTACACAGGTCAGTATATCTATACAATGTGTATCGAGATGCAGAAGATATCTGGGATGCTGTGATGGAGCCTCTCATGATCTGGAACCCTCTGGACATGGAGTGAGGGATGCCCAGGAGGACATGGAGTCTGACAGTCCAGCTTTTAGTCTCTTCAGCCACAGAAACAGCACATGACCCAACATGAAAGGTTCTCATCACAGATTGTAATAAAATTTCTCACACCAACTCACACAGTAAAAAACACCCACTGAGGACTGGATAACCAGGAACACATTTTCAGCACGGGAGCCAGTATCTAGTGGGTGTCTTGATGTAGATACACATTTTAGTGGACATTTTAGGGAAGCAGAGCAGAGTGAGAGAACATACATTGCTACTTAACAAACTCTCCTCTTTGCTCCATCTCTTCTAAATGGAAGGAAAATTTCAAGCTGTTCACAGGAAAGAACCTAATGCCTTGTTTCTCTGCAAAATAGCAGCCATTGTATGTCATTCCTTTAGAGCAATATGTCATTCCTTTAGAGCAACAAAGAATCTATTATCATGGATTAATTGATAGTGGCTAAGTGGCACACAGTCACAGGAGTGTGTATGCTCTTTAGTAATGATGTGTCTTGTGACTCATGTATACAGAGGTATCCATAGGGGTGCCATAGGCTTCTCTAGTCAGATCATCAGTGCCTTGGTACCTGAAAAATGGTTTTATGTTAAAGTCTGATGCCCACCTTCTTCACAGGATTGCATTGCATGTCCTTCCAGTGCACTACCTTGCTTAAGCAGTGTGTGCTCTGAATACTGGGATCATTGCAGGACAGTGCATTGTAGTTGTGAGAAAAAGGGAACTCCATTACCAACTTTCCAGGGTTAACTGGGACTCTGGACCTGTGCTGGAAGTTTGTCCACTGCCTGCCAGATGTGAACCTTTCCAGGATAATGGCTCTATTTGTCTATTCACCAACATGTATCCAGATAATTCTCAGGTCAATGAGCACAGTTCTCAGGTCATGTGTTCCAGCTTCTCTGGTAGCATGTTGTCCTCATTGACTTCCGAACTCAGCTCAGAAGCAGCAAGGATAAAGTTGTTGCTCCAAAAAGACAGTTGTAATTCTGCTATGCATTTTAAACTCAACCAGCTTTCCAGGAATGTCTATTAGGTGAGACATGATAGGGAAGTGCCTGTGCAACCATGTCACTTGCACAGCAGAGACAGGCAGTCTTCTCCCTGCCCATATCTGCTAAAACAGTTTCTGTTTCAGTTGATCCTACACGTTCTACAAAATTAAGGTGGACCCAAACATCAGAGTTGCCAGTGGTTGGCGTAAGTGTAGCAGTACATTTTTGAAAGGTGCTAGTTTCCAGGCTTTCAGAGCTTCAGGACCCCATATCTCTCTTGTAATGCCCAGCTGATGGCTCATGGATCAGTAGCAGGCAGTTCTGTAGGGCAATGACTGTCTGCTGGAACATTGGAGATTCTCCCACCAAAGATGCTGTACTGCATATTGGGTGAGGTAGTAACTGTTTATACAGAGCCTTAAATTCAGTCCTTCTCATGCATTGGCTTTTCTATGTGTAGTGGACCACTCACTGTTACTAGTGTTGCTTTCCCTCTATGAAGACCTCCCCTGAATGAGGGGAAATGAAGCTTGGCTACTGACCACATCCTGCATTTGGAGAATGAGACAAAACTCAGTATTCAAGGACATCCTAACTGCTTATCAGTATCTAAGAGGAGAGGAAGGGTTTAATGATCCTCCTTTTGTGAAGTTAAACATTATTTTTTTCTTGTAATATATACTTTTCATTTGCTTTGGTCATCTAAAAACCCATTCTTCATGACAGCTTCTAGTGGGTTCATTTTGAATCCTCATGCTCTAATCAGTAGGGTGCAGTTCATGTGACTGGCTGTGTTTACACTGTTGGTGTCTTTGCGCTACCTGTACCAACTCTGTACAACCATCATTTCTTGCCTTGACCTTAACATAAACATCTGAAAGAGGTAAATTGGAATATGAGTTCAGAGCAGCTAGGTCCAAGACTGGCATCTGTTCTAGTATCTGGGGTTAGGAGAGAGGGATCCAGCCCTGTTTGACCAAAACTGGGTTCCAGGTAAGCTCTGTTAATAGTGACTTCATGCTTTGCCGGTGACTAGCACTTACCTACCTTTGCTTTGGAAATACTTAAGGATTTTTTTGCCCCCCAGTTTCTAACAGATACAAATTTCAGCATATTTGGACAAAATTTACTTTCATGAAAGAAGTTATTCTTTCTCCATAGCAGAAATGAAGTTAATTTTCAGCTATTCTTTTCCTGTTACATTTTTGTCAGCTTCTATTCTTTCATACCTCAATGGCATCAAAGCACTGTAGGTAGGCAGGCTGCAAACACAGGAATAACCACTTGGCAGTGGAGCTATGGGAAGTGCAGGAGTCAAGGCTCAGCAGGAAACAAACGAATAGTTTAAGCTACTTCAATGGTAACTCTATAAGCCTCAGCAACACAAATCTCTTGCTGCTGTGTATCTGTAACCTTAGATGACTTTGAGGACTGAACTCTGCAGCTTATGCCTCAGCTTATATACACAGCGTTGCAGTCTTCTTTTATTGATGGTATTTCCTGCTTCTGTCATTAACATATTCCAATACATCTCCTTAATTTTGTGCTTCACCGATATATTACTGTGTAATGCAACAATATGGCTAATGTTCTTGTTCCTTGCCTGCCTCATCATCTTAAAATTCATTAACCACCTTCACATCCCTCCTCAGCACTGTGCTTTGCTGCAACGCCTACAAAAATTTGGAAACCGTCTGCCTGAGAACATTGCCTTGCATGCCAAGCGATAGGTTCTCTTTGTTTCCCTGGCCTCCTTTAACTGGTGGCAACCATTTGCCTCCCCACAGACTGTAGGCTCTTTGGGGCAGGACCGTCTCTTCCTTCTATGAGCTGACAGTGCCTAGTCCTGTTGCCCTGACAGTCAGTGGTTTAGTTACATTTGGTTTAGGCAAAATTTCTTCTACCTTAACTCCAACTTTTAAGTCATGCACAGACTGATTTGTAAGGACATACTCTCAGATCTAATAACTGTTGGAGTCAAAAAGCCCAGTATTAGTCATAAAGTTGTGTGTAGGGGAAGATTTGCTGCTTTGTTTTATTGATTTCCCTAGAGTTACAGCATTTTGTGTTTGCTCCTATAGCACACAAAGGGGTGCAGTGAAACCCATGGGGAGGTTCAGAATCCTGCCCTGTATTACTCCACCCTGGCCTCTTAAGGATGGTGAATTTTATAAAGTACTTTCTTAGTTAAATATCTGGATTGTTTTCAAAAGTATTACTTCCAAATGTCATATTGTTGTTGAGGTGTAGAATGAAAATTATGTGTGCATTGCAGGAAATCCTCTTGTAAAATTTTGCCCATGTGGAAGGCCTAGAGTAAATCAAGTTTGTGACCCTTGAAGCTGGCAGAGCTTTAAAGCAGTTTATTGTTCAGCAGTGTAAGCACACGCAGGCAGTGCCCTGCAGTGTTCTGCCTGCAGTCCATTTCCAGCAGGTAGGAGCAACCACTGTGGGAGACATCAGCCTCAACCCATTGAGCATATGGTGGGTCACAAGAAAGTGATGCCCATCAACATGCACACATGCCACCTCCCTGAAGTGCCCTGGTGCTGCCAGGAGCCTCCTGTCTGCAGGTGTGCAGCCTGCCTTCCCATGGCAGTGAGGCGTGCCCATCACCCCAGCCACCCATGGGGCTGAATTGTTCTCTCCTTGGTCTCATGTTCTTGCTCTCACTTTGTCAGTCTTGTGACCTTGCCTTGGCAAAGCCACTAATGTGGCTGTGACAGGTTCCCATAGGAAGCGAGTGCAGCAGTGGGAGAATCCCCTGGCTTTCCTTTGCTTTTCCTGCCATTGCTTGGGGCCCAAGTAATATCAGTGGCTCAGCACAGCCCAGCCCCAGCCAGCACACACAAATCAGCAATAACAGCACCACAAGCAGCAACCCCCACCAGCACTTTGAGCAGGTCCCAGTGAGATTTGTGTGCTTTTGCAAGGGGCTTTCTGGGGTGACCTGCTGCACTGGAGGGGAGCCCAGGGGAGGCTGCTCACCCTGGGAAGGCTGCTGCACCTCCATCACCTCAACCACCTTCCTGTGGCTGAACTCCCTCACCTGACCTGCATACCTGTCATCTCTCTCTGCTACAGGATGGCTAAAAAGTTTTCTAGAAATAGATTAAAAAAAAAAAAAAGAAAGCAGCGGCAAGGGGAGGGGCGGGGCGGGGGGGGGGGGGGAGAGGGGGAAAGGAAAGCGGGGGAAAGCGTGAGCAGGTGCAGGCAATGGATTGCAGTGTGTGTGAGTTAGAGCCTGCTAGCATCCACAGTCTCAAGTGCCATAGACCATTGCTATTCCAGATCACACAAGAGTCTTCAGTGGCAAGAACTGATGAATAGAAAAAGCAGTATGGGACCATCTCCTGAAGAGACATTTCTGAGACTAAAGCTGAAGTATTGGTGTAGAGGAAAATGTTCAAATGCTCTTTTATCAGAATAAAAATAAATATGGTAGGAAGTATCTGGGAAAATGAGCTGGAAAGTAAGAATTATCGTATGGAGCACAGAAAGCAAGGAAAAATGGAAGGTTGAGCCTGATTTAAAGAGGTAACACATTTATGAATCTGAAAGTGTATTCTTATGATGAGAGAGTCATAGAATTGTTAAATCTGGGAAAGACCTCCAAGATCATAAGGTCCAGCTGTCAAGAGAAGCAACTGACTGTGAAAGAGAAACCAATGAAGTCTGAGGCACATGGAGCAAGTGTCAAGTCCAGGAATGATTGCCGCTTAAATGTTTGAAGCATTTGTCTCAGGATGGTTGACAGCACAAGCTGCAAAATCTACCAAAAGAGCAGGGACCTGAGCCCCCTACTGCTGTGCTTTCCTTGCTGCTTGCACTGAGCTGAGATGGGTGCTGTTGACACATGTCCCTGCACTGTGCTCTGGAGAGGTAGGAACATGCTCTCTGGCAGCACTGGCAGCACAGAGAGCTTTTTGGGAAGTGCCAGTCCAGAAGGGGCTTCTAACAGTGTGAAAAGAATTTACTTCTGTTGCTTACTTCCTACTGCATTTGGCAAAGCAGCCTTTGCTGGTCCCAAAGTGAAGGAACTTGTAATTTCATTATTGATTTCTCCTCTTAATGAAAGTAGAGCACAGGTGGGGAATATTGCCAGCTGGGTTGAAAGTGTTTCTTATCTTTAATTTTGGAGAGGATGTCAGCATATTATTTGCATTCTCAGATGCTTTATGCTTATTAGAAAACAGTATCTCCATCAAGCAGTGAAGGCATGAAGAGATAAACGAAGTGAGTGGTCTGCACAGTGCATGGGACCCCCAGGTGTGTGCCAAGAGAGGCCTTTGTGGCTTGTTGGGCACAGCCTTGCCCAGGACGGGCACATTCATCTCTGCATCCTGGCAGTCAGGACCCAATTCTCAGAGGCTAGAACTTCAAAAGGAACAGAGGTAACCCCTTGTTTGTTCAAAGTTCTCCTGAAACAGCCTGTGAGGGTTATTCTTTCAGAGCCCTTGGGGAAGGAATACAGATTTTGGTAACACCTGCAATTACAGAAAATGTTCTACAATTCAGCTGTGTATTTTCATTTCATTCATGACCAAAAAATCCTTTTTAAAGTCAGCCATGGCAGTCAAAGCATATTCTTTCCTTTTCTTTTCTTCTTGAAGAAAGAAACTTGTTTGGAAAGTTCTCCCTTTCTGAATACCTTGCACAGGAATCTCACTACTGTTGTCTGAATGGAAAGAGTTACACAGTGGCAGAAATAGGTAGTAATGCTTTTTTTCCAGCTCATGGAACTCTGATAAGTAAGGAGGTTTTACTTAGAAGATAGGCAAGGCTGGAAATTTAAAGGGAAACTATTTCCAGAAAAAGGTGGACTCTGCAAGATTAACCTTGTCCTGCTCTGGGCAGCAAGCACAGGCACTCCTGCTTGTTCAGGAAACCTGCAACAAGAAAAAAGCCTTTGACTTTTCATAGTACAGATTTTCATCCCAAATGCATTTGGACAGGTACTAATATGCCTCCTGTTAACTTCAGTCAGCTCCCAATTTTATGTTGATTGCTTCCTGTTAATACAATATTTCTTATAGCTAAGAAATACAGCACTTAAGGTTTAGCATGGGGTCACTGTGCAAGTTGTGCATTATAAAAAAAAAAAAAAAAAAAACCACCAGATTGGCAGGTTCCTAGACTCTTGCTTTTAGTGCCCAGAGAAGCTGTGAAAATGTTCACAGCCAAGTTAAACAGGGCTTGGAGCAATCCAGTCTAGTGGAAGGTGTCCCTGCCCACAGCAGGAGAGTTGCAAGTAGATGACTTCAAAGGTCCTTTCCAACCAAACCATTCTATGATGATTTAGATTGATAGTATAGGATAAGTTCAACATAAGTTATCTTTCTTTTTGAATGAGACATAACTCTGCTGGTGTCAACGGGGTTGATATGGTAGAAACACGGTGCATAAAAAGGAAAATGAAATCTGCCCACTGTGTGCTGTGTGAGCCAGAGCCTCAGAATAAAACAGAAGCATTCCTTTATATAACATAAATTAGGCATCTACTGAAAAGAAGATGAGTTATGAGAATTCTTAATAAGTGGTATTGTTGTGGAATACCTAATGAAGAGTATTTCTCCAAGTAGAAACATGTTTCTGCTCTTTTATAGCAGGGATATTTTCCAGAGAGCTTTAGGCTGCCATAGCAGAGATTATAGGGGTGCAAATCAACACGGATTGCTGCAACAGTTGTGATGAAAACTGATGTGGGCTCAGTGTGTGCACTGGTGCTGTACTGACTTATAGCACTTGAAGGTTTTTACCCTGCATGTTTAGAAGTAGGACTGCAACTGGGGCCAAATTCTGTCTTGCTATCCATATTCAAGGTTACATTGTATTGATAATGGAAAAAAGGAGCTTTCTCAACATGGTCTATCCATGAACACTCCTGAAAGATGGACAAATTAATTTTGTAGATTAGATTTTATCACCGTTTCTCACATAGTGTGCTATATGACCCCAGGAACAGAACTGAATCCAGTCAAAAGAGATCACCATTAACAGAAAGTGGTAAGAACAGTAAGTATCAGATTAAATATTTTTAGTGGTATAGAGTTAGCAGTAGAAAAGCAAGCAAGAACATGCATAATGGTGAGTAAAAGAGAACATTATCAGAAAATAAATAACTTATTTTTAAATGTACCTCCAAATAGCCATGTTATATTAGCACATCCTTTCAACTCAGGTCATGGCTGCATTAAGCTTCCTACCCAGTCAGGTCATCCTGTGGGTATAAATATATGTGTTCAGTTATATAAACACCATTCAATCCTATTTGCATTGTCACTCTATGACACCAAATGCTATAATGACCTCCTTTTAATTTGTCCAGTACTATGTATAAAGCAGGCTTAGGTCCTTTTCTTATTAAGGAGGTCAGCTCTCTTAATGAGCTTTAGGCATTCCCAGAGAGTTTTCAATATTGCAAGACATACCTGGCCCCAGGCAGGACAGTTATGGCTCTGCCAACACCTAAGCAGTGCAGACAGATCCCATGTGACAGGTTATGCAACTGAGCAGGGCTTTATATGCCCAAGGACCTAAAGAATGTAAAGGGCTCAAGGGAGAAGAGCATCAGGTGAGGAAAATATGTTTGCAAACTGTGCTTCTCGGGGTGCTTTTGATATAATAGCAAACCATGTTAGGCTTCATCTTATGCTTCATTTAGAGGTCAAGTTGTAATAAGTCCGTGGGGTTTAGTAATGTTTTGTGTGTTCTAGAATTGCACGGTCTGAAATTCTACAAAGACTCAGAAATCATGATTACTCCTCTCCGGAGAATGACACCTGGGTATATAAGGTTGTTGCAGGTATGAAATTTATGTCTTCTTTTTTCTTCCTTCTTTTAATTGATCTTCAAAATACCTGTATTTATCAGGCTGATTTTATTTTAAATTATTGCATGACCAACCCAAGGGAACACTGGTTTCTTGTGCGCTAACTTGCATAACAACACAAAGAAGGCTTAATTAAGCCTCTGCTGAAGAGCAAATGAATAATGATATATCTTGATAATTGATATCATGGTGGAATACCAAATGCAGAATACTTTGAAGGAGATTATGCTTCTGCAGTGCTAAAACAGAAACTACTTCTCCATAATTTTCTCTTTCAATGGCTTTGTGTGTTTCGGGCAGTAGGAAAATGTTAATGGGAAGAAGGATGATGGCTCCCTGAGCAACTCAGATGAGCTGTCAGTAAAGCACTTCAGTCAGCTTCTGTGGCTGTGGTAGAGAAACTTCAATCAGTGATGCCCTCTGGAAGACTGAGGGACCTTCAAATATTATATGAAAAAAACCCAAACAGCTGAATAATTGAGACTGAAGCAGCCAAATATATACATATATATATGCATACCAAAGTAGAACATCTTCCTTATTGTACTACATATTTTAATATTTACAGCATATCTCTCCTTCTCTGGCAGATGTCACAGCTCTTAGCAATGTGATCTGCATCCAAAATCATGGGCTATAGTAGCTGAGAGATGATGACTGAGTAGTTGAGAGGCTGAGCTAAAGATACTGTGTTTCAGCTCAAGCCATGAATTGCTTTAATGCTTCCCTGTATATCTTTTGGTATCACCTTACATAGTAATCCTCTTTGGAATTTCCATTGTGTTTATTTATTCTGCTGTTGAAGTAGCCGCAGTCAGATACATTTATGAAGGTCAGAGCATTTAGCTCTGATTCTTTAAACTCAATAAAACCCCTAGAATCTGGAAATGAAAACCAGACTCCTTGGAATCTGTTGCTCCTTTCAGTGGTGCCATGCTTTTTGTCCATGGACTGCAAGGGAAAGCATTAAAAGTAAATCATTATTTTAACCCTAGTCATTGTTTCATGTAAAAAAAATGTAGCAACTAGAAAGACATGTATATTTTATCTGGAAGAATCAACATTTGTTGGAATTATGTTTTGCTCTGTAGGGATTCCATGCAACTGTGTTTCTGCTTCTTGGTTAGTAAATCATGCATACAAGACAAGCAAGAGTAACTTAATTTCTTTTCTGATTGTAATTCAGGTAATCAATAAATAATTCTTTTTTTACCTTTAGTCTGATTGGCATTTGTTTCTCTGTTGGACTTGATGAAGTGACTGTATTAATATTTGTCTGCTTGGTGTAATCTTGTTCGTGGAGCTCATGAGAGATGTTCCTGATCCTTTTTAGCCTTGCCTTCCTGAATTAATATCTGACATTCAAGGGAGCATGTCTGTGTTAGTAGCTAATCTGTGGGAAGGAAGGGATCTTTGTACTTCACTGAACAAGAAGGTCCCTTCTTTATGCCTAAGCATCCACACTTGATCAGCTCTCCCTCTCATCATGGTAGTAGGACTGAACCCCATGAAAGTCACCAAAATCAATTGTTGCAATTGAAAGAAAAAATCATATCAGAAATGTGTCCTTTCTTTTACAAACTGATAAAAAGAGGGGCTTTCCAAAATGTGCAAGAGTTTGTGCCAAACAGACTTCAGCAGAAAGCAGAATCATACTCTGTTAAATGGCATGGAGAAGAAAAAATGCTTTCTAGGATCCAAAGACCTTTTTTTTTTTGTGCTGTACTCAGCTGAATCAGCATGTAACTTGTCCTGTTTCTCTCACAGACTCAAGCTGCAGCAAAAATCATTACCAACCCATCAGACACAGCACTGCAACGGGCAGCATTTCTCCTGGGAGTTTTTGGGATCAGTATATCCAGCTACAGCACACACCAGCTAACTCAGACAAAGAGATTTCCCTTGACTCCTTAAGCTGCGTTGGGGTGTGACCTAAGAAGTCCAGGCTTATGTCAGTATTGCTGATGAGTGGCTTTTCTGCCTCAGTTGCTGGTGTGGACATAATGAGACACTTTGGAGCGATGATTTCTACACGAAAAGTTAAAAAGATGAAAGAATTACAGACTTCTTCAAGAAAGAAAAAAAAAAGTGCTATCAGAATCATCAGATTTCCAAATAAGACAAACTGTCTTTAAATACAAGAGACTTCTTTTGTTATCCACTGTATACATAGAGAGAGATCTAAAGGTATAAAAATGCAGTTAGGTTCATAGTAGGTGTACGCAGATTGATGGGGGTGCCGTGCTTCAGGAGTGTCATGGCACTGCAGCTTTTGCAGACTGACTCTGATACAAAGACTGATTTTGAAAAGAAGTTAGAAGCAATATATTCCTCATGACAAGAGTTAGAACAAAAAAAGTAATCTCTCATTGACTCTGTGCTGTTCTAACTAGATACGTACTTTTGTGTGTATTACAGAATTTGTGCTCTCTAGCCTTTCTTATCGAATCTTAAACATTTATTGACACCTTTTGAATAGCAATGTTTGTGTATTGTAACACAAGCTGGTAGCCTTCTGCCACAGCAGAGATGGCCACAGGCTACACCAGCCATATGGTGGTGGGAAGATCAGATAAGTTCATAACTCTGTGCAGAAACTCTCTGTTCTAGAAAGTATCAGTAAAAATACTGGGTTGGGTTTCATGGTGGAGTTCAGTATCATATTCCTCTGCAAGGGAAACTCGTCCCATAATATACATTGTGATGAAAACAGAGATTGACCTTTTTTCCCTCCTTTTCTCTTATTTTTTACCGACTTGGTGCAATAGCTTATTCAAGAATGTTCTGTTACTATTGGTTTGCATTTCTCCAACTGGTTCTGATGTTTTATGTAAACATAGCTTTGTAGGCTCTTCTGTGCATATGTCAGCATTTAAAATCCTTTGTTCTCAGTTACTAAATACAAATATTATTTTGGGGTTTTTAGTGTTTAATATTATGTCATCTGTCAACAGTGTTTATATTCAACCACTAAGGGGCATCCTACACAGCTGAATATTTTAAACTCTTTAGATTGCTCATTCCAATATTACAAACCACAAATTGAAACAGGATGAAGTTTTTACCTTTTTTTTTTTTTTGAGGGAGGGATTGTTCTTGTCCCTGTTTCCTTTTTTCCCACCTGTCCAAGGAAAGTCTCTCCTCTCATACCACTCTTGTTGAACTGAAGATGATGATAAAATCAGTTTACAAGGTGTTTTTTTCCATTGTGCCAGGTCACTAATTGCATGCATCTTATATAGATTTCTGTTTATATTTTTTAAAAAAACATATAATGGACTATTCCATCTTCTGCCTTCACCTACAAGAAATGAAACAAAATACTTGAATCGCTTGACAAAACTAAGAATGATACCTCTGGAAAGCATTCAGTCACATAGATTGAAGTTACACAGTATGAGCTCCACCACCACTCTCAATATGCCACAGTTAAGGCTTTTTAATCTATTCATATGATTTTAGGCAGCTCTAGTTTTGTTAACTGATTTCCTGCTCCCATTCAACACAAATGTAAGACCATTAGCTGCTTTCAGGGCCATTACTATGCTATTGCAAACTCTTTTAGTGAAGGCCAAGTGCAATAACAACACCAATTTAAGAAGATATACTAGAATAAAATAAATGATAACTTGACCACTGAGATGTTCCCATTGGAAATGTACTCATAAGGAATGTGTACTTTTTTCATGAGAATCGCTTTGAATAGTTTTGAAAGTTTCATTTAGTACCAGTGCAAATGACAGAAGGACAACACAGGCAATAGGCACACTGAGTGCTGAGAGACTTAATAAACTTACAGGAACATACAGTGGTGACCCATGGGGATGTAACTGAAATTATTTACAAAACTGATATGTTTAAACTTGCCGCTGAAGAATTGGGCCTGGGCTGAAAATCACTTTTAGGTGGAAAGTTGGGACGACATCCAGCAGAAGATGTAGGCATTGGTATCTAACCTATCTGTTCCTGTAGAAATCTACACCCAAACTTTCTGAAGTGCAACTGTCACCTCATGCCAGGCACAACATTTGGCCATGTGCCTTTCTCTTTCACTGCTGCAGCTCCCTGGAAGACCTGCTTCCAGATTTCCCCTCAGCCAGGTGAAGCTGGGGTGTGTTGATCACCAAGACATCAAACCTCATGTGGGTGGCAACAACATGCCCATCTTCTCATCCTTCCTGTGGCTGGAAGCACAGCGATGGACTGGAGGCTGCCTGGAATAAGACTGGAAGATAACACCCTCTGCCTCCTTTTGTCCTGCTGTTTGTGAGAGCAAACACTCTTTGGCAGAGGGAAGGGCACCTGCACAGGTACTCCCGTGGAGGAGCCCATGGCACTGTACTTTCCCTCCTCATGTTCTCCTGAAGGACTGGCACAGTCCCATGGGGTCCCAGCTTCTAAAGAAGACTGGCTCTATGAGCCTGTCCCTGCTCTGCATCCGCTACAGCAGGGGGCCCAAACAGGCAATTAGGACAAGCTAAAACTTTATCCTTCTAATTGCCTGTTAGCTAAGCTTGCCCCCTCCCTGCACTCAGTGTGCCTGGGGTTTAGACCTACCTATATTTGCCATGTTATGAACATCTAACTCAAGACTGCAGGCTCAGTACATGGCTGGGCTCCCAAAATCTGCCTAGGATACTGTTTCATGCTGCAATTCCCAAACCTGCCTGTGAATGTTCTCTTCAAAGCTCTGAGCGCACCAAGCTTCAAGGATAAGTTTATATCCTGTTGATGTGAAAGAGGGTTTAAGGAACATCCTTACATCCTTTGCCAGACTGAGGTATTTAATCTCTTCCTTGATCTCTCCCAAAAGCATTTACATTTTAAATATACTTGCACTTTTGTTTATATGGCTTTTACATCAAAAATGTTGGCAATTCATCAAGAATTGAACACTGATGAAAGTCAGGAGCCTGGTGAGCTTGGGGAGGTTAATGCTGCATTACTTAGTTTTAAGAAACACTAGCAGTGGATTTCATTTGGCATATAAATTGTTATGTTTGAGGACTTAGGCTCCAGGAATTACTTTTTATCTTCCCTAGCTTGTAAAAATATTTAAATAGAAGCACTATTTAAGCTAGTAAATATTAGACCTTCTTTACAAATACACTTTAAAAGCAATTTCATAAAATTTATTGGATTGATTTTGCATCTAATATCAGGCACATATAGGTTAATATCTCCTGACACTTAACAATTGTAACTCAACTAATCCTCTTCTGAGAGCAGTAACTTCTCTAGTCTGAATTATGTCTTGATATATCAAGTTAATTATTCTTTGAGAGGGAATCACAAGAGATTTTGTAGCTGTTTGATTTGTAGGCCTGAGTCCACCTCCTAAAGGCAAGTAAAATGAAAGTATTAAATAATCAGAAACTCAAATATTATTCTCTTCAAATAGATGTAGCATAGACTGGAGAGTTGTTTGTAATAAATGGCATTGCTAGTGAATTTCAACTCAAAGTTGTGCCGTGGTTTATCAGTGGCAAAGCTTTGTGCCAGTGTTAATTCACATCCCTGGCCTCAGTCGAACGTGGCCACAGAGACTTAACTGAGAAACGGGTTTACCTGTGCAGTGCAATAGTGCTTCCCTATGGATATATTAGTGATAAAACAAACAGAAGAAGATATTAACTCTTGTCACATCTTTTCCTACTTTGGATAAAATGCCTTTTCCCCTCTTAGTTATGAGTAGTCAATGACAGCACAAAATAACACCCTAAAGCAGTCGTGTCTTTCATAAGACTTTCTTGTTATTCTTCTACAACTATCACAGTTTAATAAGGTAGCTGAAAGGTAGTTCAATGAAACAGCAGATTAATAAGGTTCCTGGGGTTGCATTCACTTCAGCTTTTAACTAAGTGTGTAATCATGAGCTATGGAGTGTCACTGACTTTTAATCAGAGTGCCCCTGTCTCTGCAGTGGGAGTGTTTGTAAGCACAAAAACAGCCCCAAAGGGCCCACAAAGAGACATCTCTTCCCTTCCTTAGCAACATTCTTGCACGTGACCTTTTTAAGAGTGCAAAGTGATTAAAAACAGTAATCCACACCTTTTTTAAAGCTTTTAGGAATATAATGTAATCCACAGCACCCCACTACTGAGGTCCATCCTACAAGGGAGACTGAAGTCAGAATAATCAAAGGAGGTGTGCAATGCCAAGCAGGATGAGGGCTTGAATTAACTCTCAGTGGATGCTTCCATGTGTTTCCTTAAGAAAGGGTGAGTGAGATCCAGCACAGCTGACATGAGCAATGAAAAGTTTGGCCAAGTCTGCCAGCACCTTGAGCTGCCACTACACACCGGCAGAGATGGGTCCTGGGGAGGCCACGGCCACCCTGGCACCTGGAAGCAGCCTGAAGGTGCTTCACAACAAGCTGAAAGAATGTGGATGGTTTCCTTACGTGTTGAACTACTTAGTGTTTAGAGGTTCTGTATTTTTTCCATAATTTTCCTGATAGGGGGAAAAGGCTGTATCTCATAGCTGTTATTTAAACCTGAGCAAGGAACAAATACTGAATCAGAGAGACTCTGCTGCTGAGAAAGATTGTTAATCTTCTTTTAAAAAAGAAAATGTCAAATTAGTTTTTCCTTCACTCACTGTTCTCTAGTAATGGATTACAGGAACTTGGAACTCTTGGCCCAGCAGTGATGGTGGCATTAAAAGCGAAAACTGCTGAAAGCTTGGACAGAATCGTCACTGTCCAGGAATAGCTCACACACCATGTGCCTTCCCTGTCATAGCTGAGCCATAGTTCCTTTTAAAACAAAAGCTTTGCCTGAAGGGAAAAGAAAGCACATCATGCTCCCCCAGGGAGTCTTCAGCCACACCGTAATAGATCCCTAAGGAGAGGAAGGGCAGAGGGATGGAACTGAAAGCTTTGCTTCACCATGATTCTAATGGCAGAAGAACCCCTTCAGCTGCTGCTTTGAGCCAACACGAGAGAATGGCTGAGTCTCTGATGAGGATCCCCATCTCTATCTCTACTGTCTCCTGCCCCCAGAGCTGCTTTATGGACCCTCTGAAGCTTATGGAACTATGACCATTTGTGCCTGACTGTCTGTCTGTGTACATAAGGAGGAGGGAGCAGACACAGGATCTGGCCTTCAGGTGCAGGAGGTGGTGAACCCTGCAGAGTGGTGAGGAGAGATACCTCACAGCATCAACCATTTCTGCAAATCCTTGGCTCTTCCTCCCTCAGTAACACAAAATTTCCCACTGGGCCTTAGATTTCATCTGCAGCACAGTGCTGGCAAGGACCTCTTCCAGGTAACTCTGAGTCCTCTTTTCACTCACGTGCCAGTTACATCCCATTCATTAAGCCCAGAGCTCACCTAAGGGATTGTTTGTAATGCTTTATCCCCAACTGAATTCAACTGTTAATTTGGTAGCATAGTACCAAGAGAAGAAACTAAGTAAACACCGCGAGTGTTTGCCCTGAAAATGTACCTGCAATGGTTTTTGCCACTTTCTTCCTTATTATCAATTTTCCCATAACAATTCTGCTGTTGTATGTGTCCCTACATCTCCCTCCCTTTTCCTTGCCAAGCAGAAAGGCTCCGAGGCCTCAGCTAACCCCATCTTGCAGAATAGCATGGGATGAGAAGAGAGGCATCTCTCAGCAAAGAACAAGAGAAGCAGAACAAGCACCCCTCCCACCGGGTCAGAGGGGCTGTAAATCTCAGCCACAGGCCACAAGATGAGCCCAGGATCATGCTGAGCCTGGGGTGGGTTTCATCAGCCAATGCTCCCACAAGCATCCAGCAAAGCTGGGGACTCACTTGGGCTCCAGGGTGTTGTAGCTGCAGTTTAACCGTGCAACTGTCTCAATATAAGTTTGTGCCAAAGTGACAGGAGGGTGAATGTAAAGAAACCTATTTTTAGTGGGTCACTAACAGATTTTTTTAAAATCACACATTCTGAATTCCACTTCATAATTGCTCTTCAACATTAAATAGTTCCTTGCAGAGCAGTGCATTAAAAAGCCCAGAGTCTGCTTGAAAATATCAGCACTGGTGTATGATGCTACACCTTTATCTCACTGAACTTTAGTCACTGCACATTAAATATTCAGACAGAATATTTTTCATAGGTTCTCTCTATAGTGAGTGAAAAAAGCACCTCCAGAGAAAATTCATCCCCTTCAGAAGGTGTCTAGAAGAGCTGGACAAACTACCCCACTGAATGAGTGCTTCTCTTGACTAGGGCTGGACAGAAAGCTCAGAGTAGCAGAAACAAATCATCCTTATCCCCACAACAACATTCCATTCTAATAGCAGTTTCCCACTGAAAACAGACACTGAGACAGATAGTGAATTCAGAGGAGCATTTTACAGGATCTGGGCAGCTTTCAGAGGGAGTCACTGAGCTGCAGGGTGCTGTCTCTGGGACCAGCACAGGCAGCCCCCCTGTGGCTTATCTCTCATATGGAGACACCTGGAAGACTCAGAAGCAACCCTGAGTACAAGCCTGCTTGCTCTGGAGAGGTGAATGTACCCGTGCCAGTCATAGTACCAGGGCTGAGTACCATTAAGAAAGTAGGGAATGAAGATGCACAGGTCCAGGAGCCTCATGGGAAGTAAGAGGTCACCAAGGGCATTCCGTATTTCCTTGGGAGATGAAGCCCTTGCCATCCAGTGTGCACTGTCATTGGGCTACAACAGGAGTAACTTACTCAAGTGTTTATCACATATCTACTGACCATCCTCCCAAAAGCAGCAGGATGGCCTCTGTAGAACAGCTTCAGGCAGCCAGAAAACCACAGCAGTGCTGAAGGATCCAGCATGAGGCTCATTCACAATCCCACCAGCTGCTGCTCTCTATCTCCCCATTATGGGAACAGTGACTCCAGTCTGATCCCTCTTGTTCCTACAAGCACCACTGTCTTGGTGGGACTTTCAGGGAAATGACCCTCATCAGCAGTGAGTTGATGAGATGGCTCATGCCTTGCCTCCCTTGAAACAGAGGTATGGCCACTGCCTGCAGGCCACAGGCTGGAGGTGGACTGAGGACCAGAGGTGGACTGAGGGCCAGGGTAAAGCCCAGTGGCCATCAGAGCCTTTTGCCGACCCCAGGGCATTAGTTGTGGCCAAAGTAGGAGGGGCTTATGTGCTGCAGGAACCCCATGGAGGCTACTTAATTGATTAATTTCATTTGGTATCCAAAATCAATTAACAAGTTATTCAATATTTTATGTAAGTTAAGAGGGAACAGCAGAAAATTAATCATTTCTGTATAAAAACTGTATTCTGCAAACAAAAAACCTAAAAACCCCAAACAAACAAACAAACCAGAAAAAAAAATGCATTTCAAAACTCTGCAACTCCATGTAAAATATGCTTCAAATACTGACTTGAATCTTATTTAGTTTGTTGTTATTTTGCTACCTGAGCAACTTGTATATAAAGAAAACTGGCATTATATAAAATGTATGACATATTTAAACTAGGATTGTAATTGCTTTAGGTTCTTCCCATTGCCATTGGAAAGAAATGAATACTACTCTGTTCTTAGGTGAGCCAGTTCACCTTCCAGAGACAGGTATTTCTTTCCACTGATTATGGAAGGAGCTTACTACGTCTGTGCTCCTACTTCAGGCATCTCATTTATGTTTCCAAGCCAAAATCAATCCACTTAAGTCAAATTTCCCACTGCCAAAGGTCAAGCATCTTGCTCTTATGGCAAGGAAAACCATGCGTCTTGACACATGGTTTTCCCAAGCAACAAAGCCATGGTCAATCATGAACAGCATCACAGAATCACAGAATGATTTGGGTGGGAAGGGACCTTCATAGTTAGAGCTTCACTGTCATCCCTGAGATTTGATTTAAAAGTGAGTTGTGATATACCTCAATCTTCATGGTTCCTTTAAAGTATTGCCTGTACTCATTGTAGTCTGACAGCCCTTTAAATGAAATATTCTTTTGCCAATACATATATTAAAGTGTAATTTCCCTTAACAAAAGGTTTATCATAAAGTGTTACCACGTATTATATTCTTTAATCTCAGGGCCTGCTGAGAAGTTCTCAATAAATAATAATCATTTATTTTCAACTCAGGCATTGATAAGTAATTGTGTGATATTGCTGAGGCTGAATTATCTGCAGATACATGCTACACTGTAAATAAAGTGCTGCGTGTGCTTTGCGTTCTCTGGTCTGAGCTGGTGCCAAGAACACGGAATCATCCACTTGACTAAGAGAGGATGAGAAAACAAGAGGGTATATGCAGAACATGGCTCAAGTTTTGGATTTGAGTCTGATTCGGAACTCCAGCAGTTATTTCAGTTCCTCACCTACAACAGGCAGGTAACAATATTTCCTTTTTCTCACTTTTCTGCTCTGCCTATGGCAGCAGGAGAGGGGCTGGTGGGCATCCTCCCCAGGCAGGCAGTATGTGCTCTGGGTGCCTATTCCCAGCAGGTGAGCCTGATGGGCCACAGGCCCCTCTGTTGCCTGATACTTGCACTGTAGAGCCTTGGTCTTTGCATATGAGTTGCTGCCATAGGTAGGGATAGAAGAAAACAAATTGGCCTGTGGCTTAAACAAAAAAATCAAACAGTCTCTTGAATAAAAATGATGGCCTCCTGTGTGCTTAAGACACTCTCATCATGAGGAAAATAAAAAACAAACCTGCCAAGATCTTAAGTCATCTGGCTTCATTTGTATCTGCAACTGACTCAGTGGTCTCCCCTTCCTCCAGCTGCACAAGCCAGGGATGATGTCAGCCCATGATGAACGAGCATCTACCGCATCTGTTGCAGATGCTGTGAGAGCCCCCGGGTATGTCCCTGCTGTGCTAGGCATGTGCCAACCCTAAACTTCATTTCCTGCTCCACTTTGCTTTTCATGAAAATGCACAAGATGTAAAGCTTGTTGGATCACTCTGATGACCTATCAGTCTTTCAGAAAAGTTAAAAGTGAGCAGTAGACTTGTTTTCCAGACTTTTTTGCTAGTGTACTAGTAAAAGGAGGAGGAAAAATATCAATGTACTTGCATGGTGAGAACAAGGAAATAACTATATTTCTCAGACTGCCAACTTCAGTGAAAAAGTTTGTTCTGTACTAGATAGTGTTGAAAAGGAGTTATGCCAAAGCTTCAGATACTTTATACTTACCAAGTATGAAACAGTGATTGATTAATATAACCAGTATATTGTTATTTAAAGTAGTATTTTAGTATCAGAACCCATTTTCTGCCATTACCCGAGAGATGCTGCAGCCACAGAACAAACATTCACCTAATAACAATGCTATTATCAAGTGGACCTGCAGTAATTTGCTTAGTAGTACTTCAGGATCCGGCTGGAGGAATTTCAGAGTCATTAGTGGTTATAGCTAAGGTTCCTGAAGGATAGGGGAGGGCCCAGAAGACTGAAAAAAGGCCAAACATCTTTCAGATGGAAAAGCCTAGGATCACCACTCAAAAATGCTCAAGAAACACTCAACAGTACTTGACAAATAATCAAAGCTATCAGCAAACCCACAGGAAAATAAGAGGATAAAAAGCAGCTAACATGTTTACCAGGAATAAATCATGTCCAACCTTCTTAGACAACATTAGAAGCAGGTGAGCAAGCACCGTCCTACATGGCTTTAGTAACATGCTGTCAAAAGGCCGTCTTACACACTACCTGGCAGTCTTAAATGAACCACAGTAATGAGATTACAGATCTTGTCCAAAATCCTGCAAAGAATAAAGAGTATTCTCAGAGTGTCTGGAAAAAAAATTTACAGTATGGGCTGCTGCACACTGCTGTCAATAGGGGCTGCTTGGTGTTTTTACTAATTACTCATGTGAGAGGGAATGCATAAAACATCAACCTCAGAAGATCTGCAGGCACTGAAAGACAGGAGCAGAATTCACAATGATCTAAAATTTGCCAAGTGCTCTAAGATCAGCAGTGGGATCCAAGAAGCACAAACACAAAAGACTTGATGCTTTGGCAGAAGCATCAGCTGTGTGAACACAGGATGAGGAGCAACACAAGGCCGGTGGAATGAATCACAGCACTAGGCAGTGATGTCAAACACTTGCAGGGTGGGAAGCAGCCTCATGGGCATGTCCAGAGTGGAAGTGCAGGCTGGAAGGCATGTGAAGGGGTCCTCCTGCTTTGCCTGCTACTGGTGAAGACCCAGTAAGACTACTGTTTCTCTCTTTGGGCACCAGCCTTCAAAGAAGATGTGGACCAAGTGAAGAGAGTCAGAGGAAAGTTTCAAAAATAGAAAGTGCAGAAAATGTGACCTGCACAGAAAGACTGAACAAACTGGTAGCCTGGAGACAGGAAGGCTGATGAATGCCACAGACCTGACCATCTCCCTTGCAACCCTGATGCTGGACACTGTGCCTGTAGAAGGTACCTCTGCTGACCCACAAAAAGCAGGTATTCTCTTTTGCTGACCTACCTGTAATGCTCTGTGTTACAGCACTTTGTAAAGCCAAGGTCACCCTACTTGACAATGCCTCAGTGGATATGTAATACACACTCTGTGCCACAAAGTTATACTGGAGACAACTGGTTTGGACAGGAAGCTCAGGGGTTTTCAGTTATCCTGGAACCTGCCAACACACCAACCAACACTTAATGCTGCAGGATCACCAGAAGGAAGATGCTATCAAACAGACAAGTAGGGATGAGCCATCACAGAACTCTTCTGCCCAACAGGTTGGCATCCAGGGATGCTGGAGTGCACGATTGCACTGCCAAGTGCTACCAAGGGTTGTCTGGTACAGGGGCAGTGATGGAAATGGATGTTTTGTTTTCAGTATTATTTAGTAAATGATGCTCCATCAGTAATTGGACAATCCTGACTCAAGACTCATCAGCCAGTGGAAATCTCTTCCCAGGACATGCATCCATCAACACCTGATGCCTCTGGACCACAGCTGGAAGAGAGCTGATAGTGCCACCTGTCAGATGGATGTAGCACCAAGCTCATGGCTAGGAGTGCTCTGTCCCCAGCCCTGACCACCTCCAAGTCCTGGCCACCTCCCAGCTACAAGAGGGGCCCCCAGAAGTATGTGTGGGGATGAAGCAGGTACTTGCTCTGGGACAGCTGAGTACACTGAAGGAGCAGGAGCAGGAGCAGGAGCATAGCTGTAGGTGAACAGCTAGCATGGGAAAGAAGGCCAAAAACTTTAAACCACAGAACTCCCAGCACCTATCCTGCTCTTCCTGTCTCTCCTGAAACAAATGTAATTAAGCATTGAGAACAGACTGACTGAACGGCAGCATGAATAATTTATCAAATTTCATTAATTCTTTCCATTATAACTTCTGAGACAGAGCTGTGATCTTGTCTGTGCTCTGTAGATTGTTTGCTAGTGGTAAACAACCTCAGTTATCTCCAGTGCCATACCCAGTCGAATACCCAAACAAGTCACGCGCAGCAGGATTGCTCAGTTTGATGCATGCCATCACACACACAGGTGCATAGAGACATCAGTTGCATGTCTACACTCACCATTCCCTCTCCAAAAGATGTGGGGTTGCTGGAGCCATGACAAGTCTTTAGTGCTGGATATGTGGCCACAGAGGTCACAGCTGCACATCCACAGAGCAAGCCCTGGTCCGAGGCACTTCAGGTAGATTTCTGAGATCTCAGTCATATGAGCCCCCTTTTCCCTGCTGACTGGAAGGTGAAGGTGGTGTCCAGTTTTGATGCAGGTGCCCAGCTTCAGGTACAGAGGATGTTCATACTTTTGACAGTTAACACACCGAGTGAGAGAAGGAAAGCTGTCTGTGACTTATGTAACTGCCGTACTATGAAACATCATAAACCATGCACTCAGACATTCTTTTTTTGGTAACAGCATAATAATCTTATGCAAATATCTGCTCTTTTCAGTACTTTTTTTCCAATTCTGGAGTTTTCATTCTTTCCACATGTCCATTATATGCCCAGCTCTAGTGTTAGATTTTTAAATACACGTGATTATTTTTTTTTTGTTTTTCTCGTTGTTGCACATGGCCCAATTCACCAGCCCAGTTTATTTTTTTATATCAACTATTCAATAACATGCAACCCAAATAACAGTTTGTATGCCTAAGGTAAGGTAAAGTTAATGTGAAATCCCTAGATTATTTTTAGGAGTGGAGCTTTTAGTTCATATGCTATTGATCATCAAGAGACAACTGCTATTGCAAGTTTCCTCTGAACTGTTCCTATAGCACCAGCTTGGGGGAAGCATGAAAATCAACATAGTAGAGAAATTATATTTCTTTCAAAAATTTACATGAAAGGAAAAAAATTTATTAAAAAATTCTGTGAAAAGTTCAATTTCTCTGTCAAACACCTGTTGAAATCTAGCTCTTCTTTTGACCAGCTCTAGGACAACGCAATGGACCTGGCCAAACATCAAACCAAAACTGTTTTTGACAGTGTTCTGAAAATATTGGCTGCCTTTTGCAGTTGGACATGCAGAGAGGTTTATATTTAGTCAGTTGTTGTCAAAGCTGGTGTAATTTTATCAGAGCTGCAAAAGCCAGTCAACAACACCCTTGCCCTGGTGAAGGTGATTTCCTCTGTGCAAGCCCTCACCAAAATATGAAGTCAGTATAAATGAGCTCTCTGAGTGAACACAGCCATCCCACAGCCAGCAGCGTGCTGGGAAAGAAAGTGGGTCTGGAGTTCAGCATGTCCTTAGGATCTATTTCAATTCACTGTATACATCATTTTTCCATGTTGCCTACTGAAGCTTTTCTGAAAAATGATGTTCATGGTTCATTTTAAGTAATCTCTGGTGCCTTGTAGCCTTGCTCTTTGAAACATTTTATGTGAATATCTATCACTAAAAGGTATTTGAGGGCATATTTCCGGTCAAGATCCTAAACCACCACTGTGACCTGCACATGTTCACAAATCCATCTGTACAAATTCCTGCATTTACAAAAAATATTATTTTAAATGCATAATTATTTTTGCCCAATCAGAAAACTTTCCCAAGGCAGGAGCAAGTGAAGATTTGTTCAAGCCCTCACATCTGTTCTTAAAAGATAAAGGAAGATGTGGAAGAGAGCAGAGTCCTGAAAATGAAAATAAATCACCTCTTAGCTCCAGCTGCTTATCCTTTTAAGTCCCATGAAAATTGTAGTGTCAGCAAATTTAACTTTTCCTCCTTTCGACAAGGGATGAGGTATTTTCTTCTTTGGGAGTCTGCCTGTGTGTGACTGTCATTTACCAGCTGAGCACACAATGAGGCTGAGTGGTTTAGACATGAATCATCTTTCTCATCCCTGCCAAAAACTACCTCATCCATGGAACACCTTTAGGGAAATAAGGTAATATTTGTCACTTTGAAACAACTCTAAATATCTTCAAAGAAGGCAGAGGCTATCAAATAATGCAAAAGCTCTGGGGTGAGGCTCCTGGTGTGCTGTTGTATCCCACATTGATTCCATACATAACACATCCTGCTTACTGATGTGCTTGCAGAGAGAGTACAGTGGAACATGCTGAGTTAACACCACTGTAGGAAATGCCAAGCTTTTTGTAGTGGTCTGCTTTAAAGTATATGGAAATGAAATTACACCAAGCCTAAAGGTGTGGGAAGCAGCTTTGCCAATCCCATCCATATGCAAGTGCCACAGAGGAGAGCCTACTTCCTACAGTGGGTCTGACAGGGGATTTCTGGGGTGGATTTGCACTTGAAGTACTTCTGTGGAGGGTTTGTGCATTGGTTTTTTTCCTTCACTCTGGGCCCTCATTCCAAGTTTGAACATTTATATTTAGTATATCTAGCTAAGTCCTGATTTAAGTGCACATACTTATGCCACCAATATATTTCTGCCTTAAATATTCCTAACAGTTCAGATATCTTCCTCTGCAATGTATGTCATGGAAGCACAAGTTGTATAAAATTCCTTTGTGTTGAACCAACTCATGAACAAAAAAGAGATTACTTGATTTAACATAAAAAGTCTCAGGTCCTGCAGTGGGACACCATATCTCCATTGAAGTCTTCCCCATGGGGAAGCTTCTTTTGTCAGAACCACACCGTGCACTGTCCATAAGAATGATGGTCTCCAGTAAGACTCATTTGCACCAGTGTGTGCCAAACTCATGTTATTAAAACTCCAAGTGAGAGATGTTATTTGCCATGTTATGGTTGGGACTGCCTGCAAATGCCACACTTACCCTCCCTGTGTGTCCTGAGTGCTGCAGCCCCACCTCAGGGCTCAAACACATCCTCACTTGTGCTGCTCCTGCTGCCAGAGGTGTCCTCCTTTTACAGACACCTTACAAAATCGTTTGGAGGTTTTGCTGTTTGTTCAGTGAGAAGAATCAGCATGGCACCTACCACCACTCCACAGCTGTAACAACAACCCACTTCACTGAGGTAGTCCCACAGCAGCGCTGCAAGCCAAGATCCACCCCTGTATAAAAAACGTATCCTCACATGGTCAAACCTACTGGCAACATGTGGATAGGTGGCTATTACATGAAAGATTCAAGGGAACAAAACTTAAACCCATAACAAGTTTTTCTATAACTTAGTGGTATACTAAGCATGTTTTATATATCTATATCTATATCTATATCTATATATCTATATCTATATATATCTATATCTATATATATATATGATCCATTAAGAAGGGCTTTTTCTACACTTAGTAGTATCCCCTTGGAGGACAGGGCAGGGGAATACATGGGAATACACTGTAATTAATCTATAAACTGATGAAAACTTGCTCTTTACCAGCAGATTGTTGGAAAGAAACATTAAACTGAAATGTGACTCTATGAGACATCATAATTTGGGGGTTTGGGGGCTGTAAATAAATAAAATCCCTTTGAGGGAATAGCTGAATGACACCACACAATATAAAACAGGAGATTTTATATTTATATATCTATCATTCTATGTGATGAATCCTACAAGGTATCTCAAAAATCCCAATGCTAAATAGCTCTATCAGTTTTGAAATACTCAAATTTTACCCACATTGATTGAACCCCCCTGAATTTGGTGGCCCCTGCAGAGGTATCAGAGGGAAGGATTTGACCAGGCAGTCCTTCAGCATCAAAACTGATTGTTTTCCTTACTTGTACCTTAGCATTCCACAGGCAGCATAGAACATCTGCTGACCATGGTTGTCCTGGTATTGACTTTATTTTGTTTGGCTTAGGATCATAATTCATGAAAATCTGCCGTCAAATCAATGTCACAAATGCCATAATTTTGTGTTTAACTCTTGCATTCTCCAAATGGATTTCTACTTATGTTGTAGAGCTGTTTCTGAATACCAATAATGAAAAAATTAGAGATGTTATTTAGTAATCCATATTTTATACACCATTATTACCTTACCATTCTAAGAGTATGAACTTTCAAACTATGAAAACAAAAACACTCCTGCCAATTTAAATGAAACTGTAAGTTCTGCCATAAGATTCAGCTGTAAGCAATTCTGTGGAACAGCACAGAGGAAAATACACACACACACAAAATAATTAATTAATCAATCAATTAATCAATTAATTAATTAAAAACCCCAGTGTGATCAGATGAATGCTGGTGTGGTTGGAGACTGGGAAATCAATCACTGCTCTTGGTAGTCTCTACACATTTCTTCCCATGCCTAGTTGTCCAAAGCTATTTCTCAAAATTCCCACCTGAAATCTCTGCCACCACTACACTGTCCTTTGTGCAGTAGTTATTTTCTTTTGTTGTAGAGAATTCTGAAAAATTTATTCCTGTAAGTGTTGACTTTAATGGTAGTTATTATCTTGAAAGTATGAAAGACCATGTTTGCACAAGAAATACTTCCCAAGGACTTCAGATAATTGGCTCTTCAGATGTTTGTATCAAGGCAGCCTCACAGCTCTGAAGAGGGATGTGCACCGTCTTTATTCCAGGACATAAATCTCACCACTCTCCGGGAAATCTCTTACAAGCCAGCACTCCCGGGGAGGAGCCATCTTCAGAAATCTTTAGTCAGTGTTTCATTTTTGTCTATTTCCTGGGAATTAAACATAATCCATAAAAAGAAAATAATAAACATCTGGGCAAATGTGTCAGGGCAGTGATGTCCTGCCGCAGTGGGGTAACTTTAAAAGAGCTGCTACATAATACTTTCATTGCTATCAATATATTTAGGTTAAAAATGCAATCGGTGGAAAACCAGCATTAAAATAAAGAGAAGCAAGAGCTGGACACCACAGTGTTATTTCTTATTTCAAAGTTTTGTAAAATACATATTAGGGCACCTCTGCTCTCCTCTTGCCTCCTCTTCAGGAATCCTGTGCATGTTTTTCAGTCAGTAACCAAACTGCCCATCACTGCAAAGGCACAAGTGAAACCCGACAGATCCATTCCTCCATTTCAGCTGAGGGGTTTATGTACACATATAATGTTATGTCTAACAACAAAAATAAAAATATTGTTTTATGTACATACAATGCATATAATAAATATACTGGATGTTATATGTATCTGTTATTATGTAAAATTATAAATAAAAAATATAGTAATATGCATATATTATATGGCATATATATTACATAAACATTCTATGTATATGACATGTATATATAAACCTAAATGGCATATATAAGTATATATATACTATAAAATATCTTTATATATTGATGTCACTAAGTATCTATTATTGTATAACAAATTGTATTATTTACAGGATAAAATATATACATATATTTATCTATTCTTATATGTTTCATATAATTGATATATAAAATATGTGTGTGTATTTATTATATGATTGTAGATGTTTTATGTTATTAGTCAATGTATTTATACGAGTTATAAACAATCATTATTTAAATATATTTCTTAACTGCTGGTTTTATTAGTGTTGTTGTTATCCCTGTCTATTTATGTGTTGTCACTAAGGTGCTCCCCATGGCATTTTCTCCAGGCATGGGCTGGCAGGAAGAAGACACACATCAGGTCCCTACTGCCATCTCCAGCGCCTCGTCTGCTCCCACATCACTGTGGAAGCAGCAGCAACACCTCTGTTTCTGCACATCCCTTGCCCTGCAGCCACACCAAGCTGTCCTGCCCCAACCATCAGCTGACTGGGACTGTATTCCCCCACCAGCACCACCAATTCCCATGGAAAAGCAAGTGGAAAGCAAACCAATACCTCACAACTGGGGACAAACACCAGGAAAGCAACCTCATCCTGTGACAATTTAACCTACAGCCTGTGAAGTCAATGAGGGCATGGAAGTGGGCTCCAGAGCCACGGGCCTCTTGCCACATTGGATATGAGCTGCTGTCTCTCTGTCTTCTGCAGTGACTCCTCCTCCAGCTTATCTTTTTACAGAGCAATCCATGGTTTGATCCCTCCAACTCTGCTGTGTGTTCAGACAGGAGACAGACACAGATCCTGGACCATGACATGTCTGTCATGACATCTGCCCACTCTGCACCAGGGCTCCTGGATGGACAAAGCCTCATAAGCCACAAGGGTCCTGGGGCCACTCTAGAGGCCAATCAGCACAGCTCTGTGACAAACAGAGCCAGAGGCAGCCTGGGCCACACTTTGAGGCAAAAAGCTCACTTATTTGTTTTTACGTATTTTTGTGTTAAAAAACCCAAAACAAATAACAAACCCTTTCAATGATTTGCAACAGATTTTGCCAAAGTGTTCTACTTCAATGTTATGGTCTACAAGCTCAATGCAGTTGATGCAACTTAGGATAATAAAACCGGTCAGTATTTTTCATTTCTGACCAACAGGAAATCAAAATCTTTTCATGTGTAACTTCCTCACTAGTTACTTCATTTTACAGTGCTTCTGTAAGGCTTCTTATAAATGTAATATACAATTACAGAGCTTCTAGCTTCTTACAGCACTGGTTGGTTCACCTTATAGAGCCACTTCTTCACCTGATAGCTCTTCTGTGAAAGGCAGCTGAAGACCTGATAGCAATTTGCAACTTAATTTTACTCAGGAATTCATGAGTAACAGATCCTTCCTTAGGCTGCTATGAGGAAAAAGCCACTGAGCTGAGCCAGAAAAGTTAAATGACAGTGAGCTCAAGCAACCCCAAGATCACAGGTTTATGGGTTCTCTTCCTAAGAATTGTCCATACACCACTTATCCAGAATCTAAGGACATCAACAACAGCTCCAATATATAGCTCCTGGAAGATATACGAATATATGATTATTTTTGTTTATAGCTATATATCAATTATATAAAAATCCAAAATGAAAGTCCAGTTTCTTGGTAAGAGTCACCAGAAATGCAAGTGGGGTGCCATATGACAAGGATCTGCAGCTTAAATATCAATAAAAACAGAAAAGCATCCTCTCCCCCAAAAGCAATGAAACTGTCCAACATCCAGATGTGCTAGAGCTGCAGCTCTCTTGTTTTTAAAGAAGTCATGAGACAAGACAAAGGTATTTAATGGGTGATGTGGAAGAAACCAGAGCATCTTCAGCAGGAACCCACAAGACCAAGGCACAGGCAGGGCAGTCGCATGTGGAGGGAGTCAGTGAACTGCTCCTTTCTGAAAGGAAACAGAAAAAAACAGTAGCACAGAGAGCCCAGACAAACCAAGTCAAAACAGGAACTAGAGTAAGACTCAAGAGGAAGAAATAAAAGGAACTTGCAGGCACAGCCCATCAAGGAAGGAAGCTGGGAACCTTTTCTCTCTTCTCTGTTATTCCTGCTCTCAGCAGGAAAACAGTTGCATCACAGAGTCACACGGATCCCTTGGTAACTTCTACATATAGTAAAAAAGTTTTACAAGGTATATTTTTTTCTTAAATACAAACAAATTCAAATTTAATTATCCTGATTGCTTTAGCATAACATTATTAAGTTGTTTGTTCCCTTTGGCCACTCTGATTGGAATCCTCATTAAAATTATTGAATAAGCTATTCCTATTTTTTCCTCAGGCCTTTGAGCTTGATGCTGCTTTCAGGATTATGGACCTGTAGGCACAATGTCCCCTGAATTTAACATGTGTTAGCTACAGCCTTGGAACAGCTAACCTGAACAGTTTTATTCCATGGGAAATACGAAACTGTCTAACTCTCATCAGATAGCAAGCAACACATCAAGAGCTACCTTGTGTTTCCCATTGGTAAGAGACATGTATTTGGGCAATTACTGTTAAGCAGTGGAATGGAAGTAGCTTGTCAGTCCCTGGTATATCGATGTGTTCTGCTGCATCAGTGTGAATCAGGAATAGTTCCCTAGAGGATTGCAGGTGAAATCCACCTTTCAGGACCACAACCTGATCTGAAGAGAAGCACCTTATCTCACTGCCTTAAAGCATACTGCTGTGTTTGCCTGGAGCTGAAGTATTCAGCCAGGTCTTGTAGTTGTCCAATGTGAAATGGGAACTGCTTCAGTGCTGTCCTTGTTTGCAGTGAGCAGACACAAGAGGAGGGATGTTTGGTCCTCCTTGTCTATTGCAGTCAAGAAGGAAAAGGTGACTTAGTACAGGAGTGACCGTTACAAATTCTTTTTTTTTCCCAATTACAGAAGGAATTCCAAATGCTTTCCAAAACCATCCCTCTCTTCCTTGTGCTACCTCATGGGGCCATACTGCCCCTGCTGTCCCAGCCTCCTTGGTGTTTTCTTGCTTCTGGCACAATGATGTAAACAGCTGTGCTACAATTAAATACCCCAACTCCTGCAGTTGGGATTAGATCCAAATAGTACTCTACATTAATTAATTCCTGCTTAAGCCTTCCCATGTGGCCCAGCGTTTTGGCCTGTGCTCTGCCATTTAGTCATTGTACTCCATAAAGAATTATCACACTGGAGGGCAATTTCAGAATATATCTGCAACTATAGGCCTGCATAAATCCCAAGAATATTCTAAGGTCAGAACATAACACAGGATATTTGATGCATGAAACCTTCCATCGTGAGGCCAATGCTGAAATTCTCTTTCAGCTGGACTCTTTCTGGGGAAGATTCCTGTAGGTGCTCTCACCTCAGTCAGCCCTGGGCTGTCTACTGGAAGATCACCAGATCTAGCTGAAGACCCTCACCCTCCTTCTGCAGCACAGTTCCTTGAGACTGCAGGAGTTCTATCTAATTTAATCAATCACATTGGATCAATTGAATCTAATCACAAATTAGATTAGGCACCTAGAAAAACTGTTTTAACCAGTCACCTCCTCTGACAAGGAGCTATAAAGCTCAGACTGGCTGCATCCCTGATGGCATATCTGCCTTTGAGGAGAAAGAGGTCAGTGAAAAGCTGTAGGCTTCAGCTACTGGTCAGACATGATGGGAAAGCTGCTGCAAGACTGCTTGTGATGGCACTCTTTTGAACAAAAGAGTTGATGTTGGAAAGTGCCCTTGAATAAAGTCTGGATATTGCCTTCTATTGCTGCAATAGATATGCTGAACTTATGAAATATTAGTTTCAGGATGGAAGGCTTAAAAGAACACTCAAATTGTCTGTCAATTGGGCTGTCATAGCTGTTGACAGGAGGTGATGAGAAAGTAGGCTATATATTTCTGTCTGTAATGTGATGGCCTTTTGAACTAATATCAGGAGACTATGATAAATAGGCTTTGCCTTCCTTGACTGCACAGGAGACTAAAGATGTTTTTATTTGAATACATATCTATTCCTCCTGTTATGGAATTCCCTATAGCAGCCTGGACTGCCTTGCAATCTAATGTGATGTATAACAGATTAAACTGGTTGCTCAGGACTCAAGAACTCAGAATACATGACCATATCCTTCAGAGACCCAGTTCTTACAGCTGGAAGTTATTGAGGAATGTTTACTTATTTCAAAATTTTTGATTGTGGTATGAACTGGTAAAGGCAGAGAAAAGCCTAATGACTTGTAGGGTACTGATAAAATGCACATGTTCTTTATGCATGTTTAATTGACAAAACAACACAGCACATGTAGGTGCAGACTGACCCATTCTTGTGTGCTCGTTTGCCTGGAAGCTCTGAAGTCTGTTTGACAGGTTTGATTAGATTCCCGTGTATACTGACTGAAGAGAGGTCACCTCTGGGCTAGAAAATCAAGTTTCTGTGGGTGAATTCCACTTAAAACCAGCTCATAGTGGAGCTGGACCACAGAAGGAGTGTAGGGTATAATTTGAGGCAAGATCTACCTTTAACCTGCATGCTGTCTGGGTGAAAGTAGGATTGTCTTCCCTTTGATGCTCAGCACTCTCTAAAGATCCAGTGTGTTGTGCATAGATAAAAAAATCCTCTGGACTTGTCATGAGTAGCCAATAGGGTGAAAAAGGTCATTTAGATTAAAATCTGTAAAAAATAGCCAGCTTTTCTAAATACCATCTTTCTTGGGGCAAAAGGAAAAATAATCTCCTTTTTTAACAATGGAAGGTAAGCATCATGTACTGAAGTTTCTTCTTCCTTATATTGTGGGTGTACTCCCATTACAGCTCCCAGGCCACACTAGGAGCAGTAGGAGTGCTCTTCTGGACTCCTGTTCCTTATGCTAATACGTTTTCACAGTGTGTGATGCTTTGGTGCCTTAGTAATTTTTCGGGGAGGGGGGGTAGCTAACTTCACATTGTCTTTTTTTTTCCTTTTTTTCTCTTTTCTTTCTTTCTTTCTTTCTTTCTTTCTTTCTTTCTTTCTTTCTTTCTTTCTTTCTTTCTTTCTTTCTTTCTTTCTTTCTTTCTTTCTTTCTTTCTTTCTTTCTTTCTTTCTTTCTTTCTCTCTTTCTTTCTTTCTTTTTTCATTGGAGAAATTTTTTCCATTCAATTCAGTTATTGATACTGCTGGCTGCTGTATTCAACACTTAGTAACTATGGGGCAACATGTTCCTTGGATATATCCTCATACAATTTTTGATCAGTAAGATTGTTTTAACTTGCAGAAAAACTACTCACTTGAGGCTTGTATTGATGGGGTTTTTCCCCCCCTCACATCAGGAACACAGACATATGCTAACACTGGGATGTTATCTATAGATTTCACCTCTTCCATTGCAGAATTTTTTTTTACATTTCATTGTCAGCATAGCATTGTGAATGCAGAGAATAATCTATGGAAATGATTAGGGGTCTGGGTTTTAGCAAAGCAATAAACATGTGAATGCAACTTGTAAACTTTTGTAGCTTTACTGCTGAGCTCTCCCCTTTACTACTTGTATTAATTAGAATGTATGTAAATCAAACAAACATAAATGTCAGCAACTATAGTTGTTAGTGCAAATGCAAGTGTGCTTCTGTTTCCTTCTCTGTTGTATTTTCTCCTGATTTTGCTACGAAGGAGCAGTAAAATGAAAGGCTACATGATTTCTTTCCACTGTGTTCAAAGGAAATGTGCAAAGAAGCAGAAAGTTTTAAGCAGGATTGAGAATGATAGAGAGGAAATAGAGCAGGAACTGGGAAAAAAAAGAAGGGAGAAAATTAGAAAAACACCATTAGATTGGAAGTATGAAAAACAAAAGCCTCCACATGGCAACACTTGTTCCAGGGATTACCTTAAGATTTACTGCTTGTTTATTCCTCATAACATGCATTCTCTGTGCTAATTAAATTTCAGTGAAAACAATTCAGCCTCCATTACTACTTAATGTTAATGTTATACATTAATAAAAAACAGTGGTCACTTGCTCTGGGAAACACTTAGGTACATGTACCACTGAGAAGCTGAGGAGCAGTAGTTACTAGTAATTTAATCCACTGAAAACTAGTACTCAGTCTCAGTCTAGTCCTGTGGGAAGGAAGTCATTGCAAGGTGAGTTGTCATTTTATGAGATCAAGATGACTATGGATGGCAGTGACAGGGACACTTGAAGCACCCTTTGCATACAAACATAAAAAAATAAAGTAACTTGTTAGTGATTTGGTAGCTCACATTTATGATTAAATGGATAAAAAAAGCCAAGGTTGGGTATCATTCCTCCTGGTGAGGAGACTGGATCTTGACAGATGGTTCTTCACTTGTCCTTCAAGATGTGGGGGGTGCTCCTGTCTTTTACAGCCAGTAAAGTCCTATATTACCTACACTTTCATTCCCTTTAACTGCTACCTGTGCATGGCTAGTCTGTTACAGGTGTTGGCAGAATGTCTGGTAAAACAGTGAAATCCGATTTTCAAGTTACCTCATCCTAGTTTCTTTTGAAAGCTTTAGGTATGAACTGTGGTTTCATTTCAACAGGCAAGAAATACACCTAAAAATCCCATGTAGCAGCAACAGATGCTTCACACTGCATTTCCCAGCAAAGGAACAGTTCAAGAGTTTCTGCAGGTCATACGATAGTCTGTGCCTTGGCCTGGGCTGCAGTGAGGGCAGTGTCACCACTGCCAGGCTTCAACAGGGCTACAGTTTCAGCAGAACTCATAGTTTTGATATCAGTGTTTTCTGATTTCAAGTTAATGGGCAACTTTTAAATACATAAGTAGGGTCCTCAAATTCATCAGGTCAGATCTCATATTTTCATTCTTTTCATTGCAAGAATTTGCCTTGTGTGCAGCAATCTGTGCTCCCTACTCCACAGGAGAAAATGATGACAGTCAGCTATTTCTTGGATATGATTATGTTTATTGGCAAACAATGTTCTCCTAAGCACGAAGATCATACAGAGCCAATTTCCCTTTTCATATTTCCAACCCTGGCTTTCAACTAGCATTCTGTCCAAAATGTGGTCTTCTGGTTTTCTTTCTGACTTACAAAAGTAACTTTTCCTCTCTGCATGGCTTTCTGCTGAAATTCTGCCTGTTCTATAAGTCATACACACATATAACCCCTGAATTAATTTATTCCCAGTGTTAGTGTTTATATTCAGTCTAGTCCTTGGCAGTCACTACCATTACTTTAGGTCTGGCTGAGCAGTGGGATACTTAATTGTTTGCTCATTTAGTCTGAAGAGAGAGCAGCCAGCATAACCATAAAATCCAGTGAGAATTGTATGTGACCAGCTTGAAAAACAAAGATATATTTGCTGGATTTCACCCAACCACCTGCAAAGCAATGCTGCAGCAGTGCATGCAGAGAGGGCTGCCTTCTTCCAGACTGTGGGGAAGGCACAGCAAGCCTGTCATGGGGAGAGCACAGATCCTCTGTGCCACCTCTACATCCTACAGCATCTGGGGAGCTGACACTGTCCCCAGCACTGCTGCTGCTGCCACTTGCTCCTACCACTTTCTACTCTCCCCAAGGAAACTGTGCAATTAAAAAAAAAAAAAAAGATAAAAAGGAGAAATTTTGCGAAAGTAAAATAATTTTTTTAAATGCTACTTAAAGCACTTTTTTTTAATGGTGCTAATCTCATGTGTAAGTGGTCCTATGAGCAATTATGCAGATATACCTGAGGAAGACATCAAGGCTGGGGGCACTGGATAGCTCAGGCTGGGGTGATGAGCATAGGAACATGCTAAGCCAAGCATTGCCAACTGCAGTGAAACTGGTTCATGAAACTTAAGAGGAAAACTCTAGATCTTACTTTCCTTGCCAGTTTTGTGTCTCAGATTGCCCATCCCTGTATTTCTGAGGACCACCTTAAGACATTGTTTAACATTTGAGGTTGTTTAACATAAAGCTTTGAGGTTCTTGAAAAGAAGACAATACATTTATAACAGAAGTTTGTTTACTTTTAATCCTTCAGGTTATACATCAATGGGACTGTTTCTGCCACTGCAGTAACTCTATAAAGATACTGTTTAAGTGTTTCCACTAAATAAATGATTGGATGAAAGAATATGATTTGCATAATTACTTAATATCTATAATTTATTCATTTTCAACACCCATTAACTCCTAATTCACAACAGCAATTTATTTCTCTGTACTCATCTAGTATTTATCTCTCTGCTACAAATAGCAGTGGCCTATTTTTGGCCAGCTCTAGTAAAGAAATTAATAGACTGACTTTATGGTTATTTTTACTTGTCAGCCTTCTAGCTGTAACTATGAGAGTCCCAACAGGCTGACATCTGTCTTTTACCAACTTACATTTTTGGTCTTGAGCTGAGATTTAGGTAATTTCAGCCTTCCCATTGTTGCTCTATGCTGTAATTTTACTATAGACCTGAATTCTTGGAGAGCTGCTTACACCACATGCTGTAAGAGCACCTGTCTGAGAGCTTAGGCGGTCTTCCTGTAAGGTCACTGGAGAGAAAGTCTCTTCTAGAGAGCACTTTAGACCACCTCAGCTCAGCTCTCCTTCTAACTTGTCTTCCAAGAGACTGTTGACTGTGGAGAAAGGGTAGCTGCCCAAGGTCAGAAGTTCACAGCACTGATGCCTTTCCTCCTGCACTTTCAGACACTAGGAATAACAGATTCATTAAGGTTGGAAAAGACCTCTAAGATCATTGACTCCAACCATTAACCTAACACTTCCAAGTTCACCACTAATCCAAGTCCCTAAGCACCACATCTACATGTTTTTTTGAACACCACTTCACCACTTCCCTGGACAGACTGTTCCAATGCTTGACCACCCTTTCAGTGAAGAAATTTTACCTAAAATTCAATCTAAACCTGTTTGGTTACTAAAAAATATGTTAAACTGATAGTGTTGCTTGCTGTAATATATCAAAAAACCCCAACCTTGTTGACTCCTTCAGTTCAGCAGCATTTCTGTTCCAGTTGGCATCTCAGTGTGGAGCTGTGTGGGGCAAACATGGTAAACAAAAGCTACAAAGGGCCTCCCAGGCAGTGTCCTTCGGGCACAAGGGTACAGAGCTGACTCTGTCTGCTTTGCACTGCCTGGAGACTGCTGTAGAAATTCAGCACATTGTTCCCAAGCATGGGGACAAGAGCTGTGCAGTGTGGTTTAAACTGGTTGCATCCATGCGGCCTTGCTGGTGAGACTGGGTTTGGGACAACACCTACCTGCTGCCTGACTTTCTCCACCTGACAAGCCTGCTGGCTCACACCAGCCTGGTATTTCTCTTGCCATTTTTTAATTGCCCATGAATAATCCTTAGCTAAGTTTAAGACAATGAGTAACTCAATGATGCAACAGAAACTACAGCTCAGAATTCGTCACTTCAGGCACCATAAATAAAGCATGATACCTTTGATTGATCTACTGTCAAAATAACTGCAGTTTAGAGCAGCATTTCATTTCAAAGGGTTTCCATTGTATTACTCAGGACTTCAGCAAAAGGATTTTTCTTTACCTGTTTGAGGAAAATACAGATGCTGGAACACCCAGGGCTCACCTCCACTTGGAAATACACTGGAAAAAGTATTCCTGAATAACTGCATCAGATGCAGAAATGAGAGCAGTGAATATTATTCCAGAATAATCTTTTTAATAGCTGTTTTGATTTAAGTCCCTTTGCAGCCACACGGTTTCTGAATTAGTTGTGAATAAGCACTAGAGTCAGACCAAAAAACATTCCTGTCTGAAATAGGAGAATCCAGAGAGATGTACACCCAAGTAATGTTCTGGAATTGCTATTTCAGAGACTTTCCAAGCACTGAGGAGCCCTGAAGGCAGACAACATGAGGTCTTCCAGCAGCATTAGGGTGGCCAAGTTTTGCACTGATGTGAAATCTTGGGTGGAGCAGGGAAAGCTGCCACTACCAGCCCTCCACGGAGCTCCTGGAGGCGCTTGGGCTGCAGAGTTTCTTGCCGAGAAACAATTGCTGTGTTTGAACACACATTTCCCAGCTCACAGATCTACGTACACATGATACTGAATGAGCCTATGTCCATTAGTCCTGCCAGGATATTTTAGCTTGACCTCCTCTCTCTCTTCCGTTTTGGCAGACCTGCAATTCTTTCTATAGAGTTAGCCCAAATGTATGTATGGCCAAACTTCAGGAATGAAGATTTTGGGAAGGACTCTCCCCACGTGGGGGTGTGCCCTTCGAGCCTGCACAGTGGATTTTTTTAGGTGAGGCACAGCGTGCACAGAACTGGCCCCACCGTTTAAGTCCCAAGGTCCATCTGCCACGGCTGAGTGAGCTTGGACAGTGACAGTGAAGTCCTCAGGACTGTCACAGCACCCGGTACTAACTGGGGCTGACCCTGCTGAGCATCTGAGATCTGACGGGATGGGATGGCAGGGAGGCTTTACCTGCCCGGTATGGTCTCCACTGAGACTTGAACTCATGACCTTGTGATCCAGAGTCCGGAGTGTTCATCGTTACACCACGGGACCGCCCCAGTTAGCCGAAATACACACTGAATATACTGAAAATACGCATTTTAATTTCTCTTTCTCATTTGCCCTATAATGCCTTACCTGTAAAGAACTTTTCTGCAATCTGTTTTTTAAGGCCAAAATTAAGTATGGGCTCTTCTCCTCACTGTTATCCTTAATGATTTAGACCTTTTTTTTTTTTAATTGGAAAAGCACTAAGGATGGAGGCATCCCAAACTGATCTGTGAGTCAGGAAAAAAAAAGGGAAGTTCTCAGAGAAAAATTGATTTTTTTTTTCCCATTCCTATTCTTTTTCCTCACCTGTCACAGAGATTAGAAGAAAGATTGAAATAAAACTTTCACGTGAAACATTTTTTCTTGGACTGAACAGTGAGATAATTTTTGAGTTTCATTTACAGTATAATGAATGTATAAATGAAAGTAGAAAATATGTACATATTCATTTTCCTAGCTTCTTTTATAGAAATACAATTTTCCCTCTCAATTGCATTGCAGCTTATTTACATATACAATTATAGCTTTCCTTTTTGCTAGTGAGTCAACAGCCATGCCTTGTTTTAACTATTCCTTATTTTCCTATTACTGCAGACATATGTTAGCAAGTATGGTATATATGTAAGTAACTTTATGTCCCTCATAGCTATGAATGCAACACAAAATATATTTTTCATAACCCAAAATAAAAATGTACTTATTTTTAAAAGATTTATACAAGGTTTTTTTGACTTACATAATATCTATAATTTCATTTCCTATCCACAAGATATATATCATGTCTGAAGAACTTGATTAAATGGCTTTGGGAAGCAAGCAGCTACTTCAGGTATTTCTAATATTTCCATATTTCCAATGCTTTGGAAGATATTTCTGGGAAATTTCACATTTCTACACATTTTCTTCCAGGTTTCATACCTCTCTTGCTTTACTAGGAGTCCAGTAGGCTCCTTGCATCCCTGAACACTGGCAGGCAGAACTGACCCAGGGAAATGGCTGATGGCATATGGTGCTGGAGTGTCCTGTGTGCAGGTGCGCTGACACCAGCCCCATGCAGGTGAGTGGGAATTTCATTCTGGTTCTGCTTTTGGGGCAGCCCTGTGGCATGTGCTCCCAGCAGGGCCTGAGCAGTTCAGAGTCAAACAAAATCACCTCAGGAGCCTCTGAGCAAACCCAACCAAACCCTAGCCGAACATTTGGAAGCTTTAAGGAAACAGGTAGGATTGTTTGCTGATGGTAGGTAAGACTGGTAACAAAATATCAGGCAAAAATGCAAAATTAGTATTCACTGGGAAACAACTAGAGAACAAACCAAAAAACATTATGCCACTACATATATTCATAGTGTAACTACATCTTGAATACCACATGCTCTTTTTCTTTTCCACCTTGTACAGTGAAACAGAATTTGGTAGGTCAGATCATATGTGTGTCTGACAGTGTCTGACTGTGGTCATGATGATGCCATAGGAAGCAAGAATGGAAGGCAAAGCATATGAAGGGACTTTGACTTGTTACCTTGAAAAAAGCAAGAGCGATGCCAGATTTAAGGAAAGTTTTTAAAAGCATGAAAAACATGGATGCAAGAGTTAGGGAGCATCCACTCAAATCATCAGGCAAAGTTTTGAAATAAAAAAGAAGAAAACACTTTTTTGTGCACTGGAAAACAGAAAAATGTAAACATGTAATGCTGCAGGATATGAAGGGCTGTGTTTTGTCAAGGGTTAACTAAGTAGGAGATTAGTGGAATTTACATGGGAGGTGTACTTGGAAAAACACTACCCTATATTGCTGCATTTTTCCCTGAGGAATAGCTATCAGCTGTTGTCAGCCAACAAGAGGACAGATCTTTGGTCTAACTCACTGTAGCTGCCCTTATCTTTGTAATGAAAATCTGCTCTTCATTGACGGCTGCACAAATCTTTGCTGCAGAAAATTTTCTTTAGATTCTGCCCTATTCTGTAATGTAGGCTCACTAAAAGGGAAACAGATGCTTCCAAAAAATTTAAAAATAATAAATCAGTTTTGAGGCATCCACGGAAAGCTCATCTATATTAAAGATCGTGGGGAAAAACCAACATCTTTTCTTATGTAAGTTTACCCAAAGTGGCCCCAAAAGAATCTATGGGAAGCAATGATCCTACCACTGTTATTGCACAAATTACTACCAGTAGAAAGGGAATCTCATTCTTTTCAAGTTTAAGAAAGAAACTGTAAGAGCTTCTTCAAAGTTTATGCTTATATACTCTAATCCTCTGAGTCCCTTTACCTGACCCTGAGGATGGCAGATATTAGAAATTGTGGGGGAGGTGGTACACCAGCTAACAAAAAGCACTTAAACTCTCAAGCATCTCTTTCATTGATGAACCATGGCACTCCTTCCCTCCATTGTTTGTGTACATATCTGTCTTTCCAGGGGTATTTCAGACCATATTTCACTCAGGCATTAACTAAATGCTAATTTTGAAAAACAAGAGGGCAACACCATCATAGGGGTGCTCTTACCAAAGCAATATAGTTCTAGTGCAGAGATAAAAATGTACACACACAAGACAGACCTTGATAAAGTATGTCTAAGTGTGTGTGTGTGGAAATATAGCCGAATTATTGCCTGAAATGGCAAGAACAGCCACTGTGTTTCATACAATCTGTCTTAGAGATGTGGGAAAGGAAAAGTTGTGCGGATGTTGGTTTTTCTAGTGTTTTCAGAAGAATAAAAGGTATCTGGTCAGTCCAAAAAACGATATATATATGGTGGGAGAATGGGAAAGGAAAGAGTCCTATAAAGTGGATGGGATGATTACTACTTCCTTTCACATCAGGGGAGGGCTCCAATCACTGAGGTTTGGAACCCAGCTCAGTGACCTTGAATATTCAAGCTTCATGCAGCCACCCATGATCAGACCTCTTCTCAGCCAGGAGAGTGGTCAAGCCACCACCTCAGATTGGTAAGAAATCTCTCTCTTTGTCACACTTGCTTAGAGCTGTTACCCCAGTGCCCAGAAGCTCATCTGGCTAGGAGGTCTCTTTGGTCCTTGAGGGACAAAGACAGTTTATGATGGTAGAGAGAGACTTCATGAGCTCTGGGAAAAGAGAATTGCAAATACAGATTGGATTTTATTTCTTTTATTGTTTTTTTTAATGTTCTCCTTTTTCATATCCAGCACTAATTATCAGTATGCTCTGAATGCAGCTGTTTTCCTCTTCCTGCTACAAAACCACACTCTGTTATAAACACTCATGTAGCTCTGGTTTTGGTTTTCCCTGGAGGATATCTGGTGGACCTTTAAAAAAAATCCCACCCAAAAAATCACCCACAAACAAGAAAAACATTTCAATTTGTAAAAAAAACCCCACAACCCTTTTATGTTCTTGGATGTAAGCAAACATTTCATACCAAAGTAGGGTGCTCTTTCAGGCTTCAATGCAATTCAAATACAAAGTACTTCTATACCTCCACTGAAACTTTTAACTAGCTCCATGCAAAGAAGTGATGAATGTGCCTTGTTGGTTTGGGCCATCAAATATACTCACTGTGGAAGTTTTAATCCCTTTTTAATCCCTGGTTCAAAGACACCAGAACTGTTCTGTTGTTTGGCACTGTGAGAGGAAGGATGTCCTCTTCCCGCAGGAACACCCCAGGAGGAGCAGCAGAAATGCCAACTTGACCAAAGCAGCTGTTGTTTCTCAGTTGCCTACAAAAGGCTAAATCTGAGCCTGGAAAACACTGTGCTCTGGTAATATTGGCTGGGAGTCCTGTTTTTAAGACTGATACAATTATTTCAGCAAATTATACTGACAAAACCCACTATACTTCTTTTCCACCTTTTTGCAGTTTAAGAAATGACCTTGAGCTCTACCAACAAACCCTACAAAAACAGGGAAAGGCTAAACCCAAGAGGATCTGACAACACAAGGAGAAAATATTATACTGGTGTTTGAGATAATTTGGTGATCTCCTCGGCTTGCCTTGCTGTGGTATTTTAATCTACAACAAATGCATATAATTTCCTTGTTGAGTTGGCAGGAAATGAATGCATGTGATGTCCTGTTGCTGCTGTTAGTTCTGTCTGTGCAGGGAGGTACAATGGGCTCACTGAGCTGGTGTCATCCACTTCAATCTCCTGCTATCAGGCACCAAGGAGAGAGTAGTAAGCACTTCATCTGCTCTTTTGTTCTCCGGAGACTATTAAGTCTTGAAGGAAAGGACCAAATCTCAGACATACCTGTGAGGCAGGAGAGTATTTTCTGTTTATTGGTATATAAATCTCATGGAGTGTCTGTTCTGATGTTTGCACTGGCTGCTGCCTCCTATGCACAAGATTTTCTGAAAGCTAGTTTGAGTACCTCTGTCTGACCCAGCACGGATGTGTGCCTTAGCCCAGGCTGTCTCTGTTGTGGTTAAAGGGTGGTGTGGGGCCTCTGGAGGGCTGTAAAATCTCCACCTTGCATCTTTAGTGACTTAACATCCTCACTCATATATATACCCTGGGCAGCATAAACAGAAAACTCATTTTATGCCCACCCCACACACTGTGGCTAAAAGTACCTTTTAAAGTATTTAGCAGCAAAGCAAATGGAGTCACCTGCCCTGCTCCCACTTCCAGCATTGCTCCACAGCATCAAACAGCACTTTGCTTTATGTTCAATGGCTTACAACTGTGCAAAAGGGCAGAAGGCCCCCACAAGTATGCAGAAGGGAGTAAAAGGTTACTCCCACACTGCATTACTTTCCACGAGCTTCAATATTTACAGTGTAATTTGGTCTGCTGACTAAAGACCAACATTTTCATGTTGGCAGTTAGTATTTCTGCCAGTGTTGCCAACAGTTGATCCAAAAGAATGAGATTTGTTTCACTACACAGAAAAAAAGAAAACATGGTTTACTGAAATCTGTCACATAGATCTTCCAAGGTTTAGTAAAGGCTAACTGCTACTAATAGAGGATTTGGGAGGGGTTTTTTGGTGTTTCAGATATCCAGAGGTTTCAGACAACATCTTCAGAACTGAATATCATCTGAGATTATTTGAATCCATTGTTAAGTATCAGGCCAGTTCTTTCCTGATGCTAAAGGGGCTGCAGTATTCCCAGCATTCTTTGAAGATGGGGTCATCTGGAATTGTTCAGCAGCTTTAAATTCCATCCCCTTTAGGTGTCTAAGCATGGATTTTTTTAAAGAAATTAGTGTCTAGTTCTTAAGATATTCAATATCCTTTTTCCCTCATTAAATATGCAAAACCAGTCCTCCTTTGTGTTCACATTTATGGATAAACCCTGCAAGCTCTCAGTCAAAACTTTTTTCAAATAAGAGATATAGAATTTGATTGACGGGGGTCATTGTCATTATTTCCATTATGTCAGGTCCCTAATACATGGCCTCACCAAATCTCAGAGTAATAGTAACATCAATGCTTTATAGCTCTCCTGTCCCTATTACTCAGGAATCTCAAAAACATTGAGCTTCTGAAACATTGAGCCAAGCAACAAATGCAACCCACACATTTATATTTTGAAGGTTTCTTTCAGGTAAGTAGTATACCAGTTTTACAAGTGAATGAACTGAGATTTGGCAAAAGTCACAGAACAAACCCAAAATTTAAACTGGAGATAAATGGCTGCAATAATAACAAATAAATAAATACTTTGTATTTTGCTTTTGTCATCTGAACTTTTCATTTTCTGATGTTTGTTTATTTGATCTGCTTTCTTCCCTCTTCCCAGGACTAAGGTAAGCATTCTTCAAGCTTTGATTAGATTTAGATCTCTCTCTTGCTCCAGCTTTGTAAGGGAGTAGAATGAGGTGCTTTATATTACTGAGGATCAGATTGCATTGTTTTTCTCCAGCTTTGGTTTCAATTCCTTTTTTTTCCCCCTCAGGTTCTTTTTTCCCGTTCTAACTTGTTTTGCACTTGTGTTTTGCCTCTGGAAGTCTGTGCCTCCATGTGCTGCCAGGTGTACTCATCCTCAGGAGCACTCTGTAGGGAATCCTCCTGGGCCATGTGACTGCCTTACACCCAGCAGGTTTGGGGATGCTTTCTGTGGAAGTGGAAGCAAAGGGAAGGTGTGCCTGGTGCACAACTCTGTGATGAGCAGCTCAGGTCCACTACAAAATATTAGAGGTCAGGAGATCTGCTTTGCAGACCTAGCCCAGCAGAACTTTAGAAAAGCCAGATTTTCCATCCTTCTAGTATTTCCAAACAAAACAAAAACCCCTAAACAAATAAAAAGACTAAAGAAATAGCTTTTATCACCAGAAAATGTATTTTTACTAATTTAGTGATTCTATAGAAAATTATACACAGAAGAATAGCTCATCTCTGTAGGTCTTTTTAATGAGTTTTTTTCCTATAATCCCATGTTGTTCCACACATGATCAACATTTAAGGAAAAATGGGGCCACATAAAGGTCTAGAATCTACAATTTTGACCTTTCCACCTTGTTCTGTTACACAGTGCTTGGATATAACAAAATTTTTAGATCACTGAGCAATGCTGACCTCTTTGGATGTCACATTCTACACCATACACAGCAATTTGGGACTGAATATAAAATTCACCCTTTAGTTTTTTGCTTTCTACAGCTCATGTCATAACCTTAGTAACACTCACTTTTTTTTTTCTGCTTTACTACACCGTATAAATTATTGTCAGCTGCAAACTTTCCAGCAAGGCTGGTTCAATAAGAACTCACCAAGCTTCAATTCATCCACAATGTGATAGCTTCAAGCCACAACTTGCAAACTTGTTGCAACATCCTGGAAAGAGCAGCATAGTCACTGGCTGTGCTAGGTCACGAGCTCTAGATTTCTATACAATAGTTTACAATTAAATGTCTAATGAGAAGTGGCTAAGGGAATCAGCAAGTTTTGAATACCAGAGTTTTTCTGTGATGAAGAACATCTTCATTCTGTTAGAAACTGCACTTTTGAAGACACTGTAAATCATTCTTCTATGTCAAAGTTGAAAAACTCCATTTTCTAGGAGACAAATACTACAATAAGTCACAGCAAAAACCTATTTTCTTTGAATATTTATGCATTCTATAACATTACTTACTCATATATATCTTAATCATTCACAGGTGGGAAATATAGGATATCAGATAACAAAAAGGATGATAGATAGCAATAAAAGTGATAGTTTTCTCATAGATTATTTTAAACTTAAAGCATATAGATTTATAGCACAATACTTTTGGGAAACTCCATAAAAGAGTCTGGTCCAATAAACACCTGAGAAAAAGTACGAAGATCAGTGTCTACAGAGCCATTGTACTGTCTACTCTTTTATATGGGTCTGAATCATGGGTCATCCACCGCCACCACCTGCGGCTTCTCGAACGCTTCCATCAGCGCTGCCTCCGTTCAATCCTAAATATCCACTGGTGTGATTACGTGACCAATGTGTCTGTTCTTGAACAGGGAGGGGTCAGCAGTATCGAGGCCATGCTGATGAGAACGCAGCTGCGCTGGGCAGGGCACGTCTCCAGGATGGAGGATCACCGCCTTCCGAAGATTGTGCTCTATGGTGAACTCACCACCGGCTGCCGCAAGAGAGGAGCCCCGAAGAAGAGATACAAGGACTCCCTGAAACAACACTTTAGCCTTGGCCATATTGACTGCCATCAATGCTCCACTCTGGCCTCCAATCGGGATTCATGGAGACACACCATTCACGACACTGCTGCTTCCTTTGTGAACGCACCCAGAGTCAGTCTCTAGGAGAAAAGACAATGCAGAACCATTCCTTGTCAATATCACCTAAGGAGACTTTCTGCTGTGCCTTTTGTGACCAGACTTGCTTATCCCCCATCGGCCTCTTTAGCTATCAGCACGCTTGCAGCAAGCGTGGGTTGTGCCCTTCCCAAATCTTTGTTTGCAAAGCCTAGCCATGATGATGACCACTAGCAGTCATTTTGAAAAATGCATTAAAAATCATAATAAATGTTCTTTTCTTCTACTATGGACAGCAGTCTTGTTTATTCTGAAGCTGAAATGAAACATCACTGCAATCACAGATCTTTGTTATCCTGCAGTTGCAGAGTTGGAGCAGGAAGAGAAACTGGTGTCTTAACCTGGTACTACATGTTGGTGCTAAGGGTGGTACTCATGCTATTAACCAATGCACTTGACTAAACTGCCATGTATTCCTTTATCAAAGTACAAAATTTACTGGCAAAGACACTGTTTCTTAGTAGTTACAGTGGTAGAAATGAACACTTATCCTGCAAGCAAGGCATTTTCTACTGCTGATCTAACTTTGTGAGCAATGTCTGGCTGCAGAGAGAGATCAGTATACCTGGAAAGATATAATTCTACAGGAATAATGAGGAACTCCTCCATAGGAACATTATGTGGGCAGTGGAAACGCAAAAGAACCCATATTCATTTAGACTGTACTGAATTTCTAGAGTGCAAGTCATCATTATTTGTATCTCTGGAAAGCATACCTAGGAAATGCCCATTAAAAATGTAGCTGCACTGCAAATATGTGTAGGTAAGGAGTAGTCACCACCTAAGTAACCCACCAGCTGTGTCTGCACAATTTAGTGCATGGTGCTTCTCACCTAAGATTATGCAACATTATTAACTTCTCCTGCCTTCAGAAAGCAATAAAAAATAATCCACATACAAACAAAAAGCCAAAATATCTTCTGGGCATGAGGTCTGTGAGCTATTCCGTGACTCATGCAATGCATTATAACCCCTGTTTGGGATAGTACTGAAAGGCAAATGCTAGGCTTTGTTTATGTTGTATTAATTTTTCCAGAGACCCTGAGGAGAAACACTAGTGACTTTTTTCATAGAAGGGGTTCAGCACTAGGTTGTGTATCTTTATTTATTGAATTGATTGATTCATATGGTAGTGTAATTCACTTGTTTACTTAGGCATTTCCCTGCAGGCTCGTTTAATGGAGAAAAATCTCTGCATATATGTAAAACTAGCAGAATATTTTTTTTTACTTTTATATAATTACGTTAACAACTTTCATTTTTTGTTTGCATAGTTGTTATTGTCAGAGATATTGTAATGGCCAAGTCTTCAAAAATTACACAGTAAAATTATGCCTCCAGATCTTTACAGAATATAAGGATCAAGAAATTAAAGAAAAATATGTAGCATTTTATATATTCAAGAACATGTCCTCTAAAAAATTCTCATTCTTTCTTGCAGTAGTGGTGAAGAGGCATATGACTTCTGCTAGGCAGCAGCCAGACATTTATAGAACCATCACTCAAGGAACTCCTCATTTTTGTGGGCTCAGGTCCTGCTTATTGTGGGGCCCTCTTCAGTAGCATGAGAAATACTTGTAGTGGGCTAAGATGGGCACACTGGTCACTGAAAAAATCTGGGAATTGATGTATCACCACTGGGTCTCCATGCTGAGTCACCCATCAGATGGTATCACCCTTGCTGTATTCACGCAAACTGAAAAGACATACTGAGGCCCAGGCAACCAAAATCTCTTTGAGGGAGCTTAGTAAAAATAAGATCATTTTCTTCTAAACACTGGGCTGATAAGGAGGTAAGACAAGCACCAACCTCTCATCTCCTGTCATCTGTGCTCTGCTAAACCTAGAGGTGCTGCAGTACAGGGAACTTTAAGGTCTTGTGCTTAGGGTGCTTGCTATTTAAAGAGTGATGAAAGAAGTATTTCTGGATTGCATACCAGGACTTAGCTGAACACCAGGTACCCAGATCCCATGGCAAGTTAATGGGATGTGCTGCCTTCCCTCTGAAATTACCTCACTGATAGGTTTTCATCAGCTTACACAAGAAAGATGTGGTGAAATACTGTATCCAGATGCCAAGCTTTTCTTTGCAAAGAACACAAAAGAAGATTATTAAAATCTATTGTCTACAAATTGATTAATTTGGTGGCTTGATAGCTGAGTTATCCTATGCCATCTGAAACAGTTCAATACTTGCCTTTAAAGGCAGTGGCAAACTGATCAACTGCAGGTTTCTATGCTGCTGAACTCATCCAGAAACCTTGCACAGGATGAATAAACCAGATGTTATTTGCTTTGAAACTCAAAGGAAACTTTATGTACTAGGTATTTCTTAAGCAAAATGCAGGATGCCTGACTTTGCTCACACACATAACAGCTATTTACCTTCAAGATCAATGTGGAATTGCCAAATCTAATATGAAGTTTTAAAAACAGTTTTACAGAAGCAGGATTATGAGATTACAGCACTCTACAACAACATGACACAATGCAAGGCACAGCAGGCAATGCCATTTGTAAATCTAAACATTTGTCTTTATAGGAAATGTAAGCTTACTGGTTTTGATATCAATCTTCCCCTTTCCTAAAACATGAATTTCTCAGTCCCAAGTAACTGATAGGTTTTTTGCTTTTTGTTGTTTGCAATAGATACAAGATCCTGGCCAAATGCTAGATAGTAAACTATCATGATATTAAAAGCAAAATGATTTATGCAAAGTACATATTGAGTCTACTAAAGCCAGAGGGAGGATAGGGTGGAATTTCAAAGTGTGATTTTATGGTATAACTGTACTATGTGAACATGCAAACTCATCAATAGTGGATGAAATAAAGGCAGGGACAGCAATGAAAAAAAATTAAATTACATTATGTAAAATCTAAATAAACACTATACAAATTTAAGTTACAAAATTCCTATGAGAAGAAAGTACTGGTATTCCAATTTACCCACAGAAGATAAACTCTTCTAATTGAAGCCCTTGTTAAAATCTCTGAACTCTCTAAATCAAAGTAAGCTTCTTAAAGCATATGCAAATTCTCAGCCAGTATAAATCTCTCCAGCTTTAGCCTAAACTGAATTCCTAGACTGGAATTATCCCCTTGTGGATAAAGCAACCTTTATATTCTCTGACTCCCAAACATAAGGGAGTAGTCTCTGTTACCTGACCTATATTAAGAACAATACACACAAAGCCCTACAAGATTTCAGAAAGTAACTCTCTCACCTGTATCTGCTTTACAGTAGACCTTTCTGTTAAGCAAAACTGAGTATATTATTAGTGAATACCCGGGAGAAAATTTGGATCTAAAATTTTAAGTGCTATAAAAAAGTGGAAATTCTAGATTACTGTAGATTTGTGTCTCACTGGGGATACATGAAAGAAATTCTAAAGTAGCAAGCTGCCAGTTTCCTTGGTGATCCACACTGGCTTTACATGCCAGTGCGTTGAGAACAGAGGCAAGCAACCACTGATTGGCAAAAACTTGATGATTTTGGAAGAACTTTGCATTAGACTTCTGGTTTTGGAATAACTAAATGCTGAGAAGACTATTGTCAGTAAAGGTGAGGTTAGAGACAAGAAAACCTTAATGATTCTATGATCCTGTTAAATCTGAAAACACTCAGCCACATGAACTTTTATCTAGGTTTCCTAAATTTAGATCATCTACACAACTGGATAAATAATACCAAATAGAATTTAAGAGCCTGGTCCAACATCCCCTAGATTTCTTATGTCCTTAATTTCAAACATTTCTTCAGAAATATTTTAGGTAAGTCTCTGTCAGAAGAAATGGGGCTAACTTAAGGTCTCCTTTCAGCTCAAGAGGGAAAAGAGACCAAAAGAAAATCACTCTTTAACTAGGTTTTGAACCTGCTGAAGTGAATCTTTCTCTTGTGAAGTTTAACTGGGTAACAAAATCTCATTTTTATTACTGATCTCAAAGGCATAAGAAAGAATAAAAGTACTTGAGTGTATTACTAATGTTTTTATTAACAGATTAGGAAACCTCAGATTATAAGCATCTTCATCTATCCACAGAGAAAACACTTAACAAGAGCTAATTTGATAAAATATCTGTTTAGATTACATTGATGTTTCTACACTGCATATATTTAGTTTTCCTCTCCTTTCTGTATGAAGTTATTTTAAATCAAAATACAGCTCTGCTAAAGTCAGACAAAACTTTTATCAATGAAGCCAGTGAGGCCAAGACTTCAACATCTTGGCCTAAGCACACACATAAAAACCAACTGAGTCTTGCATCACTAGCCTATGCTTGGGAACATTTTTTTTCATGCTAAGGAAAATTAATAGAAATGGAAAATACTCTTGGCAAATTTAGGCAAATGCTACTGAGTCCTGCATACTTTATTAGAAAAACTAATTAATACTCAAACCTGACTAGTGACTTCTGCAGAAATATTTAGAGCTGTCTTCCCAACTCTGTCATTATCCAGGGCTACAGCAGAGTTTTCATGTCGCACTAGCCTTGATTATGTAGGACCATTCAGGAAGATGATCTGAATAATCAGCTACAGGTGTGACTTTGAAGTGTATTAATAAAACTGCCTTTAACCCTGGGTGGATACTGGTTGAGAATGAAAGAATTTTTTATTTAATTTTGCATATTTCAGAAGCAAAATAAACAAAGTGAAATCACAGTCAAATCAATAGTAAGAGTATGTACGTGATGAGTAAATATAATTTAATCCACTTTTTAAAGTCTTCCAAAGTGAGGTAAGCAAAATTCTTAATTGCAGAAATCTTTGCTCTGAATAAGATATTCACATGCAGTTTTATTGAGGTGGCAACACTTGCTTTAACATTCTTTTTAATTTTCAACTTCCATAAATAACAGAGTTTTTTCTACAGAATTCTATGGAAAATATATGGGCACCATTTCATGACCCATAACTCTAACTCCATCTGTCACAAAATCGGCTCAGTTTTGATGTTTAGCTAGTATATTGTGACTTTTTCCAATGCCATTCAATCTTTTAATTTCTTAGTACATTTGATTGCCTTAATTTATTTAACTAAAATTCTATACCTTCATAGTATGCTTCTATACTATGTATAATTCTATACTTCTTGAGATTAGAAACCAAGCATATTTCTAAGACTCTGGGCTCCACAGGCATTCTCATCATCACAGATTATAAATTGCCAGAGTTTAAAAGGGCGGAAGATTGTGTGTCTGTGTGGTATAATAATAATAATACTTGAGATGCTTAATGGGCTGTTTGGACTAGACCTTTATTCTTTGCCAGGAATAGAAGGTTAAATTACTGCAAATTCCACCATTCTCTGAAAGTCTTTGCCAGAGGAAACTCACACCTGAATGCTGGACACCCTTGGCTGTGTGCAGAGGTGGGTGGAAAGTAAAGGCTCTCTGGGTGGTTTTTTGAATCACTACATTTGAAAAAAACCAAACCAAAACAAACTAAAACCCAAACAAAAATGCAAAAAAAACCCAACAACCAAACCAAAAACAAAACAGGAAAGGAAATACATTTTATGTCACTGTGAGAAGCTTAATCCATAGTGAAAACTCAAGGAAGAAAAGTTAGTCAGGTTTCCTTAAAACCAAAGTTGCTGATATGGTCTCTAGAATAGGAAGCTGATGCTGGCAAGACATGCCAGGGGAAATATCACACAGATCATGCTCTGTGCCTTGTTTCTTTTCTTAAAGACCGTTGTCAGAGACAGGATGCTGTGGCAAATGGACTTTTGGCCTGATTCAGTCATACTGAAGCAAGTACCCTTTTTTGTTCCAGAAAGATGTTTGTCTTTTAGCTATACTGCTTCTCATTCCTTGGTTTGCATCTCATCTGTATTGCTCACAAACATGGCTGTTGCTACAGCTGTGCCATAAACAGGCTTACACATTCACTCCTCTCCATGGTGAGGAGATTCATACTCTTTCTCTCAAGACAGAAGAATAGTATTTAAGTGTCTTCACAATTTATGTGAGGTAATGATTGCCTTCTTGTAATTTGGGAAAGCAGTGGAGAAAATAAAAAGTATTTCTCAAAGATGAAGTTTTCATATCACATTGATCCATGCAAAGCAACAGAAATAAAAACCACAATGGGACAATTGCTTTGAGGGAACAGGGCATTGTGGAACCAGAAGATTGTAGGAAAAAATATAAATGAGGCAACATCTATGCTCCTGTTCTCTAGGCTTGATAAAAGCTTCTGTGGCTTTGGGAAGGTTGTACCACTCAGAGGAAAATAAGCTGAGGCGTTGATCTCTTAAAAAATGTATTTGTAGATACCCAATCCGTGGCTGCTTGTTGACAATTCTGCAAGAATACATGTTAGTATAGATGTGGAATTGGAAAAGAAAGTGGGCTAGTTGATAAACAGCAGAAACGTGAAGTCAGGACATTGTTGCTTGTCTAGAAACAGGTTTGACAAATCTTGCTAGAAGAATCTGTATTTTGGCTTCCAGCACTTATAGCACTTTATTATTAATCATGGTTTGTTGTTTGATTCCAGTAATAGCAAACATCGAACATGAAAAAAAAAGAAAAAAGGTAACGTAGTTTCTAGCTATGAAGACATTATTTGAGTAATACATTGTCAGAATTAATTCACTAATATGGAAGTGAGTACTTTCAGATCATTGCACTGAAGTTGAACTACAAAGGAAGCATATAATTGGTTTTCTCACATCCGAAGCCCATTATTAGTATAGCAAATAAAGAACATTTTAAATGTCAGAAAAGAAGTTACAAATAAACAAAATTCTGTCTTAAATCATGCATGACATATAAAAAAACCAGGCTCCTCACTGCAGAACAGTATTTCAGTCTTTCCTATATTAAAGAATATTTATCCCTCCAACATATTTTCATTAATGATCACTTGAGATGTTTGTAAGACAATGTGCAGTAAACACAAGATTTATTCATCAGTCTGCCCTCAGTTACAGCCAAAGTGGCTTTTCATGCAACCAGTAGACACAAACTCAGTGGGGGTGTCCTGCCAACTGCAGCATCTGCTTCTAGTCCCTCATCTTCTCATGCTGATGAAAAGAGCACTGGTGGGCAGCAATCATGGCTCCCTGGACATGTCCCAGGAGTGACTGATGTGGCTGGGGGCTGCTCTCCTCCAGTACCCATCAATCTATTTTTGGGTCTATGACACTCACACACTTTCCTTGCAACCATTTTTCGTCCTCTTTAATCTCTTCTTGTTCTCTTTGAATTTATTTTTTCCTCCAGACCTTTCTTCTCAGAGGGGTTGAAGGTTTGGTTACGGTTGGGCTAGCACCTGGCTCTAAAAGAGAGAAAGACTGCTGATGTGGTTTAAACAGGACTTAATTAAAACTTTTTAGCTCCTTCCTGCATGGTCTACTGAGAGCTTATGTGCTCACTGCATCACTGAGAAATACTTGAAGAATAATTGGCCCCAGGATAGTCATATGCTGGTGCCTTGAGATTGCCCCTTCACATTGAGTAGTTCCCTTTGTTATCTTTCCACTGCTGATGTCAACCTGCAGAACAAGCACTGAACTGGAATGTTTCTGGAATATTTTTCTTTGCCAACCCCTTTTTTCTGTCTGTCTTTTCAGGGATTTTTTTGTGAGAAATGGCCTCAAAATGCTCTGAGTGAGTAGAGAATGTTGCGAGCCTTGCACTCTTCAGAGCCCTTGTGCTATAAATTTGGATCTAAACCGTGGGTAAGAATTGGATCGCCAAAGAAAACAGGCCATCTCTGCTATAGCCTGGCATCCCCCTGCAGTGCAGAGATGCTACTCATTGTTCAGAGCTGCTGTAGTTGTAAATAGCTGTGTGTGGGCAGCTCAGTCCCCCTTTTTTCCCCAGTACACTTTGTTTCGCTCAGATAATGGTGGAACTACAAAACAAAAGGCCCTACCTGGATGTTTTGCCTGTTTGGAGCTCATGGAATATTACCCATGCCTAGAATTTCATGGAATATTATTCATGAAAATATTTCAGACTGAGATCACCAGTTCACCAAGCAGAAGCCTGAACCTGAAATCAAAGTTTTGCTGTTGATTTAAACAAAATGCAGGGGAGGTTTCATTAGGTTTAATGCTGTACTACTTCTACTGTAAAGCAGATCACCAAGTAGTCTGGAACATGATGCATGTTTGATTATATTTACTGTTCTTGTGTGAATCTAGGCAATCATTCTCATGAGAGAAACCACATATACTCTGTGGCTTAAATACTCCAAAGCTAATCTCCCAATTTTTCATTTTCATTAGACTTTGGTAATTACAAAATTATAAATGCATTAGATTTCTTGAAAAACTGTTTCTGACCAACATAATATAAAATACAGCATACCTCAAAAAATGGAGAGGAGCACACACTTCAGATTATGACATTTGTTTTCTGTAGACAATGTATTTTAGTACTTGAAATCTTCTGAGTCTACTTCTATCCAATGTATGTATTGCAGAGAACAGCACTCATTCAGGCAATTTTATTTTGAGTCTTTTGTGTCTAGAAAAAAATTTTTGAGAAGACTCATGGAAGAGAAAAAGGGATGTAAGACGAGAGAATTTAGGCAGTGGTGTGCTTTATCTAATATTCTATTTCCAGTAGAGGTCACTGCCAAGTTGATGCTCATTGCAGGAAGAAATCCCACAGTATAAAATAATGGAATATATTCTCAGGCTATTAAAATCTAACTTGTGAAAATTACCATATTCCTCAAAACCTGAGCCTTATGCATCATATGAGCTTTTTTGGGTTTACTTGTGTTACCTGATATTCTTGTTATCCCCATGAAATTCCTGTTTCTTGAATACAGCTTCAATGACATTCTTCAGAAAAGAATTCACACAGTGTGCAATTATGCAGTTGAAAAAATCTCTTTCCTTTTTCAGTTATAACTGCATTATCTTTGGACTAAATGGATGTTTCCTTGTTTATATCTGATGAGAAGAGGTAGTTCCATTAGTTCTATCCACCTTCCCAATCTTTTTTTGTGTATGTTTATTCCATTTCCTCATATTTATGTCTGGTTTAAAGCACAGTATTAATCTATTTTCATTACAGTATTTTTCCATGTCTAAGAATCTTTGTCATCAGTTCTGGCCTTCTTCTATTTTTGCTATGTCATCCCTAGGGACATAAAATCTCTATAATAAATTGTAAGGACAAAGTATAAATTAATTTAGCATGCATCTGCATCCAATAAGTTGCTTCCTCTAAGACTCCTGGTATTTCTTGAACTGACTTACAGTTGATTCAATTAGCTGTCACTTCTTTTAATAAGTGCATTTTCCAAAAATATTTTGGTTTTGCCTGTCACACATTTTCTTTGGACAAAAGGCCACATTGAATAAGTTATATGCCAATCCACAATCAGCTTTCCTATACAAATCAAATTTGTTTTGTTATCAGTTAGAATGGAGTTTGGCTACAGACAGAAGATTTCCCTCCCCTTTTAGGGTTGGACCTCACTTTTCTATTGGTAAGGCTTAAAATAGTCATGTAAGAGATAAGAGAAAAAGGCAAGACTATTTTGGGGTGTTTTCTGGCTCCTAAACCAGCTATATTTTACATTTTGTTTTAAATAGGAATTACATTGAAGTCCCAAAAAGTAATACTCAACCTTCTTCAAATTGCTCTAGAGTAACTTCTCTCTAATTAATGTGACCTACACACATGTGCATTTATAAGCGAAATACAACTATTTCATTTGAGTGAGCTTGGACGTTTGTATGACTTGCAGAACTCAGGTACTGTAGTGATCCAGAATTCATATTCATAAAAATTGCATATTGTATCACACAATATGTAATCTCTCATGTATGTTTTAGCTTTAAGTTTGCTAGAGAACTGCTAGAAAGTATGGGGGGAAACATGAAGAAGAAAGTCTTGACCTCTCTGAACTCTGTTATTACTAGTTGCTGAACCTCCCTCCCCTTCCACAGAATAGAAGATACAGCCCTGGTGTTGCTTATTTTTGTGAACTTTGGTATGGTTATAACTAGATGTCCATAGGAAACACCCAAGAAAGTTAAGATAAAAAGGACAAAACCACACAGTATTTCTCTCTACCAATTAGAAAGGGAGAATAACTGAGATTAGACATGTAGACATTTAAAAATTCATGAGATGAGTACCAGACTGGGACTCTGGTACTATCATTGTCTGGAAAGTGAAAAAACACTTGGGGCTAGGAATCCCAGAAAAGATATATGGATACCCTGGCACCTATGTCATGTTCTGGCACAGTGCTATAAAGACAATTTTTACCACAAAATGGCTTACAGTGGACCATGGCAGAAGGAGAAGGATGTCCCTGTAATGCTTGTGGTGTGTACCTAACACTGCAGGGAAGGGGTGAGCCTCGTCTTGCTGGCAATGGCTTGGTTAATCTTTGAGTACCAAATGCAGCTGAGAATGTTGCAGTGGTGGCAGCAGTGGTGGCTGTGTGACCTCCAATGCAACATGGGTTTCTTATTGCTTAGAGCAGCAGCACTGCAGCTGTGTTCAGGCACCCATAGCAAGGTTAATCCATCAGGGAAGAGTGGCAGATGCTTCAAATGAAATACTTATTGTGGTACAGATGAGGGTGAGACCCCATGGACAGTAAGAGGGATTTGAAAGGCAAATGCTGAGAGCTGTTGGAATAGATGTGGTATCTGAAACCATTGTCCAGAGAAGGCCAACGAATCTGGTGATGAGTCTGGAGCACAAGTCATATGAGGAGCGGTTGAGGGAGCTGGGGCTTTTTGACATGGGCGAGAAAAGGCTCAGGGGTGACCTTACTGCTCCCTACAACTACAGTAAAGGAGGGTGTAGCCAGGTGGGGGTCAGTCTCTTCTCCCAGGCAACTAGCAAGAGGATGAGAGGACATGGTCTTAAGCTGCACCTGGGGAAGTTTATGTTGGACATTAGGAAGAATTTCTACACAGAAGGGGTGATTAGATATTGGAATGGGCTGCCCAGGGAGGTAGTGGAGTCATAATCCGTTTAAATGTTTACGGAAAGACCGCACATGGCACTCAGTGCTATGGTCTAGTTGACATGGTGTTCATTCATATGTTGGACTCGATCCCAAGGTCTTTTCCAACCTAACTGATTCTGTGTGTACCTGAATATATGGCAATATCCAAAGGTCTTGCAGCCTGGAGTCCCTTTACCTTTTCCATTTTTGCTCTCGGTCTCCTGAGAGTCTGGTTTAGTCCAGCAAAAGAACTCCAGCCTTTTATTTCCTGCGTGAGAGCCTGGAGTAAAAGAGGAAAGGAGAAACTTGTTTTTCAGTAGCATAATGCTTTGTCAGGTCACAAAGTGGGTGCTAATGCCATGTTGCCTGGGTTTGTTTTCGAAATAGCTCAGTCTTCCATGGGAGTCAGAGACAAAGGCTGCATTTTCTGTTATTTCACTCAGTTCTCAGCCCCCCCCCGACCCTCCCCCACGCCCCCATCCCGTTTGTGCTCCCTTAAGGGAAATGGTATCAGAGTTCAGAAGCAGAATCATCAATTTTTCCTCATAATGATATTTATAAAGATATTCATAACATTTTAAATACTATGCAAGAAGTTTCTCAAACAGGATTTCACAGCCTTCCCTGGCATACAACCTGGGGATACATGACAATGTAGTTAGATGAAAAAGCATTGTATTTAAGTGTTTTGTATTCTTTTTCACCCTGGGGAGACCCAATCAGCAGATGTCAGCTTTGACTCTGGAAAAAAATTTCTTTTGATTAGACACATATAATTATTTTAAAAGGAAATAATAAATTTGTAAGCCCAAAGTCTGTAGAACAGATCAACAGAAAATAACACTCTTCTTAGAAGAATGAGAGAGAGTGCTCAGCCATGCTCTGGGATCTTGAAAACAAATAGAAAATGAACTGAAATTCTCACATCTCTGAAGTCAACTGGACTGATCTTCAGTGACTAAAATAAAGCCCGGATTTCACACCAAAGTTCAAGATCTTAGGAGAAAATGTAAGGGAACAAAAATGAAAATTTTTAAAAATGAAAAAGACTCAAGGCATGTAGTTAATTTTGTGTGCATTGGGAATGCCATGTGGATTTCTTAATGAGACCAAAACTGAGCAGCATCATAAGTATTTGTAGGATTTTGGCCAATTGGTAGAGCTGGTGTTTCACTAAACTGTAAGAAAAACAGCATAAGGGAAGGCATTGGATTAAAATAGTATGGTCACATAGTGACTAAAAACTTATTTTATCTTTTCAAGGTTTAAATACAGAACTCAAATCAAACAAAATAGTTGCTTATAAGTTAGAGCTGCCCAAATGTGACAGTGTAAATTAAAAATATTTTTGTTTATAAATTTGAAGGAGTGAGAGGTTAAAGAACTAGTTACAAAATTGACTTGGTCTTCTAGGGGAAACCAATGCTAAACCTGATCTATCTTTAATAACCAAGAACGTGTTTTGTCTCCTACCCTCTCGAGATTTGGTTAATATTAAAGCAAGATGTGAAAGGAAATTCCGTGCTTCACTTTTTAGTAGCTTTTAGTCTTGCAAGAGAAGGGATGGAAAATGAGATAAAGAATATATTTTTTGAAAGCTTATCACAAAACTAAAGGCTTCTACAGTCTTTCAAACACTTGTGCACTTCCTTTATGTACACTGATATAATTTTGTGAAGTTTGTTTTCAAGACAGAGAGTTAACACTGCACTGGTGTAAATTCCATGATTTCAGGTTCTAGTGCAGTGAATGTGTCTTTTATGCACCTAGCTAAATAAATTACATTTAGCTACATGGCAGTGCTAAGTCATTACAGAAATCCTTAATCAGTACAGAAGTGAGTTTCTAGTTAAAACCATGATGCCTCTGAAGGTAGCTATTATAGATAAGGATGTTTTATGACATGTGGGTGTCCACATGCCACTGGTGGGAGTTAAAGGCAGCAGCAGCACATGGCCCAGCCAGCCCGCAGGACCTGGCGTTCCAACCGCGGGGGGAGCCCATTTCCAGTTCAGCAGGTAGGAGCACATTGCTGCCAAACCCAGCCTCGGCTCCTGCCTGATTGCTGCTGCTGAGCCCCGAGGACATCAGACAGTCAAAGCAAGATTTGCAAGTCTGTCTTCAGGGGTTCTTGAAGTCTATGGCCTTTCACTAGTGAAATCACAGCAATGTTAAGCAAGCAGAACAACGAAAACCTGTGTTTTAAAATAGTTTCCCAGAACTTTGGACACCTGACTCTAACTCATAGTTCAAACTAATAGAAAAAGGAGTCCTTATGTGGGGATTTTAGTGGAAAAGTAACCTAGCACATCTGTCTGAAAACTACGAATGGACAAACTGCAACTGGTACATAGGGCATTAAATCTGGATCATTCAGCCATAAAACGGGGAGCTCCTGGTACCCACTGGACTCCAGATGGATGCTCCAGCCTTTTCTGCCCTGGCTGCGGCTCTGCGGGACGAGGGAAGAGCCGTGTGGTGCAGGGTTAGGGGTCTGCCCTGCCTGAAGGGACCGCAGGGGACCTGCGGGGGAACATCGGGCATAGCCCCGGTGGGTACCTGGGTGGACAAACCGGCAGGTACCCGGCAGGTACCCGGCAGGTACCCTGACAGGTGCACGGGTGGGCAAACCGGCAGGTACCCTGACAGGTACCCTGACAGGTATCCTCACAGGTACACGGGTGGGTAAACTGGTGAGCAAACTGGCAGGCGCAGCGGTGGGTACACGAGTGGGTACGCCAGGACCATTTCCAGTGATGCCGGGCCATCTGTGGCGCTCTACGGGTGCCGCTAGCACCAACAACAGACAGGTGCGGCTTCACCAGCAAGTGTCCGGGCGAACACCCTGCAGCCCGCGCTGCCCGGCCAGCGTCACCCGCACCCTCCCCAGCACCCCCGGCGGGTCCCTGTGCCCGGGACCCCTCCCGAGGCTGCGGGGCGGGTGCGGACGCTGCCGGCGGGCCCGGCGCGGTTGCCGCGGTGATGACGGGCGGCCCCGCTGCCCGCCCCGCAAACATGGCAGCGGTAGCGGCTGCGGCGGGGAGCGGCGGCAGGTGAGCGGCGCCCCTACTCTGCCCTGCCCGACCCGCCGCCCCAGCACCGCCCGCAGTCCCGGCGCCATCAGCAGGCCGGCGGGCGAGGGGCGGGTGCCGGCGCCGCCAGGCAGCTCCTCCCTCCGCCCGGCCCGGGAGCCCCGGCGGGGTGACAGCCCTGCCGAGCGCAGCCGCCCCGGCCGGGGCTGCGGAGGCAGCGCCGCTCCCGCCTCGGCCCGCTTGCTGCCGGGACGCCGCGGGGCGGGAGCCGCCGCCCCCCGCCCGCCATGTGGAAGCTCAACAAGAGCAGCAAAGTTCTGCTGGACGACTCGCCCGAGGAGGAGGAGACGCATCCCCGCGGGCCGCCGCCCGCCGCCGCCTTCGCGGCCCCCCAGGTAGGAGCACGGAGCCCGGCTCGGAGGGGTCGAGCGGCTCGGCTCCACGCCGCTGCCAGGCTCCTCTCCGGCGGCATGAGTAATCACTTTTCCCTCCCTGGATGTGCCGGCAGGTTGGCCCTGGTCGGAGCTGGGGGTGTTTGCGCGGATCTTGCGACTGTCACCCGATTTTTGGGGGTGCTCACTGGCCTATCCACTCCTCTTTCCTTCCAGCAGCGGCCTCTGGCATTGCTGGGACTTGCAGTCCTTCATTACAGTGGCTTCATACCGCAGGGTACTTTCTCTCCAGCCCTAGGTTGGGGCACTGCACCCCATCCCTAAGGCACTATACATTAAACAGGAATGTACCTTCATTTACGCGTTTGTACCACTAATGTTTTGGCAGAATTGCTTTGTTTCCTATGGTTGCAGTAATAGTAGTTGTCTATTCTTAAATAGCCGGCAATGTTGTTTGAAAGCTTTCATTGTTAAATGATGAGTTAAATACCTGCAGTGACCTTCTCAAAGTACTGGTCGGTGACAAATACAACCTGAGAGAAGAGGTATCAGTTGAATATCAGGCAAAACAACTAAAAAAATGTTTATTGATTTGCTTTCAAAAACTTGGTAGCAACTAGGCATCCATCAAGCTCAGAAGCCTGTTACACTGGCCCGAACAGCTTTGTTGCTGAGCTGGTCTTTGTTATCAGAGTATGTTTAGATGTTGTGTGAGAGGTTGCAGGAGATTGCATATCTGAAGTAACCAGTTGCCCAGCGTTGCAAAGCAGTGAAGTTTCTATTCAAAGCCAACTTCCCACCCCATGTTATTCTTGCCTAGCTCACTGGAAGAGCTGGAGTGTGTCTGGTTAAACTGCTCTCTGCTTGAGTTCCTGGTTGACAAGTGCTATGGGTTGTCAACATGTGGGTCTACTGCTGAAGAGCAGCCTTTCCCAGTCACAGCTGTTATTCCCTCCATCTTTTAGTAACCAAAATCACCAGTTTAACCTTGCTCTGCCCTCTCCCCCTGCACAGAAAACAGAAGAGCCCCAGCCCTTGCTACTTGAGTGGCAGCAGCTGTGCAGATTCATATGGATGAATAGATCTTCTCCTGTGGGAGAAAAACAGACACTCATTTTGGAGACCTCCCCCTCAGGGGATGAAGGGTGAATTGGGGGTTGGAGGCGACCTGAGGTATCTCCCACAACCTCTCATACAACACCTACCCTCCCCTCCTCCTCCTCCAGTTCCTATCCTCAGGTGCCTGAAAACTTCCACTGTTTTTGCTAAGCTGTTGTCTTCTGCTGTCATAACCCTCCTAGAAGTGCTTTGCTCCTGAAACCCTCCTCAAACACTGAAGGTCACCAAAAGCTTTCAGTAAATCCCATTGACTCTTCATTCCTTCTCTTCTCTACCCCAAATGCTCCAAGCCCCCTTTTAGACTGCTTACTGTAGCCTCCCAGTCAGAAGATCATTCTTCACACTTCTGTCCAGACAATTCTCCCAGTCCTCTACTTTAGCAACAAAGACTGGAATTGTTTTGGTTTTTTTGTCCTGTTCAGTTGTCTTTTCCTCTCCTAGGCCTCTGTTCCATTAGCAGCAGTCTCAAGTTATGATGGTGATAACAATGATTTCTGGTGCAAATGGTTTGCATTTTCATCAGTTTAAAGAAAATTGCTTTTTAACTTCCAGTGGCATTGGAATAAAAGTTGCTGATTTTGGTATTGGAGGTAGAAGAGGAAAACTAAATTATTGTAAGTCACTAAATGAAATACTTGAGGATTAAGGGTTCAGTAAGGATAGCACAACTGTAGTGTAGCTTGGCATAGAGACTGGACTGAAGACCATAAGCTATTAGTTGTTTTGCCTGTTAAAGTCTTTTGAAAGAAATGCAACACTACTCCCAAAATATTTAACTGCAGTTATTTTAGGGTTTATGTACACTCTGAGGAAGGATAGACTATATGGAAAGCTATTACCACTTGACTGACATTGTAATTCTCATGACCCAGGCAGCTTCTAGGTCAGCCATAGGTATAGTGTGTCTAAAACACAGCTCAGACAGGTGTCAAGGGGAAAATGTGAGGTAACCAAATGTGCTTGTTCATCTTGTCGTAGCAGATTCAGTTCACATGCCCTGATTTAATGTTTGATATTTTTGATGTTTCATCACAACATGTTTTTTCTCCCAATAATATGATTTCAAGGCAGTGAAGTCCAGTAATGTGTAGGAGAATTTGGTAATGATCTGCACTTGGCTACTGCTGTGTCCTGACAGGCACTCCCTGACTTTGGAGGACAGTAGACCCATCAGAGCTTGGAGGAGTTATGGGGGCAGTTCTCATGGGACCTTAGCTCTGTGTGAGAATGTCCCAGTCTTCCTCAGCCTCTGTTGATACAGTACAGCCTGCTGTGAATGAAGGATTATCTCATCAAGGAGAAGAGAATCCAGGACTTACCTAATTTTTTATCTTTAGGGCCAAAATCCAGATAATTAGTTTGAGTGCTTTTCCGTAAATTCAGAAGCCCAACATTCGATTTCACGCAACAGAAAGTTGACTGTGAGGTTTCATTTCCTCGAGGTTCTTTTCTGATAAATCAGTTGGTAAAAGAGAAGATGAACTGGAGTCATCTTGTTTTGACTTTGATTTATGATATGCTGTTTTTCCCAACAGCTGTCTTTGGTCTTTATTTTCATTTTTAATAAGCAAGTGGGAAGCAAATCCTTAAGCTTCTACCATTCATGCTATAAATAAGGCTGAAACCTTTTACTTCAAAGACAAGAAATTGGTAGTCACGTCTATGTCATTAGTGCAGACCAGGCTGAAAGTATTCCAGTGTAATGAAATGTTGGTGCTCTATGTTGTATCTTCAAAGCTGAGAAAGAGTGAGAGACTTCTCACTGTTCATCCTAATAATTAGGACATTGCAGTAGCAGACAGCAACAAAGAATTAGGCTACTATAAGTTAAAAACAAGCAAAAAAACCCTAACACAAAACTCCCCTTTGTTACACTAGAGCAATTTTAATCATCCTATTTAGATATGGAAGCCTGATCTGGGCTTACTCGAGCAGACATTTGAATTTGTAGAAGTTCATAGTTCTTAAATAGAAAAGCTTGGTTTGATCTAAAAAGAGAAGTTATGACAGTTCTGATTTTGTGTTATATGGAGTGGTTTGATTTTGTTCCAGGGGAGAACAAAAACAAATTTTAGAATATGAAAATTGCAAGGGAGGGAACTGTAAGCCTCTGGCCACTTTTTAGCAAAAGTTTCTGCATACATTCAAGTACTTTGAATTGTTAACACTTATTTAAAATAGTAGGGTGTTTCCTGAGATAAGAAAGACAAGTAAATTTTGAAACAGTACTTTTGTAAATAAATATGTGGATTATTGTGGGGGATGCCAGTTAGTTTTAGACTGAATCTTAGAAGCTAATTTTCATTTATGCTTTGAAGCATAAGTATTTTTAATTTATGCAATGAAGGTGCTTTATTCACTTAGGTTATAAAGCATCAAGGCAACTTAACATGCGTAAATAGTAAACAAGTATAAAAGGAAATTAATGTGCTTTTTTGTGTGTCTCTGAAAATATGCTAGAAATGTACATAGGGGTGCGTGCCAAGCTTGGTTTAAGTTTGTAATATAGTTATTATGTTTCAAACTGTAGTTGTACTTTTGGAGAGAGGAAAAATGCTGGGGTTTGACTTCTGGAAGGGACTGTTTTGGCAGTTGTGCTGAGTTCTCCTTGACTCAATCGTGCTTTCATGTAATCAGTGCTCAGAGATGTCAATGCTGGGTCAATACCGCATGTAACTGTGACGTAAAATGGCACTCAGCTTTAAAATACATCTATATATTGGGGCAGTGGGTGAGTGTCAGGCTGGCCTATATTATCTAATGCAACTCCATCTTTCATGTAAAGATATTTCAGGACCGTAGGCTTGATCTCTTCTCCTCTGTTGTGTTTTTTGTTATATTCAAAGAGAATATGTGCAAAAACATGTTTTATGCTGAATTTTGTTTAGACTTGCTCATGATGTTTGAAAGTTGGCTATACAGAATTTTAGTTATCTATTTTAATGATGTTAAAGTCTTTGGTACAATTTTAATACTGCCTTTCATCTTGGAATGAGTAGAACTCAGACAGGCCCTGCAGGAATGGGTGGGAGTTGAGCAGCATTTCTTATGTTCTACTAATACGTTGAATAAAGGTATTTTTTAATTAAAAAAAAAAAGAGAAAGGAACCGGTGTGAGTCCGTCTAATGCCTTTCCTTCACTTTCTAGCCATTTCTGGCTAGAAAGGGTCTCAGGCTTTGCCTGAAGTACTCTAACAATCCCAACATACCTTCTCTTCTCTGCTAGTCTCTTTTTTCCTTCTCACTAGAGTTTTTCTTGTGACATTGCAGTGATATTTTCCTGGCTAAAATCCATCACCTGTATTCTGTCATCATTCTTGAATGTTAAATTGTGGGACTGTCAGCAAAGACTTTCCTGAGCCTTTCCTTGGCCTCTCTTTTTTGCTTTTCCTCCTTCTTGTCACACACTGTCTTTCAGCAGCTTCTTGAGTGGGTCCTGTTTCTTTACAATCTTCCTGGAGCTCTGCAGAGCTGACAGTGTCTTTTGGGGATTTGGGCTTTCTTTTTTATAAATCCTTTTCTGAGATGCTTCAATTTTTTATGTATACTGTCATTTTTCACACAGTTGACTGGGGCCAGATCTGCTTCTCACCTCTTACCCCTTTCTGTTGACTTTTTCTGACTCTTCAAAGTCCACAAAGCACATATTGTCTGGTTACTGTCCTACCATAGATGCCGTCAGTATGTATCTTTTTCTTTTAGTCAAGCCTGTAAGCTGAAGGTTGTCAGTGATTTTTACCTACTGTGTAAAAGAGAATTTGTGTCCTGGACTTTACTGTTGTTTTCTCTATGAAGTCTATACCAGGTCTGTTTTGTTTTGTTTTCTTTTGCTTTGTTTTTGGTTTTTTGTTTTTTGTTTTTTTTTAGTTATTATTATTATTTTTCTTTCTGTCTAGACAGCTGAAGTTCTTGTGCAGACCCTTGCTTCCCATCCTGATGGTGATTACTTCCTTTGCAGCTTCTAATACCTATCCTGTGTTTTCCCATCCCTTAGTCCCTGCAAATCCCATTGCTGATATTAATAATGTTGCTTATGGCATAAAGTTTAAGTTCTCCTCATTGTTCAGATTCCATTTTTTAGCTGACCTCTCCATTTCAGGAAATTTACATTTAAATCTCTGTCCTTGCCTTCGAGGTTTTTCTTAGTACAGGCCCTTCCTCTCCCCCGTTTGTCATTTTTATCACTTGTTGTATCTTTACTTTAGGCAATTCTGCTTTCTGATTGCCTGTTTTCCAGCAGCTGCCCTGCCTGCCTTCCTTCCCTCCAGCCTAACACAGAATCAGCCACTTTCACTGATCCACAAACCCACTGTCATCTCCTCTGCATCATTGCTTGAGATCCACTTTCCCTAATTTATTTGCTGTATCTTCACAGGGCTTTGTGAGGTTTCTGAAGGCATACTCTCCTACCAGTGCTGAACTTCCTACCATCGATATACAAACTAAAATATAATGGGTTTTGAGAATGAATAAATCATTTTAATTATTTACCAGTAAAATAGGGGGTTTTTTGTTTGTTTGTTTTTATGGAAACTATTTGCCAGATTGTGTGAGAACATCCATAACATAAGTAGAGTTACTGGAAGTTACTGAACACTTTACCAGGTAGACTATCAGGGAGACCAGGTGGGGGTTGGTCTCTTCTCCCAGGCACTCAGCAATAGGACAAGGGGGCACGGGCTCAAACTCTGCCAGGGGAAATTTAAGTTGGATATCAGAAAAAAATTCTTTCCAGAGAGAGTAATCAGGCATTGGAATGGGCTGCCCAGAGAGGTGGTGGATTCCCCATCCCTGGAGGTTTTTAAACGGAGATTGGCCGTGGCACTGAGTGCCATCATCTGGTAAAGGGACTGGAGTTGGACCAAGGGTTGGACTTGATCTCGGAGGTCTTTTCCAACCCAATCAATTCTGTAATTCTATGATCTTTCAGTGCTGTCTTCATCAGAGGGACATTTCAAAAATGTTTTGCTGCTGGTTCTTTGTGAGGTGCTCCAGGACAGGTCTGTGTTAACACTGGAAGTGTGATAAAAGCCACATGTCAGAAGGAAGCAGTGCATGTGCTGGTGAGCACTGTACCAAAAAATGATGCATGCAACCTGTTTTGCAGAAATTGTACTAGGAAAATACAGCCGTTACTCATGCAAGACCTTTATTAAAGACATGTAACTTAATGGAAAAGTCCATGATTGAATAAAAATTGAATGTCAGCTACTGTCTTTTGAATTAACATCTGTTGGTTTGTTTTCTGGATCATGAAAAAGCAAATACGAACTTTTACTATGGCTAAGTTGTTAAAAATAATTGACAAATTTTCAGTCTGAAATTTCAGCAAAGTTGAAAACTTTGCTGGAATAGTTGAATTGTTGCAGAAATTGAATTAAAATTGATTATCTGACCTTCCTTGTTTCAGCTTTGACACTGATGGTATCTTAATACAGCTGCTCTAATTTTGTGAAACATATTTGGAATATTATAAATTAGGCAAAACTAAATTCTTTATGACATATCATCTTTTCTAATATTTTAAAGGTGTTCAATCTTTAATATTCTTCCAGAAATATTTCAGACAAGCAAAGTCTGAATAAGATTTATTATAACCACTTACCAGAGAGATGCACAGTAGTTCAGCTGATTAATAGAACAACCTTGTTTATCAATGTAAGTATAAAGAGCATAGGAATCTAGTGTTTTTATGTAAATACTTACATTCTGAAATTAATCTTCATTGGGACCTTTGGCCATTTATATCAATTGGCAGTAGAAATATGGAAATAGTTTATATAGTCTGTTTTAAAATGTAATGGAATGTGAAACAATAACCAAAGTGTTTGAACGAAAAAGAGTTTGTGAAAATGCCAGACAAGTTCTTAACAGCTGTGGATGCTGAAGGAAAGAGCATCATCTTTGTTATTAATACTGAATAAATTAAAATTATTTGAAAGGTGAAAACCAGTTTTCCTATGCTTTCACCTTCTAGTTGGTCTGGGAATGATGGGTAGTTATGTGAGTCTGAGCCTAGAAGATGGAAGCATTTTTAAATATGTTGGATGGGTTATCTTCTGTGTCTGAAGTAGTCACCCAGACTTTAAAGTTAGTGGAGTGAAATAAGTTCTACAAACTGTCTGATGAGTTATATTTTAAAAGTATGTTTCCAGATGAGTGTTGTCTACTAAATATATCCCCAAAATAAAGTATAATTCTTTAACATACTTAAATTTTTACATTTTTCTTTATTAATGAATGTATTTTCAGTTATGCTAAGGACTGGCAAAGGAAACTTGCAGGATAGGAGGCACTGTCACTATGTAGTTACAATAGCATTTAAAATGCTTTATTGTCATAATATAGATGTTTTTTCTTAGTGTAGTGAGCACTCTGGAGTGGAAAAGTATTGTTTATAGAAGAGGAAAATGAATTTAAAATACAAATTACTCTTGCAAGACTTTGGAAGGGCCTAAGTTAATGCTTTTCATTGGTGACATTAACAGGAAATTTTCAATTTATACCACCTGCCCAGATGGCTTGTTTGATTCACTCACTTGCCTTAGGGGCATAGGAATGGAAGATTGAGATCTGGCAGTAGATGAAATATGGGCAAGGCTGGTCAAATTATCTTGATGTCAGTCTGGTCTCTCTCTACCAGAAAGGGGCAGAGGCAATTCCTGGTTCAGCATTGAGGTATGTCTGAACACACAGCCTCAAGTCTGAGCAGAAAGCGGTGCATGACTGGGTAACGCAGCCTTCATTTGTTAAAACTACAAGTCTTGTTTTTCCTTAAAGGCATGTTTAGTTTTGTGTGGGTGTTCAGGTACAGCTCAGCTTTGTTTTCAGCTATGTTAAAGAAATATGTATGGTTGTTTCAGTGCCATTTACATTTGATCACTGCTGCATCAATTTCCTGACTCAGAAAGCAGATTCCCACACTTTTAATTTTTCCAGTTGTATATTACAGGTACAGCAAAGAAAATGAGGCCAAATGCCGCTGATCTGCCGATAAGTTTCTTCTTACTCATGTTTGAGTATATTTTGCATTGGTTTTGGTTCTGTTCTAAATTTAGATTAGCAGAGTGAATTCTGCATTAATAATCAGCTTTAGTCTTGTTTGTTTCATTTTACACATTAGTAAGATCCTTCTCAAACCCAAGGAAATATTTTCTCTTGTTATCTGTATTTTAAGCTGGTGATCTGCCAGTGTGATCTCCTCTTCCCAATCTGTGCTGTTTCTGGTCAGGCTGTGTATATACAGTTGTTCAGCTATTTGGTTTGTAATCAGTGTTTTGGAATCTTTCCAACTTCAGAGGTCAACTTTCAGGTTTGTAATTTCCTGAGTGATTTTTTATTTTGTTTTAAACATTCCCCTGTCCTATCACTAAATTATTTAGTAGGATTTGTAGAGTACTGGAAATTATGTTTAATTCTTCCCTGGAATATATCTCTTGAGGTGCATCTCTTTGGGTTTTTTTTCCACTTAAATGATACATTTGTGGTACATAATCTAATTTGCACTTACAGGCATGTTAACCTAGACTTTGTATTACACTCAGCCCTTGATGAGAGGTGATGACAGACAGAGGGAATGCAATAAGTCAGTAGAAGTGTGAGAAATTGCACAGAAAGGATCTGCTCTTTTAACAGTGTCTTGTTTACTCTTCTGCCTGCTCAGGTCTGTCAGCTGGGGTGTGTGTCTGATAGGAAGGTTCTACACAGAGTAGAGAAAATGGATAATATACCATTTTATGTACTAGAGCAAAAGGGCATGCAGGGTGAGACGATGCCATTATTTGCCTTAACTCTTTGATGTCCAGCATTCCTCATCTTGGCCTGAATTATGAAAGTGAATGATCTAAAGAGACTAATTAATTACTTTACCACAAAGGAAGCTGAGGAAAGTAGATTACGATTTTGATCTCTGTACAAAAAGGTTTGTGTGCAAGTTGAATGAGTCCCTTGAGTACCTTATGGTTTGCAATATGTCCAACAAAAGGGCACTTGTTTCCTTATGAAAACACTCTGTGCATACCAACCTTCCCCTGTCAGAACTGGAGGGCTATTCAAGTTACTGATCAGCATTTCCCACTAGCATTAGCCTTTAGTCACCTATGAATATCTAAATATTATAATGTGTCTATGCTTTTTCTTAAAATTGAAGTTCATTGTCATAACTCTAAACTGCCCAGATTAAAGCACACTGAAATAATTTATAAGTGTTCAGCATCAACATGTGTAATGCAGCATAATAAAGAAAGCTCATCTTCACTCCTTACATGTAGTGGCACAGTAGATCATCCTGTAAAGAAAATTTGAAAAACCAAATCATAGGCTCCCTGATCTCGGAATGGTAACAGCAGTAGAGAATATGTATCACAAGAAGGGTGTACTAATGTTTATCACTTAAAAAAATACAAATTATTCTGTGGGCATCAAATCAAGGTGGGTTGTATGAGACTTCTCATCTTTTTGATTCTTTCCAGAGGTGGCACAGTTCCCCTCCCTCCCTCTGCTTTTCCTTCCTTCTCTCTGGTTTTATTTTGTTTGTTTGTTTTAATACACAACCCATCCCTACTACACAGTGTGTAGGTCCCTCCCTGCCATGTGGGCCATGGCTGGCTCCGAACCCCTACACCTGCTCCTCTCACGCTCTTCCCACCATGGAGCATTAGTCTCCTTTTCTCTGCTTTTCCTAAGGATGGATTTTCCACAAAATGTTTCAAAATCTAGTCTGTTGGAGTCTGCTGAATTCAAGCCTACGGACAGTTTTCGATCAATAAATGGGTTGTATGGATGGACATCACAAGCACACACTGCTGTTGTCCAGGTCTTCTTTTCTTCAGCATTGGATCGTAAAAGGATACTATGAATACTTGACAGGTCTTCCACCCCCAAAAATGTATTTTAGGGATTGGATCCTCCCCAGTTTTTTTTCTTGAGGATTTCATATCTTTTAATCTTTGTTTTTCGTCTCTTTAAACTTTGCATTGTCCTCTTACCATCAGCCTCTGCTGCGTGAGTTTAATTGCTTGTGTCTCATTCCTTATGAGGTAGCGCATTGTATATCTGAGTAGTAACACTGTATTAACACAGCAACACTGCTCTGGTTGTCGCTCTTTTAAAGAGGAAAATAAAAACCCCTGTTGTCTACTATTTATTGTGAATTATATCATCTTCACAATGGTATTCACATTTTCTTATACTGACTCCCTGGCCCTATGAGGTACTCATTGTATCTCATGGCTTTCCCCTAAAAACTTCCACTGTGAATATGCTTTGCACTCTTGCTTCCTTGTGCTCAGGCTTGCTAAATGGTGTATGCCTTCAGGCCTCCATGTTTTTTCTTTTCTCTAGTAGAACATGATGTCTCTTTATGCACTTTCATATTTTTATTAACCTTCTTAAAATACTTGGAGAACTGGAATAATTAAAATGAGAGGTGTTAGGTGTTATTTCTTTGGAAGGTAGTAACAGTACCTTGTTTGTTCTGGAGACACTATTGTTGGTTGTTGAAACTGGTAGCTCTGCCAGCTCTGGATGTCTGAAATAATTTCTTCTCTTACCATATTTCTCCTTGGGGCTTTCCTAGTTCTTGTTAATTTTTTTTTTTTGTTCTTGGGAAAAACTTGGACAAATCAGCTGAAGTATTCTTGAGTTTGTACCCTGTGTCCAAGGAGAGATGCCACCATGTTAAGTCTAAGACTTTACAACCTCATCCAAAAGTTTGAGAGCTGAGAGTGTTGAGAGGAAACAGGTAGACTTCTGGAATGGCATGTGTGAGGCATTTCCATTTAGAACATTGCTCATGTTTTTCTTAAAAGGAGAGAAGTAAGAAAAACCAAAGGGGAGGGAAGTAATTCAACTTCATTTGAGAGTATTACACAAATCTTAATTATGCCATTTTTGGTATAACATCTACAATAACATCCTCCTGTGTTAGACAGCTGACTGAAATTTGGAAGTTTAATAACTTGTTGAGATCCATGGGAAGTAATATTATCATTTTGAATGATGAGTTCCTGACTTGGTCATCTGCCCCAGTAAGTAAAGCTGCCTATCTACAACTCACTGTATTCCAACACACAATTACTATTGAACAATAGTGTGATGGTCTTCATGCTCAATTCTAGAAATCCTCCATCCTGTCCCTTGTATAATATAAAGTATTGCCTGTAAAGTAAATAGAAACAGTAGTGTGTAAGTAAGTAAATAAATAAATATATAAACAAATAAATATATTTGCCTGGGATTTGAAGCTGGTGTCTCAAAATGGAGCTGATACATCTGGGTCCCCACATGCCTAGAAATTTATAACACTCTCATGTTGGCTTTCTCACCTCTTTCTGATGCCATTACCAAAGTGAAGGAGGTCTTTGGTAATTTGTAGGATCTGGTATACTGAGTATTTTTGGTATTCTGGGATCTGTGCATGTGGAGTTACCAAAACCAGAAGTTAAGTTTATGGAGCAAAGAGCTTATCAAGTCTGTAGCATTTGCTTTAGTTGGAAAGGAAGGACTGATAAATACAATTTTTGAAACAGTGTCTGACTAAGCAAAGTTGGAGCAGAGTGAACACTGGAGATTATGTGAAACTGCCATTTTGAAGATACTTCCCATAGAAGATGTATTCTGGGTTGTTTTCCTCAAAATTGGAGTTAAGTATTTTCAGTTATACATAGCTGTTCTGGTTTTGTACTTGGGACTGTTCATATTTGGAGCCATACATAGATTAAAAAATCCGCAAAAAATAAAAAAGGAACAAAAAACCCTAAGTAACATATTTCTCAATGAAACAGAGAGTGAAGAAAGTGAAAATTGCGTATTTCCTGAATTCTGTGTCCCACTTCCTCAATCTTTGGCCTCTGAAGTACTCCCAGCAATGATTTTACCTGCCTTTGTCTTGAAGAGAACATTCAAAGTAACCGGATGGCCTCATGATACTGAAACAGCAATTTAGTTCAGAGATGGACAGAAATGCTTCCCTACTGAATAACTTCCATAAGTATCTTTAGCACTCTAATTTTCTTCTGAAATCAGTTTGAAATGGAGGGGAGAGGAATGTGGACAAAAGTCTGTCCTTGAGTTAAGGAAATGTAAAACTTTTAAGTGTGAAGGAGGAAAACATCTTGAGACCTTCCTCTCCTCTCAGCCTGCAGACACTGCATAGACCATCGTCTGGTATGGTGTTTTGAAAGTCAGAGATCCAAAAAATAGAGACACAATCATTAAGTTAAAATGAAATTTTTAATTGTACTAAATTTGTTATGATGGAAGGGTGTTCTTGATTTCTCTTTGTGGTGTGGGGTTTTTGGTTTTGTAAGGGTTTGATTTTGGTTTTTATATCTGATAAAATATTTTCATCATTATAAGTGTAGGTTTGTTCACATCTTATTTTAGTAGTGGTGTTCACTTAGTTTTGCATTGTGATCATATTTTGTCAATATTATGATGGGCTGAATAGAATAAAACATTTATGAATAGTCTAAAATGTGTCAGTTCTAATTGTCAAACCAAAACTGACTATGGGCCTTTTTTATCTTTATCCTTTTTTTTGAGAATAAAGACCAGTTTCTTCAAGATGAAGTTTCACCTTCAGTGTCACATCTTGCAACAAAGGTAAATATCTGCTCTTTGAAAGTATAACATTTTGTATATATTTCAGTCAATGTATGTTAGGATGTTACCAGTTTTTCATGGACAGCTGATTAAGGGGGATATTTATATACTTCATTGATGATTTTTAAATTATGTATGATCCTCAGTTCCTGTCATTAATGTGGAGGGCAAGGTATCCTAATTGTTTTTCTTTCACATGACAGATTTTAGAACACAAAGTGAAAATAACAAGCAGGAATAATCGAAGTCTAAAGTGGCACTAAACTGTAACTACAACTGGTAAAGATAACATGAAAAGTAGAAGATATTTGGGTTACTTATTCCATTATATGTAGCTCAGCTGGCTCTCTGACCACAAGAGGTTAAAGACTTTATTCCATATCTCTTTCAGGAAAGAGAAGTAGACAAGCAAGTTAATTTTTTTTACCTTGATATGTGTCCAAGAATCTTCTTTAATGTTCTTAAAATACATTAGTAGAAGATGAAAGAACTGGAAGTTATTATGATATGCTAGAGCTTGTTTTGAAATTCCATAGGTATAGAGAAAAGTATTTTAAAATAGGTTCATTAGTGTAATAGGATACTTCACATTAATATGTATCAACTGAACATCTGTCTCTGTTACTTCTTTTTGTTTTACTTCAGATGCAGCATGATTTTCATTGAAAATAAAAGTCAGATTGTACTATGCCTTTTTCTACCCTTTTGAAGGAGCACATTCTTTTTTATGAAAACATACATTACCATATATTTTATACCAGATGATAAATGTTTAGGGAGAGAAACCTAAAGCTAATCTGTTTTATATTGTAACTTTTTTGCCTCTTACTTAGTCATTCAGGAAGGCTTGCAAAGTGTGTGTTTTGACTTAAAAAAAAAGTCACCAGGCAAATTTCTGAGCTCCAGTACTTTTGTGTTTTACAGTAAAACTCTCTTGTCTTAGAAATGTATTCACAAGAAAGCACCTTATCCTTGGCCTATCATCTTATCTTTCTGAAAGCAATTCTATATTTTATTTGGTTGTTCTCATGTCTTAGAAGCACTCAATACAGTGGTATTCCAGAATTTGTAAAATCTTTAATGTATTAATAAAGGTTGATGAATTACCTGTGTGGCCTTTTCAGTCTGCACATGCCATGAATGAAATAATCTCCATGTTGAAGCACTATGGTGAAGAACAGAAAAGTTCTTGAAGGAAAAGGCAGTGGATAAAGAATATGTGTGCTTTTTGTGGAGACAGTCTTCCTGGTATCTTAAAGCCTGAATTTCAAGACAGTGCTGATGCCCATTTGCCAAGGAAAGCCTCTGACCTGGGTTTGGAGGTTTAAAGTGGGAGCTGGTCCTGGTGGCTGGAGATGGAGTGTCACGACACCTTGATCTCCACCGACACAGTTCTCAATTGAGAATCTTAAGGGCTTTCAGGGGCTTCGACCCCTATCGTTAAAAAAATCCCTTGACTGCATCTAATTTTATGTGGGTTTCTGATATTTTATTACTTGGTCCTCCTCGTCATGGGTTACAGTAGTTGTGAAGAGCGCAGGAAGAGGAGCAGAAGAAGGGGAGAGAAGGTGTAACTATGTTCGCATTAACAATATTTAAACTAAACTTGTGCAAGAATATTCAAGTTTCAGGAGGGACTACATTCAGAACTGCTTTTTCACACAGTTACACACAGTCTTAAAACTTACACACACTATGCAAACTATCTAACATCACACAGCTATAGCTAATTATTAAGTAATACATATTTCCTAAAAATTGCTAGATCTATACAGTCTTAATGCAACTTATTTTAACTTTATAAAAGAGCTTTATTAATGTTCTTCCACAGGGCTTCTGAAGGCTTCATTTCTTGCTTCTGCACCAGCTCAAAGTCTCTAGGCAAATCCCATTCTTATCTTAGAAGCTGGCACCTGCAAACTTGTCTTTGGTTTGCTAGCTTGAAAATGTATGAATCCTCTAACAATGGAGCTTGGAAAACTTAGATCCTGCTCTTGCAGGAGGCTGCCCACTGAGCAGTGAGGACAGGCTAATTCCAGTCCTGAATTTTTTTCATTCCCTCTTGACAGCTCTCTTGAAAGGCAGGTCTAGGTGGGTAAAAAGCCTGTGACATCTCAAGTGAAGAACTGTGAACCCCCTAGTGGTGCTCTGCAAAATGCAGAAATCTGGAACTTGTGTTCACACTGTGCCTGGACATATGACTTAGAGAGTAGCACATGAGGAGCAGCTGAGGGAGCTGAGGGTGTTTTAGCCTGGAGAAAAGGAAGCTCAGAGGAGACCTTATCACTCTCTGCAATGACTTGACAGGGAGTTGTAGCCAGGTGGGGCAGCTAGTGACAGCACAAGAGGAAATATCCTCAAGGTGCACCTGGGAAGGTTCAGATTGGATATCAGAAGAATTTCTTCACCAAAAGTATGGTTAAGCATTGGATGGACTGCCCAGGGAGAGGTGGTGGAGTCACCATCTCTGGAAGTGTTCAAGAAACGACTGGACATGGAATGTAGTGCTGTGGTTTATTTGACATATTGGTGTTTGGTCAAAGGTTGGACTTGGTGATCTGGGAGGTCTTTTCCAGCATTGATGAATCTATGATTGGGCCTTATCAAAACTAATCTAAGCAGGGGGGAGTCTCACCTACATGCTGAGCTTCTGAGTGAAAAGTACACCAGAGACATCATCTGCAGCTGCTTTCAAGCAAGATTTTGGAAGGAGAGAGCTTTGAGAAACTACATAGATCACGTTTGAAACTGTCTAAGGAACTGGAATGTGCACAAATCCATGGAATCTGATGAGGTACGTCTCTGGGTCCTAAGGGTGGAGTAAGTGGCTAAGTCACTTATCCATCATACTTGACAAGTTTTGGCAGTCTGGTGAAGTTCCCACTGACTGGAAAATGGAAAACAGTAACCCCTATGTTTAGGAAGGGAAATGAAGATCAGGGAATTGCAGGCAAGTCAGTCTCATCTCTGTGCCAGGCAAGGACATGAAGCAAATCCTCTTGGAAGCTGTACTGTCTAGTGTGAAATACAGAAGGAATTGGTCACAGCCAACACGGCTTCACCAAGAGCATGCCTGACAAATTTGATGGCCTTCTATGACAGTGTTACAGCATTGGTGGATGAGGGAAGAGCAACTGACATTACCTCAGCTTGTGCAAAGCATTTGGCAATGTCCTTATCTCTAAGCTGGAGAGACATGGGTTTGACAGATGGACCATTTGATGGATAAGAAATCAGCTGGATGGTCACACTCAAAGACTTAGAGTTAGTTGCTTGAAGTCCAAGTAGAGACTAGTGACATTCCTCAGGCACTGTTTAGCATCTTTACCAGGAACACAGACCGTGAGATTGAGTGTATCCTTGGCAAATTTGTGGATGACACTGTGTGGTGCAGCTGACGTGCTGTAGAGAAGGGAAGCAATTCAGAGGGACCTTGGCAGGACAGAGGTGGGCCTGTGTGAATCTCATGAAGTTCAGCAAGGCAAAGTGCCAGGTCCTGCACCTGGATGGGGTGATCCCAAGCACAAATACAGGATGGGTGGAGAACATATTGCAAACAACCTTGAGGTGAAGGACTGGGGGTGTTGGTTGACATCCAGCTCAACATGACTTGACAATGTGTGCTTGAAGCCCAGAAAGCCAATGGTATCCTGGGCTGCATCAAAAGCAGTGTGACCAGCAGGCCAGGGGGGAGGTGATTCTCCCCCACTGCTTCACTCTCATGAGACCCCACCTGGAGTGCTGTGCCCAGTTCTGGGACCATCCACATAATAAGGATGTGAACCTGCTGGAACATGTCCAGGGAAGGCCACAACGATGCTCAGACAGCTGGAGCACCTCTCCTATGAAGGCAGCCTGAGGGAGCTGAGTTCAGCCATGATAAGGGAGGGCTCCAGGAGATCTTATAGCAGCCTTCCAGTACCTGAATGGAGCTCACAAGAAAGCTGGAGTGAGACTTTATACAAGGGCATGTAGGGAAAGAACACAGAGAAAGGGCTTCAAACTGAAAGAGGCTAAGTTTGCATTAGATATTAGGATGAAATTCTTTACTGTTTGGGTGGTGAAGCACTGGAACAGGTTGCCTGGAGAAGCTGTGAATGCTCCATCCCTGGAAGTTTTCAAGGCCAGGCTGAATGGGGCTTTGAGCAACCTGGTCTAGTGGAAGGTGTTCTTGGCTGTGGCAGGGGGTTTAGAACTAGATGATCTTGAATGTCCTTTCTATGATTGTAGATTTTAATAATGATATTGGAGATGTTTGAACATTCTGGTAGGGCTAAGTCTTGGAGTTCCAGTTTTTGCATGCCACAGGATAGACTGTCTGTTGGTCTGCACACCAGAGGCTGGCTGACTTGGGAAAATGACCCCTGCCTAATGTTTTAATACCTGTAATTTGGGGGGGGGGGAGGGAAGTTGTTTTTTTAAATTTCTGGGTTTTGGCTTCTTGCATGTTATGAATGGGTTTCCTGTAATATGGGAACAATGCTTCTTTAATTAAAGCTCATTTGTGTTTTTTTTATTGTTAAACAGTTGTATCTTTATTGAACTGTAAGGTACTTATATAGAAAATTCCATCTCTAGCTTTTTTTATTTTAGATTACTTTTTTTTTCAAGAGGAGGAGTGAGGGCAACTGTAGAACAAACAGTTGCTTCTTTCTTCTCAGTTGAGGTCAAGAGGAAAAACCATTCTTGTTTATATTTATGAAAAAAATTCTGCAAGCATTTTGTAGAAGGCTTCTACTTCACTGGAGGGTTTTGATTCACCAGTTGTCAATCCTCTGTGAAAATACACTTGCAAAGATCTGCTAAAACATGGCACAATATAAATTTCTGTAAATCTCATTTCATTCATGCTGAGCAGCAACTTTTAGGGATTAGCTACTTAACTACACAATGGCATTGAACATGCTGATTCTCACTGCAGGTATACAGCAAGAATCCCCTGTAATTGCTCTTTTTGGTTGCTAAGATTCTGTCATGTGGCTTGTTGTAGCCCACAGAGAATGATTCTGTGCTCCAGCGCCCTGCTGGCCAGGCAATTGGGAAGTACATAAGTCTAACAGGAATATAATTGAAAGTACCAGAACCACTCATGATGCAGTCAGAGTAATATTCAAACATACTCAAATCTCTTGCTTTGAAAATGCCTGTCTGGTGCCTCTAACCCTGTGTCCCAAATCTTGTTGTTATTCTTTGAATTGATTGAATTCTGTGTGAATAAGATGTTCATGTGTATTACTCACATCCATCTGATGCGTGTTTGCCTGTTTTCAGTTAAATTTACAGTCTTCCCCTTTAGTATTTTTTTTCTGTGTCTGCACACTTTTTTTTTGTGCAGTGTACTTTTAAAATTTGCTTTTAGGACTGAACTTTTACTTAGTTTATAGCCAGCTGTTGGTATTCCTGGTTTGTTGCCTTTTAGCCTAATTTTTCATCAACCTTCTTGTCCTCTAGTAGAGTTTTAATTATCAACTGTTAACCTTTGGCAGTACAATTAACTGAAAAGTCTTCTCAGTGATGCTTTACTGTTTCCCGGTAGGCTCTTTGATTCTTCATTTATTACTCATTGCCTGTTTACCTATTATGGGAAGATGAGAGTCATGTAAACATCACAATTTGTTGATGTGGTGAAAAATGGTGTCCTTAAAGTAATTTTGAGTAATAAGACCTGTAAGTTTTGCAGGAGACTTCCAATTTAAGAGAACCTGCCCCATTCTGGGGCATTTTATGAAGGTAACTATCAGTAGACATTTGTTCCCTGTTTATCTAAAGAAAAATTGTAGTCAACATACAGAGTTTATGTACAGTTGATTCACTTGAATCAATACAGGTAACAAAACCGAAGTGTTACTGTGAAGGTTGATTTACAGAGTGATGCTTAGGGGGTGAGTTTGGGGAAGTCATACTGTATGTACAATGCTGTGTGTATGGAAGAAAGTTGATAGACCACAATTTTCAGAGGATGCTTGAGCTGTTGTAAAGTTGCTGCTGCTGCAAAAAGGTGCTGTTTCCTCTAAGTTCCACATACTTTGGTGACACCTTTTAGTGAACTGATTCTTAGCACTAGGCTAAAAGAATGCAAAAAATGAGTGAGTTAGATTTCTGCTGGCTTAGTGAGTTGAACTGGTTTTCCACAGAGTCACACATGCAATGGGCTGGGCTCACCCTTTTTGGCAGCAGTGTCTGCTAAACCAGATTTGCCACCTTATGAGACTTTTCTTTGGGAATTTGTTTGACAGATGGGCACTGATACTGAAACATTGGCAAAGCAGAGGGAAGAGGACTGGAGGGAAGAAATGGCAGACAGTGTGACTAGAGATACAGACTGCATCCTTTACATGATGTTCTAGAAGTGACTGCTTGTACTCTCAGAAGATACTCTAATTAAATGACATCTTTCTCATGGTGGAAAAAGAGTACTTCATTAGCTGAAATTTCCTCTACTGAAGGAAAAGAATCTATGCTGTGGCTCTTGGGACAGACAATGATGATGGCTTTTGGTACTCTGCCACTTTTTACATTTCACTTTTTACTGATCCTTTTAAGTGACTGCACAGGGCATTTCTGCACAGGCTTGCACAACCTAAAGTGAAAGATACATGTTAAACTTTTTTAATTGCTGTTTTGATAGGCATGCTCTGTGCTGTCATAGCCAAACTGGTATGAGATGAGTTTGTATTCCCACTTCAGAGAATACTGAAATAGCATCTTGAGAAGTTTCTGCCTTGTTTCTCATTGACATTTTTGAAACATAGTAGACTGCAGTATCCAACCTGGTCTCTAAAGGTCTCTTTCTAACACCTGTTGTTACAATTGTAGGTCCTAATAGCGTTCTCTTTTTTTAGCAGTCCCATGAGCATTTCACTGGGGGTTTTTGGAGTTCTGTTGTTGTTTGTTTGTTTCTTTGTTGTTTTTTTAACTAGAGTTTTGTCTGTATACCTGGTTCTTTTCCAGTGCTTTGATTTTCAAAGATCACCCTCCAAGCTCAAGAATAGCCCAACCCATCAAGCACAGAAAGAAGTTAAAGGTGGCAGGAGGCATGAACAAGATGTTCCTGAAAAACCTCAAGCATAAAAGGAAAACATACTAGAGGTGGAAGCAGCATTAGGTGACCTGAGGAGAATATAGAGACACTCTTTGAGCACTCAGAGATGGAGTTAGGAAGGATTAAACTTACCTAGAGTTAAATCTGGTGAGGAAAATGAAGATCAAGAAGAAAGGTTTCTGCATGTACACCAGCAGCAGAGAGTGTTAAGAAAATGGAGTCTGACTCTCCTCAGGGTACTCAGTGAATGGGCAAGAGACAACAGGCAAACACTGAAATAGAAGAAATATATCTTAACATAAGAGAAAACATTTTCACCACGAGGGCAGTGAAGCCCTCAAACAGTTTGCCCAGAGAGGCTGTAGATTCTCCAGCTGTGAAGATATTCAAAACCTGGCTCTACATGATCCTGGGCAATATGCTGAAGCTGACCCTGCTTTCAGCAGTGTGGTTGGACTGGATGGTCTCCAGAGATGCCTTCCAGCTGTGAAAGCTGTGATTCTGGGAGCTCTGGATGTTGAATTATTTCTTTTTCCATTGACACACAGAAAAATACTTTAAAGGTTTGAGAATATAAACTAGTCAGTTACATTTATAAAGATTTTTGAAAATTTTAGGAGTATTCTTTTGAGTTTTGTGTAGACAATTGCATCATCAAAATGAGATAATTCTGCAAGTGGATTGATAATTTAAGACCATACCAGTACTGTGTTTTCATACTTTGCATAACTTTAATAGTGTTACATGAATTAAATCTCCAGTGTGGTGAGGACTGTCATCTTTGCTTACTGACCTTCCTTTGACATCCATTGCAAGGAAGTTAGTTGTTCTGGGGTCTAGGTCTTTCTCCAGGTGCTCTGTAAGATTGTAAGAAATTCCCAGTTGGTTCAGAGACTGGCTCATGTATTCTGGCAACCAGAGATGATGTTCAGGGAGAATGTAATTGTCTAGTGTGTAGGGTCTCTTTCCCTAACAACAAGAACCATTGTTTTGAAGTATTAGAGGGTGCATCCCTCTAAATAGGGGGTATTGATTTATGGATCTCCTGTCTGAGTTTATCTAATCCTTTTTGTGATGGTTCCCAGGATTTTTTGGCTATACAGTGCCGCATGTCAAACTGGTAGTTCAGGGGAATGTTGACTTCAAGATCTCCTTCCTGGGCTGTACCTACCAGAAGATACAGTTGCACCTGTTCCAGCTGCATTGGTGTTGGCACTTGTCAGTAGGTTAAAAGTCTTTAAAGAACTCTGAAAAGAAATACAGAAATGCACCAGGCTGTCCAGAGGGATTTCTTTAGTATGTGACAGCTACATGACAGCAGTAGTGAAAAAGCAAGATTGTTGTCTTAAAAACAATTCAATAGTTACAAAGAAGCTTCTGGAAGTGTGAAATAAGTATTTGATCTCCTCCTTTGCTAAAGTTTAAATTCTTAACTATGCTCTCACTGAGAAGACAGTCAAGAGTGAGCTGTTCGCTCCTGTTCAGTTGAAAGAAAAGATGTTTCAGGAGGTCGGTGCTGGTGCAGGCAGATGTAGAAGAGGAGGCTTAGGCATGGTAAGCAGAGATTCTGGTTTTACTTTTGTTCTGTGGTTTCTTTCAGCCTAGTCTGTGTAGTACGTAGTCGGCTTTGTGCCATGACTTTTATCCCATATTGGCAAAATATGGTCTACTTGGACATGGGTGCTTTTATGTAGATTATCCTGGCAGTGTTTCTTTTGGAAACTCCAAATAAGAAGTGCTGGAAGTATATCACAGATGTTTGGTCTACGTTTCTCCTAAGGACTAGTTGAGAGAAAATAAATCAGTTACAATGTGCTACATGGTTATTAGCCTTGTCTGTACCTACCAAATGCCATGGATATGGATATATTGAAGGAATGGAGTAATGTGTACATAGTGATTTACACACAGGTAGAAAGAGTGCAGAGATGTTATCTGAAGGACCTGGATGTGCTGTGTGGTTGAGACTGAATAGAACTTCTCTCCTAATTATTTTTAAAAATATCTGTAAATCAGAATTGGACTAAATTAAATTTTAAAAAGTCTAAAGTTAACAAATATGGAAATCTCCTGGCTAGATGTTGGTACTTTGGGGATTTTTTTTGGCTTTGGGATTGCTTGGGTGTCCGAACAGGGCAGCAAATGTTGGCATTGTATCTGTGGAGTATGTATGATGTTCTAGATTAAAGAAGGTGTATATATAGGTATCTTTTTTATTACATTGAATGTGTGCATATAAATGCTTCTCTCCAAGCAGTCTTTCATCAATGTTGTTCTTTAAAGGCGTATATAATTGAAGTTAAGCCAGTATTAAATTGCTATTTGAATTTCTATTGCTACTATTGCCTAGTAACAAGGTTGTTTTATTTTTTCTTAATCATCAAAATGTAGTAGGTGGAAATGGCTTGATGAAACATAATTAATGTGTGAAGACAAACATACATAATTTACATCACTGAGGTATATTGGTGTCTTTTTTCAGTTTAAAGGGCAGTAAGAGTTTTTAAGTGCAACAAACATAATGTGTTTACCTATTGTAGCAAAGGTTCCTCCCCCAAAATGCCTGAAATAGCAGAGTTTGAGTAAGATAACAGAAGATTATAGAATCATAGAATGGTTTTGGTTGGGAAAGTTAAAGTTCATCTAGTTTCAACCCTCCTGCCATGGGCAGTGACACCTTCCACTAGACCAGGTTGCTGGTCAAAGCCTCATCCAACCTCTCTTTGAACACTTCCAGGAATGAGGCATCCACAACTTCTCTGGGGAACCTGTTCCAGTGCCTCACCACCGTCACAGTACAGAATTTCCTCCTAATATTTAATCTAAACCTATTCTCCTTCAGTTTAAAGCCATTCCTTTTTCCTTATCTCTACATGTCCTTGTCAAAACCCCTCTTCGGCTTTCTTACAACTCCCGTTTAGGTACTGGAAGGTGTTCTAAGGTCTCCCTGGAGCCTTCTTTTCTCCAGGCTGAAACACCCCAGCTCTCTCAGCCTGTGTTCTTGGCAGAGGTGCTCCAGCCCTCTGATCATCTTCATGGCCCTTGTCTGTACTCACTCCAGCAGGTCCATGTTCTTCTGTTGGGGTCCCCAAAGCTCGACATAGCACTCCTGCCAGGATCTCACAAAAGGAGAGCAGAGGTGCAGAATGACCCTCCCCCCCCCGACCTGCTGGCCACACTTCTTTTGATGCAGCCCAGAACACATTTGGCTTTCTGGCCTGCCAACACACATTGCAGGCTTGTATTGAGCTTCTTGTCAACCAGCACCCCTGAGTCCTTCTGCTCTGGGCTGTTCTCAATCCACTCTCCGCTCATCCTGTGTTTGTGCTTGGGAGTGCCCCATCCAAGTGCAAGACATTGCACTTTGCCTTGCTGAACTTCATGAGGTTCACACAGGCCCACCTCTGTCCTGTCAAGGTCCCTCTGGATGGCATCCCTTCCTTCCGGCATGTCAGCTGCACCAGACTTGGTGTCATCTACAAATTTGCTGAGGGTTCACTCAATCCCATTGTCCATGTCCCTGACAAAGTGTTAAACAGAGCCAGTCCCAATACCAATCCCTGAGGAATGTCACTCATCACTGGTCTACCCCTGGACATGGAGCCATTGACTGCAACTCTCTGAGTGCAAACATTCAGTCAATTCCTTATCCACTGACTGATTCATCCATCAAATCCATGTCTCTCTAGTTTAGATACAAGGAATATTGTGCAGGACAGTGTCAAATGCTTTGTTCAAGTCCATGTAGATGACATCAGTTGCTCTTCCCTCAGCCAGCAATGCTGTAACCCAGTCATAGAAGGCCACCAGATTTGAAAGGGAGAATTTGCCCCTAGTGTAGCCATGTTGGCTGCAGCAAATTCCCTCCTTATATTCCATGCACTGTAGCATACTTTCCAGGAGGATCTGCTTCATGATCTCAGTGGGCACAGAGGTGAGACTGACTGGCCTGTAGTTCCCCAGTCGTCCTTATTCTTTTTTTATTTTTTTTTTTTTAAATTGGGCGTGTATTTCCCTTTTTCCAGTCAGTGGGAACTTCATTGGACTGTCATTTCTCCAATATGATGGATAGTGTCTTAGCTACTTCCTCTACCAGTTCCCTCAGGAGGTATGGATTCAAAGAAGATGAAGGATATTTTTAACCTATGAAAAGCTAACTGCTTTCTCAAGTTTCTCTCTCTTTTTAATTTGTTTTGGGAGTTTTTTGTTTGCTTTGTTTTTGTTCTTTCTTGTTTTAAAATGGATTACTTCCTTCAACAGTCAGCTTCCTGAAATTCTTCCTTTTTATGGAAGTTTTTTGTGGATGAAGTACTTTGCAGTGAGAGGAAGCCCAATGAGAGTAACAAAACCTCATGTGAAACTTTTTACAGAATTTAACTGACCAAGTAAAACAAATAACAGTATTAGGCCTTCATTGACTAAAACTGAGAGCTTAGACCATCATTTAAATCACAGAAGCATTAAATGTTGAGTACTGCTTGAAGAGGCTGATAGTTAAACCACAAGGATTATGTATAGCAAGGTATCTGAAGGTATCATCTGCAGCTTGTCTGGTTTTATTTTATGCTACATATTTTTATGTAGTATCTACATATTTTTAACTTAATGAAAAATAGAAAGTGTATGTTTAAATTAAACATGAGAGTCTGCTTATTATAATATTTACTTACTTTATTGTCAAAGGGGGAAAAATATAGATAGAAGCTGTTACTTTTATTTTGTGAGTCCACAAGGAATGCTGTGGCTTACAGTAAGATCAGGCATGGCTTTGGGAAGAGGTGAGCAGAGCAGTTGTGGTGGACCTGGGCCTCATGTACCAAGTCTGTCCATATCCCATGAACAAGAGCATGAAACTGCTCCAGGATTGCTCAGTCTTCCCTCTTCAGAGATTTCCAGTGCTTTGCCTATAGCTGGATCCATGTTTGTATCTAACCAAAGTGGCACTGAGGCTGGGTTAGACCTTCCTCCTAATCCTAAAACAGACCTGCTACACTTCCTGAGATGGAGTAGTTGAGGCAGTTCAGATGTGAGTAGGGAGGGTGGGTAAGAAGTTAAAGGACAGTTCGTAGTGAAATGGGAGAAAAAGATACAGAAATACTCCATGACTAACATGCGGGAATAAGGGTGCTGTGTTACTCATGTAAATGGTAGAGGCTTGGGTTTCTGAGAAGGGAGGAGATGGCAGTACCAATATTTTCCTGTCTGATGTTTGTGCTCAATTGGTAGGTGACATTTCACGTTTTCTAAGGTCTATGTGGATGTACCAGCTAAACTGTAATCGATTAAAACCTAAATGGCAAATTGATGCTAATTTGCACCTCTGAGTTCTGCAAAAAGGATGAAGCATAACGGGTGATGAATTAGCCTTTGCTTGTGCTGACAACTCTTTTAGTGTAATCAGGTGACACTGACAGACTGTCACTGCCTTTCTTACTGGGCCCTGTGAGGAAGAAAGGCAGCTTTCATATTCTGTACTCAACATGCATACATGCATGCATTATAAGCATGCTATCAAAGTTAAAATAACCTATACCTATTTATTTCACCTTGGGGAAGAGAGAATCAAACCTTTAATAAAGTTGAAAAAGTAATTTTTGCTGCATGCATAATGGTCACAGTAAATTTAGAGAACACACTGTAGCGCATCACATTTCACTGGTGAACTAAAGCTCTTACTCTTTATGCTTGCAAGGCCAGAAACTGTAGTTTTGGGGTTCCAAAGAGGGCCAATGAGTGTAAAGCAGGTTAAATCTTACGAGTTTCATAATTCATATGGCTGTGCTGTCTGTTGTGACCACCCCCTTCTAACAGTGACAGTTTTCTTAATTTCTGTTGAAGCTCTTTAGACTGTCTTTGAAGTTTCCTAGATTCCCTTCTTACTGTGATATATGGAGCCAGCAGCTCCTGCCTGCAGAAGAGCATCTGGTAGCCCAGCTGTACTCACTGACATCACAAAACTATCAAGGTTTTATATTCTCTGCTCAGCAGGAAGGAGCTCTTGCCTCAGTAACCCAACCAGCTCTTTTCCAAAGCATGGCCATTCTCTGCAGCTGTGTTGAGGTGCTGCAGCCAAGCAGCACCACACACAGGACACAGGGCTGCTGCTGCCCATCAGCCACTCAGAGCCAGCAGTGGCAGTCATACTCTGTGCTTGTACCTCTATAATCCACATTTATGAGAATGTTCCCTTCTCTATATAGGTCCAAGGTGCGAGTTTCCGGGGTTGGAAGGAAGTGACGTCCATGTTCAATAAGGATGATGAGCAGCAATTGTTAGCAGGATGCAAGTCTCCAAAATCCAAAGGGTAAGGAAAACTAATTGGTCTATCTGCTATAAAGATGCACTCACTGCAACAGAAAACAGCTGTACAAAGTTTAGAAGCTAAACACTGAGAAACAGTTATGTTCTACTCCTGGAAGTCAAATCAGCAGAGAAAGGTTTATGTGCATTTCAAAGTTATGTATATTATAAGCATAGGGCGGTCCCGTGGTGTAAAGGAGAGCAGTCCAGACTGAATCCCAAGGTTGTGAGTTCAAGTCTGGATGGGGACCGTCCCCTGGCAGTTAAAGCCTCCCTGCCATCCGATCCCGTCAGATCTCGGATGCTCAGCAGGGTCAGCCCCGGTTAGTACCGGGTGCTGTGACAGTCCCGAGGACTTCACTGTCACTGTCCAAGCTCATTCGGCCGTGGCAGATGGACCCTTAGGACTTAAATGGTGGGGCCAGTTCTGCACACTCTGTGCCTCACCTAAAAAATCCACTGTGCAGGCTGGAAGGGCACACCCACATGGGGAGAGCCCTTCCCAAATCTTCATTTGTGAAGTTTGGCCATACAAAATATGATAAGCTTACCACGAATAAGCATGCTGTATTAGGAAAGGACAGATGTTGTTAACATTTTTAGGATAAGAATCTTTGTTTACTCTATAAAAGGAGTAAAAGCTTCTGAGTAAAAGGGTCATTCTTACCCTTTTGCTTTGCTCTTAAGGATTAATTATGGTTGAGTTTACAAATTCCTTTTTTACGTGCCCTACTTTCTCTTTTGAAGTCTTACTACACCTAAAAATGTTAAGTGGAGTAGCTATCCTAGGATCTGCAAGTCTCCCTTGTTGGAGCTGAGGTGTTTACTTGCCACACTTCTGCTGCTGATATGGTTAGAGCTATTCTCTGAACAGAACAGACATCTTCCCAGGACTGACTGTTTTGCTGTTACAAGTATATGTAGGTTTTACCTACATGTCCTACCTTAACTACCTTGGTTACAAACCAAGTGTGTCACATATCAGTAGATTTTTTGCAGCCAAATACTACATTTGATAAGACTTGCTGTAGTGTGCTTTGTTTCCAGCTTACTTGGAAATATGTTTCACAATGCAAGGGTATATATATGCATGTAGGAGGTGTGTATATATAAATAAATAATGTAGAATATAAAAACATATATTTCCATTTCCATTTGAGTCTGTTCAATAAAACTTCCCAAAAGTTCCTAGCTATCCCTGTAGTGTTTTAGGGATGTTACTAACATGCTAGGCTCCTCTCATGATACTCTGCAATAGATGCTGAATATAAGAATCGAGTAACAGAGTAAAGAGATCAGAAGTATGAAAACAGAGTTGCCACAGATGTGGCAATATTTTGGTATTCCTATGAAAACTGCCTGTTTTTTAAGTTGAGGGCTATTTTTCCTTCCCTGTATACCACAACTTTTACTTTATTTTTAAAGAAAAATGCAACTTTTCAAGTGTGCTACTTAAGAAATACAAGAAAAGCATTTGGAGTCTGTGACTGGTTTTAGCAAAATGAAAATTCTGAGTAATCATAAATTCAAAATTCAGTAATTTTAAAGGTATTGATTGAGTTGCCTCTATTTAAATATAATCTCATTGATGAAAAAAACCTCTTTTAATAGAAATATTAAAAAAGATTCAATGGTGGTTTTAGTTGTGGCTAAGGAATTCATATGCTACAAGTAGATAGTGTTTTCCATTTGCTGTTTAGCTCATTGAACCCTGAAGGTTGTGTGTTTCATCACTGGAGTTTAGCCTTTCCTTGTGACCCATTATTCAATTACATTTATAACCCTGCACAGAAAATTAAGCATAAACTTCTGACATTCTGTAATTTAAATATTCCAAGCTGCAAATATGAAAGCATTCAGATTGAAGATTCTTAATGGGATAAGACAAGTAATAAGTAGCCTTTCAAATGTTGCTTTGAGAAAGAAGTTACAGTAAAAGTTGTTTTTTCTTGGGTTTGCAAGGGGGATTTTGGAGTTCTTACCAGAAGTACAAAACAGCTGTTTTCATGATACTGTGTGGATAAAGCTGGCATCTTTAAAGTCCTAATACTGACCTAATAGTTCATCAACTATTTTAGGTTATAAGGTTTAACTGGCAAGGTGGTAATGAGCATATAAAACTGAGGAACATGCTGTGTGAGTGTTAAAGCTGGTGGTAGAAAGAACATTTTCATACCCCTTCTACTATCCTAGATCTGGGGTGGGGTTTTTTTGGTTTTATTTTGGGGTTTTTTGTTTGTTTTATATTGTTTTTTGGTTAAAGTCCTAAATTGTTCTAATGCATCCTAAAATACTTTGTACATTTCCTAAGGCAGTTCTGTGTAATTCACCTCCGGAGGTGCTGGGGGTGGTGGTGTGTAAGTTCTTTTAGAATAGGAAATGACCATACTCAGTCCTGTTCTGATTTATCACTGCAGAAGTCTGCTGTGTTTAGGCTTACATGCATATGATGGTGTTTTTCCTGAAGCTGACAGTAATGGATGTGCTGTCATGGGCTGACAATGAATTAGCATTCTGTACTGTAAAAGATAATCAATTACTTGAATGCTTATTAATGACTGCTACATACATTCTTAAATGAAGAAATTAATCATTGCATTGTTATTTTCTAGAACAAACCTAAAGTTAAAGGAAGAGATGAAGTCTGAAAAGAAGCCAGGTTTTTGGGACAGTTTGGTGATAAAGCAGAATGTTCCACCTAGAAAACCAGATGAGATTGAGGGATGGGAACCACCCCAGATCACCACTGCTGACTCTACCAGTGATGCAGCAACTCCTTTAAGTGACTATACAGCCTGGTCAGGCTGGGAAGATGAAACCAAAGGCTCCACGAAATACACAAACCTGGCCAGCTCAGGAAACAGTTCCAGGTGGAGTATCAAATCAGCTGGAAAGCTGGTTAGTATTAGACGTCAAAGCAAAGGTAACCTTACTGACAACTGGGAAGAGCTAGAATGATACTCGTAAGGTGAAATACTTTATCGATAAGAAGAGGAGAAAGATTCCATGATTTACTCATATGTTTAAACCAAAATCAAATCTGCTCAATCTTGCACCTTTATACAGTACTTTGTTTTATTCAGATTGTTACAAATTTTTGCTCACCTGATAGTAAATTTTCTTATTACATTGTTAAATAGCTATGTTTTCCACACTGAAGAAAAAGTAGAGAATCTATTTTGTGCCTATATTTCACATTCAGACTCTGGAGTATGTTTGATTGTTGGTTTTACCAAAAAAAGAGTAATTCCTTAGTGAATGTATACACTGGTTGTAAATTTGACTGCCTTATGTAGGAAGTTCCACTAGCTTGAGGTCTTGTTTCTTTTCTGATATTTGAGGGCCACTCAAAATTTTAATTTTGATGCTGTCCCTTTTTAACCAAGAATACCGATCTGCTGCTTGCAGAGAGAATGCTTGTACTTAGTAGACTGTTTTCCAAATCTTCAGCCTCAGCATATGCTTCAGCTTGTGCACACAAGATGCTTACTGTCACAATGTGCTATACTGTGTATGAAGTGGGAAAATACTATTCTAATGTAATTCCTTCCATTAGAAGATTGTCACCATTAGGGTCTTTGAAAGGTTTTGGGGTGGTTTTCTGGTATTTTTTGTTCGTTTATTTTTTGATTTTTTTTTTGTTTCTCAGAGGGGGAGGTGTTGTTTTGTTTTTGTTAGGTTTCTTTTGTGTGAGTGTGCATTTGGTTGTTTTGTGTTTGGGTTTTTTTTAATTTGTTTGGGTGGGTTTGAGTGTTTGAGGGTTTTCTCCTGTGTTTTTTTGTTTGTTTCCGTTTGTAGCGTCTGGTTAACCAGTCCCCTGTTCCCTTTTCCCTTTCCCCTGGGGGTGGGATCCTACGTACTGTGTATACAGTGTAGTTGTGAATGTTAGAAAATATAATTTCTTCTTTTTATTCAGTTCAGTTTCTTTTGAGTTCATTTCTTTTCAGTTTTTCTTCCTTTTGCTGGGAAGGTTTTGGGTGGGGGAAGGGGGCAAGTCCAGGGTTGGTAAAAAGCTGGGCCAAACCTGCCACACCGTTTGGTGGGGTTTTTTTAATATTGATTTTTTTTTTTGACAAAGCTAAATTTCTCAGTTTTGAAGATGTATGTTATGCCAAAACCAAAAATCATTGAAAATTTGTAAAGCAGCAGTGAGCAGAGTATAAGATGATCTTGATATTCTGGGGGGATATTGAATCTGGATCTAGGAATAAGTTGCTTCTTATGGAAGGGCATAGGTTTTCTTTTTTTTTTCTTTTTACAATAGCCAATACTTGTTCTACAAACTTCTCTGTTTTTTCCTGTGTTGTTCTTTCCCTTCTGTCCAATAAGCAACAATCGAATTGGACTCTGGCATTTTCAGGGTAGCTGAGTAACTGAGCCATTGCAAATATGTGCATATACACAACTTTTCATATAAAGCTCTGTCTTACTAGCTACTGGTATGTTGATTTTTTGGTAAAAGTAGGTGAAGTGTTAAACTTGAGATTTGAAATGTATATATGACTAATAAAAGTGCCTCTTTCTAGCTTATTGTCTCTCATTAGTGGTGCAGCTGATGCCAGATCCAAAGTTGATTTCCATTTTGTTCATATGACTCACATAAATAGTACTTTAACATTCATGGATAAAAATCAAACCAAAAGTTTCATAAGAAATGAACAGTAGGCCTTTTCTCTACTGATGGTTAAACTGAACTGAAAACTTGAATGCCTGGTAATATGGCCAGTACAGTTGGAAGATCAAGCTGCATGTCAGAGAAAATCAGCATTTTTACAAGAAAGTATATACCTTTATATAATGGATGTCTTGTAAACATATTTTTGCAAGAAGCTTGTGCTGATGAAAAGGGATGCATGCAATTTTTTTCTAAGCTTGTCCCTTGTTTCAGTTCCTGCCACGCTACTCCTTCCTTAGCTCTCTCTTTCTCCTCCCTCCTCCAATTCATGTAGAGTTTTCTGGCTTACAGTTCCTGCATAGCTATTTTTTGGAGATTCCTGCTGAGATGTGCCTGGAGGAAAACTGTAGCAAAATGGTTTTGGTTGGTTGTTTTCTTTTTTAGCTGGTATTAATAGGATATTAAAAGACATTGTTCTTAAGTTTATATAAAAGAACACTGATGTTTTGTGCTACAAAACAGGATCTTGCAACTGGCAAATGTATTTGTAAAACTGGCATTAGTTATGAAAAAAATACTAATAGAGGAGAAAAGTTTAGAATTTATATTGCGTCATTTAGTCTGTGAGTAAACTGTGTATTTGCCTTGGGCAAGTACGTGTGCTGAGGTTAATTATAGGAAAGAGTTAGTATTCTTGGGCAAAGTATGCTGCATTTTATAGTTTATGGAATACCCTTTAAGGCATGAGCTAGTATTTAGTTTGATTGTTGGTGCTGACCTAAAAGAACAGAAGAGATCTGTTAGCAGCCCTTAATATTTTGCTCTTAAAGATGGGCTGAGAAATTTAATTCACTCCTGAAGAAACTATTTATACTGTGATCAGTAAAGGTTTTGCCTTGCACATTATACTGTCAAGTGCCTGTTTCTCACCTTGATAATGTGTTTGATGCACACCTTAATTGCAACCTTTTTCAATTTGTTTTAGATGTATGATAAAGAATATGCTCACAAATCTGAAGCCTATTATAAAATTGCATCCAAGTGGGAAATTGAGATATGTAAAATTCCAGTTTCACTCCTAGTGATGGAAATTTTGGTGTGCTTTTAAAGTGATATTTCCTCAGAAATAACAGTTCTAAAGATATACATTTTTAAATTTAATATAATTTATTGTTATGCTTTAATAATGTATTTGTCTGTTAAGAACTCACTGGTGTGAGCTTTTCTTCTCTTATGTTTATAAATGTGTCTGAATTTTCAGAATGGGGTCCTTTCTTCTTTTAGCTTCATTAGATGTGCAACTACATTATACATTTATGGGCTTAAGCTATACACAGCTCCATATGTGGAATAAGTGTAGAATATGTTCCTTAATATTTGTTTTGAAATTGCATTTCAAATTATGTGAAATGTTTTAGAAGAAGGTAGCATTAAGATTGTACAATAAGATTGCACAAAATAAAATATAGTTTATATTGCTTTCTCGTAGCCAATCTGCATGATTGTTGGCGTGGTTTTAACGGGAATTAAAAACTTTGTGTGGCTGTTACTAGTCACTTAACTCTGAGCAAGGTTCTTTCTGAGTATTTTTATTTATTAGCATCATTTGCAAAAAAGAAAAGTAGTATTTTCCATATGAATAAAGATTTAGTTTGAACTGAAATGCCTATTCTTTGACATTTTTTTGGTTCCATTTTATTTGTCCCATGAATTTGTTCCCTTCTGTGTGGATGTTACTTGCATTGTTGCAGAGTATGGCCAAAGAAGTGACAGTGACATTTGCCCAAACTCCATGAATCATGCCCTCTCAGAAGCTGCAGCATCCTCCATTTAAAGATTCTCCACAGTGGGAAGAATTCACTGGTTTTAACAAACTACAGGTATTTCGCTTTAATGGCATTTATTGGTTTAAACATTCTATTTATTTATTTACTTTTATTTATTGGCTGTTACAAAAGCTTGGGCAGAGCAGCATTCTTTCCCTAAAGACTTCACCAGCTACATGGAAACTGGAGGACCACCTTGTAATGCTTTTGCACACACTGGCCCCATTAGGAGGCGAGACCTGCACGTTCTGGACTGTGACACGTGAGATGCAGCCACTGTTACCAGTGGATCAGCTGCAGAAGGAAGTGCATTGTCAGCCTCTCACACTTCCACTCTCATCTGCTGGCTTTGTGGTTGCCTACACAGACTTAGCAGGGGACGTTTAGGCACAATGGTTCATACCATAGTGTGGGGATGAGCTAAACCAGAAATTTTATTAATACGATTTGAATTCTTAGGGGGAAAAAAAACTTCTATTAAGATGCCTCTGACTAGATGAGGTGGGTCAGGTGTACATCTGGGCAGGTGAAAGGAAGTGGAGGGACCTGCATTTCCAGACCCTGGGGAGACAAGGACTGTCAAATTTTGAGCATGGTGAATTCAGCCTGGCATCTATCTGTCTCAATTTCCCAAACTTTTGGAAATGTTTGTTATTGTATAGAAATGTTGGATGACAAATCTCTAGGTCCTATTCCGTGCAATCTGAAAATATGAATATGTATGTTATTTAGCTGTTTCTTGCATATCTAAACTGTTCTTGCTAATTTTTTTTTTTTGGTTTGGTTTGGTTTTGTTTTTCCCTGAATGCCTGCTACTTTATTTCTTATGTATGTGAGAAATGAAACCATTTCTTGCTGGGATGAAGAAAAATAATTTCCTAAAAGGCTTAGTCACCAGTGATAGTTTGCAAAGATGTTTATCATTTATCTGTCAGTCCCTGAAAAATTTCTTGTAGTGTGACTGGTTTGTACCCTACCAGATAGGGAATCAGATATATAGGCAAAGAATCCAGTTTAGAAATCAAAAGGAGAGAATTACATTTATTATAAGTGCCACAGGTAAAATAGGAAATAATGCTTCTTCTATAGTTACAAAGCAATAAAGAGTATGAAAACAATCAGGAAATAGGGATATAAATAATAGAAAATTTTATGTAGTATGTAATAGTAAAAAAACTGTAGGGAGAAGATCTTTTCTTATGTGATATTTACTGTTATTGCTGGTAATGAAAAAAGAAATACCCACTCTGTATTTGGGAAGAAATTCTTCCTATTCGGTTTCTAGTATTTACTAAAAGATGCAAGAAAATGAGCATATTCTTTTCAAGTCCATAGTAATCTGGTAAAAAACTTGGCTGGCACTGAAATTTTTATGCTCAAGACCTGAGTAACAGTAGTGGAAGCTTTAATAACACATTTTGAACTGTGAGTTTGCTATTGGAAAAGAAAACTCACAGCTGTATTTTCTACGATTGGTTTGTCCACTATTGAAAATAATCATGTGATGTTTTTCTTTCTAGTTCCTCCAATGCTTTGTACTGTGGAGACTCTCTGAACAGATGAGTTTAAGTAATTTTCCAGAGAATTGGCTGGTTTAATTATTTGAGGTTGTATAGTAAAACAGGTCAGATTTGATACAGAAACATTCCTTTAAGCTGACAACATCTTTTGGCCTTCCTTATCTTGTACCTCTTTCCTTGAAACCCCTGAATGCTGGTGCCTTGACCATCTTCTTTGTCCAGGAGTCATGGATTCTCCACAAGGTCACACCTCAAATGCTTCTGGTATTTGCGGTACAGAGGAAACAATTGTGCATGTGCTTGTGCTGGAGAAAGGAAGGGAGACCAATGTGTCCTGAGACCAAGTAGTGTACTTGGCATATTATTTTTTTTCTGCTAAAGTTTTCTTATGTCCAAGATGATTAATTATTCTTTGATTTTTTTTTGGACTTGTCCCCTATTAGTTGTTTGGGGTTTTTTTTTGGGAGGGTGGGCAGAGTCACACATGCAAAGATGTCTGATTATATGAAGACCTAGTCTTTGCTATTTCTTGCATGGCTGACACCCCCCTTTTAGGCTGACTTGCCTTCAGTTTAGTGCCTGTAAACAGTTTATCTTTTGAACATTTGGACAGAAACTTGGCAACCAAGATTTGATAGGAAAAACAAAGCAAAACAAGTCAAGCATCACTTCCCATTAGGAAGTAAACCATTGTTTGATAGGATGGAGCACAAGATTCCCAAAAGTCTTAACTACAGATAGAGTAAATGCTGCACATAGGGTTATTTTGAAAATTAGAGTCTTAATGAAATACCTACTTGCTCTTTTTTTTTCATTTTATAAACTCGTGTGTCTCCTGAAGCGTATCAGCCTGTCTTCAGAGCACGGCTGTCCCACTGTTCCCTGCAGGAAAGCATGTGTGAGTTGACCAAACTGTTGTGGCCACAGTGGATGTCCTGTTGGCAGCTGAAGACACAGTGGAAGATCTGAGCTCCTGAGCCTGGAACTGGCTCCACTGGGGACAGGCGGAAGGTTTTCAAGACAAGTAAAGGAGCAGATGTTTTGGCATCAAGGAATAAAGCACGCTACAAAGAGAAGCAAGAAGTCCAGAACATCTAAGAATGTTCCTAGGGCTATTAGTATCAATATTTACTTTTAGGCCAAGGTTTTATTGGTAGAGAATCAGAACTAACAGATAGTCCTCTTTCCTGGTGGTTTTACACTTAAGAGCTTTCTCCATCCTTCCTTTTCTTCTCTGAGATTCCTGATGATTCCCCCTTAGTGTTAGGATACATTTTTCCCCTCGTGGTGGATGAATGTATTTGGTCTAGCTGAGTTCGGAGGTACAGACTGGGACATGCTACTGCAGGAGCTGCTGTATTACAGTCAAGCATATCTAGTTTTAGTGACCTATGAAAAAGGGGCCAAAGTATTGCCTTTATAAATCCATCAAGTTCTAAAGGGATACCACTGAGTGAAGAAGAGGAGTGCAGGTTTACAGCTTTAAAAGTCTCCAGTAGGAAAAAGGCTAAAAATAACTGCTATGTCTGAAGAATAACAGGGACCAAAATATTGTGAAGAGGTGCTCCCAGCATGCAGAACTTTGTTCCAAAATCTAAGCATTGTGTGGGAATGACAACTGACTTTAGCAAATAAATTATTATTCCATTATTGTTTTGCTATAAATACTACAGAAAAACAATATTCAAGTGAAAAGAGCACATAAAAATTAAATATGTAAATTTAGAACTTAGTGACAGCTGTTTGTGTGTGCCTTGAAAATTGTTAGAACTTTCAGCTGAAGGTGCAATGACTGTGCAGTACAAGAAATGTAAAGCTGAATATGTTTTATTCATATTTGTAGAAGAATATACACATAAACAAGCATGTCTGACAGGCAGAGGACAGATCTGTGTGTGGCACAGAGAACAGCCCATGGAAATCAAAAGAAAAGAAAGACAGCTTTACACTCATCTCTCATGTTCTGAATCCACTTATCTATCATGTCCTTCAATACAGACATTTTTAAGCATTAAAGGTAACTCCCATCCTACCAAACTTTGTAGGAATTTTGCTGGGAATTATGTTCCAGTGTCTTTGGAGGGGTTGGGCCTGAGCCTTGCAGCTGAAAGCATAGAAACAGTGCAAGTGAACAGCATAATTAGCTAATGCTTCAATGTTCTGAACTGTAATTTAACAACTCTTTCCAAACATTTGATACAGTTTATTTAATGCAGGTATCTGTATCTCTATGCCAATTCAAGCAACCTTAGTTGCCTTCCTCTAACTTCTTTGCTGATGATTGATCTGTAATATGCTGATTTATGCACCAGGAGATCCAAAACATTGTGCTACTGTTTCCTATTCCACTTTCTTTCTGCTACCCCTTATTGCTTCTGCCTTTTAGATCACAAAAATGCCATTACTCTTTCAGTCCTACTCCTCATGGCTATCTTTTGGTTTGAGATAAGTGTTTCTTGAAGTCCAGCTTCTTCCTTCTCCAAAAGCAAGTTTATGCATTACCCAGGGACGGGGAGCAGGGGAAAGGAAAGAGTGAGGCCCTGCTTCTCTGCTTTTTCCAGATCAGAACCCCAGTCCTATCTGACATCAAACAGAAAGGCTCACTCCTTGCTCTTAGAACAGGTCCATGGCACAGTGTCTTCTCCCAGAAACAGCTGAGCAAAACTGCTGGGACTGAATATAACAACACAGGCCAGGAGACAGAGACAGGTCTGGGAAGCAGTGACTGGGGCAGGTGTTCAGGAGCCGGAAGGAAGATCCTGTTTTTCAAAATTGTAGTTAAAGCTCTTTGTGAACTGTGACAGAGAATGTCTTGATTGCCTTTCAATCAGTATTGTTTTTCAGGACTAGAATTCAATAAAACTCAATCCCTTGAGCTTGTGAGTTGATGCAGTAAGGGCCACAGTTAGAACATGATTTCCTAACACTGGCACTGTAAAATCTGTCTATAAACATATCCAGGTCTGGAGATAAAAGCCACAGAGCAAAAGAAACCTGTGCTGTAGAGATTTAGTAAATATTTCAAGATGTGTTCTGCTTTAGGGGAGAGCAGCTGCTTTCTTTGCAGGGGACAGGCAGCACACAGGAGGCCAAAGAGCAGGGGTTTACTTTAAGGCATAACTCTTCCCATGGGTTTACAACACTTTAGGTTACATGAGTAAGTGCTGGTGTAAAGGAAAATGACATGAACTCAGGCGCTCAAAATATATTCTTTACTTTAAGTGAGGTATTAACATAATTGTTATCCTAAAGGTGAAATCCTCCCCGCTTTCCATCTCTTTGAGATTTAAAAAAGAACCCAAACAAAACCAAGTAACACAACACAAACTCAACTGACCAAAGTCACAGCCTTAGCTTTTTTTGGTAGGTGGCACAATTAAAAGCTATCTTCTGATGCAGCCAACAACTTCACATCATGTAGTCACTCTTAAGCTCTGGTACTTGCCTAGTCTAAAAAATGTATTCACTAAATACTTAACTAGCTTGAGGAACTATTCCCAAAGCTCAGTTTTGCCAATTGTTAAAAGCTTGTAACACTGCTCATGACAGTGTGATTCTGCACTCAATGTCTTTAAGATTAAAAGAAAAAAAAGCCCTACACTGAAATGCTGCTTAGAGCATGCATGCACATGTCTTTTCCCTGCTTCTCTTCCCACCCCCCACCCCCACCCCCCTTTTGTTTTTCAAAACCTGAAAGGTTTAGAAAGCTACCATCCTGGCATCCTAGTGGGCACCAAGCTGAACATGAGCCAAGCAATGTGCCCTTGATGCAAATAAAGTTAATGGCTTCAACACAAATGAAGTTAATGGGCTGCACTAACCTACTGAGGGAAGTCAAGTGAAGAGTCATACAGATGATGAAGGGACTGGAGCATCTGTCCTTCGAGGAAAAGCTGATAGACCTGGAACTGTTCTGCTGGGAGAAAAGAAGGCTCAGGGGGATCTCATAAATGCCTATAAATACCTTGAGGGAGGGTGAAAGGAGAAGGCAGCCAGGCTCTTGTCACCGGAAACCACTGAAAGGACCAGAGACAATGGGCACAAAGTGGAACACAGGAGGTGTCATCTGAACATCAGGAAACACTTTGTTACTATGAGGGTAACCAAATACTGGCACAGTTGTCCAGAGAGGCTACAGAGTCTCCTTCCTTGGAGATACTCAAAAGTCATTTGATGGTTCTGGACAAAGTCCTGGATAACCACTGCTAGCTAGCCCTGCTTCAGCTGGGTCCCTTCCACCTTCAACCAACCCGTGAACATAGAATGAAGCTTTCAGAATACAAGGCAGACTCCTGGTTGTCATCCTGTCTACTGCCACCTCAGACCAGCGGGACAGCCTGGTTATCCTGTATGGCCTACACAGGAAATGCCTCAGAACTTCAGCCTGTCAAAGGCTTTCTGCTACAGAAGAAAGAGCAAGACTGCAAGTCAGGAAAGGGAGATTAAGCCTGAGTGCTGTAACATGACATTTCTAAGAGAACTGAACATTAGTTATTACTAATAATTACTTATAAATTACTAATAATTTATCCAAACCTATCTTTAAGTTCTTACAAGCCATTTTAAGTAATTTCTCTCCCCCCTCAATTCAGTGGCTAGGGGAGGTTCCTTCGACCTGTCTTAATACCTTTCCCCAGTCGTCACATTATTTGTCTCTTCAGTGATGGGCAGCTCACAGGTAATAAGGGGTCCCTTAAGAATTTGCATTCTGTCTGCAGGAGAGATGGTTCCACACAGTCCCTGATCAGAGACCTTCAGTCAGCATGATGGAGGAAGAGCTCAGAGCAGTATTAAATAAAATGCTGACTTTAAAACCTTTCTTTCAGGCTCTCAGAGGAAGCAGGTAGCACCCACATCTTTACAGAAGTTTCATGAAGGGCAGCAAAACTGTAACCATAGTAAGGGAGCAAATAATGGATGTCAGCCATCATCAACCACTGTCAAGGTTACCCAGGTCACATAGATGGGAAAGCAAGTCAGCAACTCTTACATGACTTAAATAAATGGGGTGCAAATTGTTAAAGAACTGATGGTTCCTTAACAAATCCAGTGGCTACAGCAGTGCTTGGGCTGGGAAAGCAAGGCTTGCAGCAACGTTCTGTATGAAGGCAAATATGAATGGATGTCCTTGCCTCCACACCTGATCATTACTATAGCCACAGACAACACCTGCATCGAAAGAAAGAAATCCACAAAATCCTGCATTGAAAAATCCACCCATCAGCAAATTAAATGGATAAGGTTGGCATATCACCAAAATTAAAGTATCTCTCGAGGAAATAAATACTCTCCTCTTCTTGTGAAGCCTATTAACAGCCCAACTATCCTATTAAAAAAAAAGTGCTAATATAACCAGTTACTGGAAAGCAGTGTCAGTTGTAAGCTTCTCCTTCCATTATCAATTACTACAGAGAACAGGTTTTAGAAAGATCTTAAAAAAATACAAATTGATTCATCTCTGTGCACTGGAGACTTCTAGGAATAACAGAAAAAACCATGATTTATTACACCATACAAAACTAGATTCAGAACAAGGAAGTGCAGAATATGGTACATGATTTATTTTTTCTGTACATTACATATTTTTAAATTTCACTGACAAACCCAAAACTTCCCTAATTTTACCCTTACCTGCCTAAGCCAAGCAATTTATTTTGTTCTACCTGACAGATGAAAATAGCTTCCTGGAGAATTTATCATCTGATTAACTTGGCAGAAGGTGCTTCAGCTCAGACTGACCTTCAGTGTTTCCCAGAGCTTGTCAGGTTAGAACCTTGGTTGGTAGCATAGTGTTCTGCCACTGTACCAGTCTAGAAACAAGCAAGTCCATTCTCCTTAAATTTCAATAATGTCTTCTTCCCAGAAGATGAATTAATGTGGTTGCATCTGTAGACATTCTAAAGAGTATAAATGAAGGCTGTAGCTACCATCAGAAAATCAGCTTTCCAGTAGCCCCAGATTGGTCTCGTGAGTTCTGTGGGACGTGCTGAGATAGGTCATATATGTTTAATAACGGCCTTAAGAAAAATAAATATTTTTGCATAATGTATATACAAAGATTGATTGATTTCCTTCATTCATATAGGTTGAACAGCAGATATAACCACAGTTATATTTTATGCACTTGCTCACAATGATTAATGTCACCCTGGTAATGATGTAATAAGAGTCCAAGAGAATATTGGCCTATTCTTTATAATAGTGCAAATTATATGGAGGTATTTTGAAAATTGTGGTTTAAAGAAAGGATTAACAAAAAAACCCCTCCTTTGGTCCCTGCAAAAGTAGTTTAATTCTTCCATGGAATTTTCAAAACTCCCCCACATAATTTTAACCAACTATTAAGGCATCAAAAGCATAGATTTAAAGTTGAGATTAAAGTGGTCTTTCTTGGACTTAAGAAAAAAGTCCACTGCGGAGTTCCTGACAAAGAAATCTTCTTAGTGTGTCTCCTTCTCCTCTTCTCTTCTGCACAAAAGCAATACACCAAATAAACCTGTCTGATAATCTCCCTCATACATTTTTTTTAAACTACAATAAAACATTACACTTAAATATATTGCACAAAAAGCATAACATATCCTGCCTGACTCTTCACAAAAATGGCCACAAACACAGGAGAACAGCTACTGAACATCTCAGAATTTGAAGAGATCAATGAAATGCTGAGGAGATACTGGCATGAGACAGGTGTTTGGATCACTGGCTGTGCAGGGGTGTCCTGTATCCTGCAAAATGGAGGAAAAAAAAGTAAGTTCTCTTTCCATACTCACAGTATTGCTTCACCCCCACTTTAGAGAGAAAAAAAAAGGACAAATTCTCTCCTCCTAGCAAAACCAGAACCTTAAATGGAGCTCTTGAAAAAGTATCATCTTCCTTATCCATTATTTTTTGTTAAATGTAATAAAAAGGGGGAAAGGCAACTGCTTTGTTGAACCTAAATTATCTGTTTAATCAAAAGCTGAAATGAATTACTACTCTGGGGAAAAATGAGCCCCTTGCTCTGAAAGTGAAAGGCAGCAGACACTTCCTCAAAAAAAAACCCTGAACGGCACATTTGAAATCCCAGTCTTGAAGTTTTTCTACTTTACTATTTTTCCCCCAACATCTTCTTTTCCTCTTTCACTCCTACTTTTTCTCCATCTGAAATCAGTGCCTTAAAACAGAGACTTAACATGGAGGCAAGTTAGGAATATAAAAGACAGGATGGAAAGGCTTTGTCATTACAAAGTCACTAAGCCTGCAGTGTTTTCTTTCATATTATAGAAACTTGACCTCAGTGGAACTGTCTGATTATTTAAGATTCTAACTCCGCCTCGAATTAAAAGTTCAGTTTTGCCCCTTAATAGAACCCACTAAAAATAGGAAATGCAGAGGTGTAATGAGAAGAAGGTCCCAGATAGTTCAATGGAGAAGTTAAATCACCTTGGTCAGTACTGTTGTAAGGCTCAGAAACTGTCCTCACCAGCTTTTAACGGGTTTCTCTGCCTTTTCCACCACTGTTGATGAATTCACCATGTGAGGCAAGAAAACAGATAAATGCATGGCAAGTAGATCAGAGACTGCTGCAGTCTCCATTGCTTTTGTTTCCATAGGAATGGAAGTTACATGCCATTCAGTCAGGAGAAGGAAAGAACATTTAAGTGAATTTTTTTCTGACTTCCACATTGCCACCCAAAGATTTGGCAGCACCAAAGTGCACTAGATGAAACACATTCTAAACATTACTCAGTGTCACATTCTAAATACTGTGCAGCTTCTCCAATGAAAATTGTTATTCTATTGATATATTATCTGTGTTTTCCCATTAAATCCACAGATGACTACATGAATATACCATGTGGTAGCTCCTCCTCATCCTTTCACTTTTTTAATAATTGCTTAGCCCTACCTGAGAAACAGGTTAGAATGAGTTGTTAGATTCTTGACACAGAGGGAAAAACAAATGAAAAAAGAGACCCAGGTAGAACTGCCTATTGCAGAGAGGCTGCAAATAAGAAAGAACAGATGACCAAGGCCAAACCCAGAAGTGTTAAACTTAACATCTTCGTCTTGAGATGACATCTACAAGCAAGAGCTACACCACACCAGAAAATACCCTCAGAAGTAGCTGCTAATGGACTATTGACATGGCAATAGAGAAGACAATGTCATGTCATTACTTTCCTAGTTTCCAGGAAAAAACACAATCAGAAATACAATTCTGGGAATGAAGGTAGGGTTTATTTATCCTCTTTTAGTAATTATTTGTAGTCCTGAATATTTCAGACAGAATTTGTAACATGCTATCTGCTTTCTCTGCACATCATTATAAAAACACTTTTGAAAGCCTGGCCCAGTGAGGAATTACAGGTCCAACAAAAACCTCAAAGAGGTCTGTTCTTGGTGTTCTTGGTTATTGAAGCAACATAAACAGAAATTTTACAGTGAAAAAACGTGATGAGCATGAGAAAGAAGAATCATAACTTCCCTATAATTATGTGTATGCTTTCTTCCAAGAGAAATATATTTTCATTGGAGTTCCATTTAATAAAGTTGTTTAAGTCATACTGCTTTTCAGTGTACCAAAGATAAAACAGATTTCTTTTAAATTAAGAAGATAATTCCCTCCAAGGAACATTTACTGGCAAATGTAGTAATTTTCCTCAAACTTAAGAAGCTCTGTGTAAGTATTTTCACCATTTCTTCATTTGGAAAGCAATAATTGTCTCCCCCAACTCTCCCAAGTCACATGCAGCCTGTTTTGGGAATCTCTCTTTCATAAAAGTGTATGACTACAGCATTCCAGAGGTACATGTTACTCTTTTCAGATTGAAGCACTGAATAAAATACATCAGGAAGCACAGAATATTTGTAACACTGAGTGCAGAGAAACCTATTTCTTTGCAAAATCTAGGTGATCTTGCTAACACCACGCATCTATGTTCATTAGAAATTGAATTATGGTCCCCTGTTTAAATGGCATTACAGGGAATATTGCAATAATGAAAGACAAAACTGATAAAAAAGTAAGATGGAAAGTCATCACTACCTTTATGTAATAGGGAAAACCCCCAAAGTATTCCTGCTGCTAAACTCATATGGGGAAACAAAAATCAAAATAAAGAGTATCAGACAATTAGAAATTAACACATTATTCACTTGAACATTAGAGAACAGTTAGCAATGAAACAGATGAGACACAGAAAATACCTGGAGTAACAAAGCAAGGTGGTAGTCCTTTGAGATCGTGAAGAAGGAAGCAGGAAGGAGAGCCATAAAGTAAAAGAAGCAGAGTTAAGGTTTATTTAAGCTAAGGTTCATGTGCCATTTAGAAAAATTCTTTTATTCTTGTGACAAATCACAAGCAGCTTTGTGAGAACCAAAACCAGCACAAGTCCCAAGAAGACTAAAACCAAGTGTGAGACATACCACTTATACAAAATCGTTACACTGCTTTCATACTGAAAGAAGAAAAGGTACTTCTGTGGCCATCTCTGGGATAAATTCTATGTTATGCTGTAACTTCTATAAAAATGCTGCATAGTATGTTTAAGAAAAAAAAGACATGTCACAACTGCAATGCTGTCTAGTGGAACAGAAGAAACAGTATGCACAAAAAGCAGTCTCAGAGGCATTAGTCAATAATTAGTTGGTCATTACTTTTGCACTACTGAAATTATGTATTTTTCTCAGTTTCACTATGGACATATCCCTTACCAGAAGTTACTTCTGGAAACAGCCATTCAATATGAAAATTTTCTTACAATTACTCCCTCCTCTAACACAGGAGACTACAGAGTCACTGTAATTCTGACAATGTAGAAGTCTCTTACATAGTGTATTTAACATTACTTTGGTCACAGGTTTTAGATAAATACAGGAATACAAATACCTCTTCCCAAAAAGCTCTTTAAGACTTGTCAAAAGGAATGCTATCATTATTGTAGCATACTGAAAGAGTGAAAAGTCAGCTCCCTACACCAACGGTTTGCTAATTCAGTTCAGCAGCCATCAGTTCCTTCTTCTGTAAGATCTTTGAAAATAACATAAAATGCAGGACTGCACTAAATTCCTGTGTGCAGCCCTCTCACGTTGCCAGCAATTACATTAGATTACCAATTTCATAAACTGAAATTCTGAATTTCTTCACATTACTAGGTAGGCCTGTGCCTTGGACTATTTCAGAACCTTGTGGCTTTGGTTCTTAGGAACTCCTAAGTCTCAGCATGTTTACCCAAAATAACTTGTTTTATTCAAACACTTGCCACTTTCCAGTGGTAGTGCTGCATTTACAGTTGGACTTAATGATCTGAAAGGTCTCTTTCAACCTTGATGATTCTACGATTTTCCTCTGTAAAGTAACCTCTTTTGAGGTTTGGGCTTGGTGGTGTTTCATTGAGGTTTTGTTTGTTTGGTTGGTTTTCTTCATATGGCAAATAGAAATAGTCAAAGCTTCAGTTGAGAACAAAAATCTGTCCATTATAGACATAATTGTATGCCAACCACTCACACACAAAATTTAACACTTTGTCTAATCAAGTATGATACTGAAGCTTGAATGAATTGTCAAAGCATGATAAAACTTCATGATTAAGAAATATTTTCACCCAGCACGGAATTTACGTAGAATTATTAACCTACCTCCTGTCCCTCTGCCCCCCACCCCTGCTTTGCTTGTCACCTCTCTTTAGAAAGCTTGGGAAAGGATATAGATACAAGTGCCTGAAAAAGAAGGCAGAACTATTCCCTGCCCCCATATAACATATTGACCATCACTACTTGACCCACATTGCCCTGTAAAGAGAGGGATGCTTTTTCAGACCAAAGATTAAGCTCTCAGTGTCCCTGCCAATAAAAGTGCCAACTGTGCATAAATCAATTGACTTAACAATTTATTTCAGCCTGATCAAACATTTATTTTAAGACAGGGACAAGGCTTAGATGCCAAGACCTAGAGAAGAAAAACTGCAATGCAGGCTCACAGGTTGGGAGGTAGCTCAGGATGTCTCCAGCCCAGCCTCCTGCTCAAAGTTGAGTAAGCTGTGAGATCAGATCAAGTTGCTCTGAGTTTTATTCAATCAGGTCCTGAACACATGCAAGGATGGAAACCGCACCACCTCTGCACTCAAATTGTTCCCTTGCTTGGCTGCCATCATGGCAGGCTCCTAGGTTCCTCCAAAACAGTCTTCTCCAGCCTCTCTCCACAGGGCAAATCCTCAAGCCTCCCTGATTATTTGACCCTCACCTGAACTTCATCCAGTTTTATCAGTATCTTTGTTTGTACCGGGGACCCCAGCTGGATGCAGTGTCCCAGATGCACTCTAATGAGTGCTGCATGGAAAGGAAAAATGGCTTTCCTCAACCTGCTGACTGTGCTCTTCTTAAACAGCTGATCCCTAACACTTAATAAGGAGTTTTAATGCAGAAGAATGCAACTAATCTATAACTGCACCATCCCTTTAAGCCTTGCCCAAATCTCCAGGACTGACATGGTGATCTAGTAGGTACTGCTCATCAATCCAAGCTACCTTTAGAACTTACTGTACTGTGTTTCACTAAAAATACAAAAGCCCAAAACAGGCCCTATTATTCTGGTAGTATATTGGAGTAGTCACAGTAACAAGACATCTGCCTGCACAGGTTCACTGCTTCTTACTGTCATACAGTTTCTGAAGTTAAATATTTAATGCCAAACATATTTTAGTAATTTGTAGTATTAACAGTTATACTTTCAATTATTCTGAGATCAGAATGAGATAAATTAACTGCAGAAAGCATTTACCCTTTACGCAGCCAAGCCAGACAATCCAAAGAAATCTGATACCACAAATGCCAACCTGCATGCATGCCGTGTGCTTACCTTTAAAACTTCCCCTTTCAAAGAGAACACTTTACCCTACAGATTGGGCTACAGGACGAATTACTCCACTGTAATCAAAGTTCTTAGTCATTCTTGACACTGATCCTTCAGCAAACGCCCAGGCTTTTCACAGCAGAAGCCAGTTCTGGCTACCTGCTTTCCTACTATTAATTGAGCAAAAAATTAGTACCTGGAAGGGCTCCTTGGTATCAAGAATACTCAACTTCAAGATAACATCATTAATTAACATGCTATTTCTATGAAAGCCAGCTTATCCTGTTAAATGATCTAGATTTTTCTAAGGAAAGTAAAAAAACCTCACTCTGCCATAGAACTCCTTTTAAATATCACAGAAAGATGAAACAACTAACTTCTGTTCATTAGAACATGAGCAATATTTTCCAAATTTTCTACATAATTCTTGCTCTTTGCTGTCTACTTAACACTACCCATATCTCATCTTTCAGCTGCAAAATTAAATCTCACTAACTAGAAGGCTATGGTATGATGCAACACAAAGTAAAAGCAGGACTGTGTAATCACACAAACATTAAACATGCAAACGCCCCACTGAAATTAAAATCATCCTGTAACTCAGCACATGCTCCATGGTAAACATTAAAATCAAAGTAAAATACATTCTCAATGAAGTTTCAAACATTCCTTCAAGCTTCATATGGGACAGCAGCAAGAGTAAAAATACAGAGCTGTACACCAATGTGGTAGGAATATTGTAGTAGTTAGTTCTCATTACAGATGTATTGATTGCCATGATGTCATGATTAGAAAATGCTAACTTCAGACTACTCCCTAAGAACTTTCCATAACTGAGGTTATCAGATACAAGAGATAAGAACACAAGATAAAGAACAACTTTAGAATTTAATACTGCTTTTATATGGAAGTTTTATATATTATTTTAAAGTTGGTATGAGTTACCCAACAAGATGATCTTAATATTTTTCCTTTCAGATAATGACCACTAGCTGTTTGAACACATCTCTTATTATCTGTTTCAAGGCTCTTACCTTCCAAAACAGAATACTACAGTGTCGGCAGAAATGCAAGGTGTCCCCATACTGTTCCTTTATTGGGTAATATTTCTGAAGTGCAAAGTACATCAGCTTCCAGTCAATGTGACCTTCCTTTGATGGAATCAAATGCCTACAAAACTAGACATAAAATTAATATCTTCCTTTAAAATTGTTGTAGTCAAATCAGGTAAAGGACAGGAGAAGGTGGAGAAAAGGTAGTTAAACTGAAGTTTTATAACTAGAATTCTTTGAAATCAGTATTACGACATCATACATTTCTGCAAAGCAGTGAGAGATCTGGCCACAAAAAAAAGATGGAAGGCAAATACTAAAAATAGGATGGTGCATATTTGCCAAGAAAAAGTAGGCCATACACAGCTGATCTAGCTCTACTGTCTCAAAATGATTCTAATTATAGCCAAGAACCATTTAACCAAAAGCAGTATTTAGAGGTATAAGTAATTAATTTTATACTTTTAAAAAAACCACTGAGGAATGAGATTTCAAAACATGATCATGCATTACAGATATTGGTTTTCCACTGAGGCATTAACTATGGATTTAAATAATGCTTTTTCTTAAACTTTAAAAGCTTATACACAATTTTTTTCACATTTGGTTGTGATCTTTTTAGAAGGATAGCAATAATCAGTGATTGATGTACTTCTTGGGGAGCTAATCTGCATGTAAAGGTTAGCTGATCCACAACAGCTATTTCTCCCCAGCTTAATACAGCCAAGGTTTATTAAGCATGTATTTATAAAAGGCTTCTGTTCCACTCAGTATGGATTAATACCAATACAGTGAGGGCTTTCTTTGTTCAGAAGAAAACTCCCAGACAGGGAAAACAGCACTGTATTTCTGATTTCAGCTACACTTCACTTGGTTTCACAGTAACTTTGCTGTTTAAAGGTCTCATTTTTTCCAAAAGTGCTCTTCAGATATTAAGTATGTTTTTGTGGTTGTTTCAGTGGTTCAAGAAATATATTGCAGAGGAGAGAAAAAACAATTAACATGATTCTGTAGCTTATTAAGGCAGTATTACTTGTAAACAGAAGAAGCTGAATTTGATACCGGAAAAGAAATAAAATCATTAGATTTCTATAATTAATAACTCAGCAAGAAATTGAATGTGAACATTCAGGAACACACTGGAAACACTGTGAATAAGACCTTAGAGTTCTCCACTACTGCACTGGTTGGGGATTGTGCAGTTTTTAAACAAACATCTTGCAATAGACATTTTTTAAATAATGCAAGGAAACAGCCCCATAGGAATCTTAAACTCACAGACATGCTGAATACAATGTTTAGTAGGAATCAAGCCCCAACGGAAGAGAACACTGTCACTATTATGGCACAATGTCACACTTTTATCTCAAAAACTGAGTTCACACATTATTAGTACAGAACAGCACATCAGAAGGGCTACATTTATACAGCTGTCATAGTTCATTACCTGCTTTTCAGCGAAATGGTACTGGCAGAGTTTTTTCCACAGCTGTCTGTCTTCACTAAGCATGTACAAAGTTGGGGTCACTTGACCCAGAGTAATAATGTCCCAGCCATCAGAGAACCTGTATAAGATGTTATTCAGCATGTGGACAGGGAGATCGCTGAGGGTAAGACCATTGTTGACTTGCTGGAAATAAGAGTTGCAGACTTTTAGCTACAAAACCTTGACAGTATATGGTAAAAGTAAGATTCTTTCTTTAGAGTTATCTCAGGTCTTCAAAATGATTGAGTAAAATCTGCGGTTAATTCTTGCCTACCATTATTCTCCAACTGCTGTTGTTGAAAACTTAAATGATTATAGGTACAGAAGGAACTACAGACTAGCTTTATAACTTACAGCTTTCCTACGGTTAAAATAAACATATACTAAATTCTTTATTTAAATTTTGAACAATTTTTAAATCACTTCTCACAAAATAATAGTATGCAGTCTTGAAAACAACAGTATATTCAATTCCATCTTTGAGATAAATGTGCTAAAGCTCTAACTATAATAAAGATATGAACCAATTATTTCTAAACTATAGGATCATTCAGTTTCTCATTTTTTCTTACAAAACAAAGCACATGTCAATTTGCCTTAAGACAACTAGAGTACAGAATAGATATAGAATACAGAACTGAAGATCAGAAGTACAGAATGGATGCATTATGGAAGTCAGAGGAAGAAGAGAGCAGGACAATTCTGAAGTCTGGAGATAGTTTCCCTCATATGTAAATGAGCAGTTCTGTAGGGGTGACAGAGCACTGAGAAAGTTTTCACTGAGACTTTACACCTTTGAGAACTTGAAATGGGTAACCTACAGCATAGCTCATACATGACTAACCCTGGAGCTCATAATGCCAGGTGGTGTAAAGCCCAGGAGGCTGAAGGCAGTGTCCCAGCTGGCCAGGGAGGGAGGGAATGTGGGCAGTGCTGGCCCCACCCAGCAGAGCTGCCCTGCCACAAGGCAGTGGTAGCAAAGCAGCTGTGCATCAGTGGGCTCTCACCTCTGGTTTATTTCACAACCATTCTTCTCACTTATAAACTAGACTTTCCATAGTGTCATCTGTTAAAAGCACCTCGGGGACTATCATTTTCTTGAGGAATATGTGAGCACTACAGATGCAAAATCTCACATGGGTTATTGCAGCCAAAGTAAAACAGCTGAGGGAAGTGTCCCACTGGAAAGCAACAAGCACAGCAGTAACTGCAGTGTCTCTGAATGGTCTTTGCTGAGGTTGCCTGGCGTATGAAAACTGCTGAGACCGGGCTCCCCATTTCTCCTTTCTATTTCAAAAGTTTTATTCAGATGCCCTGTCTGTGTGTGCAGGGTAACTTCAAATTTTCATAGCTGACAGCCAATAGGTGTAAATGATTATATGACTTTACTGTAAGCAATATCTTACAGCATTTCTTCCTTCAGGAGTAACCGAGTCAGATTAAAAAAACTGCCTGCTTATCATCAGAAGTTTCCACTATAAAACCCTGCAACAGCATACCACATGCTTTGAACATGGTGAGAATCCAGATGCTGAAATCATTATACCTTTTTCTCTCTCTCTTTTTTTTTTTCAAAAAGTAACTGTGCTTCTGTAAAATTGCTACTTGAATATTTTCTTGCTTGATACACCCCTAAAAGGCCTTTTAGATTTTCATTTTTTCAGTGGTGGAAAATATACTTTGGAATTAAAAACTGGGGTTTTTTTCATCTCCATCTGACAATCTAGAGACAAACATTTTGAAACTCATTTGAGTGAGAAAAAACATTATATCTGTACCCACAAACCAGCAGTACAGACATTGCAGCAGCCCTCCTTAGAAAAGAGCATTAAAACATTAGAAAATTAATTTGTTTCATTAATTTTACATTACTCCTTTAAAAATAAATTTAACAAGTAAAACTCTGTCAAACAGATTTGAAAGTTAGTTCACTTGTAAAACACAAACCAATGTTCAACATAATTCCCCTCCCCCAAATATTATTTAACATGATTTAATAACATACCTTGTTCATCTGAAGGTTTTTTAGTTGCTGTTGCCACAGAAGGATAGTTTCTAAACGGCAAATCCAAATATTGATGTTCCCTACCAACACAGATTTTCCTACTCCCCTAATCAGTATACAGAGAGTAGAACTCAGATCCTGTAGAAGATCTTTGATTAGTCGTGGATTATACTGGTCTTCCATGACTGGAAAACAAAACAAACCAAGTACAATTTTGGCTGTAGTTAACCAAGCTAATAGTTAGCTCAAACTAATCAACACTTTTTTTGGATTAACTAATTACAATTCAACAGTGTGTACAAATAGATGCCCTAATTCCTACTATGACATTCATTAATGCTGTTTCCAGACATGCCAGATCAGTAATTAACAATTTCACAGGCAAATTTGATGCAACATTTCACATTATGCCTTTAATAAACTTCATCCTAAACAATTAGTTATAAATCCAATTTCTTCTGTTCGAAGTGGATAGTATTACATCTCCATTTAGTGGGGTTACCAGAATAAAAAGACAAATCAGAATTATCTAATAGTTTTTTTTTAAAAAACAAGCAAAACAGATATGTATTTTAAGTTCTAGCACATCACACAAACTTAAAACCAAACACTTTATTAATCTAAAAGCTTTCACATTTCATGAAGAGTATAATTAATCATAACCAATAGTTTCTGAACAGAATTGTCACTTGATTTCACCAACCTGTTTCAATAGACATTATTCAATAACCACAAGAAAACAACTTAGTGCAATTGTGGCATGGGAAGTAACCTTGAACTAATTAAGTATGCTACTGCTATGTCTTGTAATGTAAAAGCAGTAATAAAACTAACAAAACAACAAAAAAAATCCACTGATAGCTTAGTCACAGAAATTAAAGCCAATCAAGCAGATTACAAAATGTTAGGTCTTACCTTTCCGCACAATTTTGTCCAAAATGTTAAAGTAGTTCTTCTGTGCTGCACCACTCAGTGAAGTTAACTGAGATTTTGCAATTAACTGCAAAAGCTAGGACAAAAAATTAAAATTTAGAAGAATGACAGAAGTTAAAGGATGGTTTTAAATACCTCCTTTCAGTTTATACACTCACTTACAACAGCCTAGAGCACTGAAATGGCATTTCATGAAAATTTACCTACAGAGTTCAGAAAACAAAGTAGAAGAAACATGGAAAGCTTTAGGCATTCCCACTGGCATACCATGAACAACTCCTGGAGGATGTGAATTTTCAAAATACTATATAAATATTAGTGTTTATCTCTGGCACAGCACATGACATACGGACTCTCTGAGCTGAGTGAAACAATGAAGGGAGTCTCTTGGAGGCTCACAAATACAAATGTGAACTTCAGTGTGGCCGGGTCCTGAAGCCCAGGACAGATTTGGTGGCCAGGAATATCACTGTGAACTGATACCCACTACCCAATTTGTGAGTGAAAGTATCACACTGGTCAAACCGAAGAGTGATGGGTTTAATGCACTACTTTCTACTCATGGAGAGGAAATACCATATCTTACCTAAACTAGGGAGAAAAAAATTTCTGTGTTACTCCTACATTCAGGTCCCTGGTAGAATAAACCAGAGTGATGCAATAATGAGCAGTGCACAAACCAAATTAGTAACTTTCCCTTAACTATACAGTAATGATCTCCTAGCTGTTCACACATCTCTCTCAAACTGCTGCGAGCAGAAGCGTGGCAAGAACAGTGGAATGGTTTAGGACAAAGTAACAAGAACAGCTTAAATTCTTGCTGCATATGAATGCCAAGCTACAGCTACTATAGGAAGCCTTCCTCCATTTTGGTACCTTTGCTTTTACATTTTAGATTCAGTTTTGTACTGGATAAGAACCGTTGCCTCTTCAACACAAAGTGGTCTCAGTATGAAATATGAGAGAATGATGTTGTGCCAGTATGACAATATTTATAAGTGTGGCACTGAGCTTTGCAATTGCAATTTATAATGATGACTTCAGAACAAGTGTTCCCAACACACTGGAAAGGGAAAGCAGGGAGCAGAAAGCAGCACTGCCTACAGAGCGCTCCCAAGACTAAGCTGCAGAGCCCCGCTACGTAGAATGGCATCAAGTGTTGGCACAGAGGGTGAACGAAGACTAAGCCTGCCAAAAAGTTATACTCTAGCTTCATTTCTAAAACACTGATTTGACACTTCATTCAACATTAATTTTCCTTTGGAAAGAGGGAATACACCTGTTTCTCGCCCTGATTTAATAATGTTCCTTCTGGCTTCTCTGCATGATCCCTGACAAAACATTATGTGGTATGAAAGGAGGAAATAATTCTCTTGATGTACTTAAATACAAGCAATCTAGTCTCAAAAACTGTATAAATAGGTATCAGGATCTCTTTCTTGGCATTTTTAAAGCCTTTTAGTTTGATTAATAACTTAGAACACACCTAGAAGTCTCTGGCACTTTGCCAATTCAAGCAAATATGTACACTTCTCTTGATTAATTTAAAGAAATTCAGTTATGTTACTCAGTCTAGAGATCAAATTAAAGAAACAAATTCCACCTGACTGATTTTAATGAAGATTCCAATTTCAGTCAAAGTTAATAAGCAAGGATTAAGGCCATTTTAGCAGACTCAAGGTAGCAGGAGTACAAGTACCCGATACACAAGATCCATTTTACTGATACATGCATAGCCATGGCTTATGTTGTCTATTGGAGATTATACCTTTGAACAGATCCTGTTTCCTCAGATGGAAATATTTGGATAAAACCCACCCATATCAAACTCAATCAACACTTAACAGCTGCAAAATTATCAAGATACTACGGCACAAATAAGTACAGAAAAACATCTGATTCCACCTTCTCCCCTCACTGCCCACCCTAAGAGGATCCTGGAAAGATAACCATATTACCTTTTATTGGCAGATTTTTAGTTTACTGGAGAATCAAAATAGATCACTTTGGTGTTCTGGGATCAAAGAAGAGCTACTTAGTAGGGCTTGGTCTTTAAAAAAGGTATTCTTGATTTATACCTCACTATCTTTAAACAGAACAAGCAGAACACCACTGTTCTCGTTCATAACTAGAATAATTCTTAGAGGAGAAGTAATAGGAACTGCTACACTGCACTAAATGAGCTCTACCTAAAGGAAGTCCACCATTAGAAACTGCAGGAAAGTAAAGTCATATAAAGCAGATAGGCATGGGATGACCTGCTTTTTTTATTAGGTCTCAGTTGCAGACTGGCTTAAAATCTGAGAGAGCAGATTAAACATTGTTCTTAAAAGTCCATAGCAACTTCACATATTACTGGAATCTGCTCAGATGTTTTCATTTGTTAGATAGAACACCACATATGTTTCTCAATTCAACAAGTTCTAGGGCTATAGAATGAGCAGCAGCTCACTCATATCAATCAAGATTATTAGCATCTCAGTAACTTTTAAGGTCTTCTGTACCTCTTGATAAAAGTTAGTTTACCCTCTACCACCTCAGAGGAACTGATGCAAAGACAGAATTAAATTTTAGTATTTTGTAAAACAATTCTAAATTCTAAAAATTTCAAATAAATTCCAAAGAGTTAGAAGGATTTTGGAAGTCTGCCTGCTATTTTAAATTCACCCTGATTTCTTAGGATTTACCATTAGTCGAGTAATGGTTTAGATTGCAAAGCCAAGTTTCTGAATTTTAAAGTAGTGCTCTTTTCCAAGGATCTTAAGCCTGGATGATTAAACCAGCATTATATATTCTTTGGTGAACAGAAGAAAATCTTTGCACTTGGTTCTGATCAACTGTTTGAAGCAACCCAACTTAGGCACTGCGGCATCTAAAACCATGTAAAATTCTAGATCTGCATTCATTCTACCTGTTTTGTGTTCAAGGCACTCAAGGTTGACACTATTTATAATAGAAATCACCTTTTTTAGATGCTTTTTTCTTCCTGCTGTTCGAGGCTGAAAAGTCTTGGGTAAGATTCTTGATTCTGCTCCAAAACAGCACTAAAAAGTAATGTTCTAAACCACAATGCACACAAAATAAAAAAAAACACCTGCAAGGGGAATAAACCAGGCAAGTACCCTAAGCACTAGTCTGGAAGCAAATCCTTTTTGCTTTGTTTCCACATCTCTTGTTTTTCTGGGAGTACAATACATGGTCTCAGCTTCACAAGGATGGATAGAATGTGTTTTCTCTCCAAATACTCTACAGCCCAGTGGTAAGGGTGTTCTCCTGGTATGTTTATTTAATTTTGATTTGCTTCTTTTCAAGTTCTGGGTGCATTCCAACAACTACATTATTTGTGAACAGCCTCACCACTGAACTGAACTCTGGTCCTGATATGACTCATTTTGAGCTTCCCTAGGAGGTGGGACAAGCACTTTACTATCTCAAGCTAGATAGAAAAAAAAAAACAACCCAACCCTAAAGCTAGGAGATCATTATCCCCCAGAACAGGCATTTCCAAGTGGGCAGCTGGTTAGTCATTAAGGAAACTGAGGCTGGAGTCTCAAATTTTAAGGGATGTTAACAAATATAATCACATAAAAATCCTGTCCTAGATTAAAAACAAGTGTGCAATGAATCACAGGACTGTTAAGAAGTTAAAGAAGAAACAAACTATAGAATATTTACAAATCAAATATTCCTCTGGGAATTGCTATTTGAAGCATATTTAATATGTAGCAAAGTATGTTTAAGACAAATTACACTTTGGTATTTTTGGTTGCATAGAAATTATTTTGCCTTTAAAGAGAGTTCACTATCCAGACTAATGAACAAAAATGGAAGTTCCCATCAATGTTTTCCTCTAAATACACAGCACGCTGGCCATCACTATCATCCTCAAGCTATAGGCTTTCACACAACAATATGATGAGTTTTCAACAAATAAAAGTTTCTCAGTTTAAAGTTGCTTCATGAAGTAAAAATTACATATGGACAGGATATTTATACAGTAACAAATCATCATCTGTTCCATGCAAAAATATTTCTTTTATACACATAGGCACATCAGCAAAGGCATTTTTATAACATGCACATAAAATAAAGAGCTTACTTTAACCACATAATTGAACCTTCTGATGTCCTGAATTGCACTTGAAAAATCTAAGCGATTAAAAGCTTCTCCCAATGTGCAATAGCCATGTCTCTGAAAAGAAAAAACACACTATCAATGGAAAGAAGCAGAAAGAGAAAACTGAGCATGCTCCCCGAAAATATGATGTCTCTGGACTGAAAGTTATTTAATTTTGTGTAGAACAAATGAAACCAGACATGCTGTTCAGAACAAACATGTACATAGGCAAGGCCTTTTAAGTCATACTTATCATGCAATCTGGAACCACTGGTATTTGAGTGCCCTGGGAATCTACTCCACTCTTGAATGGCCATGATTCTGGCACTCTCTAATGGACATCACGCTCCCCACTTGCCTCAGCACAAGGAAGAACAAATGACCTCAACATCTAAAATATATTTTCCAGGTGCTAGAAGTTTACAGGTTTGGTTTGGGGTTTTTTTTGTACCAAGAGCAATTGCATTTTCTTTTGGCCCTTCCCCACAAGTATCTTAAAGTGAATATAGAAGTTTCAGGGCTGTTGTGAACTACTTAAGGTGGCAGTAGCAGCCCAAAATTACATGGGAACACATAAGCTGACTACATTTAGAACCACAAAGCCACATAAGAGCCCAGAACCAAATATAATGAGGCTAGAAAAAACCTTTCAACTGGTGAAAGAAAGACTTGCAGAGCAGTGCGCTAGTATTAGCCTGGAAAGAAGAAGGATAAATTATTTGAAATTCCTTCCTAGACAGACTTTCTTGGTAAATTATGTGATGGTGACAAGATGGCAGTACATGTGTAAATCATGTTTTTGATTTGCCTAAGCTGTTGCTGTGAATTTTTTGGTTCAAGTGTGCTTATTCCTGCTACTTTTTTAAACTTTTTACTCCAACCTTTTGAATTTATATGAAGAGTTATTTGAAAAGACTAGTGATTAATTTTAACCATCCCTGATTTGTTTTTATATAAAAAAATCGCAAACAAACCTGAAAGGTCAATGGTCAAATATTAGAAGGTGACCAAAATATTTTTTTCACTCTTTGAATGGACAAGAAACCCAAGTAAATACTCACACAACACTAGTATTTCTGCACAATCAGGGGCAAAAATAATCCCAACATAGGTTATGATGGACAGCAATGAGTGATTTTAGGTACTTTGTGGTTTGGCCTGAATGTAGTTTGGAAATTCAGCCTAACAACCTTATCATTCAAAAAACCATAATGACTAGTGACAGTCTGTCATCTCCCCTTCCTTCTTACACCAAATTTGAGATTGCACAAAGGGAAAGAGCACGCTTGAGACTTTTGCAGACCAATGTAAGTAACCTCATCTAGAAGACAGAGCAGAAAGAGGACTTTGAATCTGGTGAAAGGCAACACCCTTCAGATGTAGAAAGGTGGTCTTTGGATCACTGGTCTACAAGGCGAAGTCTTCCAGTGTGTCCTCTACATAAACTGTCTCCACAACACCATGCTCTTCCTGAGTACGAAGCTCTGTATGGTCTCTTTTAGCCCTTAAATGCAAAGCAAACTTCTGACTGCATGACTACAGTAATCACACCCCCCTTCTTCCCTCTCTCCTGGCTGCCATTACCATGTGGATGCAAAACATCCATACTGGTGTTCAAGTTCTACCCATCACAGATAACCATAGGAATCAACACAGGAATGAAACTCAGACTTCAGGACAGTCTATATAAAATGGACGTATTCTAACGCTTGGCTTTCCAAGAGTTCATTCCAAGATCTTTCATGTTTCTTTTATAGTTGCATGATACAGTTTATATCCTAAACTGAAAGTATCTGGTTTTCATTGAATATAAAGGTCCTCTTTGTAAACTGTGAACCAGAGTTTCACTTATGTTCAAATTTACACCACAATTCCAAAATATCAGGTAGTTGCCTGCAAGCACCTTCTTTGGAGACACTTATCTGGTTTTGCACTTTCTATTTTAGTTCAAAGATAGACAGTACAAAGACAGATGGGCACGGATAAGTAATGGAGAACTGTCTGTCCTTGCAAGTTGCCACATCTCTGCCACAGTGACCCATGTAAAAGTCACTTTTTGAGCTGCCTTTGCCTCACCACATGCAGATGTGCGATGTTGCCAGTGAAGAAAGAGTTAAATATAACCCCTAAGACAAACAGCACAAAAGCTTTTTTCAATATACTGTCTGTCAATTAAGAGCACAAAGCTCACAGGAATTGACACAGAGCATGCAGACTTACTTCCTTGGTGCTTTCTTTATGAACATAAATCCACTTTTCACGATAAAAACCTAAAATAAAATCAAAACATAAGGATTTGAGGCTTCTACATTAGTTAATGCCTTCTAGAAAGAAACTGAACAAAATAGACAATCTTTAATAAAATGCTTCATAAAAAAGGAGAAATGGCAGAACAGTTTGAATGAAGTTTTTAAAGGTCGGAAAGGATGACTAAAAATTTTTACAAGTTATGCTCTTCAAGAAAATAATGAAAGAGTTATGTAATTTTTTAAAAATCCACAACAGTGAATTACCTTCGGATCTTTGGAAAAAACCCAACAATAAATTAACAATACCATGGCTTCAATTAAGATATACCACTTTTGACACGAGACTTTGTTACCAGTACAGAACTAAACATAATTTAGAAGGCTACTCTATAGGTGAACAGCTATAACAACATTTTTCTGAAGCTACGTGAGTCTTCTAAAATAAATGAAAACACACAGCCTTACACTGTGAATCCGTGCTATTCCTAAAATGATCTTTCTTCCTCTTCTTGGCTGCAAACTCGCAGTCTTCTGTACCGTACATGTCTTTCTCATCATCCCCAGTTATGATCCTGAAATAAAAACATCTAATTAGAACAGCAGTTATTAAATATCTAAGATGCATACAGCTTACAATTTTCTGCATTAAAGTCTCCAGCTGAAAAAAACATCATATTCTTAATTAAGGTTCTCTATCTGATTGCCTATAGCAACATGTATCTTGAGAGAAGCTGTCGTATTCTTTTCTTCTCAGTGGGATTGAATTTTGTGTCAAAGTGATTAAATACACACAAGTATCTTTGTAACAGGTATCTTCTAAGTCATTACTGACATTTAAGAAGGACTGCTAAGGAGTGAATACCAGCTAGAAAACTGCAAAGCTCTCCAAAGCTCTGGTGTACAAAAATTCATTATTTGAAATGGACCAAACCTTGAAAAACTGCACACACGTAGAAGTCAGAGCAGAATTATTGCACATCCTTGCACAGGCAGAAAGACAGCAAAGAAAGACATCTCTTACTACTGTCATCTTTGGGGCAAAGGAATTCTTTTCACAAATGACTGAATCCCAACATTGTACAGGTGTAATGGTACTGCTTTGCCAATGATTTCTACAGCATCAAAAACCAAGTGGTCTGTCTCTGCCAGAGAGACTAAACTTTACCTATGTCTCTTCTGACAGTTCACTATTTAACCCAACAGTGGGGACTGTACCAAATAACTATGTATAAAGTACATACATAGTGTGAATATATAAAAAATATACATACAAGAAACTATTAAAATAGGTTTTTTGGATAAAATAAACTTTCTAAAATTCACATACACTTAAAAACTGCCCATCCTACAGGAAGCCTCCACAGTTTTATAAAATTTCCTTTCCATTTTTACAGATAACTGTAAGAACCAGCAACGCAGATAAGAATGGGTGTTCATTTTGCTGGCACTGAGATGGAAGATACCTCACACGAAAGCCACGGTCTTGCACAGATAACTGGACTGACGAAGGATATGCTGTAGTGAAGTTTAACTGTAGGACTATTTTATTTCCCCATTATTGTTCTTCGACAATGAAGTTGTGTACAAAACCCCTCACATTCGTTAGTATTTTTAATCTGAATTTGCCAGATGAAGCTATTTATCAATGTCAGTTTGAACTTCAAGTTTAAACAACTGAACACTGTAAGACACAAGTTTATTCAAAAATAACCGTATTTGGGCATTAGGTGGCACAAATTAAATTATTTTAGTTTATTGTTACTAGCTTACACAGTCAAAATTTTCAGGCTTGAAGCATTTGTTAGGGAGAATAACTGAACAACACTGTAAACCAGCTCTGGTTTTTTGATTGCTCTAATCAGTAAATGCTAGCACAGCTTAAAGATACACAAGCTGAGAAGACTCAGAAATATAAAGTTAGTTTCATCTTAGGTTTAGATCCTGAAAAAGAAAAGCTACTGTACCTTTCCATTCATAGAACTGAATCCAAGGTGAGGGCCCTAGTTCATGCCTTAGTGTTTTTAAAGCAGAAGATAATGACTCAACACTTCCAGTATTCTATGCAACACTATCAAATATCACATCTGGCCAAACAGCAAAAGAGTTCAGAAAGAAGAAACCACAAACAGGCAAAAGCAAAGTAACTGACAACAACAGAACATCAACACCAACAAGTTATTTGATTATGTAACATTCCAATCCATCAGGTTTGGGGGTTTTTCAGAGCTATCATAAAGGAAGTATCTTTTAAAGATCACTAAAAATTAATTTAATTATGTTATAACATATTGGCTGCAACGACATGTGATCTAAGTAGTTATTGCAGAAACTGAAGAGTTACTGCAGAATCAGAAAGAGAGCCCAAATCTCCCAGAATTTTACCATCCTAACAACAGACACAAGACAAGGGAGATATGTCCTGATACCCTGCAACATAATCCAGGCAGCACAGAAACTCACTCAACCTCATTGACCCAGTGCAAGCAATAGGGAGAGGATGGGAGGTCTCATTCCTGAAGGCCTGCTTGGAAGAGGATGGTTAATCTGTAAAGATCCTTCTTTTGTTTTTGGAGGGAAAGTGTCCCTAGAAAGCAATTTAGACTAGTAACATACCTGAAGGCATTTCCTGCTCCTAAATAACATACACTTCCTCAAGCATCAGATAAACGAGTAAAGCAGCTTAGACCAGTCAATAAATCACAGAATATGCAGAGCTGGAAGGGATTCACAAGGATCATCCAGCCCAACTCCTGGCCCTGCACAGGACCATTATCAAGAGTCACACCATGTGCCTGAGAGTATTGTCTGAGAGTATTCTTGAACTCTGTCAGGCTTGGTGCTGTGACCACTTCCCTGGGGAGCCTGTTCCAGTGTCCAACCACCCTCTGGGGGAAGAACTTTTGTCTAATATCCAACCCAAACCTCTCCTGACACAACTTCAGGCCATTCCCCTGGGTCCTGTCACTGGTCACCATAGGGAAGAGATCAGTGCCTGCCCCTCCTCTTCTTAGGAGGAAGCTGTAACTGCAATGAGGTCTCCCCTCAGTCTACTGCTCCTTCATTAGCTCAGTTAGTTAAAACTTGGTTGTAATAATGCCAAGGTCATGGGTTCAATCCCCTATGTGGGCCATTGACTTAAGAGTTGGACTTGATGATCCTTGAGGGTCCCTTTCAACTCAGAATAGTCTGTGATTCTGATTCCACATTAATTCCTCTTCTCCAGGCTGAACAGACCAAGTGCCCTCAGACAATCCTCATACAGCTTCCCCTCAAGGCCTTTCACCATCTTTGCTGCCCTCCTTTGGATACTCTCTAACATCTTAATATCTTTCTTATATTGTTATGTCACAAAACTGCACACAATATTGGAGGTGAGGCCACCCCAGTGCAGAGCAGAGCGGGACAATCCCCTTCCCTGCCAGGCTGGCAATGCTGTGCCTGATGCCCTCCCAGGACATGGTTGGCCCTCCTGGCTGCCAGGGCACTGCTGACTCATTTTCAACTTACTGTACACCAGGACCCCCAGGACCCTTTCCATGGCATTGATTTCCAGAGTCTCATTCCCCAGTCTGTACAAACATCCAGGGTTGCCCCATCCCAGCTGCAGAATCCAGCACCTCCCCTTCTAGAACCTCATACGGTTGGTGATTGCCCAGTCCCATGATTTGTCGAGGCCTTCCTGCCTTTGAGGGAGTCAACAGCTCCTCCCAGTTTTGTGTTGTCTGAAAACTTCCTTAGTATCCCTTCCAGTCCTGCATCCAAGTCATTTATGAAGATGTTGAAGGGCACAGGGCCCAAGATAGAGCCCTGTGGGACCCCACTAGTGACAGGTCACCAGTCTGATGTCACCCTATTCACTGTTACCCTCTGTGCTTGACCCATGAGTCAATTGCTCCCCCTCCACATGATGTGTTTATCCAGCTGTGTGCTGGACATTCTGTCCAGAAGGATCCTGTGAGAGACCGTATTGAAAGCTTTACTGAAATTCATAGAGATTACATCAACTGGCTTCCTTTGACCAGCCAGGTGAGTTACCTTGTCATAAAAGGAAATCAGGTTTGATAAGCAGGACTTTCCTTTCATGAAGCTGTGCTGGCTGTGACCAGTGACTGTATTGTTTTTCAGGCGTTTTTCAATACCTTCCAGAATAATCTTCTCCATAACTTTACCAGGCACTGAAGTGAGAATGACAGGCCTGTAGTTTTGGGATCCTCCTTCTTAGTCTTCTGGAAAATCGGGACATTTGCCAGCTTCCAGTCAGCTGGGACCTCTCCGGAAGGAATTGTGAAGATGAAAAGGGTTATTTTATACCCCTTTGTCTAACATTCAAATTTGCCTGTGACATTGCTGGAATTCATCATGTCTTTTTAGAGAAAAAACAAATTGGACTGTTACCTCTGAGGATCTTCTGATATGAGGCTTTATTTCCTCATGTTCTCTCCCACTTCTCATTGAGAGTTTTTCCCCACTTATCTGTAAACACCACCACCTTTCTTGACAAACCTTAAGTCTGAAAGCAAGGAATGAAAGCAAGGGTTCCACAGACATCAGAACAATGGGACAGAAACAGAGGCAGTTCTCCAGCAACTCCTAGCATTTCTTCCAGAAACCTGCAGAGCTGCTTGCTGAGTATTAAAGCTGCTCTACCATTCTAAAAGCAACCCCTGCCCACTTCAAACACCAATCTGAGATACAATAAACCAAATCAAGTGCTGCACGTGCCATATGGTGTAACAGAAGCCTTAATTAAATGTTTGTATCATAATACTGCACATGACACTTGAGAGCACCTGGAAGGATTTAAATACATACATAATACTGCCAATTTTCAGCTATTCTTACTTTCCTGACTTGATGACACACTTCTTAAAAAATTCTAAAGCTTTTAAAAGCAAAGTACCTGGTGTTCTTAGAACAATAATATTTTAGATAAAGCATGTAAGAACATCAGCTTTTTCAAAAAAGGTAATTTCATAGCAGTATTTAAATAAATTTTTGGGTATGACACTTAAAATTATGGAAAATGTGACAGGGCCACCTGAGCTCCAACTTTTCTTCCTCACCTCCTTGCTTCTTTTCACATGGTCCTCAAGTCACACAGTTACATACAGAGACACTGTAAGTGCTTTATAAGAGACTCAAAGCCACTTTCAGCTTGATAATGCATGGAAAATCCTGAGGTATGTGCCTGCACCAAATAATATTACAATGTATTTGTCAAAATATTTTACACTCCTCTGCTGCAATGTGAAGCCCTGCACGTGGCATAGGAGAACCCCAAGCTTGAGTACAGACTGGATAGGAAGCAGTTTTGCAGGAAAGGAGGCAGGAGTCTTGTGGAGAAGTAACTGAAAACAGGTCAGCAGTGTGCCCTTGTGTTGTATTAAGCCAACTGCACCCTGGTTCAAGTTAACAGAAGTGTATCCTGCAGACTGAAAGAAGTAATCTTTGTTTGGCATGAGAAACTGCAGCTGGAGTACTGTGTCTAGTTTGGGGCTCCCCAGTACAACAAGAACATTTGTCATACTGGAATAAGTCCAGTGGGAAGTTACCAAGTTACTGGAGTACATGATCCATGAGGCTAAGAGATGTGACCTTGTTGAGTGTTAAGAGCTGGTGGTGGAGGGAGATCTGACTGCAGTTGATTTCTAATATCAGGGTATAAATAAAATAGAGCTAGACTGTAGGGTTAAGGGAAGTGGGCAGTATTAAGTCAAGTGGTAATAGACACCATCTGTGATAAGAGAAATTCTTACTAGACTGAGAAGGGGCAAGGAGGGAGGACACAAAGATCATTTCTTTCATAAAATATTAATTAAAGCAACCTACAAGATGTAACTATTTAGCAACTGTGAAAATAGCTTCAAAAATAAATTAGATTTCCTTTAATTTGCCAAGTAGGTTATTAAAGATACGAAATAGGAAACAAAATACTTTTTTCAAAGGTATTTAAAGTAACTTTTATGTTGGAGGCTTACTGAACATTCCTCCAGTGTTTTGTACCCACAGTGGCCAGACTGTGAGGAAAAAGAAGCCCACATAAGATCAGTGACAGATGAACACAAAAGGTATGAATAAAAGAGTAGGTCAAGATAAGCTTAATAATAATTTGTCACTGCTCTAGAAACTCCCTTGAGGATTATCTCACAAATTTAGAAAACACAGGGGTATGACTGACTACAGCAAGCTCTAGCTTGTCAGTAAATTCCCACTAAATCAGATCATTTATCACATCATTTACTGGACTAACAACAATACACTGAATGTTCACTTTCCTCATTATGAGGACATTACGCTGGAATTTTTGACCAAGAATTCTATACCTGAGAATTACCTCTTTAGGGAGAAACTATGTAGAAATTTTTTTTTGACAAAGCTATTTATATCACACCAATTTGTGGGCATTTGCCACAAGTATTACTTTATTTATCTAATCTCTTTCTCACCTGTTTTACTGGAGCCCATACAGTCTTATATTGTGTAAGAGAATGAGCATTAAGTTACCTCTGATTGTGTATTTAGAGGAAAGGCATTATATGACTGCCATAAACACAACTAATCCAACATCCACTCAGCAGAAAGTCTCTATTCACTTCCTGGTAACAATTCAATATGCCTGTTGTACTTGCAAGTTATAAGTATCACTTTTATCTTTAAATAATAACAGACAGGCTTTTTTGTTTTGGTTTGGGGTTTCTTGCTGGGGTTTTTTTTGTTGTTATTATTGTGGGGTATTTTAGTTTTGCTTGTTTGGTTTGGTTTGGCTTGGGTTTTTTTACATATTTTTTATTTTATTACTTCTAAAGACATACAACCTAAGAAGGAATCTGGCTGCCTAAAATAAGCAAGAGAGGGAGAAGGGACAAAAGAGACAATCTCCATAAGAGTCTACTGTCTGCTTAACTAAACAAAATACACTGGCTGCAATTGTTTATAGACAATATCAGCTACCATGCAGTCTGAATGGAAATTAAGACAATCTTTGTCTTCCCACTTGCCATTAACTCCTGCAGAATCACTTTTTTTTTTCAACTTACACAGTGTGGCTGATATCATTCAGCTGATTATTCCCATCCTCAAGTGCAGGACTAAAGGATTCACATCGTTTCCATCCATCTTCTGTTTTAACCCATCTCCATCCAGGGGATCTCCAGTCTTGGCCCAAAAATGGCATGGTTTCTGTATAAGCAGCAAGAAGAGATTCTTTATGTAGTATTTATTAATAAAAGTTGCAAAACTTCTTGCCATTACTTCAGTTTTCTCTTGAACCTTAAAACATTACCTTGATGAAAATTCTCTGTAGAGCATCCTTTTAAGAAATAGATTCAGTGATTTAAGTACATTTTTATTCTCTAATCTCATTCTTTTTGGTTTTCAGCATTAGTTAGATCAAGATAGGTTTCTTAGTTCTTTAGAGAAAAAGAATCACAGTAGTCCAGGAAAGGAATGATTACAAAAGAAGCAAAATTGTATCCTGTGTCATCTGGTCTGCCATGATCAAACAGATTACTGATATTTATACATGACTAATACATGGTTGTTAAAGAGACTGACAACCCACAAAAATCAATGTTGCTCCTTTTACTTTTTCTAAAGCTTATAAACACTGAATTTGTGCTAGACTACATAGTAGTGATGTTTCAGCAAGGGAATTTTCATTTTCCCAAACATTTCTGCAGTTGTTGTTCAAGGTCACCTCCCATGCCAGGCTATCACCCAGATACCAGGACAAAAACAGACCACAACACAAGGTCCATTGTGACCATATCTCTCAAAATTCCCACAAACAGATGCCAAGCCGTCACAGGTGTATCATTCTGCTGTTTTCCAAAAGCGAGATCCACTTCTGGCACATTAAGAATGTAAACAAAGAAGGTTTCTACACTTTGAAGACTATGACCTTGCCAGCTTTTGTTCTCTTCTTCCCATTCATCACACAAACATGTTGCTCCTTAGTTTAACAAGGGATTCCACATGCAGGCTACAGAAGGAAGATAACATTATCATATTTGAAACACATGATAGTATATAACACCAACACCTTTGGTCCTAAGAAGTCTGCATTTTCTAATACTTTTCCAACTTGAAAAAAAATTAGGCTACATCAGTCAAGCATCACTATGAATTTATTCATCCATTTACACTCTTAAACAGCATCTGCCTGATATTTTAGTTAGAACAGGAGAGATCACAGACAAATATAAAGCCAGAAGAAATACAAATTGAGTTAGCCAATTGAGTTTTTCTTTAATTAAAACTCTATACACCACACAAAACAGAACGCACTGTCTAGGCCTCAGCACTAACTGAAATCTCCTTCCCCTGCACCTAACGAGAACCCTTTCCAAAATTTACCATGTCCTTTCCCCCAAACTCTCACCACAAATTCTACTGATGCCTATCTGCTTTTCCAATCCTTGTATTGCTTCCAAGGTGTAGTATGAACCTCAACACACATTTTTCCCCTAAATTGTTTAGAACTCCCCTCACATTGATGGAAATGTCTTTATTACAGAACGGTTTGAGCTGAAACGGACCTTAAACATCACCTAGTTTCAACCCCACCTGCCATGGGTAAAGACAACTTCCACTAAACCAGGTTGCTCAAAGCCCCGTCCACCTTAGGCTTGAACACTGCCAGGGATAGGATACCACCATTTCTGTGGGCAAGCTGTACCAGTGACTCATCATTCTCAGAGTAAAGAATTTCTTACTAAAACCCAATCTAAACTTACCCTTTTTCAGTTTGATGACATTCCCCCTTGTACAAGTGCCTCTCCAGCTTTCTCGTAGCCCTTGCTGTAAGTACTGGAAGCCTGCTCTAAAGGTCTCCCTAGGGCCTTCTCTTCTCCTGGCTGAACAAACCCACCTCTCTCAGCCTGTCTTCATGGCAGAGGTGCTCCAGCCCTCTGATCATCTTCATGGCTCTCCCCGAGACTCACTCTAACAGGTCAACATCCTTCTTATGTTGAGGATCCCACAGCTGAACGCGACACTGCAGGTGGAGTATCAGGGGAGCAGAGTAGAAGTGCAGAATCACCTTCCCCGGACCTGCTGGCCACACTTCTTTTGATGCAGCCCAGAACACATTTGGCTTTCTGGCCTGCCAACACACATTGCAGGCTCATATTGACCTTCCTGTCAATCAACACCCCTGAGTCCTTCTGCTCTGGGCTGTTCTCAATTCACTCTCCACCCATCCTGTATTTGTGCTTAGGAGTGCCACATCCAGGTGCAGGACGTTGCACTTTGCCTTGCTGAACTTCATGAGGTTCACACAGGCCCACCTCTGTCCTGTCAAGGTCCCTCTGGATGGCATCCCTTCCCTCCAGCATGTCAGCTGCACCAGATTTGGTGTCAAGCCCTAATGTGCTGATAGTGCACTCCATCCCACTGTCCATGTCCCTGACAAGGTGTTAAACAGTGCCAGTCCCAATACCAACCTCTGAGGAACATCACTTTTCACTGGTCTTGGATATCGAGACATTGACTGCAACAATTTGAGCGTGACCATCCAGCCAGTTCCTTCTCTACCAAGTAGTCCATCCATCAAATCCATGTCTCTCCAGTTTAGAGACAAGAAAGTTGTGCAGGGCAGTGCCAAATGCCTTCCACAAGTTCCAACAGATGACTCAGTTGCTCTTCCCTCATCTACCAATGGTGTGACTCCACCGTAGAAGGCCACCAAGTGTGTCAGGCATGATTTTCCCTTAGCAAAGCCATGGTGGTTCCCATGCTCCCACACTCCTATTGAGTTCGAAGCACCCCACTCCTCCAGGGAGGCTCCACACTGTCCCTCGCCCCAGGCCCATCTACCCATCCTGACTCTTAACAGCTTCCCCAAGCTCCCTCAGCCACACACGCCTCTAAGAGCCAGTACCCAACCCCTCAAGCCACGGCTGCCCACGCTCACCCCCAAAGCTACGGCCGGCGGGACTCCCACACACCCGCCGCACTCCCTCCCAGTGAGGCTCCCCTCACGGTTTCCCCGCGCACTCACCCCCGGCAGCGCCGCTGCCGCTCTCGGTCCTGGTCCCGCTCCCGCCCGGCACTCGGACCGGCCTGGCGCTGTTGCCGGAAGTACCATGGGCCGCGCTGGCCACGCCCCCGCCGCGCTGATTGGCCCCCGCCCGCCGCGCTTGTTGCTACCCTGCAGCGCGCACCGCCATTGGCGGAGCGGGGCGGGACCGGCCCCGCCCGGCGCGGGCGCGCGCCACACGTGACAGCGGGCGCGGGGCGCACGTGCCAGTGTTTTGGTCGGCGGGGGGCGGGGCGGCGCGTGCCCGGGGTGACCCCCCGGGGTAACCCAGAGTGACACCCCCCCCCCCCCCGGTGTGACCCCACCCCAGTGTGACCCCCCGGGGTAACCCAGAGTGACAACCCCCCCCGGTGTGACCCTACCCCGGTGAGACCCAGACTGACCCCACCACCGGAATGACCCCCCCGGGGTGAGCCGGTGTGACCCCACCCCCGGAGTGACCCCCCGGGGTAACCCAGAGTGACAACCCCCCCCGGTGTGACCCCACCCCAGTGTGACCCAGAGTGACCCCACCACCGGAATGACCCCCCCGGGGTGAGCCGGTGTGACCCCACCCCCGGAGTGACCCCCCGGGGTGACCCAGAGTGATCCCACCCTGGTGTGACCCCCACCTCACTGTGACCGAGAGTGACCCCACCCCGGTGTGACCTCACCCCGGTGTGACCACACCCCGGTGTGACCCAGAGTGACCCCATCCCCGGGGTGACCCCACCCCCCGGGTGACCCCCCCCCGGGGTGACCCAGAATGACCCCCACGCCAGTGTGAACCCCCCGGTGTGACCCAGTGTGACCCACCCCAGTGTGACCGCACCCCAGTGTGACCCCCACCACAGTGTGACCCCCCTGGTGTGACCCAGATTGACCCCCAGCCCAGCATGATCCCCCCCCCGTTCTGTGACTCCCAGCCCAGTGTGACTCCCCCTCCGTGTGACCCAGTAACCCCATCCCAGTGTAACCCCACCTGGTGTGACCCCACCTGGTGTGACCCCACCTGGTGCGACCCCACCCCCTTGTGACCCCCGCTATGACCTGGTGTGCAGCTGTGTGACCCCCCACCCCTCCTGGTGTGACCCAGTGTGATCCCCACCCCAGTGTGTCCTCCTGGTTTCAGCCAGTGTGAACTCCCCCGAGTGTGCCTGCTGTGACCTCCTCCCCAGTGTGACCCCTCAGCATGACCCCCCTCGCTGAGACCAGTATGCCCCAGTGTGACCCCAGTATGCCCCTCCTGGTGTGCTTCCTCAGTGTGTCCCAGTGTGTCATGGGTGTGCCAGCTTATGGAGTGCCTTGTTTCTTAAAACTTTAAGTCATTAACATATGATTGTATAAAAATTTCAGATTTCACCTAAAATAAGTCATTTTGCCTTACATGAATGTGGAGAAAATTATAAAATAGAAAGTCAAGAAGATAAAATTAGAATTGTGTTTTCAAACATGGTAAACAGTCTTAAATTTTGTGGTGTAGTACAAGGGTATGACTTTTAATTATTTGAATCCTTGGGATTGATGATACTGCAATCATTGCAACTTGTCTCCACCTGGAAACATTCCCTAATCCTTTTGCCAGGAGATTTTGAACTTATAAAAAATTTCACTGCTATAAGAACCCAAAACTTGGCAAAGGCTCAGACTGGAAGGGCTTCTTTTCTGGTTTTGGTCTTGAAAAATTACATGAGTAGTTATTTTTGGCCTGGGTTTCATTGTGTTCTCAATATGTCACTTTTAATAATTACTCTACTGTCTTAGAGATAGGATTCCTCTCCTGTCACGAAGATAGAAAAAAATTACAACACCCTAATCTTTTCCAGCCCCCCCCTTGTCCTGACACAAATACAACCTTGGCAAAGGTACTGCCATAACAAGCATAGCAAGAGGTTACGGACGACACTTTCTGCCATTGCCGGAGAGAGAAGAGTTTCCCACACACTGGAAAAGAGTTTTCACACTGGAAAAGACTGTGAGTTAACATTAACAACTCTACAACACTACTCCACCAGGAATTTGTAAAGCTCCTTGTCCAGCCCATAAAATGATCTTCTTTGCTCTTTGGCACCTAGATCTATAAAATTCCTTTTTAATGAGGCAAAAATCCTTTTGTCTCTAGGTTCCTCCTATAGTTTCTCTCTGCCTTTGAGGTATCCTATGGTTTAAGGACATACAATGAGTACCCCGTTACCTCATAGCTCAGGTGGGCTTGATCCTTTAGGGCAGGTAGGATTTGACTAGGATTAGGAGGTGATGCAGTTCAGAAAATGTTATGAAGTTCTCTTGTATTTATCTGAGGACTAAGCAGCACTAAACCCCTGAAAGACAGAAAGCAGGGGTTTACTTCTTGAAGAGGAGAAACCTTTTGAGAAGAACTCACATTGGAGCAGTTTTTGGAGGACTCTGTCCTGCAGGTGGGACTCCATGCTGGAGCAGAAGAATAGCATGAGAAGGAAGGAGTGGCACAGACAAACCATTTTGAACTGCCCCAAATCCCTGTTCCCCATCTCCCTGTGGCACTACTTGTGCAGGGAAGGAGGTGCCAGAAAAGTCAAGAACAAAGAGTGGTGTTGAGTCTGTGAAGAAAAGGGGGTTGAGGAAAAGGTGGTTTTAGTTTTGTTTCTGTTTCTCAGTGTCCATTTTAAAAATACCCTATTTTTAATTCACAGTAAATTAAATTAATCTTCCCCAAGCTGAGACTGGTTTACCTGATGGTAACTGATGAATAATCTCTCTGGCCTTATCTGGACCCAAGAGGTCTTTTGTCTTATTTTTTTCCCCCTGTCCTGCTGAAGAGGGGGAGTGAGAGAGCAGTGGGATGGGCACTTGGCAGCCAGTCAAGGTCAACCAACCACATTTCCTGAATTAGCATAGAATGGTTAGGCTTGGGAAGGATCTTTGAAGGCCATCTAGTTCAAACCCCCCTGCCATGGGCAGGAACACCTTCCACTAGATGCTCAAAACTACATCCAGCCTGGACCTGAACACCTCCAGGAACGGGGAACCTATAACTTCTCTGGGCAGCCTGTTGCAGTGTCTCACCACCTTCACAGGGAAAAATTTCTTCCTAATATCTATCCTAAAACTACTCTTCTTCAGTTTAAGGCCATTCTCCCTTGTCGTATCACTACAAGCCCCAGTAAAAACCCCCTTTACATTTTTCTTGTAGTCCCCCTTCAGGCACTGGAAGGTGTAGAAGGTCTCCCTGGAGCCTTCTCCCACCTGGACAACCACAGCTCTCTCATCCTGTTTTCATGGTAGAGGTGCTCCAGCCCTGTGACCATTTTTGTGGCCCTTCTCTGGACTTGCTGCATTTCCTTCTTCCGTTGGGGTTCCCAGAGCTGTATGCAGCACTCCAGGTGGGATCTCATGAGAGTGGAGTAGAGAGGCAGAACCACCTCCCTCAACCTGCTGATCACACTTGCTGGTAACAAACCTATCCAAGGGATGTTACCCTGTGTGAATATCTCACACCTTAGGAAAGATACAATAGGGAAGGGTGAAACAGAGGAAGTCATGTGTTTCCTCTGCCTTTTTTCTTTTCTTGTATAGGTTCAAGAAGGACGAGGATAAGTGTGCCTTCACAGCTTGGGTGGTCACACTTTTTGACTTGTTCTTCAAATTTAATGAAGTTATTAATAGCTGAGGTACAAAGGTAATTGGATTTTCCATGACAACGCTCTTTCCTGCATATTTGCTGCTACTCATGTCTAGCTATTGCAATATTTCACCTGCTAGCCTCAGCATATTTACATTAACTATACAATAAAGGGAACTGGAAGAATATGATTTTTAAATTACTTTTTTAGCACAGTCACTTGTTATAAGACTTTGTGTATATGTGGTTTCATTCCAAGTGTCTAAAACTCTTGTGATTACTCAACAAGCAGATGTGAAGTGGTTATTGCCCACAGTTAGTACTGAGCCATCCTCTCTTTCAAATGCAATTTTATAGCTCTAAACTTCATAACCAAAATAGTTTTGCTAGTGTTTAAGAAGTAATTTCTATTTAATGTTTATGATACCTGTTCATTTGCCTTTTTTAAATAAAGTATGATAAATTTTCAAATGAGCAAATGTAAAGATATTTCCCATGCAAAGAACAGCTGCTATCTTGGCAGTCCACACTGCTGCCTATAAAAAAATCATCTAAGACTGAGAAATTTACTTTAAAATATTTTTTTATTCATTACAGGAGCATATCTTTGTTAAAAATGTCCAAAAGAAAATATGTTTTTAACTTTGGGGGGATTTAAAACTGTAAAATAAAATAATATAATTTGAAAGCTTTTAAGACTGTTCTAATCAACACAGAACAGCTCAAGCAGTTCTTGAATAATTTAATAATGATTGACACTATTCTGTTTCAGACATTTCTCATAAAGTTCTACAGTAATTTTTTTAATCAGGTGTCACAGTCCTCTCTTATGTTTTATTTAGTACTAAAACAGTTTAACCTTCAGTGGTCTGCAGTGTGACTGCTAGTGCTTTTTATTGTTTTAGAGAGATGTAAAGTGAATATTGCATTAAACTCAGTTGGATTTTGCAATTGGGATAGTTACCCTTATTGCTGATTGCAGGTCCATATGAGTAGCACGGATGAGACATTAGATCATTGCCACATTAACATGAAATAAGGAAACCTAGATAAAATGGTAAATTCCATCTTTCCCATTTCTTTGCTACTAAATTACTTACATTATGATTTCTATTTAATAATTTACAGCAAAGGTGAATTCTCTAAATGTGCTTGAGCTGATGAAAAGCCAAGCTATTTTGCTTTGAAGTTACTTTGCTTGTAAGAGCTTAGACACATTATTAAAACAAAATGAATGGTGTTATTTGGTGTGGCTTAGGATAACCTCATGGAGAAGGGAAATCAATATTCATATTTCCTTGACTATCTGGTTTGAAATATGGATTATGTTTATAGGAATCACTTCTATTTTTTTCTTAGATATCATCTGAAAAAGAGTTCTGTGTTACATGCAAATGTTCTTTCCTTTGGGAGAGTAATTTTCATTTTGCTGAGTAATCTTTATAAATATGTCAAAGAATAGAACAGTTTTGCCAAAGAATACCACATCCTGATTCAGTTACTTAGCAACATTTAATGTTAACAGAAAGAAACAGGAAAGTGGTGCAGCAGCAATAAAATCATTAGACAGCAGAAGGGAGCTCATGGAGATAATGAAGACAAAATTCATACAAAATATGAAAATGGAAAGAACACATAATCCAAGCAGTTGGCCTTTTTCCAAGGGATCAGTTGCTTCTGGTTTCATTTTTTCAGGAAAAAACTCACCACCTGTAAAAAAACCCAAATCTTGGAGAAAAGCCTCATTGTCCCAAATATTACTGAATGTGTGAATTTCAGTGTATTCCACAGCTCTTCAGAAGTTTCTTTTGCTGTTGACATTTTTTTCCCTAAATATTTATCATCAGTACTACAAAAACAAGAGGTTATGCTGTTGCTCTTCCTTCACTGAGTTTATTACTCTTCTCAGTATAAGACAAATATTTATTCATGCTAGGGAAACCACGGGTGCATAAGACAGCACTCCCCTTCCTGAAGTCTTGGGTGCTGGGAATCAGGACCAGCTTAGCAGTGGTGCAGCTCAGGGCAGACCCTTTCCTCCTGGGAAAAGTGGAGAGAGGCTCCTGACAGTGCCAGGGGGAACCAGACTGGCCTGTCTGTGTAGCCTGCTGAACTGGGCCCCTGGCTAGACCTGCACGGTGGCTTCCCAGCTTGACCTTAGACCTGCTCCACCACCTGATGATCTGGACTCTTGGTTGAATTTGGCCACTACCTCCTTGCCTTATCAGACAAGCCCCAGCATCCCTCTCAGCTTCCCAGTCTGCAGGGATGTAATGTCAGCAGACGAATTGCTCTCCAAAGGCCATGGGGAATAGAAAGACTTTATGAACAGAAACATCTCATAGGAGCTTTGTGGAAAAAGAATTCACAGATATACAGTAGTTTATCAACAGCTGCATTCAGAGCAGTAATTGTTTTCAGCAAATCAATATTGGTTGCAGACTTTTAATATGAAAGACATTTTCCCCTATAATAAGTTGCTGTTGAATGTAAAACCAGATTTATTTTGGTTGAAATGAACACTATATAACATAGGGCAAAGAATTTTCAAAATTAGTAATTATTCTAGAGAAAAAAAATCAGTAACAGTTTGCTGGGAAATAACATAAGCAAGAAATAGAAGCAGTTTCAGTGTGGCAGTAAAAAACCACAATTTTAGATAACTCCAGAGAAACAATCTGAAAAACAGCATGTATCATACCTCGAAACAAATCTTTAATTGAAAGCACTGGGACACCAACAGAAATTACACCATTTGATCAATGACAAGTTGGATACTGCAACTAACTCATTTGCAATGTGGGAAATGTGAGGTCAAAACTAAGGTTTGGAGAAGAAATTTTCATTTTTCAAGTAATATGACCTTGCCTATATTAGAGAAAGATAGCTTAGCAAAAAAAATGAAGTATTTTAGGGATTTGCAGTACAGGGTGGAATTTCATGGCACTCCAAGCTATAGAAATTGGTATTAGCAAATTGAGGTTCATTGCTTTTAATGTATTAAAGGATGGCAAGAGGTTTTCTAACCTTTTTGAAACCTTTAATCAGAATAAACCCCAATTTTTAGAAGCAGACTTCCCACAATGGTAAGTTACCATCTGTTTTCATTATATTTGTTATGCACTCAGAGAACCTATAAATTGATTTGGATTAGTGGTTTCAAATACGTTCCTAAGAGAGAGGGATTACTGCAGCAAAAGCTGGGGACATAAAGCTCAAGGAAAAAATGGATTGAAACTGAAGACAATGTCGTAATAATTAAAATAGATATAAAATTAATCTGTAAATGACAAGATATCTAACTGTTAAAGGAGAGAGATTCTCTCCTCCTTTTCTCTCTTGTTTCTCTCAGCTTTTCTCGTAAGAAGAATTGGAACAAAGAAATATAATTTTACAGGCAAGCTGAATCAGTATAGGAAGGGAGCTATACAATATAGTTGAATCTGACTGCAGGGAACTGAATGCAAACTCCTGGAGGTACTGAGAAGGATAAGAAAAGAATTAAACTATTAGTCTGCATTTCTACAAAATGACATATACTGGTGTTTACTAAAATGCTCAGCAAAAGGAGGTGGCTAATGCAAAGGGTAAGTCATCAGAGAAAGACAAAGATTGAGAAAATAGGTGTTGAAAGAGAAGAAGAATGATAGATAAAGTGTTTTGAGAAATTAGATGTTCATCAGTTTGCCTGGACCTCATAAATTGAGTTACATAGACAGTAAGCAATCTTAAAGATACGAGCAGTTATGTAGAATACATATAGAGGATTGGAGAAGTGTGACAGAACTCCAAAAGGGCAAATACATTGCCTATTTTTAAAAAAGGAAAAATAGACACAATCAATTATAACTTGTAAATTTAACTTCAGCTTCTGGTGGAAAAAATTGATATTAACATGATCTCTTTAGTGAGCTGGAATAAAAAATAAAGCATATGCATGTTAAATTGGTTGATGCTATAAAATTGGCAGCATGTGCAAAAATATGCTAAGAATTATAAATTACCTTGAAGTAGTGGTCTGAAACACAGAATGGAATTCCCTAGAGACCTTTTGCATATCTACTTATAATTAAAACATCTGTCCATAGTGTTCTTCTATCCCATTTAGCTATGCCTGTGATATAACCATGGTTTAATGGAGTTGCAGAAAGCCAAACTCAGTTACTAGTGCTATCAGTAACTGCTTTTATCTCAACAGCAGAAGTTGTATCTGTTGTAACAGTAACATTATTTGGACTGACTGGTGAGGAAATAAAAAGAAAGCGTGTTGAAAGAAAAAAAAACCCTGAAGTTTCCTTAGCTTTATAGTTTTTTATACAGATGAAGAAACCATAAATAATACTTATGTTAGTCAATTTATGTTGTGCTTTATGCAAGTGTGAAAACTGAATCAGGCTTTCTGATTTATCAAAGTTTTAATGGAAGCCAAGAAACACATTTCAATCTAAATCGTTCATCTAAATTGGATGCAGAATTCTAACTCCAGTAATTCAAGTTAAAAATACTTATATTCTTGCTTTACACTTGCACTCACTTTAGCTCAGTCATATCAAGGAAATGTGGTTCTGGCTTACTAAATGTCTGGTTCCAGGTTTCTTTTCTGAAGTGAACTGAACCTGCATAGTGAGGAAAAAGAAAAGGTCTTGTACAATAAAAAATCTTATTGAAGTCCATTAAAGGCAAAGTGTCTTTCCATAACAGACTCCAGAGAAATCTCTAAAACAAGCAAACCAATTTCTCACTTCAACTACTTTGATATTATATCTATGTTATTTTTCAGAACTGGACAACCTTCCACTATAATTGGTGATTTTTCTCTGTTAGATTTTGCATGTTAAACTCAACATTTAATTTCTTGAGACTTTGGTAGTTTTCAGTTTCCATATCTTATCATCAATTTTTGATAATGTGAAGGAGAGGAAGAGGCTGGAGTGAGATAGTGGCACAATGAGGAAGAGGAGGTGCTGAAATAAAATCAGAACCTCCTTTCTCAGGAGGTTCTGAGTTGTGGTGGCTTTTTCTTCAAAGCCCTTGTTCACTCCTGAGTTCAGACTGTTCAGGGATTTGGACTGTGGGAGTCACTATCATATTTAAAATGCACGACCTTCAGCAGCTGGAAATTAGTGTTTTTATCTAGTTTCTGTGCACATGTAAGCTTGTCTACTTCACTTTTTTTGAGACATAAATTTTGGTTATAAATAACATAATGCTGCTCTTTTTCAGTAGAGTGACTTGCAGTGCTTCTGAATGAGAGTGGCACCACTGGATAGCCAATTTGACCCGGACATGAAACAGCAAGCAAGCAGGAAAAACCTTCAGTTGTGAAGGTATTAGAATGATGGGTTCAGAATAATTTTATCCCTTATTGGAAAGATGCAAATACAAGTTACTCTAATGAACAAAACAAAAACCTGAAGGCTGACTTTTACAGAGGTTACTCTATAATACATGCTCCATACATTGCATATTTACAACTAATTTAACTACTCAAAAGTCTATCAGAGATTGATCATCATCATCATCATCATGACTAGGCTTGAAGAACAAAGATTTGGGAAGTGCACTACCCACACTTGCTGCAAGGGTGCTGGCGGCTTAAAAGGCCAATTCGGCATAGGCACGTCCGGTGACAAAAGGCACAGTGGAAAGTCTCCTTAGGCAATATTGACAAGGAATGGTTCTTTCTGCGTTGTCTTTTCTCCTCAAGACTGACTCTCTGTGCATTCTTAAAGGAAGCAGCAGCATCGTGAATGGTGTGTCTCCATAAATCCCAATTGGAGGCCAGAGTGGACCATCGGTGGCAGTCACTATGGCCAAGGCTGAGGTGTTGTTTCAGGGAGTCCTTGTATCTCTTCTTTGGGGCTCCTCTCTTGCGGCAGCCGGTGGCGAGTTCACCATAAAGCACAATCTTCGGAAGGCGGTGATCCTCCATCCTGGAGACGTGCCCTGCCCAGTGCAGCTGCGTTCTCATCAGCATGGCCTCGATACTGCTGACCCCTGTTCAAGAACAGTCACGTAATCAGACTAGTGGATGTTTAGGATTGAACTGAGGCAGCGCTGATGGAAGCGTTCGAGAAGCCACAGGTGGTGGCGGTAGATGACCCAGGATTCAGACCCATATAAAAGAGTAGACAGTACAATGGCTCTGTAGACACTGATCTTTGTACTTTTCTTCAGGTGTTTATTGGACCAGACTCTTTTATGGAGTTTTCTGAAGGCTCTGTATGCCTTTGCTAACCTGTTGTCTATCTCTTTGTCAATGTTACCGTCCAAGGAGATGACACTTCCCAAATAGGTGAACTGCTGAGCTGACTTAAGCTCTGATTCACCTATGGTGATGTGGGGATGACAGAAGACTTCCTGAGGTGCAGGTTGGTAGAGAACTTCTGTCTTCTTCAGGCTGACTTCCAGCCCCAAAAGCTCAGCAGTCTCTGCAAAACAGGATGTTAAGCACTGCAGAGCTGCTTCTGTGTGAGCAATGAGGGCAGCATCGTCAGCAAAAAGCAGCTCGCGGACAAGGTGATTTATGTCACAACAACTGAATCTCCACAGACACAGTTACAGTGTGCCTTTAGTGAGGCTTTAAGAGGCTTCTACCTGTATTGTTAAATAAAGCACTGACTGCATCCAATTTTATGGTTTTCTTTGGTGGTTTATCTTGTAGTCCTCTTCGTCATAGGTTACAGTTACTTGAGGAATGGTGAAACAAGGGCAGAAGAAGGCTCAAAGACCCAAGTATGTTTACATTAACACTTTTTGTCTTCTGTGCAGGGATATACTAAGTAGAAGGAGAGCTTTACACAGGACTATATTTCCTCACAGGACTATATTTCCTCACAGCTACACACAGTTCTAAAACCTACACACACCATGCAAACTATCTAACAACACATGGCTATAGCTAAATATTAAGTAATATGTAGTTTAAAAATTGCTGGATCCAAACAGTCTTATCATATTTTTATCTTTATAAAAAGAGCTTTTTAGATGTATTCTTTTGCGGAGCTTCTGCAGGCTTCTTCTCTCACTTCTGCACCAGCTCAAGGTCTCTAGACAAATTCCACTCATCTCAGCACCTTGCACCTGCAAATTCGTCTTTGGTTTACTAGCCTGAAAATGTATGTTTACACATACATTGTTGGTTTACTAGCCTGAAAATTTCAACAATTTAGGGTCTTAGTGTGGACCTTCACTCACCTTAGGTTGAATAGGCTTCCATCGGTATGATATCAGATGTAGATGCCATTTTCTTCACTGAGGTCTGCCGTGGCTCTTTGGAGCATCATGCTGAAGAGGATTGTGAATAGAGTTGATGCAAGAACACAACCTTGTTTCACACCATTGGTTATTAGAGGGCCATATCTGACTTGTCCACGCTGATCCTCATGTACCAGGATGATCATTTTGAGGAACTTGGGCGGGCATCCTAAATGTTCCAAGATCTTCCACGGGCCTTTTCTGCTCACAATGTCAAAAGCTTTGGTGAGGTCAACGAAAGCTACATGGAGTCCTGTGTTCTGGTCCCTACAATTCTCTTGCAGTTGTCTGAGAACAAATACCATGTCTGTGGTACTCCTATTGGCTCTACAGGAACCTTTTGGGTGAGGCAACGCATGTTGGTGTAGAATTTGTCTTTTTCCACAGGGTCAGCTTGGAGAGTTGGGGCATATACTTGAAAAAGAACAGTATGTTGCTTGTTGTGTAATGGGAGGTGTAAGGACATAATGTGATTGGAATGACCTGTCAGTACATTTTCAAGTTTGGCAGCAATGGAGTTTTTAATCATGAAGCCAACTCCTGGAAGGTGTCTTTTGGTTTTGGGTTTGCCTGACCAGTAGAGTGTGCAGCCGGCATCATGTTCTTTAAGGCTGCCTTCCTCGTGAAGATGAACTTCACTGAGAGCAGCAATGTTGATGCTGAGACATGAGAGTTCGTGGGCAATTAGAGCAGAACAACACTCAGGGAGTCCACTATCCACAGTATCAAGTATGGTTCTGATGTTCCAACATGTGAGTGTCAACCTTTGGAGGCAGGTGTATGCCTTTGTCTCTTTGCATCGGAAGATGCCGATTGGCTACAGTTAGCCAACCAGGTGTGGAGATGAGCTTTGGTTAGGCCACCTTTTCTAGGCCCTTCTCTGTGTGGAGCAAGCTGTGCTCTCCTTGAAAAAGGCTGCTTGGTCATTCAGGATGTTGCCTCACTAGACTTTCATCTCCAGGGTCAGTCTCAAATGACCAATATCCTGAACCACCTGCATGCAGGGTTAGGTGCAGCTTCCAGCTGCTTCCTATCACCTGCCGTGTTGACCCTCACCTGTCGCTACAGGGCTTTGCAATGTGGGTAAACCCTTCGAGCCTGCGCAATGAATTTTTTAGGTGACGCACAGCGTGCGCAGAACTGGCCCCACCCTTTACTCCTCAGGTTTGTCTGCCAGGGCCGAGGGAGCTTGGATGGTGACAGCGAATACCTCAGGATGTAGATTTGGTTAGAGTATCCTTCTCTTAGATGGATGGCCTTACAGGGCTAAGCGAGCTCCATCTGCCCGGGTTTGGGGTTGGAGTTGTCCTTCTCCTAGGATGGTTGCCAGAGGACTAGTGAGCCCATCCTGCCCGTGGACACACTTTGTCTGACCCTTCAGCTGAGACCTGTCTGGCATGGGAGACCCTACTGGAGGCACAAACCACCGCCAGCATAGCTCTCAACCTCATGAGGGCACGCAAGCTTCTCCCCCGCGACAAGGGGGTGTCTGCGGAGAAGATCAGAGGTTAATATGTTATCAGTAATTCTATACCTCATCATTAGTAGTCCTCATGATTTGTAATCCAATGCAATCTACGGTAGTAAAGAGTTCTCTTTGGAAGCTCTAAACAGAAGAAGTCTTAAAAGTAATATATTTTGTGAAATGGGAGCACGATACAGTTTTATGATTGTTATTCAAAGTCTTGCTCACCATGTAGTTATAATTCCCAAATTCACATTTCCTACTGAAGAATCGTTTTTTTTTTTAAATTTTCCCTGAGTTTGTCCAGTAAGATTTATGGGTTGGACTTCCTGCATTTGGTTATTTGTTCTTTGCATACTGTATTAATATGAACACCACTTTGTATGACAGCCTTCCTTAAGTGCCATCCAAGCCCCAGGGTAATCAAGGAGGATTTTGACCTTTATTTCACAGGAAATGAATCAGGCTTGTTTATACAGAAGAAAAGGAATTGCATATATGCACTACACTTCTAAACTTTATACTTAAATTCAATGCCAGAGTAGTGCTAAAACCAGTCCTGAAAAACTGGACAAATTTCAGGCTCATTGTCTTGGGGCTGGATGTTGTTGTTGTTTTGGTTTTTTCCCCTGATAATAAGGAAGAAATAAAAGCAGCATTTTATTCAGAGTCACAAATAGATTTCTGCATAGTTCTTGGGACCATTCTATTACACAGAGTAGAACTCTTTGGCAGTCCATTTATCCAGTTCTCAGCAAGGTTTAGAACTATTCATTCTGAGTGTACATTTTTCACTTTTTAAAAAAAATTTGTTATGATTTTATAAGTATCTTAATTATGAAATCTATGGACACTGAGAGAAATTTTTAGAAAACAGTTAAAGGCCTTGTGCATAGCAAAAGTCTTTTTTTCTGGTGCGTTTTGATAGAAAAAGGAGAATTACCATTAAACTAAGCAGTTATTTTAGAAGAACTAGGGCTGGAAGACACAGAGATTTTATTCATATGTTATTTGAACATAAGCAATATGCAAAGAATTAAATAATTTTTAAAACCTATTAAGATAAAACAGCCTCATTAACACACATATGAGACTAGAGAAACAGCAGGAAGTGAGCAATGTGCCTTTCAAGTTGAAAATTTATGTTAACAAATACCAATAAACAATGTGAATAGTTTTGCTGATAGCATTGGAAATGCTATTTAGGCTGACATCACATAGTCAGGTGTACAGTTATCCCACTAGCTAGAGGCAAGAATCATTAGATGTTTTTTCTCCTGCAAGAACCCTGGATAAATGAACATAACATTTAATACAGCAATGATTGCCTGTCCATATCCAAAGGATGACTAAATGTCTTTAAAATTCTGAGAATGGAACAGGAACCACATTTTTTTTCCCTTCCATTTCTGCTGCTTCTGTGTTCTTACTTTGACTTCCCAGGTCTCAGACAGTCTACATGCCACACTGCGTCTCAGTAGAAAACCAAAGGACTTGCACTCACACAGCAGGCAGCTGTGGGCTGGTGGCTTAACTCCTTTCACTTAGTCTGGGGGTTCTGTTCAGGCTTTTGTTCCTCCCAGTTCTCATCTGAGAAAAAGGGTGCCCTAGACCAGTTCTGTCTCCCCCACTGTGCCTGTTCTTAGCTCTTTTGCTGGTGGCCAGCATCCTTTGTGCTCTTTAAAAAACAAATCAGTACCTAATGAGTGCATCCACACTGTCATATAATGTGGGAGGTTGGCAGTCACTCGTAACCACTACCAGTAGGTTTTTGGGATGAACTGGACTTTAGAGCACTGTAAGTACAGTAAAGATGTAGCCAACCTGTTTAAAGAAGCAGCTAATTTTTTTAAAGATGGCCCAGTCAGTTTCTTTATATTCTATGACTTCTATAAAGGGCCAGTTCTGTGATATCAGCAGTTGTGAAAACTGCTGACACTGAAAGAGGTTTCATCCAGGTAATGCAGAGAGCTTGCACCCTGTAGAACTCTGTCCCATGGGATCTTTATCACATTTGAATCAATATGCTTAAAAGAACACATTTATGATTGTATTAACAATTAATTGCTGCTGTTAACCTCTACCCTTGCATTAATTCTTCAGCTTTGGGAGGATGGAACAGCTACCTCTTGATCATTAAAGTTAGGACACCATTCTGATTTACCTGTTGCTAAATTAAAAACAGTTAAGCACTTTCCTGTGTTCATTTATATTGAGAAGATAATTTCCTGATAGAACTTGCTGACAGTTCTAAAATCTAAATGGATGGCGTGTACTATTTTTGTGTCTGTATTTTATGGCTTGGTTATATTTTATTCATTTAATTAAATAAAAAATGTGAGTAATTTATTATTTTGATACTAGATCTTTCAGCTGCAGAGTTGGGATCTGTACAGAATGAATTTGGTATAGTAGAGATAAGAGGATCAGGGAAAAGTGGGTTTTCAACCATTAAAGCTGGACTAGGTTGAGTTGCTATAGAGACTGATAAAGCTTCATCTGGATATAACTGCCATTTTGAGTTCTTATTCCTTTGGTAGTCACTTCCATGCTTGTTATGGAAGCTACCTGTTTTAGGGAGTGTTAATTCCATGGCAGTAATAAAGTGTAATAAAGTGGTGTTACAGAGATTACATCTGGGAGATGAATTGGGCTCAGTAATTTCAGCTGGAATTGGCAGGATGAAGACTGGCCCTAGGATGCTGTCTGGGCCAGTCTGGAGAATTAATTTTATTTTTCTGTCAGAAAAGTTACCGAATAAAAACCAACTTGAAATTATTTAATCTTATGTGAGGATACACATTTAATCTAACGCAGTACCAGACTGATCTGATTTATTTATTATTATTTTTTACAATTTTATGTAGTATGTCCACGCTTTAAGCATAACATCCCTCAGGAGACAGAGAGAAAAACACTACAGGAAAGCAAGGGGGCCCACAAAGTGGCAGTCTTGATGGTGGGAGGAATAATCTGATGAATTCTAGTGGTAGCAGCATTAGTGGCTGTAAAGCACTGGGTTTGGAAGCTGAAAATGCATTAGGCAAGTGCTGTATGCTTTCACTAATCTATCACAGCACTATATATCATGCATCTCCTTTTCCTTGGATAACATTGCTTTCTAGCAACATCAGCACAAATATTTGGAAGAAGATAGAGAAACATACGGCTTGCAGTACTTCACTGACAAATTGCTTCAGCAGAAAACATGCCTTTTCATTTACCTTCTCAGCCAAGGCCTGGAGTTAATCACAGCAACCAAGTGCCACTGCTGTGCCATATGGAAGCAGAGTTAACCGTGTTAACAGAAATTTAAACACATGTGGGGACAGTCACAGGAATTATGAGACCTGGGAGTGTATGTTTAACAGTCAGACAGGACTACTTGACAAAAAAGAGAGGAAAAAGTTGTACATTTTTTGAATCTTACTCTTTCCAAAACACTCTCTTTTGGCTTAAGCTTTCACCTCATATGCTCCTTCATGTATCACTGTGCTCTGTAAGTTTTAGCTACATGACAGAGTGGACAGCAGTAATAATGAGAATGCAGTCCTGATCTCACTGAAATCAGTGGCAATACTCCTATGGACTAGGATAAGCCAAAATTTCTCTTTTGATGTAGATACAATTCTATGAAAACTGTTGGCTTAAAACAAAAACCAAACAAAAAACCATCCTACTGTCTTTCCAAATATTACAGGAAAATGAAACAACTGAATCCCTATTCTCCAGTTTACTTGCCATTATGAGGAATTATTGGGTTGGATTGTGCTTTGGGTTTCCAGGTCTAAAGGGATGGTCTTGGAAGCTTTGCTATATCTTCATTTTAATCAATTATGTAATCAAATGTCCTTCCTTCTCCAGTGTTCTGTAGACCTCTCTTAAAATGATTAGAAAAGATTTAAAGGTTTCTATCTGCCCTCAGTGAGCACATAACTCGAAAATCTCATTACCACTCATGAGGAATATTCAAATAGGGCTATTTAAAAGACAGGCTTAAGTCCAAATTTGGACAGTTAATAAATTCTTTTCAGACCTCATGAGAGTGAGTTAAGGTAAGATTCATCTAATCTGACCTTAGCCATCTCTAGTTTAGATGTCTCCACCAGTGTTTTCTACCTTCTGCTGTGGTGGAAGGGAGAAATAGGCAATTTTAAAGCACATCAGTAATGTGACCTGTTTTACTCTTCTACTTTAGAATGACATGACTCATTCTCTAAAAGTACCACTAACTTCCCAGTGACTAGAGAGGGAGATTTAAAGGTAAATACCTGTGTTATAAGTGTGTTGAGTTAGGTGACATTCGTTTCCTTTGGGATAACCTTTCATCTTCCTGAAGGACATCCCATATTTCTCAGAGCTTTTGGGGAACAATTTCAGTTCCCATCATAGTCCTCAACTGCTGTACCATGCCTAGGTGGCCCAAGAGAGCTGAAATCAATAGCTGACCTTGGAAAAGATATGCAGTAGACATGGTAGGAGTTGGGTAGCCTTAATGGTTGATAAGGTGAAGAAACACAAAAGAGAATCAAACTAATTTAAAGATTAGTGGAGACATATAAATATGTGCTTAATCGTCTAAAAATGGAAAATAGAATTTTAAATACAATGCTGGGTTTTTAACACTAGATGGCAACAGTATATATTGGAAATACTGGATTGTCAACCAGTAAAAGTAAATATTACTCAAGGAATTGAAGGAAGGAGAATCACAGAAATTATTTTTAGAATAGGTTTTGCATGAAATTAGAAAAAAATAAAGCATGTTTAAAGTATTGTGTGTTTCTGCTGTCAAAATATAGAACCAAGAGAAATTGATTTAAATCTAATAGAAAAGTTTATGCTTATTTGGAGTTAGAATCTGCCTTCCATGAAAGAATATTTATTAGAGGTTCATCATTCTAATCAAAGGTTTAATGTTGCCTTTACTGGCTGGATGATTACAGAGTCTGATGGTCACAGGCCCCACCCCTTTGGCCCTCAACTTCCTGAAAAAATTGGTCTATGCAGAGTTGAGATCAGTTTTGTTTTAACATATAATACATTTGTAGAATATAAGTATCAAGTTTCATCCAGCTCTACAACAAAGTAGTAGACACACTATGCTGCATGACTCATTTAATTAAAAAAAAAAGGACTGAAACACTGCAGAGAGATAAAATTGTGGTGTTAGTTTGGGAGGAGACATCACAGCTGCAGTTCTCCTTTCCCAATGGTCTAAATCTTTTGATTTGGGTGGTATCATTAGCCAGTGCAGAAGTACAGAAGGATGTGATTTTTGATGCAGGCAGCTCTTTTTTCTTTCCTGAGGTACCTGAGATACCATGTTCATGAGACAGCATGTATATGTCTGTATTGGACTTCCCAGCTGCTCAGCAAAACTCACTGTTAATTGGTTTAGGATAATTTTTCTTGATACATCTTTCTCATTGCCAGGTTTCTAATGGTGTTGTTTAACATCCCACAAGAGGAGTCTAGAACTAATTTTTTGTGATACCATAATGCGACTTCTAGAGTAACACTGGACCCTTAAAGAATAGAAAGGACAATTTAAGGATTAAAAAATACTCAGTAAAGCTCCTAGACTATTCCTGAATGCATCCTTTTAATATTATTACTATTTTGAAAGAAAAAAACATTACCTGCTTTTTTCTTTGTTTGGTTTTTTTTTTTTTTCAGTATAAAATCATGTAATAGAGTAGAGATTTGGAACATAGACACTAAAGCTATCTTCCCAACTGCAAGAACTGCATCTATATTGTCTTTTCGGTGTACTGTTAGTTCCACCTTGAAGCAGAAGCTCACTAAGCATCCACACTATATATATTCAGGTCTGCGCTATGGGCAGGTAGCGTGTCCATCCAGGATTTAGGTTCTGAGTTTGCCAGTAGGTATTTCTGTTGGGAGAAATTCTGTACCATGAAGCACAGAAGAACTTTAACCCAGTCTTGAAGGTTCAAAATCCACAGGATAACTTTCAGATCTCAAGTGACTTTGAGGTGAGGTTGGTCCTAAGGGAAGTATTTTTGGAGGAGAGAAACAATGACCTTTCTTTACTTTTAGGTGAATACGGTAACTACATATTCCACAAACATGGAGTATGAGGCAGAAAGATTAAGTGAACTGCTCAAGGCTATAAAGAAAATTTTGTATCAGAGCCCAGATCTGAAGGGAGGAACTGCTGACTCCCAGTGCTACACTAAGATGCCTCTCTCTGTTAAAACAGGCCTATGAATCATCCTAAAAGCCAACAGTAATGCTTTATGAGTCTCAGCACTGCAAATGCTATTAGTACTGTTGAGAAAGAAGGGACTTCTTTATCAATAAGCAGCAATAATAATTCTTAACTCTTATAAACATTTATAAATATTCAAAGCATTCACAATCTAAATCCAGCAAAACATATTGTGTGTCAACCCAGGACTAAAAAATCCTATTATTATTATTGTTTTTCAAAATGTAGTTTCTAAAGCCTGTAAAAATGACTTTGCAGTCATGTCCGCTTCCTGACAATGCCTTTCTATTCTTTCCTTAGGAGGTATTTATAAGGTATTGTAAGATCTTTGGTGGCAGCAGCGCATAGATAGAAAAAGAATAATCCAAATATGAACTTCTGCATTTCAGGACATATCTTCATTTGATTCTGAATGATAGTAGATGTTTATTTTCTGTCCTCTTTTGGATAGGAACAATTTTATTTTCCCTGCCTGGTGAATAATGTGTCTGTATATAAGCCATTTTATTATTGTGCCACAGCTTGCAGAAAATATTCCAGTTCCCAAACCTTGCAGGATGTTACTGGCTTCCCAAGACTATGTTTTGGGACCTAAGGACTTGGACTGTAATCACAGAATCAAAGAATAGTTAAGGTTGGAAGAGACCTCTGGGGATCATCTAATCCAAGCCTCCTACCAAGGCAGGGTCACCTGGAGCAGGTTACACAGGAAAGCATCCAGCTGGGTTTTCAATGTCTCCAGAGAAGGAAACTCCACAACCTCCCTGGCTAACCCATTCCAGAGCTCTGCTACACACAGTGTAAAGAAGTTCTTTCTCACGTTGAGGTGAAACTTCTTGTGTTTTAGTTTATGGCCATTGCTCTTTACCTTGTAGCTAGGCACCACCAAAAAGAGTCTGACACCTATCCTCTTAACACCCACCTTTGAGATATTTATATATTTTAATGAGATTGCCTCTCAGTCTTCTCCTCTCTAGACTAAACAGGCCCAGCTCCCGCAGTCTCTCCTCATAAGAGAGATGCTCCTGACCTCTGATTATCTTTGTGGCTGCTGGACTCTCTCCAATAGCTCCTTGTCTTTCTTGAACTATGCGGACCAAAATCAAACACAATACTCCATATGTGGCCTTGCTAGGCTTGAGCAGGGGTGAAGCATCATGTCCCTTGACCTGTGAAAATCTTTTTGCTTCAGTTGCTTTCTCATCTGTTAAGATAAGTTAGATAACCTTGGTTGATAGTTCCTAAACCAGGTGAATTTGAAAGCATGAGACACACTTCTTTATGTCATTTACTAGAGTAAATCCGGAGTAACACCACTTAGTGGTGCCACAACAGTGTGTGAGGAGGAAGCAGGACAAAAATGTCCTGGGGAAGCTTCCCTAGACAAACAGTCCCCTACCTGACTACTAAATTACTTGGTCTTCTGATTCCCTCTGAGCATGACAAGCTTCTTGGCAATTCCAGGTGAGAAGGCAGATTTCCAATGTGTATGGGACATGATGGTAAACCTCAGGTAATCCATAGCTCCATAGCTGTCAAAAGCAGACAGGTTCAGAGGGGCTTGGAGAAGTTCAATCTCTGGCCCAGCACAGAAAGGGCTTTGAGAGCATGGTGCCATCTTATATTTTCTCTGAGTGATGAAGAGAATTACTGCTATGAAGGTGCAAGGCCTGAAGCTTTATAGTTATGCACCTTTATAGGTTATGGGGGAGATTTGCATACTTGAGTGTGAGATGCACTGAAGTAACTTGAAGAGAGAAACACTATGGCATTACACACAGCCTCACTCACAAGTAGGCACTAAGCGTAAAAAGTCATCAGTGAGCTCTGAAATTATGGTGTTAATTGTTGCAATGTCTGATGTCTCAGACGAACATCCCACCATGTTCTCTCATCTGGAAATAAAAATGAGCTTTAGTGGGTTTTCACTTGATTTGCAGACATGAGCTCATGCAGATACTTAGCAGGAAAATCTGTGCAGACTTGTTTATGTACAAATACTATAGCTCATTAGCTTGATGTCATCAGAAAATAGCTTTTAATTAACTGTGATTTTTTTTGTTTTAGATCATAAATATAGTCCCACACTTATAACTAAAATTAAATGCTGCATCCCAGGTCTATTTTCACAACAGACAGATATGTAATACTGGTTTTCCCTAATCAATTAGAAGTACTCAGCCACCTGCATAACTTGCCTCTTTGAAACTATTGCTTTCTGCCTTTATCACATATAAAAAGTCATATTTGCTTCTATATATAGCTGTTATCTCATTGTTTGTCCTTGGTTAAGTTACTTAAACTTGAATAGGCTACCATTACATGGCGTGATGTAGCTCAGGTATTCTGCTTTCCTCTGTTCTTTCTTAGTAATGCATCCCATATGCATTATGAAATTTGTCCATAAACATGTTAGCATAATGGCATCTAAGCATCAAGCATGTTACATCCTTTAGAAATTGTCATTAAAAATTTTAAATTCTAATTAAAAAAAAAAGTTTCATTAAAGTAATATTAGCTATATAATATATAGCTATATAGTTATATGGTAATTATGTTGTTAACAATTCCCAGCAACCAAGTTTTTTACAGTCAGACAGCACATTATGAAAAAAACATAGTAATGTTGATAGTGCTGGTGATTATGCAAGTCTGGTTCTACTGCCATTCAGAGGGATCAGACAACAGTGCAACTCCAGCAGCCATTTATGCAGTTTATAGGTGTGACTGCTATCCAACCCAGAAGTGATAAAGTAGCCCAGAAATTAGCAATGAATGAGAGTCCCAAAATGAGAGAGAGGCTGTTGTATCAGTGAAGATGAATGACTGATAAAAACATTTGAAATAATCCATGCCATTTTGTGAATGTGCTGAAATACTAGTTCATGAGACTGCCTTGGAGCCTGGCTGTGGTTTAACCTCAACCAGCAACTCAGCACCACAGAGCTGCTCACTTGCTCCCCCACCAGTGGGATGGGGAAAGAATTGGAAGAGTAAAAGTTAGAAAATTGATTGGTTGGGATAAGGCAGAATAATAGCTAAAGCAAAATCTACACTTGCAAGCAAAGCAAAACAAGGAATTAATTCACCATTTCCCATGGGCAGGCAAGTGCTCAGCCATCCCCAGGAAAGCCATACATAATGATGACTTCAGAAATCAAACACCATCACTCCAAATGTTCCCCTCTTCTTCCTTCTTCCTCCTTCTTTAAGTACTGAACACGTCACTTTGTGGTGTGGAATATCCCTTTGGTCAGTTTGGGTCAGATGTCCTGGCTGTGTCTTCTCCCAGCTTCCCATGCACTCCCAGCTCCCTCACCCATGTGACAGTATAAGAAATGGAAAAGGTCTTGATGCTGTTCGAGTGCTGCTCAGCAGCAATAAAAACATCCCTGTATTACTGACACTGTTTTCAGTACAAATCTAGAACTTAGCCTGATACACATCATTGTGAAGAAAATTAACACTACCCTAGCCAAAATCAGCACAAGTCTATTTCAGATAATTTTATCTTGGATATGTAACCTGTTGCCCTTTTTGAGTAGTATGATATTATTCCTGACTCAGACTGACTTGAACTGTTACCATTAATCAATGCCAGAGGCAATTCCAGAAAACCCTTATATCTGTAGCAAAGAATGACGAATACTTTGCAAAATGTTTCGGCATCCTTCACAGAGAGGAGTACTGTTTAGGTATGTCGTATTTGTATTATGTAGGTCTGTATAGTTTTTGTATTAACAGCAACACTGAAATTAAAATGCTTAAACAATGTTAAATCTTTTCTGTTATTATCATGTCTAGATAGAAAAAGTTTCAAAAAGAAATTTAATCAAGTACTTATACAAATACAGCTTTGTTGTTGTTTCATGGAGTAAATCCTTCTAATTATACTGGTATTTAACTATAAATGCAGAATCAATTTAAATGATCCACAGTACTTCAGACAACATTGTTGTAGGAAGGCAGACATCAACCTACTTTACTTAAATAAATTCATGTATGTTTCCTTTTTAAAAAGAAAACCAAAATGAAAACCATAGCAGAATGAAATAGAAATAATGAGTGACCTGATCACAGGGTGCGTGGCAACATCATGAAGAGAATATGAAAATGCCACTTGAAAAACGCCCCCAAAGAAGAAGTTACTTAGGGCAGCACAGTCAGTATGACTTGTTACTCTCAGTTGTTCATCGTTTTACTACTTGTACCCATCCGAGCTGAAACGTGGATTTTATATTTACACCATAAGGCTAAATATAGCCAGAGAACTTAAATGTCTGTATTGTTCCTTGTTAGCCTGGGTACTGGCAAATTTTTTTCTCTGCAAACCAGCAGCTTTCCAGTTGATGCTTGGGCATAGTTCAGTCAACACAAGCCAGGGAGACAGCCAGGCTCAGGCCATTCTGTTTTGGGATGCAAGATAATTTAGTGATATGTATGCAAACTGAATGGTGATAACTGGCTACTCAGTGCTAGGGAAATGTCTCTGCAGTGTTTGATTTACTGATACAATCACAGCCTAATTGTCAACCATCAGTATCCTCCTGATTTTTTACTAAAAACAAAGTGAAAGAGAAATACAGTTGTCTTCTCAGACAGAAGACACAGACAGCCTTATCTTATTCTGAAAAGGTATAAAGTTCTCATGCATTTGAGGCAGATCTTCCAAATTGTTTGGCTTTGGATGGGACAAAGGGGCACTTGGAATTTTTGTCAAGCCCCTGATACCCAAAAAAGAGAGGAAAGAAGAACATAGTGATAATCTGGAAAATACTTCACTAAGAGGAAGGCTGGCATCACAGAGAAATTCTGCGGGGGAAAAAACCCAAACATGTAAAACAATTGCTGGGAGGCTGGAAGCAAAAAGAATAAGCAAAAGATTTGGTGGACTTAAGCTTAAGACCAGCTTTTTTTGTTCCAGAAGTAACCCTTGCCTTATTCACGAGAGCTTCTTATTCCTTCAGGAAATGAGACTGGTACAGATAAGAGCCTTGTTCAGTATTCTGCCTTGATTTGATCTTGAGACATCTTGGGAAGAACTGTATGTGGTGTGTGATTAAACATTGTAGTAAAGCAGACATACAAGAGAGCTTAATAATGTTTTCCATGTGATGTGGAAACAGATATGTCACTCTGTTGGTACTGTTTTCCTTACTCTAGGCAACATTTGCTGTGACTAACACTCTTTTCCATGAGAGTCCAAGAACTAAAATAATTTGATTATTGCAGGATTTTTATTGTGCAACTCTGATATACAGGATTTCTCTGGTGCTCAGCCTATGGTTTCATCTTTGTGCATTCAAACTCTTCCATTAATGAAAAATCCTAAACATCCTTTAAAAGAACCTGTACTCCCTTCCTTGACTCAGATAAGACACAAAAATGTGGGAACATGTTGTTTACTTCATGCTGTTTGCACTGCTGAACTCTGGCTTACTGTAACTGTCAGCATGTAGTAAAGTATTTTCAGAGCATTTTTTTCTTAATCTCCTTGTGATTTGATTCAAACAGAGAAGTGAAAAGAGATTAGACAAAAACATGGAGAGATTTCCTTTAGAGCACCTGTTTGCTAAAGGCTTCCTATCACTGCGAATAAATATGAGGAAAGCAAAAGTCAGGCAGTATTTCTTAGAATAAATGATGATTCAGGAGCACAGTCTCTGGAGAGTTTGATTTATAGAAGTCATGGTAGAAATCCATCAGCTTGTACCTTAAAAATAAATGTAGGGAAAAGCAGGATAACAGAAATAACTTTGACTATGACATACATCAATTACCATTCTTAAATTTGCAATGTCTACTGTCATAGTCCTCATTCTACTTTGTTATGTACACTCAGAGGTTTTCTCTTGACTTCTATATGAAATTTCAAATTAACAAACTTTTGATTCTGTTAGCATATCTGTGAGGTTAAGACCTGCATTTTTTTTACCTAGTTCTGAGACACATGAACACAGAATAGTGCAGGTCCTACATTATTAGTGATTGTTTTAATATTTTGCTTATTTGTTTTGGGCTTTTTCTATGTGCCAGTGGCAGATGAACATGAGAGATAAATTCACACTATGTGGAGATTTTATATAGTGATGAAGCAGGCCATCAGTGAAACTTTGCACTGTTACCCATTGTGCTGGTTTAAAGGCAAACCAGCAGGAGAAACAAACCCACCACGAGAGATTATAAGTCAGAGTTACAATTTAATAAAAATATTACAAAAAATGCAATAGCACAAAGAGAAAATGGTTTTAACCCACAAAACCCAGAAGTGTAACCCATCACCCTGGGGCACAAACACAAGGGTGTTCGTTAGCCCCTGTGCTGAGACCCCATATGGTTCCCCTGAGTCCAAAGTAAAGGAGGTGAAAAACCTGTTGGTGCAGATCAGTCACAGCCTGGTTGAGTGGTGGTGGTCTCCTCCTGTTAAGGTTCTGGTCCCCCTTTGGATCCACTAAGTGGTCCCCCAAGTTCCAAAACCCCCAAGACTATATCCTCTTAGGCACAAGTGGGACTGCCCACCTTCCCCTGTGTTGTCTCACTCTGTGAGTAATGGGGTATTTTGGAATCATTGATGGCCCATTAGAAGACATGACACCTCAGGCTGGGTGTGGAGCTGCTAATGACTTCCTGGAGGGGAGTTATCACAGCTCTTATCTCACAGGTGTCTTTCACACCCAGCTCACACCCTGAGGGGTCCGGTGTGCCCTGGGTAGCTGCTACAAATGGTCCATTGTTACCAGTTCTTGGGAAATGGCATAGAAGGTTTAGAATACACAGCTTTGGTCACACCCACGTGGTGATAAACTGATCCCAGCTTGCTGAACTAGGACACTCATTAAACATCATTCACTTAATTTCTGAAATTTTAAATTCTGAATAAGTCCAAGAGAAGGATTCCTTCTGAATGGGCCTGCACAAAAAATCAGGAAGTGCAAAACTCTGGTTCTGGTCAATACCTTCTACCTTTTTTGAAATGTTTAAAACAATGAAAAAGAGGGGAAAAAAGAAAGGGTGTCCCATTAATCCACACAAATGTCTCAAAGGTGGCTGTCAAGAGGATGGTGTCAGACTCTTTTTGATGGTGCCTGGCAATAAGACAAGGAACAATGGACATGAACTAAAACACAACAAGTCTTGCCTAAACATGAGGATGAACTTTACACTGCGGATGGCAGAGCATTGGAATGGGTTAGCCAGGGAGGTTGTGGAGTCTCCCTCTGGGGACATTCAAAACCAAACTGGATGCTTTCCTGTGTAACCTGCTCCAGATGACCCTGTCTTGGCAGTGGAGTTGGACTAGGTGAACCCTAGAGGCCCCTTTCAGCCCTAACAATTCAGTGATTCTGTGAAGTAGTATACAATGCAGAACCTTTACCTGCTGAGAGTCAGGTGCGGGCAGAAGGGAAGGGAAGAGGGCATTTATGGAATAAAAGGCACGCGCTCGCCTAGTACCTTGTCTATTGAAGGCTGTGAAAGAAGGAAATCATTAGTTTCAGCATCTTTTGGATGCTCTGATGAATGTTAAGACCTGCATTCATTACAGAGTAGTCCAGACCTAGCTAATGAAAAAAGGCCTCTTCTCGCCATCTTTCATCTTTACCTTAATTTTCTGTATTTTGTCTTTCCAAAGGCTGTCACTAAGTTCCAGCTGATAAGTATCCCTTGGCCATGTGGCTATAGGGTTACATTTTTTAGCTTCTTGTTGGTGGCTGTATGTGTCAGCTTCCTGCACTGCAGCTTGTTCTGTTGCAGCCTTTGACAAGTAGAACTCAGTTACACTTGACTCACATACAGCATCTCAGGCACTGTGGGAAGCAAATGCACAGTTGCCTGCCAGTTGTCAAGTTAACTCAGGCAAAAAATTCCGTGTCATGTCAGTGCTTCCTGCAAATTCAGTGTTCAGAAGAGGTAATACTTTCCTCAGAGCCAGGAAAGAACTTCACTGAAACAGCTCTTCCTTTGTTTATGTCAATCATTTTTCTTGGACAAGTTATTGTAAAATATAGAGTAGGTGAATGCAGAGACAAAATGTGGAATTTCAGTTTCTCTTCTAATCCTCTGTTTCCTAGGTTGTTATCTTACTTGTTGACAAATATTCTGTTGCTGACAACTGAGCTATTAAACATTAATTGAAAGAAGAAAAAGAATGCAAATTCTCTCTTTTAATTACTTGTAGAATTTTCCACATTAATCAATACTGTAAAAGATTTTTTATCAACATGCATATCCTTATTAATACACATATAAAGTATGGAAATACTATTATTCCTGTTCTACCAATGAAATGTAACCAGAAAAGATAAAGTGACTTACTTAGGGCCACATTAAGATAGTTACAGAAGCAGGTTCAAAATTCTTAGTTCTTGAGTCTCAATCCAGTTCCTTCCCAATGAATACCCTTTCCTGTAAACAATTTTTATTCCTCTAACCTGTCCTCTTCTCTCACAATTTCAGTATTTTAGCCACTTAAGTTGCAACAGGTATTTCATGCAGAGAGAATTTGAGTCATTCAGTCAGGAAAAGAGAAGGCTCTGAGGACACCTTTAGAGCAGTCTTCCAGGACTTAAAGGAAGGGCTACAAAAAAGCTGGAGATAGACTTTGTACATAGGCACATAGTGACAGGGCAAGGGGGCATGGCTTAGAACTGAAAGAGTGTAGGTTTAGAAAAGGTTTTGTTAAGAAATTCTTTACTGTGAGGGTGGTAGGGCACTGGAACAGATTACCCAGAGAAGCTCTGGATTCCCCATCCCTGGAAGGCCAGGGATGTTCATGGCCAGGTTGGATGCATCTTTGAGCAACCTGGTTTAGTGGAAGCTGTCTCTGCCCATGGCAGAAGAGTTGAAACTAGAGGATCTTTAAGGTCTATTCCAACCCAAACCATTCTATGATTCTGTGGTTTAATACTTTCTCAGCAGAACTGACTACATGTAGGTTTAAAAGGCATCTTTTAAACTCAAGTTCCAGGTGGGTTTTTTTGACCAAAAACTCTGGTTACAGATGTTAACTCAGACCTCTCTGTATTGCCTCAGTATTGGCTTTAGAATAGCCTCTGACAATTGCATTACTGTTGAGTGCTACAATCTATCTCATCTTCACTGGAATTTGTCCAGGGTTTCACTTTGTGTTTTTCTTTCATAATTCAAATGATGGAATGCGTGACAAACCTGTGACTAAGACAGAACCAGTGAAAGAAAATCAATGGAAGTGATTGGTTATTCTACGACTTCCTTGTACACACAAATGATACATACATACATATTAATACATCTCATGTAGATGAAGATGCTCAGATGAAGAAAAATATAGCTTGCAAGACATAAGTAGTAATCCTTAGTTTTTACAAAGCATAAACTTCCAGTTTATTGGAGAAGAGAAGGAGAAATTCAAGAAGAGATCCACAAAAAGGGAACAGAGGTCTGGAAAACATGACCTATAAGTAAGACCTGAAAAAACAGAGGTTATTTAGATGAAAGAGAAAGGATTATCAGGTGAACAAGACAGAGAAAGCAATGTCAAACTTCAAATAAGTAAAGGTCTTCAGTAAAGATCAAGGAATTAATTTGTTCTCTTTATCTATGACATATGTATGCTGTGGGATGCAAGTACTTAAATTACATCAGAAAATCCAGGTTAGACACAGTGGAAGTTTTCTAACAGTACAAGCAGTAAAGGGATGGAAAATCTGCCTGAGGAAGGTCATAGCATCTCTATCTTTGAAGAACTTTACTAACACTTTGGAGAGATGTCTACCAGGAATAATCCAGGTATAGATATTCCTGCTTTGGTGTACAGTACTGGAATGGAGGACATGAAGGTCTTTTGTAGTTGCTGTTATTATGAGACTAGCAGGAATAATGATGCATTTGCTTTATTTTTGTAAACTTCACTTGCTCTTTCCGACAGTCCCTTAAGCTGAAAATACAAGTTTCTCCAATGGGATAAGCAGACATTTTATGGTGCTGGCATAAACTTAAATTTGATGGGAGTAATTTCTAAGTAACCAGGAGAGAAACTCAGAAGGAAAGCATCATAAGCATTGAGATGACACCATTTCTTTCATAGGGAAGAAAATTGAAGAATAATTCCAACATTTGGCTGCAGGGGAAAGTGGCTGGATAGAGGAAAGGCAGCTATTTCCTTTAGTGAGATAAAGGAGATTTAGGGAGAATGGCAATTGTCCCTTTGAGAAGGAACTTCTTGAACTCAAGTAGCTTAGAGTGAAGAGTGAGTGTGAGACACTGGATTATTATATTATTCGGTTGGAATCAACTCAAGTGTGTGTGCGTGTTCGGGGGAGGGATAGGCTGAATCTCATGGAGGTGAGGTAATGCTGTATCCCACATGGCAGCCCCTGCAACATGCCTGGGGCAACCCTGGAGAAGCTGTCAGTCAAAGGCAGTCTGGGAGAAACCACCCTTTGGAACCCCTAATTAAGCCTCAGACTGGCTGCACCCCATCCTGGAGACCCAGAGTGACCACTGGGCTGGAAGTCCTGCATGGGAGCGGTGGCCACAGAAGGCCAGAGCACACAGAAACAGCAACATATGGACCCATTTTTTCTCAAGACCTGCTACCTGCCTCACAGAAGGTGGACTTGCACAGGACTCTCTGGTGGCAGCTATGATCTCATTTTAATATCTTTTCTGTCTTCTTTACTATTTTTTTTCTCCTACCCTCTTAATATTTTATGTAATTTGGGACTGTATGGCTTGGATTTTGCTAAGTTGTGTGGGTTAGCATGTGTTAAGTCACAGCTTTGCGGAATGATCTATTTTGGTTGTGTGTTACCACTTTAAACTTTTGCCAAGATCTCTCTTATTTTCTCCTTTGTTTTCTGAAGTTATCAGTGAAAGTATCTCCTGAGAAAACGTGTGCTGTGTCTTCTCTTTATGTTACCTCAAGTTATTAAATAACTGAACATTCTTCAGAATATTCAATGGGAAAATTTTTGGAACCTTGTATATTTTTAAAAGTAAAACTCCTAGTTGAGCTTGTAGCTCTGGGACTGGAGTCTTACAGTGAGTCATTCACTGGGTACTGGCCATTTGCTTAGGAAGCTCCAAGCACTTCTTCAAATAAATGTAGATATCAGGATTCCAGCATACCAGTACCACAGAATGATAACGTGCTGACACTGAGGAAAAACAGTGGCCTGAAGGAAGCATGAGTGAGAAATTATTTTGTTCAAGAGAAGTTGATTTAAGTTGATTAGAAACTTAACAATTAAAAGCCGACTTTTAATTTCACTGCTGCAAGCTTTGTTTTAGTGAGTGAGTGTCATGTTTATGCATTGAAAGCCCAGAAGAGCAGCAGCAGCAGCAGCAGCAGCAGCAGTGTTCCCAGTGGAAAGAGGGCATCTGGCACAGTTTCAGCTGACTGCTGAGATCTATAGTGAGGCTGGAAAGTCATCAACACGCTCCTGCCTGACATGAAAGCAAGATAGTCCAGACAGCTGATGCATCGTCTTGTGCAGTTGTGACAGTTGGGGACTTGACTCAGTGGGACCTGAAGGAGCTCATCAGGATCACCAACACCTACTGGGAATGCAAACTTCTCTCCTCCCGTGATCAATACTATATCTATCTTCAAGATGAAAAGTGGTTGTATGCCATTTAGCTCCATGGGGCAGTAACAACAATAACAGTAATCAGGAGAGTGGAGTTCTGAGTAGCTAGGAAATGGAAAACTAGTTTTCCAATTTGCTAAAACATAGAAGGCTTGGTTCACTTTGTGAGCTTTGCTAACAGAAAATATACAAAATCTTTTCCTAAATTGTCAGCAGAGACTTCAAGCAGTTCTTAGCTCGTTACCCATATGCTCACCCTTACTGGTGATAACTTTATCTCACTGTGGGAAACATTGCTTTATTTTCATGGAGGGAGTTGTGCATAGACTCAAACTATAAAATCTTCATTTTTCAGGGTGTCTGGGGAGGACACATACTACCACGGATTTTGTAACATCTAGGAACCATCCCTAAAGATAAGAGTTTGGGGCTACTTCCAGAAAATTCATAATATGCACAGATTTCAGAGATGTCATTAAAAAGTGAAGGTGCTTTGCATGTTGGAAGATCTTACTAAGGTACTGGATTTTTATGAAAATCTATATATAGTAGGAAGGGCGGGAGGAACTTCCTACCTCTAAGAGTGATGCTGTTAAGATGTGTGTAGTAGATACAGTAAGAATCACATTCCAATCAGTGCTAGAGCTGGTGCTCAGCATTTAATCTATTGGTATTAAGTGTAGCAGTTGATGGAGCATTTCCAATTTCTGGGTAAGCTTATTTAAGATTCTTGAATTATTCTAAAATAATTTGAGAAACCTGTGACAGCTCGCCAAATTTATTTTATATGTATTTCACTGAAATTAATCTGACCCAGATAGCATTTTCAATTTCTGTTGAAGTGTGACCACAATGCACAAGCTGGAAAGGATAAAAAAAGTCAGGATGTCAATCAGTTTCTAATACTACAGTTAATAGGTTTGATCTGAGAGATACCACTATAAATGTAGAAGGCATGATACTGAGGAATTTAGGAATCTTGCCAAAATTGGATGTAATGGTTTGATTTACTACTAAGCAGTAGAAAAGTTTATTTAATGAGATCACACTTTGCTGTTATTTTTCTGTTGATAAAATATATTTCAACTTCTGCGGCATTGTGGAAAATGGGTCTTCAGAGTCACCAAGCTTTTTTTTAGTTAACACAGTTCAGTAATTTCAGACTGTGCCACAAAGCTTTGGACAAGATATACCTTTAAAACCTTAATTTCTCCAGGGTCTGAGAGCACTATTGGCCCTGACCAGACTGACCTGGAGCCTCCACCCCAACTGCTGTCCTAAGTGCTCCATTTTAGCTCAGGTCTGGGCATCCAGTCCTGGACTCAGCTGTGCCTGTGCTCATCCATGACTCTTGTCCTGCCTCTTGGATGGAGCTTGGACTTTTGCTACTGCTTTGCCTCCGGAAATGTCTCTATCCTTAATCTCCTGATGGTCCCTGGGTGGACCAAGGCCCTGATTCAAATCCTCACTATGCCTGGAGCTGCCCTTGCACCCTGCTATCAGCACTATGGCACAGATCCTAATGTAGGCACTGATGGATGCATGGTCACCCTCAGCTCCCAGCTCACCTTCCTTCAGGGAATGGCCCCATCTCTGCTGCTGTCTGCCCATAAGTTTCTCTCCCTCTAAAACCTGAGTGTTCTACAAAGGTGGTGGGGTTTTTTTGTTTGGTTTGGTTTGGTTTGTTGTTGTTTTGTTTGGTTTTTGTTTTTTTTCTACTTCAGTCCTATCCTATTTAATTTTAAGAACTTCTGCTGTTACTCTAGAAATTTGCCGTGTTATATCACTTAACAATAGGTTATAGTTATGACCAAGTTATGGTATCTATCAAGGTCTAGCTCTTTTTTCTTGAGGCACATAGAGGATCTTGCCTCTGAAATTCTGGTTTGCGCTGACATTCATGCTGTACCACAGAAGGTGCTTTGCACATAAATATGTTAGACCTGTGCCTGTTTTCATGGTAAATACTTCAAATCAGAGGGTCATGAAAAAACAGTTTGGAAGGGATGTTTGAACATTATCCAGTTCAGAATTCTGTTCAAAGCAAAACTACCTCTGAAGGTAGGTGGGGTTGGTTCAAGATTGCGTTTAGCTGAGCTATGAGTGTCTCCAAGGATAGAGATTACACAATTTTGCTGGCAGCCTGTTTAATTAACTCTTACTGTGGTTTTTCCCCCTCATATGTGATAGTAATTTCCCGTATTACAGGTTGCATTCTCTCTTGTCCTTTTGCGGTGCCACTCTTAGAAGAGTCTAGTTCCATCTTCTCTATTAACTCCCTTTCAGAAATGATAGATTGTTTCTAGTTGCCCCTGCAGCCTTCTCTTCTCCAAGCTAAACAAATGCAGTTCCTTTGTCATCTCTGTATATCAGCTGCTCCAGATTTTTAAACACTGCAGTAAACTGCTGCTGGGCTTGCTTTGATTTGTCCTTGTCACTGTTGTGCTGGGGACCAAAAGTGAAACAACAGTGTTCCAGATGCAGCAGCACAAGCACTGAAAACAGGAGAATAACCACCTCCCTTGATCTGCTGACTATACTTTTACTTGTACAGTCCACTACGTGGCTGTATTTGATTTATATCTGCACTGGAAGGTTGACTGGCCACAGTTAAGCTCATAACTCCCTGTTCTAAGTGAGTCTGGAGACTTCACTGAGCAGGGGTAAGGGATTTCATCTGTTTGTGGGCGAGACTGCAGCTTGCCAGCATATCCATCCAGTTGCCAATTTTTTTTCCTACAAAATGGGGAGTATACAAGTGATCCCAAACTTATCTAGGGCTTTTAATAAGAAATTTTACTAAGAGTTTTCTCTGACTCCAGTGAGAACCATTTCCATATGACAGTGCTGAGAGTCTGGCTGACATCAACAGAAATGTTCAGGCCATTGCACTGCCAGAGATGTTAACATCTTGTGAACAGAATATCTATTTGATCAAAAAAATCCCAGAGTTTTAGCCTTTATACTTGGCATACAAGTGCAGAATGGCTTTGGAGAACTTAAGGGCAAAATTGGTTTTGTTTGGAATATGTTTGGCTGGAGATGGTTACCTGTAAAATAAATATGGAAAGAAAATAAGTACTGTTCTGTGTCATAGTTTAACCCCAGCCAGCAATTAAGCCCCACGTAGCTGCTTGCTTAGTCCCCTGTCAGAATTGAAACAAGTTGTGTGTTGAGATAAAAGGCAAATTAATAGCTAAAGCAAAAGCTGTATCCACAAGCAGAACAAAACACTTTCCATGGCAGGTGTTCAGACAATCCCAGGAAACCTGGGCTTCATCACACATAAAGGTGACAAGGGAGGACAAATGCCATCATTCCCAATGTCCTCCCCTTCCCCTTGGTTCCTCCCTCTTTATATGCTATGATACCACAAGGGGTGGGTTATCCGTTTGTTCACGTGGGGTCAGCTGTCCCAGGTGTGTTCCCTCCAACATCTTGGGCACCCCCAGACTCCTCGCTGGTGGGATGGGGTGGGGAGCAGAAAATACCCTGACACTATGAAAGCACTGCTGAGTGAGAATGAAAACACCCCTGCATTATCAATGCTGTTTTCAGCACAAATCCAAAACACAGCCTCATAGTTGCTACTGTGAAGAAAATCATCACTATCCTAGACAAAATAACCACATTCCACAGCTAATGTATTTGCAAAAGTGCTACAGCACAGGGAAAATGTGTTTCTTTAGTACACCTATTTAAATTCCAAAGAAGAGAGAAAGGTAAAATGAATACACATAAAAAATATTTCATTCTGTTATAGCTTGCCATTACAGAGGTCACTGATCCCCCTTTATACAATATTCAGCTGCAAAGCAAGGAAAATGTGTGTGCTGAACTGAATTTACGATTTTCATGCTATTACTGGACAAAAACTTGAAAAATGCTAAGCATCTATAAACTCCCACGAGGCAGACTGCAGCTGAGGGAAATAATCTTCCTCTTTACCTGAAGAGGTCTTAGCACTTGTCTGTATTTACATCTCAAACAGAAAGCGAACAATGTGTTTCCTTTTCAGTACTCAAGTTGGCATTTATTGAAGTACTTGGCTGCTGTTGAGTGACCTTTATGGCATTTTTGAGGGTTTAAAACCACCACTATTTGTGCCTGGAGAAGAGCAGAGTGTGGTTCTGTCCCTTGCCCCTTCCACTGCAGCAGGGACAATGGAAATGAGGTGTTCAGGACAGTTCAAGGGAAAGAGATGCTCAGGGCACTGACACGTGCTCCCCATTGTAGCTGCCTCTCTCTGCAGGCTGCCAAAGGTCTGCTCAACAAAAAGGAAGAATGTGGAGTTTTTATCATTGCCTTAGGGATCAAAAATGCTCCACAGCCCTGAATAAAGAAAAAAAATCAGAAATCTGTTCATCTGGCAAGTAGAATGGTAAATCTGTCTCCTGTCAGAAATAGGATTCAAAAGAACTGCATTAGTTATTTATTTATTACTATTTATGATATAAACAGTAACAGAAAATAATTAAGGTGGACAGTGAATTGAGCTGAGGAAAAGATCTTACAGTCAAATTAATACTGACTTTTCTAAAAGGAATTCTTTGAGGATTTGGGGTTATGCATCTGGGATAATGAAAGCAAATTTCAGGTCTCCTACCTTTTCAGCTTTAGCCTTATTCTACTGAAGGCAGTACATTGGCTACCCAATAAAATCTGGAGAAGTATTTAAGGCAGGGATACGTATTCACATGTTTATACAATTTATCTCACTCATAAAAAGCAGAGGCCAGATGAAGATATTACTGGTGCAGTGACCATTCCTCACATCCTCTTCAGCTTCCATGAAAACATCTGATATTAAGGTCATAAACATAGTTAAATATCATGCTCAAAAAGTCATCCCAGTGGAGAAACTGTAGTGGGTAGCTTTTATACTGTATGGTTTTATTATTCTTTTACTGTAATGCTGCCACCCCAATTAGATACAGTTATCCAAATGAAGCCTTATCAAACCACAGTAGATAGAAATACTACTTTCTCATATCTTTAGAAACATATTTCTGTTTAAATGTGCTACTATGCCTTTCCTCCACTTGCATGACACTTTTGATTTTTGTTCTGAATATTGGCTTCTGTGCTAAACCTTTTTCTGAAAGAATTTGTACTCAGTTATCCCCTTACCTGTGTTTTGGAAGACTATTATTACCTCTGAAAAATAATATTTTGCACTTGTACCTATGTTTTTAGATGACTTCTCCCATTTGCCAAATTGACTTTGGATTATAGTCTGTCCTGAAATAAAATTCTTTAGCTTTATGAAGTCTGCACAGGTAGGAAGCATATTCCATCCCTTGAAGAGAGCTAGAACCAGGAAAGTCTGTTTCAAAATTTTACTTAATATCTCCTCTTTTTTTTTTGAAAGCGAACTGATGATTGCTACCCCCCAAGTGATTGCACAGTGTTTGAAAGACTAGTCTGTATTATATTATAATCTGGTTTATGGCAAATTATAGGAGTGACCTTTATAACGTTGCAATTATGCAATGCAATTTTGTCTCTTAATTTTGTGAATTCTCACCTGGTTTACTTTACTGGGTCAGATGATCCAATTACTCTTTCAGAACCCTTTTTCAGTCCACAATGTTTATTACAGAAAATTTCTAAATATGTCAATCAGAATCTTTACATTCCCCCCTTGGCTGATAAATTATGGTCTATATAAAAGGCTTCACCTAAAAACTGTGTACATTTAATATTCAAATAATGTAGGAACTCGACTAAATTGGATATGTGAAAACCATGGACAATGTATACTGCTGTTATACTCAGAGTATATAATATATTAAACAAATGTCAATAATCACAGTGGGAAATCCTGTACCTTGATTCTTGTAATGCCAGCTATTTTAGCATGATTATAAAAATATTTTAAAAAATACTTTGGACTGAATTGCCTCCCACATTTCTGCAAATCTGAAGGAATTCCCACCTAGCTAACAAAATTACTGGAAATTAAACATGCTGGAACTGCGAGCCAGTGCCTGCATTTACTGAAGTATATAGTAACCCTCCCATGGATTACATTAGAGTTTGATTTGCAATCTCCAGATCTTAAAGATGTTCTTTTCTACATGTTAGTGCATTAAAAATATTTTATTGTGATAGGTGTCATGTACACCACCTATTTTTTTAATGTACAGGCATTCACCTTTAAAAAAGACAAATTATGTAATTTTGTTGTTACTAATATGAAGAATGTTCCTTATACAGAAAAAAGATTATGTTATTTTGGTTTTTTAAAAATATAATTAATTCTTGAACGGAATTATTCTGTAGAAATCGAACATGGGGACCAAGATCCCCGAGGGAAGCCCTGCCTTGTGTGGTGTTTGACTGCCTTTAGTTTGGATTGGCATACATGTATGGATAAAAGCAGCCTCTCCTGATGTATCTATATTCATAATTTAAGCCATATCAGAGTATATCCCTGGGTATGAAAATTAGTCCTCTCTGTTGCTAAATTTTTAGAACATTTTTAGCAATATGTGACTCATGCCAAGTAGCATTTGGCAATACCTGGGCACAGTTTCAGAGGTAGCACAGGTCATTCTGAATGAAAAATTGATATGGTAATGTTGGGTTGTCCCGATCCGTATGGATGCAGAGGGGAATGTGTTTCTTAAATGATTCCTGAAAGCAACATCAAGACACAAACAATGCCAAATATTGGGTTCCAAACAGATAATTAACTTAATTCTTATAACCAATAAAAAAAAAAAGAGGAGGGAAGAGCAGGGAGAAAGAGAAGGGAAGGCTGAAGGTAAACTTTAATCACTAGGGAGTGGAAGGGAAAAGCAGAGAGAGAAGAAAGTAGGGAAGGGCAAAAGACTACGATAAGAAGCACAGGAAAGATCATGGCCACCAGGAGATGCTGCTTGCAGGCTGGTTGGGCGCAAGCAGTTGAGCAGGACAGTGGCAAGCTGTGTCTACAGCAGCAGCAGTCGAAGGGGACACATCAGCCACAGAAGCAGCAGGGGCAGAAGTCTGAGGAGGAGTAGCAGGGGTCAGAGTCCAAGGAGGTCCGAGGAGAAGCAGGAGCGGCAAAGAAAACAGGTCTGCGAAAGCAGCAGCAGCAACAGCAGCTCTCTACCAACCCTGGATACTGCCTTAAATATTCTTGGTCTGGGTGCCTACTGGCCAGTTCCCTGGTATCCAGGCAAAGTTTCCCTGGCACCTATTGGCTGGTCTTTTGGTATCCGGGTGGGGTAAGCTCAGTGTTCTATTCGTGGGGAAGTGAGTTTCTGTTGAGGGGTTTCTTTCAGAAAATGGGACTGTGAGCATTCCAGCCTGCACCAACTCTATGAGACTGGAACAGATATCGGCTAACAGGCAACAAGGACACACACCTGCTGTTGTTCATTAGGTGAGAATCACTCCCTAGGAGCTTTCAACAACTGCCTAGAATTTTTCTCATGAGAACACCTCGACTTTCTCACAGAACTCCGGAGGTGCACCTGAAAACATCAAGAATGAGACAATATAAACATTGGACTTGTGAGATATGGTTTTAACCAATTAAAGGTTCTGGCCTGATGGTGTGAGGCTCAATTTAGCCAATAAGATCTAGCTTTAACCCTATATAAACCATGTGCTGTGTGTAATAAAATATCTTCACTGTAAATCTCATAGTCGTGTCTGGTGAAGTCCTTTCTCTCTGCAAAAGATTGTTTATGTTAAGTTTCCCCCAATGTTTTGGATTGTATCAGTTTTAGCTGGCCAGCTCTCCCCCCTTGAGAGGTTTGCAAAGCACCTCCTGGGAGCTCCTACAAGCTGCTCTGCTTGTGCAGCAGCTCAGCTCCTGCAAAGCTCTTGCCCAAGACACTGGAGAAGCAAAACTGTGTTTTATTGATCTGTAATCAGTCTATTACATGAGTTTTTCAGGGTAAGAGAGTTTGGTGTCATGGGCATAGGCTGAAGGTACTGATTCCCATAGGATAGTCTTGGACTCAAATGATTTTCAGCACAAAACACCTTGACACAGCAAAGCCCTGAACATTTGCTGTGACTGTATAAACACTATCAACAGATGGATTCAGTCAAAAACATGGCTTCCTGAAGGTAGATACTCTGTGTATGACAGTAAACTCTGCAAGGGCTGGGCACAGTCCCATGGTGACACATGTAATGCTTTCCCAATTGGATGTAGTTCAGGGAACATCACAGGCTATCCCATCTCATCCCAGAATCTAAGACACTATTTTGGGCTGGAAGAGAAGTCCTCCATGTGGTGTGAGACTCATTGTGTGGTTGAGTTTCTGGACTTGTTTTTGTTTACTTGCACAGCTGCCTTCTTGTACTTCAGGCATGGTAATTAAGTATCTAGCATAGGCTCTTAGCTACCATGCAAAGAAAAACTGGCATTGAACTTTAGATTGTGTTAAGTAAACTTTCCTGCCTGACCATCAGGAGCCACTCTGTCAGTCACACTTGCACCTCCTGAGCTGGAACAGAGGTCCCTCCGCAGCAGGCAGCTCCAGTGACCCAATGTGTGCCCCAATGGGTACCCCCCTTGACTCCCTACACACACCACTCCCATGCAGTCAGACCAGGTTTCCCTTACTGACTCAACCCTGGGTTTCCCACAGCAGAGTCTGGATCCTTAAAATAATTTCATCTTGGTGCAATAAATAAAGAACAAAATCACAGCCTGAGCTGGGGGCCTCTGAGAAGGGACCTTGAACAAAGGAAACCTTGGGCTTTTGTGACCTTACAGTCTAAGTACATGAAAGTCTGGGGGTCCTTGGCTCCTGTTGGGTCTCTGAGTGCCTGGACACCTGGCCAGCACCACAGGTCCCTGTGCCCTTTGTTGAGCAAAATGTCGTTACCACTTCTTGACCTCTTGTCTTGTGCTCCTACCACCAGTGCTCTAACTGCAGCTTGCACACCAACCTACCTTCATTATGTATATTCTTTGATAGGTTGGGTTGGAACAGTGGGCTCATTCAACCTTTTCAGTTATCAATATTTAGTGCACTTTTCTAGTATCCTGTAGCCTTCTGCCTCTCACTGAACACTACAATCACTGTTCAGGGAAACTGACTGCCAAAACTGGGGGATGACCTCATTTTGAGCAAGTTTATCTGTATGTTTGGATTAATTAAAATTGACTTTTCTGCTTGTAGAAATGGGAATTATTCTAGTAAGACAAGCATTGCATTAAAACCTTGGGAGTGTTGGATCGTGCATTCCTTTTGCATGTTGCACTGTAGGTCAAGTATTTACCACAGTCACAAACAGGTGTCAGAGGGAGGATCAAAGGGCTAAACCCTCATGTGAGTGAGATTAACTTTTGGCATTTCAGCAAGCATTTCTGTATCCTTTTTTTCTATTTTTAATTCAATTTTGTGAGGGTGTAAACTTACTAAGGCAGGAGACCATAAAAAAGAGAGAGCTATTTGCAAACTGTAGAAATAAGAAACCTTCCCTTTATACATCTGTGTGCACTAAAGCTTCCTGAGGCACTGGATTAGCTGCACAAGAACAGTTAGCTAGAACAATGCTCTAGATGTTGATGTGATCAGTTGCACAAATATTTCTGCCTTTTTGCTGAATTCCCTTAGTGTACCATTACTACTGCGATTCCTTCAAAGAATGAACGGAATTTGACTTGGCCTAGTCTGCCAAATATGTTCCAGTTCTGAGGGTGGTGGGGATATTTTTAAGCCATTGGACCTTTGTATAAAGGTAGAGAATTTCCATAAAGGCCACTGCAGGTAGCATGCTTTCTTTGTTTAAAAAAAAAAAAAAAGAAAAAAAAGAAAGAAAGAAAAAAAAAAGAGTTTTGCTTACCAAGCAAGCTCCTATATGAATAGTGTGGAAGTTCTGAACTCTTCTGGATATCTAAACTTATCTTGGGAAAATTTTCCCAGCTTAATGAAATGGAAATGGTATGTTTTAGCTTCATTCCTTTACAAATTACAGAAATAGTCACAAGTGAGCTGATTGGTGTTCAGAGAAATTCGAGAGGTGAGCAATTTCCTGTGTCAGATATTCCTTTTGTAGATGGGTATGCATTGCTAACACTGGTGCATAGTTATGTGTTTTAGGGAGTGTTGTGCAAAGCATACAGGACCCCAGACTGACATTTGCCATTACTGAGTAATACCTATACTTAGAATAGGGAACTTAAAGGCAAGGGTCATAATTTTTATTCTGTATTGTACAAAAAGGTCCTTGATTTATGACTGTGATGTCCAGTACTATGATGATTTGCCTGATACCGTTACCAAAGGCTTACAGCTGAAGTTGAAATGATTATTTTATTGGTCACAGTCAGTGATCACACTGATTTCAGCTGTGGGAGATGAAAATGTTCCTTTTAGCCTGAAAATTTTTGTAATAATTTCATACTAGTGCTGTTTCTACTATAACACTGAAGTTAAATTATTCGGCTGATGATAGTGATACATCTTGATGAGAGGGCAACTGCAAGCAACAGCTAAAATATTACAAGTTTTCTAAGTTACTTGTTTATGATATTTTATGATGATAGGAAAGAATCTTAATGATAACACAATCACCAATCAGGAAAATGCAGCACTGTGGTACTTTTCTTACTGAGCAGAAAGAAACTGGGGAGTTTGGCAAAGAATAGGGAACATTTCTGCAATTTAGCTCTCTTAAATTAATAGGAATTTTCCATTGTTTTGTGTAACATAAATCCAGTTTGTTTATTTGCTTTTACTTTCATAGGGTTTTTGGTGCATTGCAGTCATAGTGCACCCCACTGAGATAACGTAGAAGGACATTATGTTTTCATGCACAAGGAACAAATCATGCTCTTGCAGGCTATAACTTCTTTAATTTCAATTAAGGACAGTGACAAGAAAGAACAAAAAGTAAACACTCCATGACAGAAAATAGGAAAAATGTCTCTTTTATAGATATTACAGAAAATAAAAATTAACATAAAGAAAAAAAGTAGTTTGGAGGTATAAATGTAAGTGTGTTAATATTCCTTAAACTGTGTGTAAGATCTCCTCTAATGGAAGGGTTAGGAGTCCATAACACTCACAATTTTTAATGGCTTTTTTGAACAACACTAATTTTTGACAGGCATTGATTCAGGATCTTAGGATTTGGAATAGGGAGAAGATCTATCCCTCAGAATCTGCTAAAAGCTTTCAAAACAAAGGAAATAATCCTCCTTGCTATTTCTATTTTAATGACATATCCCTAAATGCACCAACTCAAACCATGTAGCCAGATAATTACACTATATTAAAGAAAGGTCTTGCAGGGAAAACTTTTAACTATAGGTCCCCTGCATCAAAATTCAGATGAGAAATATAAAAAAAGGCAAGAAACAAAGTACTGTTCTGAAAATACCATGACTTTAAGTTACCCACCCAGGCACTGTGTCATGCTTCACATGACTTTGAATAGCTGGGATAAACAGCCTAAATCAGGATTTAATACCTGTTAAAATTTAAAGGGGGTCTATATAGTCAGCAAATGTCTCATGGGAAACAGCATCCCCATTTGACAGTCTCTTGTTCATTCCCAAATGTCTTTGCCTTGTTCAGAGTACCCTGAACTTGTCCTGGCATCCTGCACACTGCAGAGGGGAGCCCAGTGTGGGGGCTGCCACCCCTGTGGGAATGCAATCTCTGGCCTGGAAAGTGTTTGGATTCTGCTTCAAAGAGTGGGCAGACTATAAGGAAAAGGAATGGATTATCATTCTAAAATGTACTTGATAGGTAGTATATTTGCAACAACTGTGCACAAGAAAACCCCAGGTGTTTCTAGGTACTGACACTTTGTTTCGCAACTTCAAGATGATCTCTAGTCCACTGGCCAGAGAGCTGTTGACAGTCATGCAGCTCTGCCAGATGGGGCCCAGACATTTTAAAAATCTATCTTCACAATTGCATTTGAAGGATCAGACTGTCATCTGTGATCACACCTTTAATCTTTTATGTTTTTCTCTGGGGATTCCATTCAAATGAGCTTGGAAGGGGAAAGGGGCAAAACCAGGCTTGCCAGTGATGAGCGATGGGGATGTTGTGCCAAAAGTTCAAGAAATGGGCACTAATGAGATCCTTCAATCTGCTTCACCAGATGTTGGCTATAACGTACCACACCTGAAATGTTCCTACACCACTGACTGCAGCATGAAGAACAGACAAGAAGAGCTCGAAGCTTTGGCTCAGTCCCAGGGATTTGATATCACTGGCATAAGTGAAACGTGGTGGGATGAGACCTGTGACTGGAGTGCCCTGCTGGATGGTTACTGGCTCTTCAAGAGGGATAGGCAGGGCAGAAGAGCCGGCTGGGTGGCACTGTATGTTAGAGACTGTATGGAACTCACAGTTGGCAATGGCACAGTTGAGAACCTCTGGGTAAGAATCAAGGGGCAAACAAATAAAGTGGATGTCGTCAAGGGAGCCTGATATAGACCTCCTGGCCAGGATGATGATGACTTATTCTTTGAAGAACTAAGGGACACTTCCAAGTAAACCGCCCTTGTCCATATGGGGGACTTCAACTTGCCAGAAATTACTTGGGAGCGTCACAGAACTGGTACAACCCAGGCCAGAAGATTCCTAAAAAACCTGGGTGACAACTTTATGAAACAGGTCCTACGGGAGCCAATTCAGAAAGAAGTCCTCCTTGAACTGCTGCTTGTCAAAAGAGTGTGAAGAGGATATTGATGGCTGACTTGGCCACAGAGACCACAAAGTGATTGAGTTTAAAATCTCTGGAAAAGTTCCAGCAAAACCTTAACTCTGGGTATGAGGAGAGCAGACTTCAGGGTGCTCAGGGAACTCGTAAGTAAGGTCCCATGGGAAAATGTTTTTGCAGGTACTGGAGTCCATCTGTGTTGGTCACTTTTTAAACATCACCTCCTAAGGGCACAGGAGCAGGTAATTCCTCAGTGTCAGAAGTCAAGGAGATGAGGACAGAAGGCTGGCTCAGTAGGGGTCTTATCTTGTAAATAAGGCAAAAAAAGGAAGATATATGCCCAGTGGAAGCAAGGTCAACTGAAATGGGAAGAATTCGGAGATGCTGCTTGAGCTGTAGGGAGAAAATCTGTGTGGCCAGAGGTCAGCTGGAGTTAAAGGTGGTCAGAAATGTGGGGGACATAAAATGAGTTTCTTCAAATATATTAATGTCAGTAGGCAGTTGAGAAATATCCTTGGCCCATTACAGGATGAGGATGGTCACCTTACAAACAGGGACAGAGACAAGGCAGAGGTATTTAACACTTTCTTTGCCTCTGTCTTCAACGTGGATCACGAACCAAGAGGATCTCAGTGCTCTGAGCTGGAGGACCATGACTGTGAGTGTGATCAACTCCCAGTCAACCCTGAAACTGTGCAGGACCTGCTGCTCCTGCTGGATCCCTACAAGTCTATGGGGCCTGATGGGATTCATCCCTGAATCTTCAAAGAGCTAGCTGATGTCATCACAAAACCTCTCTTGATGATTTTTGAGTGATATTGGGAATCTGGAGAGATCCCAGCTGATGAAGCTGCTGAATGTTGTCCCTCTTTTCCAGATAGGCAAGAAGGGGAACCCTGGAAACTACCGGTCCATTAGTCTTACTTCAGTGGTCATAACATCAAGGCTGACAGGGTTCAAGAAATGTTTGAATGATACTCTCAGGCACATGGTGTGGCTCTGAGGGATGGTCCAGTGCAGTGCTAGGAGTTGGACTCAATGATCCTTGTGGGTCTCTTCCAATTTAGCATATTCTGTGAGTCTGTGATTCAAAATGAAATGCATTCACACGGTTTTCTCCTAGTAAGAAAATCAAGAGTTTTAAAACCACATTCCAAATATTTAGAAATTATAATGTCCCCAGGGCAGAGTTAGCACTGGGCCAGACTGTAAATAAAACATTCCTTTGAGGCAACATCTAATTAGTAGCTTGATACTTGTCAGTAAACAGATCACTTACCTATTGAGAATTAAGTGTTTGCAGACTGGTAAGGAGTGATACAAACCTTAGTACACAGCCCCTTATATAATACACATCAGAAATATGCTTTATATAAACATGGACATGAGAATTAAGAAAACAGCTTATTACTAGTTATTGAAAGAATTTGGAAGTGATGACAGCCAAGCAGGTTTGGACTGATACTATGTTTGGGATGAGAGCCCTCCCCCAGATTTGGCTTTCAGGGAATAGAGACACCTTGACAACATTACATAAGTAATCCAGACACATTTTTTTTCCCTTTGACAGCATGAATTAATTAACCACTGCTTAAACTGGTGGGCAGTCATCATCATTGTCAAGAACTACTTTGTGTTTATAAGGCTTGTTTTAGTAAATTTTTTAAAAAATCATTTCAGATCTGAAGAGAATGATATACTAGACAAATGGCAAAACGTGATCAACAAATTCTAGAAGTGTTAAAAGTCACCTGAAAAACTTCAACTATGTGCATTAAAGTGTTAATAAAAAAGCACTATAACAATTATCTATGTTACTCTGAAACAGTAGTCTACTTATCATCTTTCTTCATCTGTCCTTTTTCATACTTGACTCTTGTTGACATTCAGCAGTCTGGAATGAAAGAGTTCTAAAATTCCTTGAAGAATAGAATCCCCCCAAAATCAAGACTTCTTTACACAAGTCTTCCAGGTTTTTAAGTAGGATTTACAAAGTTTTCAGATTTTAATGCTTGTCCCTCTGACGTATCTCTAGTAATTAAAAGAGGAGAAAGTTCTTCAGTTCCTATCCGGCTTCTTCCCAAATCCACCATTAAGCCTGTAATTGAAATAACTCAAGATTTTCTTTTAAAATATTACTTTCACACCAACTTTGGTCATAATTTTCTTCACTGAAATAATTAAGTTATATACTTGTCAGAGTGCCCAATTTCAACAGGAGATCTGTAATGAAGTTGTTATTCTGTGAAATCCCTTGGGAAATGAGAAATTGCCATTTACGATTTTAGGAACTCCAGTTACATTTCTGAATCAGCCCTGTAAGATCTCCTGTCAGACCTGCACACTTTTGAAAATTTTGGTCTATGCTGTATTTGCTTAAGACACAATGTGACAAGTCCCTGGTGTTCTTGTTGCTATGTTAAATGCTTTATTTAATCATATATTTTTAATAAATTAGTATATTGACTAATTGTGATGTTACTTATTTTTAATTCATTTATAATTACAAAATCTAAAGAAAAATGAGGATGGAAACTCTTGCTCTTTTGAGCTTGTTCTCCAAGCATTTCAAATTTTAGTGCAATGAGTCTGTTACCTTTAACCACAGTGGGGTTTTTTAGGTTTGTGGTTGCTTCCAAAATCAAGTGCATCTCACTGGAACATAGTTTAATCTGTTCATCCCAAAAGTTTTGCAGGATTTAGTGCAACTCCTCTGTGCACATTTGACACATGCTACCCTTCTTCTCCTGCATGATATGCAGAGATGGCAGCAGCGGGTGTCGTGGCTGTGAGTTGTGGAGCTGAAGCCTCAGTTTTCTGGTCCATACCTTGGTTTATGAGAATGAATTTCAAGGTCTGCTTACAAATCAGTCCCATATTTGGAATGCTGAAGTCCTAAAATTTTTTTTTTTTAGATCTTCAGCTTTAAAACAATTCAAATTCTGATGGAGAAACACTTACTAATGTGAGACAGCAGTAGATAAAGTGCTAGTATGTGAAATGAGAGCACGCCTGCACCAGCCATCAGCAGTTACACAACACACCCATTTTTCCACTTACTAGACCTACATCTTAACATAAATTTGAGCTGTTTCTTTGATACCTTCCAAGCCTACCAGAAAATCTTGTGTACCATGCAAGTCACGTCCCAACACTTTAATTTCCAGAAACCTTGTAGTAATGCAAAGATATATGAGCTAGATAATGCATTAAACAGCAAAAGTGGGAGCCTTTGGTAATATTCAGTTCTTGCTTACTATGCACTTTTTTATATAGATCAGCAGGATAGTGATAGACACATGAAATGGTAATAAATGAATCTTGGAGTAGTTGCAAAAAGCCAGGAGGGACTGGAGATATAACTTACACACTGCTAAGGAGCACATGTAAATTGTTTGTGGCTAAGGCTTTGGCCTTATTTAAATTGGAACAAATCTTAAGTGAATCATGGTTCCTTTGACCAACTAACATAAGGAAAGGAGATGAAAATTCCTGGAAGAGAATGATCCTGCCATGGGAAGCTTTCTGCCAGACTGGTCAGATCTGAACACACGTGTCTGGGTCCTGTTTCCCTGGGCACATGTGGTGGAAAAGGGCTGGTTCCACTGGAGGCACTCTCTGGACCTCACACATAAACAGAAATGGCACCAGGGCTAAAGGCCCTCCTGGCCAATCCACAGCACTTGCAGCTCCTGCCCAAACAGAGAAAAATCCTTTCTTTTGGACTTCACTAACAAACTGGGGCTAGGTTCTTAAACTGACTTCATCAGGAAAGAACTAAGGCAGAGAATAGGTAAAATTCAGTCTGACTGTGTTATCCTAGATGACATTTGGAAGAGAGGACTGGAGGAGGTCAAAGATTATCCATATTTTTATCTTCTGAATGTACCTTAATCAGCTGTAGCAAGGACAAGGAACAAGAGAACTCTTCAAGAGACGAGTTCCAATGTTCACAGCTGACCTGTTATAACTTGTGCCAGGCAGACTGGGAAATCTGACTGTTTTCTGCCAGTCATTCTTTACCACAAAATATTGTGCTTGATTTTCATAGCATGTCTGCCTTACAGTGGAAGGCTGTGAGAACTCTGCAGTGGGTACTTGCCTGGGAAATACTGGCTGTAGAATTCCCTTTGGTGAGGCATTATGAAATAACATGTCCAGAAAGGTAGCGTCCTTTTGCAGGGAGGTGTTATGAAGTTCCAGTGTTTCATGACTTTTGTTCAAAAATGTAGAAGGAAACAGTGTGTTGGATTCATTCCCCTTGTTGTTAGAGCAGGCTTTTATTTTTTTTTGTTTTCACTACTTGCTTTGATTCATAAGTGACGCGATATTTATGCTCTTTGTGACAGGATCAAGCAGGCTTAGATGAATAAATGGAGATACATTTTGACAAGTGAAAACCCCTACAGCATGAAAAAAACATAATTACAGCTGTGTTTTTTGTAGAACAGGACTGACTGAAATAGTTTGAGTGTAATGATCTAGCACTCCAAGTGTTTTTGTACACCAGGACAAATATTGTCCTGAAAGACCAAAAGTGTCTCCTTAATATTCTTATTTTCTCTGTGCATGAGTAGCTTAATTCTGTTGTTAACTAAACAGAAACCAAGGAGATCTTTGAGTAGAGCTGGCACCATAAATGAAACAGAAATTCTGCTGGAATATCCTCTTTTACATAATGACTCTCACTAACAGGCTTGCTAGAGAGGTCTGCAAATTTGCATGTTGGTTTACAGCTCTGTGCTGTAAACAGATCATTGATTATGACCAACCTTAACAATATTCCTGAAAAGATACATCTCCAAGGAAGATCCAAAGGACATTCCTTATGCTACAGATTTGGCCTGTTTATCTGTAGATGCAACTGAAAGCTTTAATATCATTACACTGATATACAGGGTCTATATTCTTAAAAAAATTCCAGTTTACCTCTCAGGAAGACAAGTAATAGTAGAATATGAGTTATGGAAATGATCTTTTAATATGACTAATATCTAATAAACGGTAAAAGTACCTTGATAGTGAATGACCAATAGATTAGAAGTTCTTTTAATCTTTTTTTTTCTTTTGAGGGAAATGCTGTAGAAAGAAAATATGTCTTTGAAATTGATATGAGCTAATGAACAGACTGTTATAGACCAGTGAGATTAACAAAAATGTATGACTAATTATGCCTATACACATATCAATTTTATCATTAAAAAATCAAGTTATATATAATCCTTTTATTAAATTTCGTAATGGTATATAATGCATGTACTATATTTTTATATGACACATTTTAATAATTATACAATGTATAATATAATATTTGATAATTATATATTTCATTATGTATTATAAAATTGTTACGATATATCATTATAGCATATCTAATACAGACCATTATATTTGATAATAGATCATAAACTTCCAATAAATAATGTATTACTTACATGACATATATTGTCTGAATGAAATGAAATGAAGTGGTGACATGGTTGTTTAGATATGAATCCAGAGGCCAGGAAATGTTTAAGAAGAAGTGCTTGTTTGATTTTGTGATGGGGAATTCAAACAATGAGCAAATATAATAACGAGAAAGGAACAAAATGTGGAACTAGAGACCAAAGATTTGGAATAATTTATGTGACAGCTGTTCACAATACACATAACTAATGTCAGCTCTTGAAGGTCTATGTTTATTTCAGTGTCTCGCTCATGCTGGAATATTTTGGGTTTTTTCAGTGTTTCTCAGCAGTGTGTGTTGTAGACTCTGCAGTTCAGGACAGAGTTCAAATGTACTCTATGAATCAGAAAAATCCCTCTTTTCTCATGGAACACTTCAGGGTGTGAACAATAGTTTAAACAATGTTCCAATGAGTTGGTTTTGCTTAAGCATATGAAATCCATCTGCGGATTTTGTACAAATAAGCAAACTTCAGAATATGGTTGTCCACAGATGGCCCAGTACCTCAAAAGCTGGACTTGCTTTAAGTGGCCTCTCTCAGCACTAGAGATGAGAAAACAAACCAATTCTTCCTGTCTCATTTGCATAATCTAAAATACCTACTAACTAGCACTCACAAGGAGCAGGCTCAGCATAGAGTATACTGACATTTCAAAGACATTTTGAAAACTTTATTGAAAGAGAAGCTTTCCTTGCTAGTGGAACAATACAATTGTTTGTGACACTGAAAATCGTGTTACATCTTTTCTGAACCAGTGACCTCTTTAAATCCTCTGTGAATCACTGGGGCCTAATTTTCCTCTGTCATGGTGTTCAGCATTATCGATGTCAATAGTTTCTTGAGGTTGATACTACAATAAACAAGAGAAAAATGGTTCTCTTGTCACTTAAAAAAATGAGTTTTCTTTCTCATCAATAAAAGAGCAGTCAAAAAAGGGAAACAGAGAGTCATTGTTTAGTCGAAGTAGTGAGAGAGTTGGTTTTGGTGAGTTCTGACCTTTCCTGCACAAGGTGGATAGCACCCAACTTTGCAAGGCTTCATAGAAATGGCAATTAAGGCAGGTTGAGCTAACAGCATGGAGAGATCACAGAACAGCATGTCTCCTGCTGTTTTGCTTAGTCTTGATGAAGACTTGTTGGCACTATGTCTCCAAGAGATTCTGGTGCTGGCCAGCATCAGGGCAAAATGAAGATGGAAATTACTAGGTGTTTATCCTAGTTCAGCAGGCAAGACAAGTTTATCACTGAATGGGTGTGGCCAAAGCTGTGCATTCTACACCCTCAATTTCCCATGAACTGTTAACAATGGACCATTTGCAGCAGCTGCCCAGGGCACACCTGACTCCTCAGGCTGAAAGCTGGGTGTTAAAGAAGCCTGTGAGATAAGAGCTGTGATAACTCCCCTCTGGGGATTTGTTAGCGCCTTCACACCCAGCCTGAGGGGCGTGTCTGCTAATGGACCATCAATGATTCCAAAAATACCCCATGACTCAGAGTCAGATCACCCATTGAGTAACTCCCCACCCTGAGGGAGGTACTGGGTGTTACCACCTGAACCTGGACATATCTAATCTTGGGGTTTAGAGACCTCCAGTACCACTTGTTGGATCCAGAGGAGGACCAGAACCTTGACAGAACTGCAACCACTACTCCTGACCAGACTGTGTCTGTCAGCTGCACCAACAGGTTTTCCCCTTCCTTTTATTTTGGACTGAGGGGTACCACATGGGGCTCAGCACGGGGGCTAACGAACACCATTCTGTTTGTGCCCCAGGGTGCTGGGTTATTTATCTTTGTGTCCTTACATTTACTGTAATATTTTTATTAAATTTTAACTCAGATTTATAATCTTTCTTGAGCTGGATTCATTTCTCCTTATAATCTCTCTTGAGCTGGATTAATTTCTCCTGCTGGTTTACCTTTAAATCAGCACTTCTCACAGAGTATCAGGACCTGAAGGTGCTTTTCTCTGCACTTTTAACTTTTCCACGTGTACTCATTCCAACCCTTGGAAGACAAATGTCCTACGAGATGCAGAGCACCAAATTTGCCTTTGCCTGTGCAGGTGGCCATGGCCTGGTGTATGGCTGAACACCGTGGTAGTCTCTGGGTGATAACTCTGCTCTCCACGAGTACTATCAGCACATGCAACCAATTCATGGCATCCTTGGTTTTGAAAAGAGATGAGTCAACTCAGCATGTGGATTTTGCCATTTTGTGTGTGTTCATTTTAAGGAATATTAAGCAGAGGTGGATCTAATCTTAGCAAACGACTGTTCTATCCATGGAGACAGGCCTCACACAGCCAAGCAGCTGAAATGCTGCTTCTGATTTTCTTCTTGATGTCACTGAACTGTCCCATCTTCTAGCAGAGACATTTTTCTGCAAACAAAAGCCACTGTTCACAGGTAACAGAGCTGCTGGCTTGGATAAGAGGTTTCTGCCCACCAGAAAGAGCTGACCTAAAAGCAGTCATTATTCAGGAGTTGACTCCCTGTCCACCCACCCAGTCTGTGATTTCCGCATCTCTCTTCTCATTCTTTGCTATGTTTGATTTCAATTTTCCCTTATCACACTACAGGTTTTCCAGTCATGCTGTGCTTTGCACTGCAGGGGAGTAATGAGAACACAAGTTTCCTTTTAAAAATGCAATAAATAAAAGGGACTTCCTAAACAGTCATCCCCAAGAAGTCTGCATGAATGCAATTGGAGGCTATGGATAATCCTGAGAACTGCTTTAATTTAATGCATTTTATATCAAGTTTCAGCTAAAGGTAGCAAAAATATTGAGAGATGATGGCAGTAAAGTGTTTTAGAAACCTTGAATGATGTAGCATTCAAAAATGCCACTCATCATGGGCAGGGAATAGAGGAACCAATAGAAAAGGCTGTTCTGGAATATGAATTTTTAGTTGTAGAAAATATGATCAGGAAACATTCTTGCTCTGGGACTTCTACTGGTCATGGTGTAATATTTTTTCTCAGTGAAGAGTTTTCAGCCAAAGGTAAACCTGAACTCTAAAAAGACCAGCATGTAACTAGTGTGTAGCAGCCACAAAAAACGACCTCCCTGGCCCTGCCTGAGCAGACACGGAATTGAAATGGGTGTCAGAGAAGGTGACGCAGTGGGATCCTGAACATTTTCCTGAGTAGACAATTCTGTTTAGGATCTCTGGACTATTTGAATTGTGGATTTGTTTAACATCAACCTTTCTGTTTAGAAACCATCTACTTTTCGCAAACTACCAAGTGCTTTTATCATGCAATAATGGAGCTGCATAGCAGACATAGACCACGTTCTGTGGCTCCACAGATCTCTCATGGTCTTCAGACGATAACCCATGAGCCATAAATGCCTATGTCCAACACAGGAAACAAAAGTGCAGTTTTTGTCATTCTTGTCTTTGAAAAGGAACAAGGGAATTCAGTACCTGGAGCTTAAAATTTTGTTCCAGAATAGATTTCTTACTTTTGTTTAGCTCTTGAATTGATGGATACTTAAAAAATTATTAGTTAAATTTATTCATTTAATGCTTCATCAAATACTATGTATTATTTCTTAATCATGACATTGCTAATGATCAGTGTTTAAGTGAATTTGGTGACTGGATCCTCAAAAGAACTTTTATTTCAGTACTTAAATCCAAAACATAGAGGATCACAACCCTTTACCTTTGCTACACTCATTACCCCACACACATTGCTGTACATTATGGAAAATTTCCTCATCCCTTACTGATGAGATTCCAATATGATCTATGGTAGCACTCCCCTAGACTCACTGTGCTTGATGCCTTGGCTCCCTGTGTGGTCAATGTAGAGAGAGGACAGCACAAAGCCAGCAGAAAACATGGGCCCAGTGGTGCTGCTACTCTGCTTCTACAGAGAGCCTGGGTGCTGGATGCACCCGAGGCTGCTGCCAGGGCAAGAGCTGGATGCTGGTGGCGTCATGGAGAAGGTACATCCTAGAGCGTTGAGGGTCTTGATGGAAAATAGCTGTTTAGAGAGGTGGTGAGTTTTGTGCTGTACTCAGGCACTAAGAAATGTGTTTCTTCTTCTCAGGACAGTGCTCTAACTCAGAGGAGATGATGCTGGGAGGTGGAGCCAGGTAGGAGACGAAATCAAAGAAGAGTAGCTTCCACCTGAATAATGAACATTTTTGTTTATGAGAAAAGATAAAGCAAGAATCTGAAGCCCTCCTCACACACACAGTCCTTACAGGACCAGAGCTGCATTTGGTTCCCAGCTTTTGCTTTGTGTTCATGGACCAGTGGCTGCTACTGCCTTGTATATTTCTCAGGGACATTGTGTGCATCTCTCAGTGCTGCTGGTATTAGAAGCAGGCAGTACTGAAAAGCATAAATTCTGGATTGTGCTCTTGAACACTGAAACACTGTACCCAAGTTTTGCAGGTTTTTTCCATTCTAGGTAATATTTATCTCTTCTTTTTTTTTTCTCAAAATAGTGTTATGTGTCTTTCACAGTTCTGATATGATCTTTCATGGCATTTCCCACCATATTTCTATTATTTCTTTTACCCCAAAATGTGAGAAACACATTACTCATAAAATATTCCCTGCCTCCTCCTTTCAGTTTTCAGTGAAATAATGAAAGACCTGCCACAACTCGTGTGCTTTAGTCCTCATCATTTTTGCCCTATTTTCAACAACCACTTCTTCCAGGGAGTATAAAACCTCCAGATCCAGCTTATAAGCCAAAGAAAACAACTGCTGTTCACAGAAATCCCTTAATAATGTCATGAAAAATGCTGAAGGAGATATTTTGTAATTAAAGATTTCATGTTTTCTTACTTTCCTTCCTTCATCATGTTCTCTGATGGGCTGGAAATATTTTTTCTACTCATTCCATGGCACCACACTGAAAGGAAAAAAAGTGTTTGCACAACCGGCAAGTTTTTTATTGGAATAACTTTGTCATACTGTTATCTCTTAGATTCATGGAATAAATATTTATGTGTATCTTTTCTCCAGGCAACCTTTAAATCAATATTTTCCTCATTAGATTGTTGCAGCACTTAGATTAAGTGCTTTGGCAGAAGAAATTAATTCTATCCCAAGTTTGTGTCTTAATGCTTGGCAAAATTTAATCCATAAAAAATCAATGGGATTTTATCAGGATTCTGTGCCATGAATCCTGTGAACTCATATGTGGAGGCTGGACGATGGAAAGAAGCTAAATTTTTGACCTAGAAGAAGGTTTTATGAACCTGATATCTTAAGAACTACTGCTCTTGCTTTGTCCCTTATGTGCATGATTGTCCTCACCACAAAACCTCTGGGGCTCAGCCAGGAGAAACTTCCCCATGTCTATACTGCAATTTCTGTGTTTCAGGGACATAATTGTATTTTCTGTCACAGCAATTAAAATGGAATTGAAGTTTATACAATCCTGTGTTAAGTAAATAATCATTTGAAATCATACAGGTTTTGAAATGTCTTCCCAGCTTACACATAGGTATGGCTGGACAGCATGCAGCTTGCTTCTAGTGAAGCACATTCAGATGCCTCCTGTACGATTGCTCCTTGTATTCAGTGGCATCATTCTTTTACCTCTTCTTGAAGAAGAAAATGCATTTAGCCATCTAAGTTGGAGCACCTGCATACTTCTTTGTGAGTGTTACAGAATAATTTTTCCTTGTGCCTTTGGCTAACCTGTTTTGCCCACAGAAATTGGTCTGATGCTACAAGATAACTCAGTCCCTCATTTTCTGAGCCTTTTCTGATAGGAATTCTTACTGCTGAAAGTGCTGAAAGCTCAGTCTTTGGAAAATTGACAGCTATTCAAGCCTTAAGTCAAATTGAAAAAAGAAAATTCCTGCCTCTCTATTAATTTGTATGCACATTTTAATGTCAGCCAATAACCACTGTCATTAATAAAGTACACAAATTAATTGCAGGAAAGTTTCACTATATTATTGCAGCAGATTAATGAATGACTGAACATAAGACAAAATAGTAAATGTAAAGACATCTTCCATATATTATAGTTTTGTGCTCTCATCTCCCTATTTTTATTAGAACCTTGGTTGTAGCATATTTCTAAACTCCTTATGGAAATGTTGCTGTGAAGTGATATATTCTGTTGCTTAATATTGAATTTTAGGACTTGCAGCCTAGCCATGCAGACATCTCATCTGAGTCAGCAGAGTGGCAGGTGAGGGTTTCTACTGAGAAAGGCATCACCTCCCTTGTCCCACTCTGTCACAGACCTGGAGCACAGGCTCAGGCCCAGGCCACAGGGAGGGAAAGTTTGAGACCGACTTAACTAAGGCAGAGAAAAATGACAAAGCATGCAAAGGGAATGATAAGACTGACTTTAATTTGCTTGATTATTATTTAGAAGGGCTTAAAAATTTGATCCAATGTGAAAATTTTTTGTAGAGCAAGGTTGAATTATTTGTGGTATAAATACAGAACTTATTGAAAGAGAAAACAATGATGCGTAACTATGATGTCAACTCCACAAGAAAAAAATAGGGCATTCAGTAAGAATACATAGATATACATTGATGCACTTTGCAACTATATAGATTAAAAGAATACTATAAAATTGCGTAAATTATAGCAGAAAAAGTGCTCAAGATGTGGACTTTATCAGGCCAGGTTTCTATATCTGCCTCCTTCCATAATTTAATTTATGTTTTATCTTGGAGCTGTGCACTGTCATGTCATCAGCTGACAAAAGATTATGCCCACTTATTTGGACTTATATAATTTCTAATGAAGGTTATATATCTCTGTTCAATATCACAGTCGCAAATGTACATACACATGTTCATACAAAATGTGGTAATCCAAAAAGCAAAACCACACAGACTTATTTCTTATTTGGCCAGCTGGGGAATTACACAAGCTAGTCTATGGGAATTAATACATTATGCTTCCTTGACTTTTTTTTTTTCACTCTTGGAATTTTTCTCAGACTAAAATAGGGAAAACTACTCTGTTCAACAGTTTAATTTCTAGATGTTTCAAAAGGAATGCAGCAAAAATAAATGTTTAGGTTGAGGACAAGCGAGTCTGTCTAAAATAATTCCTGGCTGTCTCACTGTGGGAGTAGTAATTATCGATCAACCTCGCTTTTTTTATTCTTTTTTTGAAAGTGTTGAAGTACTGTAATCACCTGCATTTGTAGAGGGCTGAATGAACTTGGCTTCTTCACCAAGGCTCAGCCACGGCAAAGTTAATGAGGCTGCTAAACTTGACAGCTTCACACAAAGAGTATATAGGACACTGAAAGATGCTTGGTTTCTTCCATTTTATTAAAATGCATTTTAGAAGTTTAATAACTAGTACAAATATTTTATGGTTTCTTAAAGTGTTTGTCTTAGTAATGTTATTTTCCTAATATTTCTTCTTATCTGTTTCCTTTTGCAGCAGTAAGGGGACCTTACTTCTCCTTTCTTGTTTTCAGCCATATGAAATACACTCCATCATGATTTTTTTTATTATATTATACTTTGAAGGGAAATTACAAACCTCTCTCAGTGACACTTATTTTTCGTGGTGTTTAATTCTTCTGGGTTCTTTCAAATCTTAGCCTTCTTGCTGAGACAACCAGTTGGGATGACCAGGAAATCCATCTGTTCAGGATAAAAATATAACATCAGTAGGAATTATGCATAATGTTACAATTTAAAAAGAAAACTAAATATTCTCTCCATGACAGTGACCACTTGTCACCTGCATTTTATCCAATGCTGCTATCATCATGGTTATATTTAATTCTAACGGAAAAGTTATGCAATAAACATATTTTGGCCACTGCTTTGAAGAACTTACAGGATGGTGCAGGCTTTCTGCTTATTACTGACATCCTCCTATGAGGCATTTCTCACACTTTCTCTGAAAAATGTCATTGCTGCTCTTCAGCCCTAATAGTTATCTCCCATCCTGTTGTTCCTCTTCAATATTTAGTTCACACTGGAAGGAAACCTGCAAGAATCTGATGAAAAAAGGCCAAAGTGTAGTGCTGTCGTGCACTCTGGCTGTGCAAAAAGTGCGGAATAAGAGTATGTTTGCTACCATCATGTCAGTGGCTTTCTTAGAAAATCTATTGCAATCCTTTTTTCCCCTTTTGACACTGAGATACACATAATTATTCTGTTTGGAGCTCTAATTTTGCCTGTCCCTGTGGCTCGAGCCTCATGCTTATCAGGGTGATGATTGACCAGCAGGGGCAGTGCACCCTGGCGCTGTCATGGCTTGTCACTCCTGTGTGGCTGCTTGAGGTGCCCGTGGGTCATCTCAACCACTGCTGTCGACTTCCTGACATTGATGTAGCACATTGCCCTATGTAATTCACACACTTCCACCAGACTGAGGGGCTTGTCCTGCTGATATTTCTTGTAGTAAGGTATGGAAAAGGATGACATACAAAAATAAAGCTGGAAATGACCTCAAGTATTCATGTAGTTCAGGTGGGTACCCTGAGACAGAATCACCTATAACTGCAGTTTTTCTCTTTTTCAAAGATTTCTGTGGATGGATACTCAGCAATGTCCTGGGGCAATCCTTGTAGAGCTTCACTATTCCTGCCATTAAAAAAATTGTCCTGATGCCTGATCTGAATCTTTCTCATTGCCATTTACGTTTGTCACAGTGGGGTTAGCCTTCCTCAGTAGAAGTCCCAACAAAAATGTCAGCTATTTCCCCTGGGAAACATTGTGTGTGAAACTTCAATGCATTTTGTAAGCCTGCCTGTGCATTTTGCATTTCTAAAGCATTTTAAAGTATATGTAAAAAGTCAAGAGAAGTTGCATTTCTGCATTTAGTTGAAAAGGCTCTGTATCTTTTCATTAAAATGGACAGCATCCAAGTGCAAGGTCTTATGTTCCCAGTGCTTGTAATGAGGTTGTGCATCACCATCCCTCAGTTCACTGGGATGAATCAGTTGTTCCAGCATCTTCTTGTACCTGCCAGGCTGGATTGTACCAGAAGTCATTTAATTTTTGTAAGAGGGGAAACAAGAGGGATTATTTCACAACAAAGGTAGCTGGAAAAGCTGTGAACACACTACACATCATCCCTTGAAAAAATGTTCATGGACCAAGACCAGAATCATGGGATGTTCTTTTCTAGGGCTCTGAAATAAGAATTCCTAGAGTTGGTCAAACTGCCTGTCAAAATTTCTCTATAAATTCTTTGCCAGAAAAGGAACTGGGAAAGCAGCCTGATCCACAGTGCAAGAGTGTAAGTTTGCCCAGACACAGCAACTGGCTGACTGATAACTGACTGATAACTGACAGCTTCTAGTCAGCATGTTGATTGACATAGTTAATTTTCATTTGGACTTGGGAGCATAACTATGACTACAAGGATAAAATTATAAAACATGCAAGGGTTATTCTACACTTAATCTTTTAAAAGTGGATTTTGTTTCAGTTATTATCTCATAGCCAAACTTGGTTCTGAAGCTTAGTGAGCATAAACTATTTTGAGATAAAATGCCAGATTCTATCATTTCTTAAATATGGCTTACATTTGTTTCAAGAGCAGATAATGCACATAGCTGACCTAAAAACATGTTTGCATGGTACTCAGAATTTTGTCTCTTCTTAACAAAAGAGTATTGCTGCCTAGATTTCAAAAACAGAACAAAACTCTACAGATAGGCATCATGCTGTGAGCTTTTATTGTCTGACTGTGTCTAATGGTTGAACTGCCAAAACTAGCAGCAGGATTAGAATAAATTATGAACAGATGAAGAACTCTCTCATTCTTGTGTTATTATCCAAAGTTTCTTTATCTATAAATAATGATCCGAATGTTTTCAAATGAGAAGCACAAATGTTATGTGAACAAATGATAGGAAGCCTTTACATCCTTGTTAAAATGATCCTATCTGACAAATCAAACACCAGATACCTAATCTAAACAGGGTAGAAACCCTGTAAGTTAAATGCCTATGGTACCTATATAAGATGCTTTATGTTTTGAAACTTGGTGTGCTCGCATTCTTTGTAACCTTAATGTTTTGTATTCTTGAACATGATGACCTTGTGACTCATAGTCAGTGTCTCTTTTTAGTCAAGAGGAAGAGGGTCCACAACAGATTGGTCAACCTATCAGCTTCAGCATGTAAGCAACACTATTTAAATCAATAGTTTTCCTCAAAAAAATACTAGTTTTGTTTCTTTACAGTAATTCTGTCCACCTAAAGATTGGAATGTTTATTTAAAACTGTTTACACCAACATCACTAATGCTAATTCTTCCTTGCATGGATTTGTACTAGTATGGCTGTTTCCACAAAGAAATAACACTCAAATCAGGTAGCTATTCTCATACATGCAGGAGTAATAAAATGCACATTTGCACATTTTCTGTATTTGGTAAGCAGAAGTTCAAATGCGACCTATGCTTCAAGCTGAGTATGATGGGGAAAGAAAGAGAAAAAAATATCAGTGAAGAGATCAATAATGGATGAAATGACAGAAAAGATAGGAGGATGTTTAAGAAATCTATCTTCTCTTCAAGTTTTAAAATGTTCTAGCAACTTGAAATAATTATTTGGAAGAATATATACACTGAGATGTATTTTGACCATCACCTCATGTACCTGCCACCTTCTAGTTCCTATCATCTCCTTTTTGGTTTGTTTAAACTTTTCTCTTCTTCTTCCTATCCTTGTTTAATCTCTTAAATCTAAACTGGCGGAGTTTTTCAGTCAATTCTATCTACGAGGAGAGATCTGTCTGCTGTGGAGTCCCAGTGCTGCATAGGGTAAACATCATATCTTTTTCAAGGACAAATACCTGACTGAATGATGATGAATTATTTAAGCAGGCTAGGGTATGCTATGCTACGAATTATTCCTTATATACTTACATCTGTTTGTTGCCTTGGTCCACTGGCTGTACTTTCTGAACAAAAGTCAGTCCATTTAAGCCTTTTAATTTACATACATATGATTAGGACATGTAGCAAGAGGTTGAATGTGGACCAAGAGATAAAATATAAAAATAGCATTAACACTTCTGCATATAACTAATTATAAAGAAAAGTAATATGAAAGTTTCATGTAGGAAAGATTGATAGGATCAAAAAGGAAAACCAGTACCTTTCCTAGTATAAAGTCGTTGTGCCAGCAGACACCTTTAGCTATGAGTCAATGCACAGATCTTAATTTTGCAGTTTGTTTTTTTACTTAATATGCTACTGTAGCTTGACCATATAGCTTATAAACAATTTCCACAATATGCTACCTGTACTAAACATGTAATTACTCACATCCTGCATGATGACAAGAATCCAAGTTCTGATCATGTAAGGAGGGCTCTAGAAATGAGAAGAAAATGAAATTTGCATGTAAATTTTATTTTGCAGATAAAATTCTTGTCTTTTCATGCTTCTGAAAATAGGCCCAGAAATCATAAATTCCTAGACCCTCTCAGCATGGAAGGCAATTGAATCAATCTGTTCCAATAACTGCAATAATTTTGGAAGTTTTAAAAAGTAGATTTGTTTTTGCAAAATGAAAACTGCCTAAACAAGTTGTATAAAAGATCTATTTGATGTGTACCATTATGGGATGTATGTAACACTTACTTTTGCATTACTAGAAAATACAGAAGTTTAGCAGGTCTGGTAACATAAATAATTTATTGATAGGATAGTTTACAAAGGGGCTTGAACCATTAAAAAAAAAAGACCAAATTAATAGAGAATGCGTAAGAATTATTTGCAATTATTATATACCCAAACCCAAGGTTTGGGAGAGATCTGCAACACAGATTTTGTATTAGCTCCCTGTTTTCCAGTGACTACAAGATCTTAGGATCTGTCAAATCAGCATCTTTATTTCAGAGCATGAACTCATGGGATATTTCAGCTCCAGCCTAGCAAAAGAAAAAAGACAGCTGAAGTGATCTCTGCTTTGATGTTTGCAAAAATGTGGAGTGGTCAAGAATTTCTGAGAAAAGATTAGTAAAATCACATATACTCACTCAAGTGAAGTCTTGCCAGGGTACTTTTACTATGCAGGATAAATCTGATTTGCAAAAACGTGGAATATAGATTACTATATTAATGAATTAAAAGAACAGACCATGCTGCCTGCCTTTTGCTCATTTTCTTTCTCATGAAAAGAATAAATTATATTTTTCTCTACTCACTGAAATAATCAAATTTTGGAGAGCATGCAAGTACAGTACTGAAGAGCTACTCATTCATTTGCAATTCTACTGAACTTTCCTTATCACAAAGTGAACATCAGTCTCTGCACCTAACCATTAAAAAGAAATAAATGCCTCACTCAAACCACAATTTTTACTATCTTTTCCTCTGATTTAGAGAGTGGGTACAAAATGGGATTTGGAATTATTTATTCCCCATTTCTTGCCTTCTTGCATTTTTTTTTTTTTTGCACTGACTTTGGGTTCTGAATCAATTCTGCATCTGTCAGTGAATATTTAGATTTTTTTCTGTGAAATCTGTGGAAGGGAGAAAATCTCATTCACAAAGGAAGAATCTGGTTAGGGATCTCCATCCAGGGGAAAGTGAAGCCTGTGAGGTTCCTTCTTATGATTTCTGTGGACACACAAGTGAGGCTAGAACAGCCACTGCTCATCACATGTAACAATTAACTAATGGTTGAGAGGCAACAGTTGCAACAATCATCCTTCTGAAAACTAGAACCTGCTAAGGCATATTTGATTGTGTGAGAAAGAAGCAGGGGAACCCTAGAGAAAAAAGAAAACACAAGAAGTGTATATCGCATGTTATAAAAAAAAGATACTCTGGGCTTTTGGGTAAGCAAAAGAAGGGGCTTGGTGCAAAGGAGTAAGAAACTTCATTGCACTGTTTGATTCCAGATTTGGGGCTCCAAAGCAGATATAGTCTTGATGGACAGAGAGGAGCAGTTCCTCCTCTCCAGCTGTAGGGAGGTGTTTTACTAGACAGGCTACTGTAAAGAGGACTGCAGGTCTGCTGGTTTCTGTATTAAACCAATGTCTTGAAGGGAACATGAATTCTTGCATTTTTGTCATTGCTGTTGTGAATAAATGGGATTGCACTTAAAAAATCGGTGACTTCTTTGTCAAACTATTTAATTAATTTCTTTATAAATCATTTCTGGTGGAAACAACCAATAAGACTGGACAGCCTCACTGATAGTCTGGGACAGGTAACAATATCTCTGTACATGGGTTCAGTGTGTACTCATATAATTCTCCTCTAAGATGGTCCCTCTGAAAAAATACTATTTCTGTCAGTTTAGATTAGCCTTTGAAACTTCAGAGCCAGCAGCTAACAAGCTTAACAGCACAGCCTTGTAAATCATCTGTCTTGCAAAGGCACTTATGTAGAAGAGCTGCATCTCCGAAAATCAGGCCATTTCATTTTCCTGGTTATATATGGGTGCAGCAACTTAAATCAGGCATACAGCAATGTTAGCAGTGGAATTTCCTAAAGACTGATTGCTGCTTCATTATTAGAGTATGCTCCAAATGCTTGTTTTGTGCCAGAAAAGATATGACAGAAATACTTCACTAACCTAATGGACATAACAACCTTTATGAAATGGCTCCCGCACAGAATGGGGCTGACAAAGCAGTATCAGCACATTCAGGTGGGTAGGATTCACTACCATAGTGGGTAATTTTCATCTAAGAAGACGAACTGCTGATTTGATAAGACTATGTGGCCACCCCACAGCCCTGAAGAAGTGTTGGGAGCTAGCTTGAACACATGGCTGAGAGCAGAGGTCAGCAACACTATGCATGTGCTGAGTCAGTCATTGGCAACCTTTAAATGATAGAGCACATGTCTTTCCAGCTCAAGGATAGTGTGCTCAAGGGAGTTGTCATCCTTTGTCATTCAAAAGGAGTTCTCTCTACCTACGGCTTTTGGAACTTGCAGCCTGTTGCCAGCCTGGCTCTGTGGCAAGTGAAATCTGTTTGTGTGGCAGGCTGTTGGCTCTGCCACCAGGCCACTTGCCCAGGGATGACTATTTAAGCTCTGCCCTTAAAGCTGGCATGTTTGCTGTCTACAGTGTCTGGCACTGAGCAGCCAGTGAGATGACCTGCAGCTTCCACAGACATTTGGGCAGCTTCCCTCAATGCTCTGACAATCTCTGAAACTTCTTCTTTTACAGTGAATGGGACAAGATCATATGGGCACAAGCTGGTGTGTGCTGCATTTGAAGCCAGGAAAATAAAATCTATTGAATCTTTGCTGTGCAGCACATGGCCTGCCTGGTGTGCTCTAACCAGGTCCCATGAACAGAGGGGAGCTTCTGGGCTCAGGATTCTGCAAATGGGACCCACTTGCTCTGTTCCCTTTAAGATTGTCTGGCTGTCACCAAGGGGTTGCACTATATTTCCTGCAGATGCTACTAACTGGTAGGAGCTCCCCAGTGTGTAAGGAGGAATGGTGATGGTCTTTTGGCAGTTGTAAAGTAATTGCTGTGAGAAGCTACTATGAGGAGAGAAATAGTGTGATCCCCCTATTTAAGTAATTGCAGTATGAACTGATTAAACCTTAATGAGGGAGTTGTTCTAACTTGCTCTGGCTCATGATCTTGGGTGCTCAAGAAATATCCACCAAGCCATTTGACAATTAATAGATTGCTTCTCTACCAAATATGGATTTGTTCCTTGTTTCATGGGTTTTCTGCTCTCAGTGGAATTGTTGTTGCTTTTTTTTTTTTTGTTCTGAAATGTTCAATTTAAATAGTGATGGTTCCATAGTAGGAGAATAGTTGCTATGTGTTGGCATTGCTATAAAAGCTACAAGCCCCAGATAGTCCCACTGTATAGACTGCAGTCATTGCTCTGCCAAGTGTTTGGAGACAATAAGCATCTGAAGGGGTAGCTACTTTGAAATTACTTCCAGGAGTTCATGGTTAGACCTGTCCGATAACTCATCTCTACACCTCAGTGACTGTTACAGCAGAGGTCACAGATGCCTCCTTCTGCTTTTGGAGATCATGCCTGGTGCCCTGGCATTGACTTAGGATCTGATATTACTTTAGTCTAAGCACTGGCGTGGTACGCTCGGATCTCTGTCTTCCATTTGCTAAAAGGTTCATGTCACTTAGAGGGGAGAACAGCACCTACAGTCATTGTGCTGGCAGTGAGAAATGAAGGCTAAAGGGATAAAACTAGGGCTAGGGCACAGGTTTCAGCACTTGTGCATAGCTGTGCAAACTGACTGTTAGCATAATGCCTGGTATGATCTTTGGCATGCATCAACTACCTTTTCCTTGGGGAATGCCCAAGCACAGCCTGGATCATAATTTCTGTCAGGGACTGAGCCTAAAACATCACGGCAAGCAAGAGGGGAAGTGATACAGATGCAAGGTGTGTTCTGCCAGTTAGCCTTGGGTCCCTGGACCATTTCACTCAGCGGTATAGACAAAGATAGAGATGACAAACATCTGCTCTTTTTTCCTAAGAAACAAGAACATCCATAAGATACCTCAGACTTGGTGCTCGAATGACAGAGCTGCCCAGGAACATTCATAGCCTGAGATTTTAGAGACTTCCTTTTTTAATAAATGTTTAATTTATGTAAAATTTTATTTCAAAACTGGTTGATACTCTTTCTTCCAAAGGCTGTGCAGAAAGTCTGCATTCTTTTGAAGACCAACAGGCCATGACTTTTGTACCACAGGTAAGGTATATGCCACGTAAAGCAATAGCTGCTGGCTCACCTGAGACATCAGAGTCAATCTACAGCTTTGCCATAAATTACATAGCAACAAAAGTGATAAGGAATTGTTTAATTCTTTGGGGAAAAAATGTCTCTTAGGCTGACTGGATTATCTTTGATGCCTTTGAAATTTAGTAGAGAGATTTTCGTCATACTTTGGGAATTCAGAGGGAGGGATGAGCACAGCTAATGAACTGCTTTCAAGGAGTCTAAACTTAGCTAAAGACTGTTCATGAATCCTTTTGATAATCAAGAACATCAACAGAAAAACGAGACTGAAAAGACAAAACCCTACAGCTTGACTTTACACATTGTACAAATTAGGGAGCTGACTCTTATATTTGATCTTTTAAGAAGGTAAAGTATGGTTACATTAACACTTCACTTTGCCTCTCACCACCTTACTCCTGTCAGTACAATTTGAGTGGTGCTGATTTGCCACCACTTTATACATCAGCCTAGCTGGACTCCAGCTACATTTCCACATTTTGCTGTTGCCATGTCCAGTCTTTGAACTGAAATATTTACAATTTGTCCTGCTGTGACTTCTCTCTTTGACCATGAATGAACCATCTGTCAGATATTTTTCCATTCTTTTTGGCTACAGAAGAATATACTGAGATAAATATATTTTGGCTCTTCTCCTCAGCAGATCAAATGCCTGTTAACAGTTAAGGGGAACTTGAAGCCACACTGATCCTTGAGCTCTGTCCTGAATTCATTGAAAACTGAGGATGGGCAGTACTTCGCAAAGCTGAGCGTTGCACACCCACAATACCAGCTTGCAATGAACGGACTATAGAGGGGCTCTACCTAACGGGAACAAAGCTCTAAAGCAGACTGTCTTTAATGTGTCCTCTTAGTCAAAGGGCTATGGCTGTTTTTGCCTTTTGGTTTTTTGGTTTTTTTTTGAGAGAGAGGCCTGTGTGTGAGAGAGAGCTGCACTTCCACTGTACTCATTGAGTTTGTCCATTTGTTAAGCAGTCTCAATCACCTTCATTCTCAGCTGCTGCCCAATGTAATTGTAATAGCGCAGATTGTTTTACAGAGATGCCTGGGGTTTTGTGGTAGGTTGCATGGTGATGAATTGTTTGTCAGGGAAATTTAACTATAAATACAACAATATATGCACAGATTGCATGAAAAATGTGATCATGATAATGTTGCTTTTCTATTTTAAATATAAAAAGCCAGGTTGAATGACTACTAAAGAACAGATGTTCCCTCCTCAACATTGAGCACACAGAGTGTGACACTGTTTTATATAACCTGGAAAAGATATATTTATAAAATAGTCTGGATCTGAAAAAGCAGAATAATTATAAGACCGATTATTTTAAGTGTCAGCACTGAAGCACAATCTAATATTTGACTGTAAACTGTTTGATCACCTCTCTGAAGTTTTCAGTTTCTTGCTAACATACAGACTGTTCCCTTGAGCAGCTTTAGCAAGAGCAGGATAACTGCCTTAAAATGGTTTCAAGCCTGGATATGGCACTGATGAGAAAGCGTCAGGAATTTCTTCTCCTAGAACATGTTGTTGTAGGTAGATATTACAGCAGAAAGACTGTATCTGGGAATCAGCATCAAAAATTGCAGCCAAAAGAACCATTTGGACAAATATCAGTAAACTTTCCTAAGATGTTGCAACAGGTTTTCCGTAAATGGCTTGTGCATTAGAGGAAGGATATGATCAGATCATTCTCAGTCACACAGCTTTGGTGTGAGACATAGAGGTCAGGGCTCACATGGAAAGAGGAAACTTCCCCTGCTGCAGCCATCCCAATCTCAACTCATTGTTTAAGCCCCCTTTGCTGTCAGTGCAAAGAAATATACACTCTGCAAGAGCAGGCATCCCTTAAAGTCAGCAAGAAAGAATAAGGACCTCCAGGAAATTATGTTCTCATCTTGTCTAGTGTAGGTGAAGGATGAGTATTTATCATCTCACAGCAAGACTTTCTCTTTCTGGTGACTAGAAGAGACAGATGACTGATTAGATAGTGAAAACCAGGTGAAATAAATCCTATTCAAGCACTGGTGGAATTGTGTCAGTGTAAAGATTACAGCATAACTTATTTCCCTTACAAGGATATAAGAACTTTCAGCCATTTAGGCTACATCCAACAAAACAGTGCAATGATGTTTTGTTGTGCCTCTGAGGCAGGGCAACTGAGGTTCCTGTTAATAAATCTCTTGGGGTGAATCACAGTGAAATGATACTGAGGTAGATTTATTTTGGAACAATTTAATTGCAGCAGAAAAAAGGCATGTGGCAATTTTAGTTCTTTTCTGTAGAAGTATAAAATATAATGAGAAAATATATAAGGAAAAGAAAGGAAGAGAACGAAAGGGTAAAAGTAGATAGTGGAGAGAAAAGATATCACTGCCTGTGGATCTGGTAATTAGACTTGATTGTTGCCATTTTGATGTCTGTGATCAGAGTGATGTTTGCAGTCTTGATCCACTGCAGGGTGAGGTCCCATGCATCAAAGCTTGTTGAGTATATACTTTGAAGTTAGGATGGGAAGGCCTAGACCCCTCCATAGGAAGGGAATTCTTCCTGCATGATGCAACACTATGGGGCATGTGCAGTCTTATGATGGACAGTTCCCAAAAAGCATAGTGGCTGAGTTTTGGGATCCTTGGTGGTCTTGATCCCACTCTATTGGTCTTGCCTGCTCCTTGACATCTCTTCCGTACTTGCAGGTCACGGTGGACCTGAACAAGAAAACTGGTGTTGCCTTTCCTTGTCATGGCCCTACATTCTCATGCTCCCCCTTTCCAGCCATGCCCCTTCCCAGCTACTGCAAAAAATTAACCCTGTCCTGGCTGAAACTGGGACAGCTTGTTACAGAAAATCATTCCATGCTTTTTCCTTCAGATCTGATATCACTTTCCCCACCATAACATGAAGTACTACAGGTTTTAGATGACCTAAAACATCTTCCCTTGCAGTTGAAATAATGTGAGTCCTGTGTCAACTGTATAGCTTTTCGCAGTTACCAGGAGACTGAGTGAAAAGAAATATGTGCCTTTTTCTGACCTTACCTTAGACAAAGTAATAAGAAGCTGCACATCTAATGCGAGAGGAAAAAGAATGGCCATTTCTGTTTGGTGGTATCTATTTCTTTTTCCAACGCTGACAAGGAGAGGCATTGGACTCTTGTACTGTTCAGTACTGACTGATAGATGATGATAATTTTACCTTAATTGTTCTTAAAACAATAATATTAACTTTATGCAGTTTGCAGATGCTTGACACGTTATATTTTAATTGTTTATCCAACTGACAAGAATATCCAAAATTTGGCAGATGACACCAGCTGAGTGGTGCAGCTGACACACCTGAAGTATGGTTTGTTCCAGAGGGGCAAGATCAAGAAGTGGGTCCACTGGAACTTCATAAGAATTAACAAGACCAAGTGCAAGGTGCTGCACCTGGGTTGGGACAACCCCTGCTATCAATACAGCCTGGGGAATGAACAGGTCAAGAGCAGCCCTGCTAAGGACTTGTGGGCGCTGGTGGATGAGATGCTGGACTTGGCAATGTGCAGTCACAGCCCAGGCAGCCAATTTATTCTGGGCTGCAGCAAAAGCAGCGTGGGCAGCAAGTAAAGGTGATTCTGCCCCTCTGCTTCTCTCTGGTGAGACCTGATCTGCAGTGCTGCATCCAGCTTTGGGGTCCCCAGCACAGGAAGGACACTGACCTGTTGGAGCAAGTGCAGAGGAGACCACCAAGATGGTCAGAAGAAACACCTCTCCTAAGAGAAAAGGCTGAGAGAATTGGGATTGTTCAGCCTGGAGAAGAGAAGGCTTTGGGGTGACCTAAATGCAGCCTTTTGGTACCTGAAGGGAGCCTGCAAGGAATATGGAGAAAGACCATTTACAAAGACACGCGGTGATAGGACAAGGAAGAATGGCTTCAGACTGAAAAAGGGAAGGTCGAGATTAGGTATTACAAAGAAATTATTTACAATAACAGTGGTAAGGCACAGGAACAGGATTCCCAGAGAGTCTGTGAATTCTCCTTTCCTGTAAGTGTTCAAGGCCAGGTTGGATGGAGCTCTGACCATCCTGGTCTAGTGAAAGGTGTCTCTGGTCATGGTCGGGGGCTTAGAACTAGATGATCTTTAAGTTTCCTTCCAACACAAATCATACTATGATTCTCAATACACTGAATGCATAGGGAGACAGAATACTGAGTAATTTAATGAGAAAGCTAGGCTGGCTTTCAGTGGAATAGACCATATCTGAGCAGTCAGGTGCCTGATTATTTGGTTTTCTTCCAGCATTTCCCTACCTTGAATTCCCTATGTTCTGTTGATTCTTGTTCCAGTTGTACAGTCATCACAAACAAAGGTTTGTTTTCAACTTTTGCCTTTGGCTCAAAGATATTTACAGGAAGAAGTAACCACAGGAAGGTTAATGTGGATGGGGTAGTATCTGTTATACAACCTCTGTGCTGCAAATGATATTTTAAAAAAGAAAATTAAAGACATTCTCTCCTAAGAACATAAATACCATTTCCCAAACAAAATCCTGGCTGTCCTGATGTCAGCTTTGACATTTGCCACAGTACTGCTAGGATTTCATCTTTTGTCTGGGAGGCTTTTTTGGCTAGTTACCAGTCATTGAAGACCAAGATCATGCCACGTTCAGAATGGGAACCACCTGTTGGTGTCATGGCAATTGCATCTATTAATCATGTAGGCACAAAATTTTGTCAGTTTTTGAAGCATGTATGACTACAGCTCTAGCTTTGAAGAACTAATCCTGTAGTTAATTACATGTAGCAAGTCATATAACTGTTGTACAAGCAGTATAATACCTGAAGCTGTGCCCTAGCAAGTTCTAATCTGTACTGATCCCCTTGATCTCTCTCTGATTATAAATGTACATTAAGATATAAAGGATAAATGTGACCTGCATGCCTACGTCTTGAATTTTGACTAATTGTACGTAACATCCATTCTAATATACACTGATTTAGAATATATAATGCTGATTTTAGGATTACTAATTAAAATATGAGTGAATTAGTTTTCCTTCTGGAAGAGAAGACTGTCCTGGATTATGATAGGGTGTTGTGCTTTCCACAAAAACACTCCTCACATTTCTGCATCAAATTTCATTCTTATCCATCCATTCTGTGTCTTGTCATTTTTAGCTGTAAGAACAGGAAAAACAAAGTACCTAAATGTATGAAAAAAATGCCAAGTAAACATTCTGTCTCCAAGCAAGAGGGCTGCTATCCTTTATAAGTAGTCTTTCATCAATTCTTGAACAAGTAGCACTGTAAAAGGAATCCTAGGAATAACAAATATCTTGACTGACAGACTGTGCAGACTATCTGCATTATGGGGAATGACTAGAAGTCCTGGAACTGAATGTATTTCATTCTTGAAATATATAATTGTTAATCCATGATGGAGAATAAAAAGTTTCCTTTAGAGTACTTCAAGCTAACTCAAATATTTTGCTATGGCACTTTGGATAGTAGCCATAGACTCAAAGAATCACAGAATGGCTTGAGTTGGAAGGGACCTGAAAGAACACACAGTTCCATCTCCCCTGCTTATGGGCAGGGGCACCTTCCACTAGACCAGGTTTCTCAGAGCTCCATCCAACCTTGAACACCTTCAGAGGTGGGGAAACCACAGCATCTCTGAGCATCCTGTTCCAGTGCCTTACCACTCTAACCATAAATAATTTCTTCCTAATATCTAATCTAAGCCTTCCCTCCTTCAATTTAAGGCCATTAAGGCCATTAAGGTATTTTTTTTCTGAAACTGTGGCTTTCTGAGGAAAATTTCACAAGGATTTCAAAAACCAGATTTTCAAATAAATATCTTAATGTATAGCAAAAGTAGACAGACACTCAATTAGATAATCCAGTGGGTTCACATCAAGTTACTTATGTAGCTGTGTTAATTTAGCAGATTTAGCACATGCCTTAATCTTATATGGTTACTATGTTAGAAAAGGAAGGTGATGGTCTGAAGTTTTTCTTACTAGCAGAAGTGAGGAGACCTCTAAAAATGTGATATGGACTAGGAAGCAGAATGCAAGCCATCTTTGAACTTCGAATATTTTCATCCTCAGTGCCTCTAGGGGCTGTATTACTGTCATACCCTGAAAGACATGTTGAGGGCAGTCTACCTTTCACTATTCTACACAAAACTTAAAGTTATGGACAGAACTGCTTGGCTGAACATGCCCTCATTTTCCATGGAAGAGAAACAAAGGCAGCAGAATCTGCTCCACGCTGCCTAAGACCACACTCCAGCTCCACATACGTATTTCAGAAAAGTGAAGTCCTTGTAAATCATATGCTTGTACTCAAACTTCAACATTTTTGCTGATTTGAATGGGTAAAGCAAAATACTCCCTTTCTTGCTTACATTTTGTAAGCGAGGAAAAAACCCTCTTCCTAAGTTTGGGCTGTGGAGACACATTTTTCAGTTGTGAATTTGTGTGCTGGACATCATGTAGGTAATTTGTCTTGGCTTAACATTTCAAACACCTTGTGTTCCCTGAAACTAGTAAGCAAAGATCAAGTGAAGAGAGCTCAAAAAAAAAATTAAAACAGAAGCACTCACAGAAGCAATATGAGAGGCAGATTGGTTTTTGAATGCTTAAGGAAAGAAGAAAAATTACTTATATTTATGGTTTCTTAAAAAAAGTGGTTTATCTGCTTCTTCCACTTTTGTACTGTGGAAACAGATTAGGAAGCAAACCAAAAGCTGTAAAAGCTGTTTGAGACCAGGATTTATTACCCATTATTAACAGTTTGCTCTTCTGTGTCAAGAGGAGGACCTTTTAGAGAGGATAATAATAAATTCTGACCTTTTACAGTTTTGGGACTGACACGGTTTGGGGATTTCTTCTTGACTCTTTTTTTTTTTTTAGTTATAGTCCTTCTGAATATTCAACTTTTCAAAAAGGTATTTTAATTTCCATCTGACACTGGGCAAGCAACAGAGGTACAAAAAGGCACTGTGGTTTATGCTGTGCCTCAGATCCATAAGCAAAGTTTTGTACAGTGCAGAGTGGCAGCCTGTATGTCTCTCTCCTCACTCATTGGTGCACCTTGCTCTGATGTTGGCTTGTGCAGGGTTGATGAGGTTGTTTCTGGAGCTGTGGCAGAAATTGCTGGAAGATGTCCCCAAGTACCCAGAAGCAAAGAACATTAGATATGGCGGTGATGCTGTGTGCACAGCTCCCATCTGTCAAAGGGAAGCTTAACTGGTGAATTTGGCTACCCGTGGATGAGGAACAGTGATTTCCTTCCAAGACAGATTCAGCACTTTGCACATGTTAAAGTATAACTAAGTGGCACATCAAAAATATTCCCAGTCCTTGTGGGATAAGGCATTTTTTTGGGTTATGTCTCTCTGGTGATGAAAATCCTTATTCTGTGTAGGTTCTTCTTTAGCAGCTTTTGTAGATCTGGACCATAATCATTTACCCTTTTATAACAGTCACACAGCTTAAGATGAAGCAAAGGTTTACCTAAGAGTACCTGATTAGGAGCCGAAACACAAACAGATCACTTATAAATGACATTTGAGGAGAACACATGTTTGAAATGATAGTGAGCTGTCACTGAAAAAAAAGAATAAAAATCAACAAATATCCAAAGCAGATATTATTAAAGCAAGAAGGAAGATGTTACAGTTCTTCTGTGATGAGTGAAAGGCAGATGTTAGTTGATGTGTTATGTGATGTAGCGTTTGGATTAAATATGAAAGGATACTTTCTGTATTTACATCTAGGTGCTATGATGTCCATGTGAAATCCCAAAGTAAAAATCTTTCCACAAAGAGCTCAGATTCATAAATTACTCATTGAAAGCTTGGATTTGCTTTCAATGCATCAGAGACAGGAAAACCTAAAAAGAGACCTGAAGAATTAAAGCATTGAACCAGTTAAGTCCCTCATATATGCAGCATATCCATGTGCTAAAATTTTACTCCTCAAAGCAAAGATGTGAAATGTTCCTCTGAAGTTGGTGGAATTATTCTTAATTATAGTGATTGAAGAGAAAGCACAATATAACTCAGTGTCTGGAAAAAGAAAAAAAAACAAACTCAAAACTTGCTATGAATGAAGCAGAGAAACTTTTTATTATTCTGTTTAAGTAGTATCTTGACATTGCAGTGTTATTTGAAAATTGTGCCCAAAATTGCTGTTTCTTAAGTCTGTGATAGCACCTGCAGGGCTGACATATGCATAGTGAATGAGACATCTGGTCTGAAACAAAGCTGCCTTTTAGTTCAGAATAAACGTCACTTGTTCTTCAACCATAAACAGCAGACAGAGGTAAGGATCAAAGCCAGGTGAATGTTTCACAGTGCATATCAAAAGTGATTATAAAAGAGCTTACAGGGAACGTGATTTAATTGTCCCTTTCAGAATCCAGGGCATTTGTCTACTTTTTGTTTTTGCAGAGACCTCACTGTGGTTAACCAGGTTTGTTTAACCAGCTGAAGATGATGTGTCAGACCACCTACTGAAGCTGCATGGGAGAATGTCAGCATAAAGCTTCTTTTTTAATTTGCCCAGTTGCCCACATGGAGGGACTGCGGGTCCAGGCTGAGAATGTGCCTTCTGGCAGGGGTAGCTCACATGTGGTACCCCGCTGTTCTCATGGATCCCCTGTGATACTCCTCTCTTGGTGGCATTCTGTCCAGCCTGGCCACCTTGGTCAGTTATGCTGCACTGCAGATGAGGAAGGGCTGTCACAGTGTCAGAGGAGTTTTAGCCTTGTCTCTGTGAAATGATGATGAGCAAATCAACAAAAGCTAATGCAGGGTTCTTGCACCTGGAGAAGAATAACTTCATGCACCAGTACAGGCTGGGGGCTGATCTGCTGGAAAGCAGCTCTGTGAAGGACCTGGGTGTCCTGGTGGGCAACAAGCATGAGCCAGGAGTGTGTCCTTGTGCCCAAGAAGACCAGTGGTGTTCTGGTGTGCTTTAGGAAGAACACTGACAGCAGGTCAAGGTGATCCTGCCCCTCTACTCAGTCCTAGTGAGGCCACATCCAGTGGCTGTATCCAGTTCTGGGCTTCCCAGTATGAGACAACTGGAGCGGGTCCAGCAGAGAGCAAAAACATGATTAAGGGACTGGAGCACCTCTGTTACAGCAAAAGGCTGAGGAAACTGGGCCTGTTCAGCCTCAGGAAAAGAAGATTGAGAGGGGGTCTTATCAATGTATATAAGCATCTGAAGGAAGGATGTCAAGAATATAGAGCCAGGCTAGTCAGTTCTTGATATTCTAGTCCTTGGCACTCTTTGCAAGGGCACAATATGAATAAAGTGGGATGTAGTAACATCAGTTTTTAATGCTGAGCCTGTCAGATATTTTCCCTTAAAATCCATAAAAGTGATAGGGTTTGAGAGTAAAAGTTTGTAATATGTTCAGTATCTGAAGTATTTTTGGATGCCTTGCAAATTAGAAACAATTGGCAACCTCCTAGAAAAAATGTCATTGCTGACTTTTGTGAACTATGTCATTTCTGATAATGCAGGCAAGAAAACCTATTTTACATCCTGGAGGACTATCCTTGAAAAAGAAAATAAAAGAATTGCCCTCACTTTTATTCCAGTGTGGCAACATGAAAGAAACTGTGCAGCAGAGCTGGATGTATGACAGGGAAGAAACCAGATTTATTGCCCCACCAGTTACTTTCTATAAACAAATATACACAGGAAGGAGTGCAATGACTCGCTGGGGTTTGAATTTGAGTTCTGTTGAGGGTTTGTCTTTGGTTTCATATGGACTTTTAGAAAAGTAGTGAAATTGTAATTATGTTTTAGAAACTGACTTTTGAGAAGGTCACTTCAGGGCTCACTAGGATAGATGACAGAAACTTTTGCAGTCATCAGTACAGCATGTATCTAATGAGACTAATACATCTGAGAAACATCAAACCTACTGTGTGTGCACTGATCCTGCATGGTAAGTTAGAAATCCGGAGCATATCAAGTGTACAGCAGAAACATGGATCATCTATGAAATCCACATACTGAAACCAGCACCCATTCATTTCCAATTTGTAATGGCTGCTGAAGAGTAACCTTCCTCCCCAATGAGTATCTCTGTGGTTTCTGGATGCTGAGCAAGTCAGAAGTCCTGAACAAAAGTAGGAAACTCTCTTATTTTGCCCAGGTGACAGTTTTGAGTTGGAGAAGTGAGCGTAGCAAAAGAAACCCTCTTGGAAAGAATCACTGGAGGAGAGAGGTGGGATACCATGAGAGGCTGCCTGCAGATCTTAAGAAGAAGTAATTCTGTGGAAGAGAACTTTTTTCTCCATGTATTTCAAGTTGGTCTTGATAATTGCTTGGACAAATTTACTTGGACAGGCTGTCATGTTCAGGGATGGCAAATCCTTTGCTTTCAAAGAGCTCAGTAGATATATTGGCCTGCTGCAGGGACAGCATATGCACAGCTGAGCAGGAGATAACAGGATTTTTGCTCGAATTTCCACTACGAACCACAACAGGTTTTCCGCACAGTTATTTCACTGAGCTACAAATATACTATGGCTCATTATTAAAGCTGACTTATCTCTTAAATTCTTCTTGCAAAATTGCCACTAACATCACCTAAGACACCCATTAAAGGTAATTGAGACCTACCTAGAATAAATGTCTTTATGTAAGACCAAAGAGAAAGGGATGAAAAGAAAGGGAAATCCTTCAAACAGATTAGCATCAGTAGTGTGACTTTCTGTCTCAGGTCACTGATGCTGATGCCATGTTTTTTATGTTCAAATTTTACAGGATGTTATGAGATAATGAAAGGTCCTGCCCAGACAATCATATGACATTTTTCATTAGTCTTATTTTCAACTTGGAGATATTGCTTTTGATCCCTCATGATCTTCTCTTGTCACCTGCTGATGGAGGTGGCATGGCTGTAAGAAAAAAAACCTCCTTGGTACAATTCCCGTGCAGAACAAATTTGCTAACTGTTTTTACCTTTAGAGCTCTTCTAAATATAGGTAGTTCTCAAAGCAGCCCTGAGAAATATTTTTCTCAAGGTATCAGTTGTGGAAGACAGCTGTCAATATGTATCTCAGACTTGTTAGACACAAGTAACCTGCTAATTTACTAACCAGCAGTTTAACATCAACTGAAACATTTCCACCTCCTTTCCAGTGTATCCCAGGTACCAGAAAATGAGAGTTTCTAAGACTGTAACATGAGCCACAGGGAAGCCACAGTAAATCAGGTCTCATAATGGGCCTGTTGAAGTGTGATGACAGCTACTGCTGGGTGATGTTAAATGTGTGAAAAGTGCTGCAGGAGAGGGCTGGAGAAACAAAGGGAAAACATGTTAAATTTGCACCATGAAATTACGTAAGGACTGGAGAAAAATGTAACACAAAGGAAAAGGTTTGCAATAATTTCAGGTAAGAGGTAAGTAATTTCGGCTGTCATACTTCTCTGTGTGGATAAGACTTGAAACTGAAGGTGGAATCTCTACCAGGTGAACTGGCAAAAGGGAGCAGAAGCAAATAGCTGCCAAAAAACCTGTTCTCAGCCCAGATGTGTCCCTACTGCCTCTTATTATGGTCACTCTCCCCTCATCCAGACTTCTGTGTAAAAAGACATAGCGTTAAAAAGACATTCCTGTGTCCACAGAAACAAAGAACCCATGCATAGCAAGAAAAATGTTTTTCAAAAGTGGAAAAAGTCTTAGATTGCAAAAGGCCTTTGCAGGATAATAAAGGGATTTGGGCAGAAATGAAAGTGCCCATGAGTCTAAATAAATTCAGAAATGAAACTGATTTTTTAAGTGTAAGAATATAAAAGAAAAAGAAACTAAAATTTTGGTGGATATTTATCCAAAGTAAAACATCCCTCTACAAACAGTAGCAATGTCAGTGTAAAAAGCATGTGACACACTTTGTACCTTGCAATTAACAAAAAACAGTGTTTAATATTTTTAGGCATAGCTCAAATGCCTCTTGAGAGGTTTCTTTAAAAATGAAGGAACATACACATAAAAATAGGAAATTATGATGGAAATTTGGGTCTCACTTTTTTTTTCAAAGTACAAACTTGTTTAAATTATTTCGGTTTGTTTCATAGTTTCTGAGGTTTTGGCTACTCATTAGCAAGCCTTCCTCCACAGCAGTGATGTCTGACAAAGCTAATATTGGTTATTTTAGTGAGCTGAGATTTCCACATAGTCACTTACTTTGAGGATTCACTTACTAAGCATGGCATTAAATGTTATTATATAGTTCATGTTATCAGATAACACCATTTCCCTCACAAAACTTACCAGGGAGCAATTGCATGCTTCAGCAAGTCAATAGAAGTGGCCTTACATGAGAGGGTCTTAACTAGCAAAGAGGAAAATTAGATTAAAAAATTACCTGGTTTCCCATGCTTTCACAGCAGCAACACAGTGATATCCCTACAGGAAAGGCAAACACACTGACTAGATGGTGGCCTTATCTCTTTTTTAGAGTGCAGCCTTGTGACTTAGAGAAAGGTCTTTTCTTCCAAAGAGGAAAATCTACCACCTTGGTTGGCCTGTTTGTTTGATTTGAGCAAAGGCTATTCCCTTGCATGCCAGTGCAGCAGCTCAGTCATTTAGATAAAAAGCTGTTGCTTGTTCACTTTCTATCCAGCCCTGCTATGAGAGAAAATAGCCTGGAAACTCCTAAGGAACTGGGGATTAACTTCTTGAGAAGCCTGGAACAGGACTTAAAGTCTACCAGATCCTGATGACTGCTTGATGAATCCTGCATTTTACTTATAGAGAGCTTAATTGAGTTGACACAAGAATATTCCATTTGCAGTGCAAACAAACAAATTAAAAAAGGCTTAGTTAGACATTCTTGGTGGTGTCAGATTAAACCCTGATCCTAGCAAAATGCAGATGTTATCTTTCTGCTTTTTGTGATTGATAGGCACCCTGTTTACTGAACAGAATGCCTTGTCTTATGTTGGGCAACAAAAGGCTGTGCTGTTCATCCAGCAGAATTCAATATTATAGAATCACGGAGAACAATTTTAACTCTTCAGTACTGTTAACATCTGCTTTGTTCTGCATTCAATGCTTTCCTCAGAGCTACTCAAGATACCTTAGTCAAATGGTCTTACAGCAAAGCTTTAAAAATTGCAGACCCTTAAAGTTAAGAAAAGAAGTAGTTTTTTATAAGCATTCAATTTTAAGACAATGACCAAATAGCTATTGTAATCAGTAACAAGCCACAAAATTTATATGCTCTTTTTATATCTTCTGATAGATTATTTGTCAGCATTACTACTACGGATTATGTCATGAAAACAGAAATATCTCACGTGAGACAGCTGTCAGTTTTCAGCTTTACAGATTTAATTACATATCTTAAACAGAGATATTTTTCCAATGTACTTAACTAACAAATATTACCATTGTGAACGCTGCTTGTTCTACGGGTGCGAATCAATGGAGAGAGACCTGAAGAATGTATCTTCTGATGTTTGCCCCAAATAACACCCTCTAGAAGGGTATTTGCCCTCATTAGGTGATTCAGTCTGTCAGAGTGGGTACAGTTCATCCAACCCCCATCATGGTCCAGGGCCACCCCTGCCCTACGACAACTGCATCTGAGCAGCTGGGCTGTCAGGTAAGGCCCCAGAGGAGCTGCATGATGCTTTGCAGAGCCCAGCCCCAGTGCACACAGGTCACCATGTCCATGTATATTCACAGGACCGAACTCTTCGGTATAAATCATCAGCAGTATAAATCATCCTTCTTGCCTTTTAATTCTGATTCATTTGTGGCTGATTTGTTTCTGCAAGCTCTTTAGGAGCCATATTACTAAGCACCTGCATGGCTTCTGTTTTTCAAGGTCATTTTATCCACAGAAAGTGATGTTTCTGCTCTTTTTCCCAAGGGAATTTTACCAAAAAAAGCACATCAGTACAGTACATTTAGACCACTGTCCAGATTTATGACCATGGATACTTGTTTTGACACCGTCATTTCTGAGCTAGGCTGTTATCAGTCTGTAGAAGGGGGAAAACACTGCTTGCTGTCTTACCTTGCTGTCAGCTCACTACTTCACATATCAATGTTATGACTGCAGTTCAGTTTATATTAGTGAAGGCCTGGTAAAATGTTAAGCAGTCTGGTAGTGCTGAAGATTGATATTATTTTGCCCTGCAGAGCACACAGCTATTTCAATAGGACAAGGCAGTCCAAACAGGTCTTGACAGTGCCTTGGACAGGAAAAAAGCATCAAATCGTTTGTTACACTTGTTTCTGAAAACACAGGGCTGTCTGGCTAAAGGTTATTCTCCTTTCTGTGTGTGTTTCTCTTAAATAGCTTGAGTCACACTAAAACTCACAGGAAAAAAGGTAAAGAAGCTGTCTTTATTCACATTTCTGTACAGCTCTGATACATCTCCATGTTCATAAAAAGTGCAGAAAACCAATACTTGCTGTGATTTCTTTTGATCTTGGACTGGCACCTGCTGGTGCAGGGACCTGGAGGCACTGTGAGTGAATGATGTCTCAGCAGCAGCCAGCTACAGTGTGGTTAGAGATCACGGGCAAAGGCAGATCTGCACTCCCATTGCGCTTTTTTCAATCCCATTCTTAATCCTTACAATGTGTGATCTGAGAATTAGCAGCTGGGAAAGATGAATAGCAGTCCCAGGATGGCTTTTTTTCCATTCTAGAAAGGCTTGTGCAAGTGCACTGCAATCAGCATTTCAAAAAGTGCCTGTATCTCTTCCATTGAGAACTCGTGGAGGAGCTTACACCTGGAATGCCCTCTTCCAATTCCAATGGGGCTGTGCACTGTGTGCTTCCTAAACTGCAGCTCTCCCAGCAAGCCGCCGGCACTTAGCCTGATTAGTGGCCTTTGAAATACAATCTAATGAGTGATACAGTCAGAAAGGAAGAAAGTAATTTGGAAAATAACAGAGAGAAGGATAAGAGTACTTTTAAAACACTTTACTGCTACATTTGCATCTGTTTGGCCATATTAATCAAGTTTAATAGCAAGACAGAAACAGTAGATTTTCTCAATCTACTTTAGGGTAAATAACAATACATTGAGGAATTTTTTCTATTGGATTTCTGTCTTGAAAAAGTTACAAAAAGCAGCTTACCCCATCCTCACTCCCTGACAGCCTTTTTTTTTTGGTACCCACTACAAGACATAGGTAGGCAGTGTAAGTCATGGTGCCAGTGGAGGGCTGACAAATTTGTCCAGACTGCCAGGCCTCATCTTCATGTGCAGTCACTGCAGACAAGAAATTAGGGCATCTACTCTAAGATTTATTTCATTTGCCCTGACTATAGCATCAAGAATTCAGTACATATTTAAGGATTTTTCAAAGCTATGGTAAGCTATGGTGGATTTACCTACCAGCAACCTGCTTCCCTACCTTGCCTATGCCCAAAGCCAATTCTGAATCATGGTGTGAGTATTTCTTTGAGAAGGATAGTTTAAATTTCCCCTAGTAACTTGACATTTAATTGCATAGTATGGTACAGAATTACTAGACTGAGCATAATACAACAAGTCAATAAGCCTTGTATTACATTTTTAACCTCAGGCTTCAGCAATCCATGTATTTATGTAGGTTTGTTTCCTGCACACACTTTGAAGCGCTGGACATGTATAGCTTAAAGGAACTGTACAACCTTCTTCATTTTATACAGTCAGCCTTGTGAATTAATGGAACTTACAGCTTTTGTCCACACCTACAATAATTTTTCTATGGTTGGGAATTGTTCCTTTTCTCAAGTACAAGTGAGCATTAAATATCTCGGATGATCTACTTCATGGCTTGTCTCCAAAGTGGAGACTTTTGAATACTGATATTTTGCCCTGAATTTAAACCTGCAGAAGAAGCACTCACATCAACTCTTTCTTAGGAGTCATTGACAATTTGTGCTACAAAGTGAATATGAAGTCAATGAAAAGAATGGTTTGTATTTTATTCCTTTGATTCTTGAATGCAAAAAAACCCCCATTACTGTTTTACCATAACACTTTCACCCTGGCAGCTAATGTGCCCCTTCCTGAGGCTCAGGCACGTGGGATGAAGGCGCTGCCATCTCCAGCATCCTTGTCAAGGCAGAACTTAGCACCCTCAGAAACATTTTGGCTCAGCACAGGGTCCTTGACCTTCATCAGTGAAAACAAACTGGCTTAGCAAGGCCCAGTCTGTATTTGGTTCCTTCAGCCAGCCCTGGCTCACCTCAGTAGGGCTGAACACGAGATGAGAGGGCAGTGTCCCACACAGGCAGCCCTGGGTGAGAACCTGCTGCAGCAACCATATGTGCCAATGAATGTGTGTGCATGGAGCCGCCCAAGCCAGATTACAGCTGGTAGGCAGACATTGCCTAGGAGGAGGATCGGGTGTATCATTTGTTGAGCACTTTGGGAAATTAGCAAGTAAAAGCATCTGGGAGATCTCAGTTTAGCAAAGCATTCAAGTACTTGTTAAAATTTAATTGAATCAATAGCTTGTTGACTTTGGTGGGGCTAACATTGTGCCTCAATTTACGGCTGTGTTTAGGAGTTTGGCTGAATTCGGGTTTGAAATATTAGTTGCTGCGGAGTTTTGTGTACTCTAATGAAGGTAAGCGTGGAGAAAACAGATGATACCACTCCTAACATGAATGCTACTAAACTTGTTTTGGAAGAAACAGGTAATTTCTGTTCAAGGTGGAAAATCTAAGCAACTGTTTTGCGTGAGAACATGTTTTACAGTTTCCTTTCCTTGCTCACTTTAGGACACTCTTTCATTACTGTATTGCATTTGCCTTTCCCACTTCCAAGTCCCTTCTACTTGTTTTTCTTTCTTGTTTCCCTGTTCTGGGAACTGAAGTTAAAAGCAAAGCAAGGCCCTTTGAATCTGCAGCAGGCTGGATTAACTGGGATGAGCAGCCCTCCCTCCCCTCCCCTCCCCTCCTCTGCTGTTTGCAGCTTGGTGATAACATCAGCCAGCCCTTGTTCTTTCCTCTGCCCTGTGTGTTTTTCTTTTTATTTTTGGGGATTTTTTTTAACCTGTCACTGGCTTTAATTCCACATGCACCAGTGAACAGCAGTCACTGAGGCTTGATCTAACTACTACACAAGAAAAGCTCTTACACAAGCTGCAACCTGAGCTTCTGCAAACACAATTCAAAACTCCAGCTGGTCAAGGTGCACCTCTGCTCACATTTCCTTTTATCAGAGGGCTGCAGAGGACCATGCTGAGCATATTATTTACTCTTCTCTGTATGCAGCACACAGCAACATTTCATATTGGAGGTTGCCACCCAGTAACTAAGCATGAGATAAACTGTTGTGAGTAAAAAATTCTTGTTATTTACAGAATATGCAAAGATCATTAGGGGATCACACACTGTTTACTCAGATGAGCAGGCAGGAGCTAAGTTGTGGAAGTTGTCTCCATGAAAACTCCATGAAAACTCTCTCCATGAAAGTTGTCTCTCTCCATGAAGTTGTCTCCATGAAAACTCCCTGTTTATTTTCAACCCTTTTTGGCAGCATAGCTGGGAATCCAACATGGGTAAAAATAAGAGTGCTGGGATCCAGCTCCCCCAAAGGAGATCACAGGGTATGGTGGTAAGGCATCATAGTTGATGTGGCTTGCTTACTGCCTGATGGTATTTAAAAGGACTTTGAAAAGCAATCTGATCCTCAATAGAGGCTTGCACTGAATGTTACTTCTCTATTCAAAGCAGGAAGGTAAGAAAGACTAAACACCATAAAACCACCAAAAGTAGTGAAGGAAAACCACATGAATATATGCAGGCAGAACATGCACAGGCTGCCAGGCCTGTTTCCTTCTGCTGCTATTGGCTGGCAAGAAGAAATCACTTTGGCAATGAGGTGGCTGGGGCTTGGGCTGTGTCTCACGGAGAGGCCTGGGGAGACTCTGCTACTCCTTCCCCAGTGACTGCAGAGAAAGGGACTGAAACTTTGTCTTAACCTCTGATGTGAGGCATGAGTCCAAGTTTCTGCCTCTTTTGTGGATGCCCTCTCTATTTAGCAAGAAATAAAAATGTCCTTGAAATGTGTGGACATGATAGGCACTTGTTTGTGTTGGGCCTCCCCAGGGAATTCTCATCTAGTATGCATCCTTCTGCATTGCACCACTCTGAGGAAAATTATAGAGCTCCCTCTTGCATTGTAACCATGTTATGCAAAGCATCTGAATATGCTACCCTCTGAGAAGATGTGCCAGATCCAAGAACCTCATTCAGATATTTCAGATATGATAATGACCCATTTAAAGTATTAATTAAAATTGAATGAGTTTCATATCTCCCCCAGCTTTAGAAAAGAAAAATCACAGGCCAAATATAAATTTCATAAATGCTTGATGAACCCTCTGAAGGAAGGAATTTGGCAGAAGGCATCATGACCAGGCCATTTTGAGCAAATGAAAGAATCTCAAGCAAGACTTTGAAATCTGACTTTCAGAGTTTATATTAATACACTGGATGACAAAGGTAATAAATACCACAAAATGGGACAGAATGTACCTAATTAAACAGTTTTAGCTATGCTTTGGCATTCTTATCAATCATATTTCTTATCAGAAGTATTTTCAAACATCATCACAGTTTTCCAGTGATATTGGTTCTGAAAATACTGCTTTATTTTTCTCTCTGCAAAGCAGCATATCATCAGTTATTTTATAGTCACACCCACTTCAGTGGTGTCATTTCCATTACAGCAATGGAAAGGCCTGAGAGCTGTGACTTTGTCACTTCACTGAGAACTACAGGCCAAGCACTTTCTTCTGAGCTTTATGTTAAAATCAATGGATAACTAACAGGACACTGCCATGTGAACTGGAATGCAGATTTCTTCTCCTCCATATAGACAAACTAAAAAGTGTGTTTTCTTACTCATTCTGGTTTTTCAGAATCACAAGACAGTTGAGTTCTGGAGGTTTCTGGTCTGGCCCTCCCACTTCTGTACATCTCGGTTATTTACGCAATTATAAGTAAAGCAGAGGGCAGGTTCACACCCTTTGACCTGTTCCACAGTTTTGATGCAGTTCAGGAGGTTCTTAATGTTCTTTGCTACAGTTACTCATTGTTGGGTCATGGTCAGCTTATTGTCCACCAGGGTCCCCTACCGTCCTCTGCAAATCTGCTTTTCAGCTAGTTGGCTTGCAGAGTCTCTTGGTACATGGGGCTTTTTCTCCCCAGGTGCAAGACTTTGTACTTTCCCTTATTGAACTTCACGAGAATCCTGTCAGCCCCCTTCTTCAGCCTGGTCAAACCATGTCTCTCTGAATGGCTACATAACTCCCTGGTGTATCAACTACTCATTCCAACCTTTTATCATCTGCAGTCTTGCTGAGTCTTCCTTCTGTCCCAACATGTAGAACATTAAGGATGTTATGAGAGGAACTATGCAAAGTCAAGATAAACATTCACTGTTCCCCAGTTTAATTGTAAAAGGCTATCAGGTCAAGATTTTTTTCCCCTTTGCAAGTCCTTACTGATTACTCCCAGGCACTTTTTTGCCCTTCTTATGTTTAGAAAGGTTTTCCAGGGTAATACGCTCCACACCTTCCCTATGATTGAGATGAGGCTGCCTGGGCTGTAGTTACCCACATCCTCTTTCTCGCCCTCCTTGAAGACGGTGATATTTGCTCTCTACCATCCTCATGAACCTTTGCCAATTGCCATGAGTCCTGAAAGATAATGGAAAGTAGCCTTCCAGGGACATTGGTCAGCTCTCTCAGTACTGATAGGTGCATCCAACTTGTGTTCACCCAGTGTATTCCCATGTTCCCTAAATGATCCTTCTTCATTCAGAAAGGCAGTCTTATTTGTTCCAGTCTTTCCCACTGGTCTCAGGACCCTGGGACTGATGAAGGCTAAGACCAGTAAAGATCAAACTGAAGTAGGGATTCAGCGCCTAAGCCCATTGACTACCTTATCCTTTGTCACCAGGTCCCCTGTCCCACCCAGCAGCAGGCATCTATTTTTCCCAGTCTTACTTCTGTTGCTGATACACCAGATCTTGTTGCCCAGCATGTCCCACACCAGATTTAATTCCAGTCAGGGTCTGCCTTTCCTAAGCTCACCCCTGTGTATTCAAGCAGTGTACCTGTATTTCTCCTGGGCTACCTGTCCCAGCTTCCACCTCCTGTTTGGTCCCTTTTTACGCTTGAGTTTAGAGAGGAGTGGCAGTCTTGCTGCCACCTTTGCTTTTATACCTGGTTATGAGGATGGACCACACTTGAGGTCAGAGATGACGACCTTTAAAAAAACACCTTTAAAGTCCCTCCAGGACTGTATCCCATGCAAATCTAAATAACTCTCTGAACTGCCCAAACTCTGCTTTCCTGGAGACAGTGTTGTGATCGTGCTTTTTGCCTTGCTCCCTCCTTTCAGAATCCTGAACTCTACCAGCTTGTGGTTGCTGCAGACAACTGTCCCTTGATCTTCACATTCCTGAGCAGTTCTTTCTCTTTGTAAGCATGAGGTCCATCAGAACATCTCCCCTCACTCATTCTTGTCTCTGAACCTCATAGCCCTCAGTGGCTGCAGACAGTTGGGTCTCTGCTGGCAAAGCCCAGGAATGGATGATGTGGCAAACCTTACAGGCACCGGTCACATATAGGGAGGCAGACGCAGGGTGGATTCCTTCACACTCCTTAATCCCTGCCTCAAGAATTCAGAACAGTTGTGTAAAATAGTCTTACACAGTTTGTGCTTCCAATGTGTGGGATAAAACCTCTTCCCAAAAAACACCCACAGCAAGGCTGTTCTGGCAGTGGTCCAGTGCCCCAGGTGCTTGCTTCACAAACTGTTCCATGTAACAGGAACTTGCGAGGCTGAGAAAAGGTGAAACAAAGCCATCTGCTTGAGTAGTTTTAACTACAGGTGCAGACATACCTGATAACCCAGCTTTACAGTGCTTATGTCAGCAACCAAGACTAATACATGGAAATCATGTTTGAAATTCTGAAGGCTTGCACTTGTGGGATCAATGCTGTAATTTAATGTAAATCCGTGCATGCACTGGATGAGCACCTGCTGGAGGAAAAGTGGAGGGCTGCTGAAGTGTAAGATGCAAAAGGCCACTCTCCACAAATGGAGTTTTGCTGCATTCTGGTACTGGGTGAGCAACAGCATGCAGATTTCCATCTGGTTCACTGCCCAGTCCAGAGCATATGCAGGTTGCTGTGCAACTAAGAAGAGCTCTCTGAAGACATTGGAGAGGCTTTCCAAACTGAATGCTGTAAGATGTAGACAATGAACGGTCCGTTACAAGCATGACTAACACTATATGGATATATATCACAAAAGTCACCATGCTTCCATAATAGTCCAAGATAAAATATGTCATGTTAAAACCTGTTAACACTAATATTTCTGCCTGGTCTTGAGATACACTCATTTTTCCTGTTCCCACTTCTTCCAAGACACTTTTCCTTACTGTCAATCAGCTTTCTTCTTTTCTGTCTTCTCTTCATAGTTGATTTCCTCATTGTGTGCTATAACAGCAGAGTAGACATACTTTTCAGTCTCTGCCTAATATTACTATTCATTGAAAACACCTGCCTATGTGGAAATTAATTCCTGATTGCATACAGTTTGCCTAACCTATGTTTCTGAACTGTACATAAGCATCTGATGCTTGCTGAAGCAATCCTGCTGAAATGAGGGCTTCACAGAAGCACTAGTTCTCACTGGGTTTTCCCACTTCTCATAGAAGCACTCAGTCACAAACATATAAGCCCTGCCTAATCACTTATCCTCTGGGGCATGTCCTCTGTGCCCTGGCTGAAGCCATCACAACAAGGTGGCATTCTTTCCGCAGACTGATTTGTCCCTGGGGTGGTAGTGGACAATGGTCTTTTCTGTCCTCAGGCTTTGAATTGTGTGAAGGGAAAAGCTTTTATTGCTTGCTGAGCTGGGTGACAGGAGCTTCTTGCAGACTCACAGATATATCATAGATTCATAGAATCATGGAATAGTTAGAAGGGACCTTAAAGATCATCTAATTCCAACCCCCCTGCTGTGGTAAGGGATGCTTTTCACTAGACCAGTGTTGCTCAGAGCTTCATCCAACCTGCCTTTGAGCATCATAGGGATGGAGCATCCAGAGCTTTTTAGGGCAGCTTTTCTCAGTGCCTCACTACCCTCACAGTAAAGAATATTTTTTATTGTAATATCTTATTTAAACCTACTGTCTTTCAGTTTTAAGCCATTCCCCCTTGTCCTGTCTCTACAAGACCCTGTAAAAAGTCTCTTTCTGTCTTGCAGGCTCCAGAGAGGTGCTGGAAGGTTGCAATTTGGACATCCCAAAGTCTTGTCATCTCTTCTCTAGGCTGAATAAGCCCAATTATCTCAGCCTTTCCTCTGGACTTGCTCCAATAGGTCAATGTCCCTTCTGTCCTGGGGACCCCAGAGCTGGATGCAGCACTCCAGGTGGTGTCTCACCAGAGTGGAGTAGAGGATCAGAATCACCTCCCTTGGCCTGCTGCTCACACTGCTTTTGATGCAGCCCAGAACACTGTTGGCTTTCTGGGCTGCAAGTGCATATTGCTGGATCATGTCTAGCCCCCCACCCACCACATTCACCACATCTTTTGGATCTTCCTGCATGGGGACCCAAGTGCAATGTTGCACCTAACCTGATGGCAACAGCAGTATGGGCTGTCTGTGTGGGGTACTCTGGTGCTGCTCATGGCAGATAAGATTACACATCAGAAAGGCTGTATAACCATGATAATAATTTTAATATGTATCCACACGCCTTTATATAATATCTAAAACATTACTAACAGTACAATTTGTGAACAGTTTCAAACTGTGTGTTGCTCAAGGCTCTCTTATTGCTTCCAGACCTTGCAAAACCCAAAGAAAAATCACTGATCTCCTTGAAATGCTTTCTGTTTTATTGCTTAATTATTTTAGATGCCTGCTTTAAATTAACCATGATCAGTATGTACATGTTCATGCACTGCACTGACCACACTGTAACGATGGTTAGAATGTACAGGTTTGTGCATGGCACTGTCTGCACTGTAACATGCACATACCTGAATATTATATAGCATGAGTAATGGTGAGTTCTTAAACATCAGCTTTGCTGGTAGAGAGATTGAGTGCAGTCATCTGTGTGACCTAAATTGCTTCATGAGCTGGGGCTGCTGAGAGAGAGTGAATAAGTGATGGGATGGCATTATGAAATCATGTTTTCTCTTGTGTAGCTAAAAATTGCTGCAGTTGAATAGAATGGGCTCTAAGTTTGCTTTGCGGTGTGGTGAACCTGTATATTTGTGGTTTCTCACAGGAATGGATTCAAAACCTCCTTTTTCCGAAGGGCCACTTCACTGTATGTTAAGAGGATTAGGCAAGAACTCCATCTTCTTGCTGAAGGAAACATTTGTTAGTTGTGTTTGGCCCCTGCCAATGGACATTTTCTCCAATGTTTCATACTAGAGGGTTTACAACAACCATTACAAAGCACTGCAGGTACATGCAGGCATAGCTCACCTGCTGTGCCATGAGCAATTCTTGACAGCTCCAACAGTCTCTGCCTTGCAGCACCAGCAGCACCAGTAGAGCAGCTGCATTGAGACAGCAGCCTGAAAGGTGCTGAATGTTCTAAGTCTTCACTGTAACATGAAGGAGCGACTTGTCTCAGGTTTTCAGGAAAGTTTTCTGTATCAAAGGCATACAACAAATTGAGACAATTCCAGTCAGATCAGGATAAATCACCTTTTAGGAAAGTAAGTTAAAAATACTTGTAGCATGGTAAGCTAGCACAGTATGGCTTTGCACCTAGGTTTGGCACAGCTCTGTTTTTTCTTGTTTACAGTGTTGATACATATGAAGCCCGTACTTGGTTAAGAAAAGTACCTATGAATAAAGAGAATGTTCAAAGCATCATTTTTCAGTACTGTGGGGGAGATTCTTGAATATCCCAGGGAAAATCAAACCAAACTCCTTAAAGACATATATATGAATTTCCTGTTGTTCAATAGAAATTACCATTTTTTATAAAGACACATCAAATCCTACATTCCTTCTGAAGAGAAAAAAAAATAAAAATTGAAGACAACTTCCAGTTATCAGGGACGTTTTCAAAAGTAATTGGGGGGCTAAGAGGCGATATTTCCATTTCATACTTCCTGCCATAAGCAAAGGCTAAGGGTTGGATTAACTCTTTATTTGCTTTAATCATGAAGCAAATGAAGGAACAAAATAAAAAGGTACATTTATTATTTATAAAAGCTTCCATTGTTTTGCCACTGCGAAGTATTCCATATCAATAATCTGTGATTAGTTAGGACTTATGGGGTATATGAATACTGTGGAGAGTTTATCAATTTGCCCTTTCCCTTTGGTTTACTCTCTATTTAGAAATATGACTTTGATCATCTTCCAGTTCAGCAAGCTTTGGTGCTTTTGTTATGTAAATACACACGAAAATGACTATACATATCACAGTGGTTATTAAATCATTAATGTCTGCAAACTCTAGAAATGTTTGTGTTGTCATATGCATTTTAATTGCTAACTAGACAGTATTAATTAAGGGAAATCCACTATTTTGTAATTGGTCTGTCACTTCTTTCACAGTGGTGAAACTTTCAGGAAAGACACTGAGGAATTCTGAAGAGAAGTTCCTGCTAATGAGAGAATTATGAAACTGAATGGAAAGAGATATGATAAAATGATAAAATTTTCATTTAATGATTTAGAACATTAGTCATGTTTTAAAATTATTTATGTGTCTGCCACTTTTTCTGCCTATTCATCTATTCCTTCACACTGCTCTCCAAAAAGTGAACAATGTTTCTAATTCTGGAAAAGAAAAAAGTCCACGCGTAGCTCTGTCTTATGTTTCAGGTTGTATGAGTATTTTTAAATGTTACTAACTTTCTGTTGGCTGATAGATCGGAAATTGGATAAGGGATGCATGTTTACAAACAGACCTGCCAAACCCCCCAAAATAAAAGGCAATAAGAGAAATGTAGATGCATTTCATAATTTTTTTTGTTTACTTGTGGGTTTTTGGAAGAATTAATCTTTATCAAAGAAGAGATTGAAAAGATTTGTCATTGTGAACTGTGTTCTTATTGACCTTTTTTTGTACAGTGAGGTTCAAATTCATACAACCATTTTGTGGTATAACATACTTTCCCTCTAGCACTGCTGATATAGACATATTGAAAGAATAGTGACAGTCTACTCTGAAATCTAAATATTGAGTACATGGTGAGCCTGTATTTTATTTATAATCAGGAACTCAAACCAAAATTTTCAAAATTTTGAATTACAAGCTACAGGACACACGTTGTCAATAAGGGGTGGGTTCCTCTCTGGCATTTCTGCAGAGCTGTACTGTCAGTCATGTCTGCAGGTGGCCTTTCTGAATCATATATACTAAAAATCCCTGTGTACTTTGGAAAAGCTTGGTTTTACACTCGCATTCAGGCAAAAAAATGGGACCTCTTTTTTTTCTTTTCAGAATTACAGAACTTTCACAATGGTTAATACCTTTAATGAGGGCTGTAGTTGAGTAATTAAGTTGCCTGACTATAGATTAAGATATCTAGTAGTATTTTGAAAATGTTGACCTTGTTTTGACTTGCACTTGTTGCCTTTAGTGTAACTGTCAGTCATTTTTTGACATCCCCATGAATGTAAACTGCTTTTGTCGCAAATATATGTTTGTGTTTGTGCCTTGTCAAGCACTTGGGGACATGGGTTTTGAAGGCACCCCTGTGCTGTTGCAGAGAGCACTGTCCTACACTGTCTTAGGGTGGATTCAGAGCTGTGTGGATGCATTTTCCACAGCACAAAGCCTAGTACAAAGTAGGTAGCTTCCTGGTGGATTCACACAACTACTGAAAGTTGACCCAGTTACATCTTTTGCCCTTCATAGCTTATAATCTTTGCCAGTTTTATCAATTTTTCTTCCTCAGAACATGCCTGGGATTTCCAAACAGCAGAATATAAATACTGATCCATTTAGTCTGATATCATATCTTCAAAAGTTATCAGTTCAAGAGACTTCAGCAAAGGAATTAAATGTATACCAAAGAGAAAAGAGAATGTAGGTCTGAAGAGCTGATGAAAGGAACTGAAAAGCTATCTGTTTAATTTTTATTAGACAATAATAAGAGATATTAGACTCTTTTTTAACAATGTTTTATTATTGTAAACCTTTATTTTAATAATATAATGGACCATTATTCCCTCTCTACCAATTCTACCATGACATAATATTGCATATCTCTGGTCAAAATGTTTTTTTTCCATTCCTTTGATCAACAATTCCCTTTTAAAATGTCTCCTCTCAGCTCTTTCTTTGATCACCTTTGACTGCTAGAGTCTGGAGGACTAGTGCATTTAGAAAAGCAAGGAAAAATCTCAGCATACAAAACATGTTTATGTGAAATATGACTTAGACATGTCTCCAAAGCAGAAAGTCAAGATAAAAGATGTATGTGCTAGTGTAAGAAAATGGCAGAAGCAAGAAAAATTAGCTGGTGTCTCTCTGGTGCTGCAATTCATACTTTGCCTTGGGGTTTCAGCAAACAGCATCTGCCTGAACCTAGATGGCTAGAAATCAATAATATAGATTTCATCTGCAAACAGATGCAATCTCTGCCCCTTTATGGGAGGAGCAGCCAATACCTCAGGCAAATACAGGGCATGACTTTCAAGTACACCTAGTGTATGTCCTGGGGGTGTTGTGCAACCTTGTGAGCAGCCTTATTTTCATAAGCAGAATTACAAATCAAAGGGTCAGCTATGAGGGGGGGAAGACTACTAGGGGCAAATTTAGGAGCACAGTGTAGAGCATCATATCTTAGGAAGAATAGCTGAGCTACCAACAGGTCATAGGTTATGTTTTTAAAGCATTTTATTGATTTCTGTTTCCTAGACACTTTTATTTCAGCCTGATGTTGTCTGTGTTTCCTTCTTTTCTTCCTTCCCTCCTTCCTTCCTTCCTGCCTTCCTGCCTGCCTGTCTTCCTGCCTTTGTTCCTTCCTGCCTTCCTGCTTTCCTGCCTTCCTTCCTTTGTATTTTTTCCCATATTTCCTTTGTAACAGATAACAAATTTTCCCCTTAGCATCAGCATGTGATTTCTTAATTTTGGTGAAATTTTCATTTCTTTTTACTTCAACTTTCCACCTGCAAGTAAAGATATCATTTCAAAATAGTCTGAAAGGATGTTACAAGACTTCCTGGATGATTTAATAGTGTTTCGCAACAGACTTGCCTTTCATACCAGTAGGAATAAAGAAATATCTAGAGAGGGGGACATATACCTTTAGAGGGAAAAAACGGTAGCTAGAAGTGAAATTGCCTTTACCTTCCTCTCTGCTGCAAACTGCACTTGTTAAATATTTATCAGAGCACATGTAAATCACAAGTTTTTGACAGTAACATAACGGAGAAAACTGCAGAGACTCAAAGTATAGTTCCAAAGTATCTTTCACTTAGTTACACATTAACAGCCTCAGTAGTTGTACAGTCACATGTTAAGATGGCATACAATTTTAGAGAAAGCTTCCTTTTCAGTATATTGCCGCTCAAATAAGTGTATACAACTTTTCTGGAAAAAATAATGGATCTTTGTATTGCAGTCTGACAGCCTGGAACACATTTGTCTGACTGAAATGCTAATGAATTTGAAACCTTAGTATTAATGGACTTCAGAAAGTATATATATTGAAATTTGAAGTTTGAGGAGGTACAGTGCCTACACTCAGTAGTGCTAGTACAGAGCATGGTATATTGACAGCTCTCTAAAACTCTTGTCACAGCAGTTCTGGTCTTTACCTATAACAACAACAATAACAACAAATGTTACACATTGAATGCACTTTCACACTGTATCTTCCTCCTTACTGTTCAGCTGAATTATTATTAATTAATTGTAGTCAACTTTTCCATGATCCCCCTTCCAAAGAAAAGAACCCCAAACCCAAACTGCAAATGACCCTATTTTTGAGTTTGCTCTGGGCATACCACTTCCTCTACTGTGTGTGTGATGTTTTGCTTTGACCTAGGCTGCTCTTCCTGGCAAAAATATATCAATTTTCAGAGATTTCTAATTTTGTTGGAGAGTTAATTTTTTTTTTAGGGGGATGGGGGAGGTGGGGTAAGATATTAATTCAGTACTTTCATGAAAAATATGAACTCCATGAAAGCTAAATTTCATTATGAAATATTTTTGTTGGAAATTTTTTGACCAGCCTTACCATTTACATATCTAAATTTATGTACACTAATGACTCACATCTCCTTCCGCCTTCCCCCACTGATTTTCAACACCTTTCTATTGTTTTCACAAACTGCTCTTTCCTCTTTCATTCTGAAAATAATACAAAGGCAGTTGTATCAATCCTTACCTTGATTTTCCTTACCTTTCCAGTGATTGCTTAATTTTTTTGGCTAAAGGCACAGCTCTTTTCTGAAATAGAAGAACACCTGTTGATTTTTCAGATTTGTCTTCTATGTTACTCTGTCACAGGAACATACCAAATCTCACCACAGCTCAGTTTGCACCACTTTAACCTGTAGGTTGAGAGTTTAAAATAACCTTCAGAAAAGAGATTGAAGGGAGGAGACAATGAAGAGCTGGTTTTAGACAACTGAACACCACAGAAGTTAATTAATATCCAGATTTTAAGTTTATCTTTAAATAACTTGCCTATTCATAGATAAATAAGCATATCTTTTACTCTTCCTCTTAGTGCTGGGGTACCAGTGTGGTGTTACATTTCCAGAGCCCCACCTAGCCTAGAGGCACCCAACCCTCTTTGCCCTGTTGGGACTTTCTGTCAGTGACCTTGTTGGCTCTGCAATGTTTCATCTGGGAAACCTCAGTTTTGACAAATTTGGGGCTTACGAAGGTGAAGCTTCTTCTAAATCACATCTGGGTGGGGATTTTCAGAAACAGTAGCTACTCTGACCAAAATGTTTTATCTCAATAAAGGACTGAAAAAAGAGGCAGGCCCTCCCTAAAAATCTCAGTCAGCTTTATGGCTTCAGACACTGCACACACATTACAGGTTATGAACATCAGTCAAGGGTGGGTTTGCTCTCGTCTAAATTTCACTAGCCAAAGGTTAGTAGTCTAGCCTAAATTAGTCACCTAGTCCCCCTCAGTAGTCAGCAGTGAACTGTACGTAGCTCCAGAAGGGATCCATTACTCATAGCCAGGTCCATCAGAAGACGGAATGTCACACTGACTGCAGCGGGACCTACAAGGGGTAGGCAGTTAGGTGAGATATACTAGGCACTGTTTGTGCTAGCCTGCCCTCAGAACAAAGCAACTGCCTTAGCTGTAAAATACCTACAGGCTAGGCTGCATCTCCTCCCATTTGGAGTGGGGTAAGAGCACACACCTGGACAGTCATGGCAGCTCACAGGACAAGTGCTGGCAGGTTTGGCTGCCATAGCTGAGTAATGTTGCTGAACTCTTAGTACCCACATCTGTTTGCAAAACTGAGATACTTCTGATAGAGAAAATTATGATTTGGAAAGGTTGTGAGTGCTTTTAAAATGCCACACTATTTCAAATAGATCAAGCTATGACCAAATATCTTAGCACCCCACTTCTTAACTGCAGTGTCACATGGCTCTTTCTAGCTAGGGCTACTACCAATAATCGATTAATTACTCAGTTAAAAACAGCGAGAATCTTCAAGCCTGGAAAGCAAAACGTTATATAAATCCAGAATCTAGTCCCTGTGACTTCATTAAAATGATTCTCACATCTTGTACCTTAGAAGCTCATCATACTCAAACAGAATAGTGGACCTATCCCAACTATTTATAAGTAATCCAAATCATCTACATGATCTCTCACTTCATTCCTGATGAATTTTTCCTGCATCCGCTATTCAACTGAAAACCCCAACGTCACAGCTACATTTTCTTTCCATGGTCTGGGAGCTTTCTACTTCACCTCATTCCTCATATTTTAAGAATCCTTCTCAAACTGATTTCATTTTCACCTCCTTGTTCAGCTACACAGGCTTTTCTCTGATGAATTTGTTGCTATGTGGCGCACTTCTTCCTATGAAATATATCAGCTTATGATTGAACATTTTATGTTTCCATTGCACCATCCCATTTGATTTCACTCAGAACCATCCATGTTTACTTCCTGTTTGGGTGGAATTTGTTGTCTTTGCTTTACATTTCATCATTGATCATAGTGGCAAAGGTGTAATCTTGACTGTGCAGACACCTTTGGTTTGTCTCCAGCTATGTCTTTGAGGTTAGTCGCAACAAATATAAGCACTAGGGAAGGCTGGGAAGGCTGTGGGAAATGGACATCACAGGGTTCTTGGTATTGGAAATATTTGTACTGGGCAATGTTTATGTTTTGCAGTCATGCCCAGGACCTTATCACACTACATGCTATACACCTACAGCAAAACACAGCACTTGCCCATGACCAGACATCCTACATACCGTACATTCCTTGTGACACTCCTGCCTCCTCTTCTGAAATGTGAACTTCAATGAAAACCAAGCTTGAAGGAAAATTTTAAGGGTAAAATTGGTGTCCTTCTGTTTCTTGTTCACAATTAGTAACTGGACTTCTAAATATTTGGATGGTTTTGATCTGCATCATAACTCTCTTTATAGAACTATGAATTTTTTTTATTTGAAATATACCTATATATACCTTGAAAAGATATCTTTGTGGAAGAATGTTGAGTAAAATCAACAGAGAAAAAGTACAGGAGTCCTTGGTTAGTGTTTGTTTTAATTTAGGAATGAGCTACATCATTTTAAGCTGGTCCCAAACTGGAAATATATATTTGTGATCTATTTAGAAGGACAAATACAGGATTATTTGAAATGGCAGAACATTCATTTAGAGGAAAATAAACTCTGTCCTCTTCCTTTAATTTACCAGTATGTATTCTACTTATGCAGTAGGAATGGGCCTTAAAGCAGAGACAGCTGTTGTTGAGAGGATGACCTCTGGTGAGTGGTTTTAGAGTCCAAGTAAACCACCTCTTCTTCCTAGCAGGCTCTTTCCCCAACAGTCCCTATTCCTCCATCACCTCCTGCCACACAGACATCAACATGAGAAGATTCCCAGATGTGCTACATCAATGAAGCGGAACTACAGGTGGCCAGACTTTATTGTGCACTGCAGCACATCTTGGGAGGCCAGATTTGCAGGTGATGGATGTTAACTAGCTCAGCAGCATTTGATAGCAGGATCTCATTCCATGGCCACATCTCAGCTAAATGAATGTTGCAGTTTCAAATATTTTCATTTTTTCTATGCAGCTGAGCCCTGTGGCAAGCTGACTTGAACTAAACAGAGAGAGGACTGCTGAAGGGCAATCAAGCACATGGAGGTTTGCAACCCCTTTGAATCAATTCCATTATACAACTACAGTAATATAAATAGATTTAAATCCATACTTCTAATTAAAACAGTAGTTTCCTGTGCCTTCCAACTGCAGGCAGAATCTGAGTTCTGTTATATGAGGAAACACCACTTGTGCAATTTACTGCAATCTCTCCAGATCTTGCCAGCTCTGCTGAACCATTAGATATGGTTAAGGTACTCTGGAGAAAGACAGAAAATATGACATCAAATCATGTAATTTTGGGAGTTAAACATTCCTTCATATTATTTTCCTTGTTTCCTTGGATTTTGTAGGACATTTTTTTTTGCATCATATTCATTTTTTCCACAACAAATCTGAACAGATTATCGTATGTATTGTGATTTAATCAGAAGACTCATTTTTTAATGTATTCTAGCACTTTTACAAATGTTTTACATGTGAGAACTGTTGCTAATATTGTTCTCTGTCCTCAGGTAAAAAAGGATGCTAATATAATAAAAACCACACTGATTTATGTTGTAAATATTTGAACATCGGGGGAATTTTTTGGTGACAGTTTGAGATCAAGCATAGGTAAATGAGGCTTTTAGACACAGCGGCCATGGAAGAAAACTATCGTCTTGGATAGTGCATGATAAAACCCTCAGGCACATGATATGATTCTTGGGGTTGTCCAATGCTGCGCCAGGAGTTGGACCTGATGATCCTTGTGAGTCACTTCTAACTCACTTCCAACACTATGATCAGAGGGCAGAGAAGTCCTTTTACCATCCCACTACTTTGTTTCCAAGATGGTTTTAGAGCAATATAAGATGACCTATTAATATCTCATGCTCTGGAGGAACAAGATGGTTTTTCTTTCAACAACTGTAGGATAATAAAATTATTTAAATTACATGAAAATCTAGGAAAATTGTAGGTTCTTGACTATTAGTCTGTTCTGGAATGTTTCATTGAAGGCCCATTCTCAGAAATAACACAATTTTCAGCCTCTTTATAGTAACCAAAATCAAGAAATTGAATGCTTTTCTGCAACAGGGAGAAAGAACGGAGACCTATTCTTACTGCTGTCACAGCAGATGGAGGCAGCTCTGCAGATGCTCATTTTAAACCCATTAGGATGTCTGGAGAGTCACTTCAGCTTGTGTTTGCATGTGAACCCAATAGACACCCAAACATCACCGTTGGATACTAATTGACTTTTGCATGTGATAAAATTCTTCTTATTTTCCGGTGTGAAATAAATGTTGATTGAAAACTGGTTCTGAAGAAATGAGTGGCGAACTGCATCTTTACAATAAGCTCAAGAGATACCTCTCTGTTCTGGGTCCTACAGAGGGCTACTTCAGGTGCATCTCTTTTTTCAGTCCTGTTGCTACAAAGCTTGCCCAATTTGCTTTCACTGGCTTAGTGTTCTTATTTAGCCACATTGAACTTCCTATAAGGTTTAGGGTATACTAAGCCATAGAAAGACTTGTGATTTGGCATTGGATTTTGCAGTAGCTGGGCTCAGGGCTCTTTGAAGACAAGGTGTCACCACAGCTCAGAGAAACTTATCTAGAAGACATAAACCAAGCCAAAGATGATGTTACCAACACGTATCAAAGAGGAAAACAATGAAAAATTATATGCTAAGTTATGCGAGAAGAGCTATGTACATGAAAAAGGACTAGACTCTTGGTCTCTGATTTTGTAAGCCTCTGCTTATCTATATACATTACATTCATTTCTTGACCTTTTTGGATGATCAGTCTTAGTTTCTGTGGCATAGAGACAGAAAAAGATTGAGCAGAAGGATGTAAAACATAAGTGGAAGCATTATTCAGAGAAAAAGATTACAAAAATGAGGTGAGGACAATAGTGCCTTGTGCAATGATTAGCACACGAATGAGTTCACTGGAAATGTAAACACAGAAAGGGACTGTCAGAGAGGGCGTAAGACGAGCAACTCAGACTGATGAATAACTGAGGAAGTGGCTAAGACTTCCTGCTCACCAAAAACAGTGACGTAAGAAGACGTTGGGCTAACAGGAAGGAATAAGGGAGCATTCCCCTCAGCGTGCTCACCTGTACCTGCCTCTTTGTGCAAGTCTAAATCTCAGTGCTGGCTGGTTCAGCACTTCTGTGTCAATTGCCACCTGAACGATAATCTCGTGTTTTTGTGGGCAATTGTGGATGATTGATATTCTGGTTCTTGCTACCCCTCTGAAGAACATGAAGGTTGGTACTCCTGTGGAGCTCTTTATAACGGACACAAAGTTTGAAACCCAGACAATCATAGCTCTTAGATATTTTTAATCAAAACTACTGAAGCAACTCAACTCCTGTACAAATGTAGAAGCTTATTTTACAGGATTTCATGTTCTTTAAGTAGCCAGACTCATTCCTGGAGGTGGATATATGTAACTGACTTTGATGCAGAGGTTGTTTTTCTCTGGTACTGTTTCTTTTTCTGCTATATCCCAAATTTTATTGGCAAGTCTAAGTGACCAAAATTCTCAACACTTTTTGTCACGGAAACCTCCACAGACTAAGCTGCTGTTACATTGTTGCCTGCAAATGACAAGAGTAGTCCTTTCTAAACCCATTTTATTTCCAAAGATGGGGCATCTACTACCTCTCTCTGCAACATTATACTTAAGTGAATTCATACAGTGCCTTCTAGTCCTGCAGGAGAAAACCAAGATAAGTATGGCCCAAACACTAAACCTTCTCAAAATCTGAAGGCATCTTTGCAAAGTAAAGCCAAATCCTGTATTTGCTTGTTTGCCTGATGTTGACATAGGCTGTTCTTTGGCAAAAGCTCTTGGAGATAGTAACTACTTTTGCAGTTCTGTATTCAGAATGCACCAACATCTACAATACATATACACCTGAAAAGGCCTTTTTCTGGTTTCTTGCCAACACTTATTATCCAGAGATGAACCAGTAGAGAAGCAGTGAATCACTAAACTGTGGACTTTTAGATGTTGCTTGTATGAGACAGTCCAAGAACAGGAGCTCACAAAACCTTATTTCTGGAAGAAATCCACTGGACTTCATAAAATATGGGACAAAGGTGTTATGTGGAAAGTGACATAAGAACGATGTTCCTAAATGCAGAGCTGGGCTGTAGTCACAGGTTACTCAGATTGTGATGGCTCCTTCCTCTCTAAGGCATGTTATGTTATGTTAATGGGACATTAACTTCCATAGAAAAGGCGATGCACAAATTGTCACCGCTTTCCAGACTTGTTTTGTACCTTGCACTGACATAGGTCAGCCTGGGCTTGTGAGAGGAAGGTTACATGTCAACAATGACAAAGTTGCTCTTGGGTTTTTGTGGAAGAGCCTAATCTGCACAGCAGCATTGTTTAGCTTAGCCTCCAGTTGTGTTCAAATGCTGCTGGTGAAACACTCATTTCTGAGTAGGTTAGACCATTCCAAAACGAGAACTGTGAAACTGGAGTGCATTGGTCTCTGGTGAAACCTCACTGTATGCAACCATTATTTCTGCTGCTTTCTTCACAAAATAAATAAACAGGGACTTGGCATCATATATTGAATTCCTTCTATGGAAAGAACAGTCAAACAGCAGCTTGTTAATAAGATTCTGGAGATAATACTTTTTCCAAGCAGAACCTCAAACTCGCTGCCACTTTGGACACTGGCTGTGAAGAATGTGGTATTGCCTGCAGCACACTGCAGCTTTTGACAGTGAGCAAAACCAAACGTAATACTACAGTTCAGAAAAAAATAGCATCCTTCAGAAATCAACTCTCTATCTTTTCAACCATATTCTGAAATGAAAAATATTACACTATTGTAGAAGAGTCCTAGCCTCATATATTTCAAATTTACTGATATCGAGAGCTAATATTTACTGTGCCATCTCCTTGTGAGATTCCCTGCCTAAACTCTCAGCCAGGGGTCTGGACACGGCCCAGGGAAGCATTGCACTTTCAGATGTTCATATACCAGTATCAGACTCACTCACAGAGGAATCAATTCCCTAATGGGATTCCAGCTTTAAAATAATAGTACCTTAATACAGACAGCAAAGTAAAAACATACTTTAAAAAAACCCAAACATTAACTTTCAGAGTGGCAGTTTTATTTGTATGCATTCAGTAGCACACAGGGTTTTTTTCATAGAAATATAAACATAGCAAGGAAGAAACATCCATACCAAATGTGACCAGATCCAAGAAACTCTATGGGAGGCAATGACAAGACAACTTGCTCCCAGAAGGAAGTTTCTGCTTAATCCTCACCAATGTAGAGCTTGACCAATTTCACAAAACATGAAGACTTTTATCCCTTAGAAAACTAATATACATATTATAGAACAATCTGTGTTTCTTACATATAGATTTCTGTACAGTAATATTTACAGTATATTGCAAAATTCCAGTCGTTACATGATTGCAAATACTTGCTTCCAGCCATAAACCCCAGACTTTGTACCTCTCTCCTGTTATTGTACAGCTGTGGACATTGCTCCTTGTCACAGCACCGGAGCACCTTGAAACACTTGGGTGTAAACAGCAGTTGGCTCTGTACACTTGCACACCATTTGACTATTTTTGTTTACATAGTTCTAGTCAAACAAAATCATTCAACTTATGACTTGCCTTTGTCCTCAGCCCCAGTTTAGGCTCCCAGAAAACTGGAAAACAACTCTGCTGCTAAAACTTCTGTTCAGACTGCAGTGGCCCACTTTACCACACCTTACCACTAAAGCTCAAAAATCCCACCCTTTCCAAAGTGGGTCTTTTGTAATAATAAAGAAAAAACAAAACAAAACAAAAAACAAAACCAACCAACCAACCAACCAACAACAAACCTGGAGATTTTTTTTTTTTGAGAAAAAGATAAGGATTGACTAACATTAGCAAGTTTTTCTCATTTTGAGGGATACACCTGAAAAACCCAGCAGAAGAAAAGCCTGTACATGTAACAGTAACAGGAGCTGAATGAAGACCAGAGCTCCCACCATTTGGAAAAAGCACTGAATTACCCATTCCCAGGATGTGTGGAGAAAGAAAGATTGTCATCTACTGTTGTTCTGACATACTGGGAAATGTAAATTATTAGCTTCCCCAGAGGTATTATTAAATAAAGAACATCTGTAGATTTTTAGGAAAAGATCTTAGATAGGTCCATATCTGAAGTAAATGATACCTGTAAGATCTTGGAATTCCTGTAAAGCTTGAACAAAGACAGAAGTTTTGCCACATATCAGTGTGGAAAGTCACCCCAACCCCACCAAACTATTCACAAAGACAAAAAAGGGGATTAAAAAATATTCAGAATGGGGCCAGTTCTGATTTCACTAACTTCTGCCATAAAACCTTCACTGGTTTTGAGAAAGGCTGATGTTCAGTATTTTCAAGCAAATTAAACATATTCCTTCCTAACATTGAAAACTCAAGAGCAATACATATTTCATCTTAACTTTTGAGAGCTGCTCAACTGAAAGAGCAAAAACAAACAAGTTTGAAAATGAAACCAAAAATTTCCTTGGAAACAAAACAAAATAATTCTCTTCTGTGGTGGGGCACTGAATGGCAATGCAAAAGATTTTTGCTGCACTCTGAACTGTCTACAGTCATTCATCTTTGAAAAGTAAAGCAATCCTTAGCTCTGACAACTATGTATAAATACGTATGTGGTACAGCACCTTGAGAGAGTGAACAGAACAGATATGTCAGGTCATGTTCCTGACTAACAAATCTAGATTCATCCCTTAAAAACCTACACCTTAAGTGGATAAATATTAGCAGCATCTTGGAGCATTCTGAGAATCATCCTTTCATAATAATGTAACAAATAGACATGGAAATTTCATTATTTAAGAAAATATCTGTCTGTACTCTCCCTCTAAATCTGCAGGAGCTCACTCATACAAACTATTTAGTTTTATCCCAACTAACAAGTGGGTTCAACAATTATTTTATCTGGAATTGTTATCTAGTTATCTCAAGAACTTCAGACATGTAGACCTTAGTATGTAATACCAGAAAACAGAAGACAAACACCTTGCATTTCCAGACTGTTGCTATAATTGAGAACCAACCATCCAGAGACTGACAAGCACATTTTAAACATGGAAATGAAACTCAGATGATATTTAGCTGATGTCAACTAAGTCTCTCGATGAGCTCTTCAAGGGCAACTCTTCTATATCCATGGTAACACAATGCAAACTTTTAATCTCTGCAGGACCCCCAGGTCAAGTCCCCATTATGCCAGTGGGGCAGTTATCACAAATGGGTATCCATACAAATGAAAGGGAAACTAGCTTTGGCTTTGAGGTTTTTTTTTTTTGCAGTGTTTTGTGCTTTCTAACATCCACATAGAAATACTTTGGTGCAAGATATTGTACAGCAAGCAATGACGGATTAGGCTGTTTGAGGCACAGCCAGCAAATTCCGTGAGTTATTGCAAAGGCCTCATTCACTACACTTATGATCCAAAGTATCAGCTTTTAAAACACGTTTGGCTCAGCCAGCCCAAATGAAGCATTTTACTGATGATACTGAGTAAGGTGCTGTCTACACTGGGTGTCATCAGGACTAGCCTGGCTGTTTCCTGGCCTGGCTGTTTCCTGGCCTGGCTGTGCCCTAATATGCCTTTTGGCCTTGCAGCACAGGGATGCCACTTGCACAGCCCTACTGCAGACCCATGCTAGGGAAGCGTGGCTTTACACAGCCTGGGATACAGACTCCTAACATGATTCTGTAAGCCACCTGCCCACCCACCGTGCATAAAATTAAAGGTGTTAAACCACAAGCTGCCAAACCTTGAAATGTTTGCAATGTCAGAGCTGGGGGTGCACTGCAAACAAATTGTGTTCTGCAAGCAGAAACAATGCATAACCCTCCCTCAATACCTGTTTTTTTTTGGAACCGTGCTCCTGGAAGTATTTTGGGCTATTCTTCTCCAATGGCTGAGCAAGCTGTGTGACAAACTAGCAAGAGAAAACTAGACGGATACAAAGTACACCAACTTGGTTTGATACTCTCAGAGAAAGAGAGGTTTGGAAGGGATTTAGCTTACAGTATGTTTGCCAAGTACCCCAGATAAAGCTGCCACAGTTAGTCCTCACCAGTCAAGTAAATGACGTGGAATGATTTCAGGATGAGCCCTGGTCATACAGTCCTGGTAAGACAGAGACTTTGAACATGCAGGTGGAGTCTGTCTGTAAGGAAATGCCTGACCCAGAGGTCATTGCCACTTCATTCCCACTTTCTCCGCCCATCCCTGTCATCAAATTCATTGCTGGAAAGAGATGGGTGCACAAAACAGACCTTCTGTCACAACCTGGACTGGCATCCTGAGGCAGTGAGCTCATGTTGAATGTTATTGTGGATGGCAGCTGCAGCCATGCTTTGCTTTCCCAGGGGCTTTCATTTCCCACTGTCTTGCTGGGGCACAGTTCACAATCTCCACTTGTCATTGCAGTCATGGACATCCTTGGGCTTGACAAGAGTGAGGCTTCCAGGGGATGGGTGCAAGGGTAGGAGGCAACAATAAAATACTAAACTTGGACAAACTAGCCTTAAGCCAGATGAGGGAAGAGTTTCTTCCTGTGTCTGGTTTTGTTCAACTTCCAAGTCAAGAATTCTGAAGAAAGAAGAAAACAAATATCATTTCTTATTTACTACATCAGACAAGCATAAGGGGATACTCTAAAGCTTTTATTCAGCTGCTTATGGCTATTGCCAACATAGTAATTCCCCTCCTAGGAGATTTCCACTTGAATAATGCCCATCTGTTTAAGAAGGATGCTGAAACTTGAGGCTGAATTATCTTGCTTCAGCTCAGGAAGGAGGATGCAGAGTGAGCCTTCCTTCCTTCTTAGAATCAAGCAGGACTGACAGTAAGAGGAGCTGAACTGCAGAGGTGAATCTAGCAGTGTCCTACCACGGGACAGCAATGCCCATCTTGCTGAAAACCTGTTTTCTGAAGCTCACAACCCACAGATTCTGCAATCATCATTCTGATGAAACATGTTAAGGAACCTGACCCTTCAAATAGCCTTTTTATTTACATGGTGCTCCACCTGGTCCTGGAGAGCTCATGACAAATTAACGGAAACATAAAATATGAATGGAATGATCACTGGTCCATAAAAGCCCTGCAGTTCTTGAAAGGTGTCTTATACATAATGAATGTTGGGATTTCAGAAAACGGGTTCCAGCCTTATTATCCAAAGAAGATGCAACAATTTTCAAGCCTCTGTATAAAACAAGGAACTTTTGAGGATGTTCTTGGGAGACCCAGGAAGAGCACATTGCTCCCCAGTGCAGCACAGGAGTCTACTGCAGTAAGCAAACTAAACAGAACCAAATACTTGAATATTGTGAAAACATGGATATACAACTTGATGCTGCATTGTCAAAGAAAGTGTACGACTGAAAGAAAATTTTGATCAGAACTAAAAGATTTATCTTGCAATCATGTGGTGATAAAAACTCTTTCCTTACAATCTGCCCAGTAAGTGTAACATTTAACTTATGGTTACTCTTGATGGCCCTTGTCCTTTATTCTGGGTGTTGTGTACAGGTAGTTTCAGCTGACCTTTCTGAACTTCCTGCTTCTGTGGCCTAAATGATAAGTACGTTCTCAAGTTTTCAGAAATTACCCTACTGCTGAGATCTGTCAGCTGTAAATCAGCCCTAGTATCCTTAAAATTTGGTTTATAATAAGGACCCTATGAATCAGTGCTTCTTAGGCTATCAAAAATGTTGGTGCCAAAGGAAATAGCTACAAACGTGACGTTCTCCCTTGTTCTATGTATTAAAGTTATTGCAGAATGACTATAGACTGACTTGAATAAACTTGCTGTTTACTTCACAGAGATCTTTGCACCAGCCTGTTAGGCTACATGCTATGAAGTACCATTTTATGTTATATGTTAAAACCAAAAAGTCACTGACCAAGCCCATGTGAGGTTACACTGGTTCAGCCCCTGAAAAAGCACCTCCCCCCTCCTGCCCTTGCCTTTGCCCTGGTGTAGCACCTCCTCTGAAGACTGCCAAGTTCCCTGGGGTGCTCACTAGCATCTCCTGCCTCAGCTGCAGAGTTGGACATGCTTAGCACTGAGAAAATAGATGGAGAAAGGGCCAATTGCTCCCTCTGTAGCCTTCTGGCCTGAGACCCTGAACCCAGCAGGGTCATTCAGGAGCAGGCTTTTATTTGTTTGTTTTTCTTGTGTGGTTCATGCTTGCTGGAATGTTCCTCCCATCCTCTGTGTTAACCAAGGTTGGAAGCTGCAAGGAACTTCACAAAACGACCACCTTCCTCATTTTGTTTTGTATATCTCCATGGCCTATTGCACAGGATGAGCAAGGAGAAGCGATTAGCTCAGGAGAGCCCTTTCTTCTCTCTAAGGTTATTTGGGAAAGGATCTGTTACATAACAACACTTCTTCAACTTGTCAGCCAGACACCTGACAAGCATTCTTATCTCCAAGGGCTCGAAAAGGCTGTGCGAAAATGGCTCTCAGCCCCTCTTCCTCCTCTTGCAGGAAGAAAATAGGCTTTTGAGAAAAATTCTATTCTAAAGGTGAACCAAATTTCACATAATTAAAATTAATTTCAAGGAAGTAAATGGATTTTTTTATTATATGGATTAAAGGAATCAGCAGTGACAGCTCCACATCCATGTAGGAAAGAGGCTCAAGCACTACAATTCTCTACATTCATAAGGCCCATATGCTTTATCAACAGCTGTATCTACACCAAGTGATGTCCTTCTCACGCACCAATTACAAACTGTCAGAAAATATACATGTAATCCTTCATATCAAGACCTATTCATGCAATTTTTAAATACCACACTAAGCTGTGGTACTTGTCCTAAGGGCATTATGTACTGGAAGGAGAAAAACTGTTATCTCCTAGATCAATACCAAACACTCCATGAATATAGTTATTTTTTCAGGAGATCATATGCAAAACAAACACCACTTTTATGAAAACCAGGATATAGGCTTTTAGCAGGGCTAAATTTGTTCTGCTTCTTTCTGTGAAGTAATTGATTTCCAAGTCTAGGTCCACACACTTGTATTAGTTATCTTTAGTTTAAATAGTGAAGTACCCCTCTGACCAAGGCGAACCACACAACCCATTCCCAGCTACCAAAGCCAAACTACACGGCAAAACCCAAAGTAGAGGAAAACCCAAAGCCTGTGAAATGTTAGGGGGTCACCTGGAACAACAGAAAGCTGTAGAGGACATAAGATTGCTAGCAAGAGCATCGACCCAGTTTTGTTTTCCTGATACCTGGGGATGCCTATGGGAAAGGGAACAGAGAGAGGGGAAGGAAAGCAAGGAGGGGAAAACAGTGCAGCGTGGTATAAATATAGTGTACTCCTAATGAGTAATAGTTTTAGCAGAATAGTATAAATACAGTATACTCCTAATTAGTAACAGTTTCAGTTCAGTCTCTTATCAAAGCAAAGAGCTGAATACTTTTCTAAGTTGTTTTGGGTTTTATTTTGGTTTGGGTTTGGGTTTTTTCCCTAGCATTTAATACAGCAGAAAATAGAGAAAACAAGCTATTTGCAAAGCAGGAATCTGCAAAGTACAGACATCCTTCATAGACACTGACTCTTTAATTTCATGTGGGGGGTCTGACCTACACCTGGCAAGCTGCAAGCATTTATTTGTTTTTATTTTGGCTTTTTTAATAACATGGATTTCTGCTTTGCAAAAAAACCATACTTGTAATACATGGTAAAGAAAAATTTCCTTCAGCCCTTCATGAAAAGATAATATAAACCAAGAAAAGCCAACTACTCGCTAAAGAGGAAAGAGAAACACAGGAATCGCCAGGGCGAGGCTTTGCACACACCTTGAATTCACCAGGCTGCAATGCACGCTGAAAGAAGCCATCATGCCAGTTCCTGGATCACCTTGTTATTCTCCTTGGCTTTCTTACATGTGTACAACCATTTGATTATCCGAGCGTTGCGCTCAATGACAGAGGTGCTGCTGGGGACCTGCTCTGTGAGTTCATCCTCCAGCAGCCCCTCATCCCCACTGTGCCTCGTGAAGTCACTCTCAGATGTTGCCACACTGATGCTGCGGATCTTGAAGGAGACATTGTCAGACACCACGGAGAAGTTCTCTCTTCCAAGATCCTCAATTACCTCCTGCTCCAGGCCACAGTACTTGAAAAACGTATCAAACTCAGCAAAGGACTTGGAGTAGCGAGAGCTGATATCCGACTGGGAGCGATGGAGACCTCTCCTCTTCACCTCCTTGACCTCTTCAGGAGGTATACTCAGTTTTGAGGGTGTCCCATCCTCTTGTGTACATACCCCTGGGCCTTTGGTGCTCACAGGGACAGTTTGCTCCACTGCATGGTCGCTTGGCTCATGGTCATCATCTTTTCCTGAGACAGACTCGTTGCTCTCGGTGGCTGCAGTGTCCTCCATGACTCTGGGCAACTCTGGGGAAGCCAACTGCTTCTCCTTTATGGACCCCTGGAAAATTCTCCTCACCAAGTTCCCCCGTGAGCTGTCCTGGCTTTGACCTCTGCCAAACTCACATTTCTGACGGTAAATCACCAGGGAATCCGGCCGCATCTGCCTCTTGTGGGTGCCGCGCCTGGCAATGGGGGGGCCGTGCTGCAGGGGGGCGCGGCAGGAGTACGCTGCCTTGGCCAGTTCCAGGGGCTTCGTCCCCTTCCCTCTGCCCAAGTCCCTGCTGACAGCTTTGCTCTCCACCGAGCAGGTCTCGCTGCTGCTCTCCGAGGCTGAGCTGAGCGAGATGACGGGCTCCTGCCTGGTGCTGATGACCTGCTGGCTCTTAACGTACTTGGCCTTATCGGCGGCCAGTCTCTCCACGGCACTTTTCCTGCCCGGGTTGCCGGCCTCCATCTGCCTGCGGAGGTACTCGGGCCCCTTGTTGAGGAGCCGCAGGGGCAGGGAGGAGTGGAGGTCGGAGATGGCGTGCATTCCCACGGCCCGGGAGAGTTCAGCTGGCATAGCAGTTTCAGAGACGCGGATCCTGCTTCCGTCCCAGGAGGGAAGGGAAAAAAAAAGAAAAGAAAAAAGAAAAAAAGAAAAGAGAAAAACACAGAAAGCGGTGAGAGCACCCCCTGCGCGGAGACGGTAGCTCCGAGGGCCGAGCTCCAGCTCAGCCGCGCCGTCGGGGCGCCGGGAGTCCCGTCCGCGCCTCCCGCCCGCCCCGCCGGCCGGGGACAGCCAATCCCGGCCGGGAGGAAGGCAGGGAGGAGGGAGGGAGCCGCCCTGGTGGAGGCAGCGGCCCGGCCCCCGCCACCTCACGCGGCACGGGGGTGGCCGGAGCTCCAGGGGCATAACGCTGCGGTGAGGTCGGCACCGACTCCTGGGCACTCCGAGGGTTTGCTCCCCTCAGAACAGCCTCTCTCGGGCCGCCTCCGGAGGACAGGACGCTGCTTTAGGGCCTGACCCGCAGACCCCAGCGGAACTTCCCGTGGGGGAGCGACACCTTGCACCGCTCCCTTCGCGGCTTTCGCACGTTTCAGTGCCCCCCGCGCCGGTTTAACTGGCGGCCGTGCCGGGTGCTGAGCTCAAAGGCATTCTTGCCATTGGAATGGTTTGGAAACGACGGGGCTCGGACTGCCGGCGCCCAGCGGCGGAGCAGGGTCCGGGCACGCCGGGTGGGCAGCACAGATGTGCCTCCAGCTGTGCCTCCAGCTGTGTTAGCAGCATCCTGTCCTTCCCGGGTCATCGGCAGCAGCAGGGAGACATTTGCCCGTGGCCCACAGCTGTGCTGCGGCTGTGCACGTGTCAAGTGCCGTGGAATGGCACAAATCTGAATTGTGTGTTATAAACCTTTATCCTTCAGAAACAGAGGACAAACTTCAAAAGGGACAGAATTCTCATCTAGGGCTGGCAGTTCTGAAGAGACAGAACAGACAGAGACATTGGCTGTAATGTAAACACCTGAAGATTGCATAAGTCGTAGATAACCACCTGGGGCAGTCCAACTTTTAACTCATGATCACATGTGAGATGCACCCCCTCTGAGGTCAATAATAACTGAATTATAGATAACTTTTCTTACATAGAAAGCAAAAGCCAGATTATATCTGTAAGGTTTTTTATGCATATTTTTGTTGTTTTGCTTTGGCTTGTTTTAGTTCGTCTGCTACTTCTGGGGGATTATAATATCAGAATGCTTTTGTGGTGATTGATTCATACTTGATCTCTATAATCACTAAACTGTAGCAAAAACGTTTACAAAGGGAGATATGAGCTATGGGCCTCTCTTTCCTCATTATGAATTTTCAGGGTATACTACTTTTCTACCAGCAAGGTTCTCACTGTGGCAAGGGAAGGGTTAAGAGCAATCCTGAATTCAGAATTTGGGCTAGCTCTTCAGTGAAGACCACAGAAACACACAAAACATAAATAGTCTCTTTTGAACATGGTTCTACTGCTGGTTTTCCCCTTAATTGTACATCTTTGTAGGTCAACTCCAAAAGCCCCATAACACATAAGACTATCTGTTCACAGTAAGGATCCCAGAAAGGATGCTTGCCTGAATCAGAACTGAAACTGGTGACATTGAGATCACTTAGAGTTAAATTCTTGTGATCATGTAGAATAGGTGGGGGGTTGGGTTTTTTGTTTTGTTTTGTTTTCTGAGAAAGAACTTTCTTTTAATTCACAGGTTCACTTGCCTAAAAAGTAGTATTCTCAAAAACTGAGAGATAATAAAAGTTTAAGCACAGTTAATTACTAGGGAGCACTTTCCTGTTAAAGCAGTTCATACACAGATGTGTAAGAGTGTAGTTAATATCATTACATATTTAAATACTTCATGGGGTGCTGGGCATATAGAGAAGACTAATGTCTTCTGACAGTGAATCTGAGCAATAAGCTGATAGATGTGATGAGTTTAGTAACAATATTAAAGTTTCATTCCCATATTGACAAATCTGTCTTAATTTTTTTCCTTCGACCTTTAAATTGGAGCTCTGTGTCGCTGCATGATGTAACAACACATGTTCACATTTCCCTATGAATTTTAATTTGTGTGTTCTAGTTTCTAGTGCCTTGTATCTCTGAGCTTTAAGAACTTACCAGAAAAATAATTTGTTTACATTCATTTATAATAATGAGAAACATGAACACACACGATTATCAATAGGCATTTTCTTATTAAACAACTCCAATTAATTTCTTTATCAAAGCTGTTTATTCACTCCTTGCCAGATGCAAGAGCCACTAGCTAAAGCAGATACTCTATATTTTTTCTCTGTGGACAATAGATTTGTGTTTAGAGTTGATATAAAAAAAAAATTGAAAATCTTTTTTTGGATGAAAAAGAAGGTTTAAAATATTTAAAAATGCTGAGACATTTTCCTTTCTCTTAAAATGTCCTTGGTTTTGAATGTATGCCTGAAAGATGAACCTGGATAATTTTGTTAAAACAATTTGCATTTTCAGCCTGTTTCATCCCCTTCTCGCTGACAAAGGAAGACATGAGTTTTGATTTGCCACAAAGTGCATGTCACAAGAAATTTCTCATGAAAAATTGCAACAGCAATTTTCAGCTGCCTTTCCTGATGTGTGAGGTACTTTTTCTTGAGAATCCTGGGTGATGACGACAACTTTTAAGTGGGAGAAGAGTTTTCCCAGGGTGAGGAAACACTGTGAGCAACAAAATTTTATAACTCTGTCTCCTTTAATAAGGTATGCCAGTATAGCACCTGCTCAGTTATGTGATACTTTAAATATATTTAGGTCATGTATTTTAAAACTTAAATGCATTTTAGGTTAAAATATGATTCTATGATTTGAAATATTTATATTTCTATCTCTTGGAATTAGCTCATATTTATGGATATACTCTTACAATGTTCAAAGAAGAGAGAGCCATTGCATTTCCTCTTTTTGAAAAGCAGAGAGAAAGAGTGTATTATGAGAGCCCCAAGCAAACCACCTTTGCCCCTGTCCCAGCACAGGCTTGCAGGCAATAAAATGGAGATAAAAACGGTGCAGCAGCACCAATCCCTCAGTCTGTCAGCTGTCATGAAGTTCTCTCTGGCATCGATGCATTAAGCAAAGGTAAGAGGAGCAAGTCCTGTGCACACTAAGCCTTAACTGACACCATGAGTTTTCACAAGAAAGGGAGTCTTTCAAAACACCTTTGAGTCAGCTGGCATTTAAAGTGATCGCTAAACACAAAGCAGTTGAATTGTATGTGAGGTAAGGCAAACCATTTCTTGCCCTGTATTAATAAGAGATGTGTTTGGGGCCCATTTCCTGCACCTAGAGACTGGAAAGTCAAAAACTGAGAGTTGCTGCAATGAAACTAAGCAAAAAGTACAGTGTGTGCGAAGCTTAGGTCATTGCTGTCCTTGTTCCCACCTCATTGCCAGTGTCAGTGACACTCCTTTGATTTATAGTGGTCAAAGGGCAAAAATAAAGCCGTGGCAGTGGGAGGTAAAGGCAAAGAGGACAGAGAAGGGAGAGCTCAAGCCCTAACAGAAGGGGGATCTTCCCGTTTTGGAGATCATCTTATCAGCTGTGTTCCAGGACTGAGGTTTCTCTCCCCCAGCAGCTCCCGGTGCAGGTGTTGCAGCCCCGATCGGAGGGCGGTTCCCTCCTGCTGTGACACACTGCTTGGTGCTACTGGGTGTCCTGTTTGCTGCATTCTGGTGACGTAAAGCAGCCACAACGCGGAAATGAACCGGTTCCAAACAACTGCCTCCAGTGGGAAACTTTCAGACCCTTCAACATGAAATCAGTGAGGGTCCCGATTCAGTCTCGGGTTCATATAATAGGCGATATAGGAGTGCCTGTACATCTTCAGGCAGAATTTTAAGGCTTTAAGCCTGAGCACTGTACAGCAGAGGCAGACTCATGTCACTTCTGTGTCCTCTTTTAGCCTTTCCCACCACTGCCAGATTGCTTAGCATCCTTTCCCACCCTTGTAATTTTGGGTTGTTTGCTTCATTAAACAGCTTGGCATCTTAGTCAGAAAACATCTTCCTCCTAAAATCAATCCAGCTTGTTCACAATTGACATTAGTGGCCTTTATGTTTTAGTAGAATTTGGAAACCCCAGGTGTACCACTTTCCAGGTTGAATAACCATCATGGATCTCAACAGGACTGTGTAATTTACTTCACGGTGATTCATGGCAACATATGGGGAGCCTTATTAGAACAAAGAGCAAAAGAAAAGTGATGAAATAACACAGTGAGAGTAAGAGATGAAAGGGACAATAAATACAACATACATTACACCAGGCAGTGACAAGAGGGAAAGTGCAAGCCATAGCATGTTGCCTTCCCCATTTATGCCCTTTTGTCCCTCCAGAACATCTGAGCCTACTAATTCCTTTTTTCATATACCTCTGACATACCTAATGTAAAAAAATAAAAAAATCCACCTAAGTTTGATGCCTAACATATTTAAGTGTATGTTAAAGTGTTGCAGTTGAATATTTTGATTTAAAAACACTGATGTATTTTTCATGTTGTCTGAGGGATGAAATTCATTGTGTAATGTATAAAAGAAGGGGAAGAGCCAGACTTTTCACAGTATAATACAGCTAGATGCTCTAGAGGAAACAAGTAAGTTAACTCCCAGAACCACTCTGCTTGATCCTGAAAGGGATTCTTTGAATTTTGAATTGAAATTCTTTAGGAATGAATGCATGTTATGTGTGTTAAAATAAACTTGAAACTCAGTCAAAGGTTCTTATGGTTGCTTCTGTTGTGTATGAGTTTGATAAATGTTTCCACAGCCATAGCTTGCAGTTTTAAAATTGCCTCCCTCGATGGTTGCAAAACGCTTTACAAACAACTAAGTTCATACACAGTCACTTCACCCAACACAGGGATGGGTCAGGCCACTTAGTACTTATGCATTTTATAGGCAGTGTTGAGCCTAGTCTCAATATATATATGGTTAGCTTTGGTCATAGAAAAGCTCTTTCACTTAATCTAAATCTAAAACTCATAAAGAGTTTAAAGCCATACAGATCCCTGTTGTTTTAGTGAACTTTCAGCACATATGTGTCACCTCAAAATTCTCTCTGCTGTCTTTTTGCCTGGCAGATGCCTAAAACAATCAGTGCAAAGGTTTTGCTGTTGCTGTGTCAAGACGTTACATGTCTATCCATGTTCTCCCTCAGAGTGCACAGGCCATGTTAGGAAGCATATGAAAGCTCACTGATTACTGAACTTCTGAAAGAGGACTGCCTGTTGTCTGCTATAAAAAATTTATATCCTACTACTTGGGGTACTCACCTGGGAAGTGTGTGAGACCATTTTCCCTTCCCAGATTTGGAGCAAAGTTTGAAAATTGGATTTCTTGCTTCCCCACACAGTAGTTATAATTTGGGTGCTGTAGTTCATTGTCACTCAGATTCTGTTGCTGAAAACATTTTTATTCTGTTTATCTAATTAGAAATTTACTAAAGGTCCTGGGCAGAAGATATTCATTCTATAACCTAGTATCCATGCACTTAGAAGGTGCATGGATTTTAGTTAACTTTCAAAGTGGAAGGATTTAAACAAGGTTGAAAAAGTCTCACCTTCAGTGCTGGTCAAGATATTTAATGGAGATGTTCATTCAAACCACAATATGATATCTAAAAACTTCAGCTCTTCAACCATGCATGCTGTTATAAGCTTTCCTAGTCTCATTTTCAATGATACAGTCTCAAATTTAGAAATCAAACAACAGGATAATATTCATATTTGAAAATCCTAGTGGCACACAGGAACGAAACAACATTCAGAGCAGTCCAGACATTTGAACATCCTACCAGCTTATGCAGGTGTTGACTCACTCAGACACTGACTGCTGGAAGTCCCATTACCTATTGATCTTATCCATTTTCTGTAGAGTATATTAAATATTTTATAACAAGTGGTGAGTCACTAAACCCAGAATGCTTATATTAAGGCAAAAATTTTGACACATTTTCCTTGAGAGAAGGGTCATGGGAGTTTTGGCACTGCAGCGTTTCCCACCAGAGCTGAGCACAGGTCTACTTCCTTGTGCTGGTGGGAGAGACCCATAAATACCATAGTGATCTCTGAGAAGGCAGCAGACATGCTCTGCATTTTCAGTATCTCCAGCAGTATATTGAGCTGTGCAGCTTCTCAAAATCTGGATGGTTGCAAGGAAAATGGCAACACACATAAAAAATCACTGCTCATCATAGAGGTCCTTTTAAATGTAACTGAATATATCCATCCAACACTAGTTATGATGGACACAGCTCCTAATGTTCAAAGAAATCCATCTGTCAGTCAAACACTAAAACACTGCAAATTTCACCCATTGAGCACAGTACCAGAACTTGAAATGTGTAGATATGTGTAACATACAGAGTCTGTCATCTTCTGTCTACAGTTTTAATAACAAATTGAATGACTTCATGATGCTTCCTTCCTAAGGCTTTCTTGTAGTCTGCCTGAAGATTCAGTTATCCATTGTTGGGATAGTCCTGGACTTCGTGAAGTGACAGAAATATTGCAAAGGATGGATGGATGGGGATGCCAAGGTCAGGGAGCCTAGTCCTGTGAATGTTGGCGTTTAACATTGAGTTTACGGGGACTACGGTTGGCATTCTTCTTGCCTGAATGTTTCCCCTGTTTAATAAGTTGTATTGTTAACATGTCTACCCATTATATTTCCCCTATAGTTGTTCCTATCCAAGTTCTTCTTCCCACAAACCCCTAGGATTTTCCCGCCAACCCTTCCCTGATTGGCCTCAGTTTAGTGCAATGCACCACAGTTCCATATATGGCCATGTTCGCATCCCCTGTTCCTTTCCTTGTTCCCCCGCCCCCCGCCTCCCGCCTACCGCCCCCCCACCTCCCGCCTCCCACCTCCCCCCCCCCGCCCCCCCCCCCCACTTATGCTTGGACCAATGGGATGCTTCATCCCTCCCCTTTCTCCTCCCATGTTCTGGAATCCTCCCTTGACCCCTTTATAAGCCGGGCACCCTGGCCTCAAGTGTGGTTCTTCCTTGGGGAGCTGGGCTGGGCTGGGTGCAGGAGGAGCCACCCTGGGCTTTGAGAGGCAGGCTAAAAGAGCTCATATCACTTTAAGCCTTTGGCCGTAGTGCCTCTCGGAGCTGAAGACCCACGCTCCAGTCTCTGGAGCTTAACCATTCACCGACAATCAATCACTAAATTTTTCTTATCAGTGGTTGCAAATTTTAGCCTCTTTCTTTATGAAATCTGTGAAGAACCTGACCAAAGGCAATGTTTTATTTGTATGTCCTATATATTAATTTAGGGCTAGAAGAGTTCTTGCATGCTCTCTCCAGCAGAGTTACTAATGAATGAGGTCTGCATTTTGCCTTTCTACAGAAGGAGCCAGCAATTCTCCCTGTGGGCATACCTTGTGGTTTTCTAGGATTTTGCAGAGCTTGGAATCTCTCCCATGTCCTTTAGCATGCAGATCTAGTTCAATTCTTGATGGGCCTGTGATAGTTAAAGGAGACTGCTGGAGTACAGACTGTCTAAGGACTCCAAACAGGGATTGGTTTTTACTTTTTAGGCACAAGAAATATGCAATTCTAGAAAAACTGGCAAATGTGCTTGCATTTGTCACTGCAGGTTGTTTGCTGCCTTCTTCTATATCTTTTCAGGTCTCTTTCAGTTTGCTGATGCAAGAGCTCCTTTCAGAGTTTAGAAGGGAAAATGAACTAATTTATCAAGACAGTTCCCTTGCCAAGGATAAACCTTTGCATTTAAGTCATCAGTCACTATATCTCTGAATGTGTGTGGTTTATCCTGTCACTTTCTTAAGGACTTTTGTACAGTTCAGGCATGAAAGGCAAATATCTTCCAATTTTAAAAGGGAGCCTCCTACACTCTGCACTGTATGTATGTACAAAGGGGATAGATAGGCTGTGTTTCCTTTGAGTGACTTTAGGAGTTAACACAGGCTATTGGCTATTGCCAGCTATTTTATTTGGCTAACAAGTGAGTTAAATAGTGTAGATGTGGTCAAATCATGTCTGATTTTATCTTGAGGCCAGAGAATAAATCTGAGCTTATAGATGCAATTCTGAGTCCTCAGTATAAATTTAATTAATTGTCAGTTGGACCTTCTCTAGATATTCACCATGACATGCAACAATTCTATACGTATGTTTATTCTGAGTTGAACTGAGTCTATTTGATAATTCTCAGCTTTCATTTAGGGAGATGAGTAAGATTCTGTTACATTACAGAGTTCTGTTTTGGCTAAGATGGGTAACAACTGTGCTGTAAGTCGGTTCTCTGACAGTTGTTTCCATAATGAAATCAGAACTTGTTCTGAGTCCTTCTAAAATCACCCCAATATCTCCTGTGCTCTACTGAACAGCAAAGAGCATTCACAATACCCTTGAGATGACCTGATTACACATTCTTGATTTATATTAATTTATCTTGAAAAAAGATTTCTTCTAATCTGATGGACTCTGAAGATTAAATAACTTCTTGGATAAAGAAAATAAAATAGCTTAGCTGTTTGGTATAATTATATCCATTCCAAAGCTATACAAAACAAATAAACATAAGCCCCAGTATTCAGGCCTCATTAGGTTTATGTTGCAACAGCTACATTAAACAAAATTACAGATTCAGTAAGATTTTATCGTGTTGGTGTTGCAACAGCTGCTCTGGACATGATTGCACAGTTATTCTTACTGCAGAGCTTTTCTGGGAAACAACAGTCCAGACTTCTTACATGAACAGCTCTGCCCCTGCCCTGCAAACATTAACTCAGGTGCTAATAAGATGCTCAACCTCAGCTGAGAAATGAGCAAAATGAGCTCCAAGTTTTGGTGATTTTAATCTCTCATTCCATGTGACTGTTCAATGTCCAAACAGGAATTAACCTGTCAGAAAATATTCTTCTATCTATTTCTTGGTATTTTCCATCTTTGCAAGTACAGCTAGTACAGGAACCTTATTTATGGCACCCTCTCTATAAACCAACCTGTATATTTAAGGCTTTCTAAGATATCTTCTTTTGAGAAAAATAAAAAGGGAAAAGTTTCATGGATTTCTAAAGTAGTAGTCCAAGGCCCATTGGGTTTTTACTTGACCCTGAATTTCCTGGTGGTGAGCTAAACCAAGGAATGCTTTTAACCTGATAAGTGTGAAGGGATCGGGGAGGAAAGGTGAGTACTTGTCCCCTTGTTCCCATACTGGCTCTGCTTTGAAGCCTCCAGTTGCACATTTTTGGGACAGGCAAGTCCCCTGGATGCTGCTCAAACAGATTCCACCCCCAGAACAATTCTGAAGGAATGCACAGACAAGGCTTTCCCAGGCCTGGCTCCTTCTGCCTTCCCTCTTATACCCTGCACTCTCAAGCAGCCAACATGTGGTCTCCAGCACAGATACTTCAGACTGGATCATGCATGACCCTAACTTTTCAGATGTTTTGGACAAAATTACCCCTTCCCCACTCACATATATGGTAATTATGTTTCAGGACTAACACAGGAGTCCAGAGCAGAGGGGTGTGGGGTGAATATGGGTTGGCTTTTAGTGTGGGTCCAGTGGTCTGCTTTCATTCTCTGGTGCCCTTCTCCACCATGGGCATTGGGGTCAGCCCAGGATCTGACAGATTTGACAGTGTAGATACAGCCAGCGCAGATCATAGGATTGGAGGGAAGTTCACGTTGGAAGCAACTTCAGGATGTGTCTAGTCCAGCCTCCCACTCCAAGCAGGGTCAGTTGTAAGGCCAGAACCTGTTATGGCACAGAGCTAAAACAGTGTTATGAGGAAGGATTATATAAAGACCAGTCAGATCTTGCAGAACAAGAGGAATAAGGCAAAAAAATTAATAGTTGATAATTTGACATTTTTAAACAACTATTTAATTTTCATTTTCACTATGATCTATTTGTTTAAATTTTCTATATAGATTCTGTTAGGCTTCTGTTTGTGTATTAAACTGGTTGGTAAATTACCTAAAACATCTTTAGACCTAAAATAAAGAAACTCTAGCAACTGACACACAAAAATATGGGATATGCTATTTATTTACAGTCTAAGGTAATTATTTTTCCCCACTGAAAGTCAGCCTTCACTGAAGAAAAAAATAGCTTCAGTTTCTTTTTTCTTTGGCTTTGGATAGAAAGTGTCTGTTATTTTAGTACCAGCTGAACATAGAGGGAGACCTGTAATACAGGCCTAATATAACTCATTTCTTGTTATTAGAAGTTAAAGAGCAACTCCAGGTAGTAACTTCAAAATTACTTTAAATTTCTCCTTAGGAAACGGCCTCCATTACCCCATTTGCTAACCACCCTACCATCAAAAAAACCTCAGCCCCTAACAAAATCACTTTTAAAATATTTTAATGATTAGACTTTTTTCCTTTCACATCACAAGAAAGTATTTAATTATTCTATTGACATGCTCAGGATCTGTGTTCAACATCTTATGGAAGTAAAGAAAATAAGAAAACACTTACTCAAGGCAGGCAGCATATTGCAGAATAAAAGTTAAATGAAATACTTGATCATTTGATGCAAGATTGGTACTAAGTAATGAATGAACAGATACTCTGGTAATCCGAATTATGATTCTGAATTACCATGAGAAAATGTTTCTAAAAAGCCATAATTATTAAATTTTCTGATTGGGGGATTTGTGCATTGTGTATGTGATTCTCCCAATGACCCTAAGCACAGAGCAAATTTGATCCATCCAATTTTGTAGCACTGAGCATTCATCCCAGACTGAATAGCCCTTTCCTGAGAGTGGAAGGCAGTGTGGAACCAGGCACTGACACACACAGTCACACAGAGTGTCAGCCTTCTCTTGAGCCTCTGTGCACTGTTGGCACCCAGCACCTTGCGTGGTCAGCCCTTACACGTGGTGAGGGGAGATGGGACAGAGCTTGGATTAGCACTCTCTCTTGTCTTGTGATAAACTCCTCTGAGAATGGAAGAGTTGGTTGGGTTGTTGCAGATGTTCTATGGAATGGGAAAAGCTCTCTGGGGAGAAGAGTGTGCACCCACCAGAGCTCCTCCAAATCCAGCACTGGCTCTGGATTCATATGCTTCCTTGTGGTGCTTCAAACTGCCCTTGATCTGATTTCAGCAGAGCCAACATTTGCTGAGCCATTTGTGAATCACTTGATGCTTGCACAGACTTGTTGAGAAACCAAAGTCATCTGCCAGACCACAATGTTCCTGGCTTTTTTTCCTTCTTGAGCATGCTACTTCAGCCAACTGAAATTATATGAGCATGGCAGGGTGAAGAGAGAGGCTATAGATGGTGAAAAATAATTGTGTCCTCATAGATTTCCATGCAAAAAGACCTTCTGGGTATCAGTGAATGCTGTTAAGCTATAAACAACTCCAGTCCCTGTTGGCTTCAGTCAGAGATAAGGACGCTAAGCATCAAGCCAGTTTGTTTGCTCAGACATACAATCACTCAAGAAATAAAAATAACTTGCATCCTGTCAAATTAGGAAAAAACATCAGTGCTCATTAAACCTTTACAAAAGCTTTTGAACAGAGATGAGTACTGTAAAGAGCTTATCACTTAACTAATTATAATATTTTGTTTTTAAATAATTTAAATTGATTAGTAAAATATAATCTATTAGTTATTTAACCTTTTTAGAAACTTAAAAGTACTGTAGACAAAACATGCACACGTTAGATTACTATTGTCTTACTTGGGAGATTTATTTTTGTTAATACTGTCTAGGCATTCCTGACACAATATATAAATTGATAGGACGTATCAAAGTGTTAGGTTGTGTCTTTGAGCTTCAGTGTGAGCACTTTGCATTTTATGCTTCTATACTCTTCATTGAAGAGGCTGATGTTATGCATTTGTGACTACCTTGCCCCAGTATATTTTAATGGATTTTAGAGATCAAAGAGGGATGATCAGCAAGGATGTCAGCTGGCAAAATCAACTTCAAATTCAGTTATGCTCTACAGAAGAAGGCAAAGAAACAAGAAAGCACAAAATCTTTCCTTTTCCAGGCAAAGAATACAAATAATAGGCAATGTTTTTAATGAACACTCAAATAATTTTACACATCATTTGAAGTGGTGGCACTTCCAAATCCTTCTGCTAGCAGAGCTGTTACCTAGTGTAGGTCTTGTGTTTCTAGCTGGTGAATATAAATACAGCACTATTGCAGCTCACCTCTTGGAGGGCACCTCACAAAGGCTGTGTTCCACATCTGTCCCCCCTCACCTTCCCATTGGGGTTTACCATCTTCCAAAGCCAGCACTGGTCTCTGCAGTGAAGAATGCATTTTCTTCCCCATCAATATGAATTTTCCTTCCATTTGAAGCTGGAGTGCCACTTACATGAACTATATTTGTCCTGCTTGGTGCTGAGTGTCTAACTGACAGCCCTGACGTACACCAAACTGATTTGAAGCCTGGCCACACAGCATCAAGTTATTTGTGGCTCAACATGAGAAATGATAGCAAAGCATATGGAAATGGGGACCATTTTCACTAGTGCAACAGCAAGGGTTTGCTTTCTTTGCCAGCAAGACACAGTTGAGTTGCTCAGTTGAGCTCTGTGTGGCTTGAGGTAAGGTATATTATGTTACTGGCAAAGTCACTGGACTAAAGCTTTGCACTGGGAAGGGCTGAAATGCATTTACTGACATAATGTGTTTGGTATTTTATTTTATCTCAGAGCACACTAGGTCCACTGTCTATCTTTTCCACTCCCTTCTTCTTTTCTGCTCTCCCCGTCTGTTATCACTCTCTTCCCACTGTTGCTCCCTCACTGCCCTCTTTGGCCAAGCATTCAGCAGCCTGCAGGGAAGGTGGCCTCACTCATCATGTTTGTGCTAATTGGAGCCTGAGGAGAGGCATTTGCTTTCCCCTCTGTGTTGATGGCTCCCCAGCTGGGGCCCTGGCTGGCTCTCCCCTTTCCGTGTCTCTAGGCTGTTCCCAGGAGGAGAGCAAATGCTCCCTGCTTCCCCGCAGAGAACAGCTGGCTGCTATCCCTGCCATGTCATGGACGGGCTTGTGCTTCATGCCACTCAGCCAGGACACTTGGAGTCCTCCACCATCATCCCGCTCTGCTAGGAAGAGTCCCATGCTTCAACAGAAATTATCATTTTCTCTCACAGAAGAAAAATAACTAGTTGTGTTCTGGTCTCAGTGTTTAAAACAGGAACTCCTCCAAGGACAGATAGAATCTCTACTGAAAAATACACACAGATTAATGAAAATATTGCTGTGAAAGTGGGTTTTTAATTTTGAAATAGTAACATAGAATTTAGAAAGAGCAATGTCTGATGGCTAAGAGCAAGGCATGGCCTCTCAGAAACAGAGCTCACTTACAGGGGTGTTTCTGTTGGTGTTTCTGCATATCAGTTATTACTCAGTTCAGACATGAGTTTTTCAGCTCAAACTCCCGATAATCTCCTTTTGCTGCACTTTGATTTGTCCTTTAGCATGATCTCAGATTTCCTAAACTGGATCATATCTGATAACAGATCAGAGCACCCTACATCGCAGTTACTGATAGGCAATCAATGGGAATTGGTCCAGCCTGGGTGGCAGGTTGGTGGATGTACTTCCCCTTGGCTCTACTGTCTGCTGACCTCACCCACACACCCCCCAGAGCAACCAGTTCTGGCCTGAGGTTCCCCAAGATGGTAACAAGGAACTGACCTCCAGCCTTCTATTTCAGGTGGCCTGTCAGAGTTCATCCCCCTTCCCCTGGCTGTGTACACATGTTTATGCATGTGCACTGTACTGGAGGGAGGGCATCTTCAGAGTCTTTCCAGAGACCACAGCAGCATCATTTCTGTTCTGCCTCTGTAAGTAGGGTGCTGTGAGAAACTTCACACTCAGTACAGCTGCAATCCAGTTCATCCTTCAGGTGGTTTCTTCACTCCTATCAATGAGGTCATTCACTCCTGGGAACAGATCTAGTTTAAAAACAAGCTATGGGAAATTTTAACTTCATTGGAAGAAATCACTGAGATTTTATTTTGCTTGCAAGCAGAGCAATGCTAAGTTGGTGGTCTTTAGGCTTTAGTTCACTGTTTATAGAGCAGGTCGTGGCCATTTGGTCTGTGCTCCCTGAGGACACACACAGAGACCCTAATAATTCCACTTTAAATAGGGCCTTATGCCAGATTTCTCACAAGCTGGAAGAAACAATGAGTTTTTGTCAAGTACAAGGAGTTCTTCCAAGCATGTGGGTTGGAAAGGAATAATGGTAAGAGAGAAAACTGTTGTCACTTGAATCTTTTACATCTTAAAATACTGCAATTATATTTAATCATTTTATCACTTAACTGTATCAAAAAAGCTGAGGTTAGTAGAAGGTGCTGAACACTCCTTTTGAACAATGCTTCCTTTGAGCTCTTTATCTATGTAGTGCTCTGCTGGAATGCAACCAGCAGAAATAGTATCTGATGGGCTTCTGCAAATCCCACTTAAGGTATATTATGTTGTCAAGACAGATCTGTAAACTAGCTCTTTCTGTTCAAGGGCTGTATGTTTGATCTTAAATCTTCAAAATTTGGCATATAAGCTGAGGGGAGAAACCATCACTTTGTCCACCTCCTCATTGTGCTGCAGTGAAGCCTTCTGACTGTGAGAGTTTGAAATCCTGGGATCAATACATTTTAAATAATGTCTTCTGCATTCTTATGTACTGACTCTATGCCTGGATTTCTGTCACCTAATGGTACTAGTGGGGTTCAGCAAAGAACAAAATGTTGTGTCCCCATGTAGGTGCCAGGAGTCTAAACTGCACCAATGGTCAGCATAGTTGTAGTCAACACAATCATGGAGATCACCCTAAAGCCCACCTAAGGTCAGATACTTGAATGTAGATTTCTGCACCATTTGACTGCCTGAGGGTCAACCCATGGGATATCCAGATGCTGATCTGGAAGGACATTGGTGCACTATAGAAAATGTGCCGTATTTGGTGGCTCCATGAGGCCACTTTATACACTTTGTTGTGACTCAAATGACACTGGATGCCTATGCTTAGGGAACTCAGTCCCCATGTAATATCAACACTGCTGACTTCCACATTTGAACTAATTCTTCTGTGTTGTTCCCTTCTCCTCCACTGTTGCTTGCTGGTGACATCTGTTTCATTTCAAGACGAAGTGTGTCTTGTAATACCTCTTTTACTGCTCAGGTGTTAGGCTTCTATATAAACATCTGCAGATTTTCCTGAGAATATGTGTGTTCTAAGAGGGAGAAGCCCACAGAGGAAAATGCTGGATGTAGCCCATGTGATTGTGGGAAAGGCTCTCAAATTGCACCCTGCTCACACACCACTGCTCCTTGACACCTGACTACATTTCTTCACCCTTCAGCCAGGACTTTTGGCAGTTTTGTAATATGTCCTTGGCTAGTACTCTGGCCAAGTTCACCCAGGGTGTGGCACAGGCAGGGCTGGCACACTCCTGCTCTGTGTTTCTTTAAAAAAACAAGGTTCAGGGAAGATAAGTTTCAGCAAATGGCCATAACGGATCACACTTTTTTTAGGAACACCAAGAAGACAGTTCTCTCAGTGGCTGTATCACAAAAATGAAGGGGGTAGAGGGCTTTGGCATAACCTTACTTCATAACCAGCTGATCCACAGACGATTCTCTTGCAGATGTGAAAAGGATTTGAGATATTCATTCTTTTTCTTCCTGACAGTGAATCTAAGAGAGCAGTTTGTGCTCCCATGCCTTGGCTTGTGGCAGTCTTAGAAGAATCAGAGTCTTGGTGTTTATTCTTGTTATATATATATCTTTAAATAATGCTGCCCTGGTAGTGTGCATAGGACTCTCTTCTGTCTGTTATGTCTCAATTGCCAGGACTTAAATTTCTGTCTCTTTTCAGAAAGGCTTTTTTTCCACCTAATTACTCAGTTTCTTCATGAGACAAGTTGAAGGGAAACCACCTCGGATGCAGCAGGGCAGCTCATGCAGTGAGCAATTTTTGCCCTTTTTGCTTTGCTCATACATCTAATGGGGCTCAGCTCTTTAACACAAGGATAGATTGCAACTGCTGGATTACACTAAGTGTATGTACAGTCAATGATTATTTTACACTGGGCCTTAGGGTCAGTCTTGTGTCTCCAGGCTAGTGTGCTTCCTAATACTGCCAAAAATCTTTCAGAAGTCCACACCATAAAGACTACAAAGTCTTGCATGTTATGTAAAATGCATTACATCTTGCTTCCTTGAGCTAATATTTTGTGTTTCCATTTTCACAATTTCTCTCTCTATATTTTGTTCATCCTGGAAATTGTATCTTTTAACAACAAACAAATAAACAACAAAAATACAAAACCACAACAAAAAAAATAGCTGATGTTTTATGTTTGGCTATTTGTTTAGCATAATTTTGTAATTATGTGTTAATAGTCCCAAAATGCTGTCAGCATACAGTGTTGATTTTTTTTACCCCTGCTGTTCCATTTTCAGCTATTCATAGTTCTTTGAATTTAGGTCTGTGTCCTCGTTCAGCAGGTGGGACCAGTTTATCACTGTGTGGTTGTGACCAAAGCTATGTATTCTATACCCTCTATTCATTTCACAAGAACTGTTAACAATGGACCACTGGCAGCAGCTGCCCAGGGCACACCCAATTCCTCAGGGTGTGAGCTGGATGTGAAAGCCACCTGTGAGATAAGAGCTGTGATAATTCCCCTCCAGGAAGTTGTTAGCACCTTCACACCCAGCCTGAGGGGGCATGTTTGCTAATGGACCAGCAACAATTCCAAATACCCCATGACTCAAAGAGCCAGATCACCCATTGTGTAACTCCCTGCCCTGGGAGAGGTATTGGGCATTCCCACCTGGACCTGAGGGTATATTATCTTGGGGTTTGAAGACCTCATGGACCCACTTGTCAAATCCAGAGGAGGATCAGAACCTCAACAGGAGGAGACCACCACTCTTCACCAAACTGCAACTGTTTTCTGCACCAACAGGTTTTTCACTTCCTTTTGCTTTGGACATGGGGCAACCACATGGGTCTCAGCACAGAGGCTAACAAACCCCATTGTGTTTGTGCCCCAGGGTGCTGGGTTATACTTCTGGGTTTTGTGGGTTAAAACCCATTTCTCTTTGTGCCATTGCATTTATTGTAATATTGTTATTAAATTCTAACTCTGACTTATAATCTCTTTTGTGTTGTTTGTTTCTCCTGCTGATTAACATTTAAACCAGCACAGTCTGCTAACTGAGAAAATCCTGTGGCAGAGGATCTTTAGATGGTAAAAAGCACAGGTAATTAATGTCTTTAAAGATATTCTGAGTGAGTATACACTACAAGAAAATAAGGAAGAGTGTCAGGAGCTGTCAGTTTGTTAATCATGGTTTATTTGGCCTGGATTATTGATGACATTCTTTGGATAGTTAATTGCTCACTTTTCTCTAGCTGTAGCCTAACTGGAAGAAAAGACCACCAAGACTCCACTTATTCATTTTCTCACGTACAGGAGCAATATGCACCTTTAAATAGGGTGCTGACACATACAAATCAGATCCTGATGTCAGTTATTTCAGGAGATCTTCTTGTTTCTCCTCAAATATGCTGAAAAATTGATGTATGGTATTGCACAAAATTAAGTAGTATGGAAAGCAGTGTGGTTTCTCAGCCAAATTCATAGGCAAAGTATATAATGTTGTTATAAGTTACACGTAGGTGACCTGCTGTGTGAAAGGAGGAGGCTTAATTTAGTGAATGCAGGGGAAGGATGGGATGTAGGGGAAGCAGCAGATAAAAATGGGTATAATAAAATCCTATGAAAAATCCAAGTAGCCCAGTATTCTCCCACTGGCAGGGTCCCATCATGGATGCTAAGCACAATCAGGAACCTGACTCAGGAATGCTGCCATACATCTGTCTCACTATGGTATAAGCCCACTTGTTTTCCTTAAGTTATAGGCTGTCCATGTTGTGCTTCTCCTTAACTTGCCATCCTGTGATAACTATGCAGCTTTTTGCAAATTAATTTTTATTTAAATATTTTAAATTAATTTTTTTAAATTAAATTTTCAGAAATTCTCCTAACTGCACTCATAAGTAAAATTAAAATAAAAGCGGAGAAAATCCCACTGTAAGCACAGATGAGAAATGCATATGATAACATCAAAGACAGGTTTCAGAAAAAGTCTCAAAGAATGGCCATAAAGATTGCAGAAGGCAAGGTCTTCATGTAGTGGAACACAGAATGGCAGGGGTTTGACATTAACATACAACTTCACCATAATCTGACACTTATGATGTGATCTTTTAGCCTGGGCATTTAGTGAAATATGTGTTGGTAGAGCATGAAATTTCTGTGGCAGGAGTGATATCTGTGTTTACTGGCTATTCACTATTGCTAATGCTTTTGAGTCTGAAGTATCCTTAACTAACCCACCGCTGTTTTTTAGGATGTGACTGAGTAAGGGACAGGGGCATTGCTGCAGAAGGTTAAAAACAATAAGAAAGGAGCAATACAGGAAAATAACAACCTAGCTGCTGTTAATTTAATATAGCTACAAATAATACATATTAGAAAATATCAATGTGTTACTCCTGCAAAGACATCAGGGTCATAGAAGTGGAATGATTATATAAAACTGAAAGTAGTGTTGTGAATGGTAAATGGAACAATAACAGTATCTAGCAAATACAGTAATTTTAATCTTTCAGCTTTTAAAATGCCAGCAGTAGTTAATTTCTACACCATTTAGATGAAAAGCTAGCTTGGGTAACTGAAACTATATTTATGTGGTATACAGTAGGTCTGACAAAAGGTGTGTGACAACAAGAGGTACCACTGCATCTTACTCCAGTGTTTCTCAGACCTTATACAGACTACCAAATTGTGCCAGTATAGAACTATGCTAAGTTTTAGGAGCCAATGTCTTTGTGCTACTGTCTTGTACTTGTCACCAGTACCACTTTTTTGGTCTTCCAAAAGTGCATGGAGAAAAAGATATTTGTATCCACTGAACTGAGCTAGCCTATTCTAAATTATATGGTGGTTTTGTTTGGTTTTTTTAGAGACTACAGGAACAATTATGATGTCTGCACTCATTTGAGTGTGGAAAATGTCCCTAGGTCCACCTCTCTGATTGGTGTTGACTCCAAAGCGAGTCACAGTGGAAGGACTATGACTGTTTTCTGGTTCTTTTCCTAGTGTGGTATAAATTTCTGACACTCATTTGGGACTTTGGTATTACACTGAAAAATCAGCCTTAGAGATCAACTGAAAATACTCACTACAGAAAGAGGGGTTTTGTACATTGGCACACCAGATACTTTGCTCTACTACACACAAGAAATCACACTCGTTTAAATGTGTGTGCATGCTCCAGATGTAGTAGCCATCCCTGAAATAAGAGATGCACTTAAACATGTCTGGGGTGTGCTCTGATTGACTTCAGTGGGACAGTTCATGTGGTTAAAATTAAAGAAGCATAGGCGCCTTCCCAGGTTGCAGTCATCAGGACATCATTACACATGCCCAGGAACTCTACAGCACAGTGAGATCAGCTTCCTTTTGCATAAATAAATAAATAAAAGCTTCAGGATTAATAAAATGTTTTCAGGACCTGCAAAGGGAGAGTGATGTGGCAGAAAATGGATTTTCCACCTTCAGTGACAGATTCTGGAGTGTGGTGAATGCTGGCATTGGTGTGTTACAGGGGATCAAGGGTCTGCCCTGCTGGCACAGGGGAGCTACTGGTCTAGTTCTATTTCAGAGGGTCCTGTGGACATGCATGAGCACTGACAGCATTCCCTGACCCTGGACTTGGTGTGATGAGGCAGCCTACAATTCATAACATGTAGGCAACCAGGGGCTACAGCTGTCCTAAGGTTGGCTTCTGCTTTGTTGGCACCTTTCTTTTTGACTAGAGGTTTCAGAAACCTGGGATTTAGCTCTGTCCTGACTTACAAGATGTAGCATCCTTTCTTTTGATGACTTTTCCACTCTGGATTATGCATTTCTCAATACACCAAGTTGTAAGAAAGCTTAAAAGAAGAGTCTTCCTTCTTCTCAATTACTTTGCATGAATTGATAGCAGATTCATTCAAGTTTAGGGCTAAAATCACAGCCTGTGTTGGCAATTAGTTTGGTTCAACATAGAGTGATGTTATGAAGCTCTTTTTATAGCCATTGATGCTGGGAGTCGACTAACCTACAAGACACAGAATATTTCAGAGGATAAGGCTAACATGTTTTTGGCACACAGTTTTCAGGGCACACAGTGTAACTCCTTCCTGGAAGAAAGACACTGGTGCTGCTCTAGAAGACTGGAAGGATCTGGACTTTATGTTTATAAAATAATCTCATATGTTAAATTAGACATATATAAAAGTAGATAAAAGGTATTTGAACACACAGACTTCATCTATTCAAGTAAATTATATTTGATGGAGTTGCTCAGGACTGGGGCTGACCAGCTAAGGTAGCCAAGGCATGTGTCATTGAACTTGCCCATCCTCCCAGCCATGGGGGCCACATGCAGCCTGCTCTGGAGCAGGCCAGCTGCTAGACCATATCCCAGGATGGTTTAGGATCTTATTAGTAGACCAGGACTCACATGTCAGGGACTGTTCAAACGGTGCAGGCAAAAGAATTGCAAAGCCTGAAACCACCTCTGTTATAGAGGTAACCAGTTTCTACATGGGAAAGGACTCCAGTGAGGGTAATGATAAGATACTTTTGACCATCACAGATTACCCAAATTTACCTGTTTCTCTGATGAGTAAAGATACAACTAGTTCTATCAAATTTTCAGAAGTATATTAAACAAATGCTATCTTGCCCTTCTGTCTTCTAGGAACCCTGCCAATACACACACAAAAAATCCAAACCCACTACTTGAAAGGAAGTTGTGTTGAGGTGTCACTCTTTGTCCCAAGTAGCAAGTGATAGAACAGGAGGAAATACCCTCAAGTTGTGACAAAGGAGGTTTAGATTGGATATGAGAAAAAATTTCTTCACTGAAAGGATTGACAAGCATTGCAGCAGACTGCCCAGGGAAATGGTGGAATCATCATCCTGAGGCTATTTGATAGACGTGGCAATTACAGACATTGCAGTGGTGGACTGCAGGTTTAGTGGTTGGACTTGATGATCTTACATGTCCTTTCCAACCTAAATGTTGCTATGATTCTACACAATCAGGGCAAAATTCAACCACTCCAGCTCACAAAAATGTTATTAAGTGCTTCAGGTCAGTTTGTTTAACAACTTGTCATAGTTGTGGTAGCACATAAAAGACAGTGCAAATCTTTGTGGATACAGAGGAACAAGGCCAAAGTCTCATTGTTAAACATGAGCCAAGTAGACATTTTTTATGATCCTTAAGCTGCAAAGGAGACAAAATTCAGTGAAAGGTGCTTGATCTGCTAAAGGTGGTAAAGGATGTCCAACACATCTGCAAGCCTCTTATTCAAATTTATGGGTTCCTCTACCACCGCATCTACTGTGTAGCTAAAATGTTATCAGGTAATGAGTTAAAATACCAAAATTCTAGTTTTTGAAAGACTAAACAAGATTCATGACTGATATTTGAGTAGTGCATAGAATAAAAACCTTGCTGTTGTTTGAATAACCATGTGTATTATGGGGTGTAGCCCTTCAATATGTTGTTTTGACAGCTTATCCCTTGGAGTCTGCATGAGTTGTAAGTCTTTTATACAGAGGCTTCTTCCTCGGATTCTGCTTAAAGGAACGAAAGGATTGGTTTGTAAGTGTGGATGGAGAGCTGAAGGTTGGGAATAAATTCCATTCACTAAAACATATACTGGTGCTTAATCTGATCCTGGATGAGCTTACTCACATGGCAGAGTTTAGAGAAAGGAGAAAAACCTTGGCAACTTAATTAAAATGATTGGTGGTATGTGTAGGGAAAGGAGAGAAGGACAAGGAAAGGTCCTGCTAGTAGAAGAAGGGTAAATACTGGAGAAGATGAATTTCACTTTCAAAATAATAACGATGTCCTGGTCAAGTATACCCATAAATCTGCAATATAGCCTGGGGTTTGAGTGCTAAATCCTTTTTCTTTCCCAAATAAATTTTGAGACAATAATTCCAGAGCTCTTTTTAAGAATCTAACACAGGGGAAACATAACTGGTATGTATAATTCAGCAAACTAAAATTATATTTTTCATGACTGCTTATTTGGAAAGAACTTTATGACACCACTAAGTTGTTATTCAGTACCACACCTTTTTGTTCAGAACTGTCCATTGACCTGAAAAAAGTATGACCTATTAAAACACCTGTTTGGAAATAAGATGCATGGTTTCTGCCCCTCTTTCCATTGTTTAACATAAGAGGCTTCGATGTTAGTTGGTTGAGTCATTAAAAATAAGGTACTGGTTACTTCATACTTTCATTACTATATGGTGGTGTTTTTAATGAACATAGTGATCACAGAAAATTCTAAGTTCAGTGTGGGACACAGACACCATCCTTAGAAATGTGCTGCATGAAAGCACCTATGGAAAATGTCTCTGCCATTTCCCACCAGCACACAGGCACTGTCAGAGTCCCAGTCCAACACTGATTCCAACCTGTGCCAAATTCAGATGGCTGCTCTGCTGAGCCTGTTTGCAGCCTTCCCATCACTGTCCTTATGTCTGCTGATTGATAGAGTCAGAATTGTATATTGCTGTGGGGAAGTTTTTAAACTACTTTTTGGTCAAATTGTAGGTGGCACAGATCCTGACATATTTAGCGTGAGGAGAAATGACTGCTAAGTCTCTCAAGAGGCTGCTTTGTAATTGCTCTCACTGAAGCATTGTTATTATCACTAATAAGAGGGCTGGAATTAAGAAACAGCACTCATGTTTGAGAGTTGGATGTACAAGGGGAAATGGAGTAAGTAAGGAGATGTGAACAGTTGTCAGCATCCAAATTCTTCAGCAGTAAAGATACAGGAGATAGAATGTTAATTGCTTTCCTGGAAGTTGCCCTGTAATATGGGAATTGTTTATATGAGTGTTCTGTAGTCCTACAAGCTTTATTTGAAATTCAAAACCAACTTTTCTCATCAGTGCATACCAGCCAGAGTGACTTTTAATTTCACATTACCCTACAGACTTTCACCAAATGTTAATAAGTGGTTGTACACAGCACAGATGGTTGAAGAAACCACCTCAGAAAAGGTTGCAGAAGCATGTTTTGCTATAGTTTGTATGAAGATAGTGTCCTGGGAACCACAATTAATTTGTATTTTTGCAATTTGTTTTCCATGTGCTTTGCATTTTAAACTGCTTTCACATATGAATCCTTCGCTGCCTCAGCAGTTCACAAGTATTTAATCTCCATGGTGTGGAGGGAAAAGAGATAAAGGCAATAGAGCTACAGAGTGGCTGCCCAGCCTGACTGGTACCTGCAGGTCAGGGTGTTGGTTGCTGAGATTGAGCAGGAGGATATTTGGAGCTGGTTGTCTTACCCTCTGCCTAGATACCTGATGACAGATAGTAAGTGCACTGAGGAATTTATAGTTTGAAGGATGAGGTAAACAATGGAAAAATGAAAAAAATCACTCCAAGTGACACAACAGGTACAGGCAGACCTGGAAGAAAGATTTCAGGATGAGCAAGCGTTATGCAGCACCCACCCTCTGTACATCACAGTGCCTTTTTGGCATCACACACACAAGCGACAGCTGATAAGAGGTTGCCTTTCTTTGCCTCTCGATTTTCTGCCAGAGGGCACCAGTAGCAAAGATCTATGTGTGCTCTGGGGTTCATAGCCCACCACTCACACGAGGGCTGGCAAGGCTGAAATGAGTGCAGCAAGCTGTGAAAAGGAGTTTGCAAAGATCAAGTGTCCCCTGCACTCTGTGCCACCAGACATGGTCAGGCAAGAGCTGCCAATAGCCTCCTGCTCACCTTGCACTCCTCGCTTTGCCAGCTCCTTGGAGGAGCTGCTGCTGCACTGAGGGCAGAGCAAGACACACTCCTCCCTTGTAACTTCCCTGCTCTTGCAACCATCCCAAGCTGCTGCACCTTTCAAACTCACTCTGCTTTGATGGATTAAAACCTAGTAATAATTTACTGATCCATGAAGCCTGATATTTCATCCAGGAAATGAAGGAGACATTCACAGGATTATGCACTCCCACCACCTTATTTCATCAGTCTTCCCTTTCAATTTTTCCAGGTAGAAATATAGTGGGAGTATGTAGTACATATGGGGAACTTGAAACTGAGCAAAGCCTTCAAATGCTTAAATTGAAAACATGAATCACGCAGAAATGAACATATAATAGCATGCAATTCTCCCTGATTTCCATATTCCAAAATAATTAACAGGGATGAAAACATGTTTATTTTACTCTTCAGATACTTAAAATGATACTTACCAGCAGAAGTTGCAGTCACATTTTTGGACTTCTTTTAAAACACAGTAATATTACAAAGAACTTTTTTTTTTGTCAGTAGAGCTAAGGTCTCATTTGCCTAATTCATACACAGAAGTATAGAGTCTCAAGATAAAGAAATTAGAATAATGTATAACTGTGGCACATGTCAAAATATCTAGAAAGAGATGGAAAGTCTTAAATACCGTTTTAAAAACAGTTTTTATCTAAAAAATCAAGTAACTGTGAATTAACTAGCCTGAGAAGATTTTAAAGTTCTACATACTACTTTAAAAACATACTTTTCATGTAAACTATTTCCAGTATAATGTAGATCATCTAAATATGGGCACACAATAATTACTTACTTATGAGAGCATTTTTTACCAAGAAAAAATATTAATCTCTAATTTACTAATTTTGCTTTTCCCAAAAAGTGAAGTTTAATGTCCAAGCCCTGCTCAAACTGGAGCCTCTTACTTCTGCCAAGAATCCATAATCAGGAAAAGGTCTCTCACCTGTCTGAGCACTTTTGCAATGACCATATGTCATATGTGACAAATGTGGCAGTGAGAAGAGGAGCTGAAGAGCGGAGAACACTACAACAGTTTGAGTCAAATGGGTCACTGGCTCCAAGACAGACCACAAAATGAAATTCACCTGTTAAGTAATTTATGTAATCATGGTAAATTTTTTTTTTAACTTCATTGCATTTTTCAGATTTTGTTATATCTTCTTTTTGTATATGTTCTATATTGGCTTTACTATATAGTCTAGTAATTTTTTTCTGTCTGACAGTGCAATAATATTCTTACACTTTCAAAATAGGTCAAACCAGCTTTTCTGTCTGAAATCTAAAGCAAATATCTACAGCCACTCTGCAAACCAGTGCTTCTGCCATGCATTGCAGTAGGTTATTAATCCCAGAAACTAACAGTAGACATCTCAATTCCAGTGTTGTGAACAGTTGTCGCACAGCTCATTTTACCCCATTCCTGCCATAGGCTGTTCAAATCAGAACCCACTCCTGGGCTGATTACTGAAGGAGAAGAATGGGATGAAAATGCCACTGCTCTCTGGTCATGGCAGCTGACAGAGGGCAAGAAGCCTCAGGATCCTCTCTTCCTGCACATCCAGCTGGCATGTGGGTGAGAGCTGGGGTGGGATGCTGGGCAGCACCCAGTGCAGGAGGCAGGACAGGGATTTGCCCCCTTGGCTGTCCACAATTATCACCACACTTGACCAGTCAAGTGTCCAGCACATGCCAGATGCACACCAGAGCATGGCATGAACTGTCTTTTGTCATACTGGTGTTTGGGGAAATGAGGAGTTTGATGGGAATGGAGGATGGGTTGGATGACACTAACAAACAGATATATGAGGAGGGACTATTTGAGATGGAATTACAGCGGAGGGAAGGGAGGGCCAAGACCCTGCTGTTGGAGGCATGTCAGGTAATAGGAAACAAGGCTGTAGGAAATCACACAGGCAAAACTATTTGGGTTAGTATATTTGAACTCTAACCTACTACTGACCCTGAAAACCAGGAACAAGACTTTTGAAGTGGTTATGGGAAAGATTTAAGAAGCAATAGACATTTCCAAAGGAGAAAACAGGAGAGCTGATACCCAGGGCCTTTCCTTTTGACAGAGAATGAGCCAGCCCCAGGACATGGTGAATCAAAGGCTGACAATAAACACAAAACTAAAGATACTTCTCATCTCCAGGGCTTTAATTTTACCTGTACCAGTCTGTTTCAGGAGATATCACAGCCTCTGGAAGGAGGCAATAGGAAACTTCAAGCTTGAACAAGGAGCTCTTTCTTTTCTGGCAGAGGAAAGGGTAACTTAATTACCCTGTTCTGCTTTGCTCAGCCATCATGTTGTTCCTGCTGAATACCAAGTGCTGAGCAGGAGTGGAGGCTTGCTAGATGAACCAGCACTGAGCTGATTCACTCTGTTTTGAGAAATAGCTTATTATTTATTTGCTGATACCAGTTTGGCATTAGCTGTAAGGAAAGGAGTAAACACTATTTTTGGGATGCACCCATGAGTCCTTCCTTTTTTATTGCAGGGTTGCAAGCATTTTAGCTGCCCTGCTGCCTCTTTCCCAATGGCCATTCTCTGATATTGCTGAGACTTTACTGGGTCTAAAAGCTTGTATTTTTAATGAACAAAAGTTTGCATCATTAAGCTTTCATGTACCTTCCATCACATCATCTTCCCTGTCAAAAAACTCTGTAATCCCAGGCAATGATTTTAAAAATGCCAAAATAATGGTTTTCAATTAGCTGTTTTTGTAGGTAACCTGCCCAAATGAGCTTTTTAAAGCTTGGTATAGTTTTGTTTTTTCTTGATCTTTTGTGTGTCTGTGTGTTTGTGGTGGGGTTTGCTGTCACTTTGGTTTTGTTTTGGTGGTTTTTTTATAGTTTCTTTTTTGCAAGTTTTTTAGATAGAATTATCTACGGTCCACTGTTTAATATAGCAATTATAAGCCAGATTCTTGTTGCTGCTTACTCAAAATAAAGTGAATGGCTACCGCAGAAGTTCAGACTTTTAAAGGGAAATTGTGCCATTTTTATCAATGAACACGTTGGCTGAATAACAAATTGTTTTAAGTTTGAAGGATCTTGCTCTGCTATCATTGTTTTGGCCCTACTCATAAATAATGTTAATCTTCAGAAATTTATGTGATTCTACTATGGATATCATCTTATCAAAGGGAAAAGAAAACAGAAGTCCTTTATGCATGCCAAATAGCCATTCGTAGAGGACCATTTCCTTTATCTCACTGAAACTTCAGACAAATGAGTTGAGTCGCATACAGAATGAATTGTGATGTCAGGTTATAAAAATATATATTTTTACAGGTGAAAGTTCATAAACTTGGAAGTTCTTAAAGCTTTTGTACCACCAGATAAAAACCTGTGAAGGTCTCCTACTCTGAGATGCTTGTTTATTATTCTTAACTTTTGACATTTTATGATCCCACATAGACTAGATGAGTAATTTTATCAGTGCTGATTCTAACCAGATAATCAAACAAAGCATGAGTAAAAACACTGCCACTGTGGGACAACATCCCCTCAGAGATCTCATTCACATTTTCCTTTCTCTGAACCCTCCTGGCTCCCTTTTCTGTCCTCCACATCCTGTTACCACTGTAAATGTATAACATGACAAGGTTGGGGGATAAACTTTTGTGAGAAAAACTTTTGTATTTGAAAGAAGCAAATAAGCTTTCAGGAACACAAGTTTTTCTTTAGGTATAAAAATGAAACAGCAAGCTTCAGAGCTGAATCCTAGCTCCTCTGTATTTAATTAGATGTATAAATCTTTCAGGACAACTGAGAGTGGCTGGGCAGCTTCAGCCTCGGTATAGCATGGGGGCTGTTAGATAAGATAAGAAAGTGATTATCACTTACTGAAGAAAAAACCCAAAATAACAGGTAATGTATTGCCTAAGGAGAAGGGGAAGGTTAATGGGGGGAGGGAGGAGAGATACCACAGCATTCCATTAAAAAAGTCTGTTGACTCAGTTTTATGGATCTGACTTCCTAGCATCATCTTTTGAAAGTTTTTTGTTTACTTAGTAAGGAAAGCAGCAGAAGAGGAAGCAGTGAAACAGAGAGCACTGCTGCTCCGTGGCCTCAGGATTGGAAAGCCATGCTCCTCTAGGGCAGGACTCAAAATGGTGTGTAGTGCCTAAAAAGCAGAGCCAGAACAGTACTGGAGAAGAAAAAGGAAAATAAATTTTGTCTGTGGAATGAGTCATCATTTGAGATGGAACCAGCTCCGCAGCTGGGCAGAATGAGGTGCACTACTGTGATTTTCGCAGTTACAAGAACTTCTTGCAGAGCTCTTTTATATAGCACTGTATGCATGTACCTTAAGGAAAATTGCCAAGAACAGCCAAACAGGCAAGAGGAAAATTCTTTAAGATAACAGACATAATAAAGATTATGAAGATGTATCTTACCAAGAAACCATTATTGTAGCTAGGCTCTAAGTGAGATAAAAAGTAAGACAGCTTATTCATTATAGCACCCTGTGCATTATATATCGTAACTGCACCATACTGATATGTCAATGCTTCCAAAAAGCTTTAGACTGTTGTTTCTCTTTTTTTTTTCTCTGTAAGCTCCTGATTCAGGGACAAGATCATCCTGTGCTAATAGAGATTCAAGCCTGTGATCCTTGAAATGATTTTGCTAGTTATAATGCTGTAGAAAGTCTTCTCACAATAGTCCATTCTATAGATTATCTTAAAAAGCCATTAAAAAGCCTTACAAGTCAACATTTTGGCACAGCTCTGCTTATAACCCACCTCTCTATATGGAGACTGTCTGAGTTTTATATTTAGACATTTAAAAAGGCAGGCACTCTTTAGAACTTAAAGCACAATAACATGAAATAATTTACTATTGTTTGAAGAAGACATTCAAATGCTTCTCCAGCTGCCTCTGAAGGAACTGTTTGCTGGTATGAAAGCTACAGGATAGTGATGCCCAGTGTTACACAAGCTTCTCAGCATGAAGGAGGAGCCTCCTTCTACTACTTCCATTAATTCACATGAGCCATGGGCTTGGCTTTTTACCACACTATCTGAGATATTTGTAACTACAAAGAGGGTTGTGTTCTATTATCAGTGGCTGAGACAATGGATAAAATTTGTAGAAATATCATTCATAGCTCACTTAAATGCAAAAAATCCCCTAAAGGAACTTTGCTTTAGAAAAAGAGAAATGTCCTGTGATACCTCATATCTAGGGATATTTGTCCAGCTTATATTCAAAGAATCCTGGAATTTTCATTCTTTTTGTTGGCTCAGGGGTATTTCACAATAATGGGAATCTTCCAGCAAGAGTCTGTGTATTCTATAGATTCAACAGAAAAGTGGACTCAGTACCAGATCCTAAGCTGTGTAGTTTGTCTGCAGTTTTCTGCAGTATCTGAGAATTTCAATTCTATAGGGAAAACCTACTCTCTCATGCCAGCAGGCCTAGGACTGAGTTGCTTTCATCACTCATGCAGCCAGTATGGCCACAAAACCACCTCTAAAGCTTTGCCCTGTGCTTTACAATCTCTAACCATCAGAATGAGTGAGACCCACTGCTTGGTTAAAACCTTTCATTTACTCCACCCATCCTAGGCTGAAGACTCTTCTCCAGAGGACAGACTGCAATGCATTCCCACAGACCCACTGGGAGCAGCAATCTTCACACAGTCTGCTGTCACTGAGTAACCAGCTGTGAATCAATTGATGGACACAGATCTTACAGCCAGCATGGGTCATTCTGGCCGAGGCAGTCTTGCTTTGGGAATTAGACTTGGTCCTGAGTACTGCCCAAATAGGATCTGTGCCTCCAAGACACTCCTTGCCTGTGAAAATCATGCGTAGAAATGATCATTGAAAGAGTGACACTTGTACAGCAAAAAGTAAAACCAGAAAAGCAGTTTTCTTCAGCAATGTCAGTCCTACACAAAGTCTTCTAGTGTTGTTTGAACTGATCCAAGGCAGTCTTTTATTCACAGAGTATTTGGCAGGAGCCACAGCTCTTGAGCCAATCCCAGTTGGAGTCACTTGGCACTCTATTCTCAGCTGTGGCAGGTGTATATGCTACCTTTGTCTGGCATTATTCCCAGAAATACCCTGGAAGTAAAGTAAAAGTGACACTGAAGAGACACAATATTTGTGTTATGTGCTTTTCCTCAAACTGTTTGGTTCTTAAACTGGCTAGAGCCCTCCAAAGCTGTCACAGACCTTCAAGTTATTTCTCTGTCACAGAAAACTTTCTACTGGTCATAAACTACTTCTCAGTTTTACTAGAGTCATCAGTCACTCTGTGGAAGAATACAGTTCAATAAAGTGCACCAGGACACAAAAATAATTCCTGGCAGAAGACACCAGCATGAAGGGTGATTCGCCCACAGGAGAATTACAATAAGTTACAAAGCAACTTGGAAAGCTGCAGCAGTAATGAACACAGGAAAGCAAATATGATTTTATATAGTAAGAACTTGATATGTGAAGGGAAGTTAAGATCGAGTTGAGAAAATTATGACTGAGCATAATCAAACAGCTACATCCATCTCATTAAAACAAGTTTATTTTCACCTCATTAGTTAGATAGTGCTTTCTTATGCATTCATGCTATATTTTTAGTCTTTAATGAAGAAAGCTGAATAAAACTGTCCAAAGAAGGTTTACTTTACCCATATTTTGAGATATGTGAGCCATATGTATACTCAGGTAGAGGGGGATCTTTCCCACAACACCGTGAACTGGAGGATTTTGTAGCCATCTGTAACTGCAGATCTATGCTGGAGGCTGTCTCTTCTGCACCTACCTTCTGCAACTGCTGCAGAGGCAGATCAGGCCATCCTGGCAGCTCCTCCAGATGCAGAGTTACGAAATTCACCATGAACGGAAAGAAAGGGGTAGGAGCACAGGCTGTACCTGTGCACATTAGGACAACATCATGGAGAGGGGTTTGAGGTAAGAAAGTCTCTCTTCTTCATGGGATTATCTGCAGATACATTCACACTGTGGGTCACTCTGTGAATCTTACCTACTTTCCCAGAAAACTGCTATCAAAAAGGCTTTGCTCTTTGAAAGCTAAAGGAAAGAACAGAATGCATGGACTGAAAAGTCTTTGTTACAAAAGGTGTAAGAAGTGGGCTCAAGTCTCACTGGGAAGTCTGCTTCCAGAGGAAACACTGAAAACTCTCTTCAGTTGAGCAACAATAGAGTAAGATGAGAGAACAATGAAAAGCCTGCATTTTGTGGATACAGTGCAGATACATGTTTCCTTCAGTTTTGGGAAGTAGGTCTACACCTTTTACTAGATAATAATGAAGGTCTAAACCAGGATTTTAATTGAGATTTGCACATGGCTGAAAATCTGATCTGTTTGGCCAAATACATTTTAATAGAACTCCTCCTGCAGTTGCTGAGAATGCCATTACCAAGAATAAGCAAGCTTGTATTAGCCTAAGATCTAGTGCAGGATCAGCCATCCTTCTACTGCTTTTATGACACTTAGGTGAATGTAGAGGAATTGGATCTTCTACAATGGCTCATGAGAATCTGAAAATCTCTTTGGCTATTAGCACATGGGTATAGAAACATCAATCACAGCATTATACCTATACAAAAGCACTAGAAAAAAACACAGCCAGGATGTTTCTTTGCTGCTATACATATTTAATAATAACACATTCCCTCCTGAGTTGCCTCATTTAAATAGGAGTATCTGCCTGCAGTGCAATGTGCTGTTGGATTAAAGCTGCAAAACATGCAGACATCAACAATATACTGCTTTCTGGCAGCAAGGACTTGTTAGTTAAGAGCTTAATTTTCAGCCCAGAATATTGTGTGTAGCATGGGCTGGGGCCTCAGGCTCTAAATTAATGTTTTAAATGAGACAGAAGCATTCCAGAGAAGAGAAATTACCACAGCTTCTGGCATATAATTCCACTGCACAATTTTGACATCTGAATTAAATTAGATTTGTATCTCTATTGCTATTTCAGATGAAAAGTTTTCCAGGCTTCAATTGTACAGTGAGGACTAAAGAAAAGAGAGATGCAAAAGGTACTAGCAAGGACTTCCATTTGCAGACAACTAACAAGTTATAAACACGAAAATGAAACCAAGGTGCGGTAATTATGCTAGAATGATCAGCAGGACTTACAGACAAAAACAGAGCCTAGGGCACTGATCCAAATATTTAAGAAGATGAAAAATTCAGAATCTGGATGCTTTTGCATTTCAGAAGATAAGTACATAGAAATTTAAAATGGAAATAACTTTTTTCTCAAACACACAAATTGACTGAATGTAAAGTGGAAAGTAATTGTTTAATAATCATTTCTGTCCAGCTTTTGTTATTCTTTCCTTTAACCAAGGAGAAACAGATGTTTCAGTGCAACTCTAGAAACCTTATAATTTTTGTCTGCTTTATTCGCTGGGGGGACTAATAACACAATTAGTAAAGTTTCCATTGTCAAACTTTTGCATAGATTGCATCCTTCTACATTAAAATACCATGGGGAAAAAAAAAAAGGCAGACAAGACTTCAAGTACATTCTGCACAGGGCTTTAATGCCTTCTTTATCAGCTCTGATTTTGGGCCCACCAGAGCTTGGCATGTGCCATTTCAGAAATGCCCAAATGACAGTGCATTTTAAAGGAAGACAATCTCTTTAAAGAATTGTTTAATTTTACCAGAATAAAGGAAATATAAAAAAGAAGAGGATCTACAGTCATCTTGGCCTCATGCAGAGAGAAACCCAAATATAACCCAAACAGCTTCATATTGCTGAAATTTTGACAAAAACAAACATTTAAGTAATTTTAGATTTCCACACCATTTGAAAATGCAGGAAGTTTGTGTCCGTTCCCTATTTCACACTCACCCTTTGCTTTTATCTCATGTCTTCTTATAGCATGAGTTCTGATGTGGTTGGAGCAAGCAAATGTAGCTAATAAAACATGAACTCTGCATCTGACTCTGACTTTCAGCTATGCTAACTTTGGGTGCTGGAGCTACTGATCAACAGCAAAAGGTAGTTTTTTTAAATAATGGATTTGAGGCTGAACAGGATTCATGTTTCTTGTTACGATTTTCATTCCCACTTAATATTTCTTTGGGAAATGAACAGTGACACAGTACGAGGTAGTGGCTGCTGCCCAGCCATGCTGGGAGAGGATGTTGAGTCTAGTGTAGTTTCACACAACATAATTTGGCTCTGCAAAAATAATCAATTTAAGCTACAACTTTATAACATGAAATTACAGTATAAATACACTTCTTAATTCTGCTTTGATAGGAGCTTGTTAGTGGATGGCCTGAGACAGGCCCACAATTAACATGGATGAATGTAAATGGGTGAAGCCCTCAGGGGGGCGCAGAGCTCCTGTTGCATCAGATGTTCAAAGATCTTTCACTGTCCACTCAGAAACATCCTTATTTTGCTATTTCAGCCATGTTTGAATGAGGTGCTTTCCAGCATCAAGTTGGGAGAGGGGAAAAAGGGGTTGGAGGCCAGCAGTGGTCCAGCAGACAGCAGTGAGCTGAGAAGGATGGGGTGTTGGAACAGATCTATCCATTTAGGAGAGGATTTAGAAAGGAAAATACTGAGGCTAAATATAGTCTTCTTTAATATGTACAATCACATTTTGTCCTTGTGAAGCTTGTGGGACTGATACAAATATTTCAGCCCTTTAGACTAAAAATTTGGTTTGGTTATACAGTAAGAAAGTAATGCAAATAAGTTACTTCTGCCCTTAACTCAGTCTGAAGCACAATCTTATTGTGTACAGCCAGGGAACACCAGTTCTTCTTTATCAACTTGTACACATAGACATTTTTATTGAATTTATATTTCTGATTACTGACTGCTAGGCCTGCTTTTTACAAAGGCTGCACATAGGTGCATTTTCATCTGACTGAAAGGTATTTATGCATATGGATTGTTTTCTCTTTACTTCTACCTGTTCTTTAAAAAATTGTGGAGATAAGTAACATTTTTCCCCCCACAAGGGATTGTATTATGCTCAAAGGTATTTTAGTCCTTATAATGAGAAATATGTGGAAAAGTCAACCACTTTAAAATGCTACTGCACAATCAAGGTTCCTTGCTGTGCATATTCTGAATACTTGTGTCAAAGTCACTGGGGCTCACTTGGGAAAAATGAGGATTCACTTGGGAAAGAGAGCAGCACAGGGCAGGAGAGTGAGGCCAACAACCCAGAAAGTTTGCTTTTCAGACATGCCAGCTCTATCTCAAGGGGAATTTAATCAAAATGGTGGCAGTTCTCTACTTCTTGTGAGTCACCCCACAGTTTCAGGAAGGATTCTTGGAGGTTACTTCAATGAAAATAAAACGTGTTGGACAATACATTGGTGTGTCAATACAAAAAGCACTGCAGAGCCCAGTTTCATTTTATGCAATGTAAGCATATATTTCTGTGATTGCTTTTCAAATTATATGGTAACAATTCTTCATATAAGCTAGAATTTATTTTCTCCTTACTTTACCTGATTAATCTTTTAGTGAAAATCCACGTTGATTGTCATCCAAAATCTTAGCACTGTGAATCAAATGAATTACCATGAGCTCTATTTGCAGATGCACTCACTTGGCTATCACAGAGGGATGTGAGAAGCTCAAGGTCAAACAGTGAGGCAATACCGAAGGAGAAAACATGCCCTGCACATCCTGATTCCTGTTCCAGCATCTCTCTGATGGTTCATCATTCAAATTAGTGTGGGCATGAAGGGGAGGCTTAAGAAAGATGCCAAAAATCAGTGTACCTAGACATGATATAAAGCAGAGGAGAATTCCTCCCCTTGCCCAAAGGCAGGTTTATGTATCTCTGGCTCTGCCAGTCCTGTCAGTTTTTTGTCCAGCCTGTTCTTAAAAAAAGGCACTGGCAACTCCCTCCCTTGATGAGTCAATCTTTTCTGGGAACTGGTGTGTATATCCTGGGTCTCCAGATTTGCCTTTCCTTGAAACAGTTCTGGGGAATTGGCATTCACAAGCTGACTTGTTGGGGCTAGTCTTCATAAGCTCTGAGATAAGACACTGTGGGCTGCTGCAGTTGGGGGTGCTTGCTCCATGAGTAAGAGCTGGAGCAATGGGGAGCTTTTGCATTGACAGATGAAGGGTGGATGTAAACTGTGTGATGCGTGTAGAGGTTTGCATTTATATGGAACATACATTCTGGCAGCCATAGCCCTCTGGAAGAAGTTATAAGGTGCTCTGACCCAGCTAGAGAGCTGGGCTAATGTTGCTGTAGGTATGCACAAGTCAATAAAGATTTTCAGAGGGTCTTTCTGAGAGGGCAAGAGCTGCACTAGCTTTGGAAGCAGTGAAAGGGTAGCAAGGAGGGAATAGGGAATTAGGAGTGAGGAAGGAATAGAAGGAAACAAAATATTGGAAAGTTTGTAAATTTTTAAGATGCTACAGTACAGAAGTGATAGGTCTTTTTGATAAAACATAAGTGATGGGGTTTCAACATGGCAGCCCTAATGGTAGAGAATAAAATATTAATAAATCACATTTCTTTTCCTTTTTTTATTGAGTCTTAGTGGGTGCTTTTTTAATACCACTCCTAATGTATCCAGTACCTGCTCTGTCTAAATATCAGTACATCAGTTAGTATCTGTAAATCAAGACTAACATGTGTCTCTGAGCACATCTCTGAGACGTAATCCTAGTGACTACATCTATTGTAATGAATACTGTCTTTTAATAATTGATGTTTCACATGCTATATTTTGCTCTTCTTTGCACTGGGACCTTATCCAAATGCATCTGAAACACTCCTTGTAAATGGAAGGTAATGATAAGTGAAACGACAATGCAATCTTTTCTCTATTGAAGATGCACAGAATTTACATGTTAAATTCAAGTGAATTTCATCTCAGTCACTGGATCACTGTTAAAGTGCTAAGGAATTGAAGTTTTGTGATACCTTCCTCAAATTCACTGGAAAGGAAGTAATGAAACATTCATATAAGTAAATTACAGCTCCACACCCTATTAGTCATAGAACTTGAAAGTAATTTAAAATATTGAGTATATATGAATTATTGAACTATGAGTGAAACTGAGAGAAAACGGGGACTATAACTTGTGCTTCCACCATTTGTGTAAATTGCTACTGTGGTCTCTCTCTTCAGTAGTTTCAGGGCAGTGTTGAAAGAGTAGCAGAAACCTGTAATATTTCAAAACAGTAAGATCCTTATTATATAGCAAAGCCAGAAGGCAGCAAAAGATGAGAAAGGACTTAAAAGGGAATGTTGAGGGTTCTAGGTAGTCCCACCTGAGCTCATGATTGGATTGAGTTCTACACCTTTGCAACTGATTGCCCTCCTTCTATTCCATTGGTGGAAAAGAACATCATATTTTTTTAAAGACAGCTGGGACAAGCTATGAAAGTATGCTCTAGCATCATCCCTGACAGGGGAAAGGACTCTGTCCAAGATCTATGGGATGAAAGAGGCAAAGCAAAGTTACAGAAACATCTCAAACATTTTGAATAAGTGTTGTTAGTTGAAGCGGAGTCTAAAATGGACTTGTAATCCAGCAAAATTTCCTGTCCTCCAGGAAAAGAGAACAACAGCATATCCATTAAATGTATTAAATATCACAGCAGAGTTTGAAGCTACCTGTAGCATTGCAGAATAACTGTACAGAGATACAGATTCAGCTGATAGAATTGGTCTATGAGTAACATTGAATTTTGGAATAGATCTTTTGTCCTGGTGTTTTGGGTTTTTTACTTATTATGTGGCTATTTACCTAAACAATTTTAGGAGCCTTCTTTACAGTTTCATCTTTTTTCTTGCTATAAAGGTCAGAGTAGCACTTTTTTATCAGTCTCTTTCAATTTTCTGATCTCCTCATCACTTATTATCTCTTCTTATATCCTACAGATTTCCCTTCTGGAACTGAATAGTCTTTAATATGGACTCCTTTTGTTAATCTTTCTAAGTTAGTTTAACCCCACATGAAGGAAGACTACCTTTTATGGCCAGCGCTTTTATGATAGCCTTATGTTTTAACAAGACTGGATACAAATCCTTTCGTTGTTCTCAGTTGCAAACAAACTGCTTGGCTATCAAACCAAATATCTGATTTTCATGTCTAATGGATATCTAGAAACTAAAACTTTCTATTTTCTTTTATAGTATTTATCTTTCTGTACTGTTAATATCTTTTCTAGTAATCTTGAGGAATCATTTTCTATACCATCAACAGTACTGAAGAGATTACAGCAGTCTACTGTGTATTTCTCTTTTTTTGTTATTGTCAATGCTAATCTTGATTGCTCTTTGACTGTGTTTTGGTTTTCTCTACGGTATTCTTTTTTGCATTCTGCACAGTAGTTCCAATTCTCAGCTTTTCTTGTCTGGACTTCTTGAACTTCTTGTACATCAATTGCTCAGTAGTTTCTCAGTGGTATCTCCTAGTTTACTACATGGAAACTCATTAACCATACTTTCTATCAGATGACTTTTACAAGAATCATTCTTTCAGTTCAGCTTCTGCTGTTTCACTACCCATTACTATGTTCTTACTTTCCCTCCTTCCTTTTCTCATTCTTTCTGATCAATAACAAATATCTCCAAGGTCCTTTATGAATATTTTTCTTTTAGTTCATAAATTAAAATTCATAGTCATGCACAGACCTCACACAGACTTTGACAGAATTCAAGAGGAGTTCTTTCTCTACAAGTGCTTTCTGATGCTTTCTAATGAAAAAACTTTCTTCTACCATCAATCTTTGTGTTCACTTTTAATATTTATTGTTTTGACATGTCACTTCATTAAAGCCAGCCAAGCTACAAATGTCTGTTAGTAAATGAGTTTTTTAACCTTGTCTCTACAAGAAATGTTTCTTTGCTATTTTTCTGATAGAATATGAACCTTCAGTTAAAAAAAATAGGCTGGCAAAAGGCAGATTTGGAAAAGGCAGACAAGTTGTGCACTTGTAGTTAATTTTAGAGTGAGCTGAAGATCCTTTTGGCAAGTACAAGCTGTACTTTCACAATGGCCACACTGGCAGAGCCTGCACAGCACTGCAACGGCCAAGTGACAAACTCAGTCTGCAGCCATACAATAAGTTACTGGCCAATACCTGAGGGTACCCATATGAACCTCAGTGTGATGTTTGCTCATTGTCACAGGAGACCTGTTGGGAGGGTTCCAATCAGCAGTTTGGAGCCAGGCCACGCACCTCAGTTTGCCAGTCTAAATCAACAGTTCACCAACAGGTTAGTTTGTGTAAGTTATCTGGCACCCAGACAAAAGTCAGACTGAGTAGAAACAGGAGTCCTTTGTGAATGCCTCCCAAAGAAAAGAAACTAATTTAATCAAGTAGTGTAGAAAACAGATAATATGATCAATTTTAAGCCAGAGGAGTGATATTGAGCCAGTTGTAAGGATAGGAATCCAGATTTACATAATGATAATTGCTAGCTGTCTTTTGCAAAATCATTGTGTCACATTTAAATAGTTAATTTCTTTATGTATCTTGGCCCCAGGAAGTGTTAAAACCACTTATGAAAAGGCAGCTTGGACAGTTTGGGTGCTTGCTGCTTGGTAAAGTATTTATAGGATTCCAAGTGTGATGGACTGCACATTGCCATGCCTACTATGGCTAATACAGGCTAGGACATGCAGTTCCTTGAAGAAAGGTAGTGTTCTAAGAATCCAAGGTAAAAGGAGACATTTTAATTCTCCTTTTACCTATGTGAATATAATACATTACTTCTTCCTGATTTGTAACATGAAATTTCTATGCATCCATTTCCAGTGTGATAAATGGACATAAAAGCTTCTGAGTAAAACTATAACATGAAAAATAAGAGTGTGTGTGTTACAGGTTTTACCCTCCAACTCACCAAGGACATTAATGAGGACTCAAAAAGGCATCTTCATCTCAGCTTGTGCTTCTGGAGCAGGCACAGAATAACCAGTACCTGGCCTCCTTCTTGTTTAGTCTTCTAACCCCAGGGTGCAAACTCAGGGAAAAAGCAGCGATGATGTAAGTCGATAACTTAAAGACTAGAAATAGTTCTGGTCTCTGTCCCTCCTTCTTTTTTCCCATCTCAAGTCGAGAAAATTAATACCAGGATTTTTAATGGGGATCAGTGAGTTAAACCCAGACATGACTTTTAGTTGTGAAAGGAAACAGACTTATCTTGCTGTTTTCCATTCACCAAACCTTTTAGAACCTGAAATGGAGCTGTGGGAATTCAGTTTACTTGCATGGGGAGTGACCATGCACAGTGTGAATCTTCTGTTGTTGCTTAATTTAGCACTGCAAAGGACCCATCAGTTTTATTTGAGAGTCCATTAATGCTGTAAATGGGTAGGGTGAGTTTATCTCAACAGATAGTCCTCAGAGCCTGATAAATTTAAATGCTGATGCTGGTGTTTAAAAAGTGGAGTTACACCAGCAGTGCCAAGCCAAAATAAGTTCCAGATAAGTGGAGCCATTAAAAATGTGGGGTATTACAGCTTGCAAAATTCTGTTTCCTCTTTCAGCTTTTATTTAAACAACAGTGTTTCCAGCTTACTGGAAAAAGCAGATGGAGGGTTTTTTAATTTACTTTTTTAATATTGTTCATTCTTTATGATCAGCATTTGAAAAAGTGTGAAAGTGGTAGTACAGGCCTATTTTATTCTTTAGTTTTAATGTTCTGACACTACATGTCAGCATCTCTGTGGAAAGCCCTGCTCACTTCCCACCACACAATCCCAGAGGGCTCTCCAAGCTGCTACCTGATTTAACAGTGAATCTACTACCCATGCGCTGGACATTGTTGGTTGTGTGGACTGGGGGAAGGCATTTGGTTGTGGTACATGACTCACTGCTGAATCATTACCTAACTCATACAAACCCTATTCAGGTATATGGAGAAAGACAGGCATAATGAACTTAAAAGGAAGAAAAAGAAGTATTATGCAGGCATCAATGCTATGGGCCCTTGTTGTGACATACACAGGTCATAGTTTGCTGCTGTAGGTCCACACTCATTTCAGCCATGTTATACCAGGAAACTTTCCCAGCTTTGTTCTGCAGGCTCCCACTGCATGGTCTTGGCAGCACCTTGCTTTTATTGTGGTTAAATGTCACTTTACACAAAGTGCCCAGGGAGACAATGGAACATTAGTCTATACTAGAAACAACTATTAAGTACTATGCAAGAAATAACAGTGGGCTAGTACTCAAATGGAGTCCCACAAGAGAGGGAAATGTTTCCCTGTTCCTCCAGTGCAAATGTAAGCACTACAGTGCCACCTTTCTGATCCTTCTTCCATAAAGACCTCCGAAAGCCAGACAGTTCCCTATTCTCTTGGAGCAGAAAAGGCCTTTCCCCCCCTTGAAAGAAGCTCATGCTTGCTAATGGGGGAATATCCAACTCAGTCAGTGAATGATCCTTGAAAGCAGCCCTTTTTGCCCTGGAAGTTAATTTAAAAGGAGCTGCATTTTTGATGCTGTCAGGAAGCTAGGCTAGTTAGTCCTCAAAGGTTATAAACAAGAGAGAAAGGAGGGTTCCTGTTGTGCTATGGGAACTGTCAAAAACTCGTGTACACATTAGCAAGATCAAACGTTTGCCCGGCCTGGGAAGGAGCAGGTAAACACTACGCTAATCCCTCTGGAGCAGTGAGACACAGGCTGCCAGGATATACTGCTTTCATCAAGAGGTGCAAGAAGTCAGTCAGGATTTGTGTCCCTCCTTGCAGTTTGTTTATTCAAGGTACCCACACTCTGCTGGTTCCTGCTGTACAAGGCTTCCTCACTTGTTCCTTGTTGTGCAGCTGCACTGATCGAAGTACAAGGGAGTGTAGCACAAAGGGAGAGGAAAGCTTCAAAAGGTCAGCTTTGAACTAGATATGCACAGAGTAAGCTGACAGCAAAGTCCCAGCGAACTGTAAGTCTGTGGCTGCAAGCTCAGCTATTCCTTACCCATCAGACTTATTTGGCTCCTGCAATATGTTCCCAACAAGCTAAGCTGGGTGTTGAGGATGCTTTTGCAGTATGCAATAAAATGCATTTGAGCTGATGCAAAAAGTACATAGCCATCATATGTGATTTGATGCCTGAATCAAGGTTACCCAATGGGCACCTTCTTCCCTTTGGCAGTGAGGCTTCAAAGGCTGACTGTTGGTATGACCCCAGACAAGCTCAAAATTATACTGGCTAATCTGCATCAGAAATGACCAGGGCTAGATTTATTTTTATGTCCCGCTAATAATACTGAAAAAAATGGTGTGTATCTCTACTAAAACCTCAGACAGTACTACAGGCTGTGCAAATCACAAGCACACAATTGCTATTAGCCTTGGATATATAATTGTTTTCAGGCCATGTGAATTAAAAGGAAAAAACATAATTCTAAAACATGATTAAGCATTGAGTCAGACATCATCAGTGGTGCCTTCTCTTTGAATCAAGCTAGGTTGGTACTGTGGGAGAAAAAAGAAAGTCCTGGAGAACTGAAAAGGAAATGAGAGAGCCTGGTGCAACTGGAAAGCTCCTTCCTCATTAATCCAAACCCATCAGCACCTGCGGAGCAGTGGTTTGGCTTGGCTACCTTGGAATATGTTGAGAGACTTGTCTCTGTGTAAATTGTTTAGGTTTTCTTTTAAATGTCTTTCCAAACTTGTTTTCCTAAAGCCTTACTCACAACTTTATAATAAAAAACAAAGAAACATTTATCAGAGTTTGCTGGGTGATAGTGGCAGGTAGGGCCTGCTAAACCTTGTGGAAGAAATGCTGCTTCCAGAATGTGAAGATGTTGACATGAAACAATGTGTACAGAGGGAGACCTTCCCCCTCTGCCCATTCTGTTCAGCCAGACACATAGCTGGGGATGCAAGACAGCGGGTGGCAGTGGAGCTGTTGTCAGAGCTTAGTGGCCAGGACATCTCGATAAGGTACAGACGAAAGCCAGGCTGCATTCCTGTGTCCTGCAATGTTTACAAATGTGTCCTGAGACAACACAGGAAAAAATAATTTGGGGTCTTAATCTGAAGAAGATGACACAGACATTGCTTTGCCCACACAACCCAGGTGAAGATGCAAAATGACACATGCACAGAGCCATGGAGGAGTGGGCCACTCTGCACCTTCTGTATTGAAAACATGTCCTCAGCTGAGGGGCTTGTCTGAAACAAAGGGATTTTTGGGGTGGAAGTGCTAGAATGAATCTCAGTCCATGAAATTTCTTAAACTGCATCAAAGACATTGATCAAAGTCCTAAATTTACATTTCTTCCCTTTAATTCCATGGTCTGTTGTTTATGTAGAAAAAAATTAGGGGATTTGTGCTCCTAAGTGGAGGAGATAATGAAAAATTAGGAAGGCTCACAACCTGTGGGAAGGTTAATAACCTGGGTGCTAATGAACTGCCAGTGCTGAGAGAAGGGAGTGAGTCTTCATGGTGTGACTGGGACTGCAGTAAATGGATGGTAGATTATTCAAATAAAAAAACAAACAAAAAAAACCCAAACAAACAAAAAGAAACCTAAAAAAACCCCACAAACCCCAAAACAAATCAAAACAAAAAGCTTCAAAATTGTTGGTTTGTTATTTTCTTTAAAATCTGAAAGTCACAACTACAGCTGGCAAATTTGTAACTTCTGAGAGCAAGACCCATCCTTTTTCTGCATTTCTCTAGCACATAGTAAGTAAAAGGGATCTTAGGCTACATCATCTCACCATTATTCTGCTACAGCTTGAATCCAGTGAAATTAGTGAAGGTTTTCTGGAATAAAATGTCTGACCACCCTGAAAAACAGTTACATATTCCTGACATAACAGGTAATCTGGTTTATATTTCACTGTTTACTTTGTAAGCAGGGAGAGCTTTGCTGTTATCAGATATTTTCCTACAGTTTTTAACAGCAAGATAGATGTATGGCACTTTGTGAATGTGACAGATGAATTCTGTTTCATTGCTCTTTAAAATTTTCTCTGCTTTGTCTCTGTTTAAGAAAAATCTATCAGGGATTTGCTTTTTTGCTATGAATGCAAATGCATGTGATGACAGCTGAGCCTCACTGATTTAAGGCTTCACAGTCCCATCTTGTAAACATTAATGGCATTTGAGTCATCTTGTCTGCCTCCTGGCAGTCATACAGAAAGTATTGAATGTTGGGGCAACAAGAGAGGTAGAGAAACTCTTTGTTTTATGATGCTGTCCATAGTGTCATGAAAGTTCAGTCTGAATTAAGAGATTAATGCAGTTTGGAGACCCTTTTAATCTGTGTTTCCTACCTGTATAAAATAAATAAAAATCAGACAAGAAAGCTTCCTAATAAGACAGTAGTCTAGATCTGAAGAGCAAATTAAGGTCAATTCATGTAAAGAATTCAAGCATGAGCTACTTTTCTTTTTTCAAGTAGTTTTACTTATGTTAATTGCCACAGTTCCTTAGTGTATGAATTATTCATGTGTGTGAGTCTCTACAAGACTTGAGCCTGCAGGTTGCAAACTTGTATTAAGCATTGAGTGCCTTAAAAATACATTGTTAAAGAAGTACAGAACAACTTTTAATTAGTTCTAAAAAGAATTTCAATAGCAACAGTTAATTATTGTGAATAAAGATGGTTAAAGAAACACCACCGTCATAAGCAGAATGTAGTAAATATCTTCAATGTATCTTCAGCATGCTGTAGTGCATGTTATGCCTTCATTTTATTCAGGAACTTTGTAAGGACTGTATGGCTGCATTCATACAAAGAAAATACACAGACATTAAGCAGTACATGTCAGACAGAGGTTTTGACAAAAGAATGACAACTCCTATTTACAATCTTATTTATTTTCTCTTTATATCCACCAGTGTGTTTTCTACACTTCTTAGCAAGGTGAGCCACAATTTTGGGGACATTGATTGTTCTGGTGATGTTTTTTACAGTGGTGGGCATTTCTGGTGATTCCCACCACCTTGGTGACTAATGATGAGCAGTGTCAGCCTTCAGGACCCTGGTCCCCACTCCCTGCAACTGATGTCTGTTAGCACCACTCAGGTTACTCTATAACTGGACTAAACAGTATCTTCAACATTCATGAGGACTCTCACCTGCAAACAGGATCCTAGGAGTTCCTGTCAGCATTTGATCCAAAGTTTCCATTAAAGTGGCAGAGGTGGGTTGCAAGACCTTGATGACCTGTTTTATTTCCCTTAGCAGATGGTGCACAGTCACTCCCCTTCCCTTGTAGGATTTTCCCCCCATCGTTCTTGCCTCTGGTGTCCATAGCAGCAGTCATAGAAGCAGGCACCCAGTAGGAGACAGGGGTCAGGCAGGGAAGGGCAAAAAATAATGCAGAGTGAAGAAGAGGAAGAAGGGTTACAGGCAGTGGGAAGGTGGGAAGAGAAGGTCCCAGTGCTTGTGGGAGGGCTGGAAAGCTCCAGCTGTCTGTACATAGACATGCTGAAAAGGTTGCTGAAATGGGGTCTCCTCCATACTGCGACTGCCACAGGTTTCAGTCATGAATTGGTGAGGTTCTGCATCAAGTAATTTTTCTTCCACCTTGACACTCAGTCATTGGGGGTTTTATGAATAACTGACATGTGACAGACTCATCACATATGAAACCTCTCCAGGAAAACTGAATGAGTGGTTTGTAATTGTTTGGTATTTTTTAATCTGTATACCATATCTGTTACACACTTCATGCAAAAAAAAAAAAAAAAGAATTAATACTGCACAACAGGATGCATATTTTGGAATTAGAGTGAAAGAAGCTAACTGTACTTAGGAATGGCAGGTTGTGGTGGATATAATCCAGTCCTTTGTACTCAAGAGTTCATGTTTATGAGAGGCAGCCATACTCAGAACAACACTGTTAAATTTCCAAAAAAAATTAAAAAAAAACACAGCCCAAAGCTTACTGAATTTGGGAAAATGAATGCACATTCAAAATTGCACTGCATGAAGCAATGCAGGTCCTTGGATGAGAAGGCTGTGGCGTGGTGGAGGAGAAAGCAAGCTGAAAATTGTTTGTAGTCTCACCTCAATAAACTTATTTTAGCCCCGGGTCCTTGGCCTGAGTCAAGGACTGGGGAATACTGCACCCACCAGCTGTAAACACTCCTGCCCTGGTGGCCCCAGCCAAGGGACCTCTGGTCTTTTGCTCCACAATTTCTGCTGAAACCATTAGTTTTATCCCTTATATCTGTTCTCTTTGTCTCAGTAGCACAGTAACTATATCCCATTCTGTGCATCTTATGTCACAAGTTGAAATTTGTCTCCTGCCAGTTGGTGCTGTTTCAGTTGTTCACCTGGCAATATATAAAAGCTCCCTCTGCCCTTGTGACCTCCTCCATCAAGCAGTTGTTCCTGTACAGTAAGGGCAGGCTTTAATGACGTTTGGATGTTTTCTGCTCTGAGTAGCAGATAAGACATTGACATATTTGACAAATGATCAGGAAAAGTAGGAGGGTTCTCTATGTGCTGGATCTCATTAACAAAACAAAGTAAAGAACTGAGCTCTCCTGCCTGTTTACCATCAGGTTTAAAAGATTAGGCTGAGGATGATGTCTCTGAAGGTGTTTGGAGCACTGAGGACATTGTCACCAAATTGTAAGCATAGTTTTCAAGTACCAACTGTTTAATTTGCAGAGCAGGTGTCAGTGTATTCTTCGTCTTTGCTGGGTGCTTTGCTGACCTCTCCCCTTCTCCCTCTGGGTGTTACACAGACACATAGGGAAGATGGGGTGCATGAGTGCATTGGGTGCATTGCTATTTGGGAGACTGGCTCCACCACAGGTATTTTTTGGATCTCAAGTAAATTACATAGCTTTCTCCATCCAATCCTTCCCCTCTTAAATAGTAGTGTATGTCCACCCAGCATATTGCAGCAGTGCACCAAGATACCTGAATTGCCTTCCAGCCCCTGTGAGACAGAGGGTGTATTAATCCAAGTGAAGCATGGCATTTATATGGCTTAGGACTTCTTGGCTAGGTCTTTGATGCATGACACAGCACTGAACCCCATAAAAGCTCCCTGTTGCTCATGTTTTAATGTTTCTCACTTTTGAATCCCTGAAGCTTTTCAGGAAAGGCACAGTCAACTTCATAAATGTCGTAGATGTAGGTTTTGTGTATGTGAATGTTCTTTCCTTAGCCATGCGCTTCAGTTCACATACAGGTCAAACCCTCCTGCAGTAAGTACATTATAACAGGCAATGTCTGTCTTTTTTTTTGGTTGTTGGTTTTTTGGTTTTGGGTTTGGGTTATTTTTGTTGTTTTTCATTGGGTTTTTTTGTTTGTTTGTTTTGGTTTGGTTTGGTTTTTTGCAATGAACAAGCCACACACAATGTTGAAGCCATAAACAGTTTAGCCCAGGCAACGAGAGTGGGGGAAACAGAGGCGGGGGGTCTGGGTAGTGTTAGTCATTTGAGGACCCCATGGTGAGCCTGCATAGCCAGCCCAGTCACCTCCTTGCTCCACACTAAGCAGAGCTCAGGGCTGTACACGCACACTGTTGCTGCACAAGTACAGGCACAGACGCAATGTGCTCGTGTACTTCTTCCCACAGCTAGCCCAGAGCTTTGCAAGATGCTAAATGGTATTATTACATGGATCTTGGATTATATTATCCAACTTTATCTTTCCATTCTGGAAATGTATATAAACATGTGTTTTCACTCAAATGCAGTTTGAAGACTTTTTTTCTTTTTATCTTCTGCTTGCTCTTTGTGTTGATGGATCTATTGCTTCTAACTCCAGTGACATTCAAAGTTGTGCAAGTGCTTTGCAAACATTGGAGAAGATGAGTCTCTGCTTGAATGAGATTATAATCTTTGAAGGCAACAGCAAACACTGAGCATGTGAATAACTCCTGAAAGCAGGTCTGAGAATAACTTGTTGAAAAATATTGTTGTTACAAGGTAAGTGTTGAGATTCCAAACATTTCAAACTGAATTAAATTCTCTGATTGTCACTTATTGTGGCTATTATTCTTTGTGCTTCCTTGTGAAGATGTTGTCATAGCGTTTCTTAATGTCTTTTCCATTGATTTATCAGAGACTCAGATTTAGCAGGTAAACATTTTAGCAGTTATTTTAGTTACACTATGTCAAAATATTGGATGAAAAAAATTAAGTAGCTCAACACTTTTACAAAATTAAAAAAATCTTATTGCATTGCAAAGAGTTTTGTTTTGTGAAAAAGTACTTCTTTCCAAAGCCATTTAATGATAAAAACCCAACTGGCGTTGGTGGCTCATGCTTCCCAGAGACCTTTCAGCTTGTGCAATGAGGAGTCTGGCTTGAGGTATGAGGGGCAGTTTCCACTCTGTGACCTGACTTGCTGCCAGGCAGCTGCTTGCACACGGCTCAGTGTGGGTGAGGCAGGTCCACCCCAACTCAAGACTGAGAAACATTTCCTACTATACCCAAATCCCTGCTTTGTAGTCTGTACATAGAGCACAGTTTATTCATGTGCATCTCTTTATTGCCACCAGGCAATTTACAAAGCAACCGTACATTTCCTCACTGGGATTTAAAGCTCTGCCTAGCTAATTAAAACAGGTTGGGAAACTGGTCTCCTTGGCCTGAAGGTTAAGAAGCATCTTCGGTGCTTTACGCAGTGCTTGCCCTGCATCTCCTCAGCACCTTGTCTTGGGTCCCTGTGTCATCATTATTCTATATTATATACCTGGAAGGTTGATTTTATCCCAGATAAAAGTGTCTGGGATAAATGTGAAAAACGTGACAGTTTTGTCCTCAATCTGGTAGGAGGGTGGTGGTTGGTTTGCGAAGTCTGCAGTGTGGTGTGCTGGCATGTGGAGGCATTTGTGGGTGCAAAGCCCAGGCACAGGTTGGAGGACAGAGCAGAGGGAAACAGCCTGATGCAATGACACCCATACTGTCTGCTGGGAACTGGCTCTCGCATGTGGCTTCTCTCAAACCTTGCTCTAGAAGGATTTGGGAAAATTTTATCTATCATACATCAAAATACCACCTGGAAACCTGTTAACCATTAAACACCTGTATAATTGGTGGGACATTGCTCAAACCTGCCTCCTGGCCTTGTTTGAGCTGGTGGTGTGGAGCTGTGATGCCTGTGTTCAAGAATATGATGGGACTGCCCTTGGCACCAGGTATCAGCAGGCATAAGGAGACTGCAAAATGTCTTTCAATAGTTATTTATTGGATTCTATTTTAATTGCATTTTCATTTGTTGATTCGTTGTTATCACTGAATCTGATGTTTGCCTTTGAAAATTACCAATTTTCTTCATTCTGAGTCTCCCTGAGTGCTCAACTCCTTGCAAACACCATTAGCCTGCAGGCAGCCTTTCCTCTTTGCTTCCTCTCTTATCTTTAAGAAGATTACTAGTTGGCTAATGATTTTATTTTTTCATTCCTCTCTAGATGTTCTTTTCTGCTACTCTTCAGATACTAGGAAAGTGCTGCAGGGCAAACTTGCTACCCTAACTTTGTATTTCATTGGAAAATAAATGGAGAATATGAACAGTGAGTGCCTTTCAGAGAGAAAGTGGACCTGCTTCTAACAAGCCCTCGGGATTAGACTTTTATTTCTTTTACCTGTCCCATTGCAAGCAGGGTGCTTTTCCTACAGCACATTTTCCTTGTCCATGCCAGCCCCATGGATGTTCATGGTCCAGTGCTACTATACCTTGCTGTAGCTCTGAAGGATTTACATTAGCTGATGCTCTGCCCTATTGCACGAGGCAGAGTACAACCAGGCAGAGATTCTCATGCACCATTTAAACAGAAGTTTACATTAGCCTTCTTCTTTTGATGAATTCTTCATCTGCATTCAAAAAAAGAGCCTCATTACCTCAGGACAGAAGCATTATTTACCTATCATTTATTTCACAATATTTTACTCTCACCCAAGAGCACATTAATGTTCCCTGTGACATGAGCTGCCGCCAGCACTGCCCTGGTGAGCTGCGTAACAAAACTCAGTGACCATGTTGCAAGGGGGCAGGAGCTTTGGGGGGTGAATGAGGGCAATCTTAGGAAGATAATATGACATTTGGTGGCACTTAACCATAATGCAACAGAGCAAAGAAAGCTTTTCTAAAACACCAGGTTGAAATAACTAAGACGTCATTAGAAGATCCTTAAACAACACACTTGTTATTGTTACAAAACGTAAGTTCATTATAATCAAAAGGCTTTTAGTTTCTGTTCAGAAACACCTGCCCCCTCTCATGGCACTGAAAGGTAATTTTCCCTTGAAGACAGATTCCACATTTTCCGGGATCAGTGACATTCTAACGCTGTATCTACATCTAGTGGATTTCCCACAACATTGCCACTGGCTCCAGCATGGGTGCCATGAGTGTGCAGCTCTACCCAGGACAGTGAGATGCCTTAGGTGTGCCTGCCCGGGAGTGCCCTGGCTGCACCAGCCTTTCCCCAGCCCATCAGTCCCCACCCAAGTCTGATCAATGTGCACCTATTCACACATACAAAATCTAACCCAAACAGATAGGTGTAGATGTTTGGGCAGAATAGCATCACAGGGGCTCACTTGTGCTGTGCTGTTATGCTGGTGACTTACTTCTGGTTTTCTTACATATATCAGTATTGATACAGTCATTAACTTGGTGATACCTCTGCCATGTAGTTAATATTCTCAGTGTTTTATATGTGCACAGCAGAAAGAGGGAGAAGACAGGTGGAGACGGAGTGCAGCTAACTTCATTCTTTTTTATTTTTCAGAGAACATTATCATTAAAGAAAATCAGAAGATTTGAGTCCCACTTCCCAAATCTACCCTGCCTCCACATACATCATTCTGGACATTTCTTTTTCCCCTTCCCACTTCTATTTTCCACCCTACCCAGTGTAACTTATTCCAAGGCTCTTTGGGGCTGGTATTGCCCTTTTCTGAACACTTGCATGACACTGCACACCTATAGGGCCTCCAACATGGATGTGGTTTAGACAATGGTTCCTCAAGGTGAATGTACTACACAGCCACCACACAGAGTAGGTGCTACTCTAGCTATGCCACATACCTATAGGAGGGGCCTCAAACCCCCTTGTCCCAGCAAAGGCTGTCTCTGTCACCACATTGGAATGACTGTCTTCTCCTGTATCCCCTTCCTCACTGTCTATGCTCCCTGCTTGAGCCTTCTGCTTTCCTTATCAACCAGACGCACACAGGTGACTTCACTTAATCTTTTTCTGTGGCTCAGGAGGAGCCGTCCTTGGTCCCACACTGCTGCCGGGGAGGTGTGATGCTGCACCCCCAGAGTGGCTCATGTCCCAAGCACCAGCACTGCAATATAGAACCAAGGGTGACCTGCAGGTCCTGCAGCAGTCCAAGTGCCCCATCCAAGGTGTTCATCAGCATACTCTGACGGCTTGCCAGAGCTGCAGTAGACGTCTTTGTCTGTTTGGATGGCAGCACAAGCTCTGTAGTGTGTGAAGCAGACCCACTTTATTGAGAACTTCTTCAGCAATAGGCACAGGCTTTACCAGAAGAGAAGCTGAGAGAAGGAATGCAAGCTGGACAGTAAGACACAATTGCATGGCTGAACAATTTTTATATCATTGTCAAATCCACGTGTTCAAACAGTAGGAGACAGAGCCTCAAAATAAGGAGGCTGGCAAAACCCTGGGATTTATTTTAAAAGCCCTTTGTGCATTTCTCTTCAGTTCCTGTGCATGTTCAGAGGAGGTTTTCAACGTTTTTACTGCCGCCACCAGCCAGGACTTGGCTTTTAATTCAGTTTGGACTTAAACTGTACTTGCTTAATGAGGCAATTCTCCTCCAAAGTCAAAACCCAAACTGCCTATATAGGTGATCAAGAAAGAGGCTGGGGCTTCTGAAAGCCTCCGCAGTTAGTCCCATAAAAACCACAACCCTTCTCAACAAATCTTGCTTTTCTTCAGGCTAGGCACAAAAGAAAGACACACAAGAACTCCCCGCAGGGGGTCTAAGTAGCTCCTTCTCTGTGCTGACTATACAGAAAGTCCCAGGTGCTGCCTTCAGAGGAAATGTTTTGGGTTTTTTTTTTTATATTCATCTACCGGAACAGGGCTAGTAAGGAACTGTTTAAAGTTTCAGCATAAACCTGCAGAATAAAAGAAACTAGTAGATTCAGCAGCTGCAGGTAATTGCAAAAGAGTCTAATATTAAAGATAGCCAGAAAATGTAAATTAAATTTCATGTTTCTTTACAATTTAAGTAAGATATATTCTGGAATATTCAGTCAATATTTTGGTAATGTCAGAATCACATGGCAGGAAGCACAGTGTAAAAGGCATCTAAATATGATATAAAATTAAAAAATAAATCTAAACTATGAAGTTTAAAAAAACCCTTAAAAATCCCGAATTTTAAAAAAGCAGAAGAAATGGGTTTATTAGACCTTCTTTTCATGAGAAAAAAATTCTCTAAATTAACTGAGACCTACTAAACTTTCTCCTTGGACATAAGGTCATTTTACAATGGAAAATTGTTTTATTAAAAAGAAGACCAAGTGTCATTGGTACCAATAAATATAAAATCCCACAGCCATTATGAGGCACAAACAGAAGACTCATGAAATACAAAATCAGTTCAATAAAAGGAGCACTGTAGTAATGGCACTTTTCTTCAGCAAGGTCTCCCTTTTCACCTCACAATTCCTGCAGGATAGATGTGGAGTGGATGCATTCAGACGACAGGGAAAATTTTTAAGATGATACAAACCTAAATCCAAGGAGAACTACCATCTAGTTCATTCAGTATGGACAAAATAATGTGATTATTATAAGACCATTTGAATGTAAAGAATTGTGGAAGTTCTCCAAAAAATGAGTCCCTTTCCAGTTCATCCTCTAAGAGATCAAAAGAACCCTCAGCAACCAGGAAGCAACTCTTCAAAACAAATACAAATCAGTGTCAATACTGGAGGGGGAAAAAGAGATCAGGTGCTGTTTTTCATGTGCTCCTCCCCCTTTCCCTCCCCACGGCTGCTCCAAACACATGCGTTCATCTTTAAATCCATAACTGCATTCTTTTGTTCATATATCATGTTTGTCTGGAGTTGAAAGAGTTTTCAGGAAGTTCTTTGTCAATCAGTGTTATTAATGATGTGGTTGTAAATCTCACTGTCATAGTATTGACTTAGTAAATAAGTACTTTGTGACCTAAAGGAATATTTTTCCAGTGAGGAAACTAAAAAACTTACTCATCTTTTTTTGCCATTTTACCTCAAAGTCATGTATGGGACTGGGCACTCATTCAAAGATGAACTCAGACTGTCACTATTTCACAGGACCAGTAATGTGCAGATTTTTAAAATTTTTATTATTTTAATTCGTGTATCTGTGTTCCAAGGAACTCTCGGGGTTGCCTGGACACAGAGTAGGTTCACCCATTAATTTCCCCTTTTTAAATCAGCTTTATCAGTAACCTGCCTCAGTTTCCTCTTCTGCAGAGTGACTCTCCACACCATTGCTGGTGTGACAGCTACTCATTTAAAGCCAGCTACAAGCCTTGTTTCTGAGTCATATTGCTGCCCCAGGCCACTGTTTAGACAGTAGCTGTGACAGGATGGGCAGGCTGGGCAGAGGTAGCAGGAGGAACTTGTACTGGCAGCCAGGTCCAGATTGCAACAGCTTTGCCCCTTGAGTCTCAGACCCAGGGTGTCTCTTGGAACCATCAGATCAAGATCCAGGGGATACAAACCTCTGCCATCCACCCCTGGGGAGATCATTTGCCATTCCCTGCTGCTCTCATGCTTCACAGTCATTTTTCTTTCACCACATTGAAGCTTAGGCTGCCGCTATGTGCTCAGCACGATGCCTGCACCTTATAACCATCTGCACGCTCATGCTGTGGCCAAAGGCTGGGGACTGTTTGTGAAGTGGAGCTGCACTCTGACAGCACAGAGCAACTGCTGTGCTGAGACTGGTTGGACACTCTGACAAGGTTTTTTGATGGAATTCAGGTCATTAGCTTAAAGCCGTGGAGTCTTAAACAGTTCCCAACCTAGTCCTTGACTCAGCCAAGACCAGCCAAGCTGTTAATTCTGTGCTTTGTCAGCAGAAAGCAGAAGAAAGCTGTCCCTGGGCTTATCCCTGCAAGTAGTCCCACCTGACTGATTTTCCCTTGCTCTCATGCATCACCCCCTACACATAAACAAACCCCACAACTGTAATGCTTCTGGTATGTTTGCATCCCTGTGCTAAACATGGCTGCTCAAGGGAGTGAGCAGAGTGCACCCACCTTTGCTGTTGGAGGCACCATGCTTGCAAAAGGTAATCTGAACAGGTGCCTAGTGACCTTGTGTTGAGATCTGGCTGAATAAATAAAGCCATCTTTCCTTTTTTACTGAATCGCACAACAATTTAACATGCAAAGGTATCTCTTCAGATCACCTGATCCAGTTCTTGAAGAACTCAAAGTCAGACCCAGCTTTGATATTAGACCATGTCACTCAGGGATAGATGCAGTCAAGTTTTGAATATTTCCTAGGATGGAGATCCTACTAGAGATTTCAACAGGTTTTATGGATTTTATGCCCGATGAAAAAGCCTCCACAGGTTAATTTGTGCCCTTGGATCTCACATAAGCAACTCTGAGCCCTTCTGGGGTCATTCCTTATTGTGGTGTTCCTTATCTTAGATATGTGAGCATGCTTTTCCTTTCTGGAAGCCAGCTGGAACAACACATGATACAGGTTTGCTTAACTGCATTTCCCAGCTGGGATGCCTCCTTTTCCTCCTCCTTGCCTTAGCTCTCCTCTATTTCAATGAACTTCATCAAGAAGCTGTCCAGCAACAGAAGATACTCCTTTCTATTTTGTAAAGTATCTGGTGCCTTTGGAGTGCCACCAGAAGCAGATAAATATTAGCCATGTCTCTGAGAAGAATCCTTCACTGCTAAGAGCTTGTTTTACCCATGGGTCTTACATAAGCAACACCATGACCCTGCTGTTGCCTTAACAGTGATAGATCTGCTGGAAGGCAGGAGGGCTCTGCAGAGGGATCTGGATAGACTTGAGAGATGGGCTGATTCCAATGGGATGAAGTTCAATAAGGCCAAGTGCCGGGTCCTGCACTTTGGCCACAACAACCCCATGCAGCACTACAGGCTGGGCACAGAGTGGCTGGAGAGCAGTCAGGCAGAAAGGGACCTTGGAGTACTAATTGACAGGAAGCTCAACATGAGCCAACATTGTGCCCAGGTGGCCAAGCAGGCCAATGGGATCCTGTCCTGTATCAAAAATAGCATGGCCAGCAGGACCAGGGCAGTGATCCTTCCCCTGTACTCTGCATTGGTGAGGCCACACCTTGAGTACTGTGTTCAGTTCTGGGCCACTCAGTTCAGAAAGGATATTGAGGTGCTGGAGAGAGTCCAGAGAAGAGCAACAAGGCTGGTGAAGGGACTGGAGCACAAGCCCTGTGGGGAGAGGCTGAGGGAGCTGGGGTTGTTTAGCCTGGAGAAGAGGAGGCTCAGAGGTGACCTCATCACTGTCTAGAACTACCTGAAGGGAAGTTCTAGCCAGGCGGGGGCTGGTCTCTTCTCCCAGGCACTCAGCAATAGAACAAGGGGGCACGGGCTTAAGCTCTGCCAGGGGAAGTTTAAGTTGGATATCAGAAAAAAATTCTTTACAGAGAGAGTAATCAGGCATTGGAATGGGCTGCCCAGAGAAGTGGTGGATTCACCATCCCTAGAGATTTTTAAACACAGATTGGACGTGGCGCTGGGTGCCATGATCTAGTAAATGGACTAGAGTTGGACCAAGGGTTGGACTCGATGATCTTGGAGGTCTTTTCCAACCCAACCGATTCTATGATTCTATGATTCTATTCTATAACTGAGGGTCAGATTCAATAAAATCCATCTGAGTTATCCTGAAATCAATTTTTTAGGTCTTTTGTCACCTTGCATTGAACTAGAATTATTGTTTTTATTGTATTGAAATGTACCGCGATCTCTTAAAAGTAATTCAGGTATTATGCAATGTTTGTATTCAAAAACTTGCACAGGATACTTATAATGCAGTGTAATGAAATGACATCATACAGTAAATTATTTAGGTGCACTTTTTTATTTTATTTTTTTTTAATTCTAGGGATATTTGTTAGACAAATCTTCATGAAGATATACTGTATCATGGACAAGATTTCTATTTGTGTGCGTGATGGCCTGTCAACGCTTCACAGAGAAACAAGGACAACTTTAAAACAGACTGTGGATGTAGTTGCAATACAGAAAAATCTCTTATAAAATACTCTATTTTGATAAAAGGTGAAAAAATGTATATTCTACTACTTCTTTATTAAATATAAAAATAGTAAACCCAATAAAAAGTTGGCTGATTTTCTTAAACTAGAAATATATTATCAAATTCTGTCTATTTCAATTTGCTGGAGAACTGTAAGACTGGATTGTGATGTTGACATTGAAAGAAGGCAAGATCTGAGAACCTGATGATATAAGAAGCCTCAGAACAAGGGGAGGAGAGGTCTACAACTTCAAAAAGAGAACAACAACATAAAGAAATGAATTTTTGGTTTTAAAAAAGTGTGCAGCCCTTGCCAGACAAAATCTCTGAATCTCTGTTTCTAAATTCTCCCAGTGGAACTTTATTCAATCAACAATTGCTTTCATTTCTTTATTTTGTCCTTCTCTCTGTGCAATGATTGAGAAGTTTTATTAAGCAAGCCTGTCCTGTTATCCATGTTTCAATGGCAAGAGGGTCAGATTGTCCTCTGCCATATTGCTTGTAGCTGATCTCCATCAAAACAGGCAAGACAGAAAAAAACAACAAACAAAAAGCCCACCAAAAAACCCCCCACAAAACCAAAGAAAAAAAAACCACCACCACCCCTCCCCAAAACAAAACAAAACACACCCACCCCAAAAACCAAAACAAAACATCAAAATAAAATTCCCCCCAAACTCTCTAAACCCACAAAATCCCTCCAGATTTAAACCCCTCTGTTTCCTTAGGTATAGATTTGTTTCCTAGTTGCTTGGCCATCCATAGTTTTGAGATAATTAATCACAGTTTTCTTCCAGAAGAAAAAAAAATAATAAGAGGAAGTTTATTACCTACCAACAACATGATTTCCTCCTTCTGGCTCCCCCCATGCTAGACTGGCAAAGATTTCCCAGCCTCAGTTCCTAAAGTGTGTTTCAGTGCTTATGAAATAAAATCTTTTTTTTTTTTTTAACAAAACCAATTATGACTCTTTTTATCAAAAGACAGTTATTGCCAGAATTATTGTGCTGTGTGGTGACCACCTGATCCTAACAAGCTGCTTTAAGGGCCAAGTTCACAATTCCCCAACTAACAGAAATGCAGTTGAAGTCAAAAAGAGCTTTTGTGGTTTAGGGGCACATGCTGTAGCCCTGGAGTAAAGCAGTAAATGTTTATATTAATTACACTGACAATGTTAGAGAGAAAATACTTTTTGTAAAAAAAAAAATTCCTCACAGGCTCTAGAACTTAATCTGGACTATTTTGGAGGTAAAGTTGTATACAGTTAAAGCAGTTTTATGACTAAATAAACAGTAGTAACCTCAGGCATTTATTTTTATTGCACAGCTGCCTAACCCAGTAAATGTCCTAAGAATTATAAGGCAAACAAATTCTGTAAAGACTGTATTTGTATTGCAATGGACAAAAGCAGCATTATTACTTTACACACTCAAATACTACACAAATTCAAGTTATTCTTTCATTGTTCAGTTCCAAAAATACTGTAGATTCACTGTTGCATTTAAGACTTCCTATGGAGATCATTACTTGATTTAAACATTTCAGATTCAAACTATGAACTGTCAAAGGCAAAGCTAAAAATAAATGTTGTGTATGTTTTGTCTCACAAGGGTGAGCAACTAATAGAAGAGCAAAAGGTTATTGAGTAAATATAGATTTTTAGATGGGGGGAGTGAGTATAAAGGTCCCAGATTTTTCAGTGCTTTTATGACAGACTGACACAAACATTAAGGAAGTTTGACCTACTGTGTATCCAAACTGCAACAATAAATGATTTATGGCTTATTTAAACTTGTGGTACTGAGGTGGAAGACATTCATCTCATTCTATGGATGATTAGAATAAATCAAAACTGATTTGTGGGTAGGGCATTAAACTTCTTTTGTATAAAATTGAAGTTAAAAAAGAATACACCTGTGTTTTCTCAGACTAGTCTCCATAGCAAAAAAATAATCGGTGGAATGGTTAAAGAAAGTGAAGGTCCTCCTTTTTCCTACATAGCAAACATGAACAGCTGCTTGGTTTGAACTGTTTCCCTTGATATGAATAATGGCTCTGGATGGAGGGGTCAAAGTATGAAATAATCATCAGCACATCACAGGCAAACTTTTGGCTGTGAATTATCCAAATCCCATTTGAACCCATTTTCAGAAAATCTGATATCCCTTTTGTAGCAACAATGAGCAGGGTGAAGCCAAGAGGGAAGAGAGCAGATTTAAACAGAAAAATCATGAAACTGGTTACAAGAACTCAGCTTAGATTATCATTTACTATAATACACTTTTCTCAGATGTTGAAAAGTGTCTTGTCAAAACTAAGGGAAATAGCTTATAGCACTCCATATGTTTCATAAATAACAATATGTAACAATTAAAATCATTTTTAAAAAAGAATTTTTATGTTGAAATTTGATCTGCTTTTCTCAAGGTTTCTAAAGTGATCAGGACTTCACTGATATTAGACCTTCACCTGCAGTAACTTTTATCTTTGTGTATTGCTGTTACGTAATTTGTGGTTTAAAATAATAAGAACACTTGCTACCAGAGATATGTGTAAAAAATATAGACTTTTATATATATGGAAGTTGAAGCACTTTCTCAAATCAGATCTTTAGATCACAAATTTTGTGCAATTCACTAATCTTTGCCATGTCCATTTTGCAGTGCCCCACCAACATCATTCAAGATTTTACTTTTTTTTTTTTTAATTTGTTTTGGGAGGACACAGTAAGCCTTAAAAATAGCAAAATCCAGTGTTTCTATTTGAACATCCACAATTAACAAAAACTTGAAAGACACAGGATTTTGTCTTTATTTGGACCAGTTTGAAAATGCTGCAAAAATAAATGTCAACATCGACTCTAGTTCACCAAGACCATACTCTGAAACTCCATTCTGCTTTTTCAGAGTTTCTTTCACCTTAGTAATAGATAATGCTCAAGTATACTTGCTAAAAAAAAGGAGGAATTTTTCTTGTAATGTTATTGTCTATGGGGACATGAAGATTACATCACAGTTAATTCAGAAAAGAAATCCTAAGGCTTCTAATCTCTCTCAGTAAATGCTGTCTGGCTGAATTACTGCCTCTCATATAACTTCTGTGCTGGTTTTGCATCCATAGATTTACAGGTATTGTCCTCTGCCCAATTTCAATGTTCAGTAAAGCAGAGAAGCGATCTTGGTTTTAATCCAGCACATATCCCTGGTTTGTTTTATGAGTCTATCTCAGACAGGACACAGGGGGCAGATATAACTGCAGCATGTACCAGGACTCCAGGATGAACAGAGCCTCAGGGGGGCTTAGGACTGCTTTGAAGACTTTGGGATTGACTTTTCTATTGTTGTAGTATTGGCAAACTCGGTTGTTCTTTGACTCCTGGGCTAAAACATTTGATTTGTGCTTGGCTTTGAGTTAATAAATATTTGAAATCTGGCTCTTGAAAGAAAAGAAAAGTTAAGACTTTCCACCCTATAGGGACAAAAATGATGGAACCTTATCAGGAAACCAAGTGGGAGTTGTTTTGGATGATTTATTATCAAATCTCCCTGTCAGATTTTACCTCTCTTTTTTTTATTACAGCCAGGCTTTTGTCTTCCTGCAGGGAGGCCAGTGGGAGAAAGAGGGCCCTGCCTTAGTGTCAGGGTCTCCCAAAGCACAGGAAATGATTTGAAGAGAGTGGGGCAGAGGGAGGGCTTGTGAGGAGTACCATGACTTCAGCATCCTGGTTGTCTCTTATGGAAAAGCTGTAGACAGAAAGTACAGAGGGAGATGTTATTGTGTCTGGCAAGCACAGAGTGCCTTTGGAAGCTGGATACATTGCCAATTGTTGTTTTTCATTTTTTAAAAAGCTTCTTCTGCAATGTCAAATATTGATCCCATTTGGGAGAAGGATGGGAGGAATGAGCCACTGCTCTGTAACAGTAGAGGGTGTCAGAGAGGTCCTTGTACTGGTGCACACAATCGAAATAGTCTGTGCAAGGCCAAAAAATTGTGCTGAATCCAAAACTGTGATGTTGAGAAAGTGCCCCATCTTCCTGAAAGGACAGGGAAATAGTATCTGTAAGGGGACAAAATCTTTTAGCCTTTGTTTTCATACAGCTTAAATCCAGAATAGGCTATTTTATTTTTCAGTGTAAGCATTTATTTATTATGACTCATTGAATTGCATGCAAATATATGTGTATATATAGAGATGACTACTTAAGAAAGCATATTTGCATTCTCACAGCCTCTGAGAAACAGGAAATGAAATAAGAAACAAATAAGAAAAAGGAACATAACCTCCACAGATATTTGCAGTCCCTGCACTTCCAGGGAGCCGATCACAGTGATTACATGTTGAGAAGCCTTATTGTGAGTGAGGTAAGATTGCATCTTGCCTTCATCTCATGTCTGAGATGACAGCCAATCATAGTCTGAAACAGAACTTTCTGAAACAGTCTTCCAAATTGTAGATATTCTTGATATTACCTTGCATATAACTCAATTTAAATGAATTTTGTTGAACTCAAAATATTTGCCTCTACAGTTTCAACTCCTATATAACAGATATTTATTTTATTCTTATTATTACTACCTTGCCAATTTTTGTGTGTGTGTGTCATTTGAAAGCACATCAACAATGATTTTATATCTTCTCAGTCATATGAACAGCTTCAAACAAAGAACTGATACCCTGTTATCAACTGTCTGGCTAATGGACGCCCCTTAACAACTTATTTTCTCAGATCTGTCACTCAACATGCCTTTTGTTTTTATGGTGTGTATTCTGTTAATTCCACATATAATGCAGACATTTTTTGTTACAGTACTATGTTGTAGTAATAAATGTATAAAAATACTCTGCTGTAGTAGAAAATTATAGTAAAAATTAGTTGTGTCCTCTTTAACAACCTGTTGTACCAGAAAAAGAGATAGGATCCATTGACTGGATTTGTCTTCTATAAAGCCATGTTGGCTGTACTGAGATATATTTTCAGTTTTAATTGTTTGCTGATAGACTCCTAAGTGACAAATTTCATGTTTTGACCTGCAGTAGCAATACTCTATGCTTTTGGAATTCCTTCAGTTTTTCAAATTTTCTCAAACTGAAATTCAGTGCTTCAGCGATTCTGCTGATGATGCTGGGAGAAGAAAAGTAGTCTACTGATTTCCAGAAGCACACAAAACTCATCTGGACAAAACCCAGAACAACAGGATTCAACTTTGTAGTTAACCCTTCTTAAGCAGGGCACGGGTCCAGATGGCCTAAATTTTCCTATATTTCCCATTTTATATCTCAGATGTGGGTAAATAACCCTGAGAGAGGGGGAAAAAAAGGAAATAATTATATAGCTGTGTCAGATTGCAAGAAGTTACTCAGATGATCTTAAATCTGTAATCCATTAATTTTTGAGTGGTGAAACTGGCATCTTGAGAATTTTCATGTTGGTTTTTTTGTACAAGGTATTTCTTTACTCTTCTGAATGCCTAATGAGAATTAACATGCTGGTATGGAAGATTTCAGCGGGAGAAGAAAGTCAGGCAATGCTGACATCAATAAGACCTTTCACTATTTCATCAGTTTCTGGAGCTTAAAAGGTTTCTAAGAATCTTTTGCTCAAAATTAGTATGTAATTGAATGTCATGACACTAGACAGGGATGCAATAGACTGTGTCAGAAGGGGAAAGTGTAATAAACCAAGGGCAGCTTGAATTAGCCTCTGAGTTAGAGGAACACATACCTAGTAGAAACATCAACGAAATACATCAGCAAAACACAGCACAACTTGTTGCAGAACCTCAATGTTACATGAATACTGACTCCTTGGAGTACTAAAGTAGAGAGCTGTGGTGATCCTGTCTTAGGTTCTTAGCTACATTTTCCCTCAAGAATTAAATCAGAATTTCAATTTCATATTAAATGTAATAAATCAGTTTCTTTGCAGCTGTATCTGAAAGAAGTACTGTGCTTTTTATTTTTAGGTGCATTCAAATCAATTTATTGTGATTGGTGCTTCTCCTTTACTGAACTTCCTGCTTTCTGAGCTAATGGCAATTAGTCTTAGAGAGAAAAGTGAATAAAGCTCTGATGTAGAGTCAAGTTCTGCTTTCATTCATGTCATTCTGCTGCCTTTTTTTTAATCCTGATTTCAAGACTCTTGACTCCAGTCATGCACCAGTTTGACTCAAGCTGGAGGATCTGACACAGCATTAATTTCTGCAACACCATTCCTTAAACAAAAAGTGTCTTAGTGGGATTTTACATGCTCTGTAGGAGTCACCGTTGAATCTTCCAGTAGAAATCCCTCCTATCCTGCTGTGGTCTTCCCCAAGGGGCTATTTCAGTGAAGCAATTTAATTTAATGCATATTGAAATGCCTGGTTTACTTTCCTAAGCTAACCCACATATGAATATTTAGCACAACTCTATTTAAAGGAAACTGAGTTGGAAGGGACCCAAAGGATCATCGAAGTCCTGGTCCTGATTATTGACAGATCAGTTTAATTTTTCCTGCACTTGTTTACACGTGATCCATAAAATGATCTATCATAGGGACTTCAAGTCACTACTGTTGGCACCGAATGGACCCTCTAGACTCCACAATGCATGCGGATCCCAGCCCATTCAATGGGTTGTAAGAAGGTACAAAGGCTGGTAACCATGCAATGAGTTGTCAAAATAGGGCTTTTGTGCCTCAAATAAGTTGAGGGCAGAAGGTTGCCCTAATAGGTCTGAGTTTATCCAAATCACAGAGCCCGTCACTGCTCCCTTGACCACTTTGTTTTATTAGCTAGGGAACTAGCTGAATCATCCTGTTGTTTTCAAGGCAAGATCAGCTTGCAAGACTGAAGCTTTCTGTTTATATGTCCAGGAAGTTGTCTGCATGCACATCCATTTTGATGTTAGTCATCATCTTACCTTTTTAATCTAATCAAATTCATTTTTCATTATTTTACCTGACTAGGTTTTTAATGGCTTTTAGGAAATGATGCCTGGATTTCCTTTCTATACTGTCTCCAAACATCTGTGTTAACAGTGGATAGGATAGTACTAGGTAACAATAATGTTACTACTGTTACAAGCTGTTTCTCTCTCCTCTCTCTTAGCAGAGCAAAGGCTTTGCCAAATATTGTTCCTATTTTCCCAGTCTCAGCTTGAAAAATGTGTTTCTTTCTAGTTATCTTTACTGCCAAAATGAATTCTCAGCTTGAACACTGCAGCCTCAGCACTGTAGCCTCTTCCTTGCACTTCATGCCTGTTCATCTGAGTACCATCAAAGCCTTCATTCACTGTACCTCTGTCTCCTGCTTTAAAATGTTACTTTGGCTTCCAGCCTCCACAGAGCTAATTTCTTCTTGTCTCAGGTCTTACTCTACTGTGTTAAGCTTTTAGACGTGATTGCTATTCAGAGCACAGCTTGGGTTGGGAGCCAAACTAGCACTTAAGCAGCTTTCAGATACCTAAATTGCAAGATGTGAATTACAAATCTCCTTTCCTTTCCCATCTTTCCCCTTTACCCAAAAGCTCCTATTCTTGAAGACACCCAAGATGACCCTGCAACATCTAAAGAACTCATTACCCTTCTATAGTTCTGCAAGTCCCTAAACTGACCCATCTCTGCAGCTTCATGTCTACCTTTGGACCATCTCCTAGTGCAGGTATTCTCCTATATAATTTTTTTGGCAGTCCCCACACTGACAGTTAGGCAAATACTTGGATGAAGAGGATGATGTGTCCTCTTCTTTGTATCATTTAGTGGCTCCCAAAATCATCTATCACAACCTCACGTTCAGCCACAGTTTATGACCAAGATACTTGCCGCAAAAAGGGGACCATTAATGTTTTCCAACATCTGAAATGGCTCACATCAGCACCCACCAGCCCCTGAGCTGTGCCCTAACTACAGACCTAGATTAGGGAGACACGCTAGCTCTTTCCCCTATCCTGTGCAATTTCTGTTCCTCACTAGGAAGAGAAAAAAGCATCTTCAACCCTGTTTTCTACACCATAACCAGACACTTAGGGAACTCCCTTTGAAAGTCAGAGGAATAGGTTGGATCCACTTCATTTGACCTCCACTCCTAGTGAAAAGGAGAGGGCAGAGATTGAAACTTTTATTCACTGGTCATAGCTAAAGTCATTAAACCATTATATAAATATGGGGGCCAATACTTTCCAGAGTGCTGGACAGCCCCCATACTCTATATCTGGGAGAGAGTCAATCCCTATTCCCTTTAGGGGTAAGGTATGACACCACCCAACTTGCTGTTCCCTACCTACTTCCCCGAATCTATGCCTTTACCCCAATTTCAGCATTTACAATTTCTGCTTTGTTTCAACTGATGTGATTTAGGGAGTGGAAAGGATGAATAGATTTTATTTCACATTAAAGTGGCATTGCACAAAGGGATATGGCTGGATTCCATTTCCATTATCTAGTTTGACCATTATCTGACATTTCAGATGGAACTGATTTATTGAAATTGTATTACCTCAGCACTCAGTGGTTACTCACTGGCTTCAATGGGAAATTGTTCAGATAATCCATTGGGGTATCATTTAAAAGGGCTGTCTAGAATACTCCTGCAAGTAAGGCAAGCAGCACTGGATCAGCATGGCTAATGGCACCAAGTGGGAGGCAAAGTCTAGTTGAAAATTGTTGAGAAACTAACAATTTATTTGAGAGGATTATCAGGTCCACACTGCAGTGTTCTTGAAACTAATCCTGTTGATTCCCCTTTCTTTTGATCTTTACTATTTTCCCTATATCAGCCAAGTCGAAGGAACAAAAATGTGCTTCAGGTTCAGTTCATTCTTAATGCTTCATTTATCTGTATTCTACAGAGTTCCACATAAAGAAGTTAATCTTTTCCTTATCTGAAGAATATTTTATATGTATTATCCCATAACAGCCTTTTCTACCACTGCAATAGTGAAAGTTCTATCAGCAGTAACATTATGAACAGATGAGCCTCATTTTTAAACACGTAGTAGCAAAATATAGTGTGGGTTCAGACTCTATACTCAGCAATCAGAGGGCAATTGGGTTTTTCTTAACACTCTTCTACAGTAATGCAGAAGATAAAAACTGAGCAGAGGCATCTATAAATACCTAAAATGGGAACCAGCAGAAACCATTCAGAGCATCTTTATGCCTACTCAGTGCAGTATGCTATTGAGCTAATTGAGAACATTTAAATGTAACTTTGCACTTAAGATATCCTTAAAGTCATCTTTCAGTCCATCTCTATTTTCAACTCTGTAACAAAAATGAAATCTGTACATCCTAAAAGCTTAATTTTGATGGCCACAGCTTGCACAGGGATCATCTAAGCTTTGAAAGCCTTGCTAAAACACATGCTTTTGCATGAGCACTTTTTGATCTCTTCAGAACAAGCTTTAGAGTGTTTGTGGGGGTTTTGTTGTTTTTCTATTCATAACTTATTTTTTCTTCTTACTTTCTTGTAGAAGTTCAAAATTTGACCAGTGAAAGAGATTTTTGTGAAAATCGGAGTATTAAGCACATGTATATACTCTCTTTGGTTTACTAATAGTATTATGTTGATAACACAATTTAAAATCCTTTTTACAGCCCCTCACCTATCTTCTGTGGGCCACTTTGCATCACATCGCATCATACCAAGTGAGAAATGTTGCTGTAGGCTGACCAAAACTAATAGCTCTGAAAAAAAAATGGTCCATGGTATGCAGGTGCATCATAATGGTTCCTTTTCAGCCTTAAAAAAGAGCTTTCAGGGAAATATTAGTAGGAAACTCTGTATTGGTCTGTAGTGAGAAAAGAGGAGATTAAACCTTTAATTTTGCAAAGTTGCAAATTGGTGAATTATGCCAATTGCTGTTAATAACACTTCATCTGAAACTGGATATTAAAAATATTTTCTTGTCCCAGAAGAAAAATCATGGTTTTAGAAGGAATAATTATAGAGATTTGTGATTATAGCCACTAAAACTACATATTTATGCAGCAGAATAGTTTCCCTGTTATATGTTAGTAAAAGTAAAGTACAAAAAGTACTAAAGCAAAGGCACTTCTTGCTGTAAATGGATAAGCTGCTGCTGGTTTCACCAGTTTGCCCACCTTCTCACTGAAACTGCCTTGAGGTGTCTCAAGATGTGTGCCCTGTAAACTGCTGCAACTAGAACAGCACTCAAGAGTTAATGTGCAAGGTAATGTTTTGCTAATGTGAGGGGCACTGAAAAGACCCCACAGAAGGCCAGCTGCACTGAAGTGGGAGGTGCCAGTGGTGAGGACCACAGCTCACTGATACTGACTGCACCTGGAGGGGCTTCTGCTGGCCAAGGGCTGTGGGACTTTCATTTTCAGCACAAAGGGATATTAACTATCTTTCAAGCAGTTACCTGCCTCCCTTTAAGTGGGTGGGAGAAGTTCTGCAATGGGAGAGTCTTTGGGGAGCAAAAAGTGGAGAACCTCTGCCAGGCAGGTTATCCAGGGGGGTGGGAGTCAGGGCCCTGGGAAGCAGAGGTGTGAGCGTGGCCTGCAAAACCATGAATTAAGAGAACTCAGGTGCTGGGCATTGTTGGGCTAAGAGCCTGGGATTTGGCATGCAGTTAGAAGTCTCTAGCACAATGGTGGAGGAGCAAGGAATGCTGTGCAATAAAAGGCTTTAAGAGATCACCATTCAACAAGGTACTCCTAAGTGCCCCTCTGAGGGTGGCTGGACCGATAAAAGAAGATTAATTGATAGGAGGAGGGGAGATAGGAAGGAGTGGTAGTCTTCCTTCTTCTGGGAGCTCGGGGGAGCAGGAGGAGCCTGAACCGGATGGAGACCCCAGTGTGGGGCCAGTAACCTCAGTGTGGGGATGGTGACCCTAATGAGGGTATAGTGGCCCCTGAGAAGGGGATGGGATGATCCCAATGTGTGCCTCAAGGACATTTAACCTTGAGAAAAAAAAAAAGGTAACTTGCATTTTGAGTTATGTGTTGCAGGATATAAACCTGGTTTAGAGGTTTTTTTCCCTCTCCTCCTTCTTCCCTTTTCAATCTGTCTTGGACAGTTGGCATTTTGCCAGCTCAAACCAAGACACAAGGAATATTAATGACAAAGGTGTACATCACCGAAACATTTCTCTTCCTTGCTTCTAGCCCCTATCCTATGTTTTTTGTTGTCTGACATATTAAAGTCATATTTTTGAAAGCTTAAATACACTTGACATAGTGGATGAACTTAAAATTTTGATGATATTCCTCTCAATTGACTCTTAGACGTAATAGGTTCTTGCCAGCCTAGAGGACAGATCAGGATACGAAGAAATGCTGAGTTCATGACTGGCATGATAAGACTCTGAAAATCAGTGGATTTTGTGCAGTTCAACATGTTCAGAATTAACCTGGAATAACAGCGTTTCTAGTGTGGTGAAGGTTTGCAGTGGATAAGAAATCAGTGAGTTTGAAATTAAAACTGAATGCAGGATGCTACTGAAGGAGTTCAGAACATCAAATGGTAAAATGACAGATGAAATTCAATATCATTAAATGTAAAGGAGTTCACTTGGGAAAACGTGTCCATAACTGTAATCCATAGTGACGGATTCCAAATTAGCTTCTACTGCTCAGAAAATGAAGGTCTGAAGCTGTGGTGGCTGGTTCTCCTGAGACATCACCACAGTCCTTAGCTTGGTTGCAAAAGATACAATGCTTATTCAGCAGTACTAGAAAGGAATGAAACAGAGAACTGCATCATGTCACTCCTCATCTTGAATTCTTTATGCATTTCTTGTCGTGCCACCCCAGGAAGAACATGGCAGAACTAGGCTCATCTACCTCCTAGGTGACCTTTACCATTCATTTGTTCTGAACATAATAAATGTTCAAATATTTGGGAACCTATTCCTTCCCTTGTGCAGAAAGAAATGAGCTCCATCACTGTCTCTCTTGGAGAAGAGGAAGCCACCCCACCCTTCCTCTTGGCTGCAAGGCTATGGCTTGTTCATGTTAAGGCAAACTCACAGCTTGAGCAGGTAAAGCTTGAGGTCCACCCAGAGTTTGGGAAGTTCTATTAACAGCAATAACTGATTTCCTCCATGATTTAGTGTGGTGCCAGGGATACCAGTGTTGGTTGGTACTTCTAGTTGGTTATTTCTACATCTAAAAAGTACAGTTATTTTAGATATGCGGGTTAGGTCAAGCAAAAAATGATTCCAAGCTTAGCTGTTTTGCAATATATTTTTTGCTCTGGTCCAAGGTGGTGTATGTTACACTGCCTTTTCCACCTTTGGGGAAATAATAGTTTTAGAAATAAGATAGTTTAATCATCAGGAAATCACAAATCCCTTTTTCTGAGGCTAGCAGATGGCTTGACGCTGGGCACTATGATAACAGCATTTGAATTCCTTTTCAATCATTACAGGACTACATCTTGATAGCCACAATCATCCCAGGGAAGAGGGATGCAGACCTCCCTGCTCAGAATGTAAGATGGGCATCACTGCCCCATAAATCTCGTAAAAACCAAAGGAGCAGGACAGTTTCTGGTGGGTCCAGGAATTGTCTTAAAGAAAATAATTGACATAAGAACATCTGTAATGGAAGCAATCCACATGAAAAGGACAGTATATTTTCTATCTTTTCTGCTTCCTTAATTTTACTTTTAGAATGTTAGTAGTCATCTCTTAAATATGATACCAATGCAAGAAGATTCCTGGCTCTATATAAAAGCATCAATAAACCTCACAAAAGATTTTTTAAGAACTTCAAAAAGAAAACCAGAAAGTGTGAAGTATATTTAAGGTTCAGAATTTCAATGTCAGTATGAACTGTACAGGGAGAACAGGACTGCCTAAATTGAAAATTTTAGACAGACATTTCATAGCTGGGTAATGCAAACCCAGAATCCCATAGGAAAATGTGAGATTACATGCTTTGTGGGTGAAATGACATAAGAAAAAAGGAAAATATCTGAATTACCCCTTTTCTGGACAAACCCAGGAAAACAAAGATGGGGTACAAATTACATGAATTAGGTGGTTGCACATATTGGTGTGGCTGTTTTACCTAAAAGGTCATAAAGACCTGAGCTGTTTTCCTCTAGAGGTTTTGATGGCAACTGAGCAATTCTTAAGATGCCTCATGCCGTGGAATGTGCTGATTGGAAACTAGAGGGTGTTAACAACTCCCCAAAGCCAAAAAGAAAAATTCAGTCATTCTTGGCAATGCTCCAAGATGGTCTCCTTTCAAATTAATCTGTGTCATTCTTCAGTCTCATTAGGAATTAGGGACTCACAGATTTCTGTTCACACTAATATCACAAAGGGAGAAGTGGCCTCTTCACGAAAAGCAGAAAAAATGACTGTAACAGAAATATTTAAAGCCAAACTCTGCAATTATTTACTCTTTGATAAGGTTATTTCAGATTGATAAATGGTATGTGGGAAATGGCTCATCTTGGTTAAATAACACTGGCCTGATTTTCAGTGCTGTGATGAGATTTTCGGCTGTGGGCATTTAATACTTCTGCAAAGGAATGTCCCAGTTCTCCAGAGTACCCTTTCATTTGGAGTTGTGTTTTTTTCTTATATCATACATTTCCCCCACACACATTCTATTTCCTTTGAAGTTTGCAATATGGAAAAAGTAAAGCTGCTTAATGAAATTTTTATTCGGTTGTTGCCCATTGCATGGTGAATTTGGGACTGAAAGACAAATCTGATCTGTCACTGCAGCAATCAGGTGCAAAAGCAATATATTACTATGCCTTTGATCCCAGATCATCTGCACTCTCAAAGTGGCTTGGGTGATCTTGTCTATGAAAAGATACTTTAGATTTGAGGGCTTGCAGTCCAACATTGAATACACTATTTCACATGCAGTAAAACTATAGCACTGACAGGGCCAGGCTGGTGCAAAAGAGGAGAGGTAACAGTTAAAAGGTGTGGGGGCTTGGTTGGGTTTTACTTTTTTTTTCATAACGATGGAAATATATAAAGCTCTAGCTTTAGCACAGCATTTAACATGATGATTTAGTAAGGCTTTAGTAACATGAATGTGAAATTGAAAAGAAAAACAGTCACTATAGATAGAAGCAAACTGTAGTTAAGGTTGATTTCCTTTGGACTGAAGTAGGGTTTTCTCTTTAAATATAGAGATAGTATCCAAGTTATTGTGAGATTTGCAGTGCAATGTGAAAACAATTTAAATTTGCAATTTTGCAGAGCACATAGAACAACTGGGTTCAGTTTTGTGGTTGGGTTCTTAGTCACTATTACAGCACAAAAATAACTATTTTTAATAATTACAGTGTCCCAAGGCAATAATGGCATGAGAGCTGTAGAGAAGAATCATGCTTTGTTCAGTTTTAAATCTAGTCTGAATTTTGTCTTAATTTCCTGGGGTAGTGTCTGTGAGGGTTGGCCTGTTCTTACCATGTGAAACAGTTCAGATGAAACCAACATTCTCCTCAATGCCGTGACTCTTCCACTGCTGATGTTTACAATTAATTCACACCTATGTACAAGAGTTGCTTTGATTTCCTGTGGTTCACCGCATGCCTGCTTCTTCACAGACATCTGTGATACTTTTATTTCCATTTGATACAGAAATAATACAAGAACTATATTAAATTTCTCTAATTTTGTCTACCTAGACCCAAACTTGCCAGAGATAAACTAAAAGCTTTGCTCCAGGAGTGCCAAATAAGCACGGCCAGAGGTAGCTGATTTACCAGTGAGGGATAAGGAAGACAAGTTAAAAGGAAGATGAACCTGTGCCATTCCAATAGGCTGAAAAAGCATTGAAGTAGCCAAGACAGTATAAGTTCAGGTATGATTTAATGTACACTGCAGGAAGTTCCCAGATGTCCTAACCTTGAGAACAAACCTTCAGATTCACGTGTTTTTCTGGCAGAGAAGTCAATGCTGTTTGACTAAGGGGAAGCCTGCAGCAGCAACAGCAACACTTACCTGGATTTACTGGTGGAGCATATTTCTGGTTTACAGCCTCTGTTCTGTAAGCACAAACCCCATGAGACCTTTTTTGTTGTTGTTGCCTTTTTTTTTTTTTACTTTAAATGTAGTCTGTTCTCACTTTCCTTTTTAAATTGAACATCTTTTCCACTTGGGAGGGTTTAAAATGTTTGCAAGTATTTTTCATTTTTATAAGGAAAAAGCCACTTGACTAATACAGTCCATGCCGAAAAGATTGCTCCTTTTGGAGCTACTCTGGGAGTCTGAGGAAATACTACACAACAACGTGTAGATGATACCAGTTTATATATAGCAGAGTTTATAGTATTGCAATATAAAGGCAGGTGATCAAAAATATCACCTACCACATCTATCTTTGAAAATCTTCCTCCTAGGCCTTCTGGTGTGTCAAAGGCAGCCTCCTAACTAAAGTCTTTGGTATGAGGGAGAGTAATTTACAAGAAAGTAAGCCCTCTTTAGGTCCTGGAAAGTTGCTACAAGGTCTCCCTAGAGCCTTCTTTTCTCCAGGCTGAACAACCAAACTGTCCCAGCCAGTCTTCACAGGGAATGCTATGTTATAATAGTGATACTCATCATGCAGTCACAGCACTGAAGAGACTGTGCTGATTTCACCTAAACTGGTTTCAGATGGTAAGAACAGACCAGCTCTCACAGACACCACCCCAGGAAACTAAGATAACTCTCAAGACTAGATTTAAAACTGAACATGGCTGCTGAACAGGGCCATGGCTGGAGGCCCTGGGTGCTGCTCCCCACCACTCTCAGTCCTGGGGGCTCTTACAGGACCAGGTGCCTTTGAAAAAGAAAGGCATGAGTTGTGGGAAAGTTGCTGTGGAAAAGTAAATTCAAGCAAGAAAGAGAAATGGAAGGATTTTCAGAAGAACTAAAGGAACAGCAGTTTTCCCTCTTAGTGGAGAAGCTGTTGGATGAGGCCCTAAGCCACCTCCAGAAGGGAATATAAACCACTTAGTGTGTCCTGTGGAGCTCAGAAGCAAACCCAGCACTGATGCTTGAGCAGCTCATTATGCTCCACATTTCCTAATTTCCAATATGGAATTACTTCACCACTCAAGTTGAAGGACTGAATGCAAAAAGCTTTTCTTGAAAGCCCTAATTTTCCAGCTAACATAAATACACTTTGACTCCAGTGGGAGTAGTTCTTGCCTAGTGTAAAATGTCTTGGTTTATATTTAAACCAGCCGTGGAGTTCAGTGACATCTAGGGACTGCCTTCGAGAATTGCATTGTCTGGAAACCATATAATCTCCATAGTGTCTCCTTCAAACAGCAGCTGGGAGTTTAAACCCTAAACAATCACTTCCAGCTATGGTGGTCAGTGCTGAAATCTGAAAGTAGACATTTCTGTCTTCCCAGTGACTGAGAAATGCAATAAGTCATGACCTGTGGAAGCAGATAAATGCTGAGGCACTACTTTATGTTTTGAATGAAACATTGTGAGCTACTTAAATATTGCAATTTTTGTTCTGAGCAGAAAGTTTGTGCTCACCCTCCACAGGACACCAGGAGCAGGGAGAGATTTATTTACTCAATACATGGTAAATATAGGGGGATGCAGTCAGACTGTCCCTAATCACATCCTAGAGTATCTAAGTTATGAACTAACTTACAGTATTATTCATTAAGAAACAAGATTCTTATTGACTAGTTTCTCTCTCTTTTCCTCTTCAACAGGTGAATAAACATCACTTTCTTCTTAAGCAACATTTCTCCTCTTTTAATCCCACTTTTGAGAGTTGGGGAAGCCACTTTTAATTCAATTTACATTTCAAGTCTCCTGCGGCAGCCGCTGAGCTGGAGGAGCAGGATGCCAGTCGTGCTTGGCATGGGAGCACAGGAGCAGCAGTGCATGGGCACCACAGATGTTGGGGGCCATCAGTGCCTTCCTTAAACAGGCTGCTGGGGGAGACAAAGGGAACAGGTCATGCTATGTCTCAAACTGAAGCAGCTCTACCAAAAATTTCTCCCTCTAACACCCAAACCTGCTCAGGATTGTAGAAATAAAGACTAAAACCATAGACCAAAGAGATCATACTGTTCTGCACAAAAAAATACTCTGGAGATTTCATTCCTATGACAGGATTGTTTCAAATGCAAGATTACTTTGGTAAGAAGCCAGCTGGGCTGTAAAGACAAACAAGTCCATGCTTGGTGAACTGAACAGCAGGATGAGCCATGGTGGAACTGTGGGACCTTACGCTGTCACTGTAAGTGTGCTGTCACTGTAATTGTGCTGCCAGTACCTGCAAACCCTGATAGCTGTATCAGAGATGTTCCAGCTAGTCAGTCTACTAATTAAATAGAAAGAAGGGCAAGACAAGGCACAAAAGGACCTTGTAGTCTAAGGTCCCAGAGCAATCTCTCTATATAAGAACACCAGAGCTCTTGTATCTATTCTCCTTCACAAAATTATTGAGGAATGTCAGAGCAATTCAATGGCTCTCAGCTGTCTTAGCTGTAGAAAAGTCTCCTGCAGAACATGATTCAGATATGTGGTAGGCAACCTTTCCTCTGGTTGTTGAAAGAGCTCAGTTGAGATGATGTGTAAGTTGGTACCTTGATCTCAAAAAAAATGGCATGAATTTTGACCTGCATTTCTGGTGTGGCAACCTCAATCAGCTCTGCTGACAGTTCATTTCTCAGTAGGAGATTATGTACTGAGTGGTAGAGGGGAAGATGCTTACTTGTCTATTTGCTTTATTTTTAAAATCAGATATATTTTTTGAATGTTGGCTGTAACACTACACTGCTGGGAGGGATACCAGTGCCTTTCATTCCTTGAGGCTTTTGGATCTATGGTTACTCTGCTGGTTGCTGGATAGTGCTTACTGCATGTGCTTATAACCAAGGAGCCATTTGTGCTATTACAAGCATATAGGTAATTAAATAACCCTGTTCTGTTTTGAAATTCATACTACATGTCTTCCCAGGGATACCCCAGTTTTCACTGCATGCCAGGCAGACAGTGGAGATGCTGCCCGCTCCTGGAGCACTCAGCTAAGCAGTACTTCTCAGTCTGTGCAGTTGTGCACCCTTTTCATTCTCCTGCTGCTCCACTGACAGCCTGATCCAGAGAGTGGCTGTGTCACATTGGCCCATGTTCTGCACAGATGTGGCTCCTGCACCTTCCTGAGAGAAGCAGTTTGTTCTGGTTGACCTTGGATGGGGTGGAAAGGGCATAAGGCTGAGTGCACCAATTCACATGACCTTGCCCTGCTCTTTGGTGGTCACTTGAGGTTCCAGCTCTGCTCCCTTCTGCCATCTGTTTCATATAGGTTTTTCTCATATTAATTACTAACCTACTCATTTGCTTATGAATAAGATAAATTATGTTTCTCCCTGGAGAAATCAAATGCTCCCAATCTGATGTTCCTTCAGAGAGAAACATGTACCCAGGCTCAACAGAAATAATTGTCTTTGTCCCAGCGTAATGACAAAGTGATAAGCAATCTCTATGGCCTGGCAGTTTAGTGAACCTATCTTCCCTTCTGAACAGCTGGATTAGAGCTTTGTGCTCCCAGGCTCTGGAATAGTTTCCATCTCTTAGAGAATACAAATAATTGCTAAGAAAAAACCATGCTATCACAGTTGTCATATATTTCTTGGTTGAGTTATCTCCAAGAACTTATCTATTATCCAAGGTTTATTGTTTTGGCACCTTTGGGAAGCGTACATGAAGCACAATGAATATAAATCATGTTGCATTTTGACAGTATCTTGAGATTTATGGAGAAACACATTTTCTATGTGGAAAGATGGGAAAATTATTGATTCAAAACCTGCTTAGAATAGTCTCAGTCCAGTAAGACAATGTGAGCATAAGTTTAACTTCAGATCCATGGAATAATGCCAGTGACCTGAAAATAGTAAATGATTTTTATGCAGCTTCACTGAAGTAAATGGGGGCAGGGAGGGAAGTATTTTTTCCTTTAAGTCACGGGTAGACTGACACAACACTTTTGAAAATCCTGCCAACAATTCATACTGTTTATAACAAGTCAAGAGTCACAAGGAAGTATTTTCTATTTGATTTTCAAGGAAAAATGTTTGCCACCAGAAGAGTAAGAACAGCCTTATTACAATCATGAATCTCTGTTAAACCCAGAGAACCTGAAGCTATAACACCACTGATATTTTCCATGAAAAATATTTGATTTCTAATCTCTCTCATACAGACTCTTTATTTCCTGGGTTCTGTAATATGCCTCTAATCAGTAAGGCAATTCCCAGAGCATGGAAGCGAGTGGTCTAACTTCTTTTCAAATTTATTCAGCACACCTGTGTCCTAGGCAAACCTTTCAGCTTCAAATCAGATGGAAAACAAAGGAGAAGGTTCTGCTTCTGTTGCCCCAACAGAGGAAGGACAAGTTGACTGTCGGTTCTGCCTCTGGCTGTCAGTCTTGTCCCTGGCTGCCCACTCAGCTCCAGGCATTGGTCTCATGACATCCATCTCTGATGAAGCATTTTATTTTTGCATAGTTCCTCCAGTAAGATGCCACACAGAATATCAAGTTGGTACATTTTGATGAATTAAGGTTTGATTCCCACTGAAAAAATGCCATTGTGATAAAACCTGGATAGTTTGAAACAAATTAAATTTCTTTGGGTTGGATTAATGACTAGTTTGATCAAAAGTGATCTTTTAAGAAATAGAAATATATTTCCACCTCAAAATTATTAATTTTATTAGGCCAGCTGTTAACTTTCATTAACCCATATTTTAGAGGTCAGCCACTAAATCAAGTTATTAATTATGCATATAGACATAATTTTTAATTTTTAAAATAGAGTTCAAAGAAAGAAGCAAAATGAAGAGAGATTGATTAAGAAATAACAAGAAAACTAAATCAGAACAAAAAAATGTCTTAACCAGGTAATTATCTTGGAAAAGCACAATGAAAAATGAGAAATCTCCAAGTAAGAAAGGATACTGATAAAGCTTTAAACACATATAATTCTGTTTTCTCTTCTTTTCAAGAATACTGAAGATGAACAACAGAAAAAGTGGCATTAGGGATTTCTGACTGAACACACACGGAATCACAGTCAGCACCAAGTATAGGACATCAAGTTACAGGATAACAACTTGTTCAAAGGTTTTTGTGCTGCATGAAACCAGCAGTTTAGAAATGCAAGACTAGTGCTCCTTTGAAAAGACATAGTGACTGACAGTTCATTTAATGTGCGATACAACCAGATCTTTGGTCATCAGTGGCAGGGCAGACTTAAACATCAAACATCACTTTGCCTACTCAATGACAGTTCTGTTTACAAGATCATTCCCATTATTTCTACTGTTTCATAATCTTTAGGTATTATAGGAACTAACATCTAGGCTCCTTTTCTCATGAATGATTTGACCAGGTGAACTTTCAAGGTCCTTTCCAGCCTGGGCTGTTCTGTAATTCTATTATTCTGTGAAAACACTGCTTATTAATTTTTTATACTTTAAGAGGTCCATTTTATATGTACTATTAAAATAATGAATTTGTTAAAAAATAGCAAAGATCCTGTTTCTATGTCAGTCTGCAAACTTCTGCATATGTGAAACAAACATGCAGGACATGGGATTAATAACCCCTCTTCTGGTCTGAGGTAGAGGAAGCAAATGTGAAGTTAAGAAATGTCAAGAACAAATGGAGGAAGGCTGAGAACAGAACAACTGCTCTGAGTTTAATTATTTTAATGAATTATACAATTTGAAAAAAAAGGTAGTGGTAGAGGATTTAGAAGAGGACAGAGGTCATCAGTCCTACTGGAATAAAGACATTTATGGAAGAGAAAGTTGAACAGGAAGTTTTTCTATTGTCCATAAAACAAGTGGAATTGTAAATTTTAAGTTCCATTTTTGAAGGGGAACAGGGCTGAGAGCTCAAAGTCAAATCATCTCTTTTATGAAGAATATTGTCCCAATGCTAACCTGATCTTTATGTACATTAGTGAGGACGTGTTCATCTTGGTGTATACAGCTTGGTTAGTTTTGTCCTGAGGGCACCATTTTCTACTTGATGCCACATTCCATAATGGACCAATGAACTGTCTATGTATTTCTTTAGCCCTGTTGGCAACTTGTAATGCTTGTATAGTGGTGTTGACTGGCCTTAGCACTTAGAGAACATAATTTGTCTTACCAAAATACTGCATATTTTCCTACAGACCTTGTCTTTCCCCTATCTTCAGTCTGCTAGGTCTGTAAGAATATATAAAAAAAAAACCCACATAAAAAGCAAAAAACCCCAATCTACCAAAAATACCCCAAAATGAGAGTAAGATAGTGTTTTATCTTAAAGAGAGCAAGTGCAAATATTTTCAGCCACCAACTTTTGGTCCTTCTCTCACACACAGGCACAATAAAATATAATGTCTCCTTTGTATTAGATTTCTTTAGGTTTTGGCACAGTTATGCCAAACTGTTGGAGCTTTATGACTTGCTTTACAGCTTGAAATGTGGTTACAGGACCTTCTCTTCATGCACAATTTACATTCTTAGCAGCAGAATCAACCTAACTGCTGCCAGCCACAGATGTTTCACTGCAGTTTGTTTATGTACCTGCAGTCCCAGAAGGTTTGTTGCAGGTGAGTGCCTTCTCCAACCATTCAATCCCTTCTTTTCCTCACCCAGGTCATCATAGCCTTAGGCACCTTGGAGAAAAGCAAATGGATGGCATTCAGCAGCCTTTGCCAGGTGTTTTCAGCGTCACTGGGATCTCACTGTCACTGAGGCATTGCAAAGAGGATACAGAACAAACCTAGATCTGTCCTTACAGGTTTGGCTTGTTCTTGCAGAATACAATAATTAAAGTAATTAAATTAAAGCATTTAAAGCAAACTTGAATTTAAGATAACACCATACTTTGTATCTTTTTTTTTTGGGGGGGGGGAGGGTGGAGGGGGTAAAAACATAGTTGTAACCCTTTCCATCAAAAGTTTTAGCTACAAAGAGTGCATGACTATTCGCTAAATTCAGCATAATTGGTGCATCCCATAGAGACTGGACATCTGTTTAAATAACCAAATCTTTCCTTTTTTGCACTAAACAGTACTAGGGATATCTGCAAAATTTGACAAAAATGGAAACCACACTTGTATTAAAAAAAAACAACAGGAAAAAAATCCCAACCAAACTTAAGTATCATTTTTTCAGGCTGAGCTATGCACTTCTGACACAAACATTGCCCATTTACTTGTTCATCACAGCAGAAAGTCTTCCTTGTGGTGAAAACACCATAATTTTTAAGTAGTTAAAGCCTTTTATTTACCTGCGCCTTCACTAAAGAGTTTTTTCTATCTTTTTTGCACCTTTACTTACATTAAACTGTGGTTTCAAAAAATTCTTCTTATTTTTAGGCTATCAGTTAAGAAGATAATGGCTTGAGATGCTGTGAGACCACTAAAACTGTCCTCTAGATGTGCTCATGTCCTTGTGAGGCCATGGAGGGGACTTAAATGCCTCAGACTCAAGCCCAGGCAAAGCTGGAGGACTCAGTGTTGAAGGTATGGACATGAGGGGACAGGGAGTGATTTTTTTCCCTCTTCTACAAGAAATTTTTCTGTGAGACTTCTGATTAACTCAGTGGTAGATAACAGGGTCTTCCTTCTTTAGATGATTAAAGCAATAAATTTCACGTGACCCTGGAGGAACCACCAACATATAAATATTTATTTTCTTTCATTACCTCTCTAAAAAAAAAAGACTTCTCATTTCTGCTGGAAAGGAACATGGAATGGGGAGAAAGCAGGGGAAATTTAAGTGGACAGGGGATTCGAAAGATTTTTTATGTTCATTGTAACTTGACTCTCTTCAGATTAAATATAAGAGCTGGTAAAGCTACAATCTCATGTTGAACATGCTGCATACCAGCCCTAAAACTGCCAACCTTCACTCAGGCTATGAATCAGATTGCAAAAGCTGATGTTCACATAACTAAACATTTTCCAAGACAAATGCCATCTGTGACTGCTGCCTGCCTCAGCTTGCTCTGCTGGATGTGATATTCATAGCACTGACCCCAGGAGGGGCCTGACAGGAAGATACTCCCCAGCAGCTGAGGAATACCAATAGGAGAATTTCATTGCATGAAATTTAGTGTTGGAGCCTTCACTCTCTGAGGGGAGGGAACAATGGGAAATTTCTGTAGTATTGCTACATCCATCACCTTCTTTCTTTGTGGCTTGTATTTCCTCCCAGTTATAAAAATGATCTGAGAATGGAATAGCAGTAAAGCCTTACCATAGCTTTTCTTCTACTATGAGGAGATTTGTGTCTCTTTGCCCAGAATCTCATGTTATGGGTGCACTGTAAGCAGTGCCTCAGAAGCTGTTGGCAAAGGCTCACTAGAAATATGTGGGATTCAAGTATGTGATACAAGCTCACAAATTCAACCCTGATGCTTTGGTGCTCCTTTGTGTCCTTTGTTCCTGCATACACCCAAATATCAGGATGCTCTTTGTTCACATTCCTGTTGAGGGGCACAATGCAGGTACTCTGGGTACTGCTGACTGCCTGAACTATGCTTTAAACTGAGGTTATTTGAGTTGGAGCTAGGTAAATAAACTGCCTGAGGCTGCTAATATGCCCTTTAAATATTTGTTTACTTACTGCATTCCAGTGGTGTGGCTTACACACTGTCACATCTACTTTTGTCAATACAGGAAGAAAAGAAAACCCTTCTTCTCTGCACTTAGGATCTGGAAGCCAAGTATCTGTCTGGAACAATCTTTAGGGGCTGATTTATAGACATCCAGGAACACAGATTTATAAAGAATAGGCAGTGTCCCAATGCCATACTTAGAAGTGGGGATTGCTACAGTGCCTTAAAAAGCAGAATCATAACACAAAACAAAATCATCTAGAAGATTTTAATAATAAGCTTTTAATCTGTTCTTTTTGAAGGAGTTTTTCCTTAAATAAAAAGAATGAGTGGCATCCAATATCAAGTTTAACTATCTGAAAAATATTTTAATAATATTTGTGTTAGGGTTTACATATCCCTACAAGTGCAACTACTTTTTCTCTTGCAAGAGCAGTCTTTGGTCAGCAATCTCACTCAAGTGCTGAGATGGTGTATGTGAATGTAAATTCTACTCCTAAAATGAAGTGAGTCATCATCTTTCAATGGGAAGTTGTGCTAGAAAACAGGGAGAGTTGAATTATGGTTAAGACCATTACTGCATACAAGATATCAGACAGTCTCAAATAGCTCACCACAGTTCAGCCAGAGGGATCAGATGATCCCAGAACATTGAGACAACTGGCACACAGAGGTAGAAGTCTGGTAGAAACCATTATAAATACACCCATCATACTGACTCTGGTAGCTTTTGACTACAGAATAATAAACTTCCTAGCTATATTTAATGAAAGAAAAACACAAACCAGGCATCTACTGAGCCATTTGTCAGTGTTCATGATTTCAGAACAATTTTGAAGAAAAACATAAGTAAAGATGTGGAATAAATGCAACAATACTTACCAAATATGGATATTGCAAAGCTTATTTGGCAGATTTTGTGTGAAGCTATTCCTGGATAAGGGGAATGAACAAGAGCCAAACCATCCGGACTTGTCTAAAACACTTGTTGTGATCATGTCCTGCATGAGAACTGAACTGGGATGGTGAAGATTATGAAAATGGAAAGCAATCATCAGGATGGAAATACTTCATCAGGAGAAAGTGAGGTGTTGCTTCAAGTGGGTATCTATGGAGCTGAAAAGTGCTTTTTTTACTTTTCAGAGCTTGGTCACGAGATGTGGCTGATTTAATACTTTATTTGAGGTCTTCCTATACAAAATGGGTACTCACCAAGTTTGCTAAAAACAGTTTCAGGAGTAATGTGTTTTAAAAATTGGGCAGTGAAAGGTCCCCACTGTTCTGGTGGCAAAGTATAAACTGACTTTGAAAAGTCCAAAACCCAGTCTTGCCAAACTGTTTTCAAAACATCATTTTGCTGAAGAAGCTTGAGTTTTGTGATACGTTTGTCTGCAATTCTGCTTTCCTTCTTCAGCACTGAATTTTTCTGTTTCTCAGATTCTGAGTGTTCTGAAGTGATTCTCATGACAACCTTTGAGAAGGAAAACAGAAACCAAAAAGAAATGAGGAAGAACTCTTGAGTTTCAAGATAGCAGCAAAAAAAAAAAAAAGTAACTGGCTCAATGACTTTTCCTTTGCTTTTTGGCAGGACTATGGACAAAGCAGTAGAGAAAGACCTTTTTTTTTAAGAATTAAAGCAGATGCTGGCTGGAAAAGGTAGCTTCAACACACTGCTTCAGACAACTTGACAGAGTAATGCATTTTCACTGATGCGCTGGAAGGAAACCTCACCATGTATCAGTAACAGAGTTTTTGAAGGGCAAGGGCACCAGGGAGCTGTGCTGCGTGCAGTCGGTTTGCAGATGGGCTTAAGCAGCAGCTTGTGCTTAAGGGGGAGATTGAGGTTCGGAAGAATGATCTTGCCGCATCATCCAGCTCTCACGTAACACAGTTCCTGGACCTCGCTTGTGGGAAAACTAATTTTTAGGGGTACCCACAGGCAGTCAGGAGGATTTCACTAATCAGTGCAGGTGCAGGGGACAAGGCCTGACTTGCTTATTGAAGACTGTGCTCGGGAAGAATCAAGGGGGTGTGTTTTCTGATGGAGATTTTTTAAGGGCAACCTGCCAAGCGTTTCAGCAGCTAATTATATTGGGAGTTTATTTTTTGAAGTGTTTATAAGTGATCCAAAAAGAAGGAGGTTTGATTCTTCCACTTGACATATGCCAAATATAATTGGAATGATCACACACTGGTCAATCTGTGAACAAATTGGATTTGCAATTTTGGCAATCACTTGGCTTTTGAAAGGTGCTCTGGAAATCAGGATGGTTTGTTTCATGCAATACTGGCAGTTCATGCACAAAAAAAAAGAATAGAAAAATAAGCACTTTCTGCTAGACAAATAAGATCTAAGATGAAATCTGAATCTTTTGAAGTTCATGGCAAAATTCCCATTGGCCATGATTTCACCCCTCATCTTTCAGCAGTGAACGTAATAGTTCCTAGATCTGCAGAAAAAATGCTATGAATAGTAATCTGGTGAGTTACCTTTCTTCCTTGCAAACATTCCCAACTGTAAATACTGTGTATGATCCAGCTGACATTGTCCTACTGTAAAACTCCCCTAATTTATAGAAATTAGGAAGCAAAGAAAGTCAATACTTTCTTTAGGTCAATAACATAATAGGAGGGAAAATGTCTTAAAGTGCTTAAAACAAATGCTGAGGACTTTTTCTGTTCTGTCTTCAATATTCTTGACCATCTGGTCTCTTAACTTTAGCAGCCTGTCTTCATGAAAGTCTGCCTCAAGGTCAATTGTTTCTAGCAACTTCTTTGCTTTTACTCCTTATGCACTCTTCTAAATTGTTTTTGTCCTTCCTTCTCAAAGTCTGTGGGCTTACTTTTTAAAAACCTAGAAGGAAAACCAGGAAATAAGTAATAATTTCTTGTTCTTAATATTGCTATTTCATCTGTTCTCTTTATTTATGATTATGATTTTTTATCATTAATTTTTGGATTCCCAAAATATATTAATTAGAGATTTAAAAACTGCAAGCCAAGCAAATTGAAGCCCTAATTCAGCAAAGAAACTTCATTCCCTATTAAGTGTAAACATTTAATAAAGTTCAGTGTGACTTTAACATCCTATGTGTATTTCTCAAGAAAAATGGAACACATCTGTATATCTTTCACCTACAGAGCAACAGTCTGTGAATTTTAGATTGCCATTGCCCCTATCAAGTAACTTTTACTCTAGGTTCTTCTTCTATCAGCTCAGCTCTTTTGACTTTAGTGACAGCAAAATACATTTCTTAAATTACTTCTCTCTGTGTTGGATATTAGTTGTTATCATTCATGACAAAATCCAAATTTCAAGAGAGGTCATTGATTTATAAGCTTTTCTTATTGATGCATATTTGTGTTTGTGACAAAGAGCAAAAACTCAGCAATTACTCAGTCTTCCTAAGAAATGTCATTTTTGCATGATACCTTCAAAACCAAAGAGAAATTGCAAGTGTTTGTTCAACTAAAACAAAAGGAATTAAACCAAAATACTCTGTAAATGAAATATTGCAAGATATTAATATAGGCACAAGGATGCTAGATTCCTTTCTAATTCAGATATTCAGTTTCAATGATTGTAAGTTTTTGTCAACATAATGGTGGGTAAAAATTGCTTTTAAAACAGTTTATGAACCCAGGTGTCTAACAAAAAACTCTATCAAAAGCCAAGTTAGCTATTGTTCTGCTGGCTGCTACTGACAAAGTTTAGCCTGTCTGAGAGCAAAATTCCCACTGAAATGGATAGAGCCATCGGAGTTCTGTGTTTTTGAATGGCAGCCAAACTGTACTCCAAATTTACTTCTTTCATGAATATCTCTACTGTATATCATTTCCCCAGTAAATTCTGTTCCATAATATGAAGTACAGATACTCAGTTAATGATCAGGTAAAGATAAAAATTTAAAAACATATTAAAATCTATGGAATTCATACTAAGGTTAGCATTTTATCATCACACAAATGTGCAGAAAGGACCACCAGGTCATGTAAATAAATAAATAAATAGTGTTGCTTTTCTGTAGTTACAGAATCATCTGAGATGTCAAGATATTCTTTGCACTCTTTCCCAAAAAAATATCTGTGTAGCTTGGTATGGCCCATGTAATCATAGTAGTGATCTGCCGCAGAAATATCTAAGAAGAAAAGTAGCAATAACCATTTTTCCCTTTCTTGACTATGTGCCAGATTTTTTATTGAGTTTAAAAGTGTATTGTTATTTGAGTCTGCTGAGTTGATACACAAAAACAAGGGGAAAAACAAAAATTCCAGGACAGCAAATGAAAAACATAGTATTTTTTACTTAGTTCTGATGGGTCTTGGGAATCATATGTGTCATGGATAGGTGTGCAGAGGCCAGAAGGAGAAGTGCTTCACTGAGTTTTGCGTGGCCCATTGCTGATTTTCTCACAGCTGAACACTTCTGACTTACTGCTGCTGTCATTCCCTGGCAGGCTCACCCTGCCCAGCACTCAGGGTGGCTGTTAGCAATCCACAAGAGGAAGAGTTTTGCTATTAAAAATTACAAACAGATTTGTCTGTGACATAATTTTTCTAGAGAAGGATTCCAAGTTCTAACCCTATGTCTGGCTTTGCAGAACGCTTCACAGGTTTCTGTGCAGTCCTTGCGTGGGGGCCTTGCTAATGTTTGTGCTGTGCCAATTTTAGACTTCTGGCTTTATGGAAAGAGGATAAGGAGAAATAAAAGTACGTTTAATATCATCTGGAGCTTGACGGACCAACAGACATCCGCTAATCCTTAGTTTGTTCAACAAGACTTGGGCTTTGACTCTTCCTGCTGTATGTGCATGAGAAAACTGGTATCTGGGCAGTAGTGTCTTGTATGTCTCACAAACACTTATCCAGAAGCCTTAGTCAGCATCTCATATTGCCCCTGTGACATTAATTTCATTTAGAACTTATGAAGTTTTAGGAAAAAAAAACCCAAACAAACAAAAGATAAGAGGATGGAAAACATGGATACTCTTGAGCTAATACAGAGCTCACTGCTGCTGCTCTTGCTGACATCCATGGTTTCTTTTCATCTGTGATTTGCCTGGAGCTGTAACCTTATGGCTGTTGACACAGTAGCTAACAGCTCTGGAAATTAAATGTCCTTTACTTTATTCTAAGATCTTCAAATATGTTCAATAAGATATCTAATTTCTTAAAAGAAGAATGTCCTTAGGCATTCAATATAAAACTCTCTAAAGTTAATTCCTAATGATTGCAAGAGGAATTGGATCACACCTTTTTAGCATATAAGGTATTTTAATGTAATTCCCTTTTTGTTTTTTTTGTTTGTTTGTTTGATTGGGGCTTTTTGGTTGTTCTATTTGTTCGAGGTTTTCTTTAGGGTTTGTTTTGGTTTGTTTTGGTTTGTTTTGGTTTTGGGGGTTTTATTTTGTGGAGGGGTAGGTGGTGGTAGTTGTTTTGTTTTCATTTTGGCATTTACTAAAGGGTTTGTAGGACCACAGTGGAAAAGCAGCACAAATGAGTCTTTCCTTTCTTGTATCCTTTTTTTTATTGGCAACGAACACCTCCCATTCTGTATTTATCATTCATGTGATCCTTCTTTCCACAGATGTTTCAAATTAGTTAGAATAGGTAGCATCTGTGTACTCTCACCAGCAAATAGCCAGAACCCAAACTTGCCAACTGAGAAGGTGCCTTTGCTTGGCCTGGTCTCCTGTTGGCTTTGGACCTAGTTAAGCATGAACTGTGGACATTTTTAGTGTCTCTAAGACAGACTTTTTGCTATCTGTTTGCTTTAGGGTAAGCCAGGCAGGTGCTTAAGCACCAGTGCCTTTATAAACAAAATAGACATGTATGCAAGAGAACGTTGAATAGAATTTCACTCTGCTGTGAAGGAGAATTGTTGCATTCACCACTCTTCCCTCACCATATTCCCACAGTGCAGATGCTTATTTTAAACCTCTTCTTTCCCTTTCCCACGTTCTTGCTCCACTTTGATAACATACATATAATTGTGAAAATATAAATGGGCCAAAGGTTTGCTTTTGGAGTGATGGATGCCCAGGACAGCTGGGGTTCATCCAAGATGACAAGTCTTCTTTAGGATACAGCTTTTTTTATTTTCTGGGCATATACCAATATTACAAATAATTTGCTTTTACTTTCTTTAACACCATGGAGACCACAGGGAGATCAACATATTACTGTGCTGTCCTTTAAAATAAGTGACTAGTCCAAAATGACTAGTAGTAAGTTGAGCAGTGTAGTCAAGGTACCAACACAGAGAATCCAACAGGAGTGGTTTAGAAAGAAACTTCCATCTTTCAAATATGCCTGTGTACAGTTCCTTCCATGTATTAATCCTTGAGGTGTCTTAAACACAGGATGTTCCTCACATTGCACATGGGGAAAAGTAAGTGCAAGGTTGGCTCAACCAAGAGATTGCAGCCAGCAAGTGGCAGATTGGTGAGCTGGGTAGACACCAATGCCCAGCTTCTCTTCTCTCTGTTGCTTTGCCATTTTTCCAGCCTAGCAGCTTGGTCCTTGACCACTTCTGTTTTCGAAAAGGCGTGAACGAAATTTCATCATCCTTTTCAATGAGATGATGCTTTATTTCATGTCACTAACTGTGATGTGAAAGCTGCATATAATACCTGAATTCAGGAGTATAAGAGACAAAGCTGACAAACTTTGAGAATAAACTTATTTATGTTTGCCCAGGGAAAACATAATTTTAGCAGGGGTTACTTATATTCCCATGTTGACCTTAGAAAATCAGTTTATTCTTACTTATAGGAAGAATTTTTCTGCACTGGTTCACTCCTTGGCTGCCTTGCTGAGTACACAAATCTGGAAGTTTGTTTCATATATGGGGACAAAATATACTTCTATAATAGAAAGCAAAATTATTTGATTTGATTCTGGTTTGGATTCATGGGGTGACATTGGTGAAGGAATTATATATGGGCTCTCAAATTAAATCAAGCCTACATGATATCTGCACCCCGAGTTATATTTGGCAATGCACAAGTATGTTGAAAGTCATGAGAAGTGAACAGACCTTGAAAAAATATGGATACTCCAAATGTTGATATCATTGCTGTAAACTTTTTCATTGGTCTGGTATTTGGAGTACTCTACACTGTTTAATTTGAGCTATTAACATTCCAAATGAAAGAAGCAAGAACTCCACTATAAGTTTATCTTTCTTTGACTAATCTTAACATGTACCCAAGTCTCTGTCTCGCTTTCCAAGAACCACATGGTACAGTTATATTTCAGAAGCATGTTATCTACGCTGTTTGCTTTAGCCATTTACTGACACTGCCTAAGTGGCCCCCCTGGAAGCACTTACCTCTCTCCAGTGACTATATAGGGAGTTTGCTCTTCTAATTTTTCTCTTCTGAACCAGATCAAAATTGGATCTCACAGTAGACTAAACCAAATGATGCCAGTAAGTCCACCAGTGTCAAGTTAGAGTTTTGACCCTTTAAATCTTATTCATGCAAGGAAATCAGCAGTGCTGTTTGTGGAATGGAAAAGAAGCAAACCTGTGCTATTAAAGAGCACAGCACCAGGGCTTCAGAACTTCTGTGGCTTTTGCTCCACTCAGCCTTAAAATTCCCATGCTCAGCCCCCTCCCTGCATTGCATGTATAGGCTAAATTTCTAAAAAATATTCCCATCACAATATAATTCTGAACTTCAAAGAAGCCTTTTTTTTTTTTTTACAGCTGTAGTAAAAGCACAGTTATGAAAATAAACAACAGCTAATAATATAATAATAATGGAAAGGGCAAGACACAATATAATCCAGTCAAAGACATTAAGTCTGGAATTACTTATTCACCAAAGACCACATATAGATGGACACACATGCAGAGGCACTCATGAAACCTGCTACACAGAATCTACCCTTAGCCTACACAGTCCTTCCACTTTATTACTGACTGATGCAGTAAAGCCTTTTGGCATTAGTTTAAAAAATGCAATGAATACTTATAAAAGATACCGAACAGGATTTGAAAGAATCTTTTTTCTCTGCATCCACAATTTCAGCTGGCTTCAATGTATTTTCTTTCAACATTCAAGCCTAATGTGTCAGAGCATTTTCTTGAGTACAGACAATTACTAGGCCAATGTATGGTTAGTACAAGAAAAATAATACCAGGTGAAGAAAAAAGGAAGGTACTGTGATTATAAATCACCCACTTACAGCTTTCTGTACCTCTGATGCACACAGTCTACTGCATGGATTTCAAACCCTTTTTATTTTAGTACAGTTTATTTGCTCTGCAAGGCTGTGAAATGTACAAACACAAACTTAATGACTGAACTATTGTAGAATGAAGAAACTATGGGGAACAGTAGAAGAAAAGTCTCAGGGAACTGGAACACCTGAAAAACATTTGAAGAAAAAAATATTTTTCTTGTTTTAAATACTTTCAAAGACTTTTAAAAATGGGGAATTCTTGTGGAAGGCAGTGTTTTGTGGAAAATTCCATTCTGTTGAAAAAATTACATTTGGCAAAACCAAAATTCACAGCTGTGTTTCAAGGAAGCAGAGAATACTACATACCAAGAAGAGCACATTCCTCTTTCAGCACCCAGAAAAGGGGATGCTGCTCTCCATACAATTCTCAGTACTCACATAAGAAAAGTCCTTTGATGTCATCATTTCAGTTATGTAGGTCTGCATATGGTATGCTGATACATGTGTGTCTGTGGTGGTGCTTAGGTAGAATGCAATACAGGGAAAGTCTCGTACCTCCTAAAGCACATATGGCATGAAGACATTTCTAGCTCAGATACTCGGAGTATCTGGTGACATCACCTGCTGAAGTAAAAATCTGTTTAAACTATATTGTCATTTCAATTAAAGTTCATTCTAACACAAAAGAAAAATATGCAATATTCTCGTAATATTATGTCAAATTCATTGATCTTAGTAGGAGTTGGTCATCAAATTCCTCTTAGCAGTAGAAAGTAGCAGGATAATTGCGGTATTATTTTACACAGTTATGCAAATTGAAAGGTACTGCAGCGAGAAAAAGACAACTATAGGTAACTTTAGAGAATTAAGTACAGGTACTAGATTGTAAAGGGAATATGCATTTTCATGAGGCTAGCCATATTTTACAGGTCTCTTTCCAGGACAAGAACACAAGAGTTGAATGGATTGTACAAAATCTCCCAGGGAAAGGTGAAGTCAATACTTGGTGGCTGTCTGAAGGACATGGGGAGTGCACTGAAAGAGGGGAGAAATGAAAAATTATAGCCAGGCAATCTGACAAGCACACTGGCAATGCTACACACAGACTTTGTAGAACACACAAACAAAGAAAAAAGATTTAGGTAGAAGAGAGAAATAAAGATTTACTGATGTTTTAACCCTTCTGTGCTTGTACCTCTGAGTGGTAAGAGACTGTTTGAAGAAAGCCAATTCCATATGACTAGTCATAGGTTCGTAGATGAAGGGATACCTTTTTCAGTGTCAAATACAGCTCAGTTTTATCTTTATTCAGAAGGAAATGTGAAAATGGCCTTGAGAACAACCTGAAAATTTTATTTTCTTCCAGGATATCAGTTGGAAAAATCTTCAGCTATTTTGGAATTAAACTCTGATGTGTTGCACTGGCCAAAATCACCTTTCCACTGCTCCTGTGAATTTCAGTGGCTATCAGATAAAGATGTGACTATTGATACAGAAGGTAGTGGAACATAATTAATTTTGTGCTTAGAAATGTCAGACCAGATTTGTTAATATGTTTTAATCGCTCAGCTGCCACTGAACCAAGTAGAGTCAGGCAGTCTAATAATACTCTTCTGAAATATCTGAATCAGATTAGGTGACTTAAATCTTAGAGCCATTATATAAATCCCAATGATCAGCTAATACTTCAGATCACTTAAACGGATCAGGTGGTTCATATTTTTAATTCAAGCAGTAGCATTTAAAATAAAATGATTTTGTCATCCAAGGTTATATGTTTGTTATCTATTAGTATCTATGATTCTTGGGTTAGCTTTTGCTACCTGCAGAAAACTTTCAAAACAAAACAGAGAATCAATGGAAATTATGCATTTATATAGACATGTCAGAATTGTAAGGCTTATTACTCTGCTAATTACATTAAACTTTACTTATCTCATTGTCTACACTGTTCAGACACCTATTCTTGTTTTCATGGCAGTTTATAAAATACTTTCACTAAAATCCAGAAAGAAACTCTCCATCTATCATGGAAGTACATGACTTTCTTTAAAAACATCCTAGGCTTTGCGAGAGAAAAATGACTTTTTTATCTTTGTGACAGAAATCCCAGATGACAGCCCTGTTTATGCTACAGAAAATAATGACTGCTGACAGTCTCAAGGACCACCCGGTGGATTATTTACATTTGAAACATTTGAAATCAACTCTGTTTAGATAATGTTTCAGTTTTGCATCTGGCTTGCCTGCACATGTTGCTTGTACGCTTTATTAAAGCTAGTACATTGGAACTGTAATCAATAATGTCCAAGTTTTGTACTGTCAGCCAGAATCTATTAACTTGGAACTGCAGAGTTTCATGCTAAATATTTTGTTCATTTGGATTTTGGAGCCCAGTTGTTAACAGAAAACTCTTTATGTTTAAGAAAACTGGCATTTTAAAAATTTAAATGAATTAGGCTTTTTATTCTGTCATTGCCCTCAGGAGAAGAATATAAATACATTTTTTTAATACTATAACAGTAAAAGAAAGATATTCCAGGCTATCTGAGTTCCTTAGGCATGGAATGTACACTGTTGTTAGACATCATCATCAAGTAATATTGTTAAATTAAGAACCCTAGAGTAAGATAAGTCATTTGGCAATGTATGATTTAAACAGTTTTAAGAAATAACATCTTTTCATGAGATCTGTATTTTTTTCAGTTCAGGAAATACTCTTTTCAGCTCTTTGTTTTTCCAAGAATATTTTCAAATTGACCAAAAGAAGAATAACTTGAAGGGGGTTCTATTAATCTAAAACAATTCTCTGAATATGAAGTTAGATAGATACATATTTTTATCCAACATTTTTCTAAGTACCAAAAAAGGCAATGATGAAATAAGCAGATAGCTTGAGTTGTGTCAAAACTAGCAACTAAGATTAATATCCCATAATAATGCCTATTACCAAAGCAGATATGATCTTAAATTGCTGTTAATCATATATTTTCCTAGATTTTTCATTTTTCATTCACAGTGGCAGTGATCCATAGTTTCAGTTCACGTCACATTTGGAAACATTTGTTCATAGGATTTGAAATTGATCTCCTTTAATTTAGCCGGTCATGGAGAAAAAAATCACACTTATTTTTGAAATGCAAGTATAAAGCATTTATAAACAGAGATCATTCTGAGGCATTGCCAACAAAATTAAATTAAGATGGTAGTTTCAAGGAACATGTTAACCTTCTCTCCTACAGACTCCAGAAAGAGCTCCAGAAGGCCTTCCAGGAATCCTACCTCTCTCAACTGACTGCTTTGGAAAAACAGACATCAAAACTGGGAGGACTCCTAAGCCTATATGAACATCTGAAAGTAGATGGCACAAATCTAAGTATATTTTGAAAAATAAGTGCTTTTTGAATGTTGTGTTGGTTGGTGCTGAAATGCTTCTCCTTCACTGCAAGACCAAGTGCAAGATCCTGCACCTGGGTTGGAGAAATCCTGAGAACAAGTACAGGATGGGCAGAGAATGGTTTGAGAGCAGCCCTGGGAGAAGGATTTGGGGTTGCAGGTGGACAAAAATCTCAGCATGACCTCACAGTATGCGCTTGCAGCCCAACTGCATCCTGAGGTGCAAGAAAAAAAGTGTGGCCAGCAGATTTCTAGAGGGGATTCTATCCCTTTACTCTGCTCTTGCTGAGAATCCATCTGGAATTCTGTTCCCAGCTCTGTGACACCCAGAATATGAAAGACATGGACCTGCTGGAGGAGTAAGCCCAAAGGAGAGCCACAAAGATGATCACAGGGCTGGAGCACCTCTCCTGTGAAGACAGGCTGAGAGAGCTGGGGTTGTTCAGCCTGGAGAAGAGAAGGCTCTGGGGAGACCTTGCATCAGTCTTTCTTTACTATAAGAGACAGCTACAAAAAGCTGTAGAGACACTTTTTACATAGACACATAGTGACAGGACAAGGAGCAATGGCTCCAAACTGAAACAGTGTAGGTTTAGATTAGGTTTTATCAAGAAATTCTTTTCTGTGAGGGTGGTGAGGCACTGGAACAGGTTGCCTTGAGAAGCTGTGGATGCTCCAGGCCTGGAAGTGTTCAAAGCCCTGCTGGATGGGACTTTGAGCACCTGGTCTAGTGGAAGGTATCCCTCTACGTGACAGGGGCATTGAAACTAGGTATTTAAAGTCCCTTCCAACCCAAACCATTCTATGATTCCACTTTTGTTTTTAAGCATTTATTAGCAATGTGGCAACAGGTGCTACTCTGGGGACCTCTGTGTATTATAAGATAAATCCTTGCTACAAAAAAAAATTCTTGACATCATGAAATACTCCAACTTAAGGTAATGTTCCAGACCTTGAGAAGACAAAACAAGTAGGTACCTGTAGGATTTTACTTTATATAGTAAATTCTTTCTTTTTTTTTACGCTATCAAAAGAGCAATTGTGACTAGCAATCTTCAAAGACAAAATCTGTTTCCTTTGTCTGTCATGTTCATGACCAGACTACAAGGCTTTTTTACTAAAAAATGCTGGCACTCTGCACAGGAATCTGCAAAACTCGGGGTTTCTTCAGAGCTTAAGTTGTAACAGGCTTCAAACATGTGAGATGGCTTTTTAAATGACAGAATTAACTGACCAGAAGAACACATAGATGGCAACATAGGAAAAAAATACTTACCAAGGACTGATGGAAAGCCAGTATCTGTTCTTTTAAGAATGTGAGCTACTGGAAAGCTACATTAAGAGTATGTATGGCTTGAGAGTGTGATGGCCACAGGGAAAATAATGATTGGGTTGTTTTCAGAGGCATATAAAAACATCAGTAATCTCTGGTTTAAACCAAAATTTGAGCAGCAGGTTTTTTCCTAGTAAAGTCAGGAGAGTAATGTAGACTTTAAGTAAATGTAGCACCATTTTACATTTAGTATACCTTAAGCTACCAAAGAATCCCATTGATATCAAATCAGCTGGAACTGGCCCAAGTATTTTCAGCATTCCCAGAAGGAAACAAGGAGTTAGACTGAAAAGTATGAAATCAGATATGTAGAAGGAGTGATCCAAAACACACCAGATACAATCTTCAGCTGCAAAATCTTAAAGCAGCTTATCCTGGGTCACACTTGTAACAATATGATGGCTGACACAAAACCAATTAGAATAAGAGACTGATGTATTGAATTTATGGCTTAACTGTGGCCTTAATTTTGACATCAAATATGACAGAAGGAAATTGAGAAAACTAAAATACGAGATGCACTAAAGGGAATACAAAGCTGAGAGCAAGTAATGCTTGAGACAGGTTTTAAAAGGTAATGGGCAGACCTAAGTTCTACAAAAAATGACCAACACAGAATGTCTAAGGCAAATTAAACCTAGTATTTTAGCAGATATCACATCTGCTTAAAAATAGCTCATTTTGGCCCAAATTTCTGCAGTTGATAAAATATTACATAAAGGCACCTATTTAAGTGACTTGATGCTTTAGTAATCAAAAATGTCTGCCAAGCAGCTTGAAGTATCAATCTGTGACAATATTGTTTCATCCAGGTACTTTATTTCCCTCAAGAGTGTTATCTAAATTTATTATTAGGCATAAAATCGCATGTAGTTGGCATGAAAATTTGAGTCTAAAATTATTTAAAACCCTTAGAGAAAAGGATTACACTAGTATTTGCTTTTGGAAAATAAAACTAAATGTCTGAAAGTATAAAATGCACTGCAACTATTGTGAAAATACAATGCTTAGAAACTCAGAATTCTAATAATGTTTGATGTGAGACCATGTATATGATTTGACAAAATAACAACTTCCATTTAGAAGAATGATGTGAGAATTTAGGCTGCCAAAGACAGTTAACTAGCCTTTTTCCCCCAAAAAAACTAACTACGTGGAACAGTGGTTAGCATTACTCAGATGTTTGGAGGGAGGCCACAGGAAGGTTAGGTTTAATTGCCCTGGACACCATCGAAAATGGTCCTTGAGCCTTCAGCAAGACAGATACTAACAGGCCACACACAGCACAGGGCTAGCACAAGACTGGAGGACACACAGGTGGGAAAGAAGAGAGGAGAAGAAACTCTTTGCTTCAAAATATCTTAAACCATAAAATTACAATAACTGTGATTATCGCTTTTGTGAATGGAATGAGTTGTATTCAAGTAGTCCATGGAAAGAGTCCATATACTTAAAACACCCTTCAGGCTCACATTACCACTACAGACAATGTTCTCATGTTTGACAAGTAAGCAGCATCTGGTTCTTCAGCTGGGCAGATCTTCCATGTGGTAGACAGCTAAGTTTAGCTCCCCTAGATGCTGCCCAGCTTGCTTTCTCTGCCTGTAATAGAGACTGCAATATAAAGCAAATTCTCAAGCTGAAGGCTAGAAATATGCTTAAGTGTGTTAGGAGTACTTGCTTCTTCCAGAATGTTAAATGGATTGTGAGCTTTGCCAGGTAAAAGGCTCATGAACTGTTGAAGAGAATTGCAAAGTTGTGCTACCTATAAGCTTTATAAAGGCAGATGCAAAGGCTTATCTTAGCAATGCAGATTGGCAGAATTCCTCTGCAGTCTATAATGATCAGAATTTTTACTTTTTACTGTTAAAAAAAAGATGTAGGTAAATAATTACAGGATGGATCACAGATATAGGAGCAGATGTGGGTATCAGTCTAGAGTAAGGATTAGCATGCATTAGTTCATACATGCCTGACATGTAAGGAACTACTTGCACTTAAATTTTAAATGAAATTAACTAAAAATCTTTTCCGAAGAATGAAGCTTACTATTTCTTTTTATTTATTTTTCTTACATTACTTATGGCATGGGAAAAGCCCAAAAGGTTTTCTTTGCAGTATTTCTAATTCAATTAAGAGCAAGAACCAATTAAAAACTCAAATGGTTTCCCATGAACTTTTAGACTAAAATGTTGGATAAATTTAGATTCCCAATAAAACCTAATTTGATTTCAAAATGTTCTGGCCAAGTTTTTTTAGAAATAGATGCTTATAGGTAGGTCACTATGTCTATATTTTTAAATAACACAGAAGAAAGATCTAAATTTCATAAGTCCTATGCATCTAAGTACCCCACAATAAATCAACACAAGAAGCTGAAGTTCAGCTTCCTTCAGATCATACAATCTTTTAAAGACCTATTGCAAGCATGAACAAATTAATATCTTTTTTTAACTATATACATGCATATATATATACATATATATATATAGATATAGATACAAGGAAACATTATGGACTATGCTCACTCCAAATTAGATCCCCTCGTGGTACACAACGTGTTTCCCCATCTTTTTGCATTGCCTACCAAGTGCAACGAGGTCCTTGAGCAAAAGCAATCCTTCAAATGGGTTTGCCGTTACTTGAGGTGGGACTAATCCAAACAGTCTTTCCTAACATACCTCTCATATGGACTACAGGGACTTTATCTCCATCTACCGTATTCAAGAGTTCTGATTGGGCAGGGCCAGCTCGACTGATGGAGCCTTGGGTGTTGACCAACCAGGTGGCCTTTGCTAAATGCAGCTACCAGTGTTTGAAAGTTCCCCCACCCAACGCCTTCAAGGTTGTTTTCAGCAGTCCATTGCACCGCTCAACTTTCCCGGCAGTTGGTGCATGGTAGGGGATATGATACACCCACTCAATGCCGTGCTCTCTGGCCCAGGTGTCTATGAGGCTGTTCTTGAAGTGGGTGCCATTGTCAGCCTCAATTCTCTCTGGGGTGCTGTGTCTCCACAGGACTTGTTTCTCAAGGCCCAGGATGGTGTTCCAGGCAGTGGCGTGAGGCACAGGGTAGGTCTCCAGCCATCCAGTGGTTGCCTCTACCATGGTCAGCATGTAGCGCTTGCCTTGGTGTGTTTGGGGAAGTGTGATGTAGTCCACTTGCCAGGCTTCCCCATAACTGTATTTCAACCACCATCCACCAAGAGGCTTCACCTGCTTGGTCTGTGTGATGGCACCAAATGTGTCACAGTCATGGATAACCTGTGAAACACTGTCCATGGTTAGATCCACCCCTCTGTCCTGAGCCCATCTATATGTCACTTCTCTGCCCTGATGACCGGCCCATCGAGCTAGAAACAATTCTTCCTTGTGCTGCCAATCCAGATATAACTGGCAGCCTGATCCACCTGCTCGTTGCTACGATGCTCTTCATTAGCCCGACTCTTGGGTACATGAGCATCTACATGATGGACCTTCACACTCAGCTTCTCTACCTGGGCAGTGATGTCCTGCCACATCTCAGGCACCCCCTCAAAATGCAGATTGGATTTAGTAATTAATCAGTGATATCCTGCAGAGTCTACAGAGTATCATGAACACTTAGATTAGACAACCTGCATTTTTCTCCAAACTCAGCTAAGGCAATCCAAGAAACTGAATTTATATAAACAACAACAAGATTTTTCTGTGCAAGTTCATAAATTCTGAAAATTTTAGGGAAGAGGACATTTGAGATGAGTTAAGAAGCTTTAAGAACTCTATACAAAGCAAGTACATTGGCTGAAAAAGCAGTCAGCATTCTGGAAATTACTAATGAGGTATTACAGAACAGTTCTGCTAGTGGATGCTTCAGCTTATACTGTGTAGCTCCAGTCCAGCAACAGGGTATCACAAATGCAGGAGTTATTCTTTGTGAACATGTGACATATCCAACTTCTGGGTCTACGATACTATTATAAATCATGTTCACTGAGTCTTGATAGTGGATTGTTTGGTGTTTTCTGGCTTAAGAAGCAATAGATGCAGTCTATCAAAGATAGGTAAACACAGAACCTACATTCTCACCTCAAACTGGCAGATGCTACAACAGTCCTTCTAAAGGCATATATTAACACTTCCACTGTAGCTATGTAAAGTTATATAACTCATTCCCATTAGTTGGAAAATATTTCCTAAAAAATACGTGTAAGCAGTATGGATCTCTTTGGTGGTGGTATGTGTGTGAAGACAGATCACATACACCTGTCCGGCCTATGAGGAAAAGCACATAAAGGATTTGCATTACAAGGTAGTGAACACATTCGACTATGGTTTCAGTCTCTTCTGTCTCATTTGGAGTTTGTTTATCAAATATGTATGGCTCAGTCTGAAAGAAATCCAGAAAGTTTTGCCAATGAGTAGAATGGAATGATTTCCTAATGATGCTGTCTCTAACTACACTAGGCTTAGCCTTGTCATTCAGATGGGATAACTTGAAGCTAAAGATTACCTGATAGATTAGTGGATCATAACAGCAAATCAACTGTAACTTGATTGCTGGTGAGATCACACATACTAATTTTCTGGTACTCATGGTACTGTAAGAAGAAACAAGAATTTAACCAAGTACATTTTCAAGTGGAGAAAAGTTGAGACTGATGGAGCATAATTATGATCTTGGCATTAACTCCACATAAGAAACAAATCCAGCATATTCAGCATCAAGAAGGAAATAAAACTGAGTTTAGTTGCATGAAGTAAACTTCAGTAAACTGGTTTAGTAAAATTCAAGTCTCATTCTCACCTCTGTTATGATTTGTCACATCGTTAAAGTTCTATCTGTCAAATGAAGTTGATTTACAAATATACTCAAAATTAAGTTGCAATCTGAGAATGATAGTGCTATACATTACTATTAAATATATCCTACAGAAATATCTTCTCTATCTTACTTAGATATCCCTTACTTACTTATGCTTTACAAATTTACTCTATTTACTTTGTAGTTTAATCTATGTTGCTCTTTCCTTATAGAAAAACTTAAATGGGAAGAAGCAGGAAGAATTCAAGCTCACTTGCATACCAGGCAGAAGTTTCTCTATCTGGTCTTCCATCTGTGGAACAAGTTCCTACAGGAATTAAGCATAAGCCTATATATGTTCTGAGGGACTAGTCATGCATTTTATTAAAAAAACTTTCAGAAGTGCTTAAATTCTTCAAACATGAGAGCAATGTAAGACAAGCTATCAGAGAAGCTGAACTGCTTAACTGTTACAGAGTAGTTTAAAAAAAAATCTTCATATGCTTAAAAATGACAAACATTAGAGACCAGATCTAAAGTAATTACTAATAAATCTGCAATATCTACAGTGATTTTTAAAACCATATATAAAGTCAATTTCATCTGCTATACCTGTGAAAAATACCTGTATTTAGTAAAAGTAAAGAACTCCAACTCAGAAACGGTTTGAAGTAGATTTGAGCACATTTATTAAAGAAAGACCATAAATTATAATTTAATAACAATCAGTATTTTTCAGCATATCTAGTTCTAAATTGTTTGAAATTTTCACAGAACTGAAACTAGACACAAACTGGATTGCTTTTTATATGGCAACTTGTTAAAAAATAAAACTTTCATCAACTATCACTTACTGTTTATTTAAGAAATAAGTTTAGGGGAAAGTTATGGTCATTCAAGGCATTTCATTTTTTTTGTTAGAATAGTCTTGACTGAGAATCTAATTTTAATAAAATCTGAAAAGTTAAAATATATTTTTCAGTGCAAATATATTACTGCCTCAATATTTTATTCTGTACAAATTTAATTGTTAGTTATGGCAACATAATTGGCTGGAAAGATGCCAGTTTGTCCTCCTATTCTTCCTTCCCACCAATCAAACTGGGAATTTGTTTTAGTTGTGACTGTGATTTTGTCTCCAGCTTTGAAAGTCAAGTCACCTGGCTGTTGTCCTTCAAATGAATAAAGTGCTGTCACCTCTACTGGATCATTCAGAGAGTTATCTGAAATGAAAGAAAAATAATTAGATTTCTAAAAGGAAATTACTAGTGTCTGCACATACACTAAGTTCTTCAATACAGTATTCTTAAATGACAGTAGACAACAGTGACAAAGACACCCAAACTATCTATCTGAGCATACAAACCACTAATGAAAAAACCCTTCCATTTCCACTAAAGTGAAATTTAAATTCTAGCCTATTGGCAAACTCTCTTTAGTAAAGTAGTACTCTATAAAAAAGAAAGATCAGCCATTTCTTCTAAATGCTTCATACAGTCAGAGACAGTGGAAAGAGAAGTGGTGTGTTGAAGAAAGTGTAAGGGCCTCTGAAACCACTGCTAACAGAACCTTGGCTCAGGTTCTGGTTTTGGTATGTGTCGTGACTGTTTCTTTGCAGAAAAGCAGAGGATTTGATTTTTTACTCAAAACTCAGGATATAGCATGGCAAAATACAAGATATCCACACCACCCTCTCTTCTCTTTGCATTGGGTTTGCAGTGCCTGGGATTTTGGTGCATTTTGCATGTTAAACAAAACACACAAAATGCACCAGGGGAAACAACTGATTATGGTTTGATGTATTGGAAGTGACTTAATTTGCATAGTGACACTTTAGACCACATATACAAATAGCTTTTATTCCCTTTACACCAGTCTCTTCCATGTCTCCTTCAGCCCTTAGCTGGGGTTGAAATTATGCCATGAATCTTCTGACCTAGTTTTAAAATCATCGAAATCTTATATGCTATTATCCAGCCTCCATTCCTATTGAAAATTTTCAGCCAATAACTCAATGTCTATTACTACTGAACTGTTAAATCTAAGTGAATATCTTCAATTTACTAAGAGTTCTGTTTTCTCTCAAATCCTTTAACTGTCTGAACTATACAAGGCAGTAGCATTTGTTTAATGCTGATTTAGGAAACTGTTAAATCTGTCGCATGAATGCATCTAAAAGTGAAAAATTGAAGGTGCAATGGAACACTAGTTAAGAGGAAATAATGAAGATGTTTACACAGTCAGGCGGGTAGATTTCAGGATGTATTGCTCATATAGACATGATGGCTGCACAAATGCTCAAGCATGCAAGATTAAAGGCTTTTAGCACTAGCTGCACCTGCTTGCTGTCAAAACTGTTGCAGAAGGGGAAACCCAAGCTCTTAGTAGTCTACACATTGCAGAGAGCTAAAAAGGATGGTGAGAGAAGCATTGATACAACTTTTTTTGCAGGCTGTCTTAGCAACTGATATCCACAGTTGTTTTGTCATTTCAAAGGAAAGAGAAAAAATTCTTTCCCCCCAAAGCTCACAAACTGTATCTAAAAGAGAACAGAGAAGAAAGCTGGGCTACAAATGCATGCATAAACTGCACAGGTTTTTTTTCCTCAGCATCTGTCAATATGAATGTTCATTCTACAGGCCAATTCTTTCATCATCTGCATTTGCAGCAATCATCAAGGACTAATACAAAATTATTTGGCCATTTCTGGGAAAGAGTTGGTTGTGGAGAAGTCAAATGCTGTCTTTCTTGATCACACAACCACTCTCTCCAGATATCTATATTCATGACCTAAAGTCACACAACACTATTTCTTTTGATGTGAAAATAAAACTATGTTTATCAGGTCCATATATTCACCAGTTACTCCTACCAAAAAAGGCAACAATACAGCTTTTCTAAATAGCTCTTTTATTTTCACACTTGAAAGCCTGAGAGACTGAGCATTCAGCAATTACATGACCCATCTTCAAGCGTTTGATGCAGTCGAGATGATATGATGTCCTCCTATGCAAAGTATGGTTTCAAGCTAGATATTTTGATTGAGGAAATCATAGCAAAACCAATAGAAGTAAAAGATTGACTTCTTACTCCTAGTATTAGTTGAGGAATAGTCAGAAAATACTGTGGATCAGGACTCTGTAGGTGCTAAGGCATGAAAACCATTATGACTCAGTGGCACATTAAAAGGAAGAGGGGATGTGTTTTACCCCACTGCCACATTCAGGCAGCATACGTGGATAAAAGTGCATTTATATGTTACAATGAAGGCAACAAAATCCTATACTTTGAGTTCTTAAACACATATATTTGACAGAGCAAAAGAAGACACTGAAAGTGCTAAAAGTGTTGTGAGAGCTTCTTTTCATTATGTTCAAAAGAAGAGCTGTCAAGGCCTTTATAAGATGCTAGACCCATAGCAATGGCATCAACTAATAGTTACCTCCTCCATGGGTGAACTTGCATTAAGACTATAATTCCCTTTACACAAACTACTGAATATTCTGGAATAGGAAGAAAAATGAAGAGAAATTAGACACAAATAAACCATGAAAAGATGGGAAAAAAGAAGCATGTGTGAGATATTTCAGTATAGGAACACATTCAATGCCCAGCCATTCCTCCAACTATTGTTTGTTCTGTCATATGAACAAGATGGTTTTATGTATTTCCCTTCCCACTTTTTGTCCCTGAACATGTGCATCTTTCCAAACATACAGAAACTTCAAAACACTACAGCTGAATGTGGACATTCAATTCTGTGACCTTGCCCCATTTGCTATCTGCTGTCATTTAAAAGCATTTTAAGCTTTATTCCTGTCAGCTATTTCATAACCTTTTTTACTTAGTAGCTTTTTCCCATAGTATAGCTTCATTTAATTTTATTTTTCATAAATATTCTAGTTTCTGTGCTTTAATTCTGTAGTTTTGTAGCATAAAGCAGACAGAATGCATATTTATTGCCTCCAGATTGCAGCATCCAAGTCTCATATTTATATCGATTATCTTAACAAATAGGTGTCTTAAATGAATCCATTGTTACGAAATCTATCACACAGACTACAAGGAGGAGCTACTTCAGTTTTACATAAAAGGGTTTTAAATAAAATTGTTATATTCCTTGTGAAGATTGCTAAATGTATATACAGAAATCACATTTGCAGCTCACACCAGATGGTGCTGCAGTGCTACATACAGCTCATGATTTTGAAATCATTGAGATTTATAAGTATGCACAGTGCAATAAAACCAAACTATAATGTGAAAGATCCTTAGTTATTGGTATCTGAATACACACACCACATTTTCACAAACACAGTGGTCAAAACAGAAACACAGAAATTTTGGTTGAAGATCAATTAGTGCAGCAGCCAGCATATGTTCAATGCTCTAGCATACATGGGTATGGCATATGCTTGATAACAAACTGCTCTGTCCACAATATCCTTTCATTTTTATTCATATTACATACCATAATGATTTGAAGTATTTGCTAAGGACCACTGCTATGGCTAAAAGACTTAGTGGTGTACAAATTCGAATGAATTTATGGCCTCTTAGGTGTGCTGCAGTACAAGTCTCAGGGTGAATGAAAGAGCAATGAAACTATCTTTAATTATGGCACATTTACCTCAGAACAAAAGCATTTTCTAAAATGTTGCTGTAGAACAGATACACTGTCTACATTTCTATGAATCAGTTGAAAAGTGCCCGAGTCTTTTACTACAAGGCCAACTGGCACAGGCAGGCCGCATACATACTAGCACACACTCACCATCCAGACAGGAGAGGAGAGCCACATTTAAACTGCCTCCTGCTTTCTGTAGTGCAGGAACACCTAAACCACATCTAGGAATTATTTGGGAAAGTGAAAGGTGAGAATAATGCCAAGGAGTTTTCTAACAACACAACCACATAGTTAAATGAATTACAGTGCTTGGGCCCATCCCTTCACACTATTTAATTTACTAGGAGATATAGTAGCCACTAGTTTCACTTTCTAATGTGAACATATAAAACATTAGTAAAGTCACAGGCTGTTTCTAAAACTGGTTTTTAGAGAAGAACAGGCATTTTACATCATTTTGCTTTGAGCTTATTATACTTTCAGATCCCAAATCTGAATTGGAACACAGAATAGTACAGTCCAGCTGTGGGTCCCAAGTTTAATTTTACTGGCATAGATGTATATATCCCCTAGCTACCAAATGCCTGATGCTGAACAGCTTGCAGAAGACGTGCTGCTTTGGGCTGTGGAAACAGCAGAAAAACTGAAATAAGTTTCATGTACTTGAGTTTAGTGGTGAGATTGCTAAACATCCACTTTGCAAAATTTGCTAATTGCCAGCAATTTGAGAACTAGCAGAGTTTTGTGGGTCACGTGTGCACCTATGTCATGGTATAATGCCAGCTGGCAACTCAGCCCCACACAACTGATTCCCTGCCCGTGCAGTCGGATGCGGGAGAGAACTGGAAGGCTAAAACTAAGAAAGCTCATAGACTCATGAGCTGAGATAAGAACAGTTAAAAAATTAAAAAAAAAATAACAACAATTTAATAAAAAATGTAATGAAAGGGAAAGTAACAAAAAGAGAGAAAAATAAAACCCAACGAGCATGACATTTATATAGTGTGGAATATTCCTTTGGCTAGTTGGGGTCAGCTGTCCCAACTGTGTCCCCTCCCAACTGCTTGTGCACCCCCAGCCCACTTGGTGACAGAGAAGCAGGAGAAGGTGAAAAGTCCTTGACTTAGGGTAACCCTGCTCTGCAACACCTAAAACGTCATTGTATTGCCAACATTATTCTCATCCTAAATCCAAAATATAACATTGTACCAGCTACTAAGTGGAAAATTAACTCTACCCCAGAGAAAACCAGGGCAAACTATGATAGCAACTGTAAGTGAACTGACATAAACTATTATTGCTGGTTTGGGATTTATTTAAATCATATGAAAGAGCTTGCAAAAAAGAGGCCTGTGACTCAATTGTCACCACCAATGAGCCATCGGATCACTGATCACTGACAGAGTGTCCCTGTTGCTGACTGTCTATATATTATGTACTTTCTGCTAAACACCTCCTTGGGTAAATGGACTGTGGGTGTGGTTTCTTTCGAAGTTGAAAGGTTATAACATTTCTTCTGTTGGAACACAACATACCATATGAAAATGTGTGGGTCTACATAGACATATTTTGCCTTGAAACTGAATAGTGTCTCTATCTTACTAAAAATTTTGTGCAATCTTCAGAATCCATGGGTATAGTAAATTTTATTCAAATATCAACCTGAATGAGCAACCCATTTCACATTCTGATTTCTACTTTCTTTGTATTTTCTTAAAGGAGAGTGAAGTGACTGGAACTGCTACAAAATGTTACCAGTCAGATGAGTTTCCAGCATCAGACATGACAGAAGTTGTATAGTGCTGGCATAAAAGCTTCACCAAAAAGTGCAGCTTACAGAAAAGCTGTGATAGAACTCTAACTGGTTAAATGGAGACCCAGAAAACTAAAGAACCTTATGGATTCTCTTTGTGCAGAAGAAAGAGAAAACCAAAAAACAGACCAAATGACGGAAAACAAGCAACAGATTAGGCAGATGTAAACATCTGTGCTTTTGAAAACAAACATATCAAGTATCCGAAAGGTTTAGTATACTAGCACACTGCTCAGAGACATTGAAAGCATCGGGTATTGCTCATAGGTTTAGGATGAGAGATGTGACTAGCAGAACACACAAATCTTAGTTCTTTACCCATTATGGAACACTGGGTTTTTGTTTGGAAAGGATTAGTATTGAGTTTATAATCAGAGTTCAGTAAAGAATCCAAAGTAGACTGAAGAATTACATTAATTACTAGGCCCACTGCAATTCTCTGAGTAAAAAATGGCAGTTGGTGCCAGCAACAATGAAGACTTTATAGGAAATTTTAATGACCATCCTTAGAAAATGGTCTGGACAACACCTGCTAAGATATGACTATGAGTGTAAATACTGTGTGTGTGTATACATATATTGGTTATACTAAAATGCCTGAATTATGTTCGCCCTAAATTTTTTATTAAAAAGGAAGACTATTATCAGGCCCCAACTGGACATGTTAAAGAGGAAGACAACCATTAGTTTCATTCAACAGCTACATGTGAGCCAGCTACATGCTGTTGCAGCAAAGAAGGTAAATACTAATGTCTGCATTAGGCAAAGTATTGACAACAGGTCAAGTGAGGTGATCTCCTTTACTCAGCACTGCTGCTGCCACACCTGGAGTGTGGAGTCCAGTTCTGAGTTTCTCAGTACAAGAGAAACATGGGCATGGAGGAGAGAATCCAGAAAAGGGCCATGTGGATGATGAATGAATATACTGGAGCATCTCTTCTATGAGGAAAGGCTGAGAGAGGTGGGACTGTTCAGCCTAGGGAAGAAAAGGCTCATCAGTATAAATAAATATCTGAAGGGACAGTGACAATAGGATGGAGTCAGCCCCTTGCCAGTGATGCCCAGTGACAGAGGCAATGGGCACATACTAAAACAGAGGAGGTGCCACCAGGAAACTTTTTTACTCTGTGGGTGACGTAATAGATTGCCCAGAGGTGGTGGAGTTTTCATCCTTGGAGCTATTCAACAGCTATGTAGACATAATCATGGGCTCTCAATCCCCTGTTTGAGCACAGGAGTTGGACCAGATGATATCTAGAGGCTCTTTTCATCCTTGACCATTTTGTAATTTGGTGAAAAACTTCAAAGACTCCTTTGAAATAAAGTTGACTTGAAGTACTAAAAGCAGCATGAAAATTTGTAATTGTGGGGAGAGGGTTTGGACTGGAACAGCAGTAGCTGAACCCAACTTGATACAAGTGGAAATCACACTGTCAGGATCATCTCTGTCCAGGATAGACAGAGCAGACTCCCTGTCAGACACTAACCTGTATCCAGGTGCACCTAGTAGGGACTCCTATCTCTCTGAGTGGTGCTTTCTTGTCAGCATATGGATCAGTCTGTTGTAGGGAATTGCACTGGCACACATAGGGCATCTCCAGCAAGATGCTTGTGCAAGCAGAAGAACCTGCACTGCCAGACTGGACTGAGTGTGCTCATAACCCACACTCTTTGTGAGAGGGGATATGCATGGATGTAAAGTTTTATACATATGACACTTGATATGCACATATGCCTGGAAATGCAATGGAAACTTTGGAGGTCACATCTAGAAAACTCAAGTGTTTAACAATTTTTTGTAGTTGTCCAACACTGTGATTTGTTTGCTGTAATGTTGACACTGATCCTGAGTATACTTCACAGATTACTAATTATCTGCCATTAGTGAACTAAATAAAGTGCTTTGATCCTGATTTTGGTTTAAACTACATGAACTGGACAGTATCTTTCCTTGTGACAGTTCTTGCAAAAGTGTCTTCTCCCACAACAAATATTAGGGTTCAGGCTGAATGGGTCATGGCAGTTGCTGAGCTTTAACTAGTAATTATAATGAAAGGACTTATTTAACTGCTGGTCTAGTAAGGAAAGCAAGATGTGTTGTGATGATACAACTAGGCTGAGAGTAGGAATTCAAATATATGATAAAAAGCACTAGCAGTTCTCTGAGAAGCTAGAATGGCTGACTCTGTCTGTAGAAACAAATCAGTTAAGCTTAGGACTGACAGAGTAACTGGGGTTATAGCTAGGACAAGAGTTCAATAAAATAAGGGGCCGAAGAGAAAGATTCATTGGTGGACAAGCAATACTAGAAATGAGATGAGGCATTAAATGGCAAGCGTAAGTATCTTACACATGTCTGTATTTGCTGTGTTCCTCAACTGATTGAGCTAGATATGAAAACAAAAGATACCACTGGATCCTTGTAGGACAAGTGAAGGATAGAAAAAGAGTAACAATTGTCTTACAGCTCACTGAGGGCCATATGAGTTACTGCATTATAGACAATGCCAGCTTTAAGGGTGGAACTAGAATCTGAGTATGGAATCCAGACAACAACAGTTATTCTGCTTCTGCACTCACTGTCAAGTAAGGGTCTGAACTGCCAGTTCGTGCAGTGATTACACTGCCCTTCGTCCTTTATATTGCCTTTAATAAACCTTGCGATAAAGGGTGGATCTGTCAGGGAGCGCTTTTGGATCTGTTTGAGCTCAATAAGCCTTACGGTTTATTGAGCTATAGTTCAGGTAGAGTAGGGACTGTAGGCAGAGAGAGATACGTTTTCCGCTGGATCCAGCATACTAAGCATTCAAATGTGAAAGGCAAGGGGTGGGCAAAGAAAATGGCATGCAATACATTCTGAAAGCTTCAGAGTAACTACTAATGACAAGGACAGCTTCTGAAGTAGTGTTAGGGCTCATAGTAATAGCAACTAAAGATCTAAAATTCTGACTTGAGGAACTCAGAAGCATTGGGCCTCAATGATGCCTAAAGCATGTGGAGAAACAGCTTAAGTTCAACTTTGAAGTAGGTAGCTGAAATACTAAGCTAAATCTGTAATACTAACAAGATTGAGATGAAAGTTGGATCTGTCAGGGAGTGCTTAAGGTTCTGTTTGAGCTCAAAGACATACTTAACAAAAGAGCCAGTGGAGGAATGTAAAGGATGGGCAAAACGATAAGGCAGGAAATTAACTTGGAAGCAAGACCTGAATCTAGATGAAAGTAAAGGAATATTAAATTTGCAAAGGTCACAGAGAAGGATGTTGCAACAATTGAATCACAAGAGACCAAAAGCATGGACAAAATTTGAGACAGAAAGAAAAGGTTGCATCTTTAACATCATATTCAGAGAACATCTACACATTGCTCCCATAGTGAAAGTGAGAATTTCTAAAGAAATTCAAGTTGAAGAACATACAAACTTTGCAGAGGTCAGCAACCAGAAGTTCAGAGTCTATTTGAGCACTTTTAGCTTGAATTCATAATTAGTTAACAAAAGAGTACCAGAGTAAGGGAGAAATAGAAATAGTTCTGTGCAGCAAATGTTATCTAACAAATGAAAAGGGACAAAGGATAGCTATCTGGGAAATCTTAACAGAAAAATAGAGGGCTGATAAGGAAGCCTGCTCAGTGAGACACTTGGAATATAGACATAAAGGCAATTATAGATGTAGCCGAGCAATAGCATTCAGGGATCACAAATATTACCAAAGAAAATAGAAGATGAAAATTAATCTATCAGGTACATACAGGAGGATGGAATGTAATTTCCAATATGTGATTATAAAGAGGTCACTGGAGACTTGGAAGCAACAGTTACATTTATGTCAGTGAATGAAGCCATACCAGCCTTTCCATGCTACGTTCCTTTCTCTCCTCCACATTAACTCGATGTCTCCAAATGAGAGTACCTTCATTCTTATTGACTACTGGAGACAGTCTCTGGCACATGCTAACTTCCCAATTACCAAGAATGGTTCTTTCCACATCAAAATCATACCAGGAACCTGCTAACAGTTTAACAGAAAGGAAATGAGAAAGTTGCAGTGCACGAGCACGTTCCCTAGCAATGACTAATTTATCAGCACAGATAGAACCAATGACTTGAACTGGGTGCAAGAGAAACTGCTTTAAAGAAGGTGAGGTATAGTACTGAAGAACTCCCAAACAAGATAAAAGATCAGATAATAGCAACATGATCAACCTTGGACTTTATAAAATGAAAGAGGATGAGATGATAATACAGTGAAGAAATATTGCAAGTTTGAGCAGAAAGAAAAATAGTAGCCTAACTCTATCCTAAATACTAGAAATCATGAAAATAATTTCAGTTCTTGAATCACACCAGAATACAGAAGAGCTCTCTTCACCTTCCATATGCTTAGCTCTCACCTCTCAGCTTTCAGCTGAAGACAAAAGGGGTTTATCTCAGTTTCTAGAGCAGAACAGATGTATACCTACTTACAATTTCATTTTAGTTGTTTCTGGACAAATTACAAACCAAGTGTTTGTTCAGTCTTACAAGTGAAATCTCAAATGTTCTATTCAGATTAAACTACTAATTTCCTTAATGGCTTTTTTAATTTTGTTTTTTTTTAGAAATGTAGACTCACCTCACAAAACCCTCTGCATACACAAAACGACAGTCTCAGATCTCGCTGAACAGATGTTTGGGAAGGTCTAAATATGCACAGTAGATTTGACATTTTATATCTACAGGTACTAATCTGCTATAATCAGATATATTCTGTACAGATACTTGAAGTATGTCATATGCCACCATTGATCCAAATAATCTCAAATAATGCTCATCTGATCAAAGGTCAGGAGACTTGATATTCAGCAAATCACACTCAGAACAAATCTCGTGCCTTAGCTGTTTCTTTGCCAATAATTATGGCTTGTTTGGAGTAAGTAAACAAACCCACTTGTCTTTCTCTACTTTCAGAAAAGAAAGGGTTCTTAAGAAACTCAAATTATTTAGATTCAACATTGAAATATGAAAATAACATTCTTCATGTCTAAGAAACAAGGGTGGATCTTTTGGGGTAAGTGAGCTTCACTATCACTGTGGTAAAACAGTGTTCCTTAAATGCTCCAAAAATGCCTATTTTGTTCAGTTGCAAAAACCTGCTCTGAAGAGGGAGAGAAAACATGAGTTGCATTGCTGTATAATACAGTCAGTTACAGACAAAGAATTGTTCTATTCTAAGAACACCTGATGCCTGTTTTGTTACAGCAGCTGTAGGTTTAAGGCAAATTCAAAATCAAAGAATTCCAGAATGACTAGGGTTGGAAGATCACGCAGGGACATGATCTTCCATTACACCAGGTTTGCTCAGGTCTCCATACAATCTGGCCTTGAATGCTTCCAGGGACAGGCATCCACAGCTTCTCAGGGCACCCTGTGCAAGTGCCTCACCACCCTCACAGTAAAGAATTTCTTCTAAATATCTAATTCAAACACACCCTCTTTTAGTTTGAAGCCATTCCCCCTATCCTATCACTACATGCCCTTGTAAAAAGCCCCTCTTCATCTCTCTTGTAGGTCTCATTTAGGTACTGGAAGACTGCAATGAGGTCACCCCAGAGCCTTCACTTCTGTAGGCTGAACAACCCCCACTCTCTCAGCCTTTCCTCATAGGAGAGGTGCTCCATTGCTCTAATCAACTTGGTGGCCTCCTCTGGACTTGCTCCAACATGTAAATGTTCTTCCTGTGTTGGGGATCCCAGAGCTGGATGCAGCACTGCAGGTGGGGTCTCACAAGAGCACAGAAGGGCAGAATTCCCTCCCTTGACCTGTTGCCCACGCTGCTTTTGATGCAGCCTGAGGTACAATTGGCTTCCTGGGCTGTGAGTGCACATTGCCAAGTCCAACATATCATCCACCAGCACCCCAAAGTCCTTCTCAGCAGGGCTGCTCTCAATCTGTTCATTACCCAGCCTGTACTGAGATGGGGGGGTTGTCCCAATTGAGGTGCAGCACCTTGCACTTGGTCTTGCTAAATCTCATGAGGCTCCCAAAGACTCACTTGTGCTTGTCCTGGTCCCTCTGAGTGGCATGCATCCTTCAGGTTTGTCAACTGCACCACTCAGCTTGGTGTTGTGAGCAAATTTGATGAGATTGTACTCAATTCCTTTATCTTCATCATTAATGGAGATATTAAGTAACACTTGTCCAATTGTGGACCTCTGTGGGACACCACTTGTCACTGATATCCATTTGGACTCTGAGCCGTTGACCACTGATCTCTGAATCTGACAATCCAACCAAATTCTCATCCACCAAACGGTCCACCCATCAGACCCATATGTCTCCAATTTAAAGAGAAGGATGTTGTGGGGGGTCCTGTCAGAGGTTTAACACAAGTCGAAATAAATGACAACTGTAGCCCTTCATTTTGTCCACTGATGAAATCACTCCATCATAGAAGGCCACTGAGTTGGTCAGATAGAACTTGTCCTTGGTGAAACCATGCTGACTTTCTTGAATCACCTCCCTGTTCTCCATGTACCTTAGCATAGCCTGTAGGAGGATCTGCTCCATGAGTTTCCCATGCACAGAGGTGAGGCTGCCAGATCCATAGTTACTGGGGTCCTCCTTTTTGTCCTTTTAAAAGATAGGTACAATGTTTCCCTTTATTCAGTGGAATATGTGTTCAAGGTGTATGGATAATACCAAGGAAGGCCCGTATCTTTCCCCTAACGACACTCTTCAATATGTCTTGGTACTAAATGTATACCCCAGTTCTTGAAAGGAGAGCAAAATGAAACGTTAAGCTTTCTTCTACTTCCATGGAGACTATCTCAGCAGATCTTGTTTTCTGAATTAGTTGCAGAGCTAGATGTTAATTATTACTTCAACTAGTTACCTTGTCCAGGTTTCCAGTGTTACAAAGTCCTCCAGCTGATTTTCAGAATAAAATAACTACATTCTCCAGGAACAAAGAAATGGGGGCTGGAAAAAAACTATTCAAAGCAAAGTTAGCCAGAGATGTTCCATACAAGGTATGCCACCCTCAGTTTTGCTCTGAAGACTCAATGATGAGAAATTCATCATCAGCTGCAAATTTGTATGCTTGGAATGGAGGTATTATACGTACGTTTAATACAAGAGACTCACAAACCCCAGAAAACAGCTCAAGTATTTTTGACCTCTTCTGTATAAACAGATTCCATGTCACCAACTTGTGCCACTACTGAACAGTGTCAGGTCTAGCAAACAAAACCGATGGTTGAAACAGACCTGACTATATTTAAAGTTTAAGTTACTGTGCAAATTTAGCTCATTCAGTATGAAACATATTTCGCTGGGTTTGAGTTTCTGGCCTACTAGAGAACATGCTGGCTCATCATCTTCATGTGCTGATGGAATGCTTTCTATCTTTGTTTCAGCACACTCAGCTTTTGCATTAAAGAAGTGCCTTTTTTGATAAGCATCTGTGGATGTATTTGATATTTATGACATAAAAAACCCCACCTCCTCCTTGTAAGAATCAATTCTTTAACAGTACGTTTGCTGATTACTTTTTGGATTTTTCTGCCTTTGCAAAAACACAATTACATTTTACTTCAGACTGAAATGGTCAAATAAACCATATCAATGTCAAGGGTTTTATCGAGACTTTTATCATGCCTGTGCTGAAATCATACCACAAAAGCTGAGGTGTAATGCTAAGCATACCCTTCTATCCTGAAAAGAAAATTAACAGACACATGAATAGAGCTCTGTTTTATTCAGGTCAAACCAATGATTTAGGAAGGATTTGTGGATCTTTTATGTTGACAAGTTTCTCCATGTTTCCTCTGCATATAGCAAGTTAGCATTTCAACCTGAACACACTGTCCCTGCATTTTGATTCTTAAATTTCTGTACTGTCAGATTCAAATGGCATTATTGTCACATAAGCTAGTTCATTTGATAGAAGTCTTAGCTTTCACTCTTGTCTGGGAAAGAATCTACAGCCTCAAGAAAAAAAAAAGGTAGTAAATGCAACAATTCTATCCAGTTTCTGCCAGTTTCCTAGGAAAATGTTTTGTGAAGTAGTGCTTGAATTTTTTTTTAAGCCTTGCATTGAGAAATACTTCTCTGGACTGGTTGGAAAAATGGTTTAAAATAAAAAAGTTATATGAGCAAAGAGGTATTTCATACGCAAGTCTACTAAATAACATTATTATACAGGGCCTCATTTGAAGGTCTGTTCGCAATCATCATCAATGTTTAAAGCTGGTTGAGAAAGTAGATGAACAAGAACAGAAAGCCTGTTTTCAAGGGGAAATGAAAATGAGCTTCAGAGAATGAAAGAGGTTACTTCACAGCTTCACAGATGAAAGAGGTTACTACTACCAGACAAAGGAATCAGACAGAAAATTAGTTCAGGTAAAGAACAGGAAAGCCTGAGAAAAAAATTGTTTAATCTTTCTAAGAAAAAAATATAGATGAAGAGCAGGAAGAAGTTTCATGTCATCATGAAAGATTCAGAAACCCCTTTCTGTAAAAGGAACTAGTGAGGATCTCCTAACTATTTTAATACAAGTCTAGCACTTTCATGATAACATTTATATTATATGAACACCTGCAATATATAGAAAACTCTTGTTAACTTTAGTTGTGCTAAGGTGCTCAAGGGCTGCTGAAATCTATGCTAGGATTTATTCTTGCTACAATTACTTATTCTCATTGCTTTTATGATACTTCACCACCAGTACAGCCATTATTAACTCTACCAATACCACAGGCTCCATAAACTTATAACTTCAAAAGGTATTCAATAGATGTTCCTCTCCTCTGCAAAATGGTGACACAAGCAATTTCACTTTCACTTGCAGTAACCCATGGCACAATCACATGATCACAGTCTAAACTGGTGGGAGAAAGGTAGACACCCCCATTCACCACAGAACAACTTCGGTAAGAATTAGAAACAGCACAGACCCATGAACTAGAGACTAAGCTGATCCATGCACACTCTGCAACCTGAAACATCCACCATCATGAGGATGAAGCATCTTGCACTGCCATCATCATCCATGGTGTGTTCATGTAACACTTCCAGCTAAGCAGAGCCAAACTTTGCAAAACACTCATTACATTGGCCTGGCCAAAAAGTACAGTTATGATAAAATTCTTGAAATGAAACAGCAAATAGATCTGCAATTTTCACTTGAAATTTAAGAATGGTATTAGGAAGAGTCTTCATACTTTTATGAACATGATGAAGTGCTATATACACTTTTAAGTCAAGTGGAATATCGAATGTGTAGATGCTCTTTCAAACAAAAAAGCTTACAGTAGCTACATTTGTGAAAAAATATCCCTTAGTTCAAGCATGAGGAAATTCAGGCTTGCTGATGACATTCAGCCACTAACTCAAATTTGTACAGTGTGCAACAATTGTGAAGACAGATTTTTCCTCAACAGTACCTCCAAACTTTCTCTGCTGTCCCATACCCAGCTGTGCCACTGATCTCAAATTCTTCCTCATCCTTCTGTATTTGTTGACAAATGGCAAATTGGCAGGAGTAGAGAAGACACAGTCTGAACCTTATAGCAGAGACCAATACATGAAATTGTGTACCAGAGCAAGTTTTTCTATTCTATTTTCCCTCGCAGAGGAGTTTTATTTTTAATATTCTTTTGGTACCTTCCTTGCCAAAATTGCAAAAGAGCTGCTAACAGTACAAAAGTCACCACTTAGGGAAATGGGGGAAATACGGGTACAAGTCTCATAGTATTTGAAAAAATTAATACCTCACTTTCTTTCCATGAGCAATTTCCAGTTAAGGTTGCCTAATATGGCAAAAAATTGCTAATGAGAAGGAGAAACTTAATGGAATGCAACCAGAGAAGCCTCAATGCAATCCTTGTCAGACCTCCTCATGAACAGGTAAGAAGTTTCTTGAAACCTTGTCTTTTTGTAAAAGTGAAAAGCATTGTTGCACCATTTCTAGAACAATTATTTGTCAAACTAATTTAGCTTACATTAGTGTTTGCCTTACTAATTTCTTTTTGCATGACCTCCTATTTCTTATTCAGGAACTAACAGTTTTTCCACAAAAAGTGAATGTACCAGCAATATCCACCTGGCTGATTTGCAAGATGTAACACTGAACCAGCATAGTTACATATATGAAGGATTCCAGGTACTTCCCATCACTATTTGGGGAACTGTGGCACTCAATTTACTGCTTATGGAAAAATATATTTAAAGTGGGTGTTCAATCACAGTAAAAAGTAATCAATTTCCAAAGAAAGGAAAGTATTATCAGTCTTCCCTTAGCATTTAGCATAAAGTAGATGTCCTTGTCCCTATTATCAAGATGGATCTGTAAAGCATCATCCTACCATTACTGCAAAAAGATCCCCATTTCTTAGAACAGTATTAGCTTTCATCTCAAGTCATTCATGCACAGGGCATTTTACCACAGTTTGGGTAGAAATCCTGTGTATCTATCACTTCTTTGAGGTAGTCAAAATTTTTGTTTGGCTTCTATTACTATTAATGAAGCAGAAGCTCCCAAAGGTTTTTCTAGATAAATAGATAGGAAGGCAATTTAAATTTGCTTTTGTCCTCCTACTTGAACAACACAGAATCAAATGCTATCTAATGCAGTACACAGCTTTTAAGCATATATTTCATAAATACATTAAAGCATTAATCTGCTCATGTTACAATGGTTTCAGACAAGACTTTAACCCATACAATTTAACATTTGCATGTTCCCATGAAGAATTTCATATATTAATGCTGTGAATGAGAATTATCAACTTAATGGTGCTTTACACTTAAAAAAATAAGCATAGTTTGCACTGAAATTTTCCTATGCTTTAGCTCTCATTTCCTAATTTTTATTCCAAGCCATTAAAAAAATCCTAAGAAAAAATAGCTACCCATGCCAGAGTATCTGTTTCATATTTAGCACAACAGCTTTCTGCCCATGCATGCACACATCAGAAAACCCCCAGTTTCATTCTAGCACATCTGACCTCAATCTCTCTGTGCCTTGTTGTATTTTGAGTTAGCTGATTATATGCACCAAGTTATTTACTTCAGTATGACCAGGGAACTCCTACATGCTACATATTTCCCCTCAGCTTGCCACAACATAAGCCATAAGCAGCTTGATTATCTGACTTATCACATTCATGACAGTAATAGTATGAACCTAGTAAAAGTGAATCAGGGATAAAAATAGTCTCAAAAATAATTTCCTGGGATTTCCTGGGTTTGGTTAGTATTAAGAAAGAGCTCATAATAGCAAGAAAATTAATACTGCGGGGGATCACCAGATGGATGTTTTATTTTTCTGGTAACTAAATATAAACATGTCACAAGTCTTGCCATGAAAAACACAAAAATAGACCAAGTTTAGCTAAAACTCTTAAAACAAAACAAAAACTCCCATACTTTAGTTTACAAAATTAGTAGACAATGTCATGAAGGATTATGGCAGAAACATGGCATACCTCATGATGTAAAAATTTTCTAAAACAAATACGTATTTGTCACACTGAACTGTCTTACTGATTGTACTGTATATAATCTGCTAGAGTTCCTCATCAAATTATTGTATAGAAGGAACAGATTACTGCACAGCTTGATGAGGGTTCTTCTTTACAATGTGAAATAGTTCCACTTGATCCTACAGCAAATCTCCTCCTTTCTTGGAAAAGCAGTTATTCATAAACTGAAGAATAAAAAGTGGCTTTTTTCCCAGTTTCAAATACACAGCACATATCCAGAGCACTTAAAAGAATATGCACATATCTGACTTTATCATGTTTCCATGGATGCTCTAATTACCAGTTCAAAAGAAAAATTGATTCTTCCCCTCACTGTGAGCCATGGAGTCTTTCCCTATCCTTAAAAATTATAGGCTCTGGATTCCTACTTCATTCCAGCTCTGTGGATATCAGGTACAAACAAATAATTTAATAACTTTACTTAACTAAAAGCATTTGATTCAGTTTTACTACAATTCAAATTGGCAAAGGAACCTTCAAAATTACTATGCCATTTCAAATAATTTTGATCCAGGACAGAAAGAAGCAAATACTGAAACACTGACAACATCCTAGAAAGACAGACTTTAAGGATATGCTTCCTCAGAACAAAGGAAAAGCAAAAATTCAGGTATTACACTGGGAAAATGTTAGCCTGAGACCACAGAGATAGCTGAATTTCAAAAACAGATGAAACCCTTTTAGTTTCCTGTTGTGATGTTTAGTCTTAACTAATATAAAAATGCCCAAGTCAAAAGTCACTCATCAAGAGGAGATCTGGACACACATTTCTCTTATAGCACAGTTGTCAGAATTTTTTTGTCAGTGGGCATTTCTAAATGTGGAACTGCACAAGTTGTATGTTAGATTTCCAGTTGAATTTGAGTTGTTCCAAGATAGTACTGGTTTTGTTAAACCTAAGTTGAGAAGCATATCAAAAAAAGTGATTGCCTCAATACATATTTAAAATAAGTATACACAGTGATGCTTTCTTTCATCAGGTCTAACTAAAAATTCTATTGTTTCATTACACTGTGTCAAGCAAGCTCCACAGTACACATAATTAGAGTTATTAATTAATGCAGAGACTGCTAGAATGGTGCCTATGTTCCAGGTTATGTTCAATTTTGATCATTATCCTAGAAGGTAGTAACTCTAAAAATAAGAAGATAGTAAGTCAGATGGAAACTGAACTGCAGAACAGGCAAGTAAAATAAGTGAAACAGGAGGTGAAATCGCAAGTAAAAATTATGCTATTGTCCTCAGAGAGATGTAAAACAGATATTTTTTAAGCTTTTTACTTCAGGAGCACTCCATGAATTCTTGGCCCATATAACTGTGTTGGATTGGGTAAGACATTTTTAACTGGCCACAAAAAATCCATAATGTACTAACAAAAGCAAATTCATATACAGACCCTCAAGTTTCCTTGACAAAACACATTTCAGAAGGCATGAAAATCTGTCTTGGAATTCTCTCAGGAAACAGATTTTCACAGATCCACTGAACCACCTGGCATTCATAGATTACTGAAAGAAACACAGATCATCTCTGAAATGATAGAGAACTGGGTCAGAGCTGGTTCCTGGAGAACTGTAACAATGGAAAGCAGCATCTCTGAGATGGATTTAGTTAACACAAACAGAATTTCCCACCTCATAGTACCACCGCATCAAAAAGGGTTGATATTGCCTCAACTCTTTTAACATAGATTAGTAATATATAAGAAAGTTAAAATAAATGAACAAATAAATAAATAATAGAAAAGATAAGGACTGGCATTTAGTCCAAATTCATTATAGCTTTTAGGAGCCCAAATCATACCGATCTCAGTGAGCTCAGAATTCAGCATTTGCTATTTGTAACACTACTTAAAATTTGAGAGAAAAGAGAAAATGACTTATGACAAAGAGCTCATCAGTCTGTTTAGCATCAAAAGAAAGAACAAGGAAGACCAAAAAGTGATTTGATTACAGCACAAGTGCCTCAAAGGGAACAAGAAAGAAGGAAAAAAAGCCCCTCTGGGTAAGAAAGTGCTCTTTAACATAGTGAAGAAAGCCACAACAAATATTGTCTAAAAGCTGCAGACAAATTCATATGGAAAGGCATGAATTTTTAATAATGAGGTTGATAAATCACTCAAATCATCAGTGAAGAAAGAAGGGTTTTTTTAGCTTTTTGAAAACAGTGACAAATTTCTCATCTGCCTCTGCTTCTTGACTAGTATGCTTGATACAGCACTTTTTCAATATGCAAGAATACAAATATATGCCTAATGGGATAATAACAATCTGCTAATATTTTACTTTTTCAAAGTGACAGGTTTCTGCTGAAAATAAAACTAGATACAATACATATTTTGTTGTTTGAAATTTTACTGTAATCGATTTCAGGTGTGCTGATTTTTTACACCATAGCTAAAGAGTTCAATGTCTGCAGATAGATAATTTATTTAGTTCAAAAATCAAAAGAAGAGGGCACATATTTTTTCTCAAGATACAATTTAAAAAGATTTAGTCCAAGTACTCATGGAACGTAAAAAAGACAGTTTTTCTGAGAAAATCTAAAAAAAACCCAAAAAAACCCTTTGAATACTTAGGCTTTAGAGCCACAAGTTCTTATGGGTTTCTTAAGCAGATCATATGACAGCTTAAAAAATGCAGACAGCAACATTACTTTCTCCAAATTATGATAAAATACTTACACTGTTATAAAAAGAACTTGTTTTGTGTTTAATACAAGCATTTTGTCTTACATTATCGTAAGAATTCAAGCCCATGATGAGTTTTGATAATTGTCAATGAATAGAGAAAGAACACTGATTGGAAGGAAAAAGTTTCTTGCATTTTTATCCCCACTTTTGCCTCAACTCCATTTCTTGATTGTTTCGACATCTTGGCAATTTTTAGTGATTCTTTTCCAAACATGTGAAACGGTCCTTTTCTGATTAGCTGAGTTGAAGAAAAAGTAAAAAATATCTGACTTCTGAATTGAACAAATAAAGAATCACGAGTCACTTCTATTACAGATGTGGCACAGAATTCCAAAGAAATCATGTATCCAGAAAAAGAAAAGCTAGATTGTGCTAAGACAGCTTAGAAAGACCAGTCAGCCCTCTTAGCAGATGTTACAACAAAGAGGGTACAACCAGAAAAATGAAGATGAAAATCCCTAATTTTAGTAATTCAGAAGGCATGAACTTTCATACTCATAAGCAAATCTAGTTTCTTTATTTTAAACATTATCCAGAAAAATCTCTACTACTGTAGAGATTCATAAACTTCATACTTCACTGAACCAAAATAACTGTATCAGCTATTAGTTTGCTGTGTTTTTTTGTTGTGGTTGTTTTGGTTTTATTTCCCGGAATTGTAAAACGTCTCTTCAATTTTTAAATTGAACTTAAATAAAATCTGTGGTATCCCCAAGGTTCTGGAAACATTTAAGACATTACTCAACCTCATTTTACAACTAAATGCAATACCTTAAGCATTATTCAGTTACTTGAAAACAGTATCCTTGCATCTGAGTTCAAGTATTATCAATTTAGAAAACCGTGTTTTTCATTTATCATTCTTCTTTCATTTAAAATAGGTTATATTACATTATTTATCGAGATAACTCAGGTCCACAGAAAATAATTAAAAATGTTTCATCCACAAGTCTAGCCCTTCTTCCAGCTAATAAGAAGAATTAATATTTCAACCTTTCTACTACTTGTCTATCTGTTGCAAAACCAAATCCTGGTAACACAATGCCAACCTCCCCAGCTAAAGGCAAATCTTTATTACTTCCAACCCAGACAAGCTTGTGCTCAACATCGAAACCTATCCCTGCATCAGCCATTACACCTAAAATGTAGCCTCTGAAAAATTAGATTAATTCACTTTGTATTAGTTATCAAAATGCATTTTTTAAACAAGAAAGACAAACAATTTTCAGTATTTTTTTTCAAATCATTGTAGAACAACATCTATTGCAGCAAATACTCTGCAATAAAGATTGACTAGTACATGCTATAGCTGCTAGGTAGCTCTGATGAAAGAATTTGGACTATAAACATGAAGAAACAGATTATCGACAGGAAGTATGGCCTTAAGGCTCCTTCTACTGCATCCACCCTTTGTTCCTGATATAAGAGGGATTGAAACTATTTTCCAGCATTCCATCAACATGCATGTGGGCTACAGTGTTGAAACACTCAGGGAACCTAACTTTAACCTTGATTGCTCGCTTGTCATAAGAAAAATTCTTTAGTCTTTAGAAACCTATAGCACTTCTGAGGATTCAGACAGCATTTGAACTGTTAACGGTGGAAATTTATCTGCAAAAGAAAGCAAAAATGTACCATACAATCATTTACACAAGATCCTACTACCTCTTTCATTCCTCAAAGATAATCTTGTGTATTTCTAGAAATTGTTAGAAATCCTCAGTAGTAGACTGACTAAGTCTCTGTTTTGATTTCAAAGACTCTTGAAAGCCATCAACAGCTGGCTCTGGAGGATTTTTACCTTGTCATTTGAATCTGAATAGAAGAACACTCTCTTCAATATAGCAAACGTGCAAGCTTTAGAAACCTCTTCTCAGTTGGTCAGGGCTTTTTTAAGACTGGGAAAGCTTAGTTTTAAAGGCCAGAATACCAATTCTTCCTTCTTTTTGGATGACAGCTAGTGAGTACAGACCACTAGAGTATCACCCCTTTCTTGGTAAAAGTCCTACAACACAATAACAAATTCTGATTCTCAGGTAGTCTCCAGTCTGCAGAAGTCACATCAACAGCTCAGTTTAAGGTTTTCCTATGTTGGTCCCCTCAATAAACACAGATATCAACAGCATGCATGGAGAGAACATAAGAAAAGGGAATGTAAAGACAATGATACACATAATGTATCTTAATTTTTAGTGAAAATTTTTAATTACTCTCTGCTTGAAACAGACTTTCCACTGTGATCCACTATCAAGCTTGATTTTAGCTCTATTTGCAAAAGTAAAAAAGAGATATTTTGATTAATTTTATTTCCAAGTGGAGCATGCAATATGTGAAAATGTGAGTACATATTCATATATATAAACATATATATGTAATATGGAATTCTTCAGTCTTGGTTTTGATCCTATCAGAAACCAATAATGCATTTATTTATTAACATATTTCACAGGAGAAATAATTTATTCCACTGACTTTGAAACACCTAACCTGTGAGAGATGAGAGTCCTGGTGAGAGAGAACACTTTAGAAGCGGAATGAACATAAAAATTTATTTTATAATACAATTTCTTCCTAGCAGATCACAGATTTCCTGATGATGACCCTCACCCAAGAGTTACATTGCAAATAGGACAGAGTAAGATTTGCCTGTTAGAGCTGAAACTACTTCAAACATAAGAGAATCAGAATAGAACAACAAACAAGTATCTTCAGCATAGCATAGAGCTATTTTAATATAAAAACCTCAAGAAGCAATGTAAATCTGTGTTTATGCCAGCATGATCAGATATGATCTGTGGAAGCACTTTTAAAATTAAAACAGGAATTACAGTACATTGCATAAGGAACTTGTACAGAAGGTTGCTATATTAGCTTTCTTTTTCATTTCCATTAGGTGGTAACATACAAAATTTTTACTACTTCCAGGGCAATTTTCAAGCTCACAGAATAAACCAAAAGTTCAGAAAAAGAACATAATTGTTAGATTGTAAAGCCAGGGTATAAGATTAACGTTTATGGAGTATTTTCAGGAGGGCATGCAAGACCTGAATCTCATTTCAACACAGAGACAATAAAGAAAAATACTTTTAGATATCTTTCAAAGTACTTTTAGGATTTCTCATATTCCACATTGCATTAATAAAATAAGTATAAGCTTAGTACTTACCCACAGAAGCATAATCATTGGGAAGTTCAGGATAAAGTTTGTTTGTATTCTTTTTAGCTGGAAGAGAAAATAAAGTAACAACTTACAGGCCATGCTAACATACTGTAATATTTTGTATACTGCTTTTCCAGTACAAGTTCAATAGTTATGAAATGATTGCAGTTATCTAAGGAGCAGTTTAAAACTGAAAAATAAGGACTTTGTCTCATATCCCTGACCAGAAAATAAATTAACAACAGGAGTTGCACAGTAAAGCCTCACTTTCAATGAAAGCACTTTGGTAGACAAACTGTCAAAGAGCAAAATTCTGCCTCTTCTGCTCTATTGTAAAAACCTTACCAATTAAAAGACATTGACAACCTAAAAGAGAAACTATGATTTCTAGAAACCAGAATTTTCTAGAACTTGGACCAGCAGTTTCTAGTATAGCTGCTCTTTTTTACTAAGAAGTTTCATTGTACCATGAGGCTTCTATGCATCCAATAAAGAAGAGTATTTCCTTTGAAATATTATATGACTCTGCAACTATAAAGATGCTGTTTCTGTAGAAAATCTGTCACAGAGAAAAGGTTTATTAATATATAACGGACCAACCATTTACACTTTATCACTCATGGCACTATCCCAACATGCTTTCAGTGCTTGCCCAAGAAAGAGTATTAAAAAAAATTATTATAGAAGCAGTTACTATAATAACTGCATAATATCAATTTGCTTTAGTGCTCTAATTTTAAAAAGAGAATTAATTAATCAAAATAATTTAACCTGGTGGCGTAGGTCTAATAGTGGGTTTAGGTGGCTCTGGTCTAGATGATGGTCTAGCAGGTGGGTCATTTACCTAAAATACACAAATTTTTATAAAAAGTTGCATCACATCTGGACATAGATTGTGACTTCAGAGTTAAAATCACTCTTTCTCCACTGAACTCAAGAAGCATACTAAAAACTAGTGACATACGCATGACACTTAAGTAATTCACTACGGGTGTAACAAACCTGAAAGTAAATGATTATCAGCAACATCAACAAGAAAACATCTTCTATAGTCTTAGTATTATTGTAAATGTGATTGTTCGAATGGAAGACAGAAAAAGTGGAAAAATTAAGAGTATCTACACTAATCTGGTATGCTTATTATTTGCGATTAACTTGATTAGGGATACTTGATCAAACATTTCTAATCATTACCTCAGATTTGATAATGTACAATTATAAAACAAGGATATATTTTGTTTTTCTGAAGGATGAAAAGCAAACCAAGCAACATTCTTGTCCACAAGAGCCTAGCAGGGGAATACTTGAACAAATGACTTCCATTCAGTATCTGCAACGTGCTACGCCTTTAATAATCCAATAGGGAAGTTGAGAATACCACATGAACATCAACATTAACACTGACTAGGAACAGTTCAGGAACAGAAAAAGCCCATGTGAAAAAGAGGTGCACAAACCCTTCTTTGCTCCCTTGCAGAATTTCCTGGATTATTTTTTTGCTCTTCATTTTCATACACTTCAGTGAAGGATGCTAGAGTTTCATAAAGATCATCTGCTTGAGCAGGAAAAGGCACGTCACCAAGCAGGATGGCACTAGCACGAATATCCTGCCCATAAAACCTGATTAAAAAAAAGTCAGGTATTTGATCATTTTGACATTACTGAAGTTCTAGATAAATTCACCTTGTGCAAATGCTCTCCCTCTCCATCCCTGGCTCTTCATTTTTCCTACTGATTGTATATTGAGACATGACAGAACTAGTTCAACGCTGTAAATTTGGAATTCTGACCACAACCCTCATTCCCTGTGTCCCTGCACTGCTTGAGAGGACAGTGCAGTGAAGCTGTGAGTGAAGCTGAGCCCAGTAAAACAGAAGGTGCAAGGGGAAAGGTGTTGCTTTTTAGATTTGTTCTTATTTCTGATTATCCTATTCCGTTATTACTGACAATAAATTAAACCAATTTACCAATGTTAAAGGGTTTTTTTGATGAGTAAGTGATCTCACCTCTCTTTATCTCAACTCATGAGTTTGTCACACTTTTTCTCCTCCCATCCTATTGAAGAGAGGGAGTGACAAAGCAGCTCGACTGGCACATGGTGGCTAGCTAAGGTCAGATAATCTCTAAACATTCAGCATCATCTTAACACCCATTGCAAGATATCTAAGTTGAAGAAAACCTTGACCCTCAAGAAACTCTAAACTGACCATAGAATGCTCCCACAAAAAATTATTTTCCCAAATTGAATGTGTCCCAGTTAATTCTGTCACTATGCCTTCAGTGAATCACAGAATATTCTGAGTTAGAAGGGAACCAAAAGGATCATCGAGTCCAACCCTTACATGAATGGACTGAGCAGGGATCAAACCCAAAATCTCAGCATTACTTGCATTATGAACTAACCAACAGTGCTAACCTCAGGGTCTTCTAGATTTGGAGAGAACTTACTTGCGATTTGTTTCTTTCCTTTCAATTAAACAGGTTCCTTCCAGAGATACACCTGCAAACAGTCCTCGAGATTTGCAGTATGTATAGACAGCAGCAGAGCTTCTCAGAGCAACATCCCCTTCTAAGTTTCTAGAAGGAAAAAAAATTTGGTTGATATTCTTTAATATGGCTTTGCAGCATGAATAGCAGTTACCTTTTTCTTTTAATCCTTTATTTTACTTTAATCCTTTTTTCAGGCAGGACCCAGTACAAAGTAATTAATTGGTTTGAAAAGGTTTCCTCTGAAGCACAGAATAACATTGCTTCATGTGAATGCTTCCCACTAGGCTTCCTCTGGAAACTATTAACCCACATTTTAATCAAATTTAAAATTATCTGATTCAGTTTAGACTGGTGACTAGAACTCTACTCAATATATCCAAATCCTCCTAGACTTTATGGTCAGCACAAAATATTTCAAGTAAGGCCTTGTCAGACATCAGTAGATTTGAAAGATTACAGTATTTCTCCTACACAGGATCACATAATGTTTTAGTTTTGAAGACACCTCAGACAGTCTTCTCAAAATGGATACTACATGAAATTGAGATCAAGTTGCTCTGGGTTGTTTTTTCTAGCCTGTTTCTTATGAATTCTAAGCATATAGTTCCACAGACACTCTGAGCAACTGTATCAGTGCTCAGTTTTATTCATGTCAAAATTTTTTTCTCATATCCAGTTTATGACTACCACCTCTCATTCTTTTGCCATGCTTTTCAGTAAAGAACTGAGGTCTGTCTTCTTGGTGATCCCCTGTTGGGAATGCAGTCTCTTAAAAGACTTCAAGGTCTTCTCTCATCCAGGTTAAACAAGCTGAGCTCCTCAGCCTCATCATTCAGATGCTGCTTGTCCCTGGCCATTTAGGTAGCCATGCACTGCACACACTCTAGTTCAGAAACAACTTTCTACAGGTCCCAAACTGGACGCAATATTCTGGGGACAGTCTTTGAAATGTCAGCCTAAGGGGAACAATCACTTCCCTTACCTGCTGGTTACAGTTCTGTTGATATATCCCCCTACACTCTTCACTGTCTCTTCTGTCAGGAATCAACTGCTTGCTTAGCCCACTGCCCACCAGGACCCCAGCATCTTCTCTACAGGGCAGCTGCCCAGCCTGGCAGGCTCTGCCTACATAACTGCAGGGGATTCACCAAACCAGGGGTGCAGAACTTAGCACTTGTCCTTAATGTAATGAGGTTTCTTGTCGGACCTTTCCCCTAAACTCTCTAGGTCCACTGCTCTGAAGGGCAGCCCTACCCTGAAGTGCATTGGCTGCACCCTCTGATTTGGTGTCATCCACAAACGAGGATATTTTGCATATGCTTCTCCAGGTCACTGATAAAAATACCATGCAGGAGAGGTCCCAGAAGAGTCTCCTGAGAAATTGCACAGAAACCTGTCTTCAGTGTACGACATGAATCATTTACCACTGCTCTTCAAACCTGAGGATCTGGTTCTTTCCTTGTTTGAGAAAACAATTGCTCAGCAATCGTTTAGCCTGCCCCACCCTGACACCTCTGTCCCAGCTTGAACACAGAGATGTTGCAGGATGGTGTACTAAAAGCTTTTGCAGGGTAGATGACACTCATTGACCTCCCCTGACCCACAGATCTCTCTCTCTTCTGTGGAATAGGTATCACCCTTTTATTTTGTCAGAAAAGATTAAAAAAAGACATAAGGAGGCACATCTCTCATAAACAGAGTCTGTGGCAACTGGGCTTGGTAAGCCTGGAGAGAGTTGGGTGAACCTAACCACAGGCTTCAAGTATTATGAAGAAGTAATCAAGAATATGAAGCCAGGCTCTTTATAGCAGTGTATGGTGGAAGAATAAAATGTTATAGGTATAAACAGAAAAAATAAATGCTTTGACTGGATATTAGGCAAAACTTTTCCCCATGATGACAGCTGACCAGTAGAGCAGGTTGCCCAGAGACCAAGCAGTATCCATCTTGGGAGATTTTCAAGACCCAACTGGAAAAAAAGACTGAGCAACTTAATCTAAAGTCATAACAGACCTTGCTTCAAGCAGGAGGTTGGATTAGCAACCTCGTAAGGTCTGTTTCCAAGTTAAATTTTTCTGTGATTATGTCATCTCATCCTTCAAAGTAAGCTGGCTTAACCACTTAAAGGTTAGAAAGAAATTATATGGTGTAGTTTTTATTTCCTGTCAGGCAGATCTGTGGCGACAGAAAGCACAGACCCATACATTAATGAAAATAATAGTTCTGTCGGTACAGTAGCACCTGTGCTCTTCATTAAGCCCAGCCAGTCTCCTGCAAAAAGAGGAACAGTTTCCTTCTACCAATAAATGACGTATCAGGAAGGAAAAAGAGAAAAACCAAAAAAGTGTCTGGTGAGAACAATATGGTCGAGTCAACACACAGGTTGCCCAGGTTGTTCTGTAACTCAGCAAAAAAAGCAACATCAATGTTTACATATAACTTTAACAATTACCTTCCATATACACCATATTAGGACAGTATTTTACCCACCTCCCCAGAGGTCCAATTGCCACAGTAAGATTTCCTCCAAGTGTAAGATTCCCTCCTTTGGCAAAAGCTTCTACTGCTCTTTCATGATTAAGTATTATCACTAAGTCTGAAACCTATAAAATATCAAATACAAATAGCATTTGTACTATGTACTATGTTTTACTATGTATTATTATGCACTATGTTTTTTAAGAAGAAAGAACAGCAGAGGAGAAGCGCTTCCTTTATTGCAAAGGATTCTTTTGAAACAGCTTTCATAACAAAGTTGATTCTTTTTCTGCAAGGTATTTTGAAAAAAAAATTCCTTCCAACTACTTTTTCAATCAAATTTGACTGATTTTTTTCAAAGTGCTGATATGGTCAGTATGTGATAAACAGTAGTTATAACAGAAACCCTATTTTAATTCAGAATTTCCTAATTTAAAATTTCTTATTTTCTAGAGCTTATGCAAACAATTACGAAGGCATTTTCAGATGTAAATAATTTTGATCCTTCCATAATTAAATAATAAAAGGAAGACAGAATTTACAAAGAACAAAAGAATCAAAAATTACTGTCCAAAGAATAAAAATCAGAAAGGACACAGGTCTTCTAGCCATGGATAAAACTTTGTTTTCTTGATAGGGGCTTTTTATATATATTATGCGTGCGTGTGTGTGTCAAATATTAACCAACTTTTTAAGACTTGAATATGAGATGTAGTCAGTTTTTTCAAGAACCTACTAAATCAAATAACTGAAGAAGTAGCAATGTATTTTTGAAAGATGCAAAATGCAAAAAAACCCAATTGTTTTTAAAAGATTTTATTTTGCCTGAATTGTGACATAAGACATAATACTATAAAAGTATAACTGTTCTATTTAATAAATTTCATAAAAGTCTCCTCCAACACTTCTCCCAACCTAGGGAGCATTTTAAAGCAGGCAAAAGTCTTTCAAACACATGCATGATCCTATACAGATCACTCTATCTTACCTGAAAGTTCAGAAAACCCACTAAATGAGGTAAAAACCCCACAAAGCTACAGCAGTGTCAGCAGATTACACTTCAATACCTTACTGTGATGGATTATCTTTTCAACAGGTATTTTGACTACCCAAGGTCTCCTGCACCTGATTTTTCATCTGTTGGACTTGATTGAAAGCCAGGTTCAGAAAAAACTTTCAACTTACCCCAAATTCCAAACAGTGACAGCAGGGAATACAAGAGGAAATACCAGATTATTTGCAAAACAAGGTTGGCCTAGGATTATTACACACAGCATAAGAGAAGTCTTTCTTGTTAGCCCCCTGTGGTAGCCTCCACCCCATCCCAAACAAAAGATGGCTGACCGGAGTAGTTTTTGAATCATTCAGGGACAGAGAAAGAAAACCTTCAAAGAAAGCATTTATATGAATTTAAAAATTCGTCTTTAATTTGAGATACCAAGTTGTTAACTGTGACTTCTGAAGCCTGTGATTTCCTTCTTGTTATTTAAATCCATCCAGAAGTACCATGACAACTATTTCAACTATAATCTCCCCTATCAGAATAAAATTTATCCAGTTTCTAAAATATTTAAGTTTATATATGACTAAAAGAATGCTGAAATTGGATTTTGGGCTTCTTAGACACTCAGGTATTTCTCAAAAGCATATATTTTCTAGAAGAAAAATCAAATTGTGGTAAGGGAACAGCATTTTGTAAGCTGACTAAAATTTCAAATGAAGGGCACAATATTACTCTGAAGAAAACCCTCTCACAAATAGCTTTGATATTAAAATTGTTTAAGTATCAATAGTAAATGGCTACATTATTTAAAGTATCAGATATGGATAATTAAAGGAATAATTTTATAGATTAATCAAAACATATGAAGAGCCTGTTTAACTGTTTTAAAAAGAAACAAACACCCTAAACCTTACAAAAAACCAAACTCTGTAGTTCAAACCATATGTTTTATAGTGCATTCAGATCAAGTAGTCATGAAAACCGAAGAAAATCGCTTACAAAAATTAATGATTTTGTATTCACAGCATCGTTTAAAAACTGCACTGCAATAAGGCTTGAGATCACACAGTGAACAATGAGGATACATTAAAATACTGATCTGTTGCTCATTATGTGAGTGCTGGCTGACTGGCTGCCAGGACAGGGATAGCTCGTTAGTTGTAGGAGACGTACTGGGGGCTGACATGGACCACCCAGAGCAGCTACACATGGATTCTTCTGAAGAGCAGAATGCCCATTGCAAGAGATCTTGTTGGCAATATATTGCTACTCTGATTTTCTTTGAGAATGAGCAGAACAGAAGCTAAACAAAGAAAAGAGAAGGACAAGTCGGGAGGCTAGAGTGAGAAAGAGAAGGAAAGATGAAAACAAGTGTGAAGGAGCTGTGAGGAAGAAGAAATGAGAAGCAGAAGCAGAGCACTGACAGGACTCAGTTCACCAGGATTTCTCCAAACATGTTGAGAGTCCTTTACTTAACCATTTCTGCTACCTGGAAACTAGCTCCTCTTCCATAGCATTCCTTCAGAAGAGGCACCATCAGTTTTGTGCTCTCAGACTGAAGAGTCATGTCAGTAACCACAAGTGTGAGTGGGAAATGCGAGAAGTACAGAAATATTAGCCGGACTCCATTTTACTCCACCTTCAATACTTTTTTAATTCCAATTGGCTTATATGCCAACACTGACAGGAAGCTTTCTGTAAGTGAAAAACTCACTCTGCTAGAAGTGAGAAATCAAGGAAACAAGTGTAATGTCCCTTCTTTTCATCTAATTGTCACCAAACAATTAGACTGATAGGATCAAATCCCCTATTTTGTTTGTCTTGCATAAATTAATTTTATAATAACCTTTTTTGGTACAGAAAAGTAGATACTAGATACAAGTAGATACAAGATTTCCCTAGTATTTAGATGTTTGCCAATGCATTTTAATTTCTTGCAAAAAAAGATACCAACAAGTATTTCAAATGCAAAATCATACCTCAATTCCAATTTCAAATCCACCACCAAGGCCAGCAATTCCTATTGCAGAAGGAGCAGACCAGGCTGTTGTTCAAAACGAGATAAATTTACAGAATTTTAACCATGTATTACAAGAAATACTCATTTTATTATTACACTTAAAAACCACTAACAAATTTTTCACTTAAAACTATGTTCAAAATCACTACAGCAGAATCACAGAACGACAATGCCTCATCCCATAGGAAGGAATTTAAGAAATATAAACCTTTGGGATCTAAACAAATCTTTGGTATAAATTATTTATCTCACAGTTTTCATAATTGGAAATAATTAATTTTTCTAATGAGCTTTAAACTATGTGCTTTTATATTTCATTCTTTTACATAAAGATTTGAAAGCATTTACATCTGGTCAAACAAAAGTACAAAAACTTGAAAACAGCATTGTCCTCTACTGGCCTGACTCTTCATATATCTCCCATTTCATGCTATGAAAAGAAATAATGAAGAAAAACTATTTTTATTTTTTTTTTAATTCTCACACAAAATACAAAAGGAAAATATCCACTTACTTCCATTAGGAAGACGAGCTAACACAATTCCACTTCCACCTCGAGCAGTCACCAAAAATCCAGCTTTGATAACAGACAAAACTGCAAGGCCTTTGGCTTTAGCTATTACATGAGCTGAAACAGCAAAATCATTTATTCAAGATCTTGTAAGAGACGTTCTAAGAGGAGGAGAAAACAAAACCCTACATTTAACAATTTACAACACGTAAGAGTCAAATAATTGAAGGAAAGCTTAAAGAAAACTGCAAAAGAAGTTGAATTGATAATGACTTCATTCCAAAGTGAACCACAAAGTCAGTCAGGTCACATCAGCCTGTAACAACCTGTACACTGACACAACTGATTGACCTACCTTGATTAGCTCATAAAGAGTTAGTTTGCTTACTTAGTGCCCCACACCTTGTGTGTGAGTAGCCTTAGCAAGACAAACAGAAAATAGGCAGTGAATGGCTGACAACAACATCTCCATAAATTTTTTAAGGAGTTCAAATTTAAATCAAAGCAACACACAGCAGACTAATCAGCTTATAGCATTATGCTGTGTTTGTGGCAAATACAGTGTCATCATCCTCCAAGTCTTACTGCAGACCTGCCGGAAATTAACAGCTATGAATTCAAAGCCACAAACAGCAGCTCCAGATGGAGGAAGACACTAGAGAAATACAGAGTAACAACTGTAAAAATAAAGAGGACAGCAGCAAATAAGAGTGCTTAACCAGTATCAAAGGAGAAATGCACCTTGACCTCTTTGCTTCAACTTACTTTCATTTAGGCCAATTGTAATAAACACTGATATTCAAGAACTAGAGCTACTGTTTCAGGGTCTTTCTTAAGAACATACATTTACAGGGTGAGCATGAGACAGTCCATCTATCCATTCCAGAGGGAAGCCTTCCAGTGTACATATCCTATGGTTGGTAAATATTCAAAAGATCTCTTCTAGTAACATCTGCCAAGAATGCAGCAAACTGAAACCCTTTACTTCTCGAGTATTTTCAAAGAAGTTATGGCACTCGAAATCTTCATTCATCTCTAAGTTGTGATCAGTGAAAATGGAGGGAATTAGCAAAAAGAGCATGACTGCAACACAGGGGAGTGGTGAAGGTTTTAGCTGAATCAAAATATTTTCTTTACTCACGAGGTATGATTTTATCTGGTCCATTTCTGGAAGTTATTTCTGTAAATTCTCGTAATATTTTAGCTGCCTTTTTAGCTTCTGACTTCAGGTTGGAAGGTATAGGGTTGTTCACTGTAAAATATGAAATAAATAAATTATATCTATGGTCAGTTCAGGATATCTCATTTGAAAAAAAAAAGTATGATTTGTATGAGAAAAGACAATCTTTACAAATAAAGGGTAAACCAAACAAACACAAAACCAGGAAATACAAGAAATTATCTTCTGCATCAGACCCACATTTTGCCTCTGACAGTTTTAACAGAAGATACCACTTAGTAAAACAAACAAGCCTTTTTTGCAATCTGTTTCTCTTGTACTGGCTCAGAATCCACACTGATAACAGCAAGGGAGTTGGAGTTCTTCTTGTCACTATTTATTTATGGGCTTATTTCATATGAATTTGTCTAATACCTTTTCAAATCTGTTGATACTCTGCCTTCAGAATTCTTGCTGCAGCAATTCATCACCTGCTACTTAAAGAAATTTGAGAACTATTGTAATTTAATCTACTAGTCACAGTGAATGCCTGCTAGCTCAAGTCTCACAAGATCTGGTGAACACCTAAGAAATTCAACTTGTCCACTAGCTTCATGCTTTTATAAATAGCCACAGCCCCCACCCTCCTCCACTTTTTCAGTAGTGTCAGACTTAGTCCCTCCTCAAGGTAGTTGCTCCATCACTGATCACTCTTACTTGCTCTTCTCTGTACCACCCTCAGCTCTGTTGTCCTTCAAAATGGCAACTGTTGACCAGTGAACTCTAAAATGTTCAAGTCCCTTCAGGAAACTTCTCTTACAGAGCTAAACTTGTAGCATGTTCTGAAAGTGAACAAAATTCTGTTTCAGACTAAGAAATTGCCTTTAGAAATCTACTTCCTGTTGAAGGGCTTATCCATATTTTCTTTCCAGTGTGATTCAACATAAGCTCCTTGTACATTTCAACTGAGGAAAAAGCACAGAATAAATTATGTTTATAAAGCTGCAGACTACAGGCTAAAAACCACACAAAATCTTGAAATCTACCCCTCAAACTCATAAGATCATAAATTCTACAGAAATGTGTTAATCCAATTTAGATCTACCAGATCTGCTGTCATTAGTCAATGACCAAACAGAATCAAGTATTATCAAATATTAATACTTTGCAATAGTATAAATACCATTTTATGTATGAATAGTAATGTTTCACCTGTAGATTTGAAAACAGAGGCCTTAGTACAGATAAAAAGATATGATTTAGTCTTGACTGTTACATCTACTAAAGTCCCTCAAAGCTATGACTTAAATTACTCTTGTTTTCCTGTCTGGACATATCAACACTCACTATTTCCAAGTTTATCAGCAGCAAACTGTACAGGTAACACATGAATATATTGCCAGACCGAAAATGCACCTAGTCTCATGCTGTGTCTGCAAAAAACTAGTGACAGCATTTCCATAAAACTGTACTGTTCTTAAATTTGCAAAAGCATAGAAAAGACTGCCTAGACAAAAAATAATCAGGCAAAAGTGGCCTAGATTTTGAATTGGTGTTCTCTGAACCTTCATTCATTTCTACACTCTTCATGGGCAGCATTCCCACCCAAAAGAGGACTAAATATATTTTGAAATTGAATCAATGAAGCTTGGACAGCAATTTAGCACAGACTAAGTGAAGCACATCGCAGCAAGTCAGCCAAGTCTTTGTCCAGGCTCCATTGACTAGAATAGGAACTGCACCTCCACTTTTTGAAATGAAGAATATTCCTCTAACATGTTCTTCAGGAAAGAAGGAAGATTCCCAGAAAAAGAGATTTTTACTGCTGAATCTCTGGACATGCATCCCCTGTGGAAGACTGTAGCATAACATTTAACTTTGGTGAAAATGCAGCAGGTATAACATTGGAGAGTCTGAAGTGACACAGGTATCACACGTCTGTGGGGAAATACCAGCCTCTTTTGGGAACAAAAGGAAATAAATGCATAGAATGCAACAGACTCTAAACCGCACTGCCGCATCAGAGAAGAAATACTAATTCTATCTCTTGATCATCCCTTCTCTTTTCAGAAAACTAAGATGATAGCCAAGAACCTGAGTGTGAAAGGATAGGAGAAGGTGAAGCTCTAAGAACTCAGGACCTTCTGGAAAAGCTCTTGGCACGTGAAATTTTCTGTGACTGTTATGGCATTAAAAATGTTAGAATGCTTGCAAGAGTTTTGAATTTCTTCCATGATTTGAAGGCTTCACTGGCCTGGAATCTGGCTACATGGCAAGAGGAGAAGCCAGTGTAGCTCAAACAAAACGTGAACAGACAATTGTTTTTGGTAGATTAACAAACTGGCTTGGAGCAAATGTCTCCATTACTTCTCTTGTTTGTACTTGACACCGCATTTTCAAGTCAGAGAGTAAACACTACCAACATGTTGTAAGAGAGAAATAAGATTTTTATTTTTGTATGGAGATACATTGAGGCAGTCCCAAAAGAAATACAGAAACACCATTCTTCTCAAGAAGGCATGAAGAATAAACTTAGCATATTATTCTGCCAGTTACCTTACATGCAGGGACACTTTCACGGTTTCAGAAGTGGGCTAAGAAATGGGTGATATTTCTAAAGTACTGTGGAGATACAGAGAAGCAAATAGGGAAGAAAAATAGAAAGATGCTGAGCACTTCCAACTGCAGAGCTCAAAGCAACACCTTGTAGAGAAAGGTTGCAAGTAAGGTGACTTATATCCAGATTTTAATTTAGACTGTAGCAGGTATGAAAATCAAAGTGACTTTAACTGGCAAGCAAGCACGGCACAGAAAGGTTTTAATAACGTGCAGGATCAACAAGCCAACTGATTAAACACTTTCATGCTGGAAATCAACACCATCATTCAAAGTGGCTACCAAATGATTCCTTCCACACAGGCTCATTTTGAGTTCCTTTATTTACATCCACAATGTTCTGCAGACACTAAGGAATTGGCAGGATGCCTTCAGGGGTCTTGAGGAACTGATGGCGTGTTTAAAAAAAAACCAAACAAGTCCACATCTTGACCTCAATTACGCATAATATAATGCTTGATAAACCCTACCTGGACTCCCACTTTGCCAAGATTTTTAGAACTGCAGTAAAAGAAATACAGTATTTTTTATCACTGGGGAAAGGGGAAAGTTTGGGTTATGTTCCACTCATGATTTTGTTGCCAGAATTCAAGATTAAATAAGAACATGAACAACAGTCAATACTAAAAAGGCAAAGTTTAATGGTTCGCTGTATAGTACGGGTGAAGTCTCACTTCTTATGACTGAATTTTACATCAATTTCATAAAATTTTCTCCAAAGCCCAAGAAAATTATGGGTTTTTCAGTAAAAAAACCTTAGTAAATGAGAAATAGCACAAACATGTCAAAACCAGTTCAAAACTAGTTATTCACTTAAAAAAAAAGTACATGGAGGTTTGTACTACGAAATGGTGGAATCTGCCCCAAAATAAAATAGAAATAAAATAAAATAAATAAAGTTTATAGTGAAGGTTGAGGAGCAAATTTTTGCTTCTTTAAACAGACAAAACCATAAGTGGGATTCCTGTGTCATAAAAATGGTTTCAACTTCTTTTTATCTATCAAATTGTCCTCCTTCCCCTCAAGTTTACCTTAGGATTTGAACTGTAAAATTAATTCCTTAAAAATTCATTTAAAATTGGAAGTCTACTGAAAAGATGCTATAGGCATGCCTGCTTTTTAACAAAAATACTGCATGAAATATTTAGACATGAGCAGAATTTCTGTGTGCAGTTTACCCTGTCAGTAACATAGGGAATAGTCCTATAGCACTGTCTTCACTATTAGCTTTTAAGTATGCATATATAATTGTCTGCTTTGTATTCAAGCAATGCTCAGGAAAGAAGTAACCATGAGCAATAAGACAATAATATCTATCAGGAGGATATACTGACTGATGGATTTGGAATACCGTGACCAGCGAATGCTCAGCTGGGAGCAAGCTTCATTTGCAGTCCTGCTTGTTGTTGAAAGGAGAAGATATTGAGCGTATGTGAGTCAGCAACACAAACCCCATGGGGGAATATCACACCAAAATTGATTAACTGCTTAATTTGTAAGCTGATGAGGCAAGTGCGTCAGCCTCTAATTTACATTCTGACTAACAGTAATAACGTGTTGGCTGAACATTTGGGGAAATTATCTGAGCAAGGTGCAATAAAGAATAAATAAATCCTTTTTACTTAAAAGCTATAGCTAATTCTGATATAAAAAAAAATTCTGCTGAATATGAACAGATGAAATAAAGCATGGTGGCATTATGAGAATCCAAACATCAAAAGTACAGTTTCAAAGAATTGATGACAAAGGGGAGACAAAGCCTCACATGCAGATTTCATGCATGCGTTGCCCACATATGTATGCGCTTTGAAGTATTTGATGGTGGAAGGTAGTTTTGTGTTTGTTTTCTTTTTGTTACAAAAAGAAGAAAAAACCCAATGACAAATACCTCATGAGCCTTAGATATTAATCCAGTCTTCACTTTCACTTCACTAAAAAGTTCAGAAATGGCACAAGAATACATTAAAGCACAGCTGATTTGCAAATACCCACATTTACATCAATTACATAAATGCTAAAAAGCTTGTAGGAACAGAGAAAATTCAAAATTACGATTATGAACATTCAGCAACATGTGAACTAGCATAGTCAAGAAAAGTTAAAGAACATCATCTAATGGGAAAGAGAAACCTCAAAAACAGGACTGTGCAGCATTGGAAAAGAGCCTAAACAAGTGATTTCAATTTGGCATTACAATCAAAGAGATTAATGTAATTTTGGTTTCACAGATGTGCAATGTGATACTGTGGCAGCCAGCTCCAGCCTTGGGATTCATCTGGCACTTGGCATTCCTTGAACAGCATACAAGACGTGCATCGCAAGCACTTTGCCTCGCCCAAGAAAAAGTGATGCAATATAGAGCAGTGGATGACAAGCAGCAGATTATGCTAAACATGTCTCTATCAGTCACTCTCCATTTACTACTTCCAACACTTGAAGACAATGATGGACAGTAAAGAAGCCAGGTCAATGAAATATCAAGAAAAGACCTGTGAATTTCAAGGAAATAGTGGCACAAGTTCAAAAGCAACCTGAAGGAAAAGGTTGTAATAAAGGCAACAGACACACTCTTTAGTTGAAACCTAGCAAGCTACTGCTGTCAGAGCCTGAGGTCCTTATTCGTGCTTTTGGAATCAACAGCAACAAGCAGATACTGAATCCTCAGGACTCAAAGGAGCAGAAAGGGGAAAGGCTCAGAATGTGCACTTTCCTTATCCTGCTGGAAAGGACTATTGGGATAGCAAAAAGGAGTGTAGGAAGGCAGTAGAAGGGAATGAGAAAGCCTTACTGACACAGTGGTTCATGTCAATTGGTTATGTTGTATAATTCTGCCACTGGCATCTGAAGAACAGCAAGTGTAACAGGACACAACAGAAAATACATCAGTGTAAGGCAATGGAAGCAGATTTGAAAATTAGAAAACAAGGTCTCTGTACAGTGAAGCTTTGCACTTATCTCATGTATTTCTACCAAGATCTCTATCACTTGGATTCCTGAAATTTTACCAACTTTCATGCTGTATTGTTGATCAGCAACACTGGTGTGAGAAGTTAGTGACAAGTCAGTGACATAGGAGTAATGGCAGGGTACAAGTAGCAGGCCCTACCTGGCCTTGCAGAGTGTCAGCTGGAAAACTCTGATGTGTGCTTTCACAATCCTAATGGTTTGTACATTATGAATTAATGTAACTACACTTTTCTCCTTCCCCACCTGGGATAACAAGTTGTTTACTGGATGGCACTGCTCTAAGCTGGTGCTGGTGGTGATGAGGGAGAGCAGACCAGAAAGGCCTGCAAAACCTGCAGGCTTTACCATATTGAAATCAAGGAGTTGGAAGTATTTTAAGGTTTATCTAAGACAGATGGAAATACATTCTTTTCAAACATTGCATTGGAAAGAAATGAAATAGTGTTTAAAAATAGAGCTAAAAATTAAAAAAACCCATCCACTGTAATCCATATTAAAAGCATCCTGTTTTACCTGCAATAACCTGCTAAAGTTAGCTGTTCACAACAGCCTGCACACAGGAAAAACCTCATGAATGTACTGTTACAAATTCAGCCTTCAAGAACTTGAACTCAAATATGAAAAAGGAATGACACACAGCAGGAGAAAGCACCTTCTCTAAAAGGAACACAGCCCAACAACCCTACATTGCAAAGAGGAGAATCTCACAGACATTTCAATCAGTATCGAAAGCTGAGATATTTACAATATTTTGAAGAATTTTTAATGGAGACAGTTATAGTAAGAAATTATTATTGAATTTATGAAGCTTATATTTAAAAAATAACATCTATTTAAAGTACAGCAATCGGTGGAGGTGGGAGGAATGACAAAGGTAATTTTAAAGATTAAAACTCCTGAAAACTTTTATGGAAACTTAACATTTCACCTATAGGTTTATTGCAAGACGGTTAAGAAGTCAATGACAAGAAACCCATCACTGGATTACATTCGGATATTGGCATGCAAATCCACACTATGAAATCAACCCAAAACGTAAAGAATCACAAGACTTTATTAAAAGAAAGAACCATTTGAAACACAGGTGGCTTTTCATTGATAGTAATGGAGATAAGGAACAGCTTTCTTCCTTTATTTCTTCCTTTGTTCTCACCTCTGAAAGTCTGAGGTTTTGAGTTTTGGGGGGCGGGGGTTGTGGGTGTGTTGGGGGGTTTTTTAGACATATTACTATGAGTTACAAAAATCAAAATACCTGTAAAGATAACTTACAAGGAAGTCAGTACTATTGGAAGCATGTAAGTGTGGTGACTGTAAACCTAGAGAGGCAAACTGCCTCACCCCAGCCAGCACTTGCACTACTTCCACCATTAGCTGATACTCCAAGGCAAATAACTTTGCAGCCTTTATGACAGAATCACTGAATGGTTTACATTGTAAGGGGCCTGAAAGACCATCCTGTTCCAAGACCCCTGCCATGGGCTAGGACACCTTCCATGAGGCCAGGTTGCCCAAAGTCTCGTCTAACCTGGCCTCAAACTTCTACATATGGGACATCCACAGCTTCATGGGGCAACCTGTTCCAGTGCCCCACTCACAGTAAAGAATTTCTTCCTAACCTCTAATTTAAATCTCTCCTCTTTTAGTTTAAAACAACTATCTGCCCATGCAAAAAGTCCCTCTACCTCTCTTCATAAGTCCCCTTTAAGTACTGGAAGGCCGCAGTGAGGTCTCCCTGGAGCCTTCTCTTCTCCAGGCAGAAAAAACACAGCTTTCGCCACCTGTTTTCATGGGACAGGTGTTCCATCCCTTTGACCATCTCTATGGCTGTCCTCTGGATTTGCTTCAACAGGTCCACATTTGTCTCATGCTAAGAATTTCAGAAGTGGACACAGTACTCCAAGTGGGGTCTGAGGAGAGCAGAGGGGCAGAACGCAGTTGGCTTTCTGGGCTGCAAGTGCACATTGCCAAGTCATGACCAGCTTTTTACCCACAAGAACGCCTAAATCCTTCTCAGGAGTGCTGTTCTCAGTGAATTCTTCTCCCAGTTTGTACTTTTATCTGGGATTGCGCTGATCCAGGTGCAACACCTTGCACTCAGACTTGTTGAACTTCATTTGGTTCTCATGGTTCCACTTCGGAAGTTTGTCCAGGTCCCTCTCGATGGCATCCCAGCCTTCTGCTGTACCAACAGCACTGCTTAACTTCACATCATTGGCAAACTTGCTGAGGGTAAGCACCTAACTTTGGTTTAAACCTTTCTACTACGACATTTTTAAAGGAGTAAACTCTTCATGGTAAAGTTTTTAGGGTGTTGCCCTCTAAGCCCAGATGTTTTGTAAAATTAGGCTTACAGAGATGGAAAGAGAGATGTCAGTTGATGACCTTTTTGAAAGCAAAGCAAAATTTATTTGAAAAGCTGTAACTATATAAAGTGACGCACCCCAAATAAGCTTAGCCTCTGTAGGGGCTGTCTGATACAAACTAAATTGTATGGAAGTACATAAATGAAGTATTTATGCCTATTAGCTGTGGCATGTACAGTGTCCAAAATCATATTAAGATTTTTGGTCATCTCTAAAGTTTACAAGCTGCCTTTTCAAATTTTGCTACCAATTATGTATGCACTTCTAGGCCATGGGAACTCAGTATTTTTCACGTGGAATATCAATTTTGCTAATGCTAAAATAACCCTACACCATACAAAAAACCATGTCCCCAGTTTCACTGTGTGCATATTTTTATTGTATTTCACCACAAAGAGAAAAGGACTTAAGTAATTCAAACACAAAGTTTCTCACTTCATAACTTCATGTGATATCAGTCCTCAGTCCCACTTTGAGTTGACCATTTCCTTCAGAAAAGTCAAGGGAAAAAAACCCTGTAACACAGTTACTTTCATTGCCAAAGCCTTTGATGAGCTGGGCTCCCAGGAGGTTTTGCACTGAAGTCAACTTGAAGAAAATTCTAATTAGAGATGCTGAAATTTCTCTCATCTCCTTTTCTGATGAGAGCTGGAATACGTGATGATAAAGTGTTAGTGACAAAGCTGAACAACGTAGTTTAAAGAAAAATGTGTTCCTTGTGTATATCCAAGATATTTCAATGACGTTATGCCTCCTTATTTCTAAGGATCTGTGGCATGTGAAGACAGTTGCTAACTGCCTGAGGCACAGAGGATTTGTTCCAAAAAGCACATTAGATACCTGTTCAACTGCATAGGAGACACCTGAAGCTAAAAGTCTTCAAAAATCCTTAGGTTTTTAGCATTATTGTAATTGCTAAAAGTTACGAGTCCAGAGTTCTACAAGCCTTTGCTCTAGGAGAAAGCATAAATACAAGAGGTATGGGGAAGAAATTGCTCTGTTTGCACAAGGAACAGAGACAGTGGTGTGCTCTAGAACAAACATCAAAGGCAGAATTACCTGAGGGTTGTCTGAGACCAGCATGTGAACTCTTCCAAGAATTTGTACTGTGAGAATTGCCCTCTTTTGCTCAAAACATGCCACCACACCTATCCACCCTACCACCCATGCCCCAGGAAAATGTCTACCTGAAATCCTTTTAGCACGTCTTTCACATACACTTATTGTAATAAGTTTGATATGTAAACAGTTGGCACCAAAGGGGTGCTACCCACCAAGTATGATAAGCAGCATGACTGAAGCTAAGTCAGAGCTACAAATTCAGCTCTACCTGTCTCTCCTCGTCTTAATTCAAGAGTCAGTATGGTATGCAAAATTTAGATACACATGGGGTAAGGGGAAAATCCCAAAGGGAATCCCAGCTTTGGCTTGCTAACTCTATTTTAAAAATAATCACCAAGAATAAACTTCAAAGCAATCCAAGCAGATAAACAAGTTCATAAATCTTTGTACATAAAAGCTTTAATTAAAACAAAACTGTCCTTTTAAACGAAAATCCTAAACAAACATCTTGTTTATTTTGTCACCAGGGCCAAAAGTATATAGAGAACAAAAATATATCAGACTACACAACAGCTCCACATGCTACCGTAATAATCTTTATTAAAAAAATATTAGCTACCCTAACAAAACACAGGCTCCAGCTATTTCCTGCTGAAAATATTTAACATTTCTACCAGTAAAACTGTCACAATCACATTTCCCCACTTCACAGATGTCCCAATTTGCTATGTGCACCAAATCTAAGAAGTTGCTAATTCCCAGAAGGAATTAATTCCTACACATCTATGTGTGGCCAAACTTCATGAACGCAGATTTGGGCAGGGCTCTCCCCATGTGGGTGTGCCCTTCCAGCCTGTGCAGTGCATTTTTTAGGTGAGGCACAGCATGCACAGAACTGGCCCCACCATTTAAGTCCCAAGGTCCATCTGCCACGGCCGAGTGAGCTTGGACAGTGACAGTGAAGTCCTCGGGACTGTCACAGCACCCGGTACTAACTGGGGCTGACCCTGCTGAGCATCCGAGATCTGACGGGATGGGATGGCAGGGAGGCTTTAACTGCCAGGGGACAGTCCCTACTGAGACTGGAACTCAGGTCCTTGGGATTCAGAGCCCAGAGTTCTCTCCTTTACCCCACGGGACCGCCCTAATTCCAATAATTAATCACACAAGAAACATTTCTTCAAACCAAAAGGAATAAACATTTAAGAAGCGCAAGTGCTTGATATCTATCAATCTAGAATTTGAAGAGCCCATGTTCTACCTCAGCTCTCAGATTACGTTGTTTGCAATAGGTTTTCTCTCCCACTAAGTCATGGAACCTCTCCTTCACAGCAGTCCTACATTACAGGCTCTTTTACAACAATGTAATGGCTGCTTCAAACCCCCCAAAACTATGTAGAGCTTAATACATCAAAAATATTAATTCTTAATGATGAGAAACCATGACACAATGCAAAGAACAACAGTGAATTCTACTATAGTTCAATGGTATGAAGTTGACATTAACTGAAGAAGGCACAAACTGTGACTCTCTTACACTACTGAGGGATGAAAATCACAGAATCACAGATTCATGTAGGTTTGAAAAGACCTCCGAGATCATTGAGTCCAACCTTTGACTCATCACCACTTTGTCAACTAGACCATGAGACTACATGCCACATCCAGTCATTTCTTGAATACCTTCAGGAATGGTGATTCCACCACCTCCCTGGGCAGCCCACTCCAATGCTTGACAACCCTTCCCTTGTAGAAGGAAAGATAACACTTAATGATCCTCCCCACTCCCTTCTCCAAGACATGGAAACATGAAATACTTTGTCTCAAAATTATTGCTAGGCACGTACCTACACGAACATACACAGGTACAAATATTGGGGCTTATAGGAACTCCAGGATGGTCTTTCAAAGTACTCACTTCTATACACAGCCTCTCTTTCCCTGACCCACTAATGCATAGAAAGGTGGTGCTGAGCAATCTGCTTCCAACATCGACACCTGAAGGGCCTCTGCTTGACAGAAAGCTGGGACAAAGGCACTCTACACTACTTGGTTATGGAATATGGCAGAGCTGCATCTGAGAATGACACAACTGATTCTTCTCATCCTCCTCTCCTTTTCCAAGGCCAGGTCTGACACCAAGCAGAGCCCTGGCCCCGGCCTGGCTCTATCACCCTGTGCACTGTAGAGCATGAGGGCTACTTAGAGAAGTGATATTTTGATACCAATTGCTTACACTAAGGAAAATAATTTGAAAAACTTAAAAAACACATTGTACAACTGCGTTTACAAAAAAGGCGGTGTATGCAGGGCAGCATTTCAAGCTACCTAAAAGGAAATGTGCTGTTTGTTCCATTCCACAGCAAATATAACACAAGCTCCTCAGCTTTTGTTTGAAAGTCACAGATCTAGCAACAAAATTGACAATGTGGCAATTTTCATTTAACTTCTGCAGTGCTGCCTTTGGACCGAAAAACCAGGCAATCAAGTCTTTAAAAACCATCCGAGGAATCCAGTCCTGGCCACACCCTGCCGCAGTGGGGCTGTGGCTGCCGGTGTAACAAACCCCAGCCAGGTACAGCAGAAAAAAGTACACGCAAGTAAATAACAAATACATAGATAAGTAAATAAAAATTATATATTTAAAATACATATAGACTGTATATGCATATATATGCCAGCGTCATGGATTCAATCCCCTATGTGGGCCCTTGGCTTAAGAGTTGGACTCGATGATCCTTGTGGGTCCCTTCCAACTCAGAATAGTCTGTGAATACATATATCTATATATAACATGTATTAGACGCATATTATATATCTATAATCTTACACATATTATACATCTATACACATTATATAATATTATAGGTGTATATATAGATACACAACATAGACAAAACAAAATCAATAAATAAACTAGCACTCCAGCTCCCATGTACAGCGAACCGCCCGTGCGCTCAATTTCCCCGGAGCCTGGCGAGGCCAAACCCTCCTTCGACGCCTGCCGAGCCCCTGCCTGGCGGACGCGGCACCTGCTGCGGCTCCGGCCCGGAGGGGCTCTCGGTGCCCGAGCGGAGTCTCTCCGGCCGCGCCCGCTCGCAGCGCCCGCCCCGCGGGTACTCACTGCTGCCCGGCCCGGCCCGGGGCGCCCCCGCTGCCGCTTCTCCCCCTCCTCCTCCTCCTCCTTCCTCTCTTTCTCCTCCTCTCTCCTCCTTCTCGTCCTTCCTCCTCTTCTCCTCCTCCTCGCTGCCGCAGCCTCCCTCCCTGGGCGGCGCCGGGCCGGCCCCTCCGAGCCGCGCACCTGCCGCAGGTGAGAGGGGCGGGGCCGGGACACCTCCGAACGGCGCGTTCCCCTTCCCGTCCCCCTTCCCGCCCCTCTTCCCGCTCCTCTTCCTTCCCTCCCGCCCCCTCCCAGCCGGTCACGGTTCGCGCTTCCCTCCCTTTTTTCCCCGCTCCAAACAGGCAAATCCCGTAGCCGCCCCTGGCGGCCCGTGCCGTAAAGCGAGGCGCGCGTTGTGCGGCAGCCGCGAGGCCCTGCGCGGCGAAGATGGCGGCGGGCGAGGCGCAGTCGGTGCTGTTCGTGTGTCTGGGTGAGCGGCGCGGCCCCCGCCCCTGCCCCTGCCCTGCCCTGCCCGCGGTGCTCGGCCCGACGGGCTGCGGGGGCGCGGGACGCAGGGCCCGTGGCGGGAGAGGCGCGTCCCGCCCCAGGAGGGCCCCGCGCGTTTCCTTGTCGGGGCGGGCCGGAGCAGTAGCCGGGAAGGGAGGCGGAAAGTGGCGTCCATGTGCTCCCCGTTTCGGATCGGTCGCAGTAACGAGGAAGAATTTTACGTTGAGGGTGGCAGAGCAGTGGAACAAGCTGCCCACTGAGGTCGTGGAGTCTCCCTCTCGAGACGTTCCAGTCCCATCTGGACGCGTTCCCATGTTACCTGCTCGAGGTGACCCTGCCGTGGCAGGGGGGTGGGACTGGATGATCTCCAGGGGTCCCTTCCAGCACACTGACGTTCCCGTGATTCTGTGAAATCAGTAGGAAATAACGGGTGAAGTCCAGTGTTGCAAAACTCGGAGGTTGCCCGTGGGGCAGAGCAGCACCTCCAGAGGCAGAAAGCGGCGCTGCACTGCGCGGAGTGGCGGCTGAACAGCCCTGCGAGCTGTGCGGCGCTGACGTCTGGGAGGAGCAGGGACCTGCCCTCAGGTTTGCTGTTTGGAACATCCAGCTGGCGGCCAGTCACTGGTGGTGTTCTCCAGGGATCTGTGTTGGGTCCAGTCCTATTTAACATCTTTATTGATGATTTAGATGAGGGGATTGAGTCCATCATCAGCAAATTTGCTGATGACATCAAGTTGGGAGGGAGTGTCCATCTGCTGGAAGGCAGGAGGGCTCTGCAGAGGGATCTGGAGAGACTTGAGAGATGGGCTGATTCCAATGGGATGAAGTTCAACAAGGCCAAGTGCCGGGTCCTGCACTTTGGCCACAACAACCCCCTGCAGCGCTACAGGCTGGGCACAGAGTGGCTGCAGAGCAGCCAGGCAGAAAGGGACCTGGGGGTACTAATTGACAGGAAGCTCAACATGAGTCAACAGTGTGCCCAGGTGGCCAAGAAGGCCAATGGGATCCTGTCCTGTATCAAAAATAGCATGGCCAGCAGGACCAGGGCAGTGATCCTTCCCCTGTACTCTGCGTTGGTGAGGTCACACCTTGAGTACTGTGTTCAGTTCTGGGCCCCTCAGTTCAGAAAGGATATTGAGGTGCTGGAGCGAGTCCAGAGAAGAGCAACAAGGCTGGTGAAGGGACTGTAGCACAAGCCCTATGGGGAGAGGCTGAGGGAGCTGGGGTTGTTTAGCCTGGAGAAGAGGAGGCTCAGAGGTGACCTCAGCACTGTCTATAACTACCTGAAGGGAAGTTCTAGCCAGGTGGGGGCTGGTCTCTTCTCCCAGGCACTCAGTAATAGGACAAGGGGGCACGGGCTCAAGCTCTGCCAGGGGAAATTTAAGTTGGATATCAGAAAAAAATTCTTTACAGAGGGAGTAATCAGGCATTGGAATGGGCTGCCCAGAGAGGGGGTGGATTCACCATCCCTGGAGGTTTTTAAACGCAGATTGGCCGTGACACTGAGTGCCATGATCTGGTAAATGGACTGGAGTTGGACCAAGGGTTGGACTCGATGATCTCGGAGTTCTTTTCCAACCCAATCGATTCCATGATTCTGTGATCTAACATGGGAAGGGGAGAGAAAACTGCAACAAAAATAACTGAACTTAATGGAACAGTCTCTGCCAAAAGTGGATACGTACATTAGGACTTTTAAGAAGAGGACCTTGGTGGAGGCTGATGTGTCATGATCTAATAATGAAATGTCATCTGTCATGAAAATGAGTAAAAAGAATAAGACTCTTTTGAAATGCTACCGAAATGAAAAAACAGGAACCGTTTTTTTAGATATTCTGTGTATTTAAGTTGTAAAGGCTGTCATGCATGGTCATAGAAAACAGAAGTGTAGATGGGATCAGAAATCACTGGAAGGTTTTTCTGAAGCTTAAGACAATCAATTAGTGATAAACAATATGATCACACCAACAAATTGCGAACTTGACTGCATGGATTACAGAGCCATGCCCAATTTAGTATGTGCCTTGTCTAAACCTCTGCTTCCATCACGGGATAACAAGCTCTAAGGGTGCTCTACTCTGCTCTAGGAGGGCTTTTAACCAGATCTGCTTCTCAGCCTGTATAATCTTACCTGTGTGCTGTGAATCCCTGGCATCTTGCCAGGTGTGTTACAAAACCCTTGCTTAATATTTGGGCTTTTCAGTATCTGCTTCTCTGTTGTAATAAGAGACATGCAGATTAATTGAATAGCAAAACAAGAGTTTAGTTTTGTAAAATATGTTCTGATGTTTACCTTAGAGTAAAATCAGCCCCTAATAATAATTCAGGGAAAACATCCTTTACTAAGGGAATATTGGTTGCTGTAGGTTTGGAAACCATTGGCCTATACAGATGTTTTTGTATGAAAGCATCTTAATTAATATGAATCCTTCTTCCCAAACATGATGTTCCAAAGGCAATAGTAATCACTGTCCTCATGTGCTTAAAGACAGGCCAGAAGGGAAGAAGGTCAGCCTGGCTGGACAGGGAGGTTTGGCTAGAACTGAGCGAAGAAAGGAGAGATTATGACCTCTGGAAGAAGGGGCAGGCAACTCAGGAGGACTATAAACATGTCATGAGGGTATGCAGGACGAAAAATTGGAAGGTCCAAAGCCCAGCTAGAACTTAATCTGTCTACTGCTGTAAAAATGACAGAAGTATTTCTGTAAATACATCAGCAGCAAAAGGAGGGCTAAGGAGAATCCCTGTCCTTTATTAGATACAGGAGGAAATAAGTGACACAGGATGAGGAAAAGGCTAAGCTATCTAATGTCTTCTTTTCCTTAGTGTTGAACAGTAAGACTGGTTGTTCTCCAGGTACCAGCCCTCTGAACAGGAAGACGGAGCAATATCACAGAATCATAAAACAGAATCACAGAATCATTAAGGTTGGAAAAGACCTCCAAGATCATCAAGTGCAACCTTTGACTGAACACCAATCTGTCAACTAAACCACAACACTAAGTGCCATATCCAGTTATTTCTTGAATATTTCAGGGATAGTGACTTCACCACTTCTCTGGGAAGCCCCTTTTAATTCTTAACCACCCTTTTGGTGAGAAAATTACTCCTGAACCTCCCCTGGCACAGCTTGAGGCCATTTCCTCTTGCCCTATTGCAAGTTGCCTTGGAGAAAAGACCAACCCCCATGTGGCTACAACTTCCTTTCAGGTAATTTAGAGAGCAATAAGGTCTTCCCTGAGCTGCCTTTTCTCCAGGCTGAACAACCCCAGCTCCCTCTGGCACTCCTTACAGGACTTGTATTCCAGAGCCTTCACCAGCTCTGTTGCCTGTCTCTGGACACGCTCCAGCACCGGCATGTCCTTGAAGTGAAGGGCTCAAAACTAAAGGAAGGATTTGAGGTGTGGCCTCACCAGTGCAGGTACAGAGGGATGCTCACTGCCCTGGTCCTGCTGGTCACATTATTGCTGATACAGGCAAGGATAATACTGGCCTTCTTGGCCACCTGGGCACGCTGGCAGCTCTAGGTTCTTTTCTGCCAGGCTGCTTTCCAACCACTTTTCCTCCACTGAAGGAGCTGCTGGAAGTGCTCACTGAGCCACTTTCAGTCATTTACAGTCCTGGTCAAATGGGGAGGTCCTCATTGTCTGGAGGTAGGAAAATGTGTGTTATGGGTTAGCAAAGTAGGCCTAAATTTAGGCTTTAAAAGTTCAGACCAGGCCTGGGATTGTCAGCTGACTTGAGCTAAGATGGGCTAGCTAACAGCTGACTTCTTCTAGCCAATACTATTGTATTCCAGGCCATATTACATCATCTTGAAAGGGGTAAAATCCAGTGTGTGGGAGTGGCTTGTTCAGTTCCACCATGGCTGTACTAGAAGAAGAATGTGCCACAGCTCTTCTACAATGCTAGGTCCCTGCTCCTTCTGCCACTACTTGCATTTTGTTTGAGTTCAGGGAAGTAGAAATATTTTGTTGTTATACCTTCTCTTTCTTGCAGGGTGTCTTTTAGAGTACTTACAGATTTAGAGTAATACACTTTGTATTAATTGGGGAGTGGGATGTTATTTCTTGTTATATACAACTTGTGTAAGTGTGTGTTATATTGTAGTTTTCTCTTAATTTTCTCTTTTCTCTATAAATACATATAGTCAGTTTCAGCATAAACCTGGTTTAGAGGTTTTTTTTCCCTGTCCCCCTTCTTCCCTTTTCACTCTGTCTTGGACAGTTGGCGTTTTGCCAGCTCAACCCAAGACAATGTGATGCCCATCTCCAAGAAGGGTTGGAAGGACACTGGGTTACTGCAGGTCTGTCAGCCAGATGGTGCAGAGAAGGTCATGGAGCAGATCATCATGAGTGCCATCATGTGGCACATGCAGGGCATCAGGCCTAGCCAGCACAGGTTTAGGAAAAGCAGGTCCTGCTTGACTGACCTGAGCTGTGTGATCATAGTAGATGAGGGAAAAGCTGTGGATCTTGTCTACCTGGACTTCAGTAAAGCCTTTGTCCACATTTTCCACAGCCTTCTCCTGGAGAAACTGGCTGTTCATGGCTTGGATAGGTGCACTGTTTCCTTGGTGAAAAGCTGGCTGGATGTCTGGGCCCAGAGTGATGGTGAATGGAATGACGTCCAGCTGGCGGCCAATCATGAGTGGTGTTCCCCACGGCTCAGTGTTGGGATCAGTCCTGTTCAATATCTTTATCAATGATCTGGATGAAGGGATTGAGGGCAGCTGCAGTCAGTTCACAGACAACACAAGTCAGGCAGGAGTTGTGAACTGCTGGAGGGGCAGCAAGACTCTCCTGAGGGATTTGGACAGGCAGGATCAATGGGCCAAGGCCAGCTGTGTGAGGTTCAGTAAGGCCAAGTGTTGGGGCCTGCATTTGGGTCACAACAACTCCAAGCAGCGCTACAGGCCAGGAGAAGAGTGACTGGAAAGCAGCCCAGTGGAAAGTGGCCTGGGTGTTCTTTTTGACAGCTGGCTGCACATGAGTCAGGTGTGTGCCCAGGTGGCTGAGAAAGCCAGTGGCATCCTGGCCTGTATCAGAACTAGTGTGGCCAGCAGGAACAGGGAAATGATGGTCCCCCTGTACTCAGCATTGGTGAGGCTGCTGTTCAAATCCTGTGTTCTGCTCTGGGCCCTTCACTACAAGAAAGACTTAGAGGTTCTGGAGAGTGTCCTATGAGGAGCAGCAGAGAGAGCTGGGATTTACAGGAAGTGTTGATGGGAGACCTCATCACTGTCTAAAACTACAAGAAATAAGTTACAAGGCACGGGATCAGAGGAAATGGCCTTAAGCTGCACCAGGGAAGGTTTAAATTGGGGGTTCAGAAAAATTTCTTCACCAAAAATGGTTGTCAAGCATTGGAAAGGGCTGTCCAAGGGGATGGTTGAGGTCCTGGAGGTATTTAACAGAGTTGTAAGTTGTAAGCCCATGATGGTGATTTGCACTGTAGCAAGTTTCTAATGCAGGTTAGTCTCTGAGGAGCTCTTATTAGTGTAAGATAATATAAGAATTTATATTAATTATTAATATTAAGCCTGAGGAAAGGGTGCACAAGTCAGGATGAGTATTAATGGGATGGATTTTTTTAATCAAATCACATGTTGTAAATAGCTTTTAAAAGTCCTCTTCTCTATTACTGGGTTATAAAAAAATGACCCTAATGGTATGTGGTGTGAAAAAACTAATTGACATGATAAGCACTTCTGTCCTGTCCAGTGAAATATACACTCTTTTCAGTTAAATTTTGTAGGCAACTTGTTTCTTCTTCCTGCTCTAAGTTTGCTTAATTTTCTTTGGTTCTCAAAGAGTGATAGTTCTTTCCTCCTATATTTATTAGAAATAAGAGCTGAGATTATTGCTGAAAAGAGTATTAAACAGATTTCTAGAACTGCATTTATCTGTAGTATTTTTTGCTGCTTAATGAAGTACATTCATTCTTAAGTTTGCCACATCCAATGAGGGTGGGTCCCAGAAAGTACAAGCCTACATGAAAAACTACATTGTCTTTCTGTGTTGTTGTAGAAGGACCCTATTGCTGAAATATCTATTGACTCTGTTGTTTGTAATGAAATAAGTTGATGTTTATTACACAACAAAATATAATCTAGTTAATGTGCTTAACTACGTTACTGATAAGGGTTCCTCATCACTGAGAAAATAATGAAAAACCCAGCAAAATATGTAATTACAGTATATGAAAAGGCACCAGGAAAGCATTTCTTTTCATTTAAGCAAAGAAATAATTAAAAGTGGAGGTGAACCAAAATGCAGTTTGCTCATTTTACACTTACACAGCTCATGTAATTAATGGTTGAGCTCCAGAAATGAGCTTAATAAGATGCTGTGTTATATAAGTCAGCCTCTTTTTCTCAGATGACTTGTCCACTATAACATAACAAGCTGAATGGATGTCTTAGACCTGGCACTGGCTGACTGATCTCCTCGATGGATGGAGGAACAGTTGTAAGATAGGTGTCCTGTTCAGCAAAGTGGTTTTGGCTGGGTCCTCAGAAGGTTAATGCTTGTTGTGAATTACTGTGTATGATTATTGTCGCCAGGCATGTAGACTGCATAAAATCACTTCTGAAATGGCAATTATCTTATTGGGTATGAGGACATGAGATGACAGTTACAGAGGTTTGAGTTTCCTGGTTCAGTTATCACAGTCCATTGTATGGCCAGACTTCATGAACGCAGATTTGGGAAGGGCTCTCCCCATGTGGGTGTGTCCTTCCAGCCTGCGCAGTGGATTTTTTAGGTGAGGCACAGCCTGCACAGAACTGGCCCCACCGTTTCAGTCCCAAGGTCCATCTGCCATGGCTGAGTGAGCTTGGACAGCGACAGTGAAGTCTTTGGGACTGTCACAGCACCCGGTACTAACCGGGGCTGACCCTGCTGAGCATCCGAGATCTGATGGGATCGGATGGCAGGGAGGCTTTAACTGCCAGGGGACAGTCCCTACTGAGACTTGAACTCAGGACCTTGGGATAGAGAGTCCAGAGTGCTCTCCTGTACCCCACGGGACTGCCCTAATGCATTTAGCTGTAGCCAAATACCAGGTTTCACGGGACGAAATACTATTGATAGCTGCAGAATGGGAAAGCAATAGGTTGGGTAAGACATTGAAGAAGTCATGAAAAACAGATGCTGTAATGAGGATTCTTAGCAAGCTGATAAAAAGAAATAATGACTTTTTTTGGATAAAGAAGAGAATATTAAATAAATGTAAGGAAAATAAACTGTGCAGTCTTGGTTGGTACTGTAGCTGTAAGAATACAATGTTGTATTTAATCTGTGTTTCAGAATTATGCAGAAGTTCTAGAGAGTGGAAAGCATAGTTGTAAAGGAGATCTTGGAACTGAAAAACAAGAAATATGCTTAAAACATGTTAAAAGTCTGATTGCTGTGAATAGGTGCTTATGTGTTGAAGACTTGTATTTCCCTGTCAGCCCTTAGGTTGCTGTAAGGAAAGCAAAATGTTCCAGCAGTTGACAATTCAGTGTAGTTAACCTTACTGCAAGGAGAGTTTTCATACACACCCACACACACATGAATGGAGAGACCAGGGAAACTGAACTAAAATCAGTGCCTTGAACACTTCCTTAACAAAGGTAGTTGAATGCTGACTGTGACAAGATAGACTTAACTGGAAAGAATTGTGAGCAGTCAGTGTTAAACACTTGCTTGTGAAGGGGACCTGATGAGTGGTGCTGGGAAGCATTTTTACAGTCACTCGGGTGAACTGACCATGCAGAAAGGCAAGTAGAGTTAGAAGCAGGATTTTGAATGTGAGATAATGAAAGCTAGTAAAGCTTTTGTTACAAACAGGAGACAGAAAAAGAAAGGAACAAAAGAAAAGCATTTATTTGCATTTGGGGAAGGTCTCAAAGAATTAGGGAGATGAATAAGGAACAATGGAGATATAAAAACAATTGAGAGAATAGATGATTGGATTAATAATATACCTGGAGACAGGCAATGGACCTGAGCATGAAATGGATTCAACACTTCTTTCTTGCCAGTAGAACCAGCGCTTCCATTTCTGTATGGGAATGGGTCAGATATTAGTGGACAGACTGGAGTAAGAACTAAAAAAATTAAGCTTTTAACTCAGAGGAGTCCTTGTTCCTAGAAAATGAATGAGAAAGCAGCATGGCTTCTTAAAAGTGATTGACAAATGGTTCCAGTACTGATTCTGTGATTACAGTTTCTTATCCCTCTGTTGTCATATTTTGGAGCTGTTTGTAGGATTAATTTCAATGGATCAGCTCTCTGGGTACCTTGAGGGAGTGAAGGGAGAAGATGGAGCTTCAGAGAACTTGAATACTGTTATCTTCTATGTAAAAAAAGCATGATGATCAGTCAGAAATAGAACAAGGGGGAAGGGAACACCAGAGGAGGATAGGTAGCAAAGATAATGTGTAGATAACATTTAAAGAAAATGTAGTTCAAGGAGAAAGGTAATTGCCCTATGATTTCTTTTGTGAAATTTCCCCCTTCACTCCCCAAAAATGACTGTCAATCCATACTTAGGAAATGCTGCGCATGTGAGGAACCTCAGAAAGGCTGGAAAGACCAATGTGGGATGTAAAACTGGATGTGAAGTGGATAGAAATTACAGTGGGAAGGGTGACTGTAAAACAAGGATTGAAGTTTGCCTGTGTCAGTGGGACGAAAAAGGCTTTTCATCAATGTTGAGATGAATGGTAACAGTTGCAAGGAGTAGTGTGGGTAAAAGATTTGGTTAGGATTGAGCTAATCCTGCAGAGTATGTAGGGAGAAGAGCTGCTATTGAATCAGTTCTGTGATTCTGTCTGTAGTTTCCAAGAATAGATTGGAATGATGATTGCAGTTCCCTGACAGTGCCGATACCTCTGGTAATATCGGGAATGTCACCCTGGAAGACATTAATTTTTAAGTCACAAACTAGGTTAGGTATTTGTTTCAAAAATGATATAACTGTAGTTTCTGGTTATTGCTAGAAGTGTTTGTTCATATGTTTAATCAGCTGGTGATTGTGGTGCTGTTCATGATGGTATTTTATGTGATATCATTAAAGATTATATTTAAGGCCTTTATTTCAAGTAGTGAACAGGTTACAGAAAAGTGAAAATTTGGAGCGTATAATTCAATCCATATAAGGCAGAAGGTTAAACAAATGGAAAAAGCGATGAAGGATTTATTTCAAAAGCACCATTTTGAAATTCTGGGAGCTAGTTAATGAGTTACAAGGACCAGTAGTATTAATCGTTGTTTTTTGCTGAAATGTTGAGTGTAGTCATGAAAGTTTCTGTTCATGCACAGGTGTGTGGAATCATTGGTACAGAGGAAAAATTTTGTAGAGGAAGAAATGATGGCCTCAACAGCTGGTGTAATGGAAACAGAACATAATAATTTAGAAAGAAGACTTAAAGATCACCTGTTTAAAGCAACAGAGAAAGAGAGGGAATGGCAAATTAGAAGTGGGGGATTATAATTGTAAATTTGATACAAACGAATCCAATATGATTGTAGAAGTTATCTTGGGTTATTTTCAAAAGAACGAAGTACGTATTTCAGACCTTCTTTTTTTTCATAAAACAAATTGGAACAAACTTGTCCTGTAGTATAGTCTGTGATTTTATTTGTCAGTATTCAAGAAAAATAAATTCAAATCAGAACAAGTGCAGAGTCAATTTGACTGGAATGATTAGATAAGGGTCAGTTAATTGCATGAGGAGATTGTGAGCTTGGTTTGTTTAGTTTAGCACAGCTATGCTTGGCAAGGGTTCTGTATCTGCTGAAGAAAAGAAAGGTTTGTGATACAGGGAGTGATGTTAACCAAGATCAGATGAGCACAGACTTCCAAGAATAAATATTAAGTGGGAATTGTCAAGCTACTACAGGAAATTAGTATCTGGAATAGCCTTTTAAAATAGATGATGCTTTTTAAAAGGGAACTTGATTTGTTTTTAAGAGAAGTAATACTGTATATGACTGCAATATTGAAGGATTTTGCTGATTAATATAAAGGTTATATTCTGCCTTATGTTGTACCATGTTCCCTGTTGAAATTGTATTGTTTAATGCTTACTCAAGTAAACCAAGATCAATTTTTTAAATTCATTACTATATTTTTAAACATTTTTGTAATTAATAATGTTAACATATTTTTTCACTTAACTGTTTCAGGAAATTCAAAATTTTACAGCTTTATTTTTCTTCCAAGATTGGTTTCCTTTCTGTGCGTGGAATAAACTAATTCAAACAATGGAAATAGTGTGTTTTCTCCTGGGAGATCTGTTGCCATCAGAATTCACCTAATGTTTCAGCAAGATCAGTTTCAGAATAGTCTGTTCCTTTTGCCATTTAGTGATTCAATGCTCTCTAAATCTTTGACTGCCAATTTGTGTTGCTTCAGTCCTTGACTTCCCTCTTTGTGGTTTTTATAGTTGGCATGAGTAACAGCAAGTTATTAAATGTCCAGATCACACCAGCTTCTCCTTAGCAGTGAAGTGTCTACCCTGGTGTTTGGTTTGAAAATACAGGCATGGTGTGAGCTCATGTGCCTCATCTTTTTCAAACACTGTGAACTTCTGCATGCATTTTTAAGAGGTTTGCCATAGATGGTTAACTTAGTTACAGCTTCAGCAATGGAGCAAAAATCCTTCAGATCTATTATTTCTAGTTGTTAATAGGGGCACTACTGCATTGTTGAAATAGTTTCTTTTTGAAAACAAGGTCAGATCAAGTGGCAAGTGCAATTGAAGGGAAGACTGATTATGAATTTTTATAATTAAGCGCCTTAACTGTTTGTTGGCTGATTGACAGCACTTCAGTTTTGCCATGAGTTATGTTTTGTTCCTAATCCTCCATATTTTGGACAAAAAAAAGTGTGGAAATTTTTTTTCCCGAGTTGTTTTTGGAGCTTGTGTAATTGAATTACTTTTGCAGGAGTTTGGAATTGGTGCGTGAAAGCTGCTCTTAATGAGTGTCCAGTTTGACTTTCACTGACCTCACTTCAGTGATCAAGAGCATTTCTACTACAGGTGGTTCAGCCATTTCACTGTGTTGTCTTCACAATGGCGGTGGCTGTGTTTTGGAATTGTCCAAAATTTTTTTTCACAAGTAGGTAGTAATGTAAGTACTTGAGGCAAACGTTTGTGATTCTCCAGGCATTAATTGAAAGTGGTATTAGTTGAAATTTGGCAGTGTGTAGGAAGTGGGGAAGATAAAAATTATATGCTGCCATTTAAATTTCGTAGTTTTCTCTGGCCTTCTGTGATCACATATCTTTATAGAAGAGAAGAGGGTGATGTGATTACACAATATTTCTCCTATTTATTTTAATAAGTTATATATTTTATATAATAATATGTATTTCAAGACACTGATGGAGAATACAGAATCATAGAATGATTTAGGTGGGAAAGGATCATCAGTGAAATGATTTAGTAGTTCCCATCCCCCTGCTATGAGCAGGGACACCTTCCACTAGACCAGGTTGCTCAAAGCCCAGTCCAGCCTGGCCTTTTGAACACTTCCAAAGATGGAGCATCCACAGCTTCTCTGGGCAACCTCTTCCAGTGTCTCACCACCCTCACTGTAAAAAAAAATTCTTGATTATGTCCAATACAAATCTCCTCTATTTCTGTTTAAAACTGTTGTCCCTTGTCCTGTCTCTGCAGCACCCTTTATATATAGAAAGGTTGCAGTAAGATCTCCCCAGTTCTTCTCTTCTCCAGGCTGCACACTCTCAGTTCTCATTCAGCTCAGGTGCTCCAGCCCTCTCATCATCTTTGTGCTCCTCCTTGAGACCTACCCCAGCAGGCCCATGTCTTGTGCTGGGGGCCCCAGAGCCAAAGGCACTAGTCCAGTTGGGTCTCATGAGAGCTGAGTAGAGGGGCAGAATCACATCCCTTGTCCTGCTGACCACGCTGCTTTAGGTACAGCCAAGGATATGACTGGCTTTCTGGGCTGCAGGTGCTCATCGCTGGCTCATACCCAATTTTTCACACTCTGGTGTCTCTAAGTCCTCCAAAGGGCTCCTCTCAATCCCCTGTGCCACAGTCTGTATTTATACTGGAGATTGCTCCAATCCAGATGCAGGATTCTGGGTTTTCACATAAGCAATACACATTCTAAGTAAATAAAAATCTTCAATCTGATTTGTGCTGAAAACTTCACACAATTATTGATTTTTTTGTTTTCAATAGTCTGAAGATTCACTTCAATCTCATTTCCATAGGAAACATCTGTCGCTCTCCAATAGCCGAAGCAGTTTTTAGGAAACTTGTAACTGATGCAAAACTTGAACATAAGGTAAGCTGTTTATTTCTGCTCCTGCCTAAGAAATAACTGTCTCATAGCCAGTTAGAAATATAAGCAGTGAGAAAGGAAACATAAAAATATAAATTTGTTTTTCTGTAGTGGAGGATAGACAGTGCAGCGACATCTGCCTATGAAATAGGAAGCCCTCCTGACTATCGAGGACAGAATTGCATGAAGAAGCATGGCATTACCATGAATCATATTGCCAGGCAGGTACTGTACTTTAATTTTCTTTAAACGTGTTTATGTATTCATTTTGTTGTTACAGTGGATGACAGACAGTGCCGCTGTTTCCGACTGGAACGTGGGGCGCTCCCCAGATTCAAGGGCTTTAAGCTGTCTAAGAAATCATGGCATTGAGACAGCCCATAAAGCACGGCAGGTAGAAGAGAGTATATTTTCTTTCTATTCATACCCATGCTTTGTTTAGCCCTAACCATTGCAATCATAGAAGTCATTTAACCAATGCATGGTTCAGCATCAAGTAAACAATACTGTATGCAGATTTTCAGAGGACTCAGTGGCCTAACTCTTCTAGTTGGTCTTAATGAGTTTCTTGTTACTAAGCTTCATTGGAAGTATAACTAGAAAGCATAGGAGCAGTTTCTGCATTATAGAAAAATCCTGCCTTTAAATATGTAGTATTTTGAGCATTTTTTAAAATACTTCTTAAAAAGGACTTTAATAATCTGTGATGCCTCCTTCAGCAAGGAATTGCATATTTATTTAACAGGTCCATAAAGAAGTAGAATACCTGTTCATCTGTCACAAAAAGCTTCTGCACTTGCATGAAGATCTTTTAAAATTATTTAGAGTGTGTTAAATTAGAATTAGAAAGCACTCAAACACAGGATTAGTAGCACAGTTGGTGGTAACTTCAGAGGAAAACATACCCTTGAAGCATTCTTAAGGATAAGACAGGTTTGTCACTTAGTGAAATCCTCTAAGTTTTACCAAAACTCATGTCTGTTTTCATTAACAAAAGAACATGTATTTCCATCCTGCATTCCGGAGAGATTGGAAGTAAATGTGTCTGCATCTATTTAAATCATTCAGACCCTCAAATAAATGCACATAATTTACTTCATTTAACTGTTCTCTGGATATAAGATATTCCTTTAGGGCTTGACCTTTACTTAGTTTGAGTTTATGCCACTAGTTCTTGTACTGACAAAAAGATCAAGTAGTCTTGTTATTATCCTACATTTCTGTTCCCTACAGAATTTTACTAGACCTTACTGAGGTCATATTTACTTTCTTCACTTTCAAAGACCACATGTTTAGTTTTTTTACTTTTTAAAATAAATTCTCTCAATTAGTCAATTGCCCTCTACTGACCTCTCCTGATGTTAATCTTCGTTTGCATAATAAACAGAACTAAGCACAGCACCATTTCAGATTTTTAAATGTTTATTATTAGAATAATTACTACAAAAGTCTGATGTAATTTTTATCCTGTTAGCAAGTTCTGGATTTACTGTTTATCAGTGCTTACAGACATCATTGTTTGTCAATACATAAGCTAAATTGTACTGAAACTATTCAGTGTTTCAGTCACAGTAGTGCAACATGTTCGTCTTCTTAGAAGATGCCTTGGAAACTTGAGAACTCTTCTTGGGTATTCCTAGAGTAGTTTATAAGCAGTTAAACCAAAGCAAAAGGGCCCAAATTGAGTTGATCCTCTGTCTTGAAACAAATCAATATATCCTCCTTAGGCAGAGAGGGAATGAAAACACTTTAATGAAGACATTTGCTTATACATTCTGGCAAATGAAGAGATTTTTAAAGCAGAAGATCCTAAAATGTTACATATGCAGGGAGAGAAAATTAACAAGAATGTGACAATAAAATGAAAGACTAAAGGATGAAAATTTGTCTAAAACATCCCAGTACAAGCAATTTCTTTTGTAAAGCAAATCTTCAAATCCCTAAACTACAGGTAACTGTTCATTTTGCACTGATGTTAACTATGTAACTCCAATTCATTGTTTTTTCAAAACTCCTGTTAAATGGTTTCTGCTGATTCTCTAAACTGCAGAGTAGTACTTCTGAAAAGAGAGGGACTCAACAGCATGGAATAGGACTATTCAGAGTGGTCAGGTTAGTGCAAGTGGACATGTGTTTGTTTCACTGTTAAAGACAAATTCAAGGATAGAATTTTGTGTGAAGACTTTTCAGAACAGATTAAGGAAAATTTAATACAGAAGCTGTATTAAAGAAATACCAGGGATTTATCTTCTGTTGCATTCAAAATCCTGTCCTAAGATAAGTACCTTGTACAATTATCCTCTTCACTCCTGTGGAATACTGGTACCCCCCCCAGGCAAATGCAATTTCTGTCATGTAATTTTGTGCATAATTATGATACTCATGGATTTTACATGTTTTTTAAAATTCAGAACTACAAGAATGATTTATATAAAAGAGAATGTTAAATTGGTTACATCCCACCACCATATTTTAAGTGAAAATTGAAATATAACAATAAATATATATTTATATGTTAAATAAAGAGTTTTTAACATTTTAGTTGATGGTGGGCTCATGGATGTTTGTGTACCCATTGAAATTTTATAAGCTCTTAGTCTTGGTGCACAAAACAGATTGGTTTTAATCAGTTTCACTTTTATTCATACTGAGGCCAAAATTTATTTGGATATGACTCATACCGTGCATTTGCCTTAAAAATGAAATTGAGATTAGAAGAAGGTTGTACTAAACACTGTTTCAAAACTGGATAAATTTGAGAAAAACTGTCTCTCTTGGAATTTTAGATAGAGAAAATGAGATTTCCCTTCTGTAAATAAAGGGGAATGTTTAACAAATAATTTAATAATGGTTATATGTAAGGCTATTGTTGTCTGCATAGTTCCATCCACAGCTGAACTCTCCACTACTCTTCTCAAAATGTACATAACTTTTCATGTCCTCAGTTCCCCCAAAATACTAGTTTTCATAGTTTTGAGGAATATCTTCAGTTCACTGGAGTTTGCTCAATTGTTTTTTGTATCTGATGCTGCAGTGCGGCTTAAGAGCATGAGCCAAATGGTAATATTGCTTTTAGGGGCTGCATTTGCATCTGTGTTGGTGCTTGTCATAGGGTAATAACTGTTGCATTGTCAAGTGGGAAGTGTGGCAGGTGTGGATTTCTTTTTTTTAATTTATTTTTATTTTATTCTTACATATGTCTGTACAACAAAGAAATCCATGCCCTCCTATTTTCACAGGGGCCAGTGTTTAGCTGTGTAGAGCAATCAGAAGCAGCTTGTAGAGGTAGTGCTTAGATTTGCCAGGAAAACAGAGCTATTTCCACTGCAAAAATATTTTCATAGGTCAAAGGCACTGCATGAATACAGCAAATATTTTTACAGTGAAAATAAACAAGTCTGCATTAGTTTTCACCATTAACCCTTTCTTTTCTCATACTCCCCCAACACACCTCACCCCTTCATTTCTCCTTGTGTGCGTAGTGTTTCGTTTATGGCTTTATTGTGATAATTTCTGTCTTTCCTTACTCCCTGTTGTGGGAGCTTATTCAGTATCTATTTGCTCTTTGCACAAAATGGATGTTTTGCCATCTGAACCTTTTTTTTTATTTAATATACAAGTAATTTTTACAAGTGAAACCTCTGACTTAAAGGATGTTTTGCGTTTTTGTCTCTTTACTTGCTTACTTACTCACTTCTCTAGCCCATTCTTCCCAGAGATGCCTGCCAGGAAAACCTGTTCTGACCAAACTTTCCCGGTCTTTTGGTTATGATACTTCAAATAGGACTATGTGTAAAATGCAGTCTTAATATGAACTCATTACAGATTTCATTCCTTTTATTCATCCTCATTATGGACACTTATTTCAGAAATGTTCTCAGACCATGCCCATAATGCCAGTAGATTTGACCCTTTGCTAAGGCTTGAATGGAACCTGAAATACAATGACAGGTAAATATCTGCAGCCATCAATGCCAATGACATTAGTACTTCAGTTAGTGGCTTATTGCTTATGTTTGCCCGTCTGATTCTCATCTCAGATCTCTGAATTTAGTTAATATTCATGTTTAGGAGTCAGTAAACTACAGGAAAAAAAAGAACAGATTGTACTATGGTAGGAAGATGTATAATAGATTTTTTTCATGTCATGCCATACATTTTGTGAATTTACATGGCCTAAAATACTGTGGATACATTTGTTTTTAAGACATTGTAACTCATACCATCATAATTGAGGTTTGAAGTTCACTTGGTAAATTTTCTGTGCAGTGGCAATTTTCTAGATTGGAAGTATTGCAACTGATTGCAGGTTACCTACATTTTTGTTGTCCTATCAATAAAGCAATTTTTCTATTTTATTTTTAACCATGTTTATTGCATAGTTTCCACAATTGGGAATCTGCTTGAGTTTTAGTAGTTGAAGAAATGTCACTTGTAATAATGTTCTAAAGTGATGCATGAAACTAAAAAGAAAAATTGTAAAAAAAGATTGGTTAAATAGCTGACTTGGGTTTTTTTAATGGAATACTTGCAGAAATGTGTAAATAATCAGGGTAGAATATATTTAAAATGCCACAACTTAGTGTAAAACTTCATGAAGATGCAGTTTTATTCTTTCCACCTGTTTCTTTTTTAGTAAATAAGAAGTACAAAATTTGAAAATACTTTTTTTCCTCTTTTTATAAATCAAATGCAGTTTGTAGGCTAAAGCACTTATTTTTAATTCTAGATCACTAAAGAGGATTTCCAGACCTTTGATTATATACTTTGTATGGATGAGAGCAATCTAAGGTAATGTGTGAAGAAATGGAACAAATTCATATGGATTGCTTGTAGTGATGTCTCATAAGTCACTTTGAAGACAGATGTCACATTTTACTGCTTAGCTTGTCTTGCCGTTCTTTCGTTTGGTTTTTTTTTAACATGTATGTGAATGATGTGCTAATAGATGGATTCTTCACTTCCAATAAGTTTAATGAGCTAGAAGTCAATGCTTTATTTGTGTGATACATGCCACTCAAGGATTAAGGACATGTAAATTTAGTTACTTTGTGCTATATTCAGCTGATGCCTCTGTAGTTAAGAATGAGGATGTACTTACTGTCTTGATTGAAGTGATCTGTTTTTCTAATTGCTTGGCAGCTAAAAGTCAAACTGTGGGAATTTGGAAAGGATTAAGTATGGTGAGAGGGTTTTTTTACATAGTTCTTACAGAAATAGAGTGAGCTCTGAAATAAGCAGGGTTGCTAGCTGGGGGAAATCTTGTTTTATTGTTAGCTGTGCTCTAATTAACAGTGCTTTAGAAGGATTTGGTGAAGTAGCTGCCTAGTGTAAAAGATTTGAGTATCACTAGCAAAATTTCTGCTCAAGTACATCCATATTGAGGATTTAAGGACCTGAGTTTTAATAAAATACAGGTGTCAAAGTGCTTGTAAGGGCTATTGTAAAGTTAGTTTAAAAAAGCCAAACCAAACCACTGCAACCATCAACAAAACCAAATAAAGCAGTATTAGCAGCACATAAAGACTTCTGGAAGCAGCACCACTAAACTGAAATAAGTCTGATTTTGTTGAATTTTCTGGAATGTGTTGAATGACCTCTCTTCTGGAGTCTACATAAATAAAGGGTATAACACTTGTTTTCATTGCAGTGTCTCTGGCACTGATGTGACTAGGCTTACTTCTATTTTCATTTGAATTCTTAAATTTGAATTAACAGTTTGTATGATTTAGCTGTGGAGCAAAGGAAACGTAAGAACTGTAACTGGGATGCTGCTACTGCTGGGATATTGCTACTCCTGTGCTACAGTTTCACCTTAAACTTGTGCAGACTTCGACCATTTTGCCTGGGAATGCCTGTTTGTAGCACTGGGAGGGCAGGGTGATTTCAGTTGTTGGTGGAGTGCCTGTCATGTCAGAAAGGGAAGATTTGGGACATCCCTTTTCTTTAGTACCAGAGCCATCTGGCCTTCTCCTGTCTCTTCATTAAGTGGTATGCCAAAACCCTTTAAGAAAATGGTTTGACATTTTTTCAATAATAAAAGGCTAGAGAATTTATTGAAAATCTGTAAATTCCTTCTTAGTTGAAAGAGGAGCCCTGATTTTTCTTCAAGCAAAACCAGTATCGTGGTCTCACTGCTATTCTAAACTATCTGAAATTAATTTATCAGAACTAATAATTAGAATTTAATTTCTTAAACTGATACAGTTATGACTAAATATTCACAGGGTTTTGGGTTTTTTTTCCTTTTTTAATGATAAGTAAATGATTTGGTATGGAGATGTGTAACATTTAAAGAATTTAGTATGTTCTGGCAGTGCATTGTGAAAATCATAGTACCGAGCTGCCTTTAATCTGAAGATGATGAGAGACGCATTTTAACTCCCTTTGGGATCATGGATGGCCATGTGTAAGTAGATGGGGAAAATGCTGTCTCCAAACCAGACTGTTAAGTCAATGAGAGTCAATGCAGAAGGAAGAGGATGTGACAGCTGATGAAATGGTACAGTGTATCAAAAGCAGATGTAGCTCACTGATTTATCATTTTCTGCTAACTGATTATAGTGGGACTTCACATGGGTTAGAGGTGGTATGGAGAGCACTGGCAGCAGACCAATCTAAAACACTGGCTTTGAACAGTGAGGAGAAGCTTACTCATACTTTTGGAGCAATCTGGATGATTTCCATTGGTTTTTGTTCAACACAAACTAAGGGTAGATATTGAAAGTACTAGTGATTGATTTGAAGAAGAAGTTGATGACCTTACCATTACAAAGTTTTATTAAGGTATGGGTTGAGTGCCTGACTGCTTGTTAACATGTTGTATTAAGTTTAGGTGTATGTCTTCCATGTTCAGTTAAATAAGACCCCACACAACATGAAAGAAACAAAACCAAGCAGCACAGATTCCACAGGACTGACTGAGTCTAGATGCATGTTATCTTCCTGTGTTGTCTAGAAACAGTCATGAACATCTTATCTTGTGCTGATGCCAAAATTCTGGAGAAAAAATTGAAGGGAAAATTTTATTTTCTTTTTTACAGAGATCTCAACAGGAAAAGCAACCAAGTTAAAGACTGCAAGGCCAAAATTGAGCTACTTGGAACTTACGATCCACAGAAACAGCTTATCATTGAAGATCCATACTATGTATGTGTAAGAAATTCTTTGGGTGGCTTGATAAAAAATTGTGTATATGTAGTATATAATCTTTCCAGATCCCACAGTTGGCATATGACATATAATCTAAAGTTATACAAAGCCAGGTGTGAACATATTTTTTTTATTATAAGAAAACAATATAAATTACTGGGATACGAATGGAAAATGTGTCTTTATGCTTACATTTATTTACATTTTAAATAATGCAGTGCACCTGTATTTTCAATATTGGCTGAAGCCCTGGTTGATCAGCCTCCTTGCAGAGGATGTAATCAGGAAAGACAAAGGCGTGGACATGGATGGTCAAAGAAGTTGAGTAATACCAGCCAAGAGCAAATAATTGGATTAATACTCTTCAGTTTAGGAAAGAGAAATGGATGAAGATGCAGTAAGGCTCTATAAAATCCTGCTATCATGGGAAAAGCTGAATAAGGAATTAATTACCCAGGAAGCAGAGAATATCAAATGGTATTAGTGGGAGGCAGGTTCAGAACAAAAGAAAGAGTTTTGGGGTGTAGGGTTTTTTTTCTGCACAGTGTGTCTTTAAACTGTGAAACTCAACAGGTTACTGTGAATGTAAAGAAAAAAGGAAGACTTAGAGGGGCTCAGAAAGTGCATGGAAGAAGCATGTGAAGGAAAGTCACCCAGAACTGTTCAATACAAAGTCAGTGTTTGTCTGTGGAAATTCCTGAGTTCAAATTAGAGAGAAATATGCAAAAACTATCACTAAGTATTTGCACTGGTTTTATTCTTTCCTAATGTCTGTTATTTGCCATTACTGATAACCAGGAAACCAGTATGCAGTTTTTTTTTCAGCCAGTATTGTTATTCTCACAGTCTTTTTCCTCTTTTCTTTTTCTAGGGGAATGAAAAGGACTTTGAAACTGTTTACGAGCAGTGTCTTAGATGCTGTAAAGCATTTTTGGAGAAGTCTCATTAATGCTTCATCATTTAATTTTTAAAAGAAAATAATTACGTACTCCTGAAATACGTAAAGTTTACTTGATTGATGTATTTAAATTGTAAAATTATTGCCTCTGTACAATACTTACTCAGTTATTCAATTTTACGTTTTAGCTTTTCTGTCATCTAATGAAAAAGTATAGAAAGGGTTTAACTGGATTACATGATCAACCATTTTGTCACACATCATTGTAGTAATAAAGTGTGTAATTCAGGATAAATTATCGGTAAATCCTTCCCCTGCTTTCTCACAAGTACTGCAAAAGTAACATCTTGCTTCTTTATGTGCTGTGTTAAGTAAACTGAGGTCTTGTCATCGTGTCCTCAGTGAGTTCATTTCAGTCAACTTTTAGCGAGAATCTGTAAGATAACAGTTGATGTGTCATCCCAATAGCATGAGACAAACTTTGGATGGAAGCTGTTTCACATGGAGCCTGCTAGAGTAAAAGAACTGCTGTCTGACAGACATTGCTCTTAGCACTGTTTGAAAGCTTTTAAGCAAGCAAAACCTCTGTGTGTATCATCAGGATCTGGTGAAAACAGCTTTTTTTATCAGTTTAAATGCTTAGTTATTCAAAGAAGAAATAATTTTTGTTCCAGTACACTTTTATACATTTAAGGTGAACACATTTCCTTTGGTTTTCTGGTCAATTCCAGCACACTGACACAAGGACATGTAACAGCATTCACTCTGAAAACAAAACATCAGCTTAAAAACTGAAATGTGAAATCACATTTTGTATTTCATAGTAGTAAAATACTCAAATCTGTGCAATGTAATAGATGAGAAATTTGCTGTAATTCCAGTTCCTACATGAGTGTCAAACGATATTTTCAGATTTACTCAGGAGAATGGACAGCCTGTCAAAAGTCTTCTCTGAGAGCAAGTATAGTGCAACCTGATCACAGTCCATCTGTAATATAATACAAAGTTAACCAAAGGCCAGTAAGTAGATAGTTCTGCTCTTTGACAAAATGCTTTGTAAAAATCTATACTTGTTTGTCTGAACGTCACCTTTCTTGTCTGCCTTAGAAGTGTAAATGTACTGAGATCAGTAATATAACTGGTACCATGATAATTTTCCTATTTTGAATAATATCAGCATCGGTTATGAACAAGCATTACCACATTATCTGTAAAACTGGATCTATAAAATTTGCTTTCTTATTTATTCAGCCTTTTTTTTGTCTCTTCCTGCCTCCCAAATTAGTAGTCCCTGTGTTTGTCACCTACTCACTCTGCTGGGAGAGGGATATATTTCTACAGAAGATCCTGTTATTCCTGGGGAATCCTGGTATCATTCTGTTGCAGCCTTCACAATAGGGATTAAATTTCTTGGGACTTTTGCTGTAGAACAGCTGTGTTTGTGTTAGGGAGGTTTCTGTTTTGTGCTAAAATTTCAGTCAGACATAAAACTTAAGACCTGCTTACAAAAAGGCAGGTGGTAGATGGAACAGTTAAATACAGAAATCAGAATCTTTCTGCATTATTGCATTACCAATAGTTTTGACTTTAAAAAACAAGCTAGGAATTTGCAAGTTAAAAGCTGTTTCACTTCAGGGACAAAGTAATACAGTATTTCAGGTCTGATTAAGCACTGACTCTGAAAAAATTATTGTCCTTTTATGCATGCTTTGATGAAGTAAATGGGGAAAAATGATCAGCAGTTAGGGACAAACCATCTTAAATGTGGTCTTATGCCCTAACCTCAAAAGTGGAAGTGTTTAGGCGTAATCTAATGTTATTCTCTGCCAGAGTGACCATTTCAAATATTCCAATAAAAGTAAAGTAACTCAGATTAAGAACATGATGACTTGTGCTTTCCCATTCATGCCTATGTAGGAATTCAACAGTTTCCTACATATTAAAGCTAAGATTTAAAGGTCTTAACTCTTTATCTTTTAGCTATTGGGATAACAGAAAGGACATAAAAAGGTATGGTTGTTTACCTTTACTAGGGTTAGCAATCTTCCTGTAAGGTGATACTAAGTCAAAACTATTTGTGTTAAATTGAGTTCAGATTTTTAAAGTTTCAGTCTTGAGATATATTTTCAGCAATTAATTTATTGGCTAGCTAATTTACTAACTGTACTAGGAGGAATAAGCTGATTGATTGATTTTTATCAATAGTAGGGATTCTTCTGGAAGATGGTATTTTATACAAATTTGTAGAAGCCAAGAATACAGAACAGGAATTGCCTTCAGGAAGGACAGTTATACAGTACTGTTATTTGGGTTCAAAGATAAAACGATGAACACAGGATTAATATATAAATCATGTATTACAGATGAGTAAGTGTCTACACATTCAAAATACCACTCATGAAAAATGTAATTTTGAATGAAAAAATATAGAACTGACTCTTCCTCTTCCCTCTCCTCCCCCATGGCTCTTAGGTAGTAGTTATAACTAAGACTAAATAAAAAAGAATGAAAATGTGCTATAGTATAGTTGTATCTTCTGTCAAAGCATGCTGACATCTGCTAAATGTAGAGAAAACTTTTATGGAATTTATTTATATTAATTGTTTAAATCATTACATAGGTTAATATTTTCCTTTTACAAGGAAATTTTCTAGGTTTTTGTTCAGCCAGATTTCACGTAGCCTACCAGAAAAAGAAAGATTTACAATATTTTAAACTCACATGTTAAGTAGTAGTAGGCTGTGATCTGATTTCAGTCAGTGGTACCACAGTGAAGCACAGAGTTCTACCCGCGTTTACTGCAGGTGAGCAACTGAGAGAATCCTGTAGTAGAGTCCCTTAACTACTAGCCATGTATTGCATCCATTGAAAGATAAAACTTCAGCATTTAATGATCACTGAAAGCAAATAAAAATACATACTCTACTGCCCTGCTAAACACAGCCGTGTTCTAGAATGAGATTTTGTATTTACACCATGTTTTCTCTTCTAAAGAGCTGGATGTTGAATGCTCTAGTGTCAATTTCAAGAATCTCAGCTCCTCGAGTTCCCAGGGTGGGGAGGGACGTGTTTGGTTTTGATTTTACATTTTCGGGTTCAAATTGAGGATAGAATGGATAAGAGCCAATATTAGATAAAAGTACGTGTGGTTCATCTACAGATTGCACATAAAAGATTTCTTCCTGTTTGAGCCATTTTATTGTGATAACTGGATTTAATATTTAAGGAAGAAAGGGAAATGCGTATCAAAGCTTCTTAAGTCATTGTTCCTTGACTCCTTAAAAATTCTACAATAGTAAAATGATTTACGGGACATTTGCTGATTATATTGCCTTACATTATCATGAATAGACTGCAGATTATTTAAACAAAGCCAAAAAAAATGCCCAAACATGAACAAAAAGTCTCCCCAAACAAACCCCAAACAAAAAAACCCTCAAACCAACCATTATTCATAAAGAAGATTCCATTTTATAATGCTGTAGAGAATTGGAGCAGCCTTGTGGGCATTTTATGGGATTGGAACACGCAGATCTGTCCATCCTCACAAGTCCATAGAGAGTGTCCAGGTTACTGAACTTCTCTGAGGTGGGTATAACTTTCCTTCTTACACTAGTGAGCTCTTATTGGAAAGAGGTTAAGTGTGGATAAGTGATAGGAGCTACTGGAGGGTAGCGTGTTGACCTGGATTCATTGAACAGAAAGCAAACTGAGAACAACTTAATACCAAACACTTTATTACTGATGCTTGTTATTTACAGTATTTACATATTGCACGTTCGCTGGAATGTTTTATACATTTATTATATAAAGTAAATTAATGGCAAGTTGTGTTTGTGTACAAAATCCATGCTCCACTGTCCCAAAAAGTATGTCTACTTGAAATAACGTTCCTGTTTGTCATGCAATTTGTACTCCTAGGGTACAATGTGACCCCAATGCAAGTCTGTTTTAACCAAACTTTTAAAAAATTGCATAAGCATGAAGGATATCAAGTGACCACAACAACTGTGGAGCAGATCTTTAGTAGTTCTAGATATACAAACAAACATTCCTTAAAATTTTAGAATTAAGCAAGAGAACATCAATTTTCTTGGTGAAGTATTTGTGTTTACATAATTTTTGGCAGCATTACACATCAATTGTAAAGTGTGTTTTTAAGTATGGAGCATTAAGTACTACTGGCAGTTATGCTACTGTAAAGAATGTCAACTGCAAACTGTTGATGACATACAAAACGCATGTTAAAAGAATTATGGGAAGTAGTCTGTCAATCTGCAAAAATAAATCTCTTGTTCACAATGGAATTTGCTAAAAGGTAGTAAGTTCTATTTCCCTGTTGGTTTCCAAGGCACTTCTCTTGGTTCTTGGTGTTTCTTGTCATGGTAATAACATCTGGTGGATTAAAAGAAAGAAGAAAATTGCCTTTCATCATTTTTATATTCACATACATATGTTTTATCATAGTGAAAATAGTAAACAGGAGAATTCAGCAATAACTTTTGAAAGATCCAGTAGTATATTTCTGATTTAACTCCGTTCATGTCACCCCTGACTGTTAAATTAATGCTTTGTTAATCAAGGCTGAAATTTTGGAAAGGGACCCTTGTGCTTGTTCCTTTTAGGTAGACGGATTAGGAAAATGCAGTTCTACCTACTGAAAATGTGCTTGTAGTCAAGTCTGGCCTGTTCTAGTGACTGCAACTGTGAAGTCAAAAAGTGAATAAACCTCAGGAATACCATTAACAGATTGCAAAATTCTGTCTAAATGTCTGGGCGTCAATAAGCTGTTGATAGGATCTAGGAAGGATTTGATGTTTCATTGGGTCTATTCGTGAAGAAGCTTGGATTCATATAAACAAGAAACAAATAGCAGTAACTTTCTGAGATTTGGTTGTATAAATTTAGCTCCTGGAATGTCTAAATACAGAGGCAGCGCAAACCTGAGGAGGAGCTGCAGTGGTTCAGTTTGCTGCCAGTTCTAGTAACTATTCCCAGAACAGTTTTGTGGAATGAAATCAAATCCGTTTCTGTGATACTGATATCAAAATCACTGATACAAAAATGACAGGTTTCCACATTGCTTATGGATGTTTATTGTCTATCCTCTAGAAATGTTGACTGAAAGGTTGAGCAGTGAAGGTTTTCACACCCCTGTTCCCTGCCACACCTTCTAAGAAAATAGGTAACTATGGATACATATCTACAAGTCCATCCCCTCTCCAGTAACTTCTGAGTTTGTTTTCTGCAACCAGATTTTCTAGATGGGTAACCACTGAATGCAGCAAGTCTGTCTACCCAGTTTCATGTGTTTCTAAGCCTGTTATTGTTCTTATTTAAAACTAAAAAACATGCGATGTCTTTTTAATCAGCAGGAACTACATAGTCAAAAGATATCACTCTTACATGCAAACAGATGCAGTTGAAACTTGTCTCATAGCCATCAAAAGTCCATGTGGAAGATAAAAACCAGTGGTACACTCTGATACTAGAGTTCTGATGACATTTTTCACATTTTCCATATTATCTGTCGAAAAGTAGGTAACTCTCCTTCCCATGATCAGTGTCAATTCTCTGATCCCAGAGTTTCTCCACAGTTTCTACTGCTTAAGTGTAATTTGTAATAGAATCATTTGAATGCAAAGTCAGTTGGACTGGACGTAATCCATTGAAAATCAAGCTCTTGGTGCATACAGAAATACTTGTTAGTAGTACTTCAGCATTTAGTTTTGCAATTTTTGAAAGCCATGAGGAAATGTAATAACGTTACAGAAAAGCTTAATTTAATTTAGGGGGTTCCTCTGGCTTTGCAGATAGGACAATTACTTTTTTTATATCCTTAGAGGGGAAACAAATACAAATTTTCCTTGTCTTGCATTTTCATCTAGCTTATTTTCTGTAGGTATGCTCCTACTGTACCCTACTTAGGCTATGAAGTTTAAAAGTGATGTTTAGAAGGAATAAACGTGCTTTTGGTTTGATCACTGTGTGGTATAATTCACAAGTTAAACACTGAAAATGTAATAAATAGTTTTTTCATTACTAATGGGAATATGCTGCTCACTGAGAGTGAAAAACAGTGGATGGGATGCTCATCTATTCCTGTTTTTGTGTGGGTATATGATCAAAAACTGTGGATCTTAAGATTCCCAGTGTTGAGGTAACTTACAGTTTTCTAAGTCTCTGGCATTTTCAAAAACACTTGAAAAGGCCCCAGATTTTTAGCATTGATAAATCTGCTGTACTTTTATAGTTTTTTATTTCACATGGTCTGTTTCATGCATCAGCCTAGGAAAATTAGACTGGAATTTATCTGAAGGATGATGGGTAGTCTTAGTGAAGATCCTGAATATGACTTGATGACAGCCTCTGTTGAGAACATGGGTAACTAATTCCTTTCCCCTCAATCTTTTCTAACTCAATCTTTAGTTCTCCTTTGTTAATGCAAAGAAAAAAACCCACAAAAGCTCCCAAGCAAACCAACCAACCAAACCAAACGATTGTTTCAGTTTTTGAAAGCACAAATGAAAGCTTTTAAACACAAATTGTAAGGGCGTATTACAGCTTTCCAGATGTTTCTAGTTATTATCTGCACAAGATGATAGACTCTGTAAGAAAAAGCTAATTTATATGAGAAAAATTTAATGGTTTAAATACCAATATAAACTTTAAGAGACTGTGCCAGTTGGATACTCTGCCAATAAGAGAACTTCCATATGCTTACATCAAAAAATTCTTTCCCCAATTGCATGCACATGGGTGGAATTTGTTTGTGATGTGATGAGAGAGATCCATGCATTGAAGATGATAAAGTTCTTAATGTTCCATCTGGTGATGCCACAGACATCCCATAGGAAACAAAACTACAAGTTGCCTCTTAATAAACTTGGACTATGCCACAGTAGTAACCACGCACACTGGCTGCCTAATTCGAAGCAGTAGTTCTGATAGAAGTCTGACGTTTGTTACTTTGGGAACTACTTCCTGGTGCCAAGCAGAGCTGATTGAACATGCCCTGAGAAGCTGTTTGTAACAGATCAAGCAATACATTCTAGAAAACAAGGGTCTGCCCTCACTGAATAGTACACAATCTTAATTTCACCTTCACTTTTATGAGCGTCTGACATTACTGGACTGCACTCAATGTTACTCTGAGTAAGAAACAGTGTAAGAGAGAAAGCAATTAAAGGCTGTTGTTTCCATTAAAACACTTGAAGCCAAATTTAAATGCTCAAATATTATCTTGGTTTAAGAATAGTTTGGAAAAAATGGATGTATAATGTGGTGTATATGAATGGGGTATTTAGTGGGGAATTCTGGGTTTTGTGTATATAAAGTTTCCAACTTTGTCTTATATTTTCAGCATTTTTCACATACATTACTAGTATGGTCAATACATCTTGAGTTTACACAGATATTTCTGAGTTCCAAAGGAAGTTTCAGTTATCAGTGAGCTTTAGCTTACTAGGAATTTTATAAAGAATCTTAGATCTTCACATCTACAAATATTATTTGTATCTGTTTCTTAAGGAAACATGCAACTAATAGACTTCATACACTTTTTATAGTATATAAAACCTCATTTTCTCTGCTTAGTCAGAGATTCCTACTACTTTACCAGTCTTGTATTTATTACTGTAAAAGTGTTTGTGTCATTAGTTTTACTTGTTCATTTGAAATAACTGTAGACACTTTAAAAAGTTGAAAAAACCCATAAATACTTGTCAGTACAGAAATTAGAAGAAAACTTCAAAACTAAAGTATATAATAATATATGATAATGCAGTCCCCTTGGTTTTTTAATGACTCCTCATGGTACAAGAAGGTTTTCAACATATGTGATGAGATCAGTATTGGTCTCTAGCAAACACTTAAAGAAGAGGTAATGGAAAAGGGAGAGCACCAACAAAAGCAGTAAAATCTGATTTTAGCCAAAGTGGCTGTTACAAACTGTTTTCAAAAGGGACATATTTTCAGATTCATCACCATCTGTCACAGGAAATACACAAGATCTGAATTGGGAACTTTATTTAGGTGAAGACTTGAGAAATCCTGTTCCTGACATTTCTTATCTACTGCAGATATGGACGACATTAGAATTGTGGGATGTATCTGCATGGGGTGGACAAAGCAAGCATGGAATAGGAGAAATACTAGGAAGCTGGCTGAAGAACAGAACAAAAAAAGAGCATGAAGGAAAGGACTCTTAACATAGCTGTGTTGACCATGAGAATGAATTACAGAATAAAATTAATCAGAGACAGTGCTGGTGTCAGCCAGGGAATGCAGCCAGGGTTGCTGACTTTAAAAAAAAGAAAAGAGACTACTGAGTGATGTAATACAAATCTGTTCTGGTTTCACTCATGCAATCACGAGTTGAAGGGCTGTTACTGGGTCCCTACACTGCTTATACCTGTGGGACACGCAGAATGGGAACATACACTTAAAAAGAAGAGAAGCTGGGGCCCAGTTATATATGTATAGGATAAATGAGAAGAAGTGAAGGGTCCATATGACATGTACCATAAACACACACATGGACCCACATAGGTATGTGTTGCAACAGTCACATATACCTAATTCCTGTTTTTTCATCTTATTTTCCTGTTTAATCTTAGCTTAGAGTTTCAATGTCTTGTGTGCTTTAAAACTGTGATAGTACAAAATGCGTTTCATGTACAAATAAAAAGAAATCTGATCTCTACATGTGGATAGATGCCAGGGTAATAGTGCATCTGTAGCCCAGCCCACTTATAAGCCGCCAATGAAATGAAAGTCAGATAATGAGCATAACAGGACACCTAATTAATTTCACAGAAATCAAACTGATGCACTGGAGAAGCTTTGAGGAGAAAAGATGCTTAATCTTATGGAGACATCTGTGAATCTCAAGGCATATGTGGTAGAGAATAGTCTTTCTATCTACTAACAGAGGGTGCTTAACAATTCTACCACTACTGATTTGTGTCTATGTGGAGAATAACAAAAGTGGAGTTGTTACTGACACTGAAATATGCCTGCTAGTTGAGCAAAGGTGTTGTTTGAGAGATGGCCATTTTTACATAGACTCCCAGCTTGAGATGAGAACTACTTTAGTTCCCATTCCTTCATACTACAAGGTGTATGATGGAATGTTAAGATAAAACTTTCTAAAGAAAGGGAGAAAAAAATTCCTTACTCTGATGTATCTGCTTATTGTATTGGTAATAATATTATTCACCTATTTGCAAAAGTAAACAAATTATATCTCATTTATCTACACTGGATAGAGAGTATGGCTTGTAGCCACCTTTTATGAAATTGAATAGCTCCATGATGTTTTCCTGCAGCCATCTTTTTTGTTGAGATTAAATAATCCAAATTCCTTCAACTAGTCTCTTAAACAGTTTTCTAGGCCTTTGGTCGTCCACATTGTTCTTTGGACTCTTACAAGAAGCACTGATATGTCTTCAAGTGTGGTGCCCTTAATCACAGTATTCCAGTAAGAATGATTATTTCAGAAGTTTCATAAACAATGATTGCTTTTATAAATTCCAGTATGTTGTTGGACTTTTTTCAAGTGTGACATGGTTGACTTGCTTACTTTGTGATCCACTACTTTGTGATGCCTATGTTTTTGACAGAACTATCTAACTATTCCCAAAATGCCATATATTTCTGCAGCTGAATACTTCTACATGACTTTATAATTCTGCTCTTTAAATTTTATCTTCGTTTTAGACTATTCAGCTTATTTTCCAAGATTATTTTCAAGATTTTACTGTCTCACGGTTGCTTCTCCTACACTACGGTAATGCTTAAGTATAGTATTCTATCACCCAAGTTATTATGAAAGTATTGAACAGAATCATACCCATAATGAAACTGTGACACTGCTCAATACATTTTCCCAGTTTTGACAGTGAAGCACTAAGAATTTATTTGTGCATCTTTTCCCAGTCATTTTGATATTTATCTTGATCATATTTCCCTAGCTTGCTTGTAAGAATGCCATGCAAAACAGTGTCAATGCTTTAAAAAATAAACTAAACCACTTAATATTTATTACTTTTTCTCACTCATTTTCTCCAGAAGATGTATATTTTGTCACAGTGTTAAAATATCTTGGTTTGACAGCATTTGTTACTGGCAAATCCATATGGTCATTATTTATCCCTTTGTCTGAGGTCACATTTTTGTCTCAGGTAAATGTTTAATACAGAACGTAAATTATTCTTTTGTATTCTTTTGTGAAAGTTTTCTAAAAATACAGATAGTTTGGAGGTACTTTTGGGGTTGGTTGGTTGGCTTGTTTTATTTTGGTGTCATGAGGAAATTTCCCAAGTATCTGCGGTAAATAGAGGTACATGTAGGCAAAAGGGAGTGGATTAACCCGTAGACATGAGAGGTGAACATAATGAAATCCCACGAAACCCAAGCAGCTTGAAGTTAGTTTATCAATGCTAGTAATATTACATTTTAATTTAATTACTATAAAAGCACCTGCAGCCTATCTGCATTTAGAAAGCTTTCATGTGAATAGCTATGTGTATATTAGTTTGTACTAAGGAGTACACCATAGATGTACAGCTGCACACATAAAAGAGTGGCTGCTGCTCCCAATACAGGGAATTGTGTACTGAGTCAACTCTTGAAATATAAGCCACAGCTGTTGTGTTTTGTTCTGTAACAACAAATTCACTATCTGCTAACTGTATGCTGCTATAAATAGGTCACAGATGATGCATATGGACTTTTAGGTAATGACTTCCAGTAGGGGGTACCTTTCCTTGATGCCAAAATTTGCCAGATTAAATCAGTTACTTCTAGTTCTGTTAGAGGGTTATACCTTAACTAAAGGACAGTTGTTACTATCCACCCATGAATTTTCATGTGTGAAACAACATCCACTGCTTTGCTATGCAGTGAAATGTCATTACTGCTAATAAACAGCTTACCTTTATCCTTCCATGCACATTGGGCTTACTGCCAACCGAGTTAGAAGCCTGGCACATCTTTTATAGTCTGTCATGAAAAAAAGAGCATAAACAGTTACCAAAGTAACCAGTTTTGCCATTAGAAATCAACATTGATATCAGTGTCAAATTAGTGTCATAATGAAGTTTAATGAATACCTTAGTTTGCACCAGAATAAAAGTCAACTCCTTGGACTTAGAAATGCAGTGTGTAAAACTGTGTAACTGAAAGCCATGTCTAATGGCACATTGACTATGTGACTGACTTCTGCATATGTTCTATCTGTAAACAAATACCATGATTGAGCTTGGAGGCTCTCCAAGTGTGTGTATGTAGAAAAATTTATACATCTGTGTCTGTGCTTACATGTAGGATCTAAACATGTGACTGCAGTATTTCCATACTAGAGGAAGGGTAAGTAGTGCTCATCCGCCTTTGAAATCCAGCCCTTAGTGAGCATGTCTATCAACTTAATTAATGCCACTTTCCAATAGATTTTCTTCCTGGGAAAACTGTTAAATTAGACAAATAACATCTTCTAGTCGTAAGTCCAGCCCAAGTAGGTGATCACATCATAAACATAACTGTATCAAGTTTCATTTTAAAACTAGTAAAACTGTTTTTTCAACAGCACTCTTATTGTTCATATTTTAGGTACCTCCTTCTTTTTGATGCATTTATAATAAGGAACAGAAAACCAATGCAAAACTAAAAATAATCAAAAGGGTTTTGGGTTTTTTTCATTAACATGACAAACGGAAAGAAAATATTGTGGAAGTTGGTTATGGACAGATAGAAAAGTAAATTACTTTTCAGGTGCTAATGCTACTACACTGTACAAAGTACTAGAAAGTATGCCAACAAAATGCTTTTGTACTGGCTACCAGCATGTTGCAGCATCATAGATACTTTTAATTTTTTTTCTTGTTTGTACACAAAATGAACAGTATTATTTGAAGTCAGGAAAAAGTAACATCATCCTGTGCATGAAGAATTAAAGCAGGCTGTTGATCTCATTTTCCCAAGAGAAAGTTACTTTAAAGAGATGCTAATCAGTCCAGTAACTGATGCTGATTTTTGTTAGTCATTATTTCATTAATGAGTAACTACATCTAATGTATCCTAGAGATGCAATGTTAACAATCTCTAACTCACAGCATAGTTATACTATAATTGCCATTCATACAAATCATCCTCCATTATCCAGGCATTATGTTGGTAGGTATGTCACCTGTCAGGAGGAAAAGGCTAATTTAGATTTTAAGACCAACTAGTTTTTAGCTTCACAGCTTGGGTACTAATTTGTGCTGAGCCAAATGATGTTTGTGTTGTGATCCTTACGATAAAGGTTATACGACCTCTTGCTTGTTCAAAACAGACAAGTTATGAACAACTTGCATCTCCTCCCATATAAACAGAATGTGATCTGGTTAGGGATCATCTATAAATCCTTATTTTTCCAAGACATTCCTAAATTTGAAGCCTTACAAACAGGGAAAAAGTCTTACCAAATATGCCTTTTAAATATATTGGGCTGAAATATTTATTAATACTTGAAACTTGGAATCTGTAACTCTTGTTTCTATTCCCAGCTCTGCTAGTGACCCAACTGGTTGACCTCAGACAAGTAAAATAAAGTGTGCTTCCATTCTGAAAAGGCTGTACTAAAATAGCATCTGCTTACTCAACAGGTCCACCTCAGTATGAATCCGGAGTCACATCTACTGACTGATAAATGTCAATGTTAGATTTTTTTATTTAATTCTCTGTGCTGCTAACAGTGAAGAGATATCATAAACTGCACTTGGTTGTGTGCCATCAGCAGTTATTTTCCTAAGCCTTAGGAAGTTATGTTTTTGTAATTCACAGAAAACAAGTGTTGCAAAGATTCCTTGTCAACATCACTGGTAGATTGGTAGCTAACCAGCCAAAACAGAAAATGCCTATCAAGTATGTTCTACATAAATAATCAATGAAAAGGAAATTATCCCACCTGAATTTCAGATCCCATATTGAATTTGCAGCACTAGAATTTAAATATGAGGTGTTTGTGAGAGGAGTCACTTCCTGTGAAAAGCAAACACTTGCTTTGGAATCCACAATGTATACACATTAGTACCTAAAGAGGCAATGTTTACAGCCATTCTACATAGTATATTTGCACTGAAAAGGTTTTGTTTCCATTTTCCACTCTGTAATGCTGATGCTGTCCTAGCAATGCTATAAAGAATACTTAGTATATTTTAGAGCACTCCAAATTCTTCATTGCAACGAGTGAGTTCTGACATTGTGTCACTACTGGTACCTGGCAGGGATATTAAATTTTAGAATTTCCTTTTGTTTTAGGGAAGTTTCTGGTTTTGTCACTTACATGCTGGGATGGTGCAGTCCCTTGTATTGTGATAAAGCCGATGAAAGTGTTTACTACATTTTGGGCTGAAGTAGAGTGGACCTGAAATTAAAGAAACAGTAAGTTATGAATCACCACAGCTCACAGGAAGAGTAGCACAGCTTACAGTGTCTACGTGAAATGACGGATACCAATGAAAAATTAAAATATACCTGTTAAATGCTTTAAGAACTTGTCTTTCATCCTCAGATCTCTGGGAACTATTTCTGTTGAACAGAAAAAAGAATAGTCACTCTGCTGCACTGGAACTCTGCTTGCCAAGCATAGTGTGGGGACAGAATATTTTGTCCAGCAAACATCACCACCATGTCTTGACAAATGCCCAGGGGTTGAAAGTCCTTTGCATACAGTAGGCCAAATTTCAAGCATTTGCTTTACATAGGAACTCCTGTAAAATGCTCTGTGAAATACACTGTGGTGGTGTAACAATGTCTGTTAGATATGCAGTCATTAATGATGATGGTAATTAACGTAAGAATCATATTTTAGCTCTCTATGAATTACATTATCAAGTTTGCTTAGATGTAAATTCTTCAAGAAACTTTAGTTCATGGTTGCTCAGAAAGAGCATATTACGCTAATGGTAAAGATCTAAAGTTAAACTCAAGTTTGGGGTTCTGTCTTCTAATTCTCTTACGCAAATGTGCCCACTATTCTATCACATGTTTGTAAAAGCACTGTTCTGCTGTAATTGTGAAACTGGATTGATCTACTTACAGGAATCCTTTTTTCCCTCCCCTTTAGCAGTAAATAAAATTCATAGGAAATGATTCCAAGCAAATTGCTCTCTTCTGGCTCCCTGTGTTTGTGGTTTACCGCCTTGTGTTTTGTGTTCAGCAGATGGCAAAATGAAACTGGTTTACTGAAATCCATTTTAGCCCTAACCCTTGTTTGTGACTTCCTGATTTACAGCTATCTTTGATTGCTTTCCGTTACAAACTCTATGCTGATAGCTCAGTGCTGATTGTGTATGATACACTACATGGTGCTTTATTTATTTGACCATAAATGCCTGAGCAGCCTTTTTCATTCCCCTGGCACCTCTTATCAGATATAAAGCAAGAGAGCATTTCCATCCAGATGTGATTCACTTGTGAGGTTAGACACTTCTCGAAAGTCGTTTTTCATTTACTTCTAACTTTAGTCAGTGTAAGTAAAATTGACCTTGGCCAATTTGACCTAATTATGTCAAGAAGAGCATTAAAAACACACATGCTTTACTCAGAAATTTCCCATGGGACACTCACTGGGAAAGTGATGCCCAAACTGAAATGAAAGACTCTAACTAGTGGTTCCTTTTCAGAGTTGCTGGGAATAACTCCATTACAATATCAGAATGAAAAATCCTGCTTAGGAGTCAATAACAACACTATGAACTAACCTACTCTGAAGCAGGTTTATTAATTACATATATAACTGTTCAGCACAACCCAGATGTTTTGCACCAATATGTTGGAGTGATCAAAAACTATGCCCACGTTCCAAGGTTACATTTAGAGTTGTGCAGATCAGGGTTCCCTGCTTAGTCTGGCCTCTGACTTATCAGCATTTATAAAACAAAATGTTCTCCCTGTGATGATCTTAAGCAGAACAAAATTGTCTTCCTTTGTACATTCATTAATCATCAAGATGGAGAACCAACATTTTCATGACAACCACCAATAAATGCAAATCACGAGCATATTTGAATGTGAATGAGAATGAAGAAAAGGTACAATGAAGCTTTATGAGATGAATAAAGACAAAATAAATAGCATACTAACAAAACAAAGTCAGTTTGGGAAAAGGTGAGTAGGCATTTGCTGGAAAATATTCAGAAAGTCACTTTCAGTAGGAGGGGTAAGAATACGCAGCAGTAATGCTGTAAGGGCTTGGGAGAGAAAGGGAACAGTAAATTAAACATGGCAGCAGGAAAAGCCAAATCAATTTCCAACTGGGCGCACAGAGGTATGTCATGAAACTGAGCAGTAACTATCCATCAATGTGTGCCTTTATATGACTACTTCTGGACTGCTCTATGCAACCCTGAACATCTTACAAACAAACCTGGGCTTTCACTGGAGGTTAGAGAAAAGCCAGTTGAATAAGCAGAAAGATGCCTGCAGGAGTGTCCCAGATTGGTCACACCCTCTACAGTGACAGAGAACTGCTTCAGCTCCCTAGTATTTCAAAGGTGCTACCTCTGGAATAAAAAAGGAATGAACAAGCAGGGCGAAAAGTTCAATGAAGCTGACCTCCATAAAAGACTTCTAGATGTGAGGTCTTTAAAGACATGCTATAGTCCTGCAGGGGAATTCTTGCCAGTGTAATTTCCAAGGAACACTTAAACCAACCACATTATAGTAAGTGATAACTTTCCAGGAAAAAGAACATTTTCATCCTTTATTTCTTTGATTTCAGCCCATTTCAGTCTTGTCTGTTACTAATTGGTTTTGTTCAAAGCCACAGGAAGTTGGACTTTCAGTTGAGTACATTATCCAGAGTAAAAGACTCTGAGAAGTGAATGGAGATCTATTCTAAATTTGCCATCTGTGTCTATTTCTGATACCAAAGTGAACCTGCAGTATTTTGAGTGGTAAATTCTTGATATAAAATTAGTAACCTGATGCACTGTCTCATTCACCAAGGCTCCCTAGAGGAAAAAAAAAAGATCTCCTATGTCATAGGCTGTGACTTACCAACTCTCTGCTCATCCTGATATCCTCCATAGTCAGCCACTTCCCTTCGATCCAAGTTGTAGTCATGCTTGGAGAAGTATTGCATCCCATTCTCCTTCTCCAAGTGGTACCTTTTCAGTTCCTGAATGATCTCCATGATCAGATTTAAGAGACTTTGCTTGTCCTTCAAATCTGCAGAGTCAGTTTTCTCTTTGCAATATCCTGCTGAGAGCATTAAGAGTACCAGCCCCAGCAACCCAGGAGACCTCAGTCCACTCATTGCAGTCCGACCTGAAGAGTGCACGAGGGGATGAAGACGAAGGATCCGCTGCTGTGGGGGGGCCTCCTGTTTCACTGGAAGAGAAAATCGGGGCTGGGTCGAACGTGGGGAGACTCGTGGGGGTGAAATTGGAAATATTACAGGAGGAAAGCGCGGGGATCACTTCGCAGGTTACAAAAGCCGCGGGCGTACATGTCGCGGGGCAGAGCGGAGGGTCCGCCCGGGGTCCGGCGCTGCTCGCAGCGCCCGCCCGGCCTCCCGCAGCCGGGCCCCGCGGGAGGGCGGGCGCGCAGCCCCGGAGCGGCACCAGGCCAGGGGTGCCCCGGCGGGACCCCTCGCCCCGGCAGAGCAGATCTCCAGTCTCGACGAGCGTTCCGCCCCGCCTCTCCCTGCCCCGCCCGCGGCCGCGGAGCGGAGCAGCGCAGGCGACGGGCAACAACTTTCCCCGAAGTTTGTGCCGGAGAGCAGCGGCAGCGACGCAGCGAGCGGGTCTCCACTCTCGCTGCGGGGCTTGGCGCCCGGGCTGCGGGAAGGAGCGGCGGGACGGGCAGTGCGCAGCTGGGACACAGCCGTCCGGGGGCAGGGAACGGCAGCGCCAGCCTCGCCTTTCTCTGCCCTTCTCCCTGCTCGGGGAAGGGGCACGGGCGGCCGCGGCCACCTCCGCAGGGAGCAGCCCGGAGCGGCGGCGAGCCTCATCCCCGAAGCCGCTAGCCTTCGGACGGCTGACCGCCCCACGCTCCGTGGGACGGCTCTACCCTACCAACTCCGGCGGGGTCCGGCGGTGGCCGCTCCCGCCCGCGGGCTGTCACTGGCCCCGCCGCACGCACGCTTTGCCCCGGCGGGGCACAAGGGGTGCAGGGGAGGGAGACGGAGGGAAAAAGGTTGCTGGCCCTCGCCGGACGCTTTACCTGACTCTCCGTCCCACAGGCCGAGGTGTCTTCCCCCCGGGAGCCGCTCCCAGGACAGCAGCAGCCCGCGAGCGGCGGGGAGTCGAAGTATTCCACGGCTGGCCCGCCCGCCCCCCTCCCGTCCCTGCGCTCCCGTTGTATCCACGATCTACTCCATCGCCGCCAGTCCCAGCGCAGCCGCTTATATAGGCTATAGGATGGACATGAGACGGCAGATAGTATCGACTTGGAAGTGGGTGGAAAACAATAAAAGTCCACTTGGCAACCTCGGGAGCGTCGCTGCTTGCACAAGCCCCCCCTTCCCGCCCTCTCTCCCCTCCCGCCCCGGTCCCCCCCGTCCCTCCCCCTGTTCTGCTCTCCCGGGTAGGGCTCAGTCACTCCTTCGCCGCTCTCCGACGTAAGGAGACGGTCCCAAGTGTGTGTGTAGAGTGGGAGGGGGCGGCGGCGGGAAGATGGGGACGAGGGGATGCGCCTCGCCCGAGCCTTTAATTAGAAACGCGCTGAGGAGCCTCTGAAATATTGATGCCCCTGGCGCAGCTCCCATCAGGCGGGCCCCCGGCCCGCGGCCGCAGCCCCGCCAGGGGCGGGCGGGGAAGCCGCCTGTTTACCGGGAACTCCGGGCCCGGCTGCGGCGGGGAAGGGGAGGTGTTGGGGCGGGGGCGAGCTGCGGAGGAAGGGGAAGGCTATTTCTGCTCGCGCCGGCCGGGAAGCCCGCGGAGAGGCGGCTGGATTTGGGTGGAAGGAGGGAACGGGCGTGCTGCCTCTCGCCGATTCTTGGCACGGGCGATCCCGGGTGGCGAGCCGGCTTCCTGGGCTCCCGGCGCGGCGCTGCCTGGAAGCGCTGCCAGCGCGGCCGGGCGAGGAGGAGAAGGAGAGCGAAGGCGCTGCCCCGGCGGCAGCGCCCTGTCCGCTCCAGCAGCCGCTGGCCTCTCGGCAGAGCGAGCGCCTCCCGCCAGATCCCGTCCCCAGAGCACACACGCGCTGCCGCCCTGCCCGCGGGGCCGCTCGGGGCCGGGGGAGCTGAAAGCCGATCCGGCTGAACTTCCCGTTTGCTCTGCCCGTGCAGACAGCCCGCTCCAGCCCCGCGCGCTTATCCCGCTCCAGCCCCGCGCGCGCAGCCCGCTCCAGCCCCGCGCCGCCCGTTCCGCAGGCTGCCACCACAGCGCCCCCCAGCGGCTGCCACAGCGCCCCCCAGCGGCTGCCACAGCGCCCCCCAGCGGCCGCCCGAGCGCGGCGTCGCCACCGCCAGGGGGCGCTGCGGTCCCCGCCCGGGGGAAGGGACCCCAAAGGTCATCCCGGTCCGTCCTCACTCCCGGGGGCAGGAGCGCCTTGCACCAGATCAGGATGCTCCAAGCCCCATCCAGCCTGGCCCTGAACACTTCTAGAAACGGGACATCCACAACTTCGCTTCCTGTATGTGTCTTACTTTATGCCATTGGGTTCCCCAGCTGTTTTATTTTTTACCTGTATTAATCGATTTATCTTTGAAAACAACATACAAATGGCATGTATGTCTGTTACTACAAAAATCCTAGCCCATGCTGACACAGGAAAGGTACAAAAACATTAAAAACCCTGGAAAAGTAAACACTGCATGATGAAGAAAAAGACCCAGAGGCAAGACTGAGCAAGACCACTTTGTCAGGAGTCCAGAATCCTTCCTCCTCTTGGCTTCATGGTTTGTTTCCAGTCACCTTGAGGCTCGGGGAAAAAAGAAATTGAACAATCAGTTCAACAGTGAGAAAGAATGTCCCTTTTCATGGCATAACTTGGTATGGCTGTATTTACATGTTAGTCATTCCAAATATTGACACATCGGGGTCACATATTGGAGAGAGAGAAGATGGAAAACAAGCCAGGCAGTATTCAGCCTTATATTCTGTTCCTAATATTACATTCCAAATGCTGCTTCACCTGAGGTAATCTCTTTGGAAAAAAGTAGATCCAGTTGCAGTACTGAAAGAGGAATTCACCTGAACACCTGGATAGTTTCTCTCTTTGCTTATAGCTACAGTTTCCGTGTTGTTTTTGGTCACCATCTTGTAAGGGAGAAGCAGTCTGTGTCTTGAGTACACACCAATTCAAGCCAGGAATGTTAGGCTGCATCTTTCCTAATATGTTAAATGTACCCAGACATGCCTGTCCTGTCTAGCATGGAGTCAAGCTGTCAAGGAATCACTGGCAAATTGTTGAATAATATGGTTTATGCAGCTTTCTTCCTTTTGAAGAGACAGTGGACCTTATCAAAAACTGAATTAATCCCTCTTACAAGGTAACTCCACCATGAGTCCAGAAATGGGATACCAAGGAAAAATTAACATCATCAATGATTGAATTCCAATGCTGATGAATATTCTATTTAAATTTACTAATGCAGACATAGATTCAAAGTACAATGAAGGTGTTAACTGAGATATGAGGTAGATGAACAGTCTGTTCTCTTTTTCTGTATGCAGAATCTGAGGCGGGGTCTATTCTGATTTGTTTACACTGAATTATATGAAGATGTGTAATAGTTCCCATGACTTCAATAAAGTTAATTGAAATTCCCACTGATAGGTTTAGGATGGTAATTTAATATTCCAACAAGTTATATTTTTTTTAAAGCACATTTTCTTAGGGCTCCACCTAAGCCAGCCATCTAGATGGTAACCAACTAAATGCTATCAAGCTCCTACTCTGCATATATTATTGTCAGAACTACAATCCTTGAGCCTTCCACTCACCCTTGGTGTGACTCCTGAGGCTTCTAAAATGGGTAGGTGCACAGTTTGCCATGACTGCTTACAGGTTCTTGGACTTCTTCCCTGGATACTGGGAATTGCCTGACTCTTTTCAATCCTAAGAAGCCAGGACGGTAAAGAAAACATTCTTCCAAGATTTACGAGATGTACGTTTTAATCCCTTCAGGCAAGGATGAAAGATGAACACACCTTCCCTGCCAGGATGAAAACCTGCTTGCTTTCTGTGAAAGAAGGTGGAGAGGGAGATAAGAAGTTCAGTCCCAAAATCAACATGTACCTGGGAGAGAAGACCACTAGAGTAATGCTATGCAATTAGTGCTTGTCCCAGAGCAATAGTTTTAATTTAAAACTGATAACGATTTTTTGGTCTTATTTTTACAGGACTTTAAGTTAGTTAAACCTTCTGCAATTGAAATCTATGCATAGATCAATATAGAGCGTTATTAAAAATGCTCTATTTTTAAAGTAAACATCATGATCATCACAATATGAACCTGAGAAATAAGCACACACAAATGCAAAGATCAAATGCAGTATTTAGTGGATAGTTTTAACCAGTATACTACTGTCACGTGTCACTTGGTTGTTATGAAACAGTGGCACTACATTTGGAATTCGGAAAAAATGCCAGGCAGAATTTCTAGCTTTGTTAAATAACACACATTAGTCACTGTTTTCACCAATTCCATTCTAGTATGCCATGCTGAGACAGTAAAGGAAAGATATCTTGACTAAGTCTATCTAAGACTGGTGAAATTTTCATGCTAAGAGCCTTACAGTTTCAAGCGTGCTCTTGTTTCAGCTGATTATAACAGACATAAGGGCTCCTATCTATATTTAATAAAAGCAAGTGCAACATTTTCTGAAGTGATTGCAGAGCAGAGCTGATTGTCTAAATCAGGCTCATAACCAATACATGAACTAAGTGTATGCTTATGAAAAAATTCCACTGGACATTCATATGACTAGGCTAAAAAATGCTTCTTGAGTTGCTCTTTATTGACCTAAAAACCTCAAAAAAAATTTTAAATAGATTTTTTTTCCTTAAACATCACATCACATCACATTAACTTACAAAACTCAGGCTTTAAAAACCAGACTTTTCATTCCGTATAAAAGAAAAACAGTATCCAATCTTAAGGTTGCATGTCAATCTCAGTAGACGTTAATATGATGGAATGAGATGGGGCTGGTAATTCTGTTGGGTTGAGTGGGTTGACATGGCAATTGGACTTACAATATGTAGACCACACACATGGAATCTCTATGTGTGACAGTTAATTTTGGAATTTATATAGAAAAATATATACACTACATCCAAGAGGTGATACTTTCCAAAATCTCTGCTTCAAGTTAAGAAAATGCAGAATACGTTTTCAATATAATGTATTGTACATAAGTATGAAATAATATTTATGCACCTGGCTCTGTAATCTCTGTGAGCCTCCAACTCTCAGAGGCAATGCCCACTGACAGCTGCTGGGGAGAGTAAAGATGAGGCGTTAAGAATTCCTGTAGCACTGAAATCAGCCAGAGAACATATATAACTAGAACAAAAAGCTCAACAGATGTTAGGGGTATTAAAACCAACTGAGCATTTTAAGGGCTTTCCCCACTTCCTACCTGATGCAAATGCCAACAAGATTGAAATCCCATTAATCATCACCGCAACCAAAACTGAAAAACTCTGATACAGTTCCCAAATGTTTCATCAGAATTATAGCCAGGGCCAGCTTGATGTTTGGTAGTAAGTTAAAAAAAGAAACCACAACAAAAATTCTCAACGACATTTTTGGCTAGAACTTTACTCTGCCTGTAAATCCAAGGCTAAAGACAGCTCTGAGTTGTCCACTGTATGAGTTATTGGGCCAGTTTCAAGACTATGTTCAATCACCTTTGCAATGCTGCACCAGTGCAACAGTACTGCACCAGTGTAAATCTCCTGTGAAAATTCCACAGAACCAGCAGAAGGAAATTTAAGTTTTAGGATGATAGTCTCACTTTTTTAGTTGCCTTTCATGGTCTTCAGAGTATTCTCTGAAATCTCCAGAGATCACTTCTTTGAATTATTTCATGTTTAGGTTTTCAGAGATCTTTTCTTTTGCCCAGTAAAGATAAATACCCCAGTGAAGCAAGTAAAACCTCTCTTGACTGTAGACAGTTGCCTATAGGAAGACACTAACACAGACCAGACCCTGATTTTTTAAGCTGGCAAGGGAGGAAGGGGGGTTAACATCATTCTATGAAACTATTGTCCAGGCCATAAGCAGCTCTATAGCTACTGTGCAGCTTTCTACATGTGGGTTCACTGTTGACTCCTCTGTGTTCACTTAAAGTTATAAAGCTGCAGCTGCAGAAATGCTTTCCACATCAAATTAAGATCACAAGTAAAAGCCCTAGCTGATGTCTCATTGGATGATAGCGTGCATTACATTTTCTGGCCTGCTCTGGTCTTTCTGTGCCAAAGGAAAGGGAATGGCTTCAGCCATACATAAGAACTCAGTAGTTTTAGAGGCAGCATAGCTTTGTCTTTCCTCCCAACCATGGTTCTTAGCTCGAAGACACAAGTGGATCACATGTGTTTTTTAGAGCCATGGCTGATAAATGATGACATGTTTTGATAGTGTACTCTAAATTTGAGATTGTTATCTCACATTGTGTTTGCACCACTTCTTAAAAAATTTATGCTGCAAAACAAATGCCATCTCGGGCAACATAAGGATATCCCATATGACTCACTATCAGCATCTGAATGCTAAGCACAAACATCGAGAACTTTAAAAAGCAGAGGTACTTCTTTCCTTCTGCAGGTCATGGGTAGGCAGGTCCACTGCTCATCTTGTGAGCAGACCCTGCGAGTCCCCCAGTGGAGAGGTGGATGATGTTTTACAGATCAGATGTAGAGCTGGTCTATGGGACAGATTGTATGGGAGAGACTGCTTGTAGGAAAGCATACCCTTTGGAAGATCATGTCCTACCAAAGCTGCTAAAGGAAGGAGAGGGTTTAATCGGCTAGGAAGCTCTCTTTCAGGCCATAAGCAGTTCTACAGCTACTGTGCAACACTGAGCCCCCTACATGTGTGTTTAATGTTGACCAGAGGTTCTCTCCTTCCAGAAACCAGCATTGTAGTCCCAAACTGTACCCAGGCAGCCTCCTCATGACCATCTTCATAATGGGATAAACTGTTTTCCATGATAAAGGCAGAAAATTTATTCAACACCAACAGAAGACTATTAAGAGCTGTCTATAGATTTCATAGTTTAACTCATAGCTTTTCTTGATTCTGAACTTGAAGTGATACAAAGATATAAAAATGTAGAATATATTTTCAGTATAATGTGTTGTACATTCACTAGGGCAGGGTTGTGGATGTTGTCTCTTCTTATATGGAAATCTGCTGTCCTTAGAGGAGAGAAAACATCCTGGGTCAGCTGAACTGTGGGAAGCCCAGGACCTGGTATACACAGGATACATCTGCAAGAGCAGATATAATGCACTCAAGAGCATGGATAAAGTCTGTGGCACTCAAGCCAGCTGGCACAGGATAGGCCATATCCATTCTGTTCATCCTTCTTACTGCCAGCAAGAGGCCAACTTTACACAAACTACTCATTAGGAACGCTTCCTGAGCTGTCTGGCTTCCCAACAGTACGTAGGAATCGATCAGGAGAGTTGTCACAGACTAACCACATGCCATGGACTGGCCTAACACTTTAACAGTATTGACAGATGGGTTCCAGTGCCAGGAAACCTCCCTGGCAATGTTCAGTTTCATCTTCTGTTATAGACACAACCTATGGGTCTCACCCATCTTGCAATGGGTAGAGGCAAAACGTTTGGGAACTCTTACCAGTTGGTCGAATTGCTAGGAACTTTTTTGCTTCATGGCCTAACTGGGAATAAAATAAGTATCAGAATCTGGGAACTGCAACAGCGTCAAAAAACAGGTTCAGAACTTGAAATCAGCTTAAAAAAGTACTTCTGTCTTTATGGTAGGCAGCTGTACACAGCTTCCACTGGAGGCAGCAAAGAATCAGTGCACATGGGGCAGAACCACAGTGAAATGAACGTAGTTGCACAACAGGATAAAAAGTGATTTTTTGTCTTTTTTTACCCTCCTGCCAATTGTTTTTACAGAAGTAAGATATTTTAGATCTTGTATGGCAATGGGCCAAAATTTTCAATACCTCTAGCTTTAATCCAAAGGAAAAGGTTAAAAAATAATTTTATATGATCTTTGCAAGCTGGTCTTTCTGCTAAGACAGAAAATTACTTTGTTTCCCATTACTTTATTTTTAACAAGCTATAACATACTTATTGAATGTTTTGCTACTGTGACTGGTCTCTTCAGTGTCTTTCTTGACCTGATTTTCTTGTGCAATTTTACTATCCTATATAATTTCCATTTTTATTATTATAATTTATATATATAACATATTTTATATAGATAATTTACAATAATTTATAATTTTATTATTGTATATGTTATTCATATATTTTTAATTGAGAAATTTTCACACATAACAGAAAAATACCATTTTAAGACTGATCAAATTGTTTGAATGACTCTTCTCCTTCTTCTTCTTCTTCCTTATTGTTATTCCTTCACTCTATTACACAAACATGGCTAAATGAAAAGAAAAGCAACAGCTACAGGTATGAGAAGACTTTATGATGCTGAATTAGCACCCATTTGCTTAACGTAAAAAATAAAAATCAAATTGATGATTCACTGTTTAAATTTTACATTTAAATTTTACATTAAGCTAAGCCTGAATAACAGAACCAGTGCAATTGCTTTCATGTATTCCAGTTGGCATACTTATTTGGGGAAGTCTTCTTCCATGTTTTTAAAGATTTAGCGGTGAATACCATAAGGGAAAGGTTTCTGTCTTAAAGTGTTAATTTCCAATTAAAATATTCAACCAAGAGATTATTTCTCTAATATGCAAATTTTGTAAAATGCTGTTCTGATATATCAAAGAATTTGTCTCTGTGATTGAAGGAATGCAGATGGACTTCTTCGCAGCCATCAGGTTCTGCACATAGATATTGCTGTTTATGCCCATCTTCTTACATTGCAGTGCTAGTTCAGTGGCAATACCACTTTGGTAGTGTCGGTTCAGCTGGAAGTTGCAGAGAGACGTTTCTGTTAGAGGCTGATACAGAGTGAGAATGTTCCCCCGGCAGTGTTGCCCAATGCAACTGTGAGTTATTCTACTGAAAAACATGGAATTCAGAGTAAAGAAACCCCCTCTTGTTTCAGAGCTAGCCATTTGTCACCTTTTCTTTCTCTCATGTTAGAAAAGCAAGGGAACAATACTCAAAGGAAGAGGGTTATGGCCATAGTAATAATGATTAGAAACCAGATAAAATCTGGAACTTTCTGAAAAAGTCAGCATTTCATAACATCTTACTTTTGATTTGAGGCAATCTCACAAACAAATTTTAAAAAATCTTTAAAGATATTGACAATGGAAAATAAATATTAAAAGAATTTCAGGAAATCATAATATCTTATGATTTTTTCCCCAAATTAGGCAGTGCACACAGCTCATTCAGAAGTGGGAGTGTTCTTGGGAGTTCCCCAGAATTAGGACAACCACAAGTATCGTGGAACATGATGCTTAGCAAATCAAGTCTTGAAGGCCTTTCCATGGTCTTTAAAGCTTGAACTAGATTTCCCAAGGCTGCTGTGTTCTTGGCTCCATCATGTTCTGCAACTCCTGAGTGTGCCAAGAAACTTGGTCTTGAGATTGGCTATTCAATCTGTTAAGTCCCAGCTGCCTGACTCTGAAACAATCTGTTTGGTGCAACCAACCAGAATGCAGCATTTGTGATTCCTCAGAGGTCGAAAGAAAGTAAAATATCTCTGCAGAACTTTAACAAAAGAATGTCTCCCTAATGAAATATTGTCACATTTAAAAACTCCTTATTAGGTCTCTTCATGTAGTAGGAAGTTCTCAGTCTGAGAAACTGGGTGATGGAACAGAAATTAAATGAGCATGATCCATTTCTTAGTAGCAGAACACTAAATACTGCTGGATTTTTTTGTTTGTTTGCTTGCTTGGGTTTTTTTGTTGTTCTGTAGACAAGGTAAAACTCACTGTGTTCAACAAGCAAATCCTTTTGTAGGCAAGTAAATACCTATTGAACAAAAGGGCATAAAATAACCATAAAAAATTATGGTTTTTTATGTTCATGGCAAAAATAAGTATTTCCATTTTATTCATCTTATTCTGTATTCAAGGTGAAATGGCCATGGCAGCACTACAGTTATCTGTCAGCAGTGTATCCCATGAATATGGCAAATAGATCTGGCAGTCTTATGTAGCCTACTTTGGAAAAGAAATGTTATTCCTATATTGATCATATATGTGTCCAGAACAAATGTATGATTTGATTAGTTGCTCAAGGTAATGTGGAAAACAGGTACATTTTTGTTGCTATGAAAGGGAAGTTGAATGATTCCTTCTTATCTTACCCAAAGGAATACATAGAGAAAATCAAACTCAGGTGATATTTAACTCAGTAAAACCACATTAACCTCGATCCTAGTTTTCTCCATTGATGAAATATCCATACACCTTATGCCTCTAGAAAATGTTGTAATGAAGCCAGTCCAACTAACTATTCAGACATCAGTATTTATCATAGATTAATGGAAGATTACAGAGATAAATTATTTGTTTATTATTTGCTCTTATGTTTGCCTATTTCAACAGACTTTGATGTTTTTTGAGAGAGGAACAACTGACTCTTGTTGCAGTTTGTCTAGAATGTTTCTTGTCTCGGTTTCTACAGCCCTTAAACTATTTTGTGTTCCCTTTTTTCTGGGCCTTCCAGGTTTTTCCCCACATCTTTTGTAAAAGAAAACATCAAAAGAAATCATAGTATGCAGGAACTCACCACTGCTGCATATGGATTTACAATTATGTATCTCTTGTTAGTAAACTCAAGTGCAAATTCATTCCATAATTTTGCTACAGGATGTCATTGAGTTATTATTTTAGTGGCACATACTTAATTCCTTAACAGTATCATATCTGTTTAGTTACTTTGTCAACAAAATCATATTTTTCAAAATATTATCTAAAATATACATTCTCCAAATTCTCTGTATTTTCTGTAGAAAATCCATCCCATCTTGTTTGACAAAATGTGTTCTTTTTTAAAAAAAGTGTGTTGAGTGAGGTTAACTGATATTCTGTCTTTTAATTCTTTATTTCTTGATTCTCAATTTTTGATTAATGTACTTCTGACTGAAATCAAAGTAATCAATTATCACTACATTTCCTCATCCTGAATGGTGAAACAAAAAAAAAAAAAAAACAAAAAACCCCCAAACAAACAAAAAAAAAGTCGATGTTTTCAGTCTTCTCCAGTTTTACTGTCATGGCAATAAATAAATAAATAAAATTAAAATTAGGAGGCCAGATATTTTCTCAGCAAACTATTAAATGTTACAATAAACATCTTATGCGCCTGTAAGATGCTTATTTCATTTTGGTGTTGCTTCATATCTTTCTCAGTTACTAGTGAATTAAGAATGTTTGCTTTATTCTTATGTGATCCATGTGTCTTATCTGGCTTTCTTCTAAAGGCACAACAAAAGTAATAATAGAATAAATATTTGTTTTCTGCACTATTAATATTTTAACAATCCATGTCTAGTTAAAAGACCTGTTTCATTGCTATATTTCATTTATTTATCAGTGCATCAGAATTTCTCACTCTTCACTGTGCCACAAATGGATTTTTTCCCCATTGTTGTTATTAACACCAGTTTTGCCATGGAAAGTCACACCTTACAATTGCACAGTACCTAGTGTGCTTTATTTTTGAGAATTAAGCATGCATTAGGGAAACCTGACTGATACTGTCAACAAGCTATCTCAAAAAGTTTCTCCATAAATAAAACATTCACTGAATAAGAACCAAAGTTATTAAATATGTCAATGTGTATAATACAGAAAATGGACATTGAAGTAAGGAGGAAATTTTCACAGTGCAAGAAGAAGGTTATCCAAAAAGCCCTTCAATCTGTCCTAAGATTGATAATTTCCAGCATATTCATAAATGAGACAGCCCTTGGGAAATGTGACAGTTTTTATTGGCATTAAGTTATTCAGGAAAGCCTGACCATGAAAAAAATAGGAAAGGGCCTTATAAGACTGAATGGTCACAGTAATGGCAGGTGAAACTTGTACAGTTACATTTGATGCTCAGCAAAATTGTCATTTATGGGGTGAGGGGGAGCAATGCAGTTACAGGTTATTTATGTAGTTACTCATGACAGCAACAAGTTACTTTATAGCTGTGCTTGTTAAATCCAGGCTTCACCCAACTCAACCAAATATTTGAGTTGCACAACACTTTGTCCCAGTTCTTTACAGTCCTGAACCCGTAGCACCTTAGACCTTCCCCAGACAACTGTTTGCCTAGTAGTAATCCAGGATGCCATCAAATCCATTATAATCTCTTTTGAGTTGTTGAAAACCAACTATATTTCTTATATCATATGATGATCGTACTTCCTTCAGAAATAAACATCATGGCTCCAGACCTACAGCTATCCCTGAAGATCTTGAAAACCACTCTTAAATAAAAAATAAAATTTCAGCAGTTTCTTTTGAGAAACTTTAATTTGAAGCAGAACTAACTCTACTGTAGACCAAAGACCAATGATAGTTATGATCTCTGAACTTCATTATAATGTTGTAGATGACTGTGCTTTGCCCTTCAGCTCTGGTAGCCTTATAAACTACCTATCAATACTTGCTAGAAAATAAAATAAGAAGCATTATATATCTACTGGTTCTGGTTTTATTCTAGCCATGTGAGCTTTGCAGGGTTCAAGTTTAAACATAACTAATCTATTCTTCCTGTACTGAATACTTTCACTTTACCAGCAATGCAGTGATGACTCACAAGAACTAATTTTGTTAGTTCCCTCAAATAGAGTTCATGTGTCTTTTTTTGAATCCAGCAAATCGACTGTTTGTGTTCCATAATAAAATGATACACACACACTTGTCAATTCCTACCTCAGGGAATTAAGGTCTAGGCTAGAAGGAGTAGGAGAGTTTGCATACCAATTTTGGAAGTATTTGTGGATTTTAAAAGTGTGGGGCTGCCATGGTGTGTGTCCTGATTTTTCTGCAAAAACTGAAAAAACTTCTTGGTCTACTTGAGAAAAAAGGCGCTTTTTTGTTGTTTCCTGGATAGAATTGCTGCATCTTCCCTGGCAGGCTTTGTTTGCTGCTCCTTCAGCTATCAGCAGGTGACTCAGAGGGGAGTTGGAGGCGGGGCTTGCTCGTTAGCAGGAGAGTGAGAAGGCTTTAAAGGGAGGGAAGGGAGCTGCTTGGCTCATTCCCTGGCAGGCTTTGTTTGCTGCTCCTTCAGCTATCAGCAGGTGACTCAGAGGGGAGTTGGAGGCGGTGCTTGCTCGTTAGCAGGAGAGTGAGAAGGCTTTAAAGGGAGGGAAGGGAGCTGCTTGGCTCATTCCCTGGCAGGCTTTGTTTGCTGCTCCTTCAGCTATCAGCAGGTGACTCAGAGGGGAGTTGGAGGCGGTGCTTGCTCGTTAGCAGGAGAGTGAGAAGGCTTTAAAGGGAGGGAAGGGAGCTGCTTGGCTCATTCCCTGGCAGGCTTTGTTTGCTGCTCCTTCAGCTATCAGCAGGTGACTCAGAGGGGAGTTGGAGGCGGTGCTTGCTCGTTAGCAGGAGAGTGAGAAGGCTTTAAAGGGAGGGAAGGGAGCTGCTTGGCTCATTCCCTGGCAGGCTTTGTTTGCTGCTCCTTCAGCTATCAGCAGGTGACTCAGAGGGGAGTTGGAGGCGGGGCTTGCTCGTTAGCAGGAGAGTGAGAAGGCTTTAAAGGGAGGGAAGGGAGCTGCTTGGCTCATTCCCTGGCAGGCTTTGTTTGCTGCTCCTTCAGCTATCAGCAGGTGACTCAGAGGGGAGTTGGAGGCGGGGCTTGCTCGTTAGCAGGAGAGTGAGAAGGCTTTAAGAACATCTCTAGGGAGCGCAAGCGACCCGGAGCGCGGCGAACAGGAGCGGGCAAACAGGGGCGTGGCACGTCTGTGAGGGCGTGGCACGGCAGTTTGCACGGCAGTTCGCACAGGCAGGGCAAACAGGCAGGGCAGAAGCCTAGGTATTTCTGCAGCTTTTTTTTTTTTTTTTTTTTTTTTTTTTTTTTCTCTCCTCTGTTCATTTGTTTCTTTGTCCCTTTCTACCTTTCCCCCCAGCTTAAGGCAGTCATGCCTCCCAGAAAAATGAAAGCTGTTGCTCCTGTCACCAGTAGAGGGGTGTCAATACAGACAGAACCCTCTAAAAAGGATGCAGCCACTCAGGCCTCCGGCTGCATAGACTGTCTGAGCCTGGACCTACTACCAGAGGACAGTATGAGAAGTGCCTGCATACGATGTGAGCAGGTGAACGATTTGCTGGGTCTGGTGGCAGAGCTAAAGGAAGAGGTTGATAGGCTCAGAAACATAAGGGAGAGTGAAAGGGAAATTGACTGGTGGAGTCACACCCTTTCCACCCCTAAGGAAGCCCAGCAGGAGGTGGTGAAGCCCAGCCCCTCCTGCCATCAGGCAGACGGAACAAACCATAGGGTTGGGGATGAATGGAAACAGGTGCCTGGTCAGAGAGGCAAAAACACCCCCTCTCGACCCCTTTCACCTGCCAGGGTGCCCTTAAAAAACAGGTATATGGCCCTGGACTCGGGCAGTCTGTTGGAGGACAGTCAGGAGGAGGATCTATCTACAAGATCTTCTGGTTACCCCCAGCCTACCGGACGGGTTACGACTACAGGTAAGAGAAAAAAGAGAAGGGTTGTTGTAATAGGTGACTCCCTTCTGAGAGGAACTGAGGGCCCTATATGTCGGCCAGACCCGTCCCACAGGGAAGTTTGCTGCCTTCCTGGGGCCAGGGTGAGGGATATTACCAAAAAACTTCCTAAACTTATCCAACCCTCAGACTATTACCCACTGTTGGTTGTCCAGGTTGGAAGTGATGACATTAATAAAAGGAGTACCAGAGTAATTAAAAAAGATTTCAAGGCACTGACCCGATCTCTTCAGGGGACAGGAGCACAGGTAGTAATTGCCTCAGTTCCTGTGCTAGCTGGGATGAATGAGGAGAGGTTTAGGAAAGCCCAGCTTACCAACAGGTGGCTTAGGGGATGGTGCTATCGTCAAAATTTTGGGTTTTTTGATCATGGCGCGAACTCCGTGTTGCCCAGTCTCATCAAAGCAGATGGGCTTCATTTATCTAGGGAGGGCAAAAGAACTGTAGCCCACAAGTTGGCAGGGTTAGTTAGGAGGGCTTTAAACTAGGTTTGAAGGGGGAAGGGACGGCAACTGGGCTCTCCAGAGACAGGCCTAAGAGCATAGAGCCTGAGTTGAGAATGAAATCAATGGCCCAGCTGAAGTGCATGTACACCAATGCACGCAGTATGGGAAACAAACAAGAGGAGCTGGAAGCCATAGTGCAGCAGGAAAACTATGACATAGTTGCTGTCACAGAAACGTGGTGGGATGAATCACATGACTGGAGTGCTGCTATGGGGGGCTACAAGCTCTTCAGAAAAGACAGGCAGGGAAGGAGAGGTGGAGGGGTGGCTTTATATGTTAGAGAGTCTCTTGACTCTGTTGAAGTTGAGGTCAGCAGTGACAAGGTTGAGTGCCTGTGGGCCAGAATCAGGGGCAAGGCCAACAAGGCTGACACCCTTGTGGGAGTCTGTTACAGACCGCCCAACCAGGATGATGAAGGGGATGAATTATTCTACAAGCAGCTGGCAGATGTCTCAAAATCTCCAGCCCTTGTTCTTGTGGGTGACTTTAACCTGCCAGATATCTGCTGGGAGCTTCATACTGCAGAGAAGAGGCAGTCAAGGAGGTTCCTGGAGTGTATAGAGGACAATTTCCTTCATCAACTGGTAAATGAGCCTACCAGGGGGAAGGCCCTGCTAGACCTACTATTTACAAACAGAGAGGGGCTGGTAGATGATGTAGTGGTTGGAGGCCGCCTGGGGCATAGTGACCATGAAATAATAGAATTTTCAGTCCTCAGGGATGTAAGGAGAGCCACCATTAAAACCTCTACCTTGGACTTTCGGAGAGCAGATTTTGGCCTATTCAAAGAACTGATTCAGAGCATACCCTGGGAAACAACCCTTAAAGGTAAGGGGGTCCAGGAGGGATGGACATGTTTTAAGAGGGAGATTTTGAATGCACAGCAACAGGCTGTCCCAGTGTGCTGAAAGGCCAGCCGGAGGGGAAGACAGCCAGCTTGGTTAAATAGGGAGATTCTGCAAGAAATCAGGGATAAAAAGAAAGTTTACAGACTATGGAAAAAAGGGCTGGCTACTTATGAAGAATTTACAGATAGAGCTAGGTCATGCAGGAAAAAAATTAGGGAAAGAAAAGTGGAATTTGAAGTAAATTTGGCTATTTCAGTTAGGGATAACAAAAAGTCCTTTTATAAATACATTAATAACAAAAAGAGGGGCAAGGAAAACCTCCATTCTCTGTTGGACTTGGAGGGAAATATAGTTAAGGAAGATGAGGAGAAGGCTGAGGTACTTAACACCTACTTTGCCTCAGTTTTCACCAGTAAGACAGGTGGCCCTCAAGACAACTGGCCTCTGGAGCTGGTAGACAGGGAGGGGGAGCTGAATACCCCTCCTGTATTCCAGGAGGAAATAGTGACCGACTTACTGAGCCAGCTGGATCCTAACAAGTCTATGGGACCAGATGGGATCCATCCCAGGGTGATGAAGGAGCTGGCAGAAGAGCTTGCCAAACCGCTCTCCATCATCTTCCAACAGTCCTGGCTCTCTGGGGAGGTCCCAGATGATTGGAGGTTGGCGAATGTCACCCCAATCCACAAAAAGGGCTGCAAGCAGGACCCTGGCAACTACAGGCCTGTCAGCCTGACCTCTGTGCCTGGCAGGGTTATGGAGCAGTTCATCCTGAGTGCAATCACACAGCACCTTCAGGGTGGACAAGGGATTAGACCCAGCCAGCATGGGTTTAGGAGGGGCAGGTCCTGTCTGACCAACCTGATCTCTTTCTATGATCAGGTGACCCACCTGGTGGATGAGGGGAAGGCTGTGGATGTGGTCTATCTGGACTTCAGCAAGGCCTTTGATACTGTCTCCCATAATATACTCCTGAAAAAGCTGGTAGCCCATGGCTTAGACAAGTGTAGCCTCTCCTGGATTAAGAGCTGGCTGGAGGGTCGGGCCCAGAGAGTGCTGGTGAACGGAGCTGCATCCAGCTGGCGGCCAGTCACCAGTGGTGTTCCCCAGGGGTCTGTGTTGGGTCCAGTCCTGTTTAACATCTTTATTGATGATTTAGATGAGGGGATTGAGTCCATCATCAGCAAATTTGCTGATGACACCAAGTTGGGAGGGAGTGTCGACCTGCTGGAAGGCAGGAGGGCTCTGCAGAGGGATCTGGATAGACTTGAGAGATGGGCTGATTCCAATGGGATGAAGTTCAACAAGGCCAAGTGCCGGGTCCTGCACTTTGGCCACAACAACCCCCTGCAGCGCTACAGGCTGGGCACAGAGTGGCTGGAGAGCAGCCAGGCAGAAAAGGACCTTGGAGTACTAATTGACAGGAAGCTCAACATGAGTCAACAGTGTGCCCAGGTGGCCAAGAAGGCCAATGGGATCCTGTCCTGTATCAAAAATAGCGTGGCCAGCAGGACCAGGGAAGTGATCCTTCCCCTGTACTCTGCATTGGTGAGGCCACACCTTGAGTACTGTGTTCAGTTCTGGGCCCCTCAGTTCAGAAAGGATATTGAGATGCTGGAGCGAGTCCAGAGAAGAGCAACAAGGCTGGTGAAGGGACTGGAGCACAAGTCCTATGGGGAGAGGCTGAGGGAGCTGGGGTTGTTTAGCCTAGAGAAGAGGAGGCTCAGAGGTGACCTCATCACTGTCTATAACTACCTGAAGGGAAGTTATAGCCAGGTGGGGGCTGGTCTCTTCTCCCAGGCACTCAGCAATAGAACAAGGGGGCATGGGCTTAAGCTCTGCCAGGGGAAATTTAAGTTGGATATCAGAAAAAAATTTTTTACAGAGAGAGTAATCAGGCATTGGAATGGGCTGCCCGGAGAGGTGGTGGATTCACCATCCCTAGAGATCTTTAAATGCAGATTGGACGTGGCGCTGGGTGCCATGATCTAGTAAATGAGCTAGAGTTGGACCAAGGGTTGGACTCGATGATCTTGGAGGTCTTTTCCAACCCAATCGATTCTATGATTCTATGATTCTATGATTCTTTGTGTTGAAACTGTGATCAAGAGTTGTTCAGTGGAGTGATACCAGCAGTCCTGTGGTGACCATAAGCCAAATCAGACCACCTGAGAGAGAGAATGTCTGCAGCAAGGCTGTTGCCAATAAAAAACAGTTTTAGAGTTCCTTGCTGAGAAAACCAGGAACACCACCAGCAACAGTTGCAGCAAATGTATCTATAGGCACAGTTAAAGGGGCAGCAGCAGCCCCAGTAGAAGCTTCAGAGGAACCTATGAGCAATTATCGTAACTTATGGCACAGTAACATCTGTAGCTACAGGAGCAACACTGAAAACAAGAGGCTCAATGACTAAGAAAAGGAATTAAAAGCTGTTGCTCTGATCAGGAGACCACAATAAAAAGAGAACCAACACATAGGGTAAGTACAGTGATGTTGAAACTCAGAGGGAATGGTTGGCTCCCAATAAAATCAGCCTGAAGGTAATCTGAAAGCATTTGTAGAGCTTTCAAGTGGCTTACTGAGATCCAGACACTCTTGGGTTGTGGAAGGCAGTTTGGGAAATCCCAGGCTCGCTGCAGTAACTCATGCAGGAATGTAAGGTCACCTGTCAAAATGTGGTCTAGCACTGACTAAAACTGAAGGCTAGATCTTACTAGTTACCTGACCTGAACATAAAAATCTTTCTCAGGAGCTATTAGAGTATCCATGGGCCAGTACTATATTTTACTTCATTAAGAGAGATTAAATTATTGATCTTCATGAAATTCTGGGACATATTATGAAGGATGACTGCAGTATACAGGGCCTGGATCTACTATTTTTGGCAAGTTGTTGATGCTTTAGCTGGCATCTGATTTTCAGGAATGAGGCACAAAAATAGATATCAAGGTTCTGTTTCCAGGATAATAAAAAAGATAAGCAGCTGCCTGTAAAGTTTTAAGGGACATTTGTTTTGATATTAAGGACGTGCATTTTTTTGACATTTCTAAACAGGTGTTCACACAACTTCTGACTATAGAAAACCTGCATCATAGAGCAAAAGAAGAGCAGAAGATGGGTGAAAAGAATATTGAAGAGTTAGGTCAGGAATAGGTTAGCTTAACCATATTAGTTACAAAGTGTGACAGGAGATATGACTCTGTGTTGACTGTGCCATAGTTATCTTTTGTGGATCTTGGAATATTTGGATGTCTTTATCTCAGATGAAGTATCATCAAGCTAACCTGGAGGCTCCTCTCTTGCATGGACTGCAACAGTGTTAACACAGAGTAATACTGAGAAATAAGTTGTGAGGCTGATCTGATTTCTTAGGTTCTTCTTCCCGGTATACATTTCATCCATTCATGGTAGGAGTTCATTGCTAAAACATTGGATAGGTCTTCCCCACCCACTCTTGTTGTCAAAGTCCTGAGTACACCAAGAACAGCCCCTTCATTCCTGTGCCCTCCCTGAGGTGTTTGACCATCTGTGGTCAAGGCCAGCTCTGACACAGTGCTGCTGCGTAACCTGGGATCAGATTGCTGTGAAAGGATTGGTGAAAGGTGTCAGAGGCCTCAGCTGGCTCAGGATATGAATTCCAGTTCAGGCCCTTGTCCCTGGTCCTTATCAAATGTCTACATTCAGCCCAAACCCACCTTGACGATACCAAAGGTGCCTCTAGCAGCTAGATGAACAGCTGTAAAACATTTACCTGTATCACATCCAGTACATGTCTCATTTTGAATTTATATTTTTTGTGCTGCTAAGTGGAACTTTTACTCAAGCCATAAACAGAATTTTCAATAAATTGATAATTCTGAGAGTCAATATATGGGAATTCTACATTGGAATTGCTACATTGAACCCATTCACCTCTACTGTTTCAAGTTTTGCTTCTGCTGGCCCTTGGGAACTCAGGAAAAGTTAAGTTTTTACTGTGTCTTACATAAGAACCTCACACATTTTCCAAAAGCATAGACACTTAACTGCAGCCAGATTTCATTCCTCCCTAAATCCTTAGGTAAGATAATGGTGCCCACTAGTTTCATACATTACTAAGTGTTACAAAGTGGAACCAAATAGCTAATAATAAAGTATTGGAATAAAGGCTTGTGGTCTTGGAATAAAAGCTTGTGCCAACAGGAGTGGAGGAGTCATGGTTCATTCTGTGGCAGTTATGACTAATAGATGCAAGTTGAGAGCAAAGATTAGGAACAGTGATGCAATTAATGTGGACAGGAGAGGCACTGAAAAACTTGATATTGCAGACATCTTGGGAGCCATGCAGACCTAAGATGAATGTTGAGACCACCAGGGTAAATACTTTATTTTTTTTTCTGGTTAAAGGTAGGTGCACCTTTGATATCAGGTTAAAGATAAAAAGGATACAGGCATTCCAGTCTCAGCCTTCATCCAATTTTTGCATGTTTAGCAAGATCCAGCAATAACTCCAAGAAATCCATCACTTCTATTCTTAAATTTAATCTTAAAATTGGGAGATGAGGGGCATGAGGGGTGCTAGAAGGAGAAGTAAAAGCCCTATGAATTCTATGGCTATATCTCCAAATTTCTGTGATCTCTTCTCCCAGTACTACTACCAACACCAAAGTCAAATCTTATTTTCAGACTTATCAGCCTACAATAATCTAGGAATTAACCGTAAGACACAAGATCTTGCCAGTTTCAGGCCAAATCCCAGTTTGCCAAGTAGCATTCCTTGACAATATAATGAATTTTGCCATAACCTCAACCTTTTCTTTTGTCTTAAGCACACATGGGCAGGCTGGGATAGCCACAGAGCTATGTCCTAGAAGGTACCTTTTAGAGACTCTTTCCTATGGAGTAGACTACTGTTAATAAGTTTAAAAATAAGAAGTAGGATTATAGTAACAAGGACTACAGAGTTGGGATAATGGCTTTATCTTTCCTGCAAGATCTCTAGGACCAGAAGAATTATAGCTGTTTTGTCTGAATGAGAAGTCAAGGTTAGTTCTGCCAGGGAAGAGATCACAATTCTGTGGAAAAGGTGAAGTTTGGTGCTAATTTTATGGTATGGAGTCTTTTAAGATATTCTTTAAAGATGTATTTTAAGAGGCAGAATGAGAGTGAGTGTTGTTAGAAGAACTTACTTCTTTTGAGTCTTTATGATGATTACATTGGAGAATTTACCATTTAATGAGCTTTAGGAATAGAAACAGGTGAGAGAATCAAACAAAGAAATTAAGCTTATCGCTAGACTGAGCAGAACATACGGGAACAATAGATTCTCTTAAGGAGTTTATGGGCCCTTATAGCATAGCTGAGGCAAGGATTAGAATGGAGGCAAGAGAAAGTGAAATGTAGGTTCTGTACAAGAGGTGCTGAAAACTTTTGAGAATTTTCTGGTTTTAATGCCTGCAGAATTCTGGTTCAATTGTGCTTCACACAATTCTCAGACAGGATCTGTAATGATTGTGAGGGAGTATAACGGTTCATCAGTAACTGAAAAAAAGTTAATTGTTGCAGTCTGTGTAGACTAAAACAACTGGTGTTTAAAGGAAAACTGTGGTGACCCCTAGAGTAAAGGTTGATGTCTTGGTTAGAAACTAGTATAGAAGGTACCCAATATATATTTTTTGGAACTACAAGTCTAACAGAGCTGGAATAAATGTTTAGCAATAGAGGCGAGTGAGTTTTTCTTAGATTTGAGGCATATATAGATTGTATATCTTATTTAAAGCTATATTTATGCATGTTTTCCGGATTAAGTGCTATAAAGTAAGACCTCAAGAGTTAAACTGGTAACAAGATAATTCAGGATCTTCTGAGCCAAGAGCAAGGATAGTCTTGGAAAGCCCAATATCTAATATTCATGTGGACATTGATTGTTGATAAAATGAGTTCATTTAATACATTTAGGATTTTTAAAGACAGAAGATCAACTATAAGAAATTTATTTCTATAGTTTCTAGATCTTGTTTTCTGCCTTTTTGCTGCTTAAAAAAAAAGAAAAAAATCTTAACAATTTAACACTTTCTGTCCCTGACTCTGTGAGTCTCGTGGGTTACATGTAGCCCACATCTTCTGTATGTCTTAGTCTGAACCTTTGAACTGAAATTAAATGTAAACTCAACTTTAACAACAGACTTGCTGACCAGGTCCATCTCATTCTGACCTATTTGAGTCTGCTAAACATGTAATCCTAGGCCTGTAGTTCAGACATAATAAACTGAAAAATTGAATTCCTGCTTTGCAAAGGTAGACTGTCACCCAAAATATAAATTTTATATGTACCCTACTGTTTTGGACTATACCACATTGTGCTGTGACTCAGTTCAAGCCTCTGGTGTTACACATTCGAGATTAGAGAACTGCAGGAACCTGAAAAGAAATCACTTTTTCATACTCTAACAGTTAAATGACTTCACATGCTGGTGAATTCTGTTTATATTCTCAGGGCTAAATTTTATCTGTATTGATAACTATACCCAGAACCCAGTAACACCTAGACAATTAACTAAAACTAATTTGCTGCTCCAGCACCAAGTCTTTCACAGCATTTTCTGCTTTTCAAGTGCCCTCAATAACACTATGCTCCTTCATCCCTCCAGGCTGTGATCTTACAGCTTTTCTTAAACTATTGGTTCACATCTGCCTTCAAAGTAAGCAGAAGCCATAGACTGCTTGTATGCCCCTGTATTAGCTCTGTAAGGCACTGAAAGATCCAGAAATGACCTAGATCTTCAGTATGCTCTTCTCAGACACTAAATCTAACTCAAATCCAGCCTTAGCCTTACCAATAGGCTGAATTCCTTTCCCTGACTCATTTAATGCTTTTTTCTCATGTTCTCTGGTATCTGTGTTCAGAATCCAAAAATAAAACTAGATCTTCAGTCCAGCTGTAACTTTAACCCCAAATTTAGGCAAATAATCTCAAAATGGTAAAGAACTGGCTAGAGTTATTGTTGGCTTCCACTGTCATACCAACTCTACAGGCCTCGCAAGTGCAAATATGTTAACTTTTCAGATTCTTCTCTCTAGGACTTGGAAATGAGTATTAGTAAAGTTTTTTCATGTCTAATGAAAAATTTGTTTTAAAGGCATTTTAGACTATATCATTGTTGGTGCTAACATAAATCTCTGCTGGTGCCAAATCTGGCAGCAATGTCAGGAGTTTGCCAGTTCCACTACAAGGAGTGCAGAGCTGGGCTAAGCCTCATTTCTGTTCTCAACCACAGGACTTGCTTGATATGCGACCTGTGGTAAATTTACTTCTGAACTGCATCATGATGTTCCCTCCCTTTTGGGGTCTATTTAATTAAAAAAATGTGTGAAACAGGTGTTATCCTTTATATACATCTTTATTATATATGTATATGTATCTTCATTACAAATACATGAATCTCTTTTTCCTAATAATATGATTAAGTTTTAAAATGTTTTGTGGCCTGAAAGAACCTTTGTCAAAGTTTCTCATATGCATTAAACAGTAGACTTTGCTTGCCCAATTTACTGTATAAACAAGGCTGTTGCTCACCTTCAGAATAAAAATTCAGTACTTAGTTGCCAAACTTAATTAAAATGTTACATTTTCTGTATGAGAGTTAAGTGTTTATCTTTTCACAGATACTTCCTTGTGTTTTGTGTTTTCTATTTGTGAGTTCTTAAGTGAGATTTTGTATTAAAAAAAAAAAAAAGTAACACTAATCTTAGAATTCATGGACAAAATCAAGGTGTGGATTTTTTTTCCCCTATAAGAACTCTGTCCAAATGCTTAGTGAAAAAAATATCTAGATAAAGTGCTACCTTTCACTTCACTGTGGTAGAATATAAATGTACAAATACACATTATGTGCTATGATAAAATACCAAATTTAAAAATACTTTGTTCATTACCCTAGATTATGTAACTCAACAAATATTAAATTTATAATCTGACATTTCAAAAAATACCTTGTTGTTTTAATAATTGACAGCTAGAGCCTTAGCTTCTGAGATGTTAAGTTATGCTACCAATATATGTTACATTTAAAATTATGAGTTACTGGTGGATGGAACTAACTACAGGGTTACTTGTAGACCTTGTAAAATATTACAATACATTATTAACATTTAATTTTCTTCCTCTTTTTTTGGCTTACAATTGCTTCAGTTGTAGTGTTTCTCCACCTGCCTTCCCTACAATTTAACCTAAAGAGCAGAACACATTTGTAAGAATGTTCTATTCAATATATGAGCTCATTCCTAGAAGTGGATGAAGTGTACTGACAGGTGCTGAAGCTTTCCCAAGACTGATATTTAACCCACAAATTCATTGTCAATAAAGAAATAATAATAAAAATGTTACTAAAAATATCTATTCATTCTATACTTAAGAACAATTGCATGTACCTTTGCATTCTTTGCTCACAACTGAATAAATTTAGGTAAAACTTAAACGATCATTTAATAAACATAAAGAAGTTAAAATGAAAGGGCCCAGGAAATGTTAATGCAGATATATCAAAATTTTTGTTTGTATAACATTGAAACCAAAATAAGGTTATTTTTCTGTAATTCCTTTTAGGTACTTGAAAGTAAATTTTTCATTTGTGTTAGATCCTTCTGAACCTCTAAGTACAACCACGAGAATTCATCTTGGGGAGATCTAAGTGCTGTTTTTATCTTTGCCTTGGAACCCCTGTGACACTTTAAGTCTTTTTGCCTCTGAGCATGATGAAGTTCAATTACAATTGGCCCTTTTTAATTGTCACTTACCTACTAACAATCTCAGGTTATGAGAGCATTTAATAAAACTTCTAGCCCTCCTAAGCTTAATAAAAATGCTCTTTTCCTCTCAAAGTGTCTTAAAAAATCACTGCAATCTTTAAAATCCCCTTAGACTTGAGAGTTTTTATTTAAAAATACAAGCATAAAAATGCCTTTTTAAATATTTCCTCCATATTTATTTCAATAAATACTTATGCCTTTTCAGTTGTATGCAAATGAGATTAAGTTATTAACACTATCAGTCTAAATGTGCAAAGTTCTCTACTAAGAACAACTGTTGTAGTTAGTCCTTACTTGTGAAATATTGGTATTAGTTCTATCACCTTCCCTACCTCTAGCTAGGCTATTTTGTTTCCCACATTGACTTTATCAATTTTTTTGTATTTAAATTCACAGTTGCCCCCAGTTTTGCCTTCAGTATCATGGTGCCAAAACTTTTTTGTTCATCTAAGTGGTTTTCAAATATTTTCATGTATTCATGTATTTCTTTATTTAGGAAAGACAAAATATAACAGCTTAAATACTAAATTAACAAGCAGTTTTCCTCTCCCTATGCTTTTCCCATTCTGTACATTCTTAAAGTATTTAGATGAGTGTGGAGAACTCCACTGTATGGCTTGGGTTGACACTGAGCTGGCACAAGGTGCTCTGTAGAAACAGAAGTCTTTGCAAACACAAACACAATTTTGTGCCAAACTCAACCAAGCTCAGTCCAATCTTTCTTATAGTGGCACATAGTTACAGCTTCCATCAAGGAAGCAGAGAACCTGAATTGTATGCCATATGCTGCCCAAGGGTAAGCACGTGCTCCAGAAGATTACATCTCCATGAGAATATTATTTCAAGGCTGCTTTGGGTGGTGCATTTTGCATCTCTTGACAAGCTGAATTTCTATGCTAGAAAGGGTTCAAGATTAAGAGAGTGATAGAGAACCCAGAGTATGAACTGTGATTTCATAGTCTGGTGACCAAATGTCTTTGCTGAGAAGGCAGCTCCATTTTAATCCTGCTTCTTTCTCACTTCCTACATTTTATACTAAACTGTTACCAATTGGATAAACAACCCTCCTCATTTCCAGAAGATTGTCTTCTTTGATGAAATCTTTACTTTTTCAGAAATTGAAATCGTGGATGATTCTTAAATACTTCAATGTAGAAAAAAATCTTCAGGGGATATGAAGAGTGTCCTTTCCTCCTTCAAAATAACAACTCTTAGAGAACTGCCTGACTCACTCTAAGGTGTGTGTGTGTGTGCATGTGTGGCCCTTCAGACTGAAGAAAGAAGTCAAGTCTTCCCATACTTCACAAGTGATGTGCATGCATGTGTGTGCAGCAATAAGGAAAAAATACAACCAGATTCTTTCTTAGTAATTCCCCAGAATAAGATATGTAATCCCTCTTAACTCTTGGCATGGAAATAAGCAAGTTAGGGACAATTTAGGCAATAGAGATGTTCTAAGAAACATCTTCCTTGTAGTTTTTCTAGTAGGTCAAAGGAGGTGATCCTGCCCATCCACTCAGCTCTAGTAAGGCTGCATCTGGAGGGGCCAGTTCTGGGCTCCTCAGTACAAGAAAGACAAGCAGGTCCTGGAGTGGGTTTGGCAGAGGGCTATGAAGTGATTAAGGGACTGGAGCATCTCTCTTACAAGGAAAGGCTGAGGGAGCTGGCCCTTTTTAGCCTTGAGAAGAGACAACAGGGGACCTCATCAATATGTGCAAGTATCTGAAGGGAGAGTGTCAAGAGAATGGAGCCAGGCTCTTCTCAGTGGTGCCAAGAAACAGGAAGAGAGGCAGTGGGGAGCAACTGATGCACAGGAAGTTTCATCTGAACAGGAGGAAAAACGTTACTGTGCAGGTGACTGTGCACTGGAATAGATTGGCCACAGAGGTTGTGGAGTCTCCCTCACATTGGAGATATTGAAGAACTGTCTGGATGCCATCCTGTGCAATGTAATCTAGGATGACCCTGCTTGAGCAAGGAGGTTGGACCAGATGGCTAACTGTGGTCCTTTCCAAACTGACTCATTCTGTGATTCTGGAATAGTTTCTTTGAAATGGCTTCTTCTGTGTTACATGTTTTGGGTTCTATGCTGAAGTGGCTAACCTCCACAAATACTATTGAGAGACTAGACTGAACCTTCAGGAATTTAAAAGTTACCGGGAAAATTTAGCTTTATTTGACCTAGCCTAAACTTGACGGTAAAAATTGTCCTTTTTTTTATCGAAATGTGAATAATGAACCAAAAGTTATATCTTCAGATTCATGTATTTTTTCAAGTTTTGTCAATATCACAATGGGAACTAACTGATTTACCTCTCAATATTTTATGTCTTCAAAATGTTCCCTCCCACCCCCCCAGTTTGTTTCCCTCATGCCTGTATGGATTCTCACTGGAATTCCATCATAAAGACACAGATAATCCTGGCAAAGTATTTTTGAGTGCTGGTGAAACTATAAAACTATAAAATCCTGGAAAATCACTATTTTGAAAGCAATTGTCATCATAAAAATGCCCTCGGCCTATTATTTAGGGTTCAGACATATAGCTAAACTAAACTGAGTTTGTAAAGAACCTGTTCAGTTATATTTAATGAGAACCAAATTCGCCTGCTTAGTCCTCATGGAAGACTTTGTTCAAATTATCTTACTAACAATATGTACTTACCTGACTTAGCAAAAATTGTTTAACAAGGCAACTTAAACATTTCCTGATGCACTCAGATTTGAGTCACTCATTAAAAAAAAAGATTTTGATATTGGGTTTAGAGACACTATTGCTTTTGGTAAAACTAAGCATGAATGGAGGAGAGAGAGGGCTGTGCTACAATCATACAGTGAGTATTTGATGTGCTTTCATTAGGACTGTTACAATTAATGCTACTGACTTGAAATTAATGGAAAATGACTGGGATAAACTACGTAGTGGCTAGGTAAATCTACTCTGGTTTGAAATATGGCAACCTACAAACACAGATGACTTCTTACCATTTGGGAACAGGTTTCACTGTACTGGTTTAAAACTGTCTACTCATAAAACTATTTGAATTTATTTTCACAGTTTTGAAACTTACACAATTCTTTTGGCCTTTATTAAATATTAAGTTATTTTAGCTTATTTTATATGGCATATGAATATACATGAATATTATTGCCAAATCTATTCCTAGAATATACTAGTATTTTCTCAAAGTTTTCATCAGTTTTAATTGTTAAATTAGATATTCAGAGTAATCAATAAAACCCCTCACTTGTTCAAGGTAACAATAACTTCAGTTATGAAATACATTACAAGTATTTATAAAGAACTTGTCAGGCAGAATTTAAAAAGTCAGAGGACAGCCTTTAAAATTTCTACCCTTACCTTTCCAGGGTTTTCCTTCAGGTGATGATTTGGAAAGTGAATTCAAGAATGAGGTACTGGGATTCATATCTTTCTGTACAGTGTTGGGTTAAAGTATGCAAGCCAAGGCTATAAGTGTGTGAAAATATAGAACGGAAGTCAGGGGATATCTGATTGTGGTGGGTTGACCTTAGCTGCATGCTATATGCCCACCAAGCTCCTTTGTCACTACCCTCCTCAGCAGGATGGGGGTAGAGGGGACAAAATAAGATAGAAAAACCTCATGGATGAAGATAAAGGCAGTTTAATAAAAGAAAAAGCAAGGGCTGGGCACAGAAGCAAAGGAAAACAAAAGCTTTATTCTCTACTTCCCATCAGCCACTTCTTGGGAAGCAGGGCTTAAGTACATGTAGCATTTGTTCTCAAACATTATAATAATGAACATTTTGGTATCTGAGTAGATGTCACGTGGTATGGAATATACCTTTGGTCAGTTTGGGTCAGCTGTCCTGGTTGTTTCCCCTCCCAAGATCTTGCCTACCACCAATCTAGTGGTGAGGGAGGAATGTTGCAGGGACAGCGCTGATGCTGTGAGGAGCATTTGATCAGCAGGAGCATAACACTGGTTTGTAATCAACTCCTTTCTACCTATTAATACAATGCATAGCACTGTGCAGGCTGCTGTGGGGAAATGAACTCCATTTCAGTCAGATCCAACACACTGTAAAAGAATAAAACTCATTTTTATAGAACTGCCTCAAAATCTAGACCTAACTTGTGAAATCCCTATCTTTCTATAGATGTGATCTCTGCCTGAAATGGAACTTTGTTTATCCTTAGACATATTTAACAGTGTAAATGGGATGAAAGCGTTTTGCTTAAGGATTTTAATTTAAATCTGAAGAAAGGTTCTTATGACTCAAACTTTTTCAATTATGTTGTTTATAGTCCTCCTAATTTTGAAAGGATGCTGTCTCTAAGGATATCTGTTATTTTCCACTACCTCTTTTATCCACACAATGTAACAACACTCATACAGCTCATCCTTAGCTGTAGCCACTGAGAAGTAGTTCGGAAAATCAGAGAACAAAAGAAGTTAGATCAGAGTCTAAGTTGCAACTGTTCAATTTAGCACCACTTAATCACTGATATGTCTTCAAAATAATAGTATTATGGATGAGACAATGTTATAAAGTACATCTGAATCATCAGAATGAGTGTTTTCTTTTAATGGATGGTGTAGAGGGCTAGAGACTGCATGCAGTCCTCTACTTCTGCCTGTTTGTTCCCCATGCTACATGCATTAGCGTACAGCCCATAGCTGTGCTGATTTCCCAGAAGTGTGAGAGCTTCTCCCATAGTGCAGCTCTCTCATCACTCTCATATTTATGTCATTTTAAATAATGTCTTCCGGCATGTTTTGATGATTGCCCTCTCTCTCCTGTTCACATCACACTGCATCCTTTGCTTGCCATCTCAGTCTACCACTTCCTTGTCTGATTGTTGATCATTTGCCTCCCTCATCTATCTTTCCTAGCTGAAAGCTCTCCTCAGCAGTTTGGCCAGCCAGTTGACAAAGGAGTGTTGCTTCCCTTGCTCAGATAGTACTGTATCTTCCTAGAAGTCCTCAAATCCTCATAAGCAGTCATAAAAGATTAATCTCCGTTGCTGACATCAGCCCTGCAAAAGTTGTTTACCCACAGGATCCTTCCACTCCTCTTTGAGGTCTTCCCTCTCACCAGGAGGATTACAGAGAAAAACCCCAGGCCACCATGCCCTTCAGCATTGCCCTAAGAGTGTTGTGGTCACACTCAGTACACTCCAGATCTTCCCTGGTAACGTCATTACTGACCAGCATGTCCCTGTCATTGGAGCAATCAGGGATAATAGTCCGAGGGCTGGACAAGCCATGGACAACATCCTGGACCCCAGAACCCAACAAACACAGGCAGTGCAGTTACAAAAAAATCATTCCAGTTTTTACTGCAGAGCCTGGCTTATCTGGGCACATTGTATCCACCCTGACTTTCAGGCACGATGTATCCATAGTGACAGAAAATCATTAAGGTGTCTAAAAGAAATGTGATCCTCAAAGGTATTCTTAAAAAAAGCTGTACTAGCCAAGGAAATGGCTTTTGGGAGTCTCAAGAGGGTGTCTGTGCTCGCAGCTGCTGTTTGTAGGCAGTTTTCCAGAGAGACTCTAGAGGGTTCCCATGTCCAGGCACCAGTGGGGAAGCTGCAGGAGGCTCTGTGAGGGCAGGCCAGGGCTGTCCCAAGCCAGGATTGTCCTGTTCTGGACACAATCCATTCCAGTCAGCTCCAATCCTCCCACTGCAGGGCATGGCTGGGCCCACAGCAAAGGAAGGGGGAAAGTGTGTGCAAGAAAGGGCAAAAACATTGCACAAAACATTGTGAGCAAAAAATAGGTGAGACAAACAACTGTGAATACCAAAATAAAAAAAAAAAAAAAAAAAAAGAGGGAGCGGGGGAGGAGGTGCTCCAGGCACCGGAGCAGACATTCTCCTGCAGCCTGTGGAAGAGCCCACGGTGACACAGATTGTTCCCCTGCAGCCCATGGAGAAGACCATGGTGCCCATGAAGGATACTCCACTAGGGCAGGTGGATGTTTTCTGAAGGAAGCTGTAGCCATGGATATATTGAACATGCTGACTTGGAAGGGACCCACAAGGATCATCAGGTCCAACACTTAGACCTTCACAGGACTATCTCCAAGAGTCACACCTTGTGCCTGAGATTATCAAATGCTTCTTCAACTCTGTCAGGTTCGAGGCTGTGACCCCTGCACTGGGAAGCCTGTTCCAGTATGCTGCTCCATGCTGGAGCAGGCTCCTGGCAGGAGCTGCAGCCAGTGGAGATTCCATGCTAGAACATGTTTACCCTGAGAAACTGGTAGAGGGGAAAATGTGAGAGGGAAGGAGCAACAGAGAGGAGCTTATATGGACTGACCACAGTGCCTATTCCCCATTCCCCTGTGCCACTTTGGGATTGGGGAAGGACAGAGAGAAGTCAGAAATGAAGTAGTGAAACTGAGCCTGGGAAAAGAGGGTGTGTGGTGGGATGGCACTATAGTCTTTGTTTCTCACCATCCTACTATATTTTGAATTTGCAATAAATTGGATTAATTTTTCCTAAGATGAGTCTGTTTTGCCTGTGATGTTACTTGGTAAGTGATCTCAATGTCTTTATTTTGTCTTCCTGCAAGATGCACATGGAAACAAAATTTCTTTGAAAAATGTGTATTTCAGTTCTGAAACCAATGCTGAGTGAAAATATTTTACTTATGAGTTTGTAATGTGAGACGTAGCCTAAAAGATGCAGCTGATTTTGTTATGCAAAATATTAGAAGATACAAGAGGAAAAAAGTAGAAATAAAACTATTTTATCAACAAGGAAATACAGATATAATTGCACAAACATATGCAGCAGATACAGTGCAATTCTGGCTACATCGAAGTTAGCAGTAGTTTTTCACTTTCATTTAGTAGGAATTTCTTTTGTTTCTACCCATTGAGGAATCAAACCACTAGCTGGAACTAGAACAGTGGTCTTAAATTCTGCATGTAACTTTTTGTTCAAATTTCCAAATTCATTTTCATGTTTGGAGTCTGTGTTATTACAACTAGACTATAGAATACAGTCTGGTATTAAGTGTAATAATATCAGAATTTCATCCAGTCTCTCTTGTGTTAAATTAAGGGGGTTTTAATCATATCTTGCTCAAAATTGAAATGTATGAGTTCACTTTCTCACAGTTTTGACAGAGATTGTTCCAACAGCTTATTGTTTGTATTGTATACTGCAAAATATAAAATGTACTGTGAAAAAATTCAGTCTGAGAGTGTACAGATAAATAAACATGAAGTCAACAATAAATAAACATTGTATCAACAATACTTCATATTATAATAGCCTAAAGTTTTTGTATTTTCTCAAGTGCCCTTTTCACGTTAGGAAATTATCTGAGGGTTCACAAAGTTAGTAAGTATCATGATATTTTTCTATTTTTACACAAAAAGTTTTAACATGAGAACAGTGAGAAACTTCTTCCACTCAGGCTTTCCTGCTGGAAGAAGGGACACGGCAATTTGTAATTTTTCCAAGATATAAACAATATATGTATTTCAAGACACATGATCCTGGCAAATGATGACATAATGGCCAAAACCTTACCAAGTATGGGCATATGGGACTATTTACCTTAAACCTTATGTGAATTCTAGTTAACTTTTATTGCTTTCAGTAAGATGGTTTTTGCTGTGTTCAGGGTATTTTCTTCTTTTGCAAAAGAGTATCATGAACTATATGTGTCTGTGAGACATTTCCACCTAATGCATAACTTTCTATTTATGCCTTTAAATGTCTTTGTTCTATCATTCTTATTTTCTGTCTCCCTACTTGAAAATCACTACATTTAAAATGAACTGTTTGGCTTTGTAGCAGACACTTTGAGGTTTGCATTGAAAATCAGGACATCCAGTTTATCTAAGCCACTCTATAATAGAGGCCAACGGTGGGCACTTAGGAAATAGTATCCCTAAGTGTGTCCTCATATGAACATTTTCCATAGAAACTTCATGAGGTTTGTTATCCATACCATTATTTTTGATACTACTAGAAAAACAATTCTTCCAAAAATATGTCAAAAATTTGAACCCATTTATATATCTTTATTATTAGGAATTTGCTGTGGCAATGAGTTAGCATTGTGAGAAAATAAATGGGTTTTTAGGCTTCAAAGTGATTATCTGTGATCGCTTTGCCTGCTTTCAAATATTTATTTGTGCTTTTCCACTTCAGAAGTGGCACAGAAATGCTTAAAAGCCTATAGGCATGATCCTGACAGACAGGAAAGAAGTTTCAGCAAATGTATATCAACCTCTATCATTATCTCCCTTCTAATTCCTCTTATGGATTTATCGTTAAGAGGAATTATTAGAAAGCCAATAAAAACTCACCCACCTAAATCCCTTTGAATTTTTTAAGGAGCACAATAAGCATTTTCATTTCCCCATCTTGACACACCGTGTGGGATCTGTTTACCTTCCTTCCTCATAACTCTTCACCCTTGTCAATGGATGGATGGAAAAATATCTTCTGTCTTTTCAACTTCTAAAGGTATTATTCAATTCTTCTCATTAACATTTGTACAGTGGCTGATCAGGACTACTACAGAAACTGGAAGTTTTAATCCAAAGCTCACTGAAGTTAATGAAAAGATTTCCATGGATTCCACTAGGTGCCACATGACTCTTAGGCTCCAGAAAGGCAAGGACTTGACAGCCTTCTTAAAAACATTTTCCATCATAATCTAGAGGCTTTTGTTACAAGGCTGGAATGTCTGACACCAGCTCTTGAATGCTACTCTCAAAGATACTGCATGAGTGTAAATAAGGACATACTGTGAAGACTGCTTAGCTAATGATTATACTGAAAATACAAAACTGTACTGAGACATCAATGCAAAGCATTGTATGTCACTTAACTAATGTATCATTTTATTGTAGAAGTCAGACCGTTAAAGGCACAAAGTCTTTCCAATCTGTTGTTATAAACACAGAATAAATCACCAAAAGCACAATATAGCTGACATTGTAGTGTACACGTGTAAATTACATAGCCGTAAATTCACCTTGATGTTTATCTGAAATTCATAATGCCTCTAAAAGAGGAAATAGTGGGGAAGTAAAAGGTACAAGGAAGAATAATTTCACAGTAATTTCCTTGCTTGTCCTATCTTAACTCAGCTGAACCATCTTGTAGGGCTGTCTGTCTTTAGCTCCACAATAGGAAAAACACACATTAATGTGTAACCCCAGCCCAGAGTCCAACACAGAAGTCACAATGCTAGTGTTTGTCCTTCAGGAAGATGCTAGGTGGGGAGGGGAAAAGATCCATCCATGTGTTACTTATGAGCCTAGAACAAGACTTCACAGGCTAAGGATTACAACTTAAGGGTTTAAAGGTCAGTGAACACCTTTAAAATTTGAGTCACTGACTTTCTGTTTTCCCCAGAATTTTTGACACCCTATTTCAATTTGCTAGTAGAATAATCTGATTGCCAAGCCATAAGTAAGACTGAGTAGATGTGAGAATCTTACCCATTATTCCAGAGATTATCTCACTGACTGGATAAAACCAACAAACTGTGGTGTGAGAAACATTAAGGATATGTGAGTACGCATACCTACTACACAGTGATAATGACCCTTTTGCCTACTAGGATGCTGGTCTAAAACTTAAAACAAAAAATTTGCTTTTGACCTTTGTTGATAAATGGATCAAGAGAGGAATCCAAAGTTATTCAAAATTGCAGATGGAGAGAAACCTCCCCAGGGAAAAAGTGTTCTGCCAGCATCTGCTGGCAAGTAAAAGTACCTGCCAGGGTAGGTTAATCCTCATTTACAAGCAAGCTATTTAAGGATTTGAGATGTTTTTAACATTCCAATACATTTTCATGGTCTCGTTTTTGTTGAAATTGTAAACATGTGGCAAGAGATCTCAGATCATGTGTTGTCTGCAAAAATCGGACTCAAATATCCAGTGTGCAACAAGCCAATAATTACACACTCAAAAAAGACATTGATTATTTATTTCAGAATTGCACAAGCCTGGGTGCTCATTGGAATTCCACAAATCAAGCACGTCAGCTGTCAAAACGTCTAACTCTTTATACATTTTAGCAAACAAAGGCGATAGTGTTCATTGGCTATAAGTTACATTGTTCACTTGTTAATTAGTATCCTATCTTCTATTGGCTAATGATTCTCTTGCTTCTCATGTTAATTAGTCCTCATGCTCAGTCTTTTTTTTTTCTTGGGATTGGTGGGTTTCTTGGGTCAGTGGTTGTGAGTCACTGGTTACCCTCTCCCCCACTGGAATTACCTTTTACCCAGTTGGAGCGGGTTCAGCTCAGTTGCTGAGTTGCATTTATTATTTTCTTCCTTATCTTGAGAATTCTGCCAGATGTCTTTGTGGCTTATAAGTTGTGCATTCTCTGTGTCCACTATCAGTGGGCATCCTTCTTCCCAAGCTCCTCCTAGGTCTGAGATTACTGAAATATGTCAAGCCCTAAATTTAACAAGGCGATTCTACAAAGTAATTTGTTTTTCTAATACATGGACATGACTTAGAGCTTGCTTTTTAGCTGCTGCCTGTTTCACAGATTAAATCTCCCTTCTTGTTGATTAGGCTTGAAAGTATACAAAGACCAAACAACAAAGAACATCCTTTCTTAAGAAAATTTTTACATATTCCACATTTTGCAACAAATGAATTAATGGGTGAACATGTAACCACACTGCAGCCTGTGACAGGACCAAGCTTAAAAACAGTAAAATTGAGAAAATGGAAAGGAGCCACCAATTTATTTTCCCTGACATGTTAGGAATTTAGTCAGGAGCCTTGGATTCCTCTGTAAGAAAACCCTGCTGCATTTGCTACAAAAAGTGGGCAGATGAGTAGGGTTATAAGAACAGCAGTAAAAAGAAGTGGTGATGGTGGTGTTAGCATCATGACTGGGACAAGAGATAAGGATTTCCAACAGCTGGACTTCTCTGTCATAGACTGCAAAACAGAATCGGGAAATAATCTAATGGATATTGGTAATGGTTCGTTATCATTCAAACACAAGAAAGCATTTTTTTCATCAAATGGTGAAATATTCATTGCTGAGTAACCAGACAGTATTGATTACTTTCCCAGTTTTCTTTGGGGTCCTTGAGACATAATATTTATAACTTTTGTGGGAAGAAGTCACCAGAAATTCTACCCTTGAACAGTCAAAGGAAAATATGCATAATTGCAATAACACTGTCATGGTTTATCCCCAGCTGGCAACCAAGCACCACACAGCTGATTTCTCACTCCTGCAGCAGTAGGATGACAGAATCAGAATAGTAAAAGCTAGAAAAATCATATATTGAGATCAAGACAGCTCAGTAGGTAAAGCAAAAGCCTCACACACATCAAAGCAAAATATGGAATGCATTTGCTACTTCCTATTAGCTGGTGGGTGTTCAGCTATCCCCAGAAAAGCAGGGCTGCATCACAAATAATGGTGATGTGGGAAGAGAAACACCATCACTCTGAATGTTCTCCCTTTACTCCTTGTTCCCCCAGCTTTACATGCTGAGTATAATGCCATATGCTGTGCGATATCCCTTTGGTCAATGGGCGTCAGCTGTTCTAGCTGAGTTTCCTCCCAACTTGCCAGAAAATGGGAGATGCACAAGTCCACAGGGTTTGATGGCATGTGCCTACAAGTGCTAAGAGCTTGCCAATGCCCATGTATGCCACTTTTAGTTAACTTTAAAAGGTATGTGGCTGGGGGAGGTTTGTGATGACTGAAGAGGAGCAAATGCCATTTCTATCTTCAAGCACAGCAAGAGGGAGTATGCTCAGCATTACAGGACAGTCCGTTTCTCTTCATTGCCTCAGAAAGTGGAAACCATTTTCAAACATGAAGGACAGAAATATGACTGGGAGTAGACAACATGGATTTTTAAAGTCCATTATCTCAAACAATGTCTAACCTCATAGTCTTCTACAGCAAAATGACTGTCAGTAGATAAGGGGAGGGCAGTGACTGTTGCTTATCCTGACTTAAGGCTGTTGACATTATCTCCATCATATTCTCATAGAAAAATTGATGAGACATAGGCTGAAGAAATAAACAGTGAGGTGGACTGAAAACTGCATTGCTTGCCTCAAAGGGCTTGTCACCAGCAACACCAAGCTGGACTGGAGACCAGTCACTAGCAGCACACCCCTTGGGTTGATACTGAGCCCACTTCTATTTAACATCTCCCGCTGAACGTCTTCTTTAATGGTGTAAATGGTGTAGCAGACTGCACCCTCTGCAATATAAAACCAAGAAGAGTGATTGGTTCCACCAGGTGGTTGTACCGCTCTTCAGATGGACCTCAGCAGGCTGGAGAAATGGGCCTAACAGAATGTCATGACTTGGCGTCCTGGTACACAAGAAACAAATCATGAACCAGTAATGAACATCTGTGGCAAAGGCCAACAACATCCAGGGCTGCACTGGGAAGAAAACTTGTCAGGTTGAGAGTGGCAATCATTCCCCTCTAGTCATTAGTGCTGTGGCCATACCTGGAGTACTGTGTCCAATTATGGTGTCCCTAGTACAAGAGAGACACAGATACATTGGAGACAGTCCAGCAAAGGGCCATAAAGATGATTAAGAACTTGGAGCACCTGTCAGATGGAAAGAAGAGTCTGGGAGAGCTGGAACTCCTCAGCTTGGAGAAAAGAAGGCTGAGGGGGTTTTTATCAATAGGAGGAAATGAAGGAGAGGGAAGTAGACTGTTCTCATTGGTGGCCATTGGGCAGGTAAAAAGGCAGTGGACACAAATTGAAACACAGAAAGAGCTGTTTAAATATGAGAAAGAAAGCTTTTTATAGTGAGAGTGGTCAAACACTGGAACAGGTCACCCATAGAGATTGTGGAGGCTTAATCCCTGAAGATAGTCAAAGCCAAACTGGACATAGTCCTGAGTTCTCTGCACTACCTGACACCAATTTGAGCTAGATGTTGGACTAGACAGCCTCCATAGGTCCTTTCCAGTGTTATCCATTCATTAATTTTTTGTTCTAATTCTATCCTGAGTGGTTTTTGGCACATGATCAGAGCCAAAATTGCAATGTTAAAAGCAAATGGTATGCCCTACTGATTGACAGAAAGTCATTGTTTTTGAGATGATGATTCTCTGGAAACAGTAGTTCTCAATTCCTTCCTCAGTCTAATAAACTGATGATACGCATAAGGATTTTATAGGTCTATGAGGTTTGGAGAAAAGAGTGTATAAAATTCAGGATGTTGCTGTACAAGTTAATACCAAAGGTGGTCAATTTCTGTTCATAGATCTTTGTAGGTTACTACTGAAATTTGAGAAGCCACTTAAAAAAATAATTGTGTAATGTTGCCCCCATGTTTCTGTTTTCATAAGGAGAAACTGGTGCAGATGTATTATTGTAGGTGGATACAGTCTCTTTTGTCAATGCGTCTGGTTTTATCAGGGAAGTTTAGTTTGATTAAACAATAAATGTAATTTGTCTCAGATGACTTGTGGGCAAAACTTTGAATGTACCTATTTCAAGCAGAACTTCTATAAAGAAAACATTTCTTATGATTTCTTAGTTATGCTCTTAAGTAGGCAGCCCCTAATTTAAGATAATAAGATGCTTATTTCATGGTCTTTCTCCCAGGCACTCAGCAATAGGACAAGGGGGCATGGGCTTAAGCTCTGCCAGGGGAAATTTAAGTTGGATATCAGAAAAAAAACCTTTACAGAGAGAGTAATCAGGCATTGGAATGGGCTGCCCAGAGAGGTGGTCGATTCACCATCCCTAGAGATTTTTAAATGCAGATTGGACGTGGTGCTGAGTGCCATGATCTAGTAAATGGACTAGAGTTGGACCAAGGGTTGGACTCGATGATCTTGGAGGTCTTTTCCAACCCAATCGATTCTATGATTCTATGATTCTTTCAAAATCCTTTTTCATTAATAGCAAATGAACCTCTCCTTAGATAGGCACTCACAAATTCTGGTTATGTTCTGGGAACTTCTGCATGGTTTAGAGGACTGCAGTGTTCTAATTTAGGACAGGTATTTCCCTGCCTCTCTAATTTGTCACCAGGTTCCAGAGAATGCTTCTGTTGCATGTTACTGATATTCAGGCAGCAAGACATCTCTACAGCAAGACCTTTACTGACTTTTTATTAATGGATAATATTTCTTTTGAGAATAAGAGTCCTGATGTCTGTATATACATGAAAAGAGCTACACAGCCCGAAGGACACACAGTTAGATGTGCTCCCCAATAAGGCAGCTTGTTATTGGCAATGAGAGGGCAGCTAAAGTTGGACTTAGGGTACATAATGGCGGGATGCCTGGACCTGGGAATAGTCACCCATATGTAGAGTTGGCCTTTGCAGTTGTCATGCCAGTAGGCAGTCTGAGGATGCACTAACAGGAACCAATTTATGAAATTCACAGTGGTGCTCAGATACCTTTAGAAAGATGTATGAGACAAGCTGGGAATATGAACCTTTTTAGTGAGTCCAAAACATCTGTAAAAGTCCTGGGATTTGGTGCTGGAATCATCACAACCTATCCTGTTCAGTCAGCTCTCAAATCTGTATATAAAGACATAGTGCCTTGAGAAAAACATAATAGCATGGTTTTGCTACTTTTCTCTATCTGCTGAACTGGACCTGCCTGCCTTGGCCTCACTCATTCAGTCCTTGTTCCAGGTCTTGCTCTCTTTCCATATCTATACTCTCCTGACCACTCATACTGCTATTGCTGTTCTCTCTCCTTTATCTGACATTCTGTGTGCTACTGCCATATCTAATTACTTCCTTTAGCTTCTACCAGGCCAACAGCATCATAAACAAATCTGGAGATCCAAAAAACCCACCTGGTCATGCATGGCTTTTCCCCTTTTCTCTCCTACAGTCTTAGCTCATCCTTTCACAAGTCCTATAGCCAAGTCAAGCCAGTTTTGGAAGGGGAAATTTCAATTTCATCATCAATATCGCAAAATAAATGGCAGACAAAAGTTCAGTACAGCCCACATAGAAACTATTTATTGGAAAATTTAAAACACTGATTTTTTCTTTTCTAATTTGGAGTTTTTCTGAGATGCAAAACCTGAATATTTAACAGAAGTTTAGAGAAATTATTATATAATTACTATCTCCTTTCTACACCAAGAACTGGAAATAAAGGTTTTAGGGATCTGAGTTGGAAAGAAGACAGTTGAAATGCTGAAGAACCTAAGCAAGTGAATAGGCATGGCAAAATATTGTAGTAGTTCTACCAATTGTAGGAAGGTAAAGATAGTTAGCAGAGTCTTTTCTTCCAAAGTTCTCTTATTCAGTCTGAGTCTTTGTGATGTTGCAGAAGAGAAACTTCCTGAGACTAATCAATCTAACTAGCAATATGGTATTCCTGTGTCATTTAAATGGAGGTGAAACAAATTTAAACAAATTGCTTAGAATCCCCTCCTTTTCTGCAGCTATCTTAAATTTTCTAAGAAAATTTTTGTAAGAAGTTCCCTTGCAAGCACTTTTGTCTGTCTCAGAGAACAAGTGCGTAACAAACTGAATGTGGGGAGGAAAGGTCTCATGCTTTTGTAAATATTTGTAGTCTATCATGCTAGATTTCAAGATGGATGTGTTAGATGATTTTAAACACTACTCAGACAGGAATGTCACTATCTCTCCATCCTGTGTGATATGTATCTCCTAACTTCTGAACGAATTTTTATCTGCTGTTTGAAGTCACCCAACATGATCTTTTATATGCATCATACATGAAGGTAGAACAAGCCTGTCTGTCATGCAGTATCTCATGCATGATCAGAAGTTCACTTGGGATTTCCTGGTGTATTCCTCGTCTGTTCTTCAAAGAGCATTCATTTTAAATGGCCAGCCTGTTAAAACAGGAAGACGGCTATGAAGATTAAACTTCTATCTTAAAGGAATGATTCAATAACATAAATATATGAAGCTATATGCAATTCTGAAACTGTATCATGATTCCTTTGTGGTGACAGAAGCATCGGTCTCTTGTTGCATGTTGAATGAATTTGAGCTGTATTTACTGTAATACTGAAAGACAACTCACACACTATCAATGAAAGACTCGGAGTAACATAGCTCTGTTGGTATCTGATTTTAACAATATCTGTGTCTATTAAAAGAAAACTGCTCTTTTTATTTCCTGTGAGTCTGTTTTGTCAGTCTCTCTAACAAGACACCTATCAAAAAATGTTCAATAGGGAGAAAAAATTCAATGTTTCAGTCAAAAGAAACACGATCAAGTTTCAGGATAACACAACAATTTTAGCTTAATTAAATGCTTAATCTAAGTAGCATACTGCTTTTGTTTGACAAGCCATTGGTCAACATTTGTGCAAAACTAAAAATATATTTCCATTAACAATATTAAACATGAACCTATAATTTAACAGCTTACATTTGTATGAGTGTCCATGTCAGAGTTTAGTAGGAGGAGCCAATAAAAAAAATACACTTTTGAAGCATTTTTCTTGGAGAATCAGTGCTCTCAATAGATCATATTCTTATATTCCACCCCTTGAACTATATAAAAATAAGTAGAAAGATGAAGACAGGAAATGGAGATTGTGAATTTCAGCATGAAGGTGTTGCACATGGTATGTATATATTTGAACACTAACATTGTTAAGGAAATAGTGGACTCTCAGAATTTCTTTATGGAAAATATTTGTGCTTGATGTGGCTAGACCTCAAGTTGCACTGTATTTAATTTAATCAACCAGTCTCCAACAGTAAAGACACAATCCTAGATCACTTGAAAACAAAATTTGCTGACTGCAGGTCTCTATGTCAGATTTTAAGAAAAGGATCAAGAGTTCATATTTTTCCCAACTCAGCATGTCTAGGTGCATATTTCAACAGAGCACTTTAGGAGCACTTTAATTTGTATAATTTGCTATTTTAATTTAGAAAAACAATATAAAATAAAATAATTTATCTGTGGATTGCATGAGATAAGGCCAACTCTCAAAAAGTCAATGCCAATTTGCTGCAATTTGGAGAATAAAGTGGTGGGAGTTACTATGTAAAAAGTCCAACTGAGTGTGAGAGAGCAAAACTTGTTTATAGTTTTTGTTTCAGAGTTCTGAAAATTAATCCTCTTCCTCATTTAGTAGACATTCATGTAATAGCATAAAGCCTCTTAGTCCTTAGGGAAGTGCCATGGACAGTGCTTCCCATTACATCAGAAATTGAGCTGTCTGTATACTGAAATCAATACAGCCAAGATGATTTGGTATATCCCCTTTCTCAGCTGTGATTCATCTCTACAAGTAATTTTGTTTTCAAGCCTTTTTTCCCCCCAATTTGACTGTCCTGAGCAACCAGAAACATGTTACAAAAACAGCACTTTATCAAATTATTTCTCCACTGAGAATCCAAGACCTGTTTACCTATTTCTCTTTGAAATAGGTCTACAGAAACTTCAGAAAATAAAACAATCAGAATGTGTCCATATTTATTCTTTTTCAACCACTGCTAACAATGTTAGCAGCTTATTAACAATGTAGCAGAGAAATTTGCAAAAATAATGGTCAAAGGATGAATATGCGAGGGAGACAGAGAAAAAAAGCTTGCAATAAAAGCATTGAGATTGATCTCATCCAATTCCATACATGTAAGAATTAGGCTTCTGAGTTAATCTGTTTGTCTAGAATCTTTCTACAGTCAGAAGGGACAAATAATCATGGTGGTTCAACCAGTGATATTTAGTGATAGTGTTCAAAATTCAGCTCCAGATTATACCACTAGATCTCTCTTTTAAGGTGAGTGGAATAATTCTTCTAATTTCTATTGATTCTCTTTAATAATAGTCCATTGAATACAATGAAAATATATGACACAACTTACCTGAAGATCTTAGTGTGCAAACACCTGCATTTGGGTGTCTTAATTCTGAACTGAATTCCTTCAAGTCTGAGAAGCAGGTAGAGAGTATCTCTGCCAAGACCTCCTTTGTCAACTATCTGCTGCATGCTGCTACCCACACTCTTAATTTGTCATAAATGTAAAACAAATGTATTATATTAAGTTTCAGTGAAAAAAGTTTAATCTAATGTTTTAAACACATTTGAGATGGGCTAGTAATACACAGTTTGGTATGACAGTGCAATAAATTCACTGCATTCCATCAAACCATGTTAAATCAACCTGACTTACAGAATCATAGTAGGGCTTGGGTTGGAAGGGACCTTAAAGATCAGCTGGTTCAAATCTCTCTGCTTTGGGTAGGGACACCTTTCCCTAGACCAGGCTATTCAGAGCTTCATGCAGCCTGGCCTTGAATACTTTCAGGGATGGGGCATCCAAAGTTTCTCTGGGCAACCTGTTTCAGTGCCTCACCACTCTCACAGTAAAGAAATATTTCCTAATATCTAACCTAAACCTACTCTTTTTTAGTTTGAAGTCATCTCACCTTCTCCTGTCACTACATACTCTTGTAAAAAGTCTCTCTCCAGGTCTCTTGTAGGGTCTCTTTAGGTATTGGAAGGCCACAATCAGGTCACCTCTAGGCTGTCTCTTTTCTATACTGAATAAACCTGATTTTTTTCAATTTTTCCTCATATGAGAGGTGCTCCATCCATCCCTCTGATCATCTTGGTGGCCTGCTCTGGACTTGCTCCAACAGGTCAGTGTCCTTCCTGTGCTGGGGACCCCAGAGCTGGATGCAGCACTCCAGGTGGGGTCTCACTAGAGCAGAGTAGAGGGGCAGAATCACCTCCTTTGACCTCCTGCCCATGCTGCTTTTGATACAGCCCAGGATATAACTGGCTTCCTGGGCTGTGAGTGCACATTGCAGGCTCATGTTCAACACCTCATCCACCCCCAAGTCCTTCTTGGCAGGGCTGTTCTTGATCTGTTCATCTCCCAGTCTGGATTGGTATCGGGGGTTACCACAACCCAGGTGCAGCACCTTGCACTTGGTCTTGTTAAACCTCCTGAGGTTCCCAAGGACCCACATCTTGTGCTTGACATCCTTCAGATGTGTCAACTGCATAACTCAGCTTGATGCCTTGATCCCTTCATCCACCACTCATCACTGATGTCCATTGGGACTCTGAGCCATTGACCACTACCCCCTGGATGTGACAGTCCAACCAATTTCTTAACTATGTAACAGTCCACTCATCAAATCCATCTCTTTCTAATTCAGAGAGAAGGATGATATGAAGGACCATTCAAAGGCTTTGAAAAAGTCCAGATAGATGATATCTGTAGCCCCTCCTTTGTCTGGTAATGCAGTCACTCCATCACAGAAGGCCACTGAGTTGTTCAGGAAGGACATGCCCCTTGGGGAAGCCATGCTGGCTGTCTCAAATCATCTCCCTGTCCTTCATGTGCCTTAGCATGGCTTTGAGCAATAATGTTGAGTTAGTGATTATTTTTATTCATAAGTCTCCTGATTTAAGTGCCTAAACCAGAACTGGTCCTCCCTGAGAGGGAAGAAACAGAAACATGTCCATTTAGGCACATTCTCTTTGTTGCCAGAAGGAAATGCAAAACTCTTCTACTTTGCATTATTAAATTACTATTTATTGAGCAGAAAGGAAGGAGGAAAAGGACAAAATGAATCATTATTCCAGTGATCAAGCAATTTATCTTAACTCTGAGAGAATTTATTTTAGACCTTGCTTCACTGTTCCAGAGATTTAATCCAAGCAAGGTGAATTAAAAGAAATGCATTTGCCTCAAGAATTTAATCAGCTAGATAAGGCAGAACTTTTGGGGTTCTAATGCTTGCATTTATGTGCCCAAAGCTGAACTAACATGCAGTGCATAGTCTTAGAGACCGATAGATCTGTACAGCATAACATAGTGGAGTATCATGGCTCAGATAAAGGGCAACTGTGTTTGTAGAGAACTAAAGATGAGGAAACATGCCCTCACTCATCCACTAAATAAAGCTGCTTTCACTTGTTGTTTTTTTTGCACTTCTAGGCTCAATGGCTGGTTTGGCACACAAACCCGCATCTGAATATGTCCATTATACTCATGGCCTTCACAGTTCTGGTGAAATTACTCTCCCAAAACCTCAGGAGATATGCTTATCTGGGCACCTTCGAGTGCTCAGAGTGCTGCAGATGGATGTGGGTCTCCACTTCTGTGCTGTCTCTCTTGGCTCCATGAGGATAGCTCAGATAATCTTCAGCATCTCTATACAGGCACCTGAATCACTCCTGAAATACCCAGAAGCTGCTCTCTTAAATCTAAGATAATAATCCTTTTCATGGTCAATGAAAAGAAAAATACACTTAGAGAGGGTGACTCAGGTAACTAACTCAACTTGGATGTGTAATATATGATGCCATGAATCATTTGGTGAAGATACCTTTTATCTGCCATTATATATAAAGGGAATAACTGAGTTAGACTCGGACATCTAACATTTTAGGCAAAGTTTTTAGGTGAAACAAATCTTCTCTGTACTTATAACTAACACTGTAACTTGTCATCATGATGTAAATATATGTTGGCTTTTGGTTTTTGTCTAAAACTACCAAAGATAAGCTGAATATTCCAACTGATTTTAATAAGTGTAGAATCAATCATAGCCTGAAAACTTTTCGGGGGGGAAAAAAGAGCAAAATTCTGAGAAAGAAAAAAGGAGACAAAACACCAAAAAAGAAAACACTAAAAGTAAAATATCTTTGTACAAAGATTATTTTGTTTTGGAGTCCTAAATTTCATAATTCTAAAAGAAAGTAAAATGTTTGTTTCTTCTAAAATCTTATAGTGCATCCATGTTTGATATTGTGCTATCAACAGGAGATTCTGAAAAAATCGACAATAATGCATATCTACACTCTAGAAACAAAAGTCTCTAGAGTAAAATCAGGTCATGATTCACAGTGGAGTGTAAATGAATGAGCTCTGGCTAACCAATGTAAAGCCTGCTCTGCTGTTTGTGAGGTCTGCTGCAAGAAGTTGTCCATAGAAAAGCCAAAAGAGAGACTCGACTTTTGTATGTGAGTACCTACATAAGGAACAGAAATCTGCTAATATAAAGCTTTCCAAATCTAGCAGGCAATGTTGTAACAAAATCTAAAGATGAGAGCCTGATGTAAGTAAAAGTTCGATTATGACAAAAGACATGAGTGAATTAGGTATAAGAGAAACTTTAGACAAAGAAAACATGAAAATTGATGCAAACCTGGTGGTCACAGATATGCTAGATTTCAGAGATCACAATAGTCTTCTCAGTCTTGGACTCTCTACATCCAGAATTTGTATGATGACTGAAATAGAAGAGGACCAGTGCTGAACCTGGTAGCAAACATGACTTTTTCTCTGTGGGACTCACTGATGATCAAAGTTTTATTCACAATTACAGGAGTTAGGAATCCAAAATAAAGTTATACCTTTAGCATTTCTTCAAATCTTTCTTGGCACTACAGTTGTCACACTTGTTATTGTGGTAAATTAAATGGGTGGTGTTGTCTCCTCAATTCTCTTCTAGAAGAAATCAATTATGTCAAAGCTGAAGAAGCCAGAATTTTAAGTGCTTGTTAGACTCTGGTGCACTGGGCACCTCCAGTAGCTCATGCTAACTCCTTCCTGGCTTGCTTGTTAGCAGGAAAAGTCTTCTATACTTTAGATGTTTTCTGATTCTGTCTTCTGCCTTTTATTTTTGTATCATATCTTGACAAAAACTGTAAGAAAATGAAACCTCATCAAGAGCCTGAGTGTCAGAAATCTTTAGCTCTTTATGTGGACATACGCTCCAGCACTGGTACAGCTAGATGAGGCCATGTGGCTTCTGTGGCCTCATGAGTCCATCTGGCCTTGTTGTAGTAAGTTACACTGCTGATCAGATAGAAAGACGTCACTAGTAGAAATAATGTGTGGGGAACATTCTGGAAATTCCACTTTAAATTGTTTGCTATTATGTTCACTGCTAAACTGGAAGTTCCTCATCACTGAGCAGACAGGGGTTGTGAGCATACTTCATCTGAACAATACCATAAAGATGCACTGCAATGTAAATGTAATTCTTTATCTACGTTGTGATTTGTACTAAGTTCTGGAGGTTGATGCATACTAGATCTAACTGTTGCCAATATTTTTTTAAATATATGTTTTTCATGTAAAGGTAGTTTTGGACATTCCAAATAGAGATTCCACAGTCACAACACAGGACAAATGAGGAGACCACAGAGCCTACAAAGGTTTTATTTACCTAGCAGACTTATTGAGAGAAAGCACTAAGCAGCAATTTCTTAGCATATACGAATGGACCTAGGTAAAATCTTCCTAAATAAAAGGTCCTTTAATGATAGTATATAGACAACCATGTTTTTGTCAAATTTGAATTTGAACACAGATTATTTTCTAATCTCCTATCACTTTAAGTAGGAAAAAAAACTATGAATCTCAAATCATCCCTTTGATATTAAGGGTTGAAACTGCATTTTGGAAGCTATGCAAAGATAAAGTAACAACAATAAGCAATAAAGTAATACAGTCATCTTCATTAACACTAAGCAATAGCACATTACTCATCTTTATGCAGGCTAGCACATGAGGTGACTGAAGCATGTGCTTTGTTAGCAAGTCTCAGTAATATGTCCTGAAAGCAAAGAATTAGTAAGGATCAGAAATACAGTTCCATTCAAGATTCACATATGCAAGTCTGTCTATTAATCTTTTGTGTTTATACAGGCAAATGAAAGTGCACGGGTGCACACTGATTTGTGGTGTTTGCAGCGCAAGTAGAATATTGTTGTTACAATCTAATTCTCCAGATATTTCTGACCAAAAAAAAAAAAAGGAAAACAAGTGCTAATCCTTATGCTTATTATTGAAGAGATTTATAAAAGATATTGAACAGTACTGGTCCCAGTGTGGAGGTACACCACTTGATACTGTTTTCTATTATTTGGACATTGAATCATTGAATCATTGAATCATTGACTGCAAGTCTTACCATGCATCCGTCCATCCAGTTTCTTATCCATCTCTCCTATTAGAGATAAGGATGTTGTGTGGGACCATGCCAAAAGCCTTATGGAGGTCCAGATGAATGACATCAGCGGCTCTTTCTTAGCCACTTATGCAGACACTCCACCCCAGAAGGCCACCAGCTTAGTCAGTCCTGGGCACCCTCCTGTACGTGACCCTACACTGAGTCGGAAGTTGGACTAGGTTCTCTCTCTAGAGAGGTGCCACCTAAACTGAACATTTTTACGATTCTGTGACTATGCTTATCATTTTGGAAAGTGTGAAATTGAAGGGGAGTATTATTTCAGTGATGTCTCTTTTTTCAGTCCAGAGGCAAAATTGTAAACAAACATGTCATTCACAAAGTTATTTGAGAACTGCAATATTTTAATTAATTATTACTTGTAGTAGGCTGTGGACTACATTAGTGAAAAGTTCCTCCTTTTAATTATGAATTATTTGATTCAGACTGATTAGAGAACCAAAAATATGTCACTTGCTCACATGTGGAGCAAACCAAGGTATTTAGTGAGGCTCTTTATCAGCAACAATGCTGTGAATTGGGAAAACCTAATTGTATTCTCTCCACTTGAGCAATTGATTATCATCTCTCAGAAACTGTTATGGTTATAGAAAAATGGATGTTGTAAGTCAGGATAGACCAGATTAGTGGGAAAAGTCTTACAGTGATTGGTTTCATCAGACTTTCTCAAAATGGTGAGTTTTCCTTCTTTAATATGCACACAACACTTTGGACTGAGTTTTGAGATTATAGGGAAAAACTTGGAGAACTAAATTTGAGTTATGAATTTTTCCAACCAGCTACTTTATTTCACTAGTGTCCAACTTTCAAAAAGGATTCCATTACAATTTGATGCAAACATGTTAGACATAACTGTCAAAGAATTCTCTTTATTCTCTATCAACAAGATATGTTATGATTATTTACTGATTATCTCAGCTAGCAAAAGGGAATGTTTTTATTTGGCACTTTGTCAAACAAAATGAAGATTCTATCCCACATTGCAATCACTTTTTCACAGTAATGAGCTTCAAAGTAATACATGCAGTTAGCATCCAATATAAATCATAAATTTAACAAATGTGAAAAGGGAATAACATATTAGACTATAATTTTTATTAACCAGAAGGGAAAACACTAAGAGAAGCAAAATAACCATGTACAAACAAAATAGCAGAACCGTGGTATTCCTTCATCAGCACCTCAAAGCAGACCCTTAGCTCTTCTAAAGGTATAGTGCCTCTGGGACTAATAGGTCCAGATTTGCCTCTCCTAATTTCACCTGCTTAACTGAGGAACTTTGATGTTCAATGAAGAGAGGAAATGATAGCTATTATCAGAAGGCAATTCACTCAGATTTATATTCTCAGATAGACTGAATTGCCAGAGACACCTATTTCTTTTCATCATTGAAAGTGAAAGTTTTGAGTGATTAGATAATTCAGCCCTCTAACAACTTAGCCATCTTAGCTGAGTATCTAAAGGTAAGGAATCTAATGTGTTCCCAAATTTGGGTTAGTTGTGGAGCTGAATTTTCATTGGAACTCAAATCATTCCTCAAATTCTACATCCATCTTTGTGGTGCCAGTCTCAGTGGGTATGGAAAACACTTCCTCCTGATAAACCGATTTAGGGAAAGAGCAGGGGATGCCTTACAAATGGTAGATCAATTTACATTCCTTCAGGTGTTCAGAAGTACTTCCTCCATGGCTTCCAAGGACTGATGTAGCTCTGCTCTGTCTTTATTTTCTGCACTAACAAAATGCCACATTTTTTCCTGGTTGCTGCAAATAGGCAGGAAATATTTTTTTCCATGCTGGGAAAATAAAATTTAAAAAAAAAAGATATTGCCATTCTGAATTACAGCTAACTCTGCAAACATTCATTGTTCTGTGCTTTGAGAAGAATGCTACTCTAATTTTCTTACATTTAAAATCTGGAAGGAATATCAAACAGGGAAGACATATTTTTAACTAAGGAAATTTCTAAGTTATAGAGAGAAAAAAAATCAAAAAAAGAAAATAGTTAAAATTGCCTTTCTTGTGAACACTTATGCTTTGACCATATGCCATTTAACATGAGAAGAGTATTTCCTTTCAAAATTATTTGCTAGTTTCAAGTGGAACATCCCTGCCTTTTGTTTTTGGTTGTTTTTTTTTTTGTTGTTGTTGTTGTTACAAAATTACAACCTTAAGGTAAGTGTCTAAGTGTCCTTTCAGGGACTGGATTGGATTGAATTGGACCTGTGAACTACGCTGATCTCTAATTTTTTCTATTGGCACTTTTGACACAAAGATGAGATCTATTGTTCTGTCTATATCCTGATATTGCCACTACTGTCAGTATGGTCAATTTGAGCTGCACACCATTCAGTAGAAGAATAAAGAACAGAAAAGATTAGCTCAGTTGTGTTTCTGAATTTGCTAGTGCATCATTTGAATGATTCAGTTCTTGTGTTGTTTTTAAGCTTATTTTCCCCAAAGCATCCAGCAAATCACTGGTTGAAAGCTAGCTCTTGAGCCTATAAAATTTCATGTGTTCGATTACCAGATGTTTCAACAATCCTAAATGGCTATCAACTCTTGAAAATTTATACCATGCTCCAATATTTTTAATTCTGTAATTTGTTATTGGTAAAGATAACTGAGAGTTGGAGAAGTGTAGGATCAGCAGAATAACCAAGATGTGAATCAACAACACCAAGATTTGTATAGGTCTTAAGTTAACTGAAAACAGAGATAAAGATAATAAATAATAATTGAATAAAATTATCTTCATAGTCAAAATTACAAGATGAAATTTTTTTCAGAATTTTTAAGTGTTTGAGAGTCTTCTTAAAATCTTGCTTCAACAGGCTGTATACACTAAAAAATTTAGCCTTCTGTTGTGAATGAAGACAATGTCAAGACAGCAAAAAAACATGTTCTTTCTGATACACTGACTACAGCTATGGAGAACAGTTGGTAAATCATCATCTACCAGGAGTTGAAGGGCCAGTGTGTCCCAGCCCAAGACTTGAAATACTCACAGAATTTCATGTAATGTTTTTTATGTGATAAGAACAGTTGCTTCTGTCAGTTCTTTTAGCTTTCTGTTGTTTATAGCTTGTTAGATAGGTTTCATATATTTCCAGTCTCATCAACATTCTGAATCACTGATTCGGAAGTTCTGGATAGATCTGGTGGAAAAGATACAATGCTAAATATGCTTCATAGACCATCTCGGCTCATTAATCTTCCTGCCAGATTTTCATGCTTGTTTAGGAAAGAAGGAAATAGATTGAAATCCTAGGAAATGTGTCACGTGAGTACCCTGCAGAAAAGGAACAAGAAAGTATAGAAGGCAGGCTTTCTGTGATTATCAGCAATGAGGGAATAGATGTTGTTTGCTGTTAGCAGAAACATCGCTTTTATTAATTCAAAACAGAATATTCAACTTTGGATCATCTAATGAACACAGTTCTTATCAAAGATCTTGTCATGGATGGCACTGACATGCTTCTCTCTTGATGGACCTTGTACTTCTGTATTGGAAGTTTCCAGCCAGAATGGATTCAGAGCTATGTTTCTAATAAAACAAAGTCAGAAATAACTACTTAAGAGATAGGATTTGCCTGTTATGCCCTCTACTGAGTACTGACAGATGCAGGCATGCTGGGCCGAACCTGCTCTGTTCTGGTGTTGGACAGATTACAAACAAAATGTCTTTTCTTTTGCTTACAGCTCCTTTGACTTTTTAAAACTTAATGAAATTAGAAACACCTTTAGCATTTCCTGACTTTTTTGATTTTAAATCAATATTTTGTTAACATATTTTAACCAACATTCATGCCTAATATTTCACTTATGTTGGTCTTGTTTTTCTTGCTCTTACTTTCAGGAAGAGACCTGCTATTTTTCAGGAGTGAAATAATTCTCCAGATTTGAAAGTAGTTTATTTATTTCTCGAAATAAATAAAAGGTGTACACCCTTGTGCAGAAGGTGTAAGAGGAGAATTTTTAAGGAAATAACTTTCTCAAAATTCCCTAACTTCTTTTTTCTCGTGATATTTCATTTTATTTACAAACTGAAAAAGAATGATCTCACTAGAAACAAGAAGCTTCCAAATGAAGGCAAGTAATGGATGAAGAATTAAACTCTCCACCAAGTAGAACACATTTGCTGGTTAGTGAGTCCAAGAACCTTCCTTTTACCTCCTGAAGAACACATGGGAAAAAAACCTCAGTTCATTCCCAAACTTTAACTGTTGGTGGTATAGTTGTTTTTCTTTCTGCATCATCTGTTTTAAATCATCTGTAAACTTAAGTCATCTAGGAGGCCAAACAGAAAGAAAAGAACTTTACTTTTAAGACATAAACATCTATGATCTGGTCTTCTACTACTGAAACAAACTGTAGCTTCATTTTTGAGTGTGACAAACTACCTTTTTTTGATGGAAAGTTGTCAACTACATTCCTAGTATCAGAGATTTATATGGATTTTGGTTCAGTGGAAACTTGAACTAATGGTACTTAAGTTTTTTATTCTTTTGCTATGCCTATTAGATGATAGTATCATATTTGGTTAATTTAGGCTTTATGGTCCAGATCGTTAACTGGGATATGAGTGCCATGATCTAGTAAATGGACTAGAGTTGGACCAAGGGTTGGACTCGATCTCGGAGGTCTTTTCCAACCCAATCGATTCTATGATTCTATATGGACCAACAAATGCAAAAACTAAACCTTAGAACTGATTCTGAGTTTCCATTTTAAAGAACAGAAGGGCCTGATCAAGTTTCTGCTTTCACTAGTCACTTCACTAGTCAGTAAACAAAGGAACCAGATTCACCATCCTCTAGTTTCTAGATACAGCTGAAAGAAATGAGAAAGAACAAGTGTTTGGTTGTTATTTTCCTCCTTTCATTTTCATGGGTTCAAACGGAATGAATACTCTGCAATTTGCAGCTAAACCAAGATGAGAAATCACATGGAAGGCATGTTTTGCTGAAGCTCTAGGTTATATCAAGAACTGACAACAGTTCTCCACAACCACAGAACTAAAATCAGCATAGCTTTGGCATTAAGATAAAAGGGCACTTCTTTGCTGAACATTGTCACAGACTGACAGCAGCTGATCTAAGAAAAAAATACGAAGGATTTTCTACACAGCATTTAAAAATCTGAAAGCAGATGCTCATGGTTTCCCAGGCTGTTCCAAAGATGCTTGAACATGTCATCAAGACATCATTTAAAGGGCACACTCCACCTGTGGAGTGAGTTTAGAAAGATCTGTGATCGTCTCTTCATTGTCTGAGCAGACTGTGTACAAGATGGCTCTGACCTGATCATAAAAGAGGTACTTCAGTATTAAACCTCTGCTCATGAGGGAAGAATAGCTATGTATGCAGGGTGACTGAGTGTTTCCATCTAAGTACATTTCTAAGTCTCATAGAAATAGAAAAATATTTCTAAGGAAAATAAATTCAAGTCAGCAGAGGAAAAAACCCCAAGAAATAAGTGTGTCAACAAGACATTTACCCAATGAATACTTGCATCAGCACACAAGAAAGCAACAAAACAATTTGATTGTCAGAATTCATTTGGGGCTATGTGCTGTATGCATTATTTACATTTTGCTAGTTCCTTGCTGCTTGTGGCCTCTCTCACCTTAATATAAACATTTTGGGTGTTTGTTTTTTTTTGTTAGTTTTATTGCATGCACAAGATTATCTTCTTCTTGAGAATAGGAAAGTATTGGCCTTGAGAGGAAGGGTTTCATTTTTCCAGGTGCTTGAATGAAATCTCATCTGGTTTTGTTTTGTAATTTTACAAAGAACTCACAGATTTTGAACCTGACCCTTGCTGCTGCTGACAAAACTTGGCAGAATCGTTCCAGTGATATAATACACAAATGCAACACTGGGTTGTGCCTCTCCCTGTGATGTAATGCACCTACAGTGACCTTACTGAAAGTGACTCATAATATAGATTTGTCATAGACTTAAAGAAAACAGGATTGCTTTTATCTGAATGAAAGTAGAGGCAAGTAATTGAGCTGCAAGGACAGCTATCTTCCTGCCTCCAAGAGGGACAATAAAAATTATGCTGCTAGCTTTGCTTTATCAAGAGAGGAAGCTTCAGTCATTTTATTTCATTTGTAGAAAAGTACATATATTATGTTGGTTATTTGGGATTTTGTCTGGTTTAACCCCAGCCAGTCACAAAGCCCCACACAGCTACTCTCTCACTCCCTCACCAGCAGAACCAGGGAGAGAATTGTAAGGGTAAAAGCTGCAAAACTCATGGTTTGCGATAAAGACAGTTTAATAGGGAAAGCAAAAGCTGTGCACACACACAAAGCAAACAAGGAATTAGTTCACTGATTCCCATGGGCAGGCAGATGTTCAGCCAGGAGAACAGGGCCCATCATGCCTAATAGTTACTTGGGAAGACAAATGCCATCACTCCTCTCTTTCTCCTTCTTACCCCCAACTTTAAATACTGAGTGTGATGTCATATGGTCTGGAATATCCCTTTGATCAGTGGGGATCACCTGTCCCCACTGACTTCTCTCAGCCTCCCATGCAACCCGAACATCCTTGCCAGACCGGCAGTATGGAAAGCAGAAAAGGCCTTGGCTCTCTGTAAGCCCTGCTCAGCAGGAACAAAAACACATCTATATTCTCATCCCTGTGTTCAGCACAAAACCAAAACTTAGCATCATATCAGCCATCATGAAGACAATCAATTGTACCACAGACAAAACCTACACAGATTTCAACAGAAGTTGCTCAGTTATATGCAAAATGAAATGGAGAATAGAGTTCGTATCAGAGGCAGAGGAAGAAAATGTAATATTGAGATACAAAGAGGATATGAAAATAAATATCCCATATGTAGGAGAATACCAGGTAATAACTCTTCTAGAAACATCCATGGAAATTGGGCAGTATGAAAGCCAAGAAAACCTTAATAATTCTGTCATTAAAATTCTGAGTACCTAATATTATTGATTAGAGTATTGATTACTGAATTATGAAAAAAAGGAAAAGTTATTCATCTGAAGGCACAACTCAGAACCAGAATTTCAGAGGAAAATCTCTTGAGTACATTTTCCTTTGCTCTTTCTTCTTGGATGATTTTTGCAGTGGTTTAAATTATGTATATAGGAAAAAAAAAAAGAAGGTGAATGTAATGAATAACACAGACCAATACAGATGTGCATGGAAAACTAGCCCATACTATAGTGAAAATAAAGATAGATTAAATTATACCTAATATTGTTCCTGGAACAAAAAAGCAATTGCATAGTTAGGTAAATTCTGCATTCCATTAAAATCTCTGCTACAAAATCATAGTAAGTGAAAGCATCTCTAATAAGGCTGACCCTACATGCTATCTTCACTTCCCTTACGTTATTGCATTATATTTAATCTTCAGTTGCATTGGAGCATTCTATTTCTTAATTTTCAATATTATGTATAACACCATGTTTGTGGTTATAGTCATACATGTCTAAGAAACATATAAAAATGCTTCCTGAGATATTTCTTAGAAGTTCATGAAAGCAATTTGTAAAGTGCACTGCTGGCTATTTCTACTTTTAGTTTTAATCAAGATTTTTGGATTTCCTTTATCCTGGTGATGATATCAGACTCCTCTGTTCCCACTTCCCTGTCCAGTTTTCCTACCTTGCTGAAGTTTCTTTTAGCTTTTGCTCGCTGGAACCACAACATGATGTACTTCCTATTCTCCTCAGTATTCTTCACCATTTATATACTTACATGCCCTTCAATTGTCTGTTCTAATGGAGATGAATTACCTGTAGATGAATAGACAAAGAAATTTGATGTATATGTAACAGAAAAAATTAATTGTGCTGAATACTGAATACCACAGTTTTTGCTGAGTGGATCTGTCTATTTCTGAAGTGGTGGATCACATGAAGGCAAGACTTAGTGCTGAGAATTGAAACCTGTTTTCAATTTCCCTAAAGATGACTTCCTTAGCTATTCTACATGTGATTATAATTTCTTCAGCTTGGACAGCTTTTTTTTGGACACTTTGAAGGATTGACTTGTGGTCAAGGGTCTGCAAATATTGAATGTTACACTGTGAGTAGAGTGAGTGAAAGACAGAACATAATGCTAGAAGCAATTGTTTCCTGAATTAGTCATCTTTAAGGGGTTATTTTTCATTGGCACCAGGGTTTTTCCTGATAGAACATGAAACCTCACAAATATTTGTGTGATTTTTTTCTGAGACAGTACAGGAGTAGGAAGGGCTAGCTGGTAAGAGGGGAGGGAGAAGGGGGGCAGGTTTTCTGCATGCACCAGCCCTTAAATGCTGAGGGAAGTTGCATTTAACCATAACTTGGGACTTCTTAGATTCCCTAATCAACAGACATGATGATGTATTCATTTTTGGGTTTTGTGAGTTTATTCTGCTCCTACCTTTTTCCCCACTTAGTAATAGTTTCAACATTCAGATTATGAATGAAGAATCGTTGTTTGGTAATAATAACCATGGAAGCTATTTTGTTGTTCAAATTCCTGGTAAAAGAATTCAAGACTTTTTGTATTTGCTGAGGAATCAGAATTTATAATAAAGTTCATAGGTTTTTTTTAAATTTTGTTTTGTTTATTTTATGATTCGGTCTATCAAAGGACTCAGTGTAGCCTTGAAGCCGTGATTAGGAAACAGGTGAGGCAATATGCAAGACCATTAATCTGGCTGTTACAATTCTTATTCCAAGTGACTTTTAAAAACTGGAAAGCTGGACCAAGCTTAGCACATTTCCATTTATGTCTATAATTCTAACAAATTACATTACATCTTTATTCAAATTTTGAATTGAATTAAATATAAAGGTGAATGTTCAGTTTTACTGGAAACACAAGCCTCTTCCTTAAGTTGTCACAGAGGAATTCCCAGCTGTAAGCTCTGAATTGATACTTTTTTTTTTAATAGAAACTCTGTGTTTAGTGAATTAAAGATGAAAGTATTTCATAAAATTTGCAGTCAAGGCCAAACTTGGGGGCATCTCAAGAACCTTGGGAGACTCATAATAATTTATATAAATTGGAGAAATTATGTGTAACAGTAAAAGGAAATCCAGTGTATACAGACTCTATTCAGAAGAAAAAGTCATATACAAAATATAGTCTTATAAATATATAAAATAGCATAATAATGCCTGCATTTTAAAGACCCTGGATATTATAAATGAAAGGAAAGAAAGCAGGCTTTATAACTGTATTTACAAATGAAGTCAAAAATGAGCTTTACTAAGAACAAAATACCTGTGCTAGAAGAGTTTTTAGGCACCATAGCCTCAACCTTACTATTTCTTAAACTATAGCTTTTGAGAAAGGTCTAATGAAAATCTAAAAAAAAACAAACTAACAAACCAAAACATTAGATTGCAGAAAGGGGTCTAAGTTGGACATAAAATATCTACCTTTTTATTTTTTAATGAGAATTTTACAGATAGATCTTTGTAGGAATTTTTTTTATTCAATGATTTGTCATCTGTCAGATATATCTTAAGAAAAAGATTCACATACAATGCTGAGTTACCCTTGGCCAGCAGCCAAACTCCCGTGAAGTTGCTCACTTTGCATCCTGCATGGGACAGAGGGGAAAAAAATAGGGTGAGAGAGCTCACAGGCTGGATAAATTCAAGATCACTCACCAGTCACCATTAGAGGCAAACCATGTGTGACTTGAGGAAAAATAATTTAACTTGTTGATAATAAAAATAGATACAGATAGTGAAAAACATACATTGAACCAACACTTTTCCTCTCCTCTCTCCTGACTCCTCTTTTGCCCCCCAAGAAGCACAGGGAAGATCGGGAGCAGGGGTCTATGACCAGTATACAGTGGTTCCTCTCTGCTCCTCCATCCTCCTAACTCTTCTGCTCTGGCACAGGTCCTTTTCTTGGGCTGCAGTCACTCTGGGTTAGTCCGCTCTGGTGTGGGGTCTCCATGAGCTAGTTATTCAGGGACTATCCCCCTGCCCTAATATGGGGTCTTCCATGGGTGGCACTGTGGGTACCTGCTCCCCATGTTCTCTTCACAGCCAGTAGGACAGTCTACACTCTGGTGCCTGCAGCATTCCCTCTTCTCTTTCTCCTCTTTTCCCCAGCTCACGGGGTTGTTTCCTCACTTTTTTTTTTTTCTCACTCCTCCCTGCCTGTTTTAAATAATCTTCCCCCAGGGCGCCCCCCAGGTTGCGGCTCAGCTGCACCCGCGGTGGGTGGGTCGGAGCCACCTATGCCCTGCACGGGCAGCCCCAGTGCCCCGCACAGGGCCTGCACACCTGCACCCCACACACATGCACAGGTACATACTCAACAAGCCAGCCACAACTTCTCTAACTAACACTAGAATGAGCTCAAATTAGATCTTGCTATTTTTTACGCTTTATCTTGTATCCTTCATAATTTTTTTCTTAAAAAAGTATAAACATTTCATGAAAAGATGAGGTAGTCTTTAGGTCTGCTGCTAGGTCTATGCAGGAATTACATAGAGAGTAGGAGATTCAAGGCAAGGAAATAGTTGAATGGTTTCAACCTATAAAAAGCTTTCCTCCAAGGAATTGCCAAATATCATGATGTACATCTGCCTATTTTAGCAGAAAGCCTGTGTGGTGGTTGAAAATGGAGGGAAAACCTCCCCAATATAATTTCGTCTAAGAGATGCATAATTATTGTAAACATTTACAACTTCAATATTGCAGATGTATGGCCACCCTCTATTAGATGCAGGAGAGTAATTTGACACTGTATCCTTTCAAAAATCTCTATATTTACCATCCCTGTTTTACATCCATATGCATATGCCCCATCCCTGGGAAGTATTCAGTGTTAGGTTGGACAGGGCTCTGAGCACACTGATCAAGTCCCTGCTCATTGCAGCACTGTTGGACTAGATGGCCCTTCCATCCCAAACCATTCAATGATTCTATGAGCTTTTTTAACAATACTAACAAAACAGAAGTTGAATAAATAATTTCCTTTTTTTCTACTCAACTTCCTTACACCTGTTTCTTTAAAAAAAAGTAGGGGACCCAAATGTCTGATGTGATATGGACCTTAGTCACTACCATTTCTGTTTCCAAGGGCAACAGATTTAATTTTTTCCTTCTTCTAACTTCCTTCATTCTTAACCAGATCTGACTGTGCTTTTTCTAGAGAATGTATCTAATCAAGGAAAAGACACACTTCCTGGGTACTTCTGCGCAAGTCATGGTACCAAGTTTGCTGTACAATGACCAGAAGTGAGGCAAGGAGATAAAGCCATGACCCTTCAAAGTGCTACATGCTATATTAGCAGAGACTAGCCATCTAGCCATTAAACAGGACATTACAAAGATTGCTCTATTTCCCATTAATTTCATAAGCCTCACACTGAGTTATCTGTGAATGCATGTGTATCACTTACAGTCACTTTTCTTAATAAATGATTCATATTTAATGGGAATAATAAGTGTTGCTGCAAGTTTCTAATACGATTTTTTTTGCTGCAATTTCCTTTTCACTGTTCTTCCAAAACACTTAATCATCCATGCTAATAATTAGCAAATTCTTGTTAGCTGAAGGGGAAATCATATCTTACGGTATTTGCATCAAATAAACCAGATCTATTATAACCCATCCCAGTACTATATTTTGCAAGCCATAGGAGATGAATTCCCTCAGAATAAAACTATACATAATTTTTTTCCTTTGTCTTCAGTAATAGCACTCTGGCTTAAATGATGGAGAAATGAAATGTAAAAAACTGTTGAGTTCCATCATAAATAATATACAGTACTTGGAGTGGTTTAATGCCCTCAGCTATGCATGTGCTCCTATTCAATGTATGCATTTAGCATGTAAACTGGAGAATTGGATTTAGCCAGTAATGCTTTAATTTCACTGATTCTGAGAAGAGTGAAAGTCTCCTAAAATTAATCTGCTTGTGATAGACAAGCCAAAAAAAGATGTGAGTGCACCAACAGAGAAGGGTAAACAACAGAATTTCAGAAACACTGATTTTAGAAGGGCCTCAGGAGACCATTAAGTCTCACTCCCTGCTCAGAGCAGGGTCACCTACAACATGATGTTTATGAGTATGTCCAGTATGTTTCTGAGCATTTCCAAAAAGGGAGACTCCACAGTGTATCTGGGCAAATTGTACCACTTTCACACTGTAAAAAGATTTTTCTTATGTTCATACAGAATGTCCTATGTTTCAGTTTGTGTTCATTGTCTCTTGTTCCGCCATTGGGTGTTATTGAGAAGAGCCTGGCTCTCTTTTCCCCATTCCCTCCCATTATGTATTTATTCACATTTAGAAGATCCCCACCTCCTGAGCCTTCTGTTCTCCAGAAATTCTCCAAGCTGTGTGTCTTGGTTTGAGATAAGCAACTGTCGCAGTCTTGGTCTCTTTCGGGAAGGGACCAGACCAGCGACGGGGTTCGCAGACTGCCTGCTGAGCTGTCGTTCACGGCTATCCCTTGACCCAAGGTATGGTTTGCCTCGTGAGCTGAGAACAAACACCAAGGAGCCAAGGGTGGTCTGACCTGATCCGAAGATCTAGGCTGATCCAACTTCATTGGGGGAAAACAGGGGTTTATATAACTTGGGGTAGGGAAGGTTCTGGAAAAGGGGTGGAGCTGAGGCGGAGCATGCAAATCCACCTCAGCCCATAGGGTAGGCAAACTAGGAGGGAGTAAACTTGGGCGTGGACTGGTGACAGGCAGGGCCAGGGCTGCCCCCTAGGGGGAGCCGGCCAATGGTAGCTGTTCTCTTGTTGCTAGGCACCTGCCTGCCTGGGGGAAGGTTCTGGAACTGGGAGAGCAGTAGACATCTTTATTTTAATAAAAACTGGGGATAAAACTGAGGATTTAGAAAGTCCGTATTGTAGTGTCATTGTCCGGGTTCTTCGGGGTCTTCCTGGACCTCCCACACGTCGAACTCCGTTCAGCGATCCCTCATCCTCCTCCATTCCTCCATGTCCATATAGTCCCCATCTCCAACAAGCAACTGCCAACCCCCCCCCAAGCACAGAGAGAAAAGCCTCCCTCCTAACACCAGGGAAAGAGAGGAAAAGAGAGGGGAAAGAAAAAAAACTCTTCAAACTGCGTTTATGCTAAAACTACATATATTTTCACAGAAAGAAAGAGACAATTAGAAGAGAGTACAAATATACACTCACACAAGTCTGCAACAACAAGTTCCCCACCTCAACTTCTTAACGAACACACAAATTCTACTGTCCTAACTACACATTACTTAAGAAAAACCTTATTCCCCAGGGAGACAAACTCAAGCAGAAAGGGGAGACCCAGAAGAACACATTTTACTTTCCTGAGGTACCCTGTGAGCCAGTGGTGGGCCTGGTCCTCTCCATCCCCCCTGGGACAGCATCGTGCGTCCTCCCAAGAGGAGGGCTGAGAAGTGACTGCCTTAACCACTCCCACACTGGTTCCTACTTCCCTGGAGATGATGTCATAATGTGGTATGGAATACAAAATTACTGGCTAGAAGAGGTCAGCTGTTAGCTCAGCCCAGCTCAGGTCAGCTGACAGCTTCGGCCTAGTCCAAACTCCAGAGCCCAAATCTAGGCCCACCTAGGTGAACCCATAACACTGTGTAGAGTTGTGTTTTCTCTGCTGGTCTTCCCTTCTTCATCAAGCCAGTCACCTCCTTGAAGAAGGCTATCAGAGTGGTTGACAACCTAGAGTGGAACATTCAAGATTTAAAATTGAAAGATATTAATTGTAAGAGTGTTCCAGATCTGTATCTTAACTTGAATGAAAGAAGATTTAAAAAAGGTCAGATCTAAAATAGAAATGAACTACACACTTTTAGAAACATATATTGAGATCAAGATGCAGTAATCCAGACAATAATACAAAATAGTTTTAGAATTAATGAAACTGGAAACCAGAAGAACATGTGTTAGTGTTTCCAGAAAGCTCATTATTGAACATGGCTCCATCTTAGGCCCTGTGCTTCTTCAATATCTTCATAAATGGCTTACATGCAGGACTGGGAGGGATACTAAGCAAGTTTTCAGATGACACAAAACTGGGAGGAGCTGTTGTGTCTTTCAAAGGCAGGGAGACCCTGCGGATTGACTTTGTCAAATAAGAGGACTGGGAAATCACCAACCATATGAAGTTCAACACGGGAAAATGCTGGATTCTGCACCAGGGATGGGGCAAGCCTTGCTGGTCATACAGGCTGGGGAACGAGATGCTGGAAGGCAGTGCCACAGAAAAGAACATGGGGGTCCTGGTTGATGGCCAGTTGAATATGTAGTTGAATATCCCCTGATAGCCAGAAGGGCCAACCGTGTCCTGGGAAGCACCAGGCACAGCATCACCAGCAGGCTGAGGGAGGGGATTGTCTCACTCTGCTCTTCACTGGGGTGGCCTCACCTGTGAATATTGTGTTCAGATTTGGGCAACACAAAATAAGGAAGTGTGGTAGTTTTAGCTAGGCCTCAAATTAGCAGGCTCAGAGAATCTATGTAGATTAGGAGAGACAGGTATCACCTGACTGACAAAACCAAATAAATATTTCATACCAGATCACACAAACCTGAGATATGAATACAAGACTAGGAGGAGTTCACTCAGTTCCATCATGTCTGCTGCTGGACGTGCTGCTGTCCTGCTGTGCTGGGCCTTGCTCCTGCCACCGCTATATCGTATTTTGTTTTACTTTCAGGGAATTAGAAACATTTTATTGTTATGCTTTCTCTTTTGCCTTGCTGGATGTCTTTTGCAGTATTTTATGAATCTAGAGTAATGAAATCTGTCTTCGGTGGGAAGTAGAAAATTGTTGTTATATCAAACTTGTGTAAGTCTGCGTGATATTGTAATTTTCTCTTCATTTTCTCTTTGCTGTATAAATACATATAGTTAGTTTAAGCATAAACCTAGTTTGAGTTCCCAGAGGTTTTTTTCCTTTGTCCCTTTTCTCAGAGGGCCATGGTGGGGAGGGAAGCTCTAACTCTTTGTGTCGAGCAGTTGCCATTTTGCCAGCTCAACCCAAGACAGAAAGACAGTAAGTTATTAGAGAGCATCCAAAGGAGGGCAACGAAAATGGTGCCTTGAGGGGAAGCATGTGAGAGCAGCTGAGGTATCTTAGTCTGTTCAGCCTGGAGGAAAGGAGATTGAGGGGAGACATCATGGCAGTTACAACTTCCTCATGAGAAGAAAAGGAGAGGCAGGCACTGATCTCTTCTCTGTGGCAACCAGTGACAGGACCCAAGGGAATGGGCTGAAGTTGTGTCAGGGGAGGTTTAGGCTGGATATTAGAAAAAGGTTCTTCACCCAGAGGGTGGTTGGGCACTGGAAGAGGCTCCTCAGGGAAGTAGTCACAGCACCATGCCCTGATAGAGTTAAAGAAGCATTTGGATGATATGCTCTGGCACAAGGTGTGAATCTAGGGGATGTTCCTCTTCAGGGCCAGCAGTTGGACTCAATGATCCTTGTGGGTTCCTTCCAACTCAGCATATTCTGTTGTTCTGTGGTATGGGTCATTGTATCACAGAACCACACAATCAAATGCTCCAAGACAATGATTCATCTACTACACTGCTTCCTGCTTGATCATGTGATGATAGGGCTGTGGGTGTTTGAAATTATCCCCCACTACCTGATTCACACCTCCTTGCACTGCCATTGTTGAGAAATGAACCCTGCTGAGTTGCAAATTTCATGTCAGAAAAACTGAAGGAGAAATACTTATGAATGAACAGTAGGTAACAGCAGTGGAATTGTACCTAATGAAAAGAGGCACAGGTGTGTTACTCTGGAGTGATAAACTGATGGTCTATCATGATAAGACAGGTATTGATTTGACAAGTACTGATTGATTTGGAAGCAGGTGATGGTAAGACAGCTGTGGGGCTGTAGTGGACACCCAGATGTCCACCATGTTCTTTGGAAGACAGAATTAGCATAATGACCTTCTGGGTAATGCTATTGTGACTGGTTATGACGTCAATTGTTATGTTATGACATCAGTTGTAGGCACATCTGTAGAGTAAAAGTAAGCTATTAAACTATTTCTAAAAATATAATATCTATATGTTAATATATTTCTTATGTATTAGTCTATTTCAGGGAAAGGAAATTTCAGTAATAGTATTTTCACACCATCATGTGAATTTTCTCTGTGTTAGGCATGGCACTCTCTACAATTATGTCCTAATAACTTAGTACTGCACACAGATCCTCCAAGACATTATGTCACTTCTGGGAAATTATTTTATTTAATTTTACTTTAATTCAACATATTATGCAGCTATAATTGTATCAGCATTTCAGCTTGAACTATATGCCATAGCAACGCTTTATTTTAGAAGGCACAGAGAACAATCTAATTAATATTACAAATACAAAATAAATGACAATGAAAGTGGAAGTGGCTGGGTAGATAATACATAGTATTTAAAATCTCCAGTAACTGGGGGAGTAAAAGTCAACAGATATTTTATTTATCAATACTCACTACTTAGTTTTTAATCTTAAATCAGTGGGGTGTAAAATTAAAAACAGATGAGAAAATAGCATATTTACTGAATCATAATTTAAGAGGATCTGTGGGACTTCAGCATAATGGTACTTAATTAATTTTTTATTTTCTGGCAATGTAAGGTGACATTCATACTTACAAGATAATTTTGCATATTCGTTTCTGAAGTCATAACTGTGTTGGAAAAATACATGTTTTAGATTCAATGTGTCCTGCAAATTAGGTAATGCTTATTGTAGTTTTTTAACTACTGGCAAACATAGGAAGCAAAGTTTAGGAACATGTCATAAAAGCAAGCTCAGCTAGTCTTGCTGGAAGACATAGTAAGCATGTCTATGTTGCAATAATCGTACTGAAATATCGGTACACCTTATTAGAGATATACACAGATTAATATGTTTTTATTTTGGCATTATAATTAAAATATAGCAAGGTCTTACCTCCTACCTGTTACTGATAGAAAATTCATAGCATTGCAGTTTTTCATAACCTGTTTAACACCTTCTGAAATAGGGGAGTTTACTATATTTGCCCTTTCTTCTCAGATTTCATGTCTGTGCTTTCAAAATTGATTTAAAATACATTTGATGTAAAATGTTTTCCCATTTCAGCTGTACTATTTTCTGTTTAGACAATGCCCTTCCAGTCATCAGTCCAGCCTTTGTTGTTGCATACAACGTGCTCATATTTCTTGCATGTAGAAGTGTTCTCTTCAGTTTTGGGTTCTAACCAGATTATATTTGGTACCTGTATCATTAAGCTCATTGTCCTTCCTTCCTTCCTTCCTTCCTTCCTTCCTTCCTTCCTTCCTTCCTTCCTTCCTTCCTTCCTTCCTTCCTTCCTTCCTTCCTTCCTTCCTTCCTTCCTTCCTTCCTTCCTTCCTTCCTTCCTTCCTTCCTTCCTTCCTTCCTTCCTTCCTTCCTTCCTTCCTGCCTTCCTGCCTTCCTGCCTTCCTGCCTTCCTGCCTTCCTGCCTTCCTGCCTTCCCGCCTGCATTCCCGCCTTCCCGCCTTCCTGCCTTCCCACCTGCCTTCCCGCCTGCATTCCCGCTTGCCTTCCCGCCTGCCTTCCTGCTTTCCCGCCTGCCTTCCTTTATTTACACAAACTACTGCTGGTTTAAAAAAATATAAAACCACAAAAATTTGGTCAGCATAAACGGTAGTACACATCAGTCCAACCATCCATATTGTACTATTTAAAAAATTCATTTACTTTCTAGTTTGGCCTTCATACCATCTGTTTGTGCTGTTTGTTTAATACCAAAATATTCTTTTCAAGAAAATTTTGATACATCTAGTTGTGATGTGCTACAGCAATTTTTCACATGCTCAGTGAAGTTGTAGATAGTTTTTCTGTATCTGACTCGCAATTCAGAGAGATAGAAAAGAAATAGAGATGATGTACAGTAGGAAAAAAATCAAGAGCAATTGGGAGAAGTCTGCTCAGTCTGCATCTACAGCATTACTTCTCTTGACTTTTAGTCTCTGAGAAAAATTGATATTGAAAAGGAAACTTGAAAAATTGCCATAGACACCAAAATTTAGCTGAAAATTATTTCTGTAGAAAATGTAAGTATTTATTTTTAAATTTAACCTTTCTTTTACCCATAGAGTAAAGGTAATATTTCAGAATATCTTTTCCCTCCACTGGATTTTATTTCTACTAAGAAATAATCAGTACAATCACTTTTTATTTTGTGCTGCAACTGACTGTAAAACTTATTTACTGTTTAGATTTACTGTAAGCTTTCAGACTATATTAGTGCCTGAAATATTTGCTCTGGTAAACGAAACCATAGAGAAAGGGGTGTGTTGGGAAGTGGCATAGTAAATTAAACTACAGCTAAGAGACTAATCATAATTATATGAAGAAATTATCAGAAGTAGAAATGATTCTCCTAATACATTAGTGTTCAGGAATCCAAACCTATAAATTGGCTACTACTTAAGATTACAGACTTCTTATTCTGCACACAAGCAAGTAATTAACTTTATGTTCCCTTTCTTATGACTCTCAGGCTCTTGTCCTTTTAATTAAGAGATCCAGAGGGTAGCTTTTATGTTACTATTATCTCTATTAAATTTTGAATAAAAGCTGCATTGAAACTTGATATATTACTCATAGGTAATAGCCTGATAGCTTCTTAAAAGATATAAAGTGCTATTCTGATAAAATAGCCAGGCATTTGAAAGAATGTACCTTAGTTTCCCTTTTGCACACACAAAAACTTGCACTATTTTAAATGCCAGATTTGTGATTTTAAGTAAAGAATTATTATTTGAATTGTCTGTATTAGTGTATTATAGAAGGGCAATTTCAACTTACTGATTTCTTGTATGTTTCTTTATGTTTTTGATCATGCTACCGTAGGGCAAATTTCTACCCTGAAATACACCATCATTCAGTATAATATTACAGATGTATGGAAAAGGACAATGAAAAGTTAAACACTTTCACAGATCTGAAAAATATACAGTATATAAATATATATATCATAATACTAACCTTTTATATACTGTAAATATATTATAAATAGAAACTATATATTGCAGATGTGCCCTGTTTTCAAAAAGGTATAAATTGATTAGTGCTTGGTGAAGGTTTCTCACTGTTGTTTCTGTTAAGGGGAAACCAAAGACTGAACAAAAATATCTAGAAGAGTTTTTAAATTAGAGAAAAAGAACTCTCTAAAATTTGAGCAGCTTTGGAATGTTGAACATTTTCAATCTGTTTTTTTCCTGACTAATTCCTTTGATTCCCAGAGGTGCAGAGCAAACACAACATTCCTCAACAGCCTTGGGAATTGTTGCTCTTACCACTTGCTTTAGAAGGGCCTAACAGGTGGCAAGTTCTTTCTTATTAGAAAAACAATCAAGGAACACCAGAGGCCAGGACAAAGCTTCCATCTTTTAACTTTCAGATGATAAAGATGTTGCTCCCATTTTCTAAAGGCAAAAGACAGTAAAGATGAACAAGAAGGATTTTGTAGCTTCATGGCTGGAAATTGCTACCAAAACATCTAGGTTTTGGGTCCTGGTTCCAGGAATGCCTTTCCATTTCAAGGTAAAAATAAAAAAAGGATCATCTGAAATATTTTTGTAGCAGGGAGCAGTACCCCTGCTCCGTATCCTTTAGCCAGCTGTGTTCTTCATTAGACTATAGGGTCACACTCTCCTTTCTTTGATCTTCTGTGTCTGTGACTCTTGCAATTCTCTTTTCAGAGTAGCCAGTTTCAGCAGCAAAGGCACAGAGATGAATAGACCTGCCCTTCATGACCCCAAGGGGCTCAAATGGCAGAAGAAGGTGGGAGGTGAGCTGCCCCCTCCTTCAGAAATTTGAGGATACCTTCCACAGGGGAACCAACTATCTGCAGACTCCATACAGAGAGTGCCAAATCACAGGCGTGTGCTCAGCTTCGGTGAATGAATGACGTGTGCATGAACGAACTGCAGCAAAATCTGAAGACCCTAAACTGGATCTGACACTGTGATAAAATGTCTGTGGACTTTTCAACTAGATAAACCCATCCTTCCTAAAACACTAACAGCAGCATGTTACAAAGATGATAAAAATAAATGTATCAATGCTGTTTGCACCAAAACACTGTATAATAAGCTCCACAGAGGGAGAAAGATTACCTAAGGCATTTTACTTATTGCTATAACTCATGTAAAGAGTACTTAATCTGGCAGTGCTTGCCAAAACCATCCTTGAAACCAGTAAGTCACAATAAAGACATTTCTACAGTGCCAACCATATTAGGTGAAGGGGAGAAAGAGTACAAAGATCACAGAATGAAAATGAAAAGTTGTGCACTAGCCAAAAATTCTCCTAATACTGAAGCTGTTCACTTGTGGTTTAACAGTTTTAGGGGCTGCAATACTTGGCTTTAGGGCTGGATTGAGGCCCTGCTGAGCATTGATTTTTACAATTTATGATGCTTGCAGAAATTATATTGTTTAGTTTGAGTGATGAAAATATGGGAGAGAAAGGAGGAAATACATTTAACCTTGATATTATGTCTTTTACCTGAAGAGAGGAACTGTTCAATAAATAATTAAAGACTGTTAGCAGAGGAGGAAGATTGCCAGGATGAGTTATTGGTTCTATATGAACCATGTTGCTTTTAATACTGCTTGATGACAAACATTTTAAATAAAAAGATATAATTTAGATGAATATTTGAATGGTGGCCCTTGGATGTATCATATTTTCAGGTAGGTAATATAAATAATTAAAGAAATCCCTGGCTGCACTGGTCCTTTTAATATCTCTTAATTTATAGGGAAAGATTACTGAATTATTTAGCTCATTTCATAGATTTTGGCATTGAATTAATAAGGAGCAGAATGAAATCACTACACAGGTCTATTAATATATATCATGAAAGGAGAAATTATGTCAGAGATACAGGCTTATGAGGAAAACTTTGACCAGAAACGTCATTTTAACTTCCCCCCAGTCTTTTCAGTTCCTGGTATGTGTTTCTTTGCCTTATATTTCTACCATTTTTGAAGCAAGACTAAAAGAACATAAATGCCTTAGGACTACTTTAGGTGTGTTTTAAATACTGACTTTTAAGAAAGGAGTGAAACGAACCCTTCATGACTACCTCCCCTAGTACATTTTGATATCTACAATGTTGTGCACACCACTTTCTCTGACAAGGGACATCAGGGTTGTTTAGGAGTCACAAAATAGGTCTTGCCAGGGCTCTCCTCAAAAGGGTTTTATTGATGTATGTGCCCAGGGTCTCCTAGAAGACACTGATAACATTAACTTCAGAATGATGGGCATGGCAGGACCATGGCAGGAGGAAGGGTGGTCTTTTATACTGGAAATTTGGAGATCTGTGTTTTAGGATACCTTTGGTTCAAACCTCCAAGTTGGAAACCATTGTGGTAGCATAATGTCTTGTTTTTATTAGGCCAGACTGCAGTGCTTGACCACTTTGACTGTCCCCTGTGCTGAAGCTGACATAGATCTCTGCAGAAATTAATGCAGCCAAAGAATTGTCTGTTATAGTTTTGAAATCGTTCATGGAATTTCTTCTCTCACTACCAACAGGGAGGTTTGGGAGCTAAGGTCCTGCCCCCCACTACTTACCCTTGGAGCCAGCTAACAAAAGGGTGGTCAATTGCTTTGCATTCCAACTTGATCGCTAGGGAGGTGGGGTGAGGCATGGGTGGAGAGAGAGAGGTTTTTTTCTAGTTTGTTTTTTTTGCCACAATTTGCTGCTTTGGCTGCGACCAACTGCCCAATACAGAACGCCAGACCCTCTCCCCCAGCCAAGAAAAGGGAGAGGGAAAAAACTAAAACCTCGTTTGAACTTAAACTAATTACATATATTTATACAGAAAAGAGAAAATTAAGAGTAACTACAATATAACACACAGTTACATAAGTTAGAAATAACAAGAAATAACTTCCCACTCCCCAGTGAACACAAATCCCACCATTCTAACTAGAAATTACCCTAGAGAAGTCAATTCCCTGAGGGACAGATTCAAGCAGAGAGAAAGATTAAGAATAAGCATTTTACTTCCCTAAGATAACATCATGGTAAACTGGTGCTCTGGGCTTGGGCCTCCCAGTCCCTCCTGGGACGGCATGGTGTGTCCTTCTGAGACAACAGCTATGAAGGAACTGACCAATCCACTCCCACACTGGCTTTTACCCCTTTGAGATGATGTTGGGGTATAGTATGGAATACTATTGGCTGGTATAAGTCAGCTGTCAGTTAGCTCAGCCCAGCTCAAGTCAGCCAACAGTCCCAGGCCTACCCTGAAATCTAAAACCTATATTTAAGCCTACTTAGCAAAATCCCATAACACGTGGGCAAGAGCCCTGTTTTGCTGGGTTGGTGGAGGCACATGGAGCTCCCTTTGGTTTGCCCCCCCCCGCCCCCAACTTCATGTGATCAGTGCTGTCCTTTGCAGGAAGAGAGCAGTCAGTGCTACCTTGGACTTGCTACAGACTTTCCTGAGGGCCAATTTCACCTGTAGCAGAGTGGCTAAACACCACCCCCACCCCAGTGCTTTCCTTCAAACAAAAGGTGAGGAGGGATCTCTACACTGCCCATTGGAAAGGTTCCAACTTGTCCCTTTGTGGCTGCCATTCCCATGTGTGTTATCAGATGAGCCAAAGTCTCTTCCCACCCTTTGTCCTCACTTCGCAGGAAAACCAGGGAGTGATCCTTGTGGCTGCGGCCTCCTGAGGTTCAGCATCGCTCCCTGCTGTCAGTAAATAGAATTGCACCGAGAAGAGCAGAGACAGAACTTAATTTGTTTAAACATTTTCATGATGGTGTTACTGTTTGTTCCATTTTTGGTTATATATATGTATTTATTTTGTAATTAGGAACTGCTATCCTTTTCTATAGATTTTCCTAATAAATTATATTAATTTCAAAGATTGTGGTGGTTTTTGGGAAGAGGCCCCTTGCCTACTCCAGACAGACATCTAATTTTCTTCTAAACTAGGACATTCTCTTAAAAAAGTATGTCTTACGAACTGAGTCTGACTGCCACTGCAGTTTGCACAATAATTCCTTAATGCAAAAGACGAGTGTTGCTCCTAGCACCTTCTGCACTGGAAGAGGCTAGGAACAGCTACTTCAGCTTGTTGCATAGTTAGTGGTCTTGTTCTCCCTGAGGACCTTAGGTTTGCTAATGTGTGTTTGTCCAAATTCAGCAGCTTTTCTCCTGGTGTTCCTGATTGCCCAGTATTTGCTGTTCTCAGCTGCCTTCTGGGAGAGGAGAGCTGACTCACAGACAGAGAAAGGCCTTGAGTTCTGATGTCTCATTTCTGGATTAATCAGTCAATGGAACTGAAAAACACACATTGGTCTCCTGAGCCTTTGCCCATTATACTTCCACTAGGCAGCATAGCTTTATAGAAGCAACGGAGAAGGGGCAAAGGGCCACATATATACATGTGCTGATTTTGGCTGGGATGGAGTTCCTTTCCTTCATGGTAACTGGTATGGGGCTGTGTTTAGGATTTGTGCTGAAAACAGCAAAACCTATTGACAATCATGGGATGTTTTCATTGTTGTTGAGCAGTGCTTACACAGCATCAAGGCCTTTTCTGCTGCTCACCCCATCCCACCAATGAGTGGACAGGTGCTGCACAAGGAGCTGGGAGGGGACACAGCTGGGTTGCTGATCCCAAATGACCAAATGGATATTCCACATTGTCTTGGTTTGAGATAAGCAACTGCCAACCCCCCCAAGCACAGAGAGAAAAGCCTCTTTCCTAACACTAGGGAAAGGGAGGAAAAGAGAGGGGAAAGAAAAAAAAACACTTCAAACTGCATTTATACTAAATCTACATATATTTTCACAGAAAGAGACAATTAGAAGAGAGTACAAATATACACTCACACAAGTCTGCAACAAGTTCCCCACCTCAAGTTCTTAACGAACACACAAATTCTACTGTCCTAACTACACATTACTTAAGAAGAAGCTTATTCCCCAGGGAGACAAACCCAAGCAGAAAGGAGAGACCCAGAAGAACACATTTTACTTTCCTGAGGTACCCTGTGAGCCAGTGGTGGGCCTGGTCCTCTCCATCCCCCCTGGGACAGCATCGTGCATCCTCCCAAGAGGAGGGCTGAGAAGCGACTGCCTTAACCACTCCCACACTGGTTCCTACTTCCCTGGAGATGATGTCATAATGTGGTATGGAATACAAAATTACTGGCTAGAAGAGGTCAGCTGTTAACTCAGCCCAGCTCAAGTCAGCTGACAGCTTCGGCCTAGTCCAGACTTCAGAGCCCAAATTTAGGCCCACCTAGGTGAACCCATAACACACATGATATGACATTGTGCTTGGCAATAATACTAGTGGGGGAGGTTGACAGGAGGGCTGCTGCTTGGGGACTGAATAGGGAATAGGTTGGTTGATACTGAGCAATTGCTTTCATTTGCATTACTTGTTTTTCTTGGGTTTTATTTCTCTTTGTTATTTTTAATTACATTTATTATTTTATTATCATTATTATCACCATTATTATTATTTTCAATATTAGTTTATTTAAATTATTAAACTTTTTTTATCTCCACCCATGAGATTTTTAACTTTTACCCTTGCAATTCTCATCCCCATCCCACCAGGATAGAGTGAGTGAGTGAGTGGCTGTGTGGGGCTCAGTTGCTGGCTGGGGTTAAACCATGACAATATGAAATGTACACATAATTTCTTCATGTGGTGTTCATATAGCTTTTCTTTAGATTTTCATTCCTGTAGGCAAAAGCATACCCTCCAATGCATTGTGTGATTTCTTACAGGTGTTTCTTACAGCATCAAGGAACCTTGAAAGGAATACTGAAGAGCACAAAAGGACTTGCAGCCAAAGGTTATGATTCCATGAAAGTTAAAAAGATGTATCTCTGAATTTTCTCATCAGAGTATGGAGCTGACTGTTCTGTCATATATAGAGTTGTTATTGATGGTTGACTTTCAGCAGAGTAATGCTCTAGAAATCATTTTGTTTGGTCATTTTTGTAGGAGTCTTCTCACATTGTTTTTAAGTAGTACCCCAGCTGTGGAGTGATGGCCCTGATAAGCCTTGATGGGTTGAGGGAAACGCCTCAGCCCCCCCCCCTCGGAGGGATGCTGATACGTGACGGGTCTTACCAATGAATGGAATGTTATTAAATTTAGCATGGCCTTTCTTTGCTGCACCCTGTGGCACCTTGAAGACTCAAAGAGCCCACTCCCTCAGGCATCTGTATTAACCCCTCAACATTGACTTCAGTCACACAAAAAACCACCAAGAGAAAAAAAGGTATAAAAAGAAACAGAGTAAAAGCAAAAACTGGAGAGAAAACCTCCCCCTCTGGGAGGGCTACCCATGAGCTACCCTATCTCCCCCATTCCATCAGACATTGCAGGGGTAAGCAATCAAATTCTTACTTTATTTTCCTATGCCTTACTAATTATAATGTGTTATAGTTCACTGAGTGTATATTTGTTAATGGGAAGCAGCTATATTTTTCCTGTTGCTTTTCTTCTGGGTTACTGAGTGTGTCTACATGTAGTGTTGAACTTTGTGTTTCTGTTTAGTAATCCTCTGCTAGTTAAGTTTGTCATGGGAGTGGTATACTGCAGGAGTGGCCTGTAGAATGTGTTTTGTGCCGGTATCTTTTGGGGTATTTTGTACAATCCTGCAGCTAAATGTTATCACCGACTAAGTAACCCATATAGTCATTGTCACATACCTGTATTAATAAATGTTATTTCAGGAGCTATCATGAGGAAAGTTCTTTTCTTGCTATTAACTGTGGTCCTCATAGCAGAGGTCAGAAAACCTTCCAGCCTGTGTTCTCTGCAGAGTTCGGCAGGCTGTGCTAGGTTCATAAGTGTTGTAGTTTGGAATTATTATGTAAATTCTCTCCCCTGCCACTAACTGCCCATGCCAGTAGTTAACAAAAAAAGTAGTTAACTGCTGATCACTTGGGTGGGGGCAGGTTTGTCTCTTTTGTTTTTGGGGACTCCACACGGCTGGGAGTTGTGTGTGTGTGCGGGGTTGAGGAGAAACCGTCTTGCTGCTGCTGCCTGCCCCGGGACTGCTTCTGGCTGTCTCGTTGCTGCTGCTGCCTGCCCCGGTCTGCTTCTGGCTGTCTCGCTGCTGCTGCTGCCTGCCCTGGACTGCTTCTGGCCGCTCATGGCTGCTACTGCCTGCCCCAGGACTGCTTCTGGCTGTCTTGCTGCTGCTGCTGCCTGCCCCAGACTGCTTCTGGCTGCTTGTGTTTCTGTTTCTTGGACAAGGAACACAGGGGGAAGGAAGAGACAGAGTTCATCTGAGAGCTCACCACTCGTCTGTCTCGCTGGAGAAGGACTGGAAACTCACTCCCCAGCCAGCTGGGCTGTGACACTGACACTGCCTAAGTATAACTTTCCTCCCGGAGGAAAACCTGCTGGGTTTTGTTGTTGTTTTTTTTCTCTCTTGTGGTGTTGGGGAAGCGGTTTGCACTAGTCTCTTTACATCTCTCTCTCTCTCTCTCTCTCTCTCTCTCTCTCTCTCTCTCTATATATATATATATATATATATTTCAGTTAAGAACAGTTATCCTTCTTGAATTAAAAGTTCCTCTTAAATTTGATAAAGAGTGGTGTGATTATTGTGGAGAAGGCCCCTTCCCCTGCTTGTGGGTAAACATTTTGGTTTTTCCCCTCAAACCAAGACAATAAGACTCTAATTTTCTGGAGACACTTATTGCTAATAAGCTTCCCTTGGCTTAAGTGTGGTCCTTATAGGGGAGTCAAAAATCTTTCCAGCCTGTGTTCTGTCCAGAGTTCGGCAGGCAGTGCTGGGTTCATAAAGTTTTGATTAATCCGAGGACGCTTATAGCTATTAACTTTATATTAATACAGTTGGGGCTAGAAGTCTTTGCATTTCTGTCTCTCCTCCCTTTCACGTGACAGCAGTGCAATGGCATTATGTTTATTTTAGTCAAATTCATGTGCCAAGGGATGTACAGACATTACAGCACAGTTTTAGATGAGCCATCAGATGAATGGATTTGCTAAAATGAAAGCTTAGCAGATTAAGCTAAATATTTAAAGATGGACCAGGCTACCCAAATCTGCACCATGTTGATTTTATAAAAATATCTCTGTTGGAAACTTTTACATTACTTTTTCTCTGGAATGTATCCAATTCATAGAGAACATTTTTACTATAAATCAAACATCTACAATCCAAATTTGCAAAACTGAAACAATGGGAAATGTTCATGTGGCCCTCAGTTACCAGGTGATGATTTTTACCCCAAATAAGGTAAACCCCTGAGCCAATATCAAGACAGCCAGTTAGATAACTCATTTCTTAGTGTTCTGAATTTCAAATATAGAAGCAATGTGCATAAATCGTAGTGATGATTCTATATACCTTTCTGCATTATTACTTTTTTCCCAACAAGAGCCATTAAAACAAATAATTAGCAGTCTGTCGTTGGCAGCTGCACACTATTACCTTGGCAGAAAGGCTACAGAATCTGATTTGCGTGTACTGTTTGTGCAGTGTAGGAAGCCTTTCTAAAATCAAGATCCATGCTGTGTACTGCTTAATTTCTGCTGTGTTATTCCAGTGCAATCAGGAATATTAATCAAATATGACCTTCATTTAATTAGTCCATTCAGTTTCCTCTTGGTATTATTTCTTACTCTATATGTAGGGGATCTACGTTAGTCATCCTGCAGTCTCTAGTACTTGCTGTAGCCTGATATTTTATTTTTTTCTTTTGCTGCTTTCACAAAATTCATGGATTCTCTCTCTCTAGTTCTTGTTCCTCATAAACTGTTTATGTTCTTAAAGATTTAGTTCTGTAAAGGCTTTAGGATGATGCTAGAAGCTTTGCTTGGAAGAAAAAAATTCTTCTACAAATATAAGTACAGCAATGTATTTGACACATAGGTTTTTTTACTGAACAAGAATAACAACAGGTGCAAACCAGCACCAACTCCAACTTCTACTTTCTCATGTAAACAGTGGCTTTGACTTTATGGCAAACATGTGCAAGGCATTTGTGACCAGTTTAGGTGGGAAAAAAACAAAGACTGTTATTAGGACCAGATGACCTTAAGAGTGTGTTTTCAGCTTCCCACAGAGTGTCTGAGCTTTCTAATTAATCATTTGGTTATGTTAGAAAAGGACCAGAGAAATATTTGTGTGAATTTCTCACAAATGAAGAAATATCAAATGGTGACAGAGAATGACAACATGAGTTAGAAAACAAATCAACCTTATTGGAAAATTTCCACTACAACAAGTGAGACTATATTTACGTTGAAAATGCAAATATATGTCTATATGGATATCAGAACTCTGAAAAACCTCAGAATCATAGTACAATACCAACTGCATTATGATATCACATGTCATGAAAAAGAGAACAAGCATATTACAACAGATATTTTTGGAGTGTAAGTCATGTTAGAATAAAGATTTAGTTACTATACAGACAACTCAGGAGGTATAAAATTAGCTGTTTTAAAGATTTTGTCTGCATTAAACATAAACACAACCTTTCTGCATGACCAGCTTTCTTCACAAGCCCTGGGAACTGTTCTCTAATGTCACTTCCAGTCCAAACTAAAAAGACATGAATCTTATGTTTGCTTTTCTATCATCACAGATTCTTGACCACCTAAGGCCTCTTTTTCCAGCAGTGGTCATAGCAATTTGATTTGCTGAAACACACCAAAAAAGTTTGAGCCAGACTTTCTGCTCCCTCAGTTGGGCAGAAAGAGGCAAAAGAAACTGTGAAGTAGTCAAAACAGCTGAGAAAACACAACACCATCTCCTTGGTAAAATTATATTTGTTGTTTGAAAGCAAAGAGTTGTGTTTCGGGATCTGCTATATACGGAATGTGGCAGAAAATTGCTTTTCCTTTTACAGAGGCCCCAGCTCTGGCACCCTTAACTCTGAGCAGTGGAGCAAATACACATAGAGTCATATTTCAAAAAAAGTGTGGCTTAATTAGAATATTTTATTTCAGCAACATCCTACATATAACTACTTCTAAAGTGACAAAAGGCATGAAAAAGTCTGTGGAGAGCAGCGCCCCAAAGTCCCGAGTAAGCATTAGGAAACCAAGGTCACACACAGTTTTCTTCTTGCCACTCCCCCCTTATGTTGAAGATTTTGCATCCTTCTGTGCAGAAGTCTTGATTTCAGTCCCTGAGTTTTGTGGACTTCCCAGCTATCTGCAGAACCCATAGAGAACAGTCTTACCCCTGAATCCCTGTACCACAAGTTGACATTATCTTCTCTCACAGACATCTTTGTAAATAAAATAGAGTGTGTGTGAATTTGATGGTCACCATGAGTTTGTGCTTACAGGACTGTGTTTTCAGGTGGTAGTTGTATAATCTGCAAATAAGTTTAACCTTTTAAAATTTTCTGGGGAAAACACAGGAACTATGAACTTTCAGGTGTGAAAGAGCTTAGACTAAATTCCTGGGTCTCATCTTTGACCTTTCATGCCTTGGGTTATACTTGTATTCTGCCTTAAATGCCGTGGGTTTTTTCATGTTCATTGTCATCAATAAACAGTTAGTTCCTCTGATTTTAACTGCAGCCAAAACACTGAACTGCTACTCAGAGCAAGGATAGAAATACAGTAATGCATATTTTTTCCCTATTTGACTTAAAGTGATTTGTAAGAGATTTAGAATTATATAATGCCAAAGTGACAGAAAGCACATTCAGCATATAAGCACCTTTCTAATCCTACCCTGGATTGCGATGTTATTTTCACCAATGAAGACAAAATGTAATTCTACTGAAATCAGATGAGTTATTCTCAGGTACGTGGGTGGCTGGAAAGCACAAAGAATGGTGTTATGGCCTCCAGATCATCACAGTTTTAGTATTTAGTACAGCAGGACATAGAAATAAGAGTAGCTACCATTTGCTATTTACATTGTCAGAATTAACACACTGAATTCTGCAATTATTTTAACAGAACAAAATGAGAATAAGAGAACTGGCAACACAGTGTTTTCCTCTCCATAAAAATATTTCCAAATATGTTCTTTGGGATTTAAAGAGAAATTACAGCAAATTTGTAAACCAAACAAGAAATGCAAGCAACAAAGAATTTAAAATTATTCGTTTCCTGGTTTTCAAACTTGCTCATGACATACAAGTCCTTTACTTGTATTAAGGTCTCAGTGTGTTAATGCAGACCTTTGAAGGCTACTTAGATGAGGAAAGAAATCACCAGTTGGCTTGACTAGGAGAGATGTTCCTAGTTTCCTTTACATGGTATTTTCACAGAGAGTGTTTGATAAAAATGTGTTACAAATGTAGGCCCACGTATGGAAAGAAGTAATACAAATCCTTTTTTTTTTGAGACTTTTTTATGTCTACAACTGCTGGTCCCAGGAACATGAGAGCCCTGTCAACATGCAGCACAAGCAAACAATTCCAGTGCGACCTGTGCTGACTATGTGTGGGAGAGGTAGTAGACTTGGATGCAGAACAGGACAGAGACAAGAGGAAGAGCTGAACCCAGAGGCACGCAGAACAAAACCTTTCTGCCCTGTCAGGGATGAAGATTGCAAAAATATTGGATTCTGCTGTTTCTGGCACTCAGCCATCCCTAATAGTATATGAGCAGAAGACAGAAGATTTTCATTTTAAAGTCTTGTCTGAATATTGAACTGAACTAAAACTTCAGGGCCAAAGGCTCTGTGAGTCTTCCAGACTACCATCATTACTGATGCTCATAGAAGTTAAAAGTACCTGAGTACTGAAGCAGAGATAGTTATGAAAAGCTTTCACTTTTAGCATCAATTTTCTCTAAGAAAATCTTTAATTGTTTTGTTGAGTAATTCTGTGATGTAGACATGTAATGTCAAAGATGTGTTGGCTCTAACAATTAACTTTTCTATTTGTGCTTTTAGTACCTGGGAAAGTTGACTGAGTCTAAGTAACTGTTTTGTAATTTGATTATATATGACAATATTAATGGTCTAGATGTTTATTCAATATATTTATATTTGTTTATACTTACTTGGGACACATCCAAGATGCAGTGGAAACACGGCAAGTTTAATTAATTTCAAATTTCCAACTTATTTCTTCTGTTGATGTTTGTCCAATGTTAGGAGTAATGTACTTCTTTGTTCTTGGAACCCAGTAATAGTTAATGTATCTGATACTTATGTTCTTCTACTTTATTTTTCCTCGCTATTCTCAGATATAAACATGCTGTCTTTCAGAGGCACAAGTTCAAATCTAGCCATGCAGTTGCACCACTTGCAGTATGTCAAGATTTGTCCCATATTCTCCTCTGAAATACTTTGTTTGGATGTTTGGAATGAAACCAACCCCTGTTTCATATTAGCTTCATTAATAGCCATGTAACGGTAATATAATTGAGCAATAAAACTTTTATCTCAGAACAAGTTGTACACATGTATTCCACTTCTATAGTTTGTAATTATCTGCAGTTATTGTAATCACTTTATTATTTTGTATTCCTTTTACATGAATGAACAATAATGACAACATTTTTCTTCTTTGTCAATTAATTATCAAGTAATTTTTTCACAAAAATATTTTCTCCTACTCAACTAACTTTATAGACTATCAGGCAGTATTAATAAAATTAATTATTTTCAATTTTGCCCATTATTTTGTGAATAATTTATCTGGAAATAATTGGTCCAGAATCTCAGCTGCTTTTAGTCAGAAGAGCTCTATTGGAACCTAGAGAATTTTACTGATTAGAACCAGATGAAAATTTGCCCAGGGTGGCCATCATGTTGAACAAAATCTTTGACATGTTATTAATTTGTGAAAGTTAAAGTCACTTTACTTTTTATCTTTTGTTAACTTCCTTAGCATGAGTACTCTCACAAACCTAATGGTATCTATAGCATTCATTTGAGCTCGTTTAGTCGGCTAAATCCTGAAAATCTTTTTCAACAAGGCATCAGTTGCTGAAGAAAACATACACTTTAAAGAAAACCACAGACAAGCCATGATGTTTTAGGAGTAACATAAGGACAATCCCTTTATATACTGATCATGACATTCAATGTCAATCATAAGTACCACGCTTGCAGTTCCTGCTCTTCTTTCTGTAGTTACTGTTGCAATTGCAAGATTCACAATCAAAATAACTTTGTACTGGCCTTCCCGTGGCACCACAGTGAGGAACAACAGATTTGAAAGTCTCTTTGTCCCAAATGTTTCTATTCTACCAGTAACAAATGCAGTCACTGAGCAGCTGCTCCTGCAGATAGTAGGTAGATCAACATCTCAGCATGTGCATTAACTAATGAAGCTCAGTGATCATTTTAGCATGCCATTCGGCAAAGATCACAAAATCCAGATCGTGGGCTTTCTGGGTAATACTCTAACTTGTAAGCAGGCTAGCAAAAATAAAGGGCTGAATTGTGTATATTTCTGTTATATTGTAAAAGCCTTTCAAGCAAAAATGGAAAATTAGAGTTTAAGAGGAGGGAAAAGTTATTTTTCACAAAAACTTTTAGAAGAAAAGGTAATGTTCTCCATCATTAAATTGTAATAAATCTTCTCTCCTGTCCCTTCTATCAACAACAATGGTGAACCCAAACTAAATTGCAGCATGAGGAACTTTTAACAGCATTTGTAAAGCCCTGTTTTCACTTCAGCGGTAAGGACGATGTTCCTGCAAGGAAAAGGTGGAATTGAAAGTGGCAGAATGTATTTATAAATGCACTTGCTCAGTTTTATTCAGAAAGTTGGAAACTATTTTGTGAGGCCTCATGTGAGTGAGTAGGGAGAGGAGGAAATAATGGGGTTCCACAGAACTGGGCACTAGAAAACAATTTTTTCAGAGAGAGTTGGCAGCCAAAGTACCAAAGGTACCCAATTTCCATATTTTTACCTGTAATAGAAGCTTAGCACGAAATAGCAGTGTCATCCAACTATTTTTGTTTGAGAGTGATCTGGTAAATATCAGAAGAATTTTTATATTGCTGACCAAAAGATAACAAAATGCCAGGATGAATTTTTTTTTCCAGATATTATTTTCCACACCATCTAAGAAGATCTGTTTCAATAGAGTGGGTAACAGTTTTTAATGAACAGACATTATGGAATTTCATAATCAACTGTAAGGAATTTTGGATGTTTAGCTGTTTTTTGATAATCCTCATGAATTATATTGATACTTCAAACAAAATTCCTGATGAATAAGAGAGACCATTTGGTTACAGCAGCTGAATATAAAGTGATGCTTTCTGAGCTTTGGTCTTCAGGGGATATAACTATAAAGTAGCAAAACGAGAATGTTTCGCCCATCCTCAAAAAGGGCAAGAAAATAGAGAGTTACTCACCCTCACTTCTGTCCTGAAAAAATGCTATCCACTACAAAAACATTTACAAGCACAAAAAGGAGAAGTTTATTGGGTGATTGGGTGATTAGCCAGCATGGGCTGAACAAGAGTATAACTGACTGCCTTCTATTTTGGAATAATCCGTGGATCTGTTCATCTGTGAATGAGAGAGGTGGATGTTGGCTATTTTGCCTTTAATAGGGCCTTTGACATCGTGTCCCACAGTATCCTTGTATCTGAATCAGTATGCTACAGTCTAGATTAGGGGTGTATTAGAAGGGTGAGATGTCAAGTTCAGTTGGTATTGAAGAATTGTTCATAAGCTGTCTGTATGCTGATTCCAATTGGAATACCAATGTGTTCTACCTTGGGACTTATTCTGTTTAGCACCTTTATCCATGACATGTAGCAGGCAGTGAAGTGCACTCTTTATTCAGCACTTTTTAAATACCCATTAGGTACAGTTCAAATATATATCAGGCTTCCTCTGGAAAACTCTGTACAGTTTTAGGCACTTCCAATATAAGAAGGACTGAAGTGAGTTCAGCAGAGGACACTAAGATGGAAAGGAGCTGGAGCACTTGTCCTGTGAAGTGCAGTTGGCTTCATCCATCCTTGAGAAGAGACAGCTTCAGGAGAACTGAGAAGATGAGGCTGTGCATGGAGACTGCATAGCCAAGAAGAAATTTCGGAAAAACAGCCAAGCTGGAAAGTTAACTAGAGACAATGGTCGTAAATTAGAACAGAGTAAGTTCAGACTGGGTGAAAGGAAAAGAGTATTCACAGTGAGGGCAATTAGTGGAGCAGGTTGCCCAGAGGTGCTGTGCAGTCTTCATCTTGTGATGTTTTCAAGGCTCAAATGTATGAACTCCTGAGAAACTTCCTGGGGTCTCAGTTGATCCTGATTTGAGCTAAGGGATCAGAATGACAACTTCCTGACATCCCTTTCACCCTGAATGGTTCTGTAAGATTCTGATTCCCAAACATTCCTTGTTGACAACTCCCATTGACTTTGAATGACAAATTTACACATTATTAGTCACTTACATAACTGTAGAGGATCACACATTCCCTCAGGCCAACATATAGGTTAATAGACATCAAAGAGAAAAGCATCTTCACTAGAAGTATTTTCAGTCTTTTGAACACAGTTTGGCCATTAAAAGGAACTTGGCCTGTGTACTCTAGAAAAGCAAATTTTGCAGAGCAGAGAAACGCAAAAATCAAACATCACGACATGTTCTCATTTTGTGTCCATTACCTTATCTTTTTGTTGCTTCTGTGAAATAGCTAGATAAATCAAGAAGAGCATCACTGGCAGTAGTGTTATTTACAGAAACAAGAACACACCATATTTCTGAAATAGTTTCATTGTCTCTGACGATATCATTCTTCTTTCTTACTCTATGTTATTCAGGTATTTTGAAATCCAATGTTTTGAATTAATCAGTTAAAGCTTTTCTACTGTATTCCAATGAAGGATGCTTTTTCTTTTTTCTCTTTTTAATGGAATTACATTGAGTCACTTCATTTAGAAATTTCTTCCATCTGAAATCTTTTTCCTGTAAGTACTAATAAAAGTACAATGTTACAACTGTAGGTAGGTTTAGATACCCTTCTAACCATAGAGATATCTTAGAAAGTTTTTCTTTTACAATTATAAAATTGATATTCAGTTGGCTTCCCATTAAGAAGTCAAGAATTTTTTAGTGGGTACAGCTTTGATAACTTTTGTTCCTTTATTATTTTTTTATTCCTTAAAAAAGTTGTTTCACACCCACATATATATAATAAAACACCCTTCCTCATCAGATAATATCACATTTGTCACTTAGTAATTTTATGACCATCCTCACTGGAATTTCAACAGGAATGCACCTTATGTTTTAGGGGAATTACATATTTCAGAGCTGCTAACAATAGGAAATGCCTTGCAGGCCAAGAATTTCATTAGTGAGAGTTCATTAGAGAGGTGTTCATAAGGATATTTTCCTTAAGGAAAAAAAGGAAAAGGTAGAAAATTAGAGGGTTTTCAAATTGTGAAATTGTCTGTTTGTTTGATGAGAATTGAGAGTGCAGCAAACCCAGGTCCACAATTTTTCCTGTAAATAACAGGAGACAATTTTCTGGCAAGAAGAAACACCCACTGTGGGAAAATGACCTTACTTACCAGTTTTAAACAGGAATCACAATCAAAGCCCCCCAAAAAGGTCTTAAATTTTCTGGGTCATGTACTTCTTCAAAATGTTTTGAAATTAAAAAGTGAAACAAAAATTCAATCATCTGACATATACTTTCAAGGAGTTTTCTCCATCTAACAGTAACTGCTTTGGTAAAGGTATTGCCCTATTTTGAACACCTTTTCAAAACTATAAATCAGAAAAATTCCTGTCATCCAGTTAGGTACCAATTCATGTGGAGGATTGAAATTAATTGTATTAGGTTAGAAATGCATGAACATAAATCATTCAGTGGGTTCTAGTAGGAAATGAGTAAACAGAGACCTATGGTAGGAAGGCGAAGTCTATGTCAAGTAATTTCAGACAACTACAGGTAACCCCAGGAAAATATAGTGCATTTCACTCTAATGTGAACTGCATAAAATACTTGTTTCCAGCTGAGAAACTGATTCTGGGAGAAATCCAGTGATGCTTTTTTCTTTCTTATTTAGAAAAAATTCAAGCCTTATAATTTTTGTAATTATTATGTAGCTTTTAACTTTTCAATTAAAAATAGCTTTATCTAATAATATGAGGTTTTCTCAAAATATCTAGACATAGAATAACTTGTTAGTGGAAAACCAGAGATTCTCCCCACAAATTTTAGCAAATTTACCTTTCTTTTCACTGTATTTCTGAGGATTTGGGGTTGTCACTCAGAATCATTTTGCAAGTTTTATTTGGCACTGATCTTACCCACATCAACTAACTTCACTTCAGTAGACTTTTGCCTGTTCAGTGTCATGGATCTCAAGTTATTTCGTTTCACTTTCAGTGAGTAAGAATTTTCCAAATTAGTCTGTGTTTAGAACAGGAAAGTCAGGGAGCTTTTCATTATACCATATCTTGCATAAATACCTGATATAGTAGTTTGAAGCTTTTCAGCCCTGAAGTTTAATCCCAAAGTGATTTTAACTTTCCCTTTAGAAATGCCATACATGTGGACTCTTGTGCTACCTATAAGAAATTGCTTTCTTTGTTATCTTCTTTAATTGTTCAAGAACCACTGACCTCATCATTACCAAAGTAGGATGTAGGATTTAGTGTTTGGAAGAGTTGACTGAAATGTCATGTGTTCTAACAAATCTCTCTATCTATCTATCTATCTATCTATCTATCTATCTATCTATCTATCTATCTATCTATCTATAGCAAGGACAGCAGTGGAGTCTTCATCCTAGTAATTTACAATAAAGTGTTTTGCTACCTGATGAGATTTCTGATATTAAATACTAGAGGCATTTCACTCTGTTTTAAAACAGCAGTCACTGCAGAAAGTGCTGGTAGAGTTTCCAGAAGAATTAAGCTTAACAGGAGAGTCTGATGACTACTTATTTGGCAAAGAAATTACAGCACATGAAAGACATAAATAGTAGGCTTACTCTTCAGAAACAGATGTTCACTATTAAAAAATAGGGGCAGAGAAAGCATCTGAGAAAGTGAAATAATGAGCTACATTTCAAAATATTTTGGTTGCTGAGGGATTTCTAGTTGGACTATTTCTAACTTTCTTGGTAGACATTGACAAAATAACTGGAGTTCTGACAATGTCAAAGTCCATGATTTTACAAGATTTTGATGATAAGAAATAACAGATTACCTGTGTGTATTTTTCATTTTGAAAACTTTTACCAAAATATAGTCATTCCTTTTCATGTGCCTTCATGACACTGATAGGACTCTTTTGCTGGTACACTTGTAAATGTGGTAAAAATTCAGAAAATATTGAAGGACATAAAATATTTGTTTGTAGATCACATGGTTAATAAATGAGCTAAGCAGTACATACCACAGTACTGGCAATGTGTATTACTCTTCTGAAAATTTCATTCCTGATTTTCAGTTTATCAATACATTCTCAGGACCTAGTTTTGTGTCATTGTTCTGAAGCTGTATTGCACTCTTTCTTTTGTTCATGTATGACTTTGCCACCTTAAAGAAATAACCTGATTTTCCAGAAAATTTATTTTTCTCTGAAAAAATCTTTCTGTGAAACTTTCTAATAAATTCTAAAAAGCACTTGACTTTTAAAATAATAAAAGCATATAAAACCTATTAATTTTTACTTTTGAGAAGCAGCAAAAAACAATTCCTTTTATTGTGTTCTTAAGATTGAGTTTCTTAAAAAGATAGGAAAATATATATAAAAAAAGTGAAGCAGCATATCCATAAGTCACTTTATATGCACTGAAAAAATTATAATGACAGTTTCATGTGAAAAAGGGCCAAAATTGCAAAGATTTCTTGTCCTAGCTGTATTAACATATTTTTATAGTCTATAAGTGTCCCCAGAATATCAAAGCCTTTTAAAGTCCAAAACAGTCTGTCCACATCTCACCTGAAGAGATCCTTTGCTAGACAGATTCACTGTGGTGGACAGGACTTTTGATACCCTGATATGGAGGGGGCACTTAATAGCAAGAGAGAAACTCTTACAAGTTATATCGCTGCCAGAACCAGAAACAAACTGGACTAACTCCAGCAGTTTCCAAAATAATTTTCATTAATACAAGTATGTGACAATTACTATAGGGGTCACTTTGTTGGTGATAATGTTTAACTCCATGATTGCACTTAACTAATAATAAAACCCCCATACCCCAGAAGCACGCTTCCCAAAACAGCACACGACCTAAGCCTCGATACAAACCTTCAGCAACTCTCCCTTCCACGATGGAGCAATTTACAAAGACTAGGACAAAATCTAAACATATTTGTTAACACAAAGCAAAAAGAAAGCATATAGCCACTTCCCAGTAATACACATTTTAACCCCCTAAGATAAGGAACCACACACCTTAAAGCAAACCACTAACAATGAGTCAGTAATAAAGTACAGTGTAATAAAACAAAACAACAAATATAAAGCAAGATATATGTATATACCTGGTAAGTTAAAAGTGTAAGGCAAGGTAAAATTAGTATCAAAGTAGCAAAGTAAAATTAGTAAATAAAGTATCTCTGGGGTAAAGGTGAAAATGTTAATCTAGAAGGTATAAGGCATAAGGCACTAGGTATAAGGCATAAAAAGGTGTAAGATATAAGGTATAAAGTAAGGTATAAGGTATGAGGTATAAGGCAAGGTGTAAGATATAAAGTAGAAAGTATAGAAAAAACAGAATAAATGGTTGCTCACTTCTGCAGTTTCCAAATGGGTGAAGTGGACTGCATGACTCGTTGGTTACCTCTGCAGAGGTGATGGAACTACTGCCCCATTTTGCTCATGGTCGATCTCTTTTTATATTTTTTTCTTAGGCAGTTCGAGTGACTATAGTGAATAATAATCTTTGGGGTGATAGACAGAAGACATAGGCCTAAGAGTTGGCTCCCTGTGTTCCCACAGGATGCTGCGATGAAAGACTATGCTACTTCCATAACACTACGTTGTTCTTCGGTAATTCTAAGTCTGACTTGAGCACTTTCAGGAAGCCAGTGGGATCTCTTTGTTCCTTCTTGTGTAATCCATTATCACCTGACAGCGAATACGTCTATCACCCTACAGATATTTTCTATGGCCAACCAGCCAACAGCAGTGATGCAATGCTATGGACATGTGCTGCTATGGTTTTGGCTAGGATATACTAGTGCCCAAGGGGATCACAGAGAAGAGGTGCTTGTACACACAATTATTAAAGATGAGCTATCTCCAAATAACTTCCACACTTACACTTCATCTTGTTCCAGAAGATGAGTTTTCTTACCAGCTACAGAAACCAGTACAGTTTTACTAGCTGGTCACCAATCTTAAACAGACTTTTGATTTTATGTCCTTAAAACAAACACACATGCATTCCATGCTGGAATGTAGATCAGCAAATATTGCAATGATTCCTTGAGCATTTTGGTACACTTTGCTCAGAATATTTAACCTGCGACTAAAAATAACGTCAGAGCACTTCAGAGCACTTTTAAAAATACAAGAAATGCTTCTGCATCTGCCTAGTCAGGTAAGCTTTTGTTATTGAATGTAATGACATTGTACAGGAGGAATGAACTCCTGATTTTCAAGTAATAGAGCTAAAACTTGAAATGTTTTATTCTATTTCAGAGACCAGACTTTTTTCCAGAGTCTGTCTCCTGTTTATTGTGTAGTTCTTATTGAATCAAAAAAACTTGGTGTCTTACTTTGTTCACATTTAAATTGCTTACTGCATCTTACCTTTTTCACGTGGGTGATACATGTACAGTTAAATTTGAACTTCCTTTATAGAAAGCTGCTACCTTTAAGTGGAGCTCTCTAGACTCTCAGAATCATAGAGTATCTTGGGTTGAAAGGACTCATAGGGATCATCAAGCCAACTCCCTGCTTCTCACAGGACTACGTAAAACCAAAGTCTAAGTAGAACTGAGAAGTTAACTTGTAGATTCTGTCTGGTTAAACATCAATTTGACAAATTTCTGTGTCTAGTAGTTTCTTGTGATGCAGTCTCACCTGGAACCTGGCCACCTCTTTGGGCACCTGATTGAATGTCTCCATTAATCATGACATTCACATTAGTCAGACACTGAAATCACCCTTGCTAACAGCTAAATGTCAGCAGAGAAAATTCCACAGGACTCATGTAGCTTCCATTTAGAATAGCAATGTCTAGAAAAGCCTTCTGATTCGCAATGTTACGGATTTTCTGTGTCAGTAAAAACCCCATCCTTTAATACTTAAACACAGTAATATTTAATCTTCTTTTAGCTAAATGGAAATGTGTTTAGTAAGTATGGGCTGCAGCTAACAAATATTTCACATTATCTGTATTTCAAAGCTAAACCTGATGTCGAAAAAGTATAGAAAGGAGCAGCATGAAGAAATAGCTTTTATGGATCAGAGGAAATATGCGTGGGTATCTCCAGACCTTGGGCACACCATAAAAATATTTTCTGTTTTAGAAGGCAGTGTCTGAACTCCTGTATCAATTATGCCAGTCAGAATTTGATTTGGTCTGCCTTCAACATGTATTTCAGTAATATACCAGTTTAGGGAAAATACAGTAACTAATCATTTATTACACTAACAAACACCCTTTTATTGGTTCCAGGAATAACTGCATATTTTCAGCAAGGAAAAAAAAGGAATGTTTTTCTATGTAAATAATATATAAAGAACAACAAAAAAAGCATAATCCAGCTATCATCTCTCCAGGGAAAAATAAACCCATATAAGCCCAATTTGTGTAAAAAGATCCATTAGGCAGGAAGTTAGTAAGCCAGAGTCCGTCCTATGACTCTGAAGGGAATAAGCTAATGTTGGGAGTTTGGTGCCCTAAATAAGAAATTGAGGAAGGAAGAAATTTCAACATTTCATTATTTCTCATTAGCAATTTGCTCTAAAAACACTTTGTCTGGACAAGCATTTTATAGTACTAGTGTATAAGCTGGAAGAACATTGGGTGTTATAATAAAGTTATTACTGTCAAGAGGCTACCTTGTGACTCCCAGCACTTCCACTCTGAACGTGTTCCACATCCCCAGGGTCCTTATAGAGGTGTGTCATTTCAATATACACCAGAAAAAAAAAGAGTAAAATCTTGAGTATCATCAGTCTCAAGGCTGGGTTCTCAATTGGATTATGTACAAGGAGATTTCTGAGCCTTAGGTATGTTCTGGATACAGCTATGGTATTTCACCAGTTTTAACCTTTAAGCACAGTGGTACATGCTAGCTCATTTTTTTGGCACAAAGCTGTATTTTGAATGCCAAAAGGAGTTAAAATGCATCTCCTTTACGGATAGTGATGCCTCAGGGGTGTTTTGATTTTTGATTTTTACATTTTTTATAGATTTTAGAAGTACTTGTAACTGTAGTAAAATGCAGATTAGTGTGTTAATATTTCTGACAAATTAAGTTCAATGTTCAGGTATTCTAACCCCTATCCCATATCAATGCCTAAGATTCCATGAGTTATTTAGACTTCTTTTCAAGGTAGAAGGCTGAATAATATCTTAAAGCCTGCTCCATGAGACATAAACAGTGGCAGAGTGACCTCGAAGCCAGAACACTGGAAAGTCTCTGTGTGCTGAGGAAGACAAAGATGATGAAAAGAGGGTCCCACTGTCCCCCAGAATCAAATCCTGATGGAGTGTGCCAGAGGCGGGACGGGGCTGGACCAAAGAGATGTATGAACTGGGGATTGGATGGACAATATTATAAAAGCCATGGAAATCAGAGTTTGAGGGGGCGCATCATCATGTATTCCTGAAGGCGCTAAATCCAGGCATTAAAGAATCTACCTTTTTATCTTATCCCCCACTAACTTGGCTCAGAGTCCAGTTTTCTGCAATCTCTCAAGACATTAATAGCAGAATGTAAAAGTAGTGGGATGCTGTGGGTATCCTGACACATTGTGTATGCAAATTCAGCATCCCTAAGGTTAAGAAAATAGGTGAGGTTTGGTTGTCATAGAATAAATATTCTGTGATTATTTGTGCTTCTGTGTCTTACTCTCAAGTTGATGTGAAATATAGAATCATAGATTCATGGCACAATTAGGTTGGAAAAGACCCTTAACATCATTGAGTCCAGCTGTAAACCTAACACTGCCAAGTCCACGACTAAATCAAAACCAATGCCAGTATTTCCATTTATGGTCCTTCTGGCTAACTGAGACCATACAGATCTGTATACTCATTCACAAGACGCTTTTAACTGGCATGTGTATAATACTTATAAGATGGCTGGTGTTTGTACTTTTTAATTCTTCTTGTCTTTGCCTTTTTCCCCTTTCAGTCAGGAAATGGAACCTGAAAGACCATTAAACGCAGGAAGGTGAAATGAGAATGGGATCAAGGATCATAAGTGAGAAAAAAATTAGAACTGAAAGAGCAGTATACAACAAAAGTCTGTTAAATTTTGCAGTTTAGGACAGGTTTCTCTAAACCAGTAGAAGCCAGATTTCCGTAGATATTTTGAAAATTCCCCTTTGATTGCCTCTACATGGCTGCTCTTATAAGTGGGTATGACATGCTGCTGATCGCTTATGTAGACCTTGGGACCCCACAAGGAACATGCACGATGCAAAGTTTTTGTGAAAATTATCTGTCTCAAATTCCCTGGAAATGCAGTCACAATGGTGCATAAAAGAGTAAAGGATGTGATGCAGCTCTCATCAAAGTTATATGGGGATGGATCACTTCTTAAAAACACAATAGGTTTGTGAGAGAGTCCTACAATGCCTGTATTACAAATCAGTCCTGAAAGGATGACCGTGGATATCAAAGCTTCCGTGATATAAAGATGGAAAATCACAAAATAGTCTTTGATATTTGTGGTGGATTGTGCAACTACTTAATAGTTTTACTCACAGTTACCATATATTACGTTTCTTCAGAAAGAGTAGGCTGGGCTGGCCTTCCTAGGGAGGAAGATTTGTGGTTTATTTGTTCTGCCTACTGCATGCAGGTTTGCTCTGGGAGCTTCCTGCAAGGAGAGAGCTTCTCCCCTGACAGTAACAGGGATGTTTCATGGGAGGATTGCTTTAGACTGTGAGGTGGGGTGGGGAGAGTGAAAAGGGAGGAGTAGAAGTCATCTCAGCAAATTAACTGTCTTCAGCAAGGTCAGGAGTTGTCTCAGGAAAGGAGGTTGTAGGGGAGAGCAGGAAACAGGCATGCATCCAAGCCTATAACATAATAGGAATCAAAATAATGCTCAGAATACAGAATGGGAAATGTTTTTTAACCGGGAAAAGCTCTTGAATTTGTTAAATGGAAGCCATAATAGGAGAAAATGAATGGGTGCTGGACTCAGATAGTGGAGTTATTCTGCTTTATCTTTTGCTTAGTGCCAAGTTTTAAACCAATGCATTGTTCTGTGAAAGATAGATTATGTCTGTATTAGTATCAGAGATTAGTATCACTAGTATCACCCCAGTGGTGAAGTCTACATTGTGGTAGGGAGGACAATTTTTCTCAAATGCTGATGTGACTTCCAGCACTGAATTATCACAATGTCCAAAGGTCTGCTGTAAGTACTAGCTACAGGGAAGACCCACACTCAATACTTTAAGTATTTTGGGCCTCACAGGACTCCACTCTGCTAAGTCGTTTTGCAGTAGTAAATTGCCATTATTTTCACTGAATTCAAAGTAATAGGGACTACTTAAAAGTAGGCAGACTGGAAAGTTTTCCTAATGCTTCTGTCTATCATACTCTATTTTTTCTCTCTCTGCAGACCTGTCAACACTAGAAGACTCTTTGTGTGATTCCCTATACTTTACACAAGGTGAATCTGACAAAAACCTGTACATGTTGAACCTTGAATAGCAATGTACAATAACTGAGCATGCTCGGCTGTGCTATGAACTGCAACCCAAGAGATGGCCACTTTATCACTTTTCAATCATTGTTTGCAAACATTTCCCTGGCAATCCATGGAAGTAAAACCATAAAACTGTACTGTGGCAATCTAACCCACTTCAGCATTACTCTCACCTCTCAGTGACTGTACAGCATTACGTAGCCAAGCACTGCACAGCTTTCTTTCATCATGATCCAATCTCTACTGACAACCACCTCCTCCTGCACACCCTGCATGGGCACAGTTCTGCAGCTCTCAGAGCACTCCGTACTGTGCTGTTCTGCAAACACAGTCTTGTGCCTCAACAATTTTATTCTTACTTATGAGCTTCTCCACCAATGCTACCTCTGCCTCAGAAAGTGACAAAAGACAAATTCTATTTCAACACCTGTTAACAGATGATCTACCTATATGTCCCAAACTGCTCCCTATAGCAAGTGCTAAATTAATACTTGGGTTCACAATGGCTGAGTTTGCTGAATTAAATAATCTGTTTCCACAAAAATACAAGAGATGTAGAAATATGAAACAATTAATTATTTCTCTTATTATTTGGTCAATCTGAGTGCTATGGTTTCTCTTTCATTCCTTTTTCATTCCAGAAGTTGACAATTTTCCCTTTGTTATAATTTTTCACCCACATTTTTTGTATTGATTCAATTTCACTGATATCTCTGCCTTTCTAACAGCACAATACCAAAAAACTTATTCTGTATGCCTAAGCACAACCAAGGGGAGGCAAATTATTTGCCTTGTGTGAATTGCCATACAGAGACAGATAAAAATAAGAACCATTGGAAAATGTATGCTAATCCCATAGGAGGAGTGGATGACTCCTCTGAGGTCAGGACAACCCCTGGGTTACTGTAGGACTTAAAGGCCAAGAAGGGGTTTCTGTCCTTCAGAGGCTAACATGAGTATATTTGATAAAATAGTATATTCTATGGAGATTTTCATGGTACATTTTCCATTTAAAATATGTAGTAAAAAGTAATATGATGATGTTTTCCCTTAGAAAAGTCAATGCCCTCATAAAAATGCTTATAACAGTGATCATTTCCTGCCCCCCCCAAAACGTTTTCATTTCTTGATACGAAATTTCCTTACTAAAGCAAAACTTCTAAACATAAACTAACTTCATCATATGCCAAGAAAATTATTTATACAGATGCTAATATTTTGACATTTATTTAGCATCTGGTTAAAGAAAATAAAAAGCATCTTTAATTTAAGTTACTCTGTAGCCCATTCTATGTGCAAAAGATGCAGAAGAATCATTTCCGCTGCCAACAGCAGCAGATGTTGCCGTGGCAGCATTTGAGGACCATTTTGGTCCACAAATGAGTGTGGCAGACCACAGGCATTACTTCACAGCATGTCTGTCAACAGACATAACCACTAATATCTGACAATGAGGAACTAAGGAGACAAACGTGATGCTAACTCAAGAAAGAGTTACAGTTTTGTGGTGGAAAAGCTAATTGAAGGATTTGCCCTCCCACCACACTAAGGAATCTCTGGCTCCCTCATTTTGGATGTGGTAAAGCACCAAAACAAAATTCCGCATTTGACCTCCCTCTTGGTAAACTGAGCAGACATAGCTCCTCTTATGTTTTACTTTCTTGGAATATTTTGTACAAGTACTGTACATAAAACAGTGTGTAGGTGGGGCCATCTCCTTACCTACAAACTCCGAATCACAAGCACCCTCTTTTTACACAATTTTCTTATAAGTCGTTCTATTATACCAATAACAGATAACTAATTTGCTCAATACTACAAAAGAATAACCTACAGTATATACTTTGAGAGGGAACCCGAGTCTTCTTAATTCCTTCCTATGCCTTTCCAATGAATTGCTCTACCATGCAATGATGTACTGAACCAATAAGCAACCGATCCCATTCAAGAGAGTGAATTAATGTTCTGAGATATGTTCCAGTAATGCAGGAGTCTTTTTTCATTTAACTAACATAGTAACTTAGATCTAGCCTCTTACCATGACTAAGTATCTTTCCACTCTAGCACCTGGAGTTAGAGAGCCTTCAGTCATCTTCCTGTGATGATTATTCTGCCACATTAAAGTCAATTCTGAAATCTGGAAATTCCCAATTTGTTTCAAATTAAACAATATAGAGTACACTCTCATACTTATCTGTGTGAGGTTTTTACTGTTCTGTCACCAGGAAAACACTAAATGTTTAGAAAAAATAAGGACAGAAGTAGAAAACATCTGCTAAAAACCCACAAAAAGCAAAAACAAAGAAACCACCCAACAAACAAAAAAACCCCAAACCACATGAATGAGGAAAAAAAGAAACCAATGTACTGCAAAAGCATTTGTAGGTAGTTGGTTAAGGAACACAGTTACTAAAAAATTCAGGTATTTACAAGGTCTCTGTCCATATCTCGTTCCCAAGGAACCCAGTTGCTAGTTCAAGTTTAGTGTCACAATCCCCAACCTTGGTGCTTAATCTCTGGATGATTGTCCAAGGTTGAAACACAGGTGGCTACCTCAAATCTGTTTGATTCAATGAGGTTTGTAAGGACTGTAATTTATAATGATTCTATCCTGCTAGTTAATAAGAAAAAATCATCAGTCAGGTATCTTTTCTTTACAAACCATGTATAACAGGACATAGGTTTCAGCTCTCAGTGCTCAGTGTCACTTAGGGAAAGGGGCTTTTTGTCCTCCCTTTGCATTGGTCTGGCTCTACTTCTGATTTAGGAGGAGCCTGTACCCCTTTGTGGGGGACTAGCACATTTCTTTCAGCCTTGCATTCAGACCTGGAGTCTTTTTCCAACCTGTGCGCCTTCATAAATTGGGCTCCATTGTGGATACATTTTTATGGCTTCCACATGCTTACATTGTTGGGATTATTACCCCATAGTAAACTAGTAATTGATAGTAATAACACCTGTCTTGTTCAGTGCTTCATTTTTACAGGTTGTTATTATCAAAAAAGAATCAAAATATGTGCATATTCTGAATGAAACATACATCTCTTTTATATCATATTGATGACCTCGAACAGGAAATGCATGACCTTTTGACTTCTTCCATTGTATTTATGAAGGTGAACAGAGAAAACAAACTTACAGAAAAGATTTTGTTGTATCTCTTACCCCTTTCCCTGAGCTCCTCCTCTCTCATTTCTAGCTCAAAATTATGTGTAGCAAGTGACAGGAACCAAGCCAGCATCACTGACAAACAATGCGGGTCTGGGGGTAAAGTCTGTGTTTACTACATAGGATCCAAAACAGGTGTTTCCTCATGCTAAAAAAAAGCAAAGCAATTTGACATAAGGATGAATGAGTGGAGGAAAGAACAGAAAAGATGAAGACAAAATAGCAGGAACTAGAATCAAATAATTGTGACAGAGAGATTAAAGTTAAAAGTCGATTAAAACCAAGAACAGAAAAGAAAAAGTTGAACCTACTTTTAGGTGAAGAATTGTAATAATTTTAGTGAATAGCTATTCATTTTTAGCTATGCTTTGGAGTGTGATAGAAATGCAAATCTCAGTTGCAGTACATAAATAGGAATGATTACAGAAGGCAAGAATATTCGAGAAAGTCAAAACCTCAGTGAGATTCAAGACTCTACCATGTATTTTCCACATATTGCATATATTCTTTGTCCAGAATATTAACATGCCAGGCAATTTCAGGGGATGTGAGGTACCTGGCATAATTTTTCCTTTGAGGCTATTATATAATCTTTCATTTCTCTATCTTCTTCCCAGTCTGTAAAGCCTCTAGAAAGAAGTCCAATGTTTAGATGGGGAGATAGATGTGCAAGCATTTTAAAAATCAATATCAACCATATTCCTAAAATAGACCTGATCAAACTGTTCACAGATAGAGGGACATCCCATACCATTGCTTTATAGAGAGAATACATCAAGATTTGTCTCCAAAATTTCTGGCAAAGATGGTACAGTTTTTAAAGGTATCTCATATGAGTTGGTAAAAACTACATCCCACGCTTCAGGTAAGGACACTACAGTGTAGAGCTACGTCCTAAGAGATATTTTGTTTGTTGTGTCCTAGTTCAGCGGGGAGGACCAGTTTATCACTGTGTGGTTTTGACAAAAGTTGTGTATTCTACACCCTCTATGTAATTTCCCACGAACTGTTAACAATGGACCATTTGCAGCAGCTGCCCAAGGCACACCCGACCCCTGAGGATGTAAGCTGGGTGTTGAAGAAGCCTGCAACATAGGAGCTGTGATAACTCCCCTCCGAAGAGTTGTTAACACCTTCATACCCAACCTAAGGGAGCATGCCTGCTAATGGGCCATCAACAATTCCAAAAATACTCCACGACTCACAGAGTTAGATCATCCATTGTGGAACTCCTTGCCCTGGGGAAGGTACTGGGCGTTCCCACTTGAACCTGAGGGTATATAATCTTGAGGTTTGGAAACCTCAGGGGACCACTTGTCAAATCCAAAGGAGGACCAGAACCTTGACAGGACTGCAAACATCACTCTTGACCAGACTGCGACCATCATCTGCATCAACAGTTTTTTTCCCTTGCTTTTATTTTGGACTCAGAGGAACCATATGGGGCTCAGCACAGGGGCTAATGAACACCATTGTGTTTGTGCCCCAGGGTGCTGGGTTATACTTCTGGGTTTTTTGGGTTAAAACTAATTTCTCTTTGTATCATTGCATTTATTGTAATATTTTTATTAAATTGTAACTCTGACATAATCTCTCTTGAGCTGGGTTCCTTACTCCTGCCAGTTTACCTTTAAACTAGTACAGTTCACACTTGCATCTGTTGTGTACAGCTACAAATGTCTCAGATTCTGTGTTTAGTTTGGAAAGCTGGAAACTCTTTTTAAGTGATAGATTGGCTCTCTGCTAGAGAAAAGTTTGTTAGCAAACCAACAAATGAATTTTCCTCTGTGATGAGGACATTTTATGAAGACAATTTCATTAGATAATAAGCACACCATACTGAAAGGATATTATTCTGCTTTTCTATCTTGATAAATGCAAGAATACTCTTCTTAAACATGCACCATGAGAAGTGTTTTGATTGACATTTGTATATTGTTTCAACAAATATGTCCTGCTCTTGACTTCACCAGAATGAAATTTCATTGTGGATTTGTTACATGAAGAAATGCCCGTTTACAGATGCAACTACTCCTTTATCAGCAATAGCACAAATTGAGATTAGTTCTGTTTGGTGCATATAAACTGAGATTAATACTTACATAGGTAATTGTTCTTAATGACCTCCCTTCTCCCCAACATTTCTCCTACTGAAAGAAGTTTCAAGGGAAAAGATGTCAGCAAGCCAAAATGCACAAATCCCAGAAGGTCTCGTTGTTAATTCTTAGTAAGACAATCAATATAGTGACTTTATTTTAATAATGTTATGTACAAAGTAACTTGAGGACTGGGAACAGTTCCTTTTAAAAAAGAAAGATGGCGCTAAGTCTGGTATTAGCGTGAGTGACAGCTAGCAAGGTGCTGCCTTCTAGCTGCATATCATGGCAGGCGCAATCCATGAGAAGCTTGTTAAAATAAATCAAAATCAACATATTCCCATCCCAGTATAAAAAAGTACTCCTTAAATAAATGAGTTTGTGATTAAGAATGTAACAAATCTGGAAGCTCCAGTAAGACTATTTGTTCCAGGCCATTTAGAGGAATGCAACTGAACAAACCACAAAATGGTGAAAATTAAGGTTTTGTTAGCTGACATGAGAGTAGCCTGTCCTACCACTGACTGTGTCCTTGCACATCATGAGGTGTGATCAAGCAACTGTAAGCTATAGCAATTTCTTTCACTGTTACTTGTGGAAGGAACAGTCTGTCTTTTTTTTTTTTATCTTATATGCCCTATGACAGCATTAGAGTTGACCTGAAATAATTCTTAAAATATTTAAGAACTTAAGTTTATACAAAAAGCTGTGTCATGGAAATGGAGCAATACTAAAAAGAACAAAATAAATAAAACTAGGAAAAATGAAAATGCTTAAGGCTACTCTGAGTAAACATCATGCAATCTGTTTATAAAGAGAAAGAAACAAGATATTACCACCATGAAGCAAAACAAATTACCAAAGCAGAATAAATTAACTTCTTGGATGAACAAAAAAAAAAATGAAGCAACTTGATAAATATAAATTGAAATGGTCTGCTCTTGAAGAAAGGGTAAGTTCAGGGAATACTTATATTCATTTCCCAAACTTTGTGAACTATAAATGAGAATTGTAAAGGAAATCACAGATTTTCTTAAAAAAGTGTCAGTGGGCAATCCAGCTAAAAGATGTGATCTCTGCTACATGCCTAGGCATAATCCACAATGGTGAAAATAACTCTAGTGACAAGAGTAATCATTACTAATGAACTGAGAGCTGCAACCAAGTATACAAAGGGTCATAAGGTAAAACAAATGCCAAACCAGAACCGGTAAACAGTCAGATGTGTTAATCAAGGGAACATTTACAGTGTTATTAGCAAATCCTCAGCTTGAAGTGTGTCCAGCTATAATACTGGATACAAGGCAAAACTATGCATAAAAATTTTTTTTTCTAAAAATAACTTCGACCAAGAAAAGCTTCATGGTTATCAGTAGCACTAACAGTACTCTGCATTCCAGAAATTGACTGAAGGATGGATTGAGAAGATGCCATGGCAAGAAAAATAAAATATATTTTTCATTCTTTTCAGCAGTAGAGTGCAATATTAAAGGACGTAGATGTCTTACCTGTTGGTGAGTAGCAAAAATGGGTAGCTCAGGGAAGACTACCAAGCTTACTGAAGAGCATTAAAGTAATACCGGATGCAGTAGTAAATTGATCCAAAATCCATTGCAAAGGTTGGGCTGAAATTGGAACCCATTTATGACCATGTACTTTGAAGCAATCACTAAGATATGCACTCACAGGCTGGTGAACTGTGGGGAGATGATGAAACTTCTGTGTGCTTCAGTGTCACAGATAATGCTATAATCATGAGTCAGTAAATTGTTAAAATGCCTTTTCCACGATAAAAGCAACTTGTCAAATCAGTACCTCAAATGAAATGAATACTCTTCCAGTGACCTCAGCTGGGCCCTGCCAGGGCTGATCTGCTGAAGAGGTCCTGACGGTCCTGATGGGCAGTGACCTGAGCCAGTGGTGGTGGCCAAGAGCATCCTGTGCTCTGTTAGCAGGAACATAGCTGATACTGAGAAGGGACTGTTGCTCTCTACTTAGCACTTGCTGCTTCCACCCTTGAAGGCTTTTCAAGACCTGACTGAACAACCTGGCCTGATCTCAGTGGCAGCTTTAAGAAAGAGGTTGAACTAGAAACCTCCTTTCACCCTTAGCTACCCTATGATCCTACAAACCTAATCAAGGGAAAAGATACTATTAAGTTAATACAATGACAAATAAAAGGAGAGAGAGTATGAGGATGCATGAGGGTCATCATCATTCTCTTTCTATCTTATTTCTTTTGAAAGAGAAATGCAACATATGTCCTCGACATATAGACAAGAGGAAACTAACCCAAAAGACTTCTGGCTTCAAGGGAGATTTTAAAGGCTCATAAACAACTTAGGAAAAAGGTTAGCATTCATATCTTCTGATTAAAGTAAAAATAATCAGAAGACCATGATCATCACATAGGTTGTGGCCTAAGACTCACAATGAAAAAATCACATTTGTACTGAACTTTTCCATGCCCTGCATCATTTCAGCACTGTTGGAAAAAATTACCCAGAGGATCTCAGTAAAGAAGTACTCATTGCCATAGTATTTCACCTGGCTGTAGCTATGATTTCAGATATTATGCTGAAAATGATAGGAACCTTATCAAAAAGTGTGAATTTACAGAAAACCTATATGTCTTACTATGGAAGGAGTGTCAGCTGGGGATTGTGTAGTAAACCAAAAACCATAGTTTTCCTCAAACTTAAAACATGTCTTTCTGATGGGGAGCCGAAATTGATAAATACATAAATAATTGCCCAAGTGCTATGACAACTATACTCCTGTAATGGATTTCTAAAAAGGCAATGTGCTTGCTTTTTCAATCGCAGATTCTGTGACTTCTATCATGATCTTAAACAGAGTGTTGTAGGATGAGGAGTTATTGGTCCACACAGCAGCTGACCTGAGTAGGTACAGGTTTGTGCTTTACTGCCTGTAGTACTTGGCCTTTAGGACTGTGCTGTTCTGCACAAATCTCTTGATGTGGGATCACTATGACACCACTGGCATGCTCTTGTCTTTATCTTGAAGCAAAGCACAATGTTTTCACATAAATACCATTTTGCTCAGTAGTAGAAATGATGAATAGAGTTGTTTACTTGTAAGAAAACACAATAAATGGGTTTACTGTATTGCTGGTGAACCTCACCATGGACAGGTTATGTTTTGTGTGCAATACCATGAACAAAGGTTCATCAGATGCTGCTTTATCCCAGCATTCTCAAAATCAGAATGGGCATAAAATTTTGTAATTTTGTATATCTTTTCAGAGATGTTAGTAAAGCAGCTATCTTTTTAGGAAATTTTGTGACTGTCTTTTTGGGATTCAAAAATAACCAGCACCTCCTGGGAGGAAACATCTTTGTCTCAGTTTGAGGGGCAAAAACCAAAATGTTTACCCACAAGTGGAGGAAGGGAGTTTCCTCCACGATAATCACGCTACTCTTTATCAAATTTAAGAAAAAGGAACTTTAATCAGGCAATGGATACAAGAAGGATAACTGTTCTTAACTGAGATAGATAGATAGATAGATAGATAGATAGATAGATAGATAGATAGATAGATATGTAGGTATAGGTGTAACTATAGACAGACCAGAGCAAAACCACTTCCCCAACGCCACATTAAAAACCAACAACCCCCACAACAACAACCCCCACACCGGCAAGTTTCCTCCTGGAGAAGAGTTATACTTATGAGCAGTATCAGTGTCACAGCCCGGCTAGTGGCAGGGTGAGCTCCCAAATGAACTCTCTCTCTCTCTCTCTGTGTCTCCTGCGTTCCAAATGAAGAAGGAAAAACTGGAAGTGACGAACCACTGCTTGTCCTGGAGAAAAGCAGCTACAAGTTCTCTCTCCCAGGTCACTGCCTCAGCCGGGGCAGGCAGGCCGCGATGCTGCAAGTAGCGGTGAGACTGGAGCAGAGGCTGGGACCCCAGATGCAGAAAGCAGGAGAACAGCTGTGGCGAGGAGAAAAGAAGGGCTCAGCAAGCAGCAGCTGCAGCAAGAGAAGCAGGAGAAAAGTTTCCCTCCTCAGCAACACACACACACACTGCTTCTGCATTAAGAATGCATTAAGAATGGAAAAATGTCCCCAAAACCAAAAGAGACAACCTGCTCCCACCCAAGCAATCAAGGAGAAGATGGTAGCAGTTGCAGTTAGCTACCTCTTTTTGTTAACTAATGGCATGGGCAGTTAGTGGCAGGGGAGAGAATTTACATAATAATTCCAAACTACAACAATCTTGGGTTGATATCAAACTACTGCTCAGCTAATTGTCAGCTACTACTCAGGTAATTGTCAGCAAAGAGCTTTAAAGCAGCTGATTTACACTTTCCTTAGTTCCCTAATTACCGCCTGCCTGGAGTCCAGGGCACCTTATGTACCCATTCTTGAGTAAGCAATCTGAGATCAGCCCAGTACCAAGGCTGACAAAGAATTTTGGTTGCTATCAACTTTCACATCAAGATCTTTAATACTGAGGGTGAAAAAAAGAAAAAGAGGAAAACCAGAGGCTCCAGTTTGAAGATAGTCTAATAATGAAGGATTCACAGATTGCATCTTCTTTGTCATTTGCAGGCTGTAATGGCACCAACCTAACCAGTTCAATTTCAGCAGCTCAGCTAGATAGTTCTAGATTGATGTAGGAGTGCTCAGATGTCAACTTCACTGCAATTTACAAAGCTATCTAGCTGGGATGATAATCTTCATCTGGAACAGGGCTGTGTAACAGACAGAACACATGGGGAAGTGGTCCCAAGTTCTCTGCACACTCTCAAAACCCCAAAAGAACCCAGAGAGATAAAATGCATTGAAATTAGGGATTACATGACTACCAGATTTATAGTGTCAAATAAAAGCAATGACATATTGAGATAGAAGAAAAAAAGAAGTGGAAAAAAGGGCATCCTGTGAAGTCAGATAATTTCTGTAAGCGTGTCCAATATTGTGCAGCTCTGATGGTGTTCTGAGACACAGGATGTAGGATCTCCAGGGCCCACTTGAGCTGTTAAAATAATGTAGGAAACTTAAGAGTTACAAAAAGCAAGGTTACTCTTGGGAACAGAGCAAGCAATAAACCTAGCCAGACACAGTGATTTGGGCTTGCAATGTGAGAGAACATACAACATTTTATCACAAGACCTTATGAATGTGTGAAGCAGGAAGCCCAGATACACTTAGCAGACATAAGTATTATTTTCTCAACACCAACCTTCTTTCTAGCCCCATTGTTTCCTGGTTTGATTATGCCCTGAAGCACAATAGTCATTCCTCTTACAATTGACTGTATCTGTGACTCCAAATAAACACACTTTTAATTCAGTTATACTGTTACATACCATGTGGCACTTTCTTACAAAGATTATTTACACAGTTTGTGAACAAATGATTTCTTGTGTTCCTTTCCATGCAGTTGTATCTCCCAGTGTGCTGAAAAAATAAAAATAGAATACCTTATTAACCAGTATTTTATATATAATCTAGTCTTTCAGACTGTTCTCTAATAGAGAGTTTTCCATGACTCATTACTTTTGTCATGTATATTTCCTTACAACTGCAATGTAATATTAATCATTAATTCATTTGAAGTGACTAGGTAAGACTTTTTTTGTAAGGCATGGCATTGTTTAAGACATTGTCATAGTCCTTCACAAGGATCAGTTTTCCATGTCCGTGTTCAAATATTTTTTCCCCAAGTCGTTACTTAAGTAGTTTCCAAAAGGTTGCACGAAGAGTAGAATCCGTTTTTAACCAGGTTAACTTCCCAAAAAACAAATTCTCTTTGAAAATTTGCAGCATTTTGGACTAGCCTTTTTAATATTGTGGAATAACCTTAATTTTTAAATTATATAGCTTTCCCCTTTCTTTTATCCTTGCATGATGAAAATTATTTTTATGGATATATGCAAAGGGTGTTTAAGGCACCTAAATCTGTAAATAGAGTTCTAGTATATATTTTTCTAGAGATGATCAGTTCTTCACTTTAGAGGTTCATTATCTCTTACCCTGTTTTTATTTAATTCCATAATTGCCTGTTTAGTGCATTGTTTAAATGTTTTCTGAAGTACAAATAAATTAGTTGGATATCCTTTATTGACTGTTTAGCTCAAATATTATAATCATTATTGGCCATTACAAGCTCATATGATTTTAACAAGGTACAATTCTCACTCCAATTATATTTTGAGGCTTCCTGTTCAGATTCACTTTGTTCATTTTTGGTGGCACATTATAGGTTTTCACAGATTTAATCCTTCAAATTTTCCACTGATTTTTATTAAAAAATCAGCTCAACTGTTAAATACTTTCAAAATTGTCAGAGTAAAGATAGCATGTTATGCCATGGATTCTGTATGATGTAATATTCTTTAATTGTCTAGAATTATAGAATGGTTTGTGTTGAAAGTGAGCTTTAAAGGTCACTTAATTCCAACCCCTCAGCAATGGGCAGTGACATATTCAAGTAGGTCAGGTGGCTCAGAGCTCTGTCCAACCTGATCTTGAATGTTTCCAGGGATGGGCTTTCTACCACCTTTCTAGGCAACCTTCTTCAGTGTTTCACCACCTTCAGTGTAAAAAAATTCTTCCTTATTCCTAGCCTGAATATATTCTCTTTTTCCATTTGCTACAGGACCTATTTAAAAGTCTGTTCTTACAAGCCTCATTTAAGTATTGAAAGGCTGTAATAAGGACTCTGGCATCTTCTCCAGGCTTAACTAACCCACCTCTCTTATCCTGTCTCATAGGAGAGGTGCTCCAGCCCTCTATTCATCTTCATGGCCCTCCTCTGGACTCACTTCAACAGGTCCATATCTTTCTTGTGTTGAGTAACCCAGAACTGTATGCAGCATTCCAGGTGGGGTCTCACAAAGTGGAGTACAGAGGGAAAATCACTTCCCTCAGCCTGCTGGCCACACTTTTTTTGATGCAGCCCCGAATACAATTGGATTTCTGGGATGCAAGCACGCATTACTGAGTCATGTCCAGATTTTCATTTGCCAGAACCTTCAAGTCCTTCTCCTCAGTGCTGCGCTCAATCTATTCTCTGCCCTAACTATACTTATCCATGGGATCACCCAGACCCAGGTGCAGTATCTTGCACTTAAACTTACTGAATCTCATGAGGGTCTATTGGACACACTTCTCAAACTTGTTCAGGTCCCTCTAGGTGGCATCCCATCCCTCAGTCATGTCAGTTGAACCACTCAATTTGGTGTCATCTGAAAACTTGCTGTGGGTACATTTGATTCTACTGTCTCTGTCATTAATGATCACACTAAACAGCACTGGTCCCAGGACAGACCCCTGAGGGCCACCACTCTGAACTGATCTCCATCCTGATGTTAAGCTATAGTTTCTTTACAGTCTCTTTGTGCACTTCTGTGTTGAGTGGGATCTTGGCTTTATGTGAAAAGATTAGCCTCCATCCTGGGTATCACTGTTTTTTTCTTTTTTTTTTTTTTTTGTGTCTCACCTGTTTTGTTCTGATTCAAATCTTTTCCCAAAGGTTTTTGTATGATTCACAAATTCATTATGCATTTCTAATTCCAATACTTCTCCAAAAGGATTATGGATCACCCTTACCTGATGTTGACATTGCTGCCGCCCCTGAGCTAGAGTGAATCATCTCCTCTGAAGACTGAAAACAAAATTTATTAAAATACCTAGTACTTAATTTAACTTTAAAAAGGCCATTGACTTGTTCAGAAGGAAAAGAACTCTCCTGACTGGAAGGAGGATGCCCAAGCCTGGGCACGTAATCTTCCACATGTTGAATACTGTGATTCATGTAAACATATAATGTGCTCATCAGACCTTGAGTAAGCACACAAAATTGTGCACATTTCCCTACCAGTCTTCCTCAAGATTACACATAAAAATAATTGGACAACTTTGGGTCATTAATAGATATAGAGTGAACTAACATATGGGAATACCAACGTGTGGTGGTTTAATGTCAGCTGGAAATTAAACTCCAAACAAGCCACTCCTCTTCCCCCCATCCCCTCCAGCAAGAAAGGGACAAAGGCAGAGAGTGTGGGTTGAGATAACAATTTACAGAAAGAAACTAGCACTGGAATAAGAAATGTACAGTAAGCCAGCAATATTAATAACAAAAGTATACAAAAAGAGAAGATGCTTTGTGCACAAAAGGTATACACCACCTCAACTTAGCTCTGCATGGCTGCTAGGACAAAACAAGATGACAGACACTCTCTGTGGGTCGTGTCCCTGTGGCCCCCTGCGACAAAAGCAATATGATGGCCATTCCTGCACCTGCTGCCATGTGGTTTCCCCAAATAAAGAAAGAAGGCAGGTCCTCCCCGCAGCTGGGGCTCTGCCTTATCCCTGAGTGTGAAAGTTAGATCATCCACACTTCATTGTGCTGCCACTTTGGACACTGGATTCAATTCCATGCAGCTGCTTCTGGCACCAGTGGGGCCACTTTTGACCATTCCACCCTGCTCTACCCAGCTCCACTCAGCTCCTTTTGGTTCAGCTCCTTTAAGCTCAGCTCGGGTCAGACTCGGTTGGGCTCAGGCTTGCCTGTCTGCTGTGTTACCTGTGGCTGCTTCCCACTTTTCAGCACCATGTCTTCAAGCTGTGTCTTGGAGGAATGGGAATGGGACAGGCAGCGATGGCAGATGATGGGGTCTGCAGGGCTGATCCTGGAAACCTCCTGATGGAGGGTGGGAGATAAAGTGTCTCGCTTCCAGGGGTGCACTCACCTTTTCTTCCCTCTGAAACTATGTCCCCCAGCAATGATGTAGATGGTACAGAATAGCGAGGTAGTCACACCCATATAACTGTAAGGTCCACCCCCTCTCTGAAACCAGGGTGGAAGGTCAATATATTTCTGGTGGATTTCCAACTGAATTGTTTAACATGCTCCTTTGGGCCAAGCAAAGCTAGAATTACTTTGGGGCTTTCACTTCTGCTCTTCTGTCAGTATTGACTTGTATAACTTCTAGTACTGCCTTTAAAATTCCTGGTAATGCTGCATCTTGTATTTTGCCTGTCACAATTAACACTGCTTTTTTTGCAATTTAATATGGTCTTTCTGCTGCTCTTTTCTATGGAAAAGAATTTCAATATTCCTCAACTGTCACATCAACAGGGTGAGGCTGCAGGAGCTTTGTAACTGAATATTCAAACACTTTAGCCCTTCCAAACCTTACAGATTTTTGCCATTGTGCTAGTTTTGGCTGGGATAGAGGTAATTTTTCTTCATAGTAGATGGTATGGATCTGTGTTCTGAATTTGTGGTGAAAATAGTGTTGCTTTGGTTGCTGAGTAATGCTTACACAGCATCAAGACCTTTTCTGCTTCTCACCTCACCCCACCAGTGATGAGGCAGGGAGTGCACAAGAGGTTGGGCGGGGACAAAGCTGGGACAGCTCACTCCAACTGACCCAAGGAATATCCCACACCATATGGTGTCACGTTCAGCGTATAGAGCTGGGGGAAGAAGAAGGGAGGAATCTGGGAGGGCGGGGGGAGATGTTCAGGGTGATGCCATTTGTCTTCCCAAGTCAGTGCTATGCATGATGGAGCACTGCTTTCCTGGGGATGGCTGAACACTGCCTGGCAATGGGAAGTGGTGAATGAATTCCTTGTTTTGCTTTGCTTGTATACACAGTCTTTGCTTTACTTATTAAACTGTCTTTACCTCAACCCATGAATTTTTCTCACCGTTACCCTTCCAATTCTATCCCCTGTGCCACTGGGTGTATGGATTAACAAGTGGCTGAGCAGGCCTGCTGGGTTTAAACCATGACAAACATAAATCACCAATTTCTCCATGCTTTTATAGGCTTGAAACTGACTTTACATTCTATGAAGAGAGGTATCTTTAAACTGCGTCAATGGTTCTCTCCCCAGAATACAGAGCTCTCAGTAAATCAGTATCTGTGCTGAACGGCATTATGCTCCAGTCATCTCCAGCCGGAGACAACTCACACGGTGTTAGAAATAGCTGTTTGATACTGGGTAAAACAGAGACTGAAACTTCAAGTGAGGCAGTGTCAGCAGGTGTAATCATTTACTGTGCACTGCATCAGTTCCTGCCATCAGAAACCAAAGAGGATGGCTAATTTTTCCAGAAATTGAAAACTTGAATCTTATCATCTGGACAAAATTAAAACGGAAATTATTTGAAATCAATAAAGAAGAGGAAAATTGTTAAGATACTGGAAAACTGGAAAGTGACAAAATAGATTCTAATTTATTCAGATTAAAGAACTTTCGAAGCACAGAAATATGCCTTAATTAAAAAGAAACAGATGAACTTCTAGCTAAAAATGGTAAAATACACTGCCTTGACTTTCTCGTCGGAAGGACGTTTATTTCCTACAGTTTTTTCAACAAGCTAAAATGAGCAATTTATTTTGTATTTATTTGCCTTCAGACATGTTTCTATTTATGGCCACATCGTATGCTCAATGGAGACTTAAAATAGCGAGGCTGGGTTCACAGGATGACTCAGTGGATCAGCATGTAGGAGAGGGTGAATGCAGCCACTCGACTGGGGGCAGGATGGCAGCAAGTGTGCCTCGTTACTCCCTGAAGGGTGTCCACAGGCTTCTGTGGAGGTAGCTAGTCCTAGTATGACATTTGGAAATAGTAACAGTTAATACATCCCTGTTGGTGTTATCAGTTAAAAGGCTAAAGGCTAAGTAAGCCATGGTGAAAGAGATTGTCTCTAAAATTTTGTCAGCACTGAGAATGGTTAAGGGGAAATGCTTCCATTACCATTGCTGGCATATGGATGAACTACTGCATTCTCTATTCAATAATACTCTATGGGGTCCAGGCACTGGCAGGGGTGCTCTGTGAACAGAGTCTAGGGCTGCCCTGTACCGGACAGGAAATTACAGCCACCTCCAACCCATGCACCACAGGGCATGGCTGAGCCCGCAGCCAAGGTAGAGGCATCTTGGGGAAAACAAATTCAAGATAGGTCAAAACACCACACAGAAGATTGTGAGTTAAAAACAGGTAAGAGAAACACCCTGTCAACATCAACATGAGAGCAAAAGGAGAGGGAGAAGCTGCTCCAGGCACTGGAGTAGAGATTTCACTGAAGCGTGTGGAGTGAACCATGGTGGAGCTGTGACCAGCTGTGCTGGTTTTGGCTGGGGTAGAGTTAATTTTGTTCGCAGTGGCTAGCATGGGTTTATGTTTTGGATTTGTGTTGAATATGGTGATAGTAATAAAGATGGTTTTGTTATTGCTGAGTAGTGCTTACATAGAGCTAAGGCCTTTTCTGCTTCTCATACTGGTGAGAAAGTTAGGGGTGTATGGGAAGCTGGGAAGAGATACAGCCAGGACAGGTGACCCAAACAGAACAAAGGGGTATTACATAGGATGTGGCATCATACTCAGTATTTAAAGGTGGGCAGGAGGAGAATGAGAGTGGGGACATTTGAAATAATGGCATTTGTCTGCCTAATTAACTGTTACAAGTGATGGTCCCCTGATTTCCTAGGGATGGCTGAACAGCTGCCCGCCCATGGAAGGTAGTGAATGAATTCTTTGTTTTGTTTTGCTTGTGTGCATGGCTTTGTCTATCCCTACTAAATTGCCTTTATCTCAGCCCTCATGTTTTCTAGATGTTACCCTTCTGATTCTCCTCCCAGTCCCACTGATTGGGTAGTTAATAAGAGACTGTGTGGAATTTGGTTGCTGACTGGGGTTAAACCATGACAACCACCCATGGAATACATCCACATTGGGCCAGGTGGATACTTTGCAAAGGAACTGCAGTCCATGGAGAGCTACATGGTGGAGTAGGTTTATCCTGAAAGACTGCAGTCCATGGAAGGACCCACACTGCGCCATTGAGACTAAGGAGGAGGTAGAGGAGTTGGGGATGAAGGAGTGAAGTTGGTCCTGGAAAGAAGGAGTGGATAGAGAGGTTATTTTATCTTTTCTCTCACTCTCTTTTTTTTTTTCTTTCTCATTATCTAAATCATTTTAAATTGCTAAGAATTAGTTTTCCCTCAATCTGAGTCTGTTTTGCCCATGATTGTTGAAGGTATTTTATGTCCTCATCTTTACCTCAATCCATGAGGTTTTTCATCTTCCTTTCCAGGCCCATCCTGTTGAGGGGAGGGACTGAGAGAGCAGCTCAGAGAGGGACTGAGAGAACAGCTCAGTAGTGGTCTGGCAGGCAACTAAGTTCAACCCACCACAGACTGCTGATGTGAATACTAAATTAACAAATTTCTATCTTAAAGAAGCAAATTATTTTAAATGAAACATTTTCCATTTCTGAAAATAAAAGTCAACGTTCTTAACTTAGAATTAGTGCTGAATTAGAATACTTGACTTAGCATTAGAAAACTTGCATCCTTGCTCATAGAGATCAAAGGTGATCTCCAGAAGACTGTTGCAGGCTTTTTATAGTCTAGTAGCTTTGCATGTTATGCAAGTGCCATTGGAGGCCAATATGTGCCAACCTTTTTCAGGAACTATGTCCAAGAAACTGGTTCCTTCGAGGCCAACTATTTTCTAATGAGCAGGATAACTCAGTTTACAGGCCAAGAAAACTTTAAATAGACTTTACATAACTTAGTCCTCTGCTCTGATAAGGGGGTCTGTCAGGACTTTGCAGTTACTTTAACAAAACCAGCAGATATTTTATGCTTCTAAGCATGTATTATGAGTGCACTTTGGTTAGAAGGTGGGTTATTTTAGACAATAGTTTCTCATCAAGACACTTTCTAATAAGTGAGGAGAGTGAAAGTTCACTGGAAACCTTTTTCTTCCATTTATTTCTCCATAAATTCTCAGAACCAGATCCAGCTGGTCTAGCCAGGTGGCTTCATTTTAGACAATGTGGCATCAGATGGTTAAAAACATAATGGCAAGCTTGTGAAAGTAGCTTCAGGTGAATACTCACATATATTTCATCTGTGAATCAACAGTCCAAAGTCTGTACAGTGAGGGTATGCATGTCTGAACAAATAAATTAAATTAATTATGTTCAATTAAATACCTGCTTCTAAATAGGTCTTTCTTAAAACAAATCTATTTTTTTGCTTATGTTTCTATGACATTCTTCTTGAAAACCTTGACAAGAACCATTGCTTATGAGCTAATACTGTATCTGCTGTCAGGAGTCTGTGAGATCCCATCGAAAACGGAATGAATTACTACAGTTTTATTAAAAACAAGCAGACAAACAAAACATAGCATTGCAATGGGAAGATATTGTAGCTCTCACATCATTATTTTTCTGCACTCTGGTGTCCCCAAGGAAGGTACGTATTGAAATGAACGTCATTGGTACAGACACTCAGGAGCTACTTCCAGATGTATTTAAGAATAGAATGTTCTGCAATACGTTTTTAAAATGATTTATTAGGTTTATTTTTTATGTAAAACTATGCTTTATTACAATTCTTTTGTATTTTATAAAAAACTGTCCAAATTGGGGTTTTTTTGTCCTGTTTTAACTAAATTTTTATAACTTCTGTATATTGGATATTGTTCTTTTGGAATTAGTGCTGTGGATTTGTACTAATTTATTATGTTGTTTTTTCTTCTAGTAAAATAAAAAAAAGAATTGTATTCACTGACAGCAATAGCTTCATCTGAATATAAATATTTACTCTGAAAATACATGGTGAATATGACTACAAAAGCTTTTTCTATTAGAAATTTACAACTTTGTTAATATTGTTATTTCCCTCTCTCAGTCTCATTTTAAAATTTATTGGGGAAGGTATTTTTACTTACTGACTTTGAGACCAATGTGAAATTAGCAAGTAATCACAACTTTTTTATATATTTAAAAATAATCTACCCAGAAAAATATATGAAGAATTCTTTACACAACAGCACTCTCCCCCTGGAAGCATAATAAGTAATAAACAGCTCCCATAAAGCCAGTGAAATGGTGAGAGTTTAAGAGTAAGATTTTTTTTGACAGACAGAGAAATATTGATTGTGGTTCCACTGTTGTGGCCAGCTGAATTTTGTGATATTTTAAGTAAAATATTGAGGTGATAATTTTAATTATAAAATCTGTATTCAGTGATCAATTTACTAGTGGATTATTCCCTGAAAACCTGTAATTTTCTGATGATTTTTCCCTATATGTCTTACGGCTGTTATACTTTAATTAATCAATATGAGCTTCAAGGGAGGAATATTTGCTTCCCATCAGGTCAGCAAGAAGGTTTGTCCAATATCACATACCAAAATCTGGCTGGCTAAGTACAGAGCAGACATTAGCCAAGTTCCCATTGTAAATTCAAAGTTGACCATCTCATTTTTCACAAATATGAAACAAAATTAAAAAAATCATGAACCATCTAAACTGTTATTTCAGTACCATTTCACTGGCTTGGTGTATCAATATTTAAAGCAGAGATCCATGAAAGAAACTAAAGTTTATGCTGAATCTATCTACTATTAGGTTGAGAGCAAAAGTGACCTCTGAAAAACTAAGAATGAAAATATTGTTGTCTAAAATTAAGTTTTTAAGTTTGCTTAAAGAATCACCAGCAAAGGTGTCGGCAAAACAAGATTTAATATAAAAGCGATAGTATAACAAAGTTTGTTGGCAAGGTTCATTCTACTACTTACTAGATGGTTAAAAGACACTGGGAAAAGCAAATAAAAATCCAAAATCAATCAATCCAAACCTAAATAAACCTCAAAGTATCTATGTTTAAGCTGTGGGCAGGGGGGCAGAGAGAAAAGGCAAGGATAGGAAAGGGTAAGGATAAAAAGGGATAGAGAAGACCCTCCTGTTGAGTCACAAGGTTCAGACCAGACCCCCATGTGCTAAATTCCTACGTCACAATTGTTCACTAGTCAATTATGTATGCTACATTTGCCATAAACCAGTCAACTTTTGAAGAAGACATAATGCTAAGCTTTTAAAAATATCAATAAGTGAAATAAATAGTAGTTTTGCTGGATGAAGAAGAACGGTAAAATGGACAACCAGATTTGTTACTAGGATTTAATACTTCTCAAGACCTGTGCATCTTCCAGATGTAGCAACAAGCGTCAATACAGGTAAATATGAGATTAGATGTGCCTTGAAGAGAAGATATAGTTAAGCATTAAGAGATTATTTCACACAAAGTCTGGAATTAGCTAGAAAGTGAGGAAGACACAAATACCAGATAAGGTGCTGAAATAAGCCTATGAGAGAGCAGACTGCACACGTTTCTGAGTGTGTTTTGTAAAATGTTCAGATCCTCATTTACACTAAGGAGCTCAATGAGAAGTAAGAACCAGACTACCAGGGTAGCATACCCACGCTAAAAATTATAAGTTGCTTTTGTTCTGGTTTTCCTGAGATACGTGATTTTTGTGGCAAATTCTGTTACAGCACATCTTGGCTGGACATATTTAGAGTCACCTCTTCCAGGCTCTGATTGGTCACTCATTTCGTGTACTGTTTTTAGCCACCATATAACACTGGGTTTGTGTCTTTAGTTTTAGGGACAGCATGATAGGACATTTTTTCTAAACAACTATATTCATATTTTAGTAAGCTTTTTTAGGTCTGTCTCAGTCTTTGTATCCTTATAGTTTATCCTTAGTCACAGCTATATGAAGTTAACCTAGGCTATATTTAGCATATTCATCTGTATGAAGACAGATATTCCTTGAGTAAACTGACCAGGTGTTGAGTGTGACATCAGATTAAAAATATTGTGAACAGTGTTTTCACTGAGGACTTCAAGTCATATTGATAAAAATTATTGGTACGTAAAAAGAAATACGCAGTCATTTCCCACTGGATTTGTTTCCATAGCAATGAGAAGGTTATGATGTTAGCAACTCTGAATATTTCAGATTTGGGTTTTTAACCAATTTCTAAAAACACCTTTTGCAACTAAGTTTTTATATTCTGCTAGGATTATTTCAACTATGTATAGCAGCTTCATCTATGACCTTTTTTCTTTGAAGATTATGACTTAAAATCAATTGTCTGAGTCTAAAATCATGATTTTAAGCTTTTATTACTCAATTAAAAAAATTTAAAAAAATCCACCATTTCCAGAGAAGTCCTTCTTATCACAGAGTAAACATATAAAGTTGCATAGGATGAATTTTACTCAGCACCTAAGGGCTTGTTTTCAGTGCTGTTACTCTGGGGTTTTGTTTGTGTTGCCTCTTTTCTGACCTCTGGACACACACAGGAGTCTTATTGCTTGAAGTAAGTGATACATTATACTGGAGATACATGTGTGATTTTTTGTGGCTTGAACATTGCTTTGATATGTGATCACTCTTGTTCAACCTAATTTATCTCAAGAACAGTTGACCTGTCCATAGGTAACTTCAGTCAAACATTGTGGTGAAAAGAAATCTTAGGAAAGTAACTGACTCAGATGATTCATTCTCTTTAATTGCAGGACTGACCTCAATAGTACCTCAGATCTGCTCCTTCCCTTGACAAGGCAACCAAAATGTTACTGAAGCCTAACTGTAGGCTTCAGTGCAAAACTGAGTAATGACAAGATGCTAAGCTACCATCCGATAATCTACACACATGGATGCTCAAACAGTGGTCTGAGCCCAGCTGGCCATATAGCAATGAGACGAAGTCTGAGCTATTCCCAATTTCAGACCAGTGCCTTATTCAACATCTCATGAGATGGACTTATTCAAAACTCCATGGCTGTGAACACACATAATGAGATGAGCATTTGTGACTGGGAAAACCATGGGCTTTGACTATAATGGCTTGCTGGGAAGTGGAGTTAGCTAAAAGGGAACAGGTGTTACTGCTTCAGATAAATTCATTTAGGGTCACTGATGCTGAAGTTTGATGTTTTTGTGCCTCCCCTTCTCTCCCCCTCCCCCCCCCCCACCCCTTCCCCTCACCCCTTCTGTTTAGGAGCACAGACAAGAGACCTTTGAGCATTCACCGTGTGTTTTTACAGAGTTTCTTTCAGTCCAAATCATAAGTAAGATGCCTTGTATTCCTTGTGCTGGAATTCCCGCCGGGTTTTCTGGATATTCTGTACTAATGCTAACCTTTCACATCCAAGGATAACATTTCTACAGTATTTTCCCACATAATTCAATCAGTAAATAAGTTCCATATTTCTGATTTTTTATGCTAAAACTCTTTAAGTTTTAAGCCATTAAAAGCTTCCCTAGCAACTCAGTTTCTTTAAGGAATCCTGCAGTCTGATACTTACACTGCATTAGGGTCTTTTATTTGTTTTCTTTTTTATTTTTTTTTTTTTTTTAGAGATGCATGAGCTTCTCAAGTTTTATTCTGGAAAGTGGAGAAAGCTTCCTAATGATCACTATCAAGTGCAGTGTGAAAGCTCTGGTCACAGCCCCACATTTAAACTAGAGTTGTTTCTGTTTCTGGTTATCTCCATATGTGGGCAGTGGTTTTTGTGGTATGTGAACACCAGAACATGGACTAAACTAAGAACTGTCAATCTCCATACATGGACAATTATCCACATACATTGTTTTGCTGTTCCAGACTAATAACTGTCTTCAAATAATGCTATAACTTCTTGTATCTTTTCCACATAAACGTGTTTTGCTTATTTGGTTTTTGTACATGGTTTCCAAGAAGCTTCTGAGGAATCTATCCATGTTGTTTCTTTCCATAGTGGCTTTGATGTTTAGACTAAAATGTTTAATCAGCTTAATTTCCCACAGAGTTTTCCAGAGGTGTACTGCAAAAGGTTGAATCACATTATTCAAACAATCCACTTGTATCTGAATAAAGGTAATCTTTCTCTAATACATCGACTTCACAACATACAGAATCTGTTTGGATAAGATTTAGAAACTGGAGGTTGCCAAGGAAAGCTATGAAAATGACCACTGAATAGAAAAATGTGCCTCCTAGCAGAAGAATTTAAAATTTTGGCTTGGTTAGCTTACTAGAGGCAATCATAGAGTGTAACTTGCCCTTAGATATTTCTAAATAACTATACAAGGAACAGAAATGTGATGGTGGAGAGCATTCCAGGATAATACGGAGAAATGATACAAGGACCTGAGATGAATCCCAAAGTTACATCACTTCAGATTAGAAAGAAAGATGCTGACTTTTTAGTAGTGTGATTAACTACCCATTAAAGCACCTTAACACATATGCTGGAAGTGTTTCTATGAAGAGGAGATATTTTTCAAAAATATAATAATAAATGCGTCCTAAAAATAGGCATCCATCAGCAAACTGTAAAGGAATGATAAAGGGCCAATGTTCACATTAAGAACTTTGATTATTGTCCCAGCTTCTCCAGTCTGATCATATAATATGTTTTGGTGAAAAACAGCCAAAGTGAAAGAACAAAGTGAAAGGAACTGCCTCTCTGTGGATTTAAGAGGTACACTCTGAAATGTGGAAGGTTTCTCAATGCCCTGAAAAACTGATGATCATTTTGGACTATGATAGGTATGTGGGCAACTTGTTTACTTCTGTTTTCTTTCTAGTATTTTCCCTTACTGTTAAATAGACAGTATTTTTATTCCAAGAAAGCTATTTGTCCACTGTGTCACATGTCATGCCTTCTAGAAAGGTCCACAACATGCAACTGAAATCTGTTGAATGAGGACAGGAAAAGTTCAATTTGCAAGGTACTGTAAATCTTTTTGTGGTCTAGTGAAGGAATACCAAACACTCACCACAATACCACTGGATGTGAACATCAGACTTAAGGATTATCTGGGTAACTGCGATAATGATTAAACAGACCTCTGGTTAATCAGTTGTGGCACAAGTCTGTCTTGTTTTCTTTAAGGAAATGGTTCAGCATAACCTTTTTATTTTGCCTTGTTGTCAGTGTGTTTTCAGTGTACTTTCTCTTCCATTCCCTCCTACAAGACCTGTAGTGAAAATAACCAAACTTAAAATTTGGATAAAAGTCATCCCAGTTTCTTTTCTTCAGTAATTTTCAAACCTTCCTTGTCTTGACTTATAGACTGAGCAAGTTTCCTGGATTTTTTCTCCTCTGGAGAATTAGTTTGTCATATGGAAAGAATAAGTCTATGGGTTTTTGTCCTCCTTCTTTTTTGTTCATTTCATTTCAGAAGTGGGGCTTTTATTTGTTTTAAAATTTTTGGGCTTGCCTCTCATAACAAAGCAAGATTTCAACAGAAATTTTTCCAAGAATACATCAAGTGACCCTAATTCCCTACCAAGCTCTGGTCCCTTTGTGAATATTAAAATTTGATCAATATAAAATCTAGAATTTATTTTACATAAACAAATGAGTTTTGGAGCCAAGATGATTTTTTTCCTATGTCCAGCTAATGTCTGAACAGAAGGCAACATATGCCATCTATTTATATATGCTTTGATTGTTTGGAACATTTTGTACTTCACAGCTGTTAGCAGCCAGTTTTTCATAGAATGGTAGTTTCCAGAACCTCAGCAGTGAAATGGTTGGGCAAAAAAATGGCTTATATGCACCCTGATGTTGAAATTAATAGGTTGTCATTCTCAATCTGCCTTTTCTATCTGTAGATATGGGAGGTAACAAATAGTCTATCTCAGTCCCAGTTCATTGTGTTGCATTTTTGTGTCTCAGTTTCACTACAACATTCATATTTGTTTTCAGTTTGGATGATAAGCTGAGCAGGAAATGAAATAAATTACTGCCAGGACATCCAGTTGTTCATACCACAGACTGGAACAGTAACAATGACCTAAGGGAATTCCAGCAATTCATCTGTTTAATTGCACAACTGGGAACTGTTTGGCAACAGGTCTTAATCACTGTCCTTACTGTCCCAGTCACCCCAAGAAACTGCTCAGTTTACAGTCTAATTCCTAAAATACACATTCAGCAGCACATCCTGGTTTAGAGTTTTCTTTGACCTGGCTATACAACCTTGCCATGTTTCTAAAAAGTCCTATAGTGTGAAGGTGCTACCCAATGTAGCTGCCATCAGAACAGCAGTTATTTTCCTTCTGATAAACCAAGACTGTGTGATAATAAAAATTCTGCTAATCTCTTATTCAGATGATTCTCAGGTTTGTGTTCCATTTTCCAATACACAGGTTTTATTCTTTCTAATTTATTGAGAAATGAACAGGAAAAAAGGGATGTACTTTCTGCACTCCTTGAACATCACAAACAGTTACCTTATTTCTTTTCTCCAAACCAAAAAAAAAAAAAAGCCAAAACCCCAAATAAAAATAAAACAGAACCCCAAATCCCCAAGAAATCTTAGTTTAGCAGGATTGGACTGAAGTAGAAGCAGAAGGAAGGGGAAGGCTAATGAAAATGTAGAGAGGGAATCTGAAAGTGGAGGGAGCAGATTGGGCATCCCTGTTGTGGTAAAACAAAAGGAAAGTTTAAAAAGGGAAAAAGCAAACATGTTACTGGGAAATGAGAAAGGAGATAGGTAAGGGAAGTTTCCACAGAAAAATAACGGTAAGTAAAAACATTAATGAAAATATCAAGCCCTGTCAATAATAGTAGAAGACAAAGGGGAAAAGAATTAATAAGTAAAAATAGCAAAACCAAATGGTTAATGAGAAATATAGAGGGAAATGAGGCAGCATATTTCAGTACTCTGTGTTATATGTATTCTCATAATGTTGAGCAACTGAGAGACAAATGTAAATTTGAATGAATAGATTGGGTAAAGCGAGACCACAAGTGTACTTAACACATGAATTACCTCTAATAAATGCAGGAAATAGTGTAAACATGGATCTATTCTAGATTGTTTATTGTCTGAAGACAAAAGTTTAGACAGTCAAATAAGTCACGAGTAATTATCATCATTTTGAGGCTATTACCTGAAATGAAATCCACCTACAAGCTACACCTGATCGAATAGCTTTTTCTTAACAATATTTGTTCAAAGGTTAGTTTCCTTTGACAGATGAACTTGTGATGAGACATTCAGGAACCTTTTTATTTCCAAATACTATTTTGAATGTTCTCAACAAACACTTCCCAGCTTTCTGTTTGCCATTGGGTATTTGTGCTGTGTGAGCAGTCATCAAAATACCTTTGACATGTATGAAGATCTTATTTGTTGGTGAGACCTAACATACCTAATTTAAGCATTTTATTTGTGCCTGTTTTTAAGCAATGAGGAAACCAGTTCTGTGATCTCCTGGCAGTCACAGGTGAAGGGCTTTGGGGGTTGCCAGGGCAAAGTTTTGGGCACCGCAGTTTGGTCACTGAATGTCCATCAATGAAGATGGGATTTTATGAGGTCTTGGTGCCTTTACGTGCCAAAGTCCCATCCACTTGGTGTTGTTATTCAAATAAAACCACAAATATAAAAAAGAAAACATTATATTTTTGTCAGCTCACACTCTGTTCTTTTTCAAGTTTACCCATTGTAAGGGTCATGGTTTGTGATGACTAAGATTTTAAGAAAATCTCCAAGCTGTTCTTTTCTAAAATGGACTTTTTTGGTGGGATATGTTTACAAATGACGTATTTGTGGTTTTACTTTGGCAATTCTTACAAAATAAAGTGTTTCCTAACTTAGAGGTCTTTTTAAGTTTGTTGGGGTAGAATATATAGCAACTACATAGGTACAATTATTTTGGGGTGGTATAGATGGCTATTGTAATAACAGAGCATTTATTGGTTATTTTATCTGTTTATGAATCATCTCTGAGGAGCATATTTCTTTTATATTAAAATACTTGCAAAAATGTGAAGAAAGTGAGTTTATAATAGGCAATTTTGTGTTTTGTTACTCAAATAAAGTAAGTTATACATAACTCCAAGAAAAAACTTAAACTGCTCTAGTAATTTACACAGATACAGGTTTCATTTTTAAGTCTCCTGTATTGCTGAAAATTTTGAGTAGGTATAAGATAAGTAGGCAATGAAGAATTGTATATGCATTTGGAATTCTGATTGAGATCAGCAGGGTTACATGTGAGCAATTGAACTCTTCTCTCATGAGCCAGAAGGCTTCTGAATTTCATGTAGTAACCATCAGCCCATGGGACAGGACTCTTTAGGCCTGCCAAATACATGAGCTCATGGTGCTACCTCTCACAGCATAACAAATCTGTGAAAAAAATTCAAGAAGATTCTCCTTCTGTACTCTGCTCTCATGACACCCCACCTTGAATACTTCAACCAGCTCTGGGATCCCAGCACAGGAAGGACATTGACCTGTTGGAGTGAGTCCACAGGAGGACACCAAAATGAACAGAGAGATGGAGCACCTTTCCTATGAGGAAAGGCTGAGAGAATTGGGATTGTTCAGACTGGAAAATAAAAGGCTTCAGCGTGACCTTGGGGCAGCCTTGCAGTATCTGAAGGTTAAAATGGAGAGGGCCTATTTACAAGGGCCTGTAGTGGTAGGACAATGGGTAATGGCTTTAAGATGAAAACGGGTCAGTTTGTGATAGATATTAAGAAGAAATTCTTGACTGTGAGGGTAGTGAGGCATTAGAACAGGTTGCCCAAAGAAGCTGTGATTTTCCATCCCTGGAAGGCCAGGTGGGACAGGACTGAGCAACCTGATCTAGTGAAAATTGTTCCTGAATATGGTAGAGGGATTGTAACTAGACTGTCTCTAAGGTCCTTTCCTACGCAAGCCATTCTATGATTTTATGATTCTATCATCATATTTTTATAGCATATGATTGCAAATTAAAATTTCAGACTTAATTATATGACATACTTTTGTGCAGCAGTGGGACTGAAGACAGGCTTACATCTTAGAGCAATAGTGTTATCTTTTTAATTTTTCAGATTATCAGATTAAAAATTCACATAGGACACAAAGTGCATTGTAAAAATATATCAAAAGGAACAAGTAATTTACTGAAAATCTGTATAAACAGTCTATTTTAATATTATGAAATGGCTTCATCTACCAGTCAAAACACCCACCCAGTCCCTTGCTCACTCCCCTCTCTTGAGGGACAGGATGAAAACAGAAGGAAGGTAAGAAGACTCATGGATGAAGAGAGTGATATGTTAACAGGAAAAGAAAAAATGTGCATGCAAGCCAAGGAAAAAGAGGAATTAATTCACTGCTTCTCTTTAGCACGTGTCCAGTCCCACTGTAAAACAGTGCTTCAGCACCTGTGACATCTGCCTTTACTGCTTCCAGAGCCAGATCACATCTTTGCTTTAGGTCGTTGAGTATTAATCCAGCTATTCCTATCACTGTTCCATATTGTGCTGCATAGATATTCTTAACAGCAGTCCAGAAAAGGGAACTGTCTTACAAGAGGAGACATTTTTACCTAGAAGGATGTTCTCGAATATAGATGTATTTCATGGACATGGTGCTGGTATGCTGTGCAATCTACTCCATCAATACAGTAGTCCTGATGCAACTTGGTGTAAAGTAATGCTCATTTTGTTTACTTGTTAAACATTTTAATTTCCCAAAATGGTTTTATAATTAGCAGAAAGACTTACAGTGTTAAGATCTGTCCTTTCTCTCTTGTGCTTTCTTTTTTTCCTTCTGTTATGTAAGTCCTGCAGGCAAAAGACCCAACCAAAGGATGGCAATTCTGTTTTCCAGCAGCTTGCAGAATGTCACAATTTGCTTGTGGTCCAGTGTTCCATGAGAAAACATCTGGTGGAGCCATCATGTCAGCAACAGTATATGAAACTGGAAATGGAGTATTTCAGGCTGAGAAAAAGGTTTCTGCATCTGACTTGTGAATGACTTTTCCCTGTTTTTCCTGATTGAAAACAGAAAAGATTTTAATCTGAGTTTTTTCTGACCCACGACAAGGATGTGAGTTTTTGTTCTTCCCACTCCCCTGCAATGGCATTAATTTCATTTGGCCTTTTAATTTTTTTGGCTGCTATTAAACATTTTAGCCCAATTTATATTAAAAAATATATTTCCAGATCATATGCTAGCATGCAGCATAAGATTTTGAAAGGAATGTGTGTGCATATGCTAAGATAAACAAGAATTGATGGATAAACTAATGTATGTGAATATCAAAGTAAATATATTTGGAATTTATAAAGTATCACTGAGCTCTAATTTAAAAAGAAAGTTAGGTCATAAATTTGTTTCGGGACTAACTGTACTTCCTGAGATCTATAGTATTTCTCTTTGATATGCATATTAGTATATTTTGTTGGTAGGCAGTTAAATGCCTCCCTGACAACTGACCCCATCAGATCTCGGAAGCTAAGCAGGGTCAGCCCCGGATTAGTACTTGGATGGGAGACCTCCTGGAAAATGCCGGGTGCTGTAGGTTCTAGTGCTGAGGACTTCACTGGCACCGTCCAAGCTCGCTCGGCCGTGGCAGATGAACCTCAGGACTTAAACAGTGGGGCCAGTTCTGCGCACGCTGAGCCTCACCTAAAATCCACTGCGCAGGCTGGAAGGGCACACCCACGTGGGGACAGCCCTGCCCAAATCTTTGTTCGCGAAGCCAAGCCACACACACACACACATATTTTGTTGGGATAGTGCATATTTTATCAAATGGATCCTTGAATTTATGCACTATATTATGACTCAAGAGATGGATATGCAGTTCATTCCAACAAGTCATCCAAATTTTATTGTGACAATGGATGTTAATGTAGTGACATGTTTAACAGTAACAACAAAGAATCTTCTCTGTGAACTAGACTGTTGGGAACATGGAGTGACAGACATGGAGTACACACGTAAAGCAAAAGGGTGATGCAGCCTCTGTATAAGACAGAGGTAGGTGGGTACAGACAAAGACAAGAGTGAAAGGAAAGATGAACACCACAAAAACTGTTTTGCGTGGGTCATGGTTTGATCCCAGCTGGCAACTGAACATTACAGTTTAATAGGTAAAGTAACAGCTGTGCATGCAAGCAAAGCGAAACAAGGAAGTCATTCATCACTTCCCATGGGCACTCAGGTGTTCAGCCATCCCCCAGGAAAGCAGGGCTCCATCACATATAACAGAGACTTGGGAAGACAAACACCATCATGCTGAATGTCCTCCTCTTTCCTCTTTCTTCTCCTCAGCTTTATATGCTGAGCATGATGTCACATGGTGTAGGATATCCCTTGAGTCAGCTGGGATCAGCTGTTCCAGCTGTGTCCCCTCCCAACTTCTTGTGCACACCCAGCCCCCTCACTGGTGGGGTGGTGTGGGGAGCAGAAAAGGCCTTGACCCTGTATGAGAACTGCCCAGCAATAATGAAAACATCCTTGGGTTATCAACACTACTTCCAGGACAAATCCAAAACACAGCTTCATACCACTTACTGGTAAGAAAATTCACTCTAATCCAGCCTAACTCAGCACAGCATATTAGAAACGTAATAGTTTTTTTGTTGTCTTGTAGATGAGAAAAATCAGTGGACATCAAACATAGTAATAGTAGAAGGAATTTTTCTACCTCCTTATGTCAACCTGCAAGACTAACAACTAGTTTGCACACCTCCTGTCCACTGAAGCAAACACAAAATTTTCTCTTTGTGGTCACAGTATTTTGCAGTTCTGTCCTCTCTTAACTGTGTCATTTTTTCTCACATTTCAGTGCCTTGATGCCAGCCTCTCTCCATATCTTGTTAAATTGTCAAATGCGTACTATTGAGCTTTCTCTTATAATCCTTCCATACTGAAGATTAAATACTTACAAATGAATACAAAACTGATTCATATGTCAAGACCAGAAAGAAGCTTTCAGAAACTGAGATGGGAGCATGAGAGACTGAGCAAGAGCACTAAGTGAATAACAGAAAAAGAAATCTGTATCCTGGAAGCTTGATGCAGAAGAAATGGGTCCTGTTCTGGATGTGGGATCTGGAAGCAAGCTGGCAAAGCTGACTTTTGAAGTACAAGCTTTTCAGACGTAAAGGATGAGTTCTTCTAACTGAAATAAAGCCTCTGTTATAGTTGAGGGTAACTGGAACATTGAAATTGTATTTGAAGTGCCAGACAGATTGAAAACCTCCATGGAGTACTCATTCTAATAGTACACACTTCCCCCCAGAATTTTTATAAGTTATTTCTTCTGGTCTCTGGAGCTTCACAGTCAAAAAGTTAATCTACTTCTTTGGCAGTTGATTCAGTAAAATCACTATCACAGTTTCTGCATGAAACTGCCTATTTCTTTTTTTTTTTTTTTCCCTGCATACATGCTACCTTTTTGGTAGAGAGCAATAGCACATTTTTTGACAGATGATGAATAGGACTACTGGAATCTACATTCTTAATCTTGTAGAGGGAAGCCAGTATATAAACATATCAGGCACAGTTTATTTCCTGGTATGCTTGCCAGTCTTAGCAACAATTACAGAGCTGGTCTTTATTTTGAATACTTTTTGTGACACAAAATCTAGCAAGGATGCAAAGTTGCATCCACCATTAAAGTTTCTGATGAAGTATTTTATTTCTAGAATTTTTAGTTCTTATACTTTAGATAGCAACTGTCTTGTAGATGCTGAGTATAAGTTACCTAATGCCACTCTTAGGAAAAAAAATTCATTTATTTGCCAATTTTATTCTGTATTTCAAATGTCATTTTCTTGTTTTTGTCATTCACTCTGTGGTTCCAGATTTGAGGTACATTTCAGTTAACCATATTCTGTGAAGATTCTGTGGATAAGCCCTCAGAGTTGCAAACAAGGTAAGACAAAAAGGGTCAGTGTCCTTTACAGCAAAGATCACTATATATTGCACAGTCACTGTTAAATTGATCTTTTATTATCTACTATTGGTGAAACACAGCTTCAGGAGGGGCATATATCTTTAAATTGAAGGTATCAGGAAAAAGCATATGCATTCGTTTTTTTCACAGTTTATTTTGCTATAGGTATTCCCTTGCAACAAAGTGGGTTTTTTTCTTATATATAAATTATTTGCATCACCCTTAAGCAAAGAACTATAAAAACTTTTATTTCTTTATGTAGATGGTACATAGTACATCTAGAATCATGTTGCTTACTAACATTAGCAGCTCTGGTATGGCCAGAATTGTAAGCTTGCAGAACCAGTGCATGAGACCATTTGATTTTCTCAAATTATCATTGTTTTATTTATTTGGTGTTTAATATACATATACATAAAGTGAAATGCAGATGTGCTAGGTATTTGTTAAAGTTGCACATTTTAATTGCGGTGCCCGTAAGTGTTAATGCCCTTTGGAAACTCTGTGACTCATGAAAGTGACTTGATTTCTGAGCTTATCCCAATTTCTTTCTACAGACTTCACTGTTTATAAAGTTCCAGCAGGCAGGGATAAAAACAGTAGAACACAGCCAAGTTTATAAACTAAAGCAAAAATCAGACTGATTTCTGTAAAGCTACTTCTAATTTATAGCACTACAAATTGGACCCCAACTCAAACAGATGGCAATAATTATTAATGGTAAATAAAATAAAAGAAGGTTATGTGGCAACAAATCACCTGAGGAAGTCAGGGAGATTACATTTATTTCATTGTCTAAGAATCTCTCAGTTCTGTAGTACCTGTTTCCAGATGTATTATACATGTTTGTGGATTTTGTGCTTTGTTTCTGGTAGTAAAATGGAACTGAAAATTAGAGCTGGACAGAAAATTATTTTCCCATCCCCAAAGAATTTTTTTTTTAGCATTTCAACAATTTTCCCAGACTAAACCAGGATGAAAAATTGGACTGTCAAAGGAGTTTAAGAATTGAAATTAAGAGATAAAAAACAGATTTTGTATAAGAAGCAATAAATAGCATTTTCAAAGGCTTTTCAGCATAGGAAACATATCTATGGCTGGCTATGATAGCTGCTGAGAAGGTAGATAGGCAATTATTCATTGCTTCAAATGATAAAACGTTGGGAGCATGAAATAAAGCTTGCAAGTGCCATAAAATGCATAGTAATACTTGAAATGCTTCATTATAAGATGCTGTAGAAACTAAAAGTAGGTATAGATTAAAAAAAAAAAAAGAAATTGCATCCTGGAAGAAATCCATGTTTATTAAATGTTTGGTAGTCCCTGAGCAATGAATTCCTGCATTTCAAAAGGTAGTCTGAAGAAGCAAAACTCTTTGTGTGTACTTGTGTTTGTATGGCTGGACTTTGTGAACGAAGATATGGGAAGGGCTCTCCCCACGTGGGTGAGTCCTTCCAGCCAGCACAGTGGATTTTTTAGGTGAGGCTCAGCATGTGCAGAACTGGCCCCACCCTTTGCTCCTAAGGTTCATCTGCCACGGCTGAGCGAGCTTGGACGGTGACAGTGAAATCCTCGGGACTAGAACCTACAGCCCCCGGTATTCCCAAGAGGTCTCCCATCCAAGTACTAACTAGGCCTCACTCTGCTTAACTTCCGAGGTCTGATGGGATCGGATGTCAGGGAGGCATTTAACTGCACTACTGTCTCCTAAGAATTTGTTATTCAACATTTTTAATATGACTTAACACTGACATGTATTTTTGTATTTTTATGTTTATCATATGTAAAATGCACTCACACAGATGAACATTAAAATGACATCAAACTAGATTGTTTCCTTCTGTTAATTTGGAAAAAAAAGGTTTTGGAAAGTCCATGAAATATTTTTCTTAGCTGCTATAGGTAAGGTTCTCTTAATCAGGAAAAAATGTAGTCTCTTTTGGACAAAATATTGTAACAGAATATTTCAGAATTTAAAAAAAAAAGCAAACCACACACGGCAATCAAAATTTGTTAAAAGTTTTCCTTTTTGATAACCTCTAAGAGTTTGATTAAGTCGGTGTTTCTAAGGAAGAAATTCTAGCAACATAATTCTAAATAATTTATTGGTTTATATTCTGGAGCCATTGTTAATCTTTTAGCTGAATTAAAAAACCCTCTTGCTATAACAAAAGCATACTGAAATTAATAGTAGACATGGAAAGAGAGCCTTGTCTTAAGGGTATTTTTTTTTATGTTAACATGTGGCTGTGTCATGTACCAGTGCTGTAGATTACCTGCATAAGAAATCAGAAGACCTATGAACATGATCGAAATTTCATTATTTGGATCATAGAATCTACAGCTTGGTGTTGTCATATGATGCTGATCACTTTGCACTCTTCCTAGGCTACCCATCATATGACAACACCAAGCTGTGTGGTGCAGTCAGCATGCTGAAGGGAAGCGATGCCAGCCAGAGGCACCTGGACAGACCTGAGAGGTGGGACTTTGCAAACCTTATGAAGTTCAAAAGGGCCAAATGCAAGGGGCTGCATCTGGGTCAGGGCAATCACAAGCACAAATACAAGCTGTGCAGAGAATGGGTTCAGAACAATCCTGAGGAGGACTGGGGGATGTTGGTGGTTGTTGGGGTGTGTTGGTGGATGAGAGGTGGACCTGGTAATGTGCACTTGCAGACCAGAAAGCCAACATCCTGGGCAGCTTCAAAAGCAGCATAGCCAGCAGGTCAAGGGAAGTGATTCTCCCTTTCTACTCCATTCTTGTGAGACCCTACCTGAGTGTTGTGTCCAGCTCTGGGGCCCAAAACATAAGAGGGATATGGAACTTTGGAATAAGTACAGAAGAGGGCCATGGGGATGATCAGAGGGATGGACGACATTCTGGAAAAACTGGACAAATAGGGCAACTCAACTGGTGAGTAGGTTAATCGATGAAATTGAATAGGATAAAGAAATTTGCACAAGCATTTTTACTAATACTGTCACTTCTGGAATACTAGGATTTACCAAAATGATGTAATTATCTACAAACAGGCATTTCCAGGGTATTATTCACCTCATTTCAAGTGTACAAAGCACTCAGTGAATTACACATGAAAAGGAGCCTTCATTGACTATAACAAGAGCTTAGTGTGACTACCTTGTAGGAAGCCATCTGGGTTGTATTTTAAGTGAGAGCAATCCCACCTCCTCTGTCCTGTTTTGGAGTGTGTGTGGTCCATAGAGACTTGTTAGTCACTGAAGAGTGTTCATGGAAGAAAGATTAGAAAGTAAATGAGATGATGTCATTGTGCAGCACTCGAAGTACTCATTCTGCTTCATTTATTGAAGAATAACACAAGGCATGGGCAAATAAAAATTTGAATGTAGCAAGAAAAATAAAAATTAAACTAATGGCTTAAAGTCACAATTAGACAAAAAATAACATAGGATTTTTGGCTACAAGAATGAATTATCCTAGGAGAAATGCATAGACATTGTCGGTATCTGGGCTTTTTTCCCCGAGATTGCATGAGTTGGGTTATTTTAAGATCTTGTCACTTCAAAAAAAATTAATTCAAAGCTGCTTTAAGAGTTTTTTCTGATAGGAGATTGTGTTAGAGTGACTCTTTCTGATATTACAATTCATTAAATTTTGGATCCACCTATGAAACCAATGTAAATATTACCAAATTAGTCAATAATAAGAGAAGTGAGAAAAATCTTAAAAGTCATTATATACCACCAGTACCCAATATGGCAAGTTTCTTCAGTAGTTTCACTGTTTTCTAGGCAAAAAAAAAAAAAAATCAATACAGAGTCGGGATCTGGCACCATCACCAAGAACTGTGCAAGTGAGAAATAGTATAGATAGCTTCTGAGAGGTGAGAGTAATATCAAAGTAGCTTTTATATACATTAGATGTCATTATATATAGTGATATGATGAGAGATTAGGGAACCAGTGGGAAACAGAATTTGACTTTAGAGACCAGCCTTAAGTCACAGGGTTTTTAATACTGAAAATACTCTTGTGTTATGCAGCAAAGTTGAACATGATTCTTTAATAAGCTCTTAATGCTGTGAAATACCAGTTTTAATCAAAAAAGCTGAATCATAGAAACTCATAATCTTGTTTTGGAGTGTAGACTACAGTTTGCCAAAATTATTTGAGAAGTCCAAAGTATTCCGTATTTTTCTTCAGGGCACTGTGGCTTTCCAAGCCCTGGAGTACATTCTCCCTAACTAGGTAGCTTTCCAAAGGTCGCATGTAATTTGTAAGGATTTGGATTATCAGTCTCTAAAGCTGGCTAGTAGTTGCTGGGACATAATGCAGTGTTCAGGGAAAACAGGAATCCCATTTTCTTCAAGGTACAAGGGATTACAGCTGGGTGGGGATTTACTAGGGACTACAGCTAAGAGGGCTATGACCTCTCCATTAGTGAGCATGGAATAACACAAATGCAGAGCCGCAAGAGGAAGGAGCAGTCCAACGATACAGGCCTTCCTGGCTCTCTCATCATCCCTGCGGCAGTGATACAAACAAAAACACATTTTAGGCAGAAAATGAGCCATGGGCTTGGATAGCATTGATTATTTAACGTATTAACAGAGGGCCGAGTTTACATGCACTATCAATTAGAAAATACTTGGCAATGAAAACAAGGCCAAAGACTTTTCTGTTTTATGGCCAAATCCTACTCACTTTTCTCACATGAGTAGCTCTAATGAAGTCAGCTTGAACTCAATGATTTCACCTCAATCCTTAAATCTCTTGTAAGCTGTAGCTAAAATTTGAAAGTATTTTAGAGGCAAACTTTTAACCTCTGTCCCTAGTTACAATTTTGGCTGCTTCTTTTATCATCCTCTTCTCAGATCACCTCTGTCCAAAGGCTCTAAAAAAAGCCCTCTGGATATTTCCTTCTCATTCTTTTTCTTTAAATACTATAATTCATATTTATTTTCCTTAATTCTGTTATAGGTTTCTTAGAAATTCAATGACATACTCATCACAGCTGGTCTTTGAACTTTCCCACAATGTAGCAGGATTCAGAAATAATGAAAGCAGTTTCAGATTTTGTGTTAAAAGTTATATTTCAGACCCTTTCCTGTAGGTTATGCTATGCCAACAAAGGCAGCGTTTTATCAGAGAACTTTTCCAGGGTAAGTGCAGATACAGCTGGAGTGGAGGAGACAAGCTGTGTGATGTGCCTTTGGTGCATGGTGTTAATGGAGGGTGCAAGTGCTCCTTCACTAGCAAATATCTTTACATGAGATAGCAGTGTCTCAGGGCCCATTTGTTCCCTGCCTGCCTTGTGACTGACCAGGTCTCAGCACCACGTGAGTGAATCCCCAGAGCAGGGCAGTGCCTGTCCCTGGCTGAATTCAGTTCTCCTGCTGCTGTTCCGCTGCTACCTCCTCTCTGTAAAGTTGGAAGACTCTTTCTTATCATAGAATCATCAGGTTGTTTGGGTTGAAAAGGACCTTCAAGATCATCTAGTTCCAACTCCTCCACCATGGACAGGGAACTGTCCACTAGATCATGTTGCTCAAAGCCCTGTCCAACCTGGCCTTGAATACCTCCAGGGATGGAGCATCCACAACTTCTCTGGGTGACCTGTTCTAGTGCCTCACCATCCTCACAGTTTAAAGCTATTCCCCCTTATACTATCACTACAGGCACCTGTAAAAATTCCCTTTCCAGCTGTCTTGCAGACCTTCTTTAGGTATTGGAAAGTTGTTCTAAGGTCTGCCTGGAGCCTTCTATTCTCTAGGCAGAACAACCCCAACTCTCTCAGCCTGTCATCATATGAGAGGTGCTCCATCCCCCGGAACATCTTTGTGACCCTCCTCTGGACTCGCTCCAAGAGGTCATGTCCTTATCTCTTGTAAAACGCATATCCATCTTTACCAAGAAAAGCAGAGATCAAAAGTAATAACAATGCTGTTTATTTTCCTTACTCAGAGTTAGCAGAAGTTTGCCAATGGCTTTGATTGCTAATATTAACCATAAATAGCAATAGAAGTTTAATTTTTAAGTTTGCAACCAATTCAAGTGACTTTGACTGTATTATCAGGAATTCCCAATCAATATATTTGGTGAACCCTGTATTTGAATAAGAGAAAATTAACATATAACAAGGACACTGTTTTGTTTGTTTGTTTGTTTGTTTTGTTTTAGCTGGGTTTTCTGTTTGGTTGTTGTTGTTGTTGTTTTTAAGAAATACAATGCAATTGTGGCAAACTATTTCATAGGCAAAAACACTGGACCATTTTCTTCTAAAGAACTGAATTACTTGGAAATTGTTCAGACGTTACACCTTCCCAATACTTGGCTTCCTGTATAACAGTTCTCTGTGATTTCTTAAATTCCTTACACAAGCTTTTGGATTCAAGGAAGAGTGAGCAATTGGACAATTTATTTTGTTGAGGGAATGTAGGAGAAAAAAAAAAGAATCCGATTTTGTCTCTTGTACCATGCTTTTGGGTTTTGTGTTTTCTGTTATATAGAGAGATTTTGCAAACCTACAGTTAGGCTTTGGATATTAAATTCTGTGTGGTAAAGAGTGTAATATTTAAGTAGAAGGCTAAATATAGCACAAAAAGTTTCAAATGCCTCTCATTCATTAAGTCTGAAATATTTTTGACAAATACTTAAGCCAAAATACTGGTTTTGGTTGGGGATATTTTCTTGATCAAAATAAATTAGAAAGAAGAAAAGACTTAACCCATACCAGAATTTAAAGGTTTCTTGCAGTCAGGTTGCTTGCTTGAGCTGTGGGAAAAAAAAAATTCAGGTTGCATAGAATAAGGGCCTAAAACCCCTAGGTGTCTTGCAATTATGTGTTTAGAGAAATAGAACTTTTCAGGTGTGGGGTTTTCTTTGTTTGTTTGTTTTGTTTTGATCCTATTTTCCTTCTGTATCAGAAATAGAACACTACCAAGGTCTTGCCATTTTGGAGGATCAGCTGTTTCCCAGCTCCTCTAGCAGCCTGATCTCCCATCAAAGTCAGTAACTGAAACAATCTCAAAAGTACTTCTCTGGCTCTGACGACTCTCTAAAATGTCTCCAACAAAAATCCCTCATAGCTTCTCAGCATCCAAAAATTTGGACCTTGGCACTGCTGTTTCTGAGGACTGTCTACCAGCTGGATAATGACCCAAAAGAAGTCTCAAACACAATCCTCTGTCCTGAGGCAGGGAAAGAAGCAGTTCATGGTAATTTGTCTGTTTCTATAGCATTCCCTGTAGTGGCAGGAGTTATTTTATTTCAAAGGCCAGAAAAGCACCAAAGAGTTACAGTTTGACTTGCAGAGCTGCTGAGCTGCCTGAAGTCTTCACACCTCTAGAACAAAGAAATGAATCTCATCTGTTTTGTCTTACCAGCCTCTTTTCTTCAAATGCATCACCATCTGACAAAAATACTTTGTCAAACATACATGTAGGCAGCATGGGCTGTTCATGTTTAGTTACTCTTTTTTTATCTCACAGCTGATAGGCAGGCTTAAACCTATTTCTCAAACATATTGTTTTTACAGCTTTTGAAATTTAAGTGTTTTGAAATCTGTCGTGCTGGCAGTCTGTAAACTTTTACAAGATTTCAGTTGCTACATATTGGCTTAAAACAACTGTAAGGCTTTTTATTGCATTAATAAAAGCATTTCAAATCTGACAACAATGTAATTCTTTGGACAAAAGTCTGTTTTATTGCATATATCTGTTATGCCTTCCTATATTTCAGTTAGATATTCGTTCTTCCTCATTCACTTAAAATGGCTTCTCTTCAGTGAGACTAAGGAGAAAGTTACGTCCAAAATAATTTAAGTGTGAATGTTCTTTGTTTATGTTACCTCCACTCTGCAGCCCAGTCTCTAGCCAAGATGAGACTGGACTGCTACATGCTGCTGAATTTAGTGCATCCTGATTGTTCCAATCTGAGTAATTAGCTGCAGTAATCATCAGCCTTTAAAGATCCATTAAAATGGCATAAATTGGCAGGAAATCTCCATCAAATTAAAAAAGTCTAGGCTTGAAGTTACATGCTTGAGATCAAAATAAAGTTCATAATTTTATGTATTTTTTCATGTTTACTTCATTTCGCATCTCAATCCTTACAGGAGGAAATAAAGCACATTCTTATAAAACCAAAACTAGTCAGGTAAATAGATGGGAGAAAGGTTCTTTAAGCCATGGTAAAATATTCTTTTTGGTTTTGAATTATTTGGTTTCAGGACAGTTTTGATAGAAACAACTAAATACTCTAAGTCTGCTTCCTATATTTCTTCATTGACCCCAGTTATGAGTGAGTAAGCCCCAGAGATACTGGGAATAACCATTCCAGTTAGGGGAGAAAGGAAATATAATTTCACAAGTGTTGAAAAAATGTGAGCTGAGGCTAGCGCAAACAGAAAGGGGATCCTACAGCAAAATACTACCAAGATTCTCACAGTGCTAGCATATAGAACTAGAACCAGTGAATCTCTTGGGAAGAATCCAATTTTCAACACAATATGTTGGTTTGAACCAGCTGTAGTAGTTGGTTTGAATCATGGTTTGAATCTATTCATTTAATTTTGACCAGCATGTGAATTCTGCTGCAGAAGCATCATTGTTCCTATTTATACCTATTTATACCTGCTCCTTCAGGTACCTGTTGAACAGTTTGCATGTGCTGTGTGGGCATGGCTTGCAGTCTGCATGTGCTGAGGTTGTTAGTCAGTCTGTCTCAGGGCTATACCGCAATGTCATTGAGTGTCACTATGCTGGCTGCTGTTAGATCACCGCCCAACACTTCCTCACGGAGAGAAGAGGTTGCCACACCATATGTACATCCAGAGTGAGCAACACCTGATCATGACATCAAGGAGTAAAGGCAGGTCTGTGGGAACATGGAGGATGCAGCGGCCTCAGACACCAGTTGAGCATGCATTTCCAGAGTGGTAGCTGTAGCCAGGAGCCTGGCTATGGTTTGCTTGTGCTCTCTTGCATAAGTGCTCAGCATCAAAGCAGGGAACATGTGCAAGCCCTGGTTTTATTTCTTCTCCCACTCCTACTACTATGGCAGGGAAGGCAGAAAGGAAATAGAAGAGGAGAGGGAAGAAAAAGGCATGGATGTCTTGCAGCTTTCTGTTTGGTTGTAGGCAGCTAATCAGCCTTGAGTTGCCTCAGGTGATGTTCTAACACTACGCTTTTCTCAGTAATTCCATATGCAATGCTACTAGTTTGCAAAGAGTGATTGGAAAGCTGACTGACTAGGAAAGGGATCATCTCCCTGTACTCAGCATTGCTGAGGGTGCACCTTGAATCCTGTCCTCAGGTTTGGGCCTCTCACTACTACTTTATCTCATTAGCTGATGAAGAGTGTGGAGCACAGATCAAATGAGAAGTGGCTGAGTTTAGTCTGGAGAAAAGGACACTCAGGAAAGACCTTATTACTCTCTACAACTACCTGAAAGGAGATTGTAGTGAGATGGGTGTTAGTCTCTTCTCTCAGGAAACAAGCACTAGGACAAAAACAAATGGCCTCATGTTGCACCAAGGGAGGTTTAGTTTGGATATCAGGAAAAAAATTCTTCACTGCTAGGGGTGTCAAGCATTGGAATGGGCTGCCAAGGGAAGTATTTCAGTCACCACCTCTAGAAGTACTTAAAAATGAGTAAAGGTGGTACTTAGGGACATGGTTTAGTGCTGCACCTGGCAGTGTTAAATTTACAATGGGATGATGATCTTATAGGTATTTTCTAATCTAAGCAAGTCTATGATTCTGGAATCCCATATTTGTACCTTCAGCACAGAAAAGGTGGGCCCATGCTGAAGGAGATCATCTGGTCAGAGTATCACAGAGCCCGTGAACCCTGTGTGAGTGAGATCAGCTTTTTGCTTTTAAAGAAGAGCACTTTTATGTTTACTGCTTCTCTTACTGACTTTTTCCAATGCTAAGGAAACTAGTTATAGTGGCAGTAGACATGTTAGGCTCAGACCTGAGCATCAACTCCACAGTGCTAAAATAAGAGCAGAACACAGGAGTTTCAAGTCCAGATGGGCATCACAATTACTGTTACTATTTCTCTGCCTAAATTTTGATTTAAGAAGTGACTTTTTCCCCTCCTGAATTTTGTAGTTTTAGATTCAGAGCTCTGGTATTCTCTTCTGTTTTATGTATTTTAAGTTTGAAATAATATTCATCACTGCTACTGACTGATTCTGTCAGCTCTCAGTGAGATCATCTCTACTTCTCTTTCTTGCATCAAACTAAACTGCAGGTTGATTTTGCTTTATTCTTTTCCAAGGTTCCAATTGTAGATTTTTGCTTTTGGTATGTCATAAAATGTATATGTAAAATATGGAAAGAATATCTCCTTTTAAAACAATACAGTGTACTGCATTTAATTAAATCAATGTCAGCTTTCCAACTGCATGATCTGAGCTGACCTGTATCAAATTAATTAGAACAGCACCCATTGTGATGGACTTTGCCATGTTGTCATTGATTTATTTCCTCATAGTCTTTCTAAACCTTTAGGGAGGCTTAGGGGAGGTATTTCAGAAAAATCAGTGAACTCATCAATATGAGACAGAAAAGTATAGTAAAAATAGTGTTTAGGTTAGGAACAGGCGCTGATTTATTTAATAAATCAAATAAACAATCTAACTCAGTTGCCTCAAGCGTTTACCCTTCAGACATCATATATCCTTGTCTTGTCTAATTTAATTTTTCTCCTTGTTTCTATTTGACAGAAATATGAAATTTATAACTGAATACCTGGGTGGGGAAAGCTGTAATTCAAATGTATAGTGCACATGATCCTCTCCATGGAAAACCAGATAGGGAGTTGGCAATATCTCTTTTGGGTAATGGTATTCTTGGCAGCTAGAGGGTTTTACAGATTTAGAAGGGTGTCTACCAACCACCCCATACCTAATGCACTAGGGCAGTATCAAATTCTGACAGTCTCACTCTGCTCTGCTGGGACACTGCTTCTTTATTACACAGGAGCTGCAGACGAGATAGGTGCTCTTGAAAATCACAATAGTAATTTCTCACATTACCTTCGGGGACATGCAGTCCTTGAAATGCTGGGAGAGAGATTCTCTGCCTTCAGGATTTCTCTGACTTATGCACCACCAGGTGTTCTCCCTCTGGATTTTTCTCATGTCCATACTCAATCCCAGAAGAAATGTTTTTTGGCCTCTGTAATTCCATCACAAAAACTTTTTAATGTTCCTAGTTGTTTGTGTAAGAAAACTCTGAGTACATTATCAAGCCTGAGAAACAACTAGAGTGAAGGGGGTGCTAGAGAACAAGAGGTCTCTGGAAGGTATTGGGGGTTTAAAAATGACATGATCTTAATTTCTCTGAGATCTGCGTGTTTTCATTTCTTTAATTGGAAGGTGATCCTTGTTACTGAGACCAACTCTACTTTTTTGGATTGTTTGGCTATAAGCTAAGAGAGATGATGGTGTGTTATTGTTATGGCTAATTCTGCTTGTGTATTGCAATACTAGACAGAAATACACAGAAATGGATTTGGCAAGTTTCACATGCATGATTGAGGCACTTCCTTCTCTTAACATGCTTACTTGGATGACCCATTTGAACTATTCCTTTCAGCTGAGCTGTAGTGTCAAGCAATCATGACCTTTTCTGAGACTTGTGGGAATTAAAGGAAATCACTCAGCTATTCGGTCTTTGGAAATTCAATGTGTTCTCTGCACTGTGGTCATGTTGTAGTGTAATTTAAAGAGAAATCAAAAAAGCTTAATTGAAAATTAACTATTCTCTCCCCCAGACAGGAGATAGTTGTATTGACATAGTATGCCATTTTACTGTTCCAGGAGATACCTTCTCTCCATTCACAAAGATCCTGATTTTTCAAGCAGATTGATTTTTTTTTTTTAATCTGGATAGGACAGAAGTATTAAGCTGTACAGTGAATCTTCAGCTTAACATCAACAATATCAAGGAAGTTTGAATGAACTTTCTGGACATCACACACTAAGATTGAAAAAATATCTTTGCAAATTTCAGATACAAAAATCTGCCTTATTTTTTATTAAATCAACAAATATCATCTACAACTATATTATCTGGGTCAGGCTCTGAAGTAAAATGAATGAAAATGATACCTAAATGTTTGTTCAAAATGCTGTGGGCATTCTGGTGACATTTAAAACCAGCAATCTTATTATCACTTGGAGCATTTTATTCCAAGAATACAATAAATTACATCATAGCAACATTTCTGATTGGCATGACACTAATGGTTAGCTGTTTCTCGAAGTTTAGAGTTCCATCACGCAGTACAAATAGTGAGTGAGAGCTCCAGACTGTGGAGTTATCGAACAACAGAGACACCATCATGAATTTACAGGCAGATCTGGTCAGGATGTAGCCAGTTACTCAGCCACCTTAGAGTAGTTGAAAGCCCCACTGAATGTCTTCTGCTTTCCTTCAGGACTGCAAAGCTTAGAACTTATTTTGTGCTGGCTACAGCAGGGGGAATTTGCACCACGGGTAAGCTCCCAGAAAAAGAAGTTGAAGGGACAAAGGTGCTTATGTCCCATAGCAGAACTGTAGCTGATCTATTGAGATGACGCACTAAGGGACCAGCAAAGCTGGCAAAACAAGTTTTGCCAAACCTTCTATCATCTAGTATGAGGAACTTAAACTCTGACAGATAGCTCTTGTCTCATACATTGAGACATAGAAAGAATGTTACTCTCTGAAATATCACAGTTGTGTTTATTTAGATTTATTTATATGAACTTTATTTAGAACTGCATGTCTTTAGCTCAATTTATATGAACTTAATAAGCTTTTTGCTTTCAGTTAGACATCTCACAGGAAGACTGTGCTCATGGGATACCACGCACCAAATAACTTCTTATTTCTCAGAACACTTTGATCTGCTGGAAGGGTAGCTCTGCACACTGACAAGACACATAAAAAAACAGATTGCCATTTTCAAGATTTAAGGTCATAGTAGCAATCTCCAAAGCTGTATGCACACTGTTTAGAAGATGTCTTTTAGGTCGCTGAGAATTGCCTGCAACAGGATTCACCACAATTGCTGCATTCACTTCCTTCTCAGATGTGAGTCAGGGTCTGTTACCACTCACTGCCCTTGATCAGTTCTCATGGTAAGAAGCTACAGCAAATAGTTATTGAATACCCCTTGAGTGTTTGCTTATCTAAGTAAACCCTTTTCCTGTGACTGACCCTAGTAATTTGTGCACTGAGGAAAACAACTTACTCATTTTACCACCTCCTACCATTCTGTGATTTCCTCAGGTTTCCTCCTAAGCAATTCCGCTCTCTCATACTGTACACTCAACATGGATTAATCCTCTCTACCAGTCTTCAGATGTCTTCTATCTCAAAGGCTGTCATGAGCAATCCCTCTGGAGGGAAATTCCTGTTAAATATCCTTCTGAGTAAGTAGCTGAGTGTGATAATGTTCCACATGGAATTATGGGGCATATAGCAGATCTGGGATATGAATTCCTGATCTGAATAGATCTACGGTTATGCAGGTGGTTGAAGGTGATTTATTTTCTCTTTTGATTTCCTGAGTATCTGCAGGGGACCAGAATACAAATCTCACTATTAGTGTCCCAGGAGTACCATACAGTCTTTCATCAAGAAACGATAGCTGGTATATGACTTCTGTGCATTGGGCTGGAGGCTTTACAGTGTGTCTTGTAGTTTCTACTGCTTGGATAACTGTGTTGAGAGATGATGCTCTGGTGCAGAAACATAAAAGCATGCTTAATCCAAGCATTTATTTAGGCATTAGAATGTGTAAAAAAATTACTGATAACTCTAGAGATTTTTAATTAGAATATCACTCTATGTATGGGAATTGTATCTTCTTCTTCAGAGCTATCCTCAAAAATTGAAAGCTGAGCTTTTAAACTTTAATTGCTGGTAAATCTGCTGCCAGTAAAGCAAAGTCCCAGGAAGAACATAAGTTAAAATAATTTGAAAGAGACAAATTTGAATCTTTAGCAAAAAGATTCTATCAGAATAGGGAGACAACTCCGCTTTTAATGTTAAATCCTTAAGTACATTGTAACACTGGTGTGCAAAAAAAGAGTTATGATGAGTCATAGGAATGATTCATTCAGTCCCAGTTCTGGATACAAGAAAATGTGGATAGCATGTATTTTAGTGTCAGCAATACTTTGGATAACAGGATACTTGATTTTAAAAAAAGAGTGATAAAGCAACAAGGGGAAAAGGCAGTTGCAATGCCAATATATTATGTCATTTTTAGTTGAGTTTTCTAAGAAAGTGATATATGTGGTCATGTATCTTGTGCCTCTCAATCTTCTTTGCATGGCTCTTGTTAAATAAAGTGGTAATTAAAAGCTTGATTATGTCTTTTTTATTTGAAATATTCTAATGCTTTTCATCTGGCAAAGAAAAATGCTTGTATTGAATTTGTAAAAATAGAGATAAAATGTGAAGAATAACTACAGAAACAGAGGACTAAAAGAGGATGGGGCGGGATTTTTGCACTTTGCAATTGCATGCAGGCACATCAAATTACAAAAAAGCCCCATTGCAACAGCAACCAAGCACAGAAATCTGTATAGCTCTCTGTTATTCTATTTTAATTTTAAAAGGAGACTGGAGAAAAGCAGAACACTGAAACTTTTGAGATGAGCTTTTTGAAACATAGTACAAAGTACCTTTAAGTATTCCTCATAATTGTGCCTTAAACATGAGAAAGTAGAAATCAACTGAATTAAATAAAGGATCTGGATTTGTACAGTTTTGAGGAGGTGGGTATAAACTGGACATATAAATTTATAGGACACAGAGAAAAATAATTCCTATCTGCTGCAGACCTCAGTTCATATTTCATATAAAAAAATGGAAATTTCTCCCCAGTATGGGCTAGACCTGCCAGAAGATTATGAGGTCTCTGACAAGGTCTTCAGTTGAGATTAAACTGAATGAAGTGCATGTGAAGAAATACTGGCCATGGAATGAGACATTGCTGGCCATGACAGGTAACTGTGGGAAGCCAGCCAAAGTTACAGGGTGCTGTGACTGTTGGGTTTCACAGGTATTTTTCATGTAAAAAATGGCTGTAGTTCACAAACAATTAAAGAGGAGTGCCAGGGACCTTTGCAGGAATGGTCTCTTGCAAGACCAGCAGTGCATGGAACACAACATCACTTATGCTATCTAAAGCATAACCTAGGTTATTCTATTATTCCATGACATTTAAACACAGGGAATAATCTTTAAACACAAGAAAAAAAATGTTTTTCTCATGATGGAGGGCAAACACTGGAATAGGTTACACCAACAGACTGTGGAGTTTCTATTCTTGATTTTCAAAACCCACCTGGATGTGGTCCTGGGCAGCCTGGTCAGGTGACCCTACTGATCACCTGGCCTAGATCATCTCCAGAGGTGCCATACAACCTCAGTGGTTCTGTGATGCTGCAAAAGGATTCTGAGATGATTTGATGCTTTTGTGTACCTGACCAGTTGACCTGAATGCTTAATCTTTATAAAGCTCACTTGGCTCACACTTGGATGATGTATCATTTTAATGTAGTCTGAACATTCATTAAAACTGTCATAAATACAGTTTAAAAAATCCTGTATTTTCAACTGGATGAAACAATTTTTAGTCAAGGGGACTGGAAGGTTTATCATGGACCAAATAGTCCTATGTCAGGTATAGGCTTGCCATATTTCTGGAATTTTTTCCTTTCCATGTGACTTATCAGGTGCAAATACATTTGTGGCATGTTTCATGTGAGCCCTTGGGGGCCCCAGAAAAGGCCTTCAGTCATTGTAAAAGCAAGGAATCAATTGTACCAGCAATATTCAACTGAAAAACAGTACCCACTAATTTTCTTCTGTTACTTCATAAATTATTTCATGTTTTCAGAGTTTTTGTCTTCAGAAGAAGTATTTTCTTAACCTGGTGTCTGAACAGAGTAAGGCCATATTACTTTTTCACCTTTTTGTACTTTCTGGATCGCTTTGGAATAGTTTTCAGCATATAATATTATAACCTATGAGTTAGTTCATAGGTAGGCTAGGAGAAGGTTGGAGACTACACTGATATGTATGAGTGATGACATCGGGGTCACACGGAATTACCTGTGGTGGCACTAGTTTCTTTTAAATACACAACTTGCTCAACATAGCAATAAGTGCCTTCTATCCTGTTTTCTTTTTGTTGATGTCTGGTTGGAAGTGGATGGCCTCAGGAAATGGAATTTGGGATTGTGAAAGCCTTCCGAGTGAATCTGGGAATGTTAAGGAAACTAGGTCCTAAATCTTAAACAGTGCTTAGCATTTGAATTCTTTCTAGCACGAGACTGGCGTTATCACTAATTTAGAGAAAGCTCTGTTGGTTGTTGTAAACCAATGCAGAACTAAAATACAGTGATGAATTAAATGTTTGAAGAATATCAGAATAGTTTGCTTTAGCTGGGGCATGTTGAAGTGACTGATTATTTTAACATATTGATTTGTTAAAGTTTAAGGTTGGCAGTGGCAAATAAGTTAGTTGTAGTACAGCCTCTGCCATTGTAGACAGTTAATCTTTCTTGCAATGTTTAGAGAGACAATAGCTAATTCCTTATCTTCCCATACAAAATTAATTCTGCATTAAATGCTGATAAATAAAATACCTTCAAGTTTTAGTGAGAATTTTGGGAAAGTATGCTACAGATAAGGTTATTGTGTTGCTCTATTCTCTTCAGACTGGGATAGCACCAGCATTCTGAATTTCTCTGAGCTAGACAGTATCCCTGGTGGTCGCTGGGTATTTGCTGTGAGGAGCATGTTGGATTATGATGGTCACATTTTGAAAACATATGAAATGAAGACACACACCGTGACCACTGTGGGAAGATATATCAGATCTTTGACCATTTCATGGTAGCATTTTATTAGCAGAGTCACTGTGATCTTAACATCTTCAATTAAACTACAAAGGGAATGTGGAGGAAGATACAACTGCAGACTGCAATTGTTTGGTCTTACTGCAGTCATCTCTTTCATAACCATGAATCTTTTGACATCAGCTTCCTCTCAAGCCTGTTTTCTCTTTTCAATCAATTCTATAATTTAGCACTTTTTTCCTGATATTTTTATTAATGTTGTAGAAATTATACCTATTTCAAGTTGCAGATGAATGCAGCTGATCTAACGATCTCCACCAATTTCCTTATGTAGCTCTTACAAGATACTGTTCAAGGTAAGAGCTGAATCTGCTGACTTTCATGTATACAGCACTGTTTATTACTCTAGGTGCCAATTGCACAAATCACCACTAGTCTTGGTCTGATAAAAATGATCTGTAACAGACAGCTGCAGTTTAACAGACGGTCAGAACTGTCACTAGAGAATAGTCAGTGAACTTCATAGGGGCCAGGTATGTGCATCAGACAGTTACAGGTTTTACACTGAATTCCCTGTTATCTTCCAAACCTCCTGCAAATCTACTGACTGCCCAGGCAGATGGTGGGCACACCATCCCTGCAGGTATTCAGGAAAAAACTGGACAGGGCACTTAGTGCTATGGTCTAGTTAACAGGGTAGTGATTGATCAAAGATTGGACTCAAATGATCTTGGAGGTCTTTTCCAACCAAAGTGATTGTATGATTCTGTGATTTTAACTTTCATGAGTTTATGAGGAAACACCTGTCTGCAATTCTGTGAACAGCTGGTAAAGTAAGCCATTTTCAATTGTTGTAGATGATAAAATAAACTTCCAGTGCAGCAATAAGGCTAATAATTGATTGAGCAAACTGACATTTTGACATATGAACTCTCTACATACTTATACAGTGTTGTGTCAAATATGGATCTGGTAATGGCACAGCAAAATTCAAATGAAGTTATGCCAAAATACATCTGTGTTCCTGATTTAGGGAACTGATTCAAAGAAGCTATTGCTATATTGTTTGTCATCTGCCACTATGCCAAGAATGTGCCTGTGGTGCAGAACAAAATTCAGAGCAAGGCATGCTTAACCTGGACAGCTCTGTCAGAAAGCTGCCTCCAAAAAGACAAGGACCACCGTCAATGACTTAAGCAAAAAGATAGTGGAAAAGGGACATAACTTTCTTTATTAAGTCTGAGAAACTTATTTTTAAACTACATAATCATTTTCATGCAGCATAAACTTGGATATAATCTTCACAGTGACAGATATGTTTGTTCAGAAGAGAGTTATCTTACTGTCCTTGTTGGCCAATGCAGCATCTTCTCTTAAGGCCAAATAAGAGAGTATTTATTGAAAAGATGTTGGTGTTGAGAACCTAACCAGCTTCACAAGGAGGATAAGATGAAGATGGTGTTTGTGATTTATTAGCTGAAACCAACATGACAAAGAATGTAGTGTGTAACTATCATATGACAACTATTACATTCATTTGCGATCACCAGACAATGACCTGTGTGGTTGGCACCACTGTTTCAGTTACTAAGATTTACAAGTTTTAATAGAGTTCACACATAGTATGCCTCAGATAAAAAGCCTGGCAAAATGGTAATTTTGTGTTATTCTTGGCTGGAATATTGCCCTGTGTGTAAAGCACAGGACTGGGACTGAGGCATTGGATTCATTTTCATTCTCTCTTATGTTCACCAAAATAGTTCAAGGCAGATTATTTACTCTCTTTGGGCTTGTTTCCTCATTTATGACATAAGAAAAATTCTACTAATACTATCAGGACTGACAGGAGGTTAAACTAATATTGCTAAACAAGATTGAATTGCATTATGTAAATACAAAGTATTATTATCATTCCAAACCAGAAAATCTTCTGGGTTATGAAATATTTCTGCATGTTTCTGTCTCTTACATCCTGCCAAGTAGTACTTCATGACATTGTGAGCATTCTGAGGTCAACCTATACTTTACTCCCAAGTTAGGAGGAGCTCAATGAGCATGGGCTGGAAGTCATTTTATGATCTTGTAAGAACATTTAAGGGAAAAGCAATTCCTAGAATTCGAAAAATTTTTTTAAAAAAAGCAAACAAAACTCTCAACAACCTAGAAATGGTCTACTGATGCAAAGTAAATTAATAGCCTGATTTTAAAGAAATATATTTTTTAACATAGTGATCCAGATGCAACCTCCCTGCTCAGAAAGTCTTTAAAGTTGTGAGATACATCAAGGAAAAAAATCAATTTATACTTGTTCTAGTTCCTTACAATGCTCATTCCTTGAGTATTTGCCAAGTTGATCTGTATTAAAAAGTGATCTTGTTGAAGCTAAAAGACCTCCTAGAGTCTGAAAATTGAAGCACTAAAAGCATATGACAAATTAATTTGGGAGATAACCCATTACAAAATTAATTAGCAAATCCTAGGTTTAAAATGAGGAATCTGAAATAGTCACTACAGGTATTCAAGTAGCTGTTAAGTCATGGTGCTAGCCCCTACCAGAAACAGGATACTAGACCAGCTGGATTTTTTTGTCTGACCCAATGTGGAAATTATTATATTCTTATGGAGTTGAAGGTAAACTTGGTTTTGGTGTTGATGTTCATGTATCCCAAACAGGCACTTTACAGAAGAAAGAGGATTCTTGTCTTCATCTCTTCAGGAATATGTATTAAACTCTGAGTTACCATCTGCTATTAGAGAGTTTTTCCTGATTCAGGAAGAGACTGAACAAATGTGACCTATGGTTAATTGATGGCTTGTGGGAGCTGCCTGTGGTGGTGCGAGTCACATAAAGCCCCAGCGACAAACGTCAGAATGAAAAATAACTTACCCTAAATGTCTCTAGAGGCATAAGATAGACCTGCTACTACTTACATTGTTTGGGCATTTTAGTTGCCGCAGTCCTACTGTCTTTCCTCTGGTCTGGAAGGAGTTTGTGTGAATGCCAGCTCTTCCCTATGCAAGTCTGTCCTGGTCAGCCATCCTTTGCATGGCACAACGACAGTGCCCATCTTACCTGAGAAACTGTGTGGCTGACACAAGGGTGTGTTTCACCCATTATGAATCTATTAGATATTTCACCACCAGATGGCATAAAAACTATGTAAAATATCACTATGGGTTGCAGATATTATGATACAATTACCTCTTTTTAAGAATATTCAAATACATAGTGATCCCAGACATCAACTTTGAATATTATTTTCTTTAAAGTAGCTAATGGCTTTTAAAATTCTTTAATTCACAATTTATCCTGTGAGGAAGAGCCCATATACGACAAAAAATAATTAGCTTTGTTAATCACATTGTATCATATTCTTATTGATGTTTTGCTCATGTCAAAACCAAACAACTTCATGGATGGAAAGGAAAAGATTAATTTGCATAGAAACACAAGCAACCACTTTAAGAAGAAAGCTAAAAATCTAGTATTTTCCGTTGTTGAAAACACATTTTATGAAACTATCTCTAAGCCATAATATAACTTTCAATGTAATGATAGAAATGTGTTTAGTGTTATGAAATCGGTTCCTATGTTCTCACCATAGGAAAAGAAAACAGCTTTTTGAGACATCAGAAAGGCCAATAACACTTGTATTGTTATTGGCAAGAAAACCGAGGGCCTGAGACAGTAGACATAAATTCAGTGATGAATATAGTGATTTTCCTCCAATCAGCCCCTTGACATAACTCCCTGTATCTTTGTGGGGTCTTTCCCACCTTGCTTTCATGGGCTGGATATAATTATCACATACAAATTGCTATAATGACAGTGGACTATACTCCATTATCTTCTTTTCCCAAGCTTTTGCTCTTTTTTCTGCTGCTTCCTTTTTTGACATCTTGATCCTTTCCGCTGCACACCTGGAGGTCCTCTAAGCTATTTCATAATTTTGACTATAGTTTTAAATTATGTCACTGACAAGTCAGAACTTTTCAATCTCCTTTTCTTCCTCAACTTCCTTCCATGACTTACCCTACTTTTGAGTTTCCAGTTTTTCATGATCTTGTGCTGACACTCTGGCTATTCTTGAAGTATCTTATTTGGTGCTCTCTATTTTCCCTACCTCTTTAGCACTGTTTTCCTTGAATTTTTTTTTAAGCTTTTTCTCTTTTGTTTTCCAATTATTTTTAAAAATTATTTTATACTGTTCTATCATTTCTGCTACAAGTTGTTTAATCTTTTCAACTTCTGTCTCAGTCTCACAATTCTGTATAACCAACAAGTGAACTTCTCACTTTCCCTGATAACCCCCTCCTCACATTTTCTTCTGTGTCATCATTAAAAATTTGTAACAGATTAGTTTAATCCATCCATGATTCATATCTGATACACTGCTGGATTAATGTAAAAAGGTATTATGAAAATTGCTTGCAGCTTTGTAAGTAGAATGAACTCTTTTGAGGCTGACACCTTCAGTCTAGACCAAGAGCAAAGAAAAATAAGATATACAGTTAATGATTTAGAATAGACAGCTCTTCCTAAGGTGAAGTTAATCCAAACAAAGACAGAAAGATACCCTTACTAATAAATATTGTCTATATTCAATTCCAGGAAAATCCATTGCAGACTTTTCTGTCTGCAAGAACCAAAGTAATAGTTCTGAAGACGTGGAGGTCTCAGAGAGTGCATGGCTCCTGTGAGACTCAAAAAGGAAGTAAGCAGAATGGCAAAGGTGCCTTACAACAGGGGATCATAACTCTTTTCTTGCTTTCAATAGAGCATAGCACAGAATGGGACATGCAAGGGAAACGTGGTCCTTGCTGCTGCTCTACTCTAAGAAGGTCCAGGTGGAGATCTTCTAACTCAATTATGAACAAGCACAAGATTAGGCATATTAAGTATACCTTTTCATCTGATATATTTCTCCTAATTAGAGTTGTTTTACTTTGCTATTGGAGTTCTGTACTGATAGAAATATTTTAGGTAGACAGAAAATTGAAATGAATATTAGCCTCTAAGAAGAGATGGTAAAACAAAGGAGTTGGCTAGAACTGCTCAAAAGATAGGATTGTACCAAGTCTTGATATAGGTGTATGATGGCCTCAAAGGCACTGGCTGGTTTCCATTGACAAGAACTACATTTGAACAGCTTTGAGAGATATAGCACCACTGTTTTCCATGCCACCCTCTCTCTCAAAAAAACCCCCACCCTGAAATTCCAATAAAACCAACCAACCAAACAAAAACAAACAAATAAAAAAACCCAAAAAACAAAAAAGGGATGTCTATGACTATTTTGCTCAATAGTTATGTCAGAAATAAAATCTATGGAATATTCCCATTATTCCTAAGTGATTTAATTAATTTAATATCTACATTCAGAGAACTTTTGAAGTTCGAACCAATATTTTTTAAGCAACATCAAAGGTTGATAAAGTGGTGTCTGACAAATTCCTTATGCAGGACAGGCCTTCACCTTTTCTATGCTAAAGCCTCTTCCCACTGAATCCTCCAAAGCTCAATTCCTTGCATTTAATCAAACAACAAAAATAAATTTACAATCCTGTATGATCACCGCTTACAATTTATTGATAAAAGTTGCGATTTTTCACTTCAGAATTCCTTTGTTACATTTCTTTCCATTCTATGTCATTTCAAGTGCTTGATGTAATGCTTTGAAATAATTTGAAAAAGCATTCAGGTAGGAGCTATTTCTTTCCAGAAGACTAACAAGACTATTCTTTTTTTATGCACAGAGTGCCTTCTCTTTTTGTGATTTATCTGATGTCAATAGAGTTCAACGTCAGGCTTTTCACTTTCAGCTGGATACTATGGGCAAAGTTAGATAATTTGCTGTTAACATTGTAAAGGAGTGTGTACTCCTAGGACATTGTACAAATAACAATGTTGATTCATCAAGTGTCTGGAAACACACGCAGAAATGATTCTTCTTTTTATTTGCTTATTTTTTTTTCTTATTAGAACTTTGGGATCAATAAAAGCAAATGTTTTGTCAGAACTAAGCATTCAAAATAAAAATTACAATAATTTCTGTCATTTTCTAGGTGATAGAAAACCTCAGTGAAGAACTTGGATGCACTAAAGGGACTGTCATCACTTAAAACAGACCTTGTAAAACCTCAATACAGTGTGCAGTCACATTTACATTACTCATTGATAACACATTACTCATGTCTCTGTATGTCACAGCGTAAACAAGAGTGCATGAAAGTATTGCATCAGAAAATTGGTTCTTCAGATTTCACATTCTCAGCACTAAAAATGAAAAAGAAAGGGGAGTTGAAAGTTGTAGTGTGTTGCAGATAGTTTTCCACATCCTATTATTATAGTTTTCAGGACAGCTATCCTCAGCAATGGCAACAGTAGCATGACCTATTAGTTCATGCTGGATGATTTAAGTCTGGTAGTATGTGAAGCAGATATCCTTTTGTTAGCTCTACACAAGCCAGCATTGACACTAGAAGCTGTGAAAGTGTGTCAGGGCAATGTTCACTCCATAGGCATTAGGTCAAAGGCAGGTCTATTATCCTCCAGAGCAGACCTGCACTCATGCACCTGCAGCACTTAGAAAGCCTGAACACACAGTGAGTAGGTAGAAAGGTGGCACTGCTAGCTGCTGGCTCATGTACTAAAAACTCTAAAGTGCTGTCCCTCATATTTGCTTTCACCATTTTTATGCTGTGGCCAAATCTTTTACCACTCTCTAACCCCAAACTTTTTATTAGACAACCTGCACTTTTACTGTTCCTGTTTTACAGATATCAAATATCTCCCATTTGCATTAAAAAGTAATTAAAAACAGTTTAAAGGCATTTTGATCAGTTATGTTTTCTCCTTGGAGACAGCCTCCATCTTCAGTTTTATGTGTCAGCCCTTTTGTCTGCTGTGTGGGGCATCTGGTAAAAGAAAGGCCAGAATTTACAAACAATTTTTGTTTCTTGGATCTTAAAATGAAGAAACTGAGATATAGAAAGAGTTTTGAAGAGGATTGCTTCCTAGTGCTGATTATTCAGCACAAAAATTTCTAACCATGTTTTACATTTTCTGTGCATCTCTCATGAAGCCACTCAGCTGAATGGTGAACTGAATGACATAATACAATGTTGATGTATTATAGCTTTGTGTAACAACCTGTCAGTTGAGCACCTATACCTTACTGTGTCTTCTTCAACATTTGTCTGTGGGCAGGTCACACCTTCAGACAGCTTAAGCTGTTGCATGCACCTCACAGCTAGAGGAAGGTGGATGGGAATTCCTTTCCTGGACTCAGTTCTAGGTACAGAAACTCAGGAGATATGGTGACTCAGCAGCCTTGAGCAGGTGCCAACAGCCATGAAGTCGTGTATTCACAACAGAGAATTGGTGGCCATGGAAGTGTAGAAAGGCTAAAGTTGTCTCTGTCAAGGGGTGGGTGTTCTGCAACAATGATTCCTTTGCAGAAAAGAAACTTCAAAAGCAAAAATAACAACTTTGAAAACAGTGCCTGTGGTTGATGATGGATCGAAGAGACATCAGAGGAGGGGTAATTAGAGAAGGATCTTCGTTAAACTCTCTTCTGCCCCCTAAAATGGGTTACATGAACTTCTCAAGATTGATACCCCTGCTTATAGTGGATTTTCCTTTCTAGAAGGAAATAAGACAAATAAGACTCTTGCATCTTTGTTTTACTTACTATTTTACAGCTACTTCTTCACTCAAAATCATTTTGGAATAAGTCCTACTTCAACTGCGTTTCTTTCCATATTTTTAATAGTGTCCATCTAATTTCCAAGGAAGGGCTTCTTTCTGTAGTTTCTAACAGCAGATATTTTTATAGTATAGGAAGTTTTGCTTTCATTGACCCTTAGAAATGAATCCCTGTAATCATTTATATACCAAGAATTTAAACAGCCAAGATGTGTCAGTTACTTTACTTCACATAAAAGTGTTAGTATCAACAATCCACATTGAAATGTTAAAACTCAGTTCTAGGTGAAAAAAAACCAACAACCAAACAACCCTGTACTTTTCTAATCTAACCTGTTTTGGAAATGTTCATAAAGCTTATAATAAACTCAAGTGCCGTATTCTAAAAAGTTTTATTAAGAATATAATACTGACTGGAATTCAAGTAGACACAGAAATATTTCTTCCAGTAAAATGTGAAGAATATTTTGGACATATTTTAAGCAGTCATACAGTTACATATCGGTGTGATAACAGAAAGGACCATTATGATCAGTCATTCCAACTTTGATACGGAACATGTATCAGTACTTTTTACAATAAATGCATAAGAGTAATAATTTTTGTTTGACTTACCAGCCAGAGAATTTCACACATATATTTTTTCTTTAACTTAAGAACTTAAGTTACTTAAGCTACTTAAATACACATCAGTGAAAACCCTTTCATCCGCTCAATGAACTGTATTCTAACAGTTGCTGTTGAACATCCTGCCTACTTGCTCATGGGGAAAAATCCCTACTATTTCATTTATGTCAGTCACAAGAAATCACTGCTCATTCCTTTTTTTTTTTTTAATTTCCTTCTTCCTTTTAATTTTCTTTTTTCCCTTGCATTTGCTTTCTTTCAGAAGCTGTTATTTTAACCAAAGAAACTTCCCCATGTGATTATCACCTTGCACCACCATTGGGCTAAGACAACTTTCTATCTCAGACAGAAAGCAATGCACCATTCTGCCCCTGCCCAAAGAAGCTCCATCAGAAATACAGCTCCTTGCCTCCTCAGGGTCACATAAGTGACCTCAGAGCTGCATCATCATTCCTCATGGGCAGCCTTTCATGGTTGGTTAGGAGTCCAGGCTGTTAGACTGCTATTACAGTACATACATGTTAGACAGCCCACCTGGTGCAAGGAAGTGGCTGCATGTTCATAGTCATGTGCACATGAGAAAAGAAGATTTGGGAATGGAAAAAGATGCTATCCATCACGTCTCTTCAGATTACTTTTGTGTGGCAGATAGGCAATATTGGAGAATAATCAATGAGTTAGAGAATGACATCTGTCCTAGGATGGGAGTAAATGCCCTCTAGAAATGCTTTTTGTCTTTCTGTCAAGTGTCATTGATGGACTTGAACTACATCTCTTTCTTTTAGATGCAAAAATTACAGAAAAAAATGCCATCGAAATGTGTCATCTTTCTGGCAGAGGAGTAGAACAAAAAAAACATTGTGATACACTGTAAGAAAATGTCCCTTACTTTCCAGCTGACAGGGACAGATTATTTAACTGCAAGAGATTTTTATTTTTATTGTAATAGTTTGCTGTAACTTCTTCAAGAAATGTATTCCCCAGACTGTTATTACAATTATCTGAAATGCATCCCAAATTTTGACATTATTTACTCAGTGCAATTAGCATTTGAAAAGAATTCTTTGCTTTTGAAAACTGGAAGCAAATATCAGAATATGAAAAAATTTTATGAAATAATATATGAATCTCTGTAAAGCAGCATTGCCCTCTGAAAAGCAAATAGTCAGCATGTATGCTTCACAAAATAGCTGCCTTCCTGATGAGAAATTATCTTAATAACTTTCAAGTTACAAAATCTTGCAATATCATTTTTCAATAGCAAACACTGAAATGAAATTATTTTACAATTCTTCTAAAGCTTCTCACCTGTATTTCATAGCTGTAGCAGAGAATCTTCTGACAATTTCTGTAGTTTGTTGTTAACAGGTCTCTCAGCTTGTAATAATTTCATGGTCAGCTTTTCCTTAAGTCTGCAGTTAAGTGCAGCAGAAGTGAACTTTTAATTGTTATAATGCAAAGAAAAAAATTATTTTTTAGCAGTCTGGTTACTACATAAATAAAAGGGAAGACATATTTGGCTGGTACGATCAGGAGCAATGTAAAGCTCCCACTCCTGCCTTCAGTAATTGATGAAGTGGATCAGTGACATTTTACAGGGCTGTGATTGAATTGGACCCTTGAGGATAAATAGCACATAAACTTTTTCCGCCAGCTCTTTAGTAAGCTGATATTGGCAATTCCAATTTAACGTTTATGAATGAAAGTGTTGCAGGCTAAGTGAAATAAAGGAACAGTCACAACTATTGTCTAGGGCTGGTGCTCTTTCCTGCAAGCACTACTTAATGCAATGAAAACCAGAGACCTAATCTGTCAAAGAAATACATGGTACTGGGCTGGTTCTGGGGAGAGGGGAGTGTTCTGGAAAAATTTAGTTTGTTGTATAACTAAAAATTCAGATTTTTAGCAAAACTGTCTGTCATTAGCCCATTTGGGAAATATACTTGTTGATTTTCTGGTGAGGTGGTACATTGAATTGTTGTGAGGTTTCAGGTGCATGTTAGTGTTAAAAAATTCTATTAATAATTTACAGTAAAAAGAAATATTTTATTAATGCCATCTGAAATCAATGCACAAAATTAAAATGAAGCATTCCCAATTGCTTAACTAAGCTATGGGACATGGTTGGAGAAAACAAGTATTTAATTTTTAGAACACATTGGTCATTTATATTTAAACATTTCATTTAGGCATAAAGGAAATCCTTTCAAGCTGTCATCATGAATATTTAATGTTTTCAATGTCACATATAACTTTTATATACACATACACACACATAATTAGCTTTTAGCTTCAACTGAGTGAATGTGAAACTTACTAACAAATCTGCATGGGTGTGTACAAGCAAACTGGGCTTTCTTGGTGGTATTGGTGGTAGTGAGCTAAACAGAGATGGAGCTTAAGCTCAGTGACTGGGTCCTGTGCTTTAATGTTAGTGCACTACTTCATAAAATTGTGTTCCATGGCAGGTATCATTTTCCCAGAGTGCTTGGGCTTAGACTGTGGGTAGCCTGGGGCTGTTCCAGTTGCCTGTGTGAACAGTGCTACCCCGCTGTGGGGAAGGTAGGGTTTTAGCTGTATGGATGCAAGCCATACCGTGTCACTTGTCCTCAGAGTCAGAGAACCCATTCTATTTACTAGCAAAGGTGTAAACGTACCCCTGTAGGGACTTTAAGAGCTGCAGATTCATTTGAAAGGATGGCTATACACCTGTGGCATGGCATGAACCAGAAGGGAGATCCATGGGTCTCTGATGAGGGCAAGAGAACTTTAGCCACAACAAAGTTTGGGGATAAGCTCTGTAGCCATTGAAAATATGAAGCTTAAAGTTCCGGGAATAGGGTGTCCTCACAAATGATTGAACATCCAATTGCTTTTCCTGCAGCAAACCACCAGGCTTGGTGTGAACACCGGGAGGCCATGTGGACCACTCCTCTGGAAATACAAGGGCTTGAATGTAATGATGGATTTACCAGGGCAGGGGAGGGAGAACAGTCAAAGCATATACCTTGTAGGCAGGGCATATGCTCAGTGTCACTCTCAGATCTGCTGTCACCACTGTGGCTGCATCCAGCCCAGGGAGCTTGTGCCTTTCCTGCACATATGGTCAGAGCTGAGTCCCAGGAGCCCATAATTATGGCATGTATGCTTTCTTAAAGGAATGAACAGTTTTACTGGGAAGCAGTTTAATCAGCCTGTTGAAAACTTTCCTGCTTGGAAAGCTTAAAACTTGATAATGAAATTGAAACTGTAAGTCCGCTTATGAAATAAAGTTTTGTTTCTGTGGCTGTCTGAAAATGTAATAAATGATAAAGAACCTTATCAGATTTTAAATTCACTGTGTGAGAGCAGACCCAGTTACCTAAGCCTTCTATCTGTAAGCATCTAGAATCACCCTTTATGGGACTGACATATTAATTCAAGCTATTTGGGATTTTAGGAAAATTACTTTGGGATTTTTAAATTGGAAAAGGCTAATTTCATGCTCATCCATGCTTTGCACATGCTAATCCATTTCTAGAAAGCTTACAGCCTAGAGGTTTTTTGAATTTAGCACAGGAGAAGGTGTAGGAAAAGAAAGCCCTCATTACCCCAGTGCCTATTGGCGGCATTGGAATATAGGAGGATCAATTACCATAAGGGACTGTAGCTTCTCTTTTTTTTATTTTCAAGAAATTTTCACCCTGGCATATAATAAAAAATAATGTCAGAACCTTTGGGTTTTGTGTGTGCTGTCTTGTGTGAAAAAAATCTTGATTTTACAGCCAGTGAAAAGGAATCTCTGTAACCATGCTTTAGGAATGAGAGTCCTATCTGATATCATTATTTCAGGCCTGTCACCCATCTTGGATGCTTTGCAGAAGCAGGAAAGTGGTGAAAGGCAACTTTTCATTAGTTCACTTAAGTAAAAAAGTAAATACTCTATGAAGAAACCTTCTTAAATTTTCACTTTTCCCCTTAAACCATCGAGTGCTATGCAATCCTACACTGTACTCTTTCAACACAATATTCCTCACCTGAACTATATTGAAAATGATATTTATTTAATTTTAAAGGGCATTTGGATTTCAAGAGGATGGCACCATGGACATCTATATAGAAACATTTTGCATGGGAATTTATGAAAGCTAAATTTTCCTAGTCATAGTTGATCACTGTGAGGCACAGAAATACCTTTGAACCTAAAATACCCCAGTGGAAAGTGCTGACAGAGCTGCTCTCAGTGCTGTTAACAGCCCTCTCAGATGCTTCCTCAGTAAGGCTGATGGCAATATCGTCACCAAGCTCAACAGCACAATCTGAATGGAGTCAATACCTTGATTGCTGCTAGCTGTGTTAGCTAGCATTAAATCCTGTAACATGCAAGGAAAGGTTTTCATACCTATGAAGTGCCCCACACAGAATTCCAGGCAAGGCTGAAGTTGTAGTCTGGCCAACACTCTCTACAGTATGGTGAGAAAATCGGTATCAGTTACTCTTTTATTTCCAAGAACCTTGAAGTGACAGTTCCTGTGCTTGAAAAACTTATAGTATTATGTATAAGCAAGGTGTAACTACTGTTTAAAACTCTTTAAGTTAGAAAATTCAACATGACATATATTTATTTGTATTTTAAAAAAATTTGAAGTGCACAAGTGAAACAAGTTCAGATAGAGTTGATGCTGCCCAAATATGGCATGGATGATTTTGTGGGGTCATTTCCACACTATGTTTTCTATGCATTTGTGATTTCATTATTCATTTTGCTCTTTCCATCAACTCTACTACCAGAATTAGATGGAGATATATTAAGTAGATATAAAAATTGTAGGACCGAATACCTACAGTATAAGCATCAGAGTGAGTTCCCAAGGAATGCCGTAGAAGCGAATATTTGAAGGATAATTCTAGTTGACAGAAAGATGACAGCAAAGTGTGCTTTAATAAATAGGTAACAACAGATTAATATGCTACAACTTCAAAATCCTAACAAGAAGTTGGGAGTCTGTTTGCTTGCAAAATTTAACAGTAATTGTTCCCTGTCGTATCTGTGACACACACTGTGCTATATTACCTGTAGTGTGTCCTTTAAATGATGAATGTGTTTGTCCCTCACAATCTCATGAGCATAATGATCTGTTTACTTTTCTTCACTCTCGCTGCTAATCCATATTAGAAAGTTTAACCTAGTAAACAAAACAAAATCCAATCAAACAAAGAGGTAATAAGTGTCTAGAAGCCTGAAGCTAGGCTGGTGAACTAGACTGCTTATGTGAACAAATTCTCAGTGGTGCAACTGTTTGTAGGTTAGTGTCACATGTAAAAAAATATGAACATCCTCCATTTAGTCATTTAATGCATTGATTTATTTTACTTCCACTTAAGAGACCATATTTCAATAACACTGTTGCCATAAACTGTTCAGGTGGTATAAAATTTAGCATAAAAATACTGCGAAATTATTTTTAGTTATCAAAAGCATAAACAGTTTTGACTATTGTTTTGTGATCCATACTGCAGTGATTTAACCTTGAAAGGAAATTCTTTTGGTTTTCAAGTACTTGCAGTACATCTTCAGAAGGCCCAATGTATTTAAATTCACTCAAAGGAAGAAGAGGAAATGCAGTGCACTAGTTCCCAAACTGAGTGGAAAGTTTGATTTATTAGCACTTGATCCTGTGAATCATGTACCCACCTACAGCTTCATAGAGTAGGTGTTTGCAGCTCCAAATTTGAGCCGAGAATTTAATGAAACAGGGTTTGATTAATTCTGTAGGTTTTTTCTTCTATCTGGAAATTAGGTTTTTATACATACTTATGGGAATAAAAGGATTTAATGTGCCATTATCTCTCTTGCTATTTTCCTTTGTAATGTTTAGATTCTAAAAAGTAAAGATTGAAAAAGAGACTCCAAAAGCTATGATAACATTAATTTTTCAAAAAAAAGCAAAGGACACAGGAATATTTTGTCCCCATGCTTGTCCTCATGTCTTCAACCAAGCTGAAGAAAAACCTTTGTCCTCTTTCTTTTCTACATTATGATGTAACTACTGCTATATATACACCACAGATAAAAGTTTAGTGAATGTGCTTGTATTTATATATTAGTGGCTTATTACATTGTGTTACCTTTCGCATTGAAGTGTCTCCAAAAATTACAAAATAAATATAATTTTTGTATGTAATGTTACAATAAATAATAATAATAATAACAACAACAATAACAACAACAATATTAATAGTAATAATAATAATAATAATAAACATTTTAATGATGTTCTAAGCACCTACTTGATTGTTAGAATAGCAACTGTCATTTTTCTCATTAAAGCAAAGAGACAGAGAGTGTTATTTAGGTATATATGGGGGATCAAGAAGTTTGTTGCAATACTACTTAAAAGATATTTTTCAAGAGAGATGTAAACATTGCAGTGTTCTGTATTTAAGGACATAAAGCTTGAAAGTTTTTAATTAGAACACTTAAACAGGTGATAATAATTTCTCAGAGCTATAAAATTTAAAACTACACCAAATTTAAGAGGAAACTGAAGAACTGGGATTGGAAAGCATTGACAGAAAGGAAGAATGAGAATCAGGCAGGGTCTAAGAGTATAATATGTGAATTACTTCATGGTAAGTTAATAATTGGTCCATTTGATTCATTTACAGAGGGAGCGAGAAGAGTGAGAAATCAGACCAGACACATTTGTCTGCTGGCTAAGACTCTAGGCTGCAGCAGACTGACTGAAGACCACATTATGTATGTTTTTCATGATTCAGTTTTCTGACAGTTTATTCTATATACACCATGACACCATTAGTGATATCCACAACCTCAGAGAATAACTTCAGCTATAATTTGGGATGTGCTGGCTATGAGAAGAAATTCAATTCAATTGTATATACAGGATAAATGTTCAAATCTGAGTTAGTATTAAAAGCTAGATTTGTTTATCCCTTATGGCATCAGGGTTGTTCTTATATCAGCCTTTACAGAAAGAGCTCAATACATGCAGTGTAAATCTACATTTTCCCTGCATTTAATCTAATGAAAATATACATCTAGGAAATATGACTCAACCATAAATAAGAATATAGAAAAGCAAAGTGTTATTAAATATGTATCCTACTGACTCAATTATAGAAGTTAAGGGGAAACTTGAGAAAACTACAATTTTTTGGTATGTTTTTCTTCTCCTTAATCTAATCAGACAACACTAAAAGCCCAAGAGGTATATAAACTTCAGTAACTAGTTATATTAAACCTGTGTTTACTTAGATGATTTGTATGAGATAAATAAGTAATTACCCAAAGGACATTAAAAAATGAAATATATGAGACTGCATGTGAGCAAGCTAACACAAGGCAGAAAGCTTGACTGGTGCATTTTTAATAAGAAGAATTCCCTGTGCTTTTATATCCTTTTCCATTCTATAGAAGTCCTTATATCACCTTTATCACCATAGTAACTCAGCACTTTACAGTCTTCTCCTTCTATCCATCATATTATTTTATCAGTTTAGTAAAGGATAAAGTGCTTCCCTGATCACACACTGTTCAGTACCCTTTCTTGTGGCCATCCTGCTGAGAAGTATTGTGAATAATGTAATAATTCAGCAATCTCCTACAGAATAAAAAGTCATCCTGGTTTATACTACTGTACTATCAATTTCTCATTGTATTTCATCAAAATATTTAAAAATTAATTAATCATGAGAGCTTAGTATCTTTCAAACACTTGATAAGAATTTCTGTTGCCTTCTAAGTTGGAAGAATCAGTTCTCATGGTCATAAACCTTGTACAGGTTGAAGACTGGCTCTAAACTGTCAAAACCCGGCATTCAGAAGAGACAACATTATTTAGGTTTACTAGGGATACTTTTTAATATCTTTATCTACTATAGTACCTCCAAAAGGAAGAAAGGTGCCAAGAAAGCATATTTTGTAGCATCAGAGGGTTCTATTATTAAAACATGAACAGTCATAACAGACTAGAAAGAATAAGAAGGTATTTTCATTTACATCCATATCTAACCCTTTGAGCTGTAGTGTATGACATAAAACAAAAGTGTAGTTACTTACATATGTCAAAACGAAAGAAAATTTTCAGTTAACTAGTTCCATACAAATAGGAAGGGCAAAGATTTTATCAGTGAGAAATATCAGTTTAATAAATTGAACCTGAAAATTTAGAATATTCGCCTTTCATTTATTTTTTTTCCAAGATATCACCTTCATAGCTTCTAAATATACATTTGGCGTACTTTTATTTATTCATACTGAAGCAGTGTGCTGAGAGGCTTTGTCAAAAAACTTGAGTTTATCTATATGAATGCAAACATTACTACTTTGAAACAAAGCTGACATTTCTAGTGTTTGATCCTTTAAGTGCAGACTGTCCTAGCTTTTATCTAACATGGCAAAACATTTTTCTCCTGTGTTACAATACTTCAGTTGATCCAGAGAAGCATTTTAGCTTTTATTCTGAATACAAGTCTCCAAAATCCACATGTTGATGTGATTTTATGCTTAATAGAACACACTTTTTTCTACACAGTTTTCCTTCCAGTTCCTGACAAGGCCTCAGAAGGACAACTCTTTGGTTTTTTTTCTTCCAAATATAAAGTGCTATTGAGACATCAACAGATATCTGGTCCCACTAAACCCTGCCATAAGAAAATTTTAAATGAGCATACTAGCTTCAATCCATCAAAATTACTGCCATGCCTTGTGCAGTTTCCTTCCCTTAATTTCAATTGTGATCTTTGCTTTCTCAAAGGAGTAAAGCAAGGTACAAATAAAAGAGTACAAAATTCATCCCATGGTTCATCAGTCAAGAACTGCAGTAACCATGCAGCTCATGAGAATGACTATGTGTGACTCTCTGGGCTGATTAGCAGGTTAGTTGAGACTGGTTAATGTGGCCTGACAGAGCTTCAGAATCTGATTAGTGGATTAAAAACACGAGATGAGGAGTAACTGGAGCAAGTTAAGTTGTTCAAACTATGCTTAAATACTAAGTGTGATATTTCCTGCAAATAAAGAGTTAAAGATTCCTGGTCTAGATAGATGAACCTAACATTTACAGAAGCATATTTACTGCAGGCTCAGTGATTCTTCTTTTCTGCCTTGTCTCAAAAGGTATTTATATGCTTTCTCCATTGTAGGGCCTTTTCCTAGCAGTTTTTCCACAAAGATTACAGATTTCCTTTCTCAAACTCCTTTGGTTACTCTTTCCTTACTCACTTGACCACTGAGCATGATTAAGCACCAATGAAGAAAAAGAAAGGTTCCAGCACAAGATTCCTGTAAAAAGTTGATATTTAGTTTTAACCTACAGAGAAAAACAATCTGGCTCAGGGAACAAAAAGACAGAAATAACCCCAAGTTTATTTATGTGTAAAATACATGTGTACTTCCCTTTAACATATTCAGAGCTCTTTATTTATTAGTTAGTCCTGTGTTGGCCCTGTTTTGAGCTTAGCTCTACAAGCCTGCTCTTGCTAAAGAAGTTCTGATTCTATTTTAGCATAATGGCAATATTTGGGGTGGACTCAAGTATTACAGGGCCAACAGTGATGAAACAACACTGGTTCCAGTTCTTCTGAGCCACAGAGGCTCACAGTTCTTAACAAACTTCTCCAGAGCTTCTGCCTCAGTGCAGGTGTCAAATCTGAATGCAGTGTAGCTCTTCTGTTCCTAATAGAAAATGAAAAAATGATCCTTTCAAATCATGACTGAACAATAAAGAAGGTAGAAAGTTACAGATATATTGTCTTAAAAGGAAACTTTCCTGAGCAGTGCCAGAAGAGCTTCCTTTTTTGGGTATGTTAATATGAATTGCAATTATTTATAATTTTGTACAGAATGCAGTTTTTAAAAATCCCAAGTCTTAGTTGCTTATTTCGGGAAGTGAGTCAGTTTTGCTCTGCTTTGATTATTTGGCAAGCTCATATCCCCTTGCTATTACGTACATTTTAGTCTGCATGTCCATCACTGAAACTTGAATATGATTATGTTTGGCCCAGTAGGTTCATGTCTTTTAGAACTATAACGCTACTTCACTTGAACAGTTATTAGGGCTGCAGAGATGTAACTACAATTGCTAAATGGGATAATGCAAAATGAATGAAGCAAGAGAACCCCTGGAGTCTTCTTGATGTTTACTCTTTCAAGTAATGCACTCTTCTAAGACTGTCAGCTCATCACAACAGAGAATTATTTAGGGAACCGTGTGAACAGTATTGCTTCACAAGTCTTACAGCCACCCAGAATATAAAGTGTGCATTATACAGTGCAGGTCATAAATAGACATTTCCCTGGTTTCTGCAAACTGGTCTCACTACAATGGCTTGTCTCATTAGAGCAGTGAAATGCAAAAGCATAGACATAAAATAGCAGCACACTGTTGTGCTTTATATGCCTTTGGCAAACTCTATTTGCTGTTATAAATAAAGCTAACCTTCTAGGCTCATTATCACTTACACTCTTCTGAGGATGAACTAAGACTGCAACATTTCATTCTTACCCAGTATCTTTTAATAGGTCAGCACAGTAATACCATTGCCTAATGCTGTTACATGTTTTAACTCTGCATAAATTTATGCAAAAATAATTAGCTCTACAGCATTATAGGTGTATGAGACATATATTACAATGTAAGGATCTGAAATCCTCATGACATCATTGAGACAACATTCAGGAAAAATTGGTCAGGCACCATTCTTTTTTGCAGTTTTTATCCATATGCTTAAGAGACACCTGTGCAATACCATTTATCACTAACAGAATAGGAATATATATTTGAAGTGAAATATAATGTATGTGATTTAATGGCAATAGAGCTAATTTTTTTGTATTATAAAGTCTAGTAGTCCCTCCAGAGTAAAAGAAGATTGAGGCATATTTTCTAGAACTATTTTAACCATTCTAAGGCAGGGTGGAAAAGGAAGCATCATTTCTGCCCCTGAACAGGGAACAGCTTCTCAATGCGCAGTAATAGGAGAAGGCAATAGGGAGTCATGGATCATTCTGTGATCCTGAGGGGTGTAATGATATGAGAGAACAGCTATGCATGTGCCACAGCATAGTAAACTAAGCCAGTAGGATTTACCAGGATACACAGTGGCATCTGTGCCCCTAATCTCTGGACTAGCAGGAAGCAGAACTTCTTTTCACGGTTACCATCAAACACATTTTGCTGTTACTCTTTATGTTTCTTGCTAAGTGTCTTTTAGAGTCTTGTAGGTCTAGACTTTGTATTAATTGGGGAGTGGGGAGTTATTTCTTGTTATATATCTATATATATATATATAACTTGTAAGTGCATGTTATATTGTAGTTCTCTCAATTTTCCCTTTTCTGTATAAATACATATAGTTAGTTTCAGCATAAACCTAGTTTGAAGGGGTTTTTTTCCTCTCTCCCTCTTCTTTTTCCCTTGGCTGGTTGAGGGGAGGAGGAACCCTTTTTCTCTGTCTTGGACACTTGGCATTTTGCCAGCTCAACCCAAGACATTTCCTTCCTTGGGTGAAAGGGATTCCTGCCTTTTTTTTCTTCTCTCTTTGCATACTTTCATCCTTGGGTGAAAGGGACTTCTGCCTTTTTTTCTTCTCTCATTGCATACTTTCCTTTTCCAGGTTCATTATACATTTCCTAACTCTTGTGTAACAAGAGGACTTAGATGAATTTTGTTAAATAAGACTAAGTTTTTTCATGTCTTAATATGTAATATATTATTCTCACAATGACTCTGTGAACTAAGAAATTACTATAATTCCATTTTATTATCAGGAAACTTGGGCCCCAATCCTACCAAATAACAAAGGTGCCTGGAATGAGAGTTGGATATGTAATTTAGTGACGGGACATCAACATCTTTTCTTCCATAGAAGACCTTAGTAAAAGATTATTGTGTGGGGATCTGAGTGAAAAAAGGAGGCACAATCCACATCTCCTCTGGAAGCTGAGCAACTACTTAGAAAATAATGTCACTGGATCATGAAAAACACAACTAAGTCCTCTATGCTTAATCATATAATGCTTAAAAGTCTCAGACCTTAACTTCAGGGCAGATTCTTGTTATGAGGTGGACAGCTCCATTAGATGTGGCATTTTTAATACATGGAACACTGGTGGTCTCCCCATTTGCAGATTCCTGTGGCTTCTTTCAGCTTCCTCGGGCTCCTGCTGCCCATCAATAATGCAGTACTACCTTAGCCTTTGTGCCTCTTCTAGCTCAATGTCTGGAGCCGCAAGCAACTCTGTTAGAATAAAAATAAATAACAGAATCCACAGAGTGAATCTGTTATTGTCCTCTAGGCATTGTCCCCTGACACTTCCGTCTCTTGCACTGGGAATTCAAGAAAAAAAAAAGTACAAAACCAAAAACAAATGCCAAAAAAACAACCCAAAATTTATGGAATGAGTAACATTGGGATATTAATAATGAAGTCTCTATTTAACTTTGATGCAAACCCAAAATTTGGATTACCTAGAATGTTAGTTGCTTAAAGATTTAGAAAACTCCATCTGTAAATACACTATACCACCACAGAGCACAGAATATGAATGACAATCCACTGGTTTCCAGATTGTACAACAGTTGTTTTTATCTTCTGATAGAAATACACAGAGATTTCAAGGAGAGATTTAAAACCATAATGTATGACATCAAGCCAAATTTTCCACATTTATAAAGACACAGTTAAATCTAAGCAAGGAAAACCATCAAAACATCTCTGGCACCACCTACAGAAGAAATTCAGTATTAGCTTTAAAGGTTTTCTGTTGAGAAAAAAAAATGAAAAAAAGGAATAAAGACAGGAAAATGAACAGGAATGAAGAATATATAAACAGATAATTTCTGGAACTAGAATTCTATGAATGCTCAGCCCCCTTCCAATGAAGTGTTGCTTACAAGTAAATGCTATGCTCTCCATGCAAACTCCAGTGTGCTTACATGCTTGTGAATGGCCTCCAGGAAATTATTAAGTGACAAGATACAATCTGTAATGTGTGGAAATCAGTCTTTACTGTGAAGGATTTGCTTTCTAGTACTGAAGATTACGTATATAGATTAAACACATTTTCACAGCTGGATTTTTGAATAGGGCCTCATTAATCTGGTATAAATATACACCACATTGTTGTGTGGTGTTTTTATTTTCATCTGCATCAAGATCACTTTGGTACAGAAAAATGCTGTTTCATTATATCCACTCCAGCTGTGTTCTTCTTCCAAAGTCCTAGCACTTGCCAAATGTAAAACTTAGCACTTGCTCACAAGAGTAGGCTAATAGAGTTTGAATGAAAGATAATATGGACAATAGGTAAGGGAGAGGGTAAAAGGAATCTTATGATTAAAAGAAAATTTTGGTTACAAATATTTTTCATTTCTTTCTTATGCACTAAAAGTGCTGTGCTTATCACCATAAACAAAATAGAGACTTCTGAGTCCCATAAAAACAAAAGTAAAAAAAAAAAGGAAAAAAGTTTTGACTCAAATGACAGATAGCAGCAGCAAATCTCATATAGCATATGGTTGTGTAAAAGGGTACAGAAACAGCAGGCTGTATAGTTGATATTGTGCTCAGTCCTCTATGAGAAACCATTTCACAGAAAGTGATCTGAAAAACTCAGATAGGGCTTGTGCTTAGGTATGGGTATAAATCTAATGAAAAAAATCAAATAATGAATTAAGTGATGTTAAAGGCAAAATATCTTTTTTTTTTTTTTTTTTTTTTTTTTTTTTTTTTTTTTTTTTTTTTTTTACCAGGGCCAGATTTCATTTGTGGATTCCTTGGAGGTATTTTGATGTCTTCCAGACACAGGGCCATGGCCCAGCTGTGAAAGCAGGAGTCATTGCAGACCCATAGGGAGCTGCAATTGCAAAGGACCCAGTCCCTGGGATGGATGCCCTGGAGGCAGCCAGGGCACCACACTGGCAGACAGACTGCTGGCTGGTGAGTCTACTTTGCCTTTAGAATTGCTTATGCTTAGCTATACCAAGTGTGCCAGCACCTCTGTGTCAGGTTCTGCACCTCACTGGGCACTTAATGAAAAGAAACAAGGTGTGAATATGTTTATGGAGTAGCTTAGACAAAATCTGGTTTTTGAGATGTTTTATAATCTGCCAGCTATCACACTTATTCTAAAAAAATACTGTGTACTCTCCAGGTAGACATAAGATTCAACAGTATTGCTGCATGTATTCATATTTGTGTTCTTTGAAATTTTTATGGGTATATAAGATGTCTATAAACATCCTTTATTGATATTCTTTATTGAAAGTAGCTCCCCGATGAAATAACTTCAGTTGATTGCACCAATGTAGCAATTCAGACTGATTTTACATCATTGCATTTCCTCCAAGATTTTTCTTTCTTACCTAAACCAAATTGTATATTACCATTACATTTTGAAGTGAATGAGTATTTATTAAACTGGAGATTGTTATGATCCCATTAAAATAAATCTATTCCTGTAATAAGAGCAATGATTCACTGTTCACAAGTGAGCTTAGGCCACTGACGTTCGATGCTATTCCTTCCACCAAACCAGATCTAGAATTACTTTCTTTGTGAACTGCAGTATAAAATTCCAGTAAACAAACCATTTAAGAACTGTAGGAGTCCCACAAATATCAATAATTAGTGAGCCCATGTCCCATATTGTCACAGAGGGCACTCAAGGGTATATAGTCCCACCCAGAGTGTGGGGAATTAAAGGGGAGCTTTAGCTGATGGACCGTAGAGTGCTATCCATGAAATATCCAGTTTCATGTGATGGAAATAAGGGTGAAAAAGAATGGGGATGTCAGCCTCATTTGCCAGTGGGTTCTTCCAGGTGTAGCATGTAATATTTTTACCAAAAGCAACCTGTTTTTGTTCATGGATGAACAGTTAAGTACCAGTGACCTTGTCTCCTGCTGCTACAAAAAAACCCCAACCCAATGAACCTCCAAACAAATCTGTGAAATTACTAAAACTGAAAAAAATATTATGGAAAAACCATTCTCCCATCTATTTTCAGTTCATTTGCTTTGTACATTTGATAGCACTTTTGGTATTTTCACTTTCTCCTCTAAATTAAGAAGTTTTCTCTCTTCTTGAGAAAAAACAGTTTATGTCAATCAGGCTGGAGTTACTTTCACTTCATTTCTTGTAATTGATCATATTTCGCTCATAGCATCCTCACTAACAGATTGCAGCTGAGAACAAGGCAGGAGAACTGTATCTATTGTCTCTTATATTGAGAGTACAAGACATTTATCTAATCTACTCTATTTTATTATTTCTGTAGCAACTATTGCTACTTATTCTGGATATATCCAGTGTAAGTAAGGTCAAAATTAAAAGTTTTTGATGTAACTGCCATTTCTTTCCTAAAAAGAAATTCCTGTAGAGAATGTCAGTTTTGCATGCTCTGGATGGGTTTCATTCAATTAATTTGAAACGTCAGTTAATATGGGCCACATAGCAGGTTTAGTTATTGCAACAGTTTAATAATGCTTCCCCTTGAGTGAGAAGATGATTTTAAATTGATCACTTAGGAGGTCTATGAGTTGCAACTCTGCTTCCATGGACTGTGTGTTTTTTTGGATGCTGTGCAAACTGATTTTCACGTAACTTTTCCTCTGAATTCATGGATTTTCTGTAAATGTCACTAGTGAGAGGGGAGTGTTCAGATACTGTTGACTGAGTAGTTTTTTTGGCAGACTTCTTAGCAACCCTGCATATTCTCAGCACCAGTGTTGATTTTTAGTCTTCCTATGAGATTGAATAGTAATGGAGAGAATTGTCTTCTTTTCCCCTCTTTTATTGTTTGGAAGCATGTGTTTCCAACACTGCTGATGTCATATTGACAATGAATATTATACTTTTGTTTTAGGAAGCAGATGCACTTCAGAAACTTTTTTACTATTTTATACACTGAGGATACTTTGTATTTTCTTCTATTTTTTGCTTTGGAGTTCTTATAGTATAGTATGGTCCTCTAACAAAACATCACAATCAGATCACAAATTGAGTCAATGGGCTTAAAAGAATAAGCAATGAGAACTTTGTATGATGCCACAATCTGTGAGTGTGATGACTCATGCTCCAACAAAGAAGCTGAATGATTTTAGTAATAATATCCAAGTGGAGTATTCCACTAAACTCATGCCACTGAATCACTCTTTGATAAGACATGGCACACAACAGCCCCAGTGGACAGAGAGGCAGCTTTCAAGGATAGATTGCAAGACTCTTTTTATCACAGACCTTCAGAAATCTCTAGAAGGTAGCTGATCCTTTCTTGCAGTTTCCACTGTCATTTATACCTCATTTTTCACTGCATCAATATTTGGTAGATCTTCCAAAATATGTGTACAATAGGGTCAATACCTCTTTTAGACATACAAGTTTAAGCTAGTCCTTGTTGTGGTCACCATTAGAAAGAGTTATGGTTTTCAGAAGTTACTTGTGGCTTACATACTTCTCTGAACCCTAAATCCACCCATGTTCATGTATGGAACCAAATATAAACATATTATGCTATATTTCAGATTTCAAAAAGAGTGGAAGTATTGTAAATCTGAATCTTAAAGCCAAAACATTTCAAGCTGGGTAACATTTCAAACTGGGAGTATTAAAAGGGATATTTTCATCCTTTTTTATCGCGACATTTGAAAAATTATACTGCACTTTGTAAAATAGACATTATATGTTAACTTACACAGTCTCACATAGAATATTACTAATAAAAATAGAATAGTCAAAGTATTCACAGCCTCTTAGGAGTGAAATGGCATCTTGACACAAATTAGCAGACTATTGAAACAGATTTTATTTCAGAAATTAAAATACTGAAGTGCCTTTTATAAGGATGAAGAGATATTACAGACTTTAATAAGTTGTCTGGTAAAACTTGCCATAATAGCATCACTTTCTAGGAAGATTAGATTTTAGGCACTATTTTTTTCTAAGCCTAACCTAAATGATATTGTAATTAAAGCCTGTTCTAACTCTAAGGGGGAAAACAGCTTGCTCACTTCCTCTCTTCAGCAGCCTTTCTTAGATCTGAAGAGTGTTTTCGTGTCTTGCCTCAGAATACTCTTCCTTCCACTCAGAAACTACTCCATATCTTTCATGAAGAACAGAGCCTCAAACCTGCACACCACTTCAACTGAGTTTTGAAGAGGAGAGGAGATTACATGTCATGTGGGCTGTGACTCTCTTCATATGCTACAGGCTGTTCACCTGTAGCTCTGGTACATGATTCCACTGTGCTAACAGTCATTGCATTGGCCATTATAACCCTGAAATATTTAATTTCTAAAACTGACAGCTTTTCAGTTCTCCATTTTGTACTACTGAAGTAGATCATTGGAGTGAATCTTCCATTTTACCTTTGTGTAAATACAATCATTGTGTTTTGAGATTTTTTTTCGAGTTTGTCAAGATCATTTTGAATTTTGTTAGTTTTTCCTTCCCTTATTGAACATCATTGTCTGCAGTTTTCTTGCCACTTATTGGCAACAGTTCCAATTCTTTCATTTACTCATACTTTTTCTTACAACTGTAAAAGGAACATGACAAAATTCTCCTGCTTCTGCTGACTGCTAAGCAGGTAATTAAGTCTGAACTATAAAGGAAGTATTCACAAACCCCCCCTCCCCCCCAAAAAATACTTACTACATATTAATAATCCACTCAGAATACATACACTCCTGGACACAGAAGGCAACACAATTTTTCTTTGAGTAATATATAAGTAGCATCAAAGTAGTCTATATGATTGCATGAATATTCAATTTTTAATTTTGGATAAATATTTTTTTCTTATAGCAAAAATAAACAAACCTTTATTTTGGCAGTCAAGTAAAATGTCTGCTAGAGTGATCTAGAACATTTAATCAGGGCATTTACTTTGTTTATTATTCTTAGGTTTGTTTGGTTTTCCTTTCATTCAAAAATGAACAATCAGAAATGGAAATACTTATTTCAATTAAGATTTTTTTCCTGGTTTTTTTTCAGTTTTATTTTTCTTTAATTTTTGAAATCATTATATTTTGAAACTGCATTACTTTAAAAATGAAATATTACAATTAGAGGGTTAAACACTGAAATAAGATCACCATAAAGATTGCAAAATCTCCAACATTAGAGACTTTCAACACTCAGCTAGACAAGGTGCAGCACAGAAGGATCTAATTTTTATCTAACTCTGCTTTGAGTAGCAGGCTGAACTATATGACATGCAGTAATTCATGTAAATTTAAGTAAGGATATTAAACATGAAAAAACCCCAATATTTTGTATACTTCATAAATGACAGTATCCATGGTTCCAAAATTAATAAGCTAGTATTTTTGTGCTTAGTGTGCTTGCACACAAAGTATGTTGAAGGCAGGATAGGTACATTTCTTAAATATCTTGCATAGTGTCAACAGCATTGTCGGGGCAGGGGCTGATGTCCCCTGGGGTGGACATGGAGTCCTGGACTGTGGGCAGGGTGAGGGGAAGCCATGGCGGGGGCATGGTCTTGTCGTAGCATTTCTTCTGCCAAAGTTTCCTGGCATGAATTTATTTTTTAATGGCTTCAGAAACTGGTGTCCTCAGTTTATATAGTCTGATAGATGTTGCCACTAAGGTGTTATGGGTTCACCTAGGTGGGCCTAGATTTGGGCTCTGGAGTTTGGACTAGGCCGAAGCTGTCAGCTGACTTGAGCTGGGCTGAGCCAACAGCTGACCTCTTCTAGCCAGTAAGTTTGCATTCCATACCACATTATGACATCATCTCCAGGGAAGTAGGAACCAGTGTGGGAGTGGTTAAGGCAGTCGCTTCTCAGCCCTCCTCTTGGGAGGACGCACGATGCTGTCCCAGGGAGGATGGAGAGGACCAGGCCCACCACTGGCTCACAGGGTATCTCAGGAAAGTAAAATGTGTTGTTCTGGGTCTCTCCTTTCTGCTTGGGTTTGTCTCCCTGGGGAATAAAGTTTTCTTAAGTAATGTGTAGTTAAGACAGTAGAATTTGTGTGTTCGTTAAGAAGTGGGGAATTTGTTCTTGCAGACTTGTGTGAGCGTATATTTGTACTCTCTTCTAATTGTCTCTTTCTTTCTGTGAAAAATATATGTAGTTTTAGTATAAATGCGGTTTGAAGTGTTTTTTTCTTTCCCCTCTCTTTTCCTCCCTTTCTCTGGTGTTAGGAGGGAGGCTTTTCTCTCTGTGCTTGGGGGGGCTTGGCAGTTGCTTCTCTCAAACCAAGACATAAGGTTTTATTCTTCACTAAGACTTCATTCTTCTACTGCTCATCCGAGCAAGTCTCTGTGTGCCATGGTGTGAAAATCTGTTGAACTCACCTGAGCAATTTTTTATTATTATCCAAAGCTCTTTTCCTTTTTAATGACTTCACTGTTCCCTCACTTGGCTGTGTCCAGCAGGGGATTGACACTGTTGTTACAGTAAAATCAAAAGTGAGCAATTCAGATCTATAGAAAAACCCTGTGAGACTGAGCTATCAGCCAGAAGCAGCAAGGAGCTCAGCTGCTGCTGGCTGGTAGGGAGGTGGTTTACTTCCCAAGAATTCACATAGTGGGAGTTCACAGGACTCTGCAGGTGCACGAAAACAGCCAGGATGAAATAATATAAACATGGGACTTGTGAGATACAGGTTTTAACCATTGAAGTATCTAGCGTGGTGGTGTGTAACTCTTTTAGCCAATAAGCTGTAGTCCTAACCCTATATAAACTGTGCGCTTTGTGTAATAAAATGTCTTCACTATAAACTTCATAAGCTTGTTGGGGAAGTCCTTTCTCTCCGCCAAAAATTGTTTACTTTATGACACCATGTTTTTGGAACAACATACTGAACTGCACATGGGTGGTCTCACCCAAGTCAGTGTCCCTGGGGTTTGCTAGAATCAACTGAAAATTTTCTGGTAAAGCTTTCCTAGTAGAAAACAGTTCAAATTTCCTACCTTCCACCTTTCTTCTGCAACCAACCATTCTGTTTGAGATATGAGCAACAACTTATGGGAAAAATGTCAATAAATTTACTTTTAACAAGTTCTCTATGAAGAAGTGTCTGTGGAACAACCTGCCTTCAAGCTCCAAAATTCCTTTGAAATGTAAAAAGCAAGATAGATCTACACATAAACCATAAGCCATAGGTCACAGCTGTATTGACATTCAATAATTCCAGTCCACCAGGTTTTCACACATATTTTTGCAAAGTAAGTGTGTCAGTGTCTCCTGATAGTGGCTGTCTCTCAGCACACTTTGTGGCCTCTCTGCTTTTCCAGCTTTGTTAACCAGAAGTGACTATGGCATGTTATACCCCAGACTTCAGTCAAGGTGATATTTCCACAGATTTACCACCTGCAAGAGTGATTTGATTACCCTCTAGTGACTCTAGTTTCTAGAGGAAATGATTTTGTTAGACACAGATTGCAACAGTATTAATGGTTCATTCACTTACTGTATTGGTCATGTCTGAACACAGTTTTCTTTAAAATTCCCATAACTCCAAAACAACACTTCTCTCAGGACAGTCCAAGGTGCAAGCAGAATGTGTTTATAAATTGCAAGTATTCTTATACACTCTAATTCTCCACATGAAGAGAGAAATTGCCTGTAATAGATCCTGGTTTTTATATGACACTGCTGATAATGTTGTGAAATAAATTATCTTAAATTGCCCTAATTTGCCAATACAGTCCATATTCTTCCCACTTGGCATGTTTTGCTTTCCCTCAGATATCTTGCAAAATTATAAACCTTCGGCTGATTTTCACTATATTGTGAGAATTGCTGAAATCTCATTGCTCATTTTGGAGGTCTAGTAAATGCAGAAGTAAAGTCTAGATCTGCTAAAGTCGGTGAAAACATTGCCACAAGGTCCTTAAAACCAGATTACATTCAATGAACCAGTTCTTTCCTTCTTCTATGCATCCTCAGATCTTTATATCTGCAACAGTTGTTTTGGGAAGATGAAAAAGTTGCTTCATAGCAAGAACAGAATTCTGAAACAGCTCATTAGATCCATCAGGTTGCTGTGCTTAATTCTCAGTCTCTTAATCTCGGCTCCTGACCATGTGTAAAGTTCAAGATATATGCAAGGTTCCACCCAGGTTCCAATCAGGAATTTGCCTTTTCAAAACCACCTGGATACATTGAGAGAATAGTTCATTCCATTGTCCATTTGCTAGAGCCAATGTGAATACCAGCAAGTCTGAACTGATTAATTGACAAGAAAACACTTGGTCCAGAGCATGGTATAGCAAAGGTGTTACAGAAGCAGACACTGCATTCTCTCTGGCTAAGAAGGAAACAAGCAATTTTTCAGCAAGGATGTTTGAATGAAATCTTGTGATTATTTCAGTAATTTGCATAATTTCACTACTATTATCCAAAAATCATTCCCAAAGAATTTGAGGTCTGCTTCAATGAAATACATAATTGTGAAAGAAGAAATTGTGATTGCAATCACATGGAGAAGTGTTTGAATCAGCAAGATATGACATGACAATTCACCCTCAAAAAAAATGAAATAGAATTGATCATGAAGAGACAGAGATGCATTAAATAAAAAAAAACAAACCAAAAACAACCTAAACTAACAGAGGCAAAACCACCAGACTTTTTTCCTCTCCTCTTTTTAGTGAGTTTGGAAGGGAATTTTTCCTTTCTTACAGGGTAATTATGAGTTTCAGATTCTAGCATCTTTGTTTTCCTCCCAATAAGACCACTCTGTATAAGAACAAATAGTGTGCTCAGTGCAATAGTAGTAGAGGGATAACTTCTTTAAACGGTTGGGAGTATAAGATTTCTAGAAGAGCAGAAAAAGTTTGACAGTGAACTAGCAAGAAAATTGTAACTTTTTATTTCATATTATCAGGAGATAACAGGTAAAATTACATGGACAGGAAACATTACAAATGGTAATTACCTCTGCTGGTAATAAGACAGCTGCTGTCCAGGTATCTCCTTTGTGTGAGCCTGCAGGTTAGCCAGACCAGATCAATGACTCACAGCAGGGTTAAAACAGCTGGGCAGATTCATTAACTCATTGAAAGAAGAATCTGAACACTGAAAAAGAGATATATTAAGTGAGATATTCTTCTTTCCTTTTTGTTTTGGTTCTTTTGAGCTGTTGGGAGCAATTCCTGTACTTAAATCAGAAGAAATGTAAGATTTCAAGTAAACTAAATGAATGTAAGATCTTCTTTAAAAGAACAGAAAACTGGGTACTCGTTTATAAATGTAGACCCTATAGTGTCTAATGGTATACATATACATGTATTTTAATGTGTTTTCAGTAAGGAGAAATCCAGACACTGGACCAGTACTAATTATGTCAAACCAGAATCTACCTGTCTTGGTTTGAGATAAGCAACTGCCAACCCCCCCCCCAAGCACAGAGAGAAAAGCCTCCCTCCTAACACCAGGGAAAGGGAGGAAAAGAGAGGGGAAAGAAAAAAAAACACTTCAAACTGCATTTATACTAAATCTACATATATTTTTTCACAGAAAGAAAGAGACAATTAGAAGAGAGTGCAAATATACACTCACACAAGTCTGCAACAACAACAAAGTCCAGTTCCCCACCTCAACTTCTGAACGAACACACAAATTTTATTGTCTTAACTACACATTACTTAAGAAGAAGCTTATTCCCCAGGGAGACAAACCCAAGCAGAAAGGAGAGACCCAGAACAACACATTTTACTTTCCTGAGATACCCTGTGAGCCAGTGGTGGGCCTGGTCCTCTCCATCCCCCCTGGGACAGCATCGTGCGTCCTCCCAAGAGGAGCGCTGAGAAGCGACTGCCTTAACCACTCCCACACTGGTTCCTACTTCCCTGGAGATGATGTCATAATGTGGTATGGAATACAAACTTACTGGCTAGAAGAGGTCAGCTGTTAGCTCAGCCCAGCTCAAGTCAGCTGACAGCTTTGGCCTAGTCCAAACTTTAGAGCCCAAATCTAGGCCCACCTAGGTGAACCCATAACACTACCATAAACTCATTTCATCCTATTGAAAATATTGATTTACAAACAATGCACAAATATGTTATTTCAGTGTTTACCCAGTGCTACATTCCAGAAGGTCTCATTTGCTATTTTTGAGCAATTGACCAACTTCTTCTTTTTAGTTTAGCCAGAAATTTTAGAAATATGTAATGGCAAATTCAGGAAGTCCAGTACATATCTGATCAATAACAATTTTACCCAAGCTGCCACCTTTTAGGTAGGATGCACAAACAAACAAACAAACAAACCACAAACAAAAAAGAATCATTATACTGCTAGAATTGCAACCTTGTCTGGAATAATTAAAACAAAATTTCTTACACGGCAAATGTTTCCTAAAACTGGCACAGACTTATTTCAATAATGTCCTGGAATAAAAAGGTTAAATGTACATCAGTGATATGCAATGAATATCATACAATACTGTTCATACTGCTTTTGCTGTTTCTCTCTCTAAAAGATTATGACATATTAAAAATATATGTTTATATAAAACTGACAGTGATATGTAATAGAGATTAAAGCCCTCTGAAGATCATACAAAAATAGAAGTTATACTTCAGAGTCCCAGAAGGATCATGGCTTTTTTTTTAATTTTAAAAAACCCACCAAACCCCAAAAAAACACCACAACCTCCCCCCCTCCCCCAAAAAAAGACCATTGTAGGCCATTGTAAACAAGATTTCTCCATGCAATGAAATTAAGCATGGTAAAATGGTTCTCCAATAACTGTGCAAATAAAATTAAATTAAAAACCATTAAACATTGTTAACCCTAACAATTCTTAAAAAACAAACAGAAGTCGAAATCTAAATCGCATTCTTAATTGCTTATTGAACTTTAACAGTTACATACTCAGTATAAAAACATAAAATGTGAGAGATATATATTTAGTTAATCATTTACACTTAGAGTTGTAAGCAACTATCACCTGTGACTAACCAGAAAAATAACTCAGATGAAGCTTTTTATGCATGCCTAGCATCTCTGTAACATATGTTTTCAGTGACTTGGAATTCATTTAACTAAGTAGTGTACTATGCTTCTTTGCTCCAAGACAGATTTAATATTAACTCATACTCTCAGGAAAAGAGTCAGCTACTCTTTGCTTCCCATGCGAACGGTCACTTGCAGGTGGGAAAACAACAGCTTTATGGTAACTGAGAAAATCAGCTTCCTCCTCTCTCTCTCTCTCTCTCTCTCTCTCAACAGAACCTGTACATCCTTACACTTGGTATGTGTTGTCTTTGTGTATAAAAGGTAATAATGCTTACTAATCTTTCTGTGATATTTTCAAAGTTAATGGAAGGAAAGTCATGTTCAAAAGAAAAGCTTTAGGATTTAAGAAAGTTTGTGTCAAATAAAACATAATCAATTGTATATAAATATTATTCAGGCAGCCCACCAGTCAGTTTTACAGCTCTCTTAACCAAGGATGAATGGCATACTGGCAGTGGTGAGATATTTTAGTACTTTTTCTACTTAGAGTCTTCCAGCACTTTCTGTCCAACAGGCATCCATACACTGTGGGTGTCCAACTTCTCCCAGCTAGCAGGAAGGGCGAGAGCAGTATCTGATAGGACCTGAAGACAACTCATTCTGTGCTGCACCCACTTGGAGGGCATCCTGCAGCAAGTGTCTTTCTCACCCTGCCTTCAGTGGTGCTGTATGTAATAGCATGACTGTGACCTTCTCTGTCATAGGATTTCAAACATTTGTGTTCCTAACATGACAATGTGAAACTTCAGGTAACCACTTTCCTATAGTTTTGTTATCTGATTCCTTTCAATTTTCAAAGAACAAAAAACCCCAACTGGTTATTGCTAGAGGTTGTTGTTAACATGGAGGCTACTTGAATTTTATTGTCAGAATTTTGAGGGTGGAAGGAGGCAGGGACACCCCCCCCCCCCCCTTCCCCCAACACTCACACACAGTCACATACACAAGGGAAACGCATATACAGTCTGAGAGCAGATGGGGGAAATCCTATGCTTCATTGAGGCTGGAGCTCCCTTCCCTGCTTAGGAAATGTTCCTCCTGAGAATCACAGCTAAAGATTGTTTCAGGTTTTTCCCTCAAACTTTAGAGAATTGTAGGCATAGTGTTGAGCTAAAAGTTATGAGCTGAATTGCCATAATTTTTATAATTAAAGGAAATGAGAACTTTTAAGGTAATCCTAGTGGAGATTCTCACATTAGAAAATAATAAAAAAAGATTCTCATCTTGATTTTACAAGTTTTGATGTATACAATACAGATTTGCTTTCATGCTTCTAGAAATAACATCAAGGCTTGTGCAATTCTGAGAGTCAAAATATTCCACAAAATCCCAATCCAACTTTCCTTTTTCCCAGAAAAATAATCCTGCTAATTTCAAATATATTTTTGGCTGGGAATAGCTGCTCAGATTTTGTCATGTTCTGTACTTGGTCAGACCAAAATTATAAACCTTTAAAATCCATCCATTTTCCATAATACCTTTACTGTGAAAGTCTTTGCTAGAGTTTCAGGGAAAATTTCACAGTGGGACTGACACAGGTAAAACAACAACACAGCAATACAGACAACGATGATGGACATTCAGAAATGCTTGTGCATTAAGAAAATGTATGTTCTCATAGTAAAAAATTCAGGTATAAAGAATATTAAAACTGACCAGCAGTGGAGCATTTAATAACACAGAGTAGATAATGTGTTGGAATACGACAATATTGTCTCATATTCTGCATATTTTAAGGCTGCAGCTTTCTCATGTGTTAAAGTAATCAATCCCACATGCACTATAAATGTCAATTACTGTATATGAAGGTTAATGTAAATTTTCCCTCTTGCAACTGGAAAACAATATTCTGTGAACCTGGAGAAAGGCCATCATACAGTGTTAAAATGTTTTCAGCAGCTAGGCAGGAAGAAGCTATCACCAAAAGCAAGAATAATGATCATTTAAGGTGTTATAAGAAGATTAGTAACAGTCCTTCCTTGCTATATGCATGTCGTTAAAAGTAGTATTTACTGTACAAATTGACATTCATTACCTTGCGATTTCCCATGTACATGAATAAATATAACCAGGTAAGAAAGATTATTTTAAAAATTTATGCATATACTTAAACTTTTTGAGCATAGTATTTTTTCCTTAAAGTTGTAGAGCAATCTTTTGAAAAAATAACAGAACTTTACCTCTGATTTGTTGCTACTGCATCTTTGGACAACTTGTTTCAAAGATTTCTTGGTTTTAGGCCAAATGCTATGAACACTTAAACTGATGCTACTAATTTTTAAGCATATTTTGCAGTGATTTCTATTTCCGTTTCTTTAGTAATCCAAATAAAAACTGTCTATTTGTAGTATGATACTTAAAGAATGAGTTGAGATTTATTCAAGTGTTCCTTAGAACATCTCCAAAATATATATCTAATAATAAAATAGAGTGCTTCATTCCAGAGTATTTTGATGTCTAGACTATTTTCGCGGTTTGGAGAGATCCAGTGGGCATGACTGAAGGTGCACCTTGTGTCCTGGGTTGAGCTGGCAAATCGCCAACTGTCCAGGACAGAGTGAAGAGGGTTCCTCCTCCCCCCAGCCAGCTAAGGGGAAAAGAAGAGGGAGAAGAAAGAAAAACCCTCAAAACCAGGTTTATGCTGAAACTAACTACATGTATTTATACAGAAAAGAGAAAAATTAAGAGGAAACTACAATATAACACACACTTACACAAGTTACATATATATAACAAGGAATAACTTCCCAATTCCCAATTAATACAAAGCAAAGTCTGTTACTCTAAATTCATAAGCACTCCAAAAGACACTCAGCAAGAAAGAGAAAGTATAAAACCAAAATATTTCTACTTCCCTGAATGCAAACAAAATGCAAGCAGAGGCAACAGGAGCAGGGCCTAGCATAGTAGAGGAGCTGCTAGATGTCCTCCTCTTAGTGCAGCCATGATGGAACTAACCAAGCCACTCCCACATACTGGATTTTACACCCTTTGAGATGATGTAGTATGGTATGGAATACAATATTATTGGCTGGAAGAAGTCAGCTGTTAGCTAGCTCAGCCCAGCTTAAATCAGCTGACAATCCTAGGCCTAGCTGAACTTTAAAACCTAAGTTTATGCCCACCTGGCTAAACCCATAACACCTTGTCACATCAGGTTAGACTTTGAACCAGGTTTTCTCATCGTCTAATAATTGAGCTCTATCTATTTGGCTAAGGAGGCCCTTGACAGGAGACAGAAAGAACAGGCTGTCAGAAATTGAAATAGTTAATGGCGTAAACATTGTAAGATCACCAAAAGACTTTTGTCCACTGTAGCAAACTGCAAAGAAACAGCTGATCATCCAGCAAACTCACCCCTCCCTGAAAATGCCTTCTGCAAAAGGACCTTCAGAGAAGTGGGTGCCATTGTCCAATTATCCCAGGTGCAGAAGGGTGTGTGTGGGGTGATGGGCTGATTAAGCCTTGATGAGTTGAGGGAAATGCCTCAGCCTCCCTGGAGGGATGCTCCCAGATGAGGACAAAAGCTTTCGAACTGATAAGATTAACAAAGGGTGGAGTGTTGTAAAGAATGACAGGGCCCTCCTTTGTGATATCTGCTATGACCACTCAAGGGGCCACTCCCCTCAGGCATCTGTATCACCCCCCAGAACTCTGACGTTAGTCACACAACCACCTGAAGAAAAAAAAAGGTATAAAAAGAAGTGCAGTTTAAAACTGCAAGTGAGAAGGGGGTGAGGGGGGGGGGAATGCCATGTCTCTGTGAGGGTAACTGCTGGCAGCCTGTCCTGCCTCCTTCTCTTGGAACAATGTAGGGGTGAGAACCATGTGTTTTCTATACTCTATACTTTACTTTCTTAACTTTACTTTCCTACAAAGCTTATTCCTTTATACATTCTATCTTACATCTTATGCTAACAGCTACTTTGATTCTTACTTTATAAGCACCTTCATTACTGTGTTTTGCTACTATAATACTAGTAACAGTAACTTGCTTTACACTTTGCTACTTGCAGTGTGCAGTTTCTTTTTCAACTTGTGTGTTGATAAAAGAAGCAGCTCTGTTCTTTCCTTTTGTTTTGTGTTACAGAGAGAGCGGTGTGCAAGCTATTTTATTGCCCTATGTTATTGAAAGAGTGTCTAGATAAGTGTTTTAGGTGGCTGTGCTTCTAGTTAGTGGTTTTTTGTTGCTAGTTTCTGTCTGCTGTGAAAAGGAGATACCTTGCTATATTGAAACTTAAATTTGGTGTGCTTACCTCTGTAAAATGTGTTTTGTGCTGGTTTCTTTTGGGGTCTTTTATTATCAATTAAATACAATCTTGCAGATAAACATTATCACTGGCAATGCAAAACCCACAATAACTGTCACATACTTGTATTAATAAATGTTATTTTGGAAGCTGTTGTGGGGAAAGTTCTTTTCTTGTTAATAAGTGTGGTCTCAGAGCAGAGGTTAGAAATCCTTCCAATCTGTGTGCTGTCCGTAGTTGATAGGCAGTGTGGGAAACATAAGGCTCTAATTTTCTGGAGGCGCTTATTGCTAATAATTTCTCTCTGACTTAATTGAGGTCCTCATAGGGGAGTCAAAAATCTTTCCAGCCTGTGCTCTCTCCAGAGTCCGGCAGGCAGTGCTGGTTCATAAAGTTTTGATTATCCCGAAGGCGCTTATAGCTATTAACTTTATATTAATACAGTTAAGACTAGAAATCTATGCATTTCTGTCTCCCTCCTCCCTTTCACATGACAGTGTGCATACTTGAACATTCAAACTGGATTTCTAGATAAGGGAAGAGGCTAATAAAGAGGCAAATACCATAAGGAATCCTGGGATAACCCTTCTTATCATGCCAATGTTCTCCCTTACATGATGACTCTGCTGTGCAAATCACTCCAGAGAACCTCAAAGACTTTTCCCATCTAGCCTGGGCTATTCATTTCAAATGTTGAACCATGATGGACCATGATTGATGTGTATGTATATGTTATATTGTAGTTTTCTTTTAATTTTCTCTTTTCTGTATAAATATATAAACCTGTTTTAAGGGTTTTTTTTCCTCCCTTTTCTTGTTGAGGGGAAGGAGTTCTATTGCTTTGGTTTATACTTGGCATTTTGCCAAGGTGTTAAACCAAAATAATTTTAGTGTTTCTGCTTGGTTTGACCAAGGACCTTGGCAAGTGTCCCAGGAGCTTGACAGGTTTCCCTGGAATTGTTTTGTGAACTATCACAAGTTTATCTGCATGTTTTGAGTACATGGAGAAATCGTAAGACAAACAACGTTTTCCTGCTGGATACTTGTGTCAACCCTTTTTTTGACTGTCTTCCTGACTTCAGACACCTTTCCTGTGTCAACACCCTGAGAATATGAATACAGCCCAAGAGACCTGTCTTTCTCTCCTGCCCCACCCCAATGGAGAGCAAACCCCAAGTGTGGGCCACATGGTGAACTGTGGTCCTTCCTGTGTGGCCAGGGGGAAGACATGAGGAAGTGGGATGGGCAGTCTAGTTCTACTCTTGAAGCCTGGGTACGAGTATTAAAACGGAAAGAAGTTGGTAAAAAGCCTGTCCACACAGCTGAAGCAGAGACCCTGGAAAAGATCCAAGAACAGCAATAGAGACCCCAGTGAGGGGATGGAGACCCATGAGAAGGTGATCCCAGTGTGTGACCAAAGGAGATTTAACCTTGGGGAAAAAATACCTTGCATTCTGAGTTCTGTGTTGCAGGAAATGAACGATTGAGTAAAGAAGACCTGAGCTAAACCGGTGTTGGTGCTCAGCGATTAAGTGCTTTTTCTGCCCGAAGTATCCACCCTAATGGACTAAAAGTCTACAATTTGGAGGGGTGGAAAACAGCTCTGAAAAGAACAAGGACTGTTCAAGCACAGGGAAAAGATAGATTTGGGATATGAGTGACATAAAATGGTCTGGAATAAGGAGTGGAGTGTTATGGGTTTAGCTAGGCCTAAATTGAGGCTTTGATTTTCAGAGCAGGCCTTGGATTATCAGCTGACCCAAGCTGGGTCAGCTCAGCTGACGCTGACTTCTACTGGCCAATAGTATTCCATACCATATTCTGATGTAATCTCAAATATAAAAGAATGGGGAGGAAGAGCTTCTCTCTCTCCTGATCATGGCAGGAGTGGAGACAGGTCACTGCTGCTGCTCTGCCTGTTAGGCCTCACCGTCTCTGCTTGCCACTACGGTATCTCAGGAAAGTAAAATCCCACTTACCCCACTAAGGAGGACAAAAAAGTAGATGCATTATTCATTCACATTGATTTTGTCAAGCTATAGGGCAGCAAGTCAGATTGGCATCCACCTATCATTTTAAGCAGCAACTAGATAGCCCACTTTTTCTGAAACATGGAATCAAACTCACATTATTCATATATTTTGCTTTCAGAGTTGACTTGAGGTCATTAAAAGCTTGGAAAACTATAAAGAACTTCAGTCAAATTAGAATTATTGCTACTACAATTTTAATGAGTTAAAAAAACTTATTAAGTTTAGACTTTATCCCATAGCCTTCACCAGGTTGATTTAGGCTATAAATATCCAATAGGTTTGGTTCACCTTCTAAAAGGAAAATACGGGCCAGGGCTTTTATGCATTTCACTGAAGGTGAGTGAATATCCTTAACAGCCCCAAGAAGAACATACCGTTAAATTTGCTCTGAAAACAGAAGCAGCACTCATTGGAATTATGACATTTTTATGTGAGAATAAAATATTGGGGAAAGAAAGTACATCAAAGACTACTTAACAGCACCATTGGTATCAGGACATCCCACAGCAAAACTCACCAGGTGGTGTGTGGTGGGATGCTGGGATGTACGATTTTTTTTGTTCTTGTATGCTTCACAAAGTAACAGCTATTGGTCACTGCAAATGAGGTATCCTTGAGACTTCAGTCTTAGAAACAAACACTGAATACATTATCTTGGTATTTAAGGGTTGAGATAGATGCTATTTTTAACATCCATAGTCTTTGGGAATGAGGATTATGGCATTTTCTATGTATTGGCATACAAAACTGGAAGGTTTGCAAAGTAAAGATCATAGAACCATTTTGGTTACCAAATCTTCACATAGATCAGTTTGCCCCACCCAACCTGACCAGGGATAGGCCATCTACCACCTCTCCGGAAAACCTGTTCCAGTGTTTTGTCGCTCTCATTCTAAAAAATTTCTATCAAGTCTGAATCTACCCTCTTTTCATTCAAAACCATTACCCTTTGTCCTATCACAATAGGCCCTGTTAAACAGTCTATGCCTGTCTTTCTTGTAAGGCCCCTTTAGGTACTGGAGAGCTGCTCTAATTCTCCTCAGAGCCTTCTCTTCTCTAGGCTGAACAGCCCAAACTCCCTCAGTTTGCTCACATTAGTGCTGCTGCAACTCTTTGATCATTTTTGTGGCTCTCCTCCAACATGTTCAATTTCAGCCACAGAGATTTGTTATCTGTTTCCTCACACTTTACCATTTAGAGTTCCACCCAAACAACTAAGAGTGTACTATTAGATTGCAGCTAGGCTATAACTGCTCTCACACTATTTGGGATCATTTTATCTTTTCTTCCCACTGTAAAGTTTGGGAAATCATAACTAAAGTTCATAGGTTCCATAATGTGCAATGTTTAAAAGGCATGAGATGTGCTGAGATCTTGCTGTAGTGCTGCATTTATCAATCAGCAGCAAATCTGTTTTCAGATAAGTCAGAGAAAAAAGGGAGTATTCCCACTGGCTTCCCTCTGGTTTCTACTGTCTTCTGTATCTCCTCAATGTCCATCTTTTTTCTTGTAGGTGTCTTTGTACCAATGCTTTGGAAAATAATTTCTGTATATGGTTATTTTTACATATTAGAATTATAATATTGTTCCAGTAACTTACTGTTAGTTCTGTGCAGACACTTTCAAGTGCTACTTGAGGAAGGGAATTTTAAGGTAGGGGCAATCAATACAAATTTGCAAATGAAATACATTTGATCCATTACCTTCCTGCCGAACCAAGAGAGAACTAAAAAAGTTAGTGTGGGAGATCACACCAACACTGATACAAACAAAAGAAAGTTACAAAGGGTTTTAAAAAATACTGGTCTATACTGTCAGCCTATGGCCTAAGTCTATACTCCTTGATTATCCAAATTGCTAAAATGTTGGCTTTCACACTGCCTAACAGAGGAACAAATATAGGCCCAGCAAGAGACCAGCTTAAATTCAAACCCTCCCAGTTAAGACATTTGAGCAACAGGATATAAATAACCAAGACAAACCTAACAGGCTAAACCATTCCATAAATACCGGCTTTCAAGTAATAAGTGCAAAATCCATCCACTGTGATTCAATCGGTCTGGTGAAAAAATATTCTTGCAGTAGCATGGCTGCTACTGCAGCTATTTGTTAGGCCATCATCATAACATACCATCTGCTCCTTTATATCCTTCTTTATAGCTCTGACTTTCAGAGAGATGTGATTACCTCACATCTTTATTATATAAAAAGAACTGTTTGCTAGTTCAGTGTTCAGGGGAAAAAAAGTTTTTGTCAGTTACTCATCAATTTGCTCATCTGTTTGTCCTATGCAACATGATGATTTCAAGTCTGCTGACACTGTTACCCAAGGGAGTATGATTCATGCAATAATTTCCCTTCCTTCCTGCCTATTTCTTTTAAATTTACTGGAACTTTAATATATCCCATACGTATTTTTCACCTTAAACTATTCTACCCCTACTAGCATTATAGTAATTAATTTCACTTTCAAAATCTTATATTTTTATTTTAGATAGGAGGCTTATGAGTATTAGAAAAATACTTTCCAATAAGATGACATTCAATTTTGGTTTCATGCTCTTAACATCCCATTCTTGCCTATCTTCTTTTTCTCTTCTCTTGGAAAATGAACTCCTTCAAGAATAAAGACTAATATTAATAAAGATACTTTTTTGTGTATAGATTACATGATTAGCAAGTCTATGAAAGAATCTTAGCAAGGTGGGTAACATCCCCTTTTTCTGTAGCGTGCTCCAGGATACATAGTCAACCAACGAAGTCTCCTGATGCTGCATCCTGTAGCAATTAGGACATTACTTCTTGAAAGAAACCCATCAGCAGCTTCTGGGTGGAGCAAGACAGGACTTCTCATTTTCATGGCAAGGGAAAGGTAGTCAAGGAAAGAGACCACGGTTGCAGTGGTTTCACTGTAGCGAGCTCAAATCACGTGAGTATGAAAATGCACAGCAAAGTATTGATCCTGGCAAAGACATGGCTTCATGGCTGCCTGATTTGTGTGCTAAAATGGTCATGGCTAATTTCTTCATGCTCTAGATGAACTGAGCTGAGGGAAGCATTTTGCCTAATCCACAAAGTAAAGGAACGGGGAATAAAATGTTGTGGTCAGTCTTCCTCTTCAGGAGAGTGCTGGAGGCAGTGCATGAGGTTAAGTGGTGTTTACCTATAAGCACTGACCTATTTATTAAGCCTGTGTTTGCTATTTCTGGAAAGGAGTTTTCATTCTCATGATTTCCTGGGTTTAAAAGAGCTTCCAACTTAGAAATGCAATGTAATTTTGATCTCTCTCACAGGAGCTCTTGTGAAGGATTTTTATGCAAGGAATGCACCATTTTTTCCCAAAGAAAGCTGTCATGTTTTAAGAAACATTTCTTTTTATGAAACTGTCCATTTCTATTTACCTTTAGATACTGTTTTCTCCTATCCTTGTCCCAGATGGCCACTCTCTTAGATTATTTAAAAAAATTACTTTAAACCAAAAAAAGCACATCTGACTTCAGTGACCCACTTCCCCCAGATCTGTTTCTATGCATGCCTAACTTCTGGTTCCATTCCACACCCCTTCCCATTTGCTGTGTACACAATGCATCCTAAGGGAACAGCCTGTGAAGTCACAACTGTCCTACGTCTTATGTCTCAGTTACTGTGATAGCACTTGCTTTAAAATAGCATCTTCTAGACACCCAAAATGTGGATGCAAGTTCACTATTACCACATCCACACTCTTTCTCGTATCAAACTCTTATTTGCTATTGTTACTCTTAGCTGGTTTGTGCCTCTAGAAAGGAGCTGAGTCACACTCAAATACCCTGAAAGGAAGGAAGGAAAGAGCTCCTATGCTTCTTCCCATGTAACAGATTTGTTGTTTAGAGGCAACCCCCTGCCTCAACTTGTTTAAGAGAAAATGCTGCACTGCAATGCTGACTTTTACACACAGACACTCTGGATAGACAGTGATGCATTCAGAAAATCATGGAAAATTATTAAGTCATGATTTAATTGTTTTGTCTCTAGACCAGTCCTCATGCACTAGAAATTGGAGAACTGAGAATTCTGTCACATTTTTAATACTAATTCCAGTAAATTTATATAACAGCATTGTAGACATTCTCCTTCATCTCACAATCCTAAATCTACGTCATCAGACCTTTTAACCAGCTTGGAAGGTTCTGTACACAGTTAAAACTATGTAAACAGAGTTAATAGAAGGCCTAAATTAAATTACAGTAGATGTCAGAATATGTTAAGATGTCAAATTAGCCTATTTTCCAGTACAATATAGCAATGGAGCCCTCTAAGGGTTACAAAGCAAACTGATCACTTTCTAGCTTATATGGCCAATTAAGTACTTAATAGAAACAATGATGTGTATTCTACATTTCATTTTTTTAATGAGTTAATACAGCTATAGTGTATCACATATTACTGGGCTTAGTTGGAATGAGGTGACCACTCTAAAAGGGTGTCTTCTACAGTAACTATCTAAGTTAATGATATTGAATGATAATGGTAGTTGATACTCGGAATTAAGTTATTGTGTGTCTATCTAATGAGCATACATACAAAAAACCCAGAAGGCTTTGGTGTTTAACTGAGTATAATATTCTGACCCTGTGTTGGGTCAAGCTGACAAGATGCCAACTACCCAATACAGAGTCAGAATTTTCTCCCCCTACCAAGAAAAGGGAGGAAAAAACCTTCTGGACACTTAAACTTGAACTTAACTAGTTATATTTATCCAGAAGAGAAAATTAAAAGAAGACTATAACACTACAATATAACACACACCTACACAAGTCAGAAATAACAAATAATAACTCTCCACTCTCCATCGAACACAAATCCCACCACTGTAGCTACAAATCACTCAAGAGAAAATTGTCTGAGGGACAGACCCAATGAGAGAGAAAGACTAAGAACAGACATTTTACTCTCCTAAGATACCATAGCAGCAAATGGCGGTGGGGCCTGGTCCAGGAAAAACAACACAATACACCGTTCCCAAATGAGCAGCCATGAGGAACTGAGAGAACTCTTCCTACTCTACTGTATTTCCATCTCAGTTTGCGTCATCTGTTATGAAATATTTCTTTGGTTGATTAAGTCAGATAACACCCATCTGTCCTAATCCCCATAAGACTATCTGCTAAACTGAGGCCTATTAAACTGAGGCCTACCAAAAGGCCTAACGACAACTACCACAAATGATATTATTTTAACTTATAATTTGCTAGGAAAAAAAATGCAGTGCATATTAGCTTCAATGAAATTACTACATTCTTTGCATTTTCATTCAACATTTAGTGTGAAGATTTAGCTAGACTTTTAAAAGAAGGTCACTTTAATTTGAGAGGACAAGTTCTGTTTTTCATTAAAGGATTTTCAAGTGACATTTCTGAGCTCTAGGAGGCCGAAATTTGCCAATATTGGTATGTATTAACATGCACAAGAATTAGAGAAGCAGTCAGTTGAAAAATGTGATAATAATATCCATTTTTTCTCCTGTAATTTAACTTACTTGGAATTTATATTTCCTGATCATGATACAATCATGAAAAGTTGTCTTTAACTGCATTTATTTTCACTATTCATTTTTTAAATATATTTATGTGGTTTGAAATTCACACGACAAAAAAAAATCTGAAAGACTCCAGTGTATTTCACTCCACTTAAAGTGTCAAGACTGTGTGTGTTTTTGGATGATTTCTATTAATTTTGGAGTCTCAAATGTTATAAACTCGAAACAGGGTGAGAGATCCAGGGTTGTTCAGCCTGGAGAAGGCTCTGGGAGACATTATAGCACCTTCCAGTACCTCTCGGGGCCTTACAAGAGAGCTGGAGAGGGACTTTGGACAGGGGCCTGTAGTGACATGATAATAGGAAATGGCTTCAAAGTCAAAGAATATTGCTAAATATTAAGAAATGCTTCACTTTGAGGGTAATGAGACAGTGGAACAGGTTGCCCAGAGAAGCTGTGTATGTTCTACCCCTGGAAGTGTTCAAGGCCAGGTTGACTGAGGGCTCTGAGCGATGTTGTCTAGTAGGAGGCATCCCTTGCCCATAGCAGGGGGGATGATCTTCAAAGACCCTTCCAATCCAAACATTCTATAATTCTATGAAATTCTAATGGACTTGATGATCCTTGTGGGTCCCTTCCAACTCAGAATATTCTGGGATTCTGTGTTTCTTCAGAGCTTGGAGAAGCACTTCCTTCTTCTTTCCTGACATAGGTCATCAGTGTTTTTCTTTCAAATATAAAACTTGCCAAACTTTTATAAACTTTATGCAAGTTAATGGTTTATGGAACCACAGCTCACCTACAAGCTGTCCTCAGTACATTTTCAAGGTCTTTTTTTAATTGTCAAACAGTTACTAACTAATTAGTTTCTGAAGGAGCTCTATTTAATAATATTTTGGAATATTTTAACTTAAATTTCAAAGATAATTCCACAGAAATCACATACCATTATAATTGTCATTGTTTGCTTACATATAAATCCAGTCAGCTCATTTTACATGTGTTATGGGTCTAGGTGGCCTAGATTTGGGCTCTGAAGTTCAGACTAGGCCGAAGCTGTCAGCTGACTTGAGCTGGGCTAACAGCTGACCTCTTCTAGCCAGTAATTTTCTATTCCATACCACATTATGACATCATCTCCAGGGAAGTAGGAACCAGTGTGGGAGTGGTTAAGGCAGTCGCTTCTCAGCCCTCCTCTTGGAAGGACACACGATGCTGTCCCAGGGGGGACGGAGAGGACCAGGCCCACCACTGGCTCACAGGGTATCTCAGGAAAGTAAAATGTGTTGTTCTGGGTCTCTCCTTTCTGCTCGAGTTTGTCTCCCTGGGGAATAAGTATTTTCTTAAGTAATGTGTAGTTAAGACAGTAGAATTTGTGTGTTCGTTAAGAAGTGGGGAATTTGTTCTTGCAGACTTGTGTGAGTGTATATTTGTACTCTCTTCTAATTGTCTCTTCCTTTCTGTAAAAAATATATGTAGTTTTAGTATAAATGTGGTTTGAAGTGGTTTTTTTCTTTCCCCTCTCTTTTCCTCCCTTTCCTTGGTGTTACGAGGGAGGCTTTTCTCTCTGTGCCTGGGGGGGTTGGCAGTTGCTTATCTCAAACCAAGACAACATGTTACATTTGTTCTTTCTACAACATGAAGGAAGCAGAAAACTTGGAAAACATATACTATTTACTAATTTATTTGAAATTTTTATTGCAAAAATGAATAAGCAAATTTGCTAGAAAGTAGTCTCATGAGTTTTTTATAAAATTAGCTCTTTTTAGAGGGATGTTGTGTCCCACTTTTTGCTAATACTGTAGAATGATCAGTCTAGTTTAGCATTTTGTGTCATTGAAACAACAAAAAAGATTAAATTGGGCCATTTGGTTTGTGTTGACTGTGACTTAAAATAAAAGAAAGGAGACTGTGATTACTTACAAAAAGTTTCACAATCAATTACTGAAAAAATCCAACATCTTTAAGTAACGCCATTAAATATAAGCCCATTTTACAACACTGATGTTGACTAAATGTATTTAAACAATGGAAAAGCTTGCAGTTTCCTGGATTCTGCTCGAAAACACTTTACCATAAAGAGCCAATTTTATTTTTGTTCTATATTATTTGTTTGGTATATCAGCTTCCTGATTTTTGTGATGCTTTTGCTTGAGTACACGCTTCACAAATCACATTCTCTCCAGGAGGGCTGTAGGAAGCTGATTACTCTCATTAATCCTTAAATAAAGGTGAAGACTATTGTATCAGAGACTCTTACAGTTATGGATCTAAAATGGTTCATAACCTTTAGATCCTACCAAATAACACCCTTCCAAGCTTAGTGCTCTTTAAGATGAAGGGATACTGGTCCTAATTAAATGAAAAACTTCCACATCCTGCTCTGTTGATTAAAACTACTTGGGCATATTAATTACACAATTATAATACTGACAGATGAGTTTGATTTCAGTGAAGGGTCTTAGACTAGATAACTATTTGACCAGCTGAACTTCATTCTGCATCCCCTTGGGTCACTGTGCAAACTCTTTTTGCTAGTTCAGAAGGGAGGAAAGATACACAAGATTGTATTTCTTTGATTCAGGGTTGGATTAACAAATATGTTACAAATGACACTGGGATCTTGTTCATTTTAAGACATGTGCCTTGTTTCAATCAGTTCTGCTGAATGCCTTGTTAATTATCATGACATTTTCAGATGAAAGAGGCGACATATTTGATCCTGTTCTGTTAGTTTCAACTGGTTCTAACTCTGGACAGTGCCAAAGAAAACAGGACCATGATTTCAGAGGGACCACTTAAAATCAGTGCTTGTAGCAGTGTAACATATTACTAGTTACAGCTCTTTTCCTGGCTTTATTTATGCCTGTGAAACTATATGAGAAAGGTGCATACAGTTCATATTTATATGAAACAATAAACACAAATATAGGAAATGTACAGACCTTCCTTTTGAGTCCACTGAGGTATTTTCTATTCAATACAACACAGTTCTGGTATTGCAGCAAAACAGTGGTGTAAGTATGGCCACAATTTGGAGGAACTGGTTAGAATGTAGATTACAAAACAGAGGTTCCTAAAGTACATCAGTTTTGAGTTATGAGGCTGGCATTTCTCAAGCATGTTGTGGGTTACAATTGCCTAATCTTTTCAGGGTCGTTATGCGTATGTACAAGCATGTAACTCACAGAAAGGGGGCCAAAGTCCATTCCAACTTTGTCTATATCCCTCAAGAAGTTGTGTATGGAAACAAAACTTGGATAAATTCCCAAGTTAAATAAAAACAGGCTTAAAACCCAGTATACAAAGAAAAACATCAAGTGGAGAACACTACATATATACCTTCTCAAATGAAGTCCAAAAGCCTCTGAACACTCTGTTTGCCAGGTGGTGGAGAAAGTCTGAAGTGACTTCTGAGAACCCCAGTGATGACTGTGACTGCTAACCATATCACAAGGACATAACAAGGACAGACCTGGTAATAATGTATTATGCAAGGGTAAATCACAAAGAAATAGAAGACATGCATAACCTCCATCAGTCCATGAACCAGATGGCTCAGTAAACTTTCTTGCATATTGTTGACACATTAATGTAATTATTTCTCATTGTTATATCTTTTTATAATTGGTTGAAGACAGGCTCCTCCATATGAAATGTAGTTATGAGCTAGCAAGGTATTTATTATTCCCTTGTGCATTAAGAAACTTTAAAAATGAAACATCTCCACAGTCCTGATTCCGGAATTATATATATGCACATCATCACTACTACAAGAAGTGTGTTTTAATGTAAAAAGCAAGTGTCAATAAACTCTTGAAAGTGACTGGAGATGTATCTTGGAGCTCAGACAACAGTTTATGCTTTCAGAGGCTACAGTCCTGGCCATTCCGAAATGCTGCAGAAAGCATTTATGAAGCTATGGTGAAAAGCTCTACAGAACAGTCTCAAAAGCAAAGCTTTGAATCACCTTTTGCATGTCAGATAGTGACATCCAGTGGTGAGTTTGGTTACCTGTAGTCATCTGTTCCTGATGCATAGAATAACATCAATACTTGTATTTTGTTGAAACACATTCAAATATTTAAAACATTTTGAAATATTAAAAAACCCCTTTAAATATAAAATATACACAGCGTGTGAGTTTCCTAAACAAAGAAATATACTTTGATACATTAATTTTAAAAAGGGTATATTCAACTGAAGCAAAAAATTACAGAATCACAGAATAGGTAAGGTTAGAAGGGACCACAGTGGTCATCTGGTCCAACCTCCCTGCTCAAGCAGGGTTTTACTACAGCACATTGCACATGTGTACAGATAGTTTAATCAAGCTTACAATAAAAGCAAACAAAAATCTCTAGCTGTATTTGAAGAAAAAGAATACTCCCTAAATTACAGCTATATTTTCTATCTTGTTCACACGAAAAATCACTACTCCTCTTTTTCCTGACATTCCTAGTTCCTATAAAAGGGTTCAAGATCTCAGATTATGATTCTGAACATCCACAAAGCAATTCTTCACATACTCTTCCTCCATTTAAGATTCACAGCCACAGCAAGATCCCCATCTAACTCTAACATACCTTTAAGCTCTGGAGTAGGTCCCTCCTTTCAAAATCCAACTGTTGAAAAGTAATAAAATGCCCTTCAAAGTTCTTTATTTAGAATACATGCAAGAAATGTAGGAGACTTCAGTTTACTGCCCTTCTATGCCTTTGGGAGACAGGTGGGGTTTTTTTTATGTGAGATGGAGATACATCAAGCTACTAAATTGGAAAATACTGCTGAGTAATAGACATTTAAATTTCCTCATTGCATCTGTTATATTTTGTCTAGAATCATGAGACTCATTGGACCTAAAGGTGGTGAAAATATGTCCAAGTTAAGGATATTACCTTTTAGTGGATGTGGAAAAAGAGCATTCTAGGTTCTCATTTTTGGTAACTCAGTCTGTTATTATTTTTTCATAGGGAACAAGGCCAAACTCAAGTTCCAGCCAACTTCTGGACTAAATTCTGATAATTTTTTTCACAGATTTATATGCAACAAAACTACTTTCTACTATGATAAAGTTTCTGTGTTAATATTGCTTTCTCCCTTGTATTGTTTTTTCACGCTGGCTGACACCTTGTGCTGTTGTGGAAAGACACATTAAGGAAGGCTGAAGATTTGATTAAGTCCCTGCAAGATACACAGACGTAACAAATCAACTCTGTCTTGTCACTCTCCACAGGATCCAAATGAGCAGCTACCAGATTTGTGTATTCACATTCAAAAATAAACAGGCTCCTTTGCAAGCAACCCAAATTCAGGTTTCTCAATTAAAAGCAAAGGTATTCCACCAACCTAAAACATTTGGCTTTCATTCACTTATGAATTCTAAGTAGGCAAAACAGTCTCTAAATTCATGATCTAATTATTTGGTTTGTCAGAAAGTAGGCCTATATTTTATGTTATTGGAGTATTACTTCATAAATCCAGACTCACGATGAAGGAAAGTCATGCTTCACTTACTTGAGGGTTTCTGTTATGGTTTACAACACCTACTTTTCCTTTTGAAAAAAACAAACCCACAACAACTTAGCTCTTAGTGTTTCTCAGGCAGCATTAGCTAGAAGAGAACACAGGTAAGTTTGAGTCTTTGTGAAATCTAGAGAATGGGAATATTCTTCTGACAAACATAAATGCCACATGCTGGACAAGGTCATCTAAGACACCCAACAAGGGCTTCACTAATGGCCAATCATACTGACCCATCTGGTGGCCTTCTATGATGGAACGGCTGCAACAGTCAACAAAGGAAGACAGATTTCACCTACATAACCTCTGTAAGGCCTTTGACAACTATCTCACACATCCTTATCACTAAACTGGAGACATGGGTTTGAAGGGTGAACTATTTGGTGGATAAGAAATTGGCTGGATGGAGACAGGCAGAGAATTGTGGTCAATGGCTTATGTCCAGGTGGAGGCTGGCGAGGAGTGGTGTCCCTCAGGGCCCTTGCCTTGGGACCAGTACTCCTTAACATCTGTATCAATGGCATAGTGAGATTGAGTGCACCCTCAGCAAGTTTGAGTGGTGCAGCTGACACAAAAGAAGGAAGCAATGTTATCCAGAGAGACTTGGACAAGCTTGAGAAGTGAGCCCACAACCACCTTGCAAATCTGAATGAATCCAAGTGAAATATGCTGCACCTGGGTCAGGGCAATCCCAGATACAAGTACAAACTGGGAGATAACTCCCTGAGAGTAGCACTGCCAGGAAGGACTTTGGGGTTTTTGTGGCTGAAAAGTTGAAGATGAGCTGACAGTGTGCAGTTGCAGTGGAAAACCAATTGCATCCTGGGCTGCATCAAAGGCAGTGTGGGCAGCAGGTTGAGGGAGGTGATTCTGCCCCTCTGCTCTGCCCTTGTGAGACCACACCAGGAGCACTGCATTGAACTCGGGTCCTCACAAGAAAGACGTGGAGCAGGTCCAGAGGAGACCACAAAGGTGACCAGAGGTCTGGTGCACTTCTACAAAAACAAGCTGAAAGAGCTGGGGTTGTTCAACCTACAGAAGGCTCCAGGGAGATCTTATTTATGGCCATTTTGTAATTAAAGGGGGCTTATCAAAAAGAGGGAGAACAATTTTACAAGGGCAAGGGGTGTTGGCTTTAAACTAAAAGAAGGCAAGTTTATATTAGATGCTAGGAGGAAAATCTTTTATTCAGAAAATGGTGCAGCATTGGAATATGTTGCCCAGATAAGATGTGGATACCCCTCCCTGTAAGGCCAGGTGGGATAGGGCTCTGAGCTATTCTAGTGGGTGGCATCCCTGTGCATGGGCAAGGGGTTTGGAATTATATGATGCTCAAGGTCCCTTTCAACCCAAGCCTTTCTGCAATATATGGAAACCATATTTTTATGTTTGTGAAAATTCACCTCATATAACTTATATTTACTTATTATAGTCTGAGCAGTCACAGTAGGTTTAAAAACACCTTCACAATTTTGAAGTGTACATTTTGAGATGTTCATCCTTCAAAAAATATCGATATAATTTTTTAATTTGCAGCTGTTTCTTGTTTCACAGAGCAATACTTTTAGAAGACAAAAAAACCGCCATCATGTTGATGCTTTCTAAAGCATTTCCTTTTTCCAACTTCACATACAAGATAAAATACCGAAGTATTTGGGGAAAGTTTGCCTTGGATGTTACTAAAGAATGCACATCGTTTTTCCATTGCAAGAGACTTGTTGCTTAGCTGCTCTAAACTATCTCATTTACTGTGAATCAAATTGATACACTACACATTGTAAAGCCAAAGGGTACTGATAACAGGTGGTTATCAGTAACATATGATGAGGTACTACAGCTCCAAGTGACACTAAAACAACTGTGCACTGATATTGTTGCAGAACAGTTCACAACAGGAAAGTCAGGAGCACATTTGTGTGGTCATGCTTGGAGCCATGTGTGAAAATTGTACTTCTTCCCATCAAATTCCAAGACCAAGCAGAACTTTTCTAAAGCAGCCTGGAAGGACATGATATAAATAAAAAAGGCCTGTTCCTTGGTCCTGAAGACAGGTGACACAACCTCTTTTGCAGTCACATTTGGACAGATTCTATTCACCCATTCCCAAAAGGTACATGCTCTCCTACCAGATGACTAGAGGTGCTCTCCATGCAGTTGACACTACCCAGGACTGCACTGAGAGTCACAAGAGGATGCTCAGAATGGGACAACATACAAACCTGCATCTATTTAGTTTGCTCATATAAAGTGGTCTAGCTGTCAGCAGTTCCTGACGGAACAATGAGAGAAAAGCACACCAAAGAGGCAGGGGACAGGTAAAGCAATGGATCCGAAACTAACACGTCACTGCCCATCCACTACGCCATGGTAAGTTTCACTTTCTGCCTCTCAAGAAGACTCCCCAACATTGGATGAATATGAATCTGCTATCTCTCTTGGCTGGGTATTTCCACTAGTGTGAAGACTATTCAAGTACTCAAAATGAACTTCACAAATACTTACTCAGCTTATAAACTTACTTATGTTCTGTGATTCTGCACCCAAATGTTTTTCACATCAGTCTGAGTTCAATTTTGTAGCTCATCTCCCCTATGCCTTAAACAACAGCTATTTTAGACAGAAGTGTGCATCTCCAAAGATACAACTTTTACTAAATGTGCACAGTTTGCACTGTGTTCACACCTCCCCTTCAAATTTCCTTAATTCAATAAAAACAGGCTACTTGAAGCAAAAATGAAGTCTTCTTCATTTTTACCAGTTAATTTTTCACTTTATTAAAAAAAGCCTAAAAAAACAAAACAAAATTGTATAGAAAATTATAAAGTTTCTTCCGTTACTTTCTGTTCTATAAATAAGCAAAAAACTATAAAAATTTCATTCATTTTTAAGAAAAGGTATTTATCTAGCAGCCTTGAAAACATGAAATGTAAATTGAAAAAAAGTGCAGAGATAATTTTGAATTACTTATAAAAATTAAGTACAAGATTTTAACAAACTGAGAATTTTTATGAGAAAAAAAGAAGGAAAAAGTCTGATTACAAATTAATACAAATTAACTCAATTTAAGATACAGTGGGTAGTTTTATTTATAAAATGCCATTGGCACACAAAACACATAGGAAGTATGAAAATTGATTTATAAAGAAGTGAAATGCTTCACAGAAGCATGGATTCCTGAGTTATTCTGAATACTATCTCTCATTTACTGTAATTCACAACACTGCTCCAATTGGCTTAAGCAGCAGCAGAATGGATACTTGATAAACACTGAGTTAACACATATGCAAATGGAAACCAACTGGAAGATCGAGTCTTTCTCCATTTCACAGCCAGTTCAAATGTGTTGTAGATACCTGCTTTCAGCTCATTGTCCACAGCCACATGTTACAAAGTCCTCTTGACACCAGACACAAAAGTATCTCTATTTCTGAATAACCATACAGAAGGACTGATTACCCAGACAAACACTACTTCAATTGTAAAAAACAGTGTTAGGTGCCTTCACTTCTTTTTGTCTTTTTCTGCTTTCCTTCTCTGTTGTAGTGTCTTTAGTTCAGTCATTACATTCAAAGTTCTGTAAACCCAGCTGACCTGGAAAGTAAATAAATTATTAATTTTAACTAATCCATATATGTTCACTTATCAATTTAATAAAAGCACCCATATAAATGAACACATACATACCACAATTATAATAGTATTCACCAGCAGTGGCGCTGAAAATACAAGTGAAATAAACATTCCTCTTGAATCAAAGTACTGGTATTTAGAAAACAACCTGAAAGAAACACAGTAAAAGTGAGAGAGGGAAGCTTTATTCAGTGTAGTTCAGTCATTAGACTTTCACAGTACTATTCAATGTGGACTTCATACACATTATCCTACTTCTTGGGAATCCCCAAGCACAGGCCAGCATTCTACTGTATTAAGTTAGAAAAAAGAGGCAGCCAATATCTCATCAGTTATGAATATTTATTACAATACCAGTCTTCTTTAAAATTTTGTTGTGCAAACACTAAATAAAACAACGCTAAATTAAGAGACTTACCAATGAGACTACAAAAGTACATATATTTTTGCATCAGAAATTATTCTTATCCTCAAGTATCTGAAATTACTTTCTTAAATATTTTGCTTATTTATATTAGAAAAGATAACAGAAAAAATAAATGTAGCAAAGCTGCAATTTAGGTCATGTATGCCTGAAGTGAAACAAAGACTTACAGTTAGATGCTTGTATAAAGCAGTTTTAAACACAGAATTTCCAATTACATCAGGGATAGGTTAGTTCAATGCTTATCAAAATAAGCCATCAGTTTAATTTTGGTGTAACAAGCTTAGTACGTAAGACAAATGTTAATGCTTTTTATGCATATAAGTATATAAAGCAGCAGTGATAGTTCTGAGAAGCCATTCTTCAGCTTATCAAATGTGAATAACTACTGAAGAAAACCCAATAAAAACAAAAAACAAAGTTCATGCCCTCTTCCCCGTAACTACAGTCCTCTGCTTTTCTCTTAGTTCTCTGACCAGTTAAATTTACCATCATAAACACAGATTTTAAGCAGTACAATTGTCGTAGTTTAGGCCTTAGTTTTAGTAGGCCCTGAAGCTGCTACATGGATTAGAAGAGACAGGTTGTCACATGACTTAAGCAACCAAAGAAATATTTCATACCATATTACACAAACTGGGGTATAAAAAGCCATGTGGGAGATATTTCTCTTCTGCTCATGGCAGCTGCTCTGGGAGGACCTGTTGTTGCTGTTCTGCTGAGCTAGGCCTGCTACTTCATCTTGGGAAAGTAAACTTTTTCTCTCTGTTCAAGTATCTCTCTTATTGGGGTGGTCAGAGTGGTGGAATTTGCTGTTTGGTGGGGAGTGGAAAGTTGTTATCTTTTACTTTTGTGTGTATGTGTTATATTGCATTTCACTTTAAATTTTCCCTTTTCTGTGTAAATACATAAACCCTTTCTTTTTTCAGTTTCAGGTTTGTTTGGGTTTTTTTCTCCCTTTCCCTTGTAGGGGGGAGGCTACATTGCTGTGGTGAATACTTGGCATTTTGGCAAGGTCAAACCACAACAACAGTTGAGGCATGTTAGCTACCAAAAATTATAATTTCTTATAATCTGGTATCTATATTGCATTGTACAGTTTCATTCAAAAAATGAAAGTGAAACCAGTTACCTCCAATTCATAGCTGCTAATTCATTGATATATTCAGCGCAGTACACCAAGCCCACTGTACAACAAAAGAAAAACATTAGACTCAGTATTTCTTTAAAAATAAACCACCATCAGTTCTGTGATATATACTAAAGGTGTGTACATACCAGGTATCAGAATACCTTGATTCTCCAAAGATCAAACTACACATTCAGAGTTTAACTGCACAAAGCCAATTCTGGTTTAAACGTCCCATACAGTTACTAAAACGTATTAAGTGATCACAAAACATCCTCCCTATATTACAAACAAAACCCCAAACAACTGTAAAAGCCTACTCATCTCAGCTTACAGAGAAAGCTCACCATACAAATTAATACTACTAAAAAGATCCAAACACCAAACCGCTTTTTTCCCCAACAATCCTGTTGGTGACTGGTTCCTAGTTATGTCTGTAAAAAGAAATGCCAGAACTCCAGAAAACTGGTATGAATGAATTATCATTACAGATTTTATAGCGTCACACTGTTATATCTAACATTATTATCTCAAGTTTGGGTACTAACAATATACAAGCATTTTAGTAAAATAAAACCAGTTCCAACAGGTATATAGTAGAGTAGTCTGCTGCAATCAGGTGCAAAACAACATATTCTTACTCATAAATTTCATTCAATATGAAATCAACAAGACATTAAGAAAATTCAGTACAATAACATTAAACAGAAAAGCAATACAAATATAAAACCTTGAACAAAAGGCTTGAACTCAATATGGGTAGTTTTATGCATTCTGTATTAATAGCAAGTTTACATCATTCCTGGGTTAAAAAACATGTATAATCAGCTCCACTGCATCTTCCACACCAGTTAGACCTTGGGCATTCAAACTAGTTTGAGTAACAGTGGGAATACTTTACATAGTAAAGAGTCTAAAGTAAACAGCATTCCATTGGAAATTCTGAATGTCTAATGTTAAAGACAGAAAAGCCTGTATTCTTACAGGCCTGTTGTGTCATGAACAGAGAATTGTTAGCTTGCCCTCTGTAGATGATTTAAAACTCTGCATTTACAAATGGAAGTATAGACATTGCATATAAGTAAATGTATAGAAAGGTTTCCAGATTCCTTTATGGGGGTTTTAAATATTAAAACCTTAGGTTTAGCTATTTGCTGTTTTGAAGAAGTTATAATTCTTCTACCCACTTGACTGGTTCACTAAATGGTATTTTTAAAGGCAACACAGTCTTCCAGTCGCCTTTTTTGCCTGCAAATCTCTTTCAACTGCCCATTCTTCTACCTCCACCCTGCAAGCATGAGAGAGCAGTAGTGCTGTGTAAAGAAACCCACCTCAGCAGAAAATTCAACACATGGCTAGAACCAAGGTTGTGCTCATAACACATGGATCTAATCCAAATCTATGTGATCTTAATTAAACGAAAGCTAGTAGGTCTTCTGCCAGTTAGCCATGAAGATACAGGTTTGGGTAGGCAAGATTCTCTGGATGAAGGCTGATACATCCTGGCATAACACAAGTTGATACTGCAATGTACAAGCCAGTCATGGTCTTCCTCATACCATTACCACGGCTGTCGGCAGGTCATATGGTGAACTTGCTCCAGAAACTAAAGCTGACCATATTCACTGAACTGCAGCATTAGAACACAGCAGAGCAGAAAGCAACTGCTGGCTCTCAGTTGCTTTCTCTTCTGTTTCTCCAGCACAGCTACAATTTATTGGGAAGCTGTGATACACACAGCAATGACCGCGCAGAAACCTTACTCATCCCAGAGCCTCGCTAACACCAGAATTTTAAGTCACTACTTCACACAAATCCTTGGAAAAAAAATACACATTTATAGGCCATAGCAGATTTTATTGCCCATCATTATCTAAAGGTGCATATATTACTATAAAAGAAATACGAATTTGGGTGCACTTTATCTGCTGCCAAGCACAACACTCACCCATGCAGAGGAAGTGCCCGACCTGCACCCGGCGGTGCTGCAGGGACGCGCAGGTCAGGAGGAAGCACAGGAGGTGGAAGGCCGCCAGCCCCAGCAGCCAGGGCTCGGACCAGTCCGTGCTCTGCGGGCAGAACGAAAACGCATCAAGCAGCGGCGGGAGAAGGGGCGTCGCCGGGCGGCCACAGCGACCGGCGCTCCTTTCCCGCACCGAACGCGGCCGCTGTCAGTCACGGGCAGTGCCCCGCAGCCCTCCCGCGGCACGCTCGGGAAGGAGATCGCTCCCACCCACGGTTTCAGTAACAGTCCCGCGGCTCCGCTCCCGCGGCCGGCCCCGCTGTTCCCCTGCCCCGACCGACCCCGCTGCCCCGGCCGGCCCCGCTGCCGCCCTGCCACGCCGCGCTCACCGCCAGCACGGCCGACAACCCCGGCGGGCCACGCAGCGGCTCCTCCATTGCGGGGCCGCGCTTCTCGCGAGACTCGGGCGGCGCGCGGGGCGGGGCGGGGCGGGGCGGAGTCCGGTAGGGAGCGGGGCGGGGCGGGGCGGGGCTGGTGCCGGCTGTTGGAGGGCGAGCAGAGGTGGCTCCTCACAGTTTCTCCTCAGCGTGGCTTTAGGCCAGAAGGGCCTCTCCTGATCTCGTGTGTGACAGAAACAGCGCTGGCTTCTCCGAGAGGGCGGCGAGCTCTGCTGCCGTGTCAGCGCTTGGTGCCGCGCTGCGAAGCCCGCGGTGTCGGCGGCTGCTGGGGAATGTCAGAGGCTGCCCCGCGGTGTCGGCGGCTGCTGGGTGGTGCCCGCCTGGCCTCGGGGCCCCCGCCCTGCGCAGGGGTTGGGCGGAGTCTCCCTTCGGCAACTCCGCAGGTGGCTTTAACGATGGAAGGGCAGGAAGAAAAGGAGTTTTAATCCCAGCTGGAAATTTTTTTAGCAAACAGATGAGCACTTCAGGCAGGAACTTAAGTGAAATGAAAAATATGACTTGTTTCCAAGTTAAAAAAAATACGATGGAAAGCAAACAAGATAATTAAAGGTTACACTAATTTGTAACTCCTTTTGCTAAATGCATGTAGGGCTGGATGAACCGCCTAGTCTTAAGACCTACCACTTAGAGAATTTCAAACTGAGAATTTCTATCAACTAAGCCAGGAGGCTTTGTGAATCTTCATAGGATTAGCTTTGTTGAACAAACGATACTTTCATATATCCCTCCTAACATTCTACTTTCATTAAGTTCTTTTTTTTCCAACTGTTTGGCTTATCAGATGTGAAGCTTTGGCTTTTTTTTTTTCCAAATGTTTTGAAGCCTCTGTATAAGTAAATATTACTGATACTCTTCATTTAGTCTACTGTATTGCCAAATGCAGGTCATCACTGTGAACTGATCTCTGTTCACTGTCAGACTTCTGCAATTTAGTGTGAGATACTTGAAGCTGAGATTGTGTTTCATTTTTGCTTTAGGTTTTTGTTAATCTTTTTCTTGCCTATCTGGAGGCTAATCAAGTCTCACTTAAAAATATTGTAAAATTGAGTAAGGTGGTACAAAGGTGGTAATTTTTACTACCATTATGCTCTTAAAATTAACACTGGTGGAAAAAAAGATATTTGATTCCACATTGTAGTAGGGAAATAAGACCGGAATAAATGCTTGCACCAGTACAGGCTGGGGGCTGACGTGCTGGAGAGCAGCTCTGCAGAGAAGGACCTGGGCATCCTGGTGGACAACAAATTGCCCCTGAGCCCTTGTGGCCAGGAAGGCCAGTGGTATCCTGAGACGCTTTAGAAAGAGCATTTCCAGCAGGTTGAGGGAGGTCATCCTGCCCCTCTACGTAGCCCTAGTGAGGCCACATCTGGGGTGCTGTGTCCAGTTCTGGACTCCTCAGTACAAGAGAAACATGGAACTCCTGGAGCAGGTCCAGCAGAGGACTACGAAGATGATTAAGGGACTGGAGCATCTCTTCTATGAGAAAGGCTGAGGGAGCTGGGCCTGTTCAACCTCAAGAAGAGATAACTGAGAGGGGAACCTCATGAGCCATTGACCGTAGCCCCAGCCTCAAACACACTCCGCACACAAGGAGCAAAAGGCAATTTATTGAAGGGATCTTGGACTTTTATATTCTGAGGGGAAGGTTCTGGAACTGGAATGGGATTGAGTGGAGTGCGTAACTAGGGAAACTGGGCAGCCAATGGGGGAACGGCTGCCAGAGGATCAATGGGAGGACAGGGTTCTAGGCAAAGGCAGGAAAAGGATCTGAGGGGAACGAGACAACATGGAGAACAAACCAGGATAAGAACTGTGAGAGAACAACTGTAAAAAAACATAGGTGGTAGCACCACAAAACTTTTTGAACTAAAAACTGTACATAAACATGCAATAAACTCAAACTAAACTTCAACAGTAACTGTCCATAATTGGTGTTGGGTGCCTAGTCTGGGTTGATCAATCATACCATCATCCTCATAGATCCACCTCCAATAATGGTCTTTCCAGTCTGCCTGTGAGGAGCGCTCTCCCACAGGGACCTCATCAATGTGTACAACTATATGAAGGAATGGTGCCAAGAGGATGCAGTCAAGCAATAGGACAAGAGGCAATGGCCAAAACTGATGCACAGGAAGTTCAGCCTGAACAGGAGGAAGAACTTCCTTACTGTTTGGGTGACTATGCACTGGAACAGATTGCCCAGAGAGGTTCTGGAGTCTCCATCACTGGAAGTATTCAACAACCATCTGGACACAATCCTGTGCCATGTGCTCTAGGATGCCACTGTTTGAGAAGGGAGGTTGGACCAGATGAGCCACAGTGGTCCCTTCCCACCTGACCTATTCTGTGATTCTGTGACTTGTTTGGAAGGTCACACAGCTAATAGCAACTCAAATGATTTTATGTTTTGTAAATGAGTGAGTTTCTTGTAATTGCTCAGTAAGTGACAACAGAAACCATCTGCAATAGTTGAAGGGCTTCAATGAATGCAGGATACAGCCACTGCAATATGAGCAGAATATGTTGGTCAGTGGTGAATATGTGATGCTGACAAGCTAGATGGATAGGAAATTGTTGGCTTACTATGACTACAACATGCTGAATTAAAAGTTCATGTAGCTTTTATGGTCAACCACTTTTGGGACCAGGGTGAGGACGGCTCCTGAGGTAATTCAGGCACACACACAATTGGAGAACATGTCGGAAGCCCTTTATTTCTGGCTGGGGTCTGGCTTATAAGGGTCCCAATAGGGACTGGTTTGGAGGGCTTTGGACAGCACATCTGGGGTCAGGGTTAGGAAGGCAGGCATGGGGGAGGCTCAGGTAGCTGCAGCAGGGCAGGGAAGGGATGTAGAACTCTCTCAGATGCAGGGAAACTGTCAAGGTACCTTCACGGCATGGAAAAACCTCAGGGAAAAAACACACAGAGAGGGGGAAGGAACATGGGTGTGAGCCCTGAGGGCTGAGTCCGACAAACCACTGTAGCATCAGTGGAAACTTTCTTAAAGGGAAGGAGGAGTTCCTTCTTTAGTGTTGACTCAGATAAAGTCAGTAATGCTGCTTGTCAGCAGATGGTAGCAGATACATAACTATTACCAGATCTTTTCTGTGGTATATGTTCTCTTTCATTTATTTTTAGTGGAGAATGAAACGTGAACAGAAGATACTTAAAAGATAATGAACAGTTACCTTACTCTTTTACAGGGAAAACTGTGTATTTGTCCTTTTATAGCTTCTTTGTAGAGCCAATATGCTATAATTCGACCCTAATTTTTAAGATCCTCTACTAACTATAAATATACACCATATATACTATATATAATAAATATATAAATATAAACAATTTATACAATATATAAATATATACATAAAACAGCTATAAAATATATGCAATAATATATAGAGATATAAATATTTCTGTTTTTATAAGTAACCTAAGTAGTTTCTAAAACTCAGTCTCAGTCTTCTGTTACAAGATTCAGATTCCTATGTGATTGGTAAAAGGATTGTTTTTCCTTTTCATCAACTGAAAAACTTCATTTTCTTTACATAGGAAAGGATCTAAAATCAGACATTTATCTTAAGTTTAGATTGCTGAAAAAACAAGCTGAGTGATGAAAGCCTACACGTGATAGGGAACCCCAAACAAATGCTAAATTATGTTTCTTCTTGTAGCCCTACATGCATGTTTGCTAGCAGATCATAAAGCACTGTACTAGAAACCACTTGGAAGTGCCTTTTATACTTCCTGCTGAGGGAAGTGCAGCTCTGATTCTCCACGAGAAGGTGTAAGAAGGTGTGCAAGTGAGTGAAGCAGCCCTCCACCAGAGCATCAATCAAGGCAAAGATAGAAGGTGGGCACATGTGAGGGTTAGTGACAGGTATACCCAATTTCTGTGCTTTGCAAAGATCCCACTGCTGAGTTTTGCTGTGGGGACAGGGACTGCTCATCTCTGCATCTCCTGCCTGTCTCACAGCCTGCACCTGGGAGTAGTCTGTTGTGTTGACTGTCTTGGGTAGTCTCTTCAGAGCTTTCAGAGGTGTGAGCAGTTTCACTATTAAGATAGGCTGAGCCTGAGAGAGGAATCTAGATGATCATTGTTGCTGGAAGTGGTCACTTCAAGGCCATCATTTTTTTCTGTCCTGAAAATTTGCCTCGTATTTGCAGCTGCTGTCATCTCTTTACCTTTTTGTAGTACCAGCTTGTATTGGTTATGATGTACTTGGAAAACAAGAACCATAGTCATAGTATTATAAAGATTTCTTCAGAAATAGAATTTAAAACTTAGTGGATTGTTTTGTGTATGTCATTTGTGGGTTTCAGGTTTAGATGATGGATGCTACTACTTCTAAGCTCGAGGTTAGTCCTGCTTTTGAGAATGAGAGTTGGACTGCATGACCTCCAGAGGTCTGACCTACATTGCTCTGTAATTTTGATTTCCCAGTGATATGGACTGGGCAGCCTAGGGAGCAAAAGCTTAACATAGACCAGCAGTGTAACCTGGCAGAAAACAGTGCCCACAGGTTCTGGGGCTGTGTTAACAACATACTCAGGAGATTAAGGAATTTATTATCTACCTCTGGATACTTCAAATACAAGGACAATAATGATAAACTGTGAAGACTCAGCAGACAGCTGTCAAAATGTTCAGGGAGTTGAAGCCTTTGTGTTGAGGTGTGGGCTGGGGGAGCTGGGCTTGTTTGCCCTGGACAAGAGGTGGCTCCAGGGGAAAGCTAGTGGCAACCTGCCAGTGCTTATAAGGAGCTTATAAAAAAGATGGAGCTGGTCTCTTCTGGAAGTGTGGTGTGAGAATGAGATGCAGTGCACATAAATTGAAACTTAGAATTTTGGACTGCATATAAGGGAAAGCTTTTTCCTCATGAGGACAGTCAAATAAAGGAAAAGCTATCCAAAGAGGTTGTGGAATGTCTCTTTTTGGAGATCTTCAGGACCCAGTTGGATAAAGTCCTCAGCAAGCTGGTCTGGCCTTATAGCAAATCTTACTTTGAGCAGGAAGTTAAAATGACTTTCTAAGGTCCCTTCCAACTTGAATTATTCTGATTCAATGACTCCACAATTTAAAATGAGAAAAATCAACTGTTTAGCTGTGTTCACTAAACAATATGCTTTAGCCTAGAGGTGAAATAAATGCTTTTGTATGTTTTTTTCAGAATCTTATTCCCTTAACTTCATCTCTTTTATCCTTTTCTGTCAGGGCTTTTTTTCCTCATTGCAGAGTAGCTCTAGGCATCTTCAGGTTTATTTTTCTTCCTCCGCTATTCCCAAACTGTACAGGCAGTCTGAAATACAAATGTCTTTTTTTTTTCTCTACCTACTAACATGACTGCCTATTAAATTATTCCACTAATCCCACCAAATATCTCAGAATTCTTTCAAAGCCCTGTTGTGTTCTGGCAAAGCAACCAGATTTTATTTCTGTTGGCATCTTTGTCCAGTCAGGGTTGAAGAAGCCAAGTGTAGTTGAAAGCAAAAAGCAGTCCTAACAATCTCAGATCATGTTCTTATCTACACACTTTACTTTCTCTTTGACTCACTGAAGTTTTCTTCTCACAGAATTGCTGCAATGATTGTTTTCAATGTTAGAATTATCACCTTGTGTCATTCTATGATATGGATATGAAGTACCTTTACATTTCGTTGATGTGTGACTGTGTTGAACTGAGCACATAACGCAGTACATTTAAGTTGCAGCACAGCTATTGCAAGAAGAAATGGAAGTATTTAGAATGTGCAGGGCAACTGTCATTATTGTGTCTGTTCTGACTGAAGAGCTTGATGTCAGGATTGTACTTTGTGCTTAGAGGCATGCCCCTAAGGCACATCCTAACTGCTCTCACCTGTCATTCTTAACATGCAGGGCAAGTACAAGCTACATGGAGCAAGAGCAGGGAGCAGCAGGAGCAGGATTAGCAACTGGAAGAGACATTTTTTTGAACAAATCATTGTTCTGAGAGATCTCAGCCTTCTCGTCTCTCTGAGACTGAATACTTGATATTAATCTTGTGCTTTGGGGCTCCGGCTGCTTCTTTCTTGTCATCTTCCTCTAATGAATGAAGACTGAAGGGTGGAAAAACAGTGGTAATTCTGCAACAAAGACAGGCAAGAGCTAGAAAGCCAGCACATCCACATCCACCCATTGATCCTGAAGCCATCCGTGGTCATTGCTTTCTGGTGTTTGTTGCATATCCATCCTCAGCAGTCCATAGCTCTGTTGGTAGAGTTTGACCAAATGGCTCAGACTGTCTGAGCTCATTAGTTAAGATTTGATCTCTAGAAATAGAGATCAAGGTATATACATTATAAGCACTTATATAAGATACTTTCAAATACAGCAGTAATTGCAAAGCTTTAAACATTTGTACATTTAATAAATTATAGTAGTGAGTTAGCATGCATCAGCTCCTTCTTACTATCTGTGAACTAAAAACATATGACCTGAGAGTATTCATATGTTGCAATTTTCTGGCACTTTTGTGGGATCTCCACTGCAACATTTTGCATCAAAAGAATTGAGAAGAATCTGTTAGTCCTCCTCCAGCTTTTTTGCAGTTTGAGGTTTTGCAGGTTCATGGGTTGTTCTGCAGTGTCATTCCCTTAAGATTGGTGGGATACGTTCCTAGTTTTTGCTGGTCTATTCCTGACAGGCTGTTGATGTTGCTGTGGTGATGTTTTCATTTGTTCACACACCACTCTTCAATGTGTGATATATGTATTTTAGTTCAAGGTTGCCTCTCATAATTGCACACCAGTGCTATTTTGAGTATTGTTCTCTATATGGATTTTATATGACACTTTTGTGTCAGAAGTTTCCATGTAATCATCTGAGAGTTTGAGTTATGAGTATCTCCCAACTTTGTAGGTGTCTGTGGTAGGGACAGAGATTTGCCATTCCTCTCAAAGCTGAGATATATCTTTGTACAAGGAATTAATCTATGGATGTAAGCACTGGAAAGAGCACTGTATGAGAGTTAAATCAAGAAAAATGTTTAGGAAGCCAATACACAGCAACCTGAAAAGTCAAATTGTGCAAATTCCAAGTCAATGATGAATGCAAGGAGACTGCATAGAATATTTTGGTCAAAGACTAATTTTTAGAGCTGCAGACCAAAGAATTACAGACCTAACTGCAGAATTCTTAGTTCCAGGCCTAATGTTTGCAGTTGCAGAATTGTGTGATACTTGGACAGCAAAACACATAAAACTGTATCTGTTTTTAAAGTTGTCATTGGCAAAAAACCACTACTGGTGGAGTGGTGGTACAGAGGGCACATTGGAGAGCTGTACAATGCAAAAGGTAGCCAGTTTCAAATTGAGAGCTGTGGAGGTTAGATGGGAAAAGCTCATGTTCCATTGCAGTAGAGGAATTCAGCAAAAAATATGTATCTTCCCAGTAACTGTATCATGTAAGTCCTTCCTGGAAAAGTATTCTGCACCTGGATGTCGCAGCCTTGGTCTCTTTGGGAAGGGACCAGACCAGCGACGGGGTTCGCAGACTGCCGACTGAGTTGTCGTTCGCCGGGATTCCCTGACCCTAGGTAAGGTTTGCCTCGCGACGTGAGAACAAACACCCAGGAGCCAAGGATGGTCTGACCTGATCCGAAGATCCAGGCTGATCCAAATTTATTGAGGGGAACAGGGGTTTATATAACTTGGGATAGGGAAGGTTCTGGAAAAGGGGAGGAACTAAGGTGGAGCATGCAAATCCGCTAACAACTATAGGGTAGGAGAACTGAAGGGGAGTGAACTGGGGAGTGGACTGATGACAGGCAGGGCAAGGCCCGCCCCCAGAGGGAGCCGGCCAATGGTAGCTGCACCCTTGGTGACAGCTCCTGCCTGCCTGGGGAAAGTTCTGGAACTGGGAGAACAACTTTATAGACAACTTTAATTTGTCTATAATAGTAATAGACAACTTTAATTTATTAAAAAATGGGGGAAATAACTGATAACTGAGAAAGTCCTTATTGTCAAGTCACTGTCCCGATTCATGGGGGTCTTCCTGGACCTTCCACATGTCGAACTCCGTACGGCGATCCCTCACCCTCCTCCATTCCTGCATGTCCATATAGTCCCCATCTCCAGCACCTGGAGATCCCCTCCTCCAGCTCCTTCCTCCCATTTTTACTTTCTATGTCCAGTCCTTCCATTCTCTGCTTATACCATAAAAAGTACTGCCAGGAAATAAGGTAGTAGCCATTTTTCAAAGAAAAAAATAATTATCCCCTGCAGTATCTTTTGGTGGCATACTGGAAAATACAGAATCAGAAAGAAAAATCACACCAGAGGAAGGACAATGACAAAATACAGTACTACCTGGGGCACCACTAAAAATCTGTTTTACAGCCTGCATTATCAATTAAAATATAATGCTTCTTTGTGTGCTTGACCCCACACGAAGCAAGCAGCATGTGGAACAGTCTTCCTTGTATCTCAAACCAAGACAATCCTTTCCTTGTTACCTCTGTTTTCTCTGCAGTGGAATTAAAATTTACCTTGCTTAACAGCATTGTCTGTCTATGGTTACAGAACAGACTATTGTAAGGTATTGGCAGATGCTGCATTTAAATGAGTATGGATAACACACATTCACATAGGGGCAGGGAGACAAACTGTTTCACTGTTGTCCTAATGAAAAATAATTAAGTGTATGATCATAATCATATCAAAATAACTTGCTCCCTTTTCTGAAAGTCAAACTACTGCAGCTATGTGAAAGCATGGTTTCACTGTGTCATTAGCCGTTGCTAGGGAAAAAATGCAGGCAGAGATCTTTTCCTTAAAGATTAAGTCTTGGCTTTCACCACTAGAAGTAGATAGGCAATCTTCCAGATGTCATGAACCACAGGAGTTAGCTGTCTCCCACCAGTACAATATTCAGTCACAGAGCTCTGACGTTATCAAATCTTTTCTTCTTCAGGAATGCCCATGCTGAAATGCCAGACTATTAGGATGTTCTCTTTGGGGAAAGTGGGTAACCTCATTTTTACAAAGCCTTTGCATATCTCTCAAGAGGGTCCTTAGGCTCTTCCCAGCTTCAGAGACTTTGGGCCCAGTAGTAGCCTTGTGTTCCTTCTCCCCCCAAAAGTTTTTCAGTTCCTCGTAACAGAGTTGGATTTGCATGTGTTTAGCAGACTTAGTTTCTGTCCCTATTTTTCAAATGCTTTCTTCATTTTAATTTTAACTTCATGCAGCATTGATTCTGTACAGTGGGACTCTGCTGAATCCTTTCTTGTGACCTGTGCAGGCTGCTATCAGATCATTCAACCTCCCAGTGAATTTTTTGGCCCTTTCCACAATGGAATTTACCAGAGTAATAATCTCTTAACAGAATCAGGCTGGTGACCCTTAGATAGCTGCCCTTGTTTTGGTTCTCCTGAACTGAAGATGGTGATATAAGATCACTTACACTCATGGCGTAACTACTATGTTAACCTTGTCCTCTTTAGAAAGGCCAGGTATACATTTTTGTCTCAGCTAGCAGTTTGCAGTGATGATCCCACCAAGATGCTGCTGTGGCAATTTTTTTTTTTGAAGGTTCAGAAGCTTGTGACTGATCTCAAATTACCCTTCTGATCATTTTGGATTTCCTTCAGCTTCAGAGGAAGGACGAGACATACAAATATTTCCAGAACTATTGCTTGCATATAGCAGGAGGACTTCAGAGTTGCTGAATTCTTGGTTTAAGGGCTGTATTTTGTGTCCCCACTAACCTTGGGCTCTCTGGATTGCATCTCAGTGTGAAGCTTTCTGCTTAGTTCAGGAGAGAAACCACAATGTGTGCACAGGCTGTGTACCCAAAGACTCAGCACATTCTCACCTAGGAGACATGATGCTGCTCAGTAAACTGTTGATGTAGATTCACCTTAACTGTGCAAGTTAAGTGTGTTATCCTCAGTTGATTAATAGAGTTCATCCTTACTGGAGCAAATGAAGGCAGTCTGAGGAAGAAGGGCTAATGCAGAATAGTTGAAGAAATCTGCAAGAATTTTCTTCCACAGAAACATTCAGAGAAATATTTACTTTAGTTTGTTTCTTTTTAAATTGAGGAATTAAATGCTTGTGTGTGTTTGATAGTTTATTGTGTTTGATTTGTTAAACATATAAAGGAAAATGAAAATACTGAATTTAGTATCTGTTAACTACTAATTGCTATTTTCTTGCAGAGCATTTTTGAAGAGTTACCTCTTTTTATTTTTTAGTGCTGTTATCAGGCTAAGGTTGTTATAGGAAAGCCTTTCTTTTATGGACTATGGTCTTTTATGGACTAACTGGTACAATATTAAGATGTGCTTGTCAGTGTCCAGTAGCAGATTCCTAGGGAAGAATATAAGAACAGGACAATCAGATAGTGATACTTGCCGAGTAAATTCTGTGTCTTGCAGCTTTTTGCTTTTGCATATTGAGGGCTGGAAGAAATTTTCTGTGACTGAGGTTGTACTGAAGGTGCTAAAGGCTCAGTGCAAAACATTAACCAGTTCCTGGTGAACGACAGAAACACATTTAAAGAGTGTTGGTGTCCAAATACACGTGCAGTAAAGCCGGTATCACTCAGCTGGTTGTGAGTCCAGGCGCACTTCAGTGCGCAGTGGGTGAAGACGAGAAACTGGCATCCAGCACCTTCCTTCTGTTAAACAGCAGCGGTAGGTGGCACTCTGACTTTGTTTTTCCTCAGGACATGGCTTTTTCAGGAACACCGAAGCAGTGTTCACAAAACAGGTTTTGAGAAACACTCAGATGAAGTTCTGCGCTACAGATCCTCATCCTAATAAAAAAAGCCCAGCACACCTTTTACGTTTATGGAACAGCACCTATGCTTCCCACAGGCGTTAATAATTGCTCTTTTAGTCCCTACTGCTAAATATACTCTGTGGGTACAAAGATGCCGCAGACTTGTGTAGCGCCCTGATTGATGTTCAGGGAAAGACGTAGGCAGAGATCTTTTTCCTTAAAGGTTAGGAAAACAAAAAAATGCCACCAGTAAGACTTAAAGAACTGTGTTGGGTATCTTTGCAAAAACACTAAAAACTGGTACTGTTTATTCCTGAGTGTCTTCTGTAAGGCAACAGCTACTGCAAGTGTGTCTGCCCCATGCAGAATTTACTGTGCTGTGCTTGAAAAACAGCATCTGCTTTGGTTCAGTTATACTGTGTCCTACAGCTGTTGCTGCTACCTGTATGAAAGGGAGGTCTGTATTTGGACTGCAGGAGAGCTGGTGAACAAGAAAGCAGTAGCCAAGGTGATTCCAAGTTTTCTAGCCATGCCACACACAAAAAACCTAAGCACTAACTGTGTTCAGCTAGTAGTGCCCTGTGACATGCTTTTACTGAGCAGAATTTCTTTGTGGTGTACTTTGTCAAGCTGCCTTCTAAGCACATTCATTACACTTATCTAAGAATAATTTGAGATTTATGAGGACTAAGGAATTACATCAGAGTTCTGTTTGCTTGTGGATTCTGCCATGCTCCCTGGTGCAACTTAAAATGTGAATCCCAGTGCATCTTCTTGGTATCTTTGTTGAGGCCGGCTCTGGAACCTCTACTAGCTGCACAGAAGTAGAGAACCTCCATGCAATGATGTGATGGTCAGTAGACTCTTGGCATAAAACTTAGTTTCACAAAGGAAGGAAGATCTGACTTCCTTTCCAAGAAGAATGGTTGCTTTATCAGGTACGCAGTTCATCCTCCTTTAGTTTCTTGATTTTGAATATATTGTGCTTGGCTGAAGCAGGTTTTGTCCATCTGTTAGGTGAAGGCAGATCATTACAGACAGGTGCTGTTGGGCTGCTTTCACAAGAATCAAGTTGTTTGTAGTCTCTAGACACACATGATGATGGTATAGGGAGAAACTGCCCTAAAAATTAATGGAGTCGTTCCTACCTTTTGGGGAATGTGAGTTTTGGTAAAGAATGGGCTAGCATGCTATGCCCAGTAGTATAAGAATTAGGAATTAGTTTGCCTCTCTGGCTTTAGGAGATGGCTTTGAAGATTATTGAAAACCCTGTATGAAATCAATCTTGTTGAATTCATGTATATGTTGTCAGAGGGGTTAGCAGTGAAGTGCAACCTGACATTTCTGCGTGCCTGTTTCCCTCTTTGGGAAATGCGTGAAATGTATTGGTATGCAGCAAAGTTCAGTCTCAGCATGTGCCCAAATGTAGGCAATATGTATTCAGGGAAAAATAAAAATCCTAAAACTTAAGTGCACCTTGAAAATAGGATCTGAAACTTGTGTAATATAAAGGTCTATTTCATAGGTGTTTCCTTTTTTTGTTTGTTTAGTTTTGGGTGCCTTTTTGTTTGTTGGTTTTGCTTGTTTTGTGATAGCTAAATGTTTATGGCTTATGGTTTGAAGAGTCCTCTGTTATAAACAGTGAAGATCTGTGTGAGTTGCAAGCATCAAAGCATGAACAAAGTGCCTGGTTATAGATATTAAAAGATGGACATTTTTAGGAGTTCTAATAATGCTCCTGTGGGGAAAAATAGATAAATATAAAACATTTGATGAATGTTATTCATTGAATAAAGAGGTAATGAAAAAGCAATGGGTTTTCCAGGTCTTCATATTTTCCTGGAAAACCCTGAAAAATTTGGCAGTATAAAGAAATCCTGTAGTAAATTGAAAAAAAAATAGTAAGATAGACTGCAGTTCCATTATATTGACATCATCTGTAAGCAATCTTAGTGGTAACTTCTATATTGTAATTAGTAGATTCACAGGGTAGTGATTAATGGGAGATGCAAAGCTGAAACAATTTTATTTCTTAAATATATTATGCTCTATCTGAAATTGTAGTAATTAAAATGTTTAAAACCAGATGGAATTAAGATATTTGCTACATGTATGACAGTGAAAATGAAATAATATCTGATAGCTAATGTTAAAGGAAAACATATCAAAGGACAATGTTAGAAATGGGAACTTGAAGTGCAGTGTCAGAAAATAAGAACTATTGATTTACTGTATTGATTCTTTTAAAAATGTGTATGTGCATGAAAGTCTTTGTACTTGTTCTCTGCTAACAAAAAAGTTTGAGGGAAAAGTTTTAATTACAGAAAATACTGTTTTCTTGCAGACGTTTGCTGGAAATAAGAATTATTAATTAATTTAGGCTATACTTTTAAGAGGTTTGACTATAGCTGCTGAAGGGGCAGGACTACTGAATGCCTTGAAAGTAATTCACTTTTATGGGAATTGTGTGCAAGACCTAGTCAGGTCTCTGATTTTACTTTGTCTCTCCCACTGCTCTCTTTAGGAAGACCAAGTCTGAGGATAAACCTGACGAGGAAGAGTCCTGTACAGGGCATTCTCTAAGTAAACACTCAATCCACCTTTTTTTGACAGATCAATAAGTAGCATATCCAGCCATTGTTCCTAGCCAGTCAGGTTGCTGGGATATTCACTCATCCATAGTTTTCTATGTATTTGAAGGTAAAAATTTGGTGGTACCTTGCTAAATCACCCATCTTCAGAGATGTATTTGTAAATACTGAAAAATTCAGTCTAGAGAAATAATGAGCATAATTAAGTATTTAAAAATGGCACTTTCTGTCACAGGATCTTTTTTTCAGGTGAGTGCTATCAAGGTTGCATCTCCATCTCTGCATATTTTCAGTACTTGAGTGGACAAGGCTCTGAGCAACATGACCTAACCTTAAAGTTTACCCTGCTGAGAGTAGGAGGTTTGATTGGATGGTTTCCATGGTCTCTTTTATTGTAAATGTTTATATTATTGTGAAGAGTCAGTTTCAACTATTAAAATACCTCTTTTATAAAAGACATGATAAGTCAGTTCTATTCTGACAGAAACCCTTCAGTATAAGACATATATAACAATTTTTTTTATAAACAAATATAAGAAGAATTTTTCCCCTTGATTTTTTTCTTGAATGACACAATTCCTTTCTGTTTGTTTTTTTTCTTGTGATATATTTGACGAAAACACAAATTTCATACCAAGCAATGGTTCCAAAAGAAGCCATTTAGAAGTTAAGAGTGTCTGAGAAGAAGTGGGAACAAAGAAATTGGTGGGGATACCATGCAGCTTGAGGACCTTCCACAATCAGGTACTAGAGGAGGAGGAGCTGGCATGGTGAGGACCATGAGACTGCTTCTTCAGCCTCACCAAAAAGCCTTTGACAGGTGTGTATGCTCAGCTTTGAGATAATGCTGGTTTTGACAATCCTGTTGAAATGAAGTAGTTATACCTGTAGTGTCATTTCAAAAGTTAATCAAACACATGAGGTGTGGCAGAGTGACAGGTCAGTGCACATCAGTTCCTCAAAACACCGGTAGACTTGGAGTTTGTCCTTCAAAGTTATTTAGAGCCTATACTCAGGTCAAGATATACACAGTCCTTAAGAGTCTAGGCTGATTGCTGAGAATACTTGGCATCATTTTAGGAATTGTAAGGCTTTTATAATAGCACATTAACTGGGAATGTCTCTCTGGCAGTGCTTAAGCAACCTTCACTGAAGTCAAATGTTGCCACTCATAAAACCAATAGCAAAGGCTGTTTAGGATTACACTTAAGAATTACATTTTAAAAGCTGTTATGGGAATTGAAAGTCATTTATATAGAGAATTGCAATATTAAAGCTGAAGAAATTATTCAAAAGATAAGCCTATAAAAGTTGTTCAGGTAATTTTTTTGACATCAAGATGAAGTCAGTATCAGGAAAAGTTACAAATTACTGTGTATTTTGTAGTGTTACTGTTATGGGTTTAGCCAAGTAGGCCAAGTAGTTAGGCTTTAAAGTTCAAATTAGGCCTGAAATTGTCAGATGACTTGAGCTGGGCTGAGCTAACTAACAGCTGACTTCTTCCAGCCAATAATATTATATTCCATACCATACTACATCATCTCAAAGGGTGTAAAATCCAGTGTGTAGGAGTGGCTTAGTCAGTTCTGCCATGGCCGAGGTACAAGCCGGACGTGATCCAGCTTTTGTCTTGAAGCAGGCCTTGCTCTGCCCCTGCTGCCTCTGCTTGCATTTTGTTTGCATTCAGGGAAGTAGAAACATTTTTGTTGTTATTTTTTCTGTTTCTTGCTATGTGTCTCTTAGAGTACTTACAGATATAGTGTAATAGACCTTGCTTTGTATTAATTGGGGAGTGAGAAGTTATGCCTTGTTATATATATGTAACTTGTGTAAGTGTGTGTTATATTGTAGTTTCCTCTTAATTTTCTCTTTTCTGTATAAATACATATAGTTAGTTTCAGCATAAGCCTGTTTTGGAAGTTTTCTTTCCTCTCTTCCTCCTCTCCTCCCTTGGCTGGTTGCGGGGGGAGGAACCCTTTTCACTCTGTCCTGGACAGTTGGCGTTTTGCCAGCTCAACCCAGGACAGTTACCCAGTGCTACCCAAAAGGCTAAACAGTATAATTCAAACATGCCATGAAACAATAACAGATACTAATTACTAATATTTCATCCTGAACAAACCCCCACATTCTCTTCTTTCATTGTAACAAGAGGGTAGTTCTGAATTTTCTTGGTGGGGAGAAAGCATGCACCAAGTTATGTATTTCTGCTACCTTGCCTCAAGCAAGCTCAGTGCTGTGGAATTTAAAAGAGAAAACTGTGAAAAAAACACAGAGGAGGAGGCTAGTATAAAGTAAAGTGCTAGCAGATACCCAATTATCTACTGTTTCTGAGGAAGTCAGAAACATAAGAGGCACTAATACATTTGGGGCAAGATGAAGAGGGAAGTGGCAAAAGCCAGAGTGTGGCATGCAGTAGTGAAGAGAAGGATGCAAAGAGAAAACATTCTTAAAGGACTAGACAAAGGGTCTAGAAACAAACAGAAAAAAAAAGCCTGAAGCATCACTGGATTAGAACTAGCTCTCCCATGGGTGATTTTCAAATATATTCTGTCCTCCAGAGGTGCTGAGTACCAAAGAGAAGAAAAGCTTATAGCAGAAAGAAGCTGTGTAGGGAGGACTATGGTCTCAACCACATACTGTCATGTTGCAAGATTTTTCCTTTGTCAGTGTGAAACTGGCACTTTTGTAAACTTTGATTTTGCATCATCATTTACTTTTCCATGTTCAAGCATTGTGGTGCATTGACTATGGCCAGCTGCCAGACACTCACCTAACCCCTCTTGTTACCACAGGACAAGGGTAGAAAATAAAATAGGAAAACTCAAGGGTCAATATAGACAGGGACATCACTTGCCAATTACCATAAGGGCAAAGCAGACTCAACTTCAGGAAAATTAATTTATTATCTGTTAGAGATTTGGATGATGAGAAACAAAGATAAAAATTAAAACACTCCCGCCCTTCTTGCCAGGCTCAACTTCACTCATCTGCTTCCTTGATTTCTTTCTTTCCTAACACTGAGCAATACAGAGGGATGGAGAATAGGGATTGCAGTCAGTTCATAATACTTCATCTCTGTGCCTTTGTGATAGACTGAAATGTTGTTAATGTCTTAAACATTGTCAAAATCATAGAAAGACTTTTTGTCAAAGTGCAAGGAAGCAACTACCTGTCTTTAATCACCAAAGCACCCCAGCCTGCCCTCCTCCCCCCACTTTCTTCCCCCCACCTCTACCCCCCAAATATGCTTCCTGACTGGAATTTGCACTGTGACGGGAAATTTGAGATAAGACTATTGGAGAAGTAAACAGGGCTCAGGGAAGAAGAATCTCTCTGTGTTAAGAATCAGCCCTAGCTGGGCTTGGCAGGTGGCAGAGGAGAAGGCTTTTGGGTGTGTGATGGTGAAATCTCTCTGCACCAGATCCGAGTAACCTTCCGGGAGGAGCACACATGGGACATTCACGTGAGAGGCAGCTGACAAGGCATCCCCCCAACTCATTTCTGAGGCCTTCCACCACCAGAGGACTTCATGTTATCCAAGTGATGCAACAAAATCCAGAGCTTGTTGTGAGAGACTGCAAAGCTTGCCCCCCAGCGGGAGGTTCCTGAGTCTCTCCTGAACATATATTAATCTATTGGACTCTGTTTTGAGGGACCCTTACCACCAAGAAGGGTGGAAGACACACAGGATGCCACCAGGTTCAATGGAGTGGTGATACATTTTCTATTTAATCTCTTTGTCACTATATTTCTTCTCCTCTCACCCCCCATCCCTCAAGCCCATGCTTTTCTTTTTCCTATTTCTTTTTATCTCTCTTCCTCATATTTACTGTTAAAGAAAACCCATCCTGTTGACTTTATCACGTGGCCTTGTTTGCACCTTAATTTGGGCAGAGGCATTTCTAATAATTTTAATAACAGGATCATAACAGCCTCCTTCCTCCAATTCTCACTTGCTCCAGCATGGATCCTTTCATGGTCTTCAGTCCTTCAGGATAAAGTCACTTCTGCATGGGCTCTCCAGTCTGCAGTTCATTCAGAGCACATCCATATGCTCTGGCACAGTGTCTGCCATCGGCTGCAGTGTGGATAATGGTCCAACATGGTCCTCCATATGCTGCCGGGTGACAACCTGTGTCTAACACTCTAATGCAGAGTGGGATTTGCCTTTTCTTAAATAAATTCTCCCAGAGGTGCCACCATCGTGGCTGTGGGACTCAGCTGTGCCCTATGGTGGATTGGTCGGAGCCACTGCAGAAGATCTGGAGAATACTGCAGTATTTTATTGTTATTTTTTTCTAAATTGAGACAAAAGTAATTGATGGAGTCATAGTACTTATCTGCATGTGGTTGATGGGATGAATCCTCTTTCTCACTGAGTAGCACACCCTTACCCGGACAGTAAAGGATCACATTGCCAATTCACACATGCACTTTTCTTGTGCCACAGTGTGATGGAGCATTCCTTTGGTAGTATTTCTGCAGGCGGTGATGGCTTTGGGATTTGTAAGTGCCAATGTTTCAAACACTTTGTGAATAATTGAAGCCTGATTTTCCCTTCATTACCAATGTGAAGATACAAGAGAGATATTTTACAATAGCTGGAGTACAGCATCTGCAACAGCCATCCTCCCAGACTACAAGCAACTGCTTGACGCACACATAATACACAGGAGAATCTCAGAATCTGAAGTGCTATTTTCAGACTTATTAGTAATAGTGGTGAAAACTCTCCCTGTCATTAAAAAAAATCTATTAAATGATTCTTACTGAAGTGTTATTTTAGGAAAAAAAATTACTTGTAAATCCACACTGGTTTTCAGAGACACTGTTGTGATAGTTTCCAGTTCAGTTGATTTCTGTCTTCTCCTCTGGCCTTTGATGAGTCAGAATCCACACAAAGATTGTCATTGTCATGAGTATGTATGAAATGAGGAATTTCCTATTTTAGGAAAATATAAATGCCTCTTTCATAATTTCTGTAGTCTCTTCTAAAGGATAATTTATGGATGTAATCTCATAACGAAACTACATAATGACAGTTGAAACTGCATAACCTTTGCTGGGAATAATATTATACCTCTATAGGACAGTGAGAGGAAAGGGCTCCTAACTCTGATCACATGTATAACAGTGTGTTTGGAATTCTGCATGGCATCTTCTTGATAGTATGGCCTGGGTAACAACAGCTGATACGATAGGAATATGAGTGGGTGAACAGAATACCCCAAACTATTCTGAGGCCCAAAACATGATACTGCTAGGAAGAAAATACAATAATTGAGTTTGCTTTAGATGACGTTCCTTATGATGAAATTATATCCAAGAAATTACCAAGATACTTTTGAGAAAATAAATCAACTTAGGAAGAAAAAAAAAAAGCTTGAAAATTAAAAAAAAGGCTTGAAAAATTGTGATTGTGGAGAGATTGTGATAGATCAGCAACTTAGTCATATGCCAGGAGCATCCAGATACTGGAGCAACAGTACAGGGGGCAACATAGAGACTCACACCTTAGATGTGTGTGTGAACTTTTGTCATGCTTTTTCATCAACGTGTGGCTCACCACACTGTAAGGACATACATAAAACTAGAGAACTCATATCTCCATCAGTATCTGTGGGTAAGCGTGAGGAACTTGTCCAAAAGTGAGGTTGCATAGTGTGGATGCAGGAGAGAATGCATGTGTCATTTGAACAGGAGCGTCATAGGAGTGATAAGTGGGCAGCAAGATAACACAGCTGTGGTGGGTAGCAGAGAGAGACAGGTCTCCTTTTAAAAGAAGAAGTGACATTGATACACATAGAGTTTGTATTTCAGGGGTAAAAAGAGGAGCAGGAAGAGCAGTGTGGGATAGATCAAAAAAGAGGACATTCTGGTACACAACTGTGAAAATGGAGAAGATAGAGAAACTGGGCAAACATAACACAGTTGTTGACAAGTACAGTGCTGGAGCACATTGTTCCAGGGAGGGAGGAAAAGTCATGCAGCACTTTAGATGATTGCCAGCAAAAAAAAAGAACTGCATAATTAGAAAATTTCAGTTAAGGGAAGCTTTTGTGAAAACACATTATTGGCAACCTCCTCTCCAAAAAACCCCAGAACATTGCTGTCAAGGTGTCTTGGACTTGCCATTGTAAACATAAGAAACCTTAGTGAAGAAGAGCCAGGAGATGTTGAAAGAAGCTGCTTTCAGTTCAGATAAGCAGTATTGTAAAATTTGTGAGGGAAGAGTGGAGAAGGTGAGAGGATGTCTTTGAGTGGTGACTGACTGTTTTCAGGGAGGCTCAGCAAGCTTGGCAGGGAGGAGAGAGGTGAAGGCATACCGCTGCTCTGCATTTAGAAATTTGGAAGCTGTTTGCAGGAGATCTTATCTACTGAGATAAAATGTTCATGTTTGCTTCTGCCTTTGTCACTTTTCACAGAATCACAGAATCACAGACTAGTCTGAGTTGGAAGGGACGCACAAGGGTCATCGAGTCCAACTCTGAAGTCATTGGCCCACACAGGGGATTGAACCCATGACCTTGGCATTATTACAACCAAGTTTTTTCTTCCAACAGTCCAGGTTTTAACAACAGGAAAAAAAGGAAATTGTTTCATGAAACAAGAGCAAAACATAATTTCTACTGGAACTGCTTGGATGACCAAATGTCTGCTAAAGGTGATTTACTCAACCCCCTTATTTCATGAAAAATATGTGTGATAGCACTCTGAGTATTCTCACCTGTACTTGGCTCTTTATATCAATGATGTGTTCATTTATGTCTTCTTAGAAGAGAATGCTACTCCGACTGGAATATTCTTCTCCCTTTGTTTGCCAAACATAAAGCATAAATACTGGAAATTTCTCCCTACAGCCACAATTCACTGTGTAGAAACCTGTCCTGTTAGTTCCTTATTTCCCTATCAGGGGGAAATTCCCATCTTGAGAACAGGAACATCCCAGTATAGTGCTCATCTTTTAAATAAGATCGACTCTTAGCATTAATATATGAATGGCTGCTACTGCTAAAGATAATGCATGAGATTCTTTTTCAGTGCCTCAAATACCTTTATTATCTCATTTGGATATATTGGTAAAAAAGCCATGAAATTAATATAAAGCTTTTCTTTTAAGTTTGATATTGACCGCCAGTGTCACCAGAGTCAGGGTGGTGTGGCTGCTGGAAAACAACTATATCAATCAGTGATATATAAATTTACTTACTCAGTAGGACAGGGGTAGCAGGTAGATAGCAATTCCTGCTCTGTAAACAAACCTGCTTCCCTCCCACCAACATGCACATGTAGACGGAAATTAGAGTTTCAGCCTCACCAGTCTGGTTTACACCAGCTAAGTACTAATGAGGAATCAAGGTGCTTGCTCTGACTGGTTATGTGCTGCATCCACAGTGGACAGCTCAACTCCTGCACGTGGTGGTTCCTTTCCTTGCACTCTGGTTTCTGTAGCTGTTAGGCATCTGTGTATTATGAATCCCTTTCAAACAGGTAGTGCTACAATTATTTATTGCTTTCTAATGGCTTTACTAATCTTGTAGCCCCAGAACAACTCTTGAACTTCCTCTGTCTTTGAGGCCAGTTAGAAGTTTATGTGAGTCTTCAGGCTCTGCCCTGATATGTTTCAGAAAAATGGGTATGTTTCTTCTCCAAGTCCCACCAGATGAATCTGATCACCTTATGCTGCAAGTGACCAACAGCAATCCATTGTTTGTGCTGGGTAGTACGGCAGCTGAAAAAGGTTTAAACCAATTTTCTGCCAAGACCCCAGGGAAGTTCCTCTGGAACCTCTTGCCTGCTTGACCTGTGGCTTATGTAACATTGCTAGCGGTCAGATAAGAAAAACAGTTTAGAATTGAGCAGTGTAATTGATGTAAAAACCTACAAATCAATGTCTTGGATTTTCAGTTATGTAACTGCAAATCTGCTAAACTGTTTCCATTGCAAAGCTTAGGAAAACAGTACCTGCAGTTCAGTAATATCCCTCACCTTTTTAACCTTTCTTAACATGAGAGGGAGGTACATGATCTGTAGGTATTTCCAATATTATATTTCTATGCAGTCATTGCTAGGGCAATGCAAGGCTGATGCCATACCCCCTGAACTGCAGTATTCTGTGTCCTCACTACCAATATTGCTTGTTACTACAGTGCACATAATTCCAGCTATGAACATATATAGAAGTCACACCTGGAAAGAGTCTATGTTGCTCACTAAGCTGCTGATGTAGACGCCTTCCCAGTGCTTCAGATGGCACTTGACCCCTTGTTTCAGCTGCAGAATCACATCTCGTGCAATTTCTTCTAGTCCCCGAGAACTTCATGGCTAGAGTTTTAGGAAAGCATTATCTTCTTGTGTAATTGTTTTTGGAGATGTCTCTGTGGCAAGAAACAAATCCCTTTTCTTTTAAAGACTTCCCAGTGTTATTGTGTCCTTGCACATTGTCTTGGCATGCAGAGGATGTCTTTGTATTACCAGTCACTGGAACTCTTTTTGGTTTCTGAGAAGGGTAGAGGAAGGGGGTGAGGCGATGAAGGATCAGGAGGATGCCTGGCATTTCCAAACCTGCAGCTAGTGACTATAACAATATAGGCTGGAGGGTTTTATCTTAAGTTACAGCTTAAAAATAATGGCCAACTGTTTTTGGCCTGCCCACTTCAACTGACCAGAAGATCAAAGAAGACTGAGCATACTACTTTAAAAGGGAGAATTAGCTGTCAAAAGCACAGATATAATTCTGAAGGATGCTGAAATGTTCTTTGGCCACAATATTTGTCCATGAGGGCACTACATGGATGAATAGATAAGAGGTGATATGAAAAGTTCTTTCTGAAGCATCACAGGCAGTTCTTTATTCCCTGAGCTGTTTTTAATACCTACAGAAAAAAAATACGGCTTTTCCCTGTTGCTGCAATTTTATAAAAACATGCATAAATGTTTTCCTGTTTCTTTCATGTCCATTTTGTGCATAATCTACCCCAGCAGAAAAAGCTAGATGTACACTAGTTCTGTGCTGCTCTGTTAATGTGACTCATGGTATTTCAAAACAAAAATGTGATGCTATATCCGTCCTTTACCAGAGTAAGAACCTGCAACTAAGCAATATACAGCACAGCTGCTGAACTGCAGAGTAGGTTGATGATAACCTGAAAGTACAGACATTCTGAGTATTTTGTTTTACAAAGTCCCTATTGCAGAGCATCAGCTCCTGTGCATCATTTGGAAAACTGAATAGGATAAAACCATTGCTTCTGGTGAGATGACAACTGACAAGGGCTGTCCTCAAAGGTCCTTGAGTTTTCAAAGACCCTTTCTTCAAAGAACTGCTACATATATGTTTAAAAAAATGTGAAGATTTCAAAACAGTTTGCTTTCAGTGATCCAAGCTGATAATGTTAGCATTAAAATGTCTGTACAATAATATCAATGTTGCTGATGAATTGAACTGTTTTATAAATGAGGGGTTTGGTGTTGTTTTTTTGTTTTTGTTTTTGGGGGTTTTTTTGTGTGTTTTTTTGTGTTTGTTTTGTTTTTGTCTTTTGAGGTTTTTTTGTTTTTGTTTTTGTGGAGTTTTTGTTGTTTGTTTTGTTTGTTGGGTTTTGGTTTTTTTACTGGATGATGTACTTATGATAATCTCTTTTACATATATAATGAATTGTGTGATTTTATACCACTTGTCAGGAAGTAGGCTTTCTATACATTTGTGAATTGAGCAGTAATGAAGCTTGACAACATGTTATAAACCAAGTTTTTACTGGGGCGGTGGGAAAGAGGAGCAAGGACACAGTCACATGGCAACTCACCCAAACACCACTAGCAAATCCAGCATCATTAGCGATACCATGGCTTTGGTGGACTTCCAGGGACACTTGGTGTCGGAGTCATCTCCCCACAGCAGCCAGTCATGCAAATGACTTTTGAATGCAGTCAGAAATCTTGCCACCCTTTGGCTCCATCAGTATCACTGTGATGTGAGAGAATCTTACCTTAGATGAATAATGTGGTTTGCATCCTCTCAATGTGGGGAGCAGTGTGTTGGCCATCTGCCAGTGCATCTGATACTGGTCAGGGGCAGGGTGTAATGTCTCACCTGGTGGTACTGGTCAAGGCGCAGGAGGGTTTCAGGATCTAGGCTTTCTATGCATTAAAAGAGAATGAGTATAAAGTCTCAGTTCCTTGAAAATCCTTAAGCCAGCAATTCATGAGATGCAATCTATAACAGAAGTTAGAACAGGTGTACAACCAGGTAAATTGTTCCTTAGTAGTGAGAGAATTTTTTGAGTTGCTTTTCAATATTTGTAAGTTTTTACTTGTTTTCTCTCTACCCCACAAATACAGCACTACTTTCATTTTACTGATACCCAGGCCAGTCCTTGCTGAATCCTATGTATGACTGAATGTACAGCTGACTTCCAGGGACTGAAACTGGAGCTTAGATAGTTCTTGTCAATTTTCCATCTGGGAGAATGTGTTGATGTGTTTTTTCAGACCAACTGAAAGCAAGGCACTGTTATAACGATGGACTGAGTAAAGGATTTCCACCTTACAAAAAGCCCTGATTTTTGACTAGCAACAGAAACATTTGAAATGAAAATAGAAGATATATAAGGAGACCCTCAACCTTAAATAATGTTGTGTAGACTGATGTTTAAGTTGCATAACAGTTAAAAACACCTGCATTTTAGTATGTACTGAAGACCTGCTGCTCTTCTGTTCTACCAGCATTAGTGAAAACTCAGATTGTGCTGGTGGGTCAGTGCTTTTCCATCATAGCTTTCATTAGGCAGCACCATTCAAAGGGCAGCAAGTCTGTTGGCAGACCTCAGCAAATCTACCTGCCCCAGAGGTGTTTTGATCTGCAATATTCCTCAGCCATTTCTTACCAAATCTCTTAACTTCTCCCACTCTGCAGTATTTGTTATGTCAGATATGTAGTATCTGACAGCAGCTGGAGGAAAACTTTTAGAGATAGCAGATCAGACAGAGTATGCAGTACATTGAAAATCGGGCTTTTTCAGTGGCTGCAGGGAAGAGAAGGAGATCTAGAAAACATCCAGATAAAGCAATAGAACAAGAGATATTTTGATGGAAAAGGAAAATACAGCGAATCATAAAGTTGTGCTGAGATATCTTTCTCTGGGAAATTAATTGTAATTCTTTTTATCTTCCAGTTAAGTAGTTACAACCAACTAGTTCTATGTCGGTCACTGATTGATAGTCAACTGTGCTGCTCCAAATTGATGCACATCTATTTCTCCACATACTTCATAATTTATGTGGCAAAAAATCCAAACCATTTTCTGTCATAGTTTCAGAGCAGGCATGAAATTAAGAGGTGCTTTCAGTGACCCAAGGGACTTGTTCGACCATACTTGTCATAAGTAGTCATGTTTGCTGACTATACTTAGGAAAAATATACACTGTATAGAGCAAACACTTTAAAAATCAATACTTCTCTTTTTCTAATCTTTTCATCAACCCACCAATGCACATTAAATGTTATAGACCTTGTCACGTTAATGTAGGTTCATGCAGCCCATAATTGGAACTATGACATAAAAGACTGTTAAAGAACTGGATTGTTTAAAAAACTGTTTCAACCAACTTGCTTTTCATTGCAACCCTGATGGTTTTTGAGATGCAGATATGTGCTCTGATACTAAATAACTTTTCAAAGAAGCAGTAAAATAGCATGCAATATTTTTAAAATTTTTTTTTAATCAAGAAAAAATTGCAGAGAATCTAAAACAGCCCATGCAACTGCAATGACAACTTATTTCTTATGCTCCTAATGGGAACAAAACAACTGTTTTACTCAGCTTCCTGGGATTTTATCTTCCCATGGGCACTTCAGGTTGATAAGCTAGACAACAAATACACTGCATGGTAGCTATGCTGTTGTGTGCTGCATTCATTTATTTTAACTCTGTTGTCTGAGCCTAGTGGGTAACCTTCAACTCTTTGTGTACCTGAGAGCAAAAAATAGGCATCTCCAAAGGGCTCTTCACCTCACTTGCTTTTATAGACCTACCTTAGGATGAAACGGAGAGAGATTTTATAAAAACAGCATGAATCCCCAAAAAACTTTTACTGATTGTCTGTGGCAGGTGCTTGTCACAAAAGCACTTCTAATATTCATTGTGGGAAGCCTGAACCAGGCTAGTTTAGGGTAGCTAATGTACTGTCCCTGAATCCACTGCATAATATCTTCCCTAACTCCAAGTTAAGAATTCACTGCCAAACTCTGGTTAAACTGACAATTACTTGATTGAAAGGCATTTAAGGTAAGAAACTAGCCATTCTCCTGCAAAACACTTTTAAAATAAAGATGAATGATTTTTAGGAGGTATCAAAAGTTGAAAGACAGTAATCTCACAGTCATGTTTTATAAAACCATGTTTATTTGTTCTAAAATTGAAAGTGAAAAAAAACTTTATGTATTCATTCTACCCTCACCAGATTGAAAATAATCAGATGATAATATGGATGTGAGAAATGTTTGCAGTTCTGCTTCAGAAAGTGTTATTGAAACTTGATGGGAGCTAATGGCAAGCACAGGCAGCAAGTATTAATAATGCTTGAGACCCAGCATAATCAAGTCATAATAGCTGCTTCCAAAGGGATGTTTTTGTATTCTCTGCAGGGTTCACTTTTCTGTCATATACAGGAGAGCATCAGGAGTAATAGGAGAGATCAACCTCCCAGGAATGACAGTTGTGTCTGATTCTACCTTCAAGGTATGCTCCTTCCTCCTTTTCTGGTGACAAATGTCAGATGAATAATGACAAGTACTAGGCCTGCAGTAATAAGGAAACACGGGTTTGGGATTTGGTTCTTTTTTAAGATCTCCACTAACTTTAATGGAGGTATGTGTGCTTACTGTGACACTGAAATGGAGCTGAGTGAAGATAATCATACAAGTGATGAATTCATATTACAGATAACAATTTTAATAGATTCAGTAATCTAGGCCAGAACCCTGAAAACACTAACTGGTAAAAAAACCCACAAACTTTTCAAGTGCAAGATTTTTTTCGTGTATAAGTACAGAAGCAGTCAGGCAATTGTAACTTTCTCAGCTATCCTGAAGGTTTGGACCACCTATGGAGAAATCTGTCACTTCACAAGTGTATAAGAGTAGGAGCAAGAAATTACTTTATCAGGTTGGATCCAAGACTTATCATTTTGAAGGAAAAATATTCTTGATGCTTCCAGAGGCTTATGTTCATATTTACATGACCACTTCCTATCTCCTTCACAAGAGAGAGTCCCCAGTTTTGTAGTCTGGATCAGATGTGATCTGTGGGGTACACCCTGAGACCATATATAAGAAAGTTGTGAAAGAACTCAGATGAAAAAACATCCTAGATTTTACTTAGATGGAAGGTTTTGCAAACTTTCAGATTTTGAACCTACATAACTCAGAGTACTAGAGAAGACTCAGCCTTAGTGGTACCTGTAACAATATGCATGATCCCTCATTCTCTGTGTGTGGATTACCTGTTTTTTCAGTTTAGGACCCCCTGGGAATTGCTTTAATTCTGAGGGAGAAGAGTACAAAAATAGAGAATGACATGACAACATATGAAGAATTCCAATTACTGGTGCAAACTTTTTTTTTGAGTGGTTTGGTCATTGAACTATGTAGTTTATAAGAGAATACAGGCGAGGCTAATGTCATGATAAAGAGATACTCGAACACAAATGTAAATGGAAGTCTGGATTTTGAAACAGGCCTTAATAAGGAGATGATGTTGGAGGGCATGTTGCCCAGGGCCAAGCCTGTGTGTTTAGTGTGTGAGGATTTGCCTTGTGTCTTACATTAATAGTCCATGCAGCTGAAAACAAATAACCACAATTTTGCAGAAGTTACGGCAAATCTTTTCTCTAGGGCTCCTTTTGTGCTAAGATTGGAGTGTGTTTATTTGGAAGAGAGTGTAGCCTGGCCTGTGGAATACAAGCTGAGATTGTACTAGAGGACCAAGCTGAGCGTGGAATTTAGAAATAGGCACCTAGAAGTAAGCTGAGACATATATTCCCTGAGGATTTTTGTAATACCACTTGCAAAACCATGATCTTGAACTTGAATTTCAGGGATAAAATCCTTTCATTTTCGACTTTCAATATATGCTTTAAGGGTTCTCCCTCTCAGTTTTTTGGTTTTTTTTTTCAGGAAATTGCACTTTCAGGATGGCAGTTTCCAGAGGTGGGAGGTAAGCAGCACAACTCACATGTTATGTTAGCCTCTTTCTAAGAATAATTCTTGGAGAGGAGATCCCTTAAAAGGGATAGGACAAGAAAATATTGATGTGACAGAGTAGCACATTATGTAGATTAGTTCTGAGTTAAGTGTTCAGGACTCAGCCATTGGCTATTGCAATCTGCTACAACACCTGACAAGTTGGGAACTGGACTCAGGCTTCCTAAACCTTTCTCAGTTGAGACAAGGAGACAATCTCTGCCCAAAGTCAGTGTGGTAACAGTATTTTCAGTTTCTTTCAGGTGTGAGGCCCCTTCAAGTGTATCAAAATACTCTGGATAAACAAAGGGTGTAAAGAAAAGCTCTATAACTAGTATGACATTCTCCTTTCCATAGCAGACTGAAAAACTCCCAAGAATGGAAACTCCTTGCAGAGGGCGAAATATTACACAAGGTGTAGCAAGGGAGTTAATGTGAATGTAGGGCACAGGCACTCAAATAGCTGGTTAGGCAAATATTCATAAATGAAGGGGATATAAAGGTAAAAAACAAATAAACAAAAATAAAAGAAACTCCACCAAATAAACCCAAACAGAAAAAAAATTATATTTTAATCCCTGGTCAAGTTTCTGAATTGTCTTTTATCTATGGAATTGAACCATATCTAGGTGTGGGTCTGCTAAGTGGAATTGCTTCATTCACAGGTTCTGTTTTGTTTTGTGGCTTGAAACACACCAGAGGCTATTGCCTTACTCCTCAGATCTAACTGAAAGTTGAGAAGCTTTATTTTTAACAAAATTTGGAGATTCAGTGCTGCACATTGGAGGATTTTTTTTCTAAGTAACAAAATGGAGATTTGTAACTTCAATCAAGATGCAAAACATCAACTCATTATGCATTTTAACTCATTATAGAGCGCTGAACTCTGATATCTGCACCTTAATTTTTTGCTCTAGAAAGATAAAATGATAAAATCTGTCAGTATCAATGGACAATTAAAAAAAAAAAGGGAGGGGGAGTTACATTCTATGGCAATGAAGTTTTTTTGGAGTTGTTTAGGATGCTGAAGAGCAGGATGGTGTGAGAAAGCAATGTGGCTTGAAATAAAACTTTTCCCATTCCAGAAGTTCTACCGTTTTGCTCGGCGTTCCCAACTTTTTTTGCTTTTTCCCCCTCTAAAAAACTATGGAAATATACTAACTTTCATTGGTATTAATTGTTCGTGCTTTTGTAACTTTCTAGCTGGCAAATGCTTCATTATCACCTCAGTAGCATTGTGAATCAGCAGGATTCCAGCCATTAGTGTGTAGTGTAAAGAAGTAGCTGCTGTTAGACTGAAATCTCATAGAAACCCAATAACATGCAGGCTGCTCTGCTGTAAATGAGTCTCTGAACAGTGGTATCCAGTGCTTTTATCAGAAATTTATGTTTTCAGTTCCGTTGGAGACATTTAGAAACTTACTAGATGGTGCTAAACAGCATTTAGCAGCAGGGACAGAAGGAGTTGAGTTCTATATATTTTCAGAGATTGCAATGAATATCTTTTTTACAATTGTTAACTGCTCTATGCTGTCTTTTCCATTCCTTCACATAGGTCTAATTTGTTATTATTTTTATTGTTATTAATATTTTGTTTTATAATTAATATTTTAATTTGCTGTTTAAATCAAATAGTCTTGTACCTTAAGGTTCTCTCAGAGATTATATACTTATTCACTTAATTTGTTTGTAGTCCTCTCTGCTCCTGCTTCAGTAGGCATCATTCTTATGTTTGTATTTAGCATATGCATTGTGTAGTACATGATGTGACCACACTTTCCCATAGACTCTTGAAAGCACGTAAGTACCTAGAATCATAGAATATGCTTAGCTGGAAGGGACCCATTGGGATCGTAGAGTCCAACACCTGGCTCTGCACAGGACACTCCCAAGAGTCACACCAGTGCCTGAGAGCATTGTGCAAAGGCTTCTTGAACTCTGTCAGGCTTAGTGCTGTGACCACTTCCTTGGGAAGCCTGTTCCAGTGCTCAACCACCCTCTAGGTGAAGAAGATTTTGCTGATATCTAACCTAAACTTCCCCTGACTCAGCTTTCTGCCAGTCACTGGTCATGAGAGTGAAGAGATCAATGTCTGCCCCTCCTCTTCCCCTCACGAGGAAGTTGTAACTGCAATGGGGTCTCCCCTCAGTCTCCTTTTCTTCAGGCTGAACAGACCAAGTGACCTCAGGTACTCATATGGCTTCCATTTCAGACTCTTCACCATCCTTGTGGCCCTTCTTTGGACAGTCTCTAAAAGCTTAATATATTTTATTCACTGTGGTGCCCAAAATTGCCCACAATATTCAAGGTGAGGCTACCCCAGTGCAGAGCAGAGCAGGACAATCCCCTCTTTCAACCAGCTGGTGATGCTTTGTGTGATGCCTCTCAGGACACAGTTGGCCCTCCTGGCTGCTAGGGCACACCATCATTTTCCCATCAGACATAGAATTCTGTTCAGGTTTTTGGCAAGGAGGGAGTACATCAAGCCCTCGTTTCCACTGGGATCTTTATTGACTTGTAGGTGGTTCCAGTTGTGCCCTGTGGTGAAATATCTGAAAAGCAGTCCTTAAGCAGAGAAAACCAAGAATCCTGTGTGTGACCTGAGCCTGCATACTCACAGAAATGTCTGCCATTGGCCACAAATAGTGCTTTGTTTTCTTACAGTTTTCATCACAGAGGGCTCAGCATACTCTTTACCAAAACATCCGTGTCTATTTGTAATTTCTGCTGCAATGTGCACAGAGTAAGTCAATAATATTGCTGGGATACTGAACATGATATCCTGTCATCATCTGGCTTAGATATCTTGAGCTGTCTCTCTAAACTTATTGGAGAAAATGACAAAATCACTTTGAAGTACCTATTTCCTTTTCCCCTTTAGAATGCTTCCATAAGAAGCATTAGCCATTATAATTGTGGAGTTCATCTTTATAAGGCAGTTATGCCAATGTATCCCTCTCTGTCATCTGAGACTCTTGAGAGCAATGTGAGGCTTGAGAGTGGCCGAATGATGCTATGCTCACACAGGCTATAAAAGCAGGTGTCTTGGTTTGAGATAAACAACTGCCAACCCCCCCAAGCACAGAGAGAAAAGCCTCCCTCCTAACACCAGGGAAAGGGAGGAAAAGAGAGGGGAAGGGAAAAAAAAACACTTCAAACTGCATTTATACTAAATCTACATATATTTTTCACAGGAAGAAAGAGACAATTAGTAGAGAGTACAAATATTCACTCACACAAGTCTACAACAACAAGTTCCCCACCTCAACTTCTTAACGAACACACATATCCTACTGTCTTAACTACACATTACTTAAGAAGAAGCTTATTCCCCAGGGAGACAAACCCAAACAGAAAGGAGAGACCCAGAACAACACATTTTACTTTCCTGAGGTACCCTGTGAGCCAGTGGTGGGCCTGGTCCTCTCCATCCCCCCTGGGGCAGCATCGTGCGTCCTCCCAAGAGGAGGGCTGAGAAGTGACTGCCTTAACCACTCCCACACTGGTTCCTACTTCCCTGGAGATGATGTCATAATGTGGTATGGAATACAAACTTACTGGCTAGAAGAGGTCAGCTGTTAGCTCAGCCCAGCTCAAGTCAGCTGACAGCCTCGGCCTAGTCCACACTTCAGAGCCCAAATCTAGGCCCACCTAGGTGAACCCATAACATTCTCCACCCCTTATTCCATACCATATTATGTCACTCATATCTTAGGTTCTCATGCTTAAACACTCTTTATTTTCCAGGGCTGTTTTCCACCCCTCCATAATGTGGCTAAGAGTCCATTAGGATGGGGTAGATATTTCAGACGGGAACACAGCAGTTCAACTCAGGTCATCTTATCTATTGATGCATGTCTTTCAGTAGGGTTACCATCCTCTCTTCAGGAGTCTCTAGTTTCCCACTGGGGTTAAAATAGTGTTCACAGTCAGATCCACCCCTTGGCCTCATCCACCTACAGGTGGTCTGAGGCATCATAGGCCCGTTGAGCCAGGAAGAACCCTCCCCCAGCCAGTCCAGGGTGTGATGTTCTTCATCGGCTCGGTTCTTGGGCACATCAACACTCATACGACGGGTTTTCAAAGATTCAACTCAAACGGCAGTGTCCCACTACACATCAACAGCTTACGCAGGCTTCTCTTCATGTCTTTCTCCTCGGTCACACAGAAGTACTACAGTTCACCATGTGAGCCATCCCCCTTAGCAGCAGTCCTAACAGCTTTGGCAGCCTCGGAAGCAGCCCCAACAGCAGCACAAGCAAGCAGCAGAGGCAGAAGCAGCCCCGGCGGCTCGCCAGCCCTGGCTCGCTCGCAGCCCTGGCTCGGCTTGCAGCCTCTCACGGCTCGCGGCCTCTCATGGCTCGCAGCCTCTCACGGCTCGCGGCCTCTCATGGCTCGCAGCCTCTCACGGCTCACGGCCTCTCACGGCTCGTGGCCTCTCACGGCTCACGGCCTCTCATGGCTTGCAGCCTCTCACGGCTCACAGCCTCTCATGGCTCGCAGCCTCTCCCGGCTTGCTCGCAGCCTCCCTCGGCTTGCTCACAGCCCTGGCGGCAGCCCCGCCAGTGACAGCTCTGACTCCTGAGGGTCGCTCAGCACTGCGGGCGCTGATTCCGGGCGCCGCATCTGTAGGGTTCTCTGCAGGGGGCTCTGCAGCTCCTCTTTTCCCTGTTCACTGGGGTCTCACAATGGCAAGCACGCTTCACAACTGTGGATAACCTTAAGAATAGTGTTCACGGTTAAATCCACCCCTCGACTTTATCCACCTACAGGTGGCCTGAGGCACCATAGGCCCATCGAGCCAGGAACAACTCCTCCCCTTGCCAGTCCAGGTGAGATGCTCCTCATCAGCTCGACTCCTGGGCACATCAGCATTCACATGATGAGTCCTCAGGGATTCAAATCAAACAGCCATGTCTTGCCACACACGAACAGCTTACATGGGCCTCTCTTTTCTGCAGTGGCTGCATTCACAGCAGGCACCAGTCGAGCTGTTTGAACTCACAAAGACAGTGAAACAGTGAAAACGAGCATTCAACAGTAAGGGAGAGTTGTTTACATTTTCTGTTCTGGATGTACCTAAACAAGGCAGTTATCACTCTATGTTTCTACAACAATCCTCCCGGCAAGCCTGCCAAGATTCTGGGACACCCGCCAAGGTTCTCCGTCGCTCCCGGGTTTCGGCACCATTAACTGTCTTGGTTTGAGATAAACAACTGCCAACCCCCCCAAGCACAGAGAGAAAAGCTTTCCTCCTAACACCAGGGAAAGGGAGGAAAAGAGAGGGGAAAGGAAAAAAAACACTTCAAACTGCATTTATACTAAATCTACATATATTTTTCGCAGGAAGAAAGAGACAATTAGAAGAGAGTACAAATATTCACTCACACAAGTCTGCAACAACAAGTTCCCCACCTCAACTTCTGAACGAACACACATATCCTACTGTCTTAACTACACATTACTTAAGAAGAAGCTTATTCCCCAGGGAGACAAACCCAAGCAGAAAGGAGAGACCCAGAACAACACATTTCACTTCCCTGAGGTACCCTGTGAGCCAGTGGTGGGCCTGGTCCTCTCCATCCCCCCTGGGACAGCATCGTGCGTCCTCCCAAGAGGAGGGCTGAGAAGCGACTGCCTTAACCACTCCCACACTGGTTCCTACTTCCCTGAAGATGATGTCATAATGTGGTATGGAATACAAACTTACTGGCTAGAAGAGGTCAGCTGTTAGCTCAGCCCAGCTCAAGTCAGCTGACAGCTTCGGCCTAGTCCGAACTTCAGAGCCCAAATCTAGGCCCACCTAGGTGAACCCATAACAGCAGGTGTTACAAGTGCAGCCTGTCAATCAGTTGCCTATTGTTGCCATGCTGTCCCCCCTCTTTGTGAAGGCTGGCTAACAGAGACAGTAGCTGTGATTTCTTTGCCCCCAGGTTTGGATTGCTAATGAAAGCCTCTAGTCTGTGGAGTGACCATCTGTGATTCTTTGGAGTGGCTGTTGGCAGAGGTTTATCTCCTTTCTTGTCCGTGAAGGCAAGTTGACCCAGAATAGGCTTTCTATGCATTTGCAACAGGGTGGGCTGTTTTCCTCTCTGGCGATGTGCAGTGCAGAATCCCTGGTGGGTTTGTACTTACCTGTGCTTGTGGGAGTGTGAGAGGAGGGAGAAAGGTGGTGCTTGTGTGGGACACTGTGTGCTCTGTAAATGCATATGTCAATATGGAAATCTCTCACTAGTGCTCCTGCCCTTGTGTACCTCTGGGGAGCAAGTAGACTTGTCCGATGTGGTAACAATACAAGTAGGCAGCACTGCCAGGCATCTTCCCCTGAGGTAGCAAACCATCTCTGGCTGTGATTTTAAATTCTGCATTGTCAAAGTGCTTGCAGATAAATGAGTCAATAGGCCTGAGCTGACTTGTGGTTGAGTAAGTTTCGAAGGTGTTCTTGATTCTTGGTGGAAGATCAAGAATCTTCTGATAGTGTACTTTCTCCTTATGTCTTGCTACTGTCCTATCTCTGTGCATTGTGGAGAGAGATAGGATACTCTGGATGTGAGTTGTGAAAGGTCTTTCAAAGTGCTCACTGCCTGCGCTGCTCCCAGATTGCTACCGATAACCTTCCCTGCCACTCCTCTTCATTGTTGTACTCCATTTGCAGTTCTGTACAGTGGAAAGCTGTTTCTTCTGCACTAAAATGTAGTTTGATTGACCTTTTTTGGCAGAGGGTTGGAGCAATCAACTTACAATATAGGGTATAACTATACTCTAAATTGGGAGATGCATAACAGGCTCGGCCCTTGCTGAACTGCCATATACATCTTTTTTTCCTTCCCTCCTACAGTGACCACTGTTATTTCATCACTGATTGTGCATTCCGATGCTCTCTCAGCAGAAACGAGCAACAGTACAGTTTTCACTGTGTGGATGACAGAGGTCATTGACATCTCAATAATGGAGCTGAGATTCCTCTACCTGCCTAGCAGCATACTAGAGTATGAGCTTTAAAAGCTGAATGGATTGTTTTTTCTAGGCTTTGTTTAGTAAACATCACCTATAAGTGATCTGTAAATGCTGAGTTAGCATTTGGAAGATGCAGAAGAAATAGAGACCTCAGGGTAATGTAGGATGAGTGAGTCCAGGGGAAGGCGACAAGCATGATTATGGGACTGGAGCATCTCTTATAAGGAAAGGCTGAGGGAGCTGGGCCTCTTGAGCCTTGAGAAGAGATAGCTGAGAGGAGACCTCATCAATGTCTGTAAGTATCTGAAGGGAGGATGTCAGAGGATGGATCCAGGCTCTTCTTGGTGATGCCAAGCAATAGGACAAGAGGCAGTGGGCAAAAACAGATGCTAAGGAAATTCTACAGGAAGAACTTCTGTACTGTGCAGACGTCCGAGCACTGGAACAGGTTGGCCAGAGAGGTTGTAGAATCTCCCTCACTGTACATATTCAAGAACCACCTGTGCAATGTGCTCTAGGATGACCCTGCTTGAGCAGGGAGGTTGGGCCAGATGACATTCTGTGATGCTGTGATGTGGTGGTGAATCCCCTTTCCAAGTCTCCTCTGGCTGCACTATGATCTCAGAAATATTAGGTCTCAGCCTTGACAAACAGCACCTGGTCTCAGCTCCTCTTGAGCTTATCAGAAACACTGCTCCCAGGAACCTATGGAGTCTAATGAGCTCCTTGATTTTTTTTTAACAAACCGCCTTGGAAATTTATTTTACTTTCCTAAATAACAACCCAAGTGGGACAACATTTTTATTATCAAAATTTCAAACAAAGTTACTGACTCAAATTGCCACCAGGATGGAAAATTATCATAACCAAATCCAACTCTCTTCTAATCCCTATAAACAGTGGTCCTAAGGGAGACCCTCTCCTAGACTGCAGTGGGCTGCAACCAGCAGTCTCCCTCTGGGTGGGACACCTCTCAGAGCTAGTAAACTCTCAAGTTTGCTATACTAGGAGAACTGCTGCCTTGGAGGACCAACAGCACCAGCAAAGCCTGTGCTGACAGCCCCATTCCTTGATGGGGAAGATGCAAAGGCATCCGTCCGTGCTTCAATGACCAAGTGGGAATTTTTCACAGCCTACAGTAAATTCTATAGAATCTTTTGTTAAATTGTTTCAATTGGGCAATTGATTAGGTGGTTTTAAGTTTAAGTATTGTTAAAACCTTTAGGCCTAAACCAGTGGTCAAGTCTGGTACTTGTTTTGGCAAGGATCTCCACTCTGAACCTTGTGACTCACATGGTAGATCTCCCTTACCTTTTTTATCCTTACCCTTTGCTCTCTTTACCCTTTTCCATAACCAGCCTTCAAATAAATATTTTTTTTTCATTGATTTTAGGTTCAGATTGATTGATTTTATATTTTAGTCCAATTTTTCTCTGTGTGCTTTAACCATCTCTCAGGGAGTAGAGTGAACCTTACCAGTGAACTTTGTCATGCTTTTGCTTAAATATTAAAGCTGCTTTTGCCAATGCCCTTGCCCGTGATTCTTTGAGCAATCTAAAACACTCATTCATGACATGTAATTCTCAAGAGGATATAGCTGTGTATTGAGCAGCCCATTAAATATAGTGCTGCCATTGCTCGTAACAAACTGCAGGCTTGTATTGGCTTTGGAAAGTTTTTGGACTATGACTTGTCAAGTTTATTTTATCTGGACTCTTCTGCCCTATATAGAGTTTAATTTAGCTTGCTTAGTTAAATCAACAACAGTTTAACAAGCAGGTAACTGTTATGTAACTTGTTTAGTTTTAGTTAGCATTAGAGACTTGTGTAGTGTTATAGTTATTTTGTCGTCCTTCTGCAAATTACAGGTAGCAATACCAAGCATTTCTTCAGTGTACAGTGAATTGTCTATAACCCCAGAGTAATAATGCAGTGAATTGGAGCACAAGTAAAGGATGAGAGCAGAGGCCTTGAATGTACAAGAACAGAAAGATACCAGAGGCTATAAACAAATCACCAGTGGTCAGTTATAGCTCATTAAAGTAATGCCACCTTGGGAGCTCGTTAAAACCATTAAGGATAACGGAATAAAACCCAAATACCCAACATATATATGCCACAGTATATACAGTATATTTAGAAAGGGTCTTGAATTATGGACCATCAAAAAAAGAGCAAATTGTAGCACAAGTTAACATAAAAAATTAACAGTCAAACTTGCTCTGAAGTGAGAAGAAAAGAAACCCCACCATTAATATAAATATTCTCCTTTGCTGAGTCTCATCCTCTTTTTCATGGGGAGGGCTGGAGCAGTAATTGGTTACTATAATAGCAGAGATAGTAGGAGTGTGTATGTTTGTGTGTGTGGCAATTTTAACTGTATAATTTTCAGAATTTACCAATGGAATTTTCTTTTGCATTCTTCCTTGCTTTTTCTCTAATGGTTAGGTTACGTTTGAACTAATAATTATTTGGTTAGCCTGTTAATATTATAATTATAAACCAAGGTATTATTGGTTCCACCTAAAAAGTGTGTTTCTGTGGCCCACATAAACCGCACATAGTGTAGTGCAACAGGGCATAGGTTAGAATGACTTCTAACTGTATCCAGAAAAGTTGTCCTTCATATTATTGCTTTTGACTATTATTCAGGTTAGAGATGAGGAGATAGAATGATATGTGCAGGTGGAGTGTTGAGGACAGACTGGGTAATGGGGTCAGAAAGATGTCACTTGACTCTGCTCTAGAGCTACAGGTAAGAAGAAGTGTTTTAAAATAAGTAGTCCAGCACGGTAAACATTACTGAGTAGTTTCAACATTAGGTAAACATTAAATCAAAAAATGAAGCTCCATGTAGTGTTATATATTTTAAGTTATTTATGGACTACTCTATTTTTATATTACCTATACCTATTATCTAACTACAGGTAGTGTTAACTGTTATTAGACAGAGGTGGACAAATTGCCAGTTTTATGGGTGAGAAAGCAGAAATTCTTAATGATATTTCTAGTTTATAGTTGAAAAAAGACGGGCTTGGTTTATTTAGATTACATCCTAGTCCAGTAATAACTTAGAAATATGTGAAAAAACCTCTGTGAAAATGAAACATTCTACAATCACCTGGCCAATGTAATTTACATACAGGAGTTTTAAAAGAGCAGATTGAATGGTTCTTCCAATAAACCTGGAAGTTTTTATGAAGTTCGAGAGATCTAAAAGAAAACTGGAATGCCAGTACTTTTAAAAGTTTGAACAAGATGACCCAGGATTTTGGCCCCTTGTATTGATCAGGGTAGATGAGGTCCTAGGTGATACCAGATGTTAAAAGTACTTAATGAAGTTAATGCTGAGCAACACGTGTCAAGTTGACAAAAGACTTTTTTAAACTGTCAGTTTGAAACAATAAGTTTAGATATTATACAAATGATACTCATTATATTTTTGTCAAAGATTAAATTTTACATGGTCTTAATTAGAGAAGTAGTAGAAGCCTGATCCCAGTAGGCTGATGTAGCACTCCTGAAGTACATGTATGCAGTCTCAGTACATCAGTAACAATTCAAGCAACTTGGGCATTACCTGGAACTCCAGGGGCTTCTGACATAAAAGTAGGCTAGCTAGGAGATGAGGAAGTGATATGAGAGAGATGTATAACCTTAGAGGAAGGAATTCCGTCTCTTTATTAATAAATTAAGCAATACAAGCCATGAGCTCTGGGTTGTAGTCATCCTGATTAGTAAATTGACACTAGAAAGTTCTTAGAGACTACAGTATAACTACAGACTCCCCAGAAATAGCAATGCGTCATATTGATGGTTATTTCTAAGAAAAATCATAATGAACATACCTCTTTGCACCTGTAACATACAAACATTCGTGTAGAATTTTGTATTGCCAAGAACTCAAAAGAACCTTCATAATGCAATAATTACTCTTATTCATACAGCTGAGTAGTTTCAGAGCTGGAGGTCTTCATCCAGCTCTGCTGTTCCTGTCTGTTTACCAGCCACTGCTACCATGACACAGAAAGGACAACACAACAGCATAAGGTTATTAAACAATCTTACATGTATACAGTATCTTACAGTAGGAAAACAGCTGGGAAATTGTCACTTAGAAAATTTTCTGAAAATCAATATTGTGCCAGCAATTGTCTTTTACCATGCTAAAGTCAAGAATAGTTTTTTTTAACCTTGCTTAACTGCTTGCTTCTCCTCATTAGGCTAATTAATTGTAGTCAGTCAGCATCACATGATAGATGCACTGCTATGAGCCCTCATGTTGAAATCATGCTCCTTTGTCACACTTCTGTTATGAATTCAGAAATGCTTCTTTAATGCTTCTCTGGCCAAATTACATTTACTAAGGTTCTTTTTTTTTTTTCATATGGCTTGCTATTTCTGCTTTAAGTGAGATTATGTACAGTTGAGAAGACAAACACTCAGCTGGTAAACCCAAGCCATTTCAAGGCGAGTCTGGACAGGTCCCTGAGAAACTTGGTCTTATTGAAGATGTCCATGTACATTCCATGGATGTTGGACTAGATGACCTTTAAAGATCCCTTCAAACCAAAACTAGTTTATGATTCTATAATTTCCCTCTTTGTCTTCTATTTTAACTTAATTGTCTTTTGTTAATATAGTCTACACCACGCCAGTATTCTGAAATGCCTGTGTAGAGGTTGTTTGGTTTATATTTTGTGTAGCTGGTTCTCTTTGTGCTGTGCTTTTTTTTTTTTACCTTTTTTGTGTATGTTGGAGTATATATATAATGAATTCTTTTTTCCCTTCATTTTTTTGTCTAATCTTTTCCAGAATGGTTTTTAGCAAAATCTGGCACAAATATAGCACCCCAAAATTATTTCTGTATTTATGTTTTATTTGTATGTGAGATGTATGTTGATTTTCCTCCAGGCATCAGGTTACCTTCCAGTTTCCTGTATCTGTGTAAATGGCAATGAGGGAAGCAATAGGAAATTAACTCTCTGCGTAGTATACATGCAAGTTATTAGATTTCTTTGTATTTGCTCTGAATTTGATGATTCTTTTGTCATAGAGCAAAGTAGAATTATCTCTATCATTGCACATTGCAGATACCTCCTCTGCTTCCTTGGATCAATTTTATTTTGTATATGTTTTGTGGTTATATTAAAAACGTGTTGCAATACAAAGTCTTCTACATTCAGCTAATCTGTTTAGAAAAAAGTCACCATCACTTTTATGGACCTCATATTCAGGGTCAATTTCTATGAAGGTTTTTTTTCTTTTTTACTATCAGTCTGGATGCCAAACACTTCAGTTACATCTGGAGAAGTTAAAAGCACTCTTTCTTGTGTTCTGCAAATAGATAGCTTACTTCTTGGCATCTGTCTTCTACCATGCTGGCTTGTTCAGTTGAGAGCATAAAGTGCTATTGTAACATGGAAAGCCCTTTCACATAATTTTATCAGAAGCAGACTCAAGTATCGAAACATACAATGGGTTGAAGAAAACAAGATGTTAAGGCAAAAATACTAAAAGATGAAAAAAGCTGGGTTTTACCCTGTTTTTATTTTTTCATGCCAAGCTACCTCAAGTCTTAAATCCTGATAACTGAATAGCATATTCTACCCATATTATTCCCTTTGATCACTTGTTCTCAGAAGAATGCTGCTACATACTTGGCTTTTTTTTTCCTGTGTACTAAATTAAAAATAGTCTTTCCTGTCTGGAAACTATATTACGTACATATATTCTGTGGGAAACTGAGATGAGTGTTTATGAAATAATGTTCACTTAAGCATCTGGTTTTGTGTAATTGGTGTCATAAAGCATTCCAAATTAGTATACTAACGCAGTGAAACTCTACTAAAAGATATGTGTTATGAGTAATCCCCTTGCTTAAGTTTTCAGTGTGAAAAACCCCTAAACTTCTTAAAGAAAGTCAAGCTGTTACTGGTGGAAGAAAGAAAGAGTCTGATTTATTTTCTGATTTATTTTATAATTTGGAAATTAATTGTATGGCATTATCAAGTTATTTTAGCTTTGAGTCTGTTTTACACAGGAAATAAAGAAAGCAGGAGGACAGTTGGATTTAGCAACAAACAATTGTCAAAACCTGTCCACTCATGTTGAAATAACTACTTTGTTTTGAAGTTTGTGATCAATACCATGCTATATATCTTGTAGCGAGTCCCACCATAAGCCTCTCTCCCACTGACATTATCTCTTAATTATATCAGAACAAGAAGGAAGATGGACTAACAAGCACATTTTAAGTGATAGAATTATTTTTCTCAAAAGTTTTATTCTGGATAAATGAAAGCTATTAGTTTGTTTCCGGAATAATTACATGACAGGAATAGAAGAATTTGTAGCAATCTGTAACTAATCCTTTGTCTCAGAATCAATAAAAATGTCAGTAGAATCTATGTAATGACCTGCTATAGGAAGGTACACAGTCATAGTAGGAGAGAATTGAGTCTGAGATTTCTGGCACTACAGGGTGAACACATGTCCATATCCGTGTGGACATGTGATTAAGCTTGTGATTTCCATGGTTCTCTGTGGCATGCCGAAAAATACTCCAGGTCTGTGCCTGTGCCCATGGTAGTAATTTCAGTAGTACTTAGATCCCAGTTTTAATGTCCTGATGCGTACAAAATAACTGAGAGGTATGACAATCACTACTGTCACCAAAGGCTAAGCAAGGCTTTTGCAGTGTTCTCTACCTCAGACAGTTTTGCAGTTTGAAAATAATTTTGATTTTACATGGAGGCTTTTGATATTGATGCTTAATGATCAGATATATGTAATTTTTTCCCCTTGAATATCCCCTTCTGAGATAAGAATCTCACAATCTGAGGAGTTCCTACTGGGCTGATATTTTGCTATCTATGGAACAGTTTCCAGAACGGTCCTGTGCACATTGGCCAGCACCTGGAGCTTAGCTGAATGCTAATTTAGGGATTATAAATTATGAGCTTCTGTTGGCCGTTTGCCACCTTCTCTTGAAGGCTTGTAGGAAAGAATTTTGAGATGGAGCAGAAGCATAGACAGATGAACTAATAGTGTCATTTATGCACTGGTGTATGCTTTAGTGATGGATTTGTCATTTATCACTGGAGAAAAAAAAAAGGTTGCAGTTCTCTAGACAGTGGCAAACTGAACTGACAGTCTATAACCCACTCTGACGTGTTCACTGTAGGAGTCTCCAAAGGTGTGATTGAGTTGATGCACCTTGTCTGGATAGGTGATATTTCTAATATAATAACTGAATTCCAGAAAATTACCCAGTTGAGCCAGAGCACTTGATAGCATCCATTTGCCAAGTAATTGTCTACTGAGGAATTTTCCAGAATATGCAATTTTCCCCTGAGCTTCACCTGGCTGTTTCCTTGCCTATAAGCTGAATGTCTACTGTTCTTTACTTTCTTTTTTTTCACATGAACATTCTCACGGGATGTTGTGGTATACCAGTGGGTGATTTGCTGTGGTCTTGGAAAAAGGGTAAATGAGAAGCATCCACAAAGAACATTTCACCACTGGGTTGCAGTAAGCCACCTCATATACACAGTGCAACTGGTCTTTCTTACTGCTATGCTAGGGACACTGCAAGCCACTCATCCAAATTCTCTCCAGATATGATGGATAATGTTAACAGTTTGCAGTGCTCAGGTAGGCAGGTATACAAAAAAAACCCCAAAAAACCAACAAAAACCAAACCACACTATCCATGATCGGGAAAGATGCCTGTTCCTGTTTGCTAGTAGCAGTTTCTCCCAGTATATCCAGTATTCAAATAAGTACAAGAGTGAGTTTTCTTTGGTGGCTTCTGAACTTCACTGGAGATAGCAAGAAACTAAAAGAAAGGTGGATTTTTTTGAAAGAGTACAATCTGATATGAATAGTGTCCTTCAGAAAATCCAACAGCCATAGACAGCAACAAAGCAAATTATTTCAGCAGTCTCCGGTAAGTATGAACTGCTAAAAATAAAGTGTACAGTGTTGTATATCAAACCCCTACAATTCTCACTAAATACTGGGCTGGATTTTAATTCATTTTTAAGAATTTAATGCATCCCTGGGAGGAAACTTGAATTACTCTGGAAGGACTGTTTCTAAAAAGCAATGCGAGTCATTGCTGATTGCAGGGTATTTCACATCTTGTAGCCAATATGTCTCTCACATTTCCATCTGTTGTTTGTTTAATGTGGTCTGTTGTGTTTGCTCTAAGAGATTAGTAGGTTAACTGAAATGTTAATGTGAACTCTAGCAGAGCCCAGAGAAAACAGTGGAAGCGGAGTGTCTGAATGTTAGAAGCCTATAATCTAAAATTTACAAATGCAGAAGGAAACATCCATTGCCTGCAGCTTGCAAAATGTTTTGATTAGACAAGGACTACACAGGCATCCATTATCCACAAAAGGGTGCTGGGCAGTTAGGCACTTCATCTGCCATTGCTATCTACCTGCCAAACTTCCCTTCCCTGCCTATTCAGAGAAAACATATTGTGCAGAAGCATTCTGCTGACATAGAGTAGTAATAACCTTACACGTCCTTCAGTGGTGTGGACTAGAAGAGGCATACAGGGAACTACAAGCCTGTCAGTCTGACCTCTTTAAGGAGCGGATCATCTTGAGTTCTGTCGTACGGCACATACAGGACAAACTGGGGATCAGCATGGGTTTGTAAAAAGTCCTGCTTGACCATCCTGGTCTCCTTGTGTGATAAGCTGACCCACTTAGTGGATGAGGGAAAGGTGTGGATGTTGTCTACTTTGATCGTGGTAAAGCCTTTGGCACCATTTCCCACAGCACTCTCTGGAATTAGCTGGCTGCTCATGGCTTAGAGGGCTACACCCCACTCTGGAGTTACATCCTACTGGTGGCCAGTCACGAGGATGTTCCACGGGGCTCAGTGTTTGGGCTGGTCCTGTTTAATGTTTTTTGTCAACAATCTGGAGAAGGGGATCATCCAGTTTGCTGATGACACCAAGTTGTGTGTGTGTTGATCTGCTGGAGGGCAGGAGGGCTCTGCAGAGGTATCTGGACAGGCTGGATAGATGGTCCAAGGCCAAATGTAAGAGTTTCAACAAGGCCAAGTGCCCAGTCCTGCACTTGGCCCACAACAACCCCAGCAGTGCTGTGGCCTTGGGGCAGAGCAACTGGAAAGCTGCTCAGTGAAAAGGAGCTGGAAATGCTGGTCAAAAGCCAGGTGAACATGCCCAGCTGTGTGCCCAGATGGCCAAGAAGGACAATGGCTTCCTGGCCTGTATCAGAAATGTGTGGCCAGCAGGAACAGGGAAGTGATTGTCCTCTTGTACTCGGCACTGATGAGTCCTTGAGTCCTGTATTGAGTTCTGGGCCTCTCCCTACAAGAAAGACATTGAGGTGCTAGACAGTATCCAGAGAAGGGCAACACAGCTGGTGAAGGGTCTGGAGAACAAATCTTATGAGGAACAGTGAGAGAGCTGGGTTTGTTTAGCCTGGAGAAAAGGAGGCTCAGGGGAGACTTTATTGCTCTCTACAACTACCTGAAACAAGTTACAAAGAGTAAGATGAGAGGAAATGGTCTCAAGCTGCACTGGGGAGGTTTAGATGTGTTATTATGAAAAATTTTTTACTGAAATGATTGTTGAGCACTGGAACAAGCTGCCAGGGGAACTGGTGAAGTCACCATTCCTAGAGGTATTTAAAAGGTATTTAGTGACATAGTTGTACTCAAGTATCTACAAGGTCTTTTCCACCCTAAATAATTCTGTGATTCCAGGAGTCTGTGATTTCATTTTATCCTTTTGTAACTGATTTTTTTTGTATCTAAGGACCAAGAGAAGCACAAAAATGAACCAGTGCCAAACTATCACTTTGCTTGACAACTGGAGTAATCTCTGGTAACTGGAGTGATCTCAGAGAAATGGAGAATGGACTTGGACTATTGATGAAACCAGAGAAAAGAATAATGTGATGCTGCCTCATAAAAGATGATTCATGCCTATGTTGCCTTCTTAAAACTCCTGTAAGTTTTTTCCTGATTTTTAGCTGTCTGCAAAATTGCCTTTTTACATTTATGTGGCTCATGTAAGGAATAATGACCACTGATATCTCAGCTATGATTTATCAAAGCATGAAAATACTTTGACGCTATAAGCAGAACATGAGTTAATTGATGTAAAATTTCAGAAGAAAACAATCAGTTAAGGACTGTAGGCAATGCATTTTATGAGAAGGTAGAATCATGGTACTGCTTTGATTTAGATTGCTTGCTTCACCAAAATTGCCTTTGATTTCTGGAATTGTGGTCATCCAATATTCTAGTTTACCTTTATTTGCCTGATGATCCACTTTTATCACTGTAAATTTTCAAAGAGAGGAATGTAATGCACCCCTGTTCAGAAGTATTTTTATTGAAACCAGTAGCTTCTTTTTTCCTTGGTTACTTCCATTCCTTCCTTGCAAAACATCTTGAAAGAAGTAACAGACATTATTGATCAATACTCTATTTTGAAAACATATTCCAAGAAATAAGTGAACAGGAAACTTTTTAGGAGTACAAGCTGCAAATGAAATTTCTAGATGCAAGTATGTTTCCTTAGCACAAATGGAAAAACTGGAGGTAGTTCCTTCTGCTTGCTGTCTGTGAAGTTGGCAATTATCGCTCCTATCTTTTCCTCTGTTGTGACTAGGTCCCCTTTTGTTTTGACTCACATTTTCTAGTTCTCTGAACTATGTTTTCCATTGGATAGTGATTCAGATGAGCCCTTGCAAAGGTTGGAGAGGGTGGAAAGGATATATCACATGTCCTGCAGGCTGCAGTTATATTTGCTTGACCTTGAGTAGGGTTTTCATTTTCCAGACCAACTGCTATTTAATTCTGTTCATCATGTCCTACACCCTAATCCAGAAGAGACACATCTCTTTCTAATTATGCTGATGAACTGGATCATGCAAAATGACCATTTTTATGATCATATTTGTGATAGAACCTCCTTTGCATCCCATGTTCATTTGGGCAAGGGATGGACTAGCAGTCACAAACTGAAGGTTCTGTATTAGTCAGTGCCCAAAAAGGTTCCTTACTCACAAAGTAGGATGAAAAAATGCCTTAGCACACCTTTAATTTGTTGTCATCTAATAAATACCACTCTATTTCTTCAGTTCCTAACCAGATACATGCTGTCTTAGAAGTCTAAATTTTTACTGAATTAGTAGATAAAAAATGTACTTTAGACTACTTAATTGGTATTTCTACATTTATTTTAAAACAAAAAAGGAAGACATAAAGGCCAGAAAAACAAAGTAATGACAGTGGTTAGCAGATTAGGTTATTAAATGATCTGTGGAGAATCTCTTAAGTGAGAGATGAAGAGGAGATGGATAACAAAATATTACTGAAATAGTCTTGTTAAAACTTCCTCCTGGGACCATATCCTGCTTACACTGATGCCCAGTGGTTTATTCAATTCTGAACTGATGTCAGGAGTGTGCTGACTTGTATTTGCTATACTGAAACCGTGTTCAGCTCTATACTCTTAAAGAAAAATAAATTTAAAAAAGCAAGTGAATTCTCTTTGTGTGTAAACATCTTTATTTCTCTGCTAATCAGTGTAATGTTGGCTAGCAAAGTAAGGAGAGATGAAAGCTTAGATCAGCAATGTTGCATGGCAGTGATAGGCATAAAAAGAGAATGATTTAGAGAAAACCTTATCTAAATAATGAATACCTAGAGAGGGGATGAGTGACTAAGGCTGAGCAGATGCAGGGATTTTCCTGTTTTCTTCCTGCAGGCTGTGTGAGAAAAAACCTGAATTCAAAGCAGAATTCTGGCCTAATCTGTGCAATGTGAAATCTTGGGTGCTACAGTCTAATCCATGATCTCTGCCTGGCTGTAGGGCCCATGTTAAACTCAGTCTCAGCCACTATAGACTTTATGTGTGGATCCCAAACACATCAAAGCGTTTTCATTACTCCAGAGTCACACTAAATCATTGCATTCAAAATTAGATTCAGGGGTTTTTTATGTTTGTTAGCATGTTTTTCTTTCTTCATTGGTCTGCAGTTTCACATTACATCTGAACTTACAACAAATGACTGTTTTACACATTAGACACCATGTCTTTGTTCTCTTTGTTACACCAAAACTACTTTTGCTGGCTCCAGGCTTGCATTTCTTTAACTGAACATGTGTGAGTTGTTCACAGCTGTGGACCCTCCAGTGCCAAGCCAGAGCCCCACCTCTTACCACCACATGCCAGTACTACCATGTACTGCATGCTGTGCCTTGGCTTCTGAAACCCTGTGCAGTCATGCCAGGCTGGTAGTTCTTGCATTATGTCTTAAGTTACTATGGCCTGCATAAAATGAAGCATGGTCAGCAGACTGAGCTGATTCCAGTCTCATAAGACCCCCACCTGGACTGTTGTGTCGAGCTCTAGGGCCTATACTACAAGAAAGACATGGACCTGTTAGAGCAGTTCCAGAGAAGGGTACCAAAAATCATCAAAGGGTTGCAACATCTCTCATGTGAAGAAAGACTGAGAGTTGGAGAAAAGAAGGCTCTGGGGAGACCTTGTTGTGTCCTTTCACTATATGAAATGTGCTTATGAGACAAGAGAATTTTATAAGAGTACATTTAAAATGGATACAAAGAAGTTGTGTTTTTGTTAAATATGGTAGTGATGAGATACTGGAAGAGGGGAGACACTGCAACAGGTTGCCCAGAGAAATTGTGAATTCCCCATCCCTGGAGGTGTTCAAGGCCAGGCTGGATGGGCTCCAGCAACCTGATCTAGTGGAAGGTGTCCCTTCCCATGGCAGGAGAATTTGAAACTAGGTAAACTTTAAGGTCCCCTCCAATCCAAGTATTTCTATGATTCTATTTTGTTAGTCATAAGTATCTAATTCTACATAGAATAAGCCATGAAATCACAGAATATGCTGAGTTGGAAGGGAACCATAAAGACCATTGAGTCCAACTCCTGGCCCTACTCAGGACCATCCCCAAGAGTCACATCATGTGCCTGAGAATATTGTCCAAATAGTTTTTGAACTCTGTCAGGCTTAGTGCTGTGACCTAAGGAGCTTGTTCCAGTGCCCAACCACCCTCTGGGTGAAGAACCTCTTTCTAATATCCAACCTAAACCTCCCCTGACACAGCTTCAGACCATTCCCTTGGGTCCTGTCGCTGGTCACCACAGAGAAGAGATCAGTGCCTGCCCCTTCTCGTCTCCTCACAAAGACGTTGTAACTGCAATGAGGTCCCCCCTCAGTCTCTTCTTCTCCAGGCTGAACAGACCAAGTGCCCTCAGCTGCTCCTTGTAGAGCTTCCCCTCAAGGCCCTTCACCGTCTTCGTTGCCCTTCCTTCTTTGGATGCTTTCTAACGCCTAATATAGTCTTTGTTACTGCTATCCATTTAGAACTATGTGCTCTGCACACACAAACAAAAGTAAAGCATATTGCTTACAGACAACTGGCCAGCTAAAGAAATTGCAGTCAGAGCTAAACCATGTAAACTAAAGTTCACACAATGAACATCAGTTTTGGGGCTTTGAAAATGCCATATAAAGCTTATCTCCTGTTACTACCAATGACAATACCACTGCCAGAGTTGCATCTCTGTGCAGCAACTAGGAACTCTTTGGCAGTATGTCTTAGAAGTCATAAGGGAAAACTAAGATTATGAAAAGGGACTCCTGAAATGTGCTGAAATTTATGAATAATTCTGTGCTGTCTTCATCAAAAGCAGGCTGATCCAAACTATACATTTGTCAGCAATTTTCCGCTTTTACACATGATAAAATCTGAAATGGAATGGTGCAGAAGTTACTAAATATTTTATCTGGAACAGAAAGGGGAAGCTGATGGTGTTTGGGATATAGTCTGGACATTTCAGAAGAGCTTGCTGCTGAGAGCTGGGGAACTGGGAACCAGGAAAAAAACAGAATGATTATAGACTAGCCTCAGTCAAGTGATGTTTTCATTTCACCACTGTTGTTTTGTTCAAGTATATTGAAACACTGAGCAAATTTACATCCAAAATTTAAAACATGAGACAAAGGTCAATCTAAACCCATATTTTATTTGTATGACTTGGAAGTTTAAATAAGAGTAAACAGAAAATTCAATAATGGAACTACCAGGTTTCCAAGACAAAGAATAATGATCTTTTAGTTTCTAAACACCAAATTCAGCAGTTAAGTCCCACTCCATATTACTGAAATGTCAAAATTAAGCACAGCCAATGATGTGACTCTAAATATGTAAACCATGCATATCGATAAAGAATTAGTCTACAAGTGATATTGACATGACCACACTTGCACTATACTCTTGTATCTGTCAAGCTGCTAGGTATTTTCTGTGGTAGCCTGGATTTCCTAGTTGTATAAAACATGCATCAGGATACTTTTTCAGATTTTTATCTCTTCAGAATGTCTTTCCCCTTGTTTCATGGCCAATGTGCAGAAAAAAGGAAGAAGTTATTCAGAGGGCATTATGGACATTCCTGTTGTTTTTATGGCTGAAAGGTTCGTTTTCTGTTTAAATTAACTGTTTATTTCTTGGCTGTTAGGTGCTCCTTAACAAGTCAATGAAGAAAATTTTAGGTAACATCACATATTTCAAAAAAATTTATTGCTTGAGCATGCTAGTCCAATGTCACAATTTCTCTGAAGGTAAAATAGATGTATTTTGCATTACCAACCCACTGAGGGAAAAGAGGGACTAAGACTATGACCAAGGCTGTCCATGATTTAGACAGTTCAATCTTACTGTAGTAACCTTTGGCCAGAACTGATGCGCCTCTTGCAGAAGATCTATGTTGTTGCAGTAGCACATAAGCATAGCTAAAATAACATTCTTTTTATATGATTGTACAAAAAATTTCATAGTTCACAAAGTAGGGCTTGCATTCTAAAAGTAAGCAGTGAATCCATCAAAGCCTCTGTTAACTTGTTTTTTTACACTGTATCCCTGTCAGAAATTATTTTAAGAAGCAATAGGTTTAAATGGCTCAACATAAGCCTATCACAATTCACAGGCACTCCTTTATGCTCAAAATGAGAAGAAAGAGGAAATTAGGAATTGCAACTGAGAAGTTTGTTACATGGGGATGCAGTACCAACATTGTATTCCCAAAACTTTTAAAAGGAATTTTTGACTAGCAGCTATGACACAAATTCTCAAGTAGTGAGCTAGATAACTTCTAATTTACTCTTGTCCCTGGGCACTGATTTTGATCACTGAATGCTGGTTTGAAAGAAAAAGATATAAGATTTATTTTGAATATGATCTCATTTCAGGTGTGAAATGAGAACCTACTTTCTGTATATGCACAGATAAAGTTCTCCACATGTTAATGACATGCTCTGCAAATATTCATCCATGAAATACTGTAAGCAACCAATTCTAAACCCTTGACAGTGTCTTCATATGTCACCCTTAATGGTGGATTTATTCTGAGAGAGAATTCTTTAGATAGACACATGTCTATCTGTATAGACCTATTATACATTCTGTGGGGTAGTTATTCCTCTCCTAACATGACTATGTGCTGTCACAACTTTCAATGGAACAACATCTTTCAAATCCATTTTGGTCTATCAATTTTATGTTAAGGTAGTTCAAAACTAATTTTGTTTTGCCATGTGTGTCAAGAGACCTTCACTTGAAACTTCTTTATGTGGTGGGTATAATGTTGGCTGTGTGTCACATTTTTCTGGACTTTGCAGAAGAAATGAAAAATTGCATGCTTCTTTCTTTTCAGCTATTTGAATCAAGACCAAGATAGTTTAACTTCTTTCTGTACAAGCTGCAGAACTTTGATCAGAGGTGCTTGGAAACAAAGAGGTTTTGTGCTATTAAAATGAAGATTCTGTTCATTTCCTTAGGCAGAGTTCTGGGCATTAAAGATGAGTTTGTATTTTGACTCCATTCTCTGCTTTGTCCGTGGTACAGAGTGTACATTGCATGAATATTACTAGGCATAAAACATTGTCACAATACAATTCTGTGTGCATACTGAAAGCTTGTCCAAACACTTGTCTAGAAATGTCAGTAGAAATGGAATAAGATAAGGCATTCTTCAGAAGTTAATAACTATTCTTTGTCTCACTTTCAAATCATTATATGGACAACTGAGAGAGATTTTGACACTTCTGTTTTGAAGGTGTAACGTTCTAACCCTACTGAGGCAAATCCACACAGTGGAAACTGCTGGGATTCAGCTCTTTGGTACTTTGAGACCTGCAGAAACCAGTAAGCTTTATAGTTATGCAAAACCTTACCATTTCCTAGGTCCAAATATCTCGTAGATTGTGGCAGTCACATCTGTCCTCTGCCAAAGCTTCTCTTAATGCTAGTAGAGAGAAATGCTCAAAATTCACTTGAATTTCAGTGATATCTCCATAGGGTCTTTGTCACCGGGGCAATGTACTTTAGCTACCTTCCTTTGTCATGACTGGCATGGAGGTGGGCACCTTAGAAATTTGGTAATGTCACCACTGCCCTTCAGAGTATCCATAGGAAAATCTGTTCAATGTCAGATGAGCAAGGAATTCTGCAGGGATGGTGTATTTTAGCTTCTGAGTGATATAGACTGATAGAAAAGGAATGGGTTTATTGCAACACTTGAAAAGGCACAAAGGTGCCAGCACCTCTTGGTCAGGTGCAGCAAATGCAGGCCAGGAATTACCTTCCTGGAAGGGAATTGGCCAACAGAAAGATCAAAGAGTGAAAGGCATGAAGCAAACAAAACAGCAGAGTGGGCTGTGTAAGTGTGCTCAGGCAGCACCTGCCAGGAAAGGAGAGACAGCATTCATATGTTCCAGAATGGGATAATATCCAATTGGCAATAGATTTTTAGATGTTTCTGAAGAAATCTGCATTCGTATGTAACCCTCAAGACTTGCTATACTATATTGTCTCTATGGCTCAGAAGTAGCCTTGATCCAGACACAGCCTTACATATTTCAGAGCTGTTTGGGACATGCTTGGCTGTTCTGGCTTCTTGATCATTTTACTTGCTTCTTATAGCAACCAGTTTAGCACCATCATAGTCATCAAACATCATCTGCTGTCCCAAGGCTTTTGTCACTGTGAATCATTTACTGTATAAGTAAAATTCATCCTACACTTCAGAAACCTACATTTATGTTGGTAAATACATATTGCCCCTTAAACATAAGGGCTGAGTGCAGTGCAAACATGACTCTTTAGGTCCTGCCATTCCTGTATTATGATTCATCATATTCCAGCTTTAGGAGGCTGGGCTGCTTTTTTGCCAGTCCAGAACTCTGTACGCATTGTGTAGGACCTGAAGAACACTCCTTAGTTTGATTAAACAGTCCTCTGCCTTTTCTGCCTCCTTTCTTCCTGACATTGGTAAGTACCTGAAGTACAGATCCTGAGTTAGCATCCCTGGAAAAGGTTAAAGTTGATTTGATTTTGTAGGTTGTGTGTCCTGTCAAGACAGCAGGTGTACATGTAAGCATTTTTCCTCTCCTGAGTTGGTGGTCCAGATCTAACCAACATGAGTTTGGTGGTACAGTTTTGTGCTACACAACAGGTCTTGAAAAAAGAATGAGGAAGATAATTGGAAAAATCTGAGTCATTCTCTGAAAGTGACAGTCTGTACTGACTGGAGAGAGAGTCAAGTCTCTAATTCAGGTGTTTTAGTTAAGTACCATTATTATGTGGAAAGGATTCAAGTGCTGGAATACACTGTAACAAAAATGTTTGCATATATCTGACCACAACGGAAGTAAAGAAGGAGACTGTGTATAAGTTTCCTTGCATGCCAGGTGTAATCTGACATTCCATAAATTTCATGGAGCCTTGAGGAGAAAAAGATGGGGAAAATTGCTGAAGTTACACATCAAGGAAACATCTCTCATTGTGTTATTTTGTAGCTTATCTCTTGATTTTTGGATCTGCAGCATCCACAAATCCTGCAGGCTTAAAGCTCCTTAGTCTAACAGAAGTAAAGAAAAAGTTCTTTATCATTATCAAAGAATATATGTAGCAGATTTATGAAAACAAACAGGAAAAATAAAATCACAGAAACATCAATTCATCACTCAAATCATGAGATAGAGCAAAGCAACTTTTTATGTCACCATCAATGAGAATTCTCCCAATAGGATAAAAAATAAATTTATGGCAGAATGAAAGTAGGTAAAGGTAGCTGAAATCTCTCATTTCTACTTACACAACATATACAGCTGTTGTTAAGGTAAGATTTTTACTGTGCAAAGGAGAGTCAGCAAAGCAAAATTCATTTTGTGTATGACCTTTAAAAGTCATCAGTTTCAGATGACCTCCTCACATACAAGGTAGTAGCCCTTTTCAGGTAGTAATGAACTTTCTGCTCTAATACTTTCAGGTAAAGGGGTAGTTAAAGTTATAAATAAGGAGAAAATAAGCTTCCAGACTTATCTCATTGGCTTCATCTTTTAAACATCATCAGACTTGCACAACAAACTAACTTAATACAGTCCCAAACTGAAGTTATCCAAGCACCAGAAGCAGAATGTCTTGCATTTTTCATTTAAGTAAAATGTGTGGCAAAACCTAACTTGTAAATATGTCAAAGTGATAAATTCTTTTTATATTTGGCACTGACTACAAAACAGATTTTAAATTTTTAAAGTGCTGTAGTACAGCCGGTTACTTTCTGTCAATATTATTAGAGAACAGTAAACTAATCCAGTATTTACATGACAGAGGAGGCACACATGGTACAAAATAAAGTATAGCATCATTTAAATAAATGAAAACATCAGGGTTTTTAACTGCTCTTGAAAATGCTGAAAAAGGTATTTTGATATGTATCACTTCGAAGAAAACGTTGCTAATACTTTATAATGCTTTTAAGATGAAATCTGCTCACTAGCATAGAGAAACCATTTCTGCAAATGCAGAATATTAACATGAAAAGAGTCAGTCAATGAAAGTACTGCGAGGAAGAAAACTCTTTCAAAATATATATATAAGGGGATTGGTATCAAGGGCTTAAATTATTTACTGTGTTCCTGAGGGTTTAGAAAGATATAAGTTTACATTTTTCCAGACTGTGCATATTTGAGGATAAACTGAAGTTGAATTGTTTCAGTTCATTATAATTGTTTTGGGGAGCACTGAGAATAGTCTATAGAATAGCACACATGATTGCAAAAAAATGTTATAAGCTGCTGTTAGTCTAATTCCTGTAAAAATAAGAAAATCTCTAAGCAGCTCTGGTTAAATTTTTGCTAAAAATAGTTTTTTTTAAAAACTTTAATGCATCATTTCTACACAGAATAATTTTATTTAATTAATTCTATTTTTTAAAGATAGTATTTATCTCATGTTTTCTTGTCTAAAGAAGTAATTTAAAATATTACTTGCACATTAAACTGATAACATGGCTAACTGCACATTAACATTTTCTGTTTGGTTAATTTGGGATTTCTCATACCTGTAAACCCAAAATGATAAATCAGTTAAAGAAACTGTTTAACATCTGCATGTGATCCAATTTTTTATCCTTCAAGTCTTAAAGCCTTTTGCTAATTATTTCACAAACACAATAAATTTGGAAAAAGTGGAAGTTTTGATAAGAAATCAGCTGTTCATATTAAATAATTGAAGAGGAAAAATGGATGGATGATGGCTGATAATTTAATAAATCAAATGTGCTGGTCCCTGGAAACTCAGTGATATTTGATGTTTTCAGTTTTCACTATGTTTAATGAAGTTGGATTGCCTAGAAGAGCTGTTTCATTTCCTGTATAACCAGAGTTCCTGAGATTATCAATAGTTAGCCTGTACCTGAGGTGGGAGCCCCTGTGAAAAAAGCACAACAGTACTTCAGTAGAGAAAGTAGTGAAAAGTTAGTTTGGACAGTTATTCTTAACCATTTTATTTCCTGAATATTTGTCTTTCCAACAGGAAGAATATTATCTCAATGTTTTTGTTTCTTCCTTGCCCTCTAATTTTTCCAAAATTTCATACATAGATTTTTTAAAAGGCAAAAATAGTGTGTGTAACAGATGTTTGAAGTTGGAAGGAACCTCAGAATATCATCTGGTCCAGTTCCCTGCTCAGACAGGGTCACCCAGACCTGGCACCATGTCCAGACAACTTTTGACTCCAGTGAATGACTAAACAAAATCTTTGGGCAATCTATTCAAGTCCTCAGTCATCCTCTCAGAAGCAAAGTGTTGAAGTCTGATTTTCAGTGAACACTTCCTGTGTTTGAATTTGTGTTCTTTGCCTCTTGAACCACTCATGGCTTCTTATATTTTCCTATAACAGCAATTTTATCCTCTCAATGAAACTCATCCAAAAAAAAAAACCAAAAAACCAAAAACCAAACCTCAAAACCTCTAGAAATTTTTACAGAAGAGACTCAAATATAAATGGTAGAACTTGGAAAGAAGGTGTGTACAGGGCTACTTTGTGCCTCCTTAGACAAGGCTCTCTGAGCAGTTTAACTGTAAACTGCATATGATTCCTCCACTCCTGAAACAGGGAATATACTGTTTCCTCTATTCTGGAGTAAAATGGCCAAGTCTAAGTCTTTATATAAATTCATCTGTTACATTTCAGTGAAAAATGTGTAGACTTAAAATTCCCATCATTAAAGTCAGAGAGATTTCACTGGCATTGTGTGGATGATAGACAAAAGACACCTTAATTTATCTCTTGCCCAGAGACTGAGTTATGTGCAATGGTTTCTGATAACATTGGGCATCTGTGTGGACTTTAGAAACCAATAGCTGTAACTGGTAAGTTTTGAGGTTTTAGAAGTTCTTTAAGAAGTTTTAATGTAAAAGGTATTTCTCTTATTACAGAATTAGGCTCTGGTTGTGTTTCCAGTTTCTCCTGAAGACCCATATCATTATTAGAACTCCTGAAAATCCATCTTGGAAAAAAAGAAAGACTTCAAGGATGACAGGAGCCCATATTCTTTTCTCAAGTTAGTGTTAAAAACTCTTTTTCTTCCATATATAAAAAAGCAAATGGCTAATGTAAAAAAAATAACTTGAAAAATTATTTTAATTTAAAGCAATTAGAAGCAGTGTTTTATTTATAATTATGCTTGCAGCCTATATGCATAAAGAATATAAAAAAGTACAGTGCAGCTACAGTATATGGTTCTGTTTTAAGAAATTGCTGTAATGTCAGTGTTTGCAGAAAACACAGCCAGCAGAAACCTTCTAGATGGTAAAGCCAGTCCCCTGCTATAGTTAGTAACTGCAGATTGTAATCTTTTTCATAAATATCAGCTTTTTGAGTCTGAAGTTTATTTGCACTCAGACTTGGCTATCTTTTCTTTTCTTGTTCTGTCTCCCTCCTACAATGCCATTTAATCTTTTCTCCTATTTCCATCCTAAAATTATACACTGTTAAGTCATACCCATATTTTCTGGGGCCTTGTTCTTTATTTTAAATAACTATTCTCTGTTCCTGATATATATTCCTAGATGTATTTATAGAGAGCAATCAGGTCTTCTGTAATTAGTACTTTTAAAATAGATATCACACTAATTGCCTTCTTATTTAATGCAAATCTTACAGGTTGGAGGCCCCTTTCTAGTCTGGAGTACTAAGGGGGATTTTCTACCTTTGTTTTCAGGGTGCTCTCTTTTTCTGATTCTGTCCCCTGTTGGAGCAGATGCTCAAGAGGTTATCAGCAGATAAAAGTAGGAGTATTCAGAGCTTCTCTGCTGGCCAGGTGTGATGGGTTGATGTTGACTGGGTGTCAGGGGTCCACCAAGCTGCTCTATTGCTCCCCTTCCCAGACAGACTTGGGATAGAGAATAAGATGGAAAACGACTTGAATGGTGAAATAAGGCAGTTTACTAAAGCAAAAGTTTACAAGCACACAAGAAAAGAGGAAAGCAACAAGGTTTATTCTCTACTTCCTATTAGCAAGTGTTGTTTGGCTACTTCCAGAGAATCATAGCTTTCAGCACACATAGTGGTTGTTTCAGATGGCAAATATTGTAAATAACCAATGCCTCCCTCCCTCCTCCTCTCCTTAGCTTTTATATCTGAGCTGATCTCACATGCTATGGAATATCTCTTTAGTTAGTTTGGGTCAGCTGACCTGGTTGTGTCTCCTCCCAGGATCTTGCCCATTGAGTGGGGGAGGAATGTTGAGAGGCAGCACTGATGCTGTGCCAGCACTGCTCAGCAGTAGCCAAAACACTGTTGTGTTATCAACACCTTTATAGCTACTAATGCAAAGCACAGCACTGTGAGTGCTGCTACGGGGGATTGACCACCATCTCACACAGATGCAACACACAATGGTTATACATTTACCTTTCTGTGACATCTATAGACCTATGGTTTTATGTTCAAGACTTTCAGGAAAATGCATGCTCTTCTTTGCCATTATACTTCGTTGGTATTTGAGGAAATACTTTGTGTATGCAAGGGTTGAGCTAATGTCTCTTTAAACACCTGTATTAAAATGGATTCATTTCATAAAATGGAAGCAAGAATATAATCTACAGTTAGCTTCCAAAAAACATTAAAATACAGAATTGGATGTAGAATATCAAACTGAATTCCTAGTTATTTAGTAGCATTCCAGTGATGATTAAATTTCATTGAATTATAAAGCATCCTTTCTTAATTGTTTTCAAGGGCCATATACACTTTCCCTGCTGCAAAAAAAGGAGGGAACAGTTATATTAGCAGGTGTAAGCACTAGATGTTCCTGTAGTTGATACCTTGATGTCTGAGCTATAAATGGATAACTACAATCCAGGGACACACTTTTTTGCTAGCAAACAGCGGAGCTACATATCAGACTTACAAGTAACAGAAGGGCGGAGCAAGCTCTGAGCCAGACTACCTCTAACCACCTTGGTAACCCTTTTACAAATGCACTGAAAGATCGCTCATTTTCTTCTAAGAATTTAGAAGTGGTTTAGATGGGGAATGTCCCCTGTTCCCTATGTCTTCCCTATGAAGAAAATAGGTTATAAGCGTAACTGCATTCTGTTGTCTGGATTTCTCACCTGAATTAAAAAAAAAAAAGTCATCTGTTATAATTTATCAATGAAGTTCAAAATAGTTTGAGGGCATTGTGGCTGTAAAGCAGAAAAACTCAGGAGGATGTTGAAAATCACTTTCTCCAGGAATACTTCAGTTTACTCTCCTAGTTCACCAGGAGGAGGTGTAAATAATTTCAGACCTCAAAAAGGAAGGAAATAAATCACAGAAACACTTACTTGCAAAGGTCCTTGCCCAACAGCATGTAGGAATTTAGATAATGATGCCTGATATCAAAAGGGAGGAGCTTGAATTAGCAAGACTGCTGTGATTGTATAGTACACAGAATTACAATACATTAAATAACTAACTGAATTGTGAATGCACTGTTGCCTGCACCCAAGAGGATTTGTGTCCATATCCTTTGTCAAGCCTCTACTTACTGTCTCTTTTTCTTCTAAACCAAAGGTCAGTTGAGAATCTCCATTTTAATGTTTCTAAGGATCAGAATTATGAAGGAAACTCTGACCTAGTGACATGGAAGACAGGTCTATGATAGTTCAACAAAGTCAGTAAAGACTGTGAAAATAAACAGCCTGCATTAATGCTTAGCATTACTGACCTGCTGACTCCTGGGTACCAAAGGATTAATCAGATTTTATTCTCACAGAAGAAACATCCATTAAGGTTTGGGTTCAGATTTTTTTTTTCCCATAAGAGGCATTTTTGGTTTACTGCCAACAGTAGCAAAATTGCACAAATAGACAAATTGCTCTGGGATGGTATCTGTAGCCTGTGAGGCGAGAAGCTGCTTGCAACATATGTTTTTATAACATACTATAATATAGATGCAATTTGCACTGAACTCCTTCATCACAACCGACCAGGTATTGCACAGCAAGTCACAGAGTGTGTTTTTGTGTGTTATACAGAATTTATATATACTTTCTTGAGTTTTTTTCTAATCTGGGAATTTAAATTGATAGAATGTGTGATTGGGACCATCACTCAGATTGCAAACATCTAGGGCTTTCTTTTCATTTTTCTTTCCAGTCCCATTGGTTCATTAGATTTATTCTCTACGTAAAATTTAGAAATGCTGGCTGTTGAAAAAAGTGTGGTGGTAGGTATTGTTGTCACAACTTTCATCTTCCAGATGTACTTGGGTTTCTCGGTGAAGAAGCTGTTATCTAAGGAATGATAGTATGAAAAGAGTCTTCTAAATTATATGCATTTTATCATGTTGTTCTGTTTCCCTCCTGCATTGAGTCTGTAATGGAGCTGATTAGATGTTACATTTATTTTATGCTTCTCTTTGCAGTTCCTTATCATTTGTGGGTTTGATTTATGGAGTTGTCTTGATGTAATTCAGGGAGGGATAGCTGCTCTAAAGACTTTTGTGTGGTTGATTGATTGTGGGCAAAGACATGTCATGTTCAAAATGTTTCTCTTTGTGATGATTTGAATAGCCATTTAAGTTTTGCAGATTATGACCTGTGATTTCAATCACATGGATTGATGAAAAAATATAGTATTTAGTATATTTTCTATGAGATGGCTCTGTTTTACTACTGTAATTAATATAATTTCTATTTTAATAATGGCATTTTCTGTTGTTTAGTAGCCATTACTGTACTTTCTGCTAATGCTAATGGATTTTCTCATGGATATGAAAGTATGCATTACTTTATAGATTGAGTCAAACCAACAAAGCTATCTGAATCCCTATATGAAATGGTCAGATAGGTTTTCCTCCCTAAAAATCACCTATCTGTGCAAGATTTTTTTTTATTATCAAAAAACCCCAGCTAACATACATGAGGAACAATCATCTGATAGGGAATACAGAGGCAAGATTTATGACTTATGTGTGAGGCACAATCGTTGGATTGTGAATACAGAGGCAAGACTTATGGCTGCTGTGCCAGAAAACTGTAGCATGAAAGGTCTGAAGAAAGGTCAATTAAAGGTTTATGCAAAGAAAACAGAAGGGGAGAAAACCCTACCTTTTCTTAAAAAAAAATGGCTCAAATATTTCATGGAAACAACATAGAGAGAATTAAATTTCTTTGATTTTTGGTGATTTCTTCTGGTTGAAGTCTTAATTTCCATGGACACTTTGAGTAGTTTGAGCTTTCTAGTACCTCATTGCTCCCCAGTAAAAAGATAAAACCTTTTACTGTCCAAAGGAAGATGGGGTTCTCCGTAAGTGTTATGATTTTGTGCTTTCTGTTTCCTGGTGTTTTTCAGTTGATAATAGCCTCCAAAGCTGTGTACTTCTTTTGACCATACTCCCATTTCCAGTTAGAGTAGGTGATCTTCTACCTGTTCCTGAAATAACAGCATTCTTACTCAGACAAGGTGGTGTCTGTTCCATGCTCCAGTTCTGGTTTAAAGCCTCATTCTTTCAGCACACTAAAGTAAATTCAGAGACCCCTTTCTCATTGATAGGCTGAACTGAGAGATACCTGAGGCTATGTGGTCATTTTGATTTGTTATTCAGGTTTCATCATGTTGTCATCTTTATAAGGTCTGTCAGATACTGCCTACAAGACCCAACCAGTGACAGATGAGAGGTGTCAGAGGATGAAATGCCTTAGCTGGTCATAATCTTGGGGATTGAAAGTGGTGACTGCTCTAAATAGGGAAATTCAAAGATATCCCAACCTGTGTTTCATGACTTATCCCTAGAGTGGTTTGAGGACTTTTTTTAGGATGGGAATACTCAGATTAGCAGGTGAGTGCCTGATTGCACTAGAGAGCATGTATGGCTACAGACTTCAAAAGGGAATTGATTTGGTCTTCTTACGGAACCAGATTGCAAGGCTGGTTGTTGGTTTTGGTTGGTGTTTTGTCTAAGTAGTTTTTGGAGACTGTGTCAGGCACATGTTACTCAGAAAGATGTTGTTTAGCCTTTTGTACTGGGAGTAGGTGAGAGGTGGGGTAGGTGGATGGTCAGAGAGAGGAGAGAAGTAAAAGGGTGTGTCCTGTGATAGCTACAGTTTAAAGGCAGTGGTATTGTTATGGGCTGAGCTAGGTAAGCCTAAACTTAGGCTTTGGATTTCAGACTAGGCCTGGGACTGTCAGCTGACATGAACTGGGCTGAGCTAGCTAACAGCTGACTTCTTCTAGCCAATGGTATTCCACATCATATTCCAACATAATTTCAAAGTGTAGGAGCCAGTGTGAGAGTGACTTGGTCAATTCCTTCCAACTGTAGTCCCAAAACGATGCACTGTGCTGTACCAAGAAGGACAGGAGAACCAGGCCCAGAGCACTGGCTCACCACTATGTTATCTTAGGGAAGTAAAATGTTTGTTCTTACTCTTTCTATCCGCTTAAGTCTGCCTCTCTGGGGATTGAGTTCTCTGAAGTGATTTGTAGTTAGAATGGTGAGATTTGTGTCCCCTGGGGAGTGGGAAGTTATTTCTTGTGATTTCCGACTTGTGTGTGTGTTATATTGTAGTTTCCTTTAATCTTCTCATTTCTGTATAAATATATATAGTTAGTTTAAGTTTAAATCTGTTTCCATTTTTTTTCCTTTCTCCCTTTTCATAGTGGGAGGAGGGAGGCTCTGACATCCTGTGTTGGGCAGTTGGCATTTTTGCCAGCTCAACCCAACACAGGTATGTACCGTGAAGTTACATTTCCTCACTTTATTTTCCTCCTATGCACTCTCCATTTACTTTTGTTCACCTTCTACTACATCTGGTCAGAAAGGAGTCCTTGGTTTACTAACATCCAGGTTTCATAGGCTTTGTCTTGTGATCAAATCAAGTTTCTCTGGAGTTTTTCTTCCTTGTCCTCCCCTCCCATTTCTGCAAGACAGACATCTATTTCCCCAGGCACTCTCTTCATCAGGGTATAGTGGCATATCAGAATCCACTAAACTCACATTAAGAAGCAAACCCAAAATAATCTCTGACAACTCACAATTCCCCATGGGGGATGGAAAAGATTTTTGATCACCTATTTGGAGCTCATATTTTGTTTCCATTCCTATTCTTGATAGGAGTATAACTGTCTGATAAATGTGGAACATTTGTCTTTGAACGAGTGCCTTAGACTGGGTTTACACTGAAGGTGTGGACCCTGTTTGTACTGAATGATAGAAACAGGAGTCAGTGCCCAAATGTTTATCCAAGAATGGCCTTATGCTGTCCTGAAAATACTGTTGTAATCAATTTTAAGACAGATGATTCCACTTGTATCAGATGGAAATGAGAATCTGAGGGAGGGAACAAGACAAAACTGATGTGAGTACTTTTGTGCCGGGACTTGGGGTCATCTGTCATGCAGGTAGATCTCTAATAAGCCAGTTGCATGTTGTATGTAAAGGAATGCAAAGCTGAGACTCCCCCGCCTGGAAGCTGATTATTCATGGTTGATATAATGCTGGTGTGGGCTTCTGGAAAGGTTTGAGGGAGAAGAAAAAAGCCAGAGGGCAGGCACAACTGTTTTCATAAGGAAATTATGTCTCTTTATTGTGCTGTGATTAAGCTACTCCATTTGAGAGACAAGAATTTAATTCTATAGGAAATAGATAGCAAGAAGGAGAGAGTTACTTAACAGAAAGATGCAGTTACAGTTACAGATGCACTGTCCTGCTATGTTCGCTAGCTCTTTAGAGAACTTTATTTTAAACTGTAATTTTACATCTCAGCTACTTGCACCAGTTGGTTCACATGATTTATCTGGCTCTGTACAAGACAGTCAATTTCCATTCAAGCATACACTGCTCTAATAGCATCACAATGGTCGTGCGTTGCATATAAAATGCAGAGAACTTTTTTGTTTTGTTACTAGGACTCTATAAAGCTTTTTGGAAATGTCAAGCACTATTAAGTAATAAGGACTAGTAATAAATGGTGTTTGAGGGGAAACAAAAACTCAAGCACAAGAATGACTAGATGTCCTCTAGTCTGTAATCAAAGGAAAAATGTAGAGAATGTGTACTTCTCATAACTCATTTGTTTCTGTAGTTTACCAAGGACATCCTCTCTGTCAAGGAGTAGTCTGAGGAAACAATTTCAAGCTCTAAGATGGGGGCATATTTTGAATATCCCGGCCAGCTTCCTGTGTGAGGGCTTTGAAGTTCATGACTTGCATTAGCTGGTGTCTGATCTTTGAAGGTTGGGGAATCGTCTTGAAGCAGAAAATTATTTGATTTTACTGTGATTAATGATTAGTAACATTGATGTGGAGACAGCCATTACAACTGCATGGAGACATAGCTGGATAACCCCGGTTAAGTTTTGTTTGGATCAATGTTCTGAGAAGGAAAGGATAGGTGTCAGGGGGAAATATGTCTGCTCTGTAAGGTCAGCACCTAGAAAGAGGAAAAGAGAGATGAGAAATTGATTTAACAGATTTGGTTGTGAAAGACACAAGATCATATTTCTAAGCAGCTTTGTTCATTATAATGGCAAGTTGGATGTCCATTATGAATGGTATGAGTCAAATTTCAGGAAAGTTCATTTTCCCAGTTTGGGGCTATGAGTCTTGATTAGTGTTTCTACTTCATTAGTCTTTTATTCCCATTAGTTAATATTTTTACTGAAGTCTATAAGATAAGTTTTGTAAGATGAGACTTGATTTCCTCATACTAATCTGGATGAGTATTCCCATATTCAAACTCCAATAAAATTCTCAGGCTGTTAGACTTATTGTAAGGACCTTTTTGTTTCTTAAACAACTACAAACATTTAACTATAGAGTATTCCATCAAAACCTTGATTTAATTTAATTTTTGGTATTATTTTTTAATTTGCCCTTTTAACATAATGCTATCAAAATTGTTGTTGATTATTTGTAGGCCATACAAATGGAGACCAAGGTAATTTTAACAATAAGTTTAGTGAGTCCAGAGTCAACTGTTTAGAGAATAAATAATTTTACTTTCAAACAAAGTCTTTCAACACTTAAAATATTCTAATGTCAAAGACTTGTATTTCTCCCTGTCATTAATATTCATTAAGAACTCAAAGAAACACATATCATGTTCCACTGGGATATGGCTTCTACTTTTTTGTTCCTACTGAAGTGTCTTTTAATATATTCTGAAAAGTCTTTGGTAACCTTTATGCTCTTTAATTGTGCACAAGCTTTTATACTTCTTCCCCCACAGAAATCACTGTCTGGTTCTGAATGTATTTCTGTTGTCTTCTGTCATATTGTGAACCTCCTTTGTAGCTTGTTGAGACTGAGTGAATCTTCTGTTCATCTTGAATGAAACCTGCTACAGAAAACTGGGCATTCACCAGGGTAATTGCATCTATTTGCAGTTCAGTTTCCAGTGGTTTTGCTCCAGTGAAAGAATTGAGATGTCATGACACTGTTAGACTTTTTGATGCAAAGCTGGCTGAGACTCATGATACATTCAATTAATTTCTCATTCTATGGCAAAGAGAAGACCTTTAGTAAAGATACTTGTTTTTCCAGCCACTATCATCTAGACTCACTGCCTTTCACTTCCATTGTCTGTATTAAAATTTTGCCTGCAATTAGGGTGTACTTATTTATGTTCTGAGTAGTTGTAAATTATTCTCTTTTGTTGGAATGTTATTATATGCTAAAAAGTATATTGAAATGTAATCTTCACAGCAATCAGTAATATACTTGATAAATGTGGTGCTCAAGATCATTTATAAATTGTTAGAGTTTAATTAAAGGGTAACACCTAGATTACTGAGGTAATTATAGGGTGATTACAGGGTAAATTTCTGATTTCCTTGGATTATTTTTATTTAATTGAGCTCTGAAAAATATTAGTTGCAATGTCTTTTGATTGATCTTAAGCCTTAAATGATTCAATGACAAACAGATGGATGCATAAACCATGAAGAAACCCCATTTTCATACTCTATACTGGTGGAGTGCAAAAAGAGACACTACCATATTTCTGTGAAGATTTAAAGAAAAAAAGGTATTTATGGTATAGATTTACACCATCAGAAAAAGATAAGCTTTTCAAGTTACTCTGCTAGCATCAGATCATGTTTTGTAGGTGTAAAATTAGTTATTGAAAAACTTAAATCTTCAAAAACAAGCAGTGATGAAATCTTAAGTAAAGATCACATTTTTCTGCAATATTTACTGAAGTCAATGACAGAAATTACATGAGTTTTCAAGCAGATGGATAGCCTGAAATTTCATGAGCAAATAAAAATGTGTAATTTTTGACATAGAACTCCATCCCAGTCTTTGACTGGTATGTTATGGATGATTGCTTTGAGAAATCATATGAAGGACTTAATGAAGATCTCTGTAGCAATGGCACTCTAAAATTCTAAAACATCAAAAAGACGAAAATAGCTACCCACTCACAAGGTATTTATTGTGGCAATTAAGAGAAATTTACATTAAACAGTTTGAACATCAATCAAGATATTGACTTTAATAAAGTATAGGGGGTTTTAGTATTGATTAAAACCATGTTCAGTAACAAATGGCTCTTTAATCCACCAGCTGTTCAAAACTCGCTATAACAACATAAAAAGCAATTGCAAGCCCTCACTACCAAACCTCAGGCTTAGTCTCCTTCTGGCACTATCAGTCTTCCACTGTGAGCTACAAGATGACACAAATTTGCCAGGGGATAATGAGAGCTCTCAGCTTGTTCACTGCAGCACTTTTGCTGTAGAGATGTGATCTTATTTTATCTCAAGCTGCAGAGAAGGCTCCTCTGTGTTTTAAAAGTAAAAGCATGAAACAGTTGTATTACAGAAAAGACAGATCCAAAGTGCAGGAACAGGTCCCAGCTGTGAATTCCTGACACGGATATAAGACCAGTCTAAGGGAAAGTGAGGTTGCAGACATGGCTCTTTCTTACAAGTGTCTAGGTATTAGGAGGATTGTTGAGACTTGCCTGCCTTTTCACTTGCCAAATAGACAAAATTACTGAGTATGGGGTTTAAGGATTTACTTCCCAGTCACATGCTTAAAACTTAGGCATGACAGCACAGCAATTCCTTGTGAATTAAAGCCTGAGACTTTTCTCATGTAGTTCACAAGATTCCTAAGAACTGCTTATTCTTACACATTTCAGTGGAAAATGAGAATATCCAGTGCATGCTCAATGTTGTGACTTAAGAACATCAATTGTTGCAGAAAAAATACATATGAAAATATATCTGACACATTTATAAATTTTACATCTCAAAAATACTTTATCCATCTGAGATAATTCTGTAAGATGCCTTGGCATTATTTTGTTGATGAAAAACAATCAGAGCATGAAACATGCCATGAATAATAAGGTTTAGCAGTGATTAGGGTAGGCCTGATGATTGCGGTCTAAAAGGAACATGAATCTTTCTTTCTCTGCCAAAGGAAGAGTTTGCAGCCCTGTACGAGCTCTGCTATTGACATGTGGTGGAGATAATGAGAGGCAAATGAAGAGATTCCAGTGGGCAATCATGAAACATGTTTATTTTATAGGTGGGATTTTGAGTTATTTTTCAGTACACACTTCTTTTTAAAAAAGGAAGTGTGCTAAACAGGTGGTGACAGGTTGATAGTTATACAATTTACTATTACAAATGAAAGATTGAGCATGCTAGTTAAGTGTTCTTGAATTTTCTGGCCATCCCTGTTTTAGCAGCTTGTAACCCCAGCATCTTAAAACTGTATATCTCTAAGAAAGGAAAAGGTAATAGCCCTTCTTGGCCCTGCCCAACCTTCCCCCTGCCCAAGGAGCCAGGAGACCCATTCTGGCTCAGCCCAAGGCACCCAGTCCTGACTGTTACTGGTTGTGCCGGTGCCCAGCCCCGTTCCCTCATCTCATGGCTGGATTTGCTGGATTGATCTTGGACCTGACTCATTGTTTGCATCCATCCGGTGCGACTCCACATTCTGAGATGCAAACATGTATCATGTGAAATAATCAGAGAAACAGGAGTGTTTAGAAATCTCCAGCAGGCATATTGTTCTTAACACGTCCTAATTGAGGAGCTGAAAGCACAAGGAGTGGTGCCCTGTAGCTCCAGCCATGCACACAAGGTGGAGGGGAGCAGCTGGTGAGGCCAGGAGTGGCTGGCAGGGGTGGGGCCAGAGCTGAAAGGATGTGGGGAGGAGGTGGCAGTTTCAGAGAGGCTTTACCATTGGCTGAGAAGGTGTCAGAGCCCCACACTTTACAAATCCCAAACTGGACACCTGAAGAACAGCTACTGCAGTATCCTTGGCAGAAAATTAGAGGAAAAGATTGCAAATCTATTACAAGGAGACATCAGAAGAAGACATTGCCGCTTAATCTGCTTATGTTTCTTTCTTTCCTCTAGTTTGATAAAATCAGGTCTGCGAATAGGGAATAGCAGCTTATTACACAATCTGAAGTTTGGGGCAATATTTTTAGTCTTTTGAATAGGAGTTTGTAACCCTTTTCTACTGACTTGCAAACTTCAGTTGGTTTTGCTATGTTTAGACAAAGAACATCATACCTCATAGTATGATGGTTACTACTCTGAGATGTTTTATTATTATAATTATTAATTCCAAAATGGAGAGTTCTGCTCTTATGTGAAGGATATTTGAAGGTAACAGTCTAGAAGCCATGAGTTATCACAATATGAAGGAACTCTGATCTATCAGTCATTTGGAGCAAATGGCCCTGAAGTGAATGGCTTCTGACAATATTTTGACACTGCCAGCACTGATCAATATTTTTGTGTTAGCAAGTGCTCTCCCTACATAGTATTTCTTTTACTGACTAATGGCAATTGCTTTCATTACCAGTTACATAGATGATTTTCACAAGTCTTAAAAGAAGCTTACTTTAATTGTGTTACAATGTGGACTGAAACATTACCAAGAAAAAGAGTAAGAAAACACAGATCTTACCTATAAACCTTGTGTTTGTATCCTCAGTGCTGAAGACAAAATTGCATTTCAGTTTAATCAAGCTGTCACGCTTAGCTGCTGTAAGACTCTGAGAGAGAAATCTAAACCCAACAGATACCGACAACATACTGTCATTGCCCTCTTTGTGCTCTCCTTCTTTCTCCTTGCTAAGGAGCTTGTTAGTGGGTATAAAACAGATCCTTCCTTCCCACTACAGAAGACATAAACCTCAACAGCTTCATAGAATGAAGCTGTTTTCTTTTCAGTCAAAAATACTGGTGACAGCAAATCTCACTGGACTGTGTATAAGAGGTCATAGTACTTACTTGCCTTTTATGAGATTTCTGCAGAAAATGAAGAGTTATTTATCTATTTGGCAAACATTAAAATAATATTAAACCAGCTGGTATAGACAGAAAAATATAAAGCTTTGTGGCTACAACAAAACATAGTAATGTGGCTTGTGCGCTTTTTTTACAGCATATAAACTTTTGGTAAGATGTCTTCTGATTACTGCATCAAGAAAAGAATTCATTAATTAAAGTAGGCAAAAGAAATCTTAATCAAAAATTGCTAAGGAAGAGGAATAAGTGAAATGAAGTTTCCTGCTCTATTACGTGGTGCCTTTATCACAGGGAAGTAGTTAAGTGAAGAAAACTTAATCAGAGAAAAACTTAATCAGGAAGGAAGCAACATGAAGTTATTCTAGCTATGCAGGAGAATGTCCATGAATCTCAGGGTTTTTTCTCCTAAAAATGACTACAGTCATCTTAAGTAATGAAATTTTTAGGTTAAAGGAGTTCAATGCAGGCCAAAAAAGGTAAAAGGTAAGACATGGAATTTTTGAAGCTATTCAGCTACCATTATGGGGAGCTTGACAATGTGATTTACAGGAAATTTCAACATAAATTAAAAAGAGACTTTACTCTGTAGAAGATTTTAGTTTGTATTGTATTGTAGTATGAAAATGTACAGAATAATTCTGTGTATATGCAAATGTGGTATGAATAAAGCTCAGAGCTTGATGTGCTGTTCATATGGGTAAAGAACTGTGTTTAAAGAGACCTATGGGAACCCTAACAAAAATGCAGTTTCCTCATATGTTGCTTTAGGAGATCCAGATTTAATAGGATGTGCTTCCATGGAAGATATATAGATTATTTTGAGACTTCTATTGAAGAGGCTCTTCAGAGACTGCTAATAGCTAGGAAACCTCTTCTGTGTGTGCCATTACCTGGCAATGAGGAGCTCACGTGAAACTTAATGATGCTTTTGTTACAGAGGAGATTAGCACCACTCCTTCCTGGTTTGTTTTTTCAGTTTGTATTATGTTTGTTTTTAAAGGCAACCTGCTCTATCTAGTGTCTGTTCTCATATTTTAAAATCATTTTAGCAGTCTCCATCCCATCCTGTGGTACTAGGGCCTCCCTGTACCAGTTAATCTCAGGATTATCCTGGTGCTGCAGGATGTCTAATGAGCCACATGAGTGGGGTAGTTTGCTGTGCTTCCAATGAACACCATCTGTGGACTTGCTGAAAAGGAGGACCATTGTGTTAGATGTGCTATTGGCTCTATTCATGTTCTTGTGTGAGTATGTGCATCTCCAAGTGTCAGAACACTGTTTCATGTCCACTGGAGATGTTATCTGCTTTGATTACTAAGAAAACACCTACTTATCTTGTATAGCAGCAATTTTTCCTCAAGATGCATGCAACATTTCATCAAAAAGAGTATCTTTCAAGTAAAAAAAAAAGTGATAAAGTACTTAAAAAGTCATGTTTTTCAAGATGTTCACAATGCAGTTTCTAGTAATTCTGACTTGTCCAAGCTAATCAATGTACAGCTGTTGCAAATTAACTTCCTTGTCAGGACAAAATGTGAAGCATTGAAGTAAATTGCAAATAGATCAGATTAGGAACTTTTGATATCAAGAGAAGTAAAATATAATATCAGAAATTGCATGAGGGCCTGCTTTTCAGTTGCTGTTTTGAGAAGGATACAAAAAAGTTAGATTATAGTAGTGCCTGAGTTCTTAAGTGCACTTTACATATTTAGCTTCAGTTTACTTTGCTTTTCACCATCTATTGATACTTGTGATGAGGTTTTCTATTTTGTGAACAAGCACAAGTTTCCCTGTTGAAGACATGGTCTCCAACTAAAAACTTGAATGGCTAGCATGAAAAAGTAGAAATAGTGTCTCATAAGTGTGGGGTTTTTTTCATTCTGAGTTTTTCCATTGCATAGTGCAGAGCTAATTTAAATACTTGTATTTATTTGCTTTTGTTTATAGTTACACATTTGTTTTAAGAAGTATTCTTTGACTGTTCTCTGGTCCAAAGGGATGTGTTTTAAAAGTACTGTTAATAAACTGATCTGGGAAATTCTACTTTGTTATTAAGAGCATCACAATGCACCGGATTATAAACCTACTTTTTTACTCTGAGGGCACAGGCATGCTGGAAAGGCTGTGGAGTTCCTTACCTTGGAGATAGTCAAAAGCCATATGGACATGGTCCTAGGCAACTGAGTCTGGGTGGCACTGCTTGAGCAGAGAGTTTGGATCAGAAGACCTCCAGAGATCCCCTCTGACCTGCCATTTTGTGATTCTCTTGTTCCTTTCAGGAATCCCATGCTTGTTCTGACCTTGATTTAGACAAGCAAATCAGCTATGCAGCAAAACCCAAAGCCAGGCCAAATTTAGTACATGTAAACTACTGAGAAGAAAGTGATAAGATCCAAGTGCCTTTAAGGAAATATTAGGACTTTTATTTCCTTAAATGGCTGGAATTGCATTGACAGCTATCCCCTTTCTCTCATGAGTGGGAAAGTGGACTGACTCATGTAGCAATATGCCACTAGACAGCATCTTGTGTCTTGAAGCCCCTTGATATCAAGGTTCTCAGAGCTTAAAAATGTAAAATTTATGTTTGGTATAGATTTGTAATCTAATGAAGATGTTAATTGTACCAGGAGAAAGTACTCTATGATTAAAAGTATTAAGTCTTTATTTTCTGATTCTGTCAGCTGGTCTAATAAAAGATGTTATGTCTCTCTCCAAATCTTTCTCCCGTGTAGTTGATTAGGTTTCAGGATTTCAACCTACTTTTATAGCGTTTGTTGTCAGTGAAGATATTTTCAGCTTTGCAGATGGCCTAAATTTCACTTGACCTACAACTAAGATGTGCAGTATCCAAACTGGTCCAAGTCAACTGTGCTGCAAAGAGTTTGAAATCACTATTATTATATACTTAAGAAGACAAAAGTTCTTTAAAAGCAATATATTCAGTAATGTTTTGCTCCATCCATCTTTATCATAGCATTAGTATGGCCACCTTACAGTGTAATTGAATGTGCTATAGTTTTATTATTTCAGTTAAATAATAACCAAACTGAATAAAAATAGAAGAAGCAGCAGCACTGCATTTTTTTCTCATTAATCTTCTTTTTCTACTGTGCATTGTTGGACAATGAAATAATTGAGCAATAAAGAACAGTTGCTCTTTTTTCAACATCTTTGTCTAGCCTGTGTTCCTGTACTAGAAATCTTGTAAGACTGCATGTGGTGAGCAATTGCCCTATTTTGTTAACATTTTTTTGTGCCTTAGAATGAAAACTAATCATAGATAGAGTCTTGCTGCCTGGACACTTAAAAATTGTATTACAATGATTTTTATTGAGTTGTTCTGGCCTTATTATTATAGTATGTTGTCTCCTTGCCTTGTGATTCCCGTTTTTCTTTTCCTTTCTAGGAAGGAAAGCTTTCCCAATGTCTGTGTTGTCTCAACTTCTCCAAGAAATTGTCTATGATGATGTATGTTCAGGTTAAAACGCAATAAACTTACTGGATGTGTACACCATTTTTAAGCTTTCATAGGTTCTTGCCAAGGTCTCTAGTGCAGCCTCCTGCTCAAGGCAGGATGAGCTTTAAGATCACACCAGACTGCTCAGGGCTTTATCTGGTTGAATCTTATGAATTTCCAAGGCTGGAGACTGCAAAACCTCTCTGGGCAGGTTGCTACGCTGCATGGCTGTCCTTATGTTGAAAATGTTTTTCCTATATTTAGTCTAAATCTCTCATTTTCATTTGTGTCTCTGTCACTTGTCCTTTCACCACACACAACAGAAGAGTCTGTTGTTAAACTCCTTATAGGTACAAGGAAGTTGTGTTTACATTTTCTTTTTTCTTCTCCAGAAATGTAGAATTTACTATATTTTTTAATAAAAGCTCCATTGCAACTTTATTGCTTTTATTCTATTATTATTACTTGTACTTCTATAAATGCATGCTGATAATATCATCTCACTGTCTTTCTAGAAGAAAACTAATAGGAATATAAAAATAAATAATTGCTCCATTTATGCCAGCTGAGATAATTTAATACTTTTGCTTCTGTCTGTTCTGTAAGGCACAAAAGCAAAAATTGTGTTCAAGGTTTTTTCTGTTTAAAAACTAACTCAGATACATAACAGCACCATTCCTTTCAACAGGCAGAAAAATATGTCCTGTCATTAGAAAACCAGGTCTTGGTTAACATACCGACCTATTGCAGTTTTATTGGCTCAAAAGACTAATGAGTAGCTGCCATGTCTAAAGCCAGTGCAAACAAATTTATGTATCAGGAATTAAGTGGTGGCTTGCCTGCAACAACTGGCTGCAATGGGTATGTTTGGGGGCAGCAAAACAGTCTGTGGATAAAGCAGAGACTGTGGGACAACCATGCAATTGATAGATGAATGGAAAGTTGCTTCAGACAGCCTTGCTACTCAGAATGAACTGAAGGGCTGTCTGCAGTCCACAGGAATACTGTATTGACACTGTCCTTTTTTCTAAACAGGCAAACGCATAATCTATTTTCAGATTAATTTCCACTAAAAGACAGTCCCTCCAGAACTCATATTATCAAGGAATTAGGAGAAAGAAAGTATGCGATTTCAAAGCATGAACTCCTGAATTTTTTAAAAGTGAACTATTTTGCACCAGTCTCTATACCTGTTTATATATGTATATATTTATATAGTGTGTATATATATATATATATATATATATATTCTATATCTGTTCGAAGATATGATTTCTATCTACTGTTTCTCATGGCCTCTCATTTCTATTCAAATTATCAGTGACATAATATATGTCATAATTAACAGTGTAAAATCATTGCATAAAACTATTGCTCTATGCAGAAATGTGTCAGGTTATGTTTCTGCATTACCATGTGGATATCACACCATGATACTGCTTACTGTGTTACTTTCAGAACTGCTTGATGGTGTGAGGTGACACAGGTTTCTTTCCATGACTCGTTTTGTCAGTTTATTTTGAAAATACAAATGTAAGAAAAACTAAGTACATATGACTGGAATGGAACAAATTCCATAGACAGGCTATGACATGTAACAGAAAATTTTTTGTGATCAGCTAGGATCAGTAAAAATATGACTCCATCAACTTTAATGTCATATTAACCTTCCAGAAAGGACTACCATGAGGAAAGTGAAGGATGTTGATTGGTGAGTGGCTCTCTTGATCTTCCGTTTTCCTCTGTGACCCACTGACTGAGCACACTATTCTGATTCAGATGTTAATTTATGGAAATGGATAATACAATGTATCTGATTGCTTAATTATGTATCCTGGGGATTCATTCAAAATCCTTATAATACATCTTAATGACCTTTCAAAGGCAGAACTCACAATTTGCAACTTTTATTGGGATTTAATCAACTGGACCATACTTCTCACGTCTTTTTCTGATGAGGGAACTGACCCCTGTCTTTGACACCTTTGTCATGTACTATAATCACTAATCTCTAATGCAAAAATAAATCATTCCTGTGTAGTATAAGTGAATTCAAGAGAGAACAGAGTTAGCCCACAGAGCTGTCTCCTCACACTTTAATACTGAAAAAGATGCCACTAAGGTTTGAGGGCCTTGCAATTACAAAAATTTATACAAAGGTTAAATGAAACTAGCAGTGAGTACAGGAAACTGTACATTACACGATATAATAAGTGACAAGGAGAAAGAGGGTTTGTAATGCCCATTTGGGCTGTTTCATTATACAAAAACAAGGTGTTTCTACTGGAATTTTAAAACCCCTTATTGAAAAATGAAGAAAGGGCTCTTTACTGCAAGGACTGCAATTAACATGCATAATTGATGGTCAAGTCATGTGACTGAAGAAAAAGTATGACAGACTAAAAAAACTAACAAACATTTCATCTGTATAATATAAATGTCTTGAGTTATAATGGTAAATATGGGGCTGTTAGAAAGGATATAAATCCTTACATCATCCTCCAGGGCATAATAGCAAGTCTCTATATTTGGATCAAGGAGCAACCCCACCTTGGGTTAGCTACCAACTACAGAGTTTTATCACTTCTTTCAAAAAACCTCACTGCTTTCAGCTTGTAAGTCTGGATGGATGTTCGTCACGAGGGGAGTCCTAACTAATTATGACTGGCAGGTTGCTTAATCATAGGAAGAAAGGTAACACTCTTGGCTGCCACTCCAAAACAGCAAAATTAATAACCCATGCAGAAATTCCATGTCCTGCTTGTGTTCTGTATTTTGAAACACTGAGGCAAATAGATGCTCTTGAAATCACAACATCTGTAACAGTTTTAATATTTCATTACCCTCCTACAAGAGTCTTATTATAAATACATTGTGTAGAATATAATGAGTCATAGCCCTAAGTAAATACAAATATAAGAAGGGAAAAAGCTTCTGTTGACCTATAAAGGTATTTACAATACTAATAGTCTGGTAGTATTTCAGAGTTTATATAACTCACTGGCAAGAACTAAAACTTTCACACACTGTCCTTTTTGTTTTCTTTTGCTGGTATGTTTGTTTTCTTTTTCTGACATGATACATCAGTTTCTCAGTATGTTGAATTTTTTCTTTAAGTACAGATGTTAAAGAAAAACATGACCCTGTTAGAGCTAAAAATCCAGGAGAGGTAATATTCCACCAAATGAATTGACAGGGCATACTGGAGAGGAACAGAAGCATTTGATGGCATGATATTGATAGGCTGGTACATGGCAGTCTGTTTCTGCAGAGAGTTGGCATTAAATGCATTTGAACATACAAAGAAAGAATACTTGTCTGCAAACAGTACTTTAAATCCTTGCCACCTGCTACATATGCTGTGCAATGTACATACTGCTCTGTCATGTATTAAATGCATCTGAGAGTTACTGGACTGGGAAAAATGTAATCTTTGCAATATTAGACAGGACTGTAGGACAGAGTTTCCTTTGCAAATAGTTGCAATTAACTTCTTTGATTTTCTGTTGATGGGTAGATCTGGGTTTATATCTTAAAGCCATTATTGACTACTAGATTTTATGAAACTTAAGGTAATTTTATAGTAGTAAATTACATGATGAAAAGTAAGTAAATGAGCAAATATACATTTTCCTTTCCTTGATTTTAATTTCCTTTAGTGGACTTGTCTTCTCAAATGGAACTGGTCATGGATAATACTATTCAACAAGATCTACATTTTCTAGATTTTGTTTAAAAAGACCATCTCACAACTGATTAAAGTTTAAAATTAAGAAGTATGCTTACTTCATTAGTGATCCAATTTAAATGACTAAAGACACTGTCACAGCATGCAAATGAACTTAGAGTTAGTGTTTGCATGCAAAAATAGACACAGACTGTATCTGGTTGAAAGAGTGAGAATAGACACTGTTCCCCCTCAAAGGAGAGAGATTAATACTTCTCATTGTCTCAAACTTGTGTCTGGGATGACTTTGTATTCTTTAGTTTAAGGCTAATCTGCACCCAGTAGCTGAGTAGTCAAGAAGAGATTTTGCTTATTTACCAGTTTTCATGTTTAGAAAGATTTTTGTATGAAATGTTGGTTTTTACCGTGATTTTGAGCCAAAACCACACTCGAGTTGTTTTTCAATACTGTTTTGCATTCTATAAGACATGGTAGGCATGAAGATTATTACCTGAAGGGTGGCAGGTAATTATTCACTGTGATAAGCCCAGTCAGTACATAGGTCCCTCCCATTCCCCGGTACAACTTCCTACTGTCCCTGCCTTCTCCCTGGAGCAGACATGCACTGTAGTGCTCGGCCATTGCTGCTAATGGTTTTGCTTAAAGTATCATTTCCCATCAGCTGGTTTCCAGTTAGCAGTTACACTGGAGAGACTCTTTTGTGTCAAGCCTCCTGTATATATATGCCTGAAATATTTCCAGTATCACTTTCTGATGCAGAAAACCTCCTGATTGGTAAATACTTATTTCTCTTTATTGAAGGACAAAGCCTTTCTATGCAGCACTCAGATCTTCTCATATCCATTTGTAGTTAATTTTAAATGTTAGGTCTCCAGGTCTCATAACTGTTTCTTAACAGTGGGATTATGTTTGATATTTTAAATTTATGTTAAAAAAACCCCCCAGATGTTTTGTGTATTTTTACTTTTAGCTTTTGTCTAAAATATCACTTTCTACTGAGCACTTCCTTTCATCATATATTTCTGCTGAGATAGATGAATTCCTATTGTTACTTCATTTTTTGCTTTCTCCTGGACATGTGTTTTTTTTCTGGTGTGTTGGTGTGTGCCTTATCTGCTATTATTCAAACCAGTTTGGAGGGTTTTATTTGTTTTTGTTTGTTTGTTTGGAGTTTTTTTGTGGTAGTGGTGCTATCTTGCTTATGGCAACACCAAACAACAGTTAAGAATCTATTTTATCAGCCTGATGTGTAGTTGTGGATAGCTGTGGATCACTTCAGAGTACTTCACATAGCTGTAAAAGGCCTTGAGCAAACGGACATCTTTAGATGGAATTTTGAAGAGTACTGTTCAGTCTTTTTGTTGTTCTGTTATTTTTGCCATTGTAGTGTTTCACTGGTCTTCCAATTCAAGATTTTCCTTTTGCAAAATTTCCTTTGCAAGGTGCCATATTTCTTTGCTTATCCTTTCAGTTTTGCATATCTCTATGGATATGCAGCCATAATAGCTGAAGCTGAAGTTAAGTCATTGCTGGTTGCTGTACACTGTTCTTCACAACAGCTTTCACTGCTTTTGACAGTGCCTTATGTCTGCTCTTTATTTTGTTCTAGATTTTGCTTGACGAGTTGCATAGTAATGAGATCATTGTGGCTGCAGATTATATGTATGTCCTCGTATGTCCTCACTATTCAGGGAGGTGATCTGAATCTTGGATTAGTAGAGAGATCCCTGGTCTGTTTTGTTGTTCTGTCTGTCCTTGCTATCTGGCAAGTCTCTGGGGTTTTTCTATATGTTGTTTTGAGTGCCTACTTTTTGTGATTGTGCTTTCCTAACGTTCTTTCCCTCTGTTACTTCTAATTTAGCATTAAAGCTATCCACCCAAAGAGTAAGCCAGGCTCTGGTATTGCCAGTAACACCTTAGAGAAACTGCAGAACTCATTATTGCTTGCAGTGCTCCGTTGTTCTGTCTGAGCACACTGCCATATGAGTGACAACTCTTGGAAGCTAACCCTGAGTCTGTTTGATAGGTGCTCCATTGATTAGCCATGTTCAGTGTGTGTTAGGATGGGTACTGTAGTTTCATTAAGGCATATTTCTTCTTTAGCTTGAAACACTTGCCCATTTATTCTCTCTAATCTTAAGGTGGGAAATTAATGTATTTAATACACTGAATATCAATCAGTCATTTAAGATTCAAAACATTTCTGCTTCATAGCAATAAGAGGGCAAATACCAAACCCATAAAAATAGAAGTATTCTCTTCAGCATCAGTGGGCTTTAGATTGTGCCAAAATCTGTTTATGGAATGTCCATGACCCAACAGAGAAACAGTGAGGACACAGAGAGTAATTCAGAATGATCTAGCATTGATGTTGAAAGCCTACCTATGTGCTTGCCTGACTGTGAAGTGCTTTTCAGATTGATTTGTGTAACTGATTATGAAACTGCATAGTCATGAATGCAGGTTCACAGATTCCCATACCTAAACCATTTCATTTAAAGCTATCTTGTATCTGCATGGCTCTACGGGGTATTGGGTGAATTTGTACCACAAAGCTGTTAAAAAGTTTCCTTCTCTTTTTACAGAGTCACATTTTATTCAATAGGTAAAATTGGTACACTCTCTGAAGAGCATAATTCTATTCATTTTGAATTACATAAGTAAAAATAGATGATTCTAAGCTTATCCAAAATAAAGTAATTCATCTCACCCATTTGCCAGCATTTAATTTTAAATTTCCTTGTGTGTCAAGCATTTATGGCTGGTTTCCAGAGTGGTTTTGATAGATGCTGGCTCTGTGATCAAATTGAATAATATTAGTCTTTTCACACGAAATTAATACATTCAGCTTGCCAGACTGTTTAGCTTTGAGTTGTTAATCATGAAATATGTTTAAAAATGGATGGTACCATGGCTGAACTGAAGAAACAGGAGAAAAGTTGCTAGGGCTCAGCACAGCGATCAGAGGTGATATTGTTGCACAGATAACACTTGTGTTGCTGTTCCAGTCCAGGCTGTGAATAGGCACTAGGGCTATTTATGCTTTTCAGGGCTCCTGCTGTCCCTGGTTCAGCTGGGTGAAAACAGCTCAGTGGTTTGCTGAGGACTGTCCTTTAGCAGGAGGCTTTTCTACCATCAGGGCATCTCATCATGTAACAAACAGTGATTTGTTAGTCACTATTATTAGTAAGGGTGGTTCACTTCTGTCCAAAATTTCTTTACTGTCTAATATTGAAAGGACATGTATTTTTCAAACAAATGTCCTGTATGAAATATGCAAAGATCTACACTTTGCACACTGTGATGCTAATACAAACTTAATTAAATGAATACATCTGCTGTAGGTACAGGTTATCTCACATTTTATTAGTTGCATACCACATAATTGCTACTTTGTGGATTGTTTGGGGTATTATATCAAGGCCAAAGGCACAGAGAGCAATTGAGCTGTTTCTTCTGCACATGAGATTCTGAAGGAGCAAACTGCTAAACTGCAATATAGATCTTAAAATTTAACCTACAATGTTTCTATAAAAAAAAGTGAAAAAATATTTTGACTGCATAATTTCTGCTAGCCCTGTCCACTGACAGGTCAGATCTACTACAGGATTTGTTTAGATCATTAGTACTTCCTAACTGAGAAGTACCTGAAGTGATGAAAGCTGGAATGTGCTGGCAATTCCTAACTCCATATTAGAGACCATATTGCTACTTAACAAAAAAACCTAATCTTGGTCCCATTCTGATGCCTTTTTGGGGGTGATTAAACAAAGAAGTGAATACAAAGAAATAGAGGCCAATGGCACCAAAGATAGGTTAAAAAACAAACCACCAAACCATTATGATCCCAGCTTGGTTATGACATAGGACAACTAAGTAATTAATTTTATTTTCATACCAGAGACATGTCTGGCTGATCTACTGCCAGGGAAGTTTGTATTATTTTCTTCTATAGGAATGTACATACTATATGAGATTCTTCCTTTTCTTTTCTTTTTTTTTTCTTTCTGTTACTAATTGAGTTATATTAAGCATAACATTGGCTGAACTTTCTCACAAAGAAAATTTAGAGTTTTCTTCAGGCAATGTTTCATTCTCCTCTCTTATGTTCACTTGAAAGCCTGTCATCTGAAATCATTCTGTGCTTTGGGTTCTAGGAATCAGATGAAAGTGAAGAATGCTTTCAGGCCCCATAGATTTTAATCCCGTACTCTTCTGAGTCAGTTATTTTAAATAAAGTCTTATAATTTCACTGTTACAAAAGTTGAACAAAAAATACATAAAAGAGAACAAAATTAGTTTTCTATTTATTTTTTTTAATTTTCTTTTTGTGAACAAGGTACGTTGTTGCCTTTGCCGATTGATTATTTCCAGGAAAAGATATATCTCTACAATTAATTTCAAAGCACCTGTGAGTGTATGTATTTATATCTGAAAGAACAGTCATATACACAAACAGCCCACCATGTAGCATCATTAAACTGACAGCCTTTACTAAAGAGTAGCCAGCAGAATGCCACTGTAAGAGACTGTATTAATCAGAACATATTTTTGCAATTATCTAGAAGATGTGGAGAAAGGAGCTCACACAGTGACTGTGCCACACAGCTGGATTGTCTCTGCTTGCTCAGTGTAACAAATGGAATTAATTGCACCACACAGCAGTGGATAACCCAAGTTCTGGATCTCATCACTCACTGTAGTACTGGTAGGAAAATCAGTATCATGGAAGAGTGAAATTTGCCAACACCTGCTACAGATATCCTTGCTATTTCCTTTCTCTATATCACTAGACTTCCGATTTTTATTTATTTATTTATTTTAATTTTAAATCTGGATTAACTTGGATGCCCCAATGTGTCATACTCTGCTGGAAAGTTTTAGGCGTGTGGAATTTGAATAACAATGTGAAGGTCATCTCACCAAGGTCCTTATAAAGAAGTAAATGCCAAGTAGTAAAAATACCCTGAGGAAAAATGCTGGGTGGTAAGCTTAAAAATCTTACTGAGTTTATGTATTCCCCTGCCAAGAAACACCTTATACCACAATATGAGAGTGCAGAAATTCCTTCCAACTTGAGGTTGAAAGGGAATAAAAAGTACAGACTAAAACCCTGAAAATATTTCACTGAATATCTATGACTTTTTTTCAGGTTGATGGTTTGAACTCTCATAAAGGTGGGCATCAGGGCATTCTGTTCAGCCACAAGGACATCAAAGAGTACTGGTGAGACAATAGAAAAGGATAGAATACTTGGTAGCTACTAACCTCATTAAAGAGATAAAACAGTAATTATTTTTATATCTCACTGTTTAAAGAGAAAAAAATAAAAGCCACAATATAAACAAACCTTTGTAAGTAAAAGAGTGAAACAGTAAGTATTTAATAAAACTCCTGAAATTTCCTGCCTTGATTCTTATCAGACACCTATTTTTGGGACTGCCTGAAAGTATTTTTCCAGATTTTGTGCCAAATGACCTTTCAGAAGGTTACATGGCTTAAAACAGTGGTGAGAGATAAAGAATTTAATTCCTTCTAGAGAGAAACACTGAACAGTTTGTCTTTCAGAGTACAAAACAGTAAATTTGAAATGGATTGTATAAGAGGAGCTAGAGAAATTTTATCGGCTTTGGTGATAGAGCTGCCACTGATATTGAACTAGGTTTAATGTGATACAAGAGTTGCATTAGAAACAAAGCCAGTAATATATTGCTAGGTAAGTGATAAAAAAGCTTCCTGAATAGAATGCATTAAGTGAAGGAACGAAAACTGAAATATTTTAGAAGTGTGAGACATAAAGGCAATAGATTGATATTAAGGGTAGACTAAACAGAAGAGGAACATATCGTCTAAAGGATTAATTTATGAATTTCATTGCCCATATAAAGTGCAATATCTTGAGAAAAAGCAGAGATTATCTGAAATATTTCATGGGATGTCATTGAGTCTTGTATATTTTTGTTATCTTACTGTGATTATTTCATAAAAGGTTCATTTCAATCACAAAGCAAGAATTTCTGAGTGTTGAACTTGACAGTGTTTAATGCTTACTATCATGTTTCATTTTTACTGTATAGATAATTCAATTATTGTATCCTCAAATCAACAAATTTTTGTCTAGTCTAGAATTTTTAAATTAGTTTAATTTTTTTAAAAAGCAACTTTCAGTCTGGTTTTTAGGTTTGAAATACTAAGAGTACAATTTTTATATATAACTAAGAGTCATGGTGTGTTTTCTTATATAAAGGCACTTATTTATATCTTTTGCCACCTGATTTGAAATTGCATTGTGTGATGTCCTGATGCAGCTTATTGCTTTGTTCTTGATTTCAGTATCTGTAAACAGTGCTATGATCCATGAAGTGCATATTTCATAGTATCATCTTCACATCCTCCTAAACCTTTTTCCTAACAGCTCCACCTTTTTCCTAAGTCCCAATTTGCTGCATGCGTTTGGGACAGACTAGTGGTGTGGGATACACCATCCAATATACTTCATAGAAATATCTGATTATGAAGTCTGATGATGGCATCATTTTCAGTGAAGAAAATTTGCTGTCTCTACTACATGCAAAGTAAACTCACTGAATGCATAGATGCTTATTCTGCAAGGCATTTCCCTTAGATGAGCAATAGTCAATAATAGTTAAACTCACGAAGAGGAAAGAAGAAAGAAAGAAAGAAAGAAAAAGAAAAAATATCAAACTTCTGAATTTTTTTTTGTTCATTAATGAATAACGAATGCAGCAGAACTTGTGTGAATACAAATTACTGTGGTCAGCTTCTTTTTGTGGCTTTGCATTTTTCATCATGTCATTTTTTCACAAAGCACTGTTGCAGTTGACTAATCTGCACTGCTGGGATTGTGAAATACAACTAAGTACACAGAGTATAAAAGAGTCATTCAAACGTTTTATCTCAAGGATGACTGATTGCATTTTGGGGAGTTCCTTGTTAAGAGATGAAATTGAATTAAATTGAAGCATATTTTTTGTAACTTATGGGGTTCTTGGTTCTTGCTGTCTGTGGAAAAGGGTGGGTGTGTGTGTGTTCTACAAAGAGTTGATCCCATTATTTACAGTTCTTAATCATTGCAAAAGTAGTAACAAGTTTCCCTCCTATTTGTTCATTTTCGTATTAATAACTCTATGCCCTAAGTGAACTTAAGTGCAAGACGATGCATTCAGATTCACTATTCTAGAGACCTTGTGCTGTCTGTTCCACCAGGCACTGGGCAGAGAGACCTAAGCTTTCATTTTGGCTTACCCTTGGTTTTGGGTAACAACTCTCCCACATTGCAGAATCCCTGACTTGTAAATGGAAATTAATTTTTACCTAGGATGTTCATGTGGAGCTTTGAAGCTCTAATATGCCAGGCGAATTTTACGGAGTCTATTCTTATGTTTCACATTCTTACTGTTTTAAAAGAATTGCACTGTTCTTGTAGTTGTTGAATAATAAAACCAGCCCAACTGACAAGCTGTGTGACTAAGGATGGTATATTCTGCTTATCTGTACAGCAGATCTATGAAGCCTGTATTGATCTTTTTTCTTCCTTTTAGTTTTACAGTGTGAATGGCAGTCATGTTTTGGAAAAGTTCCCAACACTTTCATTAAGACAGATTATCTGGTATTCTGCTGAGGAGAGGTTTAGAATTTACCTTGTGTGCTTAGAAAAAGAACTTTTTTACCCCTAAGGTTTAAGTACAATGTGCAGTAACAAAACAAAGCAAAATTTATGGCAAAGTTTCAGCAATTAGCTTTTTAGATTGAATAATAGAACTGAAAAGAAGGTAATGCTAGTAACTCTCTTTTCATAGAGCTCTTAAAATATTTTTATGCAGCTGGAATTTCAGTTTTGGCTGTGATTTGTCACAGAATCACAGAATATGCTGAGTTGAAAGGGACCCACAAGAACCATTGAGTCCAACTCCTGGCCCTGAACAGGACAGCCTCAAGATTCACACAACCTACCTGAAAGCATTGTCCAAATACTTCTTGAACTCTAACAGCCTTGGTGCTGGGGAGCCTGTTTCAGTGCCCAACCACCCTCTGGGGGAGGAAGATTTTCTAACATCCAAACTAAACCTTCTCTGACACAACTTCAGACCATTTCCTTGGGTCCTGTCACTGGTCACTACAAAGAAGAGATCAGTGCCTGTGCCTTCTCTTCCCCTCATGAGGAAGTTGTAACTACAGAGAGGTCTCCCCTCAGTCTCCTCCAGGTTGAACAGACCAAGTGCCCTCAGCTGCTCCTCATACCGCTTCTCCTCGAGGCCCTTCACCATCTTCATTGCCCTCCTTTGGACACTCTCTTAACAGCTTAACATCTTTTATTGCAGTGCCCAAACCTGCACACAATATTCAGGGTGAGGCCACTCCAGTGTAGAACAGAGCAGGACAATCCCCTCCCTCAACCAGGACAGGGTTGGCCCTCCAGGCTGCCAGGGCACTGCTGACTCATATTCAACTTGCCATCGACCAGGACCCCCAAGTCCCTTTCCATAGCACTGCCTTCCAGCATCTCATGCCCCAGTCTGTACAAACATCCAGAGTTGCCCATCCCTGGTGCAGAGTCCAGCACTTTCCTGTTTGAACTTCATATGACTTGTATGCAGGACTGGAGGAATACTAAGCAAGTTTGAAGATGACACAAAACTAGGAGACGCTGTTGACTCCCTCAAAGGCAGGGAGGCCATGCAAAGACCTTGACAAATTAGAAGACTGGGCAATCACCAACCATATCACAGAATCATAGAATCGATTGGGTTGGAAATGACCTCCCAGATCATCAAGTCCAACCCTTGGTCCAACTCCAGTCTGTTTAATAGATCATGACACTCAGTGGCATGTCCAATCTCAGTTTAAAAACCTCCAGGGATGGTGAATCCACCACCTGTCTGGGCAGCCCATTCCAATGCTTGATCACTCCCTCTGGAAAGAATTTTTTTCTGATCTCCAACTTAAATTTCCCCTGGCAGAGCTTGAGCCCGTGCCCCCTTGTCCTATTGCTGAGTGCCTGGGAGAAGAGACCAACCCCCACCTGGCTAGAACTTCTCTTCAGGAAGTTATAGACAGTGATGAGGTCACCTCTGGGCCTCCTCTTCTCCAGACTAAACAACCCCAGCTCCCTCAGCCTCTCCCAACAGGACTTATGCTCCAGTCCCTTCACCAGCCTTGTTGCCCTTCTCTGGACCCGCACCAGCATCTCAATATCTTTCCTGAACTGAGGGACCCAGAACTGAACACAATACTCAAGGTGTGGCCTCACCAATGCAGAGTACAGGGGAAGGATCACTTCCCTGGTCCTGCTGGCCACGCTATTTTTGATACAGGCCAGGATCCCATTGGCCTTCTTGGCCACCTGGGCACACTGTTGGCTCATGTTGAGCTTCCTGTCAATTAGTACCCCCAGGTCCCTTTCCGCCTGGCTGCTCTCCAACCACTTTGTGCCCAGCCTGTAGCGCTGCAGGGGGTTGTTGTGGCCAAAGTGCAGGACCCGGCACTTGGCCTTGTTGAACTTCATCCCATTGGAATCAGCCCATCTCTCAAGTCTATCCAGATCCCTCTGCAGAGCCCTCCTGCCTTCCAGCAGGTCGACACTCCCTCACAGCTTGGTGTCATCAGGAAATTTGCTGATGATGGACTCAATCCCCTCATCTAAATCACCAATAAAGATGTTAAACAGGACTGGACCCAACACAGACCCCTGGGGAACACCACTGGTGACTGGCTGCCAGCTGGATGCAGCTCCATTCAGCAGCACTCTCTGGGCCCAGCCCTCCAGCCATCTCCTAACTCAGCAGAGGGTACACTTGTCCAAGCCATGGGCTACCAGCTTTTCCAGGAGTATATTATGGGAGACAGTGTCAAAGGCCTTGCTGAAGTCCAGATAGACCACATCCACAACCTTCCCTTCATTCACCAGGTGAGTCACCTGATCATAAAAAGAGATCAGGTTGGTCAGACAGGATCTGCCCCTCCTAAACCCATCCTGGCTGGATCTAATCCCTTGTCCATCCTGAAAGTACTGTGTGATTGCACTCAGGATGATCTGCTCTGCTTCTTTTTTTTTTTTAATATGATAAGTAAACTGTTTGCAGTACAGAGCAGCTGAGGTTTTTATTTAATAAATTTCTTGCTGATGTGTGGCCTTGGCAACATCTTCAAGTACTTTTGCTCTCTTTATATGCCATTTTGTAGCCCTAGTTTTTGGTCTTCAGTACATTTCTAGATACACTGTGATATTTTGACATGTTATATAAGTATTCTTGGTGCCTCATGAAATAAACATCACAGAATATATAGATGGCCCCTTCCATTCGTGTAATCACAATGAGGTGCTCCGATGCTATGACATTGAAATATAAATCACCTAAACCAGAAATTTTCATGCTGTTATCATTAAGGGAAAGACATGCCTTCATCTGTGATTATCAGCTTTTTGTGAGGTTCATAGGAATGATGCTATTTCATACAGATGTGTCTCTATTTAATGTTAATGCATATTAGGTGATATCAGTAAAATAGACATATATTAAATAATCACCATCTGGAGAGGTGAAACAAAAACCACACCCTAGGTCATTACTTTAAGCCTATATGAACATGCAGAAAGAAAAGTAAAATAATGGATACATGATCTATTTCCTCACCAAAATAACCAAAAAATCTACAAAACCTACTGGGAACTGAAGTCCTAATCATCAGTAGAGCATGCCTACAAATGCCTCTTAGGACCTAGATGCCTATGGGTATCTGGACTGAACAATCTCTCCTTGACCAGAAGGCTGAAGCAGCTCTCCTATGAAAACAGACTGTTAGAGCTGTAGAAGAAAAGGCTCTAGAGACACCTCATAACTCAGGATTTAAGAGGAGTTTATGAGAAAGATGGAGAGTGACTTTTGGCAAGGGCAAGTAGAGATAGGACAAAGGGGAATGACTTTGAACTGAGAGAGAATAGGTTTAGATTAGATACCACGAAAAAAATTCTTCCCTGTGAGAGTAGTGAGACACTGGAACAGGTTGCCTAGAAAATTTGTGGGTGCCTCATTTCTGGAAGTGCCCAAGGCCAGTTGGACGGGGTTTTTGGCATCCTGGTCTAGTGAAACATTCCCCTGTCCATGGCAGGGGGGTTGGAACTAGATCTTTAAGGTCCCTTCCAGCTCAAGTCAGTCCATTATGATATTCTTTTATTCATCTTGTCTTCTGATTTCAATTATTTTTACATCTTTTCCTGATGACTGGCAGAACCATGGCCCAAGCATGAGCAGAGAGCAGATAGAAATATTTTTGAGATTTTTACTTTGTTCTTTTCTTGTTTCTTTGTGATACTAAGCAAAAGGCCTTTTCCCAATGTATCTTTGCCTCTGTTAGATGATTTCCCTCTTACCAGATGAAAATACCTCCTTCTCTGTAAAGAACAGGGTGCAGTAGCCCTAAGAAGTCATTCTGTGTGTGGAAAGGAATTGTGCTGTGTCTCAATCCTCTTTCATGAATGCAGATTTGAAAACTGGCAGATCTTTCCAGGACCTACAGAAATATCTTGTCAGCTTCTGTTCTGTGTAGGAAATATTTCTGGAATAACAGCCTCTGAGGCAATTCACCTCTCTGCTCCCTGCAAAAGCACTCTGATAATAGAACTATAGTCCTGTTCACTAATTGCATTATTTCTGTATAAAATCCATGAAATTGTCTCAGACATGTCAAATATGTGGTTCAAAGCCATTGTATACAGGTAAAGATATTCTGAGGGCACTGCTCAGAGGATGTGTAAAGTAGCTGACATTTTTACAGTAACTGAGAACTCCAACATCTATTCATCAGGGATAAAGGTATTGACCAGGTATGAAATAGATAATCTAATCTTTCAATCACAGTGTCTTCCCTGATCAATAGGATTTTCAAGTGCAACTGTTTAGTATCCACCTGTCTGTTCACTTTTGTAATTAAGCAGCAACAGGAGAAATGTATCTTTACTTGTGCTACTTTTTTTTCCAGACTAAACGTACAGTGAATATTTTGCTCTTCAAAAGAGCATTAAAATAGGTAGTATCTTGCTTTATGACTTCAGTCTAGATTTCATTGTGTGAATGCCTGAATATACATGCACATTGTGCCCTGTGTATAATGTAAACTGGCTGCTTCATCATATAATAAAATTCTGTGATGCCTGTTGTTGTGCTTGTGGGTAATAAAAATAGTCCAAAGGTCTCGTTACTTGAAATTTGTACAATACAGAAAGAGTCAATCTTGTTTATTTGGTCATTGTATTTTTCATTGTTGTTTGTTTGCTAAATCTTGGGAAAAGGAATGTAACTGAGAAAAGAAAACTTTAAGGAAAGCAGAATATTTTTTCCTGTGACATAATACGAATAGATACTCTAATATATCAGACATATTTCTATTTACATACTGTAACATAGTATTTATCTCTAAATGGGATACTCCTGTACACAGTCATATTTTATGGGTTTGTTAGGTAATAATTGTATTAATGTTGTGTCTTGAACAAGGTTAATTCTTAAAGATCACTGGTCTTTGATCTTTAGAGTTTGCATGTGTTTACTTTTTCATCCTTTGAAATAAGAGATCAATTTGAACAAATTTGAACAAGTTGGTGTTCTAGACTTTTTTATCCCCCCTGCCCACAGGAGTCAGTGTACTTTTAAAGAATTTAGTAACAGTAGGTTTTTTACATATAAAAATAGTAACATTTCATTTTAATTGTGGTTATAAGAACAAAATACCTAGTGCCTTGACAAGCTTATATAAGGTAAATTGCTGGGATATAATCCAGTAGAGAAAATAATAATTAGAGCAGCCAGAAGAGTTGGCAGAACTTGGTGTGAGCTGTTAAGGAAATGAATGATTTTTCACTAAATAAGTAGGAAACTTGGGAAAGCTGCTACATCTGAATGGCCTGTGGCCCTACAGCTTTCATCCTCATGACTTCAGACAGAGGAGTGGCCTCTGTCCCTTTTATTACAGACCTTGCCACCTGCATTTCTGTCACCTCAAGATGTGGGTCGTATGGTGGGCTTTGCATGGTGCCAGCCCTGAGAGCAAGCAGAGGTGGAAGCAGTGCAGAATGCTCTACCTGCTTTACAAGTTGAACTGCCGACTGAGGCATTTTGACCAGTGAGTCACTGTGGTGGTTTCATCCCATCCAGCAGCCAAGCCCCACTCAGCTTTTCAGTCACTCCCTCACCAGCAGGATCAGGGAGTGAATTGAAAGGGTAAAGGCTAGAAACCTCATGGGTTGAGATAGAGGCAGTTCAATGCTGAAAGCAAAAGCCACACAAACAAGCAAAGCAAAACAAGGAAGTAATTCACCACCTCCCAGGGGCAGGAGGTGTTCAGCCATCTCCAGGACAGCAGGGACTCAATCATGTGTAACAGTTGCTTGGGAAGACAAACACCACCACTCCAGATGTCCACCCTCTTCCTTCTTCTTCCTCCCACTTTATATACTGATCATGATGCTACATGGAATGGAATGTCCTTTTGGTCAGTTTGGGTTTGCTTTCCCAGCTGTGCCTCCTCCCATCCTCCCATGCACCTCCAACTGCCTTGCCAGTGTGACAGAATGAAAAGGAGAAAAAGGTTTTGGCTCTGTGTGAGCCCTGCTCAGCAAGAACAAGAACATCTTTATATTCTCAACCCTGTGTTCAGCACAAATCCAAAATATAGCCCTACACTGGCCACTGTGAAGACAATTAATTCTACCACAGCCAACACCAGTACAGTCATCCACTGCAAAGCCACTTGATAGCTCTTCTTCAGTCTTTTTAGAGACCCTTTCCTGATCCTTCACAGTATGCACAGGTATTTTCATGCCAGAGTAATTTTCTTTGCCAAATTACTAAGATTGCTGAATAGAGTTTTATAATAGAAGCTGCCTGCAACCTTCACTACAGGGCTGCTAATATTTCCATGTAATGATGGAGAAGTGCATTCTGTTTATGTGATTTAAATAATAATGTGGAGATTGAGGAGACAGGGAGTATTTCTATATAATTTTAAAAAATTGAAAAGACAAAATGCTCTAAACAGAGAAGAGGAAAATGACAGTTACTGGTATTTCTATTTACTCCCTCTGTTCTACTTGTACTTTTACCCCTTTTTCTCCTTTCTCATTTGTTCTGTCACTAAATTTTCCTATTTTTAGTTAGTAGGTAGCAGCATGTATTTCAGACATAACATTAAAAAGGAAGTTTTCAGGCTGAGGTTTATGCTGCCCCAACAGAGAAACTTCAGGACCAAATACAGTTGTAGGTGAAAATTATTGCTGCAAAAGGCAGATTTTTGTCAGGAAGGCAGTATTTAGAAGCAGAATTTGTTTTGTATTGCAGACATACAAAAGCATTTCCCAGCTAATAAGCCAGTAAGCATAAGAGCTGGGAAACAATGTAAAACCACTTGTGCTGATCCTTATGTTTTAATTTTGAAGGGAATTTCTTTCTCACTCTGATATGGTTTATATGCTGCCCTCAAGGCTGGCAGTAGTGATCATGTAGCTGTGACATGTCTATGGAACAGCCACTGTGCATGTGGTTAATGCCTATAACCTATCAATAGCTCTTTCAGTCAATAGCTGTTTCAGCTATTTGCCTTCAGCTATTTTCTGCTTCTTGCCTTCCCGCCCCCCAGCAGCATCATCTGCCTGTTGCATTTATTGAAAATTTCACATAGAAACTTCAAGCAGTGAGTAAGCATCAAATCTGGGTCAAACTGTAAGTCAAGCTAACACGTTTACTCAACTGTTCTGTGCACACTTTGTCTATCATCACCTCATTGCATACATCCCCTTCTTCATGGTAGTTCCTTCTGTTTTGAAGTTTCTTCACTTTTTAACTGACAGTTGCTCTTGGATAATATTTAAATCTTAACCTTATCAATATTCATTGGCTTCTCCACAATTACTGGAAAAAGACAACTTCCATCATATTTGTTATTTGCCCTCCTCTTTTTTTTTTTTTTTCTGCATAGGCTGCGTAATCATGGGCTTTTGAGCCAAATCTGGAGTGCCATTAGTTAAAGGGAAGAGAACATTTCTCAGTGGTTGTACACTGGGAATTCTTACCAGATACTTATAAAAGACTGTTGGTATACACAGTGTTTCTGCTTTTTGTCTCTAGTTCTCTGAATACAGGTAGTTCAAGATACACATATTTTTAGGTTGGTTTCGAGCTAATGTAACTTTAGACTTAAGTAAGCAAATTAACAAATTAGAAGTTATTTTTTGTAGAAATAATTTAAAACAAAAAGTTAGGATTCAGACTTGTGCTGAGCTCATATGTTCTATTTCTCTCACAGCAGTTAGCTATGCTTCTGTTCTAAATTGAGGTAATTATTCTTATACATCTGTGTACAGAATTTTTAAATACTTAGTTAAAAGTTATTCATCAACCATGCCTTTATTTCATAAAAACAAATAAGTAGCAAAGAGCCTAAAGAAAATTCTATCTTAAGCTGTGCTTTCTTGAAGACTTTGTTATGTTGCAAGAATATTCTGGAAGCCTTCTGCCTGACTTTTTTTGCTAATTTACTAACTGCAGACTGCATATTGTCAGTAAAGACATCTTGCAGCTAGCAGACCTAGGAAAGATGCATTGTTGCATGGATACTCTGGGCAAAAAAGAAATTAGATTGAAATTTATGTTTTCTGAGATATTAATTACCAAAAACACACACAAGGAGATGAGGGTATGACTCTATCTAAGAGATAAATGATGAGATCCTGAATATAACTGTTGTAGGATAGCAGTATTAGTACTAATACCTTTCAGATCCTTGTCTGACTTTGGCACCCCTCAGGTTTCACCAACAATGGGGTCCAACAGGCCACCTTGTTGTCAGAACATCTCAGTCATATGCTTTTATATGACTGCAGCATTCTTATGTTTTGGACATCACTGAGACTGAGGCTTATCACTGTGTAGGCAGAGCTAAGATCTGGACTCAGTGATCCTGATGAGTTCTTTGCAACTCAGGATATTCTATGACCGTGATTTTCTAGATGTTGGTTGATGACTGTTTCTTTGCTATGAGCTAAGCATATGTCCAACTAATGCTCAGGTCAAACCTTTATGACTGTACATCTTGTGTATGTAGAAACTACAGTCTTGCTTGGTTTTAGTATGAGCTTCAAAGTATGCCAGGTCAAGAAAGATGCTTAGTTAAGCCCACTGTTTTACTATGGCCCAGGGCACATGCAGCATAGGTGGACCAAGCATGTTTATGTTATTCATGTTGAACCTCTCATAACTTAACACAGCAGCTTGCAATGCTTATGAAACATGACACTGCAACACATTATAAGCAGGAAGCTGTTCCCCGAGGCCTAAACTGTTAGATGTTATCTCACTTGAAATATGATATCTGAGTCTGCTGAGAGGGCTGTTGGCTAGTGTGAAGCAGTTATGCATCTTTCCTCATCTTTTGCAGCAGAGCACCCTTAGGGTATAAAGACTTGCAAAAGGTTTTTTGCCCAGTCATCTATGAGCTAATTTTTTAATTTTGCTAGAGCTGTCTTTTTCTGTTTCTGCATCTTCATGTTGGATGTTATGTTAATAGAGAGTGGTGCTTTGAGTTATATTAAATTTTCAACAGCCTATTCTAGCCTCTTGTTCTATTCCTGCCCTTCTTGTGATTCACCATATATGAGTAGCTCGTTGTCTGCTGTTAGAGATAGAGATTTCCAGTTTTATGTGACTTGAAATGTTTTCTCTGACTCTTCTTCCCCTTTTTTTGACGTGCTCTACTAACACTGATGACTAAGGCAGCTTTTGAAAGAGAATTGTTCCCATTATTTGCAGCATGCTGCATTTTTTTAATTATTCTTGCTGTTTTTAAAGCAGCTGTGTCATAGATTTTTAATGCCTTTCCAGGTAACCCTTGCTTGCTTCTTCTTAAAATCCCTGTGGATTGTTTTTGTTAATTTCTGTGCCCATCGTTCATTCATCTCTGGAGGAATGTTGTTAAAGAGTGGTAAAAAGACTTCATAACTCACTGTCATTAAAGACTGAAAGCCTACGAGGGTTGAAAGCCCTGTGAGGGATTTGCCATTAACTGAAACATCAGTTGGAATTACCAGAATCAGCCAGGTTGTCACTAGGCTCAGTAATTGGTGTCATAAACTTTGCTGCTGCTGTTGCCCTTGTTGGGAGTTATTGATGTATAGGTGGGAGCTCTTGAACCTTGTGATGCCATCTAAATTGAAGTCAAGAGATCTTAGCACTCAATTTGTCTTGAGGAGTAGCTGAATATTTCATACAGTGGCTCAGATTTATGGAAGACAAACACAGTTCCAACCCCTTTAACCTAATGATTATCAGGAAGGGAGTGAAGGAATATGTACTGGTGGAAGGGTGGTTGCCAAAACACAGTGATGTCACTTACCCGGCACTGGTAATTGGCAAAGTTTTATCCTCCTTTGTGACATACTAAAAAGAGCACAGCATGTCTTTCACATAGTTGCTATATCTTTTTCTAACTGTCCTGTCCTGTGTGTTCCAGTTCTAGCTCTACCTCATTATGTACTTATTACAACATTTCTTTTCAACTATCTCAGAAAGACTGCACGTATGACTCAATGCCTTAGCAAGCCTTTGTGTTGGTGGTACTCTGGTGAACTCTGTATTGGGCACCCATTAGGACATATTTCCCTGTCAGACAGTGGTTCCATCAAAGCTGGAACAAATAAAACCTCATTTCCTATTGGTTTATATCATGCCTTCACCTCATGAAATTTCTGTTCTCCAGTAAAGTGCGAAATCACACTGTAACATCTCCTTCACATGGGATTCTTATAGGATGTCTTTCACTCATTTGCACAAAATCTGTCAAGAATTCTAACTTTGTGCCAGTTGTGCAGTAACAAAAGGGCAGGAATGTGTGGAAGTTAACAATTGTGCATGTATGTGTGCCAGGGGGGAGTGGGAAGGATAGAGAGGTTCTGCATTCCTAAGTCATTTACAATTAATTTGCATAGTCAAAAAGGATATCTAGATATCTTATGGACACCCAAAAGCTCTTACTGAAAAATTCCTTGATCAGTATCATTTGGAAGACGCAAATCTTGTTAATAGCTGAGCTGGAACATTTCAGGACTTGCGCATGTCATATGAATATGGGTAAGTCTGCACTTAAAGTGTAGATTTACGCAAAGGCAACAGAGAAACAGTCTCTGTCTAAAATAGGGCACCTGTCATTATATTACTCACAAACCAAAGAGTCTCCTGAAATGCCTATATGGCTTTGAAAATTATTCCCAGGGAATTCAGTAGTCTGCACAGAAATAGAGAAACCATCTAAAGGAAGAAGAGCAAAGAAAATAATCAGAGATAAAAGCATCCACCCCCTTCTTGCAACTTTTGTCACAGAAAAGGTGACTGATAGTTCACAGAAGAGGCCTGAAACACTTTACAGTGTTGTTTCAAACATGCTCCAGATGATTAGTGCTCTCTGTCATGACAGATTATTTCTTGCATCTCTTGAAATATGAATAATCCTGAAAAAAAAATCTACATCAGAAGGTGTATTCATTTCTATTCAGAACTATACTTTGCCAGATATTTGGATTCTTGATGTGGAAGAAAAGTAGGAATTGACTTCTTAAATCTTTCTTTTAAGGGTGATTTTTTTAAAGAACCTGAACTTCCCAAATCATGAAAAGTAAAGGGAGAAAGTGCCCTAGAATGTCCTGTTACTCTCCGCATTCCTATAATTACTGTATCAGTTTCTCCTTTTGGTTTGGCTTGTTTCAAGCTCTGCCACAAGGAAGGCTATCTATATGAACTCTCTCTTCTTATTACTAGCACAATGATGAAGAGGTTGACAGGTTATCTTCTTTTGCCTGAAGCTGCTGTTAAGATCTCTCTCACAGCTGCTAGCTAGTCAGTCTGGCTGATGCTCCCTCTGTAATTTTTTCTTGTTTTCTCTTCTTGTTTCCTGTGGTTTTTACTTCTCTAGTACATAACAGTGACACAGATGAAAAGCTGCCAAAGAGAAAGAGAACTGAGTAAAAAATCTGATTCCATCAGTAGCCATAAATAATACACCTTCAAAAAGAAAATTATGAAATTGGGTGAGAAGTTCAGTATACAAAAGACTGCGGAAAGTTTTGGGAGTATCTTATCAAAATCAATAGTCAAGATCAAGTCATGAAATCATTAAGACAGAAAATACAAATGAAATTAGAGATTCATTCAAAATGAGCTTTTTTGTATTATGGTTCACAGTATGATGATTTTGGAAGTCAAGATACCCAAGTTCCCAACTTCACTCAGGAAGAAATAGCAAATAATGTTACAATATCTAACAATTATAAAAATTACAATCCAATAGTAGCTGGTATACATAATGTAAGGAATAAATAGGTAAGGGAATCTAAACATTGCAGGAACAATGTCCTGTAAAAGTTACCATTGTGAAGTAAATGGTAATGTCAAACTATAAACATTAACTAATCTACTGTATATCTGAAATGAAAGAAATTCCAGTACCACTCAAGGATGCCTCAAGATATATACATCTAAGCTACAATTAAAAATAACAGTATTTAATAACTATTAAGAACTATTAAGAAAAATAACAAAGTCCACTGATTAAAAATCTCATAAGAGAACAATAATAGAAGAAATATTTAAGATCAGATAGCTTTGCCCAGAAGGCTTGTAAGATTCAGGAGATGCTCTTTTTAGACCTGAGAATCATAGTGAACCGCACCTTTAAAAAGATCCAAGAAAGTGTCCTTGAATCTAAGAAGGCCAAAAGCACCTTTGGCTGTCTTTGACTATTGGCAAGAAAGCAGCCAGCAGGTCTAAGGCAGCCATTCTTCTTCTCAGTTCAGCACTTGTGAAATCTGGAGTACTGTATCTGGTTTGGGGTATATGAAGGCCATGCTAAAGTCAGTCTGGTGAAGAGCCACCAAGAGCTGATGATGAGCAAAGAAGGCAGGAAGAAATGTGTTTGTTCAGCCTTAAAAGGGCTAAAGGGATATCTGATTTCTGCCTATAACTATTTGTTGGGAGGTTGTAGAGGAGGGACAGCCAGATTTCTCAGAGGTGCTGTCACACTGAAGGGAGGAGGGAGACAGAAATGCAAAGATTTCTAGTCTTAACTGTATTAATATAAAGTTAATAGCTATAAGCGGCCTCGGGATAATCAAAACTTTATGAACCCAGCACTGTCTGTCAACTAATGGACAGCACACAGACTGGATAGATTTTTGACCCCCTATGAGAACCTCACTTAAGCCAGGGAGAAATTATTAACAATAAGCCCCTCCAGACAATCAAATCCTTGTGTTTCCCAACACTGTCTGTCGACTACCGGACAACACACAGGTTGGAAGGATTTCTGACCTCTGCTATTGAGGCTACACTTAATAACAAAAAAGAAAAAAAAAAAAGGACTTTCCTCATGATAGCTCCCAAAATAACATTTATTAATACAGGTACGTGACAATGACTATATGGGTTACTTAGTCGGTGATAACATTTAGCTGCAGGATTGTACAAAATACCCCAAAAGACACCAGCACAACACACATTTTACAGGCCACTCCAGCAGTAGACCACTCCCATGACAAACTTAACTAGCAGAGGATTACTAAAGAGAAACGCAACAGTTCAACACCACCTGTAAACACACTCAATAACCCAAAATAAAACCAACAGGAAAAAAATATAGCCGCTTCCCATTAACATGTATACACCCAGTGAGCTATAACAAATTATAACTAGTAAGGCATAAGAAAATAAAGTAAGAATTCAGTTGCTTACCCCCGCAATGTTGATGGAATGGGGAAGACAGGGTAGCTCATAGGTTGCCCTCCCAGAGGTGTAAGGTTTTCTCCCCCAGTTGCACTTAAACTGCACTTCTTTTTATATCTTTTTTTTTCTTCTTCTGGTAGTTGTGTGACTAATAGTCAATCTATTGCGAGGGTGGGCCCTTGAGCAGTCATAGAAGATATCGCAAAGGAAGGCCATGTTATTTTTTAACACTCCATCCTTTGTTAATCTTATCAGTTTGAAAGCCTTTGTTCTCGGACAGGAGCACCCCTGCAGGGGGCTGAGGTGTTTCCCTGAACCCATCAGGCTTACCAGGGGCCATCACCCCACAGGTGCACAGAGAAGAATAGATTTGGCATAGAGAGTTCTGATGCACTGTAAGGAAAAAATTATTGCTATGAGAGTGGTCAAACTTTGAAAAAGGTTTTCCAGATAAAGAGTGGAATGTCCATCCTTGAAGACACAGAAAACTAAGTGAGGGTCTGAACAGCCTTTCTAACTATGACTTCACTAGTAAAATGAACTTTGGATGTCCCTTCAAACCAATGTGATCCCATGAGTCTATAGTTAAACAATGCCAGTTTTAAATAAATGTGACATTATCAAAAGTATTCTAGAATTATAAAAGAACCCTTCAGTTAGGAATTAAACTGGGTTTAATGCTTTTTTCCCAATTACATATTGGTTAGTTAACTACACAGGAATCCTGGCAAAAAGTAATAGCTGTAACTGCATACAATGAATCAGTAGCAAATCATGTGAGTATAAGAAACAATAAAGACTTGAAAACCAAGAACTGAAGACCTCGGAGATCTGATGTCTACTAAAAGTAGGGCTCATGGGTGATTTAAAAGGTCTTTTTTTTTCCTTTGTTACTTTTTTTTTTTAATAGAAACATGAAATCTCTGGAATTTCTTCCACCCTGCCAAATATGTTTGAAATTACTGATTAGATCATGATTCCTTTCATGAGACCCATCAAAAAAGAAGCAAATACATAGGCAATGCCTTATTTCTGTAGGAAACCAGGCTGAAAATGAAAGGATGAAAATCTAATTAAAACCAGGGAATGTAATATTATAGAAAGAAGTCTTGTCAAGGAAAAATAGTTTTGGTCATTTGTATAATTGGAACTGGAATTCATAAAGCTAAAAGCAAAGAACAAAAGTATTTAGGTGCTTTATTAGTTACTTATAACACTTTGACTACAAAAAATATGATTATGATCAATAAAGACATTTTAAAAGGGATTAAGAACTGCCTTTTGAATAGTACTGGAAAATAAGCTGTCCATGGGGAGTCAAAGCTGCATAGAAGCTCAGCTAGTAGGGTTCCTTAGTATTAAATTGTTTCAGTCAATGGCTGAAGGCGAATATAAAATCACTGATAACAAAGTAAGGCAATTCAAATAAAAGCAGGGCATGCATTTTCACCATTAGGAAGTATAGTCCCCTGTGGTGTTGCCTAAAATGGAAGAAAAGAACTGTACAGAAAATATTAGCATAGATAAAATAGAGAGCAAGGCCTTCAATGAAGGCATGTTCAAGTGCAGCAAAATACATAGTTGCACATCACAACATAAGACTCTGACAAATTTATAACACTAATTAATTCTCATATCTAATGAATACATCCACCCTGAGAATTGTCTGCACCCAGAACCTCGCTCAGGACTGCTGCTTGGCTCGCATCCTCAGAACTGAGTTGGAGGTTTCAAGACCTCTTACTTCTTCACATCATCATCTTCACCATCTTCACATCACATACCTTCTTTGGAGATTCTCCAAGGTTTCTGGACCTTCTACTTTGACTACAATGATATATTATGTTCTTCTAAGTATGTATCCCAAACAAGATGTCCTTGCTAAAATCTTTTCCTTGAAGAGAACATTAAAATGAGTTTCAAGGATGTGGCACAAACCATGAGAAAGAAGTTTAGAAACTGCCACCTGCTACCTTAAGTGTGAGAAACTATAAATCTATATTAAAATCTACAAACATATAAAAATTTTAAGGATCTGAAGGCATTAGGGGAACAAACTAAGGGAAACAGTAATGTTTTCATCCTATGATGTCTTCAAATCAAAGGAAAAAATTACTCTGCTATGGTGCTTTAGTGTTAAAGTTGCTGACTTAGTTCATAGAGGGTGAGTGAGCGGTATACTATGGTCCTTTCTCTCCAAGAGTTGAAATCAGATGAAAGCCCTAGTTAAAGCCCTAGTCTTTGAAAGCAGTGACAAGAAAGTCATTGATAAGACCAAAAAGATAAAAACAGAAAGAGAAAAAAAAATATTGGAGAAACAAGAGTGGTTGGTAAAACGAAGATGACTATTGGCTGATTTTGCATTAATAAAACAAATATTTTTAAAATGCATCTTCAGCTAGGAGTGGACTAATCCAGACTTTTGAAACAAGGGAAAGGCTAATTAGTAAGAAACTATTTATGGTTTGTGGTTGTCCTGGTTTTTGGCTGGTATAGAGTTTATTTTCTTCCTCGTGTTTTGTTTTGGATTTAGTATGAGAAAAATGTTGATAACATTTTAGTTCTTGCTAAGCACCAACTAAATCAAGCTTTAGGTCTTCACTGACCAAGATGTCTTAGTCTCAAACTGTCTCCCTATCCACACTTCTAGTAAAGATTTAAAAGATTTTATCCGTAGCCATTTGTAAATGAGACAGCAAGGAACAGAACAGAAGTGAGACAGCTGGTTGAGGAAGGTGATTTTTCCCCTCTACGCTGGTCCAGCCTCACTTTAATACTGTGTGCAGTTTTGGGTACCACAATATAAAATATGAGGAGAGTTTCCAAAAGATGGCAACAAAGATGGTGAAGGGTCCTGAGGGGAAGCTGTATGAGGAGTGGCTGAGGGCACTGCTCAGCTTGGAGAAGAGGAGGCTGAGAGGAGACCTCATCTTCAACTTCCTCATGAGGGGGAAGAGGAGGGGCAGACACTGGTCTTGTCTCTGTGGTAACCAGTGACAGGACCCAAGAGAATGGCCTGAAGTTGTGTCAGAGAAGGTTTAGGTTCGATATTAGAAAAATGTTCTTCACCCAGTGTGTGATTGGACACTGGAACTTGCTCCCCAGGGAAGTGGTTACAGCACCAAGCCTGACAGTTCGAGGAGCATTTGGACAAAGCTTTCAGGCAGGTGGTGTGAATCTTGAGGCTGTCCTGTTCAGGGCCAGGAGCTGTACTCAGTGGTCCTTGTGGGTCCCCTCCAATTCAGAATATTCTAATACAGTGGAAAAAATTAATCTTATTCTTAGATTCAGCTTTTAAAGCAGCCAAGAAATGCCATCGCAATGTCATTTATTATACACTGGTGTGATACAGTAATTCAGGCTTTCAGTAGGTTCCTAACAAAGATTTCAAGGGCTTACAGCAGCAAACAAAGTTGTTAAGGTACCTTTAAAAACAGAATGACTGTAAAAATGACAGTGTGTTGCTAATGACTGTCTGGCTATACACATATCTCCCCCACCCCGATTTCTTCCTTACCAGAAATCCTGAAAAATTCAAGCAAGGAGAATAGAAATGTGTTCTTTGGACTGGGTAATAAGGGTTCCAAACAGAAGCATATACTGAAACCTCTGCATACAGATTACAGGCTGATTGCTCCTCTGTGCACACTTATGGCCATTAGTAGCTTCATACTCTTGTACATATGTTATTTTCATAAACATTTGTGCTGAAATTTTAAAGAACTTTCTGACTATATCATTCTTGTTTTGTTTGTTGTAATACTAATTGTAAGTCTGGTTGAGCTATTCCCAGCTGTTTCACTTCCTATTTGTTAGTAAGAGTCCAGTTTTCTGCTTTGAAAAACACTACAAAATCCTAAATCTTTATTTAACCTTGTGTGCTGCCTTTTTTTCTTACTAAAAGATGTGTTTCAGCCTAGGCTGTTAATTCTACATCCAGTGTTCAGTAACCAGCCTCACACCTGTGCTTGGTCTTTTCATAAATACTCACTCTTATGTCCAAGTGCCCCAGAGTACCAGTCTGCTCTGAGAAGTGTTCCTGTCAGTGCGCCACAGAACTGAAGTGTCTGAAAATACACAGTCTATAGGGAGACAGTGTCAGTGCTGCTCATGGCCTTACAAAAATCAGTGTCTTCTATGATTTTTTAGTTTTGTGTCTGTCTGCCTATTTATCTGTTTCTTCAGAAATTTTTGGCTCTTTATTGTTCACGTCTTTAAACTCTTATGCTTTTCTTCAGTCTTGAATGGACTTTCTGTGCAAATATTTGTGTATGTGCTAGTGAAAATGGACTTAAATATTATTGCCATGATCAAGTTTTTATTTATTTTATTTGTATGTAGCCTTATATGTATGGAACTTTTTGATGTTGCAGTCCACTAAAACTGTAATTAAGTTTTAATTATACAGGAACTTTGTCAGAATCCTACCAGAAAGGTATCATTGCTCCATATTTGCTATGGTCAGTTTTCTAAACCCAAACACTTGGATCCAGAACTAGGATCTAATTATTTCTTGGAGCTTACCTTCATACCCACACTGCTCTTTGCAGTCAGTTTCTGACTCCTTGCTGAACAGTGATTATCTACATCAAGTCCTCCAGGCTGCTCATATGAGGACAGAGACTCCCACTTCCTCCAGGCTCAGTGGGACTTGCAACTTCAAGAAATGAGCTCTTATATGGAAGGCAGATGTTACAAAACTTCTCTGCCAGGCCTACGTTTCACTGTGAATGGTTCTGTCTTGCTCTAGTTTGTGCCCCACTCAAAATTGTCAGTGTTTAGTAGGTGAAGTCTTTCAAAAACAGTGAAGCTGTTATGTGGCAGTAGTAGAGCAAAGTAACTCAGTGGTTTCTCATGGGTCTGTGAAGTAAAATGGCTGATGTTGAAGACCCCGTGGCCATTTTATTTAAATCTAATAGATCTCTTAGTAGCATTTCTGTACTTAATTATACTTTATAATTTAGATATGTCTTTTATATAAGGTAAAATCCAAAATATTAGGAGGGGGGTTTTCCATTTTCTAGTGGTACTGGCTGTAGTTTCAGTGCTTTTTCATAAGTGCTTTTACATATTTCCCTGTGATGCTAAAAAATCACTGCTATGAGGTCGTTCTCAGGTTCATCTATTGGGATGGGCCTGATTGAATGGAAGTAGAAAATTTCAGGCTGTGATCTTTGCATGGAAGTTAAACATGAAATTCATTGACACATTGACAGGGTTGGAATGAACACACACACACAAAGAAAAATCAAGATGTTTGTAGTGTAAATGGACAATAAAACTAATGTATATGCTAAAGGTGTGGTCAGAGTAAAGACTACAGTAGGCATAAGCCAAGTAAAGAATAATCCAGTGTTTGGTATCTGGAGCTAAGATGAGTGTTTTATAAAAGAAGAGTTAGAGAGGTCAACCTTCATACTCAAACCACTCAATAACTAAATTTTACTGCTGTTGAAATTACCTGAATAAACTGAAGACTTTATGTAGAGTTATGTCTGTGGCTAAAGAGGCCAGAAGTCTTTGGAAGGAAACTATCACTAATTATTGCAATTCATATCATTCTAGCACGTCTTTGCCTGTGATCCTTGCTCTCAACATCTGTCATCATTCATGTAATCAAGCCCTCTACTTCCCCATTTCACATACATTTCTATTAAAAGTTTTGACTGTAATCTTTTAGTTGTTATGGAACATTTATTTTTGTAGAATATTTTCCAACTCCATAGTTCAGCTCTAAATTTTCATTATTACTTGTATCAAGAATTTTTCCCCATCATTTTGTAGACTTCCTGGTTCACAGCAGAATGTTATTTCTGGGCAAAACCACAATCCCCTCTGTTAAATAAAATAATAAAAATTGTATATTTTGGATACATTTATGTCTATTCACTAAATGCTTTGGTGTCCACATTCTCAAGCCTTCTCACCTTTAACTAGGGTAATTAAAAATTCTTTCCTGGGCCTTGTGGCCTAGTTAAATACAAAGTATCTACCTCGCAGCTTACTTTAGCTGATACTTTCTTCTATAGGAATTCTTAAGTATCTCATCTTCAAGTGTCACTAGTGGAAGCACTCTGAAATATTTTCTTAACACTAGGCTTATAAGCAGATCAGGGTTCTCAGATTCCTGCCATTTCTTTTACTTACAGTACTCTATAAGAATCTGAAATATATTATGCTAAACTGTATTTTATCTTTTCAAGGAAAATGATGCTTCATTTGTTCAAATACAGCATATGCAGTCACTCATGGTGTGAAAAACTCCTGCTGTAATAACATATGTGAGTAGAGCTAAGCCCAGCTGCATTGTCCTCCCCTCCACAGCGCTCAGATAACAACTATAATGATCAGTCAATAGTACTGGAAAAGTCCTTTAGAAAGTAATCCCTCTAGTTCTACTGCTTTCAGCAACTTCAGAACAGGTCCTTGTTGCCATAAAGAGTTGCAGAAGAATCTCATATTGCTGACTAATTATATAGTAGGGAGGCATGTAAAATTCAAAGTTACTAAATTTAACACATGGGATAAAACCATCACTTCAGCACATGACAAATGAGAATGGCAATACTTCAGAAAAGAAAGCAATTTCGGAATGAAACTTTGGAGTCATGATGAAAAGTTCAGTGAAAATATCAACTTGATTTTCAGCACTGGTCAAACAATAAAAGACAAAGATAGGAGTTATTAGTAAAATAAGAGGTAACTAATCAAATATGCTATGCCACTATGTAGTTGGTGACACACCTGTTATATGCAGTTCTAACCTCAAAATGGATACAACAGGAGTTGGAAAGACTCAGAGAAGGTTGAGAGGAAAACCAGATAAAGGTTGGAAAAGAGACAACTGGGAAAAAATTAGATGTTGATTGTCATGAGAGCTATGGAGAAGGTATAAACAGGCCAATTTTTATTTTTTTCCTTAGAAATGCACAAAGGGAAAACAAGACTTTGGAAAGCAATATTTTAAATACACAAACCCCAGTACTTTTCTATAGAATACTGTTAATGGTGGGACTCACTGACTCATGAGTGGGATGAGTCATGGAAGCATTTGTGAAAAGAAACTCATAGTCTCTCCCTAAGTATCCACGTGGTCAATGCTGGAAACATAGTAACAGGGACAAGAAATATATTTTATTTTTTGCTCTGTCAGTGGCATATCAAAGCACAGGCATAGTCTGTAGACGTAAAAAGACTGCAACTTCTCATCTATTAAGAAAATTACAGCGGGGGGCTTGTACCTCTCCCTTTGCTTTTTGGAGTAATTGGATCCCAAATTAGCACACAGTAGATGTCTGTCTTTTTTAAATAAAAGAAGCTGCTGACAGGATCAGAACATTCATACAGGTACAAATTGTGAGAAAAGGCATTTTTTCTCATGTTGTTTTCAACAACTTGTCAAAACATAATAATCACAGGGGCAGTTCTGATGACTCCCTTTCTTGTGTTTTACTTCACTGGTTATAGCTGACCAAGAACTGAAAGAGAGTGTGCATGCAACACTAATGACAGCCCCCTATGGGGAAAAGAGAACTTAAAGTGAACCTAAATGAGGGAGAATGCACAAGCAACGGGTGCCTGGCAGCACAGACGTCAGGGAACAAAAGCACACCAGTGCAGGAATCAATGCAATCTTTAGAAAACTGTAGGGAAACATCATGCTTTCCTCCAGGGTCATCACTGCACTGTATTGCTGGTGATGTGAACGACTGCTTTCCTTGAGTATTGTTACTTTTGGTTATATTAGAGTGCTGTTGAGGTGCACTACATTTAAACTTTCCTTCTCTGCCATTGGATATACTGTTTTCTTTTTCACTGCCACAAGTTCACAGTTTTTATTTTAATTCTTATTCTGAGCACAAGAGCTGAGCTGTTAATGTGTGGAAAAGCATTACCCAGAATTAATATGATTGCATTCTTACCATCCCCTACCATCTTCTTGTCAGCCTTTATAAACTTAAGTTATACTTATTTTGAACTGACCTTTTCTATAATTGGACAGGAGAGCAGAGAGGAATATCTATGTGCTAGGATAATGCCTTACTAGTGTAAGGGGGGAAAAAAGGGTCAGTCTTTTATAAGAAATGTTATTTCTTGTAGCAGGCATACAACGAAGACCCCATTCCTCTTGCAGCAACACAATTTTGACTTTTGTGTCCAATTTTCATTTGTCTATCAAACAGTTATTGAGGGGATTTTTTTTCTGTGCTACAATATTGCCTATTGTTATTCTAGGTTGATTTAAAAACTGGCAGTTTAAACTGTACTGGTGATCATTTTTTTATGAAGATTGGAATTGCTGTACTGGATCAGGAGTAGTAGGGTGGTTTCACTCACTCTGAGGATCTCTAGCAAACATTGCATAAAAGCATGCCAGAAATCCTAGTCTGCAGATGTAAAGTGGTTTTCACTCTAACCCTCATCAATTACACTTTGATTTAGAATTTTAAATGCAGGATTTTATATCCTCTCCTTTTTTTTTTTAATTTTTATTTTAAATGGAACAGGTGGAATTTTTTCCTATGAAGCCTCAACTCTCCCTTATGGTCTATTCAAATCCACAGCCATGTCTGTCCTAAGATTCATGTAGATCAATAGGGTTCAGAAACAGTGCACATCGCCCATTTGTACAACTCTCAGTACAGAACAGCAGCTATGGTTTCAAATCAATGATTTCTGGGGGAGCTGCAGCTCATGCTGGATGTGCCTCTGCCAGAGGTGTTTTGATGCTTGCTTAGGAGTTATTTGTCCCTGCCAGGCCCCACTGCTGCTAAGTGAGGGTTTTTACAGTATATGCTTTATAAAATTGAGGAAGCTTAGTGTGTCACTGGACTTAGCTGTGGGGTGAGCAAAAGGTTGTGACCATACTGAGGAAAAGACCGTGTTTATCCCTCTCCAACCCTGGAGAGATCTCAGAGTAACTCACACCACCAGCTAACAGACAAACTGACTAGGAGGCATTTCCTTCTGCTCCACAGCTTGCAGAAGGAAATGTGTTACCTATGGCAGAGTAACACAAGGTTAATGCTGAAGAAGCCTGGAACTGCTTTTTGTTACTGTAAGTATTATCCATGGGGCCCAACCATGGAAGTTTCCTTTGCCTTGAATCTTCACATTTATGAAAAGCCCCACCTTCAGTGCCTTATGCATCTGTGTAAAATTTTGGTAGCACTTGTAAGAGCAGAGCTCTCAGATGTGTTTCAGCATTGCAGCTCATTAGTCAAGTAGGCAAATCACATAACCTTTATGTTCCTGCTTCATATCCAACATCCAGGAAAAGGCATGTAGTGTTATAGTCACAACTCTTGCCAGTGTTCTTAATTAATGCCACTTTGCCTGTCAGTACTTCTAAACCAAAAGAAACCCCCAAAAACCAACCAAAACTTTAAGCAAAGTAAAGGGTCTCAGCACCTTCCTAAAAGGATCTCCTACCAAAACATGGATAAAGGGCAAGTCACAGGAGACCCATAGCCCATAGGCACATCACAGGTTCAAAGAGATCAGCATGACACCTTGAGCTACTCAGATCTGGTCATGGTTGCCTGAGAAGACTTTTTCATGTCTTTACAAAGTACATTTTGCTCTTGTGTAGACTAAGTTTGAAACTCAATTTTAATGCAGCTTTTATTTTTGATTGTCAGGATTAGCTGTCAAAGGAGCAACTTGTGCACTGGATAATCTGCTACTACTCTCAGCAACTCATAATTAGAATAACAAACCAAAACCTAGTATGCAAAAAAAATTGAACTTGGTATTTTCACTCAATGTGCAGAGATATACATAGAGTCATAGAGATAATTTTTTCCAAATGAATCGTACCTCATTCCTCATGGCATATGGCAAATGTCAAGACAATCTAAGTGCCTGAATTTTAGAAGATATGCAATAGCTACACAGTAGAAGTACAGCAGAAATACAGCAGAAATATTGCTGTTGCACTTTAAATCTGACTGCATATTTACAGGCATGTGTCCTTGTCATGGTTAAATAAGAGGTTCAGACTTTTCAAAAAGCAGCATACTCACAATTTTTTCCTGTTCATTTTAAAGTAAGCATGCTTAAGAGAGGTAAGAAAAAGTCAGGAAGGAGTAGAATATTACACATTTGCTAAAGACAAGAAGTAGACAGGTGCTATTCCTGTGGAATTATATATATTATATTGTAACAAGTGTAAGTGTTCTTCTGGAAACTTATGCTAGTACTTGGCTTCACCTGAGACAATTCTCGCTTGTTTCAAATAGTAGCATACATTATCGTCTCCTTTTTCTTTATACTGACATAAACTTTAGCATTCTTCTGAGACATTGAAGTGTAGAAGGATCTAGGACACTTGTATTTTTTCATGTCTATTGAACTGGCTTCATTTGTTCAAGACTGACATGATAAAAACGTTAATAAAAAGAGTTCTTGCCTGGAATGACTTTTGTTCAAGTACAGAATAAGACACTGTTTGATAACCCTGCTTCTATTGGAACAAAAGCAAAATAAAATCAGATCATTATGATCAGATGCTTTACAATTTTTTTGTATTTGTGCTGCTTGAAGACTTTACCAGGTTATTTTTCTACTTTTTTAAATGAATCTCGTCAACATCTAAATGGGTAGTGTTGCTCAGAATCTTAGATTTATGCACTCTTCATTAGGCTACCTAAAGTAAAATTCAAGGCAGAATACAGACCTGTCTAGCCAAATTTAGATATTCTCTCTGTTTCTGTGCTTAGAAAGATAGGCAAAGTTGGATGTGAAACAGAGAAATAATTGATGCTATTCAGAAGAATTAACTTTTCTCCATATGCAGGGAAGGAGAATTGACTTCTAATCAGAAGAATAAGGAGTTCAGACTGGTTCTGGTATCCTGTCTAGAAAAGCTCTCAGCAGATTAAAATGTTGTCATGGTAAGTAAGGATATTGAAGAGTACAATCCAAGGTGTTTGTCACTGGTTCATTTGCAATCCTAGCAACCAGAAAATTTGTAAGTATAGATGAGTTGTGACAGCTGATATAGGCGTGGACATTGTGTCGGAGGACATGAGAGAATGTTTATTGATGTGCGTGTGCATTATACTCAGGGATGGGGCATTGACACATCTGGGGTATGTGCATGATCCTACCAATGAGTTTAAAATCTCTGGACAAGGCACACGTGATAGGGTAGTTTCTTCATGAGCTTTTGCACAAACTACAGTTCCCAGCAAGCCCTGTGGCATCTCTGCAGCATCTATTCCACAAGGGATTACCCCACCCCCACCTGAGTTACAAGTTAAGTTTTTCACTGGCATCACATCATGATGAATATTGAGTTGGAAATTACCGAGTCGCAGAATATGTTGATTTGAAAGGGACCCACAGAGATCATGAAGTCAAAGTCCTGGCTCTGCACAGGACCTGCCCCGAGTCACACCTTGTACATGAAAGCATCATCCAAACTGTTCTTGAACTCCATCAGCCTTGGTGCCATTACGACTTCCCTGGGGAAGCTGTTCCAGGGCCCAACTACCCTCTAGGTGAAGAACTTTTTTCTAATATCCAACCTAAAGTTCCCCTGACAAAACTTCAGGCCATTCCCTCAGGTCCTGTCACTGGTCACCACAGAGAAGAGATCAGTGCCTGCCCTTCCTCTTCCTCTCATGAGAAGCTGTAAATTAGAACATGAGCTTTTATCCTTGTTCCTGTACCCTCTCAGTTATTGAAGTGATTTATGACTCATTTAATGTTACCCTTATTTGATTAGAACTGCAGCCTTTCTTGGCCAAACAGCATTTAAGACATCAAGTTGGAATGTTGAATATCAAAGGCATTGCTGGATTTGATTTGAGACTTCTCTAAATATTTAACATAGGTTTCTTTTCCAGTTTGGAGCAAAATGAAATAGCCGTGACATGGAAAATATTTTTCATACCATTTGAAACGTGATTGCTTCAGCTACAAGGTAGCCAGTTGATTTAAACATGATGAAAAGTCCACAAACTATTTGCATCTGTGAATATTTAAGGGTTAAAGAACAGAACTTAAAATAAGAATATTTTTATAAAAATAATCAATACTAGAGTAAAAATTTATTAAACCTTACGTTTAAACTAAATTACTGTTTAAAATTTCTACATGGGTTATATTTTCAGAGATGTTTACTCACTTTAGTATTCACAATTTCCTTCCATTATCACATGTTCTTTTAGAACTACCATGGTTTAGGGATGTTTTTTATCCAGAATTCTGAAATAAAATATTGTATACTTTTCCAATTCCATCATGGGCTAAAATAATCTGTCTCTACAAAAAGAATGGACTTGGTTAGTCATGGCTTCCCACATGGACAGTTAACAGGCAAGATAATGCATAAAGACCCATGAGAGAGATTATGATGAGAGAGATTATAAATCAGGATATTGAGATAAAGAAGCCTCTCATAGGCTTCCAGGGACATGAGCCATTTGTAAACCTGAGCTCATGCCTGCCACCTTCAAATACTGGTTCCCAAGTATTTAAAGTCTTTGGAGTACTTGTTTATTTCTGCTGACATTTATTTTATCTCTACTGGCTCACTCTTTTTCTTTTCCGGCGTTCAAAATAAACTCAGTGAAATACAAATCCTTGTAAAAAAGTTATGTAGGAAGCACAAAGAATCGACTCTTCAATGCTCTGGGCATTATTTGCCATTTATTTCAACAGTTTATGTTTAGTGTCAGAATAGTTTGCAGGAAAGGGATGCACAATATAGCTTTGTTTGTAATAAATGTATCCATAACAAAGAGAAGGAATTGTATTTATCCAAGCTGTCATTTATATTATGGATTATTGCATCCCTAAAAAAATTATGAACTATTGAATAAAGCATGACATGCAACAGTTCAAAATAGTGTTGTTAATTAAAAACTGGAGACTTAGTGCCAAAAATTATGTTACCTCCCTCTTTATTTCTCATTCTTCAGATATATTTAAAAGCCAAATAAAAACGCTTGCAGATTTTTTTTTCAGTAAGACTTTCTTGCTGAGCTATAGGTTTAGATGAAGGGCAATGAATGACAAGTTCTGCCAACACCAGACACTAAAGGAAGCACCATGACTGTAGTGAAAAATTCTCCCAACTCCACTGACATTAATAGGAATATGGTATCCTCCTCCACACCACTCCTTGACCATCCTCCCTTTTTTTTCCATATTACTTATGGGATAGGCCTTGCTACTTACCTGTCCTTTCCTTGGCAATTTCCTGTACAGATCTGCTCAAATATCTAACTGCAAATGGAGATCCTCCTTCTATTTTTGACTCAGTTACAAAAATAATATCTGATAGTGACTGCAAACTTTATTTTCTATTATGAGTATGTAACTTTAATGAGAGATTATATTGGGTTTTGATTTTGGTTTTTTCCCCTCAAAACTGTGAAAATACACTATCTGAGGATTCAGCAAGAAAGTACTTCTTAATATATAAATAACTGGTTAAAGCTTAAGGAGGGCTCCCTTGCCACATACAATCAGGAACCACTGTTTACAAGTTCACTTTTCATTAACAAAAAAAAAAGTTCAAGGAAGATTTGGGGTTTTTCTTTTTAGAAGGAGCAGTTGGGCTTTTTTCCTATTTTGGTGAGGATTATTTTTGCTCTCTTCATGATAGCAGTTTTCTGTGTTTAATTGTAAATGATCTGTGAAATGCAAGCCAAAAGCACAACTTAAGTGCATGGAAGACTGCAGGTGGATGAGCTGTATTTCGTAGCTTCATTATAATTTTTGGGGTCTTTCTGTTTATGACACAGAATCTGTGCTTGTCAGACACAAAATAACTTCATGCTGCAATGTTTTGGTTTGGTTTGGGTTTTTTTTCTCTCCCGTGGGTGTCCCTGTTTTTATTTGATGCACTGCTGGGAGAGTATGAAGGGATGCAGCTCCTGTTTGTATTCTGAAGTTTTTTTAGGTACAATTTGTAACTCATGATTGATACTTCTGGAGGAGTTGAAAATCATGAAAGTCCACCCTAACTACCTTGTAAATTCTACTTTTTAAGGCACTTTCACTCGAAGAAATGTTTCTCTGGGAACCTTTTTGTGGATCAACCTTGAGTCACCCATTCAGTGAATCAAAATAAAAATGGGATGTAACTATGGAAACTTTCCATATTTAAAAATTGAAAAAGGGAGTTTTCTTCTGTCCCTTCAGTTATGTAACTGTAATGGCCTAAAAGGAATCAGTACTACTTCCACAATGCTGGCTTATTTTGATAAGCTGTAATTTTTTGGATGGTGCCTTAAGCAGAAAAGGTAAATCAATTGATTCAATACTGCACTTAGTATCTGTTCTGCTGCAGAAGGTAGATGGGAAGGATTGTCAAGTTGAAAGTTGACCACAGAAATCTGGAGAGGACATTTATTTATTTAACTATATTTAAAGATGTGTAATATCACATCAGACCTCCCTGACTCCCTCAGCTAATCTGAAACCTATTAAATGTCTGATATTTTTTATGGTATCAGAAGTTAAACACCCACACATTGGGATGAAAGTCTGCTAAATTTTATTTTTCTTATTACAACCCATGGTTAAAAAAACTATGAAATCCGTCAGTAAAAGCAAGCACAACAGTGAAAGAAACAGAAATCACTGAAAGTGCTGGAAGCACTGCTTTTAAAAAAATAGCACGCAAAACAGTAAACAGCAGGGACTAGAACAAATAGTCCTGTGGTAACAAAGGAAATGATATAATGAGTTCCAGGGACTAGAAAACTCTAAGACATATTTAAAATTTAATAATGTAGATATATTAACTGGACATACATAAAATACAAATTTAGACACTTCTGCAGAACAGAAATATATTCATCATCTATCATAATTTCAATGCATTTTTATTAAAGAAATATAAAAGTGCATAGAAGTCAGTGCAAGTAAAAAAAGACAATTTTAAAGCATTGGGCTCTGCAGAAACATCCAGCTTCAGTTGGTATTGCAGCAGTTTAGAAATTTTGCTTAATTTCTTCTTTTACTATGAAGGAAATATCTATTCATGTCCTAATAGTTCAGTCCAATCAGAATCTGGAATAAGCATTGAAATATTCTGTGTATATGTAAATGAATGAGTCTGGCAAATCTCACTCTTCAAATAATGGTCATATTGATTATTGGGAAGGATAAACTTTCCATTTTCATGCTTTACTTTCATCAGTTTGTAATTTCATGAAGTATAACCAACATGAACAGAAAAGGTGCATTGCAAGAATATTCCTTATATTTAACTTAGGGGGCGGTCCTGTGGTGTAATGGAGAGCACTCCGGACTCCGAATCCCAAGGTCCTGAGTTCGAGTCTCAGTACAGACCGTGCCCCGGCAGTTAAATCCCTCCCTGTCATCCGATCCCATCAGATCTCGGATGCTCAGCAGGGTCAGCCCCCGTTAGTGTACTGGGTGCTTGTGACAGTCCCGAGGACTTCACTGTCACTGTCCAAGCTCACTCGGCAGTGGCAAATGGACCTTAGGACTGAAACGGTGGGGCCAGTTCTGCGCACGCTGTGCCTCACTAAAAAATCCACTGCACAGGCTGGAAGGGCACACCCACGTGGGGAGAGCCCTGCCCAAATCTTCGTTCGCGAAGTTTGGCCATACACACATACTTAATGTTGGAAAGCTTTGACTAAAAATGTTGTGTTTCCATGAATATGTTGGCGGAAAAAAGAATTTTTGCAGTTAGAAATGTTCTTTAAACCTTTTTTCTTATTGCCTTCACTCATAAAATATTCCCAACTGGCAGACCATTCTTCATACCTATACTCCTCAAAAATCGTTGTTCCTCTACCTGCATGATCCATATGGCAGCACCACCCACCCACATATAAATATTTTGCCTTCTTCGTGATATTGCCCATTAATCTAATGTGATGGATGGAGTCCATGTTTCAAAATGTAAGTTGAGATAACAGAAATAATAATATAATAGGTAAGGAAAAAATTGACAATGTCCAGAGTGAAAAATAAAGGGATTGCATCTCTCTGTGTCCAGACCATAATTCAGTAAACCTGTATTGATTTTGATTCCTTTGTCTCTTCACTTATAGTCAATGACAACCAAGTGTCATTTTGTATTACTACCACAAGAAACAAAAAGAACATTGTACCACCATGTGAGAGTCTGTGTATTTCATGGGTTCCTCTCTGAGTGAATTAGTCAGCAATTAAATAGTCCCTTTAGTCAGTGTAAATAAAGTTTGTTTTCTATAGACTGCAGTATGAAATACATTGTTCTTCCTTCCCATACCAAACATCTGGAATACAGCAGCTTGTGCAGCTGACTCTCATGGTTTCTTTGAGAAAGGGAAGATGTTCTGCCACAAAGACCTAATTTATTTTAATTAAAATTGAGCCAGTTGAGACTGGTGCCATCTTTTTCAAAGCTGGCAAACACTTATAACATTGTCATGGTTGCTCAAACCAGGACAAACATGTAAAGACTTTTTTTTACCTAAGGGGTTACTTGTTCTGCTGAATCAGAAACCAGATTCCAAATTTTATTTTCACTCAGGCTATTGAGCTTAGAGAAAAAAACTCTTAACTATAAAAATATTTCTTCATGAAATAGTACTTTACTTCCAAAATTGGGGCTCAGAGCCTCTAGTTTCCTTAGTAATATTCCTTGCTAAAAAAAAAAAAAAAACAAAAAAACAAACACCAAAAAAACCAACAAAACTGATCAGTTTATAAAAATTTCTTGCTTCCTTTCACTAGTTCAGCTTGGGAATAGTTCAGGTGGCAAGTCCTTGTTTCTTTCCAGTTCTTCTCTAACAAAAAGATCCATGGAGTTATGTCAGCACAGAACTGAAGTGAAACAGCGGCAAATTAGACCCAGTGGAAATGGATGTGTAGACATCTGAGCTGAAGATCACAGGGAAAGGAACATTGAGCAGCCATTGAATTCACCAAAGAAGGAACAAAATAAAAACTCCTAAGTCAGATCACACGACTGTGGGACTTCACTAATTGCTCATAACAAGTGTACAAAGGAAGCACTTGAAAGGAACTTCTTTGTATCAAATACTCTCACAGTGACTTATAAAGAAAATAGAGCAGAGGATCACTGCCATCATGCCATGAATATTGTCTTTCAAGATCATAAGTTTGATCAGTTCCTTTTTTCTCCCTATTCTTCCTTGAACATGTTTTTCTCTTGTGCTAAGTGATTTTCACTTGGATGAAACTTTCTTGCACAGACTTGATATTTAGGACAAAAGGGAAATTTCATGTTATGATGAGCTAAGAGGATGTATGTCTATTAATTTTAAGAAGTATTGACAGAAAACAAAACTAACATATGTGACAGGATGATTTCACACAAGATAAATCATACACAATCATATTCTTTTTCATAATAAAAATTATTTCATGTATAATCTTTCTTTTGAGTTTGTTTGTTTGTTGGGGTTTTTTTGCTTGTTTTTCCTTAGTTTTTGCTCCTCTCTCCCTTATTATTTGTTTCTCAGCCTTCCCTGGGAGCAGCTGATATTACAGACACCACAGAGCAGTATGGAATGTCCAATATGAAAAATTAATGCTAATCTTTAGAATTCTGTGCCACTCATGAGGATGCTATATCAAATTTCTCATGTCTGAAGTCACAGATGTATATATATAAAAAAATCATGTTCATTCTATTCTGCACTTCCCTGTGTGTTTCTCTCTCAGGCTGGTGAGCTGAACAACTCTCTGAGCTGCGTTGAGTATGTCAACTAGATCTTAATTGACATCAGTGGGACATTTAACAACTATGGTGTATTTTGGTACCACATTTGCCATGTAAATTTAGTCTTGCAATGAATTACACCAAAGATGTTTATTGAATTCTTGGTACTGCCAGGAAAACTGGAAAGGATTCAGAATTTCTTGGTCCATAGACTTGATTTAGAACTTGTTGACAAAGCAGATCATAGCAAAACTCTTTCTTTTGAAGTCTCAACACAGTAGGCAAAGGTATAAGTTGGGGTTCAGGCCAAGTCCCAGGCTCTAAAACCAAGAGTTTATGATGAAAAGCCATAACACCATGAAGAAAGGGATCTTTATCACTCCAGCAACTCAGTTGTAATCTAGCATCAAATTTGGAGCAGCATGGTTTTGTGATTCTGACTGAATCTTAGAAGAGTATTGTCAAGACATGAGAAGGCATTTGAACAAAAGTCATTCAAAAATAAAAATGTGAAAATAATTAACTGCTCAAGGCTATGGTAAAAAATGTTCTGATACAAAAAGTTCTAAATCACTAACTTAAAAAAGGCAACAAAACTGCAGAGAATCTGCAGAGACTGCAGTTCTGCAGTATCACGGCACAGCCTCTTTTAAAAGAAGTAGGGAGTGATACTTCCCCATCTGACTGACAGCTCTGCAGACAGTCAGTCCTCAACTAGCATCTTAACAGCAGTGGTCAGTATATTAAAGCTTTGCATAGCAGCTCATTAGCCATAACCATCTTCTGTGTGTTGGCTGATACACAATTGCTTCATTGAGTGAATATTCTCACACAGTGTCTCTGCTAATGATAAAAGAGGCCAAAGCTTAAGCACTCAGAAGGGGAGGGTTATAGCTGGATTTACAATGGAGGTGTTTAAATGCCAGTTAATATGCAAAACAGTTCTTTTATAGGTTCACCAGGCATCTTTGGTAGTACCAGTCCAATAATCCAATGACTATGTCATAGTTTGACTTAAAAAATGTGCTTAAATTAATTCCACACAGTGATAAATTCACTAATATATTGTGGGAACATAGTGAAAGGTCTCACGTCTTTGCCAATTAGAAAAACTTCAGCAACACTGCTGCTAATGCTATGAGCTGAAATTTGCCAGTAGATAGTGTCCAGTTTTCTGAGAAATGGGCAAAACTAGGAAAACATTTATGATCACAGTGGGGGCATCTTGCTGATAGTGAAGCACTTTTCTGCTTGTGATGTCAGGTTTTCTCAGACCACATTTGGTGCAGATTGCTGATCAGTTAGAGAGCAGTGCAGTGTCCAGAACTGCCTGATGCTTGCAGAAAGGGCATCAGAAAGGGCAAAATTCCTCATAAAAATACTAAATGCTGTGTTATTCAACATGGCAGTCACACAAAAAAGAAAATAATTGAAAAGCAAACTTTTTATTGCATCGTTCAAATAGAAAATCATAGAAAATGAAAGGTTTCAAAGATGCACTATAGAATGCCCCAGCAAGGTACATCTGTTTTGTCAAAGATGGCTTTTGGGATGGGTTTGATGGAAATGGCAGATTAATAAATTCACTATTATAGGCATGTACTTCATAAGGTGGGGTAAAAGTTTTTTATGAACCTTCTCAGAACACTGTTCAAGGAAGAACAAGAAAAGTTTCCTGTCCTGGAAGATAAGCAATGCACAGGGAGGAGATTCAATCTGTAAATGAGTATATGAGCTGTGAGAAGGTGCATGGTGGAGATTTGAAGTTATCCCATTTCTTTTCCCAAGTAAATGTTAATGGAGCCCTGCTTTCCTGGAGATGGCTGAACAGCTGCCTGCCAGTGGGAAGCAGTGAATGAATTCCTTGTTTGACTTTGTTGGTGAATGAGGCTTTTGCTTTGGTTATTAAACTGTCTTTATCTCAAACTGTGTTTTCTCACTTTTCTGATTCTCTCCCCTGTCCTGCCATAGTTGGGAGTGAGTGAGTGACTGTGTGGGGCTGAGTTGCCAACTGAGGCTAAACTGTAATAGTCCTTAAAACCCCACCGATGTTACTGAAGATTTTCAAATACTATTAGGGAGAAAGAAAAATTCTCAGCAGAAACATTCAACAGTTTATGCAATTCTCCATCTTCCATCTCTGATAGAATGGCAGCTGTAATCCAGTGGTCAGCAAACTGCAACATTATCTATTTTTGCCGAGACCTTTTGAAACCATGAAACAGATGGCACAGTGTAAGACTAAGTGCTGCTGATATTTTTTCCACAATAAACAAATCTGGAGGTTAGATTCTAATCACAAGTTATTGGAGCTGTTACACTGTTATATGTTAAATGAGGGTCCACAGTAGCTAAAGGATGTACAGGTCACCCACCTTCTTGAACTGAAATTCCTCTCATCACATTATGATAGTGACTTGGATATATAATTTCTGCCAGTTGTTGGGGAAATCTTTGCTGCAGTTGGTCTCTACAAGTCTTGGTTGTGGAAAGTGGTCCATAGAAAGCTTATGTTACAGCATGATTCAGGTGCTTTTTTTAAGCCATGATGATTCAAGAGACATGAATAGAATGTGAGTGTCAATCAGTGGAGGACTGTGTCCCTTTGACTATACTATGACCACCTGTCAGGATTGTTGGAGAAAGGTTCACTTCATTCAGCTATCCAGATTAACTTGCAGATTGTTCACTTATGTCACAGTGGCATGACAGGAAAAATTTTTAAGGAAGCAACAGTGCCAGGGTCTTTTGGTCAGTCATGTGTCACTCATTAAGGCTTCATTGTTTCGCTAGTGTGACTGCTGTGAGGGAAAATCCTCACATTTAGGCATTGTGCTATGCAGTCCTGTATCCTTTACTATAGATAGTGGCATGTTTGACCTACAGAGAATCTGAGGTGACCTAAAGCATAGATCGAGTGGTTCTGCCAGCACAGGGCTGCTCCTGGTGCAGGCTGCAAACCTCATTGCTGGCTGCTTTGTCTGCACCATTAAGCATCTCAACCTGCCCCTCAGCATGAGGCAAACAGTGATCCTGTCCCTGCCTGTCCCAGAAATGTGCACTGGCAATACAACATGGAAATCTATAGACAAACTCTGCCAGTCTGGCAGAATCCCCTCTTGCTACTCTCATGATGATGAAGCCATGCAGAGGACAGCAAAATCTGGTGTAGCTTTTGAGAGATTAAATCAGCATGTCTGGAATTAAAAGGGTATCTGACTTCCAAGAAATGTTAATGTGCCCTGTGTGGTTGTCACCGTTCTTCTCCATAGTTGTAATACTTGGACAAATTAACACTTTTCACATACAGCCTTCTAGCCAGTTCCATGTGAGTTATTTTTATGCCTTTACTGATGTTAAAATGTATAGCGCAGTATGATCCCAGGCAGTGCTGAGGCAGTGTTCCTCCAGGGCTGAGCTACACTGGTCCAAGCATCTGATGATTAGCTCAGAAAAATGATCGCTCAGAGCTATTTTCTTATTTTAAAATGTGTGAACAGCTGAGAGGTCAGCCAATGCATTGTTAACCAGACATGCTAAAAGCAAATCTTCAGCTGTGTGGCATTAGCTCAACAACACGGGACACTGCAGCTAAAAGATGATCTGCTGTGCCAGAGAATATGAACTGATACTGTCAAAGCCAATGAGCAGAACTGACTGACATGGTGCAGCCCAGAACACAGCAAGGGAAAGCAGGAGACTGCCTCTCATCCATGTGGCTGTTTTGATGAAAGTATCAGTCATATATCCCACCAAATTGTCCATAAATGGAGAATCCTCATGATTAACTAGAGGAAGACTGGTGATAGCATTTTAAGCATTTGCTATATAGACGAGTTTTGAAGGCTATGAAATTGAGCATCTTTGTTTCCCTCTGAACAGAACACAGAATAGAAAATCTGATATAAAATAATGTAATGGCATCTGTTTCTTTTAATTCTGTGAAAAGTGCAGTTGAAGATATTGACTAGGGAGGTTGAAATGCTTTGGTTAAAAAACTTGAAATATTTCAGTTTTCATGAGGATTTTCTCAGGAAAGATGAATTCTGCTCTGTTTTCATTTTCAGAGAAAAGTGGAGTATATGGCAGTTGCTGCAATATTTTAAAATCACATTTCTCAGCTGTTAACTTCTTTTAATGTTGCAGTTTAATATTCTGCCCAAAAATCATATTTGGAAATTGATATAAATTTAAAATTCCAGAAAAATATTTTCATAGAAGAGGAAACCATGTTTCAATTATTTCAGCGTAACATTTTCAATAATCTTTGGACTTCCATGCATTAGTCTTTCACGGATAATTTCCATTGTCTGAAGGAATCAGTGGAAGTGTTCTGTTTAAGAAAAAAAACCAAGAAACAAAAACATTGGATTCTTATCCAGTGATGCCCATTATTTCCTGGTCCATGAACAGTAATATTTATTAAATGAGCTCCATACTATGTTACAGTTTTCCATTTCTTTCTTAGCCTAAGTTTTAACTTTTTAATCTCCTGAGGTAACAGAATTAGTCCATTGGGCTGCACCTTGCACACAAGGTTTGGTTCAAGTCTAATCCAAGATGATAACCTTGACAATAAATGTCTAGGATTTTCTTAGCAGCTTAAATTAAACCTACAGTTCCTGGCTTAGCATTTGAAATACTATTTGAGGAATCAAACATTCCTGGTTGCCAATCTTGGCATACTTTGTGCAGGTCTCCTAAACCCACTTTCTCCTGTATGAAAGGATAATATTAAATGAAATAAAAATGACTGCTTAGGAGGAATACCTTTTATTTTTTTGAAGCCCACATTTATAAAGTATAACAAAAATACCACAATTAGGGGTAAATATTAATGATTTTACAGCAGTTATTCTATTTACAGCACAGGTAGCTCACTTACATTTCAGAAGAGACTCAAATGGTACCACAGAGTAGATACTGTGGTACCATTTGAGCTCAGTGTGCTTAGTGGTAGGAAGTTCCTGATCTTCCATCTAAAATTATATCAATATGATCTTTTGTGAATCCGCATTGCTTGTTACATCATGTAAATGGGAATTCACTGACAATGCAGAGAGGATTGCCAGCACATACCAGATTTCTGGCCCAGGTTAAAAGAACACATAAAAAAATTCTAGGAAGAATTATGACACACATTCTGATGAAACTTTTCATGTGTTTCTGTTTCATAAATGAGCATTTAAGATAGGCTGATCAATTATATATTGATATTATTGTTTACACAAAATGCTAAATAAGTGTAACATTTTTGGCTTTTTTTTTCTTTTTGCTTGGTTTGGTTTTGTTTTTGGAAAAAGACAATTAGGATTTCTTAATATTCCCTCACTGTGACATCAGTTTTCCATGAGAAGATAATTACATAGCAAAAGTGCTGTAAATATCAAAGCAGAAATTTGTAACATTTTACATATATTTTACTCGAGATAAAAATGGATGATACTTACAGAAACTGAAGATAAACTCTCATATGATTAATAAATAATTTCATGTAGGTAATGTTTTCCAGAAATTATTCTTGAAATTTGCAATAATATAAGAAGTTATAGATGAGAGGTAATGTCTCCACTGGCATTATAGGAGATGTAATGCATCCACTGCCAACTACAGCTCTTGTTTATAATTTGTTGGAATAATATGTTGCTGTTTTTCTCTGACAAAGGATTGTGCTCTCATTGCACATTGTTTATATAGATATAGCTTGATGCGGACTATAAATTAAAAGATTTATTCTAAAGCTCATAGGAATTAATTCTGAAGTAACTTCCAAGTATGAGGAGAGTAGGAACCAACAGGCATATATTAAAATAAATTATATTAAATTTATGCTTGCGATTAGGTGATCAGCTAAGGTGGAAACAAACCTAGAAAAACTCCTCTCTTCCCTGTTCCAAATTATGTTACTGGCAGATCTTTATTCTATGCCTGACACGCTATTTGCTGGTAGCCAGTCTTAACTACTCAAAAAGACAAATGCACGTAGAAAAAACAATCTAACTTCATGTTACCTGGTTTTAGATGCCTAAGAGTTAAAAAGGAATAGCTAGTCCCCATGTATAAAAACATCATGAAACTTGTTTCTACTGTCTTTGAAGGCCACTTAAAGAAACAGCCCATAATTAGGTGACTAATGTATGTTTGCCTCGTTTTGGTAAATCAAACATAAGACACTCCTTGATAAATACATACAGATCACACTAATTAGGTACAAATATGCATTATTTAAAGTCTATTTGAAACTCTTTTATACTTAAAATTGACTTTGCAGTCATACTGATGTTGAAGAATTTTGTCCCATTCATCTTATCAGTTTATAATCAGGTATAGACAACGGCCCTATAATCTTGAGAAAAAAATGAAAATATATATCAGAAATGTATGAATTCAAACCTAGTGGATTCTACAAATATTTCGTTGTTTCTGTAGCACCTGATTCAAAAGTATAAAATGCCTCATTGTGCCAGTCTTTCAAACTCAAAAGACTTCTTAAGGACTTGTATTTTTGAATTCAGGAAGATGACCAGATTTTGAGTCATTAGACACAGCCTAAGTTGCTGAATGTCATCTGCTAGGTAGTCGTGCTTCAGAGAACCTGTTCCCTTTTCCTTTCTAGGGCTTTCATGACCTTTGTGATAAGGACTGGGTGCACTTATATGTGTATCAGTGTAATAAATAGTGCATTTAATGCTGTTGTCACTTAGCAAGTGTTCAGGAATGAGATCAGTTTCTGCTCACAGACTTTTTATTGTGGAAAATTATTTTACCTTGAACAAAATCTTTCCCTTTTCCTCAATTGACTGCTTGCCCTGTTCTTTGTATTTCCGTATCTGTGTGCTTATATTATCTTCGCTTATTATCTTTATAAGAAAACTGGAACTGATCTTGAGACAGATAAAACTCCTTTAAACTGTAAAAAGAATTTGTTTACAAACCTATACATTGCTTGAAAATGTTAATCTTCGTGAATTCAGCTTGTTTATTTACTAAATAAAAGTTGTTTTCATCACCTTACAACAGCTCCCCAGCTCTCCAGTAAAATGTGAAACTTTAGAAATCATAGCAGACTCTCTAATTGTAGGGCAGGATGCATTCATTGTCAGAAATGCACCTAAAAACCTACAGATGCTTGATTACAGCTTCCAGGGGCAATCATCTTCTTAAATGGCAAGAGTCTTAGCATTTGTAAAAGTTCAATGTTTCTTGTAATAACCAACACCAAAAATTCATTTTTGCATACAAAAACATAAAAGTTTCTGTAAAACATAGGAAACATTTTCAGAAATTACTGAGAGAAATACAATCCCCTCAAACACTTCCACTCATTTTATTTTTTCAAGTGCTTTTAATATATTTCTAAGAAAATTCAGAATCAAGTGTAAAATATGAAGCCCTAAACCAGTAAAAAAATCATCATATCTGATCAATTTCCTTCATTTAATTTAAGGTAAAAATTGGAAAAATTTGTAAAATTTGTAAAATTTATAATGGACAGTACATATTCAAGGAAAAGTGTAAACAGTATCAATAATAAAAGTTGAAACTGTCAGGTTTTTAAACACACGAAATATTCCTTTGAGACTCAAAATATTTTCAGCAAAAAAAGTTATACTAGGCTTTGTTTCTATTAACCCAGCCCTGTTTTAGGTGACCTATTTGTGTGTCAGTATAACTTTATTCTAGGCAGACCCTAATCTATATCTATGAAGTGACGCAAAGTTTATTGGTTTTAGAGAATCCTACATGACTGCTATGTACCATAGCAACACCTCTTTTTCCATGTTCTGTGTACTGAAGGTCACTATCAGATATGTCATTACCTCACACATTATTTGGAATAGCTATCCATACTTGTGAAACAGAATGACTGAAGTACAATTTCTCTGCGTAGTAACTGATTCTCACAGTCTGTTCTTCAAAATTAATTCAAAATTACTGACAGTGATCATTTATGCATGAACATTGTAGACAAACTGCATTATGCAGCTGACTGCTTAGTTGGTATACACTGTAAATCAAAGGTGTGTTTGACAGTACATGGAAGATTATTTTGGAAACTAATTGCAAATTAACTAATCATAAATATGGATGTGCTTCACAGTGCTGTGAAAAATGTCTTTGCTTATATTGGGGCTAGAAGTATTCCCAGTCCTTACTGATATTTTCAAATTTCTTACTATGTACTGACTTCAGTGATAGGGTTGAGTCTTCCAAATTAAATTCTTCAATTAAAAAAATCAAACAGTAGCTCACATTCACTGAAAGTTCCTCTTCCACTTTCATTTGGCACATGCTACCCCTTGTATTTGTGTAGTAAAATATCTTTCTTAAATTTATTTAATACCACAATCTCTCTTTTAGCTGCTTCACTTAATCATGGTTCAGACTGAATAACTGACTCTCTTATCTAAAGTATTTCTCTATAAGAATTTATTCTCTTCCTAGTATCTGGGTTCAAATATTAATTCTTTTGGAGGCTGAAAATCCACCTAGTGCATTTAAAAGCCTAGGAAGCTTTAGATTTTCAGACAGCTGGAGATCAAACAGAGTTTAAAGACAGCACAAATAAATATTTCAAAATTTTGAATTTGGATCCAAAACCATCAGATGTTTTTTCCTGAAACGTGTTTTCAAGGTTTTTTTCCTTTCCCAGTGGATGCTGATAGGTTTTATTTAATATAAATGCTACCCTGCTTTTGCTTTTGCTTTGATTGCTCCAGCCCTGAAAGATTTTTATGCAACACTGTACAAGGCTCAGCATATTTCTTCAGCTGCAGAGATTTTAATTGTTATCGAACTTCTATCTGCTAAGAATGATTCAGCTGAAGTGTATTTCTTGGTAACTGGGTGGTATCGGTGCACGCATCCTTAGGCTGACAGGATTAATTTTGTCTGTCTCAACCTGTGTAACAGTCAAGGTGAAGAGTTGAGAATTTAAGGTCCTTAAGTCAGTGAGTAGAAAGGGCAAATGATATGTCCTGATTGGGTTTTATCTTAGCCTTATATAAATATTTAAGATAGGTGGATAAATTGCTTTCTGGGGCTATTTATCTCTTTATATGAGCAGTAGAAAGAGTCTAACTGACAGATTGAGGATGGGCCATGCAGTGGCATTCTGCCTGTACAACATTTCCCAACATTTTAAAACAAATATGCATTTTCATTATTCCCTAAGTATTTTCTTAATTGGTGCATTTTTCATCTGGACAGGATTTCTGAAGGAACAAATGGCATTTTCCTACCATTTTTTTTCTTCAAAATTTTTTTCTTAACTCTACTGCTTCTCAGTTTCTCAAGAAAATATAAAGATCACATCTCATGATAAATTTATTTCTTGAATTTTCTGAGTTTTACTAGTGAATAAGAAAATTCTCTCAATATGGAACATTCAGTGGAAAAAAATAAATCCCCAAAATAAATGGGTATGAGAAAGAAATTATTCTTCATGGACACTCTTCATATATATATAAAGAGGCAACGCTGTTCTTGTAAGAAACTCTCAATGTCACCACCCACAAAAGAAAATATTGATGAAAGGACTAAGAATGGCCTTTATGGTTCTGAGAATTAATTATGTATGATGTGAATGTGGGAGGAAGATCACATAAAAGTGTATCGGTATTGTCACATAGAGGCCCTAACAGTCTACAGAACAACTCAAGAAAAGTTATATTAAAGTAATTTCAGAGCCATAACTTTGAACCTAATAACCAGGCCATCAGGAACAGTAAAGAAAAGGCCATGCAAGATTCTACAGCACAGTTCTAGCCAACCTAAGATGATGAGGAAAATAATTATTTTTATCTTTATAAGCATAAACATTAATTCTATTAGAAGGACAGATTCTTAGTTATCACACAAAATTGTTACATTTTTATTCTGAATTTCATGTAAATAGCACTAGGAACTGATCTGACTTGAATGCATTCTAAATCAAGGATTCACACATCCAAACAGGTAACACCCAGGACTAGAGGTCATTTAGTCCCTATGCAGAGGATGACTGGTGTGAATCAGAGCAGTCACATTGTTGAGCAGCAAGCAGAAAAGCATCTGCAGCTAACCAAACAGGTAAGGCACACAGCCTGGCTTATCCTACACTTAATATTCACATCACTCACTTTGGGCTGGCCAAAGATTCTTCTGCTACTTCGGTATGGCCCAGAACAAAGGCTTTTTGAAGAAGCTTGGTTTTGGGATTAGGAACTACAGAATTTGTATCACAGAATTACAAAATTTAAAGTCTAGGATTAGATTTTAATCACAAAAGTTTGAATGATCTATATTCTACCAGACAGTGTGACAAAATTGACTTTAAGAGTGCTGAGTGTCATTTATGGCTGGGGTCATTAGTAGCTAATCAAGTCATGGTAGGAAAGGGGGATAGAGAGATCTACAAAACAGAATTATAGAGAGGATCAAGGAAGAGCTTTCTTGAGTGGTGACCCAGTGAAAAGGACTACAAAGGTTTTTCAGCTGGAGAAGGTGAGTTTGAGTTCAGACTGATCTACGGATCTCAGCTGAGACTGGAAGGCCTGGTGGGTTGTGATACTTCTTGTATTTTATAGTCCACCATACCAATGTTGAGACTGAGATCACAAATAGAATTTGTTCAAATAGGAACCAACAGGAACAAATGCAATACTATAAGGGTTTACTCTTCCTGGAAATATAAAATTAAAAAAGTAAATAAAATCAAGCAACCAAGCCTGTCTTAAACCTGAGTAGACACAAACACATAAACAAGTTAGGATTGGGTCAAGGTCTCACTCATCAGGGATCGGTGCAGAGGTATTTGGAACAAATCTAATAAGACTTTCTAAACTATGGTTAGCGTTGGTATGGATGTTGACACTGGGTTTAGCCCATGAGCCAGCAAGAGCTGGGAAATCTAAGTGATGTTTGTTCTGATAGCTACAGATTAGGTTTGGGGCCAGGCAGAGACCACTGGCACAGAGCCTATGGATCTCTCATCAGTGCTTGGACTTGCTAAACTGCCATTGTAGTATTACTGACAGTCTTGATGGAGGATGCTGACCTCATGTTAGGACTTGAGCCATTAAGGGACCACTGGACAAGGTTTACCTCTGTTTTTCAAATTCCCAGATCTTTTGATACCATTCAGAATGAAAGCTCTAAAATCAGTTAGTCACTCTCTCATTGGTGTGAGACTTTGAGTATGTTTATGCGTTTATTTGGTATTATTTGAATGGTAATTAAATAATGCTTCCCTCAGATTATATATAAAACTTGGTAAATAAATTGAATAAAGCAATCTGTGAAATTCAGTGAAAACCCTCTACTGAAGTTCACAAGTAGTCAATTTTTATAAGATATTAATTTAAAAATATAATAAAACATAACACAGAGAGGTTGAAATAATTTTCCCAAACAAGTAGAAACATATGTTGTTTGTGCCTTGTCTATACTGTTTGTTTTTATTAAATTATGATCCTCTGTCTAGTTTTCTTAGGAGGGTTATAACTACTATGTCCTTATTATGATGATAAACAGAAAGGAACAAAAATGAAATAAAACATCTCTGGTTCATCCTTTGATGATATCAACTATTGTAAATCCTCACAAAGTCATTATTTTAAGGTACTGCTCGTTTCAATGACATTTGCCTTCTGTATCCACAGGTTTATCAGCTCCTTTACCCACATTTACTACAAAATGAATTGCATATTTTCCATGATTTTTTCCTTTATAGAATAAGCTAAATCTTTTTCTCATTTTCTAATGTCAATTGGGAGGGAATAAATTGCAGAGTACTAAAATTCAAAATCATTCAGTACTCCATAGAAAAATCCATCAGCCTTTTCTGTCACAGCTAGCACTCCAAACAGTGAGCACTGAAATAATTTCAACCAGTAACTATTAAACTGGCTTCTCAGCGTCCTAGCAGATATTGGAAAAATTAAAATAAAAAAAAAAAAGAAAGAAAGAAAAGAAAGAAGAAGAAAAAATTGGGGAAGAAATTAGAGTGAAATCAGAAAATCTGAAAAAGAACACTTTTTGTGTTAGCAATCCAGAAATCAAATTATAGGCCATCTCTTCCAATTAATATTGTAAGGTTTCAAAGGCCATAGCCTACTTCTAGTCATGGTTTAATTAGATTAATATCTTCACTGGGAGGCAAAAAGATGGATTGATAAATAGAGCTGGCAACTTATTTAACTTGCTCCAGAGGAATAATGGACTGAAGTAAACACTGACCTTCATGTTAATTGACTGAGTTTCTTGAATTTCTAAGAAAGCAAAATCTGGGGCACAGCAAAAAGAGCTAATGAGAATGTAATTCAAGGTATATGGTTCTTTTACTTCTTTTCAGCCTTATATAAATTCAGCTGAGACACAGCTTTTCATTTAGCATGTTACAATATTGTTGGATGTCACACTAACGCTCTGCCATCGTAGTTTTGATGATGAAGACAGAATAAGTATAGTAATCAATTCCTTAGACCAAGAGATGTTTATAGTCTTGCTGACATCACCCTATCATTTACAGTTTTATTGTCTGAAAAAAAGTAGAGACGTTCATGGGATTATCTGAGGGAGTTGAGTATATGGTTTAGTATATGCAGTGTATACCTGAGGCAGGAATGTTGTCTTAAGATTTGGCTGAAAGCTCATTTAGTGCTACATACAATGGAAATGTCCACAAAAATCACTCAACAAATATGGCATGATACTGCTAATATAAAGTTTGGTGATATTACTGTTAATTTAAAATTGATTTGAGATCAAAATGAGGTGCTCCCTTCAGCTGAAGTTTGAAATGTCATGAAAAGTGTAAATATCTCTGACCTGCAGGTAATCAGCTTTGTATCCCTTCAAATCTCACAGTAAGTCCATAAATGCCGATGTGGCACATGTGTTTGATGTCAATAATGGTTGCCTGAATAGTGAGCTGAAATTAAGTAATTAAACAGGAGGGGTGTTGGTTTTGATTAAAGATTAGGCAAAATATTTTGAGTAGGATTCCTGTCTTTTGATGTCCCCACTAGAGATGAATATTTCAGAGGTAATTATCTGGAACTCTTTTGTAGTGAGGAGAGAGAAATAAGCACTTATCTAATTAATCTGATTTTAAGAACAAAAGTCATTGTGCCCTACACATATGTTACCAAACTGACTTCAGACAATTGTCCCAGGGGGGCAGATAAAACTTGCCTTAAGTGTTCTGGGCACCTTATAAGAGGGCCACAGGACTGGACCCTCCGAGGTCAGCAGTGGAAAAAACGGCCTCCAGCAGTTCAGGCTTATAGAGATGTCAGTGCAAGATTTGACTTCAAGCATTTTCTCATAAGGTGAAATATGAATCGAGTGTACTAAAGGGTGGACAGCAAAGCTCTGAAGGTGCAGGATACAAATGAGGACAGTGGAGCTTATTTCACAGCTCTGCAAAAGCCCAGTTATGCTAGATTCTGGCTTGACATAATATAGGCTTAGAAATATTATTTCACCAGCCTTATGTTATCAAGAAAGTAGAAATTTAATGAACTAAATTGGAGGGAAAAGTCAAATATTTTCTTCGGCTAAACTGCAAGACATTCATGTTACCAAAGGAAGGTTTCTAGTGTGTAGCAGAAGTTCTGAGCTAATTGTCTATATGTCCTTTTTTTCAGAACTTATAAAATGGAACTTCCATGGTAATATTGGTCTCATCCTCAAGCAGACTTCTCAAACAGGCCATTTGACACCATAGGAGACCACCGTAGTCTGTTTTCTTCAGATGTGAATAGCAGTCAGAGGTAATGCAAGAAAAATACATCCATATAAAAAGTCCCTTTTATTTGCTAATTTTGTTCAAGATCTCTATTCTTACAGGTGCGATGTATTTAAATACATATATAAGCAAGTGTTTCTGTGTTCTGTCAGAAAATTATTAGTAAGACTGGGACAATGAATTTCCTTCACTAATTCTGTGATACCTTCTAAACTTGAAGTCACTCTTTAAAAAGTGAATTTGGACCTCATCTTCACAAATGAGAAATGTGGAAGGACTTTTTCCCATTATTTCTCATCATTACAGTCAACAGTGTATTCATAGAAGGCAATGTTAAATTTCATATAAACACAGTGTATAGTAAAGACTGTAATCCAACAAACTGCCTTACAGTAGAAGATAAGACAAATTCCAGCATTACCACAAGATTCTGATGATTCAATATAGATCTGAATTCCATTTTCTCTACCACAGCTCTCCATCATTTAGTTCTGGTTCATATCTGTTTGGAACTTACTGTTGAGGAAGAGTCATTTTCTTCTTAAGAATTATGTGGTGAAGGGTAAGTAGACAAATGGGTAAAAGAGAATAGGGAACAGATGATTTGAGATCTAATATTAAATTTTTAATATTAGTGCTTTGAATAACATTAATTCTTTTGTAGACAGCACAGTGCAAGAATAGGTCTCTGAGTGATGCTTAATGAGGAATAGGTATGAATCTCACAGATAAGACCTGGAAGTTGTACCATGCAAATGAGCAATGTAGAAGAGGATGGTGAAATAATGACTATGGGGGAAAATGACAAAAGAACTTTGTGGATGAGTACTGGGAGTGGGAGTTTATAAGAAAATTAACAGGGGGGATAATGTAGGAAGAAAAAAAAATTCTGGCATTGAGGATAAATACATTTTTATGTAAAAATGTTAAAAATCTGTGGGGTGTTCAGAGAGTGTGGTAATGATACAATGTATAGTCACACCATGTGTGGCCAGAGAACTTGAAAAATTTTTTCATGGTCTTTAGAAATAAAAAGAACCTGTTCTAAGAAAAATGTAAGTACTTAAGATGATGTACCACACAGGAGTTTTGCCTTTGTGATTTTTTTTCTCTTTTTCAATTACAATACATCGAGGTATGTCATTCACATTAGGGCTGATCCCAAATGATAGCATGGGTGAGGCTTCATCCTTATCCATGCACAGCTGTCTAACACCAACAGCAGAGTTGATATCCCCAGTCCAGCTCAGTGGCACTGCTGTGAATGACTGTCAGCTGCCTAACAAGACACAGGCACCACACTTTCTGTCTGAAGCTTTTTGAACCACAGGGCTTTCAGGAACTCCACAGGAAAGAGAAAAAATGGCCAGGAGGTACTTCCTTCTGGGCCACCAGATCCAAATGCCTCATGAGTCTCTGAAGAGGCAAAAGCTGCAACAAGTTGAACTTCCCTTTTCATTTCTTGCAGCCCAGGAAACAAGAATGTCTCAGCTCCATGTATGCAGGTCCAGCCATTAACAAGATTGAACACATCTCTACAGAAGGCACACACAAACACACACATCCAACACATATGCATATATAGGTGGATGACCAGACAGATAACACAGGTATACTCCATACTCATACAGACACACACAGCAGCAACAGATTCATCCTGTTCCTTCTCTATCTGAGAAGAATGAATACCTATTAGTGCAAAATACATATATGCATATGTTCATGGTATATCCCTTCAGCAGCTGGGCTCAGACAGCCTTTCCAGTAGCTGGCCCTGGATCCTTTGTTTCTCCATGTGCCATTTCCCATTGGGGCACTTTCACATAGAGACACATAGTCACACCACTATCTGGAAGCTGGAAGAGGCACCTTTGCTACCCACTAGCCACCTGCCTCATTATCTCACCTTTAGAGACACATCTGGCTCCCAAGCTACTTCACCTACTTGCTGACTAGTCCAACTTCAGCTTTGCTAAAGATCACATTCTCACTCACTCCAGTCACTGACACAATGGACTTCAGGCCCTCTGAGCTCTGGTCCCATGACAGAGGCCGTTGCTTGGTTTCACTCAGTCCAGTCTCTCCATTTGCTGACATCACAGACACATGGCTGTTCCAAGCTCATGTCTAACTCCAGCTTCTGACACCACAGACACTCCTCTGTACACACACACACACATTGAGGAAAGAGATTTTCCTCTTGTTCCTCTACAGGTTAGCTCAACTGGTTTGAGCATGGTGCTAATAATACCAACATTGTGGATTTGAACCCCAAAGGGGCCATTCACTTCAGAGCTGGACTCGATGGTTCTAGTGGGTTCCTTCCAACTCAGAATATTCTGTGAAATCTGTGAGGTTAATTACATCCATACCTCTTCTTATTTCTGCTTCCCTCTGTAAATATGCTGTAATAAGTCTTCTACAATCTCCAAAATGCTCTTCTTCTGAACTCCATAATGCACCCCATACCCTGGGTCAGCAACCCTCCTTAGTCCAAAAGTCCAGTTCTAGAACTGACTCATTTTTTTGGGTTTTGTGACAGGACACTTGGGCTGTAGGGAAAGCACTGGAAGGGGCCCAGCCAGAGTGTTCTTCCCTCTGATTCCTTAGTTTGGGTTCCTGCCTGCCTTTGTGCTCTTCTACATCTCTGTGTTAGTTGAGATGGACCTCAGATGGGCTGATCACACTTCTGTGATGACCTTGGAGCAGCCAAGGCATGGTACTATTTTGGTTTCCCCACATGCTTTTGGGCCAGATGAGCTTTTATCACAAAATCTTAGAGTTGCCAATGAGTGGGTTCTGTCAATATTTGGATATGTCCTAGAATGGAGATACTACAACCTGAGAAATCTGTTTTCATCTTTGACTACTATTACAGTAAATAGTTTCATTCTTCCACTTAAAAAGAATTTTCTGTGTTTCAGTTGGTGCCCTTTGCCTCTTGTCCTTCAGTGGGCATCAGTGAGAAGAGGCTGGCTCCAACTTCTATAAGTCCCACAATCAGTAGATAAATTCATTATGTATTCATATATAATGCTGAGATCACTCCTGAGCCTTCTCCTCTCCAGGCTGAACAGTCCAAGCTCTTTCAGTCTTTCTTCATATGAGGGAAGTTTCAGTCCCTTTCATGATTTTTGAGGCCCTTTGCTGGACTCACTACACTGTGTCCATATCTCTCATTGACTTGGGAACATGGAGCTGCACTCAGCTTTCTGGATGTCTCTTACCACTACTGAGCAGACAGAAAGGATCACTTTCTTTGACTTGTTGAAAACACTCTTGAGGTGATGAGAGGTGACAGAAACTCTCTGTTTTGTAAAACCACATGAAAGCAACATAAAGCTAATTGATAAGGAAAGTGAAATAATGTGGATAAATATCTCTTAAAATATGCCTATGATGCCACCGATATATGTGATGAGTACTGCAGTAAAGGGAGCCTCTGTCACTTTAAATAGCATAGGTAGAATCTGCAGATCCTCACAGTGACTGAGCAAATTGGATCATTTTCACAGGGCATTTAGCATTCTTGGCAAATTCATAGCTGTTGCTCCCCTCTAGCTATGACTGCACACCTGCAGGTTTGAGATCTTTATTTCCAAGAGTGATAAACAGAAGAGATTCTCAAGTGTTTTATCCAAATGTACCAGTTAGTTTATAGTGGTATGGTGCAGAAAACACATTTCTATTTCCTATCTATTATATTACAGGTTACTATTTTGCTTCTGCTTGACTTCATTCCATAGCACACATTTCATCTGCACCTTCTTAGAAAAACTCTGGAGAACTGCTGTGCTTCTGATGAGTGAGTGGCCTTCAAAGTTCTCCCATATGAGTCCATTTATTCTGAGATTTCATCCACTAATTTTTTTCCTATTTAATTCCACTTTATCCCTTGTATGTACAAAGTTGCAATTGCATTATTGAGTGATATAATTTTTCTTTAAGATAAATTAACTACACTATTTTAACTCACTTCAAAGCACTACAGATCTTTTTGTATTAAAAGGATGTTTTTACTATGCCACAATATCTTAACTATAGCTTTAGAATAAAAGCTTAAAACACTCATCTCTTCCTCTAACATGTAAACAATCCATACAGCTTGCATATTTTACTCGTTTTCTATTTATATATAGTACTTATTTTCAAATCAGAATTAAAATATGCAGATACAATATATTATATATACATATCTACTTATATATGTGTGTGTAACCACAGTATGTCCTAATTCAGTTAAAATATATTCTTCTCTTCCTAAAATAGTTTTCAAAGTATGCCACTGCAAAACTGTAGTGCATCTGATTTTTGCAGAAATCAGTAGAGTTCAGTTAAATATAAAACTCTGCTCAGCTAAGCAAACAGCAAAAGAGCAGAAAAATGGTGATCATCACTCCAATCTTTAAAGGTCTTATAGAATCAGAACTGTTATGTTTATGATTAATCAAATTATTTACCAGTTTATTTTTATCCTTGATATAAACAAAAATGAAGTTTGGAATACAATCATATTCTCCTGACTCTTTTTTTTTTTATTTCTATAGTATATTATTTTGAACCTAAAGCATAAGCAGTGGTCCATTATAGATGTCATGTAAAAAAAAAAAAAAAAAAAAAAAAAAAAAAGAGGCTCATAATAACATTTATGCATAACACAGCAAATCAGAATATCCTCTGAAAATTATGGTTAGTAGGTTAGCATATGGGAATTTAGAACAATGACTAGTGCCACTGCATATGATATTTCAAAATTACCAGAAACATACAGCTGTAAGAAAAATGGCAGTAAATTCAGCATGGCTGAATGACTGAGTTTGATAATAGTTTAGTAGCTTTTATGTAATAGTGCTGTGAAAGGCATCTAAGTCTAGCTGCCTTCTAATTATGAGAAGCAGGCAATTCGTATTTTTGACAAGTACATTCAAGTGGAAAAAATAGAGAAGAACAAGCTTATCATGACTGTTGATGAGTTTAGTCTCAGGGTAAGAGAGAAAGACAAGTGAAATAATCAAAACAATACAGAAGATAGGAGGGTGCCTGGCATAATCAGAATAAACTTAGCATAGCCTTGTGTACAATTTGTAGGAGTAATACCACAATTTGATACAGAAAAAAAAGAAATAAAAGAGTTCACCATCTGCTGAAACATTATAGTATTACAGTGATCTGCAGCCACCCCTACAGAGCAAGATACAAACACAGGACAGCAAATTCTGATATGTATGCATGTGTTTCTAGGCTAACCTGTGAGTGCTGTTTGTTTTGACTATACAAGAGAGTTTGCCAATTTTAAAATCACAAACAAGGGATTATCCTGTGATAAATTATGGTATGTGTTTGCTTCAAAAAGTTCTTATAGATCATCTCAGAAAGTGCATTCTGAAATACAAGTCTATTCTAAAAAGAAAAGCATTTAAATTCTTTTCTATTGTTTTAACAGTGAACTTAGTGAAATTAAAACAAGTGAACAAAATCTTTATCTTTTTCATTTCAGATTGTGCCTCAAAAGAAAAATGCCTGTTTAGTTACTTATTTGCAGAGACAGTTTCTTTCTTTCTTTATAGTGCCCTGTAATTAATGGGTTCCAAGCTAATCAGAGACATAAAAGACTTTAATGACAAGTTAGAATGAAAGAATGGTACAATAGTCATCCTTAAATAGGTTTATATTAATTTCAAGATACAATTTTAATAGACGGATTAGCTTAATTGATAAGAATGTGATACCTTTTGCACTTTTGGAGTCTAATTTAAAGAGATGAGTCTTGGAAACCTTCCTGATAATCAGGTCTGTTATGCATCTATGAGTAATCTTCCTTGTCTGTCTCTAAGGACTGCATTTAGAAGTGAGTCTCTGCTCCTTATTTAAACCATTGTAGCAGCATGTTAGCTGAAGCGCTCTAATCGCCCGTGCTTGGAGGTTTGGGACACTAAATGACAAATGGTAACCATGCAAAGCAATGAAGCAAAGATGAGAGTAGCTGCCAAATTTGTGACAACATGTGATTATACATGCACCACTCTTGCTTATAGATCCTGAAATAATTTCAGTAACATCTGGGAGTGAAGGGGACTAGATTTATCAATTTATTCCATTGGAGAAATTTGCTAAATTCAGTGGCATGCATAGCTATTATGATTTATTTTCAGAGGCTTTAAAATCAATTTTCTGTTAATAATTCTGGCTATGGCTCACTAATTTATATTATTTTCTTAGTTCTTTGCTGCTATGCTAGCACTTAAAGGGGCCAGGGTTTCTTCCCATTTATTCTTGTATTTCAATAATTTGCATTTGACTTAGTTGACAGTGAACCTTTTTTATTCAGTACAGGGAATTATTTATTTTTGGGCAGATTTGAACCTATATTATGTGTTACCTACTGTGACAACTTGCAAAACTAATTGCAAGTTTGTCTGACCCTAATTAAAGGGTTCCAAAGTTCTATTAATGTATAGACTTACTGGCAACAATGTTAAGTGCAAATAATTTTCTGTTCTTCATACAAGTAGAGTTTTCAAAGCAGAGAACAGCAGTTTGACAGAAGAGTATATTTGTTAAAATTATACTAATTTAATAACTACTGGAACAAAAGAATAGTTTTAGGTATTTTGTATTTTATATATTATCAGAAAAAACTAAGGGTTTGTTGAGTTTTTTCATTCCTGAAAAAAATAATTCATCAGCTACTTGGTTTTAATATGGAAAGTGACAATCAAAAATAAAAGTAACACAAATAAGAAGTCCAACTAGTTCTGGCTCAAGGAACCTGTCTTTCATACTTCATACTTGATATTACCTTAGGGACACTCTCCAGCCTGCCCACACTGCAATCTATCTCTACTCCATTCTGTCAATTCAGTAATTCTCACTGCATACAAATGTAATAATTCAGGAGAAGAAGCTTTTTCTCCAAAGAATTCTTAAAACAACAATATAAGTAGTATATGGAAATTATTTTTTTTAGAAACTAAGCAGGATATAGGGGTGGATGTCTCCTCAGTGGAATGTGCTCAGCTGTGTCTTTCTGCTATATCAGAGGGTAAAGGAATGCAGTTAACTCTTTCTCCTTTCTTCCTCTAATTATTTAGTGTCCGCTTAGGAAAATGATATAGTATTCATCCAGCAAATGACAATTTTCCATACAAATTCCCCTGACACAGGCATATATAGAAATATTATTGACTGACCACCTGGTTTTCTCCCTTTAATTTTCTATAAAGATCTGTTATAGGTATTTAATAGGCAGGGTTGTAACTAGAGTTCATACAGTCATGTTTTTATCTGTTAGATGGTATTGGGGATGTCTCAATCCTTTTCTGTGAAAAGGCTTGTCACAACATCCATACATACTTAGAGTGAGGAGAAGCAAAAGTTATGTCATTGGTCTGAGCTAAAAAGTAACCCAAATCAAGCTCCTTTATACTAGTATTCATCCCCTTCTCCCTTCATTTTCATAGCAGTGACCCATCTCTCTAAAACAAATGACTTATTGCTACCTCACCATGTACTCTTCTGACACCTGCCTTTGTGTCTCAGAGTTTTATGGTTTTCTAAGACATTAGGAAGGCTGCAACATGGGGTATGCATAAGAAGGCATCTGGACTGCAAGAAGCAGGCTATATGAGGCTGTGTTTTCTTACTCTTCCCTTTACACTCACATAGCTCAGGGCAGAAGACAATGTTGTTCTACAGAAACAGCTGCAATTAGTAAATGTGAGGGAGAGTTTTCTGCCTCTGAAGCCAGCTATGCCATGGCTCTGCTTGTTGGCTGAATTCTGCCAAGGCAGACTAGTTGATGTGATCTCTTGTTCAGTCTTGTCCTTTACCTTGTCGAGAGACAGCTCGTGGCTCAGGCCAAAGCAGAGCTCCAGGTATTGCTGTGTGTAGCAGCTCTGAAGACTCAGCAGTAGCTGTTGGGCCTGTGTCTTGGCCCTGTTCAGTTTACTTTTAAGGACATGGTGATTTTGTCCTGTTATGAGTAAGCACGTCTGATTCACTTACAGAACAACAATAATCTGAATAGGTGAGCATTCTTTCGTATTGCTTCAAACTGGGAAATAAATGTTGAGCATATGCAATTTCATCAAAACAAGTAAGGCATAGGGATTCAGTATCCTCTCCCTCACAATAAATTCAGGCAAATCATTCAACCAGGATTCTTGTTTTTTCTGAGGAATAGTATCATTGGTGCAAGGCTCTAAAATTCCATACCTGAAGTATAGATACACCTAGACCGAGTTCTACATGGTATCTCTTTACAAGGTATTTGCACTTACAAAAATGAAAACCACCTTTTCTGTAAAATCCGGGTTCTATTCCAGATGCTGACAGGTTTGCAATATTCTGGAATTTCATAATAATCTTCTTATGCTGCCTGGGTAATATAGTTATTTCCCTGATTTGACATGTGTCAAAATATCCCTATAGTCTCTGTCATGCTGCTTAATACACCTCAGATGACAAGCTGCCTTAGGTCTTCAACAGTGTGAGTGAAGAATATTAAATGAGCATCATATCAGCTCACAGTTCTATAAAGGTTAAAATATGATTCTTTTTTATCAACTTATATCATCACAGTTAAAACCTATTACTGCTTAAATTTGTGTATTAATAATGGCAACAGATATACCTTCTATGTATATAGGTACAAGGTTTTAAGAATATAAAACTTTTTACAATGTTTTACAATCAAATAAAATCAAATCAAATCAAATGTTTTACACTCAACATTTTTAGAAGCCACATTTCACCAAGATCAGAATTTGACCCCCCAATAGAGTTTTGCTTTTTGGTTGCAACATTAGCACCATACTCGTTATTTTAGGAAGAAAAAAAAATATTGACTGCATAGTAGTCATTTTACTTTGAATATCAAAGCAGGTTAAATCCAGGAATTTTCAAAATATGTCAAGCTTGAGGTCAAAACCATACAATCTGTCATTATTGCAGATTTTGAATCTACAACATAAAGTAAGTTACAGTGTATCCAACAGGTCTTAGCAATCCCCCAAAAGATTTGCCTTCTGTAGTAAAAGAGACAACAAGGCAAATAGAATGGAAAGGAATATCACTTTCCATGACTGCAACAAAAAACCACAGTGTTTTCACAAATTGAAACAAGAGGCTTAGTGTTGGCTTATGTGCAAAGTTATCTTTAGGTATCTCCTCATTGTAGCATTCAGAAGTGATTTATCTTTCCAGATCTCATTGAATATGATAGATTGGGACAGTGATATTATGGTCTAACAGATGGACTCTCTGCATGAAACAATTACTGCCAGTGAGGAAAGATGTGAGCAATTGGGTTAAAGCCTAATGGAGACAGAAGGGAACGTTTTTGACCCAGAGGTAATAATAGAGGGCTATGATTTAATTATTTCTAAAATGAGTAAAGCTAATAAATCTTCTAAATCTAAACTAGACTTGATTAAAAATGAATTACTGAGAAAAAATATTTAAATTTTGAGATTTTTTCATTCAAATGTTTTCCAGGGAGAAGACACTTCATATTAAAATGAATGCCAAAATTATTGAGAATTCTTTTTCATTATCTTTCAAAATCATGTTATTTTTTTCTGTTAAGGAGTGAAGTTTTCTGTTCTCTCCTAGTACAAAGAGAAAAATCTATTTTGAAATTCTGTCTTACTATTTACCTCAGTAAAACATATGTCCAAAACAATGAAAGACTCAAGGAGTCTAAATATAGTATCTAATCATGCTGTCAGAATTTTTTCATGCACATCCTCATGACCAACATCTCAGAGTCTTGTGAATGGATTTGGACAGCTAATCCTATAAAAGAAATTATCATATTTTTAATACTACAAGAAAAACAAAACCAGGAATTTAAACAATAAAGTGCTGGGCCTTATTCCCCTTGTTTCTTCTTTAAGAAGATATATTGCATGATTTAAAGAAGATAATATTCCCATGAAAATATTTCAAGATAATAATAATAATAATAAACAACAACAAGAATTCTGTCCTTCACATCTTTAATATTCAAAACTTCCAGAAATAATAGCATTAGAAAGGTGTGTGTATTGACACCAGACTAGGAAAGTTTGAGACAAAGAAATAAAGTTATTTGAAAGAGTTGTCTTACATAGTTTCTTTGATGTCATATAGAACTGATTTGCTGCAAATTTTTGATGTAACAATTAATTTTTCTTGTGAGATATAAGTTACAGAAGCTCTTGGATGTTATTACTGTTTGGTGATAAAAATGAAAAAGGTTAAAACCCCAGAAAAATTTGAAAAATAGTTTTATAATAAACAACCTTATAATGCAGCTATTGATAATAAAAGGAAAGGGTACTTTGGATTTGTAAGTGATAAGCAAAATTCTTTTTGGATGAGCAGTGGGCACTGGAAGCCAGGAAACTTTTTGTGGCTCTTGGATTCTGTACCAATAATCTATTTAGGAAAGCATTTGTCCAGAAAAAATTTGAGTTTTATTCTAAGGCAGATAAAACTATTAATTAATTCAATTTTACTGAAAAAAGCTATAACCAAGGTACAATAAGAATGAGAATTTTAAATTTTATTATACCTTTCTGGACAGATGTAATAAAAGCCAAGCCAAAGAATAAGAGCTAAAAAGGGGATTGGTTTTTGGGGGCTTTTAGTTATTGATTTCAAAAGTAGGAGCCTTGAATTCAGTTCCCTCTTTTGTGTCCTGACATTTCAGTCTAGATTGCCTTCCTTCCAGGAGCCATTTCTAGTCTTTGATATTGAACTATTCTATCTGTTAGGGGTTTTTTAACTGCGGATTTTTAACCCACTAAAAGCCAACTAAGCTGTTTTCTCTTTATCTGAATGACAAGATGAAATACACTCTGAGCAGGCCTTTGGGTTACACCAAATGGTGAATCACACCAGTTTTGGATTCTCAATAGGAAGATTTACAAACTGACAAGAGTGTGGTCAAGAATGGCCAAGGGACTGACACACAGGGTGTATGAGGAGTGTGCTCGGTTTATTCTTCAGAAGAAAAGACAGGGTGGATCTATCTCCTGTGTGTCATTGCCTGATTGTAGGTGATGCAGCCAGACTCTTCCCAGAAGTGCAGGATGAAAGATCAAGGTGCTAGTCACAAGCTGCAGAAAGAGAAATTGCAGCCAGGTACAAGTTATTCACTGTGAAAATGACAGTCTTGGAACAAGTTGCTCAGAGAGGCTGTGGTGTATCTATCCCTGAAATCTTTCAAAAGATAGTTTATGTAACTAGCTCAGTAGCAGCTTCTCCTAATTTTTTTTCTCTGATCCAAAGGTATGCAGGCTTCTGAGACAGAAAAAATAAGTCAGCTTCTGGAAGAAATGGAAGACCTTGCACCTGTCACTTTTTCCTGTTGCATGTATCTCTGCTCAGTATTCCATTCATGGTCTTATCTACTTCAACACAACGACATAAATAGAGTCAGCAAAACTTTATACTTTCCTGACAGAAAACTTGGAGGAACACAGAATACTAGAATCAGTGTTACGAAAACTTTTTAGAAGATGCTAAAAGGAAGAAACTCTGAAGACAAGTAATTATTATTAAAGAAAAAATTCCTTAAAATGCACATGACATAAAACACCTGTTCAGCTGCTAGAAGTTTCTGGCTTTATCTGGGCATATGGTAACTAATTAACAGTCAAGAAAAGTGGGGATGAAAAAAGCCCGAAGTACTGACAGTTCTGTAAATACTAAGTAATGCCACATAAGTGCTAAAATGCAAAAGAGTTTATCCTAAAATTGCTTTGGGTTTTCTTTGAGCATAAAATACATTTCCATTTTTTCAGTGTTTCATATATCTAATTTTTACCCTCTAGACAAAAATAAATAAATAAATAAATTTCTTTCATCCCTGAAATGAAACAAAACAAAAAGCGTATTTATGGAAAATCAGGAGCCACATGTATGCTACATAGAGTATTAAGCACTTTCATAAGCACAGCTATAGAGTTAAATTTGGTAGTCTTATTTGGTATAGAAACAGGACTATCATCAGTAGTGCTCGAAAGCTGGAGATGCAAAGTGTCTGCTTCTTTATTTAAAGCATTTCACGTGCTTTTCTATGAACAGCAATAGGAGTAACAACCTTTTTGCTGTTGTTGTTGTTGTTTTTGCTGTTGTTGTTTTTGTTGTTGCTGTTGTTGTTGTTGTTGAGTGTGAGAAAAGCTTTGGGTGCCTGCATGGCCACCAGTGGTGAGTGACCTGTATAGCACTACATGCAAAGATCAGGCTGTGAATGCAGACAGTGCATGTGGATCCAATACAGAGAACTGTCTGGAGGGTGTTTGTTCCAGGAAGGCTATTTAAACTGGAAGATTAAATGGTAACCAGGGAACTTCAGAGAACTGAAACAAAGAAGGGGTCAACTGGAAAAGAAGTTGAAAAGAAGCTCTATAAATTATAATAAGAGGAGAGACCTTACAATGGAAAGGTCAGCAGCCAAAGCCTTCTATGGCACTTTTGGTAGCTGTCCCACAGCATTGCAGCCTTCCACGAGTCATGAGCCCTCTATGCAGGGCTGTAGAGGTGGGGATGTAGAGCACACATGAGGACCCACACCACCATGTGCCTTCTTGACTTTTGAGATATTTTGCACAAGCATGAGACCCACCAGGTCTGCAGGGGCACACGCAGAACAGGTGTATCCGCATCTCTGCAGCAGGACATGGAAGTGTACAGGGGGAACCTAGGAGAGGGGATGCATTGCAGCTGCACAGGCATGTCTGCACATTACTCAGTGTGTGTGTGTGATTAGAAGGGAGATTAGTTTCGAAAAAGATGCTTAAAAAAGTTTAATGTTTAGTAATGTTTGGTATGTGTCTAGTAGGGTGCTTTATTTGTCATGTTGATGATATCAATTCTGAAGATACAGTTCACTCAGAGATTATGTATTACATTTTTACAAAAAAACCTTTCAGACTGTGATTTTTAAGTACATGAACTGAGCAGATCTTACCTGTAAAAGGTACTAGACAATTTCTGTATATTTTCATATATTGACCCACCTTTATGAACAGAGCTGAAAAAGTCAGAGCATTTAGGTGCAGAATTGTGACTTCGATTTTTTCTTCAAAAATATGTTTTTTCTTTTCTGAGATACATACATTAAACAGAAGAAGGCCAGATAATGCACATCAGGAAAATAAGAAATTTCAAGTATTTTTGGTTGAGACTGAGAGCTCAGTCAGGTATTAAACAACCAGATTAAACAACTGTCCTTAATGCTGAGAAAATGTAAAGGCTTCTTCCTCAGACTGAATTAAAAACAAAAGGATGCTATGCTAATTTTTTAAATTAAACCTTCAAGAGTAATCAAAAATTTACAGTTACTGGGATTACAAAGAAAAATATCAAAGGGGACTAGATTACATCAACATCCATCCTCTATCACCATCATATCAGAATTTAGTATGGTAAGAAAAAATGTGAACCTAACTTACTGGTTTCCATACTCCAGTGTCTAAATTAAAATACCTGCAGGATAGTTTTTTCTGGATCCTTGAAGAACTGAAAACCAAGAGAATTGCTGTGAAGAATTTTTGCTTTATTTTAATTTCTGAGAGAATCCATTCTCTAAATTTAGTACGAAGTGTTTCCATCAACATAGAAAAAGCAAATAAGATTGTGTGAACTAGCTGAGAATTAGTACACTGATTCATAAAATGGAAATGTAATTTCTATGTATTTTTTAAAAATTTCTCTTAAAGGAATGGAAATATTTCTGAAATTCTTATTAAATGTATTTAATATGATTAGATTTCAGAAGAATAAAACTGATAATTGAGTTTTTCTGAAGGTAAAAATATTATCCTTCAATAATATTTGTTTATATGAAATTTGCCAAAACAATAAAGGGAAAACACTTATTCCATTGGAAAAAACCCAAACCCAACAACCTGAAGAAGGCTTATGCTTTTTACAGTAATCTCCCACCCCCGCAACATACAGTTTAAAAAGAAAAATTGAAAAAAATATCTATTTTTTGTTTGCCTCTAATTGCAACAAGATAAGGTTATCTTAAAAAAAAATTAAAAAAAAAACCAACAAAACTGAACTGATATTACTTTCAGTTACATTCTTCATTATGAAAGGTTACATTTTGATGGTCTCTTCCCTGAACTTTACCTACATCATCCATGTAGAGAGATAGACTCATTCAAGGCCGTGATGATGTTCTTGATGGGTTACGGGAAATACTTCAGCACCTGGAGGGGATGTTCCCAGAAACCACTGTCAGCTAAAAATGGATTACACAAGAAGGGACAAAGGGACACCAGTGGCTTCTGGAAGTGCTCAAGTCAGACTGATTGGAGTGTTATGGAAATAGCATGACTTTTCTTCACAACATTCTGTGGGAACTCAGGAAGCCAACCCATAGGCCTATGTCATCTGTCTATCACCCTAAAAATTATTAATGACTATAGTTACTCAAACTGCCTAAGAAAAAAAGTATAAAAAATTATTGGATATGAGCAAAACTGGGGGAAAAATACCATCGTATCTGCAGACATGCCCCGTCTCCTTCCACTCCTTTGGGCACTTCAGGGGTGAGCAACCATTTATTCTGTTTTTCTATGCATTATATCATACCTTATACCTATACCTTATATGCCTTATGCCTTATAGATTAATATCTTTCACCTTTACCTCATAAGATATCTTATTTACTAATTATACTTTGCGATTTTGATACCAATTTTATCTTGCCCTACCCCTCCTAACTTGCTGGGTAGATATATATATCTTACTTTATATTCATTGTTTTGTTTCATCACACTGTACTTTATTGCTGACTCGTGGTTAGTAGTTTGCCTTAAGGTGTGCAGTTCTAGTACTATTAAGTTCTAGTACTACTAAGAAGTATCATTTTTTGTAGAACGAAATATTTATGTAGTGCCATAATGTAGAGTAGAATATAGGGATGGGAGGAGAATAAGGTATTGGAAACCAGAACACAGGCAGAGGATGCTGTGTGGGGTAGACATGACATGGCATCATAACAGTTGGGGTCAGGAGCATCCTGCATCCTTAAGCCAGTGAACAGCTTGTCAGCTGCAGAACTGTCAATTTAGGGAGTTGGGCAAAACCAGCTATAAGGGTAAGAGAGAGTAAAGAGTTTGTATGTGGGGTAACTAACACTTCATATAAATTGAATAGAGATTTAATGTAGCATGTTAGATCAGTGAAGAATATACAAGCATCAGGAAGTGTACAAAAGTATGCAAGTGGACCCTAGAGTATGGGGAAGGAAACCATCAGTATCAAAGTCATAGTCCTCCTGGTAAAGAAACTGAGAATGCTGTAATGCCCCTGGCCACTTTTGTCTGAGACCAGCTACCATGGGATGTGAGATGGTATAACAGTGGGTCAAGCTACAGATACTAGGAATCCTGAACCTTTAATTCTCTTACGTACTTCTTTTTTCTTTTCCTTTCTCTTTAATCAGGCCTGACTAATAATACTTCTTCATTTTGACTATGAAGTTTTCATCTACACTTAGAAATAAATTCCAGACTTTGCATATAATGTGGATTTTTTACCTTTAGTAGCATTTTGAATGCAACAAGGAACAAATGAAGTCCTTAGTATCAGCACTGAATGGATCCAGTTACAAACATGGCAACAAATCAGGAAAAACTCTTTGCTGTTCCACAGGTGTGATTTGAAAAAGAGGAGTTTTCCAGCAAAACAAAAGTTTCTTGCTATCGTTTGAGAAATAACCTGTAACTGAAGTTTCATAGCAAATTTAAAACTTAACTAGTGAAAAAAAAGTGATGTCCATACTGTCCCCATAAGCTCCACCAAATAAAGCTGAGACAAGGCAAGACTGTCTGGTCAGAGCTCATTAATTCTGTATTTTTGGAGAGAAGTGGCAGCAGCAATATATGTCTAGTTATATTTATCTTTATATGACTGAAATAGTAAATAATGTTCTTACATTTGAAATAACTCACAGTGACAAAGATGTAGGCCAAGATTCTGCTCACATACTTGCATGTGTCAATCAGATGTCGAGTTATTTAAATAAATGAAGTTACACCCGTGCAAGCTCACTGTAATTGCAAGGAGGTAACATTTCCAGGGTTATGATGGTAGAAAGATGTTATGTTAAAATGACACAATTAATTTTCTCCTCTTCTCCCTGGTGCAGCTTAGGGAAAGGTGGTGACAGCTCAGAGGTGGGAGAGAAGTGACAAGGGAAAAGGGGAGGGAGGAGGAATGTCCGAATGTCCATCAGCAAACAACTCTGCTGTCAGCCAGTAACACTTTGTGCTATAAATGGGCAAAGTCAGGGGAGCAGGATTTGAAGCCCACATCGGGAAGAAAGTGTTACCATTTTGCACATTGTTTAAGTAACCCAATTAAGAGGGGAGAAGTTGTTTCAGGATTTTTGTGACAGAAGTCTGGCAGTCAGTGAGGGTCTTGGCCAAAAGGGACAACCTGCTGAATCCAAACACTTGTCTAAAGAGACAGCAGGGGGACCTGAACAAACACACAGGCTGTTCTAAAATATTTTAAAAATACTGTTTGAAAGTATTCAAGGTCAGGTTGAATGGGACCCTGAGGAACCTGATGTAAAGTGTGGCCTCCCTGCCTATGGCAGGGGTATTTGGAACTTCATGGTCTTTAAAGTAGGTCCTTTCCGATCCAAACCATTCTATGATTCTACAAAAATAATTCAGGTTGCTGAAGGAACAGTCTTGGCTCCTTCCAGCTTGTCTCAGTGTGGCCCAAAGACTGCAGCAACTGCAGCCAGGCCCTAGAGCCCAGGGTGTGCAGAAAGGCTCCATCTCTGCATATCATTCTGTATTTTAAGCATAGAAATTCATCTTTTTTTGAAAACACAGGGTGAGATCCACATCCCAATTAAAGCTACAGTATTTTGGTGAGGGCGTGATGATGATCTTTGCTATCCAGAGGAATTGCTTTGTGATGAGGCAGCTAAAGGGCAATAAACAGTCAGAGGAGTTGGGATTCACCCCTGAGATGCCATGGAGAATAAGAGTGGGCTCAGTCTTTTAAGCATTTTTGATGTCAGAGTTTGCCTGCCGAAGTTAATAAATTTAAGAGTAGGAAAAACAGGGTAGATTAAAATAAATGAATAAAATCATGTTCCAGTGACAGATGTTTCCATATGGCCTAAGCAGAAGCTGAGACAGTCAAGTCTTTTGATACAACTTCTTATTTTGAACAATTATTTTATAGAAAAAACAATGCAGGGAAGTGATTCTATAATATATCATTAATTCAACATAATAATCTATAAGATAGATGAGACTAATTTTCCAATGGCTTATTTTTTTAATAATTCTCACAAAGGAAATCAAAATACATGATAATGTAGACAATCATAAAAGTGTAAGCTTTGAAAAGATAAATATTTTTATTCTTTTAAGAATACCTTTTTTCAGTGACCAAAAGGAACATTGACCTTTTTAACTTTACTGTTTCCTGATGAGTTGAAAAATAAAAAGCATTGATAGAAGTTGTTTCAATCATTTCAAAGAGCTGGATAAATAGAAAGTGGGAATTGCTTCTATCAAAATTAGACAAGTGTCTTTGCACAAAAAAAGTTACTAATTTTGTGAAAGGATTGCATTAATCAAAATTAACATTTCTTCAAAAACCTATCTTTTGTTGAAAGATACTTTGAGGGGGTATTTTAAATTTATTTAATGAAGATGGAATGACTTAGTTTATGCTCACTATCAGCCCATACCAATTACTATTTTATTGTGTAATTTATGTCTGCTAGCTTTGAGTGCAAACTTAACACTAACAGAAAATACCTGGCAGAATCTGACCACTCATTATCTTCTGAGGAGTTCAATAATTGAACCTCAACGAAGTATAATTAGGAATTACCAAATTTCCATCTTAACAACATATATGTTGGGACAAGCTTGGAAAACAAATCGTAATAGCTTCAGTAGTTAGTTCAAAAGATAAAATAATCATTTACTGAAATAAAAACAGTAAAATTATTACTTAGATTATTAATGATGCTATAAATATACCTTACTTTGATACTGGGAATTGAGGCTGAAAAGGCTTGGTAAAATTCTTTTTAGAGAATTAAAAAGGCCCTATTTATTCTAAATACATGTCACCTTTACTACTTGAATGATGAAATTGGGCTTTGTATCTTCTGGGGAGATTATGTTTCTAAGGGACTAAATATTTTAAAAGTTTTTGCTATCCTGAATATCTAACTTCAGCTTTGCAAAATAATTGCATACGTCAAGGAGAAAACAAATACAGAGATATTATTTTGCCTTAAGTATTATTACATTTGTTTTTGCCATGGAGCAAGACTTATGTTTGGTGTTCAATATTTACTATATTGTTAATGATTTACTATACTAGGGACTAATCACGGGGTTGTGAAAACTTTGGGAGTGTGTGTGAATTATCAGCTTTTATCTTAACAACGACATCTTTCCTCCAATCTTAATTATTTGTTAAATAGCTTACGTGCCCTGCTTTGTGGCTTCTTGTGGTGAGCAAGAACAACATACAGCAGCTCAGCATTATCACCCCTACTGGGTGGGAAATTTGCTGGATTTTGTCTTCCAGGAGGTCGACTGTTTGCTGAAAATGTCTGGGAATGTTGCCTAGAAAGCTAAGCAGCTTCAGAATATGACATTTGCTTTTCAGATTACAAAAAAAAAAAAAAAAATAGAAATCCTACTTTGAAATCACCACAGAAACCTGTTCCCAATGCAGTGGCTGACACCTCACATGAAGCCTGTGATAGTCTTCTATTCAGATTAAGCTGAAAACTAGACCTGTAATTAAGCCCAGATTTTACACTTCATTGTTAGAATTACAAAAAACCCCAACAACCCAATATCAAAAAAACACTAAGGCTGTCAGGACAGCCTTTAGATAGAAGAAGCAACTGTAGCAAATGCTGTGGTGAGCAGTGAGTACCTGAGCTTGATGTGCAGCGTGACATGGCAGGCACTTTGTGGGAGGTAGGCAGTGTCTGGGACCTGCTCACCTGCTCTTGGACAGCGAGTAGATATACCCTGCCACTCTAAATATCCCACAGCTTGTGCAGCAATGCTAGTCAGAAGGGCTGTTGAGACCTGGGTGATGTCTGGCTGACAGGAGCACCAGATTCTGTGTGAGTACTAAGGCAGAAGAAAGAAAAAAGCCTGCAGAGTCACCAAACTATAACTGGGTGTCCCTGGACACATATATATGAAAGAACAGAGTTCTGCTATAACTGTCACCATGTTGAAAGCATATATTGAGAGCATGTTTGATTCAGAGGACAATTCAGGGTATTTTTCTTTTTGAAGGCAGTGTAGAACTCTGCCACAGAGTCCCACCAAAGCTACTCTTAGTCAAAAAAGGCTGAGCAGAAAGACCTAAGTGAGAAATACTGGGCCATGAGAGAGTTGGGGTTGTTCAGCCCGGAGAAGAGAAGAGACCTTATTATGGCCTTTTAATACTTAAAGGGGGCTTATAAGAAAGACATTTTATTGAGGCCTGTAGTGATAAGACAAGAGGAAATGGTTTGAAACTAAAAACAGCTTGATTTACATTAGATATAAGGGAGCAGTTTTTAACAATGAAGGTGGTGAAATACTGGCAGAAGTTGCCCAGAGTGGTGCTGGATGCCCCATTCCTGGAAACATACCAGGTCAGGCTGGAAAGGGCTCTGAGCAACATGATCCAGTTGAAGGTGTCCCTGCTCATTCAGCAGGGGTCGGACTAAATGACCTTTAAAGCTGCCTTCCAACCCAAACCATTCGAAAGTCTATGATAATGGATTTAACTCAAAGTCAGATATATAGGCAAAAGCAGCTAAACTCCTTTAAAGACCAGGAAATTCTGGGTACTGAAAAAAACACCACTGATTGTTTCTATCTTGGTTAGTAGTTTGATGTTATTCCACTCATTAAAAAATAAACCTGTTAATTAATCACCAAGTTACTGTCAAACTGCACCTGTTTGACAAAGCACCTATTTGTGCTTTCATTATTACAAACATATATAATATCTGACAGACTCGTCTTGAACACCTGCATTTAATTCAATAACATTGTTCATTGAATTTTAATTTTATATTAGATTCATGAAGTGTAGACCTATCATATAATTTACTCCATAGTTATCTGGTTGTTAGTTCTGATGAGGACCTAAAATTAAATCAATATTGACAATTTGTATGTATAATCAAATATTAATATTGAAACAGTTACATCCATCCAGGAGTAGAAGAAATTAAGAGAAGATGTAGAACTGTCTACTTAAAGTTGTTAGGATCATATGAATAAGGGAGATCTGATGGGCCATGAAATCCAAGCCCCATCTTATTGTCAGGAACTCCATAATACAATGTTTTTAATAAATGGCTCTTCTGTTCTTCAGTACAGGAGACCTGAGATCTTGCACCTATTTTTGTACTATAAACTTACTGTCATCTGGTGTCAGTCACTTTCAAGAACAGAAGATATTCAGTAAACTTACAAAATAGAAATGACTGGGTATGTTGGTTCACATAGTAGTTACAGAGTTTTAGCTTAGCCCATGAGTCAGGTTGCCCATAGTTTTCTATAATATGTAATTTTGTGTAACAGAAGCACTTCACTGTCTTGAAATTTCGTGTGTCTGTATAACACACAGTCATATTTATAGATATGATATATTTACAGGTGGGATATATTTCCATCTCACTGCAGTCTCCTAAAAGTTAGACATTTAGACATTCTGTTTCTCTATAGGAAATAGAATCATAGAATCATAGAATTATAGAATCGATTGAGTTGGAAAAGACCTCCGAGATCATCAAGTCCAACCCTTGATCCAACTCCAGTCCCTTTACCAGATCACGGCACTCAGTGCCACATCCAATCTCAGTTTAAAAACCTTCAGGAATGGTGAATCCACCACCTCTCTGGGCAGCCCATTCCAATGCTTGATCACTCCCTCTGGAAAAAATTTTTTTCTTGATATCCAACTTAAATTTCCCCTGGCAGAGCCTGAGCCTTTGCCCTCGTGTCCTATTGCTGACTGCCTGGGAGAAGAGACCACCCCCCACCAGGCTAGAACTTCCCTTCAGGAAGTTATAGACAGTGATGAGGTCACCTCTAAGCCTCCTCTTCTCCAGGCTAAACAACCACAGCTCCCTCAGCCTCTCCCCATAGGACTTGTGCTCCAGTCCCTTCACCAGCCTTGTTGCTCTTCTCTGGACTTGTGCCAGCACCTCAATATCTTTCCTGAACTGAGGGGCCCAGAACTGAACACAATACTCAAGGTGTGGCCTCACCAACGCAGAGTACAGAGAAAGGATCACTGCCCTGGTCCTGCTGGCTATGCTATTTTTGATACAAGACAGGATCCCATTGGCCTTCTTGGCCACCTGGGCACACTGTTGGCTCATGTTGAGCTTCCTGTCAATTAGTACTCCAAGGTCCCTTTCTGCCTGGCTGCTCTCCAGCCACTCTGTGCCCAGCCTGTAGCGCTGCAGGGGGTTGTTGTGGCCAAAGTGCAGGACCCGGCACTTGGCCTTGTTGAACTTCATCCCATTGGAATCAGCCCATCTCTCAAGTCTATCCAGATCCCTCTGCAGAGCCCTCCTGCCTTCCAGCAGGTCGACACTCCCTCCCAACTTGGTGTCATCAGCAAATTTGCTGATGATGGACTCAATCCCCTCATCTAAATCATCAATGAAGATGTTAAACAGGACTGGACCCAACACAGACCCCTGGGGAACACCACTGGTGACTGGCCGCCAGCTGGATGCAGCTCCATTCACCAGCATTCTCTGGGCCCAGCCCTCCAGCCATCTCCTAACCCAGCAGAGGGTACACTTGTCCAAGCCATGGGCTACCAGCTTTTCCAGGAGTATTTTATGGGAGCCAGTGTCAAAGGCCTTGCTGAAGTCTAGACAGACCACATCCACAGCCTTCCCCTCATCCACCAGGTGGATGATTGTAGACAGGTATCCTACTGAAACTCATCTCACTTGTGTTGCAATGAGGTGGCTTGCTTCCCTAAGGCACCACTTAACTATAGGGGCACAGAGAACTAGTCTACAGTTGGGGTTTAAAGTTAAGTGATTTGGCCCTCTCTCTAGTGCTTTGTCTTTGGCCACAAACTGAAAAAGGCACCCCTGGGAGCTGCACACAGACCTCAGAGAAGTCATGTTCTTTCTTAAGGGCTGAAAGAGACCATTTCCAGAGAAGATGGCTTACACTGCTGAGCTGCTGTAACATCCCAAAAAAGGGTTTTGGCCCAGACCAGCCTCTTGTCTCCCGCACAGTCCTGCACTGATTAAAATAAAAAAAAAGTTTTTTGACTACCTTTCTTTCTCTTGGGAACAAATTTGCTAAATAAGTCAGGGCAGCAATGATATTGTCAACGTTATATAGAAAAATCCCCTTAGATATATCACTTTCTTCTTTCCCTAAACTACTTTTTGTTGTTAAATTGTTATTCCTTAGTTGGTATGTTCCCTTGTACAATTAATCTTGATTGTGACGGATTAAGGATTATTTTTAATAAAATTATGTTTCACTCAAAGACTGTAGATTTATTTTATATTTTTAGAGCACCATGTGTTCTAATTGACTTCTAGTTGTGAATTGCTCTGCTAACACTTATTATCTGAATAAAAAACTGATGGACTTTTCTTGGATTAAATTTTACGGTGATTTATTGCATACTCATGGTGTGATGCACTTAATATAAAGGTATAACTTAACCTTAATTTAACATCCTTAGACTGTTGTGGTCAACGGGATACGAGAGTGGTCTGATAAAAAACACATTAAAAACAGTCTCTGAAAAACTGTATTTTCATTCATTAGGAGCATGAATTTCAAGCCAAAATGCCAAGAGAAGTTTTGTGATACTTGGCAATTATTACCGTCTTAGTGATTTATTAAATCCCCGGTGGGTAAAAATAATTTTGTCTGTTTAGTCTAGGCAGATGAAGATGACCGAGGGGAGAAAAAAGTAAATAACTTCCCTCAGATTCTGGAATGTATTATGACTGGAGATGATATTAGATTTAGACAGTTAAAATAACTTTTCAATATACTGAGCATAACAAAAGGAGGGATTGTGTTAGTATCAAAGCTGACTACTGCTAGCAAAAGTTTGAATCACTTAGCATTCATCTGTGCCCTGTCATCCTGGCTTTTCTTCATCTGTGGTTTTGTGAGTGATGCTCCGAGTGGAAATTAAATTGTAATAAATATTTATGTCCAAAACCAGTGCAGGTGATAATGTGAATATGTGCATCTTCCAGAGCTGTGAATAGAACATACATTATAGTTTTGAAAGGAACTTTGTGATAAGAGGGCCTAAGTGCTTAACTACTTTCAAAACCAAAACTGGAATTTCAAGATCTTAGTCAATGAGAATTGTAGTTACACAGTTTCTGTATTTAGGGTTTTGTGGTTTTTTGGGTTTTTTTTTCCTAAGTTATCTAAAAGTAAAAATCCCAGTGTTAGGGGATTTTAACATTTTCGGACATGCACTTCATTGAAAAAAGTGAGATGTGTATACGTCAAAATGTTCTCTATGCTTATCTATACATAGTCAAAAACAGAGTGTGGAAGTGGAATCTGGGTAAGGAAAATCTTGGTTTATTTTGGTACCAGCCTAGGTACTTCTACCCAGTATCATTGACTCCTGCACCAAACAGATTGCTGGACACTCTTCTTCAACCTTTTGTTTTGCTGGAGTGTGATTTCAGGAAAAACAAACTAACACATGAAAACCAATAACAAAACCCCACAAATTTCTTTTGGTGTTTTCACAAAGTGAAAAATACCCATGAAAAAATTCTTACAAGATAGAGTAAAAATGTGGAGATGTGGTGGATCACAAAACACAGAGGAAATATTTCCCTTTAACACAGTAAAATTAAGTGCTCTAGTGAGCTGAGTCAGTTAAAGTTCTTTTTCTCAGTCTATACTTATATATATATTTTAGCAATTTCAGTCTTATGGATCACTCATGAACATGAGAGCCTATAAAGACCTTATATAGCTACAGGTACATCTATTTTTTACATAGATCCATGTTAAAAATAAAGAAACGAAGAAAATCTTTGGTTAGGGCCACATCACTCACAACAGTGAAGGATGAGGTAGGAGAGAGTGAGTCCAGCAATCAGTGTGGGACAGGGTGTGCATAAGAGCAGTGCTCAGGGATGCTCCCCATGGACACACACAAATTCCTCTCCCTTTCACAGTCCTCCTGTCTTGAATTGCCCACCCTTACTTTCCTGTGCTGTTACACTTGTGATGACTCCATAACCCTCTCTTTCCTCCCAAGGAGTCCAGTTTCTCCAGGGGTTTCCCAAGAACAGCTCCCTTTCTTTTGCCTGAATGAAACTCCTTCACTCCCAAGTTTCAAATCCTTCAACATTACAACTCCTCTCCTGTATGCCACTGCCATTTTTCTCCTCCTACCTTTCAATGGGCATCAGTGCCACCCTCCACCAGTTGCACTGGCTGCTCCTTCCCTAAAGAGTGATCTGTGTCTCCCTTCAAAGTAAAAACCACAGCTCCTTTTCCTTCTCTGTCCATGACTTTCAGAAAAAAACAGTTAAGAGACTGAACTCAGTGCAAATCCATCCAAAGAAATAAAATAAAACTGTCAAAAGGTAAAAAAACCAAACTAAACAAAACACAAACCTAAACAAACAAACAAATAAATCTATGGCGCTTCTACATCTGTAGGATATAAGGGAGTGTATTCCAGGAAAGCCTAGGGAAAAGCACTAAGCTCCATCTACTCACAAAATATATGTTAAAAATCAACTGTTGGCATCAAATGAAAAGGATTCACCTATTGACCTTTAACTGGAAAATAGAAGCTAATTTCCAACAAGTGGAGAAACATCATTCTGGAAGAGCCTTTCAGCAGCAGAAGGGAAGTAGAATACAAAGGCAGAACCTGGCCAGTTACTGAAAGTCATTCTGTGACAAATTTACCTGCTGGAAATGAGACCACCACATGATGATTTGAGAGATCCTTTCCTGCATTGCATCCTGGTTTTCATCCTTTGAATTTTCTTTCTTCTGTGAGTTCCTACCTTATGTTAGGCAAATCCTGTGTCTTCTAACTGTCTGTAGCACAAATACAACTTAGTGTGACATAAATAGGATTGATAATCACCCATGAGCACATTAAACACAGTGCAAACCTCTCAACATAACAGTTATATCAAATCTTGTCTCCCTTTTCTTGTATGATAAGCATAAGAAGCAAAGAAAACTATAGTGTGTGCTTCATGTTTCAGAATAGAGAGATTTTTCTTCACATAGGTTTGATGGGAATTGCTTTGAAAGTAACCATAATAAGCAATGCAAGTATCATCTGGAGTTCTGAGTGTGCTGTCAAATAAAGGATCTTCTACCGGGTGTGTGTAAAAGAATAAGACAGCATGAAATGTTAACTAGAAAATGGCATAGATAAAGTTAAAAATAATAATAAAAACTATACTCAATATTGAAAAAACATCAGCCAAATGATAAAAGTAAATGATAAAAATAAAAATACTCCATAGTAAGGTAGTTGTAAAAAGCCTATTAAATAATGGATATCTATAGAAGTTTCTATTTTGACATGAAACTTCAGCTTTTTAGATATCAGTAGAATAAACAAAGAATAATATCCCAAATAAATTCAAAGAACAGGAGAGAATGAAACTGTGCTGTTCAGCTCTTTCTACTATAAAGACATCTACTGTTTTACTACCCCATTAAAAGTTTGATGAAAGATGTGCTTTCCAGATCTATCATCTGGACGAGAATTTGCATTGCCTTTTCTTCTGTACTGGCCAAGGAGACCTACTTCATTCTCTCTGATTAGCAAATTCTCACAGCAAAGCATTTATCCACTGTCCTATCACCTTCTGCCTTAAGAAAAGGGAGTGTAGAGAAGCAGACTTTGAGACAAGTGGATGTTTTTTCAAGCTCAGAGGTGAGATTGTATGTTCCTCATTTTCCTCTTCCTTAATTATAATTTGCATTTATCTCTTAGAAAATATCAGTGCTTTTTCCCCATACCACTTCAAATATACCTTTTTAAAAGTCATCATGGCCCATCATGTATTTCAGCAATGGAGCTAAACTCAGTACTTTAAAACATGAGATTTACTTTCTTATTATCATCTATGTGTTTGTGGAAAAGCAAATTAACAATGACTGTAGCAATACATTAACTTACATTATAGTGCCCAACTAGTTAGTCTTTTTGCCCTCTATGAAGATGATACATAATAAGGAATTCAGTAACAATAATGGTTATTTGGTTATTGTGCTGTCTGCTCTCCTCCTGTTGCTGACCAGCTCCTGAAAAATTATGTAATCCACTGCTTTCACCTTAATTTGGCTTCTACTGAATTCCATGGCAAAGAGAGCAGCACTTTGCTCAGGGGGTTTTCTTTGTTTTATTTTCTTATATTCTTTCATGTGTACTTACTAATGTTGTTCAGCCTCAGAGATATTAACAAAGCTCTGCTGTTTGTCAAAATACAACTTTTCTCTCAAGGGTTAGTTTTGCATCCCCCAACAGTATCACTTGGAGTTCATTGTTCTTGTTGCACTTCAATGTCACTTTTTATTGAACTCCTGGCTACATTTCCAAAACTGAATTAGCCTGAGGTGGAACTTTACCATAGTTTTATTTTCCCTTTTTTTCTCTTCTGCTTGAAAACATATTTCATTTAGTAACCATCTAATCACTGGTGATGTTTTCCACATTGCTGTATTACATCAACAGTGGCCTGTGTCATCTCTGGATTGTGCAGTTCTTTGTGCACAATATTGCCTACTTAGATTATCAGTATTTTTTAATCTCTTTCAGTGAAAACTTCATCTCTATAGTATTGGTTGCTAAAGTCTCCTGGTATTAGTTCTTGTTGGGGGGTGTCAAAAAAGTAGACATTAAAAAGATAGGTTACAGTGACAAATTTCTTGAGCCAATGATCTCTTAGGGGCTTGTATGTGGTGATGCTGGAAATCAAAGTTACAGACTTTATTCAGAAATAAAGCCAGACAACAATTTTCACAAAAAGAAGATATGCTTTTCCGAAGAAAACTCAAGAAGGGGAAGAAAGCATACAAAAGTTAGGAGGCTAGCCATGGCAAAGTGAAATAGCTAGAACAGAGCCAAAGATATTTGAGTCTTAACATTTTTCCTGCCAAAACAATAGCCTGCAAAATACAGATGTTCAGTATCTTATCCTTTTTACTGACTTGTTCATCCAAAGGATGATAACTAGTTATGTCAATCACTTCAGGAGCTCGAGAGACAAATGTCTGTGTCATAAAGAAAGATATTTCAAACTGATAGATGAACTCTGTGAACAATTTTATACAGTGAATTGTGTGTGTTATTTGTTTCTTGCGAATCTCTGGAATGACATTCAAAACCAAATTTTTACAGAATTTTATGAGTATCATTAATGTTGTATAGGAAATATAACTTGGAACAATCAGGTTAAAATAGAAATCAAAGATTATTTCAATATTCTTTATGAGTTTGAGAAGTATATTTAAATGAGTTTCAGAGATCCAGAGACCCTTAGGACATGTGATGATGTCCTGAAATGACATATACCCCATGTATACTGAGCTCTTGAACTCTTTTTTAATAGCTTTTCCAGCACAGTCTTTTATTTATCAGCATCCTTGTTGAATTGGTTAAGAAAGCTCTGTTGGTAACAATGTATTATATTGATCCTATTAGCATTGTGTATAAATGAAGGACTATCTCCCTAATTATTTCCAGATTGTTTATATGTGCAGGATCACATTAATTACAGGTTTGCACTGGAATTTTCATGATCTCTAAATTGTCTTCATTCAAAAATCAGCCCTCTATTTTTTCTTGGTGCCTATGATTTTCTCTCACCCAACCTTAGCCTTTTAAAATTTACTTTTCTTGGCTAAGTCACCTCAGTTCCTTCCACTATGAAGGAACAGAGATGTTTTTCTACATAAGTTGGTACATTTATTGAGACTCCAACTGCAAACCTGTGTTTTGAGGCAGTTAATATTAGCTAAGGTTACTTACCTTCCAGGGAAATACTAGAACTAAGCAGTCTTGCATTGGCCTCTATTCAAATGAATTTATTTGAATGAGCCCAACTTTCCAGGCAAACCCGTGGACCAGTACAGACAAAGCACTACCTTTATCCACAAAAGCTCCAACATCACTCACAAAGATGTGAGCAGCACAGACTGCCTGGTCCTTTTCAACAGATTAGGTGGAAGTCACTGGCAGCAGACTCTTATCTCTGGAGTCCCTCAATCAGAGGTCTAAGCGTTATAATTTTTGTTATTGTCTTCATTATCTCTGACTGGTGTTTGTGTACCTTGGTGTTCAATTTCTTATTTTTCCACTCCCTTGACTTTGTTCCCTTTTTTGATTAGCTGTTTGCTAGATACCCTCAAACCCCTTACGTACTCAAATGTCCTTTTATTTCAGGTATCCACCTGTCCTTTACCTTACATGTATACTTACAATCCTGTTATGATAAGAAAAAATTCCACTTTTTCAGCATCTTTAATTTGAGAATCACAGAACATTTAATGAAAAATAACAAATAAATAACAGAACTAAGCCATATAACACCTTGTGATTCATATGTCGCATGTCTGAAAGACAAAACAGAAACTCAATTTTATCTTGTCTGAATTCATCCGAGGTCAAAAGAATACAAATGGTGTGAATTTACCATGAGAGGTCAGATTTATGAAGATTTCCCAGGTGCCTAAAACCCATTAGATTCCTTGGCAACTAAGCATAGTTGATTGTGCCATATTCCTGAAAGACATGATATAAAAATAAGACTCCCATAACATCTGCTGTAAGTAAAAATTATACTAGAAAAAGCTCAGCTCTTACCATTTTTTTTCTCCCCTTTCATGAACGGGATTAATTGCTTAGACTCTGTAAAAGTAGGTGTGGAAGTTTCTTTCTATAAAGCACAGTTAATTCCCAAGATGTTAAAGATCATTATGAAAGGAGGGCATTGACTTTCCTGAAACCAGCAATTATTCACAAAGAAGTCTGTGGACCTGAGATCTGCCATTTTATGAAAATTAGGAAATGCTCTCTCCAAATTACACAGGTGAAGCTGACAGCCTGACAGCTAAAGGGCAGAGTGATTTATTCTCATGTGAAAAATAACTCACATCTGTCACACTTGCATACCTGAAAATCTATTGTATCATTGCTGGCATCTATAAACTGTTTAAATTCTTTTTTTGTCCCACGTAGGTAAATAAGAAAAATAATGGGAATAGAAGGAAATATAAGAATATAGCACTTAGTTATTAGTACAAAGATTCAATGCAAAACACTATAGAAAAATCACTGTGTGATAATGGATAAAAATTATTTTCAAGGCAAAAAAATTAAATTGAAAATACTTTTGAGCAAATGACTTCAAAAGACAAGCCTGAAACATGTGCTCAGAGATAGATTTGGTACTTGCTGGAGTAAAATTATTTCCCCTTGGTGAATGCCAGATAAAGCAGGAGGAAAGAAGTTGTGGGAATTGTTTAGGATAAAGTCAATCTCACATAAAATTGCAGAGATGTAGAGCACAACTCAAATCTGCTTTGCAGTTCAGTGCCAATAATGTTGTGGTATATTTTGCATATCTCCATATATCCCTGAGATAGCTAAAAAAAGTAAATATGCAATGAAAAACATCTCTTTCCTGAAACAGACAAAGAGCCTGAAAAATATAGGAGGCAAGATCTGTGGGTTTGACAGTGAGTTTGGTTCTCATCTACCTCTATGAGAAATTTAGTGGTGTCTTCAGATTTATTGATGCTTAGCCACCAGTAATTTACTTTTCTACTTTTACTACAGAGATCACGGCATTATCTTTGTAGTAGAGGTAATGTTAGAAGCCTTAAATCTCCTGAGTTCCAGTATGTATTGTAGTCTCTTTGACATGTGGGCAGATCATTTGCCTGACTATTGAGTGTATTTCCTTGAGTGTGGTTAGTTGATCATGAAGCATAGGTGTAAGCTCAGCAATTTTTTAAATTTGAAACAGTGAACAAACCAGAGCAATATCTTTGGACTACTAAAATGTGCAATGTGTAAAATTGTAACAGCAAAAGATAATACTGATCCTTCTAAACAAGTCCCAGAGAACACTAATAAGGGAGGTTTGTTTCTGAGTATGAAGCATCAGAATTTTTTCTCTAAAAACTGCCAAGTGATGGCAGGTTAGTGAAGCTTCTTAAAGGTTTTCTGCCTTAAGTCAGAGACAGGATTTCCTGCCAGTTTATGTGGTCACCAGTTTTCAAGATCACAGCTGCTAACTATAATCATTTGATTACTAAAGTAAGAAAGAGCAATTTTAAATAAGTGAAAAGTCAATAGTTTAATAAAAACAGATTATCTGAAATTCAGATGAAAAAGAAGGTATTCAAATGTAATCTGGGCATGTTCCTGGGCAACTGGCTCTAGGTGACCCTGCTCGAGCAGGGGTGTTGGACCAGGTGACATCAGGAGGTCCCTTCCAATCTCAAACATTCTGTGATTCAGTGATCCTGTGAAGAAAAATTAACCAGCATTATCTTGATGGATAAGTTAAAAATAAACAAATGAAGGGAAGCAAGAATTACTCTCCCTGAAGGTTCTCAAAGTGTTTTAAAAGTGACTTTTAGTCATTAATATCAGCAGGAGATGACAGATGTAGAAATGCATTGTCAATTGTCTGTTCCCTTTCCTTTCTGTTCCTGTTGCATTTTGAAAGATCAGTTCAAGCCACGTAAACTTTGTGGTGCCTTGACAATTTAAAATAGAACAAAACTGTTGAAACTTCTTTCTGGACATCTTACACAATAGGCAATTTTTTAGAGTTCCTCCCAGATATGCTTACTAGGCACTTCAGTGAAATATAATCTAAAAATTGATTGTCTTAGTTAAAAATCTATTTCATAAAACACACATGTCCACATACATATAACAGCATCCATTGAAATTTGCAAATAAACAAGCTGTAAACCCCCCACTATTAATACAATGCTTATTCTTTCCCATTTTGTTTACTTGTTTCCACAACTCAGTGAATTACCCCTAGCAGTAAGCTTCTTTTATCTTTAAAATGGCAAAAAAGCCCCAAAAGAAAACAAAACAAAAAACCCCACAAACCTGATAAAAGGTTTGTAGGTCTGCAAAAGGCTTTCTCCCTCAAAGCTTAAGTATGTTATCTAAAATATATTTCATACAGTTCAGCTTCACCTTTTGTTCAAATGCAAATTCATAAGTAGATGTATAGAGAACTGAGATGCTTGACTGATAATTCACAGTACGAATTTGTTCTCAGTAAGTCGGATGCATATAATGCACATACTTGCTGAGCTAAAATCACTCGTCATTTCTCAAATGAATATCTATCTTTAGAAGCCTAGTGAAAGAGTTTCTAATCAACTCAAGTCAATACACCATCTGATTTCCTCCTTTTCTCTTTCCCTATGTCCTAAGCACAGCTCTTTGCTGCTTAAGACTCTTTGAAGAGTGTATTCAGTGACTTGAATACCCTTCTTTCATCTGTGGGTTCAGTAAAATCTTTTAATATCCATGTATGCAGGGTCTTTGATTTAGTCTTGTCTTTCACTATGTATTAGTACCTTGTCTGCTAGTGGGGGGCATGTGATATTTCAGAGTACTGGGAAATTTTTGACAAGAACCAAGTCTGTAAATGATTATAAACAACTAAGAACCCTGTCTAAGGAGTAAGACAAGTCAGCATCTGACTGAGCAAGAGAAGGTAGTAAGGAGTCTCTTTCTCTCTGCCTAAAGGAAAGGTCATGCTAAGTTAGTTGGGCTGTGTTTGCCACAGCTTTCAAGCAAAGTGTGAGATTATGTTTTTACACAGTTCCTCAACATCTTGATGACCCAGACAGTAAATTGCAACAGGAGGATTATAGAATTGACAAGCCAACATAAAAATAAGAAAAAAAATGGAAGTGGAAGATGAAAAGTGCTAAAATGTGAAACAAAAGACTAGGAAGAGTGAAGAAAGGAGAGTACATGTGAACATTAAGACCGAGAAGGAAAAGTGGAAAAGAAGGCTGCAAGACATCAACTACTCCATTTCTTTTCGTATTTCTAATGTTTAGCACTCTTCCTCCTCCCCTCCTAGTACTCTACCAAAATACAAACTGAAAAGAAGACTTCTAGTGTTTCTTGGGTCTGGTCCTTTTTATTTGCAAAAAGGTTTAACTTTCACAGCAGTCAGTACTTAAATTGTGGAGTAATAGTGAAAGCAGTTCTATAGGAGAAAAATCTCATTTATGATATCTCATATTGCTTTAACAGCCGACAATTTTTGCAGTATTTCAGACTGTGTCTTTTCAGTTTAAGTCATTCATGGTTCCTCTTTATCTAGGAGGAACAAAGGACCAGAAGACTTTCATCTATCAAGCTCATTTACATAATGAATTCTTTTATTATTTATTTAGAAATTTTAAGTAGTTTACTATACATGAGAGGAAAGCAACATCCTCAATTTTAAGCCCAGATTAATTAAGTACACACCAACATATCATTGTTATCATATCAATATCTATTCATGCTGAATCCTGGACCTGAAAAAGAGAAGAATATTTTTCAGACATTATTATTCATTATGTGTGATAATATTTCAAATTATTTTGTCTTAACTATGCTTGTAATAGTTATTCTATATTGTTTAATTTCAGCTCTCTGCCTCTGACATTTACTTCTATTCAGTTCAGGAGAGAATTGTGCATCACAGTGGCAGACCTTTAATTTCCAGAATCATGCCTGTTTTCTTCTGTGCTGCTTCATAAAACCAATTGCTTTTATAATCTATAAAACAATAAACAAAACTATTACATCTTAGCCCATTCATCCTCTACTGCCCTCCTGAATACCATTTGCTAAATCAAGCACCGAAGGAAATTACCAAGGTAATGACAAGGAAATAGAAGACAATTACTTTGAAGAGATTTAAAATAAAAGGAGAGAGAACATAAATTAGGGGTAAATGATATGAGAATTGTATTTATGATATGGCTTAATTTTAAACTAACTCACTTTAACCTTAATTAAAAAAACCCCAACAACATGAAAACACATACTGGTTTTGAATTATATTATTTGTGTAGAAGAGCATTCATTATTTGTACAGGTAAGCTAACTGTGCTGGTAAAACTTTCTGATACCCTGGTATAGCATGAGGTCTGAGAAAGAACTAAAAGAGATAAGTATCTCAGAAAAATATAAAAAACCCCAAAGTAAACAAACAAACAAACAAACAAAAAAACACCAAATCCCTGCAAACAAAACAGAGTAAAGCATTTTCCTGTGAAATATTTCTCAGTGTCTAAATTTATGATTGCCCTGTTTTGTCCATTTAAATGATAGAATTACCTTTCAATTCCTTAATTTATTTTATGCCACTTACACTTGCAGGAAGAGAACACCTTGCTAGTAAAGTGCCTGGAGACAGTCCCTTACTCTGATGTTTCGATATCGATTCAGCTTCTGCAGGGGCCCCTGCCACACATCTCACACCAACATCCTTGCACACACTTGTTCTTGGGATCTTACTAGACTATGAATGTAAAAAAAATTAATTTTGCACAAAAATGTAACAAATGAAAACATGACTTGAGATGCCTGTAAGATGTGATCTTCAGCATGTCAGAGGAAAACTGTCCATTCACTCCTGTTGGGGAGCCTGATGAGAAACCTTCCACAGGAGAATACTCATGATTTTTAAGAACATCAGCATTGTTTTCTTTAATATTGTATTATGACTGCTGCTCAATAAACACCTAGGACAGACAAAGCAGAATTGATTTCTAGGACAAGATGTGAGTCATCCATAGGCTTTGCTGAGCCCCAGTGCTCCAAATCACATGTATCTGGAGTCTACAAACTTCACCTCTGCTAATTCCAGTTTTAGAACAAGGTGGAAATGCATAAATTGCTCTGGCTTACTCGGTTAATGACCCTCAGTGTAAAGCAGATATACATGCTTATTCTTTTAGACATTATTTTTCTAAATGCAAAATTATACAGATTTGTTTTGAAGCACTGACCTAATATACTGGCTAAATTGCACTAGAGCTTATGTTTTCTGCCTGTCTACACTTCTACAAATGTTTCAAGAGGACACAACATTTATAATTTTCCATGTTGAACATATTGTTTCTGTGTTTTAGTTACAAGTGTTGCTGATTTTCACCCTAGGGTCGTCAAGATTTCAGTGATGGGAAAGTGATCCCTGCAAATATGATTTTTCATTAGTTTGCAAAATTTACTGTCATCTTTACCTGAAATATGCTATATAACTGTCAGTTGTTATTTTTGCTCTGAGCCCAGACACAAACATATTTAGCTTAGATATTTTAAAGATACCTTTAGAAGCCCAGTAAAAAATCATAATACTTCTCTTATAATCAGAAATAATAATCTCATCCTTTCTGTTTGGCAGTTTGACTTATTCTTTGATTTTAAAGCAAATAATATTTTCTAGCAAGAGGAAAAATTGATGTGCTTTTACCAGTAAAATTTCGCTACAGCATCTCACTATTCCCTTAACAACCTTAACACAGGTAGCATGAAATAATTTTTCAGGCTTTTACCATTACAGTATTAACATTATTTTATACTTAAATTACTTATATAACAAAAAGAAAATTACAGGCATACTGTTTACTTGATAACTAAGACTGAACTCTAACTTCATATTTTCCTGTCCTTTCCATCACCATGATTATGGGACACAGACTGTGCTATCAATGGGCTACAGCACAAACTCACAGTACACTGAAGTGCGTGAATTTCTTCAAACTGCAAATTCTAGTTTTTACATTGTCTATATCTAAAAAATATATGGAGGGTGGGGGTGAGGAGATTAACTAGAGCTAGTTTTTAAAAAAAAATCCTCTTCAGAAATGTTATCAGATTATCCTTCTGGGACGTAGTCAAGTCATACTATCAGAACAGACAGTAAGAATATGGAGAAAATTTTACTCCAGAAGGGATGATTTTGCTTGGTAAAGCAATACCAAAACTCACACTCATGTAAAAAGTCAGGAATATATTTCTTTATTAGTTAATAACAGCATTTTAAAATATTGGTTTAATAAAATTTTGAAATAATTCTGAGAACTACACAGATACAGATATGTGAGTCTCAACAAGGTTGTAAGATGTAATTTTTATAACTTACTTTATTCATTTGTGGAATAGTATGGGAAAGCTTGTTTTAATAGGTAATATGCTTTGTAGAAGATAAAGGTCATTTTGTAAACTTGTATATAAAATAAATAGTCTTTTGATTACTTTAATAAACACTGTTTTAACAGTCTTGCATACTTTTTGGTGAGGAATGAAGAAGTGGAATTTAATTCCTTGGTTCTTATGGGATGGATGAACTTTAAATGCACTTTTGTTTAAAACTTGATCTATAACAAAATCCCAAGCCATAATTTTAGGTATATAAATGCCATGTAATGAAGGTCAGGCAGTTAAATGCCACCCTGATGACCAATGCCATCTGATCTTGGAAGATAAGCAGGGTCAGGCCCAGTTAGTACTTGGATGGGAGACCTCCTGGGAATATCGGGGGCTGTAGGCTCTAGTCCTGAGGACTTCACTGTCACTGTCCAAGCCCACTCGGCCATGGCAGATGAACCTTAGGAGTTAAAGCATGAGACCAGTTCCATGCAAGCTGTGCCTCACCTAAAAAATCCACTGCGCAGGCTCAAAGGACACACCCACAGGAGTAGAGCCCTTCCCAAACCTTTGTTAGCAAAGCCTCACCATGATGAATGAAGGCCATATTGAATTTCTTGCAGTTTCAGTTCAGAGGTCTCTGGTAACAGTATAAAAAAAGATGCTGAGAGTCCATAGCACAGCCAGGACTCCAAAGTGTTTGATGCCTTTGTGTGTAAAATTAAGGAGAATGACAGGTCTAGATATGCCTAGTTACATTTGCCTACATGCTAACCACTCCTTTCTTTCCCCAAACTGCCTCATAGAACTTTTAAATGTCTGTATTAAAATCATATACTTGTAGAAGAAAACCTTACATAATGTCTGTTTCCAGGACTGAACACAGTGAAATCTTGTTGCTTGTGCTATGCAGGTCAGAAAAGATTAGCACAACAGCCTCTCTAGGCCATGTAATGAATGTACTAGCATTAAAATATGGAACACTTCATTTTATGTTCTGCAGAGGCTGCAAAGTTCATAATAGCCAGTTCTTAGATAACAACCTTATTCTGTTTAACAAGCATAGTGTATTTGAACTAAACTCATTATTTTTGCCTTAGATTCTTGTTCTCTTTTTTTTAGTTTCACGAAAGACTAGTACGTGTGTTGGTTTATTGATACTTCCTAAATCTATTTTTCTTACTTGCTCATTCAAACTTGTCCTGCTCAGAAATTGGCTTTCATTAAAATAAGTTGGTATGAACCTTGCTGTATGGGGTTTCAATTACACAAAATATTTATCATCTTCTTCTTTTAACTATTTAAATGATTCTGAAAAGTCCATCATCCTGTTTCATATCCAGAAATGCTCCAGAACCTGAGGGCCTTGTTATAAGTACAATAGCAATGAAGTCTAGTTTGAGATTTTAATTACATTATTGAAAGTCTGACCAGATAGTAGCTATTTTAAACTGTCAGGAAATAATTTGAAGGGCCTTTTTATTTAGAAAAAGTCGCATCATTACTATGTTGAAACCAATCTAATTATTTGTTATTGTTGTTGTAGAAATAAATTGGTAGATAACATTTATTGATTATGCGAGAGTATTTTCAGAAATTAAAAGGAAAGTATTGGATAATATATTAGGAATGTCTGATTTGCAACATTCCTACAAGCCATAATTCCATTTGTTAAAGATCTGGTATAAATGTAGGAATCTGATTTGTGTTTTCAATTGGTTTTTAAGTGGAAATATATTTGGAAATGTAGAGACTTCCTGAAAGCAAAATGTTCTGATGAAGACTGTCTGTCAAAACAGATGCTTTAGGAATACTTTAGGAACTCTAGTCCTTGTTCTCCCTTCCCCTGAACTCAACCAGGGTATTGCTATAAAAGGTAATAGACATAGGAAATTTCATCAACACAAGGGAAATTTTTCATTAAAGAGATTTAGTTGAAAATAATTTATGCCAACACTGACTCTGCAAGTATATAGAAGACAATAAATAGTCCTAAAGAAATAAACACTAAAACTGTAAATAAGTTGCTTCACAATTTTTCAAAGAAATAGCACTAGCTGTTTATTAAATTCTAGGGCTTTCCTACTTGCTTCTGAACAGTGACTGCTTATATGCTTTCTCTGGCAATGAAACAGAAGTAATGTCCCCCATTTCTGTGTTGGTCTATGCTGGTCTGGTCATGGCTCTTTTCTGCCTTCACAGAACAATGTCACTTCCTTGCCAGCAGCCAATATTATTAATCTAACACTAGTCACTTCCATATGAGTAATAAATGTGAACAAAATCAGACAGTGTATCCAGTTTTCTCCTTAACTATTACCTTCTGGTATTTTATCACCACAACCTCATGCACACCATGTGAACAGACTAAATAAACACAATCTCTGCCTTGTTGTTTACAGTGACACCAAGAATTCTCTCTTTTAGCTGGTCTATGAGTAGTGTCTCCCTCTTTGAATTTTAGCAGTCTCATTGTATCCGTCACTCTTTTTTGCTTGCTTGTAATTTTTGAGGTGAAAAGACCATTTCCTACAACAGTTACTATTTTTTATCTCTTGGGAAAAAAACTTCCTCCCTGTGACCCTTGATAAGCAAACACTTTCTTGCTACAAGATGAGTTCTTGTGTTTCTTGTGAATAATTCCTTGATCGTCTGCCTTTTCTTGTTAGTATTGAAACAAGTTTTGCCTCAGTCTTTACATTAATCTATCTGCTTGTTCTTTTCCTTCCTTCCTTCCTTCCTTCCTTCCTTCCTTCCTTCCTTCCTTCCTTCCTTCCTTCCTTCCTTCCTTCCTTCCTTCCTTCCTTCCTTCCTTCCTTCCTTCCTTCCTTCCTTCCTTCCTTCCTTCCTTCCTTCCTTCCTTCCTTCCTTCCTTCCTTCCTTCTTTCTTCTTGCCTGCCTGCCTGCCTGCCTGCCTGCTTTCCTGCTTGCCTTCCTGCGTGCCTCCTCACCCTGCCCCCTTCTCTCATTTTTTTAATTGTCTGGCCTCACAGTGACTCACTGCAAGAAGTCTAAGCAATAACAACACAACATGATGCTTGTAAGCAGTCATTATACAGTTTGTAGCTAACCTCCAGCTTCAGCATATGATCATAAATATGAAGTCTCACCAAATCTCAGGACAGTTTGTTGCCTGTTAAACTATTATTTCATGTATCATTACCTTGATTTCTGTCCATTTTCATGTATAACACAAATAGTCAAAACAATCCATTTCCTCATGCCCAAATGAATGTATTTTCCTCATAAATGCTGTTTCAGCAGCCAGTAAAGGGGACTTGGAAACTCGTAGAAAGTACATTTTCTCAGCCGTTCAACCTAAATATGCAAACTGTAAAGTCACTTGAGAGCATTTTCTCAGCCAATTTCAAGGAAAGCAAGACAGCTATCTGCAGGAGGAATCACAACTAACAAAGTAGGACCACAAATATTCACACCAATGTCTTTCTCTAATGGTGCTACTGAAAGTGATCTGACCCATGATCAACAAGTCGCTTAGATTAACTCTTCCTAGATATTGTTTGTAATGACAACCATGTCAAAGGAACACATTTTTTTAGGTGAAATAAGTTTATAAATAAATGTAAAGAAATGGCACTGATTTTGAAAGTATAAGCTTTTAGGAAAACCATTTAAAAAATTAGTAGTTGATGGTTTTTGTTTGTGGTTTTTTTTATTATTTTTATTTCAAAACAATAAAATGCCCACTAGCTAAACTGCTTTATGAGATCATATCCATGTTCAGAGTATACTCTGAATACTCCAGACAGCAGACAAACATATTCACATGAAACTTCTTTAAAATGGAACAAACTGTACACACTTGTTTCTTGCCATGTGCCATTCTGGTGTCAGCTGCAACCTTCTGTGACTAAATTCCATTCATGTGGCAGAAATGTACTTTTATATTGGATTATTTGTTGCGGGATTAGTGAGTGAACTAGCACAAAGAGATACATAGTGAGTACGAGATAAGTTTTCAGGAAAAATTAAACCCCACAGGTGTGGCTGTATAACAGAAGAGCACAGTAAGAGAGGAAAGAAATGAGGCATCACTTTGAAGTCATTAATTGCTAAATTGTCTTGGACATCCTTTTTAAATTCCACATCAGGCTTAATTAGCCACAGTTTACCTGATAATGTCACTGTGCATAAGAAAGAGAAAGTGTTAACTTTACTGAATGCAAAATATAAACTGATGGTTTATAAAATATTTAGAGAACATTATTTGAATTTTTTCTTATGATGTAGAACAAATATCCAATGTCTAAGATTCTCTATTTTCAGCAATTGGGAAACATAAATCTGACATTTTCCCCTTGAGGAAGAAACAACCATAACATTATCAGTGTCCATTGTGAAGCAACCTCAAATATGTAAATGAAAACATATTCACTTTCCTTGAAGAAACCCCAGATTTCCATGCTAATTTGTAAAATATTCCTCAATAAAGTTATATAGTTCACACATAAAGGATTAGCCCAGTGAGCTGGCACCTTTTATTGCAATTTAGTTTAAATTTGAGGGAAAAAAGTAGACATCATATATGTTTTTTATCATCTGTCCTAAAAAATAAAAAAACTTTCAAAGAACAACTATACAGAATGTTGAAGGAATCATTCTGCTTTTTGAAAGAAAGACCAGGCATCAGTCTGGCAGGTTTTGCCAGCATGAGTTGCTATTGCAGAAGTTAATGAATAAACTGTGTGTGTTTCTGGGGTTCTATGCATGTCTCTACTTCAAAGAAGTATACACTACTGTGAATAAGGGCTAAATCAATGTGAAACTATTTTAAATTTTCTTATCTGTATTCATATTTCATCTGCCTTATGCAGGAAAGCAGATCTACCCTACTGAACTAAAGACCTTTCAAACCCTTTAACTGGAAGTTGGTGGCCCTCTCTTGCACTCAGTTTTACATTTTCTCAATAATACTAACATTTACTTATCTATTTTTTGGGTACCTGCTAAAATTTTAATAAAACCTAAGAAGATGTTAATTCAAGAATCTAGTTTGGGCGTTTTTAAATGCTAATGTGATTAAATGGTAGTCTGATTACAAGAAACACTTTAAGAAAAATACAACTATTAGAGCATTTTAAAAAATACGTGTGTTTTTCAAAGAACCATCCAAACCCATTGAATCAAAAATACAGTCCATAATAACACAAACACAATATCTGTAGAGATAATGACTCCCCTGCCACAAATATGTTCCTGACGTCATCATAGAAACTATTGTTAAAACTGAGATTATGAATTTTTTCGTGGTGCTTCTAAGTCTGAGGCCTCTCAATTATTTACTGTTTTCACAGAATCACGGATTATGCTGAGTTGGAAGGGACTCACAAGGATCATTGAGTCAATATAGGCCTAAAGAATATTTCTGTCAAATTAAAAGTATCCTCCTATGTGAACTTTCCACATTTATGTCTATTTCCCCTTATTTCTCCTATCCCTGCTCTGTAAGTCAGACTAGTTAGATCCTACTGTCCTGGTTCAGCAGGTGGGACCAGTTTATCACTGTGTGTGGGTTACCAAAACTATGTATCGTACACCCTCTGTTCATGGACCATTTGCAGCAGCTGCCCAGCGCACACCTGACCCCTCAGGCTGTGAGCTGGGTGTGAAAGACACCCGTGAGATAAGAGCTGTGATAACTCCCCTCCAGGGAGTCATTGGCACCTTCACACCCAGCCTGAGGAGGCGTGTCTGCTAATGGGCCATCAACGATTGCAAAATATCCCATGACTCAGTCAGATCACCCACTGTTTAACTCTCCAACCTGGCGGAGGTACTGGGTGCTCCCCATCTGGACCTGAGGGTACATAATCTGGGGGTTTGAAGACCTCAAGGAACTAGTCATCGGATCCAGAGGAGGACCAGAACCTCAACAGGAGGAAACTACCACTCTTAACCAGACTGCAACCACCACCCTTCACCGACTGCAACCGTCATCTACACCAACAGGTTCTTTGCTTCCTTTTGCTTTGGACCCGGGGAAACCATGTGAGTCTCAGCACAGGGGCTAACAAACCCCATTGTGTTTGTACCCCAGGGTGCTGGGTTATACATCTGGGTTTTGTGGGTTAAAATCAATTTCTCTTTGTGCCATTGCATTTATTGTAATATTGTTATCAAATTGCAATTCTGACATAATCTCTTTTGTGTTGGGTTCATTTCTCCTGCTGGTTTATCTTTAAACCAGCACACCTACTGATATAGATATAATGTATTTCTCAAAAATGCTGAGAGCACTCAGATGGTAAGAAATAAGTATGAAGATTATTGTTTGATTGGTTTTTGGTTGTTTTTTTTTTTTTTGGAGCCACTAAGACAAAATGTTTATTTTCCACTATAAAGCAAATACAGTAAGTATCAAATTAAGTTGACTTTTTTGTAGTGCATTAAAAACAGTTTGCAAATTTTGCTTAATTCTAAAAATACTTAATAAAAACATTATTTCTAAGTGAAGCTCAAAGTAATACTGAGTAAATAAAAGAGACCTCAATTTAGGTAAGTATTTGGAAGGAGAGATATTTCAGGTTTCAAACTCTTCGTGTATATCTATAATCTATGAGAAATCATATGTTTAAAAATACTTAATTTCCAAAATAATCTATTGATCATAATTTAAAGCATTGCTCTGTACAGTAAAAAAATTAAATTTACTTTTAAACAACATTTCATTATAGGGTTGCGTATAGAATGTTTTAGAGATACAATTTTCTGGATATTCTTCTGTTAGGGTTGTACAGGGAGGAAAAATATTTTATTTCTGTCAAATTATAGCATAGTCATTGCTCAAATTGTTGACTGCAATTAACACAAATTGTTTTTAATGAGGTATGAGTGGGTGCCAATGAATGTGAGCAGAGTGATGTTAGATAGATTAACGGTGCTCATTTCTACAGTCTCTTGTGCATAGTTCTGCCACATAAAGAACTGTGTCTGAGACAGGGACAAAGTTTCTGAATCTAAAAATCACAAATCTGCCTTTTTAAGAGCAACAAGATAGGCACAAACTTGTTCAGACTGAGGGAGACGGACGGCTGATGAGGGTTTCATGACAGCCATGTCTGAGAAGCATCTGCAGTGTGTTGTGAGGCAGGATGTTTTCTGACAGAGACAGTGGTGTTGCACTGGGAATTCAGATCCCTCTGCTGGTCATTGTGCTGTCCACCAGAGTCTGTCTGCTACAGTAGTTCTAGTGTAAACTCTGATAAAAATATTGGCGCCTTTTTGTAAAAGCACTAAAATAACATCATCAGGAGTTGAAAATCAGTCACAGCAGGCTATCCTGACATTCATATTTTTACCCTGGCTCTCAATTTGGCAGCAAATGAATGAGAGACTACAGGGACCTGTGACCTTGGGTGCATGCTGCAGCAGACAGGGGTATTGGATTAGATATATCTTGTTTCAGGTTTTTATTTTGGACTTACTGAATGTGATCATAAAGCATAGAGAATAAAATAAAAGAATCATAGCATCTAATTCTGGCACACAATCCACCTGTTCTTTTTACTCACTACTGGAAAAAAGCGTTGGTCAAATGGCCTCCTTCGAAAAGATATGTCAAAAGTTATGACATTCTACACTCCTTTCTTTTTATGTGCATTTGACCTCATTCTCAGCACCACAAACTGTGAAACCCCTCAGGTCATGGTACTTTTCAAAACAAAACAATTTTTTGAATAGGTCCCAGGGCTTGGTAGCCTATGAGAAACTTTATGAGGCTGTTCTGGCATAAGTAGAATTTGCCTCTGTGTTTCATGTCTTGTAAAAGTATTCATTGCAGGTTTATATTGCTGCTATTTAAAAATTTAGGAGGCTGGACTGGGAATTATGAAACTACAGTACCAAATGATTAAAATGAAGCTATCCAAAGTGGTATTATTATTTTGAAAACTGCTCTTTTTTTTAATTGCACCAGCTAGAGCCAGTGTACCCTTTTATGTGGGTTCACGTTTTGGAACCAGAAACCTCTCAGTATTGGATTACTTTCTGTAAACCTGAAGCATGACTTCGTATCAATTCTTTGACTTCTCTTGTCCCCTGTTTCTAAACAACTGATTACCACATTGTTAATATCAGGAGAAAGTTACCAGGTACCACAATGGCACCAAGACAGACTCACAGAAGAGACAATTAAGAATTCTTACAGTGCATCACTGAATTCAGAGTTGTATTTCAAAGTCCTGTATTTTATTACACTAAGTCTTCACACAAAAGATCCATCAATGCCTGAAAATACTAAAGCAGATTTTCCTAAAATATTAATCATTAATTTATTAATCTTTCATTCATTCTAAGATATAGTTCTTGAATCTGACAGGAAGTGAAATTAAATGAAAACTGAAAAACTGTGCTCAATTCATAACTGTAAAGGCAATAACAGTTTTCAAAGTGTCTAACAATTTTTAGTGTTAAAGCCCTCTAATAAATATAAAAGCATTCCATAAAATTATCCCTATTTTCACGTGGTCAAAATATAGGATATACATAGGATAGCATGTTTAAGTTGGAAGGGATCTACAACAATCATCTCATTCAACGGCCTGACTGGTTCCAGGCTGACCAAAATTAAACCATATTGTTAAGGGGATTGTACAAATGCTTCTTAAACAGTGATAGGATTAGGGCATCAATCACCTCTCTAGGAAGCTTGTTTCAGTGTTTGACCACCCTTGCTGTAAAGAAATGCTTCCTAATGTCCAGTCTGAACCTCCTCTTGTGCAGCTTTGCACTATTCCCCATGTGTCCTACCAGTGGATCCCATGAAGAAGTGCCTGGCACCTCCCTGTCCACTTCCTTTCTCAGGAAGCTGTAGACTCTTTTTGTCCAAACTAGACAAGCTCAAAGTCCTTTGTTGCTCATCATAAGATGTGTCTTTCTGTGACAAAGGCATCCATTGATTCCTGAACAAAGATACTGCCTCTACAGTACTCTGTTACTCCCGGTTGGCATGTTCCCTTCCCAAACATAATATTTAGGAATATCTATTACATATAATAGGCCAACCAGGAGCTAGGGTAAATTATGTCTCTTTTGTCTTAAAATTAGTTGAGATAATTTTTATAGGATGTTTGATCTGTGAGATGCAGTAACAAAAAAGCAGAAGTTATGCTACAGACAGTCGGGTTATTTCTGTTCAAAGGATAACATAACGGAGAGTTCCAAGAACTAGCTCAGCTCCTCTTAACAACTATAAGGTTTTACTAATGCTCATAATCTCAGATATTTGCTGTGTAAAAGCCTTCTAATTTCCATCTTAATTGTACCAATCACTAGCAGAGTCTAGTCTGATGTTGGTCATAGATGTGATAAACCATGCTACTGCAATGAGGACAGGGCTATATGCTGTCCTCCACTATTGCCATACTCCTAACATTAGTATCAGCTACTTAATTCATGTGCATCTCTGCTGAAATCACATGTTTTATTGCAGTGTACGTATGTGACTTGTAATATATCCCAATTTACTTTTGTCATGGTGAATTTTCCAAGAACTGCCAAGGAGAAAGGGTTCTTTTTTTTTAATTTTCCTTTTTTTTTTTTTTTATTTCTCTCTTTTGTTAAGATTAATCATAGTCTATTGATATTTTTGTCCCTAAAATTCAGGGCTATACAATAGTTAATTTAGGATTCAAAGTAATCAAACATCAAGCAAAGAAGGTGAAATAGGAACAATTCTAAACATTAGACATGAAGAATTAAACTTTATTTTCAAAACAACTGTACAACTCGGAGAAAGTTTACTATCAAAGAAGTGTATAATTTTCCACATAAAAGTATTTATAAACTTTGGAAAGTTGCTCTTATGGAAGTCCCCTCCAGTTCTTAAAGCTTCCTCCTTACTCCTCACAGGAGCTCTTCTCTTTCAAGTCCAGCTTGGTCACCATTATATTCAGCACCATTTCTCACAGATATTTTCAAAGAAATTCAAGAGATATTTAATGGGCTTGTTGCCTAAAATTGAGGAAAGACTTTCAAGACAATATTAGTATGGGCAAAGAAGAGAGCAGTTCTTTACTGAAAGCCTTTGAGTGTAGAAGGTATATAAATGTGTGTGCAGTGTAAGGGTCTTAAAAATTTATAATACTACCTAATTACCATAACTAATGGCTACATCCAAACCAAGAACCCCTTACTCCTAGCACCACCCTGGTGCCACCCCCAGAACTGCCCTATTGGAGCATCTCCAAGGGTCCTGGGTCTTCTATCTTATTTTGAGTACAATATGTCTTGTTATTCTAGTCCTGATACATGTGTTCCAAGCATGATGTTCTGGTTGCTATCTGACCCTTGAGACAGCAATTTAGGAATGTGGCACAAAGTTAGAAACTGTTAGCTGCTACCTCAAATGTGAGAAACTATACAGCTATATAAAAATCTATGAATCTGTAAAACCCCAAGGCATCAGGCTGGTCCACATACTACGTTCATATACTATGATCAGTGTACCATCAACTAATCAGGGACAAGCATTAATTGTGTCCTATGAATACAGGTACTGAGAAAGCAGTTTCAAATTTAATTTTGAAAAATTCAGATGTTTGACCTTAAAATGTTGTCCCTCTGCATATTAATGTTAAAAGCTTACAGAAAGAAACAAAGAAAATTTCATTATTTTAGAATCATAGAACTATAGAATCACTAAGGTTGGAAAAGTCCTCTAAGGTCATTGCGTCCAACCTTTGACCAAAACCCACCATGTCAACTAAATGATAAGTGCCACATCCAGTCATTTCTTGAACAATTCCAAGGAATTGTGACGGCACTACTGCCCTGGGCAGCCCATTCCAGTGCTTGACAACCCTTTCAGTGAAGAAATTCTTGCTGATGTCCAACCTGAACCTCCTCTGGTGTAGCTTAAGGCAATTCTCTCTTGTCCCATCACTAGCTGCCTGGGAGATGAGGTCAACCCCCATCTTGCTACAATTTTGTGGTCCATTTGAAGTTGAACAGTCACATATGAGTAATCTATTTATTTTTGAAACAACTATAATCTCAGATAAGTCATCTGAATTGCTTCCCAGCATCAGTGATACAAAGACTCAGCTGTCTGAAAAGTTAATATGGGGTGACAGAGATTGTTAATTATGACTGTTTACAACAGGTTTGGTTTGGGCTATTTGAAGGAGCAGATCCTAAAAATGTTAGCAAAACCAGCATCAAGTGCAGCGATAACATTTTAAACCTGTTTGCATTTCCTCCTTCTTCTTTTTGAGTCTGTTTTTTAAGAGTTTGTTTTTATATTTTTCTGGAGGGTTCTGTGTGCACTTGCAATATAGATTTTACAGAATGTTTTTATAAAGCAGTTGTAACATTTTTGCATGTTTCTGTATTTCCCAACAGTTTCCACATTTTAAATGTGCTGCTATTAAAGTAAAGCATTGTAGCTTGTTTAGTATCTCCTGTATATTTTATGTTGAAACAAATTCTGTTCTTTTTATGAGCTAAGTAACTCTTTGCAAAGGGAACCATATTTTTTTATTTACTTGCTTGTGTGAGTCCCAGACATGTCAGGTAGTAACTGGATCGACACCATTTTTATCATGCCCATCTGACAAACTCAGGCAAATAAAACAATCAAAACTTACAAGTTTTCTGCCATTCACATGAGGGAGCCTCATTTGTTAGAAGCATCCTGCTGGATTCTGCTGGAACTGCATTGGAAAGAATAATCACACTGTGATGGGTTGACCTTGACTGGATGCCATGTGCCCACCAAGCCACTCTGTCACTCTCGCTTCTCAGCTGGACAGGAGAGAAGGTAAGATGGAAAACAACATGCAGGTTGAGATAAGGCAAACGTGAAAGGTTTCATGTGCAAAAATAAAGGGGGAAAAAAAACGATTTTATTTTCTACTTGCCATCAGCAGGAGATGGCTGGCCACTTCCTGGGAAGCAGTGCTTCAGCAGCTTCAGAGGGCAATTATTGTAAATAACAAATACCTCCCTTCCTGCTCCTTTCCTTGGCTTTTATATCTGAGCTGACATCATATGATATGGAATATCCCTCTGGTCATTTTGGGTCAGCTATCCCAGTTGTATTGCCTCCCAAGGTCTTGCCCACCCCCAGCCTACTGATGGAGATTAGAATGTTGAGAGGCAGCACTGATGCTGTGCTATCACTGCTCAGCAGCAGCCAAAACACTGCTGTGTTACCAACACCTTTCTAGCTACCAATGCAGAGCACAGAACTGTGTAGGCTGCTATGGGAAATGAACTCCATCTCAGCCCGACAAAGCACAAGCAGACGCTGACACAGATTCAGAGGAATAGTCTTTATTAATACTCCCACAAACATCAGTGATTTTTTCAAAGTTATTACTTACTGCTCTAGTAACTTATATAATTGCCACTCTTGGTCTAAAATTTTTGGTTCCTACTATTTCTCTTCTAGTGGAAAAAAGAAAAATGTTTGGAAAAGATACAATTTGAAATTTACTGCTATTCAAAGTATACATATTACCCTAATTCATCATGAAAAAGAGTGCCCACAAACTACAGATCTTTTTCCCTCTACTCTCCCCACTCAGCAGTAACACAGAATCTATGGAATAGAATATTTTCAATTAGAAAGTACCCCTAATGACTATTAAGTCCAATACCCTGTTCCTCAACAGACTACCATATACCTAAGAATTTCAGCCAGATGCTTCTTGAACTCTGGCAGGTTTGGTGCCATGATCAATTCCATGGTGACCAATCACCCTCTCAGTGAAAAACCTTTCCTGATGTTCAGTGTGAATGACCCCTGATGCAGCTTCATTCCAGCCTCATGTCCTGTTGCTGGTCACCAGAGAGGTATCAGTACCTCCCACTCTACTGCTCCTTCTGAGCAAGTTTTAGACTGTAATGAGGTGACACCTCATCCTTCTCTTCTTCCAAGATGAACAAACCAAGTGACCTCAGCTTCTCTTCAGAAGTCTTACCCTCAAAGCCTCTCACCATCTTAGTCACTCTTCTCTGCACATACTCTCTATTAGTTTGGTGACCTTTTTATGTTGAGGCACCCAAAATGGTATACAGTACCCAAGGTGAGGCTGCACTAGGGCAGAATAGAGCCTCTCAGAGGGCTCATGAGAGAAAAAGACCAGACCTCCATTTGACTGTAAAGTCACCAACAAAGGAACTCTTACACTGCTAAAAGAGCTTCTTTGCCTTGAACATGAGTCAGATCTTTGGCAGCAAATCACCTCCTAGGGGAGGATTTCAGAACAACTCAGTGAGCTTTAAAAATATTATTCTTTTAAGGAAAGGACTTGTTTTTATTTATTCCAATTTTTCTATTTATTTATATCCAATATTCTATTATTTTATCACAATATGGCTATGAGTTGATGGAAAAATATTTCTACCTGGGCAACTAGAGAACTTCTTTTTCTTTTTATCTCTTTCTTTTTCTTCTTTTCCTTTACCTTTGTCTGAGGGTGGCATGTAGGAATTAAGGTATAGAATACATACAAACTGCTTTGTGCTTGTTCTAACTTGACTGAGAAACTTAAATAATTCAGCTCCAACAAATCAGTTCATTATATCTGGGGTTTAGAATGATTCATCTCCTTACTAGCTGTTTGTGAAAAGTGTCTTTTCATGTCCACAACAGCAACAACTTTTTCCCTCTTGTGGTGTAGACCTGAGCACTAAAAGCCTTTTTGACAGCCTTGGAATTATACTTTTCTTTATTCAGAAAAGGAGATTCCAGAGATGGGTTGAAAATTACATGTGTCTCAAAGAATGAAGATAAAAGAATGAGCACATTAATCAACAAAATCCTAAATGAATCTACTAATTTTTGGGTTTGTGAGAGGAAAACCAGAAATTTAAGTTTTTCTTTCACTAGACTTTATTCTGAGCACATTTCAGTGCAGCAGGGGATTGCTGCAAACCAACAGGCAAGTCTGACTTTTCTAAATGTGAGTGACTGGCATGCTGAAAGCTGTATATGCAGACTATCCACCTGTTACCATAAGTCAAGCCATTCCCTTTATTATCCATAACAACCTAATAGCATTTCTGGTGGGGAATGTAGATTTTTTTCTTTGATACAATGAGAAATTGTAGCAACAATTGCTACATTTCAGGTATGAGACCATGAAAATATTAACTATCTACCGCATAGCAAGGAGAAAAAGCAACCCCAAATTTCCACAAGATTCACTCTTATTATTCTCTACTCCATGTTATTATAACTTTGTTTAATTCTTCCTCTCCAAAAGTTTAAAAAGGAGAAATATTTTCATTTTTGCATTTCCTTCCTAGCACATTTAGAAGTCTGACTTTTTTACAATGTTTCTTTTTAGACTCTGTTTGTGAACTGCCTGCTAAGCTGGTTTGCATCTCACAGAATATGCGGAGTTGAAAGGGACCCACAAGGATCACTGAGTCCAAATCCTGGCTCTGCACAGGACCATTCCCAAGAGTCACATCATGTGCCGAAAAGTGTCGTCCAAATGCCTCTTGAACGCTGTCAGGCTTGGTGCTGGGACCACTTCCCTGAGGAGCCTGTTCCAGTGCCTGACCATGCTCTGGGTGAAGAACCCCTTTCTAATATCCAACCTAAACCTCTCCTGATACAACTTCAGGCCATTCCCTCAGGTCCTGTCACTGGTCACCAAAGAGAAGAGATCAGTGTCTGCCCCTCCTTTTCCCCTCAGGAGGAAGCTGTAACTGCACTGAGGTCTCCCCTGAGTCTCCTCTTCTCCAGACTGAACAGACCAAGTACACTCAGGTGTTCCTCATACAGCTTCCATTCAAGGCCCCTCACAATCTTTATTGCCCTCCTTTAGATGGTCTCTAATGGTTTAATATCTGTCTTATACTGTGGTGACTAAAACTGCACACAATATTCAAGGTGAGACCCCAGTGCAGAGCAGAGTGGGATCTCACAGAATGCCAGATGTTACTGAATAAACAGGTGTGACAGAGATAGTTCTTATCACAAGGTGACATCTCACTGCATTACACAAGATACCACAAAACATTACAGAGGGGATTCTGACCCTTGGTCATTTAAATTACCTGGGGTATTGATTTTATTAACTATTTGACTAAGATTAAAATGCTATCATCTTTCTTGTGTAACGGTAGGACAAATGACCTTAATACGTCTTGAGTGACGAACTATAACAGCAGAGCCCTTTGTAGCCACCCATTCAAACTTTAACCACATGGGCCTTCCTGGTAACATGTGATCTGTTCTATCTTAAGCACTGTGGAAAAAGCAAAGTTACAATTTTTTGAATGGAGAATCATTTGTCGTTGGCCAAAGGAACTTGTCATGCACAACTTTACCAGCAGCAACATAGGCTGACACAGGGAGTAAGCCTGTCAAACAAGAGTGCTTGAGCAAATGAGCAATAAAAAGGATGGAAAGGACTGGCTAAAAGCTAGACTGGATTATTTATTTATTCCTTTTAGAAGACTAATATCCTAACTATAAATGACCAAGGCACTGGGGCATTTACACTGAAATTGTCTTAAAGTATTAATTGTTTTCTTCTTGGAATTTGTCCTGAACTTCTTTCTAACTCTTCCTAAACAGTAAAATTATCCTTATTTCCAAGCCTGGAACAAAAACCTTGTAAAATATATGATTCTTAGGGGAACTCAAAGTCACTTGTTTTTCCATGTAATGAGTAGGCTTCTGTTCTTTTTATGATTTCAGAAAATCACTTCTGTAATCAAAACCAATGCCTTATGCCATCAACAACCCATGGCAGAAAGTTACTTTTTATTGTCCTGCATTTGCTGTAAAGAAAATAAGCTCCCAGAGATTGAATCAATTCTCACAGAGATGCCATAACAAATTACAGACGTTGATTAAAACTTTGGAGGCAGTTTTGTCATCCAGCATTTGCATATAGCTAAATCTTAATTACAAACTTTGTTGAATTAGTGTATATCAGTGCTACAACTGGAGAATATTTAAACAGAGCAGAGAATTTAATGTAATCAGGGAACAATTCTGAGAGTTTTTACCCCGAAGATCCTACACATCTCAAGAAGAGCAGGAAGTTCAATTTGCCACCCTCTGAAGCCAGTGAACAAATTCGCTTTGACTTCACTGACTGCTGCAGAGACCTGAAGGGTTAGCACCACAGTTTTTGATTTTGATGACTAAATGAATGAATCAGTCATCAAGAAATATGCTTGTAAATGATTCTGTTCCTAGTAGCTACTGGTATATTTTTTTCTGAGGATAAGTAATAGTTAAGGGTTTAACCGCTTAATATACTTCAAGTAAAAATTTTGTATTTCACAAGCAGGTTTTTTAACCAACTCATTGATATTTACAGCTGTAATAACAGAAGACATTGAAGATAATTCTCATGCAGTTGTATATGGCTCATGGTATTTGAAATGCGAGTTTACAGAAAGTGACGGATCATTAAACCAAGACTATCTCTAGGCATAACCTCAGTTTCATGCACAATCACAGTAATTTCTCAAGACTTCTGACTTCTCATCAGAATTTCCCTTCTGCTTATACACTTGATTGCATCTAATAAACTATGTGATAATAACTTGCCCTTGCTAACTTAATCTGCTAGTATGATGCAATGCATTCTGAAAATGAAAATTTCTTTTGAAGTAAACTCTACAAATATGTTGTTAAAAAGGAACTTTTTTTGTGAATTTCATTGTTTAAGACTAATAATTCTACAGCTGCTCTTTCTGAATGCTTTGGATGCTCCACTGCTCAGCAAGTTGCACTAGAACTGATGAGGACTCCCAACATTCAGAAGAGTCAGGAAGCTGCCTGATTCCACAACTTAGCATTTGTAAAGAACATACTGTATTCACCACTGTCACAACAACTAGGTTCCCAATTGCCTGATAAATTCACTCAAAAAACCCCCAGGTGTCTCAAATGAAATACTCACACTTTAAAGGTATCACTGAGATTTGTATGGGCTTAGGCGTGTGGGCCACTCAGAAGTCAGTGCAACTTCAGTATCTGTAGAAGATGATACCAAACATTTCCAGAGGACTTGGCATTATGAATTCCAGTTAACAACCTTGAATATGATAGATATTAATCAAAATTTTATCCTAATATTCCTTTGATGAGCTGCATATGTCTGAACTTATCATCTTTGTGCCCTCTAGGAAGAAAATTGTTTGAACTTGCAACCTATCTCATCACATCTTCAATTCTGAAAGAAGACTTCAGAACTTTGCTCTAGGAGTGTCTATCTGTGGGCTAATGAGCATGTGGTTTGACTTGCCCACCTATAAATTTCTATGATGCTGATAGCTAAATTCAGGAGCAAATACCCTCCAAAGAGTCTATACAATTGTATGGCAAAGGCAGCTGGAAAACTTTTTTGCCAATTGAAAGAAGATGAATTTAGGAAATAAACTTTTTTTAAGAAAAGAGGACTTAATGCTGGAGTCTAGAAACCATTACTGAGAGACTTAAGATAAAATATCTTACCAGAGATTCTACCACATGGCAAACAAACCAGACAATTGCCACTCAATGATCTTTTTCAACCAAAATGATTCTATGATTCTATGAAATAAATGAATAAATAAATCTAGTCACTACTTGAAACTTACATACAAGTGGATATACCTAGAAAAAGTGGAAATTGGGAGTTTGGAAGCTCATTGGGTGGAAAAACTTGCCAGTATCTTTGAGTAGCATCCTTTATACATTTTGCAGGAAAGTTCCAGTAACAAAAATACTTTTTTTTTTTTCATATTTCAGTACACAAATAAAATAAACTTGTGCAACTGAAACTATTAAATTTTTTGTGTAATACTTTATTCTACAACATACTTCAGTGAAGTCAATATATATTGCTTACAGTAAACCAAAAAATATTATCCTAAGATAATAGAAAGGTAGTTTTCCTGTCATAAACCTTACTTGAATCAAAAGGAAGTTCTGTGGAAATGGAGACATACTTGGATTGCTCGCTTTACCACAATATATATTCATGCTGAACAGTCATATCCAGCTGTTATACCTGATGCTCAGGTGCCCTTTCTTCACCATACACATGAATTTGGCAGAGTTTCTGGGCAGTTTATAAAGAAATTCAAAGAAGACCATCATGAGCAACTCACATTCCACCACCATCACTATGTTTTTGGCAATAAACAAAACCAGATACATTGTTTTGTAGAGATGGACATGATAACTTTTTTTCAGTAAATTTACTTGCTAACCTGAAAACATGCAAACTCTCAGTTACAAATACTGCAGTTCCTTCTCTGTTAGGATAATGTGGAAGCTGATTTACATATTTGCATATTTTTATATTCATGAATTTTTAGCAATCCAGGCACAGAATGATTGGATGATTTGGGAAGCATTACATGACATATGAAGAGCTTTCAGAATGCAGAAACAGTGTTGCTTAAGGGCACTCAAGGGATTTGTCTGTTTTTTTCTGAGTCCTGATAACATACTGTTTTTAGTAGGTAGGAGCCAATGCCTTTGATCTGAGAATATATGCTAAGAAATTCCCAGCCTGATGAGATGGGAGGTCCGGTAATCAAGACCACAAAAATTTAATACTTTCAGAAAGAATATATTTTTATCTTTCTTCTGTATGATTTGAACAACATAAGTATATGCTGTCAGTTACTGTGCTTTCCTTTGTGCAGCTACAAAGGCACTACCAGCCTCCGGAAGCAAGACACAGTAAAAGCTTTAATTACCTAATACTGTCTGACAAATATTTGGCATTCTCACACTTTCTATGAGAAGTGTTTGTGTGCTCTTAAATGAGTGAAGCCATATGAACGAGGCAATAACAATCTCTGCTGGAGGGAGGAGTGAAAGAAGAAAAGTTTATGAGTTGTTTTGATATTTGTTTGTCCACAGAAGGGAAGAAGATGGGGGACATCTTTTCTCTAACTTCTCATGTAAGTTCCTCCCAAAGAGGTCACTTTCTTTTCCATGTAGATTGATACAAACCCATGGGGGTTAATATATATTTTAGTTTAAAACACACAGGAAGCTCTGCTTGGAATCAGTTGCAATTGCAAATTAAGTATTTGAGTGCCTCAAGCCTCAAAATAAAATTCATTACTAGCCTAAAGTTAAACCCATTATTTGCTGCAATTTCAGCAGGCATATGGATGCAGGAGGTAAGTCCCCACTGTTCCTCTGTATAGCATTCTGTTATAAAGGGCCTTACACTTGCAGAATGAGTCATTTTGCTGCACTTCTGTGTACCCAGAGACCCTTTTTGTTTTGGTGTCTCCACCAGTTATCTGCTTTTCTTTCTCATTTCAGCTAGTAAATGTTTTCTGTACACAGTTCTTCAGTACCTCACAGCTCAATCCCTGATGCACCTGTATCTATTACTGTGCCTGGTTGGGACCTCTCTGGAAAGCCCAGAAACTTGCACTGTTTTCAGCAGGTTTTGAGTTGGATTATTGCTTCATTCTCTCATCTGAAACTCCCAGCCCAGTAATCCTACTTGTTGTGCCAGCTTTCAGTCAAAATGTGTCACAGGAAGACAGACATGTCTATAATCATTACTGTTACATTATTAAAGTGTACATATACAATTATATATCATATTGTTGTTTCAGTCAAAATTGCCTTTATTTTATGGATTTTCTTAGTTGCAAAATGGGTAAAATTTTAATTTGAAATATGGTTTTCTTTCCAATTTATATATAACCAAATAAGCATTTTCTTTTTTTTTTCTTAAATAAAAGTATTTCCTGAGGAAGGGAAATGTTTCTTTTTCTCTTTTAAAGACATGTGTTGGAATTTTTTTAAATGCTTATATTCTTGCTATTTTGCTGTGTTGGGAAGATTAGGACACTTGAGATCTAATACTGTAAGACATTACTGAATAATGAAAGGTACACACTGCAGGTGAACTCAAGTAGTTAATTTTAAGTATATTGTGCCTTCCAATGTTTTTGTTTTTAAGTATAAAAAACAGAAAGAGAGCAAAGTAATTTGATAGAACAAAACAACAGTAATAGCTTATATGTCAGTAAACACTTAAACAACAATTGGGGGCATTTTTAATACAAACCATACTATCAAATTAGTTTTCTGAGGAGAAACTGGATCCTTTTTTGAATTATGTTCTTCATTTTAAAAATAGCATTTTAATAAAACGCATTTATGCAATGCTTTGTCTCATTCTCTCATCTGATTAGAAACAAAGAAATTGTCTTTCAGGCTCATATTTCACTGGGCAGCATCTTGATATCCATAACAATCATTCTGATTCAAAGCCTCTGGAAACAAGAGAGAAGTTTCATACTTGCACATCTGATCTCATCTTAAGATAGAAGTCAGACAGTCATCAAGTTGACGATCTTCTGTTATGACCCGCCTCTGAGGCAGGGTAACTGAGGTTCTTTCTCATAAATCCCTTGGGATGAATTAGAAATGACACTGAATGAGCAGTGTATGTATGAGGCAAGTAAATTTAAAAAAAAAAGTTAATTAAAGCAGAAATGAATAATGCTTCCATTTTTGTTCTTTTCAATAAAAGTATAAAAACAATCTCAAGAAGGAAAAATATAAGGAAAAGAAGAAGGAGAAGGAAGGGACAAGAATAGCCAGTGGAAAAATATCACCACCTATGGATCCAGCAATGAACCTGACTGTAGCAATTTCAATGTACATGATCAGAGTGATGGTGGTAGTTTTGATCCATTGGGGGTGGAGACCTGTGCAACAAAGAGCTCTGTGGGTTATATATGTTCAGGTTTACATGGGAATGTCCCAATGCCTCCCCTAGAGAGGGATTTTACACTGTCTGATGCAACAGTCTGGAAATGAGTCACAGGGCACTTTGAGGGTGTTTGATGGTTTGTGTCCCCTTCTAATGACATGACCACTATTTGGCCCTGCTTTTTGTGACTGTGTAGTTGGGCCTTGGAAGAGAGGAAATTGGCATGAGAAAAAAACATTACCTCACCTCTGCAGGGTCTGCTTCTTATCATCCTCCTCCCTGATCTGACTAAAACCCACTTTGTTTAAGACATCGATCTCAGGTTACCGGTGTCACAATACACCACAGGGTGCAACCAGTTTGCTTAAGCAAAGTTTGGTCTATCACATCTTCCTACTTGAGTCTTAAGCATCTGACTCTTGTCATTTCAACAGAGCTAGGATTAATAAATAAGTAATCTCATAGATGGAAATGGGAACAAAATTATTATTCCTGAGTAAGCCAGCTGAAGGAGGGAATAGGAATATTATTTGGGATGCTTTGATGGAGACAATAATCACAAGTAGGACTGAAAAGTCTATCCATTCTACATGAGACTTGCAGGACATGAACATAGACTCAATGAGGAGTGTTTTTAGTTGAGTTTGTTGTTTTTCTCCTATATGTTCTGTTCCTAACCCCAGAGCACTTGTAAAGATGCTTTGCAGAATGTGAATAATTCTCTATGGGTCATGCAACTCTTCAATATAGCATGCAGTGATAGTAAGGTGGCTCTCCAAGAGGCTTGGGAGGATCAGTGAGAGGTGGTACTGAGCAGGGTTGCAGACAATCCTCAGAATGGCTTACAGAAAGGCTCTGTGGGCATCTGAGTACTGCAGAGGCCACAGACTGAATGAAGCTTGAGCTAACTAAAATACACTTCCCATAAATGATAGAACAAAAGCTTCTGCTTTGGAGTGAAACTTTTGCATTTTATGTCTAGTGCAAGTTCTGAAATCTTATTTCAAATATTGCATTTTTATCAACACTGACAAAAATTGCAGATTCTTGGTTGATCTATCTAGGAGGTCTAAGGTGGTGACCTAATGGGGACAAAAAAATCAAGGAATGGTGACAAAAGAGGTAAAAGTGTGTGATTAGTGCATTTCTGCAGGACATTTGAATTTTATGGCATTGGTATTTTTCAAAACAAAAAAACTCCCACACCCACATTTAAGTTATTATTTATATTCATCGAATCTTTAAATTCATTCTGCTTTTCTGCTTAGTTTCAATTTAATCTAAGGAATGAGCAAATTTATGCTGTGAAAAATACTTGAATCAGACAAAGCACATTTCTTTTCCTTGACAGATACAGGAATTTAATTATGGAAATATTATAGCATACTAGCAAAATTCATCCACTTACAGACTCATCTGTATTTCTCACTTGAGGTGACATTTTTTTGACAGCTGTCTATTCTACTCCTTGTAAGTATAATCATTTAATTAAAGCTTATGCCATTGGTCTATTAATAACATCATATGAAATATGAGGAATTTTGCCCAAACAAGTACTACAAGTCAGATTCTAAAGCTATTTTGGCATTTAAGCAAATAGCAAACAAACAAATAAACAATCAAAATGATTTTTCAAAAACTTCAGGTGTATGCATAAATAGCTTAAAGATTGTGTGATTGCATCTTGAATTTATGTTAATTAATAATGTAAAATTAATTGTTCCAGGTTTTATTAGTCCTTTCCACTGTTTTTACAGTATGCTAGACAGGATAAAACAAGTGCAGCAATTGAGCAGATTAAGTATGCAGACATTCCTCACTTTATCACACTGACAAAGAATCATAGAATGCTTTGGATTGAAAGAGACCTTGAGGATCACTTAGTTATACATACAAACACTCACCCTCCATGGACAGGGATGCATTCCACTGGACCAGGTTGCTCAAAGTCTCATCTAGCCTGTCTTTGAACACTTCCAGGGATTATGTTTTCCCTGAGCCTCCTTTTCTCCAATCTAAAACACCCCAACTCCCTCAGCCTCTCTTCAGAGGATTTCTACTCCAGCCCCTTTCCAGCTCCACTGCCCTTCTTTGAACTCACTCCAGCACCTCAATGTCTTCCTTGTAGTGAGGGGTCCAGAACAGAACATAGGATTTGAGATGCAGCCTTACCAGTGCTGCATTTAACTACATCAGCACTCCTACATTTGTAACATTTAGACTGTATTCCAAGTGCTCAGAAAGAAGCCAATAATTTAGCCAATAAATGAGAATTTGAATGATTAATTAGTTCAGTTAATACCTCACAGGTATTAATAGTGCATTCTTAAATATTCTCCTGGTTAAAAGCTAGTGGCTTGGGAATGAGTAGCATATCAACCTGAGAACATTATTGGACTCAGATGAACTAATGACTAACATGAGAGCGAATACATCTTACCCTATGTAACAATGAATTCACTTCAATAGGTATTTACTTTTTCTGTTGTTGGGGATTCAGATGTATTGGCTGTTAATTTGTGTGTTTTTATCCAAAACAGGAGAACACAATGTCTATACATTCTGCAGCAAAAGGAGAAGGAGGTAAAGGCAAAAGGATGTTACCAACAAATCAATGCCATAGCGCAATTTACTGCAAGAACACCATGAGTCATTTAGCTGAAAAAGTCAATCAAGTAAGCTAAGAAGCAGAAGATGGTTTGCCTCAAGCAAGTGGGTTGTTCTTAAATCTTTTCTATCCACCCCCCCCCCGCTCCACCCCTCCCCTCCCCCCCCAGTTTCTATGTGGAAAATAACTTGTCTGTAATATGGGGCCAAAAAAGAAAGTGAAAAAAAGTATATAAACCCCTGTAGCCTATATTTACTCACCACTGAGGAAACTGCCTCTTACAGCTATTGCTGTTAACAAACTCACTTGAAAATTTTAAAAATTTTAAGAGAAAATGCTGGCTAAAAAACTTTCTTTCTTTTTCTTTTTGCTTTTTTTCCTTTTAATTGATTTTGTTTGTTTGTGTGGTTTTCGTTGGTTTATTCCTTCAGTCCTACACCTTTCATCCCCAACACTTCCCTTCCCACCCCATTTGGCTTTTTGGCTTTTTCAACTTTATTTTTCAGAGTAATTTGTATTTGTCAGGACAATGACTTGGGGTCTGTGAATTGTAAAGTGGGTACTTTGTTATACATTGGAATTGAAGAGCATAATTCTATATGCCAAACACAGAAGGTAAAGCTGTAGAATGGAAATGTTCACTCTTGCATTATGTCCTTCCTCTTACCCTTCCTTTTCCTCATTTGCACTCCCTTTCCATTTGTTCTGGTTTTTGCAATCATTACAGGGCAGACTGTTTTTTTCAGTTTATGATAAAACCTCAACAAAAAGGCTACAGTGGCACAAATTCACACATTATTCAATCTTACATTTTCTAGAATGGTAATCAGTGGATTTCTGCCACTCATAGTACCAAATTGAGAATGTGACTTTTACATAGAGAAAATCACTTCTATTTACAGCCATTCCCACCTCTACAAATTACGCTTTTTTGATTGTCTCAATATTTACTGTTTATTTATTTCAGAGACTGAATTGACAGGTGGGAAGATTGCATGAATGTTGTCCCTTTTCTGCCAGCAAATTTGAGATTCTCAGATAAAATATTAATGGCTTAAATACATGCATTCAATAAAACATATGGGAAAGTGACCTGGTTTTCATTAGGGTAGAGTTAATTTTCTTCCTAGTAGTTGGTACAGTGTTATTATTTTGATTTAGGATGAAGGATAAAGTTGGTAACACGCTGATGTTTCCCCTGTTTCTGAGCAGGTGTTACCCTAAGTCAAGGACTTCTCAGCTTCCTGAGCTGCCTAGCCAATGAAAAGGCTGGGGATGCACAGGAGGCTGGGAAGGGACACAGCTGGTACAGCTGTGTCCAACTGTCTGGTAGCTTAGACCTGAGTTTTAGTAGGCCCTGAAGCTGCTACATAGATTAGAAGGGACAGGTTATCACCTGACTCAAACAACCAAAGAAATATTTTATATCACATTATGGAAACTGGGATATAAAAAGACATGTAGGAGGAGTTTCTCTCTTTTCTCTTCATGGCCACTATCCTGGGAGGACTTGCTGTGGCTGTTCTGGGAGGGCTAGGCATCGCTGCTGCCTCAGTGCTACTTTTATCTCAGAGAAGTAAACATTTTACTGTTAGCTTCTTTTTTTCTCCTGCTGTGTGTCTCTCGGAAGGTGAACCTTATTGGGGTGGTCAGAGTGGTGCAATTTTGCCATTTGGTGGAGAGTGAGGAGTTGTTGTTATCTTGTACTTTTGTATGTGTAATATTGCATTTTGCTTTTAATTTTCCCTTTTCTGTGTAAATACATAAGCCCTTTCTGTTTTAAGTGTCAGTTTCACAGTTTTTTCCTCCCTTTCCCTTGGCAGGGGGAGAGAGGCTGCATTGCTGTGGTGAATACTTGGCATTTTGCCAAGGTCAAACCACAACAAACTGACCAAATGTATATTCCATACCATATGACATCATGTTCAACATATAAATTATGGGGAAAGCTGCCTGGGGACCCACTGCTTGGGAACAGATGCAGCATCAGACGGTTGAACTATTGCTTTTCATTCGCATCATCTGTTTTTCTTGGATTTTATTTATCTCTCTTTTTGTTATTCTTCTTTCAATGATTATTATTGTTGTTGATATTATTATTATTAAACAGTCCAATGTCAAACCACATGTTTTCTCACTTTTACTCTTCCGATTCCCTCCCTCATCCCACTGGGGAGGAGTAAAGGAGAGGCTGTGTGGGGCTTAATTGCCAGCTGGGATTAAACCATGATAGCAAGGTGGGTAACAAAGGGATTTTGAGATTTCTGGCTGGAGTAAATTTGCACCAAATAGTGAATTTAGACAGTAAAAGAGAGCTCCCCAGTGATGGGGGAAATAGAAGGATTACTTTTTACTTGTTATGATAGAGTCTTCAGCAAAATTTGAATAACATTTTTAAGAAATTGAAGCACTTAAAATTTCATTTAGAAAAATTTTACAAAATTAATCTTTTAATTTAGCTCCAGCACTTTTGGGGGGATTTACATTCAAAATTATTAGTAAGGAAGTAACTAGAAATTAAACATCAAGCATCCCTGAAATCCTGAATATTAAAAAGGAACTAGCTAGCAAAAGCTGAAAAGCTTCAAATCAGATTGAATACCTAACAAATATTTTAGAAGTGCACCAAAGTCACTATGTTCAAAGTATTTTTAGAACTAGAGTCCCTAGAAGTCCATTAAAAGGCGCATATATGTTTTATTTAGAACTCTGATCTTTTAAGTAAGAAGAGTTTTAAGATTAGTTGCTCCAGGAAAAAAAAGTTATTTAATGTCATCTTTATTTATACATTTCTTAATGTAAACTATTTTAACCTGTAATTTCTGCAGCCCAGTTTTGAAACCTGTATTACCAGCTGAATGAAGGCAATAGCAATAGCACCCAACTTTAAGTTCTGTAGATTAATAGGGACACTTCAAAAAAATCTTTAATCCTCATATGCAGAATACATGCCTAGGAGCCTTGACTGCTTGGAGCTGCCCCACTCTAGGTGTTATCTCCTACAAAGCCATAGACTGAGAAATAAAAAATGAGAGAATTTTGTGGGAAATTTTTAAAACTTTAGAATACAAGAAATAAATACAACACTTTCTGAACATTTTCTTAGTTTTTCTTACCAAATATTTAAGAATGTATTTCTTCCCTATCTATCCCAATACAGATGGGACATGATCTGCAACACCCAGCTAAAAAGGATTTTAAGCAACAGAGTCTCAGGATGGTTTAGAAACCTAATCTCATTGTTGAAGTGCGCTTTTCAAATACTCAGTAGCTCAAGGTTGTTAGCAATTAAGACTATTGTTATTTAAGTGATTAGTATTGATAACATTGATATTGATAATAAATAGGTGTTGACAAAGGTTTTGGTTTGGATATTTTCTGCCTGCTATACCTAGGTGAATATACCAAGTTCAGTCTTTGCTGCATTGATTAAAATAGTGTCTGGTATTACTGAAAATCACAGCAATGAGAAAGAAGTGCAGGCACCAGTTTTGGGCAACCCTAAGGTAAGCAGTCTGTACTCTTGCATTATCTTCTCTGAAAAATGTGAAATTAACATTTGCACCTAAGCATTGTGGTTAACCCTCGTGCTTAGACCAGAGAAAATCTTCAGTCTAAGTACAGTGGTCTCAGTACTGGAAAAGAAAATTTTGACATCAGCAAACACTGAGACAAATGTAGAGGGCCAATATCAATTATGCCTGTAACTCAGATATATTTCCATAGAGATTGCATTTGACTTGTCAAAAACCAGTATACATTCTTGACTGAATAAATACAAGTGGAGGTTCTCTAGTTTTCATCAAACTACTTCACACATTATTTTTCAGCTGTATAGGCTTCAGCCAAATAAGTTACCTATGGGGTTTTTTTCTGTAACATTTTGTCATGTACATTCATAACTCACAGAATGTATTTTATTCTTAGAAATAAATGTGATGCATTCATGGTTTCTTCACTTTGGTTTTTGCACAGTTGATGGCACACAGTGAATTGGAAGGCTGGTTAATATTCAAGTCAACTGCTAAAAAAAGAATAATAATAATATATTTTTAAGAGCTAACCAATTCAGTTATTAATATCTATAAGATTCTCTCTCTGTTGCTTAATTTTTTTTTCTATACTGTGAAGATTTTTTTGCTCCTGAAAAATGATGAAAACTATATATTTTTAACTTCCCCACTAATGATCTAAAATGTCTACAAACTTTGGGGACCATAGTTTCATTTTACAAGTCAGTAGACAAAAGGTCTTTAATTTGCACTAGGTTATTTCCATTTTTTTCTCTAATAACCTTAAATCAGCTCCTGTAACAGCTCTTTCCAGTTAGTTTATTTATAGTGGTGGAGCATATAAATGACTTTTTTCTGTTTGGCATTATGAATTATAACCCACATGAGAGATATTTTTACTCTTTTGTTAAAAAATTCCTTCCCTGACATACCAGATAATATATACTCATTTTTGCCTTTGGTAATGTAACAGGCAATTAACTTGGAACCTATGCTGCATATAGAAAGGAAGATCATTTATACAATTCAAACAGTGTGGAAGCTGCATGTGTGTTTGCAGACAGAACTGGCTCCATAATGATATCTCCTGATACTGTGGCTAGTGCTTTGAGTCATTGCTTTTCCCTCAGCCACCAATATAACTCCATTGGAGAAGGCCACCAAATTTGTTAGGCATGATTTACCCTGAGTGAAGCCTTGTTGGCTACCACCAATCATGTTCTTATTTTCCAGGAGGATCTGTTCTGCATTCTTACTGAATACAGACTTAGCCATTCAAATGGTATTAGAGTAATTCAGATATCGAATAATGAAACTTGACTCGCACTCAGGTTTCTTATGATTAAACAAACAAAATTACTGCTTAGATACAATACATACAAAAGAATGTTAACATGTCAGTATATTTAGTACCAAAATTTAGCATATTGCCCCAACAGAAAACCTTTCATAATAAAATTTCAGTACTTCCAAACTTGATAATGGTACTTGGACAGACTCTGAAGGATATAATATAACAAAAACTGCTGCCATTTTCACCTGGTGAAAAACATAATTTCTAGCCCCTTGACATAACATGCTGGAGCACTGTGGAAAGGAAAAAAGTACAGGATGATCTGGGATTTTTACCTCCTGTAGAGTTGGAAATACATTTAAAACAGTCTTATTATATTTCACTTCTCTGTTTTTGGGGTAGTATTTTTGAATGACAAGCAATATAGATGACTTATCAGAGTGTCAGGAAGATGGTGTCATTACTTCTTTTTTTCCAGAGAAGAAGAAAAGAATTTAGAATGCCATCAAAAGTTCCTTGCTGCCAGCATGAGTGTTTCCATGGAGGAACAGGGTTTTAAGTCAAGGAAAAGCTCTTGTATAGCTGGAATTCCAGGAAAAAGACAATAAAAAGACAAAACAAAATGATGAAAGAATTAGTAAGAATCCTTTAGTTTAATTCGTTACTGTATTTATATGTACATTTCATATTAATATTTTTCATCTTATCTACATTTTAAGCCTTTTGAGAAAGAAACTGCCTTAGACTACTGCAGGATAACCATCTAAGTAGGCATAATGCAGAGATACTTCTATACCCTGTGCTTTCATTCCACTCATGGAAGTAGTAATCAAAACAATCTCAGTGATAACATTATTCTAATCACAGATCACATCTGTGAGGTGAAAGAATAAACTGAAATGCATTTTCAGTCTGTGAGGGGACATTGCTAATAACCAGAGACATTTATCCAGTTCTCTTCTTATTTTTGGTTGCATTTTTTTTTTGTCTGGAGTAGGCAAAAGATTCATTTCTCACATATATCAATTATTTATTCTCAAAACAGCAGTTATCCTTGTCACTCTGGGCTGTTTGCTGCTGTTTCTTTGTTATCAAAAATTCAGTGATAACTGCTTTACTAAAAAAAAAATCTAAATGTTAAAATTCAGTTATAATAGATGAAGTCGTTATGGAAACAAACAAAACAACCCATTTAGATAAATTTAGTACCTGTTTTTGTAAGCAGTAAAACAAATACTACTAGAATTTAGTTTTGTTTTCAAGATAAGATTGTCTTCATCTAAAATTTCAACACTTTGTTAACACTGTTATTATTTTAAGATTTGAGTGAAACACTGCAGTGAAGCAGCTGTTGAAGGAAAAAGCAGTGTTCACATTGGCTTGACTGCAGGTCAACAGAAACACAGGTTTAGTTGTAATACATTTCAGCAATATTTAACAGACATGCTACTTTTTCCTTGCGTGTCATTTAATGACAGAACTTTTCAACATTTATATATCACAGCTAACAGACTTATAAAAAGCATTAACTCTTTTAAAAAGAGTCAAAGATTTATGCTGTTGGTACTGCTGGTGGTGGCATTTAGATTCAAAAACTGTTTTCAGCTGGAAGGGATCTTTCAAGATTATCCCCTTCCAACTCCTTGCTATGGGCAGGGACATCTTCCACTAGACCAGGTTGCTCAAAGGCCCAACTAGCCTGGCCTTGAACACTTCCAGAGATGGGAACTTCACTGTATATCCTGAACTGGAGAGTTCAGAACTGGACACAGCACTCTGGATGTTTTCTCACTGGGCTGGAGCAGAGGGCAGGAGCCCCTCCCTCAACCTGTTGGCAATACCCTTCCTAATGCACCTAGAATACCATTGGCTTTCTTGGCTACAAGGACACACTGCTGGCTCATGGACAATTTTTGTTGTGTTAGACAGAAGCTTTGGGGAGTTTTATAGACACAAATAGTCATATCTCACAAAAGATTTGCCTCATGTTGGTTCTGGAGGTGAGATGTGGCTCATTTTTCAATCTCTGCTAAAAAACAAAACCAAATTTCTAGGCTTTCTTTTCTAGATTTAATATTCCCTTTACTGTAGGTAGAACTGTATTGTTAAAATATTGTCTAAGCACCAAGATTATATGTAAAACTATCTTCCATTTTGCAAATAAATCTGGCATGAATGTTTAGCTTAGCACTGGGAAAAGGTAAACATTTGGTACTGTCTTGCACAATGGATGGAATCATAGACTTGAAGTATCTTGGATATTAATTACTGAGACTCAGGCTGTCACATGAAAAGGAGGGACAGAAATGCAAAGATTTCTTGTCCCACCTGTATTAATATAAAGTTATTAGCTATAAGCACCCTCAGAATATTGAGGTTGTATAAACCCAGTACTGCCTCCCTAACACTGGACAGAACACAGATTGAATGAGTCATCAATGCTCTTGTAAGGACCACACTTTAGCCAGGGAGAACTTATTAGCTATAAGTGTTTCCAGAAAATTGAAGTTTTATGAACCCAACACTGCCTGTCAAACAAGGGACAGCACACAGGTTAGAAGGGTCTTCAACACTGCTGTGAGGACCACATTTTTCAGCAAGAAAAGAACTTTCTCCACAGCAGCACCCGAAATAACTTTTATTAATACAAGTACATGACAGTTTTTGTGGGTTTTGTGTTGCCAGTTGTACTGGTTTGATTTGGCTTCCTTGCCCAGGCCAAGCTGTCCCCCTCCTTTAAGCGAGGGGAAAATAACCCAAACCACCGAAAGCCTAAAGGAAGCCCAAACAAAAGTGAATTATATCAGAATATATATATATTTTCAGATATTTAAAATTACATATATATATGTTGTACATACAAGAGGGAGTTCTCGAGGGGAAAAGGGAAAAAAAAAGGAGGGAGAAAGAGGGACAACAGAGGGACAAACCAGAATAGATAAGTATAATCAAAACCCCAAGAACTAGCACAATACTGAACTAGCAAAATACAATCTCACCAACTTCCCTCAAAAGAAGGCCAGCACTCTCTGATCTCCCTTGTGGCAGATAACAGCAGTCCCTGCAACAGGCCTTAGGCTCTGATAAGTGAGACTAACACAGAGACTCACCGCTCCCAAACCTCACCAGAATAAGAAGAGAAAACTTCCTATCTCTCTCTTATTTATACTCCCTTGTTACATAAAAAAAACCAATGTGGAATACCTGGGAAATGGGCATTTCCTTAGTTACAACTGGTTACTAAGGAAGGCCTGGACCAAAACTATCACACTGGTGATAATGTTTAGCTGCATGATTGTATCTAATTGATGACAAAAAAACCCAAAAGAAACCAGCACAAAACACATTCTACAGAGACAAGCACACCAAACTTAAGTCTCAATACAGCGGTGTATCCCTCACAACAGACTTAACTAACAACACAAAACTACTAACAAGAAACACAACGACATAAAACACAAATCTAGAATCCCCCTCAATAACACAGAGCAACAAAATGACCTGCACACACCTTCTCTGTAACATAAAGCAAAAGGAAAGAACAGAGCTTTTTCCCATTAACACACATGTTAAAAAAAGGGAACTACACACCTTAAAGCAACACATCAACCAATATAAAGTAAGATCAGTCAAGTTATAATTATTAGTATTTAAGTAGCAAAACACAGTGAGTAAATAAGATGTCAGTAAAGATATATCCCAGTGAAATTAGCATCATAGTAGCTGTGAGGTAAAAGTGAAAGCATAATTATAAGAATGTACAGTACTGTATAACAGGCATAGTATAAGATATAAGATAGACTATATAATGTAATAAAATATGGAGTATAGAGAGTTCATAGTTTCTCACCCCTACATTGTCTGAAGAGGTGGGAGGAGACAGGGCAGCTTCACTCAGCTTCTCCTGCAGAGAGGATGGCATTTCTCCCCAGTTTTATCTCATGCTCAGTTGCTTTTATATCTTTTTTTTTCTCTCTCTCTTAGGTGGTTTGAGTGGTTTTAGTCAATAATTTGTTTTGGGGTGACAGATAGATGACCATGACATAGTTCTGAGGGACTCCTTATGTTCCCAGAAGATTTTTGCCATGCCATTTCCACAGCACTCTACCCTTTCTAAATCGCATCAGTCTGGCTTTAGTGCTTTTGGAAAGCCACTGAGTTGTCTTTGTCCTCTGACAATTGTTCTGGGAGCATCCTTCCAGGGAGCCAAGGCATTTTCCCTCAAATCATCAAGAGTTAATCAGGGCTATCACCCCACACAGGCAATACTCAGAAATAAGAGCATTATGGTTTTTTTTCACTGCATCAGATCTTGAATGGCATATGATTTCTGCTGATGTCTACATAAACCAACTTTATTTTGATTATAGGACTATATGAAGATTTTGAACAGTGAGCACTGAACAAATGTATGCATTTTAACTGAACAGCAATTTTAACTTCTCCCTACTGTTTACTATCTAAGATTTCTCAGGCTTTTATTCCTCAAATAGCTAAGAAGTTCAATCAAAGCCTAAATTACAGGTGTTGTCAAAAAGGCCATATTGACCCTATTCCAGAAAACAAATCCTCATTTCTAGTAGTGACAGAAGACAAGTTTTGTTAAAATAGAAAATGAAAAAAAAAAAGGAGTCATTATTTTTTTCTCTTTCTGAGAAAACATAAAGGAGGAAACTGATGTTATCACAAAGGCTTATTCATCACACATCATTCCTTATTTCTCACCCATGAAAAGATGGATTCAGATATGCAGGATTCATTTTACAGTGTATTTGATACAACTGGCTAAGACAATAATGCTGTCTTAGATACCTTAGGACATCCTACCTGGCTTCCAGCTGCCTTTTGAGAAGGATGAGGATCTCTTGGAAATCTTTTATGAAACTTTCACATTGTTTGGGGTTTCTCAGGTAACCCTGAACATATCAAAGAGCAATGGACACATATTAACCTGACTGAACTGCACGCTAACGTAGCAGCACTGTAGCGTCCAGATTAGCCTCTCACTACAGCTTCCATAAGGCTCACTGACAACATAATTGAGTTGTTTTGTTTCTCTTGGATAATTTCATGCAACTATATCGCACCTAAGACACCACCAGTGAGTGAGCTGAATGACTCACATTTTACACTAATGACACTTTGCTAGCTAGTCACCTTTAGATATGCAGACTTATATGCCTTGAGACAGAATTAAATCCCTCCCTAGTAAACTCCAGTTTTCAAAATAAAGCAATAAAATAGGCCAATAAATCATAGAATCATAGAATAGAATCATAGAATCGATTGGGTTGGAAAAGACCTCCAAGATCATCGAGTCATTGTTAATACATTGTTAAAATCAATTGAAAAGCACCTGAAGGAACTTTCCAATCTGGTAAAGCCTGTTACCTAGTGAATACCTGTAATTAATCTGTCTGGGATGAAGTTGTTCTCATAGGGTGATGTGTCGGAGTCAACCCCCAAGGCTCACACCCTCCATGTTCCTTCCCCCTCTCTGTGTGTTTTTTCTCTGAGGTTTTTCCATGTTGTGAAAGGTACCTTGACGGTTTCCCTGAGTCCTGCACCCCTCCCCTGCCCTGCTGCAGCAGGCCCCACTACTCCTGAGGCGTCACATGGCAGCAGATGTTCATGAAGCCCCAGGTGCCCACCAGCCCCCTGCTTGCAGCCCCGTGGTTCCTCCTCCTCTCCACCCCAGATGTTCCTGTGTGCTTCCTCCCAGTCCTTAAGCCTCTAACCCTGCCATCAGATATACGGTTCAATCCCCTCCAAACCCCACCCCTATCCAAACCCTTAAAACAACACCCCAAACGGAAATAAAGGCTTTTGAGCATTCTCGACTCCTCTGTGTGTGTGTGAGTTGCTCAAGAGCTGTCCCCCTCTTGGTTCTCAGGAGTGATGTGGTTTGATTTGTGATGAAAACAGTGTTGATAACACACCAGCATTCTATCTGTTGTTGAGCAGTACTTAAAAAATTTCAAGGCTTTATCTTTTTCCTCATGTTGCCCCTGTAGTGAAGTGAGTAAACATGGGTGTACGGACAGTGGATCTGAGCTGACTAAAAGGTTATTCCATGCCATACAGCATCATGCTAAGCAGTAAAAAGTGAGGAAAGGAGTTTTCTGGGGAAGGTAACCATTTTTGGGAGACTTTCTTGAAACCAATCTGCTTGGGGGAGGTGGTACACAATTGTCATTGCATCATTTTCAGTGGCAGTTCTGAGGACAGGTCATTAGATGAACCAAACTCCAAAGAAAAACAGTTTGGGGATAGATAATAGAAACATTATGAGAGATTATCCAATGTGTTGCTTAGAATAAAAAGAGACTGAATTAGACCCAGGCAGTCCTTTGCATTTTAGAGTTTCTATATATTGTTGTTATTAAATCTGTAACCCTGCATATATTTTCTTTCTAAATTTCTTTTCCTATTTCATTTAAAAACAACACCTATATATCCTACCACAATCTTTTTTATTTGAAATTCTCTACCACTCCACATCATAAGGAAGCCTTGTAAAAATGAACATGAACTTGTAAGAACTCCAGACAGCCTTTTGCTTGGTTGTTTGGCTTTATAACTGTGTAGATACTGTGGTATTTCGCTCAGCAGATTTTCACTCTCAGAATGAAAACACCAGTTATTTCTAGACACTTGTTCACATAGTTGGGTATAAAAAGAGAAAGTATACCTGTACCAATAGTAAAACAAATAATGGACACAGAAAGCTTGACTGCTCCACTGACAGGAAAATATAACTTTTTTTACAAATTAGCAGTTTCTTGGTTTATTAAAACTGAATTGCAGTGCCCCAGATGGAAAGGAGTACATAAAATTATACGTAAATACAGCAGGACAGTAATCTGGGGGTCATTTCAAAGCAAGGTTGACTTCAAAACTAGATCAGTTTGCCACAGCACTCACCTAGTTCAGTTTTGGGCTGTTATCCCAAAGTTTCTGTGAGAAACTTGCTTCAGGACATCACCATTCTCATGGAGAGATGCTTCTTTATGCCTGGCTGCAATTTTCCTTCCTGCAAGTTGTGACCTTTTGTTGCAACTTGTGAACAGCAGCTTACAACTCCTGTCACCCTGCACCTCTAGGAGGATTCTGGTCCTTGCTGCTGTGTAATCTCCCTTCATGTAGAGGAAAAAGGTAAAGAGATATTTGTTATAGCAGAAGGTGCTGTTCTATGATCAGCCCTGTGAGAAAGGCACTCAGACCCTCTGAAGTGTCATTTAAACAATTATTTTGGAGTTACACGGAAAACAGCATAGATAATCTGACCCTTTGGATAATCCATAAAATCTAGCCCAAAATTATTTCACTGCAATCTTTTTTATGAAAAGTGGCTATAGCATAAAATCAAGCTAGGAGTTAAAGTCTTCTCTTACCTCACTCTTCAGCACAGTTTGTTGCAATAGTAGCTCTTTTACAGCCTATAACTGCGCAGCTTCACTGCTAAGTTTTCACAAATATCTTGTTATTTGAATTATCTACCATCCGCGATTCAGGTGTCCCGGCTGTGCCCTTGTACACTCCCAAACTGTTCACAGCTGGAATGGGGTGAGAAGCAGGAAAGACCCTGACACAGTATAAGCTTGGCAATAACTGAAGCATCCCTGAGTTATAAACACCATTTTCAGAACATATTCAAACCACATCCCCATATCACCAACTAGGAAGAAAATTAACTCTATTCCAGCCAACACCAGCACAATATATCATTGAAGATCTGGCCACCAGAGAGCAAAATATGAGTTTTCAGCCAGGAGGCCTAAGAGATTCATCTTAGCTCTACATTTCCTTAACTCCCTAACAATTCATTTTGTAGGAAAATAATTTTCAAGAGTTGTTAAAGATTATAGAGATGAACATAACAGGATTTCAGTGTACCTAGACACCTAAATCCAATTAACCTTTATTTCAAATACCTTTAGGCCTTCCTGAAAATTCTAACCTAAGAAAATACTCCAACTAGAAATAATACAGCAACACATGCAAACTTTGAAGAGAAAAGTAGAATTAAAGTGGAAAACTTATTTTTTATCACACAAAATGGCTTAAAGTTTACTGTTTTACTTTTGGGTTTTGTGTAGAAAAATATCTGTCAGTTTTGCATCTACTTCTGTCTTTGCCTTCATCCTTCTTCCTTCATGCTGCAGTTATTATCAATTATCCTGACTCTCTTTATCCATGTTGAAATACTAACATAGTCTTTATATATTGAATATATGAACTTAAATTCCTCTGTCTTTTCTAATATGAACTCCTGTTGTTGTGAATCACAGAGCAGCCACCAACGACATCAGTCTGCAATCTAGCACTGCAAATCCCATGTAAACAGTATTCCTACTGACATGACTCCTGCCTGGGTTTCAAAAAACAAGACAGGAGACTAAAATTAGACTTGGCTTGAACTGGTTAGCAATCAGCAGGCAGAACAGTCCCAGAGTTCTCAGCCTTCAATGATAGGATAAATGCTCTATTATATTAATCGTCTTCATGGGCCTTCACTGTCCAATGTCTCTGTCTTGTACTGAGGAACCCAGAACTGGGCACAGAACTCCAGGTGTGTCCTCACCAGTGCTGAAGAGATGGGAAAGATCATCTCACTTGCAGCCCAGGTTGCTGTTGTTCTTTCTCACAAATGTGCATCTCTGGGTCATATTTGAACTGGTGTTTACCAGGACCCCCAGGGCCTGCTTTGCCAAGCTGCTTTCCAGCCAATTAATCCCCAACATGTTCTGGTGCATAGGAACATTCTTCCCTAAACAGCAGAACTTCTCAAGGTTGGAAAGCCAGTCCACACTATTCCATTTCAAATCTTGATTCTCCCTACTCATTTTGGAAATCATTGTGCACTGGGTGATAGATTTGATTAAGACATTGAAACCAAACAACTATTTGTACTGGTAAGCCTGATTGACAGGAAGCTCAACATGAGACAACAGTGTGCCCAGGTGGCCAAGAAGGCCAATGGGATCCTGGCCTGTATCAAAAATAGCGTGGCCAGCAGGACCAGGGAAGTGATCCTTCCCCTGTACTCTGCGTTGGTGAGGCCACACCTTGAGTACTGTGTTCAGTTCTGGGCCCCTCAGTTCAGAAAGGATATTGAGGTGCTGGAGCAGGTCCAGAGAAGAGCAACAAGGCTGGTGAAGGGACTGGAGCACAAGCCCTATGGGGAGAGGCTGAGGGAGCTGGGGTTGTTTAGCCTGGAGAAGAGGAGGCTCAGAGGTGACCTCATCACTGTCTAGAACTACCTGAAGGGAAGTTCTAGCCAGGTGGGGGCTGGTCTCTTCTCCCAGGCACTCAGCAATAGGACAAGGGGGCACGGGCTCAAGCTCTGCCAGGGGAAATTTAAGTTGGATACAAGAAAAAAATTCTTTCCAGAGAGAGTAATCAGGCATTGGAATGGGCTGCCCAGAGAGGTGGTGGATTCACCATCCCTAGAGATTTTTAAACGCAGTTTGGACGTGGCACTGAGTGCCATGATCTGGTAAATTGACTAAGTTGGACCAAGGGTTGGACTCGATGATCTCTGAGGTCTTTTCCAATCCAATCGATTCTATGATTCTATGCATGTGCTAGGAGAGATGGAAGAATTTTTACGCAACCTTTCATTTCAAGGAGTCATTGAATAACAGATTGGATGAGACCTCTAATATCATCTGATCCAACCTTTTTGGCAAAAGCATAGTCTGGCTGTCCATCTGAATCTTAAAAGTGTCCAACATTGAGGAAGCACCACTTCTCTGGAGACATTATTCCATGTCTACTTGTCCTCATGAATTTTTTTCTTCCTGTATCCAATCAGAATCTCCCCAAGACTAATATGTACCCATTGCTCCTTGTCTTTTCCACATGACTTCTTGTATGAAAGGAGTCTTCATCCTCTTTATAGCCACCCTTTTAATATTTTAAATATTGGAACATGGCCTTCTTTTTTCAAGGCCAAACAATTAGAGTTCTCTCAGCCTTTCCTCAAATGTCAAGCTTTCCAATCCCTTAAACATCTTTGCATCCCTTTTCTGGACCCTCTCAAGCCTATCCACATCTGTTTTTTGGATGAGAATGTAGCTGCAACAGTAAGGAATCAGAATGAAACTCAATGGATATTATTAAAAGGATCATAACAAGTCTGCCAATTTCTCCCCATATAAAGTCACAGTAGCTCTAATGCCATGGGATAAATTCAAATTAATCACAAGTGGACACAGAAATCTTGTATAAACTGCATTTCTGTATCTAGAAGTGTCTACGTATAGACACATGTAGTAGCTTATCCTTTTTTACTCCTTGCTGTGCCCGAAACAGTCATAGATGGAGTGAAGCTAAAATGAGTGTTTGAATGAATTCTGTTTGCCAAAAGATTAATATTTCCAAAGTACTTATACAAACATATTAGCATTGTATTCATCCCTTTTTATCATTTTACAGGTGTTCACCATCTGCACATCAGTAGCAATTTTTACATTATCTTTCATGTCAATAATGACAATTTTGGACAGAATCAACCTGCTCCCTGGTGGTCTAGTGGTTAGGATTCGGCGCTCTCACCGCCGCGGCCCGGGTTCGATTCCCGGTCAGGGAACCCCAACTGATGCCTCATGGTTTTTATTCGACCCTGAGATTAGCTCAGTTGGTTGAAACTTGGTTGTAATAATGCCAAGGTCATGGGTTCAATCCCCTGTATGGGCCATTGACTTAGGAGTTGGACTTGATGATCCTTGTGGGTCCCTTCCAACTCAGAATAGTCTGTGAGCCTGTGAGTAAGAGTAAAGCAGTCCTCTTGGACATCTCCCTTTTGAAATTGATGTGACTGTGTAGTTTGCAGTAATATTGGAGATCATATAATCTATTCTTAGATATAGCATATATAATGACAATTCTATATCATAATGTCATGTTTTACTAAGTAAGTGTTTCTCAAACATTTGACTATTTTCATTTTCCTTTTCAGACAAATGTATAATTGCCAACCACATAGTCAGATTTATTTGTTAAGGTTTATTTCCCATAAATTCTCTTCCATCTTTTAGTTATTTTTTAATTTCCTGTTCTGCCTAGGGCTGATACTACATCACAAGTCTTTGCATCCTCTCTTGCTGACTAGTGACAGCAGAACATCTCTGGTGTTGAAAATTGGCATCAGCAGAAAGGAAATAATCTCGGTCGACTCTTTTACTATACTAAAAGTGTTTATCTGCTTACAAATTGCCTCCTACATACCTCCTACATACCTCTGTATTCATGTGGTAGCTTCTGCATGATTTTGTTTCTAAAAGGTAATGTAGATTATGAATGAGATGCTTCTGCCTGAAATATTTCTATTATCCCAAGATGATGAAGTGATGATAACAGTATCAACTTTCAAATGCTAAAAAAGAATTATACATTCAGTATGGAAGCCATATGATATACCTGTGCAATAGTATTCTGTTACAGTCTGTAGAACACGTTTGGAAGTGACTAATTTGATAGTGTTCTGAACTAATATTTCAGACAGCTTATACAGAAGGGGTGATTTTTGCAGGAGATTACCAATATTGTTAGAAATTCATACTGTAGTGAAAGAAGTTTTCTACGGAATTGTTCGCATTATGAAGAATTCCACATAATGGATAGTTTACAGCACAGACAAATCTAACCTTTATGAGGAGGTGACTTTTTTGACCCCTTTCTTCATACTCTCTCAGCTAATGAAAGGAAATTCTGCTATGTCTGGTAACCTTATGAGGAAGTTCAGTGGCTGGAGATCCATGCCCTTTCATTCAATTCAGTCTCTATCAAATACAAAGATGCTGCACATAACACATGGAATTTTTGGTCCTTTTGTGCTGACATAATGTAGATCCTCAATCTTTCAGCATCTTTGTTCTTTTGACTGAAAAATGATCTAGCTACACCAGAAAAAAATTACTAAGTACCAATTTATTAATATACTATAATTTTACATAAATTTATATAAAAAGTACAAACCCTAACACTAAGCGGAAATGTACATGTCTTTATATAATGCCTATATAATCTCATCTTTTTCACCTATTGCTACAGAAAAGATCATGTCTCATTTATAACAGTAAAAATTGATAGAAAATTGTAATATTTCAACTGTTACAAGTCTCTTTTTCATTTATAGAGAAACAATCTGATGTTCAAAGAATGTTCAGTTTTAGTCTGTGTCTTTGACTATCATTAGATAAGAATTTGAGAATCAGATTGCATCTTATTAATGATCTTTATTTGATGATTTTTTTTGCTGTGATAAGAGATACTCTAATGTCAGATAGTGCTATGTGCACAGTATTATTAATGTATATCTTCTTAATGGTGCTTATTAATTTTTTTATTAGTGATTGATTTTATCACCTTTTTTTTCAGTGTATACCATGAAGTTAATTTAATAACTAAAACAATTCTCTTTGAGCCACTGGATATTAAGGTGTTGGGCAGAGTATATAAATTAACAGTTTATAATATAACCTAATTTAGGGAGACACTAAAAAATGCTTTTATTATAGTACATCCTTCAAAGAAAATGGGGCTTGTTACCTCATTGACAAAAAAAATGTTCTTGTGTGCTTAAGATTCCCAGGGCTTCATTAAAAAAAAAAAAAAACAAAACCACAAACTTTGTAAGGGCCCTGTTAAGTGCTGTTAAGTGCTTCCTGATCATCGTAATACAGACAGGGCATACTGACAGTAACATAAGGCTTCTGTGTTTTGTGTAGCTTTGGTCTTCTTTGGTCTGAGCTAAATCTTGACATTCTCTTTGATGGAAATGGGCAGAGTCTTAACATTTTGCAGGCATATGCAGGCATATGCGGCACAATCAGGTAATTTTTGTGAGAGGTATTATATAACAAAATCTAACAGTTTTGGTCATGTTCCTCACTGTTAATTGCTTTCAATTTCTTAGATAATGCAACTGAAAATATAGCTCCTTTCAGCTGAAGTAGAGCTCTTTAACTTTGCTGGCACACTGGCTTATGAATTTGAATTACAGTGTGCAAAACTGATGACAGCTGACACTAGTTTTATTTTGGTTTCAGCACAGATACTCCTCATTTACGCAGGTGAATCTGAAATCAGAATTAGGCTCTTGGAAGTATTTCTTCATTAAATAAATTTTGTTACAAACACTGTAAATTTGTCCATCAGACAGGGCAGGGGAGGTCATGTGAATATTCAGTCTCCTAGGAAAAGGCTATCTGAAAAGTAATCAAAATGTGTATACTTTTATAGATGGAAAAATGTATGTATAAGTATCTTCAATATACTTTGAGAGAAGATATCTTTCCTCTGCAATCAAGGACGGGGATAAAGTAAAGTAACCTTGAAATTCAGCCAGTGCTGCAGTCACTGAACTTTCATTACACTAGGTTTCTTATCTTCATTTTCAGTTACAGACTGACAAGAAAGATGAAAGAAGTGACCACCACATATAGATTGTTTGCTTTGAAACTGGAAATCTAGGTAAATTCAAGAATTCTTATTTAAACCTTTTTCACTTCTGCTGGCTTGTCAGCAGTACAAAATAATGATGAAGGTTAAAAAAATCAATTCAGCTGTAAACTGCTCAAGAAAGTGTGACAGGTAGACAGACGTACCTGTTAGACACCTATTATGTGATTGGTAGCACCTATGGCTTAAAAGTGGAATTCCTACAGCTAGCTTGATTTCTTTATCACAGCATGACCGTTCACAAATAAAAGCTCTATATTTTCCTAAAAATAACCCTGTAAACTGATTAAATGATATGTGTCAGGAGGCACTTGTAGAGGAAGACTATGCATGCAAGGAAGAGTGACAATGTGCATGAAGAGATTTCTGGTAAAGTCTGAATCTTCTTGTGGTGATGCTGGAGTCTGTTTTTCCTAGAACAATGGGAATTTATTATGAGGATCATATAAACTTGCAGATTTTTTTTTTTATTTCTGGTATAAATCAGATAATTTCTAGAGATAAGATAAATACAAGAACATCAAAGACCTTGGGGAATTATTATAGTGAAATAGAAATATTCATCAAGCAAGAACAGTATAAGGTTATTAATTATATTGTTATAATACCAGCATTATAATCTCTGATTATGTGATTCTGTGATTGTTACTAGCTCCTTTGTTTAATAAACTAAGAATATTGTTATCAAAATCAAACATAAGTATTTCAATCTGCAAAAATAACAAGGAAAATAAGATTTTATCAAGTAGCAATATGGATAATCAGTGTCACTTTTCTTCTTTTAATCCACTGATCTACTCTCTTAATCTATTATACTGCATGTGAACATTTATATAGTTATATTCTTTAAAACTAAACAATATTCCTAATTTTGGAAGAGAAAATTTACAGTACCTGAGCAAAACATATGGATCTAAACCAGTAAATTGATTAGATAGTTGAAGAGTAATCCACATTTACATGGCAAGTTGTTTCTAAATTTATATTATCTTCAACATTAACTTTATTATGAATCTAGAAAGTAAAATTTTTAGGTAATGACTGCAATGTAAAGTAAATGTGGAATGTTACTCTTTTGTTCAAGTTTTAAATGTTTCATTTAAGTATGTCTACACTATTAAAGTGTGCATAGCCAGGGAACTTTGCACATGTTGGACAGTCCCCCCTAAAGGCGGGGCATGTGACCACAGGGGAGCCAAAGCAAATAAAAGCAGCAACACCTGCTCTCCATGACTGTTCCAACCCAGACACGTGGAAGCTGGACTTGCATAGGACTCTCTACTGGTAGCTATAATTTGCTCCTTTTCTCTCTCTTTACTTCTTTTTCTCCTTTCTTAATATTTTGGCTAGCTGGGGACTGGATGTGTTGGAATTTGCTAAGTTGTGTGGGTTAGTGTGTGCTAAGTTCAGGCTTTGCAGAATGTTTTATTGTGGTTGATTGCTACCCTTTAAACTTTTGCCAAGTACTCTTATTTTCTAAGGTTTACTAGTAAAATGACCCTCTGAGAAAATATGTGCAGCTTTTCTCCTGTGTGGTCTCTCTTTAGGTGTTAAAAGAAGTGAAGGCTCTTCTAATAATCTGGAAGGCAGATATTGTTGGAGCCTTGTAAATTTTTAAAGTAAAATCCCTTTGGTGAGCTTGGGGCCTGGGATCTTACAGCTCCTGTGCCAATGACTTTTGAAATTCGGTACCAAATGAGTGAAAAGTAGTTTATAAACCTCATTTAAGCTAGTACGCTACCACCTTCAATGTAGTTATATTATTTTAGGGTTGTTAGCAATTTATATATTCATACTCACTCCTCAGGATTTTTAAAATATCAATTACACACTCTTTGGACTTCTCTGGTCTCTCCTCATAAGACAGCATTCCATCCTCTCAACTATTTTGTCTCTTCTTTTGTGTTTCTTTTCTTATGTCCTTGTTGGTCCTTACCAATCAACAGTTGGGACCTGCACTTTAATCTGAAGAGTAAGAGGCTATTTAATTCAGGAATAGTCTTAAGGACAGAGAATGAATTTATAAAACTCTATGAGAAAGGAAAAATAAAATATTATAACATTGACCATGTGTGCCAGGAGGAAGCCACAGCACATGGTGACATATCTCCCAGTCCTATTGGGACTGCGACTGAAAGACAAACTCTTTAAAGTACAACCTTGGCCTGGTCATCAGCTCTCAGAGGACACAGTTTTAAAGATACCACTTTGATTATGTCATAAGCACAAAATATTTTCAAAAGTTAATCTGCATAGGCAGAGTGGACATCCCACCAAGACCTAAAATAATGGGGGGTGAGGATTTGGGCCACCTTGAGAAAATCATTCCCCTGGAGATGGTGGATTGAGTGATTTTCACAGGCCTGGCAAGTAAGATGGGAAACAGATCCCAGAAATGGTGCTTCTGTGGGCATTTTTTTTCTGCAAACAATTCCCATTTTGACTGCATTTCACTCAGAATGCATGGACAGAGGATTTCCTGCAGAGTGTTTCCACATCTATAGCTAGAACTACCTTCTGTTCTTTTGTCTATAGAGCCTTTTTGTTTTCCTAACCAGATGATATTACTTACTGTGAATTAATAAGCAGTGTCTGATTTATCACTGGAGATACCTACATAAAGCATCTCGTTGAGTTTCACTTCTTTTTCTCACCAGTTTTGGAACAGGGCATGACGTTTTTTCAGTTTCATGAGATTTTATATTTCAGGACTCTCCTGGGATGTAATATAACTTAAAAGAATCGTTTATTTTTAAAACATTAACTGCTATTAATAGAAATGTAATATTTATGTTACTGTTTTGGCCTTATCCTGCATTAAATTTCTTTTAGAAAATTGCATATTTCTTGATATGATCTAACTAATTTTTAAGAAAAATACTGTTGCAAAATGTATGATATACACTGTTAACTGATTTAGCATACCTTCTACTGCCTGCTCTGTATAGATTTTCCTCTTGCTGTAATCACATCTTTCCATTTTTTTTAACACAGAACTTTTACCATACAATTCAAATGGGCAACAAAGAAGGGCTTCTTGAGGGCAATGAGATGTGATTAAAAATCCTTTCCTGGAGTTTTGGATGGTAGATAACTGAATGCAAGTTAGAACATCTTTTATTATTAATATTTTATTATACTAAGAGCTGCCCAGTCCGTGATTGGCATAAAGAGCAGGTCATTTTTTAGTTATGTTTTTCTGCTGGCTTTTGGTCTGTGTCCTGGTTCAGCAGGTGGGACCAGTTTATCACTGTGTGGGGGTTACCAAAGATATGTATCCCATACCCTCTATGCATTTCCCATGAACTATGAACAATGGACCATTTGCAGCAGCTGCCCAGGGCACACCTGACCCCTCAGGCTGTGAGCTGGGTGTGAAAGACACCTGTAAGATAAGAGCTGTGATAACTTCTCTCCAGGGAGTCATTAGCACCCTAACACCCAGCCTGAGGGGGCATGTCTGCTAATGGGCAATCAATGATTCCAAAATACCCAATGACTCACAGAGTCAGATCATTCATTGTTTAACTCTCCACCCTGGGAGAGGTACTGGGTGCTCCCCACCTGGACCTGAGCATACACAATCTGGGGGTTTGAAGACCTCAGGGAACTACTTGTCAGATTCAGAGAAAGATCAGAACTTCGACAGGAGAAGGCCACCACTCCCGACTGGACTGCGACTCTCCTCTGCACCAGCAGGTTTTTTCCCTTCCTTTTGCTTTGGACTTGGGGGAACCACGTGGGTCTCAGCACAGGGGCTAACAAGCACCATTATGTTCGTGCCCCACGGTGCTGGGTTGTACTTTTGAGTTTTGTGGGTTGAGACCAGTTTCTCTTTGTGCCATTGCATTTGTTGTGATATTGTTATTAAATTGTGGCTCTGACTTGTGATCTCTTTTGTGTTGGCTTTGTTTTCTCCTGCCAGTTTACATTTAAACCAGCACAGTCTGTCAGTCGTGTTTTTCTGTGCTATTGTTCTGTTCATTGCAAGGGTGTATATTGTGTGTTCCTTGTCATATAACCAGTAATGTGTTTGTACTTTCAAGTAAAATCAGAGATAAACCATCATAATATTATAATTAAATTGATATATGTCCTTCTGAAAGTATTTAGAAATTATAAATAATCATAGCCTATGAAGGGAAGACTCAGAAACTAATAATTTTTTCTATGATCAAAATTTTTTAAAAGAATGCCACATATTAAATGTAATGCTGAGTATATTTCAAAACAAAGGTTATCTTGAAATAGGTAAGTACTTTAAAACCAGATGCAAAGTGTATTCAAGTCCTGTCCAGTCATTAAAAACTCTTTTTTGTATTATTTTTCTTAATTAAAATTAGTGTTTATTTAGCAAATGTGTGATCTGTATGTGCAAGCTTATATCTTTGTATGAAATATCTAGATATGAGTATTTACAAATTTCTAGTATTTTTCTCTTCAGAAATATTTTTAATGAGACCAACTTGAGCTTATTGTGTTTGGCAACAGCTATTCTTATTTGGATAGTCTGTCCTAGTATCACTTTGAAGAGGAACATTAACAAAATGTGTTGTAAATGAATGCATTATACTTTCAAAATTATAATTGCATGGGTTGGAAACAAACTTGAGAGAACCATATTTTCATATCACACAATATAGCAATTAAGGGAAACAAAGAGGGACAATGGGTTCCTTTTTACCTGGTATGTACATCAAAGGACAGAGAGATTGTTTTTTATAAATTTATTTTGTCTCCCATGATTAGACCATTAATGCAATTCTCTGCCTCAGGGATGCAGCTCTGGCAAGAATAATGGCTCTGCAGTGTTTGTCAGGATGGACCACTCTTCCTCCTGCTCGCTGCTCGCTCAAAGACTCTTGGACCACTGCAGCAGTATCCAGCAGCTTCTGCGAAGGCACTCATTTTTTGCCAGCATATGGAAAAGTTTTGTAAGAAATGGTCCTGAAGACAGCTGTAACTCTTGAAGTTTCTAGTTCCTGAGACAATGAAGGCTTTGTAGAAATCATAGTGAATTTTTGTGCCTACATAACACTTTAGTAACAGTCATTTTTTGATCATCAGAAACCTGTGGCTGTTACACTCACAAGATTGGGTAAACAGAATAAAACACATAAATTAAGCCAATATTTCTGCAACAGCTTGTGCCCACCTGCACTAGTGAATAATGATCTACTGCCCAGAGCTGCTCAGCTTTTGCAGCCTTCCCAGCCTCTGGAGTTCAATATCCACATCAAGTGTTCAGATCTTCCACTGTGACCTGCCAGTCTTGACAAATGAAACCTGTGTCAGCACTGGGACTGATTCCTTGTTCTTGGTTCTTTGTTCAGTGCTCTGAAACTGCTGCCTCTTGTGCTGTGAAACTTCATCTCTTTGTGCCTGAAGGACCCCAGTTGGCAGGTGAAGGGGCTGAGCCCACTTCCAATTGTCTTGCTGCTGCACATCCAGCCAGGACACCCCTCAGGGAATGGGGAGCATTGCCTTCTGCTCCCTAGTGGCTCTCTAAAAGTATCAAAGGAGTCATGGGTAAGATTTTCCCCATACTTTAGAAGTTTATGCTTCTAAATAAACTCTAGCCTGAAGATTTCAAATTTCTTTTCGTTTTTAACACACTGGCTGAAATAGCAAATTTAGTATGCATTGAGTTGCATTTTATAAATGTTATTCCTTCAAACAAATTATGTCAGACCATTTTTGTTTTGTATTTCTGTTTTCTTAAGGGTGCATTGACCAGTGTAAATGTGAAGTTTTTCATTAAAAAGTTCATGTTAAAAAGAGCAATTTCAAGACTTCTGAAAGTTAGATTTCAAAATGGGGAGCAGATATCAAACAAAATTCTGAAGGACATTAAGGTATAGAACTTACTAGAGAAGGACCACTTGCAAATTAACCTTATTTCAGGCAGACTGATACTAAACTCTGAAAATGATCCTAAAAAGATTGTTAGTACTCCTGAGACTACCGCTAGTGATCTCTGAGCAATTAGCTCATATGGACACTAAGAGACTGATATTATATTGTTCAGGCTTACTTTGCTCATGAAAAGTACATTCTAACTCTAATTCTTTATGTTTATGGATCATAGAAAAAGTAAAGATCAAAGTATACCTCATATATAAAGTTTCAGGCACATACCCCAAGACCATCATCACTCCTAAAAGATTTTTTTCACTTCTATGTTCATTCTCAAAAAGAGTCTTATAAACTGCATGCAATATTTCCTTACACTTTACTTTAGAAAATGTGATTGTCAAGGTGCTGTTATATGAATTGTATGTTTGCATAAACATGTAAGTAGCTAGCTCCAAAGGAGTCAACGATTTCCTTAAACAAAGATACTGGGAGCAATGTTATCACTTTATTGTCTAGACAAAGACATTAGCACTTCCCAGGCTGGGGAGGAAGTCAATAATTGTCTAGGTACAACATTGCAAACTGACATTCTGAAACAGTGATGAAGAACCAGGGAGTTGTGGAGCAGCAAGGGCAAATGTCTGACTGTGAATGTAACCTGCAAAAAGAGAATGAGCCTACAGAGACTGATGCATCCTGCTACCCAGATTTTGCTCAAGAAAAGCAATATGCAACCTGTGTATCTTGCCATACAAGGGGATTTGAGCCAGTAAATTTTTATCTTGGCTCTCTGGGTTTCTAAAGATTAATTATCTACTTCTACTTTAATGTTGTCTGATGCAGAAGTGATTTTAAAGAACCAGAAAGACATATGACTAGGGTTGGAGTGATTCATAAAGCACTTTCACAGGGCCAAATGTTCCATCAAAAGTTACACAACCTACCAAATGATCATGGGAATTTTTTCCAGTTCTTTTTATGCCACGCTAACATTGCCATTAGCATGGCAAAAAAGCTTCTTCTGGTGGGAGATTCTATGGAAAATATAAAAGATATGCTACAAGACTAAAAATAGGTCTAAATTTCAAGGTTCAGTGATGGTCAGCTGTTATGGTTATGTCTCATTTGAAATTGCAGTAGAGTCTGAGTTCCAACTGCAGTTAATGGTGAAGTGGATTTTGCTCACAAGGATTCCTCCTCATCTGAAGGCTTCTAAACTCATCTAAAATTATCTGCTGTATTTAAGCTTCACTTAATCCTGAGCAGTCTTCATGGATGCAGTACCTGCTTGATTAATGACATTGTCCATCCAACTGCATTTTTTAGAATGAATTCTAAGAAAGAACTAGTTTGTTTTCATTCAAGGCAATAAGAACTCTAAAAAATAGCTATTATTTATAAAATAATACTTTTTATGTATGGAACACTTTACACTGCATTTAGTGAAGAATTTAAAGGTACAACAGTTAGAATACTTTTAACAAAATGCTTCTGTAATTTAAATTGCATATTATTAAAGACATGTATTAGTGAATGCCCCTGATGACTTCCCTACTTTTAAAAAGCAAAAAGGTTATTTTGGTAACTGGTATTTCTAGTATCCCTTGCACTTGTACTTGTTTTCTGATGAAAAGCAAGCCCTCACAAGGAAAAACTTCATATCTGTGTATTTGTCCTTTCCATATTGAGCACTGTGTGGAACATGGAGTTGTTAAAAAGATTTCTGACAACTTAACTACGTTGAAAACAGTGATTCAATGAATTAAAGATGCTTATTCTGAAACACCTTCAATTCCAGAAACTCCTATCAAAATCAGAACAGGTTTTCAGGAAACTGTTTGACAGAGTCCCAGGTAGCCTGCCTGGGATGAAATGGGTTGGAAGCTGCAGATACCAGGGCTGGTTGGTTGTGGACATTTCCTAGCAAGGATGAGGGATTCTACTACAGTTATCTGCTTAGTGGAAAGACACAAATCAGTTCTCTCCCAGTACTTTCATTTTTCAAAGCAATGCCAGGAACAAACCTGAGAGATCATCAATTAATCAAAGCAATTGACTGGATTCCAGTTTAGAATTTTTAGAAAAATGTGGCTTTAGTTTAACCACCTCATAGCCTTCAGACTTGTGAAGTACAAATTCTTCAGTGTGGATGTGAACATGGGTCTCAACTGATAGTCTTTCTAATCTTTCTATGCACAAGTTTTCCTTTTATTTACATTTATAAACATTTTTAAGGTATTTATGGGAAAAGGAGTCTGAACTCACTGGTCAAATGCAATCCCTATTTTCTCTGTAGTAACTACAGGGACAATACATCTGTTCTAGTTGTTCCTAATGTGTTTTTTAAATATGTTATATGTGATTCAGCTAATTATGGGTCAAATCCTTCAGTAACTCTTAGGCAAGAGCTGCAAAGATCACTCAGTTTCACAGTGCTAAAAGGGGTGACTGGGATTTCACTAGAGGAACAATCACTCCAGGGTCTTGCATGAGTCAGCCTTGACAAAATCAGAGCACCTCTTGGAGTAAGAATTCAGGTCAGGGGGATCTGGGAAACACTATAGAAGATGGTTAGCATACATGGCAAAGGTGGTCAGAATAGGCTGTGTTGTCCAAACCAGAACATCAGTTTACTGCCTCTCTAGTAATAAAAGCGTGGGCAGTTAAATGCCTCCCTGACATCCGATCCCGTCAGATCTCGAAAGCTAAGCAGGGTCAGCCCCGGATTAGTACTTGGATGGAAGACCTCCTGGGAAATGCCGGGTGCTGTAGGTTCTAGTCCTGAGGACTTCACTGGCACCGTCCAAGCTCGCTCGGCCACGGCAGATGAACCTCAGGACTTAAACGGTGGGGCCAGTTCTGCGCACGCTGAGCCTCACCTAAAATCCACTGCGCAGGCTGGAAAGGGCACGTGGGGACAGCCCTTCCCAAATCTTCGTTCGCGAAGTTTGGCCATACATACATAGTAATAAAAGCATATATATGAAGTACCTACCACATTATGCTGGTTTTGTAAGTAGTTCTGAGTCCTCAGGGATTTTTTTTTCCTCTCTCTTATCTTTCTTTCTTCTCAATGCTTCTTGTAAACATTTGATTTCCTTATTCTCTTCGTTTGGGAATTTCTAAAGTCTAAATGCTAAGACTCTGCCTAAAATAGGGGCATTAAACAGTTCCCGTCTGAGAGACATGTGACATTGTGGTGCGTTAGCCTTGGCAGCGAGACCCTCACCCAGCCACTCTCATGCTCCTCTCCTCAACACAACAAGGGGAGAAATTAGGGTGAAAAAGTTCATGTCTCAAGATAAAGACAAAGAGATCACTTACCAGTTACCATTATGGGGAGAACAAAATCAACTTGGGGAAGATTTATTTAATTTATTGCATTAAAAAAAAAGAGTAGGATAGTGAGAAACAAATGCAAAGCTAAGAACACATTTTTCCCACTCCTTATTTCCTCCCTGCCTCAACTTCACTTTGAACTCTTCTACTTAGTTCCTTCTCCATGCACCACAAGAGGCATGGAGATGGGGAGCAGGGGAGGCAGTTCATAATACTTCATCTCTGCCTCTCCTTCCTCCTCACACTGTTCCCTGCTTCACTGTGGGGTCTTTCCCACAGGACAGTCCTTCAAGCACTGCTTCAAAATGGATTCTTCTCAGCAGGTTGCAGTTCTTCAAGAACAGCTCCAGTGCGAATCCTTTCCACAGGTGCAGCCCTTTGGGAATAGACTACCCCAGTCTGGGTTCTCCATGGCCTGAAGTTTTCTTCAGGAAGCATCCACCTGATGCCATGTGGACTCCTTCATGAGCTGTCAGAGGACAGCCTGCCTCACCATAGTCTGTACCATGGGCTGCAGGGAAATCTCTGCTCTGGCACTTTCTCCCCTTCTTTCTGCTCTGATCTTGGTATCTGCAGAGCTATTTCTCCCACATTTTCTCCAAACCTTATGAATTCAGTTTATATCTCTGTCCATTCCTATGTGATACTTCCATCATTTAATGCATTTTTATCTGTTGGTGGTTTCTAGTGCAGCAGCTATTGGAACCTTGTGTGAGTTGCTGCTTTCATCTGGGAAGGCTCATATAAAATTAATTTTAGTTATAGAGGTGGAATAGAAAATATCCTGAAAAATAATGGCTGTTTGTGATTAGTTGTAAGCAATCTTTTACATTAGATTATTCAGTGTAAATACTCTGTGTTCTTTTAAGCCAAGCTTTTTTGCAGAACACCAATGACAAATTTCTGCTGGCACATATCAATTACTTATAAAACAAATAGAATAATTAGAGTACTCTTTGTCTGCTCACTTAGAAATTGTTCTGTTCTCTTGTTTCCTGAAAGATGAATTATCTCCTGATGTAATGCCTTCTATGAAATCAAAAGCATGCTCTCACAAGAGCATGCTTTTAGTTCATCACTGCCATGAGGTTTTTCTGGACCCTATAACTACTCAAACACTGTACTTGATTGAAAAGGTTTGGATTTATGTTGTATAGAAATGTATGTCGATCTCCAGAATAGCTTTCATGCTGTCTTAAAAAGGAAAAAAAATGTCTTGTTTCTGTATAAAAAGCCCTCTGTCCAATATAGTATATAAAAATGTGGAAGCATTGATAGCTGCTAGCATATATATTTTGTTAATAGTAAAGGGTAATCATTTTTCACAGGTGAATAGAACAGAGTTCTAAACTTTGCCTTCCATGGATAATGGCCACCCAGAGTACCTCCACTGAGTTAAATCAGATTTAAAAATGAGACAGTATTTGATACTAAGTCTTTACAACAGGCTAAAATGAAAGTGCTCACTTTTGAACAGGTGTCCTTCATGAAAACGTCTGAGCCGCAAGCTATGTTCACTCTAAAACTGAAGGAAAGTTGAGCTGAAATGACTAGCACACTAAGCACTGCAGACTGTTAGATCCCAGAGGGTTAAAGTCTTTTTTCTTACTTTTGGTTTGAAATTACTAAAGAGCTACCTATGGGATTGTCTTTTTGCATAGCAACTGTTCCCACTGATATAAACAATACTGCTTAAATCATATGAAATAGAACACTTGCATAAGTCTTTCTAGAACTAGAAATGACATCCATTAGTAGTTCATAACAGGATAATTTTAATGCAGTATGCTCAAGTGTAATAAGAAAAATATTCAGTAAAGGAGTTCTAGTTTCTGTAGGATATAAGTTAAAGAAATACAAAATTAAGTAGGAGGAAAAAGATTAAGGTAAATGAATAGGAGGAAATTATTAATTTTTTTGAGCGCATGAAGACATTGTTTTTAGCAGAGATACTATTAAATGGAGAATGGAATAGCCATTTGGATGAGGACAGGGAACCTGGGTTGAGAATTCACATCAGTTTAGCATTGACAGATAGTCAGGATACAAATAAGCTAACAATCTGAGGAAAGGGATGGGATGACATCAGAGCAAATACTGCTTCAATCCAAAGGTACCATAATCTACAAGACCATATTCTTTGGGAAAAAACCACCAAAACTAAAGCCCATAGGCATTTTAAGCCTGGAGCAGTGAACGTCATTTTGTCACTCATGAAATGCTATCAAAAGTTGCTGCCTTTTGCATTGCACCAACAGATGTGAAATGTATGCAAGTGTAAAGCCAATCTTCTCAGGAGATGCTGCTGAGGGATTTGAAGGTGTCAATAAGATTCTCCCATCAAAGAAAATAAGGCTTTGGAAAAGGCTTGATAGTGGGCAACTGAGGAGGAAATGTTTTTAGGAGACAGTATCATAAATTGATCAATTTTTTTATTATAAGTATTAAAGGTGTATTAGGTTTTTGAAAGGCAAGAAGAATTTTGCTAGTTAACAGAAGACTACAGTGGCTAATAGGAACAGAGTAATAAACTTGATGATGTGTCAAGGCATAAACTAAACAGTTGTTGGCTTGAGAACTTAGTAGTCACTAAGTATATTGGGGTAGAGTCATTGGACTCTGCATGTCTGGAATAAACGTCAAAAGATAAGGGTTGTGATGTAATATAACTGCAGTTGCATGGAATCAGTTACATATGGTACTTGGAATTGTTGAGAAGTTTTATACCAAAAACAGTTAGCTAAAGGATGCGTGGGAAGTAAAAGGGGTATTAAAGGTTGGTGTTATTTATAATTGTTCCTCTGCTGGGACATTGTGATGCCTGTCAATTATATTTCTGCCAAGCTGAGTTTTTGAGTGACATTGCATGTTTATATTGTTACTATTACTGACTTGAACTTTCATTGTTCAGCTTTGGCTGTGAAAATGGAGAGTTCAACAAGAAGGCTTTTATGATTCAAGTGGCAAGCATAACAAATGAATCTGGAATTGAACGGACTTCACCTTTTCCTCTGCAGTCTTATGGCAATGGCAATGGCTATTTTAAGGTAGACTATCAGATCTGAGTTTGGATATAAAACACAAATGAAAAAAAGTAGAGAAGAATAGTTCTGTAACAGAAGAACTTGAAATAGAGTGAGCAAATTTTTTATATTTTTCAGTTGAACTTTTAGGTTTTGTATCTGTTATTAGATTTTCCTATTTGTTTATTTATGCATTTCTTTTATTTCTTTTTCTGGAATCTTACTCTGTTATCTCTTTCCATATGAAATAAGTTCTTCTTATTAATATTCTATCATCTAAGTGCTGGAATCAATATGTAATAGAAAGTTGTCTGATGAGCCAGCTCTACATGTGTGTGTGCGCGCGTCTGTCATGCACACGTATGTTTCTATGCTTACTCATACATTGTGTTTGTAGACATACAGACTAACAAATAAATTTCATAAATACTTGTGTCACAAATGCAGTCCTTGATCCAAGTATTTTATTTAGGGTCATAAATATTTTATTGATTTTTAGGTACATTTGGAAAAATAATAGGAACAGGAAAAGTATATACTGTATTAAAGCTTTAAAGGACTATGTAACAGAGCAAATAATAAGAATCAGTGTTTTAGAAACTTTTCACATATTTGGAAACCTGTGATGTTCTCATTTTTTTCAACAGGAAAATATATCATTTAAAGTACAGCTGCATAGTTTATCTGCTTTTTTAATAAAGATTATATATACAGATACCATTAATGCTACTTAGAAATAATGGAAAAGTTTCCAAGATATTTTATCAATTAATTTCAATTACTACTTTTTGGAGTATTTTCCCCTCAGCCCTGAGCATTAACGAAAGTGTGTAAACAACACAATTTTTTTATCTTCATATATTACAGATATCAAAGGCAATTAAAAATATCTTAGGAGAGCCTGGATCAATAAAAATCTGAATTACTCACTTGGTTGGTGATATGTAGCTACATGAATTACAGCATGCCAGCTGTGGTGATTTAACCTCAGAAGGCAACTAAGTACCATGCAGCCACTCCCTTCTTCCTCTGGTGGGATGGAAGTTAAAAAAGGTAAAACCCATGAGTTGAGATATGGAAGTTTAATAATTGAAACAAAGTAAAATATAATAATAACATTAGTTTATAGGGAATATCCCTTTGGCCAGTTCATGTTACCTCTCCCAGCCATGCTCCCTCCCAGCTTTCTGTGCACCTGTTCATACGTAGAACATGGGAAACTGGAAAGTCCTTGATTTAAGGTAAGGACTACTTAGCGACAACTAAAACATCAATATTACCCTCAAATTAAATTCAAAACACAGTACTGTAATAGCTACTAGGAAGAAAATTCACTCTATATCAGCTGCAACACCAAAACTCCCAAATTTTTCCAAAACTAAATTCTTGTGAAAGGCATATTCTTTAAAGAAGAAGCATCTCACCATGAAAAGAGAAGAAGCCATTTCTGTCAATAAGTCAAATTTCTTACAGATTTTCCTGATTGGAAGTTAACAGGAAAGGAACTTATTCATAGAACAAAATGTTGCTAAATACATAGTTATCTAGCCAAAATTTAATCAAGTTTTAATTTATGCTAATGGAAAATTTTTGAACCATATTTATCATTCAAAATGTTTGGTGATTTTTTGATAAATTTGTCTTCTGTGAGAGTAGTGCAATATAAGTAGTTTATGGAAAAGTAGGTGTTTTACTGATTTGTTCTTATGAAATTGTTATTACATTCATATTGCATTGCTTGAGTTTTCAAGCCTTTGAACTTAATTCTTGCTTTTGTACTTATTCATGCCAGTAAGGCTCAATTACTTGAAAGAATGCTGACACCAAACATGAAACAGCAATGTTATGGTTCTACTGAAATTTACTTTTGAATTCACATGGATAGTCAAGGGAATTTAAGAAGATAGGGTTTGCCCATTTTAGCTCCCTTTGCACTTCTGAGCAGTGTCAAAGGGTTTTAGATAAAGTTAGACTCCAACTCTGAATTTTTTTTAAGCTCCCAGATGTCAGGCTACACCATTATGAACACTTTTCTTTACACATAAATGACTGTCTTTCATAAACTTAAAGGCAAAACCTTATAGATGCTGGACTGTATAATTACCCAGATTTTATTTTTATAAAAAAGAGAATATTATGCCACTATTTTTTCAAGCTCTTCTTTCATGATATTGCACGAAGTGCAACTCTAGTAACTGCATTCTCTCTTAAAGATAAAACCAGTTTCTTTCCGTTTCCTGTGTAGTCTTTATTGCTTGCCAGCAAGCTAATTGAACCTATTTTTGAGGACCCAATATAAATGATCAAGAAACAGTGGGAAAAGTCCAACTAAATATAAATTCCTTCTGAATTAGGTCTTTTTCACAATCCTAATTGCAGTTCTGTTTCCATTCTGCCTGAACTGATTATTATGACTGAGTAAAAAAAGACTAGAAACCTCAAATTTATAAGATTTGAAAATTGATTTGAAACAGAGATTACAATCATTCAGTATCTCTTGGAATCCTACACTGCAGATGAACCTAACTGTTTTGTGCATTTCCTGCTAAACATGCCTTGGATTTACAATATTTATTACTGAAGAGCTGCAGAAAGATTAACCAAGGACTGACTTGACCACAGGTTACGTGCTTTTTACATCTCCAACAAATTAGCAAAAACATTCAGAATTTTTCTCGAATACAATTATCAGAGACCTCCCTTAACATATTAAAATCCCAGAAATCATGAAAATACTAAAAAGCTTCTTCTGTGTTTGTTTTTGGTTTTTGTTTTTGTGTTTTAGTTTTGTTTTTTGTTGTTTTTTTTTTTTTTTCTGTTAATGGAACACCATTTTTGTCTTAAAATGAAGTTTCTGTCCTTTACTCCAACTAAACTCTACCTAAGTTCATGAAAAAGACATCCGATGTACCTGAGTCTTATGATGCATTTTGATGGTCTCTCAGAGCAGGTTAAGTAAAATAGCCTCTGAAACACAAGTGCTGAAATCACATCCTATTTCTCTTTGAGGGCATTTCAGCTTAAGTTAGTTAGACATCAGATCAGTAATTATTGGGTTAGAATCACGTTGTGGGTATGTGTGTGGGTGTGTGTGCATGTGTGGAGGGGGAAGGGATGGGTCGAACGTCATGGAGATGGGGAGGCATTGTGTCCCTCATGGCAGACTCCTGCAGCCCACATGGGGAAGCCCTGGAGTAGCCCGTGAAAACTGTAACACACCACAGCTCCTGGAGCCCCTGAGCCTGTCTTGGATTGGCAGGGACAGTGAGAACACTGTCCCCCACATTGGCCTGGAACCCAACTGGCCAGTGAGTAAGAGGCCCTAGCTGGGGAGTTTGGCCATAGGGATCCGAGCAGATAAACCCAAAGGAATAAGTTTGCCACATGTCTTGACCCTGCCATGTGGACATATGAGAGCTTGTCTTCCACAAAGTTCCAGTGGTAGTTATATGATCTGTCTCTCCCTCTTTCTCCTTCTCTCTTCTTGCTCCCCCTGCTTCTCTTTCTTTGCTCCATTATTGATGCTTTGAGTGGCTTAGAGCTGGGGGGACTGGATTTTAACTTAAGTATTGTGGGTAGATTGAATCTTGATTGAAGTGTTGTGGATTAGTACATAAAGTAAAACTCCCTGGGCTGGAGTATTACAACTACTTCTTAGGAGTCTGCCGGAACTATTCCTTTAGTAGAAATCACTTCCTGATTTTCTGTGGAAAACCAGTCCATTTAGCAGCATAAAGTATTTAAATCCTTAAATAATCAAGGAAAAGATGAGTTTGATTCTTAGCCAGGTGGTTACCACATATCCTCAGCAGAAGAAATTCTTGGATTTGTCATGATTCAACTAAATTCTTAAGATGAATGGAAAAATATGGGGTGGCATTCACTGACACATTTCAATGCTACATATCTCAAGTGGCACCCAATGCAAGGTGCTTGTGATGCAGAAATATAAAAAGGTCAAGGTGTCCCTATTTGATTTTTCTTTGTTTTGATTTCTGTAAGCTTAGTCAACGTTAAAATTAGCAGTATCTTGTGGACCTGAATCATAACCTTCTTTTGTGTGTTGTATAGCGAGTCAGCAGCACTTCACATCATTACTTCCATGAATCAACATTTCAATGACCACTTACTGGAGTGGGATACCAGCTATTTCTGTCACATATCTTAACATGGAAGTACACTTTGCTTGACTCACAGGTGTATTTGATTATTGTATACTGCAAAAGTAACTTTTGTCTTATATTCTTCACTTCTGGCATAATGAAAAATATGCTGAACAAATAAATAACCAACTCACAACCTGACTGTAAGTAGTTCAATATGACTGTAGTCATCAGCCATTGTGCTTCACATGTGAGAAGGTTTTGTGTTTCATGCCAAACCCTTCTCACAAGACCCTAGGAATGGAATTTAGTATTTTCTAGTTTGCAGCTCTATAATACATAGAGATAATACCTTTATTTTCCCTCTTCTTTGTATTTGAGATTTTAAACTCTGACAATAAGAAAATAAGAATGCATAAATTCGTAACGTGAAGTCAGTCTTTACCTTAGAGATGTTCCTGTAGGACAATCACATATAATGGAAACTCTTGGAAAGATGTTTACATTAAGCTTTACTTTTATTGATGAAAATAAGTGATCAATAAATAATAGCTAGTTGCTACTTCACGTGGTTATAATTTTCTGCTGGAAGATTATATAGAACCTAAATAAGCAAAATGTATTAAATTTCTAATGTATTTTAAAACAGTATTTTTTTGAAGAGCTAAAAAGTTTTATGAATGAATCAGAAGGAAGAAAATCTAAATTATAAAAATACTGAATACCTTTGAGAAATTCTTAAGTGATAAATGCACCTAAACTCTTACTGCTGGTTGAAATCCAGAATGAGGTCCATACTCCATTCAGAGGGATCTAAAGGTGGCCATCATACAACACTGTTAGATTTAAAGAACTGTCTACAGTGCAGGGGCTATGAGAACCTACACACTCTCTGATAACTGTATGCCAAAGAAACTAGCCAAACAATTTATTAAAAAAGTAATGTTGAGAGGATGTTTGGGCTGTACTCTGCCCCTGTTTCTGACTCTAAGTACCCAGAGGTGTGACAGACCTCGTTCCCAAAGCTGCATACTTTTCAAAAGCTGCTCAAAACAGTATTGAGACATTATTTTGGTCATCTGTTCATCCCAGCAGTTTTCCTGAGTTGCTATATATATGCATTTTAACTAACACACAGGAAAAAAATCTTACTAGGTACAAAAATCTTCTTTGCTTTAGTTCAGCTTGAAAATTACAAAAGCTCAAGTAATAGGAGTTCCTAGCTCCAAGAGTGCAACACCAAAAGACTGATTAAAATCACAAGCCACAGTACAGCTTAAGAGTCTGCTTAATGTGTACTGACTTGGAATCACAAATAGTTCTGGTTAGTATTTAGTTAGAATAAGAGCATGCAGAAATTGCTCACTTAAAAAGCACCCCAGTTCATGTGAGTTTGTTATTTTCCCATCTATAAATACTTTGAATTTCCTGCTTATGCAATATGACCACTAACTTTCTGAATACTCACTGTACGTGAATGAGCCACACTCATCCTTTTTAACAGTCTTGAGTACATGTAATTGCTGCTGCCCCTGTGAACCTGCTTGAATCTTTGAGAAAATTAGATGCCTGGTGAGAAAAAGATAGGTCACTGTCACTGGAAATATCAGCATGACAAGGCCAGGCCTAGAGCTGAAATATCACTGTAGCCATAGTAAGTGATTAGAAGAGAACAAAGATGTGAACAAAGCAGAAATTTTGAATTAAAAAGAAATAGTGAATTCTTTTGGCACAGGAAGTTTTTTATGCAGTTGTGGGTAACTTGAACTTGCAGACACCTCTATTTAAAGAGAAAATTACTCCTGCCATTTTGTATCCTAAAGTGCCTACAAAATTGTCTTGGGCAAATCTGTTCATTAGAATCATTAGTGTGAATACTAGTGAGGTGGGTTGGCCGTGGCTGATGTCAGGTGTCCACCAAAGGCATCCTCTCACTTCCCTCCTCATCTGACATGGGAGAGAAAATAAAAGGATCATGGATTGGCATATGGGCAGGGAGATATCACTGACCAGTTACTGTCATAGGCAAAACAAACATGATTTGGAGAAATTAGTTTAATTTATTACCAACCAAAACAGAGTAGGAAAATTAAAAATAAAACCAATTCTTAAAAACACCCTTCCTCACCTCACCTTTCTATCCAGGCTCAAATTCCTCCAAATTTCTCTACCCTCTCACTCCCAAATGGCACAGGGGGATAAGGGAATGGGGTTTGTGGTCAGCTCTTCACACATTGTCTCTGTTGCTCCTTCCTCTTCAGGGGAAGGACTCCTCACATTCTTCCCCGGCTCCATTATGGGTCCCTCACACAGGAGACAGTCCTTTATGAACAGAGAGCTCCTGTATGGGTTCATCAGAGCATCACAAGTCCTGTGAAAAAACCTGCTCCACCATGGACTCCTCTTTCCACAGGTACACAGGTGTAGCATAAGCTTCCTACAGGATCACAGCCTCCTTCAGCCATCCACCTGCTACATTCCAGGATCCTCCATGAGCTGCAGGAGGATATCTGCTCAACTCTGGACCTCCAAGGGCCGCAGGGGCACAGCTGCCTCACCACGATCTGCACCATGAGCTGAAGGGGATTTCTCTGCTCCAGTGCCTGGAGAACCTCCTCCCATCCTTCTTCACTGACCTTGATGTTTCTATCCCATTCTTGAGTCTCTCTCTGGCTGAATATGTTGATAAGCATTTTTCCCCCTCCCTCCTTAGCTACATTACCCCAGAAGTGCTATCATCACCATAGATTGGCTTGGCATGGCCTGTAGTGTGTCCATCTTGGGGCCAGCTGGCATTGGCTCTGTAGGATATGGGGGAAGCTTCTGACAGCTTCTCACAGAAGCTGCCCCTGTATTTTGCCACTACCAATACCTTACCTTGCAAAACCAACACAAGTGGATATAGTCTATAGAGCACAAATACAGGAACTTTATTAATGCCAGGAAAGACAATATCAGAACTGGACTGAGTTCCTGAATTACTGTTAGGATCTGATTAATGTACATTAGAGTGTAACCTGAGCTATGCAATTTGTCAACACAGCATTAATAGGTTTAGTAAATGCACTCTATGATACAGTTGTTTGTGAACTGTGTGTGACTTTGAGCAAAGAGGAAGCTGACTGTTCCTATTTGTATCCTGTGACTGGACAGTAGAAGTGCTTACAGACCTTACATCAGCATTCTGACTGAATTTTCCCTTCTCCAACAACTCCAGTCATGTACACATATTGTCTATAATGCTTCAAAATATTTATTTAGTGTCCGTGACAGTCTAGAGTCAAAAGCAAAGATTAATGATAAGTCATAATGTATGAAAACAAATTCACTAGGAAAAAGGGAAGATATTTTGATGCTCTCCCAATCATCAAAACGGATAAATAAAAGAATGAGCTCCCATGAGACATTTTGTGACAGTGTAGCTTGTCCATTTAATCCTGGTTGTATCTGTTTCTTATTCATTACACAAATGTTCAGAACTCAGTTTTCTGTGTTGAAAGATATCTGTATAAATAGTTTGATTACTTTCACACTATTTGCCCTGCAAATCTTTATCCTTGCATGGACACTTTTTTGGTACGTCTCATGTCAAGCGGAAATTCAGAGTGAAAAAGATAGGGCCAACTGCTTCTTATGTGCTCCAGGGCTTAGCTGCTTATGAAGTTGCCAGAAGAATCTGACTGCAGATTCTGTCAGACAGTGGTGAATCTGGACATGCCTATCAGGCCTCCTTGGTCACAAATACTCTGTTCAGTAATTCTTCAAAATGACAAATCAAAAACTCCATTGCTAAGAGATTCTTTCCAATTTTCATGTCATCTCTGTCTCCAACAAAAAATACTTAATGGTTACAAAATTTTTTAAAGATTCAGGCCTTGGCTGCAGTTTAGGAGAATTAATAGATTATCTGGATTTATCTTTTGAATTTCAATCTTTTGCTTTTACTTCCATATTATGCTTTCAGCAACCAGGGTTTCTGAACAGTCTTCCATAGATGCAAGTTTATGTCTCATTTATCTTCAGCTTAGTGGTGTGTGCTTTACACTTTTCACAACTAGGTGATCAGGAAAAAAACTTCAGGAAGTGTAAAGGGTCATAGATGACTTAAGCTGAGCACTGTAAAAGAAAAACATGCTATTTTAGACAGTAGAAAGCCTAGATAATTTGAACTCAGACTCACTCTTGCTCCAGTTCCTATTGAACCATAAACAGCTGCCCAGGGCAGAGAAATAAGGAAATATGAGGAGGCTGCATTTCAAAGTTATTCTATCTTTACAAAGAAAGAATAGCCACTGATTCAGACACTGATTATACGTGGCAGTTTTGTACTCTAAAAAAAATCAGAAAATCCCTACAGATTAGATATAGTCACATGTATTTTTCATTTCCAATAGGCAGGAAACTAGGTTGTCCTAGATCATCTGTCTTCCACTTTCTTCCATTCATACCCAGAGCCTGAAAAAATAAGCAAACAAACAAACAGTCATAGGAATGTCAGCCTTGTCATAATTAATGAAATATCATTTTAAATGTCAGCTAGCCAAACTTCTCATGAACATTTCTAATGTATCTAAACACTAACTCATAGATTGTAGCCCTAGGTATGATATTGCCTTGCATCTAGGACAGCTAAAATGCTGTTGTCTATTTCAGCAGGCTCATCAGCATAACAGAGGCATTCTGGAGTCTGTTTTATTTTAGTATGTGCTAGAAATAACCCTAAAGTCAAGTGTGCATTTCAAAGATTTATTCTCAAAGAGGTAAGAGTTTTGTAAACTTCTCTTTCCAACTTAAACCAATGAAAACATTGGTTTTAGTCACCTTCTTTCTGCACTGTTTCATTAAACAAAAAACAGCTTTCCCTCTACAAACAGCATAGATTAGAAAAAAATTGTTTTGTCAAGATGTAAGTATTCTTTATTTTGGTATCTAGAAAAGTTTCAAGTCCAGTCCTTACTTTATGCATGTACTTATCAATGCTCATATGTGTGGAACAACTGAAACCTCTGCTTTCTGCACTACTTAGTGTGTAATTGAATATTCTCAGGCACGATGTAGTACCTCTGTCCAAAGAAACAAGGCCTTATAAGAAGTAGCTTTACTTCTGATCTGCCTACCTTCTATGTCAGTGTTCCATATTGCCTCATGAAAAGTAGAAAGAAAAGAAGTAAAACAGTAAAGGACATGAATTTGGCCAGGAAACTACATTTTTACATAATTTTCCTTCCTGCATTAGCTTTACTAAATTGTGTCCTGTATTCCAAATAAAACAGAAATGATTAAGTAACCCAGAGCTTTAATTTTCATTTTATTTTGCATTTGATATTTAAAAAAGGCTGAGGCTTAATTTGAATGTTCATGAAATGAACATTATTTGGTTTGATGCCATATTTATAAATACTTCTCATTTGTCCAGTTCCTGAAGATCTGTTTAAATTGGTAGGACATCAGATAGTTCCCTGCACCTACTGTCATTAAATCCTACTTGGAGTAGGTTAATTATTCAATTATTACCTTCTGCTTCTCTAACAGTCTATATATGAAGCATGTGTAATATTAGGGATTGAGAATCTCAATATATTATTCAGTTGAGGTCTGATTGAAATGTGATTGCTGATGGGGAAATCTTTCCTCCAGCTGAATCAGGCTAGGTCAACAACAAAAGGCATGCCACTGAAGCAGACATAAGCATAAAAATTTTAGGAGATCTGTGTTTTTTCTTGAGGGAATTTCCTTTTTAGAAGAAAGAGCAAACTTGTATGAAAGTTTTATGCTAAAAATAACGCTTAGTTTTGTTTGGCTATTCCTCTTTGAACAGAAAGTATTCTACTGTATTTTAAAACTTCCATTATTCTTTTGTTACACTACACTCAAAGAATCTGTGCTTAAAATATTCAAGAAACTAAACTTTCTAAGTTAATTTTAAAAAGGCAGGCTAATAATGGAAAAGAGCAATCACCTGTTGCATTATTTCTCTTCAAAGGAAACAAAACATTCAATCTACTTCTAACCCTTAAGCAAGAATTGTAGTAATGTTACAAGTTACATAAAGACTGTCAAACAATACAAATTTTGTAAGATTGAAATCATATACAGAATAGTTCAAATTCATCCCATATGGAGCTCCATTGACTTGATCAGGCTTACAGCATCTATTCCATTGTGTGCTATGTAGTAATTCAGATGGAATTGTTTGTGCATCAGTTGTTTCTAAGAGCAACTCTACTCGAAACCTCAAAAATGCTGAGGATCACAATGTTGTTATTACCAGCTCCACTGATTTCTGTTATGTTTTTTGAGAAAGAAATTAGTTATATTTCAATGCTGTTATGCAGCATTGGCAGGAGGGGAGACGGTTCCCACCTGTCCTCCAGAGCTAGGGAGAGCTGAAACAGAGATCCCAATGGTCTGGAAGTGAGAGGCAAATCCAGCTAATTGTGAAATACATGAGGCTTTTATGGGATCCCTGATGGAAAGGGGCTGGAACTTAGAATGGATTGGATAAGAACTCCGGAAGGGGAACGACTTAGGTGCCTGGGCTAGCCAATAGGGGAAATGGAGCATAAAAACCAATAGAAAACCAGGGATTGGAGATAGACGGATGCAATAACCAATAGGGTTAGGACAGGGGTGGGGTTGGCTGTGTGGATGGAGCAATATGGAGCTGACCAGGGAGGCCATGTGGCTGTTATGTGCAGGGGTGTCCCAGCACGGAGCCATTCCAGATCTGTCCCACCAGACTGGTCCTAGACCAGCAAAGGCATGCCAGGCACGATCCCGCAGCTTGTACCGTGGTAGTGCCAGTGGAGGCAGGATCGTCCTGGTCCCCTGGGTGGGACTGTCCTGGTCCTGGGGGTCCCCGGGCGGGGCCACATCCGTCCTGGGAACAAACAATGCCTGTGCTTAACGAGCAGGTCATGACTCATTTGAGGAACAAAAGCCCCAGGGGAAGACAAGGGAATGGTGGTGGTGACACTGCAAGAAGGTGATAATGATGGGGAGAGGTGATACAAAACCTTTGTAACTAAAAATCCGGTAGAAGTAAAATGCATAATTTTAAAACTTCAGCAACAAGTCTCTCATGCATGCAGCCGGTCAGGTTCAGGGTGCTTTTCAGCGCTGGCCTTCTTGGAGGTCCACAATCAAAGCTTGTTCTTTCCATACCTTATAGTCTGATGTGTTTCACATAATCATTAATGTGTATCTTTATCAGAGACAGCAATAAAACCAGTGATGAGAGAGACCAGCTGGATTTTTTAAAAACACAGCAGTAATTGTATAGTGGATAGCAAACAGCCAGGCTGAAATATGCACATTAAATCGCTGAAAAATATATGCCTTTTTTTTTTCCAAAGAAAAGGAACAAATGGAACTAGATTTTATTCTAAAGTCCAGATACTTAAAGCTATTTAGTTAATTGCTTTCATGGGAGTTTTGATTTTAGACAGCTTTAAAAGTTTTCACATAAGAACTAAGGAATCACTGGGACCCTAAAATATTTCATTTCCCTTTGAAGTCTGTAGAAATCCAGCAGCCCTTAGACAATAGCCTGTACTTTGCAGGTTTGAACTGTAGGATGGCGTCTCTTTTAAAGTTGCATAATTTAAGTAAACTGAATAGTAGGAATGTCTTGGTTTGAGATAAGCAACTGCCAACGCCCCCAAGCACAGAGAGAAAAGCCTCCCTCCTAACACCAGGGAAAGGGAGGAAAAGAGAAGGGAAAGAAAAAACACTTCAAACTGCATTTATACTAAATCTACATATATTTTTTCACAGAAAGAAAGAGACAATTAGAAGAGAGTACAAATATACAATCACACAAGTCTGCAACAACAGCAAAGTCCAGTTCCCCACCTCAACTTCTGAACGAACACACAAATTCTACTGTCCTAACTACACATTACTTAAGAAGAAGCTTATTCCCCAGGGAGACAAACCCAAGCAGAGAGACCCAGAACAACACATTTTACTTTCCTGAGATACCCTGTGAGCCAGTGGTGGGCCTGGTCCTCTCCATCCCCCCTGGGACAGCATCGTGCGTCCTCCCAAGAGGAGGGCTGAGAAGCGACTGCCTTAACCACTCCCACACTGGTTCCTACTTCCCTGGAGATGATGTCATAGTGTGGTATGGAATACAAACTTACTGGCTAGAAGAGGTCAGCTGTTAGCTCAGCCCAGCTCAAGTCAGCTGACAGCTTCGGCCTAGTCCAGACTTCAGAGCCCAAATTTAGGCCCACCTAGGTGAACCCATAACAAGGAATTATTGCAAAAAATTTACAAATTTAGGCATGAGTCTATATAAAGAGTTTCTTGATCTTCTATCATGCCAGAATAGGGAAGCTCAATGCATTTAGAACAAGATATTTTATTTATCTCTATCTAGTGTTTCCCCAATCGTCATTTTCATAATTTCTCAGTTGTTTTTTGTAACATGAGAAAAACTAAATGAAGTCATAAATTAAGGGACTTTCTACAAAGGTACCAGTGTGACACTGCTAAATATTTCAGTAGCAAACATTTTGGAACTCTTAGCATCAAATGAAATCATCTGCCTTAAATTCAGTGGTCAGGTTCCTAAAAAGGATGGAGAAAAAATAAAAAAAACCCCTGGTATATCAAAGAAAAGTATTCACAGAATCTAATAGATTAAAAAATTATATACCTAAAGTAGTCAATAGAAAATGCTGAGAAGAAGGCTCTATTCAAGACCAGAATGCAGTTCAGCCACATATCATTTCCCCCCCTATTTTTGGAGACGAAAGGCAGGCTAGTACTGTTCTTCACAAAGCTCAAGATTGAGAATACACACAAATGGAGTGGGGGTTTTACTAGTATGTTCACTAGGCTGGGAAAAATAAGTGAGCATCATTGGAAGTTCTTGGCTGAAGTGCTCATTTGGGAGACCCAATATCATATTTCAGGACATATATATATATATATATATATATATATATATATATATGGATTTTCAAGACTTTCATTTCTCTGTTCCAAACATTTTTTTTCCCATCTTACCCAACCCTATTGCAGACTTCAGTCTGGAAGGCTAGAAATAACATGTTCTTCCCGTCTAAGATATTTCCTGACAGCTGAAATGGGGATTTCTACCTTAAGAAGAGGATATTCCCTCCCACTACCTAGTGGCAAATGCACCACTTTTAAAAAAAAAAAACCCAGCTAAAAGTATTAGAGGCAACTGAAACCTTAATTTGGAAGGATTCTTGGGCCTCAGGCTAAATAATGCACGAATGTCAAGGTGTGGTAAGCTGTAGTTTTTTTCAGTACCAGAAAAGTAAGTATTCAGACCTACTAAAGGCAACATAAATATTCCTAAGCAAAATTTAGATTGAGTACCCAACATTTTGTAGCTCTTAAGGTATCAGATATAGACAGTTTAAGAACAAGTTGTTTCAAGGATCTCAGTGATGCCTAAATTTTGATTTAGGAATCTGCACTGGGACAAATGCAATTAAATTACTTTGTGAATTTGGCCCATAAAGGAATTTTAAAGTTAACAGGAGATTGAACACAATTCAATGATCTCACTATCAGAGCCCTCAGTTTAGAGACAGTTATTCAATATTTATTAGGCTAACCCTAGTTAAATATATCAGTTGACTTCTAATTGTACTTAAATCTGTTGAGCAATCTATATCTGTGAGCAGATGTACATCTATATTTTACTTACTCCTCCTCTACTTATCCTCCATTTTAGTTTATTGTAAGATTGCCAGTTAACCTAGCAACTAAGTAACTTTATATGATGAAAAAAGGTTTCAGCATCTTCTGGCCATAAATACTAGACCAATTCCAATGCAGACATTGCAGGAACCTGAGCTGATACTTTAGATCAAAATGTTGATACACAGCATGCGCGAAATGGATCATACAGCAGCTTTACATGGTTTAGCTGATTCATATAAATAGGGCTACTGCTTCATTCTTAAAACTTTAGGTCTGATAAGTAGGACGCTGTACCTGTTATCATCAGCTCACTCTTGGGTATAGAAATCAAAATAATTCTGAGTAACTCAGTAGGTTTCCCTAGCCCGGCAAGGAGCAGTGATGTTCAGAACTGAACATGCATGCAAAGAATGAACAAGAGAAGTATGAACAGTTTTACTTAAATAATAAACAGAAATAAACATGAGTACATATTTGAAGATCATTGGCCTGTTAAATGATCTTTAAAATTAATTAGAAACTCTCTGAAGGCAAAATGAAAAAGGAGGCTGTACATTATTAGTATGTTGCAAATAGCATTGCGAGGTTCTACTGCTGGAAAAATTTTGACTGAAGGTGGGTTGAATACTGCAATGTTAGCTCCTATGTCTCATCTAATGTAACCAGTTATGATTAATTCCCTCATTGAAACTTAATTACAACAATTAAGGGGTACAGGTTTATTTTGCTCCTCAAGATATTTCTGGGTGCCACTCTTTTATGATTACTCTTTGCTTCCCTTAACAATAAAATTATTGGGCTCTACTCTAATAATATACTCAAGGCAATTGAATTGATTGAATACCCAGTTATAGACACATATGAAAAGTCCTGTCTATAATTTTTGAAGGCAATACAACAGATTTTAAACACTTCATTACTCCTTTCCACCTCCCCTGTATGCTGTCAATCAAACTCTTAGCATTTAATAGCAAAATCAAAGGGTGGCTTTTCAGCCTAAAATTTCAATATGCTTTTATCAATTAGCAGTTCAAACTTATAAAAGGATTGACCGTACACCAAAACAGAATAAGATTATATTTCATCCCTTTGGTCTGATTCGCTAAAGGATTTCTTGAACAGCATCACCTCTTTGCTGTCCAACATTTTGTTTTGCACTTGGGACTGAAGAGATCATGCCTGGGATATGGCAACACTAGCATGCTTTTCTGTCTTTCAAGGACATGAACATCCTTGAAGTTGAGATCTTGCTATAAATATTTAGCCATTGGCTGGATTCAATGAAAAGGTTTATTCATGTTGCCTCCAAACAGCTATAATCTTAACAACTTTTTAGTAAAGAAAAATAAACCAATAGTTCTGTATTCTACTCCTATGTTTCCCAGAAGACCAAAATTTATCCTTGACTTTCACATTTACTGAAATCAACACCCTTGTTTCCAAGTTCAGCCTTCCTGATCAGTCAGCCTTTCTGCTGACACTACTTATTCCTTCAACTTATTCTTCTTTCAATTCACTTTAGTGAGTTTGTATACTATATAACTAGAATATGTAATTATATATGCATATACTGGGGTGTATGCAGCACTCTATTCCTTTTTATTCTGAAAGGAAAGCAAGAATGGCAATAGACCTTTTTTTTTCATTTTATTTTTTTCAACTGTCAAGTGCATTCAGAACTCAAAGCAGCTCCACAAAGAAGAAAGGAGTTTGTTCTCATCTGTTACCAAACAGAGGAAAGCAGAGATACAGATGTTAGTCACTAGACTGCCCTGCTGCTAAGAGGACTTTGTCATTCAAGGTGATGCAAAGAAGCTTGATCAACGTAGATTTTTGGTAAAGCTGTACAGAACACATGTAGAGCTTAGTGTCTTGTAATTCAAAGATTGACCTGTTCACAAGCCCTGTGACTGTGGTTTATTTGCCTGGTGTCCTAGTTCAGCAGGAGGGACCAGCTAACCCTGTGTGTGGGTGATCAAAGCTGTGTATTCTACCCCCTCTATCATTCCCCAAGGTCAATGGGCCATTAGCAGCAGCTGCCCAGGGAGCCATTATCACCTTCACACCCAGCCTGAGGGGGGTGGAGCTGCTAATGGGCCATCAACAGCTCAACACCCCCTGGCTCCCAGAGTTAATCACCCATTGTGTGAGTCCCCGCCCAGGAGGAGGGACTGGGTGCTCCCTGAGGGTACATAAGTGGTGGGTAAGAAGACCTCGGGAACTTCTCGTCGGATCCAGAGCAGCAGCAGGACCTTGACAGGAGGAGATCACCGCTCTCGCCCAGACCACAGCCCTCGCCTGCATCAACAGGTTTTTCTTTTCCTTTTGCTCTGGGCTTGGGGGAACCACAGGGGTCTCAGCACAAGGGCAAACAAACCCCCTTGGGTTTGTGCCCCAGGACACTGGGTTATACTGCTGGGGTTTTGTGAGTTGAAAGCAATTTCCCTTGTGTGTCAGTGTTGTTATTGTAATATTATTAAATTTTAGCTCTGACTTATAATCTCTCTCGTGGTGAGTTCATTTCCCCTGCTGGTTCACCTTTAAACCAGCACAACTGGTAAGGGAAAAAGTATGGATAATGAACATATAATATCAGAACATGAGAATTTTGGTAATGAATTGATATTACCAGAAATAGGTTAATGTAAATCATTTGTCATTCATGTATTTAGATTTATTGCTTTTTTTCTACCTCAGTGTTATTTTTCACTCTACCTTATTAGTATTCCTTATGATACACTCTTATGATTAAAAAGCAGTGAATTACTCTTTAATTGTCCCAGAAAAATAATTTTGAGTGAGAGCTGAAACTAATGAAAATTGCTTAGGTGGATATGACTGCTTAAGAATCCATATCTTTAGCTTATCTTTTGAACAGATGGCTACACAGATAAATCTCATGACAATCAGCACTAACTAATAAAGAAAAGAACCAACTACAGCCCTCCTCACATCATCTTTCCCCATCTATTCTAGTTGTCTGTTTCATTCTGTCAAAGCTACTGCAAGAAATCTTAATAGTCTCCTTTATGTTTAAACTTTCAGAATCCATGCCATCTTCAGAATAACAACAACAAACTGTCTAAAATGTCATCTAATGAAAAGCTTGTCACATGTAGAAAAAAACCAGACATATGCTGCAGTGTAATTTCAGCCAGCATTTTCAATCTTTTCTCCTACCCACAGTGTTTTTCTCTTGCAGTCTTCTCTCCCACAGTGGATAGGTAAAACAGGAACCTTTGTCCAGACTGACCCTTTAGCTTCACCAAGTAAAGTGATTGGGAGCAGAAATGGAAGTAATCTGAACTAATGTATATGTTTGTTACAGACCTTGGTATCTAATGTAACTATCTGCACCCCTCTTACAGGGGCATGTTTCCAGAGGCAGTTCCACTTATCCCAAATCAGAAGTCTAACAAACATCAATCATCCTCATTAGGCATCTACGCTTCTAGTGGGACTCCATTTTTACACCATTTCTGTGACTATTTTTGCAGTGGCTACTCTAGTACATTCAGAGAAAAATATTTACTTCTTCTCATATTTTAATACTTAGAAAAAAATTTTTAAAAATTTAGAAAGAGAGAATATTAAATTTTCAGAGTAAAACATGCAAAGATAGTTTTGCTACTTTATGTCTTTCAATTTTAATAATACTTTTTTTCCTCTAGTTTCGATGCTACTTAATGAGCTAGAACCATTTCTTAATGGTCCTATAATATATTACCAGATGTTTTTAGTAAAATATTATCTGTTGTTTTCCCAGGAATTATATTCAAAGACATGAAAACCAATAATTTGAATAATATCAGAAAGTGAGAAAATGTATTTGTTCTGGATTTAGTGACGGGCAGAGTCCTCAGATAGACATCTCCATTTGAGTTAGTGATCTAGGTTCCTTCATAGCAAACATAGGAAAACATAATTGAGATGCCCAAAAAACCTACCTCAAAGCCAAAAGATGACTCACACCCTAGAAGTTCTGCAAGTTCTTCTTGGACCAATACTTCATTTGTAGATGTCTTCAAGATGTTTTATGGCTATGCCAGTATAATGTTGATACAATACATTTTTTAAAAATTAGAGAGGTTCCTTTACTCAGACAGCTTTATTATGACTGAACATTTTCTGGCATAGTGTTTTCTGTATGTAAATCAGTCCTGGAAGGCAGAACTGAACACTTAACGGTGGTGACATATATAGCTATTATAAATTAATCTCTCTGATGTTAAGGGAGGAGGAAGTATGAGATTCCTGATTAAGGTGTTCTGGCCAGCTCAGAAATTTCAATTATTTTTTAAATAATCTTTCTCCTCCTCTCCCAGAAGTTGAGGAATGTGAATAGAAAATCATAGTAAAAATAATTCTACTCAGACTTATTTATATATTAAAAAATAAAAGCTGAATTTTTAATAGTAGAGATAGTGATGATCACATTCATAAACAATTTTTTACACTGATCAAACAAATTTGTTAATTTACTTCCTTGATTTTTTTTCTGGTAATACTCTCCTTCAGCTCTTAGCACAACTAAAATTTGTGGAAAACCACTCATTGCCTATTACTCTTCAGTTTAGAAATGGATAAGGTTTTCAAGCTTGCTATAATAACTTAAAAACACCAAAAAAGTACCAGTGAACATTCAGATGATAAAGAAGAGGACTTCCAAGCAGGCATTTGCTTCTCCATCCAGCAGCCAGGATTTCTTGAGTAACCTCAAAGGAAACTTGATCCTGACCTGTGAGATGCCTCTTCATATAGTCAAGAATGGTAGTCCTTATCTGAGAGCTCATGACTTTTCTAAGAGGACCAAAGTAAACAAAAAGGGAAATTTGGAAGAAATTAACTCCCCGTTGTTTTGAGGCAAATTTTGAAAGTACAACAGAAAAGTTTTGATACTCAAGTCCATTTACATTTTAGTACAAGTCTGCACAGTCTAAAGAAAATCTCCACACAGCACAGACTCAGCCCTCATGATGACCTCTTCTATGACCATGATGGCCCAGCCTCAGCGAAAGGCCCATATCTTCTTCAAGCAACCAACAGGAGGCAACAGTCTGGATTCTTAGCTGACTTGAAAGGCACACTTCTACCCCTATATTCAACATTAAAGCACAAGCACTAGCTTGCAATCATATATTCTATTAAATTGTTAGACATGCCTGGTTTGGCTTTACAGGGGAATGAACAGTTCCCCAGTGCCATTCAGGAGTTAGACCCAGGAAACTTCCAAACAGGTAATTAAGTCCTGGTCATTTCACTTTGAAAGCTAAGAGCATATATAGACAATTTTTTCTAAGTTTTAAGTACAGAAGACAGACCCTGGTCCACTTAATCTCCTGTTACAGACACAGGCAATAAATCCAAGCTCTGAGAATCCTATCAGATTTGTGCTCATGTGATGGAAAATCCACAGAGTGTTCTCTTTATTAACTTCAGAATTTAGTCAATGTAGGATTAGTAGAACAGGAAGCAAAACTGTTTGCTGAGAAAGAAAAAGGATCAACAAAAGCATTCTGATTTCTATATTTTTGTCAAGATATTTTGAAACTAATTAATTGATTCAGTAACCATTTCTTCTGCTTACAGAAGAACAATCCATTGTAGCATTGAATTGAACTAAGCTAAGGACTAGTAATCTACATTTTTGTTTTCTTTATTTCCATGGACACATAAGGACACTATAAGCATTATTTGCTTAACTTTAAGATCCAAAGAACATTATTTGTGTTTAGCTTCCTTGCCTTTTTCTGAGTAGTTCTGCCTCAGGGTATAATCCAAAGAGCAGTTGTGTGTAATCAGTCTTAAAGGGCCTCTCATTTTATCTACAGAGTCTATACTCTTGAACCCAAGAAAGTGTCCTAAATTTTTTAATCTACATAAAGAAAAAATCTCTAGTTCACTTGGACCTTAGATTAATGCTTGAACTTTAATCATCTGGGAATATTCGTTCAGCATATAGCACTGCATGGATGTTAAAATTATCTACAGTTTTGGAGCAGAGCAAGAATATTTTCAGGTTATATTGCACTCATGTGAGTCACTTTAACAGACAGTGCATTCAAATGCTAGCAAATAGCAATGTACTATGTATCTTCGACCTTTTCTGCCCTTTTGTACTTCATAACCCCTCTGGTGCTAAATGCTTGCAAATAATTTCAGTCCCCCTTTTCATACCCAAAGTCTGGAGCTCTGCATACCAGGACAGAAAGCTCTAACAAATAACTGTCATCAGAGGAACTAATGTTTCCCGAGTGAAACTCACTGAGTTACTTACTTTCAAACACATATTTCTATTCCTGCAGAACTCACATATTTCTATTCCTGCAGAACTCACACTGGGTTTGGAAAACGACTGTGGAGATGACCTTATTCCCCCAGAAATTATCCTTCTACCTTGTGAGACACTGAAATGGTTTATGGTTTAAACATTGTTAAAATCATTGAGGGACTTCTGTCCACTGTAGGAAACTGTGCAAAGAAACAACTGATGACTGAAGCCCACATCTCTCTGAACATGCCTACAAGTTTGGGCTGTGAAGGGAACTTAGGATAAGACAAAGGATGTAATTTTATCCCAGGAGAAGAATTTATCCACAAGTGTGGGTGACTGGAATGCTAATGGCTCAGACAATCAAGGTGCAAGCTGAAGATGTGCAAAGTAACTGCCTAGGTGGTCGGGGCAAGCACACCCACCACCTCAGGCTACAAGCTGGTGTTGAAAAGATAAAGAAAGAGGCAAATCCTGCAAAGCAGGGTAGGTTTCTTTGTCCTTACAAAAGTGTCTGTGACAACTCCCCTCCTGATGGACCATAATGGGCCATAACTGCCTCAGCTGTGCTGACCTAACAGGCAGCTGTAACATCTTAGAAGGAGTCAAAGTCTCTGATCCAGTAATACATCGTCCAGTGTAAAACTCCCTGCTCCATGGAAGGTATCAGGGACATCCCCACCTCGCCTATGCCAAATAAAAGACCACACATGGACTTCACTCAGCACTTGGTTTTCTTCCCTCAACACATGGGACCTTCCTTACAACCCTGGACTTCACAGATTTCTTCCTTCACCACTCATTCTTCCCTCACCATGCTGGACTTTGCTCACAAATGGACTTCTCTCGCCACATGGGATTTCCTTCACCATGACACGCTTTTTCCTTCACCATTCTGGCCTTCCCTCAGTGGATCCAGTCTGCAACCATCACTGACAAGACTGGGACTCTCATCACTGGTAAGATCATAAGAAGAGGATCAACAGGTTGCTGTTGAAATCCATGGAAACAATACTTTTTTTCTACTTAATCTGTCTCTCTGTCACTCTCTTTCTCTCTCCCCCTTCCCTTCCTATTTCTTTCTATTTCTCTGTACCTGACATTTACTGTTAAATAAAATCCGTACTAGTGACCTCAGTATATGGTCTTATTTGCACCTTTATTTGTGCAGAGGCATCTCTCTAATATAAGAATCTGATCATAACAGTCTGAGCTGTGCAGGCACCCACACACAATCAGTTAATTATTGCATATCTCCATTTCAGTGCCCTGCATTGATCACTCTTGTGTTTGTATGTGTGTGTGTGGATAATTTTAAGGTGACTCCTGACATCCTGATCTCATGTATACTCAGACCCCTCAAAACATGGCGGGCATGACCTCAGTGACCAATAATTTAGTAGTACCTCTGTCCTTCCATTGAATCAGTGAGGTTCTCTGGCTTATGACTCTGACCATCCCAGTGGGCAGTTTCTTGAAATGAGCCTGAACATCATGTGTTATCTTCTACCCTTCAGGTCCCCTCCAGGGACTCCATAGTCCCTGTATGCAGTTGATGAATAGGACTGGGAGTGAGTGACAGAAAAGCATTTCACAAGAAATCATAAAAAACGACAAGCTCTGTACTTCTGGGCTCCACACTCAATCTAGGAAGTCTGGTGTGTAACACGCCCAGGGCTACAAGCACAGGGGTAGGATGATCCACAGGTCAACACAGAATCACAGAATGGATAAGATTCGAAGTGACGACAGTGGGGTCATCTGTCCCCTCTACCTGTTGAAGTGGTGTCATCCTAGAGAACATTGCACAGGACTGTGTCCAGATGGTTCCTGAATATCTCTTGAATATCTCTCAGCCTTGGCAGTGGGTAAGCACAGCAATGGAGATAGGTCAGTGAATGACACACATCATTTGACTGCCATGGTAAATATGCAGGCAACATGATCCTGCACAGGTAGACCTTGCCATAGGTTGTTGGCTCCTTTAGCTGAACCCAGAGGTGGTTCGCCAGTCCTGTAAAGTGCCCTGTGACTTCCCTGCTCTAGTGTATGTGCATCTCTGTTTGCAAAGACCTTTTGTTTAGTTTATCAACAACATAAAATGATCATCACCAGCAAAGACCTGAAATCAAAACTGCTTCGTCCTTGGTAAGTCAGGCTCTCTTTGCTGTGAATGTAACATCTCAAATATTTAATTTTAATTTTAATGAAGTTGCTTTGTTTGATAAAGGTCAGTGTTGTCAACACAGAAAAATGCTGAAGTTCAAAGTAGCTTGTTTGTTCAAAAGACTGAACTTTTGAACTGATGATATATATTAACAACACTTAGCATTCATAGTAAATACACATGAAGATGAAATTTACTAATCCACCCTATTTATTAGGGTTCTGAAACAAAGAGAGGCTTCCAGATAAATGTCTGTGAGTGTAAGTGGATTGGGAGTATGTATTGCCAGTGGTTTATTTCATCATAAATATTACAGCTTAAGTTTTGTATTATTCTAAATTGCTAGGAGTTAGGAATTAATTTTATAATTTATGTATTTGCAACTTTCTGAGTGAGTTTTTTATATAGTAGTTGCTATGAAAAATAGAAAGGCATAAACCAACATTTTTTAGTTTCTGTTTTATAGAAATGGAGGCAGCAGACCCCCATCCTGTTATTTCTGGGTCCTTCAGACACATAGTCTTATGGCTGGCTGTTGTTCTGTCTTCATCTCACAGAACTTCTGCTCCCATTCTGCGTACCCACACTAGCACTAGTAGGAGTTCTCAATGAGTGCAATGCAGGGCACAGGGTAAAATAAGGTTAAAAGAAGACATAAATCTCACAAAAGATGTTAGCAAAATTCTTCCATTATAACTAGCTTACACATCAAGCAAAATTCACTTAAGCCACAGAAAGAAACTACAGTGAGGAGCCGAGTGAAAGGTTAATTGTATTAACTTTCTGCATAAAAAATGGGTGGCTATTACTCCAGTTACCTTCAGAGGTCATGATAGACAGAGCATTAGATGTTACATGTGCATAAGAAACCATTACATTTAATTTGTTTCCCCTTTAATGAAGCCAGTAACTTGTTTCTGATCAAACCAAGACTTGTTTTGTGTTAAATAGGTGGACAAGCTTAGTAGAAATCTAAGGTGTTGAGAACAAAATTGAGAGGCACCAAAGGCACAGCATTACCAAAAAAAAAAATCCATACAAAACTAAACCCAAACATTTAAATCCTTATTCACTAGAAACCATTACTATGGAAAAAAAGGATAAGATGCACTGAAATGTCTCATTTAGGAGTACAGATATGGATAGTATTTGAACTTGGAGATGTGCTTTGTCTGACTTGATGTTAAAAATCGAAATCAGAGGATGATTGGGTGCTGTAACACATGCTTTTGGTGTGCTAAATGTGACACTTTCCCAGAGTTGGAACCAAACTTGGATGGAATCACTGAAAGGGTTTTGAATTGAAAAACTTAAATTATCATTACCAAAATCTTTTAAGAGCACTTTGACAGTTATAAAAATCTGAGAATGAGAGAGGCTACAGTATACAAAAACCTCAATATATACAACTCGAAGTACCCTCCAAAAATCCTGAAACTTTGAGTTGTAACATCAGCCTTAAAGAATCTTCTATTCCCCTTGATACTTTGTTCCAGTGGTTAATTACAACTAAAATGAGCATCGTAGTTTTTAATTCAATTTTTCCATATTCCTTTTTCCTATTACATGTTTTTCAAATAAATTATTGCCTTTATAGTATTTATATTTCTACTTTGTGAAATAATTTCATTCTTGAATCAAGTTTCTTTTTCATCCAGATAATATGAATGAATTGAAGCCTTTTGATCTCTCTTTGGAGATGTCGCTTGGAATATTTTTTAGTTTGGATTTTTTTTTTTATGTGTATGTGTGTGTGTGTGTGTGTGAGATAATTTTAAATGTACAATCTCTGGGAATAGTTATGGTGATCCAATACCAGGATTTATCAGTCCATCACTTGTTTTAAGACTTATTGGGAAAGGTCCCAAAATCTGTTGTTGATGATCACCTGTTCTATTCTCCTTATTATTTTTTCATGATTTATCCTTAAGTGGAGGAAAAAAAAAACCCATTGTGAAGCAGTCTCTGATGTTCGGTGCCAAAATAATAAAAGAATATCTGATAAGATGAATAGGAATATCAAATGTAGTAGCAAAGCAAAGTGAGTTTTTAGTTTAGTTTTAGTTTATAGGTTTTGCATTCGACATATTAGAATTCCTTCTAGATCTGTACTTGAGAGGTGGAAGTCATGACAAGTAGTTTTTACCCCTTGAGACTTACAGGTAGGAGATAAGACATGATTCCATTAACAGTAACATGCCTCATTATAATGCTACTCCAGGCTATACTACAGTCTTTTAAGAAAAAAGAGACAAAATGCTGACTCAAGCTCTTTTAGTCTCTGTGAACAACAACAAAAAAATAACAAAGTAATTAAAACTGATCTAGTGTTTTTATTGTAAATCTCCTTTGATGTTACCTGCACAGTACTGCAATATTGATCCTCTTAAATGTTACATCTAAGAATTTCATCTCTACATGGAGGACATTTTCCAACTTTCTTTTTACATGGCAATTTAGTTAGTCCTTTAATTAAAAAGAAACACTAAATAAATCTAGGAACATTGGATTTTTTTCATTCTGGATCAGTCTACTCACGTATCAAAATGAGCATCCCATCCTACAGGATATGTAATGAAACTAGTAGTTACCTTGTAGAAGAAAATGTTATGTGTTTTAAAAAGAGAGTGAACAGTGCCCAGTGTACTAGAAATCCTACTGCAATTTGTTCTTTTGAAAGAAATTGTTAAAGACACTGAGATGTGTTGCCTTGAGCCTCAAATAATGAAAAAAGTAACAAATATTTGTACCTTAATAATTTTGATGTCTTCACAGATAGTGAATACAGCAAGTGCAGTTGTAATCTATCTCGACTGATTTCTTCTGTAAATTATGTTACAGTTAATTTCTTGGATTATTTCCCATTTTCAAGCACAACATAACTGTCAATGCATTCTTTCATGTAATTTGAAAATTTCAATAACAAATTTAATAAAAACAGCCTGATCTAAAGCAACCTTACAAATACCTTTGTGGTGAGAAGAATAAGGAAAACCAACTTGGCAGCTCTAGAAAAACAAAGATCCCTGTTGAAAAGTTTCTGTAGCATGATTCTCAACATTAAAAAACACTAAGACCCCCAAAACAAACAAACAAACAAACAAACAAATCCCACATGGATTCAAAACCTCCATGTATGCAAAACTCCTAACACAGGCATTTTTCCTATTTAATCAGTGACTTCAATGATAGCATGGCCCTTGTTCTTCTTGATGTCCGAGCCTTTAAACACTAGGGAACAACAAAGCTGTCCTCAATTTTCCTGTCCAGAAAGCTTCATATCATCTACTTTTGTCTTTTTACATTCAGTTTGGCAGCAGGGAGAATTTATGGCAACTTCTGCCTCTTTTAACTCATTTTTCGTGTTAACACTCAAAAATCCTATGATTTCTACACCCAATCTAGGGAGCTGTATACCCACTGAGGACCATTTTTTCCATAGTAGTGTGAAATCCAGACTGTTAGCACCAATAAAATGTAGTACTATGGGAAAGGAACACCCTCTAACTTCTAGTCAATAGAATTTTCTCTGTCATTCATTCATTTAAAATGTCTCAATTTCTTTCCCCTTTTCATGGATATAAACCATCAAGATGCACTGCAATTGTAGTTGTTCATATATCATGTTAATTGTTCAGGGAGCATTTTAAATGTTTTGAAATATCCTGATGTCAGTAGCTATTTTGCTTGCAGTTTAGGAAGACTTAGTAGTAATAAAGACAGTCATTCCCTTTTTATATCCTCTGATTTACCTTCATACTCACTGTTATTCTAAAATAAAAAGAAATCTCCAGAAAATAAATCCTTAAGGTCATCTTCCCTTCAAGTCATTTCAATGGAGGTCAGGTACTAGAAGACCATTTTCAGGTCAACAGTTTCTAGTGTTTATGAGTTCAAGTAAGACCTAAATGGTCTGGTATTGTCATTATGATGTCACCAAGTGAATGTGATATTTTGTCAATCCCATAAAACTGGAAATATGCAAATATAAACCACAAGTTTGTTTTGTAACTGATTTAAACACATATCTAAACAGTGAATTTAATAATGTCTGTTCCTTAAAGTATTTAATCAATATTTCAATAGATGTCTGCTCCCAATAAACATGTAAGAAGTTTTGATAAAATAGGTGATTTGCAATTGACAGATGTAAGTTTAAAATTAAAAGAATATAGGTATTATTTTTGTTGTTTTAATTTGGAGTTTTGTGTGTTATAGATGCTTCACTATATCTTTTATCTTTATCCATATCTTTAGATGGAACAGAAAGTCTGGTGTTTGAGTTTTACTCTTTTCAGTAAATCTACCAGGATTAATGAAATTCAGCATACCTAAAAATAAACAAAACAAAACAAAACAAAATTATAATCTAATAAGTCTTTGAAATGTTGGAATAAAATTAATTTAAATTGATTTTATTGAATTTATATGAATATTTATAAGAATATGGCAGGTGGATGGTTTTATATTTTATATTGCTTCATGAAGAAAACTCATTCAAAATCTATATAAAAAGAATGAAAAAAATTATTGTTTTTTTCTTCTATTTCTCTAAATCATATTTCAGAAGAAACTCTTAAAACTGCAGATCAGTTTTACTACAGAAAATAGGAGAAATAACAACATTGTGGATAAAGCACATTTCAGCTATGAAAATTTCCTTATCTTTAAGAGACAATTTAGCATAATTGTGTTTATTTTAATGGATATAATTAATTTACTTCTTTCAGGAGTTTTCAGTTAAATCAATCATATATGAATCCCTCAGATTCTCAAGCTGTATATGTTGAAAAATAACAGATTTGGTTGGTGATTATCACAGGAAAAACACATTGCAACTGAATATCAGTATAGTTGACTCTGCAAGAATTCTTATCTTCATCAAGCATTGCTTAACTTTTTTCATCTGTCCAGGCCATGAATGCTCACTGAGCTGGCACAGCAGTTTAATTCACCTAAATGAGTGTATCTCAGATAATGTCCTTAAAGGGAGGTACGACATTGGTGGCAAACTCAAAATAATGAATCCCAGCATCCTCACAGGTGCGATTTTCTTTATATTTTCTTTCTTAAACCTAAGGTAACCCAATCTTTCTTTTCTGCCTTACTTGCAAGAATTTCAAACTAAATGGTACCTAGGCAGTGTGTGCTGTATCTTGAGTTACTGCGTATCTAGAGTTTCTCCCACAGTGTCATGGATGAGAGGTGAGCAGGCAAATTAAGTATTCCACACCTCCCCTTCAAGTCTAGAACTGGATCATCAGAAAAAAAAGACAGACAAATTAATTATTTCCCTTTTTCTTTCTTATTAAGTTCAGATATACAGACCATTGTTGCTGTACAACAGGAACAAATCTTTCAAACTTTAATGCTTCTTAATGCTAAAATCATGTAAGCATTATAGCCCAGCAGAATCTCTGCTTCTTACTGCTACTGTTGATTCCTTTTGTTTGTCAGGAAAACAGGGAATAAAAGACCCTTGATTTAGGGAAAACAGGCAGGGTTTTTTCATTTATTTTTCTGCAAGCAATTTTTTTTAATTAACTTATCTATATAGTTATCTAGCATATGTAATATTCTGGAATACCTTACTTGTCAGGTTAGGCATTACATTTATATAATTGTACACGTTTAGATATTGTACCAAGACTGAGCATCAGGTTGGCATGACTGTAAAATCCACTGCATGGGCTCTAAGGACACACCCATGTGGGTAGAGCCCTTCCCAAATCTTTGTTCGCGAAGCCTGGCCATGATGATGATGATGGTATTATACATTTATATACATAATAGTAACCAAATGCATAGTTTTCAGAGCCTCATCTGGCAAGAGTCTTAAAATGTTTTGTGTTAACTTCATAAACATAATCTTAATTATGAGATAGTTCTCATGGAACATTCAGTTATTGATTGAATCTCAACCAGTAGCCTAGACATCTGTTGTCAGCAGGAAGATGTCATTTGCAAAGGCTCACGTCTTGCTCTCTGTATGTTATCAATGTCAGGATTGCTTCCAGCAGCTGCCTCTACTAATATTAAAGCTTACTCTGCAACTCTTTCTATTACACAAACAACAGTATCCCTAGTTAATTATACCTTTCAAGAGCTTTTTGATTTTCTCATTTAATGAAAACTGTAATGTAGGTAAAGCCATCTAAAATACAGTGTTTCCCCCCCTTAGATTCTACAAATTCTTCTGCAATTCACAGAACAAAACTTAGTGGTGGTGTCCAGTGATCCAAGATGCCTGTTTTAACCACTCTTTCGTCAGGTTTTTATGCAGGTTTAACTATACAAGTTAATCTAGAAAAGTGACAACTTTATTTAGCTCACTGAAGGTCCATCCAACATACTACATTCCATATACCAGAATTCTTCACTGCTCCTATCTCAGAGTCTTCCAGCCTCATCTGACTGTTAATGCTAAGCAGACACCGATTATCATGCATATTTAAAGGACTTTTCCAATCTGCTTCTACCTTTCATTTCTCTTTTCTCCAGCATAGTACTTAAGATAATCCTTTTTCCAAGTTCATTCAATTCTCATGGGGTTTTTTTGTTTGTTTGTTTGGTTTGCTTTGCTTTGGTTTTGAGGCTTCCACAGAGGATACCCCATACAGGGTTAGGTTTTCTAACAATTCTTTGTCACTGGGAAACAGAAAATCTGATCCAGACCTATTTGCTTACTAACAGTCTGTTTATCCTGGGTCGCTAGATGCAGTTTCCAAAATACTTTAAGCCATACTGTGACAAACTGTCTGACTTAGAGCATTCTACCACTGGAGAAGACTATTAATTTGTAGATGTTTTAAAAGGAGGACTGTTTGGTAGACTTGCGATCCTTTTGCTGTTTGTGACAATTTTGATATTACCTAAGAAGAAGGAAAGCTACTGTTGTCTTTCAGAAATAAGGTACATTTGTTTCAGCAAAACGTGCAGAAGGAAAAGGACGAAAGAGAAAACATTTACTTGAGAAGTTGCAAGGATAATGTTTAGAACTGCTATAAGTCGAGAAACTCAGATTAGAAGGTAAGGTTTAATGTGAAAGTATTGATTTGAATATGTTGAACTAACCTCTATTTCTACACATTCTTATCTTATTATTACATTATGTTCTTCATGCCTCTGTTCACATTCCTTTTCTTCCTGTTCTCTGATTTTTCTGCTTTTCATGTCCTTCCACTTCAGTGCTGCCTGGCTGCTTTTTTTGGAGAGAATCATTAGCTCAGCTAAAAGCTGCCAAATTGTGCAGTAAATTATTAGTTACATGCTACAGTCTGAGTTGGACAGGTTACTACCAGAAAAATGTAAAAGCAAGCTTCTAAATTTGTGTTAATGGGCATAGAGACACAATCTGCAATGAAGCTGTGCTTTGTGTCTGTGTGTAAGAATCTGGCCCTGTGAATCTACAAATGATATTTTCTCAAAATATAATTTATTTTGTTCCATAACAAAGAATAAAGATTTGAATGAAATTAAGTGTATTATAACCCTTCCCACACACCAAATACTACCTCTCTAATCTGACACAAAGTAGATTTTTATATTTCTTTATTAATCAATGCAGTAACACTATTCTTCTGAACTAAGTTAAATTTTGTGGGATAGAGTATCAAATGCTATATGAAAATCTACAGATTCTAAAATTATATTTTCTCCATAGCTTCCATATTTTTGTTTTTGCACATAGATTCCTACCTGATTTTATTTTTTAGTAACAATGATAATCTGAGTTAAATCAGTTGCTGAAGTTTGTTGTTTTTTGTTTTGTTTTGGGTTTTGTTTGTTTTTTTGTTTTGTTTTTTTGTTTGTTTGTTTGTTTTATAGTAGTCAATGTCCAAATGCTATGTTTGGGTGCAAGACTTACAGAGTAGACATTAATTATTTTTCAGATACACCTTTTAGGTATGCAGTCCATTGTAAAGAGACTGAATCTTTCTGAAAAAATCCTAGTGATATACCAGACAAAGGAGACATAAGAAATAATCTCCTGTGTCCTGTAGCTAAACCAAAGTCATAAAAGTGTGGAAAGCATACAAACAAAGAAAGGAAAATACTAGAAATTAATGATATACCACATTATAAATTTAAAGAGATCCCTTGTGTCATACAAGATTCTTATTTGGTGATAGTATAACTCCAGTGACATGCTCATTCAAATTAGTGTAATTAACATTGAAAGTGCATTTCTTGACAAAATTATGTTCTTTTATTAACCAATGGTTCTATGTAGTAATTTTTCATTATCAGTCTTTTATGCTAGATTGAATATGCCCATCAATTTTTTGAGAGGAATGCAAGCTAAATCTCTGAAAGTGTGACCTAGAAATAAGCCCCCTCCCCCCCTTTTTTAATAGAAGACTAAATAGATTTTCAGATTTTGAATAGAGACTTCTGTTGATATTTCAACTATACCTGACCCAAACTCTTTCATAAAGTGATGATTTGTGAGAATTCTTTTAGATTCACATAGCAGGAATAGAATTTGAAGTAAAGGCTGTTTTCATCTAGCTGATCTCACAACCAGCTATGAGCTCTATACTTTAATGTACTGAATTTCCAGAAAGAGATTTCTGGCTGGCATATATTGTAAAGTACTTATTTGTCTTGTTGCACACTTTATTCTTGAGGTAATATAACTGAGATGTCTCATATAGGTGGCTTAATTAGAAGAGTAAAGTCATATGAAAATGTTCTCCACAGCAGGTCTATGTAGATGATTAATGCTTTTTTTGAGTAGCACTTCCAGATTCACACAAAGGTTTCATCTTCATTTTGTTAAATGAACACACAACAGGACTACTGTATTCCAGCCTTACTATTGAGGAACACAAAGTGGTTAGGAAACATAAATTGAAGGCTAATCCACATATCCAAAGTTGCAGTTCTATTGCTTCCACTCAGCTGCCATATCTCTGGCGGTTCCCATAAACTCTAAGGGTTCCCACTTTTTCCAAATACATGGGCATGTTACCATTTTGCTTCTAAACATGCACTGAAATATGTCAGGCTTGTCATGGTCAAACAATGCAGTACTTATCTTTGCCAATCTTTTTTGAGCACATCAACCAAGTAGCTGAAACAGTAGTAGAAGACCTGCTATGAAGCTCAGCTCACAAGACAAGAAGTATTGCACCATTCCTTTTGTAACTATGTACTGTAAAACCCTAAAGTGGTAGGTGGTTGCAACTGTGAGTCCACACAAAGCAGAAGGAACATGGAAGAAGCAAGTAAAGTGAAGGTTTGCATAGGGTAAATATGTTAATTAAAAGCTTTTATCATAGTACTCATTGCAAAACAGCTGAAAGACTTGGGCTAATGTCCAGTCAGGTTATAAAATATTTGCATTGTTTGTTTGTTTTTTTCTTTCTGAATAAGAAGCTAACAAACAAAAAAAAATCCCTTTTGTTTACTTGTCTCTTCTTCTAATGAAATGTTCCTTATGGAAAATGCACTGTTGGGAAGAGTTTTGTTGTTTATTTTAACATTTGGGTTAAGCTCTTGGATACTGTAATAGCCCCTTTGGGAATTCTCATATGGTCTTAGAGAAAGCTACTAGCACATTCTGTGTCCATTTTAATAACAGGTGACAAAAAGAAGAGAATAGGTGGCTACTCCTATAATTTTTATACTTATAGACAAAGTTTATACTAAGCTGACTGATATGGATCCTATTTCCTGATAATTTTTCAGCCTTACAACAAGATGGCCATCATTTGAAAGCAGTGTCTGCCTCTTTCCTGTTATGATGAAGTAAGTACATGGAGATTTACTACTAGACAATGAGTTGCAGCCAGGTTAGACAAGAATTGAGTGGAATTTTGTAGCTAAAATAAAGAAATAGTAAGTCTGGGCTGAAGTTTATCACATAGTACCATTGAATGGTTCAGACTGGGAGGGATGTTCAAAGATTATCTATTTCAGTCCCCTGCCATGGGCAGAAACATTTTTAACCTGATCAGGATGCTCGAAGACCCATCCAACCTGACTGTGAAAAATTCCTGGGGTTGGGCATCCGCAGCCTCTGTGGACAACGCATTCCAGTGGCTCACAACCCTCACAGTAAAGAGTTTCTTCCTTATATCTAATCTAAATCTACCCTCTTCCAGCATAAAATCTGTGCCTCCTGTCCTGTTGATACAGGTCTTGATATAAAGTCTCTCTCCATCTTTCTTTTTACCCTCCTCCATATATTGAAAGGACACATAAGTTGTCCCTGAAGCCTCTAGGTTCTCAAAGCTGAACCACCCCAACTCCCTCAGCTTTCCTTCAGAGGAATGATGTTCCAGCTCTTTAATTGTTTTTTCCAGCCTATTTCCAACCAGTCCACGCCTTTCCTGTACTGAAGTCCACAGCGTTCGATGCAGCACTTCAGGTGGAGTCTCACAAGAGCAGAGTGACCTCCCTTGACCAACTTCTTTTTCTGCAACTCAGGACATGATTGCCCTTCTGGGCTGAAAGGGCACATTGCTGGCTCATATCCAATTTTTCTCCCAACAGTATCCTTCTCTTCAGGGCTGCCCTCAATCCATGTATCATCCAGTGATGAATTGCTAGAGTGTGGGCAGTGTGGGAAGGGTATGGTTCAAAATCCATCAGAATAAACACAGATCTTTTTATTAAATTAAATTTAGACTTAGAATAGACCCTCAGGTCTGGACTGCTTCAGTCCCTTGGCTGATGTATTCATTGTTTTAATAGGAGTTTAATAATTTTTATATCAATGTTGGTTTTAGGTAATCAAACGACTTCTGTATACAGAACCTCCCTATAAAGTCTCTACAGCCTAAGATCCTAGAGAAATATTTGAAACATAAATAGGAATAAGAATTATTTTAATCTGATATCCTGGTTAAAATATTTAATAAACAAAATGTTTTGATTTGATGGATGAAACACTAGCAAATTCTAATTCAGAGAATTTACAGAATATTCAAAGATTACAAAAATACCTGAAATTAAAAAGGACTTGGAAGTTGTTTTTCTCTTTCCTCCACATGCTCTCAATGAGCATGGATGTCAATTACAAAGGTAATGCTGTGATGTTTAAGGTTGAAAGGGTTTTCTAATGCATACTACTCAAAGCACTGTTCTCTAGAAAACAAATTCCCATGTACCCACTATGTATAACTCAATCAAGCACTTCCTGACAAGGTGCAAAGACACAGTGCTTTGATGTTTCCTCCACTGAAATACATATTTTTAATAGATTTTTCTATATTCTTGTTTTTGGCTTTCTTAGATTTGATGCTTTATCCTTTGTGAAACATTCTGCCGTTTGTGAATTCCTTTAAATACTATAGGTATTCCATAGATATATTTTCTTTTAATCCTTTAATCTTTTATTGTCAGTCACATCATGTACCTTTGATGTGGAAAATACTCGTAAGTCACTTAAAACATGGTCCAATTATTATCTTAACTGACCATGTTTTTATTTATATGTCTGAACTATTTATAGTTCTCATGGATGTGTTCTGTCTTCCTTTCCAAATTCTTGCCTTTGCTAACAATGTTACAAACTCCCTAATGAGGCCAGCCTTTTTCATTGCTGTGAAGTCTTTGTGACTGAAATGCAATTTGTGAGATAGATTTGTCCCCCAAAATAACAGCAGTCACCTGAATGTATCAAGGGATATATAACTGGATATGTGGCTCTTTCAACTTACCTAATGGATACTTAGAACTTTCAGCTGCCTCAACCACCCTAGGCCAGCAATGAAAAATATTTAGCCATTTTTTTATGTCCTAGATTGATGGTCTTAGTTCATTTCTTAGACCATATGTGTGATAGCATTGTGGTTCACTTAGTGGTAGGTTCAACTGAAAAGAATTTTGTTATCAGTCATTAAAATAAGAACATGCTGTTCACCACTATTGTACAAAGCCATAATGGCTTCACATCTGGAGTGCAATGTTTGGTTTCGGACTTTGCACCTCAATACAAGTATATCTACTTCTTGTGTGAAAGTGATGAAAAAGCTCTCTTGGAATTGTAGGAAAAAAAATTTCCTTTACAGTATTGTAGTGGTACAGACAAACTCGGAAAAAGTAGTCACTAAGGTACAACAATTCTTAAGTATGAATTTAAATACATACAGGAGTTGACACAATAAATAGTTAAAACAATTGGAGAGGTTTTTGTGGAAATAGAGGAGGATTCTTCCCAGGAACACTAATGATTTATCTGAAGTCAAAACTATACGAGTTGAACTCTTAAAGCACATATAGTGTGATTTTAATATGATAAAAAATAAGAAAAATATATTTTCTTCTGCACTGAACACATGTATTATGTGTGAAAGGTCAAAATGAAAATTGTAGAGTCCTAACACGCTGCTATAAGAATTTCTGGTACTTAAGTTAATCTCTTCTTCTTCTGAAAAGTGAAGAGATTTACTTATCTGACTGTACACCATTTTGCTGTATGACAGCCTTTTCCTACTGAATAACAGATAGAAGTAACCTCAGCTATCCTTAGGTATTCAAAAGTGAAACATCTGAATTTCAGCTAGGCACCCTTGGATCCCTTCATGCTCTGCAACACAAATCATGCTGCATGATCCAGACAGATGTATAAATCAGAAAAATGGATCCAATCTAACTCATTAGTGTTAGTTGTTTGTTGCCATGTTTGTAGCTCACAAGGAGACTTTACATTCTGTTCTTATTCTGCAGTCAAATCAAAACAAATGGTGACTTAACTGCACAGAAATTTTGTAAGATACCTGGTTCTGGTTATACTGTGACACTAGTATTTGCCATTTCCTGTATCTCTGCAAGGTTCAGCATTTTCCATTCTCACATACCTTTGTCTTCAAAGGGAAAAATGTTGACTGTCTGAAATAGTGCATGGAGGAGAGACCCACTGAACTCCATGTCTTTGCTTGCAGAGAAAGTGTACCCTACTCCTAAAGTTCAGAAATTCAAATGCTTCAGCATGTCTTTTGTATAAAAGAATCTTAACTCAAAATTAAGTAGCACACACTAAAAATATTGAAGCTTCTGTGTCTGATGCTCTGATTAAGAATACCCAACAAAACCTGCTGTAACACACCATATTGGAAGCTAAATGTACATAAACAGTCCCTTCCTCTAAGCTTTCTCTGACCTGTCTCCCAAAATATTCAAATGACCAGTCTCTTAAATTTGCTTCCAGAGCACTGCAGAATTTATTTAAATTTCCCTCTACTTATTTAATATCTATGGTCTTCTCTACCCATTTTACAGCTATGGGTAAAAATTTACCCAAACCTCAGATAAACCATGAGGATTTTAAAACAAGCAAAGGGTTGCTGTTTAGTTCAATATGACTAATATAAATCTGAAAAGAAAACCAATGAATATGAATTGTGTCTTCCTAGATTTCCTCATAAGCTTGAAGGAAAAAGAAGCATGCTGTTCCATATTTGCTCATTACCAGTGTTTGTTAAATTTTGCACACAAAAATATCTCCCTAACACTTGCTTTTTAGTAATATTTACAACACAATCATAAAATATTTTGAGAATGCAGGCCACCATCTAGATGAGTGTTTAACACTATACTTCTCATAAAAAGGCATCACAGAAATGCTGTTGTTTGAGTGTGTCTTCAACCTGGGGAAGTATAGTCAAACTTCAATGGGATGCTAAACATATACTGCAATTGTTTATTTTGTTGTTTATGTCCTAGAATTTATTGTCTTCAGCTAGTAAGTACACACTCTAAGGTTACACAGATGTTGTCCTACAGTGTTGAAATACTGTTATTTCTAAAATGTATCTTTCTTGAAACTGCAAATGGCACATTTTCATTAGGTGATTTTTTAATTATTCATAAACACCTACTGAGATTTATATGATTACCTGACAGCTTCACATATTGCCTCTCTACCCTCCTTTAATATATACTTTCCTGCCATTCCCTGTGTGTATTGCATGACAGGTTATTTGTAAATATCATATTTATATTGACAGCCTCTTTCTGCACTGATAATTTACACCCAGAAATATCCTCTGTCATACATCTTCCATGCTTACATGTGTGCTGGTTTAAAGGTAAACTGGCAGGAGAAATGAATCCAACTCAAAAAGAGATTACCAGTCGGAGTTAAAATTTACTAAAAAGATTACAATAAATACAATGAGACAGAGAAAAAAATTGGGTTTAACCCATAAAAAACAGATACATAACCCAGCACCCTGGGGTACAAACAGAACGGTGTTTCTCAGCCCCTGTGCTGAGCACCATGTGGTCTCCCTGAGTATAAAGTAAAAGGAAAGAAAAACCTGTTGGTGAGGATAATGGTCGCAGTCTGGTCAACAGTGGCAGTCGCAGTCCTGTTGAGGTTCTGGTCCTCCTCTGGATCTGACAAGTGGTACCAGAAGTCCCAAAATTCAAAGATTATATATTCTCAGGTTCAGGTGGGAGTGCTCAGTACCTCCCCCAGGGCAGGAAGTTTCATAATGGGTGATTTAAGTCTGAGCCATGGGATATTTTGGAATCTTTGATGGTCTAGGTCATTGCAACTACCTGTTATGCCAGTCCCTCATAGTCTGTTAGCAAACATGAGCCCTCAGGCTGGGTGTGGAGGTGCTAATGCCTCTCTGGGGGGCAGTTATCACAGTGGACTCACTGATGTGAAGACAGAAAATATTCTCATGCCTTGCAGAGTTCTCTAACACCCAGCTTGTAGCCTGAGGGGTCAGGTGTGCCCTGGGCAGCTGCTGCAGATGATCCATTATTAACACTTTATGAGAAATTATGTAGAGGGTGTAGAACACACAGTTTTGATTACACCCACACAGTGATAAACTGGTCCCAGCTGCTGTAACTAGGACAACATATCAACTAATCCAAACATGTAAGGAAGCCCTCAATTCCTTTATTATGAAGATAAATATTTTATTCTTTTGGAAGATGTTGAAAAATCATAACACAATAAAACAAAACAGAAAATCTTGTATGAATCCTAGTTGTCACTATTTATATATTGTGGTACCCAGTGGCTTAAGAACCAGTTACGATAAAAGAGGTAAATACATGTATACAAACATCCAAAGCAACCTAAAGATCTTAAATCTGAACAGCTTAATCTAGTGGTCCACTGTTACTTTACTTATTCAGAGATGTAATCTAGACACCAGCTTTAAAATATTTTGATAACTGATTCTTATTTTAGGTACCTACTGTATCCTAAGTATTACCAGACCATTTCAGAAGAATTTTAAGCCTTTAAAAATTAAATGCCAAGTACAATTCTTTTTTAAAAAAAACCTGCTTAAAATAATTTTGAATAATCTAATTCTTGGTTTTATCCTTGTTTAATCCCTTTGTTTCATCCCAGGAATCTTGGAAAAAATGCATTCTTTTGAGAGAAAATTGTTAGAAGAGCTTGATAATATGGAAGATAACATCTCCCACTTTGATTCTTCTCATTTACAAAACAATAGCAGCAACAAGCAAACAAACAGATGTAACAATTTTTAAAAACTTAAATATTAGAGAACTTAGCATATTTCAAAATAGTTATCTTTCTTTCTGGAAATTAGTGAAATTCCTGGAAAGTTTCATAGCTTGAATCTGCAAACCGGACAGTGCTCTTGAGTGCTCTTTTGACAGCATGAGTTCAATTATTCATGTTTTCAAAGATTTTTTTAATTTAACTGTGACTACATAGCTCACCTGATTTTCATGCAACTATGCACAATGCACAATGTTTCTTTGCTGGAAGATAGAAACTTCTCTGTGGGAACTTCTATGCTAACTTCCTTTTATACAACAAAGTGGAGGCATGTCGTTTCTTTCAGTTTTGGGTGCCAATTCCCCATGTGGAAAGCACAAGAAGGGGAGAGTCAACTTACTGAGTAATAGGGTTTATTTTTTTTTTTTTTATGGTTTTCCAAAGAAGAAGAATTCAGCAATACCGCTCCTGGAATGCTCATAATATTAGTGAAAATAATTGCGTGGTAAATAAATAATAAAGGTTTTATATTTCTTCATATTTCATTTTTTTTTTTATTTACAATTATATGTTGTGTTATACAGAAGATGCAAGTCAGAATTGGGAAAACGCTAAGAGTAATTTCACTTTTTCTTATACATACTGTATTTAGAGTAATATGTTTTGAATGTAGCTATAACACAATTTCAGATATAGCTAATTTCATACTAAAAGAATAGCTTTTGTTAATGATGCATTTTTTCTTGCTGTCATGGTCCAACCCCAGCCATCAGCTCAGGCCCACACAGATGCTCACTACCTCCCTCCTGAGGGAGGATGAGGTAGAGAATCAGAAGAGTAAAAATGAGAAAGCTCATGGGTTGAGCTAAAGACAGTTCAATAGTTAAAGGAAAAGCTGTGCATGCAAGCAAAACAAAATAAGGAATTCATTCACCTCTTACCATGACCAGGCAGGTGTGCAGCCATTCTCAGGAAAACTGGGCTCCTTCATGTGTAACGGTGACTTGGGAAAACAACGCCATCACTCTGAATGTCTGCCCCTTCTTTTGTCTCCTGCTGACTTTTATTGTTCAGCATGACACTATATGATGTGGGATATCTCTTTGGTCTAATGGGGTCAGCTGTCCCAGCTGTGTCCCCTCCCAACTCACTTTGCATCCACAGCCTCCTTGCTGGTGGGATGGGGTTCTGTAAGGAGCAGAAAAGGCCTTGATGCTGTGTGAGTGAGTGCTGCTCTGCAATAATGAGGCCATTCCTGAATGACTAACAATGTGTTCAGCACAAATCCAAAACACAGGCCCCTACTTGGTTAAGTTAAAATTCTAATTACATTTACACTGTGAAGTTTGGGAGATATCTTAAAGTGTTATAAAAGGAAAACCATTAATCTATAATCTATTGTGAGCTGCATACTATGTATCCTTGATAGTAGATGAAATCAGTGGAATATGAGCAGGGGTCTTTACCAGCGGCAAATGAGCGTTCTAGAATATGAAATAGAGACATAGGGCTAATAAATGGAAGCCATAAAATTCAGTAAGACTTTGAACTTGCATTCCCCTGAAAATGTCACATATTGCATACACACTCAATCAAAATATTGTATTTGCTTTCAGAGGAATAACAGTCTGTCCCTGTACGATATTGAGATAAATCCTCTAGATTTAAGCTTTTATACATTAGTCTCCTAGAATATCTAAAAGTGAACTCAGAGACTTAGACTCAATTCCACCAATTCTTCAGTGAAATATTTTTAGATTGGAATGCAGAGAAACATTTGTCATTTATTCTACTATAGTTTTCTTATGTGTAGGAATAACTGGAGCTTTCTTAACTGCTCGGTTCTTTCTACAGTAATTAAGACACTGATTTGCTATTTCATTCTCTACATTCTCATTTTAAGCAAGCCAGTTTGACATGTTTCAACTGAAAGTGCTTTTATATCATCTTGAAAATATTACATATTATGTTCTATATGTAACTTTCTGTTTTCCTTCAATCAAAGGTAGACAGTCTGCAAGTTCTCTTTTTGCTCTTCCTTTTGGGACAGAAGGAATCTTCAATGTGTGTAATTCACCGCTAAAATCCGCAATTCCACATGCCTTTCAGGATACTAAAATGGTTAATGGAGATCTTTTGTAGGAATAATTCCTCCTGTGCCTTTTACTGAGCAGGTCTTTTGGACACAGAATTAGGGTCAATGGAGTTTCCTGTGTAATCTGAGCAACTCACTGTTCACAAATCCAAATACTGTTTATACTTCTAAGACATCTCAGAGATGTTCAGTCTGTCTTTTTAAAAGTTCTTGAATTTAACTGATGAAAAGGATCATGCAAAATATAATAAATGTAGTTTTTTCCAACACAGCAACCCAGCCAAAGGCAAATTTGCTCCAGTGAAACCAAAGACAAAAGTACATGCTGATGTCATGAAGGTCGTGGTCAATGCTGAGAAGCTGGTGACAGCAGCTGAAATGTTCTGCTCCTGTCTGCCAGAAGCAGAGCTTGGAATCTCTCAAGGCCTTTTACTTCTTCAGCATCCCTTCATGGATGAGTTCAGCAGGATCTGTCAATCTACTACCTTCTCCTTATCAAGACTAACTTGGCAAGTGAAAGAAAATTATTCTAATATGTAAAGAAAGTAGTAATTTAGGCTAATCTTTTGAATAAGTTTCAGTTTTCTCATTAGTAAATGTGTGTAGATATTTTTAAATGCCATTTTGATAGTGTTATATGAGCAATTGAAAAGCCTGAATTTTGGCTGGCTAAACACTTTCTATTCACACACACAGGATGTAACTATTATGCTGCAAAGTGCAATTCTTATAGAAAGTGTGTTAATGGATGAATTCAAATCTCCCATATGCAAGCGTTTTTTCTCTGCTTTTAAAATAAATTAAGAAGTAATTAAATGATTTTTTGTTTAATCATAGCTGGAACAATAGGAGCCTCTTCCCATGGCGCAGACTGCTGTGGCAAAGTCTGAATGGAAGCTCAGCCATGTAGTCTGAAAGGTTTCCTCTGAGACTTTTTACAATTGTGATGGCTTTGGCAATGTTTGATTACAGTTGACTATCTTAGTATTTGTGGGATGAACCAGAAAGCAAGCTGACAGGCAGATACACAGTGTGAGTTTGGTCTTGAGAGAAATAGAATTCCTTTAAGCACTAGACTGTTTGGAAAGACAGTTTCAATTAATAAACAACTGAACTTTTGGGTGCTGTTTTTACTTCAAAAGCATGTGTTATAAGCTCCCCAAGAGCTTTCCCATTCTTCTGTGATAGAAACTGTGATAGAAAGCTTTTGGCCTTATATTTGCTAGCAGAAAACCCTCCTTTCTCCTCAGCTCGTTAGTCACTCTTAAGGCATCTAATTTTGTTAGCTGGAAGGGCATAGATTTTTCTCATTGGATACCCTGAGAATAGTTGATATGAACCCCAGCCACTGAAAAAGTGCTCCAAAAGCCTACTCAGCTTGACTTAACATGGCTTAACATGGTGAAATAATGACACAGTCATAGCTAGAGTTTAAAAAAAGTAAAACAAAAAAAGACACCTCACAGGGTAAAAGTAGAAGAGACCGTCTTGAAATAAATAGAATTATAAAACTGGCTCTTCTATTTTGAAAGTATCTGTCTGGAACAGACATTAAAAACACTGCTAAAGAGCAAGTACTGGCAACCCTTCTACTATGCTCTTCGTTGATAGTTTCAGTGTAGTCACAAATACTAAACTGAAACATTAAACTGAATGTTAATAAAAGCTGGGCATTTTTTAGACCTGAAATAGATCATTTCCCAGATCAATTCTGATTTCTTGGAATTTCCAAAAGTAAAAGAAACCTTATGAAGATATAGAATTTGATTAAAATGTCATTTTCTAAGTGTAAGTTATCCATTTTAAGCTCTCCCTTTATAACTGATAAAGAAAAACATAGCATACATCATTGAGTGGATTCACAGACAATATGGAGTAGGAGTCTATTCTATTTCCTGAGAATACTAAACTTTTAAGGATAGTAAAGTTGAGGGCCGACTGGGAATAACTGAGAAAAGGACCTCTGAATATTGAGTAATTGATAGGATAATTTAGTGTAGATTAAATGCAAAACAGTTTGAATTGGGAAATGAACAAGTGAACTACATCCACACAGTATGGTTCCACAAACTCAGGAATGAAACATTGTCATTCAAATTAGTAAGTCTATTGAAATGCTGGTTCATTTCTCAGTGGTGGCCATAAAAACATGCTAGGTTTATTAAGGGAGGAATATTGAAAAAGAAAATAGAAAAAAAAAGAAAATATATGAAAAAATATGCTGAGTAATATTGGCACATCCTGAAGGGACTATGTATTATTGTTAATTTAAATCTTCTAGGTTTGTGTGGCATTGGAAGTGTGGATAGGACTTCCATTTGGTGGTATAAAGTGAGATATGTATCTGGAAATGCTCAGCAGAGCACTCAAGGAGCTGTCAGCACAGAATAGCTCCTATCTGCCTTCGCCCTCCATTTAATAAGACTGCATTTACAGAAAGTTATTTGGAGAGAATGTGCAAGGCTTTTTCTTCCCATTCCCATCTTCATGAGTACTTGAGGATGGGCTTTGCATTTTTCTCTGACAAACTATCTAAATGATAGGAGAAATAGAGGCTACAGAAAGGAGAAACAGAGGCTACAGAAAGGGCAGCTGCTGTAAAAACAAAGGGGGAAATGATACTGCCACTAGCAAAGTTACAATCTAGAATGCAGAAGTAAGCAGAGATTTTCTCTTAACCCTCAACCCTAAGAAAATCTGTTGGGTTTCAAGACAGGAGAGAATGAGGAACAGAAAAGTTATTCAAAATACAAATACAAAATACAAAATACAAATCATAATAAAGCCTAAAGGGCATTGCTCCACCTACCTCATGGGTATACGAGTATAAATGTGCCACTAGTTCTGCTGCCCATGTAGACATGCCCAGTAAAGCTGGAAGAAATGCACCTGAAAAGTTCTTCTTAGATAGATATGACTCCTGTTCTGTGTAAAAGTGAGATTTGTATTGGTGACATGACTTCACCTCTACAGCATGTGGAAGAGAACAAAGAACTAACCTTAAATTCCTCAGAAATAGGATACAAAGTAATTTTATCACAAGAACCAAACAATAAACACTGGAACAGGATACAGACAATAAAGCAATAACCGTTTGTGTGAATATATTTATATATGTGTGTGTGTGCATGTATGTATGTCTGTGTATGTGTGTATATACATAATGGAAAATGGAATCATATCATATATATGGCTGTCATTCAAAGGCTTTATGTAAGTTCCTTATTATCACAACTTTTGCCACATTATCAAAAGCGCATATTCATTTCTCTTATTCTACAGGATAGAATATACTTAAATTATTCCATGATGTGATTTCTATCAATACTATTTATATGGAATGGTTCTCCCGAGTCTGAATGTTCTATATCTTTGATATGTGAACTTTCTGTGCTTGAATGATCAATGTTGAGGGTTATCTATGGGCTAAAATACAATTTGAAAATTTATAATGTAAATAAAATCACAATGTGTTGGTATAAAACAGGCGCTTGAATTACAGGTGAAAAATTAACTTGGAAACTTTTTGTGTCCATATATTGCCTATAAAATATATTTTTCCAGTATGACATGTAACATTATATTTAGTGTCCATTCTCTTACTGTGTTATGCATAAAATAAACTAGTTCTAATGATACTAAAGCAACACCCCAAAAATTCAAATGGGAGAATATAAAGCACATAAAGACAAATGTCATCAAAAGGTATAATTACCCAGAAGAATGTAATTCAAATGAAGCTTCTGCATAGAAATAAATGCAACTGTAAATCATGTGATATTGTTTTGCATTAGTCCCTTCAGCTCTAATCACCCACAGCAATGATAGGTGACAGATGAAGCTGTAGTGAAGTGGAACTAAGTGGATATAGCTCTCTCACTGATCCTGCTAAATATGGTCTATCTGTCCAGGATTTCTCAATGCCGAACAACCCATTTGCAGTAGTAATAGTTTTGAATGTGCTGCATGGCTCTCAGAAATCCTAAACAACTGTCCATGATGGCATGTACAAGCTGACCTGCAGATCTGCAGTACATTTAATCTGTTGGTTTTGCACTTAGTGTGAATTCTCTGCAAGTGTATAGTAGGCATCCTGTGCACGCTGGCTACCCATGCAGTCCTTGTTAGAGAACAGGGCATACACCCAAAATTCTGTTCAGGTTTACTCAGACATACAAGCATCTGAAAGCATATGCTTCCATGTCACATGCTGCAACCTCCAGGGCAGGATCAAGGTACTCTTGTTCTGAGTGGCTGGCACACACAAGATCATAAGAGGCAAGAGAGTTTGTTTTATTTATTGCTGTCTTCAGCTACCTAATGGAAGGGCACAGGAAATGGAGCTGGACTTTTCTTGAGGGCACATGATAACAGAAGAAAAAGTAAAGACCACAGCTTGGGGCAAGAAAAATTCCTCTTAGATATAAGGAAAGACAGCAAAATATTGGAACAGGCTGCCCAGAGGCACTGTGGAATTTCCATCACTGGAGCTGCTGCTCAAAACTCAGCCAAACAATGTTCGGAGCAACCTGATCCATTGAGTCTGCTTCAAGCAGGAGGTTGGACTGGATGACATCCAGAGGCCCTTTTCAATTTACATAATTCTGTGAGTCTATAATCTGCCTGAAACAGACTGATATTGGCTGCTGTTTCCAACAGACTGTCACACTCTATCACCTTGTCATCTAGATAGTGCCTTTGCTAGTAGTTAGCATTAACAAAATGCAATATAAAACAAGCTTTTATTTATCCCTTTCCCTTCCAACAAGACAATAATTCATTTCAGAGACTCACTTCATTCTAATAATCATCCTGGTGTTACCTTTCTCTTCTTTTCTTTGTTATTTCAAAGCTCAGAAGCCTGTGACACATTTGAGGTTGTTTATTCAAATACAATTTATTCCATTAGAATTACTGTGATATGCAGTCCTTATAATTTTACAGTTGATTTGGATTTAATGTATCATATTTGTATAAATTAGCATTGAAAAAATAATCTTAATTAGAATTTTTAGACGAGCAGACCTTTTTATTGATACAGGCTTTTTGAAAGGAGAGGCAGGAGAGATAAGAAGGCAGTGTTGCCCTCTATGTCAATGACCAAATGGAGTGCAAGGAGCTCTGGGGACAAATGAGAAGCCAACTAAGAGATTATGGGCCAGGATTAAAGCAAAGGCATGGACAAGTGACATTATAATGGGGATCTGCTACAGGCCACCTGACCAGGAAGATCAAGTGGATGAGGCCCTATACAGACAAATAAGACTTACACTCACAAGTTCTGGTCCTCTTAGGGGACTTCAAGTACCCCAACAGCTGGAAGGACAATGCACAGGTCATAAGCAATCCTGGAATGTCCTGGAATGTGTTGATGATAACTTCCAACAACTTGAGGGTGTTGGTGGATGAGAAGCTCAGCATGACCTGGCAACATGCACTTGCAACCAAAAAGCCAGCAGTATCCTGGACTGCATCAAGAGTAGCATGGCCAACAGGGAGGTGATTCTGCACCTCTCTCTCATGAGATCCCACCTCAAATACTACATCCAGATCTGGGACCACCAACATATGAGGGACGTGGACTTGCTGGAGTGAGTCCACAAGAGAGCCATGGGGATGTGCAGAGGAGGGGTGAAGCACCTCTCCTGTGAAGAAAAGTTTCAAGGGATTTGCTGGGATTGTTCAGTCTGGAGAAGCAAAGGCTTCAGGTAGATCTTACACCACCTTCCAGTATTTAAAGGAAGCTTACAAAAGAGCTGGAGAAGGACTTTTTATAAGAGCAGATATTGATAGGAAAAGGTGGAATGGCTTCAAACTGAAAGAGAGTAGGTTTAGATTAGATACTAGGAAAAAACTCTTCACTGTGAGGATGGTGAAACACTGGAACAGGTTTCACAGGGAAGTTGTGGATGTCTCATCCCTGAAAGTGTGCAAAGCCAGGCTGGATGGAGCTCTGAGCAACTTGCTCTAGAGGAAAGTGACCCTGCCCATGGCAGCAGGGGTTGGAACTGGATGATCTTTGAGATCCCCTTCAACTTGAACCATTCTATTCTTCTATGATATCATCTGGAATTGCCTGCTGGATTTTGTTCCCAATAAGCTTATTAATTCAAAGTTATTATTGCAAATGTACTTATTTGTTTGAAATAGTAAGAATGCACATATATTGAGGGTCTAGCAGATCTCAACTTACTGATTTGCCTTCAATAATATAACTCCTGCACCCTCTGTATGCAGTATAAAACTATCTTGCCCCCTTAAAGTGTAATTGAGCAATAGGATACAGATTCTAAGGGCACTTTTAGGCACACAGCTCCCAGTAAATTTCAGCAGAAATTCTCATTAAATGAACACCAACACACAGAATCAGAATTTGGATGAAAATACGGGGATTAGGTAATTTAGAATGTATTCTCTTCAATTATTCTCATTTCTTCTTTTCTTGAATACAAATGGCAAATTGTTTATTCAGTTAAGTGTTAGTGATAACTGAACATCTAAAATGCACATCTTTGTATTCATGGCTCTGGTTTTCCATCTGTACAACATTTTGTGAACAACGGTTCTTGATACTTAGCTTAGATTCCTTTTGCAAGATATTGATAATAGATTCAGTGGGTTTGGTTCAGCTCATGACATTTGAGAAATTAGTCTTTGGTCAACATTACTAGTTTAGCAAATATTCATGACAGTACTACTTTTTTGCTCTCAGAAAAACATACCACATTAAAGAAGAGAAAAATGCCCAGAGATTCCTCTCTTGCTCTCAATGAGTGTTCTGCTGCTTTTGTGTAGGTATAAATATTGGTATGAGTTTACACCTATACAGCAGTGGACATTTACTCACTCTGTGTCTGTGATACTCCTGGTGTAAGCTTCTACATAACAGTCACATCCCAACTTCACATGCTTTTTTTCCCCAAATATTTGGCACATATTCCTCACTGATCTATTTATCCTGAGATTAGCTCACCTGGTTAGAGTATGGTACTAATAACACCAGGGTTGTGGGTTTGATCTCTGCATAGGTCTTTAAGGGAAGAGTTGGCCTCGGTGATTCTGTGAGTCTCTTTCAGCTCAGAAAATTCTGTGATTCTGTGATATAACTTTAAAATTGCAAATGACCAATAAGAGGATCAGCTGTCAGTCTAACAAACACAGTTGTTTCTAAGTGTGTCTGTAATAAGATCTGGTTTGCATCCTGATTCAGGTTCTTTTAACACAGCTCTGCGTACAGAAAATTTTTGTTAACATTTCAACTACTTGACTTTGGCAGAATATTACGGCAACTGGCTATCATTTGCTAGGGATGTATACAATTTTTGTTAGTGTTGTACCACTATCATGCAGTTACACTTGTGTGGCAGTCAAAAGTATGTACCAGCAGTATCTTCAAGCACCACATGAAACCTAATTAACAAAACTCAGTAGCTGTGTTTTTGCTCTTGGTTTAGTCTAGAGCTGATGCTAAAATCTGTTTAGTTTTTTGTGCTGTATCCATATTTAGCAGCTGCACCCTGTCAGTACAAATAGCTCCTCAGGAGCTGTCCATGCATTTTATGGTTTTGGATCTGAAGTACTAGAAAATGTTCCAGCTGTAAATAATCAAGCTGGCATTCTGTCTGGCATATATAGGCCATAAACCGGCTCCATCAAATACCTTCTACTGTTACCTAATACTGGTACTAGAACCTGTTCTCAACACTGCATGGAGTTGAACAGCTGCTGGGCCTGTGCTACTATCCTGGGCACGTTGAGACACTTGGCCACAAGCTGTCACCCTGTCCACTATACAGGAGGAGCACATTATCGTTTTGTATGTTGTCTGGAAATGTGCCCCAGATGGGCAGTTGAGACTTGGCACTGAAATGTTCAGGCCATCTTGCTTCAACCACAGTCATGTAATTTAGTGGCACTTTTTTGCAGGATTTTATTTTTAGTTGAGGAGACTCAATGCTGACTAGAATCAGAGAAGCAGTGTTGGAGCACAAATGGTTACTTAAATAGCCTTTAAAATGCTGTTTGGATAGCAAATCTCTTTAGTCCATTTATAATATTCAGTGTGATGTGATTTATTCTGAATTTGTACAGCTAGAATCCCTATGAACCAGAGAAATGGAGTTGAATAATTTTGTGTCAGTTTATTAAAAATAAAAACAACACACACACACAAAAAAAAGAAAAACAGAAACCTACAACAAAATAAACCCCCACAACATCTGCTCCAGGCACTGACAATCCAAGGGCAAAGTCAGTTGCAACCAAAGGACAAAATAGAGTATAGAGAAACTTGAAAAGAAGGTAACAGACAGTAAATGGAAAGGTTTACAGGAGGTGATAAGAAGGTGGGGAAAAAGCCCTATCTATTTCTTAGGTCCATTCAGGAACACGTACAACAATTGCATATCATGATCTATGTAAGGAACATACTCCGTCTCTCAGCAAAACTTACCAGGGTAAGGAGCATCCTGTGGTTACTGGATAAATGGTCCCAAGGCTGCCTCATATACAGTCAGCTTTAAATCAGGACAGAACTTTAACCTATTTGCACTGTCCATAAATATTTTATGTTTTATATATATATATATATATATATGTGTGTGTGTGTGTGTATATACATCTATATATATAAAACGTGAGACATCATCCTCTCAGCAGCTTAGTTATCAAAAAGCAGATCGGAAAGGGACTTAAGAAAATAATAAAGTAACTTTGTAGTTATCTAGAATGATTTACAGAGGTCAAAGAAACTTGTTTAAAAGTGTAGCAAGAGCTTGGGAGAGCCTAGTACCAAATATTGACCAAGGGTATGAAAAGATCAGTTATGGTATTGACTGGAAGGTTAATTAGTCCAGGAAAAAATTATGAAGGACCAGGAAAGCAAAGACAAATAATTAATCTCTGGAAGACAAGAAAACTGGTGGAGAAATGAATGAAGAGGGGCCTTGCAATATAGGGCAAAAATGCAGAAGACGGCTGAAAAAGTTGTTAAGGAAACTGAGAGGGGAAGTCTTTATTTAACCAACTGAGAAGTGATAAAGGAGAAAATAAAAAAAATGAAAGCATACAATATCTGTAGAAATTTTAATGATTTTCATTAAAACATTTCTTCTTTTGGGTCCTCCAATTTGAAGAATCCTGCAGATATTTACAAAATGCTGAACATTTTTCCAAGAATTGTTTGTATTATCAGTGTAATTCTCGTTCTCTATTAAAACAATGCAAAGGTCTATACATCACTTAGCTCTCACTCCAAGTAAACCCCAGAGCATTAACATGACTTCTGTGATGCATAGCCTTGTGCAAGTTCTCTGGAGAGGGCAAGTTTCACCCTAAGGGAAAGTTAGGTGGTACACTGTGTATTTAAATGAACTACTTAGTTCAAAAATTCTCAGAATAACAACACTACCAGCCATTCTGTGCAGGAACATGTGAAAGTTTATTCATGAAATGGCTTGTTGGAAGAGGTTTGGCCTCAGCCCCTGCATTTGCCCGACCCCACGTTAGGCTGGCAAGGTCAGCCTGACCTTGGGGCAGCCAGAAAGAGAAGTAAACAACCTCAGTTCCTTGTAAACAGCGACAGGCTGTCACCAAAGGTGGGCTGCCCTGCGCATGGACACCTCGTGAAGCTGGCTTTCAGACAATGGGAAAAGCCCCTCAGGTCGTGCTCAAAGCCCTTGGACCTATCCCAAGCTATCCTGGTTCGCGTGTACCCCCTCAAACCCTATATAACCTGTTTACCCCCTCCCCCCCATAAAGTTATCCTGAATGTTCTTTTAACCATTCGGAGCTTGGACCATATCCCTGTGAGAATTCATCCAGGTATCCGGACGCTGAAACCCGGGGCACCGTGTGAGGTGGGCTGGCTTGGACTCAGAAAAACCTCTCGCTTTGAAGCAGCTCGAGTAATTTTTCCCTATAATGGCTCTCTGATAATGAAACACCTACAGGATCTACATGTCCTTATAATCATCAAATCACTTCCGCAGAGTGAATGGACATATGAACCTCCAGCATTTTCAGTTCTTTTCTAAGAAGACATTTCATACACCTGTGGGACTCAAACATAATGGTGAGACAGAATTACTTAGGTTTTGCTGTGGGGGTCCCCAGCCTGCTGACATTGATTTCTTCAAGCTGAATGCACAACTCCTTGTTTAGACTGGTATTTCTGTCTGGTTCATTGGATACACTTCTCTAAATCACTGAGTATACAGTGAGCAAAATAGCAAAAAAAATGAAATCTTAGTCCTTCTGTCTGTTCACTTATACCACAGTTATTGTTTCAGCTGTTTCATTAATCCCATTAGTCTGGCAACAAAAAAAGAATGCATTCAACTTCTGTTACTGCTTTTTATTTTTTTTCCGCATTGTCTTCTGTGTAATTTTATTACTATTACATGAAAATGAGAGTGTATCCATTTTTGGTTGCTGCCTGTCCGCATGTGCATTTCATTGTCTTCATTGTGTGCAAATCCAAGTTAAAGCAAGATTTGGAAGTCTTTCAGATTGTTTCTGAGAAGAAAGTTCAAAATTTGAATTTCATTTTTTTCAGTGTCAATATAATATCTTTTCCTGTAAAAAAAAAATGGGGAAAATAAAGTATTATATTTTAGTCTTTCTCCTTTTTCTTTTTCCAGACCAGGAATTAAATTAAAACATAACACTTTACTTTCCCATTTTTCTTTTCACAGGAAAATATGAATGCCTTTTGATATCAATCTATGACTTCCAGAAGATAGAATGGTAGCAAATACTCATGTTCATGTGATGCTAGCAAACAGGAATCCAACTCTTCCTATCTAATGATAGGTGTTTCTGATTAGGAACAGGTGGCTATCAGTAATACGAAACTATTGCAATTATCAACATTTTAGATGTAAATGAAACAGGGAGAGAAGTGAGTTTTACTCCTAGATATTGGGAACTCAATTCCGTATGATTGTCACCTCCCTATGAATATACTGTGTTCTTTCCTGTCATGTCTCCCTTAGGGCCAAAAAAGACAGTTATAAATCCCCTTTTATCCTAATTCTCTGTAGGTTAAATAAACCCAGATCCCTCAGTCACTTTTCATAGACATTATATGCCAGGTTCCTAATCATCTTAGTCGTCCTTTGCTACACTTGATCCACTTTATAATTAGTGGACCAAAACTGGACATGGAATCCCAAATGCAGTTTAATAGGTGTTGAATAGCAGGCAATAATCCCATGTCTTAACCAGCTGGTTATGCTTACAGCAATGAACTTTGGCCTTCATCACTGCAAGGGCACGTTCCTGTCACATGCAACTCCCCGTCCATCAAAATCCCCGAGTCTTTTCCCCAGTCCATTAAGTTCCAGGTCAGAACTGGGAAGATTGTTCCATGTTTCCACTTGGGATATTTCCCCAGTTATTTAGGCCATCTGAGCAGTAGCATTGTCTCCAGTGTACCAACCATTCCCCCCACTCTAGTGCTATTCACAAACTTGCAAGTACCTGATGCTCTTGGACAGCCTCCGTTTAAAATGTTTCCGAGCATGATTGGGTGCATATGGGGTGTTAGATTTTCAGGATGAGCAGGCACCTGATACATATTTCCTTGGGATGAAAGGCAATGCAGGGAATCTCTCTGGACCAGAACTGATTTTGCCTGAGAAAGGATTTATTGTTACATTACCCATTGGCTTTTTCATGAATGAATGATGGCTCAGCAGAAGAAAAGAAGCACTGACACATCTTATGGTGGAAGTCCTATAAATGTCCCTATGTTAGCTCTGTGCTATTCTTGTTGCTGTTCCTCCTTCATCTCTTAGATAAATTTATACAAAATGCTATCCCCTGCCTCAGTCTCCCTTAAAAAAAGAAAACAAACAAAACCACACATACATACCCCAAAAAAAACCCCCAACATAAAGCAAACCCACTTTGACTTCCTCATTTCTGTCTAAAAGGCAATATCCCATGTAAATGTATATGTTTTGCTGACAAACTGTGAATATGCACAAAATACAGAGGAGTTAATATGCTAGTATGAACAGCTGTTCATAAGCTGGCTGAAAATTCTGTCTTCTGATGTCATAACTTCAATTTTCCTGAAACATTTCACTACAATAAATCTTTTAAAAATCAAAATCTGCTTCACTGTAACAAATTAACACAGAAACTAATCACCTGTAATAAAATTGCAATATTACAAATGGTTCTGAATTAATTTATCAGACCATATAATCTGTGGGTCTAGATGTATAATTAATTTTACAAAATCATTCAATTGACTTCTTATTTTTTGCTTATTTCTCCATACAGTAAAGCCTATCCATTTTACTTATTAAAACAAAGATTTTAGAATACTCTAAAAATATTCAAAGAGAATATTTTTCAATTGTACTTTGAAATATTAACTTTTGATCAGTTAGTTTTGAATGAAGCTGTCAGTTCTAGCACTAAATTTTTCAAGAACTTAAGGGAAACTTTAAAATGCTTTGATAAAACAATTTTAAATAAAATCTTCTGATAGTTTATCTCTCTCTTTCTAAGAATATTCAATACATGTGTGTCAACCATTCAGATTTTTTTCCTCTTTGAAAACTGGCTTCACAATAATAATGAAACATTAAAATCATAAATTCTTACACACTTTCTGTGAAATGACTTTGGTGAAGGAAAAGAAAAACATTCAGATATACATTTGCATTTACAGGCTATGTGGTTTTGGTGCATGACAAAAACAAATTTGAAAGCAGTTCTGTTATTCATAGCCAATGCTTCAAGCTACACTTAAATTGATGAAATAACAGGGGATTTTAGTAACGAGGGAATTTATTACGTGTGTGTTTTTCTCATAAGAAAATTTAGTAAGTAAAGTCACATTTTTACTTTGTGTCAACCAGTCTAATATTTTATACAGCACAGGGAAGTAAATCTGCTATTTTAGGAAACCTTTTTGGATTCCCTCTGCTGGACTTTCAATAGTTGTTAAATTGATGAAGGCCACTCAAGGATCTTGTAATCAGTCTTGCAAATTTCTAGCAGAGTGTAACTCTAATAACCCCAGACTTGCATTTTAAATCAATTTTTTTCCATACAGTTGCAAAATCTCCAAGGAAAGTTTCTAGCACAATCAGTTCTAAATAAATTACAAGACACCTGGCTGTCTAATGAGGAAATTAAAGTACAAGACAGAAAATCTGTGATTTTACAATTATTAAAATGGTAACTTCAGTGTCATGATGACAGCAAGTGAAAATGTGCAGTAGAGAAAGTGAAAATCTAAGCAGACATATTTTTCATTTATTTTAGGCTTATTGAAATAAGATAGCATTAATCAAAATTCTTAATAACCAAACCTATCAGTAAAAATAAGTCAGTCACTAAACGTGTCCCCTTGCTAGGTTTCCTTGCTGAATTCCGGGGAAATCTTGCATCATTTTTAAAAATACTTCTATTAATGCTTATTTTAAAGGATCTTAGCCATTTGCCCTTGCCACTAATATTGCTCCCTGTGTAGGGTTTTCATGACAGTGTTGGCAGCAGGGGGTTGCAAAGGTGGCCCCCGTGAGAAGAGATGAGGTGCTGCCCCATGCCAGGCACAGCCACTTCAGTGGGCTCTAAAATGGGCCCACTACTGATGAAAGCTGAGCCCATCAGCAATACAGCTGTCACCTCTGAGAAAAGATACTTTTAAAAGTTCACACAGCAGCTTGGACAACGAAATCAGAAAATGTTGAAAGAAACAACTCTGCAGACACCAAGGTCAGTGCATATCCTGCACTTCAGTATCTCCAGGCATTGTGGCTGAGGTTCCCCTGCAGCCCATGGTGCAACCCATGGTGAGGCAGCTGTGCCCCTGCATCCCACAGAGGTCCCTGATGGAGCTGGTATCCTCCTGCAGCCCGTGGAGGGTCTCACACAGGAGTAGGTGAATGTGCCCTGAAGAAAGCCGCAGCTACTGAGAGCCCATTCCCCATCCCCCTGTGCCACTTAGGAGAAGAGACAGAAGAGCTGGGAAAGAGCAAAGATGAGTCTAATCTATTTTTAATTGGCAATAAATTAGTCTTCTCAGAGTTGAGTCTGGTTTATCTGTGATTGTGATTTGTGAGCAATCTCTCTGTCCTTGTGGTGACCCATCAGCTTTACATCTTATTTTGAAAAATAAGAACATTATATTTGTACCTTTGAGAAGAAAGTATGCTAGATATGGTGAGATTACCAGTGTTACTGCATATTCAAGGAAGTATTGATAGAAGAAGATATAAGAGACTAGCTGTGATTTTCATCTTTTTTCTTCTTCTAAATAGCTGGAGTAGCTGGAAATGCCAATTTTTATTTAAAAAACAAAGTTTCAAGAAATCCAGTGCCAAAAGTGTGAAACCAATACTGGATCACTATCATAAACCTAGTTTTCTTATTGTAAAGAAATGTTTATCCTTTTCTATAAATGCCATAGGACAGTTCTCTGCTCTGCAATGGTATTTTGCACATTTGGAATTTACATTTGCATTGCTAATACCATTTACCATGGCATTTGGATTTTTAAACTTTCATCCAATTTACCCAAATAGCTGTATCACAGTCTCTAATATGCTTTGTTTCTGAAGAACAGAGGTCCTTTCCTTATTCACAATTGGATCCATCACTCCCTCTAAATTCCTAGAAACAGCAACTTCAATTTTTGACTTTCCAGGAAGATCTTTAACTTCATCCAGGTGAGCATAACTTCCTACAATGCCTACAGGGGCAGAAGGAAATAAGTAAGAAGTAGGAATACACTCTTATCCGCAAGGACAGGAAACAAAAGATAAACAGAAAAAAACATATAAGGCCTTTTGCTTTTCATAAAACTAGTTCAAATATGAGGGTACCTGGTTATTTACCTAACTAGATAAAACTCTACATATTTAGACTCTGCAGAATAAACCTAAATTTTCTAAAATACTCAGCAAAGCCCTAGAATTAGTTTTATATTGAGATCTGAATCTCAAACCATGTACTATGCATATTAGGGTAGCATTTTTAAAAATGTTTTTATATGCACTATTAGTGGTGCTCAGGGAATTTGACTTGAGTATTGGCTATTTTGGGGTGACTTTCATAGTATTTTGAAATGGTCACCTATGTTTCAATAGAAAACTAACAAAGTGAACAGCATGTTTAACTTAATGATTTCCTGAGGCCCCATCCAGTTTGAATGACAGATTTTGCAAAAGTGATGGATGGAAAGGAGAGAACTCATACATCATGTCTGTAAAGTCTGTAAGTGATGCAGGTTGTCAAGACCACAAATTTTGAATATGAAAGGCACCTGCAGAGGTTTATGATAACTCTAATTCTTTATGGTTGAGAGGTTTCTGCAACTCATCATTGAAAAACGTTGAGAGAACAAATCTGGAGTAACCTCCTGAGTGATGACCTAATCTCTTTTTGTTCCTTGCTATTGATGGCATTTTAACAATTCTTACTGTGGGCAAGACAATGCCATTAATTTTTAAGCAGAAGTCCTCATTAATATAAATAGGTTTTTCTACTCAGCAAGAGATAAGACTCTGAGTTTTTACTCTGTCTTCACTTTTTTTTCTTCCTTTCCCCCCCCATCCTAAACAGAATGAAAATTTTTTTATGTAATATTCTACTTTCATTTTCTTTTTTTGCTTTACCCAATTACCTGGTTCATCTCAAATCCATCACCTTGATAGTGACAACTGTCCCCTCTGAAGCAGTAGTGCACTGAAATCTGTACATCTCATGGACTCTTCCTCTTACTTTTACTTCCCTTCCAAGCTATAATTCTCTGCTCCATCAGCTGTGTTCTCTTCTCATTTCTTCAAAAGAAATATTTGATCTCCACTAATCAAGGAATTGAATTCTTGTCCAAGTTAACAGAATATTCTTCACCGTAGATAAAATAAAGCATTCCACATCAGTAAATTTAAACATATTTACTTACATTATTATTATTTGTATCTTTTGATTGTATTTATACTTAGTATTTAGAAAGATGCCCAAATTAGATGGAAAATATCTGAAGTGAGCTGTTATCAGTATAATGAAAAATTATTTTAAAATATTAGTTATAACTTTGCTGCAGAAGTCGTTTAACACAGCAGTAGAAAAATAAAGCAAAAGATGTAGCAGAAATGACAGTGTCACTTTAGAGAATCCCTTCATATGCACTGTAAGCATAAAGATTATATTACAAACGTGTTTTCACTTCTTAATGAAGCTTTACAAGAGTATTCAAGACCTTCGAATAAATGCTTAAGATAAATACTTATCAGAAGATTCAAAAATCCAGTCCTTAATGTCACACTCCTGTTCTGAGATTCTGCTGTCACCACATCCATCTGACCACCTACTTACAATATCCCTTTTCTCTCTCCTGTTAATCATCCATTTTACCATACAATGTTATTTTGTTCTTCAAGCATTTTTCTATAAATGTGTACACATTAGTGTAAAAAATCATCAGAGCATTAGACTTTCAGCTGACATTCAGCCTATAACTACTACTCATGTAATCAGATTGTTCAGAGGCTTAGAAATGGACTACATATGAATTACATTTACACCAGGGTAGAAATCTGTGACATCCAAGAAAATCGCTGTCAAAATGTCAATTTCCATGTCCAAAACAAGGAAGGTGCTAAGTCTTCTCATTTAAAAGGTAGAAGAAAGGATTTTGTCTTCCATTTTAAAGCTTTTCAGGACCTTGCTGCACATTTGGAGGTTGGAGAGCTGACAAGTACTGTTCTAGAAGTTGTAAGGATGTCCTACCTTGCTTGTATCTTCCATTAGTCTCATGTTCCACGGTATAGGAATGACTGGTTATCTCATATGTCAACAATTTGTAACTTTAAGGAGCAAGTCACTCAGTGGAGTAGCATCACAGGAAGAGCTGTGCTTTAGTTATTCTAGCAGTGGCTGTCCTGTTCTAGGTAGAAATCTGCATTAACATAAATGGGTATTTCTTGATGCTAATAGATAAAAATATATGACCTTCAGACTTCTCTGTTTTCATAGTGTTTATTTTTTTTCTTTCTCCTGGCACATACAGATTGGTTTTCTATGCTGCCTTTGGCCTCATGTTTTGAGGTCACAACACCAGTTTCCCTCTATGTCTAATCTTGCATTCATTTTCTGTATTTTTTATCCTATATTGGTCATTTGCAAACTTTTATTAGTTTTTCCAGAAGTGATAAAAAAATCTTATTTAAATGGATTGCAATTTTAAAAATCCAGTAGAAGAAATTAAAATGTAATGGATTTTAAATATTTTTTCTTTATTGTAAAATTTTACTTCCTATTGTCAAAACTGCAATATTAGTTTTCCATTTTTTTTTGTTTCTTTTATTAGTAATGAATTTGTACATAAACTGGGAACCAGTGTTTTCTGAACAATACTTTAAGGAAGAATTCTTCATCATGAGAAAAGTACACAATGAAGGGATCAAAAATTAAATAAAAATTGGTGATCTGACACAGTTTCTTAATGGTGAATTGAAAAAAAACCCAGACTTATCAGCATGTTTTCATTAGCCCTTTCATTAATACAATATGGTTTTCTCGAAAAGGGGATAAAACATCATGGATTTTACTCAGTGCCTGGTGCTCAAATCAAATCTGGACATTGATTTTTACATTGGACAGTAACATCTGTGAAGTTTCCTGAAAACAAGTGGAGTCGCTGCATGAGACAAAGGACAGGGACATAACCTTCTATCCTGTCCTTGGGCAGTAACTGTTCAAGAATGGTGAGAAGTTGAACAATAACTCCCAAGTTTGTAGCTGCTGCTTATTCAGGCCTTCCAGCATGGCTGAAATTTGAGATTTGATCCTGGAAGCCATCAGAGAGCTTCACTAGACACCAACTAAGCTTCTAAGACTTTGTTTCTTGACTAGCACAAAACAACTAAGATTATGAGGACTTGGAGATGGGAGTTCATGACACTAAAATCTGGCAAGTACTATTCACATATCATATGGTTTGTCTTAAATACTGTCAATAGGTAACAGGGAATTATTATACTGGTATATTTATATTGCTCTCACATTATTTAAAAAAGTCATACCTTATTACAATAAATCTAGAATTTTAACGCAGTCTACAGTTGGAGATGGTGATAAATAAAAAAATGTCTACAAGGAGAAGGCACTTAAATAATTGTGTTTCTTTTCATTACCAGGACAGAAAGAGAGTGAGAGAGAGACAGAGACAGAGAGAGAGAGGACTCTTGCAATTAGACAATCTGGTGCTCACAAAATCTGAAAAGTAATTAAAGTATTTTTTTAAAATTCATATAATTAATCCAATTTAGCTTTTACTATCTAAAATGTATTTAATTCTTGAAGCTTCATAAGATATCTACCCTAGCAGGAGGCAAAACTACTTCTGAGTGACCTTTTCTCAATACTGACTGTAAACAAAGACCAGACCGATTCTCTTAAATGCTAAAATTCACTGTAGCAGTTTCCTTTCTTTTTGTAACAAAATGGTATTATAAAGAAGAATGTATTTCTCATATTTCTTACTTTTCACACTTTATTCTTATTAACATCAGCTCTTTCAAACCTTTTAGGAGACAGTGACTTGAATTATATAGCTCTAGAAACACCAGTATAGATAATCATATAAGTCAATAAAAGCTGAGATCACCATTTTAATTTCTGCCTTGCTTATGATACACTAGAAGACATGCCCTCCAGATTGTACAGCAATTAGAAACTAAGGGTTTGAAAGTTAGCATCTTCCCTCCTTTCTGTATGCTACACTGAAAATAAAAGTCAGCTTGAAAAATAACAATATTCCATCATATGTCCCTCCTTATATTGATTTTTATTTTACAGAACTTCATAATATGCTTTAATTATCAACAAAGAACTCATGCCCTTATAAAACATAATCACCATAAAATGAAAAAAAAATTTTCCTTTAGATTTATTGTATTCTGTGGTTCTCCCCAGTGCAATTCTGCTAGAGAAAAAAAATGACGTATTTATGGAATAGCAACACAAAATTATTCCATTTGTATCTGTAGATTTCTTGCAATGAATGCCACTCTTCATTTACAAATCCCTCTCCGTGGGAGACTGCTCATTAAATCAAACACTGTAATATTGCTATGATGTAAGTTAAACACTAATTTGATAAGGTGTCATGATCAAAATAATTTTTACATAAAAGTTAAAAAATTAAAAACAGATCTCTCTAGACAAGGATTTTTGCTGAAAGCTCCTAAAAATTAAAAAAAAACAACTTCTCAGATAGTTTCATCTTACTAGTATACCTTCATGCTAGAGAAACTATTTAAAATAGATTTTCATTTGTTGCTGACCATTATGTGTCAAAAGTGTGTATATATATATGTATGTATTACATATATAATATATATATTACATATTTTATATATTCTTATATATATAATTCTATATATTCTAATATCTATTTTTATTTATATACAGAAATATATGTATACATATAAATATATACATATATAAAAATATTTTTTTTTAAGTGAAAACTCTAAAGAATTGGAGAAGGTAGGAAGATTCAGTATACGACATTTGGAACATAAATTCATAATGGTCTGGAATCCAAGAGTTGCATCATACACAAACTCTTCATGAAAAGACTACTAGTATAAAAGCTAGAGCATAATGTACTGCTGGACATACACTCCAGCAAACAAAAATTGAGTTATCTTGAAATAGGATTTCAAGGCAAGAGAGATTGTCAAACTGTACTGTTTTAGTGCTAATAGAAGTAGGTTATTCATCTGACATATCCGGTATACAAATAGTTTTGTAAAGCATTGACTGACCTAAGTTTGCTAATTGTCAAAGAAAACTCCATAAGGAGGTTATGTGCAAAACCAATATGCTTCTGTCTCCTAATTCGACCCATCTGAACTGCAAATGTAATTGCTAATACTCCCTGTATTGCTGGGGGGATTTACCTCTTTCCCTTCCTGGAACCTGCAGAAAACTGAGACAAATAACTTACCTTCTAATTTAGATGCTTCAATAGCTTTAAAAAAACCTGTCACACATAATTATGTTTTATTTCAATTCTTGGTCTGCAGAAATATCACAAAATTACTCTAACTGATTAGAAATGAACAGACAGTTTCCACCTATCTCTGAATGGCCAAGAGATCTGGGTAATGTACATGATTTACATACTGATAAATCACAAAAACAAATTTCATGTATGTGTATTTTTCCTTGCTCAGATGATGACTTCAGTGGAACTTAATGTGAATAGCAAAAGAGCATGTAGAAATATATAGTGATCAGTGTTAAAAATGTACAGGTATTTCAACTGCTACAGTCCAATCTGGCTTTCAAAACCAGTTTGCAGTCAATAAATTACTATTTCTAGTATTATTTTTCATCTTTCAGCCACAAATCTTGTATATATTAAAAAAAAAAAGGCAAAAAAAAAAAAGCTTTCATTTGCAGCTATGCAGGTTGTTTCCAGTGACTAAGGGACTTCACCATAATCTGTGATCGATATTGTATATTGTCTCTGGCACCAGTGAGGTGTTTTAAGAGAAATTAAATAAAAACAGAATCATAAAATGGTTTGGTTTGAAGGGGACTTTTAAAGGTCATCTAATCCCACCCCTTGCAATTACCAGGAATATCTTCAAAGCCCCATACAATGTGACCTTCAGTGTTTCCAGGGATGGGACATCTACCACCTTTCTAGACAATCTGTTCCACTGTTTCACTGTCCTAATTCTAAAAAAACTTCTTTATATTTTGGCTGCATTTATGCTCTTTTAGTTTAAAACCATTCTCCCTTGTCCTATCAATACATGCCCCTGTAAAAATTCCCTTTTCAGCTTTCTTGTAGGCCTCTTTAAGTACTGAAAGGCTGCAATAAGATCTCTCTAGAGCCTTCTCTTCTCTTCAGACTGTACAACTCCAGTTCTTCCAGCCTGGTTTTACAGGACAGGTGTTCCAGCCTGTGGAAGGATAGCCCACCCTGACAAGGCCTAGAATCCGATGGGAGAATGCACACAATGCAAGCCACCATGCAAGCTGTCATGCAAGTTCAGCTGCTGGTGCCAGGGTGCTGTTTTGCTGTTGCATTATGCTAAAACCAGCCTGGTTCACCAGACTTCAAACACACATCCTAGTTTTTAAAGCAGGATCTGACAGATAAACTAGTCTGCTGGCCTGTGAATCTGTGACTACCAGTCCATCACTTTATAACTATAAAAACCCAGTCCAACTTTCATGTGGCAAACTCTTTCACATACTTCTTGAAGAGTGGAGCTTCTCCCTCTTCATGGTTACCCCCAGGGGTTAAGAGAAAGTGAGGAAGAGATTTGCCTACTATCTCATAGAGTTATGTCAATCTCTACTAAATTATGGTTTCTTTTGCTAGCTTTGATACAACTGCTTTAATATAATTGCTTTGTTACAGTGCACTATATTACTTTATGTTGTATTATACTGTACTAGTAGATTTTTAGCTTTTACACTGTGTAGCAAATAATTCTGATTAAGGTTTTCTCTCTGTTTACTTGTCTATTCATTTATCATAACAAATAATTAATTTGATATAAATATATCTGTTCTGCCATCATTAAAACCTGAAGGACACAGTGTTTTAATCACACCTCTGTAATTCCTTAAATTTAAACCATTGACACAGTCTGAGGCTAGGATAGGATTTGGACACACCTAACCCCTTCTCTGAGGAGGAATTTAGAGAGCAAGGGAGTCCTTTCTGCACCTTGTGGCTCAATGGCAGGGCTTTTTTTTGTTTGTTTTATTAACTTTGTCTAAGCCTTCCGCTCTCTCCCATGATACAACCATCTAGATATCTTCATGAGCTTCCTCTGGATGCGATCCAACATGTCCATCTCTTTCCTGTGCTGGGGTGGTGACCTAATAGTGGCCTTCAAGTACCCAAATGGAGATTACAAGAAATACAGAGAGAGACTTTTAATGAGGGCCTGTAGTGACAAGGCAAACGGGAATGGCTTAAAACTTAAAGAGGATAGGTTTAGATTAGACACTAGAAATAAATTCTTGGTGAGGAGGAACTGGAACCAGTTTTCCAAAGAGGCTGTGGATGTCTCATCCGTGAAAGTGTTAGTGTCAGGTTGAATAGGGACCTGAGCAACCTGATCTGGTGAAAGGTGTCCATGCCCACTGCAGGGGCCTTGGAACTGGATGATTTTTTTCACTTCCAACTGAGGCCATTCTATGATTACATGATTATATACAATTTTCTCTACTCTTCCTATTCAGCATATGTATCATTTTCAAAAAAGGCAATAGTAGGTCTGTCAAAAAGTAATATGAAAAACATGATAAGAGTTGAGAAAAAGAAGGAGGAATCTAAAAATCACCATGGCCTCAGTACTTTTTAGTTATAGTTCTATCCAAAGAAAGATATATCACAAGTATTTTAGAGACTGGAAGACTGAATCACACTAAAACTACACAGGTTCTGTTTTCACGGATAATTTTTTTTTTTTTTTTTTTTTTTGTGTTTGTGTGTGTAAAGTACTGTGTTTTCTTCCCACAAAAGTGTATGACAGAGCAACAGAGGGAAAATTGTTGCTGGTTTTGGCAGGGACAGCCTGGACAGGTGAAACCCATAGAAGGAGATTGACTGTTCCTTGAGATGATATGTGAGAAGTTCTTGAAGGGCTATTCCTTGTTGAGGAATTCCTGACTGACTGTGAAACAATGCAGAACTGACATGAAGTCAGTCCTTACCATGAAAAGTATTCCTAGAAACTTATGGACTCTGTAGATTCTGTTACAACAAAGCAAATAAAATATCTGCTGAAGGTTTCTGGGCTGAAATCAAGCTTGGAAGAAGGGATTTTGCAAGGTTTTGTGACATCTGTGGAAGTTTCTCCATAGATTAATATAAAATAGGCTGAAAGAGATGAGAGTTTGAGAGGACTTTATCTGAAATGGTTCTTCATTACTGTCAACATGGAATGCCTCAGGACCTGGGTAAAGAACAGGGATTCTGATCAGACTGGTTGTTTACTTCACTACAATCCACCTCCCCCACCCCCGCCCCCACCTCCCACTTTTTAAGGTTTTACATGTCTAGGTGTTAGATCCATATTTATTTGTGATCAGATATCCAAGAGAAATGCAGAATGACAAAACTGGGAATTAAAATAGTAAACAGTGTTGCAAGGGAACTAAATATAAAACATGACAGGCTACTTAAATATATAAAAAGCCAAGAGCTCTGTCAGGATTTACTTGAGCCATTAAGGGATGAGTGGGAAGCTAGTGACAGATACTGTAGCTGACAGCCTGAAAGAATTCTTTGCTTCATTATTCACACAAATAAATGGAGGGTCGAACCCCAGAGAGTAACGAACAGTAATTTTTCCTATGAAGTAAATTAAAAACTGTGGAACAGGGAAAGATTAGAGGCTTCATGTCTGTACCAGACCAGACAGTCCAAAGCAGTGTATTAAATATGGTAAAAGTATTAAGCCTATGAATCTTATAGCTGTGAATGATGAGGAAAATAACAGTGGATCTAGGAAAGGTACCACACAGGCTTTTGAAAGTGTGTAAACAGATATTTAAAGTAGGAAACAGAATTTCTCTTCCTATTGGTCGCTCTGAACAGAGCCAAAAATGGACCCTATCATTTGCACTTACTAGAGAACAGAAACTGGCTTTTTGAGGAACAAAGAAGTTTGAAGACATTAAAGCCAAAAATAATCTATATAGAGATAGAGAAACCCCCTCCACCATCCAGAGCATCCTTCCAACTGTGGTCCAAAAGGGCCTGCCTGTATACATCCTCCCTCTCTCTTTAATTCAATCATTACTGAAGACCCACTGTTGCTGTGAAAATCTCTGCTGACAGTTAGGAATTTCTCTAGAATTTTATGTGGCTGGCATTCTTTCAGCCTACTGGAAGAATACAGAACTACATGAAATGAAGTAAAAAATGCCTAGGAGAAATGGATTCCCTGATGTGGACTAAGGGAGTCTGAGAGGGATTTTGGGGATGTTCTTAATGTGCATTCTGTAGTCCCATAGCAGGCTACATTTGGAGTTTGCACCGAGGACTGGAGAACTCTGAGAGCTGTACCATCCTCACCATAAGTCTGCTGCTTCTCATGACAGTCTTGATTGGTTACTGTGTATCTCACAATATCGCTTTGCCTACCTGATTGTCCCACCTCTAGCAGCTCAAAGGGGCTGTTAAAAGGATACTCAGTAGCATTCAGCTCCATCACTAATTTCAGATGGGACATAAGACATGATTAGGAATTATGCAGAAAGGAGATTGTTTTAGCCTGTTTACTTTGTCCAACTTCATATTGTTTTCTTAGGAAAACTCTCATTGAAATCCCAAGGAATTTTTGTATGAATATAGCTTTCTAAACTGAGACATTTTCAATTCAAAAAGAGAAAGCTCTCTCTTACATATTGCAGTCAGTGCAAGCTCCTGGCATGGCACTGTAATATTATGGCCTATAGATCTCATAGTGAATATGCATATTTTTTGCCTATTAAGGAAAGACTTACATCCCTTCTTTTGGTTTTGTTCCAGAATTTCTTTCTTTTATTTTCCTTTTACAGATTGTGTGCCATATTTGACTATGTCAGTCACTGTGGCATGTATCCTTAAGTACTACAAACATTTATCTGAATATGCCACAACCCATTAACATGTCTAGATTTATCCTTAAAGTTAGCTGGCTAGACAATATTTATTTAAGCATTACAAAAGTATTGTGATAAAGATGAAAAGCAAGAAAAACAGATCCCAGCTTTGCAAACAATTACATCTGAGCTGTATTTTCAGACTGTGAGTTGTCCAGATTCTTTGGGAAGATCATTTATCTGCTCAAACACCTGTTTAAGTGATTGCAGAACTGCTGCCTTATGCTCTAATAATGTTGGTTTTTTTTTTGTTATGGCTTTTGATAATATACTTTAAGTTTTTCATAAAACTGTCTTCTATTTCCATACCACTTGAAAAAATTACCAATTTTCTAACCATATGAGACACTGTCCAGAGTTTTAAAAGTATTTCAATGTTATTACTGAAATTCATAATGTGTTTAATAGTGTAATTCTGAATAAAGAAACGCCTTGCTTTTTAAAAATAATTGAAAACACAGTGGGGACTTTTTAAAGGAATTGTTTTGATTAAAAAATCAGATATGACAGTGAATTTCTGTTCATTTATTTTACACCCTCTGGATTATAAAAGTGTCTTGGTTTTCAGTTTGCTAGTATTAAATTCAACTGAAAACAAATGGACAGAATGCATGTTTTGTATTGATTGACTTTCTAATGTAAATATTTTCATCCCTTGAGAATATATACAGTCTCATGTCTTTATTTCCACACTTTTCATGGTCCCATCCCTTTTCCTATTCTTTCAGAATTTTAGAACAGTGCACTGCCTTCTAGTATCTTAAATTTTATACATCTTGTCTTCCCCCCCAAATCAATTAAAATAAACTAATTTTGGGAATATATTTTAAGCAAAATTTTCAGCTAGCACAAATAACTGATGTCAGTGCAACTATGCTTATTTACACACAATAATTATTTGATTGCTCCAGGTACTTTCAGGCTGAGCAGTCTGAAACAGGCAAGTAAACGCAAAGTGCTCTCTGGCAAACCTGTGGAGCAAGTTGTCTTTCCATTAACAGAAAATGGTTCAGTTCAGTTCATTTCCATCCATGTCTAAACAATAAAGCAAAGCAAAGCTAGAAAGGTTGTTTATCAGGGTACAAGCATTAAATAACCGAATGTTAGCAATGTGCTTTTCTGAGAGGAGATTTTTTTTTCCTTAGGAGAAACCAGGATTTTGGATGAAAAAGGTATGCATTCTTCTTAAAAAGAACATAGCAGGGTTTGTCTGTGTGAAGTGGAAACCTTCTGTATTGTGAGGCTGACCAGATTGCCCAGAGAGATTGTGAAGTCTCCCTCCTAGGAGAAATTCAAAAAGTTACTGCTCATGGACAACTTTCTTGAGCAGGATGTTGGACAAGATGACCATCAGAGGTACTTGCCAGCCTCAGCCATTCTGTATTCCTGTGGAATGTTGATGGTCTGAAACTCTAATGGACTTTCCTGTTTTGATTTAAATTGGTAATTTTTGAAATTCTATTGGTTTTTAATCCTATGTGGGCAACAACTTTTTTCTATCCAAACTATTTGTACATGAGAAACTGTTCTTTAAAATAAAATGAATTAAAATATCTTCCATATTAACTTTATTAGAAGTGAAAGAGAAGAAGAAGACTTAAGTCCCTCTGGTTGCTCTAAACTGCATGTTTTTTCCTAGATTTTTTTTTAATCTATGTAATATATGTAAGATCACAGAGTTATTGAATGGCCTGGGTTGAAAGAGACCTTAATGATCACCCAGTTCCAAGCCCCCTGCCATGAACAGGAAAACCTTTCACTAGACCAGATTGCCCAGAGCTCCATCCAACCAGGCATTAAACACTTCCAGGGATGGGACATTCACAGCTTCTCTGAGTAAATTGTTCCCGTGCATCACCAGCCTTACAGTAAAGAATTTCCTTCTAATATCAAATCCAAACCTACTCTCTTTCAGTTTGAAGCCATTCCCCTTGTCCTGTCATTACATCTTCTTATAAAAAGTCCCTCTGATAAGCACCACATCACTGTCTGCTCTGTGCAGCCTGTATTAGCAAATATGCTATTCAAAACCAATACCCAGTAGAATTCTACCAAAAGATGGAGTGAAATATAAACCAAGTGTGAGCTCTGAAGTACATTAAATGGGATTAAAATGGTAGAATTCTACCAAAATATGGAGTGAAATATAAACCAAGTGTGAGCTCTGAAGTACATTAAATGGGATTAAAATGGGATGAGGCAGACAAATTGATCTATAGCAGTTCTAATTGCACTGTTTGAGAGAGTTGGGAGTATTTCTTATATGTTTGGTTTATAGTCAAGGGAAACTTTTAGATTTTTATCAGCCAGTAAGAAGTAAGCAACTGAAATGCCATGAAGATGAATTTTTTGTCAATCCCTGATGCTGGGACAAAATGTATAACTTGCAGTGAAGTTTTGTGCACTCAGTGGACTGAGAATGCCTGCTCCTCCACTATGGTTAATCTATGGAAATGTTCATTATCAGATGAATATGCCTTCTTATAAAGATTAAATGTGTCCCTATGTCACCTGAGGACAATACTCCTAAGCACGCTCAAATGCTGCTCTTAGTGATGATGAAAAATACATTTAAGAAAAAAACCACTTCCTTGTGGAGATCCTTTTACAAGTCATCTTTAAGAATCGGGAGAAAAATCTGAGACTGAATGTCGTGTTTCAGTTTTGCTACAAATAAGTTAAAGCAAGACTGGAGTGGGGAGAAAAAAAAATGACAATGAAATTATGAAAATAGGGATAACTTATCATGTCGATTACTTTAATTCATTCCATTACCATAGCAGAAGAGTTTATTCATAGATGCCAGTTGGAATACATTTATGAATGCTTTTGAGTACTCATCTAAATCACAAGCAATTTTATATGCTTCACAAGATTCATTGCTTAAAATTTGAGTACAGTAAAAACTCATCAGTTCCTTTTTGAAAATCTCCTTAAATCTTATTGTTGTCATGCACACATACTGGATGCCATTCTGAAGTTTTATATCAAACTTCTTATTGTGGTATTAAAATGTTTTCAGGTGTGATTGTTACTCTTCTTGCCACAATATTAATCTTTTTTCACTAACACATATGAACAATATAGGATATCTAAGGGTAATTCCTGATGTTATCAAAAACTGTAAGACCTTTGAAAGGACAACTTTTTCCAGAATTGTCAGGAGTAGTATGTGCATATTCAGTTCTTTTGAAAAGAGCTGTCATGCATGTCACATTAAGAAACTTGCTATTTTATTCCAAAGGTTATTCATGACTTGTCAAAATAAAGATAAGACAACAAAGTTTCTCTGCTAATACCAAGTTGTTGCCTTGCCTCTGATACTGTATTTCATGGCATAAAGTTATCTATCAATATCCTATGCCCTCTGCAGACATATGACATTCAGACTTATATATCAAACAAGGCTATGCTCTCAGTTTAAAACTTTAAAAGCTTTAAAAGCTTTAAATTGTGCTGAGATTCAGTTCTATGTTTTGATGTTTAGAAATCAGACTCTCCTCAGAGATATCATTAGAACACTTCACAGATAGGGATCTAGAAAACTAATTATGAAAATCTCAGTGGTCTTTTCTTCATCATAGTGATACCAAGGCACAGTTGTTCTGTCAAAATTTGAGAGATTTAAAACAGAGGTTAATCTGCATTACATCTAGTTACAACATTCTATGGTCACGTGCACAAAGCATATAAAATGTCTAAAATACAAGTAAATATTTATACTTTGGTATATACAGAATAGTTACCAAAGGAAAAAACTGAACTGTGGTCTTACATGGAATGACGCTTTTAATTCAGTAAGTTTTAGTATTGAAAATGTTATTTATTAGAAAAACTGTCCATTGCATTTGATATAGAAAATATTTCTAATTTATTAATATAAATTACATACTGAGATTCATCTTGCTATATCTGATATGCCATGTGTTTATAGGTTATAAAACATCTTTACCTTAAACAAAAAGGACGAAAGAAGAAAATTTCATTGATACATGAAAAATATCACAGATGCAGCAGTATATCCAATAAGGGCTTCAAGATGCACTCTTAGTGGCTGAACACCTTACTGTCTCTATAGATAAGTTAATTAAATCACAACTGTTAAAGATACTAGTCTTTAAGCATAAAGCACTTGAAACATCTGTATGTTTTACTAGTATAGCATGAACACTGAGATGAACCCAGGTGAAGTACAGGAAAACAAACATTCTGGAAAATACAATTAGCCAACCCAGAATGTTCAGGCAAATTAAAGTAGACCAAAAATTATACACAACATAGGCAGGATTACCCAATGCAAGCCATACCTTTTGCAATACATATAAGTGGATTTCAGTCATTAAAAGCATTGTCAAGACCTAACCAGGTAACAAAACGCCTGTTCACAGTTTACTTCTTCACGAATCTTTGCAGTTAATGCAGTCATGTCTTATCAAAATGTATGCAGTGCTAATTTCATTTGCAACACCTACAACCCCATATTATGCTAACAAAAAGGTCAATGTGGATTTCATTTGTAACTTATAAAGAATCCTGATGTGAACATGGATTTATATATACATTTTATATTAAAACATTCAAAACATACTTCATGGCAGTAACTTAAAATGTATATGGAAGGGAATGCACATGTAAATATGCAGTAGTTAGTAAATATGTCCAAAGTTTACAATAGTCATAAGTATATTAGTAGTTTTATGAGTTTCTAATCCAGTTAATATGGAAATTATTTGAATAAAATTTTAAACATTGTAGATCTTGCCTCAGAAGATTATTTTTGCAGGAAGAAATCCTTAGACTTTGATGCTATAATTGTATAATCATGATGTCATTTTGTGTCATTCTAAAAGGATTATATGTGTTAAATCTATTAAGACGTGACTCTGAGATTTAAAGTTCATAATTTTGACATCAAACCTCTATAATGCTGACATAAATCTTCAGTACTTTGTGGAGGTGGATGAATTTTGCTGAAATATATTCAGAAGACAAGATTGAAATTTAAACTGTGATTTCATTTCAGTCCTACTGAGTAGGAATAAGTAAGACTCCAAAAGGAATATTCAGAAATTAGAAAATGCTTTTCCTTGTGTTTTAGTCTAATGTTTCAAGTGGCTTCTGTACAATAATTTTTACTTTGGACTTTTGGGTTGGGAGTTGGTTTTGTTTGGAGTTGTTTCCGGAAAATTTTGTGAGAAAATCCAGTACTGCCAGATTTATGACTTCAAAAATGAATTCAAAATATTTCAAAGACCAATCATGTCTGAGAAAATCACAAACTATACCACTGAGAAAAACTGGGGGATTACATTTTCAGGTTTGCCTTGCTAGAAATACCAGCAGCATTCTGTTCTTGACTATTTCATCTAATAGCTTGATCCTAATGCCTGGGAGTTTAAAAACCCAAGAGGTTCTCTGTGATACACTGCATTTACAGGGAAAAACATTGTTTTGTTTTGTTTTTCAAAAGTAGCACAAATATGTTGGAAATCTTGAAACTCCTACTATGAGTCATGAGGGTATAAAAATAGAAGAATACTTGTAAAATGTAACCTTAAAATTCAACAATAGTCTATAAAGTCTGCAGGTATATAGAGTTCTTGAAATACTTTAATACCTCGAAATTATGACATCCCACTCTCTTGCTGGCACTATTCATCTATGTTTCTCTGCACCTTTTGTCAAAAATCTGTCAAAGTTTAACATTATTTAGAAGAGTTATTTAATAAAGTTTTGTATTTACATTTGTGCAGAATGAGTGCTGAATGTTTCACACAAAGACATTTGCATAATAAATTATATCAGAATATTGTTCTCATGTTTTCTTCACAGAGGACTATTATCTAAGTGGTGCACGTAAAAATACGTATATAGGTAAAACATTGTGTGGTAAACAAATAATGTGCACACTATGAATGTACTGGGAGTGAAGAATGTTTGTCATTTCTTAATTTAGAATTGAAAAAGGCCCAATCAAATTGTATCTTTGTTGTAGAAATTTTGAAGTCCATTTAGATCCAAACAGGAGGAGTAGGTCGTTCCAAATAAGCTAAAGAGAACAGAGGGATAGAAAATGTTTGCTACAATGAAGTAAGAAGAATGGAACTTTGGAATTGGAAACATACAGTTGGCCTTCCATTCACAGAAAGTGGAGACAAGCATGTCTGGTCACTGCTGAGGTGTGTCACTGCCCTCTGAATAGGCAAGAAAAGAAATTATAGTGGTGGCAATTGCATAAGGGATTCCATGTTATGTTTCACAAAGATAGGAAGACTATCAAGTCTTTAGTTAGAGCAAAGTCACAGTTCTGGAGACAGAGTACACCTTTTAGAAGAAGCTGGCAGGAAAATAGCAAACAGATTTCTAGGGAGCCTTAAATAAAACATGATTCCCTTTCATAGATCATTAACATGCATTACATACAATTAAGACTATAGCATAACTCCATGAAGAGCCACAGGTAGCCCAGGAAAAGGAATATAACTAGATCACAGTTGCATGTCGGATACAGCAAAGAAGGGTCATTTGCAGAGAGAAAGAAATATGAACAAGTTTGGGGTCCACAAGTGGTATAATAAATGTTTATCTGATCCTTTTTTGGAAGTCAGAGGAAGGTAGATGGATCACACTACCAGTTCTTCCCCTGAAGAGACACATTCACACTTGAAATCAAAGCCTAGCCCAGAGTCAGAATACCTTCTGGGTTGTTTTGGTTTGTTTGTTTGTTTGCTTTTTTTTTCTGATTCAATGGCAAATTTTATTGTAAACATGGAGAAAAAATTACTCAGTTTGGTATCTACTGGTTTAGTGCTTTATAGAATGCTATATGAGCAAACAGTGTTTAATCAAACTGTTTTTGTTTTCCAGAATAGACTTTGGGGGTTGTTTTGTGTTGGTTTTTGTTGTTGTTGGTTTTGGGTTTTGTTTTGTTGTTTGGGTTTTGGTTTTTGTTTGTGGTTTTTGTTTTTTTTTTTTTTTGTTTGTTTGTTTTTTAACTTAGCATTGTAAGAAACTGGTCTTAACAATAATCAAATAAGATCAAAGTCTTTAGTTTGGGTAATCAGCCTTCTGTCTTCCTGTCTAATATGATCCAGATCTGAATTTGACATTAACGTCAAAATGAAGAGACACAGATATGGGCTCTGAAGGGTTGCTAAGCACCTGTAAAATCAATGGGTTATTTTTCTAAAACATGTTTTAATCTTCCCTTTCTTTCTCCCCTTCTCTCTTTCTGTCTTGTAAAAATTTGCAAAGCTGCCTTAAAATCCTTTTTGTCATCCTATCTTCTCCTTGCATTTTCAGTGGTGCTTTCTTTCTCTAGGAGACAATATATTCGTGCAGGTAACACTGAAGTACTGTAATGCTCACATGGATACTCATGTAAATTCCATGTGGGTGGAAATCTACTTCTGCCTAAAGCATCACTCACTTCCTGGGACAACAAAGCTGCAATATTCTAAGCAAAACAGAAATACTGCCAAAGCACAACATTTCCTTAGGCTTTCTGAAAAATGAGGACAAACCTGGTCTATGAGCTTCGTTTGTAATAAAAGAGGCTCATGAGCTTTCTTTTCTGGTTCTGTGTTAATGGAGGATAAGACGCATAGAGGCACCCCTGCATTTGTTTATTGCATGGTATTTCTAGCCCCAGGCTTGTATAAAATTATGTTGCATTCACTACTTTGAAGTTCTGAGAACCAAATAAAGCAAACTGTATGACAGCTCAGGAATACCCAACTTCTTAAAAAGGTGTCATTTCATGGCATAAAGTAACATAATTTTACTGTCCTAATTTTTTAGCCAATATGACAAGCTTTCTTACACCATTTGAAGATAAAGCAGACTCAGCCCCTTGCAAAAATCTATTGTTACTGTTACAGTAAATTTACAAAGTACCTGCTAGTAGATACAGTTTTGTTCTAGATGTTCTTCATTCTGTAATTATCAATTTTCTTTAAAGGGGGAATTAATATTACTTTTTCCCAGCTTTTCTTTCAAGAATAGAATTCAGTATTACATCTCATCTAATGAAACACTAGAAATTTAGTAATTTTCTTAAAATCTCAAAAGGGATATCTGTAGTTCTTTTTAAAGGAATACACAGAAATGATAATAGACCATATCACTGGCAAAATTGCTAGTTTTGAAAAACAACAACAACAACAACAAACCACCCAATCATTAAATAAAATCACATTTTACACCACTTGCCATTTTTCTGTGCTGTAGCACAAACTTTTCTATACAAAGAAAGCCATAATAAAGGGCTTTAAATACCAGGAATGGAAAACTCCTATTCAAATACAGAAATAGGTTAGTAGCTTTCCTGGTTACAATTAAAAGGACATTTGTTCAATTCACTGTCCACAGTCAATGTAATTAGCACCTCAAACAACTTTTTAATAGAATTGAATTGCATAATAAAACTTCTTCACTCAGATAATTAAGAAGGTTATATGTCATTTTTTAGCACAGAAAAAATACTGTTTAAATACCTCCCTCATAAGATTGAATCAAATCAAGAAAAATAATCAGCAACAGAACCATTTTATATGTACATATTTCCCTGTAAAACAAACAAAACTTCTGCATATTCCATAGGGATTTTCGTAATTTCATATACTCATAATAAAATAAAAAATGTAATATAAGAAAACTGAAAATAAACTATGTTTTCAATAACAAGATTTTTCCCCCTCTCTCTGCTGTATTTAAGAGTAAAATTATATTTTTCATAACACTGAAAAATGCTGATGCTCTGTATGGCAGATAATCAGTGAACACATTTGATTTTCGTCTTAGACTTTGAAGGCATAGTATGTTGCATTACCAAGTTCCCATTACTCTCTTATTTCAGATTTTGGCATTCTTAGATGATTTTGTTAGACTCCCTCTGTTTGCACGTGTAACCTCCACTATGGCGAGGAACCATTTTCCCAAATAAGTAGCACTGCTACTGTCTCATTCCACATTCATTTACTAACCATACATTTCTTTTTAGAATCCGAGTCAAAAAAAAATCATCTTAGACATCTGGGGTATTTAATGAAAGCTATCTTTTAACTAGTTTTCTACAACAAGGTAAAAAATTATGTAACATTTTGTCAAATAAGGCAAAATTTGGTGGTTTTTTTTTTTCTAGGATCTATGGCTTAACTTGTAGTCTTCAACATAGAAAAGAATAGTCCTAAAAGTTACCATCTCAGATTTATAATTGAGACATTACTGTAACTGCAGTAAATTCTATTTAATCATTTATAAAACGATTAAGTTTAAGACCAAGACTGCATTTAGCTGCACTTAAGTCCCATCAGGAGTATAGAAAGCAAGGGGGTCCACTCTGAACCTTGTGACTAAACTAGAGGGTCTCCCTTACACTTTTGTGTCTTCGCTCTCTGTGTAAATAATTCTAAATCAATTCTAACCTGTTTTTACTTTGTGTGAAAAACTTTGTATTGTATGGCTGCTCTTTCCAAAAGTGAAAAATTTGTCTATTTTCTAACTGATACAAATGCCAGTCTTATCCTTACCCTGGAAGAGCAGCAACTCTAACCTTGGCTTGCAGATACCTGTGAAATTCTGAGTTTCCTCAAGCTACAAAACACTAAAAACATAAAACTGATGATGGTGTCACTGAGCAGGTATAAAGTTTGATCAAAATGTCATCTAAAGACTGTTAAGTCTGCAGTGTTACTGCTCATGGCCAGAGGATAACTGACCTGGAAGAATATGGGGTAAAATGTTACAAAACATTCCTGGAAAAAGTCAGTAACCCAACCAGACACTCTGCTACATGAAACAAATGAAATGTTCATTGTCAATGACAGTATAATTCTATCTCCCTATAAGTAACTGAAGAAACTTGATTACCATTAAAGATGTAGAAGAAATTTGGGTTCTCAATGGAAAGTTAAAGTGAAAACTTGCATTTTAGTATTTGTGGAGGGAAGGGCTACTGTCAACAGTAGTAGGCATTTTTTTAATCAAGTTCCATTGTGCAATAGGTGTCAAGGGAATGCATGACTATACAAGTATTTTCAGCCATTTTAATAGTCTATCTATGTTTAGGATCAAAAGAGAATGAAAAAATATTAATATTATTGAATAATCAGAGTTCAGCACCTTTTGTAAAAAGGTGCTCTTTTAACTAATAGCTAAATAGTCCTTGGCAAAAGCAAATGCATTTTCCAATGACGCATGGAATGGAAACCGTAATGACATGGCATTGCTTCTTCAAGTAAGCCAAAAAAGGCTGATCTCCTTTTTGCTATTGAAGTAGCTGTCATTCCAGGGGCCAGTCCCACAAGGTGCTTTGTACCATGAGCTTGGTGATAGGCCGGTTTGACATGATGGCAGGAGCAGGGAAGGCATCATGGTCTGAGACCATTTATTCCCATGCGTTTGTCAGATTTAGTGAAAACAAATAGTAGTATAGGAATTAGTTGGCAAGGGAGAGCTTCTGCCTTCTGATAATTAGAGTAAGACTCTAAGACAAGCATTTCTGTGTTCAAACTACATTCTTACAATCCTTTTAAATTTAGTTTGCTACACTAGGCAGACAGCTCTTCATGTAAATGTTACGTGTAATTGAAATAAAAATGACATAAAATGCAAAAGAAAATTTGGTTAGCTTTGGGAAAAGTCTATTTACTTCAGACTGCAATAAAAGTGTCATGTATTGTTTTATCAGTGTTACAAAAATGAAAAAAAATGCTTTTGTCAAGTGTGCTTTCAGTATGGATGTCACTTTCAGCAGCAGCTGGGAATTAGTCTGTATTAGCTGTATTGTCTATCAGCTGTGTCCTATACCAGAATGTGTGGTGTATTAGGTCATTTAGACCTTAGAACATCTGGTACCTAAAAGGGGCCTACAAGAAAGCCAGAGAGGAACCTTTTACAAGGGCATGTAGTATAAGACAAAGGGGAATGGCTTTAAACTGAGAGAGCAGGTATATATTAGACATTAGGAAGAAATTCTTTACTGTGAGGGTGGTGAGGCACTGGAACAGGTTGCCCAAAGAAGCTGTGGATATCCCATCTCTGGGAGTGCTCAAGGTTGTATTGCATGGGGCTTTGAGCAACCTGTTGTAGTGGGAGATTCCCTGCCCATTGAAGGGGCTTGGAACTAGATGATTTTTAAGATCCCTTCCAACTCAAACCATTCTATGATTTTTTCATTATTAGGTCAGCTACTGAAGGTTTCAATTTTGACATCTTTTTTAGCTGATGCAGATTTAAACACTTTATTAAAATTGATAACAATAGCTCTGTCACAGAGTTACCAGGGCCCTGGCTATTTCCAGTGATGTCATGAAGTGCTCTGAAAAATTAGGCAAGAATGCCAGCATTATAAAGGAAAACTACTGCAAAAATCAGGTATTCTTAAAAAAAAAAGAAAAAAGAAAAAAAAAAGAAAGAAAAAGAAAAAAAAGAGGCACTCTTGACAGTATTGTGTACTTTTCAAAATAGACAGTTTGCCTAAGGAAATTTGTGTCCTTTCTTCATTCTCTAGGGTTAGCTGTTGTATCTTTTTCTACATTTCTTACTAGATTTTTTTATGAGAACAATGTCTCATCTGTTTGATTTTTGTTATGTTGCTTTGTTTTTCAGCACTGCTAGATGGATCTGAGCTAGCTCTGACTGGAAACAAGAGTTTAAACTGTTTGTTGTTTATCACAGATTATTTACAAGGCACACATCTATAGCTCAGCTACAGAAGGTAGACATGTCTCACGTCTTGTCAAAATGCCACACTTCCTGTCAATTATATGAGTTCTCATACCATTTGAGAAGGAATGGATCACATACCTGAAACCGGGACATCCCAGTCCTGACAGTTCAGTTGGGAAACATTTATATTCATTGATTGCTGCTGTCACAGTATCTGCTTTGAAGGCATGCATACACACTCACAGAAAAACCTATACAACGAACTTACAGGCATGACCCGAGCTGTTTGATGACTTATACCTGTTTCTTCAGCTAATGACTTCTACTGTCCAAAGGATTAACAGCTTGTATTTTTTTTCTCAATATGTTCTATACTTTTAGCCTGTACGATTGGTCAGATGTTGAAAGTATTGGCAATAATGAGCATTTAAAAATAAGGAGCTGTTCCTTGAAATGTGACATGTTAAGCTCATTTTAAGCAAAATGCTCCTTGATTTCATACAGGATATCTTAAGGTCTTCAAGATTCCTCTCACATTCACAAAGGAATGGGAATTCTGCTTTATCTTTAAAATGGAGACAAGGTTATTAAAATATTATGCAATCACAAAGGAATGAGACATTTAAGTAAGATTCCAAACACTGTAAGAAAATAAATTTGGACAGTTATCAAAACAGAGAGACAGCATAAAAGTAGAACAGAAAGAATGATATTTCTTTTCATTATTCGTAGAACCAGTTGAGAAAATTAAAACAAGGATAAATCTTTCTACTCCATAATCAGAGGAAGCAGAAGGTATGAATTCAAGCTAAGGAGGCAGTGCCAAGAAAAAAGTGCCCAAAAGACAATTACAACACATTAATCAGGATGTAATCCCACCACTGCAAAATCCTGCTAGGGAATCCTAAAATATAGTGCTCAGGGGTACATTTAGCGGGGGAAGAAGGTCGCAGTAATCACTGCACTGAGCTGACCTGTGTGTCATGGGAAGGCAAAGGTGTTGCAGCAGAGCCAACCTTCCAAACTTTTCACTGCTACCATCACACACCATCATCTAGGACACCCAAAGCTGTTTGCACTGGCAAAGCAAGGCTATTCTCTCTCAAATCAGACATGGTCTCTTGGGACATCTCATGGACAGTTTAAAATAACTGTCTGCCCAGGAATATCTAATATTTGTGAACCTCCATGCCCTTTGGAGAGCAGCAAGTGGAGAGAGACGCCAAAGTAAGTGCTCTTCAGCAGTTGTACAGGCTCCCACTGGAGTGTGCAGTTATTGGCCCTTGAAATCCATTTGCAAAATTAATGAACTACACTGATAATTTATCAGACATATATTCATAAAAGATTCCTACTAGCTAAATGGCTGATCAGCTAGCTTTGGAAAAATAGGGGGTGCCTGTAATTTCACAATAGTATCCTCACTTCAAGACTTTGTGGGACTTATGCTCTAAAATCACACATGACAATAACTTCCAGGTCAGCTGCAGGGACAGGTTGCACTTGGAGTCAGTTGGGGAGGTGCTGTGACAGATTGGCATGGGTTTCACAGTGTTTCTCTCCAATGGCTTCCCCATAACTGAGCCCTCAATGACAGTGTGGCTGCGACACAGTAAAGAACCTTCTGGGAAACAGTCTGGGAATGCCCCATTGCAGCAGCCAGTCACCAGCTGCCAAAGGAATTTCAGCCATTCAGAACCTGGGCATTGAGTATTCTCAGCCTAATCCCGTAACAGATGCAGAGTTACTGTGGAGACCCAGCAGAGAACCCACAGGCAGCAAGTTTGAGTGTCTAAGGGCTCATGGCAGAAGACGCCTGGAGGCCATAGCCCTGCCTGTGGGTCAAGAAACCCGTGGTGACTCTGCCAGTGCCTCCCTGGGCTGCCATGTGTCAGGAAGGTTGTGTGAGAATCCCTGTGCTGGCTTCTCTCCTGAAGCAGGCACCTCCCTCACTGTGAGACCGAGATGTTGAGTACCTCGTCAGCATTAAATATATTCATGACTAAATGTGCTTTGGTGTAGGGATCAGTTTAAAACAAAGGTTTGCAGGCACAGATGCAGGTATCCAGAAACACGGGGATGTAAGAAGACCACATCTCCCAGAAGGAAACAACACTGCCAAGGGAGGAGTGACTGACTGCACATGTCCCCTGAAGGAGCAATGCTGATTTGTGGAAGGGATGTGCGGGGTTATTCAAATATGTTACCACCCCCTTCCAGGGGTTTATATGCTCTCCCATCATGGTCAATAAACAGACATTGTGCTGGCAGTTCACGTCTCACTCACACACCACACTTTGATACCTAAGCCCATCTAGTTCCTACACTTCAATTCCATTTCAGACCATCTGTTTTGGTCAAAATCACAAGGTTTGGGACAAGCAGTGCCATAATGATGCCAGTGTGCTTGTTCTTACCATGCCAGCAGTTCTCTTGCTGTTTAGGGAAACAACTCATCCCATTATCATGCCATTTCTCATCTTTTCATCCTCCTTTCCAGCACACTTGTACCTACCTTTCCCCATACCAGGCCCCTCACAAACAATCTGGCCTTTAAGTTTTTTTTCCCATTGTTCCAAATTTTGCTACACCTATACCAACCTTTGGTACTTTGTATATAATCAAACAAATAATCTTGGTCTTATATATTTATATATATATATAAGTACTGCTCTTGTGGCTATCTAAGTCATATTGGCCCCACAAGTGTCTATTATCCTGCAAATCCCCAGTAGTCCTCTTCAGATACTTGGGAAATATAACTGCTTCTCATAGAATTCCCCTTTGAAATTCAGGAATCCCCCCAGCACTATCTGTAACTTCTGTCAGTTTCTTGCATGGTTATCTGTCATATCTGGCAATTTCTCATGTCCTTCCTTATTTTACCTTATGTCCTGTACAACTGACTTAAATTTAGACCAGTGGCTAATCAGTGGCTTAGTCACCTGCCTGCAGCCCTAGGAGTACACATGCTCTAGTTTTTGCATCAGAAAATTAAATTGGAATTTAAGTTACATTGGAGTTCAGGAAGATTCTTGATAGAAACAGATCTTGGAATGACTTCTATCTAGAAATTATGTCTATAAAGGTACAAAATTATATATATTTGGTCACCAATCTTGAAAAGTAAAATGAAATAAATGTTTCTTTGATTCACTTAAGGGAATGTACAAAACTGATATTTAAATGACAAATAGATACGTCAGTGTTGTTCTGGAAATTCATCTGTTTAGTTAAGATGCACTCTCATAGATCCTGAATCTTACAATATTGGCAGATTTTTTTGCATCTCTACCCTAAAACTTCCTTTCTGTAATATTTTTAAAGCTTTCCTAACCAAGCATAGTGGTTGGTCTGCTGCCTTTTATGAAAGCATTTACCTTGTATTGAACCTTCACTTTAATTTTTCCAGTGTGGGCAGACTGACAGAGGTGAGCTGTTCTCTAGCAAAGTTTTATACTGATGTCAAATAGTCTTTCATTTTGTCTATACATTTCCTATATTTTTTCCATTATCAAAAGCTTTTTTCGGTTTGCCTGCCCTTAATTACTCTAAGCCTCAATCACTCATCTCTTTCATTAAATACTATTCTGTCTTAAACATAACTGGATATATTTTATTCAAATTGCTAAAATAATGGATATTTTTGAAAGTTGCTGGCTAGTTTTTCCAAGGTGTTGAGTTACAATTCTTCACACTTATCAAAAACCAGCATTTCCTTCTGAAAAAGAAACAGAATAAAGGGAACCTGTGGTGTGTTTTTAAAGCACTACCATTCATTAAACTGAGTGGGATGGGAGTAAACAACATGGATAGAAACTTGCAATTAGAGTAGGAGCATGTTCTGACAAAAATTGCCCAGCTTTCTCAGAGCAATATGATGCTTTTTAAAAAATGTAATGTGCTGCGCTTCAAATTAATTCACAGGCAGAGGACTTATTTAACCATCAGTGCTGATAAATCATTAAGATGTGGGGCTTTGGAAAGTTACCACAATTATAAAATGAGTTGCAGTCACTCTATAGTCATGTGACAGGCAATAATTTGCACAAACTCTTATCCTGTCCAATAGATATTATTTTCTTTTAACTCAAAAAACTTAAGTAGCAGACACATAAAGCTGAGGACAATAGCACCTTCTTGCAGAATTTTATTTTTCCTATTTAAGACTTTACCAGAACTACTTTTTTCTTGTTTTTTTCTTTGTTTTCTTTTGTTTTGTTTTTTCTCGTTGTTGGCTTTTTTTTTGTTTACTCACTTTAAGTAAAATACATTTGTTGATTACTTTGAGCTTGGTTGATTGGTTGATTGGGTTGCATTTTTTCACTCCCCATAGATTGTTACAAACGGCTTACCAAGCAGAACTAGGTAGCAATGAAGAAAGCGAACAGGCCTTTCTCAATAGTTTTATAAAGTCCTGCTGAGGCTGATCTGGCTGTGGTCTTGAATAATCTTGAGAGACTTTGTCTTCAATTTTGTTCCACTTTTTATAAAAATAAAACACAAAGTATCTAGCTTATCTCAGCGTGGCACATGGGTCATACTTCAAGGTGGCTAACCACTGGAATTGCTCAGGGGTCCATTCTGGGACTTGTCCTATTTAGTGTCATCAGTGACCCAGCAAAGGAGCAGGCAGTGGCACTGGAGCGCACTCTGAACAGACTGGCAGAGGACACAGTCTGGAGAGCACAGATGATACTCTTGAGGGCAGGGCTGCCATACAGACAGCCTGGTGAGGCTGGAGGAATAGGACAACGGAAACCATAGGAAATTCAACAATGAAAGATGCCAAGTGCTGCTCCTGAGAAGAAAGAGCTGCTGGCTACAAAACTGCCTGGTGCCTGTCTGCCTGGGAAACAGCTCTGCTGAAGAAGTCCTGGGGGTCCTGTTGGGCAGATAGCTGAGCCTGAGCTAGCAGTGAGCCCTGACAGCAGGGACAGCCATCAGCATCCTGGGCTGTGATAACAGAAGCATTGTCAGTAGTTTCAGACTATGTCTATAATACAGCATCCAGTTTCAGTTCCGTAGAACAATAAAAACCTTGATAACAGGAGAACATTCTGCACAGAACCACTAGGATGGTCAGATCCTGCAGCACTTGGTCTGTGAGAAGAAGCTAAGGGACATGTTCAGCATGAAGAAGAGACAGCTCTGGGTGGGAGCAAACAGTAGCCCCGCAGCACCTACAAGATTATTAGGAAGATGGTTCATTGAAGCAAGCACAAATTGTCATAGAAGAGTTTCTAACAGGACATAAGGAGAAATATTTTGTCCCTGATGGCAGTCCAGCAGTGGAGCAAGTTGCTCAGAGCGGTAGTGAAGTCTCATTCCTTGGAGGTTTTCAAAATGAGACTGGATAAAAGGCCTGAACAACCCTGTCTGTTAACTCTGCTTTGAGCAGGAAGCTGTACTAGAGACCTCGTGAGGTAATTTTCACTCTGAGGTATCCTAAGATTCTGTGATATTCTGGTGAATAAAACAAAATCCCTTAAAACTGACAAAAGCAAAAATGAAAATGGTACAGGTGCAGTCAAAGTGCAGCCATGTATTAATCATATGCATCCCTTGGAAGATATTTTATTTTACTTATCCAGACAGTATTCTTGGCTGTCATCCTTTGTGGCCACATTAGAAATACCCTAAAATCCCTAACTGCATCAATTTGCTGTTTAAATGTGAGATGAAATATATGTAACTATCTAGGTACTGATGTGCACCTCAGCTGCTTCCCAGTGCTGAATTCAGCACTTGTAACAATTTTGGCTTTGTGTAGCTCAGAGGCCATCCACATAACCAGAGAGAACTGTGAGCCTCATCGTGCCAGTCTTTATGGTTGAAGCAGGCATGAAAGGCATCAGTCTGAACTTCTAGAGTAAGAAGTATTGAGTGAGACCTGTTTATCCTTCTGGTTACTTTGCTCATTTCAATGAGCTTGATAAGGTTTTTATAGTCTAAGTATAAGACATAAAAAAAGATTTGTAAGTGGAGGTTACGTATACTTACAGAGATAACCAAATCACATGCTACATGCAGAAAAAAATAGAACAGCTCTTGACTCTATGTACTTTTAGCATAAAAAAACCCCTCTCATCCTTCCCTACAAACCGTGTTTGACTATATCCAGGATCACAAATGTATTACTGCTTAAATAATTTTCTATTTGAAAAATATTCCAAAATATAATGTTTTGGGATAATACACCATTTCTCTAAGATTTGTAAAACTAATCCTGAAAGGACTTCTATCAAATATGAATTGCTAGGACGACCAAAATTTTTTGTCCTAGTTTGACAGCAGGGACCAGTTTATCACTGTGTGGGTGTGACCAAAGCTGTGTATTCTCCACCCTCTATATCATTTCTTATGAACTGTTAACAGTGGACCACTTGCAGCAGCTGCCCAAGGCACACCTGACCCCTGAGGATGTAAGCTGGGTGTTAAAGAAGCTTCTGAGATAAGAGCTGTGATAACTCCCCTCCAGGGAGTTGTTAGCACCTCCACACCCAGCCTGAGGGGTCATGTTCCAGTTTAGAGGAAATCACATTATGTAGTGGGTGAGCAGTTGGCTCACAGGTCCAGCACAAAGGGTAATAGTGAATGGGGTGATATCAGACTGGTGACCTGTCACTAGTGGGGTTCGACAGAGCTCCATCTTGGACCCTGTGCTCTTCAATATCTTCATAAATGATTTGGATGCAGAACTGGAAATGATACTAAGCAACTTTGCAGATGACACAAAACTGGGAGGAGCTGTTGACTCCCCCAAAAGCAGGGAGAACCTGCAGAGAGAAATTAGACAAATTAGAGGACCGGGCAATCACCAACCATATGAAGTTCAACAAGGGAAAGTGCTGGATTCTGCTCCTGGGATGGGCAACCCTGGATGTTTGTGCAGACTGGGGAATGAGATGCTGGAAAGCAGTGCCGTGGAAAGGGACCTGGGGGTCCTGGTTGACAGCAAGCTGAATATTGAGTCAGCAGTGCCCTGGCAGCCAGGAGGGACAACCATATCCTGGGGGCATCAGGCACAGCATTGCCAGCTGGTCAAGGAAGGCAATTGTCCAGCTCTGCTCTGCACTAGGATGGCCTCACCTTGAATATTTTGTGCAGTTTTGGGCACTGCAGTACAAGAACGATATTAAGCCATTAGGGAGCGTCCAGTGGAGGACAACAGAGATGATGAAGGGCCTTGAGGGGAAGTTATGCATTGCAGGGGAATTGGAATGAAATTATACTTAAAGTCCCTTTAGTTCTCCCCTTCCCCACACCAACTAAATGTTTGTAAACACACATGTAACAAAGTCCATTCTTAATAGAATAAATATACACTCACATGGCAGCATCTTCAACTACTTTATTTTCACCCTCCCTTTTTTTCTAGAATACCTAGAGTATAACATAACTTTCTCAAAAATAAATTAGGAATTATTTATTTTCAGTAACAACCTCTGCATATTTTTTCAGATGAAAGATAAGATTTTTTTCAATGATAATAAGACAAAAACATTCTTGAAATATTGAATCTCAGAGGTACAAGAAAGAAAAAAAGCAGTGGATAGGAAATGCAGTGGTTATGCAGCTAGAGGCTGAACTGAACAGAGAAGATTCCCTCAGGAAATATAAAGAGGCTTTTAAAATTTTTGTGCATAAATGTACATTTCAACATTTTTAAAAAAATGTTATTTAGCACAAATTAAGTAGATCCATACAGAAAAAGCTATTTTCTGTCCACAGAGGAGTGAAGCAAAAAAGCCAAATTCTATAAAACCCTCTAGGATAACCTGCTCTATGCTTAACTTCCAAAGGTCATCTGTGTGACTGAGAAAAATAAGGCTTGTGTTCAGTGTTCAGTGACTGTTGAATCATTTTTCTGAAAATGAAAATGAAAATCTGTCTCAGAATGTAAATGACACCAAGTGCCTTTTTAAAAATTTTTTTAAGCATCTTGACCAGTCAGAATGGAATAATACTGGAAATTAAATTGCATATAACTATTATTATGATCAGAGAGTAATAGATATTAATGTATACCAACCAGAAGGGAGTTGACCCTCTTGCACTAAGCCTGAAATGTTCTGTAAATCCTTGCCCTTCCTCTGGGACTGTCTTTATTCCTTTCCAATTTTCCAATGAGAGTGTAAAAAATGAAAACTAGCATATTATTAAGGTTCTTGTTTTTCTTTTTCTATACATTTTTGTAAATATATGTTTTTCAGCTCAGTGGTAAAGTAGATGTGAAAAAATGTGTGTTCATATTTTGAGGCATGTTAATTCAAGTATTCATCTAATGCAAGAAGTATTTGAAAACAAAATTAAATATGACTGGTAAACTCCTTCAGTTTTGGAGTTGTTCCAGGCATGTTGCAACTGAAACATGTTCCCATCTAAAACTGCTGAAGGGAGGTAGTCATGAGTAACCATTATTTCAAAGTTCATACAAGTCAGTAAATGAAGGAAAGATCAAGAAAGTTAATGTTGGAGACAAAATGTTTAGTCGATGTTGCCTCATTCACTTAGAAATTTTTCACCTTAAGGACATGTTGGCATGTTAACATTCTTTTGTGTTTTTAAATCCTTATAGGTTTCCATCTGTATTCAGTGACCACTACTACAGTTATGAGCCAGAAACCTCATCTTTTTCTCATCACAGATTCTGTACTCCTAAATTGTAAAGCAAAAGACTTAAGATATTCTGTTGAGTTTCTGGATCCAAATCTCTTCTTGGATCAAAATGATCTCTGGAAATACTGCATATCCTAAACTTCCATACTAACATTTAAGATTTTTGGCATACTGCAAGCAGCACCTTTCAGATCAAATTTTACAATGAAATACTGCCTACAGAATCAGCAAATAATAAGCAGAATATTAACAGGTGAGGTCTGTCCAGAGAAAAGTACCTTTTTTTTTCTCAAGAAGAAAAAATGTGCAGTTTTGCACTGATACTGAGAAATAAATTCTTTATTGCCATTTTCTTCTGAATCCTCTCCTGAACTGTAGTTATTTCTCTAAAACTGCAGCGATCACAAGTCTTCCGGAGTCTGTGGCAGAAGTCACAGGATTGTCCACATATCCTGGCAACCATATTTTTAGTCATTTACATGGCATGGTCATTAGTTCTCCCAGTGATCTTACTGGAGTCTGATTTTGGCTCTTTGACTTTAAACTCTTTGAGGATGTGTATGACAAATGTTTACTTTATTTCTATTGAACTAAAAAGTATGAACTAAAACAACAGTCTTGGCCTAGCATTTTTGACTGCAGTGCAGAAAGTCAAAAGCTCTGTCCTTAGGAGATTTCTTCAGGAAATATTATAATGCTATTTCAAAAGTATGTTGGTCTCCATTTACCAAGTGAAGAAGATGCATTGAGGATGTGCTGTCCCAGGAAGCTTAACCATCTTTTCTACAATCACCTTTGCCAAGTTAAATTTCACCACACTTCTGGCAGAGTAATAACAGGAGATTCTGAGCAAAGGACAGAATACCCAAAAGCAAGAATATGTCAGATGAGCAAGGATTAGTTGGTCTCAGAGGCAATCACATTAGTAACTGCCAGGATAGATATACTATTCTGAGTTAAATGATCTAAGGTACTGGAAAGCTGTACTTTAACTGGAGAAATGCACACAAGAGTCACCAGACAGATCTTCTCCACTGGCATGTCTGTCTCCTCTCTTATCTCATTCAGTTGTGAAATTGGAGAAAACCATTGGCAGGGACAGTTATTGAGTCATCCAACATTTTAAAATGAGTCTGACTTTAAACCATTTTTTAACTAAATAGGTAGAAAACATACATTTAGACAGTCTCATTCCATATCAAGTGTATTGCACACTGACTATTTTAAAGACTTTCTGAAATGCTCTAAGATAAATTGAAGAGGCTTTTTTATTATTATTTTAAATAAAGGGCAAATATCTACTTGATCTAGGCACAGACTTACAGTGGGAGTGAAGGATTATGAAGAGGTTGTATTAAGGTGGCTTAGTCTCTATATTAGCATTGCATGACTGACAGTCACACAATAACACCACTCACAATACTGTGCAGTTTGGGCATTAACATCAAGCCTACATTCAGTTCTGCACAGGATTTCTGTTAAATGTGTTTCCAGCCTGTTTTCCTAATAGAGAGATGTCAAAAGACACAATATTCCTGTCCCTCCACCCCCCATCCACTCTTCCCCATATACTTTTAAAAGATGGGCATTCATGTCTTCAGTTTTTCAGAAGTGAATTCTCTACTCGGAATCTCTCCCTGCCAGGACCATGGCAGGTTCAGTTTCTTTCCTCTTTAAAGTGAATGTCTCCCACACAATTCCCAGTTCATTCTGAATTCAGCAGGAGCTGTAAAAGCTCAGCAAGGCAGTAATACAGTTCAAAAATCAGCAGGAGTCTTGGATGCTCATAGAGTCAAATAGAGACTTCAAAATGCAGACTTTCCTGGTTTCAGCTCCTGCTGAGTGCTGTGAAAGCCCACCTTTTGCTGAGCTGGAAACCATTACCTCATGTCTCTGTTATCAGAATCTTGGCTCTGAGTTATTTCAATAGTTACCTTCACTTCAGCCCCAGCACATTTCTTCTGTATAGATTTGTTTGGATAGGAATAGGAACAAGGCTTGCAAAATACCACATGCATTTGTCTTTGTGCTCATGCTTAAAAATATCTTTCTAAATTATACAGCTCTAAAGCCAGTAACTGACCCAAGTATGAAGAACAGTATAATTACATCTAAAATGGAGAGGAAAAAAATCAAAAGTAAAGAAAAATTAAAGACAAAAACCAAAAGAAACAAAAAACACCCTCAAGCAAACAAACAAACAAAAAAACCCCAAAATAACCCAGAATTTTCCATAACGTACATCTCTCATTCACAGCAGAATTTGTCTCTTGATATTTATACACTTGAGCTATAGTTTGAAAGAAATAGTGGGATGTATTTTGGTGGTGGATCTAAAATAATATTCTAATCTCAACAAAAAATCAGTTTTGAGCAAAGACTGCATCTCTTTGTAGAGAGCGGAAGGATATTTCAAATCAATTTTTTTCTTATGCTACCACTGTTTAGAGAAATTGTGTGGCACCACAGCAGCAATTACTCCCAGTCCTTTGTTAACACATGTCTAGCCTCAAAAGAAAATGTGCATCTACTGCATTGAAGGACAAGAATGTTTTTAAATGTCACATTGAAGTAATGAATAACAGGATGGATTCCCTTGTTCTAAAAGGCTCAGAGATACTTTGAATTGGTGTGATAGAATCCTGATCTTATGAACTGAATGCTAATTCACAAGCAAATTCACTTACATGAATAATCTATCTCCTACTGATGTCACTTTGACTGGATTATTAGAAAATATTTTCACCAAAGTGTATCATATGTAATGTTCAATGAGATCAGAGACACTGAAATGCTAAGTATGATTTTTAAATTAATTCCAGATGATATGATAGCAAAATACAATTTTTTTCTGTATACTGAAACTCTGTCATGTCTTCTATAATCCATCTGACATAAAGACAAGTGTTTGATAATCGAATTTTATGCTGTATCTTTTAGATCAGACCAATCTCCAACTGTTTCACATGAATGCGTTTCACTGTTTCCAGAGGTCTGTGGAATTTTACATCAACAGGTGGCTTATGGTGAAACACTGGAAAAGATGATCTATCCCATTCTTAAAAACCTCTGTAATTGCCAGGAATACATCTAGAAATCGTATCATTGATTTGATGCTGAAACAGAATTAGGATCCAGAACAAGCATTAGGTGGCTTTCTAAGAGCCCTTTAGTTCTCCAGTTCTTTCCTTATACATGTGACTTCTTACACCTACAGTGACTGATGTAACAGGACCTCCATGTGTGCTTTAAAACAACTGTGCAAATTATTATCTGCCAAGTAAAAGCAAGTCTTATTTATTGTGTATATGAGACAAGGATATACAACCACACTTTATGGTGACAGAAATTTAATAGACTCAAGTTCATTACTGAAATTTAATTCTACACCCTAAAAAACCTCTTTCCCAAGAATTTTCACTTTCCAAGAGCTTCTGTACTTTTTTGTCTTCATTCAACAGAAGTTTGTGTTTCCTGTGAACAATTTCCAATATCTGGATGTAAGAAAACCCCTCTTGCTTCTACTGGTCAGCGTTTGTTTTCTCTCAAGTGCTTAATCTTCTTTGGTGAATCCATTCAAGCATTTGTTCCACATGATTCTAAAGTACATAACGAATTGTACATTAACAAGTTGTTAAATGGGACATTTTTCTTGCAAGTTCATACAGCATCAGAAAATGGAAAACATGTTTCTCGGTAAATTACCTAAAAGTGGTTTTCAGATTTTATCAGTAAGCATATCCCTTTCTATGAACAGAGGCAATATTTTTATGCTTCTCTGCCAGAAACAACCTGGCAAATATAAAACACTTCCACATGAAGTCTTATTAAAAACGCAGCATAATAGACCTATCTGAAACGTAATGCTAAACTGGGCTAACTGATTTTGTAATAAAATGATCTAATGCTACTCAATTTTTTCTTTCAGAATGTAATAAGTTTAACAATAATTCTAGAAAATTCAAAGCATATTGTTAACAAGAAACTTTTTTTATTATTAGCCCATTTTTATCTTTTTATCATGAGACATTAAAGAGAACAGCCATATTTCTATCATAAAAAGTCTATTCTTTCATTAATGCACAGTGGATGAAAGTATATAATTCAAGAGAAAATGATTTGGATAAATCCCTGTACATCTATAGGAACAATTTCCTACAGCCTTTACCCTACAAATAGCTCAGCAGAAATTTATTTCAGGTACATGAAAATTTTCACAGAACATGGTGCAAGATCAAGAACTAAATGACTAGCAAAGATAAACTTTCATGTTACATTGTAAAAACTAAAAGCAATTATTAAAACTATATTTAATTAAAATATTTTTCCAAGTAACATGAGGAGGAACAACTAAATTTATCTCCTTTATTGTTTATTTAATATAAAATAAAAAGAATCAAAGTTCAAGATTAAAACACACTTAGAAACGTTTTTACCCTATAAAGTTTTCATAAAAATAGCACATTAGCAACTAGATTATTTCCTATTGAAGTGTTCCAAGAAGCTATTTTAATAAAAGATCATTCTCACCCCCAAGCTATAATTTTGTGGTAAAGTAATCCCTAGTTCCATACCTTAACGAGCCAGTGAAAAAGCTGTATTTTTAAAATGCTGGTTGCTTTTAATGAAATATTTTTCTTTAATGGAATTTTAAATTTTGTGCTACTATCTGGCCATGTTTCTGAAGAATGGAAAAAAGCTTCACCATAAAGAAAAAAAAAGAAAGTCAATTTGTATCTCACTTCAACTGTAACTTCACTACTGCCTGAAAAGCAATAAAATATTTCTGATTTTGTAAAAGAACTAAAGACTATTAAAAATTACTTAAAAGATTGAATTCAATGAATAGCTTTCTGAATTGACATCCTTATGCAGACTTTACTTTCTTTTTTTTAATACCTAAAGTATCAATTAATGAAATTTAGTGGCCACTATTAGCTCCTCATAACATCGTAATCTCTTTCCAGAATATTTACATCTACTTTACCAATATAAAATCCATTTATCAGTCTAAATATACAAGAACTGATGAATGTTGGTTAAGTACAGTTTCTGGGCCAGAGAGATAATAGAAACACCAAAATCTGACTTCTATGCCCTGCTTGTTTGTGTTGTTACTCCATCATCACAAATGGCTTTGAAAAACTATTCGTTATCCTACTGCTCCTGCCTGGACTGCCTCTGCCAGCTGTTAGTGTTGGCACCATGCTAATGCTTCCTGCCCACTTTGAACTCAAGTACTGTTCAGAGGAGTATCACAACTTCTAAAGAGAGTATTTGTCAGAACAAAAGTAAGAGAATGTTGCCAGTCATTTTCATGTTTTCCTTAGTGCAGAACTCATTTTTAGGAAAAAGTTATAAAGAAACTGAATAAATGAGTGCCAGCACCCAGACAACAGAAGGTGAGGGAGATATGTAGTTTCAGGTGACTTTACCTTTTCACAGGTGATCATGTGTTTTCCCCCTATATTTAGCTAACCATTTCTCCCACCTTGCAAACAAACAAATAAACAAAACCAAAAACAAACAAAACAAACAAAAAACAAACAAAAAACTAGACCAGCAACAAAATCAATTTTTCTATCCTAATGAGAAGGGACAGTGAAAAATATATTATCACGTCTGAAGGGTTACTAGTCCCATGGAGGAGATGTAGTAGCTTTGCAGATGTAGTAGTTTGTAGGAACTAAATATTTGATTGGAAACTCTGGTCCCAGTCAGAAACAAATTATTCCCAGCTTTAAATGTAAATCAATTAAACATCAAAGAAGTTATGTTTCAGTGTTGTGTAACAAAGCCAAAATGTTTCCCAAGCTAGTCTTGCCTCTGTGTAGCACTTGCACAACCTCACTGTCACCGCTGTAATTAGAAAGAATTCTAGCCGTTTTACAACTTGTCCTTGTCCAGATTTAAGTATCTGTTCATCGTTTATTACCACCTGAACACAGAGATATTTTTGCTTAAACTAAAGCAGAAAACTGAACTCATTAAAAAAATAAACAAAGGTTAATAAGATTCATCTGACGTCCCTTGAAAATGTGTTGTTACAAAGATCATCTACATCACCATGTTCACCACTAAACCATGTCACCAGGTGCCACATTCAGATGTTTTTTGAACACTTTCAGGAATGGTGACTCCACCACTTCCCTGGGCAGCCTATTCCAATTCCTGAACATTCTTTCAGTGAAGAAATTTTTCTCTAAGAGCCAATCTAAACTTTCTCTGGTGCTACTTGAAGCCATTTCCTCTCATCCTGTCATTTGTTACCTGGCAGAAAAAACCACCCCCGCCTTGCTACAACCTTCTTGCAGGTAGCTGTAGAAAGAAATTAGGTTCCCTCTCAGCCTCCTTTTCTCTAGGCTAAACAACCGCAGTTCCTCTTAATGTCTATATAATATATCCCAGTTCCATTGATGTTGAATTTAGAGCTGCAGGTGAGCAGCAATGCAGATCTAAGCTTTTAAAAAATTTTGCTTCTCTGAAATCTGTAATCAAATTAAAAGTAGACATTTTTCTGTTTTCTGGAGATGATGTCACATCCCACATTTCTGCAGTTCTACTCAAATGCAAATTTAGGTAAATGTTAATAAAACTCAGAGAAGTACTATGTAGTTCCTAATTAATGATTTTGGTTGCACTAAAATACCTTAATACTACTGAGGATATAATTTGATTAATGTCTGTTTAGTTTCATTTTTCTGCTCCTACATGAGGGGGCTGATGAGGGTTTAGGGATGGGGTCAGGTATTAGTCAGCAAGTAGTGAATAATTTAATTGTGAATCACTTCTTTCTTTTTTGCATTATAATTATGATTATTATTAAATTTTACTTTGTTTCAATTTTTAAACTGTTCATATCTCAACCTACAAGTTTTACCTTTTATTCTCCTCCCCATTCCACTTGTGTGGAGGAAGTATGTATGTGAGCATATGGCGTGTAATGCTTAGTAGCCAACTGGGCTTAAACCATGGCAGGACTCTTGATATGAAATATTACATTTAATATAAAGTCTAAGATTTCCAGCAATAAATTTTAAAATCCAAAAGTAGTACCTGTTTGGTTTTTTTTCAAAGAAGTTTAATAAACCAGCAATAAGGACAAACTTTTAATACCTCGGTAAAAACAAGGATTCTTATTCCCTGTAGCTAAGTGTCATGTAATAAGGATTACAAAACTTCACCATCATTTCTGTGTGATTCTAGAAATAACAGAGCATCTGTTGTAGCTGGAACTATCTAATGGCATGCCCTGTGATGCACAGCATCATGAAACTGTAGAATGCTGTCTTATGGCCTTATTGACCAATATATATATTCCAAAACTCTGTTCCTTACTAAGAAAAATATTGGCTAATATTTAATTACATCAATATACTATATTCAGTGTGGAAAATAAAACTTAAAGAATTGTCTTACTAGTGACATGACTGTACTGACATGTACAAATGAAAATACACCTTTTAAGAATCAGACATCTCATGGGATTAGCATAGTGATGTCCAAATTCTGGAGAACCAAATACCAGTTTTGTTCCATACACTGTCTTCTTACTTCAATAAGCCTCTGTTAGAGGCTCTGTTAGAGCACTGTCACTATTAAAACCATTGGCAATATTGATTAGACAGTGTCTATAGCTTTTTTTCTGCAGGTGACTGCTGATGAGGCAGCCTCAAGCTGCAGTGGGGGTTTGCAGGGCAGGGCGCATATAAACATCAGGAAAGATCACAGCTCCCACAGTACAGCAAGGAGAGGTACAGCTGGGATGAGATGAGACAGCTCACTTGATTGCAGTGTTAGTATGGGTGAGTACAATTCCTTCATAAAGGGCAGGATGGGAAAACAAGGATGGCACAGTGGTTGTCCTCTATGCAAAGGAGAAGCTCAGGCTTATGGACCTCTCGTAGGGTACTAGCTGAGTGACAACTTATGGGTCAGATCAGAGGAGAGGCCAATGAGGATGATGTCTTGGGGGGAGTGTGTTATTGACCACTGCATCAGTGTAGGGAAGTGCACAAAGTCTTCTTTAAACCACTCAGCCTAGAGAAAAAAAGGCTTTGAGGCGTCCATGTAGGAGGCCTCCAGAACCTACAAGGAGATCATCAGGAAGAAGAAGCTAGACTCTTCACAGAGTCTTTTGTATGTGCTGGAAGAATGAGTGACTATGAGCACAAGTTGAAATAAGAAGCTCAGACTGAAAATAAGAAGAAACTTTTATCCCCATGAAGATAGTCCAGCAGCTGAAGAGTTTATTCAGAGGTGTGGAAGTCTGCAAGACCATATTAGATAAGACTTTACTATCACCAATCTGCTCTGACCTCATAGATGACCTTCCTTTGAACAGCATGCTGGACTAGAAACCTCTTGAGGTCTCATTCCCTCTCAGTTGCTCCATGTTCCTATAGAAAATTATCTGTTTCTACAGCTCATCTACTTCACCACTGTGGAAGCATTTGCATTAATGCTCAGCAGCAATATGACACATATACTTGTTATACCCCTTCTGTATCATATTTGTCAACATAGAAGACTCGATAATATGGTAGTTTCAAAGGCACAAATACTACACATTTTCTTACCAGTGAGACCGGAAGAATCTTCTCAGGATATAGAAAGGAAATATGAAACATGTACTGTGGTCCAAAGCTTGAAGGTTCACAATGTTTACCCCAAATAAACTGCTAGCACAAAGTGTGAAGTTCATATGGAACTCAGAGATACATGGGTTTTACAGGCCAATACACTGCAGAGATGAAAGCCCTTGACCATTCTTGCCAGTAACATGTAAATTTTCAAGTCTGACTCAAAGGTCAGTGGTCTAAACATAAGGCCTGATATTCATGTCTAATGTTAATTCTAGTCTTTTATTTTCACGGACACATCTATTTATAGAGCTTTTCCCAGTCTAAAGGGAGGTACAGAAGATGAGGAAACACAATTAATTTAGTTAAATTTCCTAAAATGCAAAGTGTTTATAAACAGTATCAGTTTTCCACTTAAGTGAAAAGATTGCATAAGTATCTAAATAAATAAATAATTAAATAAGATAGATAGATAGATAGATAGATAGATAGATAGATAGATAGACAGACAGACAGACAGACAGATAGGTAGGTAGATAAATAAATAAATAAACAAACATATTGGAATCCATTAATCCATTTCAATCTGCAATACTTAAAAAACCCCAACAAAACATTAGGCACTTAGGACTATAACTTAGAATTACATTTTATTAAAATAATAAATCAAATGTTATTAATTGACCATAAATCATAAAATTAGATACGAAAGGTAAAGAAGGAAAAGTATTCAAAGTTCTAGGAAAACACAGGGCCAGAATTACCTCTGGGAATAATAACAAAATTGATGACCTGTCACCATGATCAATTTCTTTGTTGTTTTTACTGAGATAGCAGGTACCACAAACCCTGACCCCTTGCACTTCATGTTTTCCCTTACTTGAAAAGACTCTTGACGTCCCAAAGAGCTTAAAGACTAAGACAGTGTGTGAACATAGAGGGAAGAGGAAACTGGAGGAGTTGGAAAGGACAGCTCAATAACAAGCTGAGACTGGTTGCTATATGTTGTCCCTAACACAACCACTAATGTGATTTCTAAGAATCAGATTGTGTGGCCTTTGCTTGTATTAAATGCAAGATTTGACCCTAAGTGAGTTATTTTTTTAAGCCTGTACCCCAAATGATAGAAAGCATAAATAAACATATAGGAGACACTGAAGTGTTGATTATCCTATGGTACTTTTGCAAAGCACCCCAGAGCACTCAGAATGCCAGTCTGAATGTTGTGTAGTGTTATGACTCCCCATAAGGTACCAATGTGTTTACTGAAAGGCACTGAACCTTTTTATTGGAACAGAAAGATCAAAACCTTTTGGGGGCGATGTAGAAACTGCAACACAAATCAAAGTCATTGCCTTCTCTTTTTTCCAAGTTTCTCCACATTTGCCATTTATCCACCTGCAAAGAAAATGAAACTCAGAAATACAAAAAGATTTCTCATGTTCCCATAGCGAGTTTTAAAAGAAAACTTGCTTTTAAAATGTAAATCAATACTTTGTTAATAGGAAGAGAAAAACAGGTAGGGGGAGGCAAACTCTAAAGAGAAAATATATAAAATAAAAAAATAATAATAACCTTTTATTATCAGCTAAAGTACAATGCAAAGGAATCAGTAGATATGCAAATATGCAGTATACGGATTCTTCAACAGACTTTAGTCCTCTGATGAATAGAAAAAAGCGTCTGGTATTTCTGAAAAGAGTGTGAATAAATCAGATGTCTCAAGTTATATAAAAGCAATTTGAATCCGGGAATTTGTCATTTGATGCACAAGTAATGTATGCAATAAAATAAACAATCTATTATTTATGGCTGTAACGGGACAGAAATAGGGAAGAAAAGTTTATTCAGACCACAATACAAAGCAGTTCTGGGTAATGAACCTTAAAAGTACATAGGATTGTGATTTTCAGAAATTACTGCAATGAAGGAAAAATTACCATTAATTTCAGTGAGTACTGAATGTTTTAATGACCCTAGACAGCTTTTAAAATCATATATATCTTTTCTCTATCTTATCTGATGGTTCAAAATAAGGCCACAGAGGTAACTTTAAGAGTTCGCAAGTAAGAAAATATTAATGAAATTTTCTTCCCTTTTTTTTCCCTCCAGCTTTTTACAGACATCAGTGAGATGAATTGTTTCAAGATTTGAGGATTTAGGAAAAACTCAACTGTGTAACAGCATGAACAGTAATGTCACAAAGGCAGCAAGGATGTCTAAAAAGAACAAGTGAAGAGGTGCTGCCTGCAGCAGCAACAGAGACTTTGACAAATGGGTGCTATCAAGTAAACAGCGCAAATGTAGGTGCCTCTAAGTCCACGACCAGATCAAGCCTTGTTCTAACATCGCAAATGATTGAGAAAAAGTTATCTGAACACAGAGAATACCCATAGAAAAGCTAGAAGTAGTCCCAGTGCTCCATGGGATAGAGCCACAATGAATTAGCACAGCTTCACTGAAGCCAACAGAGCTACCCCAGTTTACACAGACAAAACAGCATCAGTGTGAAAATGAGAGTCAATGTCTACAAAAGCCGTGGTATCCACAGTTACCAATAAAACCCCTGTGCTTGTAGCACAGGACACATAGTTTCAGAGAGCAGTCCACATGCTCTCTTAAGGAGCATCCACACTGCCTGTCTTTTGCCATCCCACCTTTGTGCCCAAGGCGAGTCTCTGTGGTCATCAGAGAGCCATCAGCTCCTCCAGGAGGAAATTCAGGTAGCCTGAGAAGTCTTCTGCCCTAAAGTGAACTCTGGAAGCAGATCCTTCTCCTCTGTGGCTGTATACGGATATTACTGTAACCACCCTCCTGCTGTGGATTCCCAGTTGGATTCTGAGACTCCCTGACTTTTTCTGATGGAGAGTACATATGTTATTCAGAGAAATAGCTGCCCAGCAAAATATCCTGAAACTTGTCAGCTATTCAACTTAATCCTTCAGAGCACTACTGTACAGTATTCAACTGAGAAAATTCCGCAGAGGCAGAAAAATCCTTTTGTCCCTCCTCACACACATTTCAAGCCATATTAACAGGTCTTTCCTATTTTTTAATACCATGCCAAAAGCGAAAGAAGAATAAATTCACCAAAGGTTTTTTGAAGAAGGATATAAGTTTTACATTTGAAATAAAATATAAAATAAAAAACTTGAAGGACAGAAAATGGAAGGCATGTGAATGAAAAAGAAGAAAGACTATTAAAAGGTTTTCATAAGTCTGAATGATTATGTGAATGTAGTGAGGCTAATTCAAATAGAAATGTTTGAAGTTTGTCCCACTGCTGCTGGGATGGGATATGATGGGTGTCAGTAAATTTGTTTTTAAAATGTTACAGACTCCTTCAAATGACAAAGGCAAGAGGAAGAGGACAATGAGATAATCCAAACTGTAGGATGGGAAAAACCATGTTGGCTGAAGCTGAAAATAAAATAACAGGTCTGGTCAATTGAAAACTATAAAGTAAAAAGATTTTCAGTTACTTCTATTAAAACTTCTTCAGGTGAAAAGTTCTCAAATATGAGAGATTTTAATGCTTCCACAGAGTCACTATTGACAGTAAACACCAATTAATTTATTAATTCCTTGTGCTTTTAAAATGACAAGATTTGGAGAATCAATTCATCTTAAGGATATGTCTAAAAAATGTCTTTTTCTTTGGTTCTTTTTTATATTAGTGCTGCTATCCCAAAAATAAGATTAGTCTTAAAAATTATGCTCTCTCTCTAATTGTGCAGGAAAGAGGTAATTATCGGCTAAAATAAGTACCCCTGAACACTTATACTTTATATAACGAGTTGATTTGCTAATGAGATATTTTGATAACACCCATGATTTTTTTTCTTAGTTTTTTAATCTTTACAAAAATTCTTTTGGCTTTTGTTTCTGCTATATATAAGGCAAAATAACTTTTTTTTTTTAAAAAAAAACAGAGAAAGACATGAACCTGTAAATTTCTAGTGTTAGGACTTAATTCCATCTCCCATCCTGAAAATAGAAACCACCACAGAACAGATCTGGATAAACAGCTGACCCCGTGGCAATGAATAAATTTGGGATAGTTTTTCAGTCAAACTCATGAGAACTATGTGCTTATCTGTATTTTGAGCATTAGTTAAAAGAAATTCTTCATAGCAAGCCACCCAATATACACTTTTCTGTTGTCCTTGATGAGTCTCTAGGTCAGTATTACCAAGTGGGTTCTCTATTCACTCCTGCACTTAATTTCATATGAATAATTCTCATTGCTTCTGTAAGAAAACAAAAACTTTTATGCATCTCTAAAGATTTTTCTCTGCTTTCATGTGTTATATCAAAACTTCATACTCCGGTTTTATTAAGAGACTGTTCCAAATTACTGCAAAGCACAATTTTGCATACTTGTGTAATACTGTATGCCAGACTTCACTTTAGATCTTGTAAGGGTTGTTCAAAGTCAGTCTCTGAAGTGTAGAAAAATGAATTTATTCACAATTTATATCTTCCACTGTTGTATGGTGGTCTGAATTTATGAAACTCAATTACAGATCTTCCTGTACATTTTTCTTGCAGTAAGTACACTTGCAACACCAAAAGAAGCCATTCATACTAAAGGTGGGTGTGATTAGAGCAGTAAAAAGGTAACAGTTTTGGCAATGGAAAAAACCCTCAGAGTCATATATATTAGAAAAGAAAAAAATAAACAAATGAAAAAAATAACTCAACTAAACATGTGAATATATGGCTTCTTTTTAGCTGAAATCTTTTCTGGGACCTTTACATTCAGAATTTCAATATTGCAGTAGCCTTCCATCATCAATAATTGTAATAAACTCATCAGCTACGTCTACTAAAAGAAGTCTCTGATTGCACTTAGAAGTTGTTGGATTTCTCACTATTTTTTAAAATGTGTCAGAAGGTGTTCCATCTGGGTAGAGCTGAATAAACAGATGAATAAACATTGTTTGGACAAATAATTCTGAACATGTATTTCTCTTTTTTAAAAAAGAGTCCTTTGAAACCTGTGGGCCTTTCTATTTTTAGTGCTTTTAAGATAAGAAGAGCTGTTTATATCAGAAACTTTCTATGCAAGATTTGCTCAAGCAAAAATATTAAGTCTATCTCTAATTGTGAATATTAATGTATTCATGTGACTGGTAAAAAAAATAAATTGTAGATTCTCTAGGATGTTGCCTAAGTGTGTGAATTACAGCTCCACGACTCTAAGGCAAATATTTGGTTGGCATAATGCCACTTTTAAGCACCCTGTTGATACACAGTACAAATTTGATCCATTTTTCATTGGCTTTGCTTATTTTCTTTACTTTTTATCTTTCTGACCTGCAGGTTTTGAGGCCTCATCAATGTACTTCTGTGTTCATGGTAGCCTGGACTTGAAATACCAAGCCAGAAGAGAAAATATTGACTGCCACAATAGGTCAGTGCTCCCCACCTAGACTGAGTCACAGTTTTGAAACTGATGTTTTAGTATGTTTAAAACTACACAAAAATCCTAAATACCTTTCTCCATCTCCTACACTTTCTGATAATTCATATACAAGAGACCACCTTTGTATATTATTTCCTTTTGCTCTGCAGTTGACTGCCTCTATGCATCTTATGGTCTTGAAGAGAACAGTTCTTTTACGAGTTCTCAAGAGTACTCATAAAATCACTGAACTTGCAAAGAGGCAATGTCACTTTTCCTAACTTTCTGGAAACAGATACTTTTGCAAATAAAAGCAGTCTTGATAGATTTTCCATTTCACTGTTGTCTTAAATTCCTTGGAGAACTTGAAAAAAATTCCATCTTACCTAATATAAACTTTAGCTATTTAAAAGTACACTTATATCTAAATTGTGTGTGTGGTCTCCCTGCAATCAAGATGTGGGGTTTTTTTGTGATATTACTTGCTCACCAGAGGAACATATTCTAAAGTGAGCATAGGAAATATGACTAAGTCTGGCTAAGTTAGACAGGATGCTTAAATTTAGATGCTGAAGTTACTCTCAGCAGTATCCCAGTAACACAGTGTGTACTGAATATTAAATATTGTCTTTTGAGCTTTACGTTGTATAGCATCTTTAAAAAAGAGAGAGACAAGGATGAGTCTCAGAAGGAATTTCCAGAATTCAGACTGTGAGACAGCACTATCATGCTAAACCCTTCTACTGCTTTGGAAAACTGCACAAGAAGCCAGCAAACCAAGCTTGACTAGAAATGACAAAGTAATAAGGTGAGTCCTGAAGAGGAATTAAGTGCACAATGTCTGCTAAACAAAAACTAAAGCCTACTCCCTTCTGAAGAGGCCAAAAAAAGCATAAAGGGAAGGAAGTACTATAACTACCTTGGTGGTACTCACATGTTATTAATTAGAGAATTAAATAGTGAATGCTACAATTTTTCTCCACATAGAATGAATCTTTCTGCTGTCATTGTTACTGTAATGTGTTTGAGGAACTTCACTTCTGTTTTATTGGTGAAATGATCCCTACTTCTTTTCATTTTAAATTACCAAGCTCAAAGTGAACTGAGATGAGAATGTCAAACATGTCTGTTTGAAAGACATTTCTCATTATCATTTAAAGGAAACTCTGCTGAAAATCAGAAACATATGTCTATATACAAGTTTCCAAATAAAATTTAAACACAATTAGTTTTGAGGCTGTGTTATTTGTTATGGGTTCACCTAGATGGGCCTACATTTGGGCTCTGAAGTTTGGACTAGGCCGAAGCTGTCAGCTGACCTGAGCTGGGCTGAGCTAACAGCTGACCTCTTCTAGCCAGTAAGTTTGTATTCCATACCACATTATGACATCATCTCCAGGGAAGTAGGAACCAGTGTGGGAGTGGTTAAGGCAGTCACTTCTCAGGCTTTCTCTTGGGAGGACGCACGATGCTGTCCCAGGGGGGATGGAGAGGACCAGGCCCACCACTGGCTCACAGGGTATCTCAGGAAAGTAAAATGTGTTGTTCTGGGTCTCTCCTTTCTGCTTGGGTTTGTCTCCCTGGGGAATAAGCTTCTTCTTAAGTAATGTGTAGTTAAGACAGTAAAATTTGTGTGTTCATTAAGAAGTGGGGAATTTGTTGTGTGTTGCAGACTTGTGTGAGTGTATATTTGTACTCTCTTCTAATTGTCTCTTTCTGTGAAAAATATATGTAGTTTTAGTATAAACGCAGTTTGAAGTGTTTTCTTCTTTCCCCTCTCTTTTCCTCCCTTTCCCAGGTGTTAGGAGGGAGGCTTTTCTCTCTGTGCGTGGGGGGGTTGGCAGTTGCTTATCTCAAACCAAGACATTATTGATACTGCTTAGCAAAGACAATAGATGGCAAAAGGGGATTTACACATACAGCTCCTGCTACTGTCACACAGAAATGTAGATCAAATTCTAGCAAGCTGTGCTGAAAGATAATCTCCAAGAGTCAGATGTTCTCTCACCAGATTAGTTTATAATAAAATTGACTTTCATACCTAGTTGGAAAAAAACCCCAAACACTTGGCAATGCGAAAAATTGCATAAAAATTATTGGAAGTATCACGCATGTTAATTTGATTACATTCACTCTCCAGCTTTTTCTGGTGGTTGTTTTACTTTTAATTTCCATTTCTTCACTACACACCCATTTTATGATGTATTCTGACTTGAGAATGGATGTTCTTACCATCCATTTAGGTACAACAGATATAATTCAAAAAATAATTATAGTGTTGTGGCACCTGTCTTTCTGAAAAGCGTATGTTAGGAAAAGTTCAGAGAAGGGCAGGCAAGATTTTTAGGTTTTTTAAGCAATAAATCTCATAAGAAATCATGGAAAAGAAACAATTCACACAAACCCCAAGACTATTTTACAAATACTTGAAGATATAAATAATCAGATAATAGAGGAGATATTTAAGGTATTTGACAACTGTAAACTATATTTGGCTTTGATGTGCAATAAATTAGATAATTTCCTAAGGTTTTTTACATATATCATGTAAGTTACAAAAATAGGCAACAGAACCAATGTTCTCAGAAGGTCTAGATGTCATTAGAGTAAATGTGTTATCTCCTACTTTGAATTTCTTCCATGTTTGAGACCCATAATAGACTGCTACCACATTATCTCTAAAATTCTAAAAAATACATTCATAACATTATGAAAAATTGTAGGTCTCAAAAATTTCTCATTTTCTGACTCAATTTTCTACCTTGACATAACTTTTTTTTTTTTAACAAATCCTGCAAATTTTCTGTTTTTCTTAGATGTCACCAGTGACTCTCCTGGTTTTGAAATCTACCCATCCAAGAAATCTAGAAAAGCATAATAATTTTGGAAATATAATTCATTAATACTAAATTTTACATATCTATATAGGTATATTAGTATTAAATGTAAGTTTAACATTAGGATTTTTACTTAAAGTGTGACTTTTCAGTTGGATATTATTATGCTAAAAGTTATTTTAAGAAAATGTTTGTTATGAAGCAAATGCAAGAAAATACTGCAGTTCACATATCTTAAGAAAAAAACTGTTTCATGACTGTTTAAATGTAGCAGTGATTGGTTAAGCAAATAACATGGAAATCAGCAAGGGCTCCTTTTGATCTTGTCCTTTTTGCAAAGACCTGTTTTCAAAGGCCACCGAATTCTATTCTCATCATAGACCTTCTTAAACTGCCTGTGGAATGATAGATTAATGTTATAGGATTCTCCCTTGTAAATATTGAAAGTAAAAAAAATGTTTGTGTAGTAAAACATGCAGGAATCAATTTTGGTATAAGTATTAGTCTGAGTTTAGTATATTTGAGTGACTGCAACCTTTGTGTGTGTAAACTCCATCAGAAATGGAAAAAATAAAAAGGTGGACAAATTTGAAAGCTGAGTAAGAAAATAATTAATTCTGTTATGGTTATCAAAGCAAATTAAATTTAATTTTAAATAATTATAGGCAAAAACATTTAACATGTTGCTAACCTGATTCATTTATTACAAGAAACATAAACCTGTGTTTAGACAAAACATTAATGTAGTAAAAACTAATAAGTGAATGCAAAGTAGTCAGTAACATGTGCCAGGGCCCTGAGGGCACCACCACCCCTGAATGTCCCTTACACTCCTTAATAGGGTCCCCTCAGCCTGCCCATTGCCGAGGACTACATTTCAGACCCTGCCCCAGAGTCCCTGGCTGCCCTGGTGTACTGGGAGGTGGGATGCGCTCTGGCGGCCAGGCCCTGCCCTGCCACCCCAGGGTGCCTCCACCACCCCCAGCATCCTGCTCTTGGGAGCTACCAACATGTACTGTAGCCTGAAAATACATATGGCGAGGGAACTGAGGTGTAAAACTTTGGAATTAAATAAACAGTGTACGAGCTCCCACTTTACAACACTGCGTGAACTTGCATGTGTTCCTTAACATCATTTACCAAGAGAAATATGAGAATGTGTGACAGAAGTAAATACTAGCCCTTCTACCACACTCACATGCTGTTGCCAAAGCACATGCAGACTCTCTCCACATCCATAAATTCTTACGATTTCAATCTACAGCTGTCAGCACAGTAGTAAACAGTGCTTAAGAGAATACAACACAATTTTACAATGCAATACAAGCAATTTTATTGTTTCATACAATAAAAATACAGCAGTTTCAGAAAACTTACTGATCAACTTGAGCTACAAAGCTTTTGTTCTTTACTATAAAACTTTCATCAGTCAACAGCAGGGATTCATTACTTGTTGGTATTCAAAGTTGCCCATACTATTACAGTACAACTATTTTCATTACAACAGCACTTGCATCAAGCTGATGTTTAGAGTTAGAAGCACTATTATGTGTTTCTAATCAGTTTTTTCACAACCTCTAATACACATAAGAACTTCTGCAAGTTGATTGTCAAGGCTGGACGAACTTCATTGAAAATCCACTCACACTGGAAATAGTGATAAATTGTCATCTACAACAATCAGTTATTCCTGCAGGTGGACGTTTGGGTGCTTTTCATCTAACCTATCTTTAGATATCTACTGCAGAGATATCTACCTGTGCCCTTCCCTCCCTATGACCCCTTCATAATTAGTATAGTAGAAAGAAATAGACACTCTAGGGCATGATTCATATGACCTACTTTAGGCATCTACTTTGGGAGGAGATGAATTGCACCCTAGAGGTGTCAATCTCTCCTTTGATTATAAAGAGTTTTAGATCACTAACCACACATACAAAGACATGTCTTGATTTGGCCAGATGAATCTCACCGTCAGTGACATGACTGAATAGGGTCTGAGCCAGGCAAGATTTACCTGAATGCAGCACAAAACTGGCAGTAGCAAAACTGTAAACCATCAATGACCTTGAGACATCTTGTTATTCTAGCCCAGCATAAGAAGGGGATGTTAGTATTCTTTACAGTATTGACTGCATTTTAAACTTTTTCTATCAGATTAAAATATATATATGAGATCTATTGCAGTGCATAATCTGCTTTTTTCCTTTGATCATATTTTTATAAAAGCTGCATTCATAAATCACATAGATGTTGTGTTATGTACTGGTTTAATATAGTAACTATTTTCATTCACGTCATCTTTAAAGTTTTTTCTTTTTAATGATTAATGCAAAGATTTTTGATGTTGTTTATGGTGTTTTGTGGATCTACATGTCATTTCACAGATTTAAAATTTTTCATTGCCTAATACTCGGTTGAAGGCAAAATGCATTTTACTCTGTACAATTGCAGTTTGAGTGCATATTACAACCAATTATTCCTCATTACATTGTAGCTGTCTACTTATGTCAGACCTCATTACTGTGTCTTGGAGTCAGAATTCTGGTAACCAGGAGCTTGAATATTGGAATACAAAGTAAGAAACCCACAGATCAACAATCTTTTGTTTATTTTTAGCATGCTGTTTTCATTAGACTGACATTTTAGAACAATTTGACTCCAGGACCTGGACTTCCTTGGTCTTGGATAGTTGGATGCTAGTGTTATGAAATAAAGTATCATGTTTATTGAAACTTTATTCAATTATCTTCATGTGTCAGGAAAATCCTTTCCCCGATTAAGACTTTTGTAGATTAGAGAATAACAGTAAAAATAATTCTGATCATGCTTCAAAAATAATATTTTTTGTCTTACACTTTATGACTATGCAAAATACTTTAGTAAAAAATGTCCACAGAATTTATGCTGAATTGTTCTTGAACAGTAGAGATCCAAATATTTTGTAGCTGTTCATGTAGCTAACATGTTAGTGATAGAAGTTTAAAACTCGCTTTCAACCTAACCTACTTTGAAAGATTTTTGAGGTTTCTGAGTGTCCTCATTTTCAACACTTTCAGTGTCATAAAGTCATATAATATCCTGAGTTGGAAGGGACCTACAAGGATCATTCAGTCCAAGTCCTGACACTGCACAAGACAAACCCAAGAGCTTCACACTATGTGCCTGAGAGAGTTGTCCAAATGTCTCTTGAACTCTGCCAGGCTTGGTGCTGTGACCACTTCCCTGGGGAGCCTGTTCCAGTGCCCAACCACCCTCTGGGGGAAGAACCTTTTCCTAATATCCAACCCAAACCTCCCCTGACACAACTTCATGCTGAGGAACAAGAAACTGGAAAACAGTGCTGCAGAAAGGGCCCTGGAGATCCCAGCTGGATGGCAAATTGAATATGAGTCAGCAATGCCCTGGAGGTTCAGGAGGGCCAGACTTGTCCTGGGCTACTTAATTTCCAGCTATCTCACTACATACTATTGAGCTTCCTAAAAACAAGATTTTGTTTTGGCTCTCTGGATAATTTATATTTTGCTTGAATGTGTAGATGAAGAGACATATCTTGTTTCAATTGCTGTTGGGGATGGCATGCAGCTAAATTAAACAAATTTATGACACCAGCATATGCCTTGAGCTAAAGCTATAAAAATTATATTTTTTTAAAAAAAATAGATATTAAATTTAGAAACCATCTATGTTTATGCCTATGTGTGGATTTGTACATCCATATGTATGTACATGTAATACAGCTATTTTATAGAGAGATATAAATTAAGGGAGAAATTCACATCTGTGGAGCGCTAAAGCAAAGAATTACAGTGCAGTCTCCCTGTATTGATTAGTTCATTATTGATTAGAGCACTTTTCCAGCTTGATCCTGGCAATGTTCCATCAGGAGGAAAAAACCCATTCCTCTACATTATTCACTTGTAGAAGGGAATAGATGTTTACTTCATTATCTACCCTGTGAATAAAAGCCATGGAAATAAAATATTAGCTCTTTAGAAGTTTTTGCAACAACTTATTTCTTCCTAAAGCTCATACATGACATACACTAACAAGGACAGACTAAAAATGTCAAAGAATAACAACCTGCACCCAGCACAGGAGCCTGATGCTGCCATCACTAAAACTACATGGATCCTATGCAACAACTGAAAATGCAGCCACAGGGATTTGTAACTTTCTGACACTTGTTTTTGTGATGGCTAAAGGGTTATGTGGGAAGCTGCCCCCTTCCCTCCTGCTCAGGGCAGGAGTCCTGGAGGTGTTTTGGGAGTAAATTCTGTCCCACCCTGAGGCACCTCAGCAAAACAGCTGCTAAAGGAAGCATTAGTTGTTTGCCTCAAAGTACTAAAAATAGTGTTTTTAAGTGCCAAAAGAAAAGAAGCTGAAGAAGAGAAGACACAAGCACTGTCATTTGCAGTGTACAGTCAAGAGTACATGCTTGTTCAGTGAAACTCTTTGAAAAGAAAGCAAGGATGTAATTGTATATTGCATTACTGTCACTTCGCTGGATATCGTACACCTATGAGCTGTAACACATAACTGACTTCTCGATGTTTCTGGTGCCTTCCTTTTTCCCTTTTATTTTCCTTTCGAGTTTCACAGCTGATTTAATTTTTATACTCTGTCTTACATTCTTCATTGTATGTTCATTTGCTGATTTTTACTCATCTTTTCTAAGTAATCTCTCAGATGTTCTGAATTAAAAGATCCTCAAAAAAGATGGAGATGCTGCATCTCCCAGAAGCCAGTAAACAGAACATTAATACCTGTCTCAGGCAATGCCGCATGTTCCATTTTTTCACTCAGAATAACAATTTTACACTCACTGCTCCACTTAAAGCTATATCACTGAGACAGATCTGTCATCTTTCCAGCAAAAAAGTGCAAACTTACAACAAGGAGATGCATAGCACCATTGTCCTTATTATTAATAACTCTAGCATCGTAGTTACAAAGCACCTGTCTCTGGGCATACAGTTACAGTCCACTGCTACTCTGGAGTTCCAAGATGAGTGGATGGAGAAAGGCACCAGATGAAGTTACAGAAGAGTTAGATTAAAGAAAAATTAAAGACTGGGGGGGAATAAAAAAGAAATATTGTACTGGTAAGGTCCTTGATTCAGTTTCAGGAAAAAAAACCACAAAAACTCCATTGATAATGTTTTATCATAAACACCCTGAGGAGTCTGCCAAAATGCACATTTCCTTTGGAGTCAGTTCTGTCTCCTTTGCTCAAAATTAGGAAAGTATTTTAGGTGAGCCATTATTCTGTGGCTAAAAAAGGGGAAAAAAAATTATTCATAAGAACAAGATGTATGAAAATCTCTTGCTGAGGTAGTATTAATTTCCATAACAAAATACTTCAGCACAGTTTTAAGATTTAAAAAAAAAATATTTCACTTGGAGAACAAAGGGAATCCATATTTTCTCTTCACTCTCTTAAAATTAGTTCTGGAATTTGTTTGGGGTTTTTTGGCAAGTTCTTACCACTTTCACTATTTATCTGAGGGCCCAGTACCCTATTAACCAAAATACCCCTACCTTTCGCACTGTCTACATTTGTGTTTATTACTAAGTTCAACAAAATATTATTTTTTTTTATTTTTAATAAAAGAACCACTGGCTTTGTGTGAATATAAAACTCTTAATGATGTGAACCAAGTGTCATGACAGATGAGATATGGACTGCTACTCTGTCAGATAATTCTGAGGTTGGATTTTGCCACTGAAACATAGGAGTGTTTGCATTTTTATAGGTAAAATATTTATTTTTAAATCACATTAGTTTCACTCTAAGCCATGATAGAATCAAAAAAAAGTGAGTGTATAGTTGTTAAAATGTATCCCCTAGATGTCAAAAAGGATTTTCAATCACAGTATAAATTAGCTTGACTGAGCTTTTTCTGCTGGTACAGCCAAGGCAAGAAATATATTTCATGTACACTACCCTCTTCTCGTAAAATAGTTTTTTCTTCAAGAGGGTTGGAGAGATTTTCCTTGCCCTCATGCCTTTACAGAACAATCTACCAAAGAATCACAGAATCCACTAGGCTGGAAAAGACCTCTGAGATCATAGAGTCCAACCCATGACCAAACACCACCATGTCAACCAGAAGACCATGGCACTAAGTGCCATATCCAGTCTATTCTTAAAACACCTCTGGGATGGTGACTCCACCACCTCCCTGGGTAGCCAGTTCCAATGCCCAATTACCCTTTCTGTGGAAAACTTCTTCCTAATGTTCAACCTAAACCTCCTCTGGCACAGCTTAGAATGTACTCTCTTATACTGCTGCTGGTTGCCTGGGAGAAGAGACCAACCTCCACCTGGCTACAACCTCTTTTCAGGTAGTTGTAGAGAGTGATGAGGTCTCCCCTGAGCCTCCTCATCTCCAGTCTAAACAGCCTCAGCATCCTCAGGACTTGTGCTCCAGTCCCTTCACCAGCCTCCTTGTCCTTCTCTGGAAATGCTCCAGCACCTCAACATCCTTCCTAAATTGAGGGGCCCAGAACTGGACACAGCGTTCAAGGTGCAGCCTCACCAGTGCTCAGAACCTGGGAAGAATCACTTCCCCAGTCCTGCTGGCCACTCTATTCCTGATACAGGCCAGGAAGCCATGGGCTTTGGCCACCTGGGCACACTGCTGGCTCATGTTCACTTTCCTGTCAATCAGTACCATCAGATCCCTTTCTGCCTGGTCACACTCCAGCTACTTTGTCCCCAACCTGCAGTACTGCACAGGGTTGTTGTGGCCAAAGTGCAGGACCCAGAAATCAGCTTCAGAGCACTTTCTTAATTTCTCTCTTTAAATGTGTGGTCTTCATTTCTCTTTCTATTAAGTTCATATGGCAATGGAGTTTCAATATGTTCCCACAAAATAACTGTAATAATTTCTGCTTTTGTATAGTCATGATTACAGGAATAATCATATTTTGCATATTTGTCACCCTGAGCACAGTATAACACTAAAATTTTTGTTCAGACTTTTAGTCTAGGTTACTTAGTAATCTCTATTCCTACTCTCACACTGTTTTTCTCTCCTAGATATTTTATTTTGATTCCTCACAGAAGGAGAATGGGAATAAGAAAAAGAGAGCCCATGATGATCCTTCAGCTAAATAAGACAAGCTTCTTTGATGAAGGATCTGCAAGTGTTCTAGTTATTGTAACACACATTGAATTTGCATTCTGCTGAGATTAAGGTACTCTTCAGTTCCAATGAATAAGACAAACTGTCCTCATGAGAAGATTCTTTTTTACACTTACTGTTATTAAATAATTTTTATGTAAACTGTATGTATTCAAATTATGGAGTCTTAGTCATCTCTTGTAGAAACATCCTAGAAACATAAAATGGTTTGGGTTTAAAAGGTTGTCTAGTCCAACTTCCCTTCAATAAGCTGGGACATCAAGTTGCTTGACCTTCCATGTCACCCAGGGGTGGGGCATCTACAAGCACTATGATCAGTTTTGAAGACCATGAATTTGATAGAAACATCATAAAATCTGGTATGATAAAGACAATGAACTTCAATCTCTTCAAGAATTCAAAATTTGATACAAAATTTCCATTAATCACTGAGTTTGGTAATAAATTTGTTATTTTTCATAAAATAGAGGTAACAATTTACTCTTTGTTCTCTTAAAATACTTTCAATGCAATTAGAATGACTAGACCAACTTGCAAACTGGTCTTGAAGATCTTTAGTCAAGGAAAAGCCCTACAGGTATACCTTTGCAACAATATTATATAAAATGCCAGAGATAGTTATCTTGCAAAGGCCTTCAGTTTACATAGAACTTATTATCCATACAATGGATGATTTCATGTAGTCTTATCACTGTCCTGGTTCAGCAGGTGGGACCAGTTTATCACTGTGTGGAGTGACCAAAGATATGTATTCTATACCCTCTATCCATTTCCCATGAACTATGAACAATGGACCATTTGCAGCATCTGCCCAGGGCACACCTGACTCCTCAGGCTGTGAGCTGGGTGTGAAAGACACCTGTGAGATAAGAGCTGTGATAACTCACCTCCAGGGAGTCATTAGCATCTTCACACCCAGCCTGAGGGGACATGTCTGCTAATGGGCCATCAACGATTCCAAAATACCCCATGACTCACAGAGTCAGATGGTCTATTGTGTAACTCCCTGCCCTGAGGGAGGTACTGGGTGCTCCCCACCTGGACCTGAGGGTACATAATCTTGGGGTTTGAAGACCTTGGGGAACCACTGGTCGGATCCAGAGAAGGATCAGGACCTTGACAGGAGGAGGCCACCGCTCTCGACTGGACTGCGACTACCACTCTGCGACTCTCCTCTGCACCAGCAGGTTTTTTTCGGTCCTTTTGCTTTGGACTTGGGTTAACCACATGGGTCTCAGCACAGGGGCTAACAAGCACCATTGTGTTTATGCCCCAGAGTGCTGGGTTGTACTTCTAGGTTTTGTGGGTTGAGACCAGTTTCTCTTTGTGTCATTGCATTTGTTGAGATATTGTTATTAAATTGTGTCTCTGACTTATTATCTCTTTTGTGTTGGGTTTGTTTTCTCCTGCCGGTTTACATTTAAACCAGCACAAACACAAAAGAGGAGCTTAATATATGAACTGTAGCAAGATCCTTATCAGCAACTTCTTTTGTTCAGAACTTTCCCCATGGAAATATCTGTAACTGAGTTAAAAAATTATGTATAGTACATTGAAAACAGTTTGGAAAACAAAAACAGTGTGAAACATTTTACAGAATTATGACTTTCAACGTTACAACTACCACAAAGATGTCTTTTCTGTCACATATTTTAAAGAAATCATGTTAATAGTATTTATTATGGAAACTAAGGTGTCTGATGTTCCAAAGAACCATTTCTACTGCAAATATATCTAGTTTAAAGAAAAGTCATCTTCATTCTCCACTGTAAGAGAAGCATAATAATAATTTCATAGAGCAGCCTACCATGATAATAAACACATATATGAGCTCCTCACATCATACCCATCAAAAATTATGCTAGATCAATGAGAAACCTAGAAATAGTATACTGAATTTATAACTTAAAACACTATTTTTGTAGAGCTTATGAGGGACTTGTTATCATAACTGTCAATTAGAAGAAAACGAAGTTTCAATAGCTTTTTCATAGCATATTCACTGAGTGCAATGAATCTACCTTTGCAACAGATGTGATAAATATAAACTCAATATAGCTCAGTGACCCCGCTTTTGCTGTTTCCATAAAACATGAATAAAAGTTCTATGATATATTATATAAATAGTCTATCTTTAGTATTTGAACAAAAAATGGAATAATCCTACAGTATTAGAAGGAAAATCATCCAGACAGATTACCTAAAATAAAACTCTTAAAGGAATTTATATTTCAGAGATGATGGAACCGTTCCAGTGTTTTATTTTAAAGATCAGATATATGTTCCCTAAGTGGGTTTTACAGATAAGAGTGAAGGAAAATGTGCATAGATAACATACATGATATTTCAAGGGAGCTATTGTTGTAGATAAGCTGCAGAGAAATATTCTCTAAAAGTGTATTATGTAATGTGCCATAAATGGCTTCTATTAAAAATAGCCTATTTAGCAAAAAATTATAGGTGTACTTCTACTGTTGATATCAGTAACAATTTACAGTAGGAAGAAGAAACCTGAGTTAAAGACAACAGTTAAAATTGCTAAATTATTTAAATACAGTATAATTAAAATGTGAGAAACAATGGTGATTTTTGAAAAAACATTTTGGAAGATATATGGAAGAACAGTTTGGAGGAGTCAAGAAAATGAGTAGGCAGGGCATGAAATACTCAGACTTGGGCTGAATTTCAGTAATAGGAGAACAGACCACATTCTAGTGTCTGAACACTTATAAATCAGGTACAACTTGGATGACTAATAAGAAGGTGAATAAATACAAACTCAATACAAGAATTTTAATTCAAGGTTATGCCAGTATTGTTCATTCTAACAGTATATATAAAGGATTTTGAGGGAAAGAACAAGGATTCCATAATAGGCAGTAATGAATTTTACTATGGAACTCATTAGATTAAGAAAAATTTTTGCACAGGTTAGAAACATTTCTTATTGTGTACATTGTTATTTTAGTTATTTTTCTGCTTATATTTTTCATGCTAATGATTTGGTTTGATCATGTTCAGATTTTTTGGGACATTAGATCTGAGGAGGCTCCTCTTCCATGTCACATGCAATATTATTTTGCTATAATGGAAACTTATTTTGAAACAATTGAATCTGAAATTACACACATACAAAATTGAGGACAGCTATAATGTAAATTTAGATATTAAAATGACTAAACTGCTAAAGAATTTTTAATATTTCCAAGTGCATTTTCTGAGGGTCCACTCCATTCATCTGAATGTCAAGTCCTACAATTATGCTACAGACTTGCTCTAAATTTTCAATTGAAAATTTAAAAAGTGTTTGTCTTTACAGTTCATTTAATTTAGATTTGACTTTTTCACACAGAAGAGAATTTTAGATTTTTCAGATTCATTTTAAATGGTAGCTAAGCTTAAAATTAAATTATGTTTTGATCAAGAAGGAAGAGGTTGAGTTTCTGAACATTTTAAAATAAAATATGCTTTGGAAAATAAGAAAAAGCAAAAATAAACCAAGCAATGTGACTTGATTTGTTTGCCAGTTTGTTGGCAGTTGGAGGGGTTTTTTGCTATCCTTAGCTCTTGGATTTCTCTCTAGCTGTTCCTGGTTTCCCCAAGGTTAGTTTATAATATGGAGTTCTACCTGTCCAACAGCACTTTGATCCTATAGCACTTAAACCTCCTTCATTCTAGAGCAGCGAAAGCTTGGGGAGCTTGGGAGAACTTTTGTCCTTCCTGTGGACTTCTCAAAGTATATCCTTCCATTGTGTCCCATAATTACCACTTTGCTTTCAAATTTAATGAGCATAAGACTTGGTATCTACATGTATCACTTTCTAAAATCATAGCTTCTGGCTTCCACACTTTTACAAAGACTACAAAAGGTGCTTTAAAAAGGAATTTCTGTATTGAGGGCAATTGTCCCATTTCTGCTTTGCACTTTCTAATAATTCTACAAATTCATACCATCAGGACAATACAAATAAAATGTATCAGTGGCCGCCTTAAATTCTCTCTTTATCAGTCCATGCCAGCTCATTAATAGAAATGGGAAACTGTAAGCTTTAAAAAAAATCTACCAAAACAACACAACTTTTTGTTATTTAGGATGTCCTGAATTAATATTAATGCATTTTAAAAGTGACTAAATATTTTTATCAATTTTTTTATTCCAATATTTGATCTGAAAAAATCAACCTTTACCTTCGAATTAGAACCTCATGAATCTCCGAATGCTAAAGCAGGAAACAGAATACCATGGGTGAACACTATTTATTTCTGAGTTCTCTGATGATGGCTGTTCCAGCACACAGTAGAAAATCACCTATTAGTACAATAAAATATTAGGTTACCCTGAAAGAGTTATCAGATCTCCTTTTAATGAAGTGTTCATCAAAATTAGAAGGACAGAGGAAACATCCTTTGAGCTTAAGCTATTATATCTGTCCAAGAAGGTGCAGGACAAACAGCTCACCTTGATACAAAAGCATCAGCAAAGTAATATGCACTATGCTGGACCTCTCTGGTGAAGAAGCTCTAAAAATAGGCTTGTTCCCAGAAGGCCCAGTATCACTAATTTTAAAAATTCCCTTGAATGAAAATTTTATCCTTTATATGCTAATTGATTTAGTAAAAAGAACAGTTATTAGAAGTATGAATAAAAAAGGAAAACCGGGGGGTGGAGGTATCATAAGAGGCTTTGTGAAGAGAAAGAGTAAAATAGCTGTTAAGGAAAATGCCACCTCTCAGCTAAAACTCATCTCTCAGCTACTGTGGCTGGAGGGAGGATATCCAATGGAAGAAAAGATGATTAGCTTTTGTCATCTTACTGATCATGTCTGACAGACTAGTTTGTTCAACAGAACATGTGAAATAGTAAACATTTTAAGGCTTATAAACAACATATAAATGACTGGTGCAAATAATCTTTCACTCTGAGGCAGCTTGGTGTTTAATTTCTTGCTGGGCCCGTGTTTCTATTTTCATTCGGTATCAGAATTTAAGTTTGATCGCACCATACCTGTTGTCATGACAAAAAAATCAGTCTAGTTGGCCTTGGGCAACCTTTTGAATGTTAGTAGTTATATTGAAATACACTTTTATGGGGCTTGTAACATATAGTATCCTATGGATCTCCATAGTTGTCCCATCCCAGGGACTGTTGCAAGAATTCGTCTCATGGTAGTGAGGCTTTCATTATTCCTCAGGATATGGAAGATCTAAGCCTCTCTCTCACCCTCTAGTGGCATGATGACATGCATTTACCTCCAGGTACTGTCTAGCATCACCAACAGTCTCTCACACTGCAGTTTTCTGTTCTCCATAAAAATCAAAAGAGGAGTCAGGGTTGTAGTCTTAGAAACTATCACTTTTAGCAGAGGTAGACTGAGCTTCTGTGAGCTACTGAGAAGCTAACTCATATGTTTATACAACAAAATATTTCCAAAACAAGAGACAGAGTGCTTCTTGTACAAAAAATATTCTGCTTAAATATTATTGACTTGATCCGACTTGCATCCTGAATGTGCCGCTCCCATTTGTTGGTTAGGGAGCTAATGATTAAGATAGTAATTACTGGCTGCCCTTTGCCATTTGGACCAGAAAAATCTATCCTGAACCTAAGAAATCTTTCTTTACCTGCTTACTGGTGAAACTGTCACTTTTGGAGAAAAAGGCCTGGATACAAAAAGCCTTTGACAAGCTTTAGATGGAATTCAGCACACAGCAAAAGTTCAATATTTCCTGACTAGCACTGTTGTAAGAATAAATGTCTAAAAACTTCCTAAAACATTTTAATAATCTTCATTTTTGGAGATGGCAAGAGGAAAATTTGATGAGAGCTAGTGGAGAAGTATTAAATACTGCACTTATTCTGTGTCTCTGTCTTGTTCCTGATCCTTGGATTACTCAAGTAGGAGATTATAGTGGTGGAAGGGTAGCATTGGGCAGATTTAAGGGCTGAATCATTTATGCATGATCACTAACGTGATCATGTAGGAGGGAAGGCATTCAGCACTGTTCAGGATGAACGTTTTTGAAACATTAGATATTCAAAGGAAATGTAGGGCATAGGTTATCTGGCATCATTCCTTTGTCATCACTATAGCTGTGATGACTGACTGAATACAAAATTGACCCAGACACCTAGTACAAACTTTCAATTCCATTAACTGGAAACCAGATCTATGCATGATCCCATGATGTGGGGAGGCTGGAGAGAGCATCCCAGTCATATCACTGGAGCATCAGTCTTCTTTTCCACTAAAACCCCCCAGCATCTTTCCTTTGCACTCCTACCATTAACATCTCACTCTCCCAGAGCTGCTTTTGCTCCCAGGAACCTGGTGTCCTTACTTGCTACAGACCACTCCCGTTTAATTCCCTTTACCCGGTTCATCAGTGGTTGAGCGATGTTGACCAGAGAAAAGGTCAAGGGTCCAAGTTCAAGTCTTGTACATCAGGAATGAGGCTTTATCACTGGTTTTCTGGAGTTTGCCAATCAGTCCTGAATAGGGGTAGATATTGGTCAGAAATTTTGGTTGGGCAGCTACAGGTAAAAATGTTTGCCATTACCACAGTGGAATTCAGACACAGTAAAAGGCTAACATGGGAATGACAGAAAACATTGGGTGTCCGTTCCTGAATTATTTGGAACAGAAAGCTGATGTTCAAATGGGAAAGGGATATCTAGATATATAATGTCAGCTTTTTTTGCAATATTGAAGTTTCTTAGACTTGGGCAGAAAGAATCTGTCCTATTCCCCAAATCCACACAAAACAAGGGTTTTTTTACCTTACCAACATGCATGAAGAAACTACTACATGAACATTATTTATAGTCTCAGATCCTGAAAACCAGAGATCAGATGAAAAATGCAATTTAAGAAAATCATTATTTATACGACTCCAGAAAAATGACTAAAACTTTCTATTCTTTCTGGTTTTGATAGAGGTTAAATAAAAGCTATTGAAAGTTAATTATATACTAAAATCTCAACATCTATAAGCAAGTCTTATAGATTAAAAAATGTAATTTGTAAGTTTTACTAGAACCAGTATTTCTGACTTTTATACCTCAAAGACCCTCAAAAAAACACCCCTGTCATAGCAAATTATCATTTGCTTTTAACAAAAAGATTTTGTTTATTACCAAGACATTTCCAACAAGGGAAGAGCTATAAAAATATCTTGGACCATTAACTTCTGCCTAATTATAATTAATTATTGTATTACAGTAGAGTAGTTATGCAAAAGCACCTCAGTGCTCCATTGTATCGGGCATTCAATTCACACACACAGAGCATGAAACAGCCCTTGACAGGCAGAGATTCTGATCTGAACAACACAGAGGGTCAGAGATGCGGCACTTGCACAGAGCTACATAGCAAACAGGCACTGGAACAGCAACCTGAATCCCAGAACAGTTCCTCTTCAATGCTGCTTGATTATATGTGTGAGATAATTTTTAAGGACCCTTTAATGGGCATGAAGTACTTTTGCTATAAAAAGATCATTAAATGTTGGTCCATTAATATTGACAGAAGAACTGGACAATAATATAAAACTGTGGATGTCTCTTTTTTCCTATATCTTTTGGAGCATGTGATTTCTTAATTTCTAGGACAGAAATTGAAGCTTTGGTGAGCAAAAGAGCCACTACACTTTTATATAGTGTCCTGTTAAAAGCATGTGTGATATAAACGACTTTCAGTGATGGTTGTACAGGAAATTTTGAACAACTATATTATAAAATCAGACCTATCACAGTACGCTAAGGAAAAGTTGGTGTTCTGCTAAGAGAAACTGATGTAATTTTCAAGGAAAAAAAATCATCTATACAGAGTTCAAAGTTCTTGGAGGGAGGAATTTATTCAAGGGAATCAACTAATTGTGCTATCAAAAAAGGTAGGACATTTCTTATACAGAAACCCAGAAACCCTTATCATTTGCCTTAACATTACATTGATGTAAATTCCAGAAGGACCATCAATCTCTAGAGGAAAGAAGTCAATTTTTTTCAGGTGGGAAATAATAAATGACAACACAAAACCCAACAAAATTATATTTAACAGTCTGCTGACACTGACTGGCAGAAATAGTGACAGAGATACTTATTTTGTAATAACCTGCGGGTTCACTTCAGAAAGCATCCTTTCAAAAACTCAGGGCTTTTGTCTTATCAATTTATAGCACTAGGAATAATGAAGTTCTTGTTCCTTGTAATAGAAATATATTGAATCCATGTTCAATGAGGTGTGGACACTGTATGTTTCCCCTTGGAGAAAGGCAATCAAAGCAGTGACGTGAAAACATCTATTTGTTACTTTCTCACCACAAAGAACATTTTCTGTGTGTATTTACAGCAGAGTTTGTGGGTCCAAGGTGATTGTTAATAATTCCTCTTTCTGCTTAGTGATTCTTAACTGGTAGTGGTAAGAAAAGAATTACTTGTTCAGGTAAGAGACAGAGAGAGGGGCAATAAGTAAAATATCAAACTTAATAATATTTATTTTGGAAAGAAGAAAATAGGACCATTTCAGAAGAATTTAGTGAAAAAATATATAGGAAAAATAAGTCTGATTATTTTACCTTTTTCATCTGTTTTTGTTTTTTGAGTTTTTTGTTCATTTGTTTTTAAGGATGCTATGCTATATTTCATGGTTTTGTGAGAAAACAGAGCACTGAAGATACAATTACTACAATTCAAATAGCAGATGCATATTTAATTCCCTTCCAAATATCTAAACATCTCAGAGCAGGACCAGCGACAGGATGGACAGCAGGAACATACATCTCTAAAGGAATTTCTACATTCTATAAAATTCAAAGGAAACTAAAAAGAACAAAATATGCAGCCCTTCCATGAACTTCTCAGAGAAACGTTACATTATTATAAAGGGTACCTATACAAGAGAGCTGTAGAGGGACTTTATACAAGGGCATATAGTGATAGGACAAGGGAGAAAGGCTTCAAGCTGACAGAGGGCAGGTTTGTATCAGATATTAGGGGAAATTCTTCTCTGTGAGAGTGGTGAGATGCTGGAACAGATTGCCCAGAGAAACTGTGAATGCCCCATCCCTGTAAGGGTTCATATTCGATGGAGATCTGAGCAATGTGGTCTAGTGGAAGGTGTCCTGCCAGGGGGGTTGGAATTAGATGGTCTTTAAGGTCCCTTCCACCCCAAATCATTCTAGGATTTTATAATTATTTTCCGGAGTTAATTTCTGGTTTGTCACACTACATATTTTATCAATAGTTTAATAGATTATCCATTAGCAACCTTGCATTGATGTTATAGTTTCTATTGATTGCAAAGCTATTTGTCTGTTCTTCTTTCCCTCTACACAATTTTGAGAGCTTTCTTTTTTCCAACAGAATTATAATACAGAATTTTACATAACAATTGTATTAATTTATGTATACTTTTTTTTTAGATTTCTAAGTTTTTTTTCCTTTAAAGACATTACACATTTTTCTCCAAAAGGATATAATGAAAATTATATCTGGAATAAGTTTTAGTTAAACTCTTCAAGGTTCCTAATTTGAACATGCTAATTTTAAAACTGAAAATTAAGTATATGTGATTTGTTTTTAAATGAAATGTGAGCCAACTGTTAGACTGGGAATGGTTTATTAACAAAGCAGAAGAATGGTAAAAGATCAGAATTCTCCTCCTCTCTGTTTTTCTTTAGGAATAAAAGAAAGCTAGAAGATGCTGCAACATTTTTCAAATGAGACCCTAAAACTGATGGGTTTGAAAACCCCTGAAATCCATTTATCTGTCTCCAAAAAGAATATCAAAATATCAGCTTCAGAATTGTCATGAACTTCAAAGTATTTTGAAGCCTTTTATTGACAGATATAAAGCATTATTATTCACTGATCAATTTGCAAACATATGTTATTGCTTTAAACTATTTTTGTTTTAAGTGACTGGAGCAGGTAAGCATATGTCTACTAAAATTAATGTTTCTCATGTGACCCTCTTTTTTCTTTGTCAGACAGCTCTGCACTCTACCATGAAGAAAACCCTATCAAGATCCAGTGCTGCTAGATCTGAAAAATGGGAACACCATATTTTCCAAAGATCACTGTTCTACATTCTGAATTTGACCTGAAAAATATTTATTTTACTTAAAAATCTGAAAGAAGGCATTAGAAAATATCCTAATAAAGGCCAGATTCACTTACATTTTTACATTTAGAGTAGGGGCATGTTGGTATTTATTAAAAAGAATTATTTTTCCCTATCTACACATCTATGTGTACAGATGTATTTTCTCATAGTGTTGGATTATTTTATTACTTTACCCTTAGCTTACCTGAAGAGTAAGAAAATACTTTTATTTTGCATAGACGGTACAAAGATCCTGGGTAAACCAGATCATTTGCCCTAAACCACTGAAGAAAACTAAAATCAAAATTGTTTCTGTGATCAGGGAACTATTGTACTCAGAGCACAAAACAAGCTACAGATCCTGCCTTGGGGAATCTACAGAATTTTTCCTAGAGGTAAGCTTGACAGAGAAGATGAGTCTCCAGAGACTCATCTTCTAGCAGCAAGCTAGTGTCAGAGAAACACTGCTCCATTTCAATGGAAAACTTTTGCTTCTGTAATTCACTGCACTGTCAGTCTATAGACCTTTTTCACTGTTCCTTCCTTCTTCTGCACAGTACCTTCAGCCATGGCCCTCTCCTCCTCACCTCCTAGTACCTACCAAACACCCCCAAAGCATCACCCAGAACAGTTTATTTGGCTTGGCTTCCCTTATTTGTACGTCTCCTTAGGCAAGTTTGTTTGCTTCATCAGAAGAGAATTACTGAAATTACACTTTTCCAGGCTTACTTGTATACATACTATTGGACATTTTTGTTTTAATTGACTACATAGGAAAAGAGGAAAACTGTTCACAGACAATATACTGATGCCAACATAACAAGTGTTTTTACTTACTCCTGGAAGACACAGATACACTGCTTATCTAACTTGAAAATATTCTTATTGTAAGAAATAGTTCTGGATTTTAACTTTAAAAATGTTGTTTTCTTTCTTTTAATATTGGGGAGGAGGGGGAGGGAATAGACTAATTCATTTTAAAACACCATCTATAACAATATGGGACAATAAGCTTTGAAAGGAGACCAAATTTTATTGAAAAGATCAAAGGTCATATTGAAGTCCAAATGTTTTAAACTGTCACTTCTAGTATTTTGTACAAGTAGTTTCACACCTCAGGCTGCCAGATATTATAAGAAAAGATATCAGCATTTTCTAAGAGAGTATATTTCTTTTGACACTCTATGTTACAAATTGTATTATTTCATAAATTAATTGCATAGCAGTGGAAAATTCTTCATAGTTCTTCCTGTGTACCTCCTTTTCCTTCTCCTATTTTTTGTTTATAATACCTGATTTTTTTTCTCCAGAAAGCTCTTGATCTTAGAGAACATAAAACCAGACTATGCTTCCTGGAAATCAGTTTAGCAGGTTTGCCTTCTTCACCTTTGAAAATAGATTTTTTTTCTTTCCAATGTTTTCATGCTCAGGAGAAATATAAAAGATATATGCAATTCAATATTTTTCATCATATTCTGAATAATATCAATTATTTTTTAGTTGGTTGCAAAAAAAGAAATGTCCTTGATTAGTTAAACTTCTCTGCAGAGATGTTAAGCTTTTGGAGTCACAGAATATTATGTGAGCATTTGTAAACTCATGATGGCTTCAAATTTCCTTCTACTTTGCATGGAATTACTGTTCTTAGTAAGTATTGTAATCATTACTTTTAATACAGGGAGAAATGTAACCGTGGGAGGCGGGTTTTTGGACCTGAGAGACGACTTCACAGAAGTTAGCAGCAACAGGCCCCCTTATTCATACGCACACACACTTAAATACATCTTTAAGACTGTAACCTTCCGCAGGGTGATGACACTTTGGCACTGATTATTGGCTAACAATGTTGTTTATATTACAAAGCCCTTCATAATTGGCTGACCATGCACATCTGCTGAGAAAGTCGGCAGCAGCCATTTCTGATTTCATTAATTAGTTCTTAAGGCTACAGCACTTATTTACATAGGCAGTTCAGCATATGGCTTGCTTTTTAAGTGAAATACCATATAAAATTCCAACAGAGAAACTTTCTGGAGAAGGTTTTCCAGACCTAACTAAGTCACCAGGTGATTCCCTTGTGACATGAACTTCAAGATATCATATACAGTGTGCACAACTTGCTATATGTAATTGTCTTCTGTTCTACCTGCTCTTGCAGAAGCTCCATATGGGAACAGTCTCAGAAGGCAGAAGAGCCATCCATGTCAGCAACTTGTTCTTTCAATTGATTTAATGGTTAAACAGCATTATTAAAAACAACTACTTTTTTATCTTCTCCTCCTTTCCGTGGGAAGCAACATCGATTCCCACTGATGGATCTTGCATGTCAAAGCTTGTATGGCAGGAACAGGTATGCCTAGATTTTCCAAGCTATATCTTCCTTCTAAGATTTTAAACCAACACATCTTCCTGAACAAGTCAGTATAGTAAGACAAAAGGCTACTTCATATAACTGAAGTTTTACGTCTCTCACCTTGGAGAGAGATTTATGGAGTCCTCTGAATTTCACGATATTACCTCAGATCACTCTCACACACACAAAAAAAAACTTCTAAAAAGAAACTTTTTGCCTACAGTAAATATTTTCAAAATTCTTTTTTCTGTATTCAAGAAGCATAAAGCTTACTGAGATATAGTATTTTAACTTTAACTATAGCTGACTCTTCAACTTGCTCTGCTACAGTTCAGGGCTCATTAATATTTCCATTATAAGCCTTGATTACTCTGGCTGAGGATATCAGGTGTTACCAGCCACATATCTGAAAATAAAGCAGGTTTTCAGCCTTGTATATATTTTAATTCATTATTAGATAATTTTGAGTGCTTGATTGGTGGAAAAATACTTTATTAAGAACAAGGTGCACAGATTCAGAGAAATGTCTAAAGATTTTTCCCTAGTACAAAAACATTCTTTTTAATAATTTACAACTAAACAAACTTGTATTAAAGAAGAGTATATAAGGAAAACACTCAGTGGCCCTTAATATTTCTAAGATGGAATATACTTTAAAAATCCTCATAATTCTAATATTTCTAAGAACACAAAAAAGGCCAGACTAAAGGTTTATGTAATGCAGGATCCTGTCTTTGACAAGGAACAAAAGATGTTATTATGGAGCTCTGTACTCTCCATTTCATCCCTTATGGAAATCATTATTCTAAGTCATAGGTGTATAGAGCATGGCAGAAGTGTGAATTTATGAAGGGAAAATCATACTTGACCAAACTGAAAGCCTTCTATGTTGAAGTCAACAGATTATTGTACGAGAGAAGAGCAGTGCATGTTGTTTACCTTGAGTCTGGTAAAGGCTTTGACACTGCCTCCAGTCATTTGGCACTGTCTCTCTTAAAAGTCATCCTAGACAAACTAAGGAAATATGTGTTACATAAGTGGACAGTGAGGTCGATTGAAAACCTCATCACAGAGGAATGTTATCTCTGATCAAAGTGCAGTTGAAGGCAAGTCATTAGCAATGTACCAAAGGGGTTGACCCCAGATCCAGTTGTTTTATTTCTTCACTAATGACCTGTGCTTAGCAAACACAATGACCCTCAGCAAGTCTGTAGATGATACAAAAGTAGGGAGTGAACCAGATGATTGTACTGCTTTTAAAAGTTATGTAAGTAGTCTGGAGAACTGAGAAAAGGCAATCTCATGAAATTCAACAAAGGTAAAGGAACAGTCCTCCTCACCTGGAGTGGAATAAGCCTATGAGCCTATGCACGCTTGGGATAGACCATTTGGAAAGCAGCGTTGTGCAGACCTTGGAATTCTGGTGGAAAACTGGCCATAAATGGCAAAAACACCAACAGCCTTTTGGACTGCATTAGGCAGAGTGTTGCCAGCAGGTCAAGGAAAGTGATCCCCTCTTCTCAGCCCTAGTATGATTGTATGCAATGTGTTCCCAGCACAGGAAGTATATGCACCTACCAGGGCAAGTCCAGCATAAGGCTAAAAAGCTAATGAAGGGACTGGAACATCTCTCACATGAGGAAAGGCTGAGGGAGCTGGGACTGTTCAGTCTTGTGACAAAAAGGGTTAGGGGGATTTAATCAATGTATATAAATGTCTGATAGGAGGGAAAGAAGAGGACAAAAGGGGAAATAGCTTCTCATTGGTACCTGTTGGATGGATAAGAAGGAACAGGAACAAATGAAAGCACGTTTGTGAAAATACATGTTCTGTCCAAAGAGAAGAAAACCCTTTTTTACTCTGAGGGTGCTCCAACATTGCAACAAGTGCTAACAGTCTTGGGCTCTCTATTTGGTTCAATACATCTGTGACAGCTGATATATTTGGGGCTGGCTGAAAGGGAAGTGTTGGTTAAGGTGAACCAATAGCCAATACCATCATGGTCAGGAGGCTAGTTCATCAGAATATAGGAGTTCTGAGTCAGGGTTATATAAGAGAGATTTGACTGTCAGATTCTCCAGTATTACATGAAAGATCCCAGTACCCTATGCATTTTTTTCTTGTGGGTGGTAAGCTTTCCTACAGGGTCTGCCCAGGTGCAGCAGAAACACCTATGCTGAGATCTCTCTTCATGATCTCTTCATGACCTGAAGACTAGATCTTCCAGAAGGCTTTTTTTCATGCCCCACAAGAAAGTTTGTTTGCTTGTGGAACTGGACAATGAAAAGCAGCTGCTTAGGGAAGTTAGATTCATATGCCTTTAAAAAGGAACTACTTCACAGAGGTTATATTATGAATGACATCTAATAATCTAGTTACCAAGACAGGCATAGATTGAGAACTTGGGTCTATATTCAGTGATGGACTGTGACTTACAAAGGTTTAGGTGGCATAATTTTTGGAAGTGACAGAATTTTTCAAAATAAATTTTATGGTTTTACTATTTTAGTATTGAACAATTTCTGCTATTTATGAAAGCCTGGACCAGCAATTTTAATCAGGCATCTGGCCTTTGGAGTGACAGTGGGTATTAGCCCTTAGAGTCCATTAAAGCTGCATTTTGGATGGAGATTTTGTACCTTTTTTTTTAAGCTTTGTGTCTCAGCATGCCACCTCTTTAATATTGCAGTGCTTAAAATTTAAAACTCCCAATACAATTCCTTGCTAGTGTTTCCAAGTCAGCAAATTAGCAGCCCAACACATGTTGTATAGGGAATAGCTCAGCAACAGAATCAAAGCCCCTCAACATCCTTCTTTTTTTTAGATTTATTCTGGCTAACTCTGCCGAGTATGAACCAAATGACACATCATAAACCTCAGAGGATCTTTTGCAGCTTCTGCTCAGACTGGAGAATTCCATCTGTTCTATTAAGCATCATTAACAACCAAGAAAGTATTCCAGTCAGTTTCTCTAAAACCTAAAAGCCAAAATTACTACATTATTATAATTAGTTGAGTTTTTTTCTCATTCAACCAGAATAGCTTTAATCAGCAACTGGCAGAGGAAAACTCCATGGAACCCAAAGAAAGAGGAGCTCATTAAATTACATAGGGAGAATATTGAACGTGTCTTGGGTTGAGCTGGCAAAATGCCAACTGCCCAACACAAAGATAAAGGGTTCCCCCCTCAAGCAAGGGAAAAGGAGGGAGAGAGAAAAACTCAAAACCTGAAGTAGCAAGCTTCTTATATTATATAAAAGAAAATTTAAAAATAGAATATGGTATAATACATATATATACAAATGTGAGAAAAGAAAACCAGACTGACAACAATAACTACCCAGTCACCCAACCAAATAATACAGATTCCAACCACCCAAACCCCACAAAACCTCCCAACAACTCTTCCAAAGAAAACTCCAGGCAAGAGAGGAGAGAAATTAACAAGAAAATGTTCACCTCCTTGGATAACACAAGGTCTAATCTCGGCAGGGCAGGGCAGTGAGTCTTTACAGGTCTGAGGTAAAACCCAAAAGAGGCAGAAGATCCTCCTCTCTCCCTTTTTATACCTCTTGACACTTCTTGATGTCAGATGATATGAAATACCTCTTTGGTTGCTTAAGTCTGGTGATTCTTGTCCCTTCTGAACTATGTCACATCCTTTGGGCCTGTTAAATTTAGGCCTAACTGAGGCGTAAAGCCAAAACTGCCGCAAACATCAAACTCATGGTGAAAGGTATATGATGCTGTAGCAGTGAAATGTCTTTGGCATCAGGGTATAAATTGTTTTGCTGCAATTTTATAAAATTGCATTTTAAAGAAAGAAGTTTATCCCATGAAGAGAAAAGTAAAAAGCAGGATACTGTAAAAATTATGTCTGAAAAACTAATAAACATACCCACGGCATTCAGAATCACATGTTGTAATACACATTTACATCTGTAGGACCTAAATGTAAAAGGAATGTAGTTACCTGTTCTGAATAATGTCTGCACTTTCTCTACTATCCCAAGCTATATTTTCAAATGAGTTCCATACTCCCTTCAAGTTGCACACACTTAGCTCTTCATGAGGAAGTTGCAGACACTGTTTCAAACCCATTTGAAGTTAATATACTTCAGTTTGTGTCATATTATTACCTGAATACAGTGTTATCAGCACTTTATCATGACAAAACTGGAAGAGGTTATCTTTAAAACCTAACACGGTATTTACCCTTCCTTTTATCATAAAGGACTTCAGTATATAGGAATCACTCCTATAGAATATATTAAGCAACTCAGTCATATTGAATATGAGTTGAATGGCCAAGATCTTCCTTTATAATGCCAGTAGCCAATTAAGTCTGAATATGCAAGACTGATTCAGAAGAAAGCAAAGATATGGTATATTATGCTGTTTATGTGTACCAAATGGTTTATGTTAGACAAGTTAACAATTTTAAATTTTATTTATTTGCCAAACGAGCATGCAATTTATCTTATTTTATCTTGTGAGTAGCATGTATCTCAATATTTTAAAAATATTTAAATCATGCTTAGTATTTGAGAATAAAAATTAATTAATAATTAGTGTGATCATTTCAGTTACAGCCAACTTACAGGTAAAAAAATTATTTCAGTATGACTTTCTTGTTATTTATTAATTTTAAAAATGGTTGCAATTCAGTAAATCTCAGTGGTTTTTATCATTCAAGTAACTATAATGAAGTCAGTACAATAATATATCTGATTAAATAATTTACCTTCCTTCTTCTCAAGAACTGCCAGGAACAGATTTGTAAGCATGGCTGTTTTGAAGGGATAAAAATTGGTTAACACTTGCATTTCTCTTTTATTATAGTGATAGATGCTGATTTCTTTTTCAGTGATAATGAGTTCATAGCAAAGATTTTCAGAGATCAAAATTTCAGCGTTTTAGGAAGAATGTAATAACAAACACTGGTGAATGAATTCTTGATTTTGCTAACATGAATAGTGAATAATCCATAATTGCTCTGGAGTTTTTCTTGTTGTTTATACTTACCTAAGTATCTTTGTCTTAAAAAAAAACGCAAACACAATCCACCAACTGAGAAAAGTATTAGATGGTCCCAGTGTTCTCTAAAAGAACCCCATGCAAACACTTGTTTACATCTCTATGTCTGAAGTGTTGGCAGGTTTTCCACATATGATCTCTGTTATTACAAATATAAACAATGAAGTAAAACAGCTGGTCCTGTAGGAAAGCTAAAATTTTCTGCAACATTTACTATATGAATTTCAAAATTCTATATTTAAAAGCACATTAATTTCATAAAAATACAATAAATAAAATTGCCAGATAATTAATTTACATTTAGATTTCCTAATTTCCTGTGGGAATTCCACAGAAATTTGGAAAATCTGTAGATGGAGACTACCTTCAAATTTAATCCTGTTTATAATGAAATTAAAGCTTGGTTTACACGATCAGCCATAACTATAAATAGTGGGAAGATAGAGTCTAAAATGCAAAGTATTTAAACCTATGTGGCAGACAGCTGAAAAATAAATAGGAGCATCATGAGGAAAACTCTTAGTATAAGATTTAGAGTCAAAGTATTCAAGGAGAGCTGTAACAGAAATAAAATGACTGAACTTCACAGAATTAACCATAAACTTGCATTTGTACCATTTTGTCTACTCAGTGGATTGATTTCATTCCATCAAAGAAACTCACTCTGCTTAAGCAGACAAAGGATTATTGTAAGAAAGCAATCAAGAGAGCCAATAAACATGCTAGATAGTTTTCCAGTATCTCTAGTTCCTGAGAGAAGAGATAACAACTTCACTGGCTTAGTTCTTCAGAAGTGATGACTTTACTTTTTATCAGCTTGCCTCCTCTCCTTTGGGTATCAAATCATATGCAATCTGCTTAAACCAGACTTGATTGTCTTTGATTATATCCATTATTCATGGGTGTTCACTAAAAAAAATATATGAATATTTTTCAGAGGTGGCTTGTGGGCTTTGGGCATTTGCTTTTAGTCATATTAGTAGGCATTCAGTTATGTGTGATGACTTTTGCTCTATAAGTGATTAACTATTCTGTTACAAAAATCACATAATGTCACATTCCCAGAAAGTCATGTTGATGACAGTTATTTGTACTAAAATGGGTTTGAACTTCAGATGCATTATGAAAAAAGATATTGATGATTTCAGAAAGTAAAAAGGTACAATTACTGAACAATTAAGTTGTGCTGTTATTAAAAATTCAGACAGAATTTAAAAATATTTCATTTGCTACTTTTTAGGTTTGTGACTGGTGTGAGTTTTAACTTTGCATTATCTTCCTATTTAAAGCATTATGGGCATCCTATCAAGACTTGTGTGTATCTTTATCTCATACATTTATTAAACTAAAGTAATACTTGATAAATATCAAAGTCACTTAAATGATTGTTGCATGTTGTTGCCTAGAGATATTTATTTTTAACCACAGTTCAGATATATTAGAAAGATTAAAAAATTATCCACCTAGGCAAAAAACTAGACATCATTTCCAAACTGGAATTAGGACTGGCCAAAAAATATTAGCAAATATTAAAGAATGAATAATCTATTTACAGAATAGTACATATCAAGTGACCAGAACACTGGAACAACCCTAGCGCAATGAATTAAGACAACAGATTAGTCTCATGTAAGTTCAAAGGAAGCCACTCATCACAGATTTATCTGATAGCTTTTTCACTTTTTTTCTTCTTTTAATAAAATAAATATTTATTAGCTAAGAAGTAAAATATATCCTGGGCACTTTCTTTTAATGTTACTAAGAGCAAACAGTAAATGATCAAAAGAAAGGTAGAGAAACTTCATATTATCTAGTCTAGTTTTTCCAGTAAATACATATTCAAAACAAAGATATTAATGAAAACCAGTTCTGATCATTAATAATTCATGAAAAAGACTAGTTTTGTTTTAATTAACTGTTTAATCTCAATTAATTCTACTACTGTTGAAGTAAGAACAATAATCATAGCTGCTTTAGATAGAATTTTGTGAAAGATAGTGGCTTTTTTTGCAAGAGCACCTAATAATCCTGGGGAAAAAAAAGTATTTTTAAAACACAGTGCATTCCTGTAAACATTTAATATAATGATAAAAATTTAAAGCATTTTAAAACCCTTTCCTTAACTTCATATGTGCAGATGTATTTAAGACAATTGTTAGAGTGAGGTTGTTCTTTGAAGGACCTTAATGATTAGTTTGCAAGAAAGGTGTAAATGCACGTTTTAGTGCAGCATTTCACCAATAAATTATTGTTATCCTTATTCTATATTCATTTCCGACACACACAGACACATTTTTACATTGTTTTCATGAATATTCACACTCCTTGGGGACAATTCAATACAATTGAATATGAAGACTTTTATGAAGGTACTACATGAAATATGAAGTTTCTCCATCAGCATTTATAAGTAGTAACCCTCTGCTAAAAGGCTTATCCTTCTGTTATGACCTAAAATACTAGCCACAATCTGCTGGGAATGTATTTTAGGTTATTTCTACCCAGGAGCAATGGCTCCAGAATGACCCCTCTCTGCAACCGGTTTGACAGTGACTGTCCCTGAGCTCCTGTCTCAGAGCCCTGGCTCCATAATTAATGCCTTTGTGGGAAATGGTGTGAGCAGGGGTTTGCCTGAGCTTCTCAGTAGCTAAAGCTCTGTTAGTAATCTCCATAGGGCACGGGCATGGATTTAAGGTATGGTAAGCTGTTGTGCACAATAAGTCTACTGTTTTGAGGGGAAAAATCTGTATTCTATAAACCGTGCAAGTCCCACCTTATTTACTAGTCTGGGCTCATGTTTACAAAGCAGCTCAGTTGGGGTCCATGCTATAGGTTCAGCACCTGGTCCAACCCAAGTGGCGGCTTTTTGGAGCAATGGCATCACAGCAGCTGTACAACCTAAGCCTCCAGTTTGGCATCAAAACTGATAAACATATTCTGGAGCCATAAATCCTAGTGTGCCATCACCAGATGCACTGATTCCACTGTAGGGTCAAGGTGGTTTTGAGGTATCTTATCTTAAGGCACTTGGTGATTTTATCAGAAGTAGATCTTCCTCTCAGCTAAATCGTATTAGACCCCAAAAGCTCAAAGACATCTGGGATTTGTAGGACAAAATTTATATTTTCCTGGGTTTTTTTTCAGCCAGCTTTATTCAGGAAAATTCTGCTGCAGGGATGATTTCCTAGTTGTCTACAGACCATGGATCACTGAAGCCCACAGTTCCTTATGGGGTAGCAAGAAAAGAGAATGTGTGAAGTTATCATCACTTGAGTGTAATGCCTTCTGCTGCCCCACTCAAACTTTTAGCCCCTTGGCGACAAAATCAGCTCCTGTACCCTCAGACCAATGGGCCTATCCATTCACACAGTACTGCAAGTCACAAAGAAGATAAAACCAGAACAAGACAAAGTAACTCACAACGCTTGCTTCAGTTTCCATTACAAATAGACTGCCTTTAACAGTAGCTTCAAAGATAGTTTGTGGTATAATGGATTAATAATAATGGTGGGGTTTGGTTTTCAAAGAAACAAAACATATTTGAAGATCCAGTGGTCGATTTAATTAGTTCTATGACCCTTGTTTTATGGCATACAAACAGTACTAATAGCAAGACTGATAATACTGAGGTTGGTCATTTGTGATGGTGGACAACCACAGCCTACATTGACTTGATATATAATTGATGATGCTCATTTCTTCAGAAAGCCTAATGTAAAGTGAATAAGCCTGTGGGGCGATGTCAGCATTTGATTTTCAGTCATGTTAAGGAGTGTAGACAGATCAGCCCTCCATTAATTAACTAAACTGAAATGTTTACTGTGGAATTGCTTATTTATACTTTAAAAAATTATTTTGTCACACTGAATTGTAAAGGAAATTAGCAGCAGACACTGGATAGTATAAAGCATAAAACAACTCTAAGATACAATATTTGAATAAAAGTCCTAAAACCTCCTATTGGTTCTACTGAATGCCTGTTGGACATCCACAGTATTAAGGAAAGAAAAAAGCTACAAGAAAATTTTTCAGCACAAATGCAAAATTTTATGAAGTCTGGATCTGAAGTTATAATTGCCACTCAAATAAGAATTCTTTCCAAGTGGGAATACAAGCTCATATGATTTACATACACAATTTGGTTTGAATCAAATGGTCATCATTTGACCATATCCAGTCAGGTTTTGAATATCTTAAAGGATTTGACAGTGTCCCGTGTCCCAGAAGGCAAGGTAACCCAGGTTCTTGTTAATAGATGCATTGGGACAGATAAGATTGAAACTACACTGAATGATACATATATAGAATCTATTTTTGAACAATTTGATTGTAATAGAAAGCAAGTATGTAACCATTTCAGTTTTTGTTATCTATAGTAATATGGCAATATGAAAACATAAAAATAACACTTAAGAAAATGTGTAAAGGAAAAGAAATAAAGAAAGAAAGAGAAAGGAGGTCAAGTATAGAAAGATATATAATCATCACCCATGGATCTAAAATGAGGTTTGATTGTTGCCCTTGGTTGAAGTAACCACTGGAGTCTTGATCCATCAGGAAAGGGGGGAAAACCCATGAAACACAAAGTCCGATGGGTTAATATGCCCTCAGTATCAGTGGGAACACCCAGCTACCTCACCTTGAGGGGAGCTTTCAGTCCTCTGGTAGAAGGTCTGCAACATGAGCCTGGGAGTGTTTTGGGGGGGATGATGGTTTATGGCCCCTTCTAAGACATGACACCTGCCTCTCATGTCAGTGCAGTTGAGTCAGTTGCTTCCCATCAGACCTTCCCCATCACTTCAGATGTGAAGGTAAAGGGGATGGTTGCCCATGCACATACAATTACAGGTTTGCATCATAGCATTAGGAACTGCATCACCATCATAAGGGCAAATCACTGTGCTTTGTCCATGCTACATATGCACCAATTTGTATAATTAGAACTGACATTACTTTTCACTACAAAACACAGTGATGAATATGTTTTTTTGTCAATCTGGTAATGTCAGTGTGTTAAAACATTATTCATATAAAGTGAATCCTCTTTAAATAATACAAGACACTGTTACACAGTAGTTATTCATACCTGTAGTATATTGTATACTCACTAATTTCATTGACACCTTCATCAGTTCCACTAATTATCTGTTTCTATATATATTGACCTTTTTGATTGACTTTAGCAGAATTCTACAAACTTATTTAGTGTCTTAATAGACCACATATTCGATAGCTGAGTAATTTATTCAACCTGTAAGGCATTGCTCCTTGACTTTATTGCACATTAGGCACTCCACATGACAAATTTTCTTTACTTGTAAAAACCACTAACCAAAATGCAAAGGCATTCTGGCAGTCTGCTTCAAATATTAAAGATTTATGTCAACAAGGTTAACTTTTATAATCCTTTCTCACATGGTATTTAGACATTGTGCAGATTAATGGATCTCTCTCCTATAGCTGTAGATCTCTGAAGATCCTTCACAGTCAACTTTATTTCCCTTTGGCTTTTACTAATTGAAGGTAACTGCTCTGCATAACTGGTCATGGTATCATCTGTGAAAACTCCGCCAGTCAAAAAAGAGGACAGTCCTTGTTTGCCAGGAGGATTAGCTCAGTTGCTTAGAGCATGGTGCCAATAACACCAAGGTCATGAATTTGATCCTTGTATGGGCCATTCACTTAAGAACTGGACTTGACGATCCTTGTGGATCCTTTGCAACTCAGAGCATTCTGAGACTTGTGTGATTTAGCTGAATGATGCAATTGGTAGACATGAACTAAACACACAACTTTATGAAAATACATCATGAAGTTGAAATGTACTGACAGAAAAAAACACAGAACAGAGCAGTACTTTCCTGAATTTACTTAAACATTTAACAGCAAGAGCATTTAACATTGAGGCCATCTCATTGGTAAAGATACATGTTTTACAAAGGTCCCTATAGAGGTAAATGAAAAAAACTTTAAAAACACAGTAATCTTGTTAAAAAACCCCCAAGTTTCCTTTCTTCAATACTAAGGATTAAACAGAGTAGAAGAAGCATTTCCCCCCCCCCAATGCAAGCACGTTCCATTACCCTATTCAATCTAATATTGTTTCCTTATGTGCTTGATCAAAGTTATCCACATGGATTCAAAGAAAAAATTACTATAGGTCTACCTATTAACATAGCAAAGAAGATATAGGAAAAATCAACTTGTTTTCATTTATCAAAATAATATAATGAACTTTTGTCACAGCTATCTTAAAGATTTTTTTAAAAAAACAATTACAATCTCATTGCTGGGTTACAATTTCATGATTCATTAGTGACTTGTAAATGCCATGAAATGCATATCTATGTGCTCTCCCATGTAAGTCAAGTAGTGTTTATTATCATCAATATTAGAAATTATGCTTTTTTTTTTAGTATTGTATTATTTTATTATACTACTGTTATCTCTTTCTGCAAGGTCTTTCTTTTTCAGATTAAAGAACACATAAATACAAGGAATGCCATACTGCCTTACAATGACTGTCCTGTCTTTCACTTCCAGGGGCAATAGGGGATATAGTTTAGGGACAACATTGCCAGCACCTGTGGTCTATTCTTGTCTTATTCCTCTAATAAGCATTTTTAAATTTCTGACAAAACATTTTGATCCCTGACTATTCTGTATTTTTGTAGGGAAATATTTTGTCCACATATTGGATTTTGAACTGAGCATCTTAACACTACTCTCTCTGCTCTTCCACTTTTTTCCCAAATTCCTTCTTCCACCTGTTCTATTTTCTAATTTTTTTTCAACATCTCTCCAGCTTCAGACTTCAGAACTTGATGAAAAAACAGTTTCAGTGCTATAATTGAAAAAGGCACAATCACTTATTTCTTCCTAGTATTCTCCTGCCCTCCTAAAACTCCTGTTCACTTTAGCAACATAGAGATTCCCCATTCCTCTGATAGTCTATTACTACCTCTCTGCTACCCCTTTGCAATGGAACCACATGTCAGCTTTCATGCATTGGTGACCAAGTCTATTCTGTTCCTGGAGCATTCATCTATGGACTGCTGTACCACAGTGGAATGAAAACTAAATTGGATTTGATATATGAGGTGTACATGTTTACAACATATATATATGCTGCTTCTCTCTCGAGGGTTTATTTATTTATACTCCATAATTTTCTCCATCTTCAAATTAATATTGGTTAAAAGTAGTTGTCTTTTACAAGCTGAACTGTTAAGTTATTGTGCTGGTTTGAAGGTGAACCAGCAGGGGAAATGAACTCACCACGAGAGAGATTATAAGTCAGAGCTAAAATTTAATAATAATATTACAATAACAACACTGATACACAAGGGAAATTGCTTTCAACTCACAATACCCCAGCAGTATAACCCAGTGTCCTGGGGCACAAACCCAAGGGGGTTTGTTTGCCCTTGTGCTGAGACCCCTGTGGCTCCCCCAAGTCCAGAGCAAAAGGAAAAGAAAAACCTGTTGGTGCAGGCGAGGGCTGTGGTCTGGGCGAGAGCGGTGATCTCCTGCTGTCGAGGTCCTGCTGCTGCTCTGGATCCGACGAGAAGGTCCTGAGGTCTTCTTACCCACCACTTATGTACCCTCAGGGAGCACTCAGTCCCTCCCCCTGGGCGGGGACTCACACAATGGGTGATTAACTCTGGGAGCCAGGGGTTGTTGAGCTGTTGATGGCCCATTAGCAGCTCCGCCCCCCTCAGGCTGGGTGTGAAGTGATAATGGCTCCCTGGGCAGCTGCTGCTAATGGCCCATTGTCCTTGGGGAATGAATAGAGGGGGTGGAATACACAGGTTTGATCACCACCACACAGGGTTAGCTGGTCCCTCCAGCTGAACTAGGACATTATCCACCCCTTATTCCACTCCATCTAGTCATTCCCAAATTAACCCCCTTTTTACCTATACATATATATACACATATATACGATGAAACATTACAAACTCTTCTCGCTCAAAATTAGGTCCCCTTGTGGTACACAACGTGTTTCTCCATCTTTTTGCATTACCCACCAAGTGCAACCAGGTCCTTGAGCAAAGACAATCCCTCGGGTGGGTTTGCCTTTGTTTGAGGTGGGACTAACCCAAACAGTCTTTCCTAACATACCTCTCATATGGACCACAGGGACTTTATCTCCATCTACAGTATTCAAGAGTTCTGATTGGGCAGGGCCAGCTCGATTGATGGAGCCCCGGGTGTTGACCAACCAGGTGGCCTTTGCCAAATGCAGCTCCCAGTGTTTGAAAGTTCCCCCACCCAACGCCTTCAAGGTTGTTTTCAGCAGTCCATTACCTCGCTCAACTTTCCCGGCAGCTGGAGCATGGTAGGGGATATGATACACCCACTCAATGCCATGCTCTCTGGCCCAGGTGTCTATGAGGCTGTTCTTGAAGTGGGTGCCGTTGTCAGACTCTATTCTTTCTGGTGTGCCGTGTCTCCACAGGACTTGTTTCTCAAGGCCCAGGATGGTATTCCGGGCAGTGGCGTGAGATACGGGGTATGTCTCCAGCCATCCAGTGGTTGCCTCTACCATGGTCAGCACGTAGCGCTTGCCTTGGCGTGTTTGGGGAAGTGTGATGTAGTCAACTTGCCAGGCTTCCCCATACCTGTATTTCGACCACCGTCCACCATACCATAGAGGCTTCACCCGCTTGGCCTGCTTGATGGCAGCACATGTGTCACAGTCATGGATAACCTGTGAGACACTGTCCATAGTTAGATCCACCCCTCAGTCACGAGCCCATCTGTATGTCGCATCTCTGCCCTGATGACCAGAAGCATCATGGGCCCATCGGGCTAGAAACAATTCACCTTTATGCTGCCAATCCAGATCTACCTGAGAGACTTCAATCCTGGCAGCTCGATCCACCTGCTCGTTGTTACGATGCTCCTCATTAGCCCAGCTCTTGGGTACATGAGCATCTACGTGACGGACCTTCACACTCAGCTTCTCTACCCGGGCAGCGATGTCCTGCCACATCTCAGCCGCCCAGATGGGTTTCCCTTTGCGCTGCCAGCCGGCCTTTCTCCAGCGCTCCAGCCATCCCCACAGAGCATTGGCCACCATCCACGAGTCAGTGTAAAGGTAGAGTCTTGGCCACTTCTCTCGTTCGGCGATATCCAAAGCCAGCTGAACAGCTTTCAGCTCTGCGACCTGACTTGATCCACCTTGTCCTTCAGTCACTTCTGCAACTCGACGTGTAGGACTCCATACAGCTGCTTTCCATTTCCGGCTTGTCCCTACAATGCGGCAGGAGCCATCTGTGAAGAGAGCATATCGCTTCTCCTCTTCTGGTAGCTGGTTATATGGTGGGGCCTCCTCAGCTCGTGTCACCTGCTCCTCTTCTTCTTCAGAGGACAGTCCGAAACTCTCACCTTCCGGCCAGTTGGTGATGATTTCCAAAATCCCAGGGCGATTAGGATTCCCTATCCGGGTTCGCTGTGTGATCAGAGCGATCCACTTACTCCATGTGGCATCAGTGGCGTGATGGGTAGAAGGAGCTTTTCCTTTGAACATCCAGCCCAACACTGGTAGTCGGGGTGCCAGGATGAGCTGTGCCTCAGTGCCAATCACTTCTGAGGCAGCTCGAACTCCTTCATACGCTGCCAGGATCTCTTTCTCAGTTGGGGTGTAGCTGGCCTCAGATCCTTTGTATCCCCGGCTCCAGAATCCCAGCGGTCGTCCTCGAGTCTCCCCAGGTACTTTCTGCCAGAGGCTCCAGGATGGGCCATTCTCCCCGGCTGCAGTGTAGAGCACATTCTTCACATCCTGTCCTGTCCTGACTGGCCCAAGGGCTACTGCATGGGTAATCTCCTGTTTAATCTGCTCAAAGGCTTGTTGTTGTTCAGGGCCCCACTGGAAATCATTTTTCTTCCGTGTCACAAGGTAGAGAGGGCTTACAATCTGACTGTACTCAGGGATATGCATCCTCCAAAAGCCCACGGCGCCTAGGAAAGCCTGAGTTTCCTTCTTGCTGGTCGGTGGGGACATAGCTGCTATTTTGTTGATCACCTCTGTTGGAATCTGACGACGCCCGTCTTGCCACTTCACTCCTAGGAACTGAATTTCCTGAGCAGGTCCCTTGACCTTACTTCGTTTAATGGCAAAACCAGCTCTTAGGAGAATCTGGATTATCTTCTTTCCTTTCTCATAAACCTCCCCTGCTGTGTTCCCCCATACAATGATGTCATCGATGTACTGTAGATGTTCTGGAGCCTCACCCTTTTCCAATGCAGTCTGGATCAGTCCATGGCAAATGGTGGGACTGTGTTTCCACCCCTGGGGCAGTCGATTCCAGGTGTACTGCACCCCCTTCCAGGTGAAAGCAAACTGCGGCCTGCACTCTGCTGCCAACGGAATGGAGAAAAAGGCATTGGCAATGTCGATGGTGGCATACCACTTGGCTGCCTTGGACTCCAGCTCATACTGAAGCTCCAGCATGTCCGGCACGGCGGCACTCAGGGGGGGTGTGACCTCATTGAGGCCACGGTAATCCACCGTCAGCCTCCACTCTCCACTGGACTTTCGTACTGGCCATATGGGGCTATTAAAGGGTGAGTGAGTCTTGCTGACCACCCCTTGGCTCTCCAGCTCACGAATCATCTTGTGTATGGGGGTCACAGAGTCTCGGTCAGTGCGGTATTGCCGACGGTGCACTGTGGCTGTGGCCAGCGGTACCAATTGTTCTTCAACTTTCAGCAGTCCTACAGCAGAAGGGTCCTCTGAGAGGCCAGGCAAGGTGCTCAGCTGTCTGATTTCCTCTGTCTCCACAGCAGCTATGCCAAAGGCCCAACGCAGTCCCTTTGGGTCTTTGAAATATCCATTCCTTAGGTAGTCTATGCCAAGGATACATGGGGCTTCTGGACCAGTCACAATGGGGTGTCTATGCCATTCCTTGCCAGTCAAGCTGACTTCAGCTTCCAGTACAGTCAGCTGTTGGGATCCCCCTGTTACCCCAGAAATAGAGATGGATTCTGCCCCGACGTATCCTGATGGCATCAACGTGCATTGTGCGCCAGTGTCCACTAAAGCTTTGTATTTCTGTGGGTCTGATGAGCCAGGCCACCGAATCCACACAGTCCAATAAACCCGATTGTCCCTCTCCTCTACCTGGCTAGAGGCAGGGCCCCCCTAGTTCTGGTCATGGTATTCACTGCGCTCTCCCTGTGAATATGACCGGGAGGTTCCTTCAAGAGGATCGGGCATAACATCATCATTCCTATACTGTCTGGAGCCTTGCCCACGAGAGACCGGAGCAGCCTTCAACCTTGAAGAATTGCCTGTGTTAGTTGTGCCTCTTTGCAATTCACGTACCCGAGCTGCTAAGGAAGAGGTGGGTTTCCCATCCCACTTCCTCATATCTTCTCCATGCTCATGGAGGTAAAACCACAGATTGCCGCGTGGAGTGTACCCTTTCTCCTTAGCTGGGAGACGCCTGCTTCTGATGGCGGAGACTCTTGTTTGTTCTGGAGAGATATGGAAGAGTCCTTCCTTAATCTTCTCTTCCAGTTCAGCCAGTTTTGTTTCCACAGCTGAGACATGGGCTCGTAATGGAGCAGTGACAGTGTCTTCATAAATCCTGAGTTTGCTGACCAGTGCACCCACCTTGTCTTCTCCCTCTCTCCACTGCAATGTTGCAAGGTAGCGAGAATACATTTCTGGCCCAAGTCGTGCAAATTTTAACCACATCTGGGATGTGCACTGGACACCATCTGGACTTTTAGGGAATCTCTCATCCTCTGAAAAGATTATCTCCAGTACAGCTAATTCCCTTAAGCACCGGATACCTTGTTCCATCGTGTTCCACTGTCCTTGCTGTACGTGGAGGTCCTCCTTACAAAGATATCTCTCCCTCACGCTTGACAACAGTCGCCGCCAGAGGCTGAGAGTTTCCTGTCTCTTTCCAATGCCCTGATCAATGACAACATCTCGAGACAGGGATCCCAGCTGCCTTGCCTCACTCCCATCTAGAATTGTATCATTGGCTGCAGCATCCCAGATTCGAAGTAGCCAGGTCAAGATGGACTCATTTGCCTGTCGTGTGAACTCTCTCCGGAGCTCACGCAGCTCTCCCAGGGATAGGGACCGGGTGATTATTTCTGGCTCCATTTCTTCTGCTTGAGATGAAGGTCCTGACTCTTCCTCGTCATGCACTATACGAACTGATTTGGTCTTTGATTTTCTTTTCTGGACAGGGGCAACTGCTATCGGTTTCTGTTGTCCTTCTGGCTCCTCCATGGTTTGCGTGGACATGGTGCTGGTTGATGTATCTCTCTTCCTCTCTGGCTCAGTCATGGTCTGGGTGGACATGGCGCTAGTTGATGTATCTCTCTTCCTCTCTGGCTCAGTCATGGTCTGGGTGGACATGGCGCTAGTTGATGTATCTCTCTTCCTCTCTGGCTCAGTCATGGTCTGGGTGGACATGGCGCTAGTTGATGTATCTCTCTTCCTCTCTGGCTCAGTCATGGTCTGGGTGGACATGGCGCTAGTTGATGTATCTCTCTTCCTCTCTGGCTCAGTCATGGTCTGGGTGGACATGGTGCTGGTGGGTTTGCTCCTTTTCTCCTCCTCCTGATGATGCTGTACCACACCAAGCAGTGTGCGGTAGGCAGTGGCCAGGGCCCAGCAGGTTGCTGTGAGCTGCACATCTCTGGGACTACCAGAGCATCTTCCTTTCACATAGCTTAGCATTTTGGCAGGGTCCTGCAGTTGTTCCGGGGTGAATTTCCAGATCATTTGAGGAGAGAAGGTCTCCAAATACTGGCCCATATCTTCCCACTTCCCGTGCCACTCAACATCATCCGCTCCCAGGGCAGGCCTCCAGCAAGTCTCCTTAGAGAGCCCAGTTCTGACCCTAAACATGGTGTATACAGTACAGAGGAGACAAAGCAACACTAACAGCAGGATTATGCTGTCCCTAACATCAAAAGGAAGCTCAATATTTTCAATGATTGTTGTAGCAGAGGTGAAAAGGTGGAAGTAACCATCTCCGCCTGTTTTCCCCACAGTCTGGGTGCTATTTTTAATGAGACCCCAGAGGTAACAACCCAAACCAGGACAGGCAGACCAGACTGAATATACATTCACAATGAAATTCATTGCTTCTGATGTTATGACAACATAAACATAGTATATTAATAAAGCAATTTTGATCCTTCTCCCTGGTATTAAAGAGAGCATCAAAACAGGCACATGGTTCCCCATGTGTCGAAATATGAACAGGCCCAGATACACCATCCACATGAATACATCAAGCAACATGGTAGTCAGGGAGTTTCTGTACCCAAATACACAAAATGAAATTGTAGTTCTGACTTCTCTCTCGTGCCCCACGTTGGGCGCCAAAAGATGTGCTGGTTTGAAGGTGAACCAGCAGGGGAAATGAACTCACCACGAGAGAGATTATAAGTCAGAGCTAAAATTTAATAATAATATTACAATAACAACACTGATACACAAGGGAAATTGCTTTCAACTCACAATACCCCAGCAGTATAACCCAGTGTCCTGGGGCACAAACCCAAGGGGGTTTGTTTGCCCTTCTGCTGAGACCCCTGTGGCTCCCCCAAGTCCAGAGCAAAAGGAAAAGAAAAACCTGTTGGTGCAGGCGAGGGCTGTGGTCTGGGCGAGAGCGGTGATCTCCTGCTGTCGAGGTCCTGCTGCTGCTCTGGATCCGACGAGAAGGTCCTGAGGTCTTCTTACCCACCACTTATGTACCCTCAGGGAGCACTCAGTCCCTCCCCCTGGGCGGGGACTCACACAATGGGTGATTAACTCTGGGAGCCAGGGGTTGTTGAGCTGTTGATGGCCCATTAGCAGCTCCGCCCCCCTCAGGCTGGGTGTGAAGTGATAATGGCTCCCTGGGCAGCTGCTGCTAATGGCCCATTGTCCTTGGGGAATGAATAGAGGGGGTGGAATACACAGGTTTGATCACCACCACACAGGGTTAGCTGGTCCCTCCAGCTGAACTAGGACAGTTATTGTTCCAGAATCTGTTAATCCTGATTTCTGTTCTGCAGCACACTAACATGAGACAACATAAAGGTGCCTTGTCTTCAAGGAACAGATACCTTTGCATATGTTCCATTGATTTTTCAGTTTTCCATAAAAGACAGGTATTCCCTAGAACCCTGCCCAGTTCAAAGAACAGATCTATTGAACTTCACTGTTAATCAGTAGTTTTGTTAATGAAGGAACAAATTAGATTGAGACATGAACGGTTGTCTTTAGTTATCTTAAAAGTAGAACAGACAAATATACTAAGATAAGGATGAAGGAATACAAAAACTCTAGACAAAACTAGTAATTACTGGATACTTACTATTTTATTCCTTAGTTTGATAAGATTCCTCTTGGTGGTAAAATTGACCATTACTGAAATCTCTTGTCATTGCCAGCTCATCTGCGTTATTTAGGTGTGACCTTCTCCTTGTTTTCCTTATACATGCTGTATTTTTTCAAATGCCCTACCTTTAAAACTAGTTCTGCACAGTATTTCATTGCTTCCATCTAACTGCCCTTATTCATTTTGCCAAAGAATCTTTCTGCATCCCACACTTAGCACTAATGACTTGTACTTGTCAGTTCTCTACAGTTCTCCATTTCCTGCTGTTCCCAATACGGGGAAGGCAATAGAGCAGGAATATGCACAAGAGATATCCACAGTTCTGACAAAAAACCAGATTCAGCATATTTTACAAGGGCTTAGGGTAGTAATTCAAGAGTCTCATTTGGTATCCCCAGCTGCAGAAATTCTTCGCCCAGTGACTTGCTGCCTGAGTTGTTCTAAGAGAAATTTGTTGGATGAAATTAACAAAACCGGTATTCTCCACTTTCTTAATGATTTTCTTTGTGGAAAGTAAGCAAATGATGAAGAAAGGGTGGTCAACCTCCAGGTGCCAAAGAGCACCCTTCCTTCTCCCAGTTTTTCAATGTCCCCCCAGCTACAGAGTGGATAGAGGAGAGGATGGAAGAGGCAATGGTAGGATTAATTGCACTTGTGAGCGAGGTGAGACATGTCACTGCACCTTCCCTTCTGTGACCAGCTGGGCATTCTCTGCCATGGCTTCAATTTTTGCCCTGACACCAGACATTCTTCCTTTCTGCTGTAAAATTGTGAAACCATACACTTTGACATCAGTACTGTAAAGCTCACTGCATGCTTAATGTTCTGGTTTATCCTAATGGAGAAGGTGGTAGGGCTGAATCACTGGAAAGATTAATCATGACAAATTTGGCCGTACTGTCCCATAAGAGATGTGAATAGCAACTGCTATTTAGTTAACAAAAGGAAGGAAATATTTTCTTGCTTATGACACCTATCACATATTCCTCACTTTCCTGAAGAGAGTAGGATCTGACATAGCACCTCTGCAAACAGCAGCAATAAAAGTCACTATCTGGTAGTCTTAAAGCACTATTAGAGCTTTTATATATAGGCTGTAATTCTTTTTATCACACAATGGCCTTTCTTTCTGTCCCTTATGTGTTCTTTCCAGTATGCTTGTATGATGTAGAGAAGGTTTTCCATCTCAGGTGGAAATAATTACATTGAGATATGAAACATTTAATACTGTTCAGCACGAGAGGCTTGTGCATCAAGGATGTCATTTCTGTCTAACCTGATCCTTAGTTCTACTTGGATTCTATAGGTGAACGAGACAAAAACATCAAGTGACATGCTGAATTTCAGTAGCATGTACTTACATTTGGGTTCTTTTTGCCACCAACTTCAGAGTTTTATAAGCCATAACAAGCTCACCTGTTACACAGCATTAGCTGAATTGGTAATTACAGTGCTAGAAATACTGAAGGAAGAGCAATACAATTTTAATTCCACATCCTGCTCTAGTTGTAACAGGGGAATGTCTGTCTAAGACAGTGCTTACCACACGATATGACATTTTAATTAAAAAAATGTTTCTTGAAGCTGTTAAGATATTAATAGTCACATCAACACACTTTTTGGAAACAAAAAAAATAAATTTCTGAACATCCCTGTTTGAAAATTACAGAAAGTGCCAAGCATGGAAAACCAACCCTGGGCTTATTGTCTTGGGTAATATCTGTGTCTTGTATCCATATTCATTTTTGGTGCTTAACTGCAAGATTTTCTGGGCAGTCCTTTTTGGTACATATTCACTGATTAGTAGAGGACACAGATATTACTAGTAACATTTTGCTGAAGTCTTTTTAAAAGGATCCATGGTTTCATACAATGTCTCTGAGCACACCATAGAAAGTAGGTAGGTATTGCTTCTCTGAAGGGGTGAAATTTTAACTCCTCTCATTTTGGACTGCATATCTACAGATAATGTTCAATGGCTCCATACTTTTTTCCAGTGTGTTTTTGACAGAAACTTTACCTTTGGAACTACAATGACATGACCAGAAATGAATTGCAGTGTGTCATAGGTTCACCTAGGTGGGCCTAAATTTGAGTTTTTTGAAGTTCAGCCTAGGCCTGGGGCTGTCAGCTGATCTGGGCTGGGCTAAGCCGACAGCTGACTCCTCCTAGCCAATAGTGTTTTATTCCATACCATATTACGACATTATTTTCCAGGGAAGTAGAATCAGGGTGTGGGAGTGGTTTAGTCAGTCACCCCACAGCATTCCTGCTGAGATGACACACACACGGTGCAGTCCCAGGAATGATGGGGAGGACCAGGCCCAGCACCGGCCCAGCAGTTGTTTTGGGAAGTAAAATGTTTGATGTGGGTTCTTCTCTCTCTGCTTGTGTCTGGTTTTCTGGGGACTGAGTCTTTTAAAATACTTTGGCGTTAGAATAGTGGACTTTGTGTGTGTTCTGGGAAGTAAGGAATTGTTCCTTATTGCTCTTAATTTGTGTGAGTATTTGTACTTTCTCCTAGTTGTCTCTTTCTGTCTGTAAAATATACGTAGTTTTAGCAAAGACGTGGCCTTAAGTTGTTTTTTAACTTCCCCTCTCTTTTCCTCCCTTTCCTCGGTGTTGGGGAGGGGAGGCTCTGACCCTGTACTTGGAGGGTTGACATTTTGCCAGCTCAAACCAAGACACAGTGTTATGGGTTCACCTAGGTGGGCCTAGATTTGGGCTCTGGAGTTTGGACTAGGCCGAAGCTGTCAGCTGACTTGAGCTGGGCTGAGCCAACAGCTGACCTCTTCTAGCCAGTAAGTTTGTATTCCATGCCACATTATGACATCACCTCCAGGGAAGTAGGAACCAGTGTGGGAGTGGTTAAGGCAGTCATTTCTCAGCCCTCCTCTTGGGAGGACACACGATGCTGTCCCAGGGGGGATGGAGAGGACCAGGCCCACCACTGGCTCACAGGGTATCTCAGGAAAGTAAACTGTGTTGTTCTGGGTCTCTCCTTTCTTCTTGAGTTTGTCTTCCTGGGGAATAAGTTTTTTCTTAAGTAATGTGTAGTTAAGACAGTAAAGTTTGTGTGTTCGTTAAGAAGTGAGGAATTTGTTGTGTGTTGCAGACTTGTGTGAGTGTATATTTGTACTCTCTTCTAATTGTCTCTTCCTTTCTGTAAAAATATATGTAGTTTTAGTATAAACGTGGTTTGAAGTGGTTTTTTTCTTTCCCCTCTCTTTTCCTCCCTTTCCCTGGTGTTAGGAGGGAGGCTTTTCTCTGTGCTTTTGGGGGGGGTTGGCAGTTGCTTATCTCAAACCAAGACACACAGTGATATATAAAAGCTTCCCAGCGAAACATTCACTGTTGCCTTGATCATTTTGCCCAAGCCAAACACAGAGAAAATGAGTCTCATGAAAGACAGCCAACCATATGTCACTGTTGTCCTTGATGTCTTGTTCTTTCCCGCTTTTGTTTATTTTTTCACTATATTTCACTTGATTCTTAATCTCACTCATTATTTAAGGTAGTTGAGCAGGAGAGAGCCCTACTCTGGAAAATTTGACTGTAGGAGAGCTCAGAGAACTTGGAAAGCAGATGCCTGTGAGCAAAAGGGTACACATGAACCAGAAAAGGGAACAGAGATGAGATTGCTTCTACAGGCCCCAAAACCCTACGCATCACACAGAACAGGTATTTCAGATGTTGAAATACTGCACAATCTGTCTGGCAGAAGATCTCCCCTTAGTCTCATATTAACTGCAGGTGGCAACTGCGATCATCATGGAAGTGATGATAAAGATGTTATAACTGCTTAGTTTGTCTTCAGCTGTTGTCTGTGCAGGGTGAGTCTTCACAAATTTCTGCTCATTAGCAGTATTGAAATTAAAGAAAGTGCTCGTCTTTCAACATAGCCCAAACCCCAATTAAAATAAAATGACAGCTAAGATTTGGTCATTACAGAGAGTTTTTAATCCTGTCTTCAGAAAAAAATCCTTTTAAATTCTCACATTAACAATGAATTTAATTTTGATGTCTGCATTTCTTTTTAAAATAGCAGCTGATTCTTTTTTCTTTAAAAGAGTGGTGAAAAGAAACGTCATGATCCCCATCATACAAGTCCACAGAGATATCTCTGCACTTCTTCGTATACTTTTACCTTCATTATTCTATTGAAGATAAAATAGCAATGGATTTGAAATGAAAGTGGATACCAGACATTCCTAAAATTCATATGATGGATATTACATTTGCAGTGAATAGAAAACATTTATATATTTTTATCCACTTTCCTCACATTTGCAGTATTACTGTGTGTGATGTGCAAGCTGGACTATATGTTAGTATTTATTATCTATTTGTTATGAAAAGAGTAGAAAATTCTTTAAATGGGACTAGAAATGAAGCATTTCCCTGTTTTCTGCATGATGAGAATATATTTTTTGTGAATGTAATACACTATTTGTTTTTGAAAGTTAAAAAGAAGGGTCTTCCCATCTTTCTTTGAAAGTATTCATGTTGTAATGTCAGGAAACATTACTGTCCAGAACTGAGCAGCTGTGTGATGTTTTAATATTTGGCTATTAAAGAACGACAGAGATTCTGGAGATGGAGCATTAGCTTTGTTTTAAACATGTTTTGTCATTCTTCTTTCTTCTTCAAGCTTATTTTGAAAAAAAGAAACAAAGCTGAACGTTCCCAGATTTTTTTTTCACTCAGAATAAATTACTATTATAAAAATAAAAGAGTAATTCGCTCAAGACCTGATATGAAATAAATAAATTTGTTTCATCACTTTAGACAAAAATATACTTCACATAGTATGTCATGTATGAAAGAATATGTCATGATAGTTATTTTAGTGTATTATCATGCAAGGACAATGCATCTCTTGTATCACATCAAATTAGCATCTTTTCTGACAATGAAGTTCACAACTAAAATACTTTAATGCATTCACTATGTGGTTTGAAATCATTCATAGAATCTAAATTACTTTAAAAGCTCATAAATATTAATAATCAGAGAGGGTTTTGTATCGGGTTTTGTTTTACATTTTTCTCTAAAGATACAGAAAATTAATCATCTAACAGTGTATCATCCATGTTATATTACAGCCATATTACTAGAAAATAAAATTAACAAGAAATTTCAATTATTTTAATTCAAATAATTTTCAATTACAAGGGGCAGATAACATACCTAATACCTTTTCAAATCAATCTAGACTACTTAAATTAATTCTTCTCTTTGAAACTATGAGAAGAGATTTGAGATTAAATTTCAAAGAAGTTTTTTCAGTACAATTTTCTGTATTTCCACATTTGGTAAAGTGTTCTGATTGAAGAAAAAACATTTGTAAACTTTCTTAAAACTATTTGAAAAATTTGGAACAAAAATATCAGTTCTACATGAGCTATCTGCCAGGTATCATGAATATGTTTCACTTTAAACTTTGAAATTACACATTTCATAAAGTTACTAAAATAACATTGATTTAAATAATAGATGAATATTATACATAGACCTCATTATTTGGAGTCTTTAGAATTCTTAATATAAAACAATACAAAAGTTATCTTTCCTAATGATTGTCTGCACTTGCTTCTAAACAACAGATATATCACATTACAAAACTGTCACTTAAGTTTCCATTTAAGATTGTCCATCAAGGTGTCACAAGCAGTAGCTGCTTTTCAGATTGACCAGCTTTCCAAAGACAGGAATAGTTTTCTATACATTTGGGGGTGGGGGGAGGGTATCTCCAAGAACATAGGCTATATGCTAGGATTACTATTTCGTCTTAAAGCCTTGCACATGCAAAAAAACTGACCAAAGCAGATGTATTCAAATGGCTCCATCACTCATTCAGGTTACACATAGCTCAGTATCTGTAGAGGACTAAAAATTTCCAGACATTTCATTCTGAGACATAGGACTGTACTGATGTAAAATCACACAAATGTTGGACACTAACAGACAAGTGCTGATGGCAGGATTACACTTTCCTTAGCTCTACACATGGATGCAGGTTTTCCTGGCTCCTCACAGGCTTCATGAGCCAGAGAGGATACTCAACACTGAACACTGAAGAGCCACAGAAAGAATTAATAAACTTGTGGGAGAAGTGGTGGGAAAGTCCTCACTATCCCAGTTAAATCTAACTCCTCTGAAAAGCTGACAGCAGAGTGGAAATTGAATAAATAAGGTGTTTTCTCAAAGTGCCACAATAAGGCAAGAGAAGAGTCACTAGAACACCCTAACTGTCCACCTAAATCTAGAGCTTAATTTACAACAAAGTTTGATCTTTACCTTCTTCCTTTGTACTAAAACCCCTTTGAATAAGACTGGGAGATTCATGTTTAATTTAGTGTGAAGGATAAATAAAGCATGCAATTTGGAAAGTCAATATTTACTAAAAGTATTCACCACGTAGTCACACCTAAAAACACAGCTTTTTGAGTTTCATTTTCTACCTATAATAAAACATAGCTGTCATCAGAAAATTCAAGTAGTTTGCAGAGGAAACACCTTTATAACTTGCTTATCCATAATCTGTTGCGAATATTACAAGCTGGTGACTGTTGTTAAGCTTTAGTGGTATCCCAGGTATCCTAAGTTCATTTTATTGCTCTGCATATGTTTGCATTCAAATGCAAATCTAACTACTATTTTAAATCTCTGATTCATTCTTTCCATTCCATAAGTTCTCTAGAAAAACAGAAGAAAACATGATTATTACTAGTTTATTTTGTTGCTTTTTCAAACATGAAATAAGAAGTCATGGAAAATTGTTTTACCATCTATTCAGCAAGGTCTTAAGACTTTAAGAATTTAGATAACCTGGATAACTATCCAGAATCTAAAGTGCTCATTATACCTGATCTTCAGGAGCTTACATCATTATTTAAAATTTTCCTCTTTTTTCTCTTTGAAATTGGTATGACTATTCATGTTTCATTTTATATTGTATTTTCATAAATTCTTTGAATATGAAACTAATTTTTTCATAAAATTATACATCATTTGTCTCAGCTATTCTAAAGCAATAGAGGGCTGTAGACCAGAGACAGTTGGTCTCTGTGGTATGCAACCCTAAGACAACTTCAGGCCTTTGGCCTGACCTACAGCACAGAGAAACCTGGAATGACTCCATGAAGTTACTTTGATCTTATCAGAGTAAAAACTATTGGGAGCAGAACTACATTTATCTAGGGACAATATTTTTTTCTGTTTATTTACAGAAGCTTAACATAATTTGACTCATCACACATTAGCTCCCTGTGTTTGTAACTTTTAGTTTTACTAGGTGAAAAATAGTGCAGGACCTTCCTTATCAACAATTATATCCCAATAAAATAGAATTTCCCAACATATTATGAAATCAAATCCTACCATGAGCTCAGTTTTCACCTGCACATCAAGGTCCAAAAGTAACACAAGCAATCAAGAAAAAGATCCAAAGTAAGGGCAAGATGTTTGTTAAGTTAGAGGGCATAGGAGCACAGGGTATAGAAGGAATATCATTTGCAGTCTTCTGTAGGTACACCTGAAAGGAAGAACATCAGCTATAGTGACCTGAGACATGGTCATACCTCCATGTTCCATTCTGTACTGACTAATCAGTGGCCTACAAGCCCCTTGGCAGCTTCCCTGGAAAGTTTCTGTGGGGAAATATATGTCCATGTGGGGAAAACAAGATTGCCATACATAAGCTAGCACTGCACTTTTGTGGCAAACAAGTGAATGGGAAAAAAAAAAAAAAGCAATACTGTAAAGTAAGATTTCTCATCTTTGTATATTTGGTGATAGTTTGGCAAAATTGCTTTCTTACTTTTGTTTTAAAAGATGCCTCCAGAACAGCATCTGATAGAAATCCACTACAACAGTCATTACTGCTACGCACACTATAGGCTCTTTAATTCCAGAAAAGTGTAAATGCATCTGTTTCACTTGCCCTTCAAATTGCTGTTTCAGTCCAACAAACCCTACCAGCTCTCCAACTCTCTATATGGTATCTATACATTTCTACATGTACAGTAATCCCTCACTTTAATTACAACAGCCATACAGCATGATCAATAACATCCCCAAGATGTCACTACTCCATCATGATCACCAGACAAGAGACAAATCCCAGCATAAGGGAAAAGTCATGATTCTAAGTGCTCCTGCGAGAGTCCAGGAAGTCATGACAGGGACTAGATACCAGCTTTAGCCAGGCATCAATATCAACCTACTTTAGACCTGAAACATCCATATTCTTGGACAAACTCATGAAATTAAAAAAAAAAAAAAGAGTTTAGCATCTCTGCTTTAGGAATCTCTGAGCCCTGTGTGAATGGAAGCTATAAATATAATTTTTGGGGGTATTGTACATTAACCCAAGCAGGCAGCTCATCCACATGCAGGAACATTCCACAGTGGGATGAGGGATAGAATCAGACAACTGAAAGTGAGGAAATTCATGGGTTGAGATAATGCAAAGCAAAAGATGTGTGTGCATATTAATGTAGATGATGACACAGTATTTTGGAAATAACCATGTCTGAAACTGTATATAAGAGGAGGTTTATTTCTTTATATGGAAATGTTCTGTAGAAATATTAATACATATATAAGAATCTTACAGTTTCAGATGTATATATTAAAAAAGTATAAAGTATAATTCTGGAAAATATTTTTTCAACCTGTTTGATTCTTTTCATTATCTTACCTAATAACACATTCCATACCATTATGTCAGTAGTGTCATACTGCAACAGAAATTAATCGAGGGCTGCTTTATCTTTAAGCATAATACAAGAGATATATGTCTGATTAAAATGTGCAAGGTGCCCTGGTTTCAATCTAAATAATGTACCTATTTCTAAATTTTTCTCTGAGAATGAGGCAGTTGAAACCATCAAACCATCTTTCACTTCTGTACCTGTGCTAATTTTTCTTTGTCAAGCCTAGGCTGAATTTTAAGACCCTGTTCCACAACCATGTGTACATTTTTCATGCTTCATTTTAGCAAAAAACAAACAAAACCCACAACCAATCAAAATTAAAAAAAACTGTAAAAAGCTACTGAAAAAAAGATATTTAAAGAATTATAGAGTGATTTTTTTCTCTGTATCTCAACATACATACTTCTTTTAAGAGGGCTAAATTTTCCTAATTTTATTTTTTCTAATTTATCCTGTTGAATTTTACATGTTTACTATATAAACTTGCAGCAAAACCATGGGCTTCCTATCTTTCAGAAGAATAAGTTGGGAATCATTGCACAAAAATTGAAAGGCAATTTTAATTCAATAAATCATTTGTTCAAAGGACCCAGGATCATACTGCATTGTGTTGAACTGTCTTTATTTACACATGTGCATTTTATTCTGACACTGGCCAATAAAATGTATATGTGAATGTTATCAAAGAAAAAACCTGGAATTTTACTATTATTTTTGCAGAATTTCATTAGGATCTCTTATGTGTATAATCCTCATTAATCTTTTTCCTATAATATGTTTAATTTAGCTGTTATTTCAGGTGTAAATAGTCATTAAATTTTAATTAGTGAAGGCTTTGAAGTAAAATATAAAGTGCATATATAAAGAAAACAAAAAACCTATCAATTGCAAAGTCATCTACCTTATATCTGACACTATTTCTATTATTATCCACACTGTGTCTAATGCCTCTGTTCTTGGCTATATCAAGAAATATGATTCCTGTCTTTGTGTTCTATCCTCATTTTCCTCAGAAAATACATAAATAAAGCACCAGTTCAGCAAATCTACTCTTCTTTTATCCTTTCTATCCCTTTTCAGCTACAGTTTCAGTGGAGCAATTTTCTCCTTTATCTTCGGTCTCCAGTAAATATATTTGAACAATTGACTATTAGCTGAAAAGCACTCTGCAATTCAATGATTAGTGTATTTTTGTGTCCCTGATTGGCCCTTTAGTATTTTTCTGATCAGTTTTATGTGTAGTTAGCAGACAGCTTTTACTTTGAAAATCTTACATTAATATTTTACTCTGCGGTCAAAAAGCTCTGCTAACCTGCATTCAGGATTTGAACATGACTCTTTCAATCTGTAACTCTCAGGAGGGAATACAGCAGTGTTATTGTTAAAGGGAAAAAACCAAAATTGTATGTCATGAAAAAGCTGAAAGTACCACTTATTTATCTCTGTGAGCATTAATATAGCTGCTGTCTTCTCAGTATTTAGCTGCACCCAACTCTTCAGAGTAACACACCCAACTGCACTTTTTGTCTGCCCTATGAAGGACACACAGCTGGACTGCCATGGCAGGAAGTTGCAAAGAGAAAATAAGCAAAAGAAATAAATGTTGGTTTTATTATAGGGCATGTTAAAATTTAGGTGATTTTTATCTGCTCCATCAGTGGGTATCAATTCTTGTCCAAAATGAGAACTCTGTCCTCAGAAGCTCATGAGCCTCCCAGGACTGGCTGACCTCTCCACCTGCGCCAGCAACTACACCTGAATGGAAAGAGAAGGGAGCTCTGAAGATGTGAGGCACTGGTCCACACAAAGAATCTTTGAACAGCACTTTAGAGACATACACTTTTTCTTCTTTGTTACTTTTATTCCATTTTTGGAAGCAGTGCTATTTTTTGATCCAGAAAGAACAGCTCTAACTTATCATCCTATGTAGTCCAGCAATTCACATTTGAAAGAAAAACAAACAAACACCCAAACAAAACAATGCAAAACAAAACCAACAACAAACCCCAACCCCAAAACACAATAAACACCAAACATGCCAAAGATACCAATGTGTCAACTTTTTAATGGGTACTTTAATATAGTCAGATGTACCAGATAAAGATATCTAAGAAAAGGCTTCTTGTGCTAAAACTTTGAATGTGAAGTATTGAGAATTTAAAAATTACAGTAGAAATATCTACACTGCAAAACCCTGTCTTTTTTATCACGCTAAACATTCTTTAGATGTTACAGTCATAACAATTCTAAAATTTTTGCCTAAAGGATTGGGATATTTAAGCTCCAATCTCTGTGTGAAATTGGTTTGATCAAATGCAGAACAAACTAATTCACTACTATTATACCTAAGAAACATCCTACTGTTATATACTAGTTCATTTTAGTTGTTATTTATGACTATTTATTTATTCATGAAAATATTCTAAATCCTTAAAGCATTACAAAATTACGCATGAACAAGGGTGTTTAAAAAATGCACTTGATATATTTTCCTTCACTACTTGCCATTATTTTCTATTCTTTAAAAAGTTTCAGTCATCTAATTAAAGAAAAATATGTAATTTGATTTATGGCATGTGTCACATTCACTGAACAGTCAACATAAATAGTTCATAAAGAATAAATAGCTGGAAAATTTTTGAGAAGTCATTCATTTTGTCTGTCTGAATAATGAATACATCAGCCAGAAACAGAGAGTAATTTTGCATAATCTTTATAAACAGGAACAAAAACACAGACTCAAATATGTCCAAGAACAGGTTCCCAGAGAATAATTTAACCAGCAGCACCAATGACACTTGAAGAATTGTAGCATACAGTCACTCAGTGGTGTTCCCCTCAGTATTACATTTGTCTGGTCAAACACTGTCAAAAATCCTAAGCATATACACATGCACATCTATGTATGTACCTACGAATTCAGAATATGTTCATGATATATATATATTCAGTTTTTATTATCTATATTCATTTCGTAAGTAGTTTTCCTTTTTGTCTACTGGCATCTTCAGAGAATTTCTTTCTAAGAGCCTACAAATCTCTCTTAACAAATTTTTGATCATGAAGAACTCCAATAATAAAGTTCTTGAATATATGTGAGAATATTTTTACACCTATATACCACAGACAGAGTAAATCAGCAGTAAGGGCAGACAGAATGCCCTAAACTTTTGATGATAATGATGGGCAGGAGGTGAGATACTTGTATGCTAAGCTGACTTACCTTCAGATTTTCTGGTTACCTTCTCACAGGTATTAGAATAAAAAACATTAATTATCTATACACAGCAGAGCATTATTCATATTATTTCGTTCTTGCGCCTCCCTCACAGCCAGTTTCAAAAGCTGTTGCATACAGTAAGGTACATATTCTTTTGTCTGCCCCCACCATTCATTTTTCTTCCACCTTTATGGGTTATTTTCCTTTATTTCTGTGAATGCTTCTAAAATAGCCCCTTCCTATGAAAACTGTTTAAGAGACTGTAAAAAAATCAAACTACTGCAACCTACAGAAGAAGTTCTTTAGTAGGAATTTAGTAGGACTCTTTTTTCCTATTAGTAACTTCTACTCAACTTTGCCTATTATTTCAACCTAAATAGTAATATATCAGCAGCCCATCACTCTACTGCACCAAGTATGCCATTTCCTGTTTTATTTTCCCCATTCCTTCAGTAAATTCCAAAACACAGTATTTCAAACCCCTGAAGAATTTCCAATTCAGTGTCCCTGTCATTCTAATATTAATCTTATACGGTGCTTATCTCTGAAAACATGAAAAAAAGATGAAAGAGAAAAAGACATTAGAATTCTTTTTAATATATTATGCTATGCCATGCCAGCATAAGGCTTATAGTTTTACTGCTATCCATAGTGATGAAACTGAATCATGTCTTCAGCTCTCCTTGTTTCCAGTTATCTGCCTGAGGGATTTTTTTCAATTTTATTTTTTAAAAGTGTTAAGCTTTCATTAATGATTTTTCAATTTCAAACTGCCTCTGTCAGCTGTAGCAGCAATATCAACTCTTAGAGGGTCCCTGATTAAGATCAGCCAAAGGTTGGGCTCTTGTTGGTTTGCTGTTATGTGGTCCCAATTCAACAAAACACTTAAATATAATTACTAACCTCCTGTACACACACAGACATATTCACTGACTGAGTCTAAATTCATGTCTAAAATCAGAGACCTACACAAATTCCAGTATGAAATTGTGACTGTATTTGCAAAAAATCTTCTAGACAAGAGTACTGCATTTTCAAAGGAAATGGGAATTTCAAGAATGCCACTCCCCTTTCCTTTTTATTTCTTTGGGAAAATTTTCACAGCAAAGGTATAAACTTTGCACATTGCTGTGTGAAACTCTGTGGTGGGACTGTAGTTTGCAACTGCTTGTGCTTTTATAGATATTCTGTTCTTAACATGCACAAGCCATTTTTTTACTTGAATCACTGCAGATGAACTTAGCTTGTTTATTCATGCATGAATAGAATGCAAACTTTTGAGAAATTCACAAAGTGTTATCTCTTTGCGCAATTTATGGCAAGTATAACTAATAGCTGGTACACAGAAATTGTTTTCCACTCATGTGATGGTTTTACTTAAAGAATATGAGATAAGCCTTCAATGCTTGTTGTTTCTATTATTCATATTGTGGTAGTACTGTGAAAGTCTTACCAGAAAAAAGGGCCTGCTATACCAAGAATATATTCAAGAGCCATGCTGCACTTATGCCCCTTAAAGAGCCAGAAAAATAAAACACATATATCCACCTCCTTGAGTTAGTAGACTGGAAAGGACTGACCTTTGTAAGGAAATTTACACCCTCAAGGGATGATCAATTGTGTCTGGCATTATCAATAAATTTGCAAGTGAGACAGAATTCCTGATGCTATATGCCTAAGCTTACTTCAGTCACACAGATTCTCTACTGAGGCAGTTAAAACAAATGACAAATGAACAATTTAAAAATACATTTGTTTTCAGTCTTGAATTAGGGTTGCTGCCATCAATGGAATGCTCGTATCCTTCAGCATGTGAGTTTTACCATCTTTTCCACATTTTATATACAAAATGTACTTCAGTGATTAATTATATTTCAACTTTTGTGTGGAATTAGCATAAGATTGAGAAAGATCTTGAAGAAAAATACAATTTATTAATCAAGGGAATTTGTCTTAATATGGATACACAATTTAGAAACACAAAATCACAGAGTCACGGAATGGTTAAGATTGGGAGGGATGTTTAGAAGTCAGTTTGTCTAACCCTCTTGCTTGAGTAGGGCCACCTACAGCCAGTTCCACAGGACCATGTCCAGATGACTTTTTAGCATCTCCAAGGAGGAAAACTCCACAACTTCTCTAGGCAACCTGTGCCAGTGTTCAGTAACAAAGTATTACCGGATGTTCAGATGGCTCCTATGTTTCAACTTGTACCCACTATTGCTTGTCCTGTCACTGGGCACCACTGAAAAAAGCCTGGATTTATTTCTTCAGGTATTTATATACATTAATGAAATTCCTCTAAGCCTTCTCTTCTCTAGATTGAACAGTCCCAGCTCTTTCAGCCTTTCCTTACAGAAGAGATGCTCCCATCCTTTCATCAGTTTTGTGACCCTTCAACAGACTCTCTTCAGTATGTCTCTCCCTTGCACTGGTGAGCCCATAAACAGACACAGTACTTCACGTGGGGATTTCCCAGTGTGAAGGGTGAGTCCCCACCCATGAAGTGAGAAGGATCACTTCTTGTGACCTGTTTAAAATACTTGGTCTAAGACAGCCCAGGATATTCTGTAGCCTTACTTGCAGCAAGGGCTGGCTCCACCATAGCACGGCTCCACCAGGACCCAGGACTCTGAAACTCAGACAGATAGCCTTTTTCCCCCCCCATACTATAAATTAGGTCATTGTTTTTAAAACAGTGTTTAAGCTGATGTAATATATTTCAGTACACCCAGGTTTAAATTACACTGGACTTCTTATCCAGTTGAAAATTTTATGCTATGATTTCTGAATAAAGAAGAAGGGGGGAAGGAACTACTTTAAAGACAGGCAGAAAGAACTCTAACATCATGTGACCTAATCTGTGGCATGGCCTAATCTCATACATTGAATAAAAACAAATTTAGCATATAGTGCTCTCATCATGTTCAACCTCCAGGTTAAGTCTTCCAGTATATGTTTTTTCATTATTTTACTTTCCAAAGAGTAAGCATTCAATGAAGGGAAAGTAAACACCTTGAAAAGACAAAGTGCTCTCTAGTTACAACTTATACAAATACACAAATGAGAAACACAATGAAGAAAATGCGTGGCAGAATCCATTGATTGCCATTGTCCAATTTTGACTGCAGAAGCTTAATATCAGTCATAAGGCTAAACACATGCAATTAATTCTGTGGTTTCTGGTTTGTAGCTGGTTCAAACTGTGAGACCAGCTCCTCATCTCTCTCTAAAGGACTGCTCCATCACTATAATTCACTTCCTAAGCAGTTTTAAAACAGTTCTCTAAATTACTTTAAAAAATGCAGTGTATACTTACATAGCTATTTATGCATTCAAAGTGAAGATGACAAAATACTGCACACCACTGTGAGACTGGCAGCTTAGAATTTGAAAATTCAGAATTAGAAAATGCTGAAAAACAAGATCATTGAACCAAATAATCTTTCTGAAGATCTGGATGTGGTAACAAAGTCTGATTTCACAGCAAGCAGTCAGAATCTATAAAATTATTAATAAAAAATAGATCCATCTAAATGGACTCAAACCTGGGAGAAGCACTAGAATACTATTAACTGGAAATACAAAGTGATATTTACTTTTTATCTGAACAACCTGATTGTCCCAGTTCAGCAGGTGGGACCAGCTATCACTGTGTGGGGGTGATCAAAGCTGTGTATTCTACCCCCTCTATTCATTCCCCAAGGACAATGGACCATTAGCAGCAGCTGCCCAGGGAGCCACTAGCACCTTCACACCCAACCTGAGGGGGCGTGGCTGCTAATGGGCCATCAACAGTTCAACAATATCCCCTGGCTCCCAGAGTTAATCACCCATTGTGTGAGTCCCAGCACAGGGGGAAAGACTGGGTGCTTCCTGAGGGTACATAAGTGGTGGGTAAGACCTCAGGAAGGGTTCGTTGGATCCAGAGGAGCAGCAGGACCTCGACAGGAGGAGACCACTGCTCTTGACCAGATTATGACCGCCACTCTCGACCAGACTACAGCCATCATCTGCACCAACAGGCTTTTCACTTCCTTTTGGTTTGGACTTGGAGGGAACCACGTGGGTTTCAGCACAATGGCTAACAAACCCCTTTGGGTTTGTGCCCCAGGACACTGGGTTATGCTGCTGGGCTTTGTGAGTTGAAAGCAATTTCTCTTTGTGTCAGTGTATTTATGGTAATATCTTTCATTAAATTGTAACTCTGATTTATAATCTCTCTTGTGGTGGGTCCATTTCTCCTGCCAGTTTATCTTTAAACCAGCACACTGATGATGGACAGTACTGACAAAAAAATTACCTGTTGCAGAAAAACAGTTGAAAGAAACCAGATCAGAACTATCCAAACAGTTCTGAGATGTTAAAGTGTGAAATGAGCTCGGGATTCCTCAACCCTAAAAATTCAATAAAATTGGACTACCTATATCTGTTTTAGTCATCTTTTTTCTTCACAATGTTAATGGTAAAATATTCAATAAGGTGCATTTTCCACTATTTCTTGGGCATTCATTAATGGGCTTGGCATTTACAGGAATATCCAATACACCAGAATATTCTGGATCTAATTTAATAACCATTTGAAACAAAAATTAGTCACGTTGCAATAGGTGTCCAGTCCCAACAAAAGGTTTACTTCCATATGTATACTTTGATAGCACACAGCAGTATAAAAATACATGAGGAGCAAAAACACTTAACATCATAATGGGGATAGTTGTTCAGTCTTCAACCATTTGCTCCACAATACAAAAAATCCTTAATTGTTATTTTGGTGATTAAGTGAGGTATAATCACCATTATATCATTGTCAATGCTAGACCACAATTTCAGGGTTGTTCTATAGTGTTACTGCACAAAATAAAGGTCTATTCGGTAATTGCAGTGATCCTGACCAAAAAACCCATTGTCTAAGGTTGATTTAGTGATGCACAAAGAGTAGATAGTGCTGCACCCCCATGTTGTGCGGCACAAATTCTATGGCTGCATGATGTGTCCCTATAGCATATGAGCCTGCAGGCAGCTCTCACTTGGTACCACCTTCATAGCCTTCATCAGGAACCCTGCACCATCTCTCTCACTCTCCTCACACCCACTCCGGTAGAGAACAGTGATATGATGCATAATCAATGCAAATTGCAGAGGCACTAAAATTAGTAGCCACAATTTTTTTGTTTCAAGTTCTTGTATTAAGGTAGCACAAACATTATACTGAAGTACCACAATATTTTTTAAATGCTCGGAATGAGTGAGTTTTGAGTACCTTTCCACCTTCTCTGTACTCCTGAGAAACATTTCCAAGATGCAGGTTTCTTAGTGTTATGTGTAGCATCTGGGTGCAGTATGAAATGATCTGTCTGAAGGTTAACGGAAGAATATACTTGCAATCCAGCATCCAGGCTCTACAAAGTTTTATACAAGCTACTTCTTGGATTAACAGAGAAAGTTTTTTGCATGGGATAATTAGACTGCTGATGCTATTCACTTCGAAGTGGCACTTAAATAATTGTGATGACATCTGCTAAGTGCATCTTGAGACACTCCTTTATAATTAATTACTCATTTTCATGAATCATGCATCCATCCAAAGTATACCTGTTACCAGTAAGATGGTGGTAATGGAAATTTAATAACATTTTAAAAATTTTTTAGTGCATTGTGGGGTTGAGATTTTTATCCATCTTTGGTGGACATTACATCTGAGTTATTTCAGTCAGACACCCTGACAGTCTTGATTCCCTGGGCTATATCTATAACTGCTGAATCATTGAATGTTCAGACACTGGCAATAGGCTCAAGTTGACAGAGATGCAGAGGCTGCAAAGCTGTAGCCCTTCTCTTCTGGGCAAGGGATGTCTTCTGTGCAAAATCACTAATGAATGACAAAGGACAAGACTTATGGTACACTCTGTCTGTGTGTTTAGTGCTTCTAACACTGTTTCAAATATCATATGATTTTCATAGTAAAATGTGTATATGTATTTTTGCCTATTTATGTTTATTTGGTATCTTATTGTTAATAAGAATTCTTCCTAATTTATGAATGCATAAGACTTGTTCTAATGTGAATATAATGTTTGCATTATCATGCTATAAGTATGCTTTTTTCAGATATGAGAATGTTTTGGTAACAGAATTATTATCAGTACACTCACTAGTGAGTATTAGCATTTTATATAGAAGGTTATCATATCTAAACGAATTCCTTAGATACATATATCTTCAAAAAGCATTATTAGAACTTTCCACCCAAGGGCTATCAATAGGAGAAATGTCTGGCTGTGGCTGACTGACTAATAGCTATGTTTGGTGAGGTGACATAGCTCTTTTTTCATTTTTAAGTGGTATGTAGGTCTCCCATATTTCTCTCTTATCCTACAGTCCAACTTTTTTCTAGATGTAGCCTTCCAGAGCAGCCAAGTGTTTACTTTTAGTCTTGTTGGATACAAGGGGATCAAAGAGAAAAAATACTGTTTCTGAAGCTTCTACCCTACAATCCTTACTTGTTGAGAATAATCTGACAGACTATTTTGCTTTCATAATTTATAGGCAGCTTGATGTCTGAACTGCAAATTTCACAGCATCTGGGGCTGAGACATACATATTCTCACAAAGGCCAATAAACTATTTGCAAATATGAAATAAAAAAATCTAAAACAATTGCAGATATTGCAGTACAACAGTAAAGAAATATCTGTAATCAGTGGTAGCTTACTGTGATCTTCATCTATCTAATGGGAGGACACAGAGTAAAAAAAGCAAGTATTTCTTTGAAGTGTGTAGAGACGTGACAGGGGACAATGGACAAAGGCTGCAAGAAGGGAAATTTTGACTGGACTTATTTCCTCCCCCAGTGTGGTTAAGCAATGTCACAGATGGTCCAGAAGGCTTGTGGGATCTCCAGTTTTGGAGATGACCAAAGCCCAACAGGATGAGGCCCCGATCAACCTGCTGTAGCTGACCTCACTCCAATCAAGTGATTGTACTACATGATATCAAGATATCCCATATAAACTAAATTATCCTATGATTTTGTGAACTACTCCCTGTCCTCATCCTTCACCATGAATAGGTTTGAGCTATGATTCAGTCAGCTTTCCTAAAAGCTACACAAAATGATGAATCAATTTTTATTTAAATGACTACTCCAGAAAAAACTTGAATGTTATATGTCTTAAAATGTGTTATAACTTTGTAAGAGCCTTGCCCTGGCAATTAACGTGGTAAAGCTGTCAGTGGTTTAAAAGTAGAAAAAAAGTTATTTCTATTATTTTAATTAACATGTTAAAGACCTCACTATAAATATCCTGTTACTCTATAATGAATAATGATATTTTAATAGAACTAGCACAAATTTTGTGCTCCTGAAATTCTATGTTAAATGAAATCTAATGATTAGAAGATGTCACTCATTTTGCAGAAATCTGAAGATTTAGTGCCATGCCTAAACAATTTATAATTGAACTGCACAGAAATTTCAGTTGCATGAAAAGGAATAGTAGCCAGATTTTGTATTGCCCCTTCCTATAATACAATTTATGTTCACTTTTTTACTGTCTGCAATTATCATCAATAGCTTATCAACAAGCTTATTAACATATTATAATCAACTAAATGTAGACACATATTTTTAGCCTGTACATGAATGAAAATTTCATGGTGAATGAGATTTTAGTTTGGTAGCCAGTAAGTACAGGCCTCCAGCTGGATTATACTCCATTGATCATGACTCCCTGAGCTCTGCCATTCAGGCATTTCTTAATCCACCTCTCTGTTCATTCATCTAACCCACATTTCCTGGACTTACCTATGAGGATGTTATGAGAGACAATGTCAAAATCTTTGCTGGACTCGAGGAAGAAAACATCCACTGCTCTCCCCTCAGCGCCCCATCCTGTCATGTCATCATAAAAGGCTATCAAATTGGTCAAGCATGATTTCACCTTGTTGAATCTGTGCCTTCTGCTCTTGCTTACCTTCTTTTCTTCTGCATTCTTATTGATGGCCTCCATAATGATCTGTTCCATCACCTTTCTAGGGATGGAGATGAGGCTGACTGGCCAGTAGTTTCCCTGGTCCTCCTTCCTGCCTTTTTGAAAAATGGGAGTAACATTGGCCTTCCTCCAGTCATCAGTCACCTCTCCTGTTCGTCATCATTTTTCAAAGATTATGGAGAGTGGCTTAGCACAACTCTCAGCAAGTGTAGGTGCATCCCACTGGGGCCTGTGGATTTACAGGAGTTAAGTCTGTCTAGCTGGTCTCTAACCCAACCTCTACCACCAAGGGGAACTTCAAAAATCAGTATTATACAAATGAAAATTCTTTAACTTCTAAAAGCTAACACTACTTCTGTGAAAAAAATTTTGGCAACAGTGGTCAATACTATAGAGCAGCCTCTATATGTGGAAAGGCCAGCAGTGAAACAGAGCTCTACACGTGGAAAACAAAGTAAATCTGGGATACAATGGAAATACAGAAAAGGTATAAGTGGAAGAGAATACTCATTTTTTTGTAACACAATAAGGACATGGCACTTAAAGAAAAAGCCAAGCAGTAGGTTTAAAACCTGCAATAGGCATTGTTTCCTTACTTGTTTGAGTTTTTTTTTCAAATAGTGCGTGACTAAATTGCAGAACTCATAGCCACAGTATCTCCAAAACTATATATGGTATTAAAGGGCATGGCACATTCATAGAAGATGGGATTCAGTCATGTCTCTGAAGGCTGATGGGCCAGAGAAACCTCTGGATTGCGAATTCTCTAAAACACAACTTGTTCAGAGGCAGGAAGATTTACTGAGCTCTACATATCATATAGTTCTTATAGTCTTTCCCTAAGTATCTGCTGCTGACCAGATCTGAGGTAGGATACTGAGGAATTTTTTGTGGACATTTGACCTATATGTATAGATCAAAAGCTGTATCTAGAGAATGTGGGTAGAGAATGTATCCAGTCAAAGCCTGAACCATAGGAATTTTACTTCCGTGCTCCAGATGCATACTTTAAATTTGTAGCCACAGGATCCAATAAAACCAATTATTTTCTTAAAACAGAAACATATACTTCCATGAGCAGTGGAACTAGTAATGTTTGGTTTCCTTTAGAGTTCTGTCTCCTGGTTAACTGTGAACTTAGAAAAAAATATTTTTCATGGTTGTGACATTACAATGTACCAGATCCCTGATGTCCAACTGTACTTCAGTTATGGCAGTAGTATGGTTTCTTGTCTTTATTCCATGGCAATTTTTTTTTTAATTTTTACTGTGCTGTGGCAGTTCCTTTAGTGTCCTCTGCCCTTGCAATTTTTCTTCCCTTTAACTGTTAACAACCACTACCTGGCTATGATGAGCCAAGAACATTCAAATATTCTGAAACTGTTCTACCCACATAAAACAGAGAATGTGATCCTATCTGCTGAAGACAAAATAATTTCATACTAAATGACAGTTATTTAAAATAGATTTGTATGGTCCATTTCATCACCTTGAATTATGCTTTTAAATTATTCTCAACATTTAGTAATTATGCAGTTTTGACTAAATCAAACTATATACATAAGCAATACTGGCGGTGAGTCTGTCACCATTTATTTTCAGAATCAGCACATCACTGAGACAAACATAGGAGTACCCTAAATTTCAGCTATATGTTTGTTCTCATCAAAGAACTCAGAAATCTTTAATTTTATTTTATGAAAAGCTAAACAACATATGGCAAAAAGAAAGAAAAAAAAATAATCCTTTTTACAGTGCACTCCCAGGCAGATTTGGTTCAGAGATATTGGTTCTGCAGGGATGTGATTTCTACTTTTTTTCCTGTCTAAACCAAGATCATTCTATCAACTTACGAGAAGTTATACTTTATAAATGCAACTTACTTAATAGGTAAGATTGTGAGACAAACAAAAGTCTTGCTGAAATTACTGCTTTCGGTAGAAAATTCTTCTGTTTATTCTAGCAGATAGCCCTTCTGGTGAATAACTCTTCAGCTAGTTTTGTACATCCTTGAAATGGACATATATATTTGCATAGGTACACTAAAAAGGTCAGCAGGCAATAAATGTATAAAATACAAGAAAATATTACAAACAAACTCCTCTTTCAGTGATAATCTCATTCAGTTCTAAGTACATGATCTTTAATAGATAATTTTCCTCAGCTATGCTATGCCTTTGCTTATTTCATTTGACTCTTCATGGTCTCCTGCTGGTCTAAATTAGAGCTTCCCAGATATTTGAATCATTACAACACTGCATTTTATTGCAAAGGGGAGTAATGAAAAAAACAGTAGAAAATTATCTTCTTTTAGCCAGGATCTACCTAGCTCTGTCTGAGGAACAACTTACTTCGGACTCAAAGTAAGAATAACAATTTTGCTCAGAGGATTGTTTTAGCACCTTCTGAGTGACTGCAGTGCAGTTGTTATACTACTCATCATTCAAGACCCATGAATTGCAGCTAATGAATTAATTTGTAGCACACCCACAGTGAGGCTTAGCTGTCAGCAATACTTCCTCCTCTCACTTCTCAACTGCTCTCCACTCACTGGAGAAGAAAATACAAGTGCCCTCCTACATGCCCTGACCAGCTGAGGTACATCCTTGTGTGGGACTCCAATAAGCACAGTCAGGGCTCATACACAGCACTGGGGCTGCTCAGCCCTTCCTAGTGATACTTGAAGGAAGGAAATCTGGAAGAAAAAGGGCACTGGGTGCCTGACTAATCTGCAGCCACTCTTGACCAGCCAAACTCCTTTCTCCTCCAGCTTGGCATCGATGTTATCACATTTATTCTCTGAATTTCCTCCTTTAGCTCCAGCACTACACAAAGAAGTAATCATTCTTCAGACAAAATTGTAAAAAGTTTGCATCCGAGGCTGTTAATGAATGGTGTGAATAGTCTGTGATGGAGACAGCAGTATCACACTCTTGAAGTGAGACCTCCCCAACCCAGATCTTTCCAGCACGACTTTATTGCTTCCATCCTGACAGAAACTGAGCAGGTCAAGGCAGGGGATTAACTGAGCCCCTCAAGGACGTTGAAAGGAAGAGACAAGGTAAAGCCTTTGTTTACCCAGACCTTTTGGTTCTTTTGCTGCTACTGGAGTTTTGCAACCCACTATCATCTTATCTTCACAGTACTGAAGAAGATACATCAAGATAAAACTTAATCTATTAAAAATGTATATAAACCAGGAAAAAACCAAACTGAATGATCAGATGAAAAATGGCACCAATATACACAGTATGGTGCCATGGATGCCTTCATTGATGCAATTGTCTCTACAGACACACAGCAACCTTGATTATTTTTTCCACTCTTAGGTCTATATTTTCAGAATGGTAACTGTTTCCATATCCAATCTCTAGGATTCTTAATACAAGGTGCTAAAAAACCAGACCAAACAAACAAACCCTCAAATTGTTAAAAAAAAACAATCTGAAATTTTTAACTTTCTAGAATTTTAAATAATTTTACATTAAATTGATTGTTGGATGGTGAACATAGTTCACCACAGCAGAGAAAGGCCTTTTTCAAGTCTAGCATTAAATGGGATCAAGTTCATCCTTGTTTTAGGAATTAAATATAGTTGCATGCTCTGGAATTATTTAACTATTATTGTAGCCACGGACATATTTATAAAACCTGCTTTGGCATAGTTTAGTTGGTCAGGCCAGAAAGATTGTGAAAATCCAGAACTGAAGAAAACTCCTCCGATCTTGAAAAAGAAAAGTCAGGTAAGTAATTCCTTGCACTTCATTCTGCAACTGAATTAATTATGTGGAAAAGGAGAAGCTGTCTCTGCCTCATTCCTTATCGTGAATCTGGGACCAAAGGCAGTGGGTGAAGAGTGTCATGCTTTCTGATTTGTGTCCCACATATTTTTGGAACATGAGATTGTTCTGCTCTAACAAGAAACTTAGATGACTACTTTGTTTATTACAAAGTTGTTATGCAACCCAATTTTTTGTTTAGCATTTCTTATTCAGACTTCAGTTTTGCTCAATCCTAACTGTTCACAAGACAATAATGCAGTGAACTAATCATTCTGCTTCCATTGAGGCACTGAAGTCATTTTGCCCGTACTTCTTGTCGTGGTGGAAAGGAGCACTACATAAAGCAATGAGATATGAAGTTATCTATTTATCTCTGAAAACTGTCATCAAATATAAGTATTATTGACTGATATAGCACAAATTTATGTATTATAGGTGAATGGAATAAAATTAGACTTGCTTTTAAAGTTATGACCAATATCATCTATCAAACTATCTTTTAAGGAACATGAGAATGTCAGTCTTACAATGTGATCTAAAATTTAATTTAATCTCATTCAATTGCTGTGTTTGTCTTACTACATTGCAACAATTTAGAAAACTAAAATAAAAAAAAATCGAAAGAAACATATAGCTAAACCATAAAACCTTTTGATACAAAATTTATGCTGTCAATGTGAACTTAATGTGGCAGCTTCTCATGCAACAGTGATGTGAACAGAAATGTAAGGTAGGCATATGATGATGTAACAGAGTGGGATGGCAATGACAGTTGTCTGCAGGCAAGGAGAGGGAGGGGCAAAACCCATGAACCAGTGTGGGAGAAGTGAGGAAGGGGTACCTGGAATAATGGGAGGAGAAATATCTGCCATCAGATTTGGAGGCAAAAAGATTACAAATCACTCATTAGGAATAAAGCATTCTTTTCAGTTTCTCTTGCAAAGTTTTACTATTTATTTCTATGTATTTGCCACTTTTGTATATTTCTGTTGCTTAAAATAAGTGTTCATAGCTATTACTTGTATGCTGTATCTTTTTGAGAACTAGCAGCATATAGGACTCTCTTTACCCCTTTTTTCTGAGTTGCTGTTTCAGGTTTAAGTGCTCAGCTGTGAGTTCTGTATTTTGAAAATTTGCTGTTTTCACACTGTTCTTTTGAAGAAAATCCCATTACTGAAAAGAGAGATGCTTGCAAAAATTAGCCAAGGGCATTAACTGAAAGGAGTTGCTGTTTAATATTTTTCTATAAATAGCATAGTGTTTCTTTTCTCCAGAGATCAGCTGTTCTGTCTAAGAAACATACACAGACAAAAAGCTGAATAAATAAATGTGATAAATATAAAAATGTAAGTATATATATATATATATGTATTGGAATTCATTCAATAGATTCACTGAAACTTTTCACTGAATAAATTCACTGAGTTCGAAATACCTATGTCTCAAGAATATATATCAAATATATTTGAAATATGTGTGCAATATGTAAAACATATGAAAATATATATTTCAAATTTGATGTTTAAAGGATTGGACTGACAGTACCACAGCAGAGATTTTAACCTGTAATGGAACTTGGGACTTCTAAGAGAGAAGCAGTCCCCAAGAGCCTATTCAGAATCATTCTTCCAGGGCTTCTTGGAGCCAGGGTAGTTCACACTAGTTGTTTGTTCTACAGCTGCTCTTCCAGGGGAAATTGCTACTTAATATTAGCTGGAATAGATGAATCTAAAAATACAAATATTTTTATGCCATGGGTAGCACACTGATTTTTAGGAAGTGGACTGACCTCAGTTGTTAGACAGACATACCTACTGACTGTACTTGTACTGGTAAAATAAGTTGCAAAGTAAGTTATATGAGTGATTCCTACAGAATTTCCTCAGTACTTTCCCCTCCTTGAAGAACTCATTATCACTAATTGTGAGGTGACATCAGTAATAAAACAGGTAGACTAAGAGCAGCATCTGTTTTGTTCCATAAGTAGAGGTTAGATGTCTATGTCACTGGAAAAAGTTTATATTTCACTGAAACCTCCATGACTGCTTTTCAGAAACTCACCTAGATGCAGAGGGAGTTCTTCTCTGAACAGCAGTAGGGCCAATCACACAGGAACCTCCTATCCTGCAATAAAACCTTACTAACTTTTGTTTTTCCCCCTTGCTAAGCATGGATGTCCCATGTCAGCAGTGAGCCCAGCACCATGGCACTCCGAGACAAGACATGCGCATTGACAGAAATAGATTGCACTGACTAGTGGGAATCCCCACTAGCTAAAAATGGCTGGAGTTACAGTTTCAGTGATATTTGCCTCATCTTGATTAGAATTATTTCAGTCTTTCTATTAAAATCCCTATTTTAGAGTTTTTAATATTGCCTTCTGCCTTTCTTAGCATCTGACTATATGAGGTATTGAAACATCTGAGCTCACACTTTCTCCTGCTAAACCAGTATTGCATGTATGTACAACTGCTGCATATAGCAGAAATTTCTGAAAAGAGATTCCATCCTGCCATCCATAGCTTCCACAGAAAACCTATAGCTGTCATAGGAAGGATCAGAGGAGTTCTATGTAAAAAATATCTGAAAATATCTGATTCAGCCTCAGCAAAATAATTTCCATGTTGCACGGCCATGTGACACTTCTGAGCAGGAGCTTTAACAGAAACAGACTGATGTGAATGCTTCCTCAAAACCAGAAAAGAAACCAACGTATTTACAGTAGAGTTATTTCCTGGCTTCCTCAATGTCAGGAAAAGGATCAAAATAATTGCAGCAGAACTAATTCCTGATTTGTGATTCAGCGGTCTAATCAGAGGTCCCATATCAGAAAATATTCCAGGTCACTCTATATAGTCAGATCCTGGCAGACTTTTGATCTCCCAATGAATTCATGATGATTTGAAAGAAGTGTGCCTCTGCCATCCTCCCTCCAATTTTCAAGGTTAAATTTTTAATTGTTGCTTGCTAACCACCTCAGTACCAGCATGGTACTTGGCACATTTAATTGGCTGGTATTGATATAGCCAGAGGGTCTATGAAGAGCATTGTCAGAAGCACAGCAGATTTGAGAGGTAAACGGAACTACTGTGATTCTTTAAGCTCACAGAGATTGTAATATTGACTTTCAATAATTGTATGTAAGAAAACATGAAATATGGCTTGAAAGCATTCTACTGATTTATTTCAAAATCTTTATATGTGGATTAGAAACCAGAGACACACAACTCTAAATTAAAACAGTAAAGCACAGTTATTCTGCAGAGAATTTATGGTATTGTAAGTACATATCCCATATATCATGCTCAGATTCTTATAAATAAGATTTTAATTGTACTTTAGCCAATGAATTATTTCCACACAAACATAAAGCAATAACAAAAAGAGCAATAGGCTTATTAATACTTACAACTTTAATTTTCTAGTAAAGGAATATAACGCCATTAGTGAGCTCAGAACATTGTCCCTCTGGAGTAAAATAAACTGGCTTAATATTTTTGAAGCTGCTTAAAGCATAGAGCTATTGTATTTTCCCCAGATTAAAGTATTTTCATTTCATTGTGCTGAAGAAATAATCCCTCAAGTATGTATAATGCATGGATATACAACAATTGGTAATTTTGTTTAATAGTGCATAGAAAATAGGGATCATGGATTTTTGAAAAGTAAGCTTCAGTGGCTTCAGGGACCTGAGGAGGCTATTTGTAGCCAAAGTGTTTGAATGGCTGCTTAAAATTAGTTTGCTGGTTTACACAAGACGCAATATGCAAAGACATGGTCCATTGATCTCATCTCTCCATTTTAAAAGCTTGATATCTATGCTGGTAACTTAACTATTTGTACATTACAGTCCTTTTTCATTCACAAGCACCTCAAAAACTCACTAACTGTGATCGAAGAGGAAAAGTGGAAAGGGCAGAACCAGAAGAAAGAATCTTGAAATACTGGCACAGAAGAAAAAGTAATTACAAGGCGGAAGCAGTTTAGAATTCAAATACAGAACTGGGAATGCAAGTAAAATACAGACCTGAAAAAAAACAAACCCAACACATTAGTTTCTTCATGAAGGTGAGAGGAGTCACAAAAAGCAACTGCATGAATATATTTCTGAAAAGAAATTGCTCTCTTGGAGACATTTAACTACCTTCAATTAAGCCTGGAAGAACAGGTCTGCCACACAAGTTTGCAGATCATTGCTTTCCCAACAGGAAAAAAGCTTTTTAAAGATCCTACTTTAACTTCATAAAGCGGGGAAAAGTAAGAAGTAAAAATATTCTAATCAGATTTTTTTGCTCTTAAGTTAAACATCCAGTTTTGATTAATCTTTATGCCCAAGAATAAGAGAGTGACATCAGAAGAGGTTGATGCAAGTTCACTAAGAACTGTAGTGAATTAGAAGCCAGAGCAGTTCACTCTGCTTGGATTGCAGGTTCTAGCAAGGCAAAAGGGTGGATTGCACTGTGGCACAGAAAATCAGGCTCCCACACAGCCATTTACTCCAGTAAGTGCACAAATACTAACAGCTTAGCCTTTTTGGCAAGAGACAGCTACTACAGTAAATGTGGAATAAAACAACATTTCAGTGTTCTGCCTTTAAAGAGAACTGCTGTACGGAAGGTTGTTAAAATGTTCAGACTACAATGCCATACGAAGAAGCAAAGCATGTTTTCTTCAGAGAGGAAACAGCACAGTGCAGAATAGCCAGAGACTTCATAAAAGTGGCAGTAGCTGCAATCAAGGAAAGTTAGTTCTGATCATCAGGAATTCCTTTAGATGCATAAGTATCCACAGTACTTTTACACAGCATTTGTTTGAGAAAGTTTCAGGGTTGGATTTATCTCGTCTAATTTTGGGCTTGTACTTCTGAAATAGCTCTCCAAGTTACTCAGGCAGGCAGTGTTCAAAAAATGTCTAATCTTCAAAATATAATCTGACTCCTCCTAAATGACTGTTTTATGAAGATGTGAAGTCCATCTTTGGTACTATTTTCTTTCCATCTTTGCCTCAACTGCAAAAGTCCACATGAATCACTCAAGTATAGTTTAGGTAAGTTGTATAGCATTAGCTAAATGTATTCTAGTCAGCAAGTGCTTATGAAGACAGAAATCAAAGGCATATGTAATTAAAAGAAAAAAAAAGGCAGTTTAACTGAACAAACTAAATGAAAGTAAATTAAAGAAATTTAAAGCCTAAAAACAGAAGGAGGGAAGATAATCACATAGCAGCTAAACTAGTGAGATCATGCAAAAACCCATGACAAGGAAGAAATATCAGAATCTTAAAGTCTCTGTGAAAATGCATTCAAGAATTTTTGATCTATGCTGCAAGTTTTGCATAGGTTTATTTATGCTGAAGAAATAATTACACCCTGCTTCTATTTTATTTTTCTCATTCTTAGTTTGTTTTAAGAACCTTAAATAAGAAAAGTAGTCTGCAATGTTGGTATCTACTAGAGATAGATTCCTTCTTTGATAATGACAGGAAAGAAATCACAAGTAATTATTAAGAATTTAAATATTTTGCAAAAGAGAATGATTTTAAGTACATTGGTTGGTCCATATCAGCGCATGCGTAGCAGATTCATAGGCAAAATCTTGGTGCCCAGGACCCTGCATTTGCCCTACAGTCCTCCCTAAGTATTCTTATGTGAAAGCATTGTAACTGCTACATAGATTTTGAAGGAAAAATAAGTTTGAGACAGCTGCTATAGAATATGTTTGCAGGATCTTTAATCTTGCATGTTATCTGTATTGACTCTGAAAGATACTGTCATACATCTAGTTGTGGGCAGGCATTTCTCTTGATAACAAATAGATGGTAGTACACATATACACTACAAGTATGAACATAAAAGTCTAGCCTTCCATCTTTCTTTCATGAGAGGTATCTTTATGATTGAAAGGTAATTTTGCATTACTGAGGCTATTTTATGCTACCTGCTACAGAATAACTTAACTCTGATCTTCTAAGAAAACAGCTGGAGTTGTTCTCCCTGCCATGCACCACCAAGTAACCCAGCAAGTGTGCAAGTGTGCCAGTGATGTCTGTGAGCAATGAAATGAATGTGCGGTGTGAGCAGCTGCCTGCTACTAACAAGAGTAGCTTGATTTTGTTAATACCAACTTAATGACTAAAAGGGGTTCTAAGAAATTCTGATTGTGATCTGTGTTTTCCCCCAGCTCAATCAGCTGTTGGACAAGGGAGTTTACAATGGTCCATCCAGCACATCTTCAGCTATGTCCAAGCAACTGCCCAGAGTCTCTGCAAACAACAGACAAACACGCCAACTTCTATGGAATTTCACACCTTTGGCCCTTATGTGTCTTTTCTCCTCTGATTTGGATAGACCTGGAATAAATACCAAGCTTTTAGAAGTTTGAAGCAGGATGAAACCTTGCAACAGTGTTGCCTGAAAAGTCTGCAGAGAAAAAGACCCCAAGCCAATTTAGTAGGAGATAAAAGTGCAGGAGCTTTTAATGAGCATCCTGGCTCAACCAGGAATACATATTGACATGTCCACATGCCCCAAACGCTGGTTTCTTGGAGTTTATAATAATGTCCATCCAACTCCTGTGCACTCATCCCTCAGTCCTGCCCTGTAACACCCCTGGCACACCCTACCCAGAATTGAGTCTGGGGGCGTTTTGGAACCTTCTGTTCATCATCTTCGTCTTCCTCAGCACATGTAGGACACTTGGAGGCCTTGCAGTGTTAGGCTTCGAGGTCACTGGCCTATATTCATGTCTCGCGCTGCAGGTCTTCTGATATTCTTCAGCTTTCTACTTTGAAAAGAAGTCTAAATAACTACAAGAATTTTAGGAGTTGATATGGGGTAGGGGTTAGTATGCATAAACGTTGCACTTAAGCTGCTAGAAATACTAATATACTAAAATCTACATTTCACTATAATTACTACTACTTCTAAAATCTATAAAAATTAAAAAATAAAAAATGAAAAACCTCTGAGGCAGAATAGTATGTAAAACCCATTCAGTGATGTTGCTTTTTCCACAGTGGACATGTGTGTATATCACACATATAAGAATTATCTAATAAATTATTTCTTAGGGAGTTGCTTATCTTAGATTTGGCATTGCCCTGCACAATGATAAAGAACAAAGGAAGAGTTTTGCTAAAGCAAGTCCTACTGTAAAACTGTTAATACTCTAAAATTACAAATTCTGAGCATCCCAAACTTCTTAATACAAACTTCTTGTACACAGCAAATTAATCAATTTAGAGAATAACATTTCAGTTACATTGAAAAAAATGTATGACTGCATCCTTGGATTATAGATACCATAGAACCATGAGTGTAGTCAAAAACATCAAGTAAAACATTCTTTTTAGCTTATACTCTCTCCCCTTTGAATATTGAATATGCTTTGAACCTTTAAATTTTTTACACTGACGTGGAAATTTGCATCTCTTAGTAGTTCTGGTTGAACATAACATTAAAAGGTGCCATGAAATTGCATAGCCTGACAACCTGTAAATCATGAACTACAAACCTTAATTCTGTTTCTTCTCTTTTTGGTCTAATAATACACTTCTGAATTAAGAAGCACTTGTATTTTATTATTCAGTGGTTTTAACACAATACTTTAACGTTGTGCTAATATGTTTTTCTCCAAGATAAAGACCAGTAAGAGATTAGAGCAAGCTGGTGGACAGAGAAGGTAGAGAACAGCTAAACATTTTGCAAGGAGGAACTGGGAGATAGTGCTTTTGCTTTTCTTTAAATCCTATCAAGCTTGCTGTCATGTTTAGTCTTACTGTTTTAAACTGTCTATGTCATTCTATTTACTGTATCAACTATGGCTGAGAGGAACTAATTTCAGTGATGGATGGGTCTGTTGCAGTCCTAAGAACAGTCATAGAACACATTCAACTTTAAAAATAAACATACAGAAAATGTGAAAGTACTCCCAGATGGGTGTGGGTTTTTTCAATGTATTTAAAAATTCTTGAGTTCCAAACAATAAACAAATCATCTCAAAACTATTTATTTCCTATTTTTCTCAAGTATCAGTAAAAGAATTAATTTATAGTCTCAATATTCTTAAAGTCTTTACACTTCTCAGTCTGTTGTTTGTGGTTTTCATTACCTGTTCTCAAAGGTCATTTATAAGTCTGTTCATTTTCATGGGAATACGAATAGAGTCTGGTCACAGACCTACAGTAACTGCATTTCATCTTTCTTTCCTAATTCATTTTGTTTTCCTCTTGGCATATTCTCTGGGGAGTTCATTCTTCCTCATTCTGCACCAACATTATTAACCAAAAAATGCTGGCTTTTCATAGTACTAATCTCACTTTCCTCTTCTTTTTTTTTTTTTCTCCCATATCTTAAACCTTGTAGTATTCTGAACATGACTATGGCCTCCCCAGTTCTGAGTGTGACTAATCATCTCTTGATGGCACCTATCCCAGCATGAGTAAAGGCATCCTTTTGCTGAGACACCGAGGTTAAAATGAACTCAGATTGATGGTGCTGAATGATTGCTTGGGTAAGGTTATTTTGGGGATTCATTTATTGTTTCTACTTCTCTATTTCTGCTTTTTAAGATAATTATCTTTACATGAAAATGTTTCTTTACATGAAATATTGAAATATTTAAACTCTTCTTTTAAACAAAAAACTAATATCGTACTTAAAACTCTTCCTTAAATAAAATTTTATATAAATTTCAGATCATAATATTCTCCTTATCAGTTCACATATTCTGTTACAGTAGCCTTTAGAGTTTTACAAGTGTCAGGCACTTCTTAATCTGGTAAGAAATTATTTCATTAACTTTCTGGTGTATTTTACATGGAACTGATGTCTCCAAGATTAAGAGTTTCACCTTTGCCTTAAACGTGCTAGAGCTAATTTTGTAGATAGTCTCCTCTGAGATCCAATCCTCAGTATATCAGCATAGTGCCTGAAAAGGTTAGTGTCTGCCATCACTTCAGTTTGATAACTGATTCATATAAAATGCGTATGTTACATGGGTTGGGATAGAAGCAGCAATTCAAAGAAAATACAGAACCCTTGGACTGTTGGTTTGCTCTTCATCCAAAAAAAAAAGGACTGCAAAGAGCTCCAAATATGTTATTAACTGGTGGTCAGTCATCTTTTTTTGCTACAGGGTTGGGCTACAGTGTTGGACTACAGGTCAGGAATACAAAGGCTGCTTTTTCTATTCTCGCTGCAGGTGGACAAAGCTGCCATAAACCCAGCTGAGTCTATGCTGAAGGTTTATCTGGGAATAGTCTGGCAGTATCTTCTGCACAAGATCTTTTCCACTTTTATAGATCATATGAACAAGAAAAAAGGGAGATAAGGATAGCACTGGCTTAAATTTAGCTATGTCAGGCTTGTAATGTATTAAGGACAGCTGGCTTCCTGACAGTGATTTTTTGATGAGAACTATAAAAATATTTTTCCAGTCAAATTATCATTTTAATGTCTGTTACAAGGTTTAGGTACACTTTGCAATTCTTTTTATCCTTCTATTTAACCTTAGGGAAATTGCCACGTGTGTAATTTCCGAAACTGCGTAAGCTTTTCACTATTAATGGCCTTCTTATCCTAAGTCAATTAAGAGTTTACTGGAAGTTCTGCCAAGACTTTCCTTCAAAAGTCTTCCAGCCTTTTCTTTAAGTTTCAAGAGCAACAATTTCCCATATGATATTTATTAAAACATGTCTATATGCAGGATTGGGAGCTTCTATATACTACCTTAATACAAATAATTAAATAAAAAATTCAATATCTAGATTTATTAGAGTAATTGTGTGGAAAGTCTCTGTTCTTAGAGCCAAAGAACTGTAAATGTAATTACAAAAGTTAAAATAAAATGAGGTATTCATTCCCTTACTGCCCAAACAGGACTTTGAAAATTAAAATGTTGAAACATTTTTGTAAAATTTAGTAAGTACTAGCACACTATTCAAAATTGACATGCAAAAATTTTGAGTAAGGGCTCAGCAAAGAAGTGGCCAATAGCTTCCACATTAATGTCTTCTACCTATCACATATATTCTCATTCATTAAAGACTTCATTTGTTGAACACTATCTGTCCCCAAAAAAGTAATAAGAGGATGTCTAAAGCTGTGCCAACAAGTCACACATTGAAACAACCACTTGAACTTTTTATAGGTTTTTACTGAACTATTTCCACTGTCTTACAGCACCAGTTGAACATGAAAAATTACTTCCAGTCAAAATGTATCAAAGAATTAGGTTTCAAAATAGAAAAATTGCCAAATAAAACTATTGAAAGGGAACTCTCAATAATTAGAAATATTCACTAATTCTGTGGTATATATGTTCATTTCTGTCCCTGTCTGTGTCAGATATCACAACAATATGTTTTGAATACTGTCTCAGAATCATGCTTGGTATCACAGAATACAAGTCCCTTTGAAAGAAGACTATCCTTAGGCAGAGACTTCAGGTGAATTTCTTAATGTAACAGAGGAAAAATACTTGGATTATCTGAAATAGGTGCCCAGCCTTGGATTGTGTGGGCATACTTGCAGAGAGCTGTCAAGCCAGGAATCATGTTGTGGATGCCCCAACTCTGAAACTGTTCAAAGACAGGTTTGATTGGGCGCTGGGCAACCTGATCTATTGAGTGATATCCCTGTCCACAGCAGGAAGTGGATTGGAACTAAACGATTTTTAAAAACCTCTCAAACCCAAACCATTCTATGATTCTATGGTCTTTGATAAGGGTCTAGATCCCCATGCCAAAAGGATGGAAACTATTCCCACCTAGAAAAGGCCTCAGGAAGAGTTCTCATCTATGGAACACCCAAAATATGCAAGAGAGTAACGGAGCAGAATGCTGGCTCTGTGAGTTTTGAGGCTTCCTGGGAAGAAAAGAAAATGGAGTTTTTGATTCTTGTGGAGAACAAGTACTATGAGGAGCAGCTTAGGGAAATGGGGCTGTTTGTCCTGGAGAAAAAAAGGCTCAGGAGGGACCTTATTGCTCTCTCATATTACCTAAAAGGATGTAGCATGGTAGGAATCTGTCTCTTTTCCCAGATAACATGGGATAGGAAGAGAGGAAGTGTCCTAAAGTTGTACCTTTCACTGACAGGATTGTCAAATACTGGCTGCCCAGGGAAGTGGTTGAATCATCATCCCTGGAGGTATTTCAAACACATGGAGAAGTGGCATTTAGGGAAGTGGTTTAATGGTGGACATGGCAGTGTTAGATTTACAGTTGGATTTGATGATCTATAATGTCTTTTCCAACCTAAATGATTCTATGATTCTATTTTATGACTTCACATTCTCATTGCAGTAGGTGGGTTTCCTTTGATGAAAGTTCCTAACAGCAGACAGGAATCCTGCTGAAGTTTTTCCTTAGATCTTTCCACCTGCAGAATATATTACATTATCCACCACAGGAGATAGCCTTAATACACTACAAACCTAGCAAAATGTGGAAAGTAAACCTATTGCACATACCCAGCATGTGATTTGTGAACTCCCACAACTTGATTAACTCAAAGCAAATGTTTACTAGAACATGCAGAGGGCACTTTTCCACAGTAAGAGGACTTTCCATGCCAAGATTCAGCACTTGACACCAGCAGCAGTGAGTGGTTCTGTTACAACAACAATAACAGCAAAGAGAGAAAAAAAAAGTAGCAACCGGGTCTGTTTGGTTTGCTTTGTTTTTTTAGTGTTAGAGAAACACACTTTACTCTTTTTTATCACAGTGTACAACAAATCAGTTAATTTAAGTTTAAAGAGAAACAACAAGCTTGTGGGATGAGATTAGGTCTGGGAAACTGTTCCTCAAGGTTTGAAGTTTGGAAAACTGATGGGCAAGTGAAATATGTGCTTTGAGACTACACTGCAGCTATTGCTTTCTGCAATGAAAAATTGACTTTCAGCAGACCTTTCTGAAACACATTAAAATTTTGAAAATGCAAGAAAATCCATGGATTTTGCTTTTTTAATTTAATTTCCAAATCCCCAGAATTTATTAAAATATTTTGATTTTGATTGACTTCCACCATATCCCTGCATTTTGAGGGCTCTAAATACAAAGAAGTTGGATTTTTTTGTTTATTCAGGGCACACTGGGGAATCTGTGCACAGAAGGTCAGATATTACAGATGCTCCTTACTTCAGTCTCTGTGTACCAAAGGAGAAAAGCAAACTCCCGGCAAATCTCACACTCAAAAATATATATTTTTACTTTACTGGAGAGCAGACTGAAAGTAGAGAAAAACAGAAATGATTTTTAGTTAGGTGACTACATTTACAAGATTTTAACTAATTCTAAATCCATCAAATAAGACAGATTTCAAATTACTGCAGTCTACAGAGGCCTAAATTCTTATCACTGACTGATACTGTGTTTATCATTAAACACCTCCACTTGAAAGAACACTGAGAAAAATGTTATTATGCTGCCAAAAAGAAGAAGTATTACCAGCAGAAGCAGAGGCAACATTCTGTGTAAAAAGGAAAAAAAGAAAACACAACCCCCCTGATGTTTTCTACTTTCCATCTCTCCTACAAAAACAACAGTGTTTTTAAAAGGTATTCTGCCACAGCAAAATAATGCAAGGCTCAGAGATTGCCTGTACACTCTCTTTTTTAGTGCCAGTCTTACTCATAACTAAAATTATAGTTATAATTCCACCTGCATATGCCAAGGTGCCATGCATTCCCCAAGGTTGAAGAGGACAAAACCCTTGGAGGGGCTGCAATCCTCTTTGTCAACTACCCTGGCCAGGCAATGACAGTTAGATGGAATAGTATCTCCGTAGAAAACACCTCCCTAAATCACAGAAGCAATCTTGCTTAGGGTGATTAGTAGTCAATATGGTAACAAATCATAGTGGAGTTTTTATGATATCCAGATTGTTTTAATCTTACATAATTTAGTGGTCTATTTGTAAATTTCTGTAAGACATATTATTTTAATTTATTCAAATGAATACACCATTTCAGCTGAGGCAGAACGTGGAGAATGGAATAATGACGACTAGTCATTACATTTTAAATCTAAATTATAATTCAAATGAAACTGTGAAAATGTCAGCAAATAAACACAAAGGCCAAAAAGTATTCTTTGAAAATAACACTGGAATTTCAAAGGAGGAGTAGTCACAGTCTGTTTATGCTCTTGTAACAATGAAAGGCCTATTCAATTGTAAAAAATGTTAATATTAACGTAAAATTCATTACCTGTAACATTACATGTACACTGGGTTTCCAAACACAGCTCCTGGAAGGTTTTTTATGACAAATATTAGCACTTACTCAAAAGTGTAAAATCTTGTACCTAAGAATACATAATCCAGGATTGCAACACAGGCTGGAATATACCCAGCTGTGGAGCAGCAATGTGGAAAGGGACCTGGTGACAAGTGCAGTGTGTGAGTGGTATGCTGCTGCTCTGGCAAGGAAACCCAATGGAATGCTGGGTTGCAACAACAAGGACATCACCAACAGAGACACAGAAGTCATTGTCCCACTCTGCTGAGTGCTTGTCAGGCCACACCTGGAACACTGTGTTCAATTTAGGTCTGTGCTATGCAAAAAGATGTGGAAAAGTTGTGGAGGGTTCAGTGAAAGGCCACAAAGATGACCCCAGGACTGGGAAGCCTGACATGTGATGAAAGGCCAAGAGAGCTGGGTTTGTTCAGCCTTGAGAAGAGAAGGTTTACAGGAGACCTTATCACCATGCTTCAGTATTTACAGGGTGGTTACAAAGAAGGTAGAGGTAGTTAAATGCCTTCCTGACATCCAATCCCGTCAGATCTTGGAAGTTAAGCAGGGTCAGGCCTGGTTAATACTTGGATGGAAGAACTCCTGGGAATACCAGGGGCTGTAGGTTCTATTCCCGAAGGCATTACTGTCACCATTCAAGCTCGCTTGGCCGCGGCAGATGACACTTAGGAGTTAACGGGCGGGGCCAGTTTCACACACGCTGTGCCTCACCTAAAAAATCCACTGTGCAGGCTTGAAGAACACACCAGCGTGGGTAGAGCCCTTCCCATATCTGCATTCGTGAAGCCGAGCCATACATACATACATACATATACATACGTACAAAGAAGGTGGAGACCCTTTCTACAAGAAGTCACATGGAAAAGACAAGGGGTAAAGGGCACAAGTTAGTTCTAAGAAGATTTTGATTGGATATAGAAGGAAAATTTTTCACAATGAGAACAAACAGCCACTGGAATAAGCTCCCCAGGGAAGTGGTGGATTCCCCAATGATGGACAGTTCTAAGATTCAGCAGGACAGGGTGCTGAGCCATCTTGTCCAGACCATGACTTTGGCAAAAAAAGGTTGAACCACGTGAACCTTGAGGACCCTTCCAACATGATATTCTATGATTCTATGAAAATAGTAATAGCACAAATCAGACACAAGCCTTCACAATTTAAAACATATTCACAGATTCAAACAGACATACTACCAATGATACCAACAAAACTGGGCTTCCAAATTAAGGACTATTTTGGAAATTTGGCCCATTTCAAAACCTAATCATAGTGGACTAGCTTGATGAATATTAGTAAAATGGTCTAATACTAATGGTCTAATATTGAAGGAAAATATCAGATTCCTCAAAAACTTTGTTTTAAATAGAGTAGCAGCTGATCATTGGCTTTAGATTTTAGTTTGTACTGATCAGGGATCTCCGTGAATCAAAAGATGGATCCTTTAACAAATGACAACAGCTTCAAATACAAAGAAGTGTGTTAGGGAAACAAAACTTAACAATTTTAGTTTTCTTGAAATTTATTAAATTTAAGCAATCCTGAAATACAAGCAGGGCAAAAATTCATGAATCATGTTATCATACTATGTGTGTGTTGAAGCTGGATTTGAGCTTCCACTCTATGATACAATGGAGAAATATGCTTCAGTATGCTAGATGTCTTTACATCACAGGAAAAGAAGGAGGGGAAGTTGTTTTTGTTCTGTTTTGTTTTAACAAAAGCATCTGACCTTCCTAGCAGAAATCTTTATGTTGTGTCTTGAACTTCATGGGTATACTGAGCCCCCTGTTAGGCTGTAAACAATATACTTTTGAGATCAAGTTTTTCTTAGTTTACACCTCAGAAAAAAAATTTTTGAGCATATAAAATCACTTGGCATGGGTTGGTATCAATTCTTTCAGGTAAAATATTTACCTAATATATAATTATGAAAGCACTAATTATTCTATATTTCTGCAAGGAAAAATGTTTCTGTCTGGAAAGGCTTTATCATTCTGCCCTAGTGAGGCACTTCTGCCAGGCAATAAAAATTAACATACAAATTCACTGAACCACTATCAAACTTTGATGTTTAAATTCTTTCTGCTGTGAAATGGGATGATCTATTATTTCCTGAGTAATCTTTGATGTTGGTGGTTACACAAATAAATTAGGAAAATCCCAGTGACAGGAAAAGTGTAGATGAATTACTGTATTGCACAAATAAGATTCTTAAAAGTGCAGATGACTGACTGACTACAAATAAAAGTACAGTAAATTCTTGCTAAATTAAGCTGGATAGGCATGTTGCCTAATCAGTACTGTACAGCTATTGTACAGATGTATGAGGAATTAGTTTTACAGACCTAGATTTTTAGAAGGTGACTTACTGTTTTTTTGAAGTGGTGATTTTTGTTTCACTTATCAGTGTGGTATCATATTTTTAAACTTATATAAAACAAAACACAAGTTATAGATAATATAGAGCAGAGTAGCAAGATTCAACATCTTTTTCTGTAGTAAGGTTGAAAGTCATAGCTCAACAACCTGATTTACCTCAAGCACTTTTATTAATCTATGTAACATTTATAACCCTTAAGTAACGGAATCAATCCATTTTACTCTTCCTGTAGAACACTGGAGATGTCCTATGGTCAAATGCTGTAACAGTGAGAGGACAGAACACAGCCCACTTTGCTCTAGAATTTTCTTCCTAGTCAAGGGGATGGCACAAATTTGGCAGATTCAGAAAAGCTTAGAGGTTTAGCAATCCAAAGTTTTTCCACTGAGATGATATTAAGCATGAGCTGTTAGTTCTCACTAATGTGCTCTTCCCTACACAGAGTTGTTCCTTCCTACCTTAGAAGAAAGCGATAAGCAAATTGCTTAAGGATCTCTTCATACTTTCTCATGAGAAAGCTGGAAGATACACCTACACTAGAGTTTTAGCTTAAAATTCACTTTTGAAGTGCATCTTCTGACTTATCATAGTTGAGTTGGCACTGCAGAGCGGATTCTCAGTGCTTAAAGTGCTTTTGGGTATTCTTCCACAATGATGATGTATTTTCTGGAAACAAAGTGAAAGGCACTTTCTTCAACTGCTGGAACATTCAGCTCAGGAGGCCAGGCAAAGATCATTCTCCTTGAAACATGTATTGTGTAAGCATAAGGTCCTTACACCTGTTCTCTATTTCTGCACCATATTTTTGTACCATACTAATTACATTATTGCTTGGACAGTCATAGCTGGTAAATTCAAGGAGTGTGGAATACTAAGGGGTTACTTTGGGTTGGCTGCTGGGTTTTCTTTACAGCATTTTAAATACTCCATTTCCTGGGACATACTCAAATAATTTGCCTCAAGTTTCAATTTATGAAGGATTTGCTATCAATACTGGCTTTGGAGATTCTGTGTTCTATCTGCTCTCCTAGCAGTTCATTCCCCTTTAGTAGGTATTTTTAATATTGATTTGTTCAGGGATGTGGTCTACAGCAGTACAAACAAAATTGCATTGGCACAAGTCAAGGGTAGCACACACAGGATGTATGTGAAAGTTTCTCAATCATCTGCTATCACCAAGTTGTGGAACTATGGACTCATATATCATCACTGTTATTAGCAAAAAGGTTTTCTCACCTTAAAAAAACTTTAATTTTAAGATTGGATACATATATGATACACATCCACATAAATAGTTTGTCCTTCACTTTTGAATGAATCATAGGACTTTAACAGAAATTTGTCCTATTTAACATTAATTTGCTACTCCTAAATTTTAAACAGCCTAAGATAATGCCTTTTCTCTTTAGTTAATCTATTATTGATTTTTCCTATTCTTGCATAAATATAAGATCTAAGGAACTGCCTCAGAGACGATTAATTTCTGTACAACTAAATGGAATAAATGTCTTGACCTAATTCTGTTAACTATGTCCTGAAGTTACTTATATTTCTTAAAATTCCTAGTTTGTACCAAAACACTCCTCTGATAAAAAATAAGATTAATTATACGAGGGAAAATAGGAAAAATAGAGATAAAATTTGTTTGTCCACTGACACTTTTCTAAGTGAGATTTCTTTGCTATTTTTCTTTAGCCCTCCTCGCATTGCAATGTTACTTCCTCAACCCTCCCTTAACAACAGACAAAAGTTCCAACTCCAATCTGGTACACTTTCAGTACTGTGTATTAATACCTTAATTTTGCAGGGAGCATAGATGTGAACTTCATGTTGTTTGGCACTTTGAAACACGGTTGGAGTCTGTGGGTAGATCTTGAATTAATCAGCAATGCGGATTCTTTATGGAGTTCTATAGCTTCTTAAATATCAGATTAAAATACTTCATTTTAAAAGTCAAATCCTTTTTTCTTCATGTTGCTTTTCTCTGGGAATAATTAACAGTAGCATTTTCAGGGCCAAAAACACATTTGAGTTTTTTCCATCACAATGATAATGCAGGTAAACCTATCACTGCATTCTTTTGAATATTGCAATAGAAAACTAAAGCAGTTCCTTAATTTACAGAACCTAAAGTAGCTCACTCTCAAAGGAGAAGAAACAAAGTTAAATAGAATTAAATATGCTAAAAGCAAGTAAATAAACAAAACAAGTCTTGTCAAGACTTTTGCAGAGGTACTTTTTCTGCTTACTACACAAACAGCAATCCATAAAATCCTTTTTCATTCTTCAGTAGATAAATTCTAAGTTAAAAAAGAACCCTTTTTATATTAATTATCTTTTGCACAAACGATCCTCTTGAAGAAAAATTTCAGATCCACCTGAAACTGTAAATTCCAATTGGTATCAAAAACAGGAGACTAGCAATTGGTAAGAGCCCAGAAAAGTCAATGATGATTACAAAAAAAAATAGAATTCAGAGTCATGAATGATCAATTAAAGTATATATAAAAATCAGATAATAATTATATGCAGACTATTTTAACTAAATGATTGTCTTTGCTTAATAAAAACTAGATCTGAGTATATGGATAAGAGGTTGTTGACCTCGTCAGAATAATAACAGTGATTTTACACAAAGTATGACATTTACAGCAGGATCTTCGTTTCCTGAAGCTCATTGCAAACTCCCTTGGGTATAGATGTAATAAGAATTTAGAGTAAACAGCTCCCCTCTGACAGAAAGAGTAGCAAATGAATCAGTGGCTAGTTTTATGTATTGTCTTTTGGTACATTGAAACAAAACTTAAGAAAATCTGCAGGAAATAAATGAAACAGGTCTCTTACAGAGTATGCCAGTTTCATAAAAGAAATCACAGAAAGGTGAGAGGGAAAGAAAGAAAGTATCACGATTACAGCAATGCTTCTTTCAATTGATTAAATTTAGAATTTCTGCTGTGACATGCCATCAAAATTGTATCTAAGTCCTACTCCTCGTATATAAATCCTACCTGGATTTAGAAAACTCACACAATTTTACGTTCCTCATACAGGGTAACCATAGCATATTAGATACCTGTCTTACACTTGAACTTTTGAAAGTCTGAGAACATAAACTCATTTCAAATACTCAAAATTTGAGCAGGTCCTTTCTTTCTGATAGTATATCAAAGTTATTTCTATTTTATACCATTTTGATTGAATAACTACCTTAATTGAGGTACTAAAGTAATTTGGGACATCCTGGGCCATACGGTACTTTTAATGCATCTAAACCAGTTCGCATGTGCCTTATTTTGGTAGCTCCATATAATGCAACCCCAATTATTATTAGTACAAGACATTTTATTGTCAATTGGCAACCAGCTTTTTGGTCTTTACCTCGCTTTAGAGAAAAAGTCTGTTCACCAGAACAAAAGCCTCCTCTTCACCCGCCAACCAGGACTGAACCAGGTCATCCATTAGTGCCTCTGTGAGTGTGTGTGCGAGATGGAGTGAATCTCCTACAAGTTTCTTCAGAAATTCTGGTCCAGCAGGGTTTTATTTCCTCTTCTGTGTGGTAGAAAGGGCAGTTATACCTCTAAGCTTTATTCCCTCTTCATGTATTTTATCCCCTCTATAGAGCTATAGGGTTTCATTCTTATCTCTGAGCTTATGTTTATGCTTAAACTGCAAGAGTAACAACAAAATGTTTCTACTTCCCTGAACTCAACAAACAAAAGGCAAGTAGCCGGAGCTGGAGCAGGGCCTAGCACAGCAAAACAACTTTAGCAGGTCCTGTCTGTACTTCGGCCAGATGGAACTGACTAAGCCACACCCACACACCGGCTTTTACCCCTTCTGAGATGATGTCATAATATGGTATGGAATACAACATTACTGGCTAGAAGAAGTCAGCTCTTAGCTAGCCCAGGCCAGCTTAAGTCAGCTGACAATCACAGGCCTGGTCTGAACTTTATAGCCTAAATTTTAGGCCTACCTAGCTAAACCCATAACAGATGTCTACTCTATAAACTCAGAGCTACTCTCCTCTAGGGAAGTAGCAGAAGACTGTTCCCTAGCCAAGGACATTTAAAAGAGTTTCTTCTGATTACTCCTCTTCATCAACAAAACAGGCTTCCCACAGCTCACTCTCAGCTCTCTCTCCCTCTCAAATTTTTCAGTAAGGTTTCCTACATTGTCTTCATACACCACCGCATTGTTGCACTAAACCACGAGCAATTTGTTTTGACTTAAAAGAACACTCATCATATGCGAAGCCACGAACTTATTAATAGTCTAATTAGTGCCTTGGCAGCCTAATACAACAAAGACATATATTAATCCAGTTGCAACGATACTAATACATGCATTCCAAATTATCCAATTATTGCTAGTCCCTATTGTTTTTATTCTTTCAGTTGCATGGTGACTTTCTGCAAGAAAAGAGGAAGGGTTTGCAGTGAGTCACCAGTGACCTGACATCTTTGTTGGGAAGCCTGCTCACGCTGTTCTTTCTGGTCTTGGGTCTTCTTAGGGATATTTTTATACAAGTCTGTTGATCATCCTGACTCTTTCTATTCCCCTGAGATTACTTACACAATGACCACTCACTTCATTGCTACACTTCGTTAGACCTTACATACTACAGTCAGTGTCAAGCTAAAGCAAAACCCAGTTAGGCGATGGTCTCTAACTCCTATGAAATTTTGCTGTTACACACACACACAACTTCCCAAGTCACCACTGAAAATTCCTGAAGTCAGTCGTTATTAGAAGGCCTGTGGTTAGCTGCTCACAGCACAAGGGTGTATAAAAAATACTGGTTGCATTTTTCTAGGTTCACTTCATATTTGCATTTAATTACTCTGGAAAGAGAGAAAATAAGCTTCATCAGCCCTTTATTTGTCCATTCTACCAGTGAGACTGTAGACATAAAATAAGATTACAAATAATTTGGTAAAGATATCTAAATGTCTTTGAAAAATATATTTGGTATGAATATTTGACACATTTTTCCCCTCTATGTTATAATACAAGTAAGACTGTAAACCTGGGAGCTTAAAAGCTAGAGAAAAACTGTTTTAAAAAAATAAAATTTTGCAGTGCCAGCACACATAGCAAACTTTTGGACTGTTATAGAAAGATGAGCAGAAAAGGGATATTACCACTGCAATGAACATTTTCATTTATTTCCTATTCTATTTTGCACCAGAACTATTAAGTAGAGACTCTCCTAGCATTTTCCAAAAAATAAAACCAGCAATAAAATTCCTACTTTCTTCTAATTGTTCACTTCCATTTTTTTCTTAACAAAGAATGCCTGTCCCAAATGAAGCTGCTCCCCTTTGAAAATGAGCTATCAATTGATTCAAAAGGTTATAAGGACAGGACAGGACAGGACAGGACAAGATAGGACAGGATAGGATAGGATAGCATTGCATAGCATAGCATAGCATAGGAATGCAGCTACTTGAACAATTTGAAAAATTGTTGATTCTGCTCATGAATTACCCCAAACTGAAGCAACAAATCCATAAAAATCCTGTACATCTGTACTGAAATTATTCCATATACAAGGCCATGGAATTTTTGGCAGAATTAGGCCATGAATTATGTAGTCATAAGTTCCTATTTGATTTATTTATTTGTGATACAAACCACATAACATTGCCTTAGTTCATTGATTATAACTTACTAGTGCTTTAACTTACAAACAAGTTTACTTTCTTTGTGAAACACATTTTATTTCTTAATTAAATGTGTCTTGGTTACTTGCATAAAAGAGCAAACAGTGAGAAACAGAAAGTTGAAAAGAGCATTGTATGTCATTGCAGTTTGACGGGCACTTCCCAGGGAGGGATTTCTATATTGTAGTGTCTTCCCAGAACTGGAAGCTATTTTGGTGCCAAGCAATTTCTGGATAAAACTGAATAGTGACAGGTTCCCAGAAATCATCTCTTCATCCTCTCACAAGATGAGTACTTATTTGTGCTTTCTTTGGCCATAAAATACTGTATTCCCTCTTGCATACTGGCAACTTTCACAGAACATCTTGGCACACTGCTGTCTGTAGAGAACCAGCTCACACAAAATACTCCAGTTTGCAGAACATCAGCTCCTCCATTTGGTAATACAAGGCAGATTTCAAGGACAAGAAAGTGAAAAAAGAAAGTACTTAAGAATGAGTATTTTATCAGCAGCTGCAAGAAGCAATACTAAAATCCTGTTTGGTTCCACAGCGCTATTTAGCCAGTTGCTTGCCATTTGCTTGCTTCTTTTCCTCAGCTGGTGGTAAGCACTGGAAGTTGTTTTCAGTGTTACCAAAACTGCCTGATTTTGAAGAATACATACTGATCAGCTCACTATCCCTCTAAAAATGTCCACTGGGAATACATCTTTCAGATGTTCAGTCATTCAGTTACCCATTTTTGATTGTCTTTCATAATAATTTGCTCAGGGCAGCAATGATGAAGTGCTCTTTTGAATAGCCGGGGATGCAGAACTCCTGATTGATGCAGTCAATACTCATTCCTGCAATAGTGAGAGCCAAAATAGCACTGGTTTGCCCTAGCTAATACTTAACTTTGGCAGCAGGTTGCCCTGGTAAGGTGTACCTATACCTCAACAAGTGGGTCAGGAGTGGGGAAGGATAGTTCAGTGCACTTTTTAAGTGTCTCTCCCACCTGCTTCTCAAGCCATCTGCCCCAAAAGCAAGAGATGCCTATTTCAATCACTCTTTCTCAGTGAACATTGGTTGGAGCAAAGTTTTTGTTTGTTTGTTTGAAAACCAGTAGTTTTTTGCTTGTTTGCAATAAAGCAGCCTCTTGCTTTCATTTGATGTTACAGGTAATTTTACTGTCTCTTTCCAATTTGCTACTGCCATATGTACAGTTACAGTTTCTTACCCTACCCAATGAACTGAGGAAATTTTTGGGACAGAGAGTTACAGGGTATTTGGTGCACATTATAGATTCATGAGAGCAAAGAAGTGCTAGTCTTTTGAAGCAAAACAACATGACTGTGAAATTTCATTGTTTGATCAGTGTATATTTAAAGCAACCTTTGAAATGTCACTGTCCTCTGAAAGGCTCTCTAGTTGTTATTCCCTGTAATTTCCCCCTCACTCATGAGTTTGACACAACAAAAGTGGCAAGTGGAGAGTAGATTGAGATAGGGATCTAATGCTGATTGTCAGCATACTAGTGTCTTTCTTATTCCTTCTCCTAAATTGGCAGGTACTGGTGGCTAAATGGCAGCATCTTCATCAAGTCAGGCAGTTGTTTCTTTGGGACATGTGGCATTTTCACCATGCCTTACATCTGATTTCCAAGTCAGAAACTTCTAACTTGTATTTCTAAAAAAAATGCATGCTTTGCTACCCAACAGCTTCAATCTCTTCCCACAACACAAAATTTAACAGAGGAGCATTTGTTTTGGTAGTAAAATATTAAGTACAATTAATTTCACAAACCACTTAAGTTTTACAAAAGGGCCTTTTTCCTGATTAATATAGGGAATATTAATGTCTAAAAAGTAAAACTGCATCTGCAAATTTTGGAGTTTATATAAAGACAACAAATTGACTTTAATAGCTTTGTGAATGTTTTTGTACAGATAGAGACATGTTTGTAATGTCTACATACCTATATTTTGTGGAAAAATAAACTGTACTCTTGAAAAATCCTCTAACCTTCACCATTATTTGGCTTAGTAAAATAAATTATTGTTTTAGAGTTAATAGTCTTCTGTTTCCATTCTCTAAGCCAAGTATCATCTATATGTGTGTGTGTGTGTTTGTATGTACAAATGCAACCATGTGTAGGAAACAAAGACAGGTCTGTGATATGGTAACTTCCAAATTTAGCAGTTTTCATCTATTTTCATGCATGCTGATTTTATTAAAATCATTTGCCCACTTCGCAATTTTCCTGTTGTCAGCCAAGTCAGACCTTAACGAAACTTCTTGGGAATTATCTAATGTAACACCCCAAAATCATGGTTTTGTCTTAAAATAATGATTACTGAAAACATTTAGCATTCTCTTGAACTTCTGCCTTTGATACTTTTCAGATTTTTATGAAATCTTATGGGCTAGAAGTTTTCAAATAATTGCCTTATTCCATATTATAGGATCCAATGTAATTCGGAAAAATAAAAACTGTCATCATTAAAACAGCTACTTGACAGCTGGCTTCCAATTTGCTTTATTTCACCAATGGCAAAAGCAAAACCTTTTGCAGGATCAGAGATGCAGTGAAACTGAGAAAGTACAAACAGAAGAAAGGGAAAAATACATACAAGCTTTCCACTAGTAACAAACTGAAGGAGGTATCAACTGCTAAAAAAGCTCATAGGTTTCTTAAGCTATTAAACCTGATCAGCCCTTGAAATAAAGAAAAGCATTATATGAGACTACCACAAATTGGTTTAGCTCAAATTAAGAACAAAATAATTGATACTTTTTTCTTAATCCTCCCTCAAACTATACATACCCACATTCAGTACAGCAATATCAAGGAAAATACAATTTGTGAAATGTACATATTAATTCCATTAAGAACTTTGCATTAATAGTTCATTAGCTGTCTGATTCTATCCAGTTTTTGGTGAATTCCATAAATCATTTATGTAATTGTCAAGGTTAAGATAAGCTGCTCAGGAAGTCATATATATTGTACAAGGCTTATTATATCCAATGGACAAAGCTTTTAAGTTTAAAAAGTAGAGATTGTAGGTAAATAGAAACATTCTGGAAAGTGAGGTCTTTGTATTCTACTTATTCTCCATAAGTCATTTCCCATATATTTTCTATGCTATACTATTTAGTATGTATTTACACTAACTTGCAACTCCACTTCTAAATCCCCACTTATGCACCATATCTATGAAGGGAGACCATGAAGAAGAACCACGAGAAGCATCACTGGATGTGGTAACACGTACGTGTTCACTGTTGTCCTTACCAGCAAATACCCATCAGGATTGCTGCTGTTATTTTCTGGTTCCTGGCAACTCCCAGTCCATGCAGCCTAGAGCAATCTGTCTTCAAACAGGTTGCAGCTCATCTGTGTCGCTTTGCTTTCTTTAAAGATCTTTAACCTTCAGCAGAAAGACTTGTACCTCTCACAGTGTCAGCACACTCCACATGCACATAAGTTTATGTAGCCATGTTGGGCAGTGACAGTGGCCCAGTCTCATCAATTCCAACATTTCACACTGCCAGGGTGTTGCCACACAGTTTTCTACAGGCATAGAGTGAAACAAATGGGGTTTTATGCACAAGATGTATTGGAGCAGATTGGATGAGTATGAATTCCACCTCTTTAGGAGAACAGTATCAATTGCTTGCTGCATGTCAAAATCTAGGCCTCTGTGCACAGCAAAGGAAACAACTCAGGCAGAGGCAGAGGGCCCCAAGCACCCCTGGAGAACAACTGAAACCCGTAACACCACAGAGCAAACTGCCCCCTTGTCCATGCTTCCCCATCTTCTACAGGGCTCTGGTATGTGTGAAGATCAGGCAGAGATGATGTCAGGTATTTTTTGACAGAAGAGAGGAGTTCATACCAAGGTAAAATAGAGCAGTGACATGCAGTGTTTTATATGGATTTATCTTCAAGCAGAAGACGATGCAGGTTTCTTTCCTGTTTAAGTCTAGTGCTGCTTTTGAGGGGGGAAAAACACTGAAAAGAAAACCTTTAAAACTAACTTTAGATAAAGTCTGGCCAGCTCCACTCACCTTTAATTATCTTTTTGCATGTGATACCTTCTCATCTTTGCCTGACATGGTAGATGCTTCAAAAGGGAAGAGAGGTGTCTTTTTAAATTACACTGAGAAAAGAAAACAGAATGATATATGCCTAAAATACTCATATTTTTAAACTGATGGGAAAAGTTAAAAGCTTTCCCCTTTCTCCCTTGAGAATAGAAAAATATGTCTACTCATAAGGTAGTATGTCAATGACCAGAATGAACCTCTTCTCCTTGGGATCGGCTTCAACATTAAGGGTTGGACTCGATGATCTCAGAGGTCTTTTCCAACCCAATCGGTTCTATGATTCTATTATTCTATGATTGTCACCACTGACCTAAAAGAAGCTCCACCAAAACTGAGAGCCTGGGCTGTGGACCATGGTCAGAAGCTTGGATGGAATCTAAGCATGTACAGAAGATGAAACCTGATGGCAATATTCAGTGTTGGGAACCTTTCCTGGGGAAAGACAGATTGCCCTGTGCCGAGAGTACACGAGGGATATGAAACTGCTCTTGGTTTTATACAGCTATCAGCGAGCGAGCGCCAAGTGCTTTACTGCGCCCGAGTTGCGTGTGGCTGTGGCTTCTTACCCCGCCGCTAGGCGCAACTGCCCGCGATGGACGCGGAAAAGCGGGGGGCAGCTCTCGGAGTGGCAGCACCCTCACGCCCCACATCGCCCACGTTCACCAGCAGATGCTCCCCCGCTCGACAGCTTTCCGCACGGGAGGGGCGCGGAGGCCGGAGCCCCGGCACGCCCCTGCCCCGCGGGCAGCGGCGTCGGGAGGGAGCCCCGCGGGGCGGCGCGGGCGGGCCGAGCGGAGCCGTGCGGTGTCGGGGAGGAGCGCGGCAGCGCTCGTAGAAGCACCCACAACTCGGCTGTCGGGATGCGGCCGCAGAGGGGAGGGGAGCGGGAGCGGCGGCACCTTCCCCCCGGAGAAGAGCCAAGTTAAATAGGCAGCGCGACGCCGCCACCTTCCTCTCCCCTCCTGGCTCTGAGCCTCCGACGAGACCCCACGTCCCATCCCGCCCCGCCCGGGCCGCGGGCGGCGGAGCTCAGCGCGGAGCGAGCCTGTCCCGCGGAGCCCCGCGGAGCCGGGACGTCGGCGCTGCCGGGAGGGGCGGGCGCTTGGGAGTCGGTGCCGGGGGCGCCGCGTCCCGCCGAGCCGCCCGTCTGAGAGGAATACGGCAGCTGCATGGGAGGAGATGAGCGTGGCGGGGAAGGAGCCTCCTCCAGCACCGCTCGAGCGGCCCGGCAGCCTCCTCGTCCCCACCTGGGCAAGTACCCGCTCTCCCCTCTGCCCGTCCCGGTGCCAACTCTCCGCGGCGGTGCGGCGGTGGGCATGGTCCCGCCGGCGGCGCTGCCCGGAGGGCGGGAGGGAGGCGCCTGCGTGACAGGAGCGGGGAGCGGAGCGGGGCGGTGCGGGTTCGGGCTGGCGGCGGGGCTCCGGGAGGGACGAGGCGGTATCTGCCGCGCGGCACTCTCGGGTGGCTGGGTGCCCGCTATCCTGCTATCCCTCCATCCCGTTATCCCTCCATCCCGCCTTCCTCCCGCAGCCCCGCGCCAGCCGCGGGGACGAGGAGCCGCACAGCACCGGCATCCCAGCGCGGCCGGGCGGGACTTGCCCCGATTGATCCACATCGTGATTTTCACCCCGCCGTGACAATCTGCAGCATGAGGGTCGAGTTGCCCGGGGACCGCGTTGAATTGCTCGGTTTGTCACCCAGCTGCAAGCCTGTGCTGGTATTTGTCATCTTAACGCACTTTGAGGAGAAGCCCGTGTAGGAGTTAGAAAATAACTTGATACTTTACGGCAGCGTATTTGGCAAATCATTCATGAATGATGCCCTCTGACGGTGGTTCTCTGCTGTCCTTGTTTATATAAAGTATAGTAGGTCTGCCCTGCGGACCTTTTAAAATCATTACAGAATCTGGTTTAACGTGCCGGTCTTTTTGTCATGTAAAGGTGCTTTTTTGAAGCGTCATCGCAATGGTTTTCAATCACCAGCAAAAAAATTACTCATTACATATATATATATATATATATATATATATATATATATATATATATATATATTTACCGTTGTTAAAATAAACAGTCCCTTAATTTTTTTTGCCCTGTCCTTTGAGCTATTTTGGTGACCACAGCCTTGCAGTTTTTAAAGGAAAAATGTGCTCATCTTCCTCATACTTTATCCAGGGTTGTTGAGAAGGTATCTTGGTTGCATGAAAGATAACTTAGAGACACGTTTCCCCTTCACAGTAAATTCAGAACTGGTTTGGTCTTCTGTTTGACTGAGAGTAAATATTTGGGAATGCAGACGTAGAAGCAAAGGGTAGAGGATACTTGACATCATAAGCATGTAGGATAACTGCACGTAAATTTGTGGAAACAAACTGCTGTCCTGTCCAAGACAGCTTTTGTACTATGTATCTGCATCTATCTTTCAACTGTGTGTGAAGGCATGCAAAAATTTGACCTTTGAATTTTTAGAATTTCTATAATTCAAAAAGAAATAATGGAATCAAACCTACTGTAGAATCCTCTGTGTTTTAAATCTGTTTCACAGCTGTTATTTTGTAAGAGCTGTTCATAAACTGCAAAAATAGCATGTGCAGAAATGATCTAAAATGTTAACAGCTGAGTAGTTTGTATGGGAGTTCAGAATATTTCAGCATTAAAGATAAGGGATAATCACTATCATTAGGTGAAATTTTATGACTTTCTGAATTTTATGATATTCTTGTGTTAAGTGTATATTTTTAAGGCCAATGGGACTTGCCATTCCTACTGCTACCCATGGGATTTCTGCCTGGGACCAAACTAGGTGCTCAATGGATGGTGAACTGACCAGGACAGGAGTGATAGGAACTAAAGGCATGTGACTATGTAGTTTACTTGGACCGTGAGTCAGAACTAGTGATATGAATCTAAGGCTTTGGCAAGCTGGCTGTTTCCAGCAAACACACAAAACTTAGCCTCACTTTTCAGACTGTTTTAAATAGAGGTGTATGATTGAAGAAGGCATGAATATATAGTGTTAGTAAAAAAGCCATGTAGACTTCTAAGTTCAAGAGGGACATCTTATGGCAGATACTTATTTAGGTGAGTTCATGACTGCCTGGCTCCCTTGAGATGCCACCTACCAAACTTCTGCAGAGTATTATGCTCAAAATATATTAAAAAATAAGAACTTGATTTATAATTAACAGTGTGATAAGTGCTTGACTTGTGTTTTCTTGAGTTATTTAACAGTATTGAAATCTAGGTCTGCTTACCTTGCTAAAGGAAAAATGTGTATTTTAATACCTGTGTACTGACTGTATGCACATTTTTCTCAGAAACAAGATGTAATAAGATTAGTTACTGTTTACTGCATGCTAAGTCCAATTAATTGGGATTGGCTGGTAGCTAGACAGTACTTAAAAGATAGATTGGTTGTTTTTTTTTTCTTTTTAGAAGGATAACAATTAAAATACTACTCCCTGGAAATAACTCAGCATATTTTTAAATTAAAGACAGCATGCTAGATCTAAATCACAATACTAATATAGTTTGCAGGCATGTATTTTTAACATTAACAAGCTCTATTAATAATGTTTCTTGCAGTGTATCTAGAAACTTCTTGTCATGTAATTGTTTCTGTTCTGTTTTGTAGAACTGAAGCTTCAGTCAAATCTTGTCTGAAATATTTTGTCAGTCTCTTTGTAGTGTAATTTCTAACACCTGTTTCATTCAGTATCAGATTCTTATTCATCTGATTTCAGAATCTATAGTGAACTTTTTGTCCTCATTTCTCATATAATCCTTCTCCATCTTTGCCCTTAGAAATACTCAAGGGCCATATCCCTTAGGAATTGTTACTCACTTTGGTAGAGTACCTGTGCCATGCATGATTTTACATGGATCTTATGGTCTCATTGATCTAGTAAGCATTAGTTACTGTGGTTTTCATTGTGTTGCTAGAAGCTTGAAAGGGAACGATAGTTTCACTAGCACTTGCACTGTTGATAAAGAAGGATTTTAAATGAAGAAGTAAATGTACACCTCATTGCTGTGTATAAATAAACCTTGTCACTAGTTCTGTGACTAGTTTTACTGTCTGTAGAAATTGGTTTTTTTTGTTTGTTTGGTTGTTGTTTGTTTTGGTTTTTTTACATAGGGATTCTTAAACTTGTGCATGCCATATGTAGCAAACTCAGTTTTCTAATAATTTTCATACAGAATCAAAAAAATGGTAGACTTTTTTTCAGCAGAAACCCAAAGGAAAAAGGCACTATGAAACTTGTTTGGAGAGTGCTCTTTTCTGGAGTTACCCAAATTGTGTTCTCAATAAGAAAAGCAAATGCAGAACATGCAGATTTTCTGTTCCTTTCCTCCTTTCATTTTTCACTGTGTCTGTGTGTTTAGGTACTTGATTAGAGATGCAATATTTTTGCTACCCTTTTTTTTTTGGGGGGGGGGGGGGGGAGGGCGGAGTGAGGCAGGGGGGGAAAGGAAGTCCTGGGGCATTGATATTTCTTCAGCATTTGGCACCGCCACTAAGAAGCTTCCTGAAAGTGAACACTAGGTGTCATGTTACCACAAACATCTGTGTCTTGCTTTTATCTATCTTTTCGGGGTCAACATTTAATCTTGCCATTTTTGTGAAATAGATGCCCACCATTAATATTCCACACCAGTATTTTGGTAGGTTTGGAATCCATTCATTCATATTGTGTGTGACTGTAAGAAGCTTAAACTTTCCTGTGTTTTTTATGAAACATATCATCGTTACTAAGGTGACATGGATTTCAAGCTTATTTCCAAGATCTGTCTATGCCACAATACAAATAAATAGGGTATACTTCTTAACTGAAGCATTTTCTTTTAAACACTCCTTTTCCTTTAAAATTCCTTCCTAGGCAAAAGCTGATTCCAGAAGCTTTTGTTCTGAAGTAAATAAAATTTGACATCTGATTTAGGGGTAGAAAACACAAGAAAATAGATGGCAGAGCTTCATAACAGGGAGGGAGTGTCTAGGTATTCTGTTTTGTGGAGGCATTACTTTCCAGTGTAAATTTTGTTGTCTTCCCACTTACTTGGGAAGATTTTTTGTCCCCTTAAAAATCTGTGAAATTAATAGTTTCAGGATCCTATTAAAGATATGTACCAAGCACTTACTAAATATCAGAATGGTCAAATTTTTCATATTTCTTCTCTTGGCTTCCTTACTGTCATAAATGGAAAGTAAATCCTCCTTTTACCTGTACATATCTTCATGAAAACTTATTTATCAAAGTCATAAAAACATACTTGAGCTTATGGCTTTAACGTCTTAATGGAAATGAGACTTTTGCCCACCTGCTGCACAAAAAAAGAACAGCATTGGTATTCCTTTTACACCTCAGGTCTGTGTTTCATATTGTAAACAGGTTTTTTTTCTCATGTTTTAAACACTTTATGAGATGAATATAAATAGAATCACTTTCACTTGAGAATGCAGAGACTGCTGAGAATAGAAACGGTAGTAGAGCTCAGCAGAAAGGAACAGGGCATGACCGAGTTCCGACAACACTGACACCTAATATTGCTTGTCAGTGGCATCCCAATAATAGAGATAGCAAACACAAATTGGACTCATTCAGGTTGAAAAGGACATTTTGAGGTCTGTGAGCATAACCTTCCCATGAAAACAACGACTGCTGAATTCAGATTGAGTTGTTTTGGGCTTTTTCCCCATTGCATCTTTAATACCTCCAAAGATGGAGACTGCGCAACCTCTCTGGGCAACCTACTCTCTGCTGGATTGTTTTCATGGTGAAGCAAGGGATGCTGTTAGCTCCTCCCTCAAAGCTACTACTTCTCTAGTTTCAAGGAAACCCAGCTTATTCAGCCTCTCCTCACAGGGGATGTGCTCCAGCTGTTTTGGTGGGCATTGACTGGACTTGCTCCCATTTGTCAGTGTGCTTCTTGTATTGCAGGGCCCAAAACTGGGTGGAGTCTATTGAGTGCCAAGTCAAGGGAAATTATTTACCTGCATTGTGTCCCTTATTGCTGATGCCGTTGTCTTTTGTGCCTGACAGTGTGCACTGGTGACTCCTGTCCATCAAGACAGAAGGATCTCAGGTTTTTCAGTATTACTCTTCCCCACATCTCACTCCCCACTCCCAGCAATGTCTAGGAGAAAAATCCTAAGTTTTTAAAAAGCAGATAGCTAGTACTAATGCCTCTTTTTTTCCTCCAATAGTTAAGAGTAAATGCCAAACTACAGGGAAATTTAGAAGATTATTGCACTTGCTTTTTTGTGTGCTATTTGATGTTTTTCGGGGTTTTTTTTCATCAGCAGAAGCAGGAAAAGGCTGATGCTGACTTTCAGCTGAACTTAAGATTCTTTCGCCATACATTACTATAAAAATTACATGTTAAAATAAAGTAGTGGGAATAATTTAATGGATTTACTCATCCTTCATATTGCTGATGAAGCCAACAATTAAATCAAACTTGATGCCCAAGATTGTGTTTCACTCCAGATACCCTTTGTCAGTAACACTAATTTACTGCAGATATGACATAAATTTTATTGCTCTGTTTTCTTTGAAGAAGACAGGCTGATGCTACTGTTTTGAACTCCACTGTACCTGCTTGTCTGAACTTTATGTCTAAAGAACAGTGTGACTCCAGTGAGAGCTGTCATGCTGGAACCCTTCTGCCACTCTTTATTTATGTATATCAGCAGGCAGATTTCTGTAATGAGATTTACACTCTCTAAAGGATATAACCTTGAAAAGTTGGAACCCTTTAGCACAATCTAATCAATATTATCTCATTTATCATCTCCTTGTGAAGTTCAGATTGTTATAGGGACAAAAACCATTTGTAGTATTTAGAGAACGCAGAACATCAGTTGTTTTGTACTATATTAAAAGAGGCATCGTACATGCTCATGCTGAACGCTGCTATAAAATCATTGACTTTATAATGCTTCCTTTCACCATGCCAAATTTCCATTACTGTTTTGTACCTGTTGTTTGGGGATTTTTTTTCTTTTGCACAGTTTATCTGAGAATTTTAAATCGCTGGATGGATAAAAACTGAGGAGAAACTTTTCCTCTAAACAGGCAAGTTCTGTGTAATGCCATCTGCTGTGCAAAGTGCATCTGGAGTAGCTTTTTCATGGCTACTTAAGATCTGCACTGTAAACACACTTTCCAGAGTCTGAGTGGCTGAATTCCATAGTACTTCCTTGATCAAAAGCAGCATTGAGTTCCACACTTTACTTAGATCATGTGCAGCAAAAAGGGTTGATTTGTTGAGGGCCACAGAAGCAGTGTTATACAGAGATGGAAATGAAAACCTTTTGATGTCACATCTTTATTAACAGCTATCTTACTTTGAGGGGAAAAACCAAAATGTTTACCCACAACTAGAGGAGGGGATTCCTCCACACTATTCACGTCACTCTTTATCAAATTTAAGAAAAGGAACTTTAATCAAAAAATGGATATAAGAACAATAACTGTTCTTAACTGCTATATCTATCATCTATCTATCTATCTATCTATCTATCTATCTATCTATCTATCTATCTATCTATCTGTCTGTCTGTCTGTCTGTCTGTCTATCTATCTATCTGTCTGTCTGTCTGTCTATCTATCTATCTATCTATCTATCTATCTATCTATCTATCTATCTATCTATCTAAACTATCTATCTATGTAGGTATAGATATAACTGTAAACAGACCAAAGCAAACTGCTTCCCCAACACCACAAGAAAAAAAGAAAGCAACAACTCCCAAACCAGCAGGTTTCCTCCTGAAAAAAAGTTACACTTATGGGCAGTGTCACACCCTGGCTGGCTGCAGGGTGAGCTCCCAGTCCCTCTCCAGCGAGACAGAGATGAGCGGTGAGCACTCAGATGAATTCTGTCTCTCCCTCTGTGTCCCTTCTCCTAAATGAAGAAGGAAAACTGGGAGTGGAGAACCGCAGCATGTCTCGAAAAGCAGCTGTAACTTCTCTCTCCCGGGTCGCTGCCATGGTGGGGAGACCAGAGCGGCAACCGGAGCCCAAAGCCAAAAAACCAGGAGAAGCAGCAGGGGCAAGAAGAAACTAGCTTACTCCACAGAAGCAGTGAGGAGCAGGAGAGAAAGGTTTCTCTCTGAAAGCCGGCACACACAGCTCCAACCTCCCCCAAAACCGTGTGATGTCCCCAAGAACCAAAGAGACAGTCCAAGCCCATTTCCCACCACACCTTTCCCCAGTCTCCCCCACCCAAAACTGTCAAGAAGGAATTGGTAGTAGTTAACTATTTCTTTTGTTAACTAATGGCATGGGGAGTTACTGGCAGGGAGAGAATTTACATCAAAACTACAACAACAGCTCATGATGACTCTTGCCACAAAATGTCAGTTGTACCTCCTGATGGGAAATGCCTTTTATGCCCAGTTTTGCGGAGGCCTAACAACATGTGGAATGAGTTCAAGTGGGCCTCAGGTTAGCTCAGCCCCTGTTTTGTGAAGGGTAGTTTCCATATAGGCAGTGGAAAAACACTGTGTTGGCTGCACTATGCATGCTGGTGGACAGAGCTTCCACTGTGGCTCTTATTAACAGTTGTTAACATCTATCTGGACACCAGATAAACTGTAAATAGTAGTATAGTAAGGATTTAAAGTGGGTGAGCATTATCATTCCTGCTTTCACCAGTGAAGAACCTGAAGGAAAGAGATTTTACGTAAGGTTGTGAGTTGAGTTTGTTGGATTGTTTCTGGGGGGGGGGGTTTGTAAATTTAGATTGAGCAAATTGTCCTTCAGCACTTTCCATTTTGTGAATACCTGGTGAAACTTCTCCAACATTATGTAGAGAACATTGTAAAAGTTTTCTTCTGAATCTCAATTTCTTTTTCCTCTCAGTAAATCATGCACTGTCTTGTCCCATCCTTTAATGGATGTGGACTTCTTTGGAAAATACTTATTTATTTAATTTATGGCCACAAACATATTGGCTTCTCCCATTTATCTAACTAAGGACTAGTACGTATATCATCACCATGTATATGGATATATTATGAAGCTTATGTAATGCTAATATATAACATGAAAAATACAGAAGAACAAGAACACATTCAAAACAGTGCTAAATTATATGGGAGATAGTAAGGAATATTATTTTACTTCCTCTACAAAAGCTGTGATTTTCTTGTAGGTGTATGTAAAATTATTAAGTTTATTGGAGTAAAGTATCAGGAGAATTGATCTCATATTGAATATCATGAAGGCACATGCATATGTGAAAGTTGTCTGTCACAAGCATGTTGTCATCTTCCTCTCCAGCAATCCTGTTCAATCAAAAGGCAAAGAGATTTTTCATTTGTTTCACTGACTGCAACTAAGACATAGATACTGTAAGGAAATTCATGGACACATCTTTCCATACAAATCCTGTCTTAACAGTATTAAGTCACATTTTTAGAAAGGCTTTAGAAATTACTCATAGATGTTTTCTGTTAATAAAATGCCAGTTTCTTCTATACTAGTGAAATACTCTCTTCAAGCAGGCATAGCAATCTAATTTTATGTGATGTGTTTTTCCTCTTCTTTTCTCAACACATCCTGTTGTCTTAGGCATTTTTGTAAATGCAGAATTTAAACATTCTTCTGCCACCCTTCAGAGGCCCTGATGGGATGGCAGTATAAGGATATGCAGTAATCTATGCTGTGTGCTCATTTCCAGAGTACAGTTGAAGTATAAGTAAGCATATGTTGCCAGTTCAGTCTGCTAGTATTGTTTTGTGATGTAGCTATTGCTTTTTGTAAAATCTTCTCCTTTTCTGGTTTTGAATTGTCAGGGTAGTTATCAGTTTCAAAGTTATCATACTTTTCATTAAGAGATGAATTATTTACTAAGACATCTGGTGCGTCATATGGTGCATCATATGCTGGATATGCTAAACAGAATAGTCTTTTTTGAATAATAAGAGAAAAAATTACATTGAATAAAAAGATTAGACTTCCTAGTGTGCTTTGAAGAGTAACTTTACTGTTCTAAAATTCCCAATCATCTTATTCAGGATTTTGTGATCATTAAAGGAATCTTTGATTCTAGTGGAACATGTGTGTGTACCTGCATGTATCTGTACTCATAATACGTGAAAAGTAAAGTGGTAAAAAAGACATTATTTTCTGAAAAAACCCTTTATTATGTGTGGGCTGGCTATATGATACCTCTTCTATGACTGATAATCACAAAATATGCTGTGGTAGTACCATTTGCAACTCATTCAGCAAGAAATTCTTACTGTCTGTAGAAATTATATGTCCTCCAAGATTATCAAAGATTAAATGAAGACCTTCTCAGTCTTTTGGTAGTCTGTAGGTAATAGATACACTTCAACCCGCTGTATCTTAACGCTACACAAACCTCCAATTTCCTTGATAGATTTAAGACAAAGTTGTCACTTGTTTTACATTAGAAAATCACTGAAATCTACTGTATACAAAATTATGACTGACATCAAGTTACTAACTCTTTCCATAGTGTCATCTGCGAGAGAAGGATGGCAGAAACAGGATATGGACCAATTTATTAGCTCTTTACAGTTATACAATACTTGCTCCCAAAGAAGTGAAATTCAGTATTTATAACTCATTTACTTATAAAGTTTCTGAAGAAGAGCCTTAAATCTATTCAACATACTTTCCATTTGCAACATAATAATTTCTTCATTGAAATTAGACTTTCAGAAGTTTCAACAGCTGTAGCTCTTTTGTTAGATGGGACATTAAAAAAAGCATAGCACTGTCACAGCTCTGTTTAAACAATCAGAGTTGGATATGTAGCAGGATGTGTTGATCTCAAAGGACTCCCAAAAGCAACATGTTCTTTTCAGAAAACATGCTGAATCCAACAAGAAAGCTGTCTGCTTAAAGTATAATTAGCTGAGAAATATGTGGATTTCCTGAAAGGTAGATGGTCAAGGAAAAGAAGTACAAAGTCTGAGCTGTCAAAATGCTACCACAGCAACCTACTGGTGAGAGTTAATGCACTGAAATTGTTTAGATCTGATTTACATACATAACCCCAAAGAGCTCTCTGTTATTTATGACAGAGAGTCAGATAATATAAATTGAAGCTTGGGAGAAAGCTTCCTTCTCCTAACTTTTACTACCCGTAATTGAACCTTTATAGTAAGAAATCAAAAATTAGAATCATAATTCTTAAAGGCAGTCTTGTAGCAGTTGGAATCATCTGTGACTAAACCCTCAAGAATATTCCTTTCACATGTCAGGAACAATAAAAGAATGGTTAATGTTCTACTGTCTCCCAGCCAGGAAAAACACCCAAACCAACCACAATTGACAAACTGACTTGATTTATGGTGGGTTTTTTGGTCATCTCTTCAATGTTTAGTCTATTTTGTGACTAATTGTGCTTATATGCTATTGTCCTTATTTACCCCTCTCCTTCTGTGCTTCATTACCTTGTGCTCCTTCTTCATAACCTTTGCTTTACAACTAAAACAAAAAATAGGCTTTCTCATTAGCTGAGAATGTACTCTTGATGTAGGTGCTCTGTTTCATAGTTTATCACACCAGTTGACGTGAAGTTAATGAAAATGAAGAGGATTTTTTTCTTCATAAAGAACAGAAACATTATGGGGTAACTACAAAAAGGGAATAGATGTGAAAGGAGTGACTATGCAGTAAGGTGTTACCTAGACCTCAGGGAGTACTGGGTTGTTTTTTCTGGGTTACTTATATATCTGTGTAGTAGGAAAAAAAACTTACTTAAGTCTCTGCTATTTCTGTTTCTTCTTTTCATTTTTGAGCACTCTGACAGACTTTTATGACCCTGACAAGATTAACTTAATGTATATTGGTTATAGTTTTCATATCTAAGATTAATTAAATCTAGTAAACCTGCTTGAGTTGACTGTAGTTCTCATAATTCCAGCATCATTTTAATCTGACCAGGCTCAGTCTAATTCAGTTTCGTAAAAACAACTTGCTTCATCAATTTTTAGCATAAAATGAAGAGTTCATCTTTTAAAATTTATAAAATTTCCCCTTTTATTCCAATATGTGATTCATTGCCAAATGCTATAAAAAGGTGCAAAGAATGCTTCATGTATAATTTTAAGCAATTAGTGTTAGGGCTGAATGCTCTGGGACAACTATAAAATATTTTTTGTAAGGCAGACTAATATGCCTTAAAAAAGCTATGACTTAGCCCAGCATATCTAGCAGAAGTAAGAAATAAAACTAAACGAAACTCACCAACTTACTGCCATGGTTTATGGTACTGAGGTGCAAGATTAACATAATGCTGTTCTATAAATTCTTTTCAAATGGAATTTATAGGTGATAAAAAGTAGATTGTTTTGCAGAGCATCATTATTTTTGAAGTATTTCTGTGAAACTTTGGCAAATGGAAGCCAGCCAAAAGAGTATTATTAATATAAATTGAAAAACACTTGTTCTAAGGAGAAGGGAACTTTTCCATTTAAATTAAGTAATGAAAACATTTTCTAGAATGAAAGATGAGGGAACATTATTTAGGTAGAAGAATAGCATTTCTCTGTAACTGAATTGTCTGACTATAATCTCTGCTTTTATTTGTGGTGTTGATGTTTCTTCAGAAAGGCTTCTGCTCACTGATGACTAATTCTCTATCTTACATTTAATTGGATGTGACTTAAAGAACAATCAAAGCAGTAGTCTATGTTTTCTACATATCATCTGCAAGAAATACTAAAAAGTATTTTCTTTCTTCAATATAATGGAAAATTATCATCTTAAATATTATTTCACAGAATAGAAATTTAGATTTGTTAATGTAACTTACAATCTAAACACTTTATCAGCTTGCTTGATATTTACAGATCAAATATCTTGGGAAACTAACTACATGTTCTTATGTGAAATTGAGGTGCTTTTGCTAATGAGTTCTACAGAGTCTTTTTATGACTGTTTCAGTTAACTGGAACATAACAACTTTTCTTAGTTTTTTAAGACTTAATAGTCTTCCAGTCTCTCCACTGGTGGTACAGGGTAAACTATGATTTAGAGGTACAGCCCTACCTCGGTATCTGAACATTTTGTTGGATGTCAAGTAACTGCTGTATGAACAGAATAATACTCAATTCAAATGTTACCTTTCTGAAGACAGATTTTGGTATTCTTCTCTTCTGTGGGTGGGAATTACTGGCTACTGACTACACTCACTAAGGTGGACATGGCATAGCTCCAAGCACTAAAATGCATTTGATCATACTGTTAAAATGTTAGCTTCTTCATTTTGTGTTGGGCTAATTAGCAGTCATCCAGAATATATGCAGACTGGGATTGACCATTCCTGTGGGTTTATGTGGTTTATATATTCAGGAAGGGCAAAAGTGTTTAGATTCACTGATATAAGTTGTGCCAGTTGACATCTAGGCCCTCAGCTCTTTATTTGCTGGAATAGATGCCACTGCTTAGACTTGCCCTCTTTGCTGTAGCTGTCCTGTTTGTCATTTACTAACCTGATGTGCTCAAAAGTGTTTCAGACTGACTGTTTTATTCAGGGGATTTTGCCACCAGTGAGCTGAATAAAGCACTTTTTTTTTCAAAACAATTTAGACTTGCAGAATGAAGCATAAAATGGTGATGGAAAATAATCCTTTCCAAAGAGAATCCTAGTACATATGCATTAAAATTTTACTTTGGATTAGGGACATGGTTTTCAGATGAATCTTATTATTATCATCTTTATTTCTTGCTGTGTAGTCTATGTTATAAGTGGTCTGGAGAGTGTGAGAGTTATATCCTCTGTTGGCAAGTAGCACATCTGAACGCAAGAAGATTTGTGGAATAAGGCAGAGGGACTAAACATTCACATTTCAGTTTCATTTCAGATTACCTCTAGCCTGATCCTGTGGATTGAACACCTGTTAATGCATGATCTGTCAAGGTTTGCCCCTGAAGCACCTCCATCTTGTGTGCTCAGAGACCACGCTACAATGGAGACCAGAGTGTCAGTGACAGAGGAGATTTCCTTCAAAAATCTGCTTCTAATGAGAACTAAAATGCTCATGCAGAAGCATCTAGTCTGAGTATCTTTCAGGTGGAACTAAACTAAAAGGTGTTTCATAGATGCAGCTGATTAATTGCATCCATTAATGAGGATTTAGTCCATAGGACCATACTATAACAAACTCAAACTAAAATCTTTCCAAAATGCCCATAATAGGAGTGTTGCATCCCTCACAAAAGCAGTTTTACTTTGCAGATCTACTGCTCTTATAATGCATTGCTAGTCTGTATAAGTACAGGCTCAGTAAATTTGACTCTAAGGTTTTATATTTCAAATATGAGTAAAAGACGTAGTCTTCTTACTATTTGCTCTCTCTGCCCTGCTGTCCCCACCCTCTCTCTAGTAGTGTACAAATGAGAAGACTAGTTGTCTCTCCCTTGCCTGCCCTGCTAAACCCTCACTTTCCTTAGAATATTAATATATAGCACTGGAGATCAGGCTGCAAAAATAAATATTGACAGTTCCTTTTCTTCTTCCTCCTTGATATTCCTCCCTAATTTTCTTATGTTTGAAAAGGTATGATTTGGACAATTATTCTCAGGTGTGCTATGAGAAGGAAAGTGGAAAATACTCCTTCAATTTGCAAATTTCCATAATTAGACAAACTGAGGAACTCTGTAGAGGAAGGAACTTCAGCTACATGTTTTGTTCCTCTTCTTCATGGACTGCAGAATACTCACCATTACTTGGATCTTTTAGGAAATGAGGCAGGGCAGATTAGTAAAAAATACTCCAGTCAATAGACATGGGTAATCTTTGAGGCACGCAAAATGCCTTTTTTTTTTTCTCTAGGGGAAATTTTCTTTCCTATTAGTTAATCAGGGGAAGTTTGGAAATAAACTAAAGATTGGGGGAAGATTAAAGAATTATTTTGAAAAGAATATTTTAGGTGCTTTAATTCTAGTTTAAAGCATCCTTGAACAAGAGATGACACCCATAGCCTAGGATTAATATATGGCTTTTTCTGCCTTCAAAAACAAATACATAAATGTGACTGCAGTGCCCAGTACCCTGATGACTTAATTCCGAGTTATTCTCAATTCTTCTTGCATGTTGCCAAGTATTGCTAGTATCTTGACTGTTACTTTGTCAACAACTTGGTTAATAGTGGTAGTGAAGAGATATAAATATATAACATAAAATTTTCGTATTATGGATCACCTGAATGGTGGGAGAGAGAATGTTTCTTGTTTGACGATGTTTAAAAAGCATGTACATGTCTCTTCTTGATGCCTTACCTGTGTCTGTTTATAAACTTTCCTCAGTATTCAAGTTTGATATTGTACTTTGGCTCTCATTTTGTTCTACTTTTCTTGCATACTATGTGTGGGGGTGTAATGGTTTGACCCATGGCCCAGATGGGCTTCCCTCTATGCCTGCAATTCATCTTCTCCCACCGGTCTAGCCATCCCCAGAGAGCATTTGTTATCATCCATGAGTCGGTGTACAAGTGGTCTGAGTTTGAGTCCCCTCAGAGCGAATAGGAACTGTATCCGCGTCGGCTTGAGTCTGAGCTTCGACTGTGGTCTTGGTGGGCTTAGTAGGGATGGCAACTTCCAGATCTTCAGCTTGCGTTTGAGTTTCTACAGAGCGAATGAGAGCTGTATTAGCATTGGCCTGAGTCTGCACTTCAACTGTGGTCTTAGCAGGCTTAATAGAGATGGCAACCTCCAGATCTACGGCTTGAGTCTGAATCTCTACAGAGCAAACGGAAGCTGTATTAGCTTCAGCTTGCGTCTGGGTTTCAGCCGTGGTTGTAGCAGGAACAGCAGAAATGGCCTTGTCCAGATTTGCAGCCTGAGTTTGGGTTTCTACCGAGCAAACAGAGGCTGTATTAAGCTTCAGCAACTTGAGTTTGGGTTTCTACAGAGTGGACGGAGGCTGTATTAGTTTCCGCTCTTTAGTTTGGGTCTCTACAGAGTGAACAGGGGCTTTGTTGGCCTCGACTTGAGTCTGAGTTTCAACTGTAGTTTTAGCAGGGACAGCAGAGATAGCCATGTCCAGGTCTGCAGCTTGAGTTTGGGTTTCTACAGAAAAATCATTGACCTCATGCTGTGTTGGACTCCGCTTTCGGTAGTCTGAACGGGGACTACATGGGTCTCGAACGGCATATGTCCATTTTCTATCCTGTCCTCAAGTCATTGACAGTAGTCCATGGCAAATCGATAAGCACTAGCCAGGCCCCAACACAAAGCAGAGACTCGCGTATACGGGTCCTTGTAGGAAAAACACTCTTCCGACAAACAGCGGGCCATCTCAATAGTCACACACTTGTTTTGACGTGAACTTCCAATAAACGGGGGGTGAGATACGCCCTAGCACTTTACTGAGATCCAACCAAGCCCCATCCCAGCCTGGGACTGGCCTGTCCGAAGCCCCTTGCAAAGTTCCAGCGAGTCCCCCAGAGGCATAGCCTTTCTTAGGTCTGAAACAAGGGAAGCACCGAAGTGCCAGCATTCTTCCAATCTTATACAGCATTTTCATTACCTTCATAAACACTAGTGCTGTCACAATACAATTTAGGTAATAACTGAGACCAATTGTAACAGTAGGGATCTCTCTTAATAGGCCGTTAATGTTGTATTTTAACAGGCCTTTAATGTCACATGTCAACAGGCCTTTAATGCCAAGATTCAGGAGGGCCTTAAATGGATGACAATCATCAGGCAGACCTAGGTATGTCCCTAGGAGACCTCTCTGAGTGGGAGTAAGCGTTACCACCATCAGTATGTAAAAGAATAGAAAGACACTTAACAGGAGGCCTTTCACTACAAAAGACTGCCAGGCCATGCCAGCATGGTTGGAGTGACCTACTCTGGTACCTCCCAGGTATTTGCTAAAAAGGGTAAAAACCATTCTTTCTATTGTTTACCTTATGCCTGAGTCCTCTGTTCCCAAACAAAAACCTTGTTTATATCAACAACGTACTCTTGGCTGCCTTCCTGGTGATTGTTTTGAAAATACCATTTCAGTTGGCAGTTCTCCCGGGCACTGTTCTCTAAACAGAGAACTATTTACAAAACAATCCAAGGTCAATCTCGGTGGAACCTCCAAATAATGTCGCAGGTTGGACCTAGCTGTTGCCAACCCTGGACTGGCCCCCCTTCCCCCTCCCAGAACTTTCCCAGCAAAGGAAAGAAAAAAAACTACTTAAAAGAAATGCACTCTAAAGAAACTGAACTGAATAAAAAGAATAAATTATATTTTCTAACATTTACAAACCACACTGTATACACAGTACATAGGATCCCACTCCCAGGGGAGAGGGGAAGGGAAAAAAAGGGATTGATTAGCCAGAAAATAGGGAAGACACCAACCCAACCTAAAGAAACCGAATGAATCAAAACAAACAAAATTAAAAACCTCAGGGAAGGGGAACAAGAATGAAACAATCTCACCCAGGACAGGAGAACCACCAACAACTGGAGGGACCAGACTCCAACCACCTCCCACCAGCTCCTCTGCCAAGAGAGAAGAGACCAAAACCACTCCCCCCCCCCCCCACCCCCCCGCTACGTGGAAGACACATGTGGAATACTTGTAACTTCCTTAGATACAATGGTTACTGAGGATGGTTACTGAGGGGGTGACAGTGTGTGTGTGTATCTCTTAAGGTCTGAGGTGATTGATGAATGCATCCTTAAGGACCAGAGAACCACCTGTAGAATGTAGATGCCTTGTAACCAGTAGAATCTTTCCATGTCTGTTAGGTGAACTGCTGACCAATAGTGTGCTAGCATATTACATGCAGGAGTAGATAAAAGTGAAGCTGTTACTAAAAATAAAGTGCTTTGTCTTCGGTGAGCCTTCTGATCACATTGCAGCCTGAGCTGTCTCTGCCTCCTCGACCGCCACTAAGCTAACCTACATTACCCCAATAAAGGGTGACCCCAATAACTATGGGACTGTGCTTCTGGTGGGTAAGGACATAGCCCTTACCTGCCTCCCAAACACCCAGAGGTCTCTGTTTACCTTTCCTCATAGAGAAGCCTCTTGCTGCTCCCTGACACCTGGAGACCCAACTAGATCAGTATCAGATTGAGTTGCTAATTTGCATTTCTTCACTCATTTGTCTTTCCTCCTCCTCCTCCTTTCTTTGTTTTGTTTTTTTTTTTTCTCCCACAGTTGAATTCTGCTGTTACTTTTCTGGTCTTGATGTAGAATATTTGCTCTTTGCAGCAGGTTTTTGTGTACCTGAAGACTGTCAGTATTATGTACTGTAGGATAAGCAGCATCAATCCTTTGTGACTCTTCAAATCATGCAGTTTCTTTACTATTGACTTCTTTCAGTTGTCCCATATCTGTCTGCACAAATTGTTTGTAGGGCTCCAACTGTGGCCTGGTCAATATGCTGATACTCTAGATGTATCTCATGAAGTACTCATAATTATACATCCTGAAGCCTGAAACAGATGATTGATTTCTGTTTAGCTTATGATTTTCCCTAATCCTTCAGTTTCTCTTATGGAAAAATAAAGGAGGTAGCTGTTTCTTTTTGTTAAAATGGTTTTGTATGCTTGACTGTTGTTTTTTTAGCTTGCAAATTTACAGCCTTCTTGATAGCAGAATCCCTTCATATGATTTCAGATTGAATATTGTTTTAGGGATAATCACCATAACCTGGGTATTAACAACTGAATTGATCATGACAAAGTTTAAAAATGTATTTAAATATTAATTATTTTTATAGCAGTTAAAATCAGTTTAAATGTTTGAGTTGGAGCTACTTGTATATGATTTCTGTACAGCATATTGTAAAATAATACCAACCAAGTCTACAGAATTTTACCAATCATTTTCTTGGTATATATAAGAACAGGAATATTAATTACTGTTCAGTTTATGCAATGAATTCCATGGAAGAATTATTCTGCTCAAATTGCTTCATTTTTCTCCAGCCAAGTAAACTGGCAATTTGTCATTCAGGAATTAGAAACCTTTCAGGAATAGTATGCCATATCGTATGCTACTTACACCCACATGTACGGTACGTCTCTATTTTAGATTTTTCTGGTTTTCCAGGCTGGAGCTAAGTTTCAGTGGGAGCTGGGAGAGTCTGCATCTTGCAAGTAAGAAATCTGAAACATCTGGGTAAAATGTTGGAGATCATGATTCCCAGATCCAGTTTAGATTTCGTGGGATCTCCATCCTTAGAGATGAACAAAGTTATCTGAGCAATCTGTTCCTATGCAATTTAATCATGAATGAATTTTGCATGCATTCAAATTGTAATTCTAATAATTATTTCTAAAAAGAAGAAAATGAAGAAACACAAGTAGATGAAGGCCACCTTTCCAAAGTTTAAGTGTGTCTTTCACCACTCACTGTTTTCTCCTTTAAGGAGAATATTGGTAAAAAAGTACAATTTTTAGGATTATGAAATGTTCTTCACTATCTCCCTTCTTCTTCAGAGTATTTGACTATTAGAGTTATTTCATGTAGGAGAATAAAGGAAGGCTCAATTACAGACATTGTTTCAGAGCATATAAGACTTGGCTGTATCATTTCTAGTCTTCATCAGGGACCTTCTGGATCGGAGGGATGTAAGATCTTAGTGTATCTTCATAGTAGTAAACAAAGATAATTATATTCTGTCTTGCTATGACTTTGCCTACTTGCATGAGATTACTTTTGTAGTGGTGAAATTTGTAGGTAATTAGGTCCAATCATCTCTCCAAATAGAGTGGAGTGACAGACTAGAAAACTCATGGAGAAACCCGTCAATGAGCAAGAATGTTCATCACAATACTCAGGATGTCAAGTATAATTTTCAGGATGACAGCTTTGTTAAACAGGGAACTCATGACAATGAATTGGTGCAAAAACGCAACAAAGGTGGACTACAAAGGAGGAATTTGGAAACATTGCATGGTTGTGTGGAAATGGTATCAGGACAGTCAAAGCTCAGGTGGAGTTAAGGCTTGCAACGCATGCTGAAGGCAACAAGAAGAGCTTCTATCACTATACTAGTATTAAAAGGCTGAACAAGGGAAGTGGATGTCTGTTGCTGAAGGGTAGGGGTGAAAGTGGACACAAAACTGAAGTCTTAGGCATAAGAGGAATAGGCCTCAAGTTAGGATGAGAGAAAATGGCCTAAGGTTGTGCATAGGAAGATTTACATTGGATATGAGGAATATTTTCTTCACTGAAAGGGTTATCAAGCACTAGAAGAGGCTGCCCAGAGAAGTGGTTGAGTCACCAGTTATATAAAAGACATGTACATGTGGCAATTATGGACATGATTTAGTGGTGGGCTTGACAGTGTTAGGTTTATGGTTGGACTTTATGATCTTAAAGGTCTTTTCCAGCCTAAATGATTCTATGGTTCTGCTCGATCCCTTCAAGCACTAAACCAGTATGCAGATCTATTTTCTATATGAAATTCTGTGTGGAAATTCAAGTAAATAACATCTGCAGTTATTTCACAACTTATATTAACACTCTAGCTTAGTTATTTCTATTTTCATTTTCATCCTTATAACAATAAAGACTCCACATGAATTGTTACACTTTTGTGGCAGTGACTTGAGATCCAATGCAATTTCTGTGGGATGTATTAACTTCAGTGAGGGTGCATAATTTATAAATCAGTATGGATTTTTGTAACTAATTTGTCAAAATTAAGCCTGAGCCTTATTTTACATTGTGCATGAGTGTGCATCTGCATATATTTCTTTCCTGTCTGCTTTACCCCTCAGTGTTCTGGAGATTCACAGAGTCAGATTGTGCTTTGCATGTATGAAGAGTTTCAGAGAACATGCTTTCATGGATGAAGGCTGAATATAAATAACTTACAGAAATGTATGGGAACAGTTTTTTTTTCCTGCTCCCTTTAATCCAGACCACAGAAGAAAACAGCATCCAACAAATTCTGAAAATTTACTTTTTTAAAAAATGTTGTGCAATTCAGATTTTTGCCTGATAAAATTACTTAGATTTTACTGTTGCAGATGATGATAATTAATGTTTAGTTTGTTCGGAGGTTTTCTTTTATTGGATATGCATTTTGCAAAACTCATTAGTTCCATATAGTGAAATATATAGTAATAAGTTATTTGTGTGATCATTATATTCCAGTTACCTGTAAACAACATAAATAACCCCCCCAATCTTTCTGTGTGATCATTATATTCCAATTATCCATAAACAAAATAAATAAACTCCCCATTATTTCTGTTTCACAGGACTGTTTTAAATGTTCTATAAAGTGCTTCTCCTCTGTAAATCCTAGCCAAGAAAGAAATTGTGAGTGGTCTTAACTTTTTTGATAATTCTAATATGTTTTTCTGTACCAAGAAAGAGACAGTAGTGTGTGGCTTTGTGTGAGGACACAAGGTTTTAGAGATTCTACTGGTAAATGTGAGCCATCTGACCATGGACCCCAACTGGCTAAGGACAGCAGTGACAGTAGATTTCCATCGGGCTTGATAACCTGCTCATTTGAATGTTGCATCCTCATAACCTGAAGTGTAAAACTGAGAATAAATACAAATGTTGTTTCTTACCAATTGGCATTCCTCTAACTTTGCATAACAGTTAATGATTTTTCTAAACCAGCTGTTTATGAGGTGAGTTTATAATCCAAAGTAGCATATTCACTAGCTACTTTTGTGGGATTTTTAATATAACTAAGTTTTAAAATCTAACTGAAAACATTTGGAAAATGGAGCAGTTTTGATTTACTCTCCATTCATTCACCCTGTCAGTCAAAAATTTTGTAACCATGTACTCTTAATATTGTATCAACTTTTCTCTCTTAATATTTGTAGTTTTGGCTTTTTTTCTTTATCTGACACTGAAATGATAGATTTTTATCAGATATTTGGGCAAGACTTTAGGCAAAATGAACTATTTCTTGAGTTTATAAATTTAAGATAAATATTTATGAGTGTTAAAAATCTCTGGACTGAAAATAGGTTTGGAACTAGTGGAGGTAGAGGATGAATACCAGTGTTCATTAAATATCCCTTCCTCTGGGAACCTTTTCCTTACACGCAAAGCTTGACTCTCAGTGACTGCATACTGTCAAGTATTAGATTAAGCCCTTCTGTGTTGGGCCCAGAAAATGGAGTTTCACATGAATGAATATGTTGTTCCTGCATTCTATGATGTTTGTTTGATCAGCATGAACAAGTGCCTATTTACTGATGTCAAACTTAGCACCTTCCAAGCTACGTTAAAGACCAATTTTAGTACTACATTCTAGATTCAGTATACATTTTGACTCTTTATATTTGAAAATGGTAACTATATATGTTCATAGAGTGTTCTATTCTGCAACAACACTTTCAGAAATACGTATTGTAGGAAGTCAAAGCAATTTTTTTTCAGTTTGTTTTACCTAATAAGTTTCTTTTGGCCAATTAATGTTGTGCAGACAATGTCACAAGTCTTTTGTATTTTGGCTACTGTATAGGTCTATTTCTGCAATCTAATTTATAGTAATTGGATTATTGAATGACTATAATAGTTATCAAGAATTGAAGTGATAGATATCGGCAGAGCAATTTCATGCTTTTCAGATGAGATTATATTACGTTTACGATAGGTCACAAATGACTTGATGCCTTCACCAATTTTAATTAACTTTAATATCTAAGAAGAAAAAAGAACCTTGCTAAATTGTCAATCACTGTAACTTTGGTTGTTATTTTCCAGCTAACAGTTTTCTGTGCTGAAGATTCTATCTTTTGCATTGGTGACGTGTTTCCTTTTCATGGTCTTTACAAAATGTTATTCTGGGCTGTCCTTGAAAGTGAAGTGCATGATTGGCTGGACTGAGATTGATTCCTCGTCAGTCTGCCAAGGACTTTTCTGTTTGAGACAGTACTTGTGTTGAAGCTTTAATGCATGTATTTTGATGTTTTGTCCATGAAAGCCATTTAACCATGGAAACCTGCTCAAAGACAATGCTTGTGAAGTAGGCAGTGCAGTGATTGTTACTGCTGCAGTGCTAGTTACTGCCCTTGCTGATTTCATTCCCTCTGTGTGCATGCCACTAAACTTAATGTTTTCACACTTCTAGACTTCTGTGTCATTTACTTAAGTCACTAAAGCTTTCAGAGGACCTTGTCCAAGTGTGGCAGATGTCTACACAGATGCTCATTTTTAAGCATGACCCATCTCTGTACTGTAATGGCTGTGCCATGCTGGCAGAGGTTAGCCTAGCTGTACTGAAATAGTTTAATTTTCACAATTAGCTGGCCATTGTAAATGGAACTTACTTTCAGGCTGAGGAAGAAAAAAACCAAAACAAAACAAAACAGAATGGAAAATCCAAGTTACAGTATGGCACTTCACAAAACCCTCTTGCCTTCAAAACCAGAAGCTATGAATTTTGGTGGTGACAGTTGAGTGTCTGAACCGTGAGAGCACCACTGGGGGGCAGTGCCCATGCCCAAGGCCCAGGAGCCCCATTTCAGCCCAGCCCAGCCCTCTCTGTCCCAAATTGAGCCACACAACATGGGCTTTCCTCATGACTTCTTGTTTGGGTTTGCTTTGTTGCCCATGTCCTGCACCTTTGCCTGATGCTCTGTGGTCTGTTGCCAGAACCACCTTTACTGCCAGCTCGCCATTCCCTCGGGTGCACCTTTTTCTCCAGCTGCTCCCAGACACTGAGTGCCTGCTGTGCAGGAGCTGGCTGTGACAGCTGGGCACCTGCCATTGCCACGGGGGTTGCCCAAGGCTGTGTTTAGTCCTGTACCTGGTGCTTTTCCACAGAGTGTGATAAATAACAAGCAGGTGACATTGATATTGTTTATGTGTATACAAAATATGTGCAAAAAATACAACTGTAGGGATTTTATGTTCTGCCCCAAAGTGCATTACGCTCTATAATGTTCTGAATTTCAAAAGAGTAAGAAAAGAAGTGAAGGTTTATAACAAAAAGGTTTATTAAATACACTGCCAGTTGAGTAATCTTTCAGGAAACTGTTGCTATAGCACTTTTCTGTTATTATTACCAACTAAACAAAATAATGCAGACAATAATAACAAGTAATTTTTGTAGCCTAATCAAACCATTTCAGTTTTGGAGTGCATTTCTTCTGGAATATATGGACAACCCATTACCATTTTGGCAAGGCAGATTTATTATTTCTGGCTTCTTTGATAGGTGTCGTGTTTCAAGTGATAATGAGTCTGTAACTTCACTTGGCAGTTTGTTTAATGATCTAGTGAGTGTAATTTTTTCCTCTGATAGAAAAGCTAATGTACCCTACTGCAGCTTGAAGTGTTGCCTCTTGTTCTGTCACTATGAACAAATGAAATTAATTGATTCTGATTTTCTTTCAAATCTGTAATGGTACATTACAAAATAAGCATCATTACTACAGTCAGAATTTTCTTTCTAATGTGTCTGTGCTGTCCAATAAAGGGTCTGATAAAATGACAACAGTAGTTGGAGATAAAGACTCAAATAAGGAATATTTCATCTCTGTGTTTCCATGGAGAACTGATTCTTGATTCCAAATCTCCTGTGTTCTGGAGGAAGTTTTACCAAAATCTAAGAGAAAGCAACATGTTTTTTTTTTTTTCAATTCATAATGAAGATTTGTATTCATTGGAATCTTCAATTAATACAGCATATCTATTTTTATAATTTTAAGTTGTTTTGTAGACATTAACATTTGGAATTGAAAATTCACAAGTTCATCATAAATAGATTGTGAGATGGAAAATGTGGATGAGAAAGGTTAGGGCAAATACAGGGCAGTATTTGGTTCTCATTGGAGTCCAAAGTTAGCATCACAACTGAGGACAGTACTATAAAGTGTAATCTTACCATTTTTATCAGGAAATTAATTCTGAAACTAGTGATGTCAGTGACATCGAGATGAGCAGTGAGTACAGTACATGCTTTGATGTTCTTTTCCAACTTCCTTTTTCAAACTGTCTTGTGATCCAAAGAGCATTCATATCTGCACTGGACTGACAGATGTTCCTTAGCATTGTAAGAGATGTAGCACACATATCGTGAATCTGAGACCACAACTACTCCATATGATTGCGGTGTTTGACTGTCAGCTAGCAGTGGAGGTCCCAAAAATGTCCTACTGGATAGGAAATTAATTTATTATTTTATTCCATGTGGAGAATCTATATAGGCCTCATTTTAAAGTTAATTAATATTTTGAAATCTCTCATATGCAAGTATGAATAATATTTCTTGTCATTGATAATGCAACTTTATTTTATGCTATATATCCAACTGTTTTTCATAAACTTCTGTGGTCAATAGAACTGAGTTGAACAGTCAATTGGAGCATTTTTGTATCTTTTTCAGGCTCATAAGACTTTAATATTAAAATAAAGAGGAAAAAGTAGGAAACTAGCTATGATAGAGGAAAACTTGAAGCTACTCCTCAGGACTTTTGCAATAAGTGACAAATTAAGGGCTTATATCTCACTTTTGAAGGCTGCACTTTCTATTAGCCTGGCTCTGCAGTCATGGCATGATTAAAAGCTGAAGACTATAGCCAGTGCTGAGCATGTAAGGTATCTGTAGCACATGTAAGTGTCAACTGCTGGCTCTGCGCTGACACTAAGTTGAGGATTTCAGGATTACTGTCCCACATGTTGCATGTAAAAGCAAGCAACATTCTCACAGCAAGGAATATGGTTAAATAGGTGCAGGTGTATTAAATGCATCTGAGAGAAGTCCTGTGACATTTCTCCAGCAAAGGTGATGAAAGATTGAGAAGCATTCCAAACTGGGTATTTGCACAGACCTCTACTCTCCCTTCTTCCAAACTCTTTACTTTTTGTTACAGTGTCATAGTATCAGACTATCTATATTGAGTCAAATAAGATTAATGCTTTTATAATTTTCTTGTTCTGTTTAAGGCAGTAGATATGTGCTTCTCATTTGACAGAAAACAGAGACTTTGCTAGAGTTGCAGATTGTGGGAGAGAGAGCCAGCAGCTCTGCAGTGTCAGCTGGGTTGGGGGGCAGGGGGGAGGGGGCGGGTGGAAGCAGGGGGTGGGAGATGTTGCTCCTACACTCAGTTGCAGCTGCTTGGCAAACTCTAATGTACTTGTCTCCTTACACTGATGAAAGTTTGTGGGGTCCTCAACATTCAATAGTTGTCATAGGAGGACACCATTAGGCTCACATTTCTAGTACTAAGTTTGTTTTCAGATTTAGCTGCAGTCCCCTTGTAAATCCAGGTGTCTGTCATTTTTTTGAGCCTACCACGCATAATTTTAACTAGACTATCACATCTATTCTAAGTGTGTTATCCTTTTAAAAGCAAGGGTTTATGTGATGTTACTGAAACATAGAAATTATTGTACTAGTGTTCTTTTTATCTGTTTTCAAACCTAGATGTGACTGATTTAATAATTTAGAAATAGGGGGGAGTGGGTGTATGTGTATGTGTGTGCTGGTAGTGATGCTGTGACATAATTATGGAACTAGAAGAGGAAAGATGTGAAGAAACCTCTTTCCTTTTGGAAATAATCTGGAGAAAATCCAACTACCATTAGGTAAGGGAAAAAAAGCAACTAGTAGTATTATATTTCACTCTTTGGTTATTGTGGAATTTTCTACATTGACGTGAAATGCAGTGGTGCAGTTTTGAATACTGCCTTCTTTTAGCTGTGTTCTGAGAGCAAAACTGAAGCTGTTAAGTTCTTCTGTCATGTGAATAGTTGAATATTTTTGCAGTGTCTATTGACTCCAGGAAGAACTGAAATTGCTTCCCTTTGAGTGTGTTACAGAATGTGGTCTACATATCAGAATGTTACAAAAAATAGGATAAATGTTCCTTAGGATTTATTTCTCTTTAAGAATGACATATTTTGAGCAGTAATCAGTTAGCCACTGTCATCTTAAAATGCCTGATTCATTTGAAATGTGAATCAGTCCCTCATTTTGAGTCTTAATTCAGATTAACTGCAGGTTTGAGGATATACACTTGAGTCTCTCATTTTAAGCTTTTAAAGATCAAAGAGTTGCTGTCTAGCTTCAAAGTGTGTTACTAAAAACCCTACATAAACAATTAAAGCTGACTCAGTGTCTTTGGAGAGAGTCTTCTTAACGTATGTACAACATGATAGTTAACACAAAATCAGAAATAACGGATTTTTGTGTGCTTATGGTTTTTAGTTCTTTCCAGAGTGCTTGCAAGTTATACTAACACAATTAGGAAACAACTATTGAAAGAGAAGAACGTTGGTAAATAAAAATAATTTCTTGGGAATAGTCAGGCAACTGAAGCAAGAACTTTCTGAACCTTTTTCAGTTTGTTTTCTATCCCTAGTGAGTTGCTGGGAAATTGCATATGCTGAAGCCTGTCTGAAAGGCGCAGGGCATGTTTTTTAGCTTTGTTTCACCGGAGCCATTTTCTTTCCATAATCTACATCTTAGCTGAATTCATCTTGTTTTGAGTAAATATATATCCATAGATTATTATTCATGTTGTGGAATAAGAATCGGTTGATACTCACATAGTCATTTGGGAACTGAACTTCTCCGGGAGGTAGGGGATACATGACAATGAAAAGAGGATAGTTTTGATGAAAATGATAACATCTGATAAAGTAGCATTTATACAAGCCCTACGTATACTTTCTATTTAAATGCCTTGAGACCAAATTATGACACTTCATTCCTTTCCTAATTTTAGCTGATTTAAGGTGATATGCAGTGAGCTGCTTCTATTTCACTGTCAGTTACTCCTCTTTTAATGCTGCTTGTTGAAAACATCCTTGGTCAGCTATGTCCTTCTGTATCTTTGCAGGACTCCTCACATGCCATCAAGACTTTCCTCACCAATATCTCTCACCTTGACCATGTACAGCTACAGATTTTTCCCCTGTTGTTTAACAAATGACCTTTAGACTTTGGCTGCATCAAGTGTCTGAGGCTGCTTCTGTGAGATGCAGAGGTTCATTGCCACCATCACAGGGAGGTCCTATTCATGACTGTATGTACAGCCTACGTTTTCTTGGTCTTGTTACGCATCAACAGTAAGAAGCATCAAGGACATAAGATGTAGATGTCTCCAGAAAAGTCTATTTGTCTGAAACTGACATAACTGTTATTACATGTTGGTGCCCTCCTCTCAAGCATTTTATTTGTCTTATTAGAACATGTGACTGAGATGGAGTAGCCATGAATATCTATTTAAAAGGCATGAGCAGTGGGAAAAGTTGATGCACAATCTATGTAATCTTAATTTAAGTGCAATTAGTGAGCTAATTTTTGTACAAGGAGCATTAAAACATTGAAGTCAGTGTCTTGTACATCTGAAAATTCTAGTATTTCTTGCATATTTCTGTCGAATTATTTGGGGTAACACACATGCAGTTTTTCACGCTGAGCAGTTACATCAGTTGGCTGCTTACCAGTCTTACATGTCTGAAAGTCATTGCAAACAGCTTTAAAAATCCAATCTGGTAATAGTTGTGCAAGGTTCTTGAGTCCTTCCACTCAAAAGAAAGGGAGAGTGTTGCCTTGTCAGTGAAGGTATAGCCTGTGTACTTTACGGAACCATAGGTCAGTTTTGTTGGAAGGAACCTTAAAGATCATCCAGTTTGAACCCTCTGCCATGGGCAGGGATACCTTCCACTAGACCAGGTCGCACAGAGCTCAATCCAACCTGGCCTTGAACTCTTTCAGGGATAGGGCAGCCACAGCTTCTCTAAGCAACCTGTTCCAGTGCCTCACCAATCTCATAGTGAAGAATTTCTTCCTAATATCTAATCTAAACCTACCTTCTTTCAGTTTAAAGCCATTCCTCCTTGTCCTATCACTGCATGTTCCTGTAAAAAGTCCCTCTCTAGCTTCTCTTGTAGGCTCCCTTCAGGTACTGGAAGCTGCTGTAAGGTCTGTCTGAAGCTTTTGCTTCTGTGGGCTTAACAATTGCAGCTTGCTCAGCGTGTTTTCAGAGAACTGCGACTTAGCTGTTTTGTTCATCACAAGTTTTTAACTTAAAAAAAAAAATTAATGTAGAGCTGTGTTAGGGCTTTTGCTGAAAACAGTCATTTTGAATTTTGGGAATGGCTCTGAAGTTAACTGCATCTGTCCCATCTCATGCTTGGTGCTTCTGGAGCAAGGCAGACAAAACTCATGTCTGACAGCTGGGTAGCCTGTAGTCATGCACTTCCTTGCCCTCATTGTCTAGGTATGTACACAGCCAGCAAACAGTGCTCTGACTCCTGAGCCCGTTGTGTGTAATGCTTTCAAGACTCTAAAACAATTAGATGTTGTGTGAAAGCGGATTATGAAATTCCTTACCTGAAGGATTGCTGACATGTACTGCATTTGACCTTTTTTACATATTTAGGAAGACAGTATCTTTCTCACTGACTTTTCTATCTTCTTCATCCTTTTAATTAGGATTTTTTTCATCGGTGAACTGTGCTTGTTACATTGCATTGACAGAAAAATGACTGTTCTGGGTATGAGTCTTAATCAGCTTAAAATAGAATAATTTAAATTAATTTTTGAAGGGTGGGTCTTATTTTTCCAAGAAGATGAAAAATACGAATGTTTTAATTTCTGCAATGCTGTACTATTGTGTCTGTCACTCAGACTTTTCCTGCTAATCCAATGAAAGACTAATGTGTTATGATTCAGTACAATAGTTCTGGCAATCCTTTAAGGCAGTATTATGACCAAAAGTAAATTAGTTATGAAAATATTCTGTTTTATTTTTATAAAAAAGCATTCTGTTTCATTTAGAAACAAATAGCAAATCTCTGTAGTGAAGAACGTTTTAAAGATACTTCCTTTTATATTTAAATTACTTTTTGAAAGAGAACATCACAATACTTTTTGGGAGAACAGAGCAATAATATCTTAGTGAAACTTGTTATTTAGTTAATATGCATCTCAAAGGCCTATGAATTATACTCTAGATGCTTGTAATAAACAGGATTTTTGTATTGTTTAATAGTGATAAAATAGGGAAATGTACATAGTATACAAAGAAGGAAATACGCTATTAATATTTTTAAAAACAAGATGGAAGAGCAAGTATTCTTGTTTTCACAAGTCATTGTGTTTAACATTAGATATCTGAAACTACTGGTGCTTAATACACTTAATGTTGCAGATTTGGTCTAAAGCCAGTGTCACATTAGTAAAAATATTCCTCATGATGACTCCAATAACCATTGTTTTTCAGAAAGGATAGGTATGTACAGATGTCCTCAAAATGGTTCCTGACTTGGTTAAAAAGGATGAACATTGGCCATCTGACTAGACATGGATGTTTCAGATAGGAAACTTGGCTACTCTGTGTGCCAGATCTAGTAAAGTATTAAACCTTTCAATGTATCTTTATATAGCTACAGTCAGGAAGAATTCATTCATATACACTGCTGTGAAGTCTACAGAGGCCTCTATAAAACCATTAATATATCATTATTTGTTATATGTAATTACCCTTGTGACTTTATCAAATTCTCTAATTGTGATTTTTTTCAAGATTATAAAGGACTACATGCTCAGTATGCAATCAAGCGACTGATGTGCTCAAATTTTATTTGCCTTATATTTTACAATACCAGTTTAACATGCCTGAAATTTGGCAAGTCATAAATGTGACTAGGAAAACAGTATCTCTTCATTGTTGGGGGAAAAGTATGTAGTCTGTGTTTAGTTTGTTAAATGATGAAAATATATGCATGTGGAAGAAACTTGCCAATTTTCGTTCGTCATGTGATCACTGTAATTCAAACACAAAATTCAACATCTTCATTGTTTCTAAGAAAATATTTTACAATAGAGCTCTGCCTTTAGGTCTTATGTTATTGACTTTTCAACATTTTGTAAGATAGCTCATCACCTGTATGTGACTGAAGAATATAGTTTTAAAGAACTAAAGCTAAGAAATTCTCACATCACTCTGCAGTTTTTGATGAGTTTTAAAGTCAATCTGTAGCTATTTTAGATTGCATTGGGAAATTTAAACTGTGAGTTACTGAAATGTATGCACATTACACAAATAAATTGTCCTAAAAATGAAAGTAGGTCAGATTTCTGGAAACTCCATGCTTAAGGTTGAGTTAGAATGACTTCTAATTAAAAGACTTTCTGCATCCAGATACATTGTTTATTCCTAGCAGTTTATTTAATTTTATTATTACTTGAATTATAGAACAGGGGTTTTGTGTTGCTTCTTCAGCACTATTTTCGCTTAAGTTTTCTGTTGCTACCTTTTAAATTTTTTACATGTTATTTCTTTATATGCAAAACACATAAACATCTGATCTTCACTATCAAGTGATATATTGACAGATTAGAATTTATATTCTTTTATGAAAAGTAAAATTACTTATAATACAGGTGTGGAGGTAGTTATTTTTTAATCTTAGTGGTCTGTAAATGAAACATTTTAACAAGACAAAGGAGAAAGGGTGGTGTACAGTCTAAGGATTTAGAAGTACTGTAGAAAAAGAGGTGTCTCAGTAGCTCGTAGTAGACATTTCAACTGAAGATGGTTGTAGCCAGTGAGAAGACATGCCAGTGAGGTCTTTCAGGCAGGCTGTGTCAGTTCTTAGAGTCACAGAACCACTGGGGTGGAAAAGCACTTCTGGTGATTCTCTAGTCCAACCCTGCTGTTTAGAGCAGACTCACCTGGAGAATGTTGCCAGAGTCATGTCCAGTCAGGTCTTGAATACCTGCAAGGCTGGACATACCACAGCTTCTTAACATTTTCCAGGACTTGACCAGCTTGACAGTAAATCTCTTGATGGTATGTCCCAGTATGATCAAGTGTAGAGCCAGAGCAATGTATGACTCTACTTGCTGCTTCTTGTTACTGTAGTCAGTTGTAGTTCAAGTAGAGGGCTAAGGTATGGCTTGTCATGCTGCTGCATGCTTTTTGTCTTTTTCTTCTAAACAAAATGATGGTTTCTCTTCCATGTGTCAATTAGAATCACTCAGCCTAATGGCAATGTTCTTTTTAAATCCTTGTGGTGATGACAGATTAGCTCAGGGTCTCATGCTTAATTTAATGACCACCAAGTGAATTCAGGAATGTGAAACTACTCAAATACTGTTGGTCATCGGCAGAGAACACTTTGCTCAGGAAGACCATCTTATGAATCAGATCAGAAGACATATTGAGGCTATTTTGTGTTGTTGGACACAAACAGGGTCTTGCTACTGCTCTGGCAGAGCAGACCACAGAGAATCTGGACAGTAGTGTCTAAGTGGCTAAGTTTGTGGAAGAAAAAAACAGAACTGTAAAGAATAAGGACAAAATGTTTATACTTTTCCAATGAAAAAGAATTTTGGAAAGCTTTAACATTACTTGGAAGTCAGAATGAAAGGAAAATAAAAACCTTTAAATGGAATGTTCCCAACATGCTTGAGGAAAAGAATTTGAGTGCCAAGAACCTCAAAAAGAAAGAGGGCTGAAATAATCATATAATTATTTTGGGTTATATGAAAGAGGAAAAGACAAAACTTGCATGCTATTTTTGTATGGTTTGAAATATTTTTCATATCCATGGGGCCTTCTATAAAATCTTATCCTTCAAGAGGAAGGCTAATGGAAAGTGTTTGATAGGATGGTGGGTTTTTTATTTTATTTCACAACTTTAAACAGATAAGGAACCTCCAAAAATATCAATGTGCAAGGCTCCATTATTTTTAAAGAGCAGCTAATCACAAAGGCAAGTGGTGTCAGAAAGAGCATACCTACTGTGTACCTACTTGTAGGCCTGCAGCCTGAACAATCAGAAGGTTGAAATACAGGTTAGGGTGAAATTCCACTAACCTTGCTCATACAGCTTATTCTATATATGTTCAGTTTCAGATATACAGAGTTGTTGTTTAAAATAAACAAAACAAAACAAAAAACAATAAACAAAACCCAGAATAAGCAGAACAATCTTTTTTTCCTTTCATCACAGAAAAATCTGTGTTAAAAAGGTTGCAATTGAGATGGGCAAACCTGTATGTTGCCTTTTAATTTTCAGTGTCATATGGGACAGTTGTGAATGTATGAAGTATTGAAGCATCTGAGAGAGCAGCCTCAAAGTGACACTGAACATGACCACAAGGAAAATACATTCTTGATCTGTTCTTGGAACTTTAATCCAAGTCTCTAAGGATCATCTGTCAGTGTTTAAAATGTAATTTCAGCATGACTTGAAAAGAACAAGATCACTGAAACTTTGAAATTTTTGTGTCAGTTATTAAATAATGCTGCCCAAAGTAATTAGAGTATAATGTAAAATATGTTCTCATTAAGACAATCTGTTTGCTATTTTCTCCCACCACTTTTGTCTCAGGTGAAAATTTCATTGTATGCCTAAGCTCAGGACTCAAGTCTGTGCCCAGTCTTTTCAAGAAATCCTAATAAAAATGCCTTATTTGAGATATAAATTTTATTTTTATTTGCATTTCTCTTCAGAAAATAGTCAAATCCGCAGAGAGTAAAGAAAATTACTCTATTAATTTTCTAGGATTTCTAAATGTAATTTTTCTTCTCTTGCATTGCACAGAACCCTTATTTGTATATATATAAAGGGTATTGAAGAACATACATGAGAAAAGTGATATGCATTTTAAAACCAATTCTAAATGGGAACTTAAATATGCAAAAGTGTCAAATTATATCTGACACTAAATCAATAGAATGGTGAATACTGCTGATTCCCTAGAATTCTCAAAAAATTCTTAAAATTGAAAACAAAGAGGATGACTCTGCCAGATGTATCATTTTGTGATGACTGGATGAAACCCTTATTGACCATGACAGTTCTAAACAAGTACAAGATGTGCATGGTTTTGTATTACATGGTTGGGAGTAGACACAATAAAGAAGTTAGTGACTTCAGGACACGTTTCTTTCCATCTAGAATATTGTCTGATAGACTAATCCTAATTAAGTAGCTTGACTATGTTTGGGTACACCTGATTTGGACCAACATCACTAAGTGAAAAGATGTTCTCTAGTTTGAATTTGTTTTCTTGAACAAATGATTAAAATCACTCACTGCAAAGTGATTATAAACCCATACTTAATCTACAGCCAGAAGAAGAGTAGAGAAAATCTTGTCAGTAAGTAAGAAGCCACTAATTCTGTAGATAAGATTGTTATTGCTGATTTTGAGGAAAGAAGTTATTTGTATTTTCATTTGGATTTGTGATAAAAATATGAGCATGGTGGAAAGAAAGAAAAATGATAGGAAAAACCAGATAAGATAAATGATTGGGGAGAGATAGAACTATCAGTTGTTAAGTAGAAAGATGTGTACAAAAAATTGTTTTATCTAAATAATTTTCAGTCTTAATCTGTGAAAGCATATTTTGCACATCCATGTATTTAAGGTTCAGATTCTTATTTCAACCAATTCAGAACTGTATGTTCAATATCCTACAGATTAAAGGCTTTCTTCTATTTCTTTTGGGAACAAAAGACTTGGTGTAATTAAAGGTAGGAAAAGAAATCTTGAAGGTTGAAAATGCCAAGGCTTTAGGGGTAACATTTATTTGTAAATGTTAAAACAACAACTATTTCCAGCATCTTGATGTAGCTCAGCAAAGGCAGTCTGGATGCCACTTCTGAAGAATTTTTAATGGATTTTAGCCCCCCCAAAGCAATACAGATGCATTAGTGGCCTTTAACCAATTATCCTCACTGAGACATGTAGTACTCCAGCTGTTTTTGAGTCACTCTAATATGATGCTGCTTCTCAGAGCCAAACTACCTCAAGCACCTCTCTCCTGTTTGACTGAGAACCCAAATATTGACTTCTACTCATTCCAAGGCACTATTTTTGGCTAGAGTAACAAATACATGTTTTTAAATGACATATTCAAAGCCTTGAATTCTGAAAATATGTATTCTGGAAGTATTTTCTCAGTTAAGCACTCACATTACTCTCTATAGTTATGAATTCAAAATGATTCCCTGGGATATATTCCAACAGAGCAGTCATAGAAATCAAACAAATCTTACTTGACTGGCATGTACAGATTTAACTCTTTTCTGATCCTTATGAAGACACTCAGCAGAGTTTGCTTTTTGAGCAAGTCTGCAGTAATACCTTATCCTGCAGAGCTTTAAGTGGGTTTTGCTGTCACTGCAGCTCAGTGATTTTTTTTCTATATATAGCAGATTTAGGCCCAAAATATTTTTCTGAGTTGATTTCAAAACTGAAAAGATATGAAATACAAAATGTCAAGAGAAACACATTTATTGAATTATTTAATGTCACCCACTCCTTGCATTCCAACACTAGTGTGAGCTGTCTTGTTGTTTTCATGTAGACACTCAAATGCCTTGTCTGTTTCATGGATGCATTTTTTGTTGAGTTCACACTTTGGTGTGGTATACTGATGGTTTTAAAAGGGATGAAGAATCATATCTGCTTGGGTTTTGATGAAAGTATGGCCAAAGTTGTTTTCATGATATGTTTAAATCTGTAGAATGTGTCACCGTGTAAGTCAATAGGTGTATATTTTCTTTTATGCTAGGTGTTTGGTTTTTTTTTTTAAAATTACAAGACACTATGATCTTGGTCTTTAAAAAATACTCTGTAATAATGACTACAACTTTTTAATTATTTCTGGCTAAAATACAAATAAATTATTCCTTATGGTATTTTAGAATTTTTTCCAGTTTTCTGAAGCAATTGAGATAAATCAAGATCATTACACCATTTCTGTGTCTGTATTTGTGACATTATCTCTGCCCAGAGTGCCCATGGGACCACAGCCAGGCTGGTAGACTCTCTGGGGAATGGTCACCTGAACTCCTTACTGTGCCCTGTGTCTTTCTAGCCTTATATATGGCCTTGAAAAGTGCTGCCTTTTTATATATTTACTTTTATTTTTAACACTGGCTTGGTAATAAAGGTGTCATAAAAAAAGCACCAGAGACTGACAGTCAAGGTCAAAACTGTAAGTTAGCAACTCTTTCAGATTATGTCCTTTTAGGTTTTTGCCTTCTTTAGTATAATAATGAATGCAGAGACAGTGTCTTGATGTCTTGCCAAGTCATACACACCTTTCTCCTTGCTTGGGTACAAAGGCACAGCATATTGCTACAGTGATAAATATTCCAGGCCATTGCACCTTGATAGTCCATACTGGGATGTTGTCACAATGAAGCCTAGCATTGTTTGACCCAAAAGAACTAGTCCTGACTCAAAGCCTCCTCAGTCAGAATCACAGGTTAGCAAGAGCCGCAGTTTGCGGGAGGCCTCTGTGACTGGGCTAGAGAGGCAGAGCTTCACAGTAAGGAGAGTGAACCATTCTGGCACATTAAATTCATTAGTCTAGTCATAGTTTTTGGATTGCAGACACTCAGGGCAGCAGGCAGCAGAGCAGATAAGGAATGGGCAGAACACAGACTTCTACAGTGTCGCTCCAGCTCCGAATGAGAGCTGACTGCACTCTTCCCCTTGCAAAGTGCTTTGCTGGGGAACAGACACAAGTGAGCTACTACTTGCTGAACAGACAGAATGTGTGCTCTGGACAGTGGTGCGTCACAGTCAGAAAGCTGGGAAGGCAAACATCATCCTTTTTGGCAGAGGAAATTTCTGTGTAACATGTCCTGAGGGTCTTCTCATTACTGATTAAAATCTCTTGCTTCTTTACAGGACAGGCTTAGAGGTGCTTGGGCACCTGCACAGTTCTCTGATGGGATCTCTGTGAAGAAACAGGGCTGCTGACAGAGGGAGCTTCTCATTTGGTGTCAGCTGTTGCTCATTCCAACTAAAGAAGGAAAATCATTGGGCAAGATGAATAGATAAGATCTGAATATGGCAGGGATAAGTTTTTCATCTGTGGATTGTAGCTCTGGATTTCTTGCAAGTTGAGTTTTCAGGCCTTTTGGTGGAAAGGCATTTGCTGGTGATGCAGAAGTGAGGATGGATGATGGAGCAAAACTTAAGCTGGGACCAGGATGAACTAGGAGGAGAGCCTTGAAAGTATGGCTCTAAGATGATCAGCTCTGATTTTGACAGATCATTCTTTAGGTCTCTTGACCCAGCCCAGCCAGCCTCCCAAGACAGGTGTAATGCACTAACAGGGAATGCTCTGTCTGGAGATGTATATATTTTTCTGATACTTTAGTGAGCCACTCACAATAAAACAACACTGAGTGTAGCTTGTTTCTTGACCAATTACTTCTTTGGATAACACTTTTCTTTAAGATCAGGTAGACTAAAGGTATTTGCAAGATCCTCTAAGAAGTCCTTGCAAATGTGCTTGCAAACTATTTTCTTAGGCATGTACTAGCAACAAAAATAACATATTTCCGGATTTCATAATCCCTGAGGCAATATAATAAGGCTTTTCTATCTTCTGGACCCACAGTATAGATTTAAGATATTCAAAGAGCTTTTTGAAGTGCCATTCTCTTCAGAGTTGATAATTAAGGCAGCTGATAATAGGAAAGGGAGGAGTCCTATAGAATTATCATGTGTTAGAATGGCAACTCTTTCAGACATTTCTAATATATGTAAATATATGGTGCTAATTATGAGTGGCATTATATTAAATTAAAAAGATTAAATATATATTGTTTTAATGGATGCTTCATTATATTCATTCTTTTTCAGCAGGCATCATCTGTTCCTTTAATCTTGAAACGATAATGCCTGTGCCATATGTTGTGCTGTCTCTCTCAGCTAGTAAGTATTCAAGGAAGACTTTTATGTTTTCCTTCAGAATGGAAGTTTCACTGTTGATTTGGGGCTTTGGGTTTTTTTTGATTATTTGAGGAGACTGTTTTGGAAGCCTAAGACTGATAATGGAATTCGTATTATGCATTGTGTTGTTCAGGGTATAGGAGTGGAATGTTTTTTTTTCCTTTGAACTAAACAACTGAAAAGAAATATATGGACTTAATTAAGAGATATTAATAAATATTCTGTAAGGACTGCCTGTAAATGTCCACAGTCAGACTACAGGATGGCAGTATCTAGGCCTTAATTGGCAAAGGGACACTGCAGATGAACTTCTGCACAGCTATTTGGCAAGCTGAATTCCTTTCTCATCAAAATATGCCCATCCTGCTTTATTTGAGAACTAAAAAGTAATCCTTGCTTACAAACTCCTCTTAAAATGAATTGGAACATAGGGGTTGGGGTTTTCTCAATAAAATATTAAGTGCAAATGAAGCCAATATAAATATATGCCAATGCATGATTATTAGTCAGCTTTTGAGGAATGCATTTGCTAATTGAGTATGTAAAATGTGTAGCAGTACAGATCTATAGTGACTTTGGAACATTTGGCAAATATTAACTAATAGGGACTGAGGTTTTGAAGAAAACTCAGTGAGATATTAAAAATGCAAGTGGATTCTCTTTTGACCAGCATTCTGTGTTTGTTGCATTTGTTTGTTCTTTTTAACTTTGGCTCCTGCTATATTTCTTCAGGGTTAATTATCGTGCTGATACTTCAGAATTGTTTGGTAAAAGCATTATGTTATTTTTTTTAATCTTTAAGCATGGTGTACTTTCATAATATGTTGCAATTAGATTTTATATCTCTGATGTAATTGTTTTGTAACACAGTCTTTTTATAAATAAGTATAATGTTTGTTAACATTTAATGTAAATGATGACATATAAATATTTATTGAGCTGTGCTACATACTAGAGATTAAAATGCCAATTTATTACCATTACTTCCCCACAGAAGGGTAGTGTTACTAATGTTTCATAGATGGTTTGAGTTGTTTTTTTGGTTGGTTTGTTTGTTTGTTTTTTAAATAACAGTTACTTCATAAAAAATGGTAAAAATGGTAATAAACTCTGCAATTTATTAAAAGGTTAGTATGCTCATTTAGCTTACAGTTTCTATTAAAAATGACAAAATTTCCTGTCTCATGCTGATGTAACTGTTTGTCTGCCTGAATTTTTTATGGTTATGAGGTGAAAGTGAGGCTAATTATTGAGCGAGGAAGGAATGCAAAGTGAATTTTTTGAGAATACTAACGAAGGACAAGTGACAGCTCACCTGAAAGTGGCTGGTCCATTTTCTGCCCTACATGTACTACCTGTTCAACAGAGTCTTTGGTCACCCACTGTCTCCTGACCTGTTCTGGGGCATTAGTAGGGGAATGCTAGTTAGCACAGGCCAAACTGTACCAAGGTGTAAGCTAACCTTTAAATAGTATTGGTGATTCTTGTCCATGTCCCAGCCCTGCCTCATTTGTTAGAATGAATATGGTTTGGGAAAAGTCGTAGGCCTTTTTTAAGAATTTGTTATCACTTTTAGCACATATCTCACTCAGATCATTCCAGCCTGTCATCACAGGTTGACACTAGAGCCTTGTCCATTAAGATGACAGGTGCTGTGTAGCTTACTGTATTTTTGTTACTTTAAACATGCTTGCTGTTATTTGATTGCATGCTGAGAACACGTATGTTCTTGAATTGCAACTAAATTTGTAGTAATTGTTTGAGGAGGGGTTTTCTGTGGGCTTTTTCTCTGCATCTGGAATTATGGGTCACTAACGGTAAATTGTTCAATATGAGAAAAATTTGATAGCTGTAAACAACAAGGAATTGAATAGTAGGGTCTGATAAGAAATTTATAAACTGGACATTTATTCACTTCATTGGTTTCTAGGTCTATGTCTTCATTTTTTTTCCCATGGATTTATATTTAAAAATGCTTATATGCAAAAGAGCAAACTCTCCCTGCAGATATAACACTCCAGCATCTTTTAAGGTCAATATTGCAGAGGATTTCAAAAGCAGTAACTGTAGAGTTCTTTTCTGACATCATGACTTTTTCAGAAACATTTAGGTTGAAAAGGCCAACAAAAATAATTAAATGAATAATTTATATAAAAGATTAATTAAATATTCATGTCAAGTATAGCAAGTGTGTGTCCCACCTTGAAATACTGTAGGTACTATAGGAAAAATCATGCTTCCAGAGTCAAAGAAATTACTGCTTTTGGCTTAAGCATAATTAAGTGGTAATAGACAGAGTAAACACCTACATAATGAAAAGGATCACAGAACTTTTCAGTTTGGAAGGGGTTCTCTGGAGATACCCAGTCAAACCTCTCTGCTCAGAAAAGGATCAATTACATCATGTTGTTCAGAGCTGTGCCTGGTTGAGTTACAAGGATCTCCCAGGGTGGAGACTACAAAGCCTCCCCAGGAAATCTGTTCTAGTGTTCAACCACCCTGTCAAAAAAATAATTTCTTGGATGTTTAAATGCAGTTTTCCGTGTCTCAGTTTGTGCTCACTGACACTTGCTTGTTCTGGATCTCACTGGGCCTGTCTTCCTTACTGTCTTCCTCAGATATCTCTATACATTGAGCAGATATCTCCAGAGCTTCCTCTTCTCTGGGCTGGACAGTCCCAGCTCTCTCTATCTCCTTGTGCAGTTACCTGCACTCGCGCCAACATTTCCATGTCACACTTGCATGGGGAGCACTGGCACTCCAGATGTCTCAACAGTGCTGAGGAGAAGGAACAATCCTCCTCATCCAGCCCAGTCTTCTGCCAGCCTTCTTTATCACAGTGGCATATTGCTGGCTCGTCATCCTTGATCATGCTCAACATGGTGTCCACCAGGAGCCTGAGATTTTTTCTGCAAAGCTGCTTTCCAGCAGCAATTGTCCCAAGCCTGCACTGGGGTATGAGTTTTATTCCTTCCCAGAACTGAGCACTTACCTTTGGACTTCATGAAACTCTTGTTGACCTATTTCTCCAGCTTCTCAAGATTCATCTGTATGAAATTGACTTGGTTTGAGATAAGCAACTGCCAACCCCCCTAAGCATAGAGAGAAAAGCCTCCCTCCTAACACCAGGGAAAGGGAGGAAAAGAGAAGCGAAAGAAAAAAAACACTTCAAACTGCATTTATACTAAATCTACATATATTTTTCACAGAAAGAAAGAGACAATTAGAAGAGAGTACAAATATAGACTCACACAAGTCTGCAACAACAAGTTCCCCACCTCAACTTCTTAACGAACACACAAATTCTACTGTCCTAAATACACATTACTTAAGAAGAAGCTTATTCCCCAGGGAGACAAACCCAAGCAGAAAGGAGAGACCTAGAACAACACATTTTACTTTCTTGAGATACCCTGTGAGCCAGTGGTGGGCCTGGTCCTCTCCATCCCCCCTGGAACAGCATCGTGCGTCCTCCCAAGAAGAGGGCTGAGAAGCGACTGCCTTAACCACTCCCACACTGGTTCCTACTTCCCTGGAGATGATGTCATAATGTGGTATGGAATACAAAATTACTGGCTAGAAGAGGTCAGCTGTTAGCTCAGCCCAGCTCAAGTCAGCTGACAGCTTCGGCCTAGTCCACACTTCAGAGCCCAAATCTAGGCCCACCTAGGTGAACCCATAACAGAAACCCAAACATCTTGTGTATTGTGCTGGTTTAAAGGTGAACCAGCAGGGGAAATGAACTCACCACGAGAGAGATTATAAGTCAGAGCTAAAATTTAATAATAATATTACAATAACAACACTGACACACAAGGGAAATTGCTTTCAACTCACAAAACCCCAGCAGTATAACCCAGTGTCCTGGGGCACAAACCCAAGGGGGTTTGTTTGCCCTTGTGCTGAGACCCCTGTGGTTCCCCCAAGTCCAGAGCAAAAGGAAAAGAAAAACCTGTTGGTGCAGGCGAGGGCTGTGGTCTGGGCGAGAGCGGGGATCTCCTCCTGTCAAGGTCCTGCTGCTGCTCTGGATCCAATAAGAAGTTCCCGAGATCTTCTTACCCACCACTTATGTACCCTCAGGGAGCTCTCAGTCCCTCCCCCTGGGCGGGGACTCACACAATGGGTGATTAACTCTGGGACCCAGGGGGTGTTGAACTGTTGATGGCCCATTAGCAGCTCCGCCCCCCTCAGGCTGGGTGTGAAGGTGATAATGACTCCCTGGGCAGCTGCTGCTAATGGCCCATTGACCTTGGGGAATGAATAGAGGGGGTAGAATACACAGGTTTGATCACCCCCACACAGGGTTAGCTGGTCCCTCCTGCTGAACTAGGACATGTATCATCCTTCCTGCTTGTTTTATGTAGTCTGCAAACTTGCTGTTTTTTTTCTATCCTGTTACCAGGTCACAAGTTATAATCTTAAACAGTACTGGTCCCAGTATCTACCTCCTGGACTGACCTACAGCTGGACATCATGCTGCTTACTCATAATTACTCTTTGAGCTCAGTAGCTGTGTTTCAGTCCACCTAACAGTACAATTATCTAGTCAATGTTCTTGTCTAATCTTCGTTTTGCTGGTAGTGTTTCAGGATTTCAACTTGTGCTTGTTGGCTCTTGTCTGTTTTGGATCTGTCTGAGTCAGCCTTCCTTGCTGCCCTCATCAGTATTTATATATGCTGAGAAGATTCCTGTGAGTCTTCTTTCTGGGCTGAGCAGTCCCAGATCTCCCAGCATCTCTTCATATCAGATGCCCTATAGAAGCCCTTGTTCCTGGTCTTCACACCTCTCACCAGATTTAGCTCCAACTGGGCTTGATCTTTCCTAACTCCATCTCTGCACCTTTGGACAGCATCTCTCCGTTTCCTCTAGATCACCCTGCTGGATACTTCCTTTTTCTGTCTCAGTCCAGTCAGGAGCACCTTACTTAGCCATGCAGGCATCTTGCCACCTTTGACTTCTTGCTTGTCAAGGTCCGCTATTTCTGAGGCTGGAGGAGGTAAGCCTTGAAAAATCTATCAGCTTTCCTGGACTTCCCTTGCCAGGACTGTATCCTATGGAATTCTTTCAAGATGATTCTTGAACAGGCCAAAGTCTTGCCTGAAGCCCAGTGTTAGCAGCCTGCTTTTTGCTTTCTTCCCTCCTCTCATGAACCCTACTATCTCATAGTTATTTCAGTGAAGGCTGTCTGTGGCCTGCACATGCCCAACTGGAGAATGTTTTTATACAGAGAAGTTACAAATAGAGCTATAAAAGAAGTACCTTAGAGCTCAAGCTTACTAAAAGACAATAAAAAGGAAAAAAATAAAAGCCCAAAAGCTTTTTCCTTTCTGACAATTTTTGTGCCTTTTGAAAAAATGTGTGTTTCTGTATATACATTTTCTTGAAGGGAAGAAAGAACAGGTACAAGGGTACTGTCTTCTATGTCAATGCTTCATAGAACCTGAAAGGTGGAAAGTACTTTCAATCTCTTTTTTTTTTCCTTACCATTTTCTGTGTAGAAACAGAGATTACTTACAAGCATTAGGAGCACAAGTAACAGAGATCATTTAATGGGATGAAAGGCATGTGTAAAGTGCCCTGCAACACATTAGATGATCTTCTGTGGCACTATGTCATGCAATCAAGTTGATATGTGGTTCTTTTACCTTGTAATATCTCTTAGATGAGCAAATGAAGATATAGAAAATGTAAGGTGTGGAAAACTATGTCTCTATAGAAATAGTTGCTGAATATTTTTCTATTACATTTATTAAGTAAAATTATGAAGACAACGCCCTTGGGCTTCACTTGGCCTTTGCAGTCAGTAGATGGAGGAACATGGATGAGAATAATGCCAAACCATATTTTTTTTATCAGAGAATGGGGTCAGAAAAATTCAGTGCTGTTTTATCAGTCATGTCTGAAGTAATGAACATGATTGGCTAGGTTTAATATAGGGAAGTAGTCTTAAACTCTTGAGAGCTGCATTTGGTAAACAAAGAAAATTTATAAAAATAATACTGTGATATCTTGAGTACTGAAAGAGGAATTTTAAATTAATTTTCTGTCACTAGTAAAAAAGATAATTTCTTACCAAAATCTTGGAACTTATACCTTGTATTTTAAAGATAATGGGAATACATAGACACAGTTAACAATAAATTATTGTAAAAACAATAACGCTCTTTCCAGTGATCTCAACTGCAGCATTTTCAGTAGGCAGTGATCTGTATATATTATCTCATCTTAAATTTTCGTTCCTCTTCTTCTAGAATATTTCATTAACTTTCAGATTATGAATTATAGTGTAGATGGTCTCATACTAAGTCAGGTTATCACACTTATGTAGTGTATTAGCATTGTTTCTGGCTATTTTTGGAGGTGATAAAGTCTTGTATGAACATCTGAATTTTCTGAACTAGGTTTCTTTGTTGCTAAAATGACTGAAAACACAGTGAAATTTCTCAAATGAAGACTGACTTTTTTAGTTGAATGGCAACACCACTTCGAGTTGCTTTCTCAGAAACATTGTGGTTTTTTAAGTAAGTTAAGTGCTCCTTCCTTCTTACAAAGGTTTGTCTGACTTCATCTTAAGACTCTGTACTACTGCTGAAGATCACATACACCATCAGAAACTAATGTTCCTACATTACAAACCCTGAGATCAGTAAGATGTTTTACCTAGAGCATGTTTATGCTACATTTTGATACTTAGCATCATCTAATTTGTGTCTTTATAACTGTGAGGAGCTTGAGGCAAACACTGAACTAAATCCAAAGTGAGTTCAGTGTATCTAAGCATCTTCATAAAATCTTCTCTTGCCTCAAACATCCTTTTGAAACATATGCATCAATGCATTCAGATGTAAGGTCTGCTTTAGAAAACCCTAGATAGCTTTTGAGGAGAGATGTGGCAATTTTTCAAAAGATGACATCTCAGTGTTTATCTCAAATGTTTTAGTACTCAAATTTGCTTATGAAAGTAAGAAAACAAACTGAAGTACCCTGGAAATAAAAGTGAAGCTCTTTTAACACCTGCTATATTTTATAAACAGCTTTCCTCTGGACAGATTAAAACATTGAGCAATTTCCACCCTAAAGGTAATAGATGGAATTCATTCAAGATTACTCAAAGAGCTGGCTGATGTCATCATGAGGCCTCTCTCAATGGTTTTTGAATGGTCTTGGGAATCTGGAGAGGTCCCAGCTGACTGGAAGTTGGTCAATTGTGATTGGAAGCTGGTCCAAATTTTCAAGAAGAGCAAGAAGTATAATCCTGAAAAGTATAGACCTGTCAGTCTCACTTCAGTGAGTGGTAAAATTATAAAGAATATTATTCAAAAAAAGATAACTGAAACACACCTGTGGATGACGCGGTCATTGGGCACAGCCAGCACAGCATCATGAGGGGAAAGTCCTGCATATCAAGCCTGATTTCCTTTTGTGACATCTTTTATGATTTCCTTTTATGACATCTAGTTGATCAAGGGAAGCCAGTTGATGTCATCTTTCTGGATTTCAGTAAAGCTTTCAATACTGTCTCTCACAGGATCCTTCTGGTCTAAGTCTTCAGCACACAGCTGGTTAAACACATCATGTGGTGGGTGAGCAATTGGCTCACAGGTCGAGCACAGAGGGTAATAGTGAATGGGGTGACATCAGGCTGGTGACCTGTCACTAGTGAGGTCCCACAGGGCTCCATCTCAGGCTCGGTACTCTTAAACATCTTCATAAATGATTTGGATGCGGAACTGGAAGGGATACTAAGCAAGTTTGCAGATGACACAAAATTGGGAGGAGCTGTTGACTCCCTCAAAGGCAGAGAGACCCTGAAAAGAGCTGGGAAATCACCACTTATATGAAGGTTGAGTCAGATTTGATAGGAGGTATTTATAAATCTTCAGTTGATGTTTTCTGTGTTATGTGTTTTCATGTCAGAGTACACAATTTTTGACATCTGTTTGTGTCCCTCTTTGTGCTACATATCAATACATTTTTGTGAATGCACTTGATGAACTGTAAGCAGAACATGCAAATGTGCATTAGATTTTATCTTTTCCTCTTATCTTCAGTATTAAATTGTTTGATTTCTTTTTCTAGGATATATACAACACCTACCTAGCCTTATATTTAAGATTCTCTTTCTCAGGAGTTGCATGATATGGTAGAAAAGATATGGCTTGGCAAATAGAAAACATCTATTACTGTAGTAAAGGAAAATTGTATAAATAATGGAAGTTGTTCCAAACAAATGCTAATGAAAGTGCTTGACTGTCATGTGGTTTCTGCCAGTGTGTCACTTCTCTGCTCTGTTGACAACATTTGGTGCAGGAAGGAGAGATACCCTAGGGGATGCTTTGGGTCAGATAGGTCAGCTCTCTGCTCTCCAGGGTTTCTTAATGGTTCTTGGGCTTGGTTTTGGTGTGGGCCATGCAGCTTTCTCCATTCGTCTTCCAGCACATGGGGTTGAAGTCCAGTAGGACATAGGGTGTTTCCAATGTTCAACAGGTATATTTGCCTCATCTTCTGGGGGGTAAAATAGATCATCAGGCTGGACCTGAGCTGTTCCCTCCTGTTGGTGTCAGTGATGGATGATGATCATGGCTAAATTCATTTGGGTTTTATCCCATTGTGTCTGTTAACTTGCTGTGGGAATAATGGTGAGGTCCCTGACAGCTTTTGTTCTTTATGCTCTCTAGAGATGTCAGTACTGTAGTATTTATATTTAACCTGGTTTATGGTTTGTGTGACATCCCTAATGAATATAACAAATCTTGTTAGTATAGTAGGCAGTTAACTGCCTCCCTAACACCCGATCCTGTCAGGTCTTGGAAGCTGAGCAGGGTCAGCCCTGTTAGTACTTGGATGGGAGACCTCCTGGGAATACCACGAGCTGTAGGTTCTAGCCCAGAGGACTTCACTGTCACCATCCAAGCTCACTCAGCCGTGGTAGATGAACCTCAGGAGTTAAAGGATTGGGCCAGTTCTACACACACTGTGCCTCACCTAAAAAATCCACTGTGAAGGCTCGAAGGGCACACCCACAAGCACAGAGCCCTTCCTAAATCTTGGCTTGCGAAGCCTAGCCACACAATACAATTAGTATAGTATAAATAGAATTTTCCCATTGTTACATTCTTTGTGTTCCTGAACAGAAGAGGTGTGATATTAGAGGGTATGTGAGAGCAATACAAATTCACATTATTGGCTTCTGACAACCTTTGTATCCAACTGAAAAATCTGATTACACTGTTAAAGTAATATTTATTTTCCCAGTAGGTTCTGAATTTATCTTTAGACATATTGTTTATTGAAAATATTTGCAGGCTTAAAGGTCTATTTCTGTGTTAAGCAGATTTGTTGATACATGAGGGTGGATGTGTTTGTCATCATATGAAAATTCTCAATTTAATAGCAAGAAATCTTAGAATTGACTTTGTAATGCTGGTGCATTTGTTTTCAGAAGAAAACAATTAGTAAAAAGTTCTATCCCATCCTGACAGTGCTGCTGGCTACTTGACACTAGCCTTTCTCTCTGGAATAGTTTAATTTTCCAAGATGTTTATAGGATTATGTTTATAGGGTTCAAAGAGAAAATACATGTGTGCTTTATTTTGCTCCAATCTTAATATTCACCAGCAACAGGGGAAAAACTTATGCTTTTGTCTTGGTTAGACTCTAGAGCAATGCACTTCCTCCTGATAGGGGGTTCTGCATCTGTTCTAGAGTGCTTTCGTCCTGGAACTGCCTCAGTTTTCTGGAGGAGCAGTAACATGTCTTGGGCTTGAGTTATTTCTCTGCTTTCACAAAACTTATCATGGAATAGAAATCACAGGAGAATTACACTATTCAGGAAATAGTAGTATTGGAATCACATATGTCCTTAACTCAATATTAAGAACTCATATTCTGAACTCCACAGATGGCTGAATGCCTTTAAGAATCTAAAGTAGCTAAATTCAAGTGCCCAAAACATGCTTGTTATGCATTTTTTGCAATCTTAAGGAAAAGTGATGTTTGGTTGGAGAGGTTTTGACTGAATAACTACATCAGTTAATTTCCATGATTGATGCAGTAATTGGTGTTGTTGATCTATGTAGACTTTGTGGTAAAACTTTGTAGTAAAGTATAAAATGCTAAAATCCCCCTTGAAATAGTTCTTCCTAGAGGGGAGGGCAGCACAACTCCTCTACGACAATCTTTTTGCCTATGCAGTTAAGTGTTGCAGATGTAAATATGGAAGTGCCCCTCATGATGCTCTAAAATCTCATTTATCACATGAATATTGTTCTTTTTGGCAACAAGATTCAGGCAGTGAAGTCAAATGAGGAATATGTTTGAGGATTTATTCTATTTATGTTTTGCAATAAATGTAATTTCATGTCTCTAATTTTTATCAGATATATCTCATTTTATCATATTAGTTATCCAAAATTTTATTTCTGCATTTCAGTAAAGTCAGTAGAAATACTCTAGTACAAAAGAACAAAAATAATCTTTACTATACTTCTAATTACATATTGAAAATAATGTTACTGTGATTATGTCAACTCATAATCTATTTTGTTCATGACAAATAAATTGGGATTAGTTCAGTAGAATATCTCAATCTTATTTCTCCTTGTGAGTTTCAGCTCTATTTGTATAATTTAATACAAGAAGGATGTGAAAGAATACTAATTTAATAAATCACTTCGAATTCTATGGAGAGGAATTGACTGGTGGGGGTGCAGAAGATGAGAACAAGTGGAACTAATTGCCATCTTACCTTTACTCGCAATTCCTTCTGAAAGTTTCTTACTATAGAAGAGACGATTATAGGATCACATCTCTCCAACGAGGAGCAACAAAATGCCCTCAAATTACAAGTATTAGTGGGGTTCAGATTCCAGTTTTATCTGGTGTTTCTAAACTTAGCTGCAAACTGTTCTTTGCCATGTAAACAACCTTCACAGGAAAAAGAGAATGTCAAATAAAACTTAAGAAAAACACTTTTCTCAAGCTTGCTTGTTCATGCTACATGGTTGAACCCATATTAATTTGAATTACATAAAGTCAGCTCAGATTTGGAATTTTTATCTCTAATTAAAAAGTGTTTTGTGCAAAAATCATCACTTGGCTCTGAGTTTATAGCAGGGTTAATTATATTACAGTAATTAATTTTACCTCACTTTGTGACAAAGACTCTGAAGTATGTGCCAGCAGTATGTGCTATACTCTGAAGTATGATTATGCCTTGGCAGAAGTCTCCTCTTCCTCCCAAAAAGAGAAATTGTAGCTCTGCTTTAGGTACATCTTCTATACCTACCAGTTAAACTGTGGCCTTTTATGGTCTTACATAAGCTTTTCTACAGAGTTTGTTGTTAGTATTTTTTTAACATTAAGCCTGTTTATTTCAATGATTTTATTTATTTACTTACTTCTTTTTACTTTAGCAAATCTCCTGGTGACTGTTGGAAAAGACTGCCTGAAGGCTTTGCACTTTCTGTTAGGTACAAACTTATTCTAGCAGCAATGAAGTGCTGCATCTTAGCAGAGGATCTCAGGGGAGACTCTTTGCAAGGTATTGGAAATCAGCAAAAGCATCTGCAGGATGGAGAAAGTGATCACCAAGGAGACAAAACCTCTGTGGCAGGAGAAAATTGTTGTACTTTTTTCAACTGTCCAGTAATTAAAGCCATCTGCTGTCATGGTTCACTTAAAGCCTCCAGTTACTCTGCTGTTTGCCCTCATGTTTTCGAATTACTCTGGAGTGAATCTGTTCCAAGACTGTGCAGCCTTGCTGTGAGAGACGCATACCTTCCTTTTTTTTAGTGACTCTGGCTACTAGACTTGGTGTAAAAGTTTCCAGACCTTTTTAAACAACTTGCATGTTCCAAGGTTCTGTGAAGGGCTGATGTGGACTTAGGGTTCTGAAGGGTCTAAATTCAGATTCCTGAAAAATATTGGTTGTGTTGCTTCTATAGTTTGGTACACTGGTGAAGCAAAAGGGTGATAGAGTAGCTGCCTTCAAGTATTTGAGGGGCAATTACAAAGCTAATGGAGTCAAAATCACCTTAGTACTACCAGGTATTATAACAAGGGTGCAAAATGTAACTTGAGTTGTTTGATGTATGGGTAGAGAAGAAAATTCCCTCTGAAGGATGGAGTAGGGCAGCATGAGAGCAGTTTGCTTAAAGGCTATAAAACCCCTTTCCAGGAATGATTTTCAAGACTTAGGTAGACAAAGCAACATCTGCATTGGTGACTTCATACTGGATAGTCTCCCACTCAAAGTTCAACATCATACTAGACACCACCAAAATTTTTTATTATCATGATCTCTTGTCTTAATTCTGGGGTGGATCAATCAGACTTCAGCCATGTGGCCACTCAGTTCAGTCTTTTGCTCAGGGGCCTCCTTTGGGAAGAAGTGGGCCCAGAATGCTCATTTTCCTTCTGAGCTATGTATTATGCTCCCGTATCAGACCTGACTTACAGATAATTGCAATGTTCACTGTGGAAAATATGTCTATTTAACTAATTATTTTCAATTTACTAGTGGTTTTGTCTGACTTTCTCTTGGTTGCTGCTGCCTGAGCAGTAACAGGACTGTATAGGTAAAGTAATACTGGGTTTCTAAAATGAGAAATGTCACCCAGGAAACATGATGTAATTAATATAGGGAGGGGTAAATAAAGAGCATTTATAAATATATTTACTTTGTTTCTTGGTCACTGGAAATTCATTTTTTGAGCAGAATATCTTTCACTTGCTTAAAAAAACTGCAAATATTGAAGAATCCATTTTCCAAACCAGTAGCACATAGACAGAAAGGGAAGATCAGTAAAGACAAGGCATCAGGGAGAGCCTCAAGTTTATTTCATGGCTGAATAATGTATGGGCAGTGCAGTCAAATTGTGGCTCCTGTTTACATCAGCAAAATCCCTGAATTAGAATAGAAAATAAGATGAAAAAATAAATCTAATTGTGTGGAAAAAATCTTTTAATAGGAACTTTGCTTTGGGGAACAGCAAGTTTTAATTAGTGTTAAAATCTTAAGGAACTTTATCTATATGTACTTTTGTGTAATCCATATCTACTGGCATGCAGTCCTTGTACACAAAGTTAAGACTCTCTGCCACCCATTTGCAGTTTCTTTTTAAAAAATACTGGGAAAGTAATGCTTTGGGAGGATGTGATTTTTCAATTATTTGAAGCCTGGGAAGGGTGATACCTGGGAGAAAAAGTGCTTTTGCTTTCCTATAGAGTAGTACACAAAGTTCAGCAACTTTAATGTCTCTAAGTACCTTTTTCATGGAGATTCTTCCAGTGCTGGGCATGGGAACTGAGAGCGGGAAGGCTGTCTCCTGTGCTACAGCAGAAGGCTATGAGGTCACTTGATCATCTGGAGGAATACATTTCTAGTACTGAAAACACTTGCTTCTCAAAAGAATGTAACTTTTTTTCAGACATTCTGCCTTTTCTTATCCAAATTCATGGACTGTGCACCTTTTCAGAACTCACTTTTAACTCTCATATGCAATGGTGTATACCACTGACTACTGAGCAGTAACTCCTCTGAATAACATAAATATAAAAAGGCTTCAGGCGTTCAGTAAAAAACATTTCATTTTATGATGAAGGAAAGAACTTAATCCTTGGCAACTTGCATGGTTCTTACAGATAAAATTAAATTACTAAAACATGGAGACCTGCTGTATTAAGAGAAGCTTTTAAAAATATTTTCTCGAGCAATATTTTCACGTGGAAATATGATTAATTTAGCAGCTGCTCATTCATGTGATTACTGACCTAGTAATTGATTGCTTGAACTGTAAGTTTTTAAACATGTGTTTGCTTTAGTTTCACAAGTATATTAACTGGCTCTTTTGAATATTTAAAAAATTAATCATGTATATCAAACTAGATCTCTTTATTACTTTACTTTTATTTGAAGACAAAACATAACTGCTTTAAAAACTAAATGTGCATATTTAAGCAATTGAGAACAATAATCTCTTTAAAAAGTATATTTTCAATTCCTTGCATACTAACCTCTCAGTGAATTAATGAGACGTAGACAAATTTGCTGTATGTAGAACAGGTTTCTGATGAATCCCTTATTGCTAGTTCAAATGAGTACTCTTTTTTTTTTTTAACTGAGAAGGTATATTGCTCCTTTAATTGAATGATTAAAAATAAGTAAGAGTATGAAAATCCATGCAGCAAACACTATTGGTATTTAGGAGAGACAGTGCAGGGAAATTAAGTTCTGGATACTTCTGGATTTAGAAGAACATGTGTGTGATTTTCTAAACTTGAAATTTGCCATTCTAAGTGTCAACTGCTGGTTCCAAAATATGTATTTAATGATTTTTCCCATATAAGTACTTGAAGGAAAAAAAGGGTATTCCTATGTTACGTTTCTTTTTTTTTTTTTTTTAAGAAATAGTAGAGATGTTCATGATCTATTACCCATTTCTTTTTTTCAGAAGACTTCACTGTTGTCAGCTCTTTCCAGTAGGATTTGGGAATGAATTAATGTTATTAGTAATTAAATTTGACGTTCTGTCTCTTTGGCAAGAAATATTTTACCACACTTGATGTGACGAATTTGCTAATAAGTGACTAAAAGGTGAATCAATGCAGACCATAGTGATGGTAAAGAGGGCATAGGAAGAGAACCTTGATTACAGAAGTATTCCTCCTTTAAGCAATAAAACAAAAGTTTTGTTAGTAGAGATTCAAGTTAGAAGTATTTGCTAGAAGTGCTCTGGGGTTTGTGTTGAAGGCTCAATAGCTGCCAAACTTTGAACACTGGCTGAAAAAGCAGTTGTGCACCAAGTAGTCAGGGGTTGGTAAGCATCCAGTTAGATACAGATATGGGGCATCCAACAGGACTCCACAGTTAAAAGTGGATAGGACTTGTTTGGGCCAAGCAGGATTGTTGCAAAATCTATGGTGTTATTTTCTGTGTTTGCACTGTCTACAGACCAGCTATATGCAGTCCCACAGCTGCTTGTTCCAAACCAGGAACTCTATTTGAGTAGCAAACTTGCACCTACCTATATCACAAGAAGTATTTTCATTGTCTATGCCTGACTACAACAAGCTTGTCTTATTTTACTCGGCTTCCTGACAAGGCTTTTCAGGCACACTTTGTACTTTTCTTAGGCCTGCCTGGGGCTCTGTTACAGCTTCTTCACCTCTAATAGCAATTGCATAATGACCAGGTAATTGTTTCCTTATTTGTTTTGATTTTAGTTTAGTTTTGTAGGATTGTGTAGTGAAAAGCCATTTTTTTTCTCACAGAATTTCATGCACTTCTATGACTAATAATATAATAAGTTTCAAACTCCATGTAGGATGAACTATGACCATAGGAGAAAGGTTTAGCTCAGAGGACCAGAGGCATAGAATGACAGCAAAGAAATTAAATTGTGAGCACAGAAGATGACACACAGATCCCAGGGCTATAAACAGCTCAACAATGTTCAATTACTAATCATGGAGGGAATGAATTCTTTGGAACAAATTAAAATTGGGTTTAGGAATTAAAAAAATAACGTTCAAGATAAAACAAAGCATGCCATTATATTAAAGTTAAATGGTATGTGGAATTGCAGACCAAAGAAAAAAAGGGATTCAACCCCCCCCCCCCCCCCCCCATCTCTATGTGCTTCATGATCTCAGTTTCCTTCTTTTTGGATTGACTGTAGTTGATTTCTTTCTCTATAGAGAAAAACAAGAGTAGGAAAGGTGGCTGTGCAATAAGATGCTTGAAAAAAATCCAAGACAGCAGCTCAGTCTTGGCTTCACTTCAGCAGAACTGTGTATGTGCCTAGACATAAAAGTTGCAGAGAATGTGCAGATGGGAGTGTAGTTCTTCATTATTTTCTTTGGAACTAAGTTGAAGTTCAGTTTTTCTGATCAGTTCTTTTTATTAAGCTACTTTGCAGGCTGGCCCCAAAGAGTGATGCATTAAAATAACTGAAGGGGTTGCAAATTTGGGGATTGGAGATGTGGAGTCTTGTATTAAGAAATGAGGAGAGCTTGGCAATTGTTTTCCTGCTCAGTTTTTTTCCTTGTCTTTAATCTCTGCTTCACTCCTACTGACCTTTATCATAGCTGTTAGCTCAGTGTGGGAATATAACATTGCTTTTTGGTAATATGAATTGAATGCTAATGTGAGTAAAACTCCCTGTACCATAAGTATTTTATAGCCACATTTATTATACATGTTGCACATAGTGTACTTCACAGTAAAGAGTAATGGATTTGGTATGTTATTCAGAGTTAATGATATCATAAATATCCTTTTAGGAGAATAATACTCATAATATGCAGGGCACATAGCATGCAACCTGTCAATGAAAACTTTGGGGAGAATAAAATTAGTGTATAATATCTTTACTGTTTCAATGGAAAAAATGGAGATGTGAACAGTATCCTCCAGAGCTGAAACATTTGCTGAGGAAGGAATGCAATCTGTGCATTGAACATTCTCAGAATTCAGAATTTCTGAGAAAAATAAGAAATAATTTATCTTCATAATCACATAATTGTTACAAGCTGGAGTTACTGTGGAGACTTTGTGAATTGAATGACAAATATGAACAAAAATCGTGTAATCATATTACCTCTTGATGAAAAACCATTTGACATTGCACTGCATCCCATAAGCACAAACTGAAATAAAAAAAAATAATTTTAGAGAATGGACAGACCATTGAATGATAGTGAATTCTTGTTCATTGGCTCTGTCACGGAGCAGTACTAAACCAGTAATCATTAGCAAAAACTGTAATAAACATCTTTGTTGTTGACTCTGTTCTTTTTCTGATGTCTTGAAAAAGTTCAGAAACCTTTAATGCAGAAAGTCATCTTCAATCTGAAGAAATATTTCTTCCACAAAGGGATTATTGAAGAAAACTGAACACCTCACAGATTTTATATAGTGTACTAATAGTGGATCGAAAAAATATGTTCTTCATGACAGAAGACACTTTTGAATATTTGTATTTCTCTTGGATTACTGGTTGAGTTTTTTGTTTAGTTTTTTTGTTTGTTTATTTTTTCTTTCCCTCAAAGGAGTGTTTGAAACTTTTTTTGGTTCAGTTAGCCCTCATGGAGTTCTACTTGGCTTTTCCAGAATAATAATAAATATGAAGTCAAATGTTTTTAATGAAATCATTTTCCATACTGAGGAGCTCAGAGCACAGGTAGCAATTTTTACCATTTTTCTCAAATATTTTGCTTTCTGGCTTCATCTGTGTTGTGCCAATCCCATCAACATTTAATTCTGTCTATCCCACAGCAATGAAACTGGCACTTTTTGCTCTTTCCCACTGTCACAAGGCTTTTGGATGTCATAAGCTCAGATTTTAATTTTTTTTTTAAGGAATTAGGAATGTAATGACTAGATGAGCTTTCTCAAGCCTTTGTCTTTGCAGAGTTTTCGGTGAGAAGCAGATCTCCTATCTTCTTTTGCAGTAATGCCCTAAAATAAAACCCTGGATGTAACACTTTCCTGAGACTAAAATGTAATTAGATAAGACAGCCTGGAGCACAGATTGAGGATCAAGATTTGATACATAGGTCTCTGTGTGAGGTGACATAATCAATAGATGTTATGAATGTGTGTACGAACGGATGTGTTTCTTACAAACTTTAGCCTCTGGTGCACAGAGTTGCGGCATAATTGGTTGAATCACCCTGTGAAAGTTGATTGGAGGAAAATGAGGAGGATTCCTATCAGTTGACATAACACTGACAACTGAAATAAGCTGCACCTAAATGCAAGTTAGAAAATCATTTGCCTGGATGTCACAGAGAGCATCTCTCCAGTAATGTGGTGGTGTTTTTAGGCTCTGCCAAGATTGATGCAGATAAGCTGCCAGTTTCATTACTGTGAGCTACATAATAGAATTCAGTCCTTCATATAGTGCTGCTCACTTCTTAAGTATTGTAGTAAAATGAATCTATTGGGCTTTTCTAGCAGTCTCCATACAAAGAAGGCCAGAAGTCAAGGATGGAAAACTGATCTTTGTGTGCTCAAGATTTGCAGTATCTATAGGTATGCTTCAAATGTAAGATAAGAAAATAAAAGTTAAGAATAGAAATAGAAGCAGTTTCTTAGTTAGACCAGAGCTGCAAGTTGTTACGCTATAGTCTAACTTTGGAAACTGCTTTCCTTTATTGTATCTAATTTCTCTTTTTGATGATAATACTGATAATGCAGATAATGCTGGCTGTCTGGAAAACCCTTGTGATGACAGATTTCCTAAGTTCACTGCTTGTTCTCTTAATGAGGTATTTTTGTTTGTTTAAAGACTTACCTAGTTGATGTTGCGTTCTGGTATTGCTCAGAGCATGCTTAAAAGGAGTCTTGTACTCACCTTACCCACTGCTGTAATGATTTTATAAACCTCGTTTGTATTCTCTGCAGACTTTCACTTTTAATGGTTCCAAATTCTTTTATTTCTGTGAAGGGCAGCTGCTCTGCCCTTTGCCTGTACACTTTTAACTCTGCTTGTCTTCCCTGAGATACAGGGACTGGAACTACGTTTAGGAATTGTGGTATGTCCCATGGATGATCTGAATTTTATCATTAAAAATTGAAGATAGATTCCAGAATAAGACTAGTGTAGTCTGTTTGGTACCATTTGGTGTGGATGATTGGAAGTTTGGTCTTCAGAAGCACTGTTTCTTTAACTGAGTAATACTACACTTCAGCTTAAGTAGTAGAGACTGTTTCCACATGCATTTATTTCAAAACAAGCCCAGAATTTGAGAAAAAGGTGCATCAGTTCATTATCAGCTGGATAGCTATGACTTCATGAAGGAGTAATTATAGAACCTAATACATTTTTGGGCAAAACTGCCTTTATTAATTTCTGCTCAGAACTCATCCAGAAACTTCTTACAAGGAAGTCATTCAAGTATGGGAATTCCATATCTGATTCTTTCAAATTTTTGGGCAGAGAAAATCAACAATTTTAATTGTTATGCTGTTAAATTGTTCCATTATAGATGAAAAGTTTATTTTAATGACAGCTTATGTGTTAAAGGTTTTGAGGCAGTATACATGTAAAGTTTAGTTAAATTATTTTGGAGTGAAGTTAGTTGAAAACACTTTACTTCTTAAGAAAACTGATATGTTCAAGAAAGATATCAATGCCAAGTGTATAGAAGTATGCATATGGTTTGTCTAATTGCATTAATTAAATTTATGTCTAAATGTGTTTTGAAACTGGCAGGTCAACTATTTCTCTTTCCTATTACAATTGCAGCCTGTTATATATTGAAATTTATTTTCCATGGAATCATAGAATGGTTTGCGTTGGAAGGGATCTTGAAGATCTTTAGTTCCAACACCCCTGCCATGGGAAGGGAACACCTTCCAGTACACCAAGTTGTTCAAAGCCCCATCCAACCTGGCCTTGAACCATTCCAAGGATGTGGCAGCCACAACTGCTCTGGGCAACCTTTCCAGTGCCTCACCAACCTTGCAGTAAAGAATTTGTTCCCCATATCTAATCTTTCCTCCTTATCCTATCACTATAGGTCCTTTTAAAATGTCTCTCTCCAGCTTTCTTGTACGCCCCATTGAAGTACTGAAAGGCTGTTGTAAGGTCTTCTTGCACCCTTTTCCTCTCCAGGCTGAGCAACCTCATATTTCTGTGTGTCTTCACAGGAGAGATGCTCCAGCCCTCCGATCATATTTTAGATTTATTATGTTGGTTTTTTTCCTTTTTTTTTGAGTTTTAATACCTTACAGGAAATTAATCTGAGTTTATATGAAGCTAAAATTGGGATTCTGGGGAATTTCTCCTTTTCTCTCCAAAATATCCTAGCAAAGGAAACTTACAATGGTTGTTTGCATATACATCTATTAGCTTAAAGAACTCATATTTTCTGTCTTAAAGAGAAAAGTGATGTAGGCTCAGTAGACAGCAGTATCCAATGAAAGCATAGCAATTTCAGTATATTTATACCTTTGCATACTATCTCCTTCCATATCTTGGAGCAGCTATTTCATTTACACATTTCTCTGCCAGCATCCCTGTAATTTCGTAATGCATATTCATCTGTCGTAAACAAACACGCTATGATTATTGAAAATGTGTATGTATCTATATGTATGAGGGCCTTCAAATATATCTGCTCATGACTGAGCAGAGAAGGAAAATATATACTAAACTGAGTAATTTAAGTATCTGTTGCAATCATATAAATAACACATGGAATATTAAAGCAGATTTTTGATAATTAGTCTAACCAAAGTACTTAGAAATTTACTCCCATCTTCTATTATGTTAAAAAAAATCTGAATTCATTTCTTACCTTTCAAGTTAGAAAAGATTTTTACACTTAATTTCTTCCAAATTGTGTTCTATGTCCACAAAAATATTCAGAGATTTTATGTCCAAGTTGCACAACCTGTCACAGATCACAGAATCACAGAATGGGTAAGGTTGGGAGGGATCATGGTGGGGTCGTCTGCAATCTATTCCAGTGCTGAGTCATCCTCCCAGTAAAGAAATTCTTTGTCATGTTTAAGTGGAACTTCCTGTGGATCAATTTCTGCCCATTGCTTCTTGTCCTATTTCTTGGCATCACTGAGAAGAGCCTGGCTCCATCCTCTTGAATGCTCCCTTCACTGGGACACTGATGAGATCCCTTCTCAGTCATTTCTTCTTTATGCTGAACAGGCCAAACTCCTTCAGCCTTTCCTTGCAAAAGATGTCCTTTTAATTCAGAGTGTTGCATGTGTGGTTTTTGGGGGTTTTTTGTTTTTTTTTTTGTTGTTTCTTTTTTTAATGAGAATGATTTAATTTCTAAATAAACGTTTGTCAATAATGAGTTTCAGTGAATGAGTTTTAATTTTCCCAGGAAAAAATGGAAGTTGAAATTTGAAGAATTTGAATTACTATGTATGAAATTTCCAAAGAAAATTCTAAAAGGTGGAGTGGTTCTGTAAGTTTCCTTGTTGTTGAATAAGGTAAGAATGTCATGCTACAGGACAATATGTGATTTTGCAAAGCTGGCTTATGATTTTATTATCATTGACTGTTCTGGACGATATTTGGCCACAGTTTTCTACACAAAAAGTTCTCTATCATTGTTTATCATTCAACTTGATATGTCACTTTCTGTGATTTCTTCTTGTTCTGCCCAAGGGAGTCTGGAAACAGTGTCTAGTTTGAAATCTGGAAAAGATCTGAAAGATAGTGAAGTTTTTTCTGGGTTAGTGAAGATTAGTATATTGGCTAGGTTTTGGTAGTAGGGAGGCTACAGGTGTGGATTCTGTGAGCAGCTGCCAGAAGTTTGCCCTATGTCCTGTGGATCCAATGCCAGCTGGCTCTAGGATTGACCTGCCACTGGCCAAGGCCAAGCAAATCAGAAATGATAGTAACACCTGTGTGATAACATATTTGAGAAGGGAAAGAAAAGTTGTAGTGCAGATGAAAGTTGCACCCAGGGAAGAGAAGAGAGAGAACGTGTGAACAACTCTGCAGGCACCAAGGTCAGTGGAGAAGGAGCGGGAAGAGGGGGTGCTTCAGGCACCAGAGCTGAGGTTCCCCTGCAGCCCATGGTGAAGCCCATTGTGAGGTCTAGCCCTAACTCCACTGTGATTGCTGTGATGGGGTAGTTATACATAATGTATCTACGTAGATAACCACACTTTGATCTCTGTCTCATTTTTCGATAACAAGCCAAACACCCTCTCCTGATCCCGTCGTACAGTACCTTGTCCTCTTGCCTGCTTTCTCAGCCATTTTCCACATCATTTTAAATTGTTCTGCTCTGTGTCTGAGATATGTCGGAGCACTTTCCTGCTTGGACAAATGGGCAGAAATTGCTGTCTGTGAGCTGCTTGATGCTAACTCCCACAGTCTTCCAGATGCTTATCAAGATTTTAAGAAATGCTGCTGATGTACAAAGAGAACAGAAACTTTCTGAGAGACCTTCAGTAGCAGTGGAATCTTTCTTCATGCTGTAGGGATGCAGTACCAATTTTCTTCTGTCTTAAATGAAAAGTGCAAGTACATGGTTTGATACAGTTAAAAAAGGCTCACTCTTTCATAGTACATTTAGCCTGTAGTCAGTTCCTATTTTATTTTCCTATCAGTTAAGCTTTAATTTTCAAAAATAGCATCTAAAATTTCCTAAGAGTTGTTGACTTTATTGCATTGTTCTGATTGGCAATAACTCTTCCAAATAAAATACCTCTTTTTTTTCCCCAAACGAATAAGTATAGATTTTACTGGTGAAAAAAATGGTGTAAATGTCTGCTGTCTTTTCGAGTTTAGTAGTTATTAAAAAAGCTTGTTGACCCTTTAAATCACAGGTTGTACAGCAGCTACTTTATTGTTCTCTCTTTAGTTCTTTTTTAGTATTCTAAAATGGCTTCAGACACACAGTCGTATGTTTTCCAGTGTGGAATCCACATCAAGAATAAAAAATTTTATTTTGTGTTTTATTGTTTCATGTCGACTCAGACAGCAAAAGAGAAATGTAGAAATCTTTTTGTAAAGCAATGAACTTTATTTATTCTAGTTACTAGCAGTAAATCCTAATTTTATCTTTTCAAGTTTACTTTAATGGTGAGAGTCTGTGCCTTCATATATTGAATTAGATTTGGGTTTTTTAAATTACTGAAAAAGATAGAAACCTTAATATTTTTCCGTTGGTCTCAAAGCCTTAGTTTTTGAAGAAAACCTTAATTTTCTTGAGGTCATGTGGGTTGTTTGTGTTTTTTTTGTTTCTTGGACTTTATTGTAGATTTGCACTTTTCTTAGATTGAATGTGAAGGTGAAATGACATGCTATTGGAAGTGTATTTGCATAAGAAACACTGATAGTAATATGATATGAAAAGTTTTAAACTACCATAATATATAGAAATTAGTGAATTAAAGCAATATTTAAAGCAAGTCAGTGTTTTAGAATAGTTTATATAGAATTAGCAGGTGGTCTTTCAGGTGTTGCATCTACAAATGATCAGAGTTCTTGTTACGAGCTTGTCAGACGTATGTGTGATGTGACATATGATCTGTACAGAAACTGTGTCAAGATTCTCTAAGAACATCAGAGAAAACTTCACTTGTGGAATAGCATGAACAGAGTGATGGTACCACAGACTTCTGTCAACAAGTGACTGACAAGTGCATTACAGATGACTGAATCTCTTCACTTCCTTTTGCCAGCCTCTCAAAATTGCAACTAAAAGATTGTCCTGAACATTATCATAAAGTAATTTATTAATAAATAAAAGATTTAACTTTATATTTAGAAACTACAATAACAATTACATGGTCACTATATTACTTGGGAAGTTTTAGGTTTGCTCTGTCTAGTTTTAGAGTGTAATTTGTAATTTTTATTCTTAAAATATTAAAAAATAAAGTTAGTGCCTTCAACTTGATGATCTTTAAGATTCTTCCAGCCCAAGACATTATGTGATATTTTATTAACTAAATTTAAATATTAATTATTAGGAAATGCACGGATATGTATTTAAATTTTCTCTTTATTTGTTTTCTTTAAGCTCAAAATAAAGACTAATGAATTATACTTGATTTATACTACTTGGGAAATATTTCCCAACTCTTCTCTGTATTGATTTGTTCTTTTTAACGGTTGGTGTATTCAGTGTTGCCTACTGTTACATCTATTCAACGTCCTTACATACTAGTTCACTAAAATGGCACTATCAAATATTTTGTGGCCATAAGGAAACCACGGTTTATTAACAGATGTTGCTTCATCAAGTTAAATAATAATTTCTTGGGAATTTTGAACTGTTGAGAATATTTGAGAATGTTGAGAAAATTTGACAATATTGAGAATATTTAGATAATAGAAGATGGTGAAAGTAGATATATACATATGTATTGGTTCATTTTAAATCAGTTCTTGTTCATGAGAGGAAAACACTAGTTCAAATGAAGCACTCTGAACATAAGTTTTCTTAGAATCAAAATCTTAAAGAAATCCCTCAAAGTCTTTAGTGGTACACACTGCTCTGCCCAGCTCACAGACAGCTAGTGAAATTGCTGAGAGGTTTCTGTTGTACTAGAGGCAGGTCTGTTCTTGCCAGGCATTATAAACACTGCAAAGGAATTGACAAATACAGAAATACTCCTGTTTGACTAGGTAGAAACATCGAAGGAAACTTCCTAGTCAGTGCTTTTTTTTTTTCTATTGCTGCTACTTATGCTAAGTTTTGATAGGTTTATGTAAGGATAGGGTAGGCTGCTTAATTTTACTTTTTGCCTATCACTTGTTGTGATGAAAATGGTGCTTTCAGCTTGACTAGATCTTGCCTGCTGCATTTTCCCTCAACCAGAGCCATGTTTGACAGCAATTGTGTTCTTTTCCTTGCCCTTCTTCTTGCTATGCAAAACAAATTATTTCCTTGTAATGTGCTTATCTTTAATTCAATCCTCCTTGAACAGAAGTCATTAGAATAAAGCACAATTTTAAATCTTTAATGTGCTCCAGTTTTAAATCACCTTGTGACATTGGTTTGTGCTGTGATTTGCTACATTGACAATTCAGAGAAACTCTGTGTGGCATTCCTTGTCTTCCAGCCATGGGATCCTTAAAGCTTCTAGTCTTGACATTTTAGCTTTTAACTTACTAGCAAATCTGAACTGTTTTCTTGAGCAAGTACAGTTCTTTCTCTTCGTATTTTAAGCTTTTTTTCTGTACTGAGGCTATCTGCTATTCCCTATGCCATTATCAATTTTCTTTTAAAATAGCCCTATAAATACAAATGGAATATTATGTATATTTGGACGGAAGAGTATCCTTTCGAGAATTCCCCAAGTACCCTCCCTCTAGGTTCATACCTTTTCCCTTGATTGCACTGCATCATTGTTTTCTTGACTTGTCTCCTGTTTTCTATTCTCTTGTTTTACTGACATCTAGGGTGGTTAGCTCTATCAAATACTTCTCATCTATAGTGATAGCTGTCATGTGAAAAGGAGGGGCAGAAATGCAAAGATTTCTTGTCCTACCTGTATTAAGTTACTAGCTATGAGTGTCCCCAGAATATCAAAGCCTAATAGAACCCAAAACAACCTGTCTGCGTCTCACTTAAAGAGACAATGGGACAGAACACTGTTTGGAAGGATTTTTGACACGTTGATATGAGAGCACACTTTAGCAAGGGAGAACCTTCTCTATCAAAATATTAGCTATAAGTGTCCCCAGAATATCAAAGCTTTTTACAACCCAAATCAACCTGTCTGCATCTCACTTAAAGAGACTAAGCTGGACAGAACACTGTTTGGAAGGATTTCTGACACACTAATATGAGACCCCAATTAACAGCAAGACGGATCTTTCTCCGTAGCAGCTCCTGAAGTAACTTTTACTAATACAAGTATGTGACAGCTATTGTGGGTTTTGCGTTGCCGGTGATAATGTTTAGCTGCATGACTGTATTTAATTGATAACAAAAACCCCAAAAGAAACCAACACACAACACATTCTACAGACAGCACACCAAGCTAAGCTTCAATACAGACTCTAACAACAATACAGCACTACAGAACTCACAGGATCCCGCAGCACACATCCCACCACAACAGACTTGACTAACAACAAGAACCTAACCATCAAAGGCGCAATGGCCTAGCACAAAATCTAAACACTCTCTGTAAAGTAAAGCAAATAGAAAGAATATAACTGCTTCCCACTATCACACATCACATGCACACCTTAAAGGAACACAACAATCAATATAAAGTAAGATATATATACCCAGTGGATTACGAGGTAAGGCATGGAATAATTAGTGTAAAGTAGCAAAATACAGTTAATAAATAAGGTGTTTATGAAATAAAGATATAGCAAAGTAACATTATTATATAAGGTAGCTATTTATAAATGTTATTGTCTCATTGCATGATCAGTGAGGTCAGAGGTCATACAAGCACCTTACATAGACAGTAGTCTCTTCAAATCTTTATAAAGGAAATAAACTTACATAATCACTTTTAGCAACTAAGCTCTGTTTGTACAGAGAGGAATATAAAAAGTTATATATGGGGTAGCTTAATTTTTCTTGCTTGTAATTATTTTTAATAACTGAAAAATCCCATAAAAATGCAAGCCTGAATGTAAACAAAGCTGTTAATTATCAGTTACCAGCCTTGTGAAAGTGCAGGTGTAGTAGGGGTGGTTTATCAGAGTTGGATACTCATTTCAAATCTCTTGACATAGTACTCAGTTTATATCACAGTAAGCTGACAGCAAATATACCAGAAAAATCTTAGCCCTTCTGATTTATTAACACAGCCATATGCATAGGCTTATATAGATATTTATTTGTGTGCATGTGCAAGTATGGGTACAGACATGTGCATAGCAATACGGATACAATAATCTGAATGCAATTGACTTATTTTATTATTTTTATTTACCTTACCCCCTTATAAAGTTTCAAGGGGGGGAGGGGGGGGAAAGTAAGCCTTATACTGATCTGGAGAAAAATAACCTCCAGAATTATGTCTTTAATGTATTAAAGGGATGTGTAAAGTCCCATTGCAAAACTCTGAAAGCCATATTCTTTTATACTAAATAGAAACAGAAACCTTGTCCATCAGCATTGCCCAGCTATTTGATCCACTGCCCACTTCATCTTCCTTAAGGCTCAAAGTCTCATTGGAGCACGGAACAGAAAGATGAAGCACATGTAGGCAGAAAATTGAATAAACTTGTAGGAAACAAGCTTTTATCTAAATGAGTGCGGGGCAGGAAGCAGAAGAATAGAAGCAGTCAGATTTGTGTTTAAAGTGGGTTCTTTTATGTCTTGATCATAGTCTCTTTCTGCCTTGATGATGAATAGTGAAAAAAATAATGAAGTTAAAGTATTAGAAAATTTATTTTTTTTATTAGTGCCTTTTTTAGTGAATTCTGGCTACTTCAGCAGGCTACATTATTGAACTAAACTGTGAGTTTTGTTTACCATCTGCGCAATACCTGAATCTTCTTCCCTCATTCAGAACACTGATATCAAAGGTGGAGCCAGGAGGCAGTTTACATATTGGGATCCATTACAGTGCAGGAAAAAATATAAAAATGAAATTGAAAGGTGACACAATTTAAAACCAAGCTCTCCAAACTACTTTCTGATCACAGGCTAATGATATTATAAACTTGTATTTAGCAACTGGATATAAAAATGTGTTGCTCTTATCCATACCCTGTGCCAGCAAGAGAAGGTCCAGCTTTGTTGTGCAAGCAGTATAAATTTGTTAGCAGAACACTTTCCAGTTTACTGAGAGGTTTTGAATACAGCACTTTTGTAAAGAAGCCAAATGTCCTCTTCCAACCAGGGTGAGTTGCAGTCTGGCAATTTTGGTAAACAAGCAGAAAAATAACCCTTTGCACATCTAGAAAGATCTTAATTGTCTTGAGCATAATTACAGGGAGCATTAGGTCTGGAAGAGTAAGTGCTTCATCAATTATGACGATGTTCTTGTAATGAAGGCCATTTCTGTCATCACTTCTGTAGCACTGGAATAGTAATTTATATTCATTCAGAAGCACAGGTAATGAGTCCTTAACATGAAATGCCAGATTTCTTTCACAGGAGTTTGATTTTTGTTCACCAGCAGAACATACCTGAGACTCTGCTGAACTAGCAGCCATTAAAGTTCCTGTATAGCCAAGTAATTTAGAAGTGTATCAGGTATTGATTTACTATGTAACTCCTGCCTAGGAACGTGATATGGCTGACGGCTAATCGGGATGTTAGTGGTCAAATGATAGCAGGTGGATAGCCTAATAATAATACTTAACACTATGTTGTGGATTATTATAACAATGTGAATGAAAGCTGAGTTTGATAATTCATGTAAGGAAATCTGTAAGATGGAGTAGGACCATTAAGGGAAAACTAAACAGATAAGAGCACTTAGAAACAACATGATGCAGGATATTTTATATTAAAGGTACTTCAATCAAAGTAAAGGTCAAAGCAGGTTGAAGATGTAAGTTGATTGTGGTCATCTGCTTCAATTTTATTGATCATCTGTAACTGAACTGAAGTATTGAACAAAATTTAAGTGTTGAAGCATCCAAGGCTTTTTAGGTGAAGAATTAAGTGATATTTGCGTTCAGGTCTAACTGCATAAAATATTGCTGGAGTGTAAGGCTGATTCTATGCTGAATTAACATTTGTATAAAGACTCCTAAATGACATGTTCATATTCAGACGTATGTGCCTTGACATTTTTAAAGTATTTTCTTGCAGGCCTTTGTATAAAACACTAATTTGAATGCCCAATTACTGGACAAGACTTAGATGTCCAGTCACTGTATATACTGTAGTGTTTCTTTCATCTATTAGAATCTCCATATAAATATAATTAAACAAAAAGCTATTTAGGGCAGAGTGCTTGTACTTTAAAATTGGTTATTTATAGTAAGTAATTTGTGCCAAAAGTGAATATTTAGTTAAGAACTGTTGCACTTCTGATAGTAAGTAATAAAAAGAATTGTTGGAAATTACTTTCACAAGTTTCATAAGTGTACTGTGGAATTGCAGCAGAAGTTGGAGATAAATAATGAAAATAACAAATGTTAGTGATCTTGAATATGTTAATTTTAAAAAAACAAGGAAAGACGGTTTTTATATTTTGGCCAGTACTCTGATGAAAAAAAAACAAACAAAGAAACAAACAAAACAAAACAAAAATAGTTGGGTTTAAGTCCTAGTATACTTAAAGCACAAATGTTTCAAGGTAGAATTCCTTTGCACAGCCAATTACTAACAACACAAGAAAATAATCCTGTTAGCATAATTCTCAATGTTTTGAGAAGTTTTCTACTCTTCCATTTGAACATGATGCTCCCTCTTGAATTTAAAATTTTTCACTCTAAGTATGAAACAGAGTGCTAGTTTTCTATTTCATGTCTTTTGAGAAAATTTTGCAGGATTACATAGGGAAAAATAGTGTCTAAGTTTAATCCAAAAAAATTTGCTTTCAACATGAAGTTAAGGATCTAAATGTGCTTTTTCTAAAGCTAGACTAGTAATCCTGTATACCTCTGAAAGATTAATTGCCATTTGTAAAAATAGCTGATCTGCCATTTAATCCAATAGTAAGAAAATTAGTCTTACTTTCTATTGGTTAACACCTGGAGATATGGGATGCTTTTCTGATCTGCATAATTATACTCTTGTAATTTTTCTTTAATATTTATTTCTTAAAGCAATTGAAGGTGTTTAAAATACAAAAAAATGCAAAATTTGTTAACTTGAATCTAGGAGCTGAAAACATCATGTCTCAACCAGTGAAGTTAATACATATTTTCAGACATCACTGTTGCAGTCACGTTGCACAGTTTCTTGGTCCAGGGCATTCCTCTGTTTGAAAATTAAACCTGGAAAAACATTTAAGTGTTCTTTCATCAGTCTGATGCCAAGCAATAGTGTTAGTGTGAAACAAGAGGTGGAATATCCAAGTGGAAGTGGAAGAAAAGGAAAGATCTGTCTTGCTTTAGATACATTTAAGCTGTTGTAGAGGTGCAATTGGGTATTTTGAGATGCAACTTCTAAATAATGCAGTCAAAAGATTAGTATTAAAGAAGTTTTTTATTTCTAGAACACTGAGAAACTGAAAGAGACAAGGTAAATACATATAATTCAAATCCAGAGGAAGATTTCAGCTTCTACAGCAAGTGACCTGGGCAGAAGAAAAAAAGCATCTTTGGACTGAACTGCTGCATTCTGCTGGTGGGGAGAAACTCTGAAAGCTAATTATTGGTTGGGATGTCTGAGGCTGTGCTGTGTCTGGTATTCATAGGATAAGAACCTAATTGACAGGACATGTTTAGTCTATCTCATGGTTAAGGCTTTCATAACTCGACTGCCACTTGTTCATTGCTCCGTGGCTCCCGTGTATGCCTCAGAAGCATTTCAAAACTGAGGTTTTAGCATTAATGGAAATTACGTGAAAACATACTTTGTATAAAATTAAATAGTTCTTTATTCTTCATATATTTAAAAGTAAAACGCATGCAATTTGAATATTTATAATTCATGCTCTTCCCTCTTTTGCCATAGTTGAGCTGTCGCTATGGTTCCCATTATGCTGTCTGCTTTAGAGGCAAACTTCATAAACATACTAAACAGAGCTGAATTTTTAAAGTGTACTACACTTGTAGTGCCCTCAGCTGCATCTTGAATTGATCTGTATTTTCCACTGGCTTGTCTTAATAGCATGGAATCAGAGATCAGGCTCACAAGAAATACAAATATTAATACACAAGATTAATTCTGTGCATCTGTCTTACCAATAAAGAGCAAAAAATTAAGTCTATCAAGTGTATAAAGAAGTAATTAATTTTAAAAAATGAGAGATTCAGTTAAATGTGGGTGACAACAGGTTCTATAGACATAGTAGTTCAACTTTGCATTGTGTGGTGCCTACTCTTCTTTCTGAAGGGATGTGAATGGGGATAGACAGTTAATGTTTGAAAAGGATGAAAAGACTGGTGCAATTTCTGAGATACCATCTTCAGGAAGAGAGGTTGAAAACTTGGAAAAGGAGCAGATCTATACGTCCTGTTACAGTATTTACATCCTGTGTAAGTGGTGGGTATGTGGAGGTATACATATATCCAGTCAACATATCAATGAAGAAACATGGAAATGCAATATTGCTGTGAAGCCTTGAACCAGTACACACGTCAGGACGAAGCTATGATTTTAATGAAGAAGTCAGTCTGTGAGGACAACAGACACACAGACACACTGAATTCATGGTCAAAGAGCAGAATTTTCAACATAGTTTCTCAATAACTAGTATAGCTGTTAATTTTTAGTGATTTACTTTCATGTTAATTGGACTGTTTTTTCTACACTGCTGCACTTCTCTTAGAGGAGGAAACTATTGGTTCCAACCAACTTAATCAGTTATCCATTTTGACTAGAAAATACTAGTTTTAAGTGTTGGATTTCTTAATCAAAACGACTGTTAGATGCTGAAGCTAAATGAATTTAAATAAGAAATAATTTGTTAAATGATTTCTTTATACTGCTTTATAAGAAGGGGGCTAATGATTACTAACCCCCTTAGATTTCTTACAAATATAGAGATTTTAAATTGAACTTAGTTGTCTTCATATAATGTAGTATGTTTCAAAACTTGCTCAGAAGTTGGTGATTTTCATAAGGCTACCTTTCAAACAGAACTAAATGAACCTTAATGTATGTAGGAATTAAATAGTATGGTCCATGTTATTCCAAGAGAGTCATTATAGTGTAATGACTGTCTTTTAACATCTGTAAGAATTTATGAAGTAAAGAGCAGCATACTGGTTTGGGTTTGGTTTTTTTTTATTTTTCTATCAGATGTTTGTCATTTTCCTACCTGTTTCTGAGGGTTTCAAGGAGGATGCTGGAGTCGTGTGTTTGAAACAAGCAGTTATATAGGATTGAATATGGTTGCCACAATATAGAAAACACCGAGAATTTTGAGAAAACAGTAGAGGAGTAACTGATAGGGGAATAGTCCAGAATACTCCTGGAATGCTCCAGTCAGGCTGGCCAGGCATCTTCTTACCAGCTTTGTTCTGATGCCAGAAAAGGAGACTAAAATTTTTTAACTTTGGTGGTGTGGAAATAGGACTGAGCAGAGTGTTGTCATGAGGTGAAACAAAGACAGATGTGAAAGTAAGAGTGCCCCACTGAGTAGTACTACCTTAAAACTAGAGGCTGAATTCTGGAGATGCTGTACCTGGGCTGTATAATGTTTGGTTGCAGTTCATGCTTTTCCACACTTTTAAGTGTATTTTGTATGAGGCAATGATTTTTTTCTTAATATATTCATTTTTAATAGCTAATGTACAACATGACATTGGTGCCAAGTGCACTTGGGCCTGTCTTGCTGGTGCCATTAACTTGTTCTTAGAATTGGTGAATTTTGCTCCAGCTCTGCTCCTCTCTTCCCCATCCCTTGAGGGCTGAAGGCAACCAGACTTGTCATCTTAGGGATACACTTAAAAATTGACTAGTTTAAGCTTAGTTTACTAATTAAAATATAATTACTGTCTCAGTTTCAGAAGTGCAGGAAAAAAATAGCCATGAAGGATCTGGTATGACACTGCTGAGACTGTGAGAGGAGCAGTCGTCATGCAAAAATATCCTGAGTTTCTTTGATAAGACTATATAATTGCCCATAGGCAAAGTACGTGAATTACTGTGTAGAACAGAAATATGCCTTTGTAAATGTGCCTATATGTTTATCTTCCCCTTTGTAATTTGAGTTTATGACCTTGTGAAACCCACACTTTCTTGTTAACGTGTTGCTTGTATTTTTTATTTTTGTATTCAGATTGAGCTGGTGCAGGAAAAATGACTGTAGGTTTCTGAACTGCTCATTTGTAGCAGTGTCTGCTGCCTTCAGTAGTGTGTGTGTGTGTATGTGTGTATCACAAATCTGAAGTCAAAGACTGACTTTTTTAGTGAAATGAGAATCAGATTGGCTGGGGAAGTAAAAAAAATCATTTTGCTTAAAGAAGTCACTTAAGACTATTGTAAAATCAAATTCCTATTTTTACTCGATATAGCTAATACATTGTTTTGCTAATTATGTTAAAGAAAAGGTATTTGATATTGAACCAATAATTTTAAATTCTCTTGCATTCAGATGTGAAATATCACTTATTTTGAAAACTTCTCATACCTTTAAGGTAGCATAACAGACTACCAAGGGAAAGAGAGCTGCAATTCCAAAAGCACACCATGTATAAATACATTAATACAATCTCTTTAAGCAGTCTTCTGTACTTCAATTCCAGTGTTTCTCCCTTGAATTTAATTTCCCCATAGACAGTGCACCACAAATTACGCCACACTTAAATAAATAGGGGGCAGGGAGAATTTGTGTCATGGACTTCAGCAAGATCATTTTTCATATACAATATTCTACTAAAATTCCTTTAAAAGGCCTTTACAAAGTTCCCCCCACCAATTCTGTTTCATATTTCCTGGCAGATTAAAAGTCAGGATTTTATTGATGGCAGTTTGCAGATAAAGCTAATGGCTAATACTTTCAATGGGAAATAGAACCTGAAAGAGCAAAAGAGGAGGTGTGATTAAGAGGAAGAGAAACAAGAGACAGCAAGGAAGAAAATAAGAAAAACTATAGCCTTATGCAAAACAGGTATAAAATTTGACAAATGTAACTCAGAAAAAGAAATTCTGTAATACATGCATATAAAACTGAGAAGTAAGAAAAAAGAAAACTAGGAGTGGAATAGAAGGCAACCAAGAGGAGCCCATGAGTGAACATGGCTGCAGCTCATCCCTAGCAGCTTGTCAAGCTTGCTTTGCCAATGTTGGACAGAAAAAGCAAACAAAAGCTTGATCTGAGAACCAATTGAACCACCTCACCTCAAATCAAGGCAATTGGGAAGGGAAACAACTGGAAGATGACCAATGCTTTCTTGATTTGATGCTTTTGGCATACCACCTGTTCACAACTTCCATAAGATTTAGCTTGCTTAAACCTCTCTTCCCCAGGGTTTCTGTTTAACTTCGCTAGTGTATCTTTATTTGGGTTCAACATGTTCTAAACCTTCAAAAGAAAAAGAGGTCTCCTGCACCTAAGCATGTAGATAGATCATATTCTAGTCTAACATTTTTCACTAGTCCACTTTGATTTCCTCAGGAAAGATATTCTGTTGGGGTTCTGCATGCATACACAGAAATATGTGCAAATAAATATAGATGCACATATTAACTCTAGGTGATCTCGTAAAAATTCAAATACTTGCTAGTTCATTCAGAAATGCCAGAACAGGCACCTGTTATGTCAGATGGCTCCATCTAGAAGCAGCATTTTTAGTTCTTATTTTTTTTATAATTGAATATTGCCTGTGACTTTAAAAGCCTTTACATATTTACCTTTGCAATGCATTAAATTTTGATTTTTATGTTAGAAAATAAACCTAAAACCAAACAGCTCCCCCAGCAAGGGTAAAATCTTAAGTCTAGCAAAATTAATGCGAAAAGCAAGATTGCAACTCAGTAAGAATAGTTCTGTTGACAGTACTGGTACCAATACTACACTGCAAAAGTCAGATAAAAATTCAAAACATCTTAATATTTCTATATTTAGACAGATACTAACATTTAAACAGAAAACTTATTTGTCACATATAGGATCCTTAGCTTTCAGTGTATACTCAACAGAAGTTCTGCACATTATGTCTTTCAAGGATTATTGTGAAGACACATTGATGGGCCAGTGAAACGCAAGGCATTTTAAGATTAGATTCTTCTTTGAAGTTAAACTTCCTGTTAGTATTATGTTGCTTTTCTTTTATTGATCTCTACAATACTCAGTTACCAGAAATGAGATTAAGGCTGCTTTATTCGTTTGAGTATGCAAAGGGAATGTTATTCAGAGGAGCCCTTGCAGGTTTTATGCTGTTATTGTGCAACCAAAAGTAATTTTTCAAGCTTTACGGTTAGACGTGCTCTTTATAACTTACTGATGCAGAACCTCTTTACAACTTTAGTGTGTGTAGGAGAAGCGCCCATTCAAACTTGAGCTGTTCTCTTGACCTTGAAGAGTGCTCATTTCCCCTGTCCATCAGTCTGCTCTGTGGTTGCTTTGATTCTCTTCTGTCAGTCAGCTTCTCGCTGATGCTAATTAGGGTCTTAGAGGCTCACATTATTAGGTCTAAATTAGGTAACTTGTTGGTGAATCCAGCAAATGCTGAATGATGTGTTTCTGTCTGGATTGCATAGGCTTTATGAGGAGGCTGTATGAACATGTATTGTGGGAGAGGCGCTTCATGGAGTGTATACATCTGCCTTCACACCTATGTCAAAAATAGGTCTGTTAATTATGGTTTAGGGAGATGCAAACCAAACAGCTGGTTTAATAATAAATTATTTTAATAGTTCCTAGTACAGCATAGTGTCTTTTGCAAAGGATTGTTACAGCTGGAATGCTGAGGCTGAAATAATATTTGAGGCCAGCACCATTGTTTGTTTCTGCTTTGTAACAGTAAATGCTGGAATAGTGCCTTCCCTATTATTTCCTAGTGGAATATTAACTGTTATTATACAATCAGCTGTTTACTGTTGAATACAGTTAATTTTTTAATCTCAAAGGTGCAAAGAGTATGTGCATTTAAAATGGGTGATTTATTCCACAGTAACTCTGTCTCATCATCACTCTGCAGTGTGATGAATGTCTGCTGGCTTATCTCTTTTCATAATATAACTCTGTTTACTTGAGGATAATAATACACCGTGGTGAGCCAACTGTTGTGGAGTAGCTGCTGAACTCCACGCTCCTATCTAGACTAATATTTTCACATGCTGGGATTGGCAGCATTCAGGTTCTGTGCCAGCAAAAATCAATCTTTATTCCAAGCTAGATATGAACAAATAAAAGTAAATCACTTCCTTTATTTCAAAGTCAAATTATTTTGGTGGAGTTTTTTTTTGAGTTTTTTATGGAAGCAATAAAGATTAATTGAAACAAAAGGAAAATATGACAATTGGAAATATAGAAAGGAAAATTAATTATGAAAATGATTTGGTTTTCCAAGAAATCAGAAGACTGAAAATATAGCCATGATAAATCACTTGATAGGGATATTTGTTGAAGTATTGCTGAAATATTGACAATCTAAGTTTTAATTTTTTTTTACTGGATATTCTTGAGCTGTTATATGTGTGTGTTGTTATTTGGTTTTTTTAAGCTTCATCATCTTTTCATTTAATATTAATCACTATGATTTCCCAAGATTATATCATTGTATGTCAGCAGTCATCTAAAAAATGCTGACATTAAATTTTTATTAAAAATCCCATTTAATTTCTTGCTTCAGTTTTGGATAGTTAGATGAAGAGAAAAATTTGCAGAGCTTCACAAAGTACAAGATGCAAACAGGAAAAAAAATAGCAGATTCTGGATCCATGAAATCAAATGTTTGACATTGGTCAGGTGAGCTTCAGCAATGAAAAAAAAAACCTATGGAGTTTTCACATAAATACTGAAAAAATAAGAGACACGAAAGTGAAGCCCTAGCTGCTTATTCTCAGACTCGGGACCAGGAGTATGGCTTAGTGGGACTTTGAACTCGAATTATTAAAGCTCTGATCTTCCAAAGCTCTGATCTTCCAAGAAAGTGCATTTATATATAAAGTCAAAGTGGAAGTATCTGAATAGTTTTCTGAAATACCATCTCAAGTTTATTAAATTGAAATGTTTAGTAGTTACCAATTATTTAGTCTTGAATGGCATTGGAGTATGTATTTAAGATACACAGGAAGATAGCCCAGGATTTCCTATTTTACATATTTTTTGTAGCCAGAGTGAGGTTAAAGACTCCTGGAATTGACAACATTGTTAATGTGATAGCTCTGTAAAGAAACAAAAAGATGCTTTGTATATAGGAAGTAAAGCTGAAAGAATTACCCTTGAGCAAGTATGAGTTTAAAAAACAAACAAAAAAGACAAACAAAAAAGTAACTGTAGTGACTTAAGGATGTTACTATAGGAAATCATTGTAATATTGAGGTGAAATAGTTGGTATTAAATTCTTATGGGGAGCCTTCATAAATCTGGACAACATTATGTTATGGTGGTGTAATTCATGTACTCTCGTGAATAAGCTGTATAGTCAGTTTCATCATATCTCTCAGAACACCACCTTTGGCAGTGTTTTTAAAAAAATATTTCATAGATAATAGTATTAAAAAACCTGAGTCAAGTTCTCTGGGCCATATCATTAAGCATAGAAACAACAATCCTCATTTTATCATAATTACAATTCTAAATGAAATTTTGACATTAAAATTTACCTAAAGAAATATTTCCTTGCTCTTCACTCCAATCCAAATTTTAAAGAAATCAATATAAAGTAGTGTGTAGTGTTTTGTTTGGTTGGGTTTTTCTTCTGTAGTTCTTCTGGATTAAAATTACTAGTAGAAAATTAAGATAGGAGACACTAGCATTTAAATATAAAGGACTATCAGTCACTAATTCCAATCTCATATATATTACCTCTGCATTAAACTCAGTACTTTTATTGTGGTTGGGTGCAAGAAAACCCTTGGAAGAAAACTCTGCATATTTGTTTATATTACTGTCAAACATTCTTTAACTTGCTTTTAAGTTCCAGCCATTGGTCTTCCTATTCCTCTCAGCAAAAGAGTAAGATTTAAAAGTTTCTTATGTTTTATTATTGAGTTCTTGAAGGCAACTTTTATGGCTTTTTCCTTTCCTCAGTGTTCTGATTTTTTAATTTTTTTTAACACATAAACCCCCATAAATGACCGAAGTATTTTAAGCTTTACAGGTGCTATGCAGAGACACTGTATAGTTAACTGCTGTCACTACTTGTATCAAAAATTTCTTATGAGTGTATTGCATTGGATGGAATATTGAGTTGTGCAGCCATTATAACTTGCTTCTTCCAAAATAGCTTCTCAATTCTGCTGTACAAGTTCTAGTATATATAGACGTATAGCTCTATATATGTTCAAAAATTATTCAAATCACACTATGTAATTCTCCTCAATGAAGGTTTTTCCTCATTATTAATTCAATAAATTATGCTTTATTTCTTCCAAGCTATCTTGGTAGCCTTTATTTTTAACCTAAATATTAGAGGTGTGTGCCAATTTTCAGTCCATTGATCTAATTGTCCCTTAATTCACCTGCCCCTTTTCTTTGGTTTCCCTTCATGTCTATTTAATTGTTAATGTCAAACAAATGCAGAATATATAAAACATTTTGCTGCTCATGAAATCACTTAATTCAACAGGCCAAATGTAGATTTTTCAAGTATGCCAACATACATAAGTAAATAAATTCCATAATGCACTCACTTTATCAAGCTGATGAGAATTTCTCTTAAGAAATAAAATTTTTCTTTGAGAGTCTGATTTTCCTTTAACTTTGTGGAGTTTGCTTTCAGATGTGTTGATATCAGAGGACGATGATTATTTACTTATATATAGTATCGGCTAATCAGTTTGCAGTTACCTGGGATGTGCTACTTGCTTATCTAAGGGTGACAGTGTGCTTTTCATAGCAATTTGGAATTTTCCTGCTACTTTGGGATTTATTAATAATTAACATGAGTGGCCTGAGGTGTCATGAGTTGACTTTTGTTGCTATCTCATGGCTATTCTCAGGATTTTAAAAGCCCATTTTGTTCTGGTTTTATTTTTCCTTCTCAGATTTTTGCAATTTATAAAGTCTAATTTCTGCTGATTCTTAATGCCTTTCCTATTTGTTAGATTTTCAGTATATTTTTTCTATCTTTAATAGCTACTTTGACAAGATAGACTTTAATCTTACTTTCTTCCTTATGCTGGTCTTTTTTACTTCTTTTGGTCTCTATCTCTAACAACTGCACTTGTTAGGCTGGTGATCTCCCATATATAGGTTTTTGTCATTACTGTTTCTTGTAGCATCCTTTCCCTTTTCTGTTCAGCTATTTATCTCTCTTTTAGGCTTTAGCTTTATGAACAATCCATCACACGTGGAATGCAAAATTACAGAACAAGAGTTCTGAGCACCCTGAAGTTTACTGTCCATTAATTTGCTTGTGTATCTTTAGAGGGTATGCTCTCTAGTAAAAGACTTATTCTTTCATCAAGTTTGTTTCTGAGTCTTTAAGCAATGCAACAAGGTTTGCTCGTTTTTGTCTATCCTTATCATTGGTATGTCTGACAAGGAAGTGACAGATTGAGCTTGGAGAGGTGTTGCAGAAAAACCTCTCATTTACATTGTTCGGAACAAACCAAGAATGAAGATGCTAATTTATTAATGATTCATGATTAACTGATGGTTGGTATATTGTGTGTTCCAGATCACCATCAGCAATACAGCAGATATACCACAGTACTGGACACTTACCAAAATGCTGAGAGATGCACAAATTTCTGAATAGTCCTTATTCACCCACAAGACATTTCTATCCTCTAGCTGGAGAAGTGGATGCTCCAAATCTATGTGTGTCCCTGCTGCTCTCCACAGTCTGTTGGGGCTTGTCCTGGAGCAAAAGCCCACTTGAGGTCCTGCAGGCAGACTGAGATGGAGATCCCCATGCATGGCACACCTGTAAGGGCTCTGGTGGCCTGTGGTAAGCTGTTGAATTCAGTTGTAGGACTAGATTTCAGTGGTGCTCTTGTTAAATCCTGAGTACATACTAAAGTGGTTTGCTGAGTTAAGTCCTGAATGAGTTTTGAGTCACTGACAGGTCACCTATTTTGTTAGAATACCCATTTTTTACAGCTACCCTTATTGTCCCATTTGATGTAAATACACTCAAATTGTATTTTTAGGACAGTGACAGCTCTGCATTTTAGCCATTATGTATCCCCATAAGAACTGAATTAATTATGGTGATTCAAAAAGTTTGCCTATATGTGAATATGTAAAGGTTTCTACTTGACTGTAAAACCTGACCTTACTAAAGTTAGTGTTATATTAAATTTATGATGCTCACTTGGTTTTTAAATTAATCCCCTAAAACAATTTCAAATACATTTATCAACACATATTCAATCTGACCTCCAGTCTGACCCACCCCAGTAAGCTACCATTATAATTAAACTACTGAAATAAATCTATGAGACTGCTTTGCAAAATTGAGATATTAAGGCAGCATTTATGTTGTTTCTTTATATTCTTTTTGTGGGATGATGACCAAGGATTTGGACAAGGGCTAAGGCTTACTGTCTGCACCATATATTGCATTCTACATTATCGTTGTAGATGGAGATCATCATAGCTGATGTTAAGGCTGAAGGAAGAAGTCTTCTGGAGATAGGGTGGTCCTGAGACTGGATGATAAGTTGGACATGAGCCAACAGAGTGAACTTGCAGCCCAGAAAGCCAACTGCAACCTGGGCTGCATCAAAAGCAGCATGGCCAGCAGGTTAAGGGAAGTGATTCTGCCCCTCTACTCTGACCCCCTGAGACCACATCTGGAGTGCTGTGTCCAGGTTTGGGATCCTCAGCACAAGGAATAACATGCTGGAATGGGTCCAGAGGATGCCATAAAGATGATCAGAGGGCAGGAGCACCTCTCCTATGAGGATTCCTGCCTAGGCTTAGCTGCTCTTCAGGAACTGATTCAAGTGACTGAGGGGCAGGACAGGATCATTTGCAGGTCTCAGAGAAGGCTTTAAAAACATCTCTGGGGAGCGTGAGCATGGTGAACAGGAGGACGCAAACAGTAGCACGACACATCTGTGAGGGCACGGCACAGCACAGCAGTTTGCACAGGCAGGGTGATCAGACAGGGCACAGCCATCTCCCCACTCTCCTGGGTGAGGTGTTTTTGGGTTTTTTTTTCCCCCACAATTCAAGCCAATCATGATTTCCAAAAGAAATGAAAGCTATTGCTGCTGCTACCACTAGAATTGTGTCAACACAGACAGAAACCTCTAAAAAGGATGCAGCCACTCAGGCCTCTGGCTGCATAGACTGTTTAAGCCTGAAACTACTTTTGGAGGACAGTGTGAGAGGCACCTGCGTGCAATGTGAGCAGCTGAACAATTTGCTGTGCCTGGTGGCAGAGCTCAGGGACAAGGTGGGAGGGCTCAGAAGCATAAGGGGTAGTAAAAAGGAAATTTACTGGTGGAGTCACAACCTTTGACCCCTAAGGAAGCTCAGCAGAAGGCAGTGAAGCCCTGCCCCTCCTGCCATCGTGGAGATAGAACAGACCAAATGGATGGGGAGGAATGGAAACAGGTGTCTGGTTGTAGAGGTGAAAGAACCTCTCCTCAACCCCTTTCATCTAGCCAGGTGCCCTTAAAAAACAGATATAAGGCCCTGGACCCAGAAGGTCAGAGGGAGGACAGTCAAGAGGAATATTTGTCTACAGAGTCTTCTGGTTACCCCCCATCTGCCAGAAGGGTTACAACTACAGACAAGGCAAAAAAGAAGGGTTGATGTAGTCGGTGACTCCCTTTTGAGGGGAACCGAGGGCCCTATTTGTCAGCCAGAACTATCCCACAGGGAGGTCTGCTGCCTTCCCGGGGCCAGGGTGAGGGATATTGCTAAGAGACTTCCTAAGCTAATTCAACCCTCAGATTATTATCCACTGTTGGTTGTCCAGGCTGGAAGTGACAACAATGAAAGAAGTACCAGGGTAATTAAAAAGATTTTAAGGCACTGGTCCAATCAGTTCATGGGACAGGAGCACAGGTAGTATTTGCCTCAGTTCCTGTGTTAACTGGAATGAATGGGGAGATAAATGAGGAGAGGTATAGGAAAGCCCATCATATCAATAGGTGGTTTATGGACTGGTGATACCATCAAAATTTTGGGGGTTTTGTCCAGTGTCCTGAAACCAGACAGGCTTCATCTATCCAGGAAGGGCAAAAGGACTGTAGCCCATAAGATGGTGGGGCTGGTTGGGTGGGCTTTAAACTAGGTTTGAAGGGGGAAGGGACTGAACCCAGGCTTTTCACAGATAAACCTAAGACTGTAAAGCCCAAAGTGAGAGTGAAATAAATGGCCCAGCTGAAGTGCATGTATCAGGGGGATATTGATATTGAAATTCTCATTGAAATTCACATAGTATAGAACATAATTCATGTCTATGTATATGTTTCTTATTATAGTCTTATTTTTCCCCCCTTAGGCAAATATATGTGAAAGAATCATCTTAAAGTCACAATTCCTATTAGATATGATCTGTACTTCTCTTTGGCTGTTTGCAGGGGTGGATTTACCAGCTTAAGGAAGGTTATTCTTCCTTAGAGTGAGGACCTGTCCTGTTTTAAAGGTAAAACAGCGGTAGAAATGAACCCAACTCAAGAGAGATTACAAGTCAGAGTTACAATTTACTAAAAAGATCAGAAAAAATACAATTATGCATAGAAAAAAAATTGGCTTTAACCCACAAAAACCAGATGTATAACCCAGCACCCTGGGTCACAAACAGAATGGTGTTTGTCAGTCCCTGTGCTGAGCACCATGTGGTCACCCTGAGTACAAAGTAAAAGGCAAGGAAAACCTGTTGGTGAGGATGATGGTTGCCTGGTCAAGAGTGGCAGTTGCAGTCCTGTTGAGATTCTGGTCCTCCTCTGGATTCCACAAGTGGTACCAGAAGTCCCAAATCCAAAGATTATACATGCTCAGGTTCAAATGGGAATGGTCAGTACCTCCCACAGGGTGCAAAGTTCCACAGTGGGTGATTTAACTCTGTGAATCATAGGATATTTTTGGAATCTTTGATGGTCTAGGTCTATGCAACTGCCAGTTGTGCCAGTCCCTAATAGCCCATTAGCAGACATGAGCCCTCAGGCTGGGTGTGTAAGTGTTAATACTTCCCTGGAGGGGAGTTGTCACAGTTGAGTCACTTTTGTGAAGACAGAAATACTCCCCTGCCTCATGTTCTCTAACACCAACACCCAGCTTGTAGCCTGAGAGGTCAGGTGTGCCCTGGGCAGCTGCTGCAAACAATACATCATTAACAGTTCATGAAAAATTATCAGAGGGTGTAGAGTACACAGCTTTGGTTACACACACATAGTGATAAACTGGTCCTAGCTGCTGTAATTAGGACATTATCCACCCCACCTCATTGTCATCAGTGTCTTCCAGAAAGAACTCTGTCAGTTTCTTCTCTGTGAAAAAGTGTCTCCTCTAGTTGTATGTTGTGTTATTGTTTCCATAGGGGTGATTTGCTCCCTTTTCTTTGTCTCTTTTTGCTTACTTTTTTTTTTTCTTTCCAAAGTACTTCTATCTCAAGTTATATGAAAACAAGCCAATAGAAAGATATCAAACAAGCACACACAACAATATTGTTTTCCCTGGAAGAAACAAACAAAACCTGTAGGAAAATATCCCTCTCTAGGCAGTATGACTACTGCAGAGAAAATGATGCCGAAAGCTCAGCATTATAATGGGGGAAAACCCCCGAGCAATTAGAAGTGTGTCTGCTTGCATTCTGAATTGGCACTCCTGGGTTTTTTGTGCCAATTATTTGAATAACACAAACTATAATAGGAAGACTTATTTCTGTATTCATGAGGGATAAATTTAAATACTCAGAACGCTCATACTTTTATTTCTGCCTGCATAATTTGGGAGGCTTTTCATGTGTAAACCTGACACAATTCCGTAAAATAATATCCCAATTAAAAAAAAACATGCACTTTTTATACTTCTGAAATATGAATTATCTAATTTAGCATGGAGAGGAGTGAGTCAGAAATACTGGCATGTTCAAATGCCTTTCTTAAGAGTCTGCCAAAAAAGGAAATCCACCTTATTCAATCCACAGTGAATTTCTGATAATTAAAAAGACAAAAAAACCCAACCAAACAAGTAATACCAGAGGTACCTTATATTGGAGTAATTGTAGGTAGCTATGCAGACACCTGTAGAAAGGTTTTGGTAGAGAAAAGATAGGAAAAGCGTGAGAGAAGATATTATTGGAGAATGTCAAGGTGGAAAGTTGCTGCATTTCTGAGCATAAACCAAAGACAGTTTCCTTTAAGAGATGATTTATCTTTTGGGAAATACTCAGTTTTATTTAGGACGTCTGACTCCCATCACTTTTACACCTTTAAATATCATTAAGTAGGAAAGTTGTATAAGCAAAATCAGGATCAAAGCTATATAATGTTTTAATTTGCAGCTAGTTTTCGAGAAACTGGACGCATTCACTTTCGGTGTAGGTAAAACTTTACAGCTAAAAATGTAAGCTACATTTATGGTAGCCAGTGGTTATTTATATGAGTGTGTAAATTAGTTACATACATTATGTATGCCTACTTGCTAATTTTGGTAGTTTAATAAAAATATTTTTTTTATGCACTAGGGCTGTATATTTATGATGCTGGTGATGGCATGGATTTCACAGCTTTCACCTGTGTTTCACTACCTACAGCTAAAGTTTTTCAGGTATATTTTTCTGAATGATGAGTGGCTTATCACTGAATAAATGTGCTTGGAAAAAAATGTGCTGGTGGTGGAAAGTGCACAGTTCTAGTAGTTTAACTGAAGTTATGACAGAGTCTACAACTCATCTTCTACCCTGGGAAGATGTCCTTACAAAAAAGTAAGTATGACTGAAACATGTCTGAAGAAAGTGTATTTGTTGTTCTCTTTACCTGATCTTCACAACTAGAAGTGTTCAACCATGACAGACTTAAATTGGATGGAAATAATGTGAAGAGAACATAAAGTGGGTGAGCTAAGGAGGCCTGTGATGTATGAACAGACTGTGAGACACCGTTGTTTTCTTCCTTCTAAACCCATGATTTTTCTTCTGGGACAAGAAAATATTTTTAACATCCAGTTTCAGATGAAGTGTTATTAACAGTAATTGGCATAATTCACCAATTTGCAACTTTGCAAAATTAAAGGTTTAATCTCTTTTCTCACTACAGACCAATACAGACTTTCCTACTAATATTTCCCTTTTCTACCACAATAACTTTAAAAGATTTTTTCATATTGATTTTGACTGTAAAGGGCACCAAAGCTCTTCACAAACCATTAACTGTTCCAATCCTAAGATATGTTGAACACATATAATGGGAAATGAAATATTAGCTTGTAACTGCAATGGAATAATGTATTATTTAACTAAGAACTGCATTTTGTAAGGTGTATACTTATGAAAATGTTCCTAGATTTTTTTAAATATTTTTTCTGACTGTCATAAGAGTTCCCATCCTTAATCAAATACTCAATTATGTTGAAAACCCTTTTTTAAAAAAAATACAAATAAATGGCTGTCAGAAGGGCAAATAGTTCATCAGGTAGGTACCACTGGCACTCTGAATGCCTCTTTTGTGCCTTTTTGTAGCCTGGGAAACTGCAATTTTATCCCTTGTCTGTTTTAAATTCTCTGCCTAAAAGTAAATACATTCTCCCTCAAGACAGAATTTCCAAAACCTGGTTTTTAATGGCTAAGACAATACACTTATGCCACCAGGCTTATTTCTTTATGTTCTGTGCTCATACTTTACATTATGTAGAGACACTTGGTTGAAAAAAGGAGAATACATTTGCCTTTTTGGGCTAGCATGTCAGAGCAACTAGGCAATCTGAGTCTTCTTGCAGGTTTGTTTCAGAATTTTGCCCTAAGTTAACTTGAACAGGTTTCTGTTACCTGACTCCCATAACTCCTCTTTTGTGCAGTGCAGATGAAACAGGAAAATAGTCTATAGGAGTTAAGCTGCTTAGCACAAACCAAGGATTTTTAGGATCTAACTATTCTAACCATTGAGTCCAATCGACACGTAACTGAAAAATATCGTATTTTCATGTGCTATATCCTTTGTTTTACCTTAGTGTAAAAAAGACCCTTCAGGCTCTTGTTTTGCAAGTTGGTTTATCCTTCAACTTTTAGAACTATAGACTGAGCCATTTCAGATAGGCGCAACAACATTATCTTCTATATGATGTGAGCAAATGTTATGACCCTTGGATAAAAGCAAGAATCCTGCACAATTATGCAGTAGTATAACATTGAGAAAAACCTGCCTTGGCATTTTATGAACTTAGAAGTGGCTTTTAGAAGTGAAATTGGAACCAAACTTTTTTTCAGCTATACCTTATTTTGCATATTTTTTAGTAATTTCAAAATTATTTAAAGAATTTCTCTAATGTATACACTACCTACATGTAAGAACATGGAAAGTGAAACCTAATCCTTAAAAAACTTCATGGGAGTCCACAGGACTGATTTCAAATTCCAGCCTTCATAAGCACTTAGACAGAGGTCCCTACATGAGCAGCTGAAGTGACTAACCTGGTCTAGTCATGGCAGTATGGTGCTCTCACTGGACAAAATTTTCAACGTGATAAACTGGTCATTGAAACTCATCATGTTATAAAAGCTAATCTTATTTGTTTGGTTGGAGTTTTTTGCTGTCCTAGCAAGATCATTTAAAGCTTATCTGCTTTACACTGTGTATATTCCATATATGTGTATTTTTGTGTGGGGAAAACAGATACACAAACACACACACATGCACATGTACACGTGCACATATTGGAAATGTTACAATCTCTTCTACTGAAACAGTAGGACTAGTAATTCAATATGTTCATTGCTTATTTCCTGAAGGAGAGTGGCAAGAGTTGGTGCTTACTTTGACTTTATAGATATTGGTATTTCAAAATTATGCTGTAACCAAACTAGTTAGGAAGTGCTTTGAAGCTTCAGAAGAGGAAGGAATTCTGTGAATGATATAAGCAATATAAATAACTTGAAGACTAAATTTGAACTTTAAAATGTTAGAAGATCATATTTCTTCCAGAGGCATGAGCTTCCTTCTTCATCAGCTGCTTGTTTCCCAGTATAAATTGGCATTTACCTATAAATTTTAAAAAACATTTGTAGTATCTCCAGAATTGATGGTGATACTCTCAGTCACTTTATTTTCTCTTGCTCAACCACATGAGTTCAAGCCCCTTGTGAAGAAAAGAAAAAGGCAAAATGCAGGATCCTTACTTCAGGGTTCTGGCAAGCAGACTTTGGGCTGTTTGTTGAGGAATCAGCTTGAGAGAATACCATAGGATACATACAGTCATGGAGAGAAGAGGGGTCTAGGACAGACCCTCACTGATTTTAAAAGATCACCTTCCCCAAGTTCAATAGTCCCTCCCAACAACCAAAGACAGCAGGAGGCCTGCATAGATGAAAAAGGAGCTTATCACTGAACTCAAATACAAAAAGGAAGCATACAAGATGTGGAAGCAGGGACAGGTGACGTGGGAGAAATCTAGAGATACTGTGTTGTCATGTAGGAATTGGGTTATGCTAAACCACGCCCACCTGGAGTTGAATCCTATTGGGGCATGAAGGGTAACAAGAAAGGATTCTAGAGGTGCGTCAGCAGCAAAAGGATACTGCTGAGTGGGACAAAGAGTCTGATGAAGGATATGAAAAGTCTGAGGTACTCAATGCCTTCTTCCCCTCTAGTGGTCTTTAATGCAGCTGCAATCCCAGGTGCCAAATACCAGTGGGAAAATTTGGAACACAGAAGACATTCCCTTGGATTGGGAGGATTGGGTTATGGAACACTTTAACAGACCAGTGATAGACAAGTGAACGGAACCTCACAAGGCATATTCACAAGGTGAGGGAGCTGGCAGATGTTATTGCAAGGCCTCTCTAGGTAATTCTTGAAGGGTCATGGTACTTGAGACTAGAGGAAAGCCTGTCTTCAGGAAGGGCAAGAAACTAGGATCCTTGGTGAGATCCTTGAAAAGGCAATAGAACAAATTCACCTGGAATCCACTTCCAAACATATGATAGGCAAGAAGGGGTTTGGAAGTACTCAACATTGATTTATGATGTGGAAATTTTGCCTGAACAACCTCACAGTCTTTCATAATGAAGTCATTATGTTGGTGGATGGGGGGTTAAGAATGGAGGTTTATCTTACCTGTAGCAAATCTTTTTACTCTATCTACCATCATATCCTCATAGACAAATTAACAAAGTATAGACTAGATGAATGGGGAGATGGAATTGAAAACTTACTGAATGTCCAGACTCAAAAACTTGTGATCCATTACATGAATTACTAGTTGAGAATGGTCTCTAAGGAAATAGTAAAGGATCCAGTACTGTTTGCCATTTTCATTAATGACCTGAATAATGGGATAGAGAAAACCCTCAAGAAGTTGGCAGATGGTACAAATCTGGAAGGACTGGGTGATAACAGGTGGCTTTGCTGATTTTCAAAATCACTGGCACTGCCTGGAGAATGGGCTGACATGAAGCACAAGAAAGGCTAGTGCAAAGTCCTGCACCTATGGAGGAATAACTCCAGGCACCAGTAGAGGCTGGAGACTGACTGGGTGGAAAGCAACTTTACAGAAAAGGAACTGTGGGTCCTAATGAACACTGAGCCAGCAATGAAGACTTGTGACTAAGGACAACAACCCTCTCAGCTGCATTAGGCAGAGCATTAGAAGCAGGTGGAGGGAGGTGATCCTGCACCTCCATTTAGCACCACATAGTGAGGCAGCATCTGGAGTCCTGTATTCACTTCTCTGCTCCCCATTACAAGAGAGATACAGACATGCTGGAGTAAAATCCAGCAAAGGGTCAAAGAGATCTGGGAACTGGAGCACCTCACCTATGAGAAGAGGTTCAGAGAGATCTGAGTGTAGACCCTAAAGAAGAGAAGGCTCAGGGCAGTCTCACCAATATTGAAAGATTCCTGACTGGCAGGTGGCAATGAAGACTGAGCCCGATTGTTTTCAGTAGGGCCCACTGAAAAAGGCAATGAGCACAAATTGGAACACACGAAATTGTCTTGAATGCAGATAATTTTTTTATTTGTTCACTGGAACAGGTCCCACATTGGTTCATCTGAGATCTCCTTCACTGGCAATACTCTAAACCAGACTGCACAGGATCCTGAGCAGAGCAGCCTAGTCTATTCGGAAGCATCTCTGCCCATGGCAGGAAGAGTTGTGACTAGATGATCTTAAAGGTCCACTCCAACCCCTTAACGTTCTGTGATTCTATGATTTGCACAGTGGTTTGAATCATATCATCTCTAGTAGCCTCTTCCATCCTTAGCCCTTCTGTGTTTCTGTCCCAGTGTTTTCCTGTAAATTTGAGGATTTTTTATTTTTACAGTCTCAAGATGAACCAAAAAAGCCACTTGTGAGAGCAGAAAAATGAACATGATTAGCATTTCCATGCTTCTAATAATCATATTTCAGTAAAAAAAAATCCATATTTCTTTTATTAATTGATCACTTTGAAAAAAGAAAAACTGGCACAATCAGGAAAATACCCAATGAAGAAGGCTACTGTTGAGAATTTTCTGCATATCTTGAAGTAGATTATTCAGGATAATTGTGGGATTTTCTTGTTGTGTTGTTTTGGGTTTTTTTTAAATTTTCCTTGTTTCTTTTTCATAATTCCATTTAGAACATCTCCATAGAAATCTATTCTATACTTAAACTACAATTTTTTGAGAGGTTCCTGTACTGTGTGATTAGGTTTTCATTTTTAGGTTGTTTTCACTGTTTTGTTTTGGGGTTTTTTACACAATTACTAATGCTACACTTCTGTATGATTGTATTTTCATTATTTTTAGCAAATATTTTCATTATATCAGTCTGAAGTATTGAACATGTAATACGGCCCTTGGTATTCTCAGATTGTCTTGGAAATAATTGAATTTAAAATTACACCACTTAGATATCTTTTTAATACAATTTTCATTTCTAAATTTTGAAGTTGCATATGTCTATAATTTGATAATCTATCCTTTGTTCAGGAATTTCAAGGAACTTTTAATGAGGCATGAAAACTGACATAGTTTCAGAGGTCTTGATAGCAGCTGACATAGTGACTCAGATGAATTTCATGTAAAAAAACTTTGCAGAATCTTGAAATATGTCCTTGTGCATGAATTTTTATAGCTATGATAATAACTATGCTACTAATGTTACAACTTGGAAAACTGTCAACATTTGTGACAAATTTTAAGCCAATTATTATTATAATGAAAGCCTGACTTGACTGAGAATTTTCAATTGACTTCAGCTTCATTGGGACTAAAATTAAATCCCTAGGATTTTTTTTAGCATTTGTGCTAGAATGCTGTTTCTCTTTTATAAGTGGAAAATAATAGCTTAGTTTCAGGTACAATGAATGGAGAGAGATTATTTAAGATTGCTCCCAGGATTTTTAATGGCCCATTAACATCAGTGAGAATCATCTGAATGCAGAAAATGTGTATCCCTCTAGCACAGAAATCAAAGGAGGGTAACAAAGGCTAAAGTAAGACTTTGACATTCATGTAATGAAGAAAACCTAAGCAGAAGCAGGGGAGGTGCCCTGTATTGCACCTTATAATCAAAAATCCTTTTGTGCATATCAGAAAATCCTGACGTGTGATGCATTATGTGCAAAGGCATTGGAAAAAAAAACCAACAACAAAACAAACAAACAAAAAACCAAAATCAGTAAAAAACCCCAGCACAGTAAGTTTGCAGCTGTAGGAATACTTATGTCTAAAACCACTAAGTCAAAGAAAGAGTGAAACAGTAATATTCTCAATGTTTCTGCTCTTAACACTTCCATAGAAAAGCATGTTGGTTTTCTACTATGAAGAATAGAGGTAATGGAAAGTATGACAGTATGTAAAAGTGATATAAAACACACATATCTAAATAGTATAAGTGTGGCAGGAAAAAAATAGAATTAACTAAGCAATGATCAGCTGATCCTTAAGTTGGCTCATTCATGTGTGTGCTGGCACAAATTGAGAAGGAAGTAGTAGAATGCAGTGGTGCAGTTTATGTTAATGGTCATGCCAGAGAGCCCTCCGACAGCGGGAGAAGCAGTAGTGGTAAGCCTAGACACAATCCTGTTTACCATCTGATGTGTTTTATGGGCTTGTTATTTAGCTGCACTTTCAACTGTTGGATAGCACTTGTGCTACGTACAGCTTTTGTAAAGGCTGTTTCTATGTTTCACAACAGATTTTTAGTACTCTGGGCAGAATTAATATGCCAAATTCTTCTATAGATTAGTAGCCTATGATGATAATTCCTGCAAAAAAAATGATGTGTCTGTTGATGGGCAGCTACTCTTTCTCTTAAGCATGCAATTTTTAGAAATCGCATTTTCCTTTCTTTCCCTCAGTATTATTTTCTTAAATTTTTATCTTTTACCCTGTTATTGCTGTTAATTCCTCTTACTGTTTTTCTATTAAGTCTTCTCTTCCTCTTCTCTAAGATGTGTTATACCAAGAACTATTCTCCTGTCTTGTCATATCCATACCTGTACTATCCTACTTTCCTTCACAGAACACAATCTTGTCTCTTATCCTGTAAATTTGACTTCTATACTTGCATAAAGCTGTGAAACTGTTGATGATATGTTTAAGATCATGTACTTTTTTGAACACAGACCTTTTATAAATATGCTTCAAGCATACAGAACAAAGGACTTAGTATTTTCACTGTCTCATCACCGAAAAACTTGTGCTTTCATGGATGTTACCTTCTTTGGCATTTCTGCTGTGAAATAACATTAGGATAACCTGGCAGTAGCTCCACTGCAGTACTGGTATGACTTCATAATGCTGCTGATGTTGCCTGGAAAAGAACAGTTAAAATATTTCTTTTCTTTCCATTTAACTCTAGGGTTTTTGTCTGTTTTAGTTCTTGGGTTCCATGTTCTGAACTTAAATCTTCTCAATCCCATCCTTCTGCCGTTTCTCAGTGGTCGGAGTTTGCTTTTACTGTTCTGGTGAATGCCTTTCTGTGACAGCAAGGTTATCATAAGATTTCCTAAAATCCTTGAACTAAAAATTCTGGTGCCGCTTTGGTGGCTGACTTCTATTTAATGCTCTTTTCTGCTAAGCACTGATTCCTGCTTAACTTTGTGCAGGAGCTCTCTTTTCCTAAATCGCTGCTGTTTCAGCATGTGTTCAGTAGAGCTGATACTCCTCTCCCTCTGTTGCTTTCTCCTCTCATGTTCTCTTGTTTGGAGGCCCAGCAGAGAGACTGCCCAGTCCTTAATGTGCTGTGCTGACTTAGAAATCCAGTCAGAGCTCATTCAGTGATCTTTGTGATTGTTTGCAGTAGGTGATATAGATCATCTCTACTCTCAGCCTATGGGAGTGAGGATTTTACATGTCATGTCAGCCAAATATTGTGCTAGTTCAGTGCCCTGGGACTAACAGTACCAAGGGACAGATCACACTGGAGGGATAGTTTGGGATAAAAGCAAATTCTACTGCAAATTTATTACTCTGAAACATACATATTTTTGACAAAATGATATCAAAACCTTTGAAATGTCCAAGTCTTTTGTCAAGTAGCTTACTTTTGAATCCTTTTGACTCAGAATTACTTGTTGATTGTGTGATTGTTTCCTACGAGTTTTGTTTTTGTGCTTTGGTACGTACATCTACATGCCCAAATGCACTTCTGTAGGCTTAAGTCAAATAGTTACAGAGTTGATGTACGAGTCAGTTACCTGTACCTGTTGTCAGTAAGCAAATTGTTGAAGCTGAGAAAGACATGAAGTAAGTTTTATCTGCAACTGTCAAAATCAGAGTTATCATCAGTTCCAGAATAGTTTTGGTGGGTTTTTTAACACTGATCTTCTTCTTTGTCTTAATGTTAATGAGACTAGACTGTGTATGCTTTAAAAATAGGAGTTTCTTTGAGTTCTAGACAAACATTTATTAATCCCAAACCATGTATTGTTTTTAAAGTGAGAGAAGTACATATATTTCTACTTGCTCTCTCTGAATACACTTTTTATTGCCTTTGAAGAGTGGTTTAGAATACATATTCTTCATCTTAAGAACTCTTTGTCTGAAGTCTGAATCCAAATAAATCATTGAGTTTTCAATACTTAAATTACCTGCATTTTTAATTCAGTTACTGGGTATTGCAAAATCCCTTCAGTTGTTCCTAGATCACCTGCTTCTTCTATGATATATTACTTATACGCTTCCAGTTTATGAAGGATAACTGTTTAATATCTTGAAACTGGTTATTTATTAGTCTTTTGTTGTTGCATTTGTGCATTTGTTTTGTCTTTGTCCTCTGTAGAAATGTTTAGTACTTTTTCCTAGTTGGATTTGTTTTCTTTTCATCTCTGATACCTGCAGGTATGTTTCCATCTTCTGCATTTTGTGAACGTCTATCTATTTATTTTTACTTGATACTCCTTATTGCTTTTTAGTTCAAGTAAATTCTAAAAGATTATGGAAGTGCCCTATATTTAGCAGTGGTTTATTATAGTAGTTGCTTGTTTAATGTCTTTCTTTTTGCAGAAGATTCAGTTGAGACTTCTTTGTGTACTTACCACTATTTGATGGGATTATTTTATTCAGTGAGTACTGTACAGAAGTTCCAGCAAGCTCAGAAATAAACTAGTTGAAATCTTGTATATGTATTTGAAAAAAGTTCATTCTTTGTAGAGTTTAGACCCTACTAATCAACTATATACAAATTATTTATGCAGGTATACCTTTTGGGTTTTTTTTCTGTTGACTTTATTTCTAAGGAACTTCCCCAGATTAACTGTAGGTGCTTGTCAGTAATGTATTCTTGTTACAGGACATTTTGGGTTTGAAATTTAGGTGCAAACAGACTGTTTCATCTTTTTTCATAGAATGACAAGCAGTCAATTTATAAATGAGATTCTTTTCCACCCTTAATAATGCCTGTCTAGCTACTGCTTTGATTTTTACTTTTGATTGTGAGATTACCATCTAAAGTGTGACTTCCTATAAATGCACCATCATCCTGCCTGACCTCTGTCTTATTTGGCCTTCTCTGCCAATTCCACTCCTCTTTTTAGAGGCTCATAAATATAATGTATGTATGTGTGACTCGGCTTTGCGAACGAAGATTTGGGAAGGGCTCTACCCACATGGGTGTGTCCTTCCAGCCTGTGCAGTGGATTTTTTAGGTGAGGCACATCTAAATTTTCTTTTTCTTTACAAATTTCATTAATCAAAATGGTTGTCATCTTTTTAATTTATTCCCCATACTCAGCCTTTCATGCAGTTTAATGTACTTCAGGAATGCTCTGTTCATTAAATGAGGTACGAAAAAGTTGCTGGCCATCGCAGTTACTTTTGACAATTGTGGACAAGTCTAGAAGAAGGTGGTTTAGCAGAGGTGAAACTTAAATATACCATTAAGTCTTTGGATAAGGCATGAATTTGTTTCTTTCCAAGATAGGAGCCAAGTGCATGGCTAAAAGGGTTTCCACTTCCTACTTATGAGTTTATCTGAGCAACTGGCCTGTAAAAACAGTAATTGCAGATGTTTTTGGGGTTGTTTTATTTTTTGTTGTTGGGGTTTTTTTGGGAGGGGCTGTTGCTAACTGGTTTAGTTTTAAGTGTGAAATTTATACTTTCTTGTTTAACTGATATGATACTACTGTAAGCATAGGAACATCTTCATATTCTTAGGCTTTATATTATTAGGCAATTTAATTGAAAATATGATCTAAATCTGATAAGCGAAAACGTTGCAAAAATAACTGCTAAGAGAAATTTTTTATTTTTAGCAGCAAAGGTATTTATTGACAACGTTGGAAGCAAACCAGTTCATACAGGGCAAAAACTTGCCTAACGTGTTTGTGGAAAATAAGCTATTTTATAGTCTTAAGTCCATAGTTAACACCTTCTAATTTCCATACTAATGACTAGGCAGAATCTTGGGCAGAGCTTTCCTTTTGGCTTCGAATTTGGGTAGTGGTCTCCTGACTTCATCCCTCGGGGTGGTCTTGAAGCGTCTTCATCACTGCTGGACTTTTGCCTTTTCTTTGTTCGATGACATGACCTGTAAAACTTGCAAAACCTTGCCTCTACAAAATCTTGACTCTTTACTATATCATTATATTGAAATGTCTAGCTTAGTTTAATGTAGGACTTCTAACCATGGTACACTGGTCTCTAGATGGTACGTACTAGAACAAACCGATTCAACACTCCATGCTGTACAGCAGCTCTGCTGTGCAAACAACATTTTGCTGAGCAGAATTAGAAATTTTACAAAACTAGGGGGTTTTGGTCTCTTTTCTCTTTCAAAATCAAAGTAAGTTTAGGCAATTTTTCTGATAGTTTGTGTGTTGGCTGTTTTTTGGAGTAGAATCTGTGTTCAAACATATTCGACCATGTGGCTCAGTTAGCATTTATTAGATTTTTTAAGAAGGCAATTTTTATTCAATGTGACATTGTGAAAGTTCATTTTTCAAACGTACATTACCGAATTTAAGTATTTGTGTCTGATGTTGTGACAGGTGCATGGGGATGACAATGATCAATCACATCTAGTTAGCTCATGACATACTGAGCTTGCAGTAATTAAACAAGACATTACTGCTTGCTGATTAAGATCACACAGATTGAGAGCCAGCTGTTAATCACTTTTCTTGCAAGGCTAATGTAGTTAACAGATCTATCCCTAAGGCTAGTTTTGACTGGTGGACAGGCTGTGATGTAAGCAACAAAATAAACTTTTAAATTGCATATATTGACAGCATCTTTTCAAATTTCTCTTGAGTATGCTAGAAAGTGATAATTGTCATGCTGAAGTTAAAATTTTCCAAAAACTTGTAATATTAATACAGCTTTTATGACTGTTATCTAGTGAAATGTCAATCCAAAATATGGTCATCAATAAATGCAGATGTAAAAATAAATAAGAACAATCCTTATGAAAACAGTAATATTGAAAGTGCATATTTCAGATACAACCTATGCTTTGGGGGAAAATACACTCAAATATATCTTACATATCTGGTTTTGACCACTTTATTTCTGATGCTGATTCTTTTCACATGCTAGCTGGTATATTCATTGAGGCTGAAAAGCAGTTGGGTTTTTTCCTTAATTTTCAGTGTATTTGGCTTATGAGTTTGCTTGTTTTGAATAGGAGATGAAAGAAGTTTACTATGTTTAAGTATGTCATAAAAGTTAGGTAGCTATTAAGTCAATTTGATTGTATGTTATTCCAGAATAAAAGACATGATTTTGTTGATTTTGTGATATTAAAAATATTCTAATGTTTAACACAAACAATGTCACTTTCTTTTCAACTAGAATGAAATTCAGGCTTCACTTGATATTACCTTAATTTGAAATATTTCCTGTAAAGCTACTTTAAAATATTTCTTATCAGACATGGGCAGTAGTGTAAAGGCTGGACCCCTGGGATATCTTCAAGTTTCATCAGCTGTAACGGTGCAGTGCTTCTTCTTATTGGGAAGGGAGGCAGGAGCACTTGGTGGTGGGCTACATGTCTGCCTGCATGTGGAGGGTGTGAAATGGGGGTCGTGGCCCTGCCATGACCGTAGATGTGTCCATCCTAGTCCTGGCCTTTGGTCTCTGAGATGGGGTGAGCATCTGGCAAAGAAAAGTCCCTGGTAAGGATGCAGACTGGAACCACCAGTCTGGGGAGGAGCTCTGTTGAAGATACTTTGTAGGTCCTGGGGGGCAGCAAATTGTACCTGAGCCACCAGTGACCCTGGCAGCAGAGAAATCAAGATGATCCTGGCCTGTTTGAGGAGGAACACAACCAGGAGATCAAGGGATTATACCTCTCTGCTCAACACTTTCTAGACTACATCTAGAATACTGCATGCAGTTTGGGTTCCCCCAGTATAAAAAAGACCTTGATAACCCGAAACAAGTTCATTGAGGAGCCACCAAGAAGACTGGGGCTGGGAACACTTGCCCTGTGAGGCAGCTGGGCTTCTTCAGCCTGGAGGAGGCTTCAGTAGGACCTAAAAGCAGCCTTTCTGTATCAACAAGGAGGATATCGAGATGATGAAGCAAGGCTCTTCATAGTGGTGTGTGGGCGGGCAGGAACTTTCAAGAAGAACTTGAAATCAGATACAAGGAAAACCTTTTCCTCAGGAGGACAGTCAAGCACTGGAGCTGATTAGCCAGCAGTGTGGAGCAGCATCCATCTTTAGAAGCTTTCAGCCAGGCTCATGTAGTTGCCTTGCTTTGAGGTTGGGCTTCAAACCCTTCAAGGTCCCTTCCTACATGTGATAGTAAAATGATGTTTTCCTTCCTAATCTACAGAAATCTTGAACTACTCTGAAATATTGGACAAATCCATACTATTTTGTTCTCCACGACATTTTCACAGATGTTTCTTCTGTCTCACCCTCATCCACCTAGTACTGGGAACCATAACCTATCCAAATAGTCTCTCTAAAGGCACCATTATCATTATAGTCAGAATTTCTTAAAGGAAAGAGTAGTGAGGTTAAGAAGTGTTGTCTCTGCATTTGTGAAACAGTGTCACTAGATGGAAAAGTTGTAATATGTTAAAGGTGAGAAAATAAGAACAACTCTGTGTGTATTTAGAGGAAGAAACATGTTCTGTAAGACAGCTCTGTATAACTAATTTCAGCAAGTCATAACTATTCCCTGTCTTCTAGCTTGTTTTAGTTTTACTGGATGTTTCTCTGTGTGCCTATGCTACTAATGGAATCATTAATTTTGTGTGTTCCACAACTGTGTTACTGTTATGACTACGTATTTGCTGCCCTTATGCATTTGTCCCATTTTGGTCCATTAAAAAGTGCATATTTGTGTTTTTCTCAAGGGCCCTTCTCATCATGAAAGACATGGGTACATTTCTTCTTAGGATGGAGTCATCCTTCAGATTAAGTGCTATGAAAATTATGCTTATTTACAAAGTTTGTTGTAAATGTCACTCATCCATTATTAAGATCCCTAAATTATAAACTGCCTTAGGCCTTAGTAGTTGTTTCTCATCCCTCCTATGGCAGTCGTGAGTTGTTTAGTTTAGGTGTCCTAAAGCCAGTCAGGCTTTCTCCTGGGTGCAGAGATGTTGTGACCCATCCCTGAAGGTGAGGGTAACTGAGGTTCTTGTTATTAGATCCCTTAGGTCAGATTAGATGGAAATGACACTCCATGACCAGTGTGCATATATGTATATACATACATGGAGATGTATATGTATACATACACACACAAATGTATATATAGATATATGTATGTATGTAGAAAAATTTGATTGCAAAGAAAATGAACTGTGTACCCATTTTGGTCATTATCAATAGTAATATGGCTATATAAAAGTATAAAATTTTAATTAAGAAAAAATATAAGGAAAAGAAAGAAAGGGAAAGAGAGAGGATGAGGGTAGATAGCGGAGAGGAAAGATACCACCCATCCAAGTGATAAGACTTGATTGTTGCAATTTAGATGTCTGTTAGTCAAAGTGATGGTTGCCATGTTGATCTGTTGGGACCAAAATATGTTCAAAGGAGGAGTTGTCTGAATTATTTTCTTACTTGGATATTCTATTTGTCCTTGTAATAGATTTTGAAGTACTTAAAATTGTTGATATGTTCTTTTATATTGTCTTTAAACTAAACAACCCGAATTTGTATTGAATTACTCATAGGTCCTATTTTCCAGATCTCTGATCAGTTATAATTTTTTTTTTTGCATTTCTCATGGGCCTTTTCAGTTGGTTACCTCTTCTACGTAGTGTAGCCATGAAACAACACTGACATAATGCTATATGAAAGGAAACTATACTGGGATGTATTAAATGCAACACTGGTGATGGATTACTTTTGGGCATGAAATTATCTCTCTCTCACATTCATTGGTGTTTAAGGAATATTTTGTACCATCCAGCCGTAGAACTGCATTTACTTTTGAGCACTGTCTTGTATGAGTGAGAAAAAATCAAATGAGTAGGAAAGAATGTGAAGGAAAGCAGTCAGAATATCTGTTTATTGCAACAGCAAGATATTGATGCCCCTATTTTTCTGCCAATCTTCACTGCTGCTTACCTGTTTTTATTCCTCAAGAAATAGTGAAGAAAAGCTTTTCTTCCATGCAAGTGCTATTCTCCCTACCATTTAACACCTTGCACTTTGTTCCCTGTTACACTTCAATCCATTTTTAATCTTTTTTCTTTTTTTCTTTTTTTTTATGTTAGTCAAGGATCTTTTAAATTTAAATTCTGTCATTCTCTGAGAAAGTATCTTTGTCTTTTGATCATCATAGGAAATGTAGTGTAGGATACATCAAACCAGTTGCAAGAGAGAAAATAGATTTGAGCCTTCTGTAACATAGTGCCCAAAGCACTGACTGTGAGGGACTTCCAGAAGCTCTCTTTCTTCCTAATCATAAGTGATGTAGGATAAAAACCAGTGACTCCAGTCCTCATGTATCTTCAGCAAGTGTTCCAACTATCAATATACCACAGATGTGAAATTTCAGCGGAGTTAATTTCATTTAAAAGAATGAAATTGGATTAGAGATTTTTATCATTAGATCTATGAGATGTAAATGCCGAAAAAATACTAGTCTGGAAATATAATGTGACATTTCAGTGGGAAAACCCCCCTTCAGTTATAGTGTTTAAATGAATTTTATTTACAAATACGGAATTTTAGCAGATAAAAACTGAACTGCAGTGCCTTCGAAACATGCTTTTATTAAGGATAAAGGTCAGAAAATCAGCTGGAGAGTCAATGCAACTCAATGCAGTGATTTTTTTTAGGCAAATAGGGGAAATTCCAAATGATCTCTTTTTATGAGGGTCTAAGACACTAGTACTCCATTTAGTTCTCAAAAGTAATGATCACGATTGCTAAAATACACATAGGTAGAGGGAATAAGACAGAGGGTTGGAGTTACTGAGATCTTCAAAATTTGAATCAAAATAGTAATACTGCACTGCTTGTACTCTGACATCTCCTCTGAATGCATACAATATGTTATTATTTTATTGTGAATAACTAAGTTTTTGTTATTAATCTCAACTGAATTCTCCAGTTGTTTAAGAATCTTTTCTGTCTCTAAACATTGCCTGACAACTATTGCTGTAATGCATTTGAAAAAAAGATGGACATAAACAAGTGGTTTCTGTAGGAAACCAAGTACACCTCAACACCTCTTTTAAATTCTGCCTCATTTGTTTGCAAGCTCTTTGAAAATAAAACTTACAGCATTGAAGACAAGTATTTTATGCTAGTAAGACTGAAGTTTGGCTTAAGAAATTCGTACTTTGAAGCAGAATTTGCAGCTGTGAGCTTTAGGCTGCAGATGCAGCACGTCGGAAGAGTCATGGTACGTTGAGTAGGGTCCCAAAGCATTATGCTGAACAGGGAGTGCGTTAAAGCAAATACACTGGCTAGGGACCTGCTTAAGTAGTCAACAATATAACTGCTAAAAGGATTCATCTGCCATTCTAACTCCCTCTAGAGAGGGTTGTTTTGCTTCTCTGTGGTATTGACAGGTTTTGAGCTGTGTTGAGAAAGTAGGTTTCAGTGGTTTTTCTTTCTTTCAAAAACAGCATAGTCTAAGCTTTCTTAAATGTCACAGCTACTGTGATGCTTGTGCTCCTCATCTCCTTTTCCCTTCCTCCCACAATGTGATGAACATGCACATGCACACTCGCATAGTCCTCTTTTTGAAGCCAGTGTCTAGAAAACTGTCAGAGATATGAAAATCAACATTTAATTTCCTCATCTACCCAAGTGAATTTAAATTTATATTCCACTACCTTTCAATGTAAGCACTGAAATCCTATTGACATGCAACTCCCTATGCACTTTCCTCGTGCTTTTTTTACAAAACACATTTGGTATATGTTCTCAAACAATACTACATAATTTGGTGAGTTATTTTTACTTTTCAGCCCTCAGTTTCTGATTCCAGTTATTAGAATGGCTACTGTATAAATAGTTTTAAAATGAGAAATCAAGATGAACATTGCATTGTTAAAAAGCTGGGTATACATATACATGCAGAGGCTAAGTTGTCATTAAAAGTTTCTTGTTTGAAGAAGGACTTTGTCTGTACTGGGATTTTCCCATTAGGGTTATGTATGCTGTCTCTGCAACACAAGGAGAGAACAAGGGAATGTACTGAACTTTGATTCAAAGCCATTTAAAGTGGTCTAAAAAAAGCTGACTTGAAAGGGTGAGAGCAATCTAGATTAATTTTATTGATTCTGAAAGCAAATAAGGTATTGCTGCACATCATCTTGGATCACGAGTTAAATGGAGTGTGAGGTAGGTATTGGATTTTAATAGGAATAAATGAGCTTCAGTGAGACTTCCAGTTGAAATAGTGTGATGGAAAATGCTAAACTATCTAATTGGTCACTCTGTATATCATTTGTTACCTGATCACCTGTTACAAGTGAAAGTTCAGAATTGTTTTCATTGTATTTATTCTAAACATATGTCACAATTGCTAGCCAGAGAAGTGTTCTGTGTCAATGAGCTCTCCAGAGCTCTGTTCTTTCAGTGTTTCTATAAAGCATGCTCTGGTACGTCAGCAAAAGTAACAGCGGTAGCCAGTCCAAGTGATGCATAACCTCTGAACAGCAGCAGAATTCAGGGACAGTGGTTTTCAAGGCTGTAGCTCTACTGTTTGAAAATACTTGCTGTTGGGCAGCATGGCTTTTAAGTGGATGATATTGGCATGGGTTTCATATGTTGTCATTCACAAAAATGTATTGATAAAACATCCACACGTTCTGAAAATGTAAAAAATTTCTAAATCTCAGGAAGATAAAGAAATGTGGGCTTACAAAAAAGTGAGAATGATGAAGGCTTTATACCCTCACTGAACTTTGTTTCCTTTAGGCATTTCTAGCAAACACTAAGGACGAGATATATCTGTCCACAATTAGGCACATATATGAGTTGTTATTTATTTTTTAAGTTAAAGTAGAGAGCTATGGTTCAATTTATACCCTTCCAGATGGATTATAAACGAGATCACGTAGAATCATGCTTCAGAAGTGTCTGTTGCTCACCACTGGCTTGACAGAATCTAAACAGCTGTCCTAGATTTGAATTTCTCGTACAAACACAGGCTGAGAAAATTGGAGGTTCTCAGACTCAGAAAGGGAGGACTCTATGAAGACCTTATAGCATCCTCCGAGTACCTAAAGGGGGCCTTCAAGAAAGCCAAAGAGGGATATTTTACAAGAGTATGTAGTTATAGAACAAGGCAGAATAGCTTTAAAGTGAAAGATGGCAGGTTTAGATTAGATATTAGGAAGAAATTCTTTACTGTGATTGTGGTGATGCACAGGCACAGATTGCCCAGAGAAGGTATGTCACATTCCTGGAAGCGTTCAAAGCCAAACTGGATGGGGCTTTAGGCAACCTGGTCTAGTGGAAGGTATCTCTGCCTATGGCAAGTGGATTGGAAGTAGATGATCTTTAAGATCTCTTCTAATACAAGCCATTCTATGATTTTTTTTTTTGTACTGTAAACTTTGGTGAGATCCAGTACAAGCTGAAGATACCTACATGTGAATGTCTGCTGGTGTGACCAATATTTGTATCACATTACAAACATAGAAATCTGGGCTTGCCTCCAGCTAGAAAAGGATGTGGATATCCTAAAAGGCCCGTATCAGATTTTTATATGTTCAGAGGTCTTAGGATACCAAAGTGTCTTAAATGGCAGAAGTGACCTACATAGGAACAACTGCTTTGGGCCCAGGTAAAGCTGAACGACATCACCAACTCACCTGAGCAACTGCTGTGTATATAATTCAAGAAAAATTTAATTGTATTATAGGCTGCATTTTCTGTTTCTGCTATAAGGGAGGTTTTGACACTTGGTTGCTGCACAGAACTACATCAAATTGAAGTGTTTTAAGATTAAACTAATCCTGCCTTTAAAGACTGAAAGGTTTTATTGAAAATCACCACAGACCTTTCTCCCTAATTTTATAGAAATAAAAATATTAATATTTTGAGCTAATGTTTCACATTTCATTTTATTTTAAAATGCCTCAAGCTTTCATTCATTGCACAGGACATGTTTCTTCAATTCCATTACTCAGTTCCTTACACAATCTACTATTTAACAAACCATTTGATTTTAACTCTTCTTTTAAAAACAAATGCTGCAGCTAAAATTTAAATTATGCTTGATTTTTCTTCACTTGCATAAAGCTCATTGTTGTGATGATGTTTTTATATACATTATAAATTAATAAAAAATACTACTTTTAAATATGATCACTCATTTATGAACAGATGTTTTGCTTTTCTCTTCTATGCAGTGACTGTAAAGTTCTGAAATTTTATTAGTCTGAATATTTTAACAAATATCTTTAAGCTGTCCTAATGCCACAGTTTATACTTAAGGAAATATTTGACTGATTATTAGTGCAAAATTTAAGGAAATAAACCAGAAATTAAAATATAATTTCTTTTTTGCTACTCATGGAGAAAACATTCATAGCAAATACTTGACTGTCCTATAGAGTTTATTAGTTATTAGGCCAGTGATAATGTAAATTGAAAAACATATGTCCATCTTCACCTAAACAAATTCTGTAACAATTGTATTTAATGATGTGTTTACAGTGTGAAAACATAGTGTTCTACTCTAACAGAACTTTTTATTTTAATGGCAATGTTTATGAAGGGTGCAGTTCATTTTCTGACACCGTGGAAGGAACACCTTGAAGTCAGGAACAACACTGCACTTCCTCTCCTCTAGCTGAAACTGTAAAACGAGTTCACATGCAATTTATATACCTATCTGCTTCTAATACAGTTTTGCAAATCTTTGTACACTTAAAACAACAACAAAAAAGGCATTATTAAAGGCATCACTCCTTTGTGGAACAGTACAATGGAGAATTTTTTGTAATTTTCTTTTTTTTTTTTACTTTTTGCATATTAATGTCTATTTCAAAGATCATTTAGCCTGCATTTTCAAGTACAAAAGAGGCTTTTTATGTCTAATCCATTTGAAGTCTGAAAGGCAGATCAGTTTTCCCCTTTCTGTAAATAATGCTCATTTGTATGTGTTTTATGTATTGAATGTGGTAGAGCTTGTTATTCATCATTATGAAATGATTATATTCTTAAATTTTTTTGTATGTGTCTTGCTTTTTTGCAGACTAAAACTGGTATTGCATTGTTGTATGATGAAGTATCTGAAAATGCTTATGACATCCGACTGAAGCTTACAAAAGAGGTATTAACAATTCAAAAACAAGATGTCGTCTGTGTTAGTGGAAGTGATCACAGTGCAAATGTAAGTGCTTCTATATCTCTGTGCTTTTGACTGCGCACTTTAATGTCTTCTGCAGAGATCACTTTAATTTATTGGAGTGGAAGAGATTTTATTGGGTAATAGGAATACATGTAATTATCAGTTGTTGGGTCTTTTGTGCATACCTATATACTTGCATGTAAAAACTGCTTTTTTGGCCAGTGCTTTATATCTTTATTATGACATTTATGACGTTAACCGGAGCAAAAATGTCTATAAATACCAAAATTACAACATTCTTTCACCAAATATTGTTAGGCTATTAAATTAAGAAAGAAAAAGAAAAATACTTCCCAGTAAGAGAAGTTTAAGAATAAACTTATACACCAAAGTTTTCTTCATTTGTGTATCAAACAGGATGTCTGTTCAAGGGCATTTATCTGACTGAGAGAACACTTGACAGGTGCTTACTTCACTATAATTCTCTTTCAGGTACAGATGGGACTTAATCAGTGCCAGCATGTATGTAGTGCTTTTTTCCCCAAAAATTCAGTTATGCTGCTTTCTCAAAGCATGTGGTGCCCCTAAGCTATAGAGGACTCTTCTGTATGACCATTTGGTAATGCCACTAGACTAGCTGGTGTCATTTTGCATAAGCAGTACAGCAAGTGTGTCTAGGTTGTCAACATTCCTAAGTAGTGCATTTTATTTTCTCATACAAACGGTGTTCCTCTTGAATTTGGGATACCTATGCTTAACTTTACTGAGTAAAATAAATTTTGTGAGCTCTGCTGGTATTTCCTAGAGCAGCAGCCTCCTCAGATAGGGCCAAGGGAGAGTATTTCTGTCTGCTTGCTGTGTCATGTAAATTTAAAATCTGGCACTCGAGGACATCAAGTGAGTTTGTAATACTGTGCTAACAATTAGAAGCCAGGAAAGTATGTGATGGGTATCTGTATATACGTATGTGAGTATGTTAGAGGGTCTGCCTGTATAACTCATGAACAGGTTTCATTCCTGCCACAGTTAATATTTATATAAATTGTTTCATATCACACAAAAATTAATTTAAATAGCTTTTAATAGTTAGAAACATCACGTACTGTTTTCAAAACTTGTCCATGGAACTCTGAAGCATGACTTGCTCTTTAAAATGTCCAAAGAGCTTTATCGGTGAAAGACATGTCCATTTCTGGTTGGTTGCTGAGATAAGCATAAGCCTCCCTCATCAGCTTTGCATATACTTTCTACATCACTGAGAAGCATGAAAAAACACAGCTTTTTTTTTTTTTTGCCAGACATTGCTGGTGGTGCTGATAAGTTGTCTGCAAACCAGATGCAAGATTCATAGTAAAATATCATGTGACTTCAGTGTATGATGTCTATGCATATAATTACACAATTGCTGTAGACTCAGTGGTGTTCAAATGCCTTGTGTATGAACTTTCATTGAAAAAGAATCTAAATTCTATCCTACATAGTCCTAGGTTGCTTCTTGATTAAATCAACACAAGCTGGTTGCATCTAAGAAAATATTGCATTACATGCAAACTGAGCCCAAATTCCTTGGTTGTATTTCAACACCAGTAATGATCATGCAATGGGTAGAGTCTGGAAAGAAATGATTCCCAGGATTATGGCAAATAGAGACAGTTTTTCCATGTTGTATTCATACTGATAATATGTAAAAGGAAGGAAATTTCAAGTACAATTCAGTGTTAAGGTGGAGTTGCAAAGTATTATGTCTCTAGGTATGCCACCCATTCAGAAGGGATTTCTCACACCTCATACGGTTGATAGTTAAATGTGGGCAGTCCTGCCAAGCTGCAGGTCTTGTATCCTGGAAAATATTGTTAATATTATCTCCTTATTTTCCTGACGCTTTCTCACTGAAGACTCTGAAAACTAAATTTTAAGGGTCTGATCTATTGGTTTTCTGTGTACCCTACAAGATCTCCCCAAGGTCTCTTTCTGAAAGTGTTCTCTTCAGTCTTCATAGGATTCTGTTGTCAAACTCTAATGAGAAAAATGTATTAAATCGTGGCTTCATGGCAATATTTGCTTTTTCTATATTATACTCTGAACCAAATAGAAACTTTTGAAAACTAGTATTTAATATAAAGGACAATTGAGGTAACATGAAGATAAACAGTCCTTTTTTTAGAGTATATAATTTTCAGTCTATAGGACCTCAAAAGCAGAATTTGAAATCAAGCTGACATAGCTGATTTTGGTAAGTTTTACATTTACAGTGACTGGCATAAATTCCAAAGAGATAAATGCTTTATATTTCAAGTGGTTCAAGAAAGTAGTTTTCATCACTGTTCTGTATGATTCAAAATATTAATAGAAAATGGTAGGCTAAAAGTCAATGCTATAGCAATCATAAATGATCACACTGTCTTACTGATTTATTCACCTTCTTCTGTGCCTTTTCATTCTTGGGTACTCATAGTTAATCTTTATTTTACATATGGCCATTCATAAACTAGGGTTTTTTTGCAATAAAAATCCAAATAACTTTTGCCTTCTTTTCGTACTCACCTCAAATGCATAGGAGGGGAAAAAACCTTTTGTTTTTAGAGTAACTTTTCATCTTAGGCAGAATTTGTGTATGGGAAATTATTGAAAAAGAAAGTTCTGTGTCTACTTCTGATAATACTTTTTTTTCCAGCCACTTTTGTGAGACAGCATTTTTGGGATGCATTTGTTTCAAGCCTTCCTTTTACTGACAGAATCATTAATCCTGGGGGTTCTGGTGGACAGCAAGCTGTCCATGAGCCAGCTGTGTGACCCTGTGGCCAAAAAGGATAAAGGTATCCTGGGGTGCTTTAGGAATAGCATTGCCGGCAAGTCAAGGGAGGTGATCCTGCCCCTCTACTCAGCCCTGGTGAGGCACATCTGGAGTGCTGTGCCTGGTTCTCTCCTTCACTGGAGATATTCAAGAACTATCTGGACAGAATCCTGTGCAATGTGTGCTGGGATGACCCTGCTTGAAGAGGGAGGTTGGAGCAGATGACCCACTGTGGTCCCTTCCAACTTTACCCATTCTGTGTTTCTGTGACTTGGTACACCCTCATAGAAGCCAAGCACAAAACTAATGACAGAAATGGCACATTCGAAGTAAATAGACAGTTTTCACCATCAGCTAAGTATTTTTGGCAGAAGGTCTTCCACATGCCTCACCCAATCCCACCCACCCCTCCTGCCGATTTAAAGTCTAACAATATTCATAGAAATAAATTAATTGTATAATAGGAAGCGATAAATAAATTTTAGTTAAAGGGAGGCATTAATTTTTATACTTTATGCTTCATTAAATATGACTTTAACTCTTTTATTATCCCACATGCTAAAATTAATTTCTTATATACAGTGCCTCATCCTTAATATTCTTTGTTTTTCATCAATGTATAGTGCTTCTTCCTTCTCCTGTTCTCAGCTCACAGTTTTATGGCTCTCTTTATTTCAAAACAACTTTTTTATTTTATACTTTATTTCTGTAAGAAAAAGAATAAATACATCTGGCTTTTTATCAAAATCAGTCATTCTCACAGAGCTGAGTTGTCTCTGACTTGGTCAGGGGTCAGGCAAAGAGGTTTCTAATGCAGACTGCTGGCCTCTTGATTGGAAGAGGACTCCTCAGAGGCTGATGTGAGTCTAATAGAATTAGTATAAGAAAAACCTTTGCATGTGCTGTATACTCAGTTGTCCAGCATCGCAAGCTGTGTCTTAGCTGGACTTTAACAGAATGAGGCAAAGTAGGTGAATAGGGAAGAAAAATAGCAAGATTAGTTGTTTTGTTGATTAAAAAAATGGAAACTGTGCCTGAAAATACTGTTTAAATCCCTGATGAGACTGCTATAGCTTTTTCTTTATAACTCAGATGCTAATAAGGACACAGAAGAATGTTATTTTAGCAAACCTCTAGGGAACAAATCTGCATTAAAATATTAATTTTATTTTTTTTAACCCAAGGAAATTTCAGTCTCAGTAACTACTGATATTAATAATAAACACTAATTTGCCCAGTGCCTCTTATACCATTGCAGGTATGGTATTTCAGTTCAAAATTGTTTTGTTTTGTTTTAAATCTAATTATTAACATTTTCTATCTTTTTGGAAACATGAAGTGAAAAATTAAGAGTCAGTCTTCCCTTTGAAACTAAGATCGCTTGTATGGAGGAAATACATTATTTAACCATTTGTTATTTGTTTTCCATGCTGTGGAAAACTGACCTAGATATTTAGAAGACAGCTATCAAGTAGTTACTTAGGATCTTTTTTTATGAAAGATCATGTGCTTGTGTTACTGTCACTTTGAGAACAGTTAGAAGTTTGCATCACAAAATTAATAAGTGTTTTTCAGTATGACAAAAAACATTATTAAAGATAAAAAGAATAAATAGTTTAAGTAAAAATGCTAACAAATGTAGCAGAATAGAAGAATGCAGAGGATACTATGGATAGCCCTGAAAAACAATCTCTCCCTGACATGTGGGAAGAGTCCAGGTGAGGGTAAGCACTCATACCAACAAGATAAAAGAAAGGCAGCACAACTTTTATACACCATGCATATGCACAAGTATGTGTGTCCTTTAATTGAAATTTCAATAAATCTATTACACCTGAAGCCATGACAGACTGTCAGGACTGGTAAACTGCAACTGTATACATTGTGAGAGATCATGCAACAATTTAAAATTTTTAACAGTTAGGGTCAAAGTGTCTGACTTTTCCATGGGAGTGTGAGCCTTTTCAGGTTTTGGTATTAGGGATATTGATGAGTTCAACCTCTATTTTTCATCTTTCTCTTCACAACACCCAACATGTGAAATATTGCACAAAGTTCAATGCAGATGAAATTACTCAAAGAACAGCTGCGTTCTGGCAGGATTTAGCTCTAATTCATTGTTATATGATGCCTTTTTAATTGAAAGAAATCAACTAATTTTTAATAGGAAAATGAGTATAATCATATGTTGACACATATATATGTTATTAGTAATTTGGAAATCCATATTTGTGCATGATCTGCATTGACTTAATTTGTATCTGAGAAGAGTCTGGAATGTTCTCATACCACCTGCCAAAAATAACTCTTATCCCAAATTAAACATTTTACAACTCTGAGGATTATTCTGAAGTCATATTGAGGCTGGCTGTGTTTCATTCAGACACATTTAACATGATTCTGAAGAACAAAACACCATGGGGTTTGTCAGTCTTTACTGGAACAGATCATGTAATAATTTGTTTTGAAAGGGATGTCTTGAGGCCATCTCATTTAATCCACTTCTAAACGTCATGATAGCTTCAAAGTTGCTGAGGACTTTGTCCATTCGTGTTTAGACTATCTCAAAGTATGGAGATGCTACCAGCTCTCTGGGCAGCCTGATAATGCTTAATCATTTTCACTGTGAAGTTCCTTCCTGTTCTTATAGTCAGTTGGAATTTCCTTTGCTGCAAGTTGTCACTGTTATTGCCTACAATACTTTATCTCTGTACATCTGTGAGAATAATCTGGTTTTAGTTTTGGGGGGTTTTTGGTTTTTTGTTTAGTTTGTTGGTTGCTTTTTTGTGGTTTTTTTTTTGTTTGTTTGTTTTATAATCTTTCCTTAGGTTAAAATGAATTACTTCATTTCACTCTAATTAGCTCCACAAAAATCCACTTGCCCCTCAAAAAATCCCTGAAAACAACAACCAAAAAAACCCAAACCACAAAAACAACATGAACAAATAATCCCTCCTCAATTTTTATCTACAGTAATAGAAAGAGTTATAATAAGATGATATAACAGTTGTAGTAAGACATTAATATAAATTATAAAAACAGTATTATATTTAATCTGCAGATGTCCCAGGTCATCTGCTGAGATCCTGTGCAATGCAAGAAGTGAAGCTTCAAAACTCTCTTCTCCATTCAAAATAATCTTTTGCTTTTGTCTATCTATTTCTTATTACATCTTGCCTCCACTTCATGGAAGTGGAGAATGAGGGATCACGTGATACCACGGAAGACTAATTTGTGTGTTTTCCTCTCTTTCTTGAGGTTTTCTTGACTTCCCATTGTCTCAATAATTTTTCCACTTTCTCAGGTTACACTGTCTTTTTAACCAATGCAACTATTTCTAAGAATGTGGAAGTCTATTAAAAATGATAAAGACTCAGAACTAAAGTTTATGCAGACACCTTTGAGCAAAAAGGTTTTCCTGAAAGCCAGATATTATATCCAATGATACAACAAATTCTACTTGCAATAAAGTTCATTAATTCACACCGTGCCCCCACTGTAGTATGAGGAAAAAACCTGTTTCATTTTCTTTCAATTGTCTGGTCAATTATAAGATGCTTGTGGTTACATTTCCTGAGAGAGCAGCATTAAGGGCTTGTGGAAATGCATAGATGTGTCACATTCACTCTGACTGAAGTGACTAACTGTGTCACATCTACATTTTCCTCATTGCTCTCATTTCTTCAGATTTGTGTGTATTCATGATTTTTAGTCAAGGCTACAGGACACAGATAAGCAGTAACAGTAGCGAGTAAGGAAACAACAATCAAAGATCAATGGTTTCTGGCTTCTAGTCAAGTATTCTTTGATCCTGACTGCCATGTACTGGAAGAAGGAGTCTCTGTCCCAGTCCCAGGTGATAGCATTGCAGTTCATGTGGTGTGCAGTATGACATATTAGCATAAGGCTATGTGTTTTTAGGCTTGTCATGTAGATGCCTATATTGTTTGACTCAATCCAACACCATTCTTTTAAGAGTGCTGCCGGTACTCTCTTTCCTCAGTATGGTGTCTCTTCTGAGTTCCATCTAGAAATAATTTTGGCAAGAGCAGTCCTTACTGTAATTTTAAATTCATATTTCTACAAAAAGTCAGTGAACAAGTGCACTGCAACCTGCAGCCACGGGAGTAGGTGGAAGTTTGCTGCCAATCAGTGAGAAGTGAGGGGTTTGTGAGCAGAAGTGGAAATCTCTCTTTGGCAAAATGATAGCTGCATGTAGAACAATTTGCTGAGGAAGCTCTAGGTTTGGAGTGATGGAGAGTATGAGCTGAAAAATCCTCACTATGGGAACTCATCATCTTGAGGAGAAAAATTCCTGAAGGATTTCACATATGCTTGTTCACTGCATCCTCTTTTGTTCTTTTGGGATATGTAAAAACCAGCAGGATGTCTGCATTTTATGCTACATTTTATTGGGTCACGCATTCGTACAGGATCTGTGTCTTTAGTAATTTTCTTATCTCATAACTTCCTTGTGGTACTTTCAAGACTTGCTTAGAAAGGATGGTAAGATATGGCTGATATGTTAAGTTCTAAGAAAAAAGTTAAATCCATCCCAACTGAAGCCAGGACAACCTATCTTTTTCTTCTTGCCTTTTCTGGTGTCTGACTATGTCTTTCCTTGCATCGATGCAGGTTGCAGGCTTGTCTTTTAAGTCTTCATATTGCGCTTTCTTGTTTTGCTTATTCCTGTAAGTTTTCCGAAGGCCTGGGTGGCACACTCTGCTTTTATTACCATCATTTGCCTTAGGCTGGATTCTATTTTCTATTGTCAATCTGCCATGTAGTGTCTGTAGTGACTTTGGCATTTTACTTTAAACAAATAAGGAGAACTTTTCAGAAGACTCCTTTCAATAAATGCCAGATGCCACTGTAGCAGTGGAAATAGAGTTTATTTATTTAAAAAAAAAAAGAAAAAAAGAGAAAAAAATTCCTATTAACAATGCAGCAATGAATGATTTCTTTGATCACATTTTCCTATCTTCTTGTTTATGCACCTACCTTGTTTAAGGACTAGTCTGCATTCTCTTAATATAATAGTCTGTTTTGGTTTGATAGACTAGATAGTCTCAGGTACCAAGGCATGCTTGCTCATGGCTGTTCATTTAACACATATAATTTACACATGTTCCTTTTCTGGGTTTAGGTAAAGGTGGCCAGGGATTTTTGTCTTAAGTGGTAATTTTAATGAAATATCATACTGAGCCCATTAGGGTCCCTACATTCCATAGGACTTTTTTGTGACACCATTTATATGAACATTACTGGTCTCAATTGACCCATTTTCACCAATATCTGCTGGAGAGTAGTATAAGGCAGACAGCACCCCTCACTAGCTGTCAAGCTTAGCCCAACTAGTCACCCATAAGCACAGACTCAGGGTAACCACTAAAGTGGGTGCCAGGAATTTAACCTTTTAATACTACTGGTTGGTGAAGCCCAACAATGGAAAGGAAGCAACTACAGCATCATCACACTGCAGCAGAGGTCAGCTTAGTTACCCCTAAAGGCATTCAGAAGCACCATGAGTGGGTGAGATCTCTGCAACTCTGCCCAGCTAGTAACTGTAGTCCTGTCTTAAGAAAGTTACAGTTACTCCTGCCAACTTTAATGCTGGCAAAACACTCAGCATCCAGGTCCTGCTATAGGGAAGATGCCCAACCAGGAAAGAAGTCGGCACAGGGGTTCCTCACTCGACCTTACTGCTCCATGGCATGTCCAGGAGGACAGTGATACAGTCATCACAGTAGTCTTACTGATGAGTGAAAGGGAAAAGAACAAAACCAAAGCATTGATGTCCTTTGTCTTCCAACCCATTCTAGCCATTGTGAATGGGCTCGTTTCTTAGATCAGTTTCTACAGAAGATTAAGAAAATGGTCTCTTTCAAGTGTTCCAGCCTTTTCTACTATGTGCCTCAGTCTGCTGTTTGAAAATAATATGTGTTCATTAATATTTTCATGCAAACTGGCACAGAAATAAAAAATAGTACATTCAGAGTCTTTTACCAAATATGTCTCTTTATATCAATGAGTTTGGAGTGCTTCAAGCAGAATCTCCTTCTGAAATCCCCTTAGTACATTGTTCATTTAGATAGATAGATAGATGTAACCATTTTTCCTAATGAGAGATCCTTTACCACAAATGCCAGTGCTGGATGTTAACAACTTGGTAATAATGGCATACTGGGTAGGCATTGGCAGATGGATATAAAATTTGCTAAAATACAGCACTAGAAATATAAGTATGTGGTTGCCTTTTCAGGTTGCCCATTAAGCGAATACTGAGACATAAAAGGCCTATCCAGACTTTTCTGTTGAGTCATTGTGTTTTATAAGAATCTAGTAACATTTCTGTCAAGAGTTATCACATACTTTAATATGGATATTTGACCATATAGTTCTCCAAATTACATTTAAAAGTATCGTTTATTTTGAAACTAATAAAAGTATGGGAGGTTTTTTTGGCTGTAATATTCCTTATTGCTGTTATAAGCAGTATTGCACCTGTTACAAAGTAGTCTCTTCTCTATACAGTTGTTGACATGTTCTTTTCAATGGTGTCAGTGTCTTACATAGTTAAAATTTTATGTTGTATCTGCTTTTCAGTATATTCCCTGTCTGGCATCATTCATAGTTCTTGATATTTTAGGCCTTACCTGTTGAAAACCTGCAACAATAAAAGGTCTCAGAAAGACAGGAATAGTTCACATTGGTATCCTTCCAATCAGACATTTATTACTGGCAATCTATGTATCCTGTAGTTTCATGCAGGGTACTACTTCATCCTCTAATCTCCTCAAAACAGGAAACGAAACAGGCTTCCTATGTGGTGTGCTTCTGGAGGGTACATAATTGCTTTTGCATTCTAGCAGACCTGTAATGAGTGGTTATTACAGTATATACATTGAGTACTTTGGAAGCCATGAGAATAAGGAGTTTTAAGAAACTGTAGATACTGTTAAAGGATGGCATTAACAAAACAAAATGCTAATTAAAAAAGAAAAAAAAGTTAATTCCAGCTTTCCACTTCAGATTGATAATTAGTAAGACTGTCTAGAGTTTTTCTTTCTTGCTGAATGTCTTGGTTTGAGATAAGCAACTGCCAACCCCCCCAAGCACAGAGAGAAAAACCTCCCTCCTAACACCAGGGAAAGGGAGGAAAAGAGAGGGGAAAGAAAAAAAAAAAACACTTCAAACTGCATTTATACTAAATCTACATATATTTTTCACAGAAAGAAAGAGACAATTAGAAGAGAGTACAAATATACACTCACACAAGTCTACAACAACAAGTTCCCCACCTCAACTTCTTAACGAACACACAAATTCTACTGTCTTAACTACACATTACTTAAGAAGAAGCTTATTCCCCAGAGAGACAAACCCAAGCAGAAAGGAGAGACCCAGAACAACACATTTTACTTTCCTGAGGTACCCTGTGAGCCAGTGGTGGGCCTGGTCCTCTCCATCCCCCCTGGGACAGCAACGTGCGTCCTCCCAAGAGGAGGGCTGAGAAGTGACTGCCTTAACCACTCCCACACTGGTTCCTCCTTCCCTGGAGATGATGTCATAATGTGGTATGGAATACAAAGTTACTGGCTAGAAGAGGTCAGCTGTTAGCTCAGCCCAGCTCAAGTCAGCTGACAGCTTCGGCCTAATCCAAACTTCAGAGCCCAAATCTAGGCCCACCGAGGTGAACCCATAACACTGAAATAAAATTACACAGCCATCATACAATGAACTATAGAATTGTGGGGTTTGTTTTGATGTTTGGGGTTCTTTTTGTTTGGGGGGTGGTGGTTTGGGGAGGGGTTGTTGTATTGGGGGTTTTTTGTTTGCTTGTTTGTTCTGTTTTTTTGGGTTTTTTAAAGACTGATACAGATTTCTTTCTCACTTAACCCTAAATCCTTAAATAAGTCAGTCAGTCAGTCAGTCAGTCTGAAAAATTCTATTTAGCCTGCAGGAAACCAAAACGTTAAATAGGTTGTTTGTATATATGACTGAGACATAAACATTGGGTTTTCAGCTGTATATATGCATGACATTATCAGAAATGTCACAAAAAGATAGAGTGGGTTTTTTTTCCCCACAAATACTACAGTTCAGTTTTGGCAAGAAGTTTTGGAGTGGAATTTTCTTTGTTAGTTGCTTGCAAAGCTGGTGTGGTTTACTGTCCAAATTTCATAGTCATGAAATTTTTTTCTTCCTTAAGAAGTTCAGGACTGTTTCTGATCTAAAAATCTACTGAGCCCATCATTCTTTTTCTGAAAACAACTGTTAATGTTTTCCCTAGTAAAACCAAACAGGGCAGAAATATGATGCTTTTCTTAACACTTTTCCTGTCCCCAATTGCACAGTGCCTCCCTAAGCAAAATACAATTCTGTATTAGCTCTTAACAGATTTCTTTTTGCTATCATTGTCCAATATCCCCTTGAAACCACGTAGACTTTGAATGTGCAGAATTTTTTTCTTACTAAAGTCGTCTATCCATTACACAAAGAATCACCTCTTTTGGTTTGTTCTGGTCCTAGTTCCTAATAGGAACTAGGTATCCTAATACTATCATTTGTTGCATCCTAGTTTTTGCTCTGGAAAAGGCTGTAAAAACTTACTCACATTCATTGTCTTCTGTGCTAGTTACTGTAGCCTCTTGATCACCAGTCTGTCTCCTTTCCTGGATGAAGAGATATTGTCTATTCTGTTATTCCTTGTACAGGACCTATTTTTTGCTTCCATGATTCTTACTGTTCTTTTTTTGAACAGCTTTTAGCAGTTTCGGGTATCAAGGAACCAAAATGGTATACTGTTTTCAAGATGTGGCGAACTTTGGTTTTCTACAGATATAATGATGTTTTTTTCTTGGCCTCTGTTCTTTTAAAACCATAGAATCATTTAGGTTGGAAAAGACCTCCAAGATCAATGAGTCCAACCTTTGACTGAACACCACCATCAAGTAAGCCATAGCACTATGCCATGTCTGGTAATTTCTTGAACACTTCCAGGGATGGTGACTCCAACACCTCTCGAGGCAGCCTGTTCCAATGTTTAACCACCCTTTCAGTGAAAAAATTCTTCCTGATGTCCAACTTGAACCTCTCCTGGCACAACTTGAGGCTTTGTCTTCTTGTCTTATTGCTACTTGTCTGGGAGCAGAGGCTGACTGCCCCATCTGCTGCAGCCTCCTTCAGGTAGTTGTAAAGAGTGATAAGGTCTCCTCTGAGCCTCCTCTTCTTCAGGCTAAACAACCTCAGCTCCCTCAGTTATTCCTCATAGGACTTACTCTCCAGATCCTTCTCTGGCTTCTTTGCCCTTCTCTGGACATGTTCCAGCATCTCAATGTCTTTCTTGCAGTAAGAGCCCCATAACTGAACACAGGACTCGAGGTGTAGCCTCACCAGTGCCCAGTACAGAAGGATCACCACCAACTTGGCCGCACCAATTGTGCTGCTGGCCACACCAGTTATGATACAGGCCAGGATGCTTTTGACCTTCATCGCCACCTGGGCACACAGCTGGTTCACATTCAGCAGGCTGTTGAACAGTGCCCCCACGGTCCTTTTCCCCTGGGCAGCTTTCCAGCCATTTTTCCCAAGTCTGTAGTGCTGCATGAGGTTGTTGTGACCCAAATGCAGGACTCAGCGCTTCGCTTTATTGAACTTCATACCATTTGTCTTTGGCCCATTGATCCAGACACTTTTCAGCTGTAAAATAAAATTAGGTAGATCTTGCATACTATCCTCAAGACAAGGATAAGTACCGAGTCTAACCTTGTGAGTTCCATGAAGTGGTGACTGATAGAGACCTTGTTTTTATTGACTGCGTTATATCCTTTGTATATCTGTCCGATCCACCTGAGGTTAAGTCAGGGCTGTTACCACAATTGCATTTCTTATTCCTGTTGCCTCACGGTCTGTTTCAGTCATTGTTATGATTGTAGTTGAGTGGTCACTAGCAGAGACTCTATAACTGTATTTGGCTTGTATTTAGCCTGGAATCTGTTGTTTTACTGTCAGGGCAGATGTCCTATTAATTTTATTTCCTCAACTGTCCTGTCATTATAACTGTCTGCTGCCATAGTTCACTTAAAGCCTCTAGTTATTCCACTGTGTGATAGTTTAACCCAGGCTTGTTCCTGGTAACCAGATGTAACTAGGGAGGGGCATGTCTCCTAGGTATTCCTCACCCATTCATTCCCCTCCCATGGTATAAGAGACAGGAGATAAGTAGTTTAGTTCTCTTCAGTTTCTGGTGAGCGTGGAGGGCAGAAGGCCCTCTGCTGCTGCTCGGTCCCTTCTCAGAGCCACGCAGAACATCGGGGAAAGGGTGTGAGTGAGACCCCCCACATGAGAGAAAGGGGCTAGTTTTCTTCTAAGAGTGGTTGGTGGGATTGTGTTGTACTGGTTTACTTGGTGTGGGGGTGGGAGTGTTCTTTCGTACTCATTGTTTTTTTGTTTTGTCTTTTTTATCAGCCCCTGTTTTCCCCTTCCCTTTTCTCCTCCCCTTTCCGTTTTCCCTATTGTGGATGCAAATTGTACACATATAATTGTAGACATTTAGAGAATCTATCTGTATCTATCTGTATCTATCTCTATCTGTTGACTTGACTCAGCTTCTTTCAAGTCCTTTTTTATCCCTTTCCTCTTCCCAGCTTCGGTGAGCATGGGGAAAAGGAGGGGGCGGCTCAAGCTGGAGGCCAGGACAAAACCAAAACAGGTTTCAATTTTGGTGGAGAATGCGGACAACATATTTTGGTTTTTTTTTTGTTTTGGAAACAACTTCTGGGATACAGCCAGATTGTGAGCCCTCTCTACTTTGTGACCCATAAAAATAACGATTTCCAATGGGTTCCTGAACAACAGCAGACTTTCAGGTAGATCAAGCAAGAAATTTGCCTGCAATACCTAGGAGATAAGCCCGTCCCTAGTTACGTCTGGCTACCAGGAACAAGCCTGGGTGAAAATACCACATGCTGTTCGCCCTCATGTTGGCAAATGGCTCTGGTGTGAATCTCTTCCAAGATTGTGCAGCCTTATTCTGAGAGATACATACCTTCCTTTTTTGCTTATCTAGTCTAATTTAAATTTCTTGTAAAATTTCTATAAGTATTAAAGTTTTGCCTACCTCTCCGGAGTATTTATACCTCTGTTTAGTTCAGATTTAGTGAAATTTTGGTTTTGTTCTTAGCACTGTTTTACATTTCCTATTTGTATTATTCTCTTCCTAACCTGTCCTTCACTTCTAAATACAGAATATGTGTTTATATTCATAATTGAACTGTCATCCATAATTATACTTTCTTCTCTACCTGTCACCTTTTCCAGTCCTACAGTTTATTTGTAGCCTTGTTGAATTGTAAGTACCAGCAGCTTTGGTTCCTTTATGGTTCAGATGATGTCTGTGCTTTTGGTACTGGCTCTCTTTGTTTCAAGAAAGCCCACAGTTTCTGGTGATTGTAAATCCATCTTCCTTGAGCCATTTCTTTAAGAAGGAAAAAACCAACCAACCAAACAAAAAATCTTGCTTGTCTTCCCAGCCCTACAGAGACTACTGGAAGACTCTTAGAGAACATTAATCTAGAAGTCTGTGTCTCTAATTTGCTTTTTTCCTACTTAATTTTCATACCCAGGTCTTATTTCCTGTGTTTCTCTAAATTTTTGGTACAGATACAGACTGAACCTGCCTGGTGCTTCTTTGGTTAAGCAGAATTCCAGTGGGAGTTGCCACCATACATTTGTACAAGAGACTTAAATGTTTTTATTCTCTTAAACAATGTCAAAATCATAGATTTTTTTTTTCAAACTGCAAAGATGCAACTGTCCATCCATTACCAGTTCCCACCCCACACCCCACCACCACCCTACTCCTGCCTCCTGATTGGAATTTGGACTGTGACAGGAACTTGAGATAAGACTCTTGTCCAGCTCTGTCAGATCTAAGAAGAAGTAAACAAGGTTCAGGGTAGAAGTAAGTATCCACAAAGAAAGCTGAACTCAGCAGCTGTGTTAAGAAGCAGCTCTAGCTGGACTCAGCAGGTGACAGAAGGGTTTTTGGTCTGTGATGGCAAAATCTCTCCACACAAAACAGAAGGAAAAAATCCCCACCTTTGGGAGGAGCACATATACTTGGGACATTCATGTGAGAGGCAGCTGAGAAGGGTCATAAAACATCAAAGACCTCCAAAGTGCACTATCCCCCCCGGCCCAACTCATTCCTGAGGCCTTCTACTAAGGACTGCACATGATCCAAGTGAGGCAACGCATCCAGACTGTGTCAGAAGAGACCGCGAAGCTCTCTGTATCTATTTTGGACAATTTCAGTTACAGTTCTCTTAAGCAATGCCTCAGACCAAATGAGGAGATGGCCTGTGTCATGTAGTGTCCTAGTGAGGCAGTTTGAATGGTGGTCATAATCTTTTCAAGAAAAGAAACCTTAATTGTGTGAACAGGAGTTTTACTGTGTGCTTTGCTGGAGAAAATCCTCCAGCCTGCTTTATTTTAGCATGGTTTGAAAGACTGGAGTTGTAAGACAAATAGTCTGTTCTTTGACTCAAAGAGGTGAAAAATTTTTTTGTGAATTGCAAGAAGGGAAGAAAGAAAGCAAAGAAAGGTCCTGAGAAGAGAATGTAGAACTGCAACAGGATAAGTTAGAGGGAACACAGAGAAGAGATCAAATAAAAGAATACTATTTAATATATCTCCCTATAAAACCTGAAGTTGAATTCAGTAGTGTCTTGCTTTCAGTAGTTATCTAATTCTGAATCTCGTCTAAATTACCCACAGAGTTTTCTCCCTTAATCACCCAAAGATTTTGTTTGTTTGTTTCTCCAGTACTGAGCATCTTATTTTGATTTTAAAGGTCCAAATGAAGTGGAACTAGCCTATAGTGAACCGTGTGAATTTGTGGGTTTTCCCCAAGAAGTGTTTTTAATTTCCACCTTTAAAATAAATTTTCAAAGTCAAGTAGTAGAAAGTTAGAAATAAACAGGCTGTTATCTCTTCACTCTTGGCTTTGTGTTGTCTTTTGTATTGGAAGATATTTGCAAAATGAGTTCAGGTGTTACAAGAAGAAAAATGTAGTCTAAGTATCCAGTAGTGAATGATCCTTCCCCTTAAACAGAAGTGCAATATAATCTTAGATGTGTCATGTACTTTAACTCCTAATTAACACTGTTGATAAGGCATTAGGTGCATCACATCTTCTGTTATAAATTACAATGTGATAAAATGCTGCACATTTACAGCTGAGGCTGAAGCTGGTCAAGAAGATACTTTGAGCAGATAAAGTTCACACAAGTACTTTTTAAAAAGCACATTTAGACATTTCAGATCACTAAAACAGATTAATAGCCCCAAAATCTCTGTGTGCCTCCAGTTTTGTTCTGTAGAATGAGGATGTTTGTGTCAGGCTATGAAACTGATTTCATTTATGCCAATGTCCCTACATATTGCATTGTTTACTAGCATTAAAAATACCATAAGCATTTTAGTAATGCTGCATTTAGAACTAAACTAAATTTACATTCATGAAATAATATGATCCTCCTTTAAATAAAAATTTAAAAAAAGAAGTATCTCTATACCATAAGGTCTCAAGACCTTAAGTTTTTTAAAAATCCAGCTACGGTGTATCATATTGCAAAAGTTTAAAATCTTGTATTATGTCTATAACCTGAATGTGTCTGTTTTCCTCTACAACTCATTGACATTTCCACTCTATCTGTCTGTAAGATTTAGTCATTTGCTGCCATTTGCTTTACAACTGTTCTTGATTATCCCTGAAAAGTTCTTAAATAAAGCTAAATATATTTAACTCCTGGCATCTGTTACATTAGTACACAGATCTCTCAAGCTATTTGCATTCCTGTGGCTCTTGCCTGCTACCTCTCCAATTTCTTTGCATCAACAAAATTATTATCAGAATGAACTGTTTTATTTAAAGTTGTGCATATATTGCCAGATACCAAAATAATTTATGGTCTCTATGCTCCTTCTTAATACTCTTCCAATGATGTAGAATTGCACTAGTGATTTTATCAGTGCAGGAAAGTGGGGTTTTCTCATACTCAGCATGAATCCTGTTCTTTTGCAAGATCTTATTTTGTCAGATACAGTGCTTTTCTTTATTTGTTTGAGCTGTTTTCCTTGTTACCAGGATGACCTTAAATGCTTTATGCTTGGAACCTGTCCTGCTCATAATTACTTTATCACAAGTGTTGTCCCTTATACACACAAAATTGCAAGTAATTCAGATACTATTTTAGATCACCACTGCACAAGAAGCATTTCCACTAAATAAGTAGATTTATCTCAATTACATTTTGTGTTGGAATCTTTTATCTAGCAAATTTATATGTGACACTGTATTATTCTGAATAGTTTGGGTTTTTTTAATCAACTTTTTGTGGGGTGTCAGACCACTTCTTTACAAGAGATATTATAATAGTCCTACTCTGTCATCAAGACTGGAAATTGTAGAGCAAGTATTCATGTAATTTGAAAGGTATTTTCCATAACACTTTTCTCCTTTAAAATTGTTTCTCTTTAAATCCTTATGGCTTACTACTATTCCATAAAGGTGTACATGGTTCATTGCCAGATTTTTATGCTCATCTGACCTTAGAGCATTGTAATATAATAAAAATACATGGTTCTATTTATGTTTTCAATGTTGACCAAATATTAGCTTCCTTTACAGATTCTGGAATTGTAGACTGATCAATTATTTTAAATTCAAAATCAATAATAAAAATCTGCCTATACAAAGTGAAATGCGTTTGATCTTGTATGGCTGCTATTCATAGTTGTAGCAAATTATATATTGTTATGGAATTAAAATGAGTTTGTGTAAATGATACTGCTTATGATGCTTGATCCTGCTCAGCTTTTGACATTTTACTTTGTAATTTTAACATCTTGAAAAGAAAGTTTTTGCATTTTTAAATGTAGCTCTTACTAAAAAACTGTTCTTTAGGAAATGTTTAAGTACATGTTTTATATTTTCTTTTAATAGGAATATTTGAAGCTGTAATAAGCAATGCTATGAAGAATCAAAATAAAAATATCAATATTATTACAATATGGAAATAGATTGTTTCATAGGTCTACCTAACAACCATTTAAAAATGCATGTTAGTTGTAGTTGAACATGTAAGATGCCAACTTACACGTTAATACAAGTAATAACTTGCTTTTATTTTTTATGCAATGGCTAAACCTATCCATGTAGCAGTTTTCTATTTGTTTTCTGACCTTGCTAAAGCAAACTATACTGTTGAAATACTTATTCCAGCTTCTCCTTGTGATAGGATATATTAGGGTAATACATTTTCAGAGTGTAAGCATAGGTGGAGTAAAACATGAACTATGTAAGCAGACAGCAGTTATGTCCTATGAAACTACTCTTTGGAATGAGTCACTACGTTTAAAGTTAGGGATGTGTTCCAATTCAGATCAGATCTGAACTTTGTCAGTTAGCATGACAATTTTGATCAAAAGCTTTGATGCAGTTCCAAATGAAGAAAAGAACCTATACAACTATTTGAACTAGCACAGATTTAAATGACATTGAATATAATATAATATATATATTATATATATGTATTATATATATATAATAATTATATTATAATATAATCTGAAATTGAATGATATAAACCTTTAGATAGGTTAAGGTACCATGTGTCATAATGCAAGAGTTTTAATTTTTTTTCCATTTTTGGCACAGACTAGTGTAGTACAGTATTAATGGGAAGAGAATGTTAATGGGAAAAGAAGCAATTTTGAACATGTGTGAAACTACTACTAACTTTTTTAATATATGAATTGCTTTCACTGTCCAGAAATGAAACTGAAATTTATGATTTATTGTGTGTCACTTTCCCCTGAGTCAATATGAACATATGTCTACCTAGGTGAATGTTACAAAAAAAAGAAAAGTTACATATATTAAAATAACTTGTTAATATATGGTTATGATTTTTACTACTGAAATAAAAAATATATACATTTATCTGAATAAGTGAAATAATAAAATACCCAATCAATAAGTATACATATAGAAGTAATCTTATATATATAACTTCTGATGTACAGAAAGATTTAAAAAAAACTTATATATTCAGGAATTACTGTCGAGATGACATTCTATCCAGTTCTGTGCAGCATGTTCCAAAAAAAGTTCCTGTCAAGTGTATAATTATTGTCAACAGATGAAGAGCTATTATATTGTCAGGCACCATGAGTTACACACTGTTGAAATGTCAAATTCAACATACTGTTAAATATATGATAGGTTTCTCTAGAAAAATATTGATAAATGTTTCTCTTCTTTATGCACCTAAATATGGAAATGCATTTGAAGCAGACTATCACTAAAAGTCTTTCAGGATATGGCGGGGGTGGGAGAAGGGGCGGGCAGGGAAAGGTATAGATCTAGAAATACAAATTAGAAAACATTGGTATTTTTGATTGAAAAATTAGAATCAATATCATGCATACATGATAGCTATGAAAATGCAGTTCTCAGAGCTCTTCATATAGTTTTTCCATGTCAAGAAATCACTCTTCAGGAAAAAATATCACTTTAGGAATAGAAAAACTTACTAACAGTCTGCATACACAAGTCCTGCTCTCTGTGGTGAGGAATTAAGTGTCTATGAATCAATGTTGAATGATACTTCAGAACTGAACTTGATCATTCAGATTCTAAGCTACCTTTGAGATTAATTTTAAAAAGTAAATGAGAGCCTAGGAACATCTTCTATGCTCGTTCAGATATTGTATTTTCACATAAATTTATTTTTTCTACAATTTTTTAAAGCACAGAACTGTTACACTTCGTAGACAACCAGTTGGTGGCTTGGGATTAAGCATAAAGGTATGGGTAACTTCTTGTTTCTTTTTTTAATTTTTGGTATGGCCACTTCAGTCTTGAGATCTCATGGTTAATATGCCTCTCTTACAGGGTGGTGCCGAGCACAAAGTGCCTGTTGTCATATCGAAAATATTTAAAGACCAAGCAGGTAACTTATGTGATTTACTTATATAGTACTGTCGTAAGTAGTAGTTCGAGGAATTGCTTTTTTACTGCAGAAACAAAACTATGGCACAGGAAATCTGCTGAGGTTCTTAACCTGAATAATGCAGAGAATACAAAAAACACAACCTAAATATATTTTTCCCCACACAGTTATTCACTGCTATATGGAATGACTAATTTGCCTACATACCAGCAGAGAGTGATTTGTAATGTTTATTATGGTGAAGATAACACAAGATCTAAATTAGTGGAGTCTATCCTAGTTAAATATTACACTGACATTTATCTAGGAAAATGAACCTTTGGGAGATTGTCAGACCTCAGACTTGGCAACTTGGAGAGCCGGTCTGGAAAACAGACACTCTTCAGTAAGGAAATCTAGAACCATTGCACTTGATTGGGAAGAGCCTTGCAACATGAACTGAGGTTCTTAGCTGACCAAAAGCAAAGTCTCTTCTCTGGTGGACACGGACATGGACATTAGTTTGTTCTTTTCCTTTCTGGGGCATTCTTTTACATATTTGAAAATTTGTTGTCTTTCTGTGAAAAACTTCTATGTGTTTCCTCTCTTCCCTGGAATAAATCTACCCATTTCATGTAACCTTTACTTGAAAAAAAGACAGCATGCTGCACTGTGAACCTCAGTGCATGTCCTGCTCAAGGACTCAAAACCACTCATCAGGCTCTTTTCCTGCTTTGTCGCAATGGAGATTAAGCATATTTGCATGGCACCACGTTTAGCCTCATGCTTTACTTGGCCACAGACTGTGCTGGTTTTTTCCCCTCTGCATTTTCTTCAAGGGGCCCTTATTTTACTTGAAATGTAATACCCAAGCTTGATAACCCATTTTCATCTCATACCTTGTGAATATTGAATAGATTGGCTATGCCAGTATCCTGTTAGAAACACTGCTTCAAGTCTCCTGGGTACAATACTTAAATATTTCAGTATAATGATTCATTTTATAATATCATTTCTGCAGTGAGGAAGAGAAGGTGTTTTTATGTCAATTGTGTTACTCTACATGAATCAGTAATAGGCTTCTTAAATACACACTGTAATAAACCATACCAATAAAAGAAATGCATAATAATAATAAAATTAATATAAACATTCAAGTGTAAGGAAAGTAATTCAGGAAATTAATCACCAACAAGGAAAGCTATCTCTTAGGGCATAGTACTTTTAGTTAAGGTTAGTAGTGAGCTTGTATATAGAATACTTACATTGAGTGGTTGTACATTGTGAGTAGGTTTTCTTGTACTGCGTTTATTTCTAAAGCGACAAGTGTAACAACAATTTTATGGGGTCATCTGTTTACCCCAAATTTGAAAATGTCTCCTCAGTCAATACTTGTTTTAAGATCTTGTAACATTTTGTCTGAGGAAACTCCAAACTGGGTAATGGTTGTAAACAGAGGGAGTGCTGTACTACAGCAAGCCCGCAGGAAATGTTCCTGGCTGGATCAGTGAATGGCATGAAGACACTGACACGTGGCAAGGTGTGAAGGAAATAGTCTATGTAGTATCAGTTTCTCTACTGGCATGAAGAACAGAATCTCAGGCTTGCTTTCAGTGCTGGGGTTGGTTCTGGTGTAATCCTGAGGTGCCTTCCAGTCTCAGTGATTCTGTGATTCATTTAGTGCTGCAGATGCTAAAGATCAGAGATATGTGATAAAAATGCTTTTTGTGGCATGTGGCACATCCTGCACTCCCATTCTGGTTACTGAATATCTCTGCAACAGAAAGTAGCATGAAATTTTTTGTTTGTTTCTTCCAGAAAATGAATATTTATTAAAAAAATCAATGGATTTTCAGCAAATTTTGAAAGTAAAAATCTTTCTTATCCTGTAAATTTTTTTCTTTATCTTATTTCACAATTCTTAAAGGGTTGCTGTTATTCAGTATAGGAGGAAGACAATAACAAAGGCTATTCACAACATTACTTTTCTAGTATAATATTTAGCTGGTAATTAACAGTAAGTAAAAGAATAGCTTGAAATTCAACCCACAGGTGACCTTGAGAGACTATTTCTAGTGTAAGATTCTAGTGCTTTAATGCAAGAACATAACAATTTGGTAATATTATTCAAGAGAAAATAAGAAGTGTTCTAAAAATATGTGCATTCTTTCTCCATATATATGTATATATGAATGCACAGATTTGCAAACCAAAATATAGATGTATTTTGATATAAAAGGATATCTGGCAAATTATTTATGTTAAATATAACAACACAAAGTGTCAAAGCATGAGGGAGAGATAAGAAATTTTGAAGTGAGCATGTGTATAATCATGATGTCGATAAATCACCAATGGATTTCATCACACAAGGTACTAATAATAGTGGAAGTGATAAGCTGGCTTCAAAAGTGGCTTTGAGTTAAGCAATGAAATTAGTCTCTGCTTGAGGCAAATACAGTGAAATTTAAAAAAAGAAAAAATGTAGTATCATGCAGTAACATTTGAAAATGCATTTTTTACCTGATAAAAAAGCAATTTCTCAGCAGGGATTTTACTAGTTTGGGTCCTTGAGTAAAATTCCTGAACTTATGTAGGTAAAATTCTCCTTAATGACTAATGAACTGATATCCTAAAATGACTGATAATTTGCAATACTTGTGAAACTTAATGCCTGCTATGTGACAACACTGTAAAATTATGCTTTCAACCTTATTTTGTTTGGATACAGTACTATTTTTAGTTTCAAAGCTAGAAGTGCAATAGAATAAATTTGTTGCTTCCTTTTTAGATCTCTATAACCTTTGTGCTATCCTAAGTAATTAGTCAGCTATCTGCGTAGTGTTTAGTTTTTTCAAATATAGAAGTGATTTTCTTGGTGTTGACCTAAGCATCAGCTGACAGCACTTGCACTTCAAATTTTTATAAAGGATGAACATTTCAATTGGATTTCATTTCATTATTCAACACAAGCACTTCTGTAGCAACAGTGTTAACAAATACTGTTCTCACAGTTTTGACTTCTCAGCCGTGATCACTGCATTTATAAATTTCAAAGTAAGTTATTCTGGACCACTCTTGAGTAAGGCTTGTTTGTTCAAACAAGTTCACTGAAACATGCACAGAAACTCATTTCAAGAGCATAACTTTACATTTCTGAAAAACAAGATTAAGTGCTGGAGACCAATGTCCAGTGTACTGTAAATCATTGCAAAGAACGCCCTGTATTTCTCCTGAGCGTGTCCTCCTCAATGGCATTAAGATTTGCTAATGCCAATAACTCATCACTGAGTTTAGGCTTTTTAATTTTTTTCTATGGATCTGTCTTCCATTCTAGCAAAGGTTTTTCATACCACCAAACTTTTGCTAAAGTTAATTGCAGAGGGACAAAAGTCAGACAGAATGAGTACAAGTAAATGCAAATACAGTTGTAAATTCAAAAGTAGAGTGATATAAATAGCTACAGAGTAATTTAAATCCCATAGGTAATTATTTCATTCTCAAAGCCAGGATTATGTTTTTCCTACTCATACATCAAATCATCCAGTCAACTTAGGATATTAGCAACATTGCTAATAATCTCCTAGATTATAAAAAGAAATATAGATGTTGAAGCTTCTCAGTAATATTTTATAAGCCTGATCCAGGTTTTCTCTAATACTGTGTTTTGGTTTTTAATTTTTTAAAATGTAATTTAATGCAATATTATTTTTCCCATGTTTTCCTTTTGAAACTGACTTAAGATTGTACTCTTTTGTTGTTAAACATCGAACAATAAAATTACTGGTTTGTGTTACAGAATTATCAAGTTAGCATTCACATGTTGTCCTCTGGATGCACCTTTCCATTTTTGTGAGACCTGCTGCAATAATGTGACTACTGCTGTGAACTCTGTTTGTATCTCATATAATATGTGGAGTCAGACAAGCAGCAATGATGAAACAGAACAGTGAGTTCAGCTCATGAGGCATGATGAAAATAGGTAAATAAAATTAAATAAACCCCAGTGGAACAGGGTTAGATTGCATTGTGCCACTTTCAACAAGATTCTCCCTTGAGAGCCAAAATTCATTAATTTGAATGCATTTTCACACCTTCTGTGGTAAAGTTAGCTTATAACTCACATTCTGCTGTGTTGAAAAATCTTCTCTTTTATGTTTAGTCAACTTCTGACTGAGGGTGCTGAATATCCTGTCAGGTTTGGAACAAACTCCAGACATTCAGCCACTGAAACATTGTTGGCTTAAAACCATGTGCTCTGCAAACACGGAATCTGTCCAAATATCACATCCTAGCTGCCTGCATTCAGGACCATCTGGAGGACATGATGGCAGTTTGATAAAGGCTTTTAAGAGTTTCACTTACATGCCAAACAAAGACATATGAAAGTGTATGTGATACCTTCTCCATAGGGTGGGGCTTTTTTGTGTGTTGACTCCAGTCATCCCCAAGGGTTTAGAACCAGGGTAACCCAGCCCAGTCTGAACGAGTAGGTGGGCATGATTTGAGATTGCAGTCAAGCTGCCCAGCATGGTTGTTTCCAAAGCTGATGTTTTCATCCCTGCAGCTGTACTCACCTTGTCTTCATCATCCTTGGAGATTCATTCCACTGAGCCAGCGAGCTCAATATTAAGGATTAGTTAAGCCTGAATAGATTTATTTATAAGGAAGCCAGAATGGATCAAAAATTTGTGTTATGCCTTATGCTGACGAAGGTGAAGACTGAATAGAAGGCCATCTTTGAACATAAGGCCTGATTAGAACAGAGGATATTTGAAGCTGAATGGTGCTTAATTTTTGGACACTGTTTCCTAACATCACTTAAAAATATTTTTTTAGAATTATTCTTATTTTCTATCATTAATTTTTAATTACCTTTACCAGTGTTATTTTTCTTTATTATTGGAAAACTAATGATTTATGAAGTTAGCATGTTACTCATAGTTCTTTCTCTTGGACCTATGCCTTCATCCCTAAACTTATTTTCAGAAGGCACAGAACATTCTTAACATTTTGGATTTCTTTTTTACTCTTGTCTCCTTAAGACTAGACAGGAAGAAAAAGGCAATACGTATTAATAGAAAGAACATCTTAATGAACTGTTGAAGATCAGTCAGCAGGTAAACAGAAGGTATATTTTTTCTCTGATTCAGGAAAGCCTTTCTATTCAATGTAACAGTTAAGAACATATTCAAGGTCCAATGGTATGAATAGCAGTCACTCCATATTTACTGAGAATAGCAGTCATAGTGAGAAACAAATAGGTAGATGAATTACTCAGTTGAGACTGTAGAACAAATTGTATCACTGGTATTTGTTTTGAAGGATAAATGCTTTAGCAAGAGGCTTAAATTATTAATCTGAACATATAGAACTCTTTGAGCAGAAGGATGCAGAGACATAATTTTTAAGTTTTTATTTAGCTGAACAGGCATATGCTGAAAATCAAGTCTAGTAATTTTTTTAAGATGTTAATCTTCTAATTGTTACAATGAAATGCATATTTTTAGGCATTGAAATTATTCATAAATACGTCCTGTACAAGAAAAAAAATTATATATTTGTAAGTTTCACTTAAAAATTTTGTTCTAGAATTTGTGTGGGTTTTGTTAAAAATATTTAAAAGCTTGATGAAGTCAGAATTCATTTTTACAGAGGAAGCCAAAGCAATTCCATTTTAGGTCAGTTTGAAATTTTGTTTTATTCCTTAGATTGGATAAAATATAAAAACAGAGAATTAGCTGTCCAGCTGTAGATTTAGGCAATTTTTTAATGTACTTTCTCAAAATGAGGTCTTACATGTGAGTACATATATTTGTCTAAAAAAGTTTCTGAAAATGAATAATGCTTACTTGCTAAGTATACAAAGAAGTGGTATTCAAAGAGCACACATATTCAAATACTTCTCCATGCCTGTGAAGATCAGGTTTCAATAAAAGATAATTAGCTGTGCTTAATACCTGTCAAAATACAAAAGGGTTCTGAATATTGCTATATTTTAGTTCTATAGGGGTTTATGATGAAAATTCTCATTGGAAGATGCATGCTGTAGCTTATGAAACAAAAAAGGTAAATATAAAACCTTGAAAATATTATTTGCAATTTCCGTGGATTCTTAAGCTGTAAACTAAATAGAGAAAAATGTGAAGAATACGTTGTATTTTTTTAGTTGTCATCTGTTATAGGTAGCAGTTGAGTGAATAAACCATGACCTTAGGATGCCAGTGACAGATACAGTTTCTTTCTTTCTTCCATTCACCTACCTCTGATTGCCAAAGTAGTTCCCTTATGTGCTACAGAAATCTAATGAAATACCACTTAAAGTTACTATTTGAATTGGCACCACTGCAGTTGAGGTTGAAGGAAAAGGTTAATGACATTCTGTGCAGAGAAATTAGAGAATTATATAGTATGTGTTCAGATAATTTGTTCAAGAGAGAACTAACTGCCTGATGTCCCTCTGAGAATGGATGGTATTTTGGACTTTGGATTTGGAGCTTGCTTTTACCACAGTGCTTTGGTACTGGAGAAGCAAGTACCTAGACAGAAAGCACATTCAACTGCACTAAAGATTCCTATTGCATTGAAAGATGCTAATTAAAATCAGAGTAAAACTCATGCATAGTATTTTGGGGCTTAAGCAGTCAAGAATCATACAGAATATTTGATGGAAAGAGCAAATGGAACGAACTTCTAGTTGGAGATAATGTCACATGGAATAATATGAGAAAATAAAAAATATCCTTTGACAATTTCAGAAAACTTCTGATTTTATCTTTTCACTGTTCTTGTCTTTCCCTTACTAATTTCTGAACTAAAGACTTTTAAAGTTATTTTAGGAACTACATATTTTGTTTTCTTGTAGCTCATTTAAAGCTTGTTTTTCTGCTACTTTGGGCATCCCCTGTTAGCCTGAAAGTTTGTTTTCCAATGTTTACCATCACCTCTACAACATTTAAACCTTTTTGACATAATATAATAGAACTTAAACGAAACTTGGTTGCATATTTTGGAAGACAAGATTGAAAATGCCAGAGTATAATTTATTTCCTTATAAAAGGTTACCTATTAATAACTTGTCTTATTCAGCTCAGCAAGTCTTTTATGTGTGATATTAATTATATGTCTATTAGTGCAAACCTTATACCTTAGAGTATTGCAACTGTGTGATGAGATTCATTTTCCTTTACACTGTACTAAATTCCTTTGTCAATTTATGTGGTTAATTAATTTTAAAATGCACACAACTATTTTTATCTCGAAAATATTGTAATAACTCATAGAATCAAAGAATTGTTAAGGCTGGAAAAGACTGCTGAGATCATCAAGGCCAACTGTTAAACTCTGGAAATATAAAATTTAGGGGTTGATTTAACACTACTAACTGTATTTCTAGAAATACCATATTTTTACAATTTTAAATAGCTTTCTACTGACTCTAATAATGGAGTCTTAGCTATGCTTGACTAGCAGAACTTATTTTTAAAAGAAAATATAACTTATTCATAGTTATGATTGTTGCTTTTGCTTCTTAATTACCACTGCTTATTTCTGAATTCTGTCCATGTAAAATGCATGAGTATTTTTACTTTTATTTCAAACTCAAGAGACTGTGGTTAGGCAAGTATCCCAAGTAATAAATGACAGTAGTAATGTAGCCCTTTCAAATTTTCTAAAGATACATCTTCAAGAAAACAATGCCTTTTCTTACAGTCGTATCTTAGTTGTCGTGAATTTTCTTAAAAAGTTAAAACTTTAAAGTAATTGCACTATTAATGTTCCAATTTTGTTTCCTTGCTTTGATAATTAATGTTTTTCTATAAAGGCAAAATCAAATGATCAAGAACTGAATGTAAAATGGGAAGTATTTTTCTCGATTAAGAATTCATCATGATAACTATTCCTGTGGGTTCTCTCTGCTGCAACATCTACAAGTTAATCTGAGCTACATTAGGCCTCTTTCCTTAATTAAAGAACTAGCCTGTTATATCTAAGTTTTCTTCACTGAGTTCATATTGTATGAGAATTCCATTGCCATTTGGTTTGGCTTAAGAATCTTTCATCAAGACATAGGAATACCTGAAATTCTGTAGGAAAATCAGACCACCTGAATTTTTCTCCTTTTGTTTCTTAAAGTAGCTCTGAAGTCAATTTAATCATGGTGTATGCTGGTACTTTTTACTTTTTCAAGATATGTATATTACTGGCAATGCAGCTCATGTCACAAAGCTCTTTGCAATCAGAAAAACCATCCAAAAGCCTTTAGATAATTTTTGCTTTAGTTACTGCTAAGAGTCAGGCAGGTAGAAAGAAAACGGAATACTTTTTTCTGTGCTGTTTTTCAAAGCACGTTTAATGAGAGATAGCCAGATCCTAGTTTTCTCAGTTATGGTATACATGCAGCCATTGCCCCCACCAGGTCACTTACAAAAGGGAAAATTTTGTCTGTAACATAGGGTCTCTGAATACTCAGGTGGTAGTAACAAAGTGGTATTTTTACATTAGCCTCAGAAAACAGTTATAGTATCATCTGCCTTTTAAAAGTCATGGCACAGAATAAACAGATTTTGTTTTTAAGGTTAAGGTACCTTAATGCCCATTGGCATGCTCTTGGGATTCCTATTTGCCTTTATACATCTTACACATTTTACTTTTTGGCATACATAAAATATAAGACTTGGTTGTACTAAAGCTCAATTTATCCTATTAATAATTTTCTATAGAAAGCATTAGAAATTTGTTTTTACAGTAATTTTCATTTTAGGTTGCATTCAATTCTCGCCATTAACAGAAAAATGTTTTTATCAGTAAAGTTTCTAGTGAGCATTATGTTCTGAAAACCTGTTTTTTGCTGATGTTATCTCAAAGGAGAAGGTGAAGGAGCAAAGCCATTAGCGAACATCTATCTTCAAAACAGATTCAGTTCTGTAACATTTTCCTGTTGAAAGACATTCCCTGCTACATTCAGTCTTTACCCACTCCTGTGTCCAGCACCTTTCTCAGCTCAATCATTCTGTGCATCTCTCACATTGAAATGATGTATTGAGCTTCAGTGCTTCAGGCCTATGTTTGCTTAGATCTGGAAGTGACTTCTTGATGGCTAGATACAGTAGTTTTAGGATCATGAGGTGATCTCTTGTTGCTTTTTTCACAGGCACTGGGAAACCTCATGGTCAAAACCAGAAATTCTGGGAGTTTGGGTTTTTTTTTGTTTGGGTTTTTTTTTAATTTAAACAATTATATTAAATTTAGCCAAGTCCTGTAAAAAGTATGTTCCATTTTTAAACAACATCTATTACCAGGTATTTTTCAATAATTGAGTTAATATAATTGTGTTTTGAATCACAGGTTAAAAATCTCAAAGTGCTTGACTAAAAAAACCAACTAAACAACAAACATAAACAACCAAAAAAACCCCAACCACAGCTAAAAAATTAAAATAACCCACCCAAACTGCAGCAGGTGTATCTTTACAGTCATGAGTGAAGTTATGTCCAGTTCCTGGAATAGGAGATAAAAATACATCTGGATAAGTAAGGGTAGTCGTTAGCATCCTTAATACTAAGTTTTCCGGTCTTTTTATTTAATCTAGTTTCTGAACTGTTCCTTTATATTTAAGCAGTGAAATACTTATGCATATATTTAACTAAGCTTATGCATTGAGAGGTCCATGAAGGCTGTGCAGCTCTCTTTGTGCTTCTATCAGCATTTTTTGCCATAGGACATAGTAACTGGTATATTTCTCATGTGATTCAGAAATTTAACAAAAATTGAGTGAAAATGCATACTGTGACCAATCTTGAAAAATACAAGGACATCAGATTATTGACAGACTCAAATCTTCATAGAGAGATGTGCATCAATTAACATGTAATTCAGAACTTCCAAAGACTCTCTATTCATTAAACTTGCCATTTCACAACCTTGCAAATTTGGGAAAATTTGATACAGCCCTTCTTGAGCCTGAGTGGATAGGAAAAGTAAAGATAGGTAAAGTAAAGTTCAAATCATTTTTAATAGTTCATGGCTCTGTCAGAGAGGCTTTTTGTTTTAAAGATTAGAATGATGGGTCATTTGCATTTGGAAAAGTTTTTCAAGTCTAATATTTTCTAAAGATTTTAATGGTTATTTTCATACCGTTACTTCAACATAAGCCGCTTTAGGTTTCTCTCATGCTTTGCCCCATTCAGTATCACTTTTGCATTTAATCAATGCACAGCAACTAATCAGTACTAAATGTTTATAAACAAAATTAAGATGTAGAGTAATGGTTATATAGCATTAGTTGTTTTAACACATGCTTCATTTTCTTTTACAGCCTGATATATTTCTGATTTCACTACTTTGTGCTTATTATCAAAGGGTTTGGGTTTTTTTTCGGACATGTTCAATTAAGTGCTACTAAAATATTATTTCAAGTAAAGCTTCAAAAGGCAAACTAGATTCTGAAAAAGTTGTGTTTATTGTTTCACTGAGTAAGGTTATATGCTCCTTCATATCCCAAAGCTCTTTCTTGAGTATTTTGGTCTTAGAATTGATTCATTTTACACATAGTGACTGGTAATTTTAGAGCACCTTTGTCATAAACACTTTTGTAAATGAGTATGTTACCAATGGGAGAAAGTTCCAAGAAGCCTGGAAGAATTTATTTAATATTTTTATCATGTAGAGAACACGTGACTTCGTGAAAACATCAGTAGATGTTTTGTCTTAAGGTTTAAAATGTGCCTTAGAGAAACAAGACAAAACTTTTTTGTCTCTTTCCAAGGAGTTTTTCCAGTCATTTTATTTCCAATAAACAATGTAAACTACAGCAAACTGTTTTGCAAAATCTGCATTTTAGTGACACATCCTCTAGAAATTTGATTTATGGAAAATATATTTGTTAGAAATCATCATTGATTTTAAATTATGGACCAGTGGCTAAACCCAAAGCCTTGAGCTGTTAACTAGCTCTATCTCAAGAATTTTACCTATGTCTGGAATTTAGTCTTTCTTTTTTTGCATGAATACTAGTCTATGTATTTTATTATAACTTTTGTCAGAACGAGGAAGTTTTCTTGGAAGACTTAGGCAGCATTGCATGACTGCTGTTGTGTCATTATGCAGCGGATCACAGGTAGATGAACATCCAGGAGGATGTGATACCTACCTGTCTGCCTGCAAATCTTCACAGAATAACAAAGTCACAGAATCATAGACTATTCTGAGTTGGAAGAGACCCACAAGGATCATCGAGGTCAACTCTTATGTCAATGGCCCATACAGGCGATTGAACCCATGACTTTGGCATTGCAACCAATACAGTCTTCCATCAGGATCTCAGCTTTCACGCAACATTTTCTGTCTCAGTACGCTTTGCTTTCTTACCTTACATTTTTCTCTTTTGACCTGTTACAGGAATCCTTTCCATACTCACGTCTCACATCCCTACATCTCTTTCTTTACCATGCGTTTTGCTCTATTGCTCTTTCCAATAGCAACAGCTTCTTTACGAGGGCCTCAAAAACAGTACTGCCTGCTGCCCACACATGCCATCCTATCACATCTGTGTCCTGCAGATCATCTGACTATTGTTACATGCCTTGCTGCAGAGCACTGGAGCTCCTACTGTGGCCCACAGACAGACTAATATCTGAGAATTGGCTTATTAGAGTTGGCCTCCTGAACGAGGTTGAGGACCTACTTTCCCTGTGTTACACTTCGTTCGGTTGATGTCCAGGCTCTACGCTGATTGCAGTTTTAGGCACCATTGCATTACTTGTAAGCAAGATCTCCTCCTGTGTATTGTGGCCTCTAGCAGCTATTACTGGTAGAAGGAGTTTGTCACTGTGTGGCACTGTGTGCCTTACAATGGGCTGCTTAGGGCTCACAAATCAAAGTTTTGTGTACTAGCTTTCCTTGAGCAGCTTATCTTCACTTGAGAGCAATTAGACTGGAAGTCCAGTCTTACTAATGTCAGTTAAAATCCCTGAAACCTTTACAGTGTGGGTGTAAGGAGCCTCAGCACCAACTGCTTTGATTTGTGATCTCTCTCTGTTCTGCCTCATCACATGTGCCTGTTGTGTTCTGGCTTCAGTTGGGATAGAATTAATTTTCTTCTTAGGAGCTGATACAGTGCTATGTTTTGGATTGAGTATGGGAATGCTGTTGGTAACACACTGATATTTCAGTTGTGGCTAAATAGTGCTTTCTTTAAATCAAGGACTTTTCAGTGTCGCATGCTCTGCCAGCAAGCAGGTGCACAAGAAGTTGGGAGGGAGCATGGCCAGGAGAAATGGCCCAAAATGGTCAAAGAAATATTCTGTACCACAGAACATCATGCTCAGTATATAAACTGAAAGGAATTGTCTGGGAGCTGCTAATTGCTTCTCAAGGACAGACTGGGCATCGTTCAGCACATGATGAAGAAAGTTGTGCATCACTCACACACTACCACCTTTCCATTACTATTATCATATTAAAATTTATTTCAATCTTAAACTGTTTGTATCTCAAACCATGAGATTTACCTCTTTTTTAATTGTCTGCCCCATCCCACTGGAGTATGGCAGGGAGTTGGGGGTGGGGGGTTGGGGAGGGAGGGATTATAGTATTGGGAAGGAGGGTTGAGCAGGTGGCTGCATGGTGCATAGCTGACAGCTGGGATTAAACCACAACTTGCTAATACAGACATACTCAAAATTTCTGCTCTCCCTCCTGAGACATTCCCACACAGTGGGCAAGGCAGTCACCCCTAATTTGTCCTTTTCTACTTTTCCACAACTGGAATTTCAAACACAGGCCTTTACTTCTATCTCCAATTCAAGTATGCTTTTATTTTTCTAAAACAACCCCAAAATAAGCATTGAACTACATTTTTGTATGTTTTTTCACTATTGCTATAATTATTACTAACATCTCAAATACATGTTTAGTATTGAGCTACCCAACCTAATGTTCAGCACCTCTGGCAAAGTAGGTATCCTACATAGCCTTCTTTGTATTACTTTGTAATTGTTTTGAGCTGCTTTAATTCAGTTCATTTTCCATACATAGCTGACTCTTTCTACATCAACTATTGCAAATTATACGCATAATTTTAAATACGAAGTAGGATGAGAAATAGGGTAAAGACCTTCAATGCAACTTGTAGGATGATATTTGAAATAAACAGTGAGATATTTAAGTATTGACTAATGGACTGTTATCTGCAAAAAGAGCGATGAAAAATCTATTAGAAAGATAAATTTATTTTTTAAAAAGTGCTATTTTGTACCAAAGGTACATTTGTAGTGGCAACAGCTATGTTGCAGAAATCATGAGAATACTCTGTGCAGTTTTTCATCTTTTTTTACCTCTATTTCCATTTCTTACAATACTGCCTTTGTTAACATTTATTGCATTCTTCTAAGCCTCAAGCTGTGACTTTAAAGATCATATATAAGACTAATAGGTCTTAATACTATCAGTCTTTGCAGGGTCTGAGCCTTACTTTCAATTACTACATTTCATAAGATAAACATTCCCAAATTCCACAAAAAAAATTTAAAAAGTAAAAAAAAATAAAAATGAGAGAACACATCTCAAAAATGTCATTGTTTTTATCTGTGCAGAATTGTTGCAGTTTCATTAACTTTTTCCCATTAACTCTGTAAGGCAGGAAACATGCAAACATTATTCTTAGAAACAAAGCTAACTCAAATTTCATGTTAAAGAGTTATATTACATTCTAGGCACAATCTCTTTAATTACAGCAGTCCCTTTAAATTTGCTCAAGGGGAAAGGAATTGCTAAGTAGTTTCAGAAATTCCTATTTCCCTTTTATGGAAGAATAATGAAAAGTGTGAATCACATTTTCCACGTCATTTAATGAAATCCTTCATTAGTGAGAAATGACATTTGTATTCTATACTATACAAGTTCTTTGTGCATGGAAAGTAGCTCTTTTAATTTGTTTAAAATTGCTAAGGATCTATTACCTTTGTAGGATGAATACTGGTTGTTGTGCCATTGGTATATTCACAACCAAATCAGTTACAAATGAAGATTACAAACCAAAGCATGTTAAATCAATTGCTGGAAGAGAATATAGCAATTTTTTTAGTACTACTATCAATTAAAATATACTCCTTCTGTAATCCCACAGCTGAACAAACAGGAATGTTATTTATAGGAGATGCAATAATACAGGTTAGTAAACATTCACTTTTTCCCACAGACATTTGTTTCATACTTGCTTTTATTTCAGTAACTAACTTACACATTGCAAATCATTTTCTCCCTATCATATCTATTTTTAGGTTAATGGTATAAATGTAGAAAGTGCTACCCATGAAGAAGTGGTAAGTCATTCCACTTTGATTTTTTTTATTGGTGTACAGAATATCTTATGTCCAAACTGTGCTGCCTCTAGCCTTGTTACAAATTAATTTACTCTTTTTTACTGTAATGACAGTGCTAAAGTCAAGTTTGTCACATACATGATTATTAACACTTTGCCCATTATTTCATTTATTTTTTAAATACAGTTTTCTACAACATTTTGTCTAACCCAAAACAAAGTAATTTATTGAATAGCGGTTCGTTTTTAGTGATATGTTTCTTTTATCAGATTGACTGTATGAGGATAAAGCCAGTTCACATTCACTCCATGTGCAGTGCTTTTCTGGTCTGCAGTGCAAGTCGCTATAGATAAAAATCGTTACCCCCTATTGCCTGTTTATTGGCAGTTATCAGTTGATTCACTATCTCAGCATAGCATCTCTAGCAAACATAATTGACATAGGCTTTGACAGTCTTATCAGCAAGGCAGAAATTACATGGGCAAAGGAACTAAACTTGCTTTTATTACTTGGAGGTGATCTCTCTGAGTCAAGATAAAGTGCAGCTGCATGATCGTTCAGTCCTTTTCTTGATGTTGATTAATACTATCAAGCTGAATGTCTCACAGACAGTCTCAGTAAAGCACTGAGTCAGGTCTATTGTGTATTGGTAAACTGCCCTCCTGCTGCTTGTATTGTTATTGCACATAATAAAACTCTAAACTTCCTGAAAGTTACTCCTCACAAAATGGTAAGTTACATCCCTTAAGAATTGTTTTTCAGAACTGAGAAGTGCTCCAGAACTGTCAGTGTAACACAGTTGAGGTGAGGAATGAGAGAGAAATGTGTAGTGCTGCTCTTTGCCCTGTATATGGGTATTCAGTGGAAATAATTAAGGAAAATTCTCTAGGACAACTGGAGGCTGTATGGCTGAAGGAAACTCAGACAGATCTCATTGGGCCAGGAGGTCTGCCAGGATACTTTTCTACTATCACAACCTGTTACCATAATGCAAGTGGAGTTAGGTAAATGGGCCAGGTGGTAGAGGAAGGGGCTGCTTCTATGAGATGGGCTGTCACCAAAATTCCTGAAAGATAGAAATATTTTGTACTTTTATCAAAATTATGTCTTTGCATTTTTATTAAATAATGGTTGAGATAAAGTTCTCTGACTATGGTGGGGTTTCAATGTGAAAGAAATGCTTCAGAAAAGGTTTTGGCACTTGGAAACACCACTGAAGAAGGTAGGATTATTATATTTTAAGCTGTTAATATAGTAGTTTAGTGATTCAGGGTAGTTGTCCAGGAAGCAGGCGGTTGAGAATGGAGGACTCATAAAATTTTTAGAAAATCATACCCACATCTTCTGTAGCTGTAGCTTCTGTTTTCTAAATGTCACTCAGGTTCGATGAGAGGTGCATCAGCACTTCTGTTCAAAACACACTCAAAAGTGAGACTTGAGTAGTCTTAATTCACTATGGATTCCAGTTTACGCAACCTTGTTAATGTGAAACAAAGTACTTAATCAGGGGGAGCCTGTCAAAGGTTATTGAGTAATACTTTTGGCTTGATTTATTTTCATCTGGCACCATGATCTCTTACTTATTGAATCATCTACTTCAAGGTGGGACTTAGGAAACATCATCCTCTAATATAGTTTGAGCACTCTTCTTGCTGCTTGCATTCTGATTGCGGGAGACCTCTTTTGTAAATCCTAACTCAAGGTTACAAATTGTGCTGTATGATCCAAGGGACTGTGCACTGGGTCAGGATGAGACAGCATTAATTTTCTTTGCTGCAGCCAGTCTGGTGCTGTATTTTGGTTTGTGACTAAAACAATGCTAGTAACATGCCAGTCTGTTTGCTACACATGAGCAGTGCTTGCAAACCATCGAGGCTTTTTCTTTTTTCACACTTTCTGCCCTTTCAATGAGTAGGCCAGGAGTGGGCAAGAAGTTAGAAGGGGACACAATCAGGAAAGCTCATCTGAACTGACCAACGGGATATTCTGTACCATGTAACATCATGCTCAGCGTTTAAAATTGTGGGGACTGTTTTCTGAGGGATGCAGTCATTCCTCAGAGACTGGATGGGCATTGATCTGTTTGTAGGAGGTGGTGACTGATTGCCTTTTCATCACTTGTTTTGTTTTTACCTTTGTCATATCGAACTGTCTTTATCTTGAAACTGTCATTGAGAAGGTTTTGCTGCTTTGTTCATTCTGTTCTCTCCTATCCTGTCAGTGGGGGAATGGGATTCAACCCACCACAGACTACTAAAAGGGATGCTGCTGGCAAAGACAGAGATTCTGAATTTCTTCACTAGTCCAACCATAGTTCTAAGGCATTAAGGGGCAGAGTACTTGGTTCTTCCTTTTTTTGATGTTGGACTATTTGGATTTTAACATTTGTCTTTAGTGGTTTGGTTATTTTATTTCTTAATTGTAGGTCTAACAAATGTTTTCAAGGATTTTCTTTGGATTTTTTATTTTGTTTATTTCACAACAGCGTGTCTGGATCCCTTGCTGTTTAGACTTTCCCCTTTTTGTTCTTGATTTCTACAATTTCAGAATGCTGGGTCATTCTTGCAGGATGTGACGAGGTGCACTGAATAGGTACAAACTCAGATAACATACATTTTTCTAAATGAAAAATTAAGAGTAATTATATGTCAGTTTGGCTCACAGGTATTGAAGACTTATGACCCATTGGGGTAAATACATGGGAGAGAATGCTACAAAGTTTGGGAACTTCAGGAAAGGAGGCCAGTTTGTTCTGCCTGCTATCTACCATCTTCACTCTGAAGTTGCTTATGTAGATAGCTGATCAGCAACAATTTAACAACAAACTGGCTTTCCTGTTTTTCACTTCTGATTACTAGAATTTACTTTTCTCCACAATTATTCAAGCTGCTACTATCACGCCTTAGTTCTGGCTAAGGGTATAGTCAGAATAAATAAATGAGAATCAGTACTGAGGAAAATCCTGCTTTTGCAGAAGGTAATACAATAGTGTGGAAAATTGAAAATAATTTCTTTTCCTTGAAAAATAAGGTTTTTTTTAGAAATAATCTATTGATGTAGAGAGACTGTGAATAGAGAACATGTTAATTCAGAGATTAATACAGTTTCTGTATTGCTTATCAGAGTGGAAAATGAATTTTGTTTCCCTGATGGCTAATCAGGTTGTCACCCTGCAAACACAAAAGGAATAGTCAGTTCTACTGAGGGGAGAGAGAGGCAAGGAAAGGGGAAGATATTTTGGTTTACGATCACAAAGAATATACCAATTGGTATTCAGTTGGCTGGGACTTCAATTTTCAAGGGATTCACAAGAAACTGTGAAAGGAAAAGGAAATACGAGATGCTGATTCAACAGAATTTTTCAGGTTCATAAAATCACATAATCATAAAACAGTTTGGGTTGGAAGGGACCTTGAAGATCATTTAGTTCCATCCCCTTTCCATGGGCAGGAAACCTTGCACTAGACCAGGTTGCTCAAAGCCCCATCCAAACCAGCCCTTAAGCACTTTCAGCAATGGAGCGTCCACAGCTTTTCTGGGCAACTTTTACCAGTGCCTCATTACCCTCTCAGTAAAGACTTTCTTCCTAATATCTTATCTAACTTGGTGCTGCTTCACTTTAAAACTGCTCTCTCTTGTCCTATCACTATATTCCTTTGTAAAAGGTCCCATTCCATCTCTCTTGTAGCTCCTTGTAGGGTCTGGAAGGTGCTCTAAGTTCTCCCCAGAGCCTTCTCTTCTCCAGTCTAAATAGGCCCAGCTTCTCAACCTGTCATCACAGCAGAGGTGCTCCAGTCCTTCAAGCATCTTCAAGGCCCACCTGATGATCAGAAACACTTCCTGGCATTTTGTGGCATGGGTCTGCGTGCTTCTCTCTCCCTGTACTTAGAGAGGGAAATAAGCTTCAAGAAGATTTTTGTAAGCCCCCGGCATGAGCACTGCCTTGTGAGGAAATGCACAAAAAGCTCCTATTTGTTTCCACCATAAGCAAAAGGTAGGTGATGTGATGAAAAACAATCACTGGAGCCTTTCCAGGTGCAATTGGACAGGATGCTACATAATGTCCTGTAGGCTCGCTTTCTCACAAATGGTGGGAACATTCATTTTTGAGGTCCTTTAAAACCTGGGCTGTGTTTTATGATTCTCTGATTAGTTCAAATGTAAGTCTGTATGAAATGAATCCCATTTCAAGACAATAAACTGATTATTTCTCTTAACTAGGAAAGGCAGGAGTGAGAGTTTAGGTATAGAAAATTAAAAACTTTGTGCTGCATGGTATTTTTTTCTCATCATATCATATCATGTATTTTATGACAAATTAGCATGTTTCACACATTTTTATTATTTCACATAAATGTTAATGTCTTTGGAATTTCGATCACTGACCCAAGAAAGCAATTAGAAATACTTAATTCTTTTTATTTATGCATGGTTGCACAGAACATCACCAAACAAATGATACCCATTAAAACAGAATCTATTCAATAGGAATCATTTTAGATTTACAGAATTTTAACTGCTTTTAGCCACTACTTACTAATTTTTTTTTAGATACCTAGTGACTTCAGATGTTTATTGTAATGCTATTTAATGTGTCATTGGCATGTCTGTCATACAGTGATGAACTTCTGCTTCATTAGACTGGTTCACTGAGATACAAGAAATGAACCTGAAAACTGTTTATCTATATTGAGGTGTCAAGATTTTATTTTGATTCATCCATTAATCCATCATCCATTCTGCATTAGCTATCTCAGAAATAAAGTTCTCTGCATTAAAAAAAAAAATAGAAGATATATAGCCAAAGAAAGTACATAATACTTAGCTGCTCAACAAATACATCAAAATTAGTAAGATAATAAAAAGCATAGAACTGTAGTGATTAATTAATAAAAGAAATAAAATAATGGAAATAATTATAAAACATCTTGTCAAATTGATAGATTGAAATAGTAATGGAAATTCATTCTTTTGATTTACCAATTTTAGCATGTAGTCATATTAATGAGTAGAATTTATTGATTTATGTTATTGGTAAAACCATTACTCTTTAAACAAATTCAGATTCATGTTTACAAGGTGCAAACTGCAGTGTTATGTTCTCTTGGTTCAACCATATGTTAATATTTGAATATGTAATTTAGCAACATTTGAGGGAACAACCTTATGACATCTGGAGAAATTAAAAATAAAATTGTCATTTAACATATGTAGAAGGGTTGGTATTTTAAGGTTTCTGCCAGAAATAATCAGCAGTACAGACCAAAGTTCAAGGAAATGCTTGTTGTTTTGCTAGACTGCTCAGTTAGTTGCTACATTAACATGTGTAAGTTACTTACAGACATACACACATTTCTGACCCAATACTGATGCTTAACTTCAAGTTATTCCATTAATTTCTGCAGTTCTTCCTGCAGGAAACTTTTCAATTTGAAAATGCTTTTTCACCCAACAGAAAAAATTCTATGAAGTCAAAATTAACAGTTTAATTCAAATATGGCAACTATAAAATGAGAGCTTGACCAGTTAAATGAAGAAAAAATAAATATTTTTCTACATAGACAGACTATGCATGTTTCATTTCTTGAAGATCCATCTTAGTGGTGCTAAGATGAAACTTCACAGTACTTTCAGCAGTCCTCTGCATGGTTTACTTGAATGGTTAGTTCTTTGTACTGCAACTTTTTTGTTCTCACAACATAGAAGGAACATTCTCTTAATATTGGAAGGGTAATTCTACCAGATCCAGGAGAACCAGTAACAGATTTTCTTACATCATGTGAAGGTTGCTGATTCCTTTGAATGTCGTGGAACTGTTTGATTTCTTTCTTCAGCTGCATGTCTTTCCCATTTTCCTGGTACTTCCCAGAGTTTACTTTTAGTACTGCGTTTTAATAAACTATTTTTATTGAGAGTTTAAACCTGATGTTATAAGTGGTTTTCATGTGAATGAAGGTGAGCTACTTCATTCCCTATCCCTTGCTTCCACACTCGCACACACTAGCAAAACCAACCTGCTCCTTCCATTCATTTTTTCAGACACAATGGAAGAAAAGTTGAATACTTCTGAAAAGCATTTTAAATATGAACAGTTGCCAAAAATAAAAAAATAAGTAAAATTTTATACCCTTTCCAAACTAGTCTACATATATTGCTGCAAAGTTTAGCTGCTGTTACATCTTACTGTATGAATATAAGTTAAAAAGAAGTATGTGGTATTGTAGAGAAACTTACTGGTAGTGTCTTAAATCACCTCAACATCACACTCTATTTCTAGGATTTGCCGTGTGTTCAAGTAAAGCAGATGTAGTAGAGTGGAAACAAGAAATCAGTCTCTAAAAATTGTATTGAACATATAGAGATGAGTGTGTGAATTTTTGTTGAAGTGTGTGTTTTGTCATGGGAAACCTAAAGAAATATGAAATGGATTAATCAAAAAAGCAGTCATTGTGCTTCCAGAAGGATGACAAGCAAGTCTCAGAAGAGCAATGAAAAGGAAGTGCAGTAGGAAAGCTCAGAAAATCTGTTGCAGTAACGATTTGAAAGGGCATTTTCTGGTGCTTTTCCTGATCACCCTCAAGCAACTATTAAATAAAAATATTGTTAAAAAAATTAAAAAAGGGATCCATCCTTGTAGGTATCTAATGAGTCTCCCTTTATTTTTTCCAAAATCTTTTTATGTGAAATGTTTTTAATCTTTTGAAAAGAGAAAAAAAATGGTTGTAAAGAACAAAGCCAAAACCTTTAGCAACCTGTACTCTTCTTACTCTTGTTAATTTCCAACACTGACCTTCATTGTCACTGGATATTCAAGGAGAAAAGTAGAGGCTTTACATATCAGTTTTTAAATTACTGGTTTCTGTATATGAAACTTCCACTAGAATGTAATTAAATACATTAAAAAAAAGATATCAAGCTTTTGAAGATTTTAATTTTCTAACTTTCTCTTTGTTGTTCTCACCAAGTTCTTTTTGTCATTGCCTCAGTCAGTCCAAAAAGAATGCTTTAGTCACCTATTATGTGAACAGCAAATACTTGCTAAAGCTCAGTAGAGAGGTGCAGGACAGCTGTGCACTGGAGCTGAAGCAGGACCTGAAAGAAGTGATGGAACTCTTATTGAGCAGCATTTAATAATAAGTTTACCATAGTTGCTTTAATTTTAGAAAATTCACTGCTGCTATGTAGGTGGGCAGTAACAGAAATAAATAATCATCAATGGCAAGAATGCTAGTTTTTTGACATTAGAAGTTCTGCTGTGCATAGTTTTCCTTTTCTTTAAGTTACCCTACAGAATTTTTCTGAGCTATTTTTTTGGGTAGTTTGTCACAGTACAGCAGGAGTTATCACGACAGTGAGACAAATAATTAAAAAGTGTTTTTCATCTTGCTTAGATGAAAAAGATCTGAGTTTATTTAATTTCTCCAGGTGCTAATTTGCCATAAATATTCTCAGCACTGCTTAAAAATAAAAGCTACTGAAAATCAGCAAATTACATTATAACTTTACATTTTTGTGGGATGTACAATTCAACCTCACTGTTTCCAGATGCTGTAAGAAGTGCAATTGTTTCATCACTGAAATCATCTGGCAGCATTCCTCATTAGGAAGTTGTAATATACTTTTGGTCTCCAGTGTCTTTCACACGCAAATGATAAAACTCATATGCTTTAAAACATAATTTTACCATTTAAATTTGCACCCTTTTGCACCATTGCTGTGCTTTTGTAAAAGATAGAAACATTTCAGAGAAAAAGTTAAAAACTGAAGTAATATAAGCACCTGTATAAAATGTATATCTTAAAATATTACACAACTTCAGTTATGTAATTGTGGAAATCAACTTTCTTTCAAGCTGTTCAGATTTCAGTACTACTCTTTTACCTCCATCATTTCACAGTCACTTAATTCGCTGTGTTAGGAAAGCAGCAAGTCCTCTGGCATTATGGGCATTTACAATGTGCATAATCTATGAGCACAAAAGCAGAATTACTATAATTAAAACTGATAGAGGAATTCAGCTACCTGGCACAAAGGAAAAATTGAAGATTTTGTTAAACTATGGGCACAAAATCTAGCACTTACATAAAGCACAAGAGAGAGTGTGGCTGGACAGCTACAATTTTAAGCAGTAATTTCTAGGGTTAAAAAGAGTTAAGAGTTAAAAAAAATAAACAAAATTAGAGTATCTCTTTTAACCATTTTAATTTTTCTACTTAATTAATTTATAAATATTGAGAAAACTACAAAGGATTTATAAGAAATTACACCAGCTGCTTTAGTAATAAATAGAGGGGCACTTTTTTCCATCTTCTACCTGCACACAGCTGAGTACCATGGAGGTAGACTAAATATGTAGGTCAAAGAAGAACACTGGAATAAAAACAAAAGTGTGTGAGGCTTATCTGTGGATAAGTCTGGAGGGTCTCTGAAAGAGCTGTCAGGATAAGAAATTACAGCTTCAGGAACAGTACTGTATTATCCCACCTGTTATCTCTGATAATCACTACAAAGACCTATCAACTCTTTCTTCCTTTGATCCTTACACCCTGTGCCCAAACTAGTCTTTGTCTGTTTCTGGTCACTCTGCTTGGTTTCCACTCTGGCTGAGCTAACTTCTCTGAAGCAGTGTTCTCTCCATCTCATTTCTCCCTCTCACACTTTCCTTTTCATATCTAAACAATGTTTTGTGCTTTTAACTAATTGACTACCTTATATTAGGTGACCCTTGCTTTTTTGTCAGGGTATAAAGAACTTTAGAGGGCTATATTCTCTAACTCAAAGTTATCAAGACAAGCAAGCTGCAAGCTAATAAAGAGTTAGTGTAAGTCCTTGTGATACTGAATAGATTAATTAAATAAATGTTTGTGAAAGATTAGTCTTTTTACTTAAGTGAAACTCAGTTATTTTGTATGCTGTAATTTTCCTGAAATGGAGAGGAAAATATAATTTATATAGAAGACTAACACTCACAAAAAATTAACTCATTAATAAAATTGTTATATTTCTGATCACAAGAAAGATTAACTCCTTTGAGATCACTATGACCTAGACATAAATATTGTTTCTCTTCAAAAAGTCATTGACTTAATGGGAGTGTGATCTAAATAAGTGAATGGGTCTTATGGGAGTCACTAATATTTAAGACCCATTTGTTTAGCCACTGAATTGAGGCTGGATAATAACACCTGCTCTTGTTCTTTATTGTAGATAGCAGATGAAACACTCATAGAACGTTAGTATATTAATCACAGAGCAGTAGCATATTCATACACTTCAGATGCCAAATAAGCTGGCACATTGCATCAAAACTATTAAAAAACTGGATCAGGACATCAAAAGGGGTCTTAATGTTGTTGGGTTTTGTCTAATATGATATTAGGCATCAGAAAGTCTAATAGAAAAAGGTCTAATAGAAAAAATACAGCCCTATATTTAACAAATGTGGCTCTAGCTGTGATCAGTACTCTGAGGGAAGAGAAAGTAATTCCTCAGAAAACTGTAACATGACAATGAGATTTGAATGATATTAACTTACCAAATAGCTTGGGTTTTCTACAGTACAGGTAATATTTAGTATTGAATAAAGGAATGTATTTTATGGTGACCTGTGTTGAATAAATAGTGATCTATACAGTAACAAAATTGCAAGGAATCATGGGGCTGTGGTCCTGAGACAGTACACAGAAGGTTCTGGCATGGGACTTTGCATAAAACAGGTTTCTCTCCAATGTGTGCTGACTAGTGCAGAATATCTGCTGGTTTGTGGTGATAGTAGCACTTTCATGCCTAGGGAATTGTGGAAACAAAAGCATTAAGGACTGACATATAGGGGTACAACTACCATGAAATAGTGCTGAACTTTGTCCATAGATATTCCTGTTATCCTGCTATGTTCATCTACATGCTGTAAGGATTTTAGTGTAAAAGAGGAATATTGTTTTTGTTTTCCAGGTGCCCCAGTTCTTTAAGCCTGAAAGGATGAACATATGAGTGATTATAAATAAATCCTGTGCTTGATCCAAAGTGCAGGGCAATCCGTTGTTCTGATCAGTCCATAGGTCTAGGACTTCTAGCTTGTACTTAGCAGTGAATGTGTAGACATAAAAACCAGTTCTTGGTGCTTCCTATTTTCAGTCTTGTATTAACTCTAGGTGTCTGTGAAATGTCTTTTAGGCTAGAAGACTTAGTACAGAAGAATCATTGTGAAAAAGTTTGTTGTAAGAAAAGGCAGTGGCCAAATCATCAACGGTTTCTAAATCAGAGAATGAAGCATATGGACCTACTTCAAAAGCTTCTGGTTTACTTTTTACTCTCAGTAGCACAAAACAGCCTTCATTAAATATTGCACAGCCTTCAGCTGAAGTTACCTTCATCAACATTTTATATCATTGCCAGTAGCTGATGGCAGAAGTTTTCTGACTGATGCTTCTCCCCTCAGAGAGGCACTTCTGGTCAGATAAAATCCACTTCTGAGAAGTCTACAGGTATATCATAAACACAAACAAACAATGAAGAAAATTGGAACAGTAAAACTACATGAAAACCTGCTTTTTTAGCTCAATCTCTGCCCATTGGAGTTTGTATAAACTCAATCACTTTACTATCATTTACAAAGATTTTCAAATGTATTTGGAGAATGTGAACATGTAGGGTTAGAGCATTCCAATTTCTTTGCTTGAAAAGGCCTGCATTTGGGATAGAAATGTTTGTAATTCTACAGCTACTGATTCTACTTTAACATATGCATTTCCAGTCACACTCAGTCAGATTTGAACACATGCACATAATCTGGAAGTGCTACTTTGATACTACGGTATGTGTTGATTACCAGATGTCAGGAATGATATAATAAAGTTTTGGTCTAAGAATTGTATGTTTTTTCTCTGGTAATTTGGCTATTTCTGCCTGTTGTGAGTTTTTGATATCTGACTTAATTCTTTCTTTTTACAAGTACAGCATAACAGTGTAATTACATCAGTGTGTGTAATTAAACAAAAAAATAATGTACAAACAAATTTAAACCCCCACATTTAAATAGATTCAGTTTTTGAACAGCATCATATAAGAGCAGCAATATTTGTTTAAATTCATACTGAAGCTTTGTGGCTAAAAATGTCTTCTGTATTTATAGGCAGAAATAAGAGAAAAGTGAGAACTGAGTGAACTAAAAGAAGTTGCGGTTTACTTTAAATATGTGAAAATTTCCATAAGATGCTGTTGTTTTCCTAGCATATTTGTATAAATTATTCAGATACACAGGCTTGTTTTGGATTAGCCAGATAAGCATTTAGAAAGAGATTATTGCTCACTGAATAGTGCAAAGCTGAGGAAGACGAGAATCAAAAGTATTTTTTGGAAACCACTCCATAATTGACCAGTGGAAAGAAGATAAGTATCAACAAATCCTTGTTTCTTGAACTAATTTAATTCTGCTTCATGCTTTTCCAATACTGTTTGCAATCCAATTTTAATTTTATAGCTTTTTTCAAAGCCATTTTTTCTTCTACTGTCACTTGTAAGCCTACTTGTAATGCGAGATGGCTGCTGCTCACACAGATTCCTTCCCTAGTCATAGATGTATAAGCACAATATCAGATTTTTCAGCCCTGTTCATACAGATTGAGCTGAAACTGCCAAGTTTCCAAAAGTATTTCCAAATATGCTTTTGCCTAGGAGACATTTTAAGGGTTAAATACTGTTATTCATTATGAAGATTTATGAATTTCTCAAAACTTATAGTTCTAGATTTTTTTTAATTTCTTTTTTTACTATCACAAGTTATGATCTAATGCTTTTCAGTGTTTTACTTCTTAGCTGTTTGCCTGCTGTATTGCAAACTTGTACATAGCCTTCCACCTAGATATTTGTCAAGTCCAAGACTTGCATGTCATGGAAGCTTCAAGTGTTTTATTTGTGAAATGCTTCTACCTCAAGATCAGGCATTCATCAGGAGATTCACAGCCTTTTACTTCAGAATTCTTGGTTCAGACTTTCAGTCTGAGTTAGGTGCTTAATCTTAAATATTCATCTATAAATGCTAGATAAGATTCATTACATCTAATTTCATATGTTTAAAGTGTAAGGTTATAATTCAGGCTCTCCTTATTTGGAGATAGACATCTGTGGGTGAGAATTTCTTTTTAGCCTAAAATCTTTACTGATTTCTAGAAAAGATAGTAGCAATATTTTAATCTTTTAAATAGTCAAAGTTAAATGATGGGATTTCTGCACTCAATAGATATTGGCTAAAGGGCCATATGGGTGAATTCATTCATCAAATATGTTCTCTTTTTCAGTTTTAATTGCTGTTACTGTTCTGATCTATAATAAGACACAACATTGTTCAAGCAGCCAAAAGCTTGTCTAAATGTCTGAGCATTGTGAATATTAATGATCAGGTATGTTTGAAGGTTTAGATCAAATCACAGTAAACACACGGCACCAGAATTTTAAAACAATGCATATCAGTTATGAATTGTGCCATTGACTTTCATTCCTATAAGTACATAGCAATTCCCTAAATCGGGTGTTGACATTAAAAACAAGCCAGGAAAGTTCATTTGGTTTTCCTAAAACATCAGGTATACTTTTGTCTGCAGACTCTATACTGTAGTTAGCTAAGTGAGATATAGAATTTCTATTTACATTTTTAACATTCTCTCTGTTCTGTTCGTGAGAAATGCATGTGAGAAAGAGAAGCATAATAAACCGTGGCCTGATGAATGCACTTAGAGATATGCAAAACTTGCAAATTGGAGCTGGCATGAAAAGCAAACTTTCAGATGATGCCCTTTTTTCCTTCATACATCTGAACACACACAGGGTTAGATGCAGTTGCATTCAATCAACCTTTAAAAAGCATGAAAACCTTTAACAATATTATTTTACAATCACTTTTACAATCCTTATTTTATATTAATACTACAGTAAGGCAACAGTGAATGTTACTCCAAAGATACCAGATTTGTCTTTTGGACTTGCTGAACTTGTGCTAAAGCTTCAGCACCACAGAGCAGTGCATTATTTAGGGACCTTCCAATGTTTAAGACCTTCTTATGAGCCCTGAAATTGATTTAGTTTTGTTAGTATGTGTGTGGTTCAACACTATCACCTCTTCAGGTGCTACCTAAGAATACAAAGTAGCTTCAGAAGAGTATGATACAGTGTGAATATATTTTAATGTATTACTGCATGGTCATTTTAAAACAAATCATTAATATTAGACATCTTTCCTTTTCAAAATATCTTTTGAAATTAAAAATAAAAAATCAAATTTCATACTCTGCAATACTTTCTAATCTACTGTCTTATTTTGTTACATACATTTTTTGGATTTAATTTATCTTCATAATGGTTGACTTAGATCTTCCAAAAGTACATTAAGCAATATGACTGTCCTGGTGTCTCCTTCATCTATTGACAAATATAAATGTTTGATGGCTTAACTAAGAGGAAACAGAATTGTTCTGCTATGTTTGAAAGGTTTCTTGAAAATGTTTTCTCTATTAAGAAGTTAGAATTCTTCCTTGTTATTCCAAAGTCAAAATTAAAATGCCCTTTTTTGGCTTATCTAAAAAGGCAATTTTGAATAAGAAAGTGAGTTCTACGTATTAATTTTATTTGGTTTATGTTTTTCCCATTACATATATCAGGAGAGTATCATGACTATTATAAATTTCTTGGGTTTGAAATTATCTATGGGATTTTACAAAACACTGGTTTTGCTGTACTGATTATAAGCTAAAATCAGCATTTCTAATAGTTTACCATGCAACCAAAAGTGGTATCATAATACAGCAGCATTTGATAACAGGAACTTGTATTTCTTGTATTTGCCAGCTCTGGATTCTTCTGTTGTCCTGTGAAAACAGACACTCAAACCCACTTTTAATGGAGAAAGATATATAGGTTACCTTTATCAGAAGTTTCTGAGGTGCACACCAGAAGGTCTGCACACACGTGACCAGGAATGTTACACTTTTATAACTTCTCTATTAATTTGCATATGAGATATCAATAACCAACCATGATCCTCTTTTCCCTCTGTGCCCCACACAGAAGGGTCTTCAGAACTGCCCCTTGAATATCTTCCAGGACCTCTAGGCCTTCTTTTTGTGTTTTGTCTTCTTGCTATCTACAGGTGACTTCTCACAAACACCATGGCCTTGGCAGGGCATGAGAAAGCTCACAATTTGTGAGAAAGAGCTTTAGTAATTGACTTTAGGATGTGAGCAACCTAGAAGAATCTATGCAACTTACATGATTCTAAAAATCTACAAAACACACTAAAATCCTTAGGCATCACTTCCTGCCCTGGTACCAACTTTCTGACATTTTTAAGTTAGAGGGAATGTGTTGGGTGTCCTTTTCTCTTCGTACCATGTCACCTTTCTGGCATTGTTGCATCCAGGCTGGGTTCAGTGAACATAGACTATGTGGATCACATTGCTGCACTAATTCCTTTATCATATTAACTTTCGTTTTGTAAAAGTGTCTTGAACCCACGGTGGTGGGTCAGCCCAGGCCAGTGGCCAAATGCCCACTCAGCTGCTCACTCATTCCTCCTCCTTGCTGGGAGAGGGGGAGAAAATAGAATGAAAAATCTCTTGGGTCAAGATAGACAGGAAGATAGTTTGCTAGCTATCGTCATGGGCAAAATAGATTTGACTTAGGGAAAATTAATTCATTCTATTGACAGTTAAAGTAGATTTGGATATTGAGAAACAGAAGAATAAACTGAGTCAAGATCTTGTCCCCACCCTTTTTCCCAAGCTCGACTTCACTTCTTCATTACCAGCTCCTCTGCTTCTCTCTGAGCTGTGCCCTGCCGTGGTGGGTCAGAGCCGCCTGGAACCATCTGTGCCTGGCACAGGACAGCCCCAGCGACCCCTCACAGAACCCCCTGCAGCCTCCACTGCCCCCTGTACACATTTGTCACCCTCCTGACTTCACATCAGGGCATTTGTTAACCCCATGTGCTGTCGATGTCAGTGTGTTTGCCTGCAGCATATTGATTTGTCAGATTGGTTTCAGCCACACTACTTGGCCTGAGCTTGGATTTTTTTTCAAGGATCAGGCCAAATGGCTTCCCATTTCTTGGACCAAATGAACTTTTATGTAGGAGTGAGGGATTTAAACCATTTGTTAATTTTTTTAAGTACACAAACCTCACTACCTTATTATCTGGAAAATTATGAAGTGAAGCACACCAGCTCTTTCAAGTTCTAATGTGTAATTTCTTAATTATTTACTTTTTAAAATAGAATAATTCATTATTTGTTTAATTTATACATTTACTCATAGAGAATATTTCCAATTAGTCTTTGTTATCAAAGACTCCAAAATTCAGTGGTTGTGTTAGTACAGTGTAGAAAACAAAGTGGTTTACCGTTCGGTCAGATGTAAAAGCATTTGATGTAGTTGTGATAGCTTAGTTGCAGTTTAGTTTATCTTGAGTCGTAATGTGGTGTGGCTGGGCTACAAGGAGGACATCAGTTTATTTCAAGGCCTGATGCAGATATTAATGAAGTATAGGAATATAAATTCATCAAATGAAGACAGAAAAGTGACTTCAAGGGAATTTGAACATATGCAATGATGGGCTAACAGTTTCTTGAATTTTTATCAGAGGTATTTATCATCTTTGATTAGTTTATATAGATATACACATATAGAAGAAATACATACAATTTCTTGTATTTATGTCTGAACTATGTTTTCATATATGGTCCAATATGACTATCATAACAGCCTAAGCAAGTCTAATCTGTAGTTCATAGAATCATAGAATGACTTAAGTTGAAAAGGACCTTAAAGGTCATCTAGTTCCATACCCTCCATCCATCCTGGCCTTGAACACTTCCAGGCATGGGGCATCCAGAACTTTTCTGGGCAACCTGTTCCAGTGTCTAATCACCCTCACAGTAAAGAATTTCTTCCTAATATCTAATCTAAATCTCTTCTTTTTTTAGTTTAAAACTGTTCCCCTTTGCCCTATCACTGTGCCCACGTAAAAGTTGTTCCCCCTCTTTGTTATAAGCTTCCTTTAGGTAATGGAAAACTGCTAAAACCTTCTCTTCTGCACTCTCAGCCCGAGTTCATAGAAGAAGTGCTACAGCCCTCTGATCATCGCTGTGGCCTCCTCTGGACCTGTTTGAACAGGTCCATAATCACCTCCCTTGACCTGTTTCTCATGTTTCTTTCAATGCAACTCAGGACATGGGTGGCTTTCTGAGCTGTGAGTGCTCGCTATTGGCTCATGTCCAGCTTTTCACCCATGATAAGGCCCGGCTCCTTCTCTTCAGGGCTGCTCTCAGTGACTTCTCTCAGTCTGTACTCATGTCTGGGATTTCTAGCTTAATGCACTTTAATTACAATATTTAGCTTTACCTCACTTAAAAATAATAAAACTTATTATTAAAGTAAAAATTCATAACCTTCTAATCAGATACTAAATGTAAAAAAAAAAGCATCTCATTACTGCAGAATGTCAGACGTATTTAAAAATTATGTGATAGTTTAACCTTGACTAAAACTTTTGTATATGTGTATATAAATATATCAATTTTTATATATATAAGGCATATATATATGTATAAAAATATGTTTAATTGTCTGCAGATAAAAGGGAAGAACTATCATTTTAACAGTAAAGTAGAACTATCAGATCTTCAGTCCTTAGTGAGTAATAAATGTTTAAAATACTGCAGGAAATAAGGGTCAGAGGATTTCAGGAGACATAGTTTTCTTACACCTTAGAAATTAGGACACATTGGTTTGCTTTGCAGCCCTATCACACTTTTGTATGATCTTAAAGAAGCATTCTAATTTTGCTGCACTTTTGTTCCTGGCTGCTTCTATTGTGCTATTCTTGAGATGGTTTATTCAGGAATCAGTGATCAAAAATTTTTTTTTCCACAATGGTTTTTCCCACAGTGGACCTCAGGTTTGCTTGTAATCAATTCTCCACAAAAGCTTGACTTAAGTACAAGACTCAGAATTCTTGTGATGAGTAGGTAGCACTAGCTGGTTTTGTAGTAAGTCATTTAAATGCAGATGGAACCTATGGAAAACAAAACAAAACAAATCAAAAAAACCCACCACAAACCCAATCCAAACCAAACAAAAACAAACCAAAAAAAAAAAAACCACAACAAAATGAAAAAAAAGGGAAAAGGCTTCTCACTCTGTATGACTACTTACTTCACCTGTCCAGGGTGTTCATATCCATCAGACATAAGCTGGGTATTTTCATGTAAGTGAATACATCAGTCTCTGGGTAATCATTATTTTAGGTACACAAGTGGAAAAGTTCTAATGTTTGAGGTAATTCTGCATCTCATGAGGTTGGCAATGTGCTAAAATAGTGGTCTGAAACAACACTATCACCAGATTCCTCCAAATACTTTGGACCATTAAAAACATTTATGGAAGTAAGTTTGCTGTAGAAAGTTAGTTTCTTTTCTGCCTAATCCCTGCGTGCTCTGATCGTACTCAGATTGGAGGCCACAAGCCTTAGCATTCATTCAATACCTGTTTCCTGGGAGTCACGAATATGAAACTGGGGAATGCCTCTGCCCTTTAGTAGGAACTGAGTTCCATTAGAGAAGTTATTTGTAGTTCTGCATTTAAAAAGGCACCTTTCATAGTAGTGTGCATGTGTTGCCTTTTGGTTGGCAAATGGCTGGCAACAAAGAAAAATTAAGACTATATTTCAAAAACAAAAATGTGCTGAATGTGTTATCTGAATCAAACCAAATATTTGAGATCAAGATATGTATGATATATCAATATATCTTTATGTGTCTGGATGTATACACACAAACTAAAGTATCATCTACAGAAACACATATTTTCCTACTACCCTATGGCAGTTTTACAAAATCGGTTTGTGGAAGTTGTATTCAGCTGCTATATAAAATCAGGTTTTCGAGAAAATTTTTTATTCAGATTGTTCCACTAGTCTTGCCTACTCTTTTCCATTGTTGGTGTGGCTCGATCCTTAATCTATTCTACATTCCCAGTCAGAAATGTGTATACTGAGTTTATTATAGATCAACAGAAACGTTGATTTCATTCTAAGTAATGTTCTTTCTGTGACTGATGGTTCTTTGCTTTAAAGTGTCTGTTATTTGTCACACTGACAGGTACACCTACTGCGAAATGCTGGCGATGAAGTTACCATCACCGTTCAGTACCTCAGGGAAGCTCCATCATTTTTAAAGCTCCCATTAGGTAAGAGGAAATTAACGGATCGGAGGAATTTGTTTTCCTCTTTGCAGTACTCTCATAATACGCTGACAGTGACAGAAATAGAAATTCAATCTTTGAGTGCTTTACAGGAAGGAACAGAAAATTTTCTGTATACTTTACTGTTTAACATATAAGAATCTACTGCATACTGCCTCACTGTTTCTGTATAATTCATTCAAAATAAAGCAAAAAAAAATCATTAAAATGCAGTACAGTCATGGGTGATACCTGAAAGTTTTTCAACAGAAGCTTTGCCTGAATACACTAAAATAGTGTTTACAAACGTTTGAATCATACATACAGATTGAAAGGTACTTTCAGGGCACTTACCAAACAAATGGATAACATTGATTATGTATTTTTCATAAATTGCTTTGCTATTTTGATTTGTTTTGTCAGAGAGCAGAATTATCATGTGACAACTGAGTAGTTTAACAATAGCAATACTAAATTGTGTATGAACAATGCAGACAAAGGGAGTTTTGGGTTCTTCTGGTTAGAAGATAAAATAATCAAGTTGTACAGTTGCGATCAATGTTGCAAGTAGAAAAATGTTCATATCAGCTGACTTAATCAGACCAAATTATTTATCTTAACAGATTATTAAATAAGCCAAAAGATTTGAAATGTGCTTTGTTATTTGGATTTATTTAAGTTGGGTTCAACTATGTACTTTTTTTTTTCTCATTTCTACAGAATCATAGGTGTCATAGTCTAGCTCTTGCCATTAGAAGAGTGTTGATAATTTAATCTATATTCTTACACTTGTTAAAAGCAAACTAGACAGGCTTCTTCTAAGCTGAACTATACAATTCATACTAAAACCTCTATTTCAGTTCTCTCTGCCTATCATTTGCATTTGAAAGTGGAATATAAGTTCAAAGAAATCTTATTTTTACATTTTGAGATCTTTGTATGGTCAGTGTTTCTTATAATGAATCTTCGGGTTTTGTCGTCCTACTTTTCCTACTAGGTCATCAGACAAATGTCTATAATGCCTTGGTTAACTGTGTCTAAGTTTAAACATGATTTTGTCAAGCTAGTAGCATCTTTCCGGTAGTTTCTGTATTGGTCCCTCTTCGTACATCATGGGAAACTAGCTTTCTCACCAGAAAGCATTGCAGCCCTTCCTGTCTGGGAGTTGGAGTTCATGGCACTGCTTCCACGAAGTGCTATTTCTGGAAAGAGAGAGCAGTGATTACCAAAGAGGTCATCTTCAATCTCCATGTGACCAGCTTGTACCATTTGGAGTCTGCCCCTGATTACTCTTGTTCAAAGAAAACCTGTTTGGAAAAGGGAAGATAGTGCCATTTTAGACAAGCTACTGCTGACTATCAACAAGCACAGCAGAGAAGCAATGCTTCTGAAATGAGACATCTTGGGTATCAACTGCTCATTTTGGGAAGCTTATTAGACTTGCTTCCTTTATGCAGAGCATGAGGAAATTTTTGGCAAGCATTATACTACCCTGCCCAGTCCCATGCCACATTCTCAAAATGAGCAGTTGGTTTCTCAGACATCTGAGAAACTTGAAAAATGACCCCTCCTCAACTGAACCTGGACCTCAAGTGATCTTTGGTAAATGATTTGCAATAAGTACTCATTCTTGCGGTGAGAATATGAAAAAATAAGATGTATAAAATTATGGAAAATAGTTCTGGTTTAAGATTAAATACAGTGAAGTTATGGAGAATAGTAGCAGTGAGATAAAGCACCCCATTTCCAGAAGGGCTTTTCACAAGTCCATGCACAAAAGGGAATTCCAGTCGTAAAGCATCAGTGACACATATAACAAGCTAAGTAGCAATTCCGCTATGCAATAAAGAACTTTCCAAATCACACTGCAGGCAGGATGTAAGTGCATACATGCATAATTCTGAAGCATCTTGGCTTTTCTTGGCATCCCAGAAGACTCAGGCACATGATCGCTACCTTCCAGCATTCTGTCAGACCAGCTGCTGTGCTGGCAATTTTAGTGCTGCGGTATGTTCACTTCAAAAGCAATTATACTGTCTCTTCCTATTACCCATATTATTGTTATGAGCACATCATCAGGAGTAGCATTTACTTCCCATTCTTTCTTCTTATACCTCTTCCTTCCCTACACCATCTTATGCCACAGCTAGCAAAGCACATGATGTTACAGCGTGAAAATGTCCGCCTGCAGTTCTCACCACATTTTTCTGGCTGTCTCAGTCTTTCATTACTGTGAACAACAAATACAGAATTTGGCATGAGTTTAGACATGGATACTGATTAAGTAGCACTTAAGGATGAGACAAGGACTGCTTGTTTCTGTTTGGAGGAGGCCCTAACCGAGGGGATGTCAGGATTGATCGTTGTTTCTTTCATATCTCTCTGGGACACTTAGCCCTTACTGGACTATTATGAGACTGTCCATAATAGTAAATGAAATTATGCCAACAAATATTCTCTGCCACAGTTATTTGATCAGAAGTTTTATTAAATATTGCAGAATGCCTGGCATAATTTTGCATAGGGAAAGTAGTTCTTTCTCAAAAAACTCTCAGGCCTGGATCAGAAGTTGTTATGGGCCAGTTAGGTCATTAAATTTCTGTCTCATTGGGTTGCTTGGCTCCATGGATAGGATGATTACTCATCCTATGGTTCTGGTTGGTGCTAAAGTCTCTGTCAGCCAGAGAAAGGATAGATTTGTCTTTATTTAAACCATAAGAAGAAATTTTGGGGTTTCGAGCTGGATTAGGACATTATGATTGACTATGAGTTATTTGTTAGCCTGTTACAGGATAATTATGGCATAGCTCTTGAGTATTGTCATTAAGGTTTCCCTGCATCTAAGTCCATTAGCCATCCCAGAGTTGAGCTGGTCTTGTAGGACTCTTTTAGGTAATATTCACTGCTGCTGGGAAAACTCTTCAGGGCATTTTATGGTAAAACAGATATTTTCAAAATTTTTCTATTGGATAGTTATACTAAGTTATCAGAATATTCTGAACTTGCAAAGCTTGCAGTGTAATTAAAAGTCATCAGGAGTATTTAATTTAATTTTATGTTTTGGAGTTTGCCTATGACATGATTAGCAAGTTCAGTAAATGGGCTTTTATTTATATATAAGAGTTATCCAGTATCATTCAGCAAAGCTAACCAGAAGAAAAATTGCTGTAAATAATAACATCTTGCTGACTGCTTGCTGTACATTGATCTGCTGTAGTGCATTTTGATGGTTGTTTGTTATTTAGAGAGTCCATATAATTCACTGACTGAAACAAACAACCCTGTGTTGAGGGTACTCTGAGTTGACCAGAACATTAATACAGATCTTTCTAGGTCTAGAAAGCCTAAGGCTTTTAAAGTTAAAAATAAAATCCAGGCTTTATAAAAATAAGTAGTAGAATGCCTAACTTTTTAAATTGAAAAATCTCAGTAATTCTGTCAAAAGGATTATAAAACAATTTATAAGCAACTCCTACTTTTACCACTGCAAAGGAGTTCTTATGTTTAGTGTCAGCTAACTGGGTGATTTCCTGAGTTACTGCTGGCTCTTCAAAATCCCCCGTGATCCTTACAAAGGTTCTTTCTCTCATCTCAGAGTTCTGCAGGGTTTTTTTATGCTACCCCCTGGGGCATCTCAGTCTGTGAACTACAGACTCCCATATCCTTGCCTTCTCTCTATCTTTCTGACTCCTTCTCACTTCACAAGGTATGTTGTGTGATTTTGTTGGTTTGTTTTTTGTTTTTTTTCTCTGACCACATTCAGTTATTGCTCAGGTAAAGATCAGGAAAAGATCTTTTCCTGTCCCACAGGATGCTTCCTAACCCAGCCTTCTCAAAAGAACAAGCCACAGATGAGTATAAGCAAATTAAACAGATAATGCCTGTGATAGGATAGGTTTGCATTTTTCTTAGGCTGATGGTCTATGATTTGGGTGAAATAAGAGAACATTTAGGCAGTAATGATTGCTGGAAATCTCACCACTTACCAAATACCTTTTTTTCTGGCATTTTCAGGATTCTCTGTTGTGGCCATGAAGTGGGGAGTTATCTGTAGCAAATGTTTTATTTTACCCCCAGTCTACCAGACGGATTACAACTATGGATAAGAGAAAAAAGAAAGGGTTGTTGTAATCGGTGACTCCCTTTTGAGGGGAACTGTCGGCCAGACCCATCCTACAGGGCGGTTTGCTGCTGTCCCGGGGCCAGGATGAGGGATATTACTAAGAGACTTCCTAAGCTAGTTCAACCCTCAGACTATTACTCGCTGTTGGTTGTCCAGGTTGGAAATGATGACATCAATGAAAGAAGTACCAGGGTAATTAAAAAAGATTTTAAGTCACTGGCCCGATCATGTCATGGGACAGGAGCACAGGTAGTAATTGCCTCGGTTCCTTTGCTAGCCGGGATGAATGAGGAGATAAATAAGGAGAGGTATAGGAAAGCCCAGCTTACCAATAGGTGGCTTAGGGACTGGTGGTACCAGCAAAATTTGGGGGGTTTTGATCATGGGGCAAACTCCGAGTTGCCCAGTCTCCTCAAACCAGATGGGCTTCATCTATCTAGTTAAGGACAAAAGAACTGTAGCCCATAAGTTGACAGGGCTGGTTAGAAGGGCTTTAAACTAGGCTTGAAGGGGGAAGGGACTGAAACTGGGCTCTTCAGAGATAAGCCTAAGGGTGTAGAGCCTGAGTTGAGAGTAAAATCAATGGCCCAGCTGAAGTGCTTGTACACTAATGCACGCAGTATGGGAAACAAACAAGAGGAGATGGAAGCCATACATAGTGCAGCAGGAAAACTGTGACATAGTTGCTGTCACAGGAACATGGTAGGATGACTCACACATCTGGAGTGCTGCTATGGGGGACTACAAGCTCTTCAGAAAGGACAGGCGGGGTAGGAGAGGTGGAGGGGTGGCTTTATATGTTAGAGAGTCTCTTGACTCTGTTGAACTTGAGGTCAGCAGTGACAAGGTTGAGTGCCTGTGGACCTGAATCAGGGGGAAGGCCAACAAGGCTGACACCCTTGTGGTTACAGACTGCCCAGCCAGGATGATGAAGGGAATGAATTATTCTACAAGCAACTGGCAGATGTCTCAAAATATCCAGCCCTTGTTCTTGTGGGTGACTTTAACCTGCCAGATATCTGTTGGGAGCTTCATACTGCAGAGAAGAGGCAGTCTAGGAGGTTCCTGAAGTGTACCGGGGATAATTTCCTTCATCAAAACCTCTACGCTGGACTTCCGGAGGGCAGATTTTGGCCTATTCAAAAGATTAATTCAGAGCATATCTGGGAAACAATCCTTAAAAACAAGGGGATTCAGGAGAGATGGACATATTTCAAGCAGGAAATTTTGAGGGCACAGCAACAGTCTACACCAGTGTGCCGAAAGGCCAGCTGGAGGGGAAGACAGCCAGCTTGGTTAAATAGGGAGATTCTGTAGGAAATCAGGGATAAAAAGAAAGTTTACAGACTGTGGAAAAAAGAGCTGGCTACTTAAGAATTTGTGAAGATACACTGTTGTTGAATTAAGTTCCATTTTGCTAAATCTTCCGCATATATAGAATAGATGCATATGAAAGTATGACTAAGAATGACTTTTTGACTTCCTTGATGTTAGACTTGACAGGCCTATTAATGTGAAGTGATTTACACGCAATTTCAGGTGAATTTTTTAGATGGAAAAGTGTGTTTTCAGTGATGGTGATGAATATACTGCTGTGCAATTGATTTTATGTGTATTATTGATAAGACCAAGTGCTGTCTGACAGTAATTGTGTATTATTGGTGCTGTTATTAAGCTGAAATTACACAATGATGTGACTTTGTGCTGTTTTCATTATTATACGTTGCAAAAGCATTAAGCTTTCCGGGAGTCGCTTTTAACCACTAAAGGATCATGATGCAAAACTTCTAAGAGAAGAGATATTTTAAAGACTAAAACTGTGTAGTCTTACATATTGACATGGTATCAACAATTCAGGATGATCGTTTCATTTCAATTTCTGAGTATGAGAAGGCACATCTTTCTTCAAAGGCATTTTAAGGAAAAGATGCATTCATTAATAAAGTGCTCGTATGTGTCCAGTTAGCATTTGCCTAAGAGTTTCCTATTAGCTTATTTTATAAATACAGTCCATGGTTATACTCTAAGTGGAGACTTTAAAGACTCAGTAGGAAACTTATTTATTAAATTAATGGATTTTGTATTACTGAATTCTTACTTGGTTTTGAATATATCATTCTCAGACTAAAAATGGGCTTAATCCTGAAGCCAGTTAAGACTGCAAACAGTTCTCATGAGCCCAGCCTCTATAAGATGACATCTGGCTACCTTTGTTTCTCGCTAGACATTAAGTATAGCATACAGACATTTTATTGGCTGTCTTTCTAAAATGCATGTAGTATTTCGGTCTGGGTTTTGTGAATCATATTAAAAATGCTTCTTGTTTTATAGCTGGAATAGATACTGTCTGATATATTCATATATTTTAACATAAGTAGTTACGTTTCATTATCCAAATTCCAGGTTCCCCTGGACCATCAAGTGAGCATAGCAGTGGAGCTTCATCACCTCTCTTTGACAGTGGCTTACATTTAAATGGAAACTCAACTAACACGGTAAACAAATGAATAGTAAAAACATTATATAAGCTATGTAAGTTCTCTTCCCATTCTGACCTTCAAAATGCCAGTGTAAGACTGCCCTAATTCTATTGTTTGTAATTTTAAAGAGCTTATACTGTAAAAGTCTGTATTTACAAAGTCACCAACATGGAGTCCTGCACTGCTGGGTTCTTACTCAGAGGCAACTGAGAAGGTTGTAAAATTGGGCACAGTAAGATTTTAATCATTGTTTACATTAATTCTTTGAACTTTTGTCATACTTTGTTGAATTGTAGAATTGTACTATTGAATTTAATCCAGCTAGAGATGCTGAAGTGTACATGGAATTCAGAAAATAAAGTTGAATTCTTGAAGCAAACTTTTTTTAATAGGAAAGAAAGGGAGAAAAACAGCAAGAAGGAAATGGGAAAGCTGACTTAAGGTGGAAAAAATGGCTGTTTCTTTAGCCTGGAGTATATTCAGTTTTTCTGCAGTGAACAGCTATGATTAATTTATTATTATTAATAATAATAATGTTTGGTGTATAATAATTCTAAAATATATTATAGAATTATAATTATATTCATAATTAGCATTATTATTCTTACTATTATTACTATTTTTGTTAATTGCAACATTCCGGGGAAAGAGCAGAAGTTACTTTCTCCAGGAAAAATACTAGTCACCAAAGCCAAAGAAGATAGGATGCCTTGTTAAGCAACAATGCTGTACTTCTAATAATGAAGATTGAAGATGTAAATAATAGATGCACAAGACATTCATGGGCATTCATGCTCAAAGCCTGTTTAGGTCCTGACAACTGTGGCTGTAGTCTTTTAGCTGGACTGAAACAGAAAGAATACCTGGTGAAAGGACAGAAGGCTTCTCTCCTGTTTTTCCTTTTCTGTCCTTCTCAGCCAGACATCAGTTTCTGATGCTTACTGTACTTCTCCCAACCTTCACACCTTTTTAAGCACTGTCTCTCTAAACTAGTTCTTAAGGTTTGTTTTCATCTGAAAAACATATAATTAGATATGGTAATATAAATGCATTATATACAAACAAACAATCAATACATAAATAGAAATATGCTTTTCTGGGCTAATACCTGTATTTCAGTGCTTGCTGTCCAAACTGGTCATAGATACAGCAAGTTTTGTGTTTATTTATTTATAATTTTCCAGATAATTATTACTTTTAGATACCTTGTACTGTTGTCTTGCTAAGGAGCCCAAATCTATCCTCAGGGTCCAGCATTTTTCAATGCCTGTCTACCAGGTGTTCTGCAAAGTCCTTTCTGCAAAGAGCTCATATTATAAGAAGACTATGATCAGATGATTGTCTGTGATCGCATTAGCACGTTTTAGTACATTGATGCCTATCAAGTGCTAGAATGAGTGTGCAATAAAAATTTTTAAGAATAATTATTACAGTACTGTGGGAATTGCACATGAATTTTACGCATTATAAAAACAGAAATAGGTGGCTGTGTGTTGTAGACTTGTAACAGAGTCTTTTAGATTCAGTTGCCAAGGTAGCACACAAAAAAACTGTGTATAATTTTGAAATATAAATGGAAAAACAGAAAGTAAAAAAAGGGACTACGAAACACTAAGGTACTAGCTTGCTTTCACACAGCACTTAATTTTTCTGAAGCTTGACATAAAATCACATGAAAAGCTGTGTATGCACCAGACACTATGACCTAGAAGTGGAATGCAGCAGAGCAATCTACCTAGTGGATTGTAAAAGTCATGATCTTCCTTCGTAGAAAACAAAATGAAAAAATACCGGATTCTTTCTGTAAAATGCAACAGCAAGGCTCTAAGTACTTTGAGCAGGAATGACTGGCTTTTGAGATGGTCCACTGGAGGTGTGTGTGGTCAAATTTTCTTTCAAACTAAGCTGTGAGTGTAACTGAGCTATGACCACATCTTGAAAAGGAGTTATAAACACATATCAACTACCATCTAGTGAGTGCTTCTATTTCTTTTTAATTGGACAGTTTTGTCTTTATGGTAAAGTAAGAGCAGAACTGACATTTCCTATAATGGCCAGTAAGGCTAATTATATTTAAAACCCATTTTTATGTCACTCTGGTAGGGGAGGTCTGACTCACCTTGAATATTTCATCTTGCAAGTTTGTGTTGCAGTTGCTTGTAACTTCCTCACCACACTCAGATCCATTCCATGTTAAACAAAGCACCTGTATTTATGAGTGGAAATGCTACTCCAAAAAGCACACAATGTAAAGGAAAGGACAGGACTGAAAGGTAAGGAATTAGTGTTATGCCACTTTTAACAAGCTGTCATTCAGCATGTTTGTTCTGAAAAGCAATAATAGAGAGGGACTAGAGCTAGCTTATATCATATAGACAGTAGTTTAGCCATCCTAACAGCGAGTTCTTTCTGCCTAATACAATTATACCATTTTCGGTTCTGGTGCTGACTTGCCTCTGATAGACCTATCTTTATCACCTCTGCTGTGAAGCATCTGTTATATGTGATGTGATATCATCTTCAGGATTTATATACATCCTTTCTGTAATATCAGAGCAGCTTGCAGTATAGCACTTTTAACAGGGTTGTCTGAAACCCAGAGAAATTAGTTGAACTGCTTTCTTCACACCCAATTATTATGTGCTTGGGCACTCTGACAAATGCTACAGGGATTGGCAGTGGCAGTTACATTCCTATGTACCTTATTAAACACAATGGGAAATTCCAGAGGGGAACATAGAACATACAGAGGAGGTGGTCTCTAGGCTAGTGAGTACAGGTTGTTTACCTGGAGCCTTGTAACTACAAAACAATGAAGAAAACACTGTAGACATCTCCTAGATGTCCAAATATTCGAGACATCCAGGCCAGCTCCCTGGAGAAAAATTTGTGGTGGGAAAAAAAACAAAAAGCCAGAAATAAAAAAAATTGCTGTTTAAGACACAATGGAATAGTATGAAAGTTAAAATGCAAAGGCAGAATATAGTAAGTTTTCATTTGTTTGAAAATCCAGCTTCCCTGGATTATCTAAAAGTGAAGTACTAACAAGTGAAGTGATAGCAGAGTAAAATGTTATTTTCTCTGTGTTCATGTAATTTAAAAGCTCTTAATTTAATTTTGTTAGTGTATGTTAAGTTTAGTTGGTTAGATGGAGCTAAACAGACATTTTAACATTTCCTGAATTGCTTTAAAATAGTTTTCCCTTTGTTTAATCTGCTAAATTAAACAGTTTGGCTTTAAAACAGACATTACCTACTTTATGACCAAGCAAAGTTCTTAAAAAGTGCTCTTTCTTGGTGGGACCAGTAGAATACTACATCTTTAATGTCTTAGTAGTCCTGGTTCCAGAGTGAGGAAATGATAGGACTTGGTCCCAAGGACTGAAAGGCAGAAAAGAAAGAGGTGGACATCCTTGTTCTGAGAGTAAAGCCATTCTGATGGATACTTTAGGAGAATGCATGACCAGATCGAGTTGAGATTGAATGGATGCCCGACATCTGAAAGCTTCAATAGTTTTATTTTTTTAATCTTCATGGGTTTTTCAATTCAGTCTAAACATGCTATTGATAATTCTTAAGGTTTATTTTATTCTTTAATTTTTATCATCCTGTAGCTCACTTTAAGAGAAATTTCAGTTCTTTTCTATTAGAGTGGTTTTGCATGTGATACTGATTGCCTCTGCTGCCTCTTCCTCTGAAACTCCGTGACTCTCACTGAATATGAAAGCAATGTAACTTTCAATTGACTTCCAGGTCACAGTGTAACATTTGATAATTATTTTGGTAAAATGATTAATGTAATAAATAAGAAAAATAGCTCACTCAGAGGTACAGCACTGGTTACTCTCATGAAAGTAATAGTCACTGTGTCTTCCATTTATTTGCTGAAGGGAAACTTAAAATAGATGAACACAGCCAGCTGCACTTAAATAGTTCAGGCTCCTGCTGTGCTGAGGATGTTTATGAAATGAGATAAACACACTGCAAATAAGTGTGCTCTTTTTTCTCAGTTAATAAAATATGAAGTGACTATCCCTTTTCCACATCAGGGAAAAATAATACAAATTTTCTATTTCTGATTACACCTCTCAGAAATCATAGCAGTAGAAGCTGGAAAGAACCTTTTAAATAACATCTTCCTGCTCCATTACAGTTGAATTGTAAGGAAATGCTTTTGATAGGGAGGATTGAATTTGATTCATTGAGATTTAGCTGTACAGAAGTGCTGTGTTTTCCTAGTTCTGATTAAAGTTGATTGGGCATTTCACTATGACGTTAATGAAGGAAATAAAAAGTATCTTTAAAAGTCTTACTTTTTAGTTATATTGATCCACACTGTCACTGCTAATCCACTTAGCAGACTTATTTCTTATGGTGTTTAACATTTGATTGATCAGATTGCTCATTTCATCTGTGCAGAAATTAAACCTTTGTATTTCCCAGTGAAGTTTAGTTAAATTTGGGTTTAGGTTTGTTTTGGTTTTGATTTTGGTTTGGTTTGGTATTTAACTCAGAGCCTTAACAGAAGGTGATGAAAGGAAATACAAAGGAAATCTTACTAGCTGCTAAATAAATGGATACTGACCAATATTTGCTGATTTATGACAACTAATATTAGCTTAAAAAGGGCTCACTTGAACCACTGAAAATTAATGTGATATTCACACACCTGCAAAGAAGATGGCTTTAATTTTGTAGGAGAGGTTGGACTAAATCTAAGTCTGTTTTCAATGGAAAAGAAGTCAAAGACCACTAAAGGTCAGATAAAAGATTACGACTTAGTTTTTTCTCTTTCAGAAGAAAAGTACGACAAGATCACAATGGAATTATTATTCCAAGTAGAAAGCAGTAATGTGCATTTGTGCATTTGTTAAGTATCTGTTTTCATTTTGTAATTATACGTATTTTCTCCATACACATCTCTTGCATGTGAATATATTGTTTCATACTGTTCTTATGAATTTGTTCATTTTAGTTTTCAGTACCAACAAAAGAAAATGGCTTTAGAGATACAGTCCAATTGATTTGTTTGGGTTTTTTTTTACAATTCCTTATAGAAATGGATAATTTCCTTTATCCATTTAATTTTTTTTTCTTAAATTACAATTAAAATATTTTTAGTCTGTTTGCTTACTGTATCAAAGGGGATGGTTCATCCAACTACTCAACAGGAAATTCACCCTTAGGGAGAGTTACATTGCTCTGTAGATTGCACTGAGTGTATTGAGTACCTTTTATTTGCACATATAGATAAATGAGTTTTGAGGAGTGGTGCTATTTCTTAGTGAATGGTGCTCTTCTGTTTGACCTATGATTCAGGAGTACAGTATGAGAGCTGCAGAGGAATTAAATTTGCATATGATTCTTGGACAAAATAATCTCTTTTTTTTTCCTCTTATTATCTGTTCCTCTGTATATATTTACAAAGGTGCAAAATGGACCACTTCAGGTCAGAGTTAGATTTTAAAGAGAAGTTAGAAATTCAAAACTCTTTTATGAGCAAATGTATGAGCAAATATATAAGAAAATTAAATTATGGCCATTTCTCACCTGTTGCAAACATTGTGAACAGAAAGGGCAACCATATTTCATGTGTTTCATCAGGGAGTACCAGAAGTCCTTGGTTAGAGGGAAATACACAGGGTAGCATTCATGAGGTTGAAGACTAAATAAGAAAGCTAAAGTGCTAGAGGAAATTAAAGCAAGGTTTTTCTTTTTTATTTTCCCTTTTTTTTTTTCCAAAATAGAAAGATCTGTTGCCCCAAGTTAGTGTTTGATTACTGTCCCAAATACCAGGCTGTGGTAGTGATCAGTGTGGAAGCAGAGATGGACATAGTGATAAGCTCGTGGTTTGAGGTTAGCATGGATGAACTGCAGCAGTTCAGGTACCTGTGTAAGTGGCTTATAGCAAAAAGTAATTGAGGCAAAAAAATTGAGGTAATGAGTTCTTCCCCAAAGTTCCATCCATGGTCATTCCACAAGTTCCTGCAACAAATTGACACTTACTGAGCTCCTAGTTAGTGATAGAAGCAGGAGTCAAGGCTCAGATTTGTCCTGAGGGGGTTGCAGACTTTGCAGGGTTCAAAGAGTTGCCCTAACCTTGAGCTAATTTTTCTAAGCAAGGACAGGATGCCCCATTTGCAGATATGAAAGGCTGCCAAAAGCTGTTTGTACCATCTGACGTTTGGATACACTCGCATTTATGGTGTAACACCATAATGATCTCATTGTTTTTTTTCTATTATTTTCCTTATATATATTTAATGTTAAATTTTGATTTCTGACTGCTATTGCAGTTTTTGAAGAGTCATAATTGCATCTTGCTTTTTGTGCTGAGATTTAATATAAACTACTCTGGCCCCTGTCCCCTACACCCAAAGGAAGAATATATCTGGAAAGATGTTCCAGGCAAGGTTGTTGAGGTTACCTGGGAACCAATTACATACTAGCTCAAGGGAAACAAATTAAAGGAAAAGGTGCAAGATTCTGTCAAATAGTCCATATGTATTCTCTAAAAATAGCTTACTTAGGCTTTACCCTATTGGTTCATTAAAAACATAATAATGTGCTAGCACCTAGCAGCACAACTGTAATGAAATATTCATTAATACTTGCACTGTAAACCACCTCTAGGGAAACTTACATAATTGAAAGGTTTTTAATTTGTTCCTCATGAGTAGAATAGTAATCCAATTGATTTAAATGCATAGCTAATGCAATGAACAGGGCAGTGTATATTCCTGTGTATTGCTGTACATGCTCTCCATGTAAACTTCACATATAGCTGGTTAGTGTCTGTAAACTCATCCATTAATTAAAATCATTAAATATTGTAAAATGCAGTCATTAAATTTCAGAAGCATGTAACTGATGCATCATTAAAATTGAAATAATGTTTCTTTTCTGTTATAAGCAGGAAGGGGTTGTTTCACATACTGTTTCACTTTCCTCCCATTTAATTAAACAACATCTGTCAATTAAATTATGGTATAATAGAGCTGTGCAATTAAAAGTTACTGCTTTCAATGAATTTTAAAGTAATCATATTACATGTCCAAATTGTTACTTCATCTGAAAGAGCTTGTTTCTTTATAGAAGCCTTTATCTATTGGTGATGCATACTTTACCAGATAATTACTGTCTTCTTAGAGCCACCACAGAATTCTGCAGCTGCATCTAAGAATTCCATTAAAAATAAGTAAATACAGACCCTCTCCTGAATTCATTTTGCATCAAAGGAGTGCCCAGGTATTTTGTATTTCAATATCATAATTAAATATCCCTGAATTCTGAGACAAGTTGAAGGCTCTAACTGACTTCTATTTACGTTAGATACCACTATATTTTGTTTCGTTAGTGGGGCACCACACAAGTTTGACTCATGTCTCTACTCCTGGCTGAACACCTGGTAGTTGTGTTGTTCAGCAATTAAAGTGCGCTAATGTAAGACTCTTTTACTGCTATATGGAGCAGTCTTGTTTTCTTCTCCAAGCAGCATACAGCCTCTGCTCCCTGTTTGTGCCTCTAATAAGTAGTAGCAAGTGCTCAGCTTTACTTAGATTAGATCAGTTCAGTGCTGCACTGAAAACTAACGTACCTATACAATATATACATATGTTTCAGTCGTTGACCTGACTGAAAACTATAGTGACAGCACATACATTTCACTAGCAGTTGAATGGTTACTGGTGCAGTAAATTATGTAACTCTAATTGCCTTCCCCCAGAGTAAGTGCAAGGCAAAGCTTTCTATTTGAAAAGTATATTTCATTGAAGGCTTTCTTTGGAGTATGTTGTAATATTTTTAGTAATGGAGCTTTGACAAAACGCACTACCGTTTGCACCAACAAGATGCAAGAAAGTTAGTATTTTCTAAAAGTTTTTAACAAAATCCACTAAAACTTATTGGCCAATGTTTTCAGTTGTAGCTTAAGGAGAAGAAGTTATGCAAAGCTATTTTATCATTTCAGAGTTCAAGGCATGTATGGAAGACACTCTAGTCATACGATTTAGTTCTAGGTAGCCCTATGAGGAGCAGGGATCTGGACTCTGATCCTTATGGGTTCCTTTCAACTTAAGACGTTCTGTGGTTCTATGTTTCTATGATTTCAACCTCAGAGTCATTTTTACTAGAAAAATATGTCAATATTTAAGTATCAAACATATTAATGTTTCTGCTATTTTCATGTTCATATTTTACAGATAAATACTTTATGTTCTTTTCAGAAGTCCTCAGAAATGCTCACTAAAATGGAAACAGCAAAAAATTACCTTGAGAGATAAATAACAGGATCATCATTATCTTTCTGGATCAGTGCCCACAAGGAGAGGAATCTAAAATTAGTCATACCTCTTACATTGCCATATTCCTGGTAGAAATACCTGTTTATGAAACAAGATGAAGACTTTAATGATACACTTTGAAATATTAAGTCTTCTAAAGCAAAAAACAGATAAATTCCGAATTATCAGTAAAAGGTTACATTTTTTCCCTAATGGATAACAGACTTCATTCTTATTTCATAATGTAGCACAATCATTTAGGTTAGAAAAGATCTCTAAGATCATCAAGTCCAACCCGAGCTTAACCTGAAATGGCCAAGTCCACTACCAAACCATGTCCCTAAGCACTCTGTCTACATGCCTTTTAAATATCCCCAAGGACAGTGACTCAACCACTTCCCTGGGCAGCCTGTTCCAATGCTTGAAAACCCTTTCTGTGAAGGAATTTTTGCTAGTAAGCAACCTAAACCTCCCCTGGTGCAACAGAGTGTGTTTCCCCTTGTCCCATTGCTTGTTATTTTGGACAAGAGACTGACTTCCGCCTGGCTACAGCCTCCTTTTCAGGTAAATGTAGAGAATTGTAAGGTACCCCTAGAGCTGCCTTTTCTCCAGCCATTTGCCTTCTTGGCCACCTGGGCACGCTGCTAGCTCACGTTCAGCCGGCTGTCAACCAACACCCTCAGGTCTTTCTGCAGTGGGCAGCTTTTCAGCCACTCTTCCCCAAGCATGTAGCTCTACATGGAATTGTTGTGACCCAAGTGCAGCACCCAACACTTGTTCTTGTTGAACCGTATACAGTTGTCTTTGGTCCACTGATCCAGCCTTTCCAGATCCCACTGCAAAGCCTTCCTACCCTCCGGCAGATCAACATTCCCACCCATCTGCAGACTGACTGGGGGAGCCTTTGATCCTCCCATCCATATTATTGATAAAGATGTGTAATAGGACTGAGCCCTGGGGATCATGACCCTTGACCAGCTAACAGCTGGATGCAGCACACTCACCACCACTCCCTGGGCTTTCCAGCCAGTTTTTTACCCAGAGAGCAATACCTGTCCAAGCCATGGGCTCCCATCTTTTCCAAGAGAATGCTGTGAAAGGCAGTGTCAAAGCAATTGTTGAAGTCCAGGTAGTCAAAATCCACAGCCTTTTCCTTATCCACTAGGCCAGTGACCTTGTACTAGAAGATCAGGCTGGTCAAGCAGGACCTGCCTTCCCTAAACCCATGCTGCATGTGCCTGATCACCTTGTTGTCCTGCACTCATAATGGTTGCTGGTCAAAGCCCTATCCAGCCTGGGCTTGGATACTTCCCAGGATGGGGCATCAAGACTTGCCTTTCTACAAAACAGATAGTGTTTGTAATATGAGATGACAAATATATTTAAAAGCAAGATTAATTATGCTCAGTAATGTGATCCTGTGTTTCTGATTTAAATTTCATTTACCCAGCTTCAACCTTCCTGAAGCCCATGTTTAACCAAAGAGCAGTATGTCAACCTAAAATAACACAGTGGATCCTTTCAAGGTGTGGCCCTAGCAACATCTGGAAATTAAATTACTAGAGGGTGTTCAGAAAAACTTCCTTCAGAGGACATGATATTTTTCTTGCAGAGATTTAGAATTAATGACAGTTTAAATGAAAATAAGGTAAAATAACTGAGTTTCCCAAGATCTGCAAATTATATGTGACAAAAAGATGAAAAATGGACAGGCTCAGCCAGCTGGGATCTTTTCCCTGGCTTCCTTCTTGTGCTCTTGATGGAAACTTAACTGTAGAGACATCCCACTTAGTGGAAGACTTTCTGAACTCACTCTACTTCTGGGAAGACTTTTTTGTTGCCCCATAATGAATTTTTATATAGTTTTTTAAGAAAGCAGCAGAACACTTGCCTATATTGTCCTTCATAGGTCAGGGATATCTAATGGGATACAGAGTCAGACCCTGCTCCAGGTCAACAGTACACAGCTGTCCCAGGTAGGTAGTGATTATGTGTCATTACAACTTGATTCTTGTTCAGTGTTCCGTCAAAAATGAGATTTTTGTGTTCAATCCATTTCTTTATGGGCAGGTGTTACAAGCAAATTGACATTAATTGGTGACATTGTTGGCAGTCTCTGCAGAAAACCAAAGGTGTAAAATGAACCGGAGCATAAAAGCTGTGATTGTAGAGATGATCTCTCTTTTAGTGCTTTGGAGGAGTGGTGTGGGGAGTTTTCAACATGAGCAGCAGCAGCTGATTTGTAGAGAGATGGTTTGAAGGTCAGCCAGCTCACTACACTGGGTCAGACCAGAGAACCATCTAGCCTTGTTCCCAGCAGGTGCCTTCTAGAGAATGCAAAATCAGAGGAAATATATACACTCATTGATAGAGTATATTTCCTGCACTTCCAGTGACTGCTGACCTAGGTGCTTCCTGAACCATAGTTTGTTATATAGACTAGTAATTTGTTTTATCCTACTATTTTCAACTTCTAATCAATACCCCAGCTTTGTATGTGAAAATGGCAAGAGAACTGTTGTTTTCTAATCCTTTTCTCTGTTACTTAATTTTTAAAATCCTTGGTGATACAGTTCCCTTACGAGTTTCTTATCAAGTTTAATGAAACTTTGTTAACTAAATTGTTAAAATACAATTCCGTTCCTTTCAACATCTGGTTTTCCCACAACAGCAAGATCTAAATTTTGAGCGTTAATTGCCTGTTCTTATCCCATTACAGTAAGGGGAAAGTTAATACTGTCTTTCTTCAAGTATATTGCTATACATTCACCTACTAAATTTTTAGCAGTCCTTTTATCTCTCAGCCATTCAGTATAATGAGCTTCTTCTGCAGCTGTTTCCTATTTGGTTTTCTTTTCATGCATCTTTGTTGCTTGTTATGCATAGGCAACTTGGGCAGTCTGGTGTTCACCCTCTTGTCCAGACCATTAATCAGTATCTCAGTTGGTTAAAACTTGGTTGTAATAATGCCAAGGTCATGGGTTCAATCCCCTATGTGGCCATTGACTTAAGAGTTGGACTCGATGATCCTTGTGGGTCCCTTCCAACTCAGAATAGTCTGTGATTCTGTGATTCTGTAATATACTGAACAGCCCATGTAACTTTGGGAGTCCACTGATAGTACTCTACTGCTGTGTTTTGCTTGCATAATTTAGATAATTTTTAATTTGATAATTTCACCTTATTTAACAGCTAGTTAAATAACTTATTGTGAGGCACAAAAGGCTTTTGGAAACCCAAGTACACGCTGGCAATTGCTTCTCTCATATTAATTAACAGATTGGAAAACTCTAAAAGATTTGTGAGGCAAGTCCTCTGTTTGCAAAAGTTGTATTTTGTTTCCTCCTCAGTTTCTTAGTTTTATCTGTGTGTATTGAAAAGGATATATCAAGGAATCTCAGATTGAATTGTTAATAGGTCCTATAATAGTATTTTTTTCTGTGTAATGGTCATATAGACATATTTATGCCCTCCTCTGTCCTTAAGATGAACAGGGGGCAGTCCGACTTTGTGTTCTACTATAAATTGGTAAGTGGGATGTATTTTAATAAGAAATACACATTTGAAACTTGTACCAGTTTGACCCCTTTGTATCCTTTCCCTGTTCTTGGTCATTAATGTTCAGTTCTTGCAGCGGGGTTTTTGCAGGTATAAGTAGTCCAGAACTGTGGGGGAAAAAAGTAAATTACTCCTTCTACTCTATTTTTCAAATACGAAAACCTTGAAATTGTCAGGGAAAGGCTCTTTTTCTCTAGGAGTCTACAGAAGTTGTAACAGTTTAGCATTTTGACATATATATTTCTATGCTGCAGTTTCATAGCTTTGGGGTTAATAGATTTTGACAAGGTTGTGTTGGCTGTTTTTCCCCTTCAATTCACTAAGGTAATGAATACCTGTGATGTATATTTTTTAATTTTTACTTACATTGAGATATTTTTCTTTACACTGATATCCTACTAAAAGCATTTGATTGAAGTGAAGGGAACCAAATAAAAACACTAAATTGCCTAAGTCGCCCACTCATTACTTTTTTTGCTGCCAAATACTCTTAAATCATCTAGAATATTATACAATATTGTTTAAAAGCCTTCTAAAAGAAGTACAGCTAATATTTCACAAGAAAAAGTCAGATTTTTATGTTTAAATTTTCTAGTTGTTTTCTGTATCTTGAAAGGTTAGAGGATGGGAACAATAGATGAAGGTGTTGAGGAATTTTTCTTTATTTTCTGATCCTTGAGTTTAAATTCAGTGATTATAATCAAGATTCATGTTTGATTGCTACCTTCTGCTTTATTCCTAGACATTTCAGTTTCCAGACAGACAATGGTAGATTTTGTTGATCTTTTTCAACTTCAAATTTTGTGGAGTTCTATCAATTACTTTAGTTTGTGCAGAATTCTTTAGGACATGTCAGATTCTTCACTTTGATACTAATAAATTTATGCAAGGTGTTGAAGACACCTTAGCCTTTTGAGGCTAATTCTATAAAACAGTGGACTTGATTATGAAATATTCATATTGTAAAAAGACCAGGAGTTCTCAATCAAATAAAAGCTGGATTGCTCTATGCATTGCAAATTCTCTAAATGAAATTCCTTTTCTCAAAGAGATTGCTGTCTAAAAGATTCTTTAGTATTACCAACTCCAGCAATTTCATTACAAAGTTTTCATTTAATAGAAAATTGTACCTCAGTCACTAAGTCTCAGTCATCCTGTTAGAATGTGAAACTCACTATTTTGATTTCTTAGAATGTGAAACTCACTATTTTGATTTATTTAAAGAAGTAAATAGAAAGATCAGTCCTTACTAAGTGTAAGAAGGAGCTTGAGGGGGGAAAATAGTCCTAAATCTTTATGGACAAGATAAAGAAAGAGACAATTCCCAGAATGCTCTTTATTTTGAGTAACTTTTATGGCTTTTGAACACCTGGGCATAACAGAGCTGAAATTGGGTCATTCTGTAGTATTCTTGCTTTCATAGGTACTGCTCAGTGCATACTTACAGTTCATATAAAAATAACCAACTTTCAACTGGAAAGTTCTCTGTACAATGTGGGACAAAAAAGTTTGGGTTCAGAGATAGCACAAACACCTATCTTTGAGGTAAATATCTATGTCTGAATCCTTCTCAGCTGCCTCTCTGGTATCATTGTTATCTTTATAACAGGATGAAATGCTCAGCTGTAATGGTAGTGAAGAACTGTAAGTCCCAATAAAAATTCTTCAATTTATGATTTTTAGGCATTCTGTTAGAAACTACTAGCTCATTCTATTGCATATTCATTAAACATTTTTTTAAGCTCATAATCATGCCCATAAATCTCAACTTGTACACTGACCAGGGGTATTCAGCATTTTCTAATCCATTTCTAATTGAATTGACTTTTCCCCATAAACTATTTTGAAATTGTTTGCAAAGAATTGCGTTACCATCTTTTTGGGGGCATGGTTCTGTACTATCGGTCCTTGATATAATGATGTAAACCTCTGGATATTATTACAAAAATTAAAAAACTACATATCTGCATATGTATATCAACTAAGGAGTATATGTCTCTGCAGTTTCCTGAATATTTTAGTGCTAGTGGTTCTGTGCCAGCTTCTAAAATTTCAGGAATATTTTCTTTTATCATGTTTCTTTCCTGATGCTGTCATGCACTATTCAGTTGCAGTACATGAGATGCTACATGTACAAGCAGGCGAAACAGTCTGCATATAAGCTCTAGGTTGGGTTTGAGCAGACCCTTTTATCAATAGCTATATATCCAGGCTAATTCCCCTAACTTAATTTGCATTTGCACACATTTGATATAACTTTATTTTCTTTTGTCACATTAAATAAGCGGATTGTAAAATAGTTATATTATCTCTATTCTGAGATCTGGACATCCTTTACTGATTAAATAATTTCAACAATTTTGCCTTTCTAATAGGAGCATTTGAAGGAAGATTTCAAAGATAAAATTTCAGAATTTGTCAGTCTGTATAGAGATAACATGGGAACCAGAATTTTAAATCTACTGTTGAAAAAAATGGATGAAAGTCAAAATGCATAAATAAATTCTCTAATATAGTATTTAATTAGGATATTATTTGCCCCTTTTCTCTGATGATTTTTGAGGCATGTAGAACATATGTACAGACCAAATTAATTTAAACTAAAAATGTATTTTATGTTGCATTTCGAGAAAGTTCAGGGAATTTATTACTGAAAGCTGTTTCCTTTTTAGTATCAGTTATTAAAATTAATAGAAATCTAAATATATTTAAAATTAAGGTAATACTGAAATTGCATCACAAGCAAAATATCAAGATGGATAGCATTCCTTTCTACCTGAACAATTCTTTTTATTTCTCTACCAAATCCCAAGTCTCCTGAATACTTTCATTGCTGTGATTATTCACTTCTGAGACAAACAGAGCCAGAAATGCATATTCATGACTTTTTCACTATATTGTCTTATAAATTGCTCTTTCTGTTTCTCATTTATTCTGCACAGGCTCCATCATCACCTTCTTCACCCATAGCTAATGAACCAAAATATGAGAAGCGCTGGCTAGACACCTTATCAGTTCCTCTGTCGATGGCTCGAATCTCGAGGTACAAAACTGGAACAGATAAATTAAGGTTTGTAATCTAAAATGGGAAGCACTGGGTTAGTTAGCTGTACATAGTGTTTTACTGCAGACTGTTGGCTTTGTAAGAGTTTGAGTGGAGATATGACAGTCTTCTTATTAAAATCTGTGCAGTTCATATTCTCTTAGGATTAATGACATGCAATAGTGATTACCAAAGATAATGTAAAGCTCCTACAAATGCATTTCTATAATCTGTTGTATCTTGAGAATTCAGCATCTGCAACTAGTACAATGGTTAATCGTAGTGTTACTTGAATAAACTTTGAAGGTACTACATTTTGTTCTGGATCACTTAGAGAGTACTTCTACATTCCCAGATTCTAATACTGCCAATTAACTCTCTTTTATAATTATAAATGATAACACAATGCACAATCATTATGACTGTGCTATTATGCCATACAGATACATGTATATCACTGTCATACAGAAACTCATATTGACAAGAGATACTGGCAAAGTACGTGGTAAAAAATATTGGGTTTTTGATCATAGATTTTTTTTACATCTCAGAGACATAACTAATGGTTCATAAAGTAGCCGTGGAATAGGATGTCAGAGGGAATTTTACTGGACTTCAGGAAAGATGAAAGCAAAAGTGAAGTTTAATAAAGCTTAAAAAAATAATATGTTTGAGAAAAGTTTAATGCATTGCAGCATACACAAGCTTTTCCTGCACATCATTCCATGTGGTAGGATTGCCTCAAATCTATCAGTAGGTGTGGGCCAAGTAGTTTATGGTACTCCATATGTATCAGAATGGGAGTTCATTCCCAATTGTTATTTATCATGTTCTTTATGAGTTGTCCTATATTTATTTGCTTTTAATACAGTAGCATCAACATTATGGATCACTTTCTACCTGGCAGTATTAGAAATTCATGCAAATAACTTTCTAAGTCTATACCAGATTTGTTACTCATTTCCTAAAAATGATCTGAAAACCATTATTTTTCTTGTAGGACATATATGCCACTTTAACTTAGCACAATTCATCTCCTAAATCACTTAGCAGCTCTTCTCCCAGACTTTATGTTAAAGCATGACAGGTGAATAATAATCAGTTCTCCAGAAAAGCTTTAGATTCTTCCACACATTTTGTTTGAATTCTTAATTCTGTTTTATTTAGTCTTTCATCACTTCCTCCATCACTTTCTTCCTCCCTATTTCTACTGACTAGTTCCTGTTGTCCAGCCTTTCCCAATCTATTATAGGCTTCCAACCATTCAAGTCTTAGAAGCTGTCCTGTGAATTAAGTGAAAAAAACTCAGTGTGCACATTTAGACAACTCATCATCAATTTATCATCAATGTTCTAACATATAAAGGATGTATGAAAGAAGATAGAACATTTAAATCTCTCACTTCTGTCCTAGTTTAAAGGTAACCAAGGTGTCTATCTAGACTAGAGAAGGGGGACTTCTTCTCAGTAATCACTAAACCCCTTTAAATTTGAAAGACTTTAATGAGAAGTGTATTGAAAAGGATAACAGTTCTTAACTACAATATATGTATATGTTTATACATACGTGTGTGTGTGTGTGTGTATATATATACATAAACAGACCAGAGCAAACCACTCCCACCCTACCAAAACCTCAAAATGGAGGTCTCCTTCTCCTCGGTGCAATTATATTTAGGGACAGCAGGTGGCAGTCACACCTCGGCTGGCTGCGAAGGTCAGTTCCCAACCTTTTTTCCCCGGCAGCTTTTTGGAGGGCGGAGCAGACTCTCTCCTTGTCCATTGCTCAAAGAAGGAAACGCTGACAGTGGGCGTAGTGGTCCTTAGCAAACCCCCTGCAGCTGAAGTCGGTCTTCACGAAGTCTGCAGCGAATCCAAAAGCAGCAGTGACTCTCTCTCTGAAGCCCAGGGCACCCAGAGCTGGAGGGGGAAAGTGGGGAGAGCCAAGCTAGAAGGATCTCCCTCCAAGGTGTGCCCACCAGCTCAGCAAAGTGGTGGCTTCTAGTCCAAGCAGCCGCCAAAAACAAAATGAAGTCCAGCGCCACGAAGAAACCTCCCCCCCTCCCTCAGCTGCAACCAGCAATCAAGTTGGAATTCAAAGCAGTTGGCCACCCCTTGGCTGTCTGATGGTGTGGGGCGTTGGGCATTAGCTCACAAACTTCTGTGTTGGTAGAAAATTCCATGAAAGATTTCAAAACTATAACTTCAAACTTATAGTTTGAAGCAGTTGCACTCCTATGCTGTGCACTTAATGCAGTAGATGGAGAAATACCAAGGGATTATTGTTCCAAAACCAGTAGCATATGCATTTTAAGAATTCTTTGAAGTAATACATCTTCAGATATCATACTGGGTCTGGCTGAGATGGAGTTAATGTTCTTCATTGTCCATATAGGTGCTGTGTTTTGGTTTGTGACTGAAGCAATTTTAATAGTATACCAGTATTTTTGTTGTTGCTGACCAGTATTGTGCACCAACAAGGCCTTCTCTTTTTCTTGCTCCGTTCCCACTTCATGAATAGGCCAAGGGGTAGGCAAGAAACTGAGAGGTGGTGCAACCAGGCCCAGTGATCCAAATTGCCCAAAGGGATATTCCATGCCATGCAACAAAAGCAGAGCAGAGAGGGCTTGGAGGGAGCTAGCCATTGCTTGGAGACTAACAGGACATTGTCCTGCTTGTGAGATATGGTGAGTGGTTGCCTTTGCATCACTTGTTTTGTTGTGGTTTGGTTTGTTGGGGGGTTTTCCTCTTCCTTTTGCTCATTAAACTGCATTTATTTCCACTCATGAGGTTTTTTGCTCTTTATATTCTCTCTGCTGTCCCTCTGGAGAACGGTGGTGGAATGAATGAATGGCCGTGTGGATGCTTGGCTGCTGGCCCAGGATCAACCCATCACAGATACATTTTTCTTGTAAGAATTGAGGAACTTAGTGCTTTCAGTTTCAGTCTTGCAGAGACAAATTCTCTTGTGATGCATCTCATTCCCATACATATTTAGGATACACACCACTCCTTTATTAGTGGTGGGTTTTTTCATTTTTGTTGTATACATGCTGAAGGAAGATGAAATAATTCCATAAAGCCTATCACCATCCCATAATACTTTACTTCTACTGAGTACTCCTTGCTTATTTTGGTAAACCAACAGAAACACCTATATGAGCATTAAAAGAATATAGCCTTGAGATTAACTGTGGCTGAGGTGTTTCCCATGTGCCTAATAAAAGTATTTATTTTTGCCTGAGTGATACAAGAATGCTCTCATCATATACTTTCCTCCTCTGAAATGCATGTATGTATTTTACTATTATCCTACTTGTATCCTTTGCTTTACATTTCCCCGTGTTCATATGAGCATAATTTCCAACATTTGTCTTCAGTAATTGCTCACTAAAATCAATTACCCACTTTGCATGAAATAAAACTTGTAATCAATCTAAATAACAATCCTGCTTTCAGCCATATCTACACATCTCCACTCCCTTTCACATTTCAGCCATCAGTCTAAAGTTACTGGAGTGAGTCCATGACAATTCATTGCCCTGATCACAGATGCTTCTGACCAATTAGCTAATTTTTCCATACTCTGAATATTTACTTCAAGCCTATTTGCATACATCAGCTGACAGCATGCCTGCTTTTCTGTATTCTGAGTCTGTAAGTCTGTCATCCTTGCGACTTTTTGTCTTTCTTACGTTCTTTGTCATAACTTTGTTTTGTTGCAATGCTTTGTTATATTTTATCCACTGTTACCTCAGTCAATCTTGTAAAGGTGCCCTGGCACGAGAACAGCCAGATTACTTTTTAAGTCAGTGTTGTTGAAGTGTTGGAACCACCATCTGTAGTGTCACATACACAGCTGTGTGCCTTCTCCTCAGCTAGATGGACTGTATGAAAGGTCTTTTCCCGTACTTCCCACCTGAATTAAATTCAAGAGACCTATATAATTCTTTACATCAAAAATTACCAATAGCACTTTGGCTTTTGATTTTGCTTTTTATCTGTGCAAAACATTATGCCTTGTGAAAGGTTATTGAAGCCTGTGTGATCAGTTTGCTGACTATCCACTCACAGGTAATGCAAACTCTACTTTCTTCAATCTTTCTTCTCCCTGATATAAAAACATCTTTTACACCTGTGGAATTATTGCAACTGGATACAGCAGAACTTATCATACGTTTGTTACTATACTCAGATGGATTTTTCAAAATATATAGTATTGTTTATGCTACATATAGTATCTGTAAATGAGAATCCAAGTACTCTTGCTGTTCTGATGTGGTAAAAACTGCCATCAGCCAGTCTAGATGGCTCCTCTGACTTCATTCACTTCTCCCTCATATTCAAGATTGTTTCATATTTTCAGCATTCTTTTTCTAGAGGTGTAAATAACTCACAGGTAACCTTAGGAACAAGAAAAAGATTTTCTGTCATAAGGTTAAGCAGAGTGTGATATTTTACCCAATGCCTTCTTTTATTTGCCTCTATTTACACAAAAACAAAGTATGTCAACATATGGCATGTCAGCATCTTGTTCAATATTCATTTTTCAATTAGAAATATGATCTATAGCTAGAGTTGTCTGTTAGACTGTAGTACACTTCTAGTGTGCTTTACATTAAAGCTAGTCCAATCTAATGAGATTAGGCTGCATTATTTCCTTTGGGGTTAAACTGTACATTTTAAATTCTTCTGTCCTTCATTTGAGATTTCCAGTAACTTTGGCAAAAAAAGGGTATACTTTCAGCATGCACTTACATTATGAGATGGCAAAGAGCATGTGTATCCATTTGATTCTTATTCTTTTTTCATTTGAAGAGAAAGAAGTTCCCTTTGGCTTTTCATTTCACTTGACTTTTTATTGTATTTTTGCCAGGAAGTCTTTAGACTAGTGACTGGTGAATTACAAGAGTATGTTTTCCATATATTTTCTTTAGGACCTGGGAAGATGCAAAGTTGATGAAATCTGTCTGTCTATATCAGCCTGGTAGTAAACAGCTGTTGTCAGACGTGCACATAGGTTTTTATAGAGGAAAACCAATAAAATATCAGTATAAGTCTAATGGAGAGATGGTTTCACATGGCACAGATCCTGAGAAATCTAAAAATATTTTTTGCTGAAATTCTTAGCCGACAGTAAAGTAAAAATTCAGCCTTTCCCATTTCAGCTGGCACTAAAAATACATTTTATCTTTAAAAAGTCTTTGTATTTAACACTTCTGTAGTAATTAACTGCAAAGCAAAATATGCTTTATTCATATTAATTAGCATCATTTGTTTGAAAGTGTCAATGTCAAAAAGATAACTTGAAGTCTACCAATGCTTATCTGTTATTCTATCTGTCATTCTCACAAAGAAAGTGTTTATTTTATTAAAAGAAATTACTGCCATAACTCCCAGAAGAGATCAGGAATGCAGTTCTATTGATCATTTCACCAAGAAAATGAGATAGAAAGAAACTGAGTGTGGAAAACAGTGCCTCATGATCCCAGGCAGAAATGCATGAAGAAAACAAAGTTGCAGAATGGAAGACAAATCTGAAGGAAATGTGAGGGTAATTCAACACAAATTTCTAGAACTTAGGAAATGCAAATATTAATTTCTGGTTCTAGTTACAGTAGTCAGTACCATAACTCCAGTAATAGAAGAGGTGGCAGTTTCCACTCTGACTGTGTTTTAAAATGGTCTTGCTGCCTCAAGGGGAAAAGCAAAACAAAACAAAACACAACAACAAAAACCCACCAAACACTACAGCAGCTTTATAGCATCTTGAGATCTCTAACTTACTATGTGATATTAAATGGAAAGCTCCTCGTCAGCAATCAGGAGCAGGTGCTTTGCTGTGCCTGTTTATTTTTTCTTTTCTGTTTTGAGGAAATGGTAGAGAGAAAGGCATGACATTTAAGCCTCTGGAATTTATTTTCTCCTGAATTCCAGTGCCATCTTGGTGCTTGCATTGATTGTTTCATTTAAAACAAAAGCCTCAGCATTCATTTTGTTAAGCTTTTATTTTTAGTTTGGATATTTGTTTTCTCTTGTGGCATTCTATACACTATGCTTTTCAGAACACAGTGTGATACATAGAAGAATATCAGTATATTATGGGATCTTCAGAGGGAAACTATTGTAACTGTAGGGAAGAAGTAATCATAGTAAAGTTGATTGAGAGTAAAATCAGTGTATTACCACCACAGACTTCATTGCTGGCATCTGTAAATTTTGAACAGCCTTAGTGCTTTCTTTTCCTATGTCATTTCAGGTAAAACTACCTTCTTGCTCAAGTCAGCACAGTGGGGACAGTCATGCCCCAGAGGTCTCAGTCCCATGTGCCAGGAAATGTGACCACCACAGGCTCATCAGGAGCCATGAATGAGACTGAGGTCCTGGAGAGGGATGTCCAGGTGTCAGTCTTCTGGAGTAGCTCTGCAGGAAGGGCTTGGGGATCTTGGCAGACACCTCATTGAGCAGAAGTCAACTGCACACACATTCAGTGAGGAATCCCCATACAAGGAACTGCATTAGCAATAGCATAGTCAACAGGTCAAGGGAAGTGATTATTCTCATCTAACTTGCATTCCTTAGGCCACATCTGAGGTACCTGCCTCTGTGTACAGTTTTGGTCTTCCTGTGGAAAAAGATTGGTACTTTGAACAACATAGTGGGGAGACTGCACTAGAGGACTTGCAGGATCCCTCAGACCCCATTTGATTCTGTTCAAATATCCTCTTAATGAAGTGTTAGATCTCTGGAAGCATTTGTTTGAATATTATTAGGTGTCTTTTATAATTGATCACCATATCTTAATAGGACAAAGAACAACAGTTTCAGTGTAATCTGCACTATTGCCAGCACCAAGTTTCAAATGATAAAAGATAATAATTTTTTATAATAAATCTCTTTATTTTTTCATTTTGATTTCCTGTTTTGGTTGCATTAACTGTTAGCTCAGGAGTTCCGTCCTCTATTCATTCATCATCCACTTTTATAACTTTGTGCCACTGGGATAAGGCATTCACACTGTGTGCCTTTGTGCATCTACTGAAGCAGAGTTAATATCTAGGCACCCTGTGGTTCCCCAGAGAGGGCATACTATTTCTTGGGTCTCTTAAATGCTCTGAACTGTCCTCTTGCTGCATCAGGATTCTACCATCTTAGCTGTGATATTTGAATTGGATATCTAAGCTGGGTATTGTGAATGGCTTCTCTGCACAGCACCAAGTTAAGCCTATTTCCAGGTTCCACTGTGTATCAATGCATAAAGGATGACAAATCTTCACTGTCTCAGTGGGATGTTGAAGAGATCATACCATAAGTCATTTCATTACAGCACTGTTGGGATCTTTGTCAGAGTCTTAAGTAAAAGGAACAATATGCTTGAGAGGCAATTGTTTGACTCAGTTTACTTGATGACAGTAAAAGGATTTGTTTTGACATTTCTTTTTCTCTGAAGAGGTGAAGCTGATCTACTGAAATGAAAGTGACACAGAAATGTGTCATTGGCATCAGGTTTTAGTTCTTACCATGATAATTCAATCATGAAAGGAAAACAGGGAATCAGCTGATATATATTTAAGTCTTCGGGCCAAGCATGTAATTTTTGCAAAAAGCATGATGCTTTATGACTCAATAATAATAAAGCATCTCATATATATCTATTCAGATACTTTGTCTTTCTAATGTTGAGTGTGATGTTACCTTTTTTGGCAAATAATGGGGTTCAAGATTCACATTCACCATCAAATTCCTTACAGAGGACAAAGGTTATGTTGATAACTTTTTCAGGAAGTCCTGAATATATAAGTGCTTATAAACCTCTGTGTGCCATTTCATGATTATGTTGACATATATCATAAATTAAGAAGTAGAGGACTCCACCTTAGATCAGAGAACGCCATGAAAACTCAGCAACTTCATAGAGCAATATTCTGGATTCAGTAGTTGGCTTTCTTCTAGGTTAGTATCAAAAATGAAGCAATATAGCATATAATTATAAATACCTAATTTGTAAACGTAGAAGGTAGCAGTGATATTCTCCATATTATATACAAAACAATGCCATACACATTCAGATAATTATAATTGTCTTTCACAATGGTATCTGACTAAAATTTAATTATCCTTATAGTCATAGACATTTAAATAATCTGTGTATCTTTCTGAGGTTTGGTTACTACAACTGTTCAATGTCACTTTTTTTACATTTGGATCAGTGTATGCTCATGCAACTACTTTGTTGTTCCTATTGAAAAATCTTATTGTTAAAAAAGTGTATCCCACCAGCATCCAAATGTAGGGGGTTTCAGAGGTACATAAACTTACTGCAGATAGTAAGGAAAGCATTGACATTTGCAAAATAAAGATGCTATAAACATGTAAAAGTTGCATTAAAAGTTAATAAAATGCAATTACGCATTAGCATCTGTCAATGATGTTTTGCCAAAATTATTTAAACAAAACTGTTTAAAAAAACCTCTGGGAACATCTACTGAATACACTACCTTACGGTCAATAATTATGAGCAAAATATGTATACTCAGGGGAAGTAAATGATCATCAGCACATGAATATCCTGATACAGAGAAAGTACTTATTGTATCTGTTGCTCCTGGTAGTGCCCATTATTATCCTTCTTTTTGTTGTCTCTCTTGATTTGTAAAGTAAGCACTCAAAACTTGTCAAAAGGCATAAAAATCACTTGAACAATGATAAATATTGCGCAGTTTCTGAAAATTGACATATCTTCCTTCATGGATATATTTCTTCTTACTGCAGATCTAATGCATTTGAAGTGCTGGCACTCGATGGAGTTAGTACTGGGATACTTCAGTTTTATACAGCCCAGGAGAGTGCTGACTGGCTGAGAGCAATGTCAACTAACATCACTGATTTGACACTTCAAAATGTATGTTACTTTCTGCATATTTTCTTGTCTATGCTATTGTAAAAATTATTTCCAGGTTTCAAAGGGTAGAAAGCAATTCACATTTAACATACAATATATAAAATGCTTGTGTATGGGGAGGATAGGGAGAAAGGAAAAAGCAGGGAGAAGTTTTCAAGACTTGCAGTGTTATCATAGAACAGAGTGTAGTAGAAAAACAGATTACATTTATTATTTGAAAGACTTTTTAAAGCAAAGTATTTATCTCTACTGGCCATTTCACGGAGCCTTAGATATGAACAAATATATCAGTTTTACGTTTTTATAGTTAAACTGCTTGAAATTATCGTTTATTGATTTTGAAGTAGGCATATGAAAATTCTGTAGCTGGTGAAGTGTGATTTACAGAGGCTTATTGGGCGACAGTATTTTTACCTCTCTACGTTGTCTAAGAGTTGGTTTATTTAAGGTCATATTATTCCATTTTTCTCCCAGAAGTATAAAGATGCTTATGCTATTTTAAGTTATTCCTGTAAATTAATACGTAACATTTGCCATTGCAAGCAGAAGTATTAACTAATCCCTGGAAAAACGGAAAATCACTATTTGGACAGCACATTATTATTCCAACAAAGAACAGGTAAAAACTGTCAAGGATTCTGGAATGAATCATAAAGTTAAATAGGAAACTCAGTAATGTACAATGTTGAAAATATATTTGTCTTTAAGACGTGGTAAAAATTAGTGATGAAAATATAAGAACACTGTTGTCCCTGAAAAAAATTGCCAGTACAGGTTTTTAATCTTTTTTTCTCTAAATGTGTTGAATCTGTAACGTTTTATAAATTACAGTTTAGTAACATGACTTTAATTTATGCTTTGTACTCTAGACAAACCATTGCTTAGTTCTCCAGGTTATGTTGTGTAGAATTTGTAATGGATTTCATCAAAAATATTTGGTTAAAAACAGGTTTAAAATTTAATTTATTTTTCTAGTCTTCAAAAGTTATGTGGAATTACATTTGATCACAGTAGTTCATTAATTCCATTAACTCTTTTTTAAAATAATTGCTTAAGCAATCCATTTGACAAAATCAAACATCTTTTGCTTATGATGCATTCTTTATAAATATTCTCTGTTTAGTGATTTACGTAATGAACAGGGTATGATAATTTGACAATTCTAACAAACTGAGTGGTAGTATTTTTAGAGCAATTCCAGTTCATAGTTACTACGGCAATTTGTTTTTAGTTTCTGAAGAAATCCACTGAATAAAGGCCACTCCAAGGATGTAAGGGAATAAGGCAATACAAAAGTAGCTATAAATGCAAGCAGTTTTTATTATCATAGGATGCAAGTCTGTTTCTTTCAAAAGCACTGTGTGCAGTAATATGTGTCCTGACAGAGTATCTTCACTGTGTTGTGACTTGAGTGAGGAGTTTCCTTCTCCTTTATCTATTACAATAGTGAATTCTGTAAACAAAAGAGTTCATCTGGTGTTTCCAGGAAGGTCTGAGAAATAACACTCATGAATTTCATGAACAGATGATTTCCCATGTTTTGTGTTCTTGGTGAGTTACAGAGTGAACTCTGTGTAGCTCAAATGAGAAACACGTAAACTTTTTGCTTGGACTTAATATTTTACAGGTATTTTTCAGGTCTGCAGCCTGTGGTACAACTGGAAAGGTCCAGCCAGAGCATTATTTTATTTACTGATAATCAGTACAGAAGATTTAGTAGTCACTGAGAATCTCTTTTGTTGCAAAACATTTTTACTAAAAGGATGTGAGGCTGCAGAAGAAGGCTTGAGAGCGTTCACTGTTTCTGGGCAAACTTGAGGACACAGACCACCATTCACAGTGCCCAGGGCAAGCACTTTGCATTAGGCTTCTTGAAAGTCTATTTTGAATGCTTTTTATTACCTTAGTACTGTCATTTCACAGAATCATTCTTTTGTTATCATGGCTCAGAAATTAACATTAGGGAATGGATCTGTAATTCCTCCAGAGTTCTTTCCTCTTTCTGTACTTCTCTCTTCTGTAGTGTCTACCCCATTCTTCAAGAGCACCTGAAGATAATTACTACTCATTTGGATATTCAGATAGTTCCTTATCTAGTTATGGGTTATTTTCATGAGTCCTTACTGACTCTAAGTTCAGTTACTTCTCCAGATATTTAAACTATTCATTTCCTATTCTGTCCCATGCCATCATCGCTGTATGGAAATTAATTACTAGATACATGGTCACAATGGCCCTTCTTGCTGGTACTGTTGGCCTAATCTCAGCATTCTTACCTGATCTACTATGAAGTTTTTAAGCCATAGTTTCCATTATTCATGTTTTACTTCCATACATTTTTAGGTTGTTTTGCTGACATTTGTTTCATGACATTAGCAACTTTTCCTGCACCGCAGCCATTCTTACTTAATCTGTGCCTATCCATTTTACTCTTATATACATCCTTTGTCCTACATATTTGCATACAATTTTGAATAATTTATTTTCAAATTTTAATTCTTAAGGAGCTCATAATACAGGTTAATTGCTTTCCTACAGTGCACCCACTCTTTCCTGTATCACTTTACTCTACATTTTTTTATTTTACCCTAATACAGTCTCATTCAGCAACCGGCAGATCTCCTGCTGATGCCAGAAGACAGTCATAATGTAGGCAGAACAAAAATAGCTCTGCCACAATGTGACACTTCTGCTAATGTCAGACTACTCTTTTGTACTATTGAAACATCTAACTTCTTTACAAAGGCAAGCTCTCCGAGGATCAAGTGTAAAGGAGGAGTCATCTTTCAGCAGAGAAGTTGTGAGGAGTTGTCACTGCATAAGGATGCTGCCACTGTAGGTTAGCATATTTAGAAAGTGTTACTTGGTGGATGAGAAATAATGATCCTGGTACCAGCCTGGAGAGAGTTAGTTCTTAGATGACAGAGAAGCACGGGGAATATTTCAATATGTAGAAAAATATAAGGGTATCTTTTCAGCCTCCTTAGTGATACATGCTTTGTATCCTTAGCTCAGAAAATCTCCTAGTAACAACTGGCTTTGCAGGCAGTGTGTGTTACTTTTTTTTTTCCTGAGGACCCTTGCTCCAAATTATTCATCACTCTGTTCATATTCTTATTTTTCACATACTCTTCTACCAGCATGAAACTATCCTGCAATCTTCCTTTGTGATTCAATCCCCAACTTCAATGTTCTCAAAGCTCTTCATATTTACCTTTGGCAGAAATAAATGAGGTGAATCAGCACCTCACATTTATTTCTTACACTTTTCTCACAGAAGGAGGTGCAGTTCAAGAAACTGAGGGAAGAGAGGGAACAGAAAGTGGCAGTGAATATTCCATGATGAAAGAAGCATGAGAAACAAGTTAATCTCCATGTGCTTCTCTCTGCTGCTGTTATTTTCTTTAGCTGAAGAGTTCTTTGTAGGCTGAATTGACAATTTGTGATGGAGATGATTTTTTAGGAGAGAGTTCTTTGGGATAATTTATATTTCTCTCCCTGTTTTGCACCATTCAGATCACCAACTATTAGATATGTTCAGCTTTTCTAACGTATCTTATTTATTTTGTTTGAAATATGACACCAAACATTAATGTAATCGTAGTCAGTAGAAGCACCTTAAGGAGATACTGCCGGCTCATTTACATTATAGAGACTTGTTTCTTACAAATATAACTTTCTCAAGGTTTTGTGTTTTTTTCCCCAGTATATTCTAATGGTGTTATTTAAAAAAATATTCATAAATACCTGAGTAGCTCATAAGCAGGTAAGCGACAAGTTATGTTGCACTCGTTCCACTTTAAACATTATTTATGGTTTTTATAAATCAGTCAAGCCGTTTCACTGGAGGATGGTAGAAACTTAAAATTTGCACCAACATAGGGTTATTAATCCAGATTGTATTTATGCCTTTTACAGCTTTTTAAGTTGTACATGTTGTAGTGTACAAACCTTTTGTTTTATTCCTCCATGTAAACATATATCTAAGTGATACTCTGTATTGCAGTTTGATGAAATTTCTGTTTGATATGGAGAGATTTATGAAATAAGACCTTTGAACATGCATATATAAAAAAGAAAGAGGATTGAAAAGGCCTTGCTTTCTTTACATAGCAGAATGTGGTGTACACATAGATGGAAACAAAATCCTTGCGTGTAGGAAGCAGTATACAAATTTCACTGCCTCAATGATTATACAAACAACTCTGTCCTCACGGTGAGAACACAGAATATTTCTTTTCTGCTGGTTGTTTTTGTTGTTATTGTTGTTGTTGTTTTAGATGCAAAAATTTCCATTTAAAGTACCACAGTTCAAACTGTTGAGATTGTAAAGGGAAGTCAGTAAGGGTAGGAATCAAATCACCTAAACTTAGCCAAGCAATAAGCAATCATATGGGATACTATTACAGCTAGAAAAAAAATAGGTGCCTGTCAAGATCCTTCACTTTGACTATTGTCTGGAAAGCGACTATAGGCATATTATGTGTGAGATAAATCCCAGCCTGGGAGGTATTTAGGTTTAGGTAAACAGTTCTGAACCATTTCATCTCCATTCTGTTCCTACCCTATATGTATCCATTTAGAACAGAGTATAGGAATTACAATTTGCTTAGGAGCTTCTTTTCAAAGTTGTCTGCAGTCTTTGCAGATCCAGGTTTTTTGTTTTAGTTCCTCTGATGTCTCCAGCTGCCATTACTGTACTGCAGTGCTGAGAGCCCATGCACTGCCAGAAAGGTAAGTGTATCCCATTTGGATTCCTGTCTCTCTGCACCAGCTGTAAAGGGGTGCAGAGAACACATGGTGCCAGTTGAAGTGGAATACATACTTCTCCCCTCAGTCCCATGACACAGGAACCTAATGTGATATAGAAGATCTTTCCTCTCCCCACAGTTACATCAGGGCTGCAGCTATCCCTGATTTGAATAGAAAATGAGCAACGACTGTGCAGTGAACAGCTGTGGAGTCCAAAGTGTTCTGCCCTATTGCCCTCACCAGTGGGAAGCTGAACTGGTTATGAGAGTGCTCTTCACAATACTCAACCCTCATTGTACAGAAAAACCTGCATGGCCAGTCTCACACACTTTTTTTCAGGCACATCTCAACCTGTTTATTTGCACTGGTTTGTGCTTTAGTAATCTTATTATTCAGTGTGATTCTGGACACTTGCAAGGAAATATTTTCTGTGTGTATAACATAGCTTCTGTATAGTTACTTTGTGTAGATATTTGTGTCTGAAGCACAGGAGAAAGTTTGGAACTGAATACGGGCAAGGTGTGTCAGCATTTTTACTGATATTAAAGGATTCCAGGTGCCTTTTCATTATGTCCTGCTCAACTGCTCTAGCAGGATTAAGCCTACAAATGAATCAGACTGCTGAGATCTGCTTCCTTCTGCACACTGGGTATGTCACCCGCTTGTTTTAACTAAGTTATAGAGTGAGGTTCTTGAGTTCTCGCTGGTTTGTTACTGACAGGGTCCCAAGGGCAACAAGAAGTTCTGCTCCCTCTTCCCCCCACACCAGTGCTCCACGCCCCCTCTGGGACAGTGCAGGCATGCAGCCTGGGGCCAGGCTGTGGTGAGGCACACCTGTGTGCATGACTTGTGAGGAACCTTGCTGGGGCCACTTAGCAGGTGAATTTTAGTTGCATCCTCATCATCAGTCTGTGCCTGTGCTATGCTGCAGATGCCAGGAAGTGCAGGCTGTGACCTTCCTCTGTTGTGGTAGTCCCTGTTCCTCCTCTGTTGTGGCAGGGAGGTAGTAGGGACCATGGCAGGGCCACTCCATGGGCCTGGCAGAATCTCCCAGCACAGTCCAAAGTGACAGCCAGGCCTGGCAGATGTCCCAGGCTCCCAGCATCTTGGTCACCTCATCCTCAGACCTCAGTCACTGCCCTAGATTTCTTTTGCTCGTTTTCTTTGGCATGTGCATAGATACAGATTTTGGTCTTCTTATCAAGCCTTTCATTTCTTATAAAATAGGCTTTTGGATTCAATGGTCCTTTGGAAGTACTCATCAACTCTAGGACAGTTTTCACCTTACACCTTATATATATAGGGGAGTCTATTTTTCCAGTCTAATATATTTCTTTCTAGATTCTTATCTGTACTTACTAATATTGCACTTTAAAGTGTTACACATACACATATATGTCAGGGTTTGTTTACCTATGCAAACTATGACTGCCAGAGAAAAGCCAAAATGAAGTCTTTGATATCTAAACGAAGAGAGAAAAAGAGAGAGATGCATCTTCATCTTGAACAGTAAACTAAAATGAAAGCCCATACAATTTTCTCTTCATCTTTCAACACATCTTATACTCCATTTTCTTCATTTCACAAATACTTAATCACAGACCTCATTTGTAAATCTAGCTAAGCAATTGTTTAACTGAGACCTGAAGCATCTATAGTACAGTATATTTTCACTCAGAGTGGCAGAGTTAAATTTATACATGCAAATCTTTATGAAGGATTTAATGAAACTCTGATAAAATGTTCTTGTCTTTCAAATCTTGGTTTTGTAAATTCAGTGTAATACTAAAACTCTAGTATTTAAGCACTGGATGATTTAATTTCTTATAAATATAAATTGCAAGTATTAATACAGTAATCAATAACTAAGTCAATCACTGCTAATTGCATCACAGAAACTCTTCAGCATATTAATAACTCTGTGTTCTTCCATCTCTGTCATAGATGAAAATGGCAAATAAATGCTGTTCTCCCTCAGACCAGGTAAGACTTCCATTATATTATCCATTTTTTAAATTCTTCTGATTACATTGTTAGAAAATTTGTAGAGCTTGCATGTGCATATCAGTCAGTTTTAAAATTCTAAAACCAAGTTTTCTATGGTTTGAAATTCTGAAATTACCTACTAAATATAGCAGATTCTTACTGTTCTTACTAATATACAGTAATGAGTAGAATTCTGCATTGCAAAACTAAAAAGTGCATTAGATGGAGCCATGAAATACATGAGAGAGGGACAGTGGAACTCCCAGCTAGGTCTTGGAAAGCACAGTATGTTTGCATGCAACACTGCAGCAGTGAGTCTGTAAACTCTCGATTGACATCACATAAGGTGCTCAGATAGCCAAGGAGTGAAATCCAAATCCAGTCTGTTTGGCATGTCATGCTAAGCAGACTGCATTTGCCATGACTGCCTTTTGGAGCTCAGGAGCATGATGATTTATTTCTTCTACTCTGATGAGACAAATGTCACAAAGACAGATGAATTTACTGCATTGTTACTTCTTGTAACACTGCAAAGAGTTTTTTCATTTATTTTGTAAAATACAATAGTAGCATTTTCCAGGATAATTCATGAATTCTGGAAAAGACTCTAAATTTTGTATTATAAAACAAATGAGTTTCACTTACATCTGCTTACATTGCATCAATCTGACATTATTACTCAAGAACAAAGAGCATAATCCCAGCTGTTTTCAAAATACTGGGTTTGTAAATTATAAAAGTGAAAAAATATACGAGGTGTTTTTTATAGTTTTACTACAGAAATTAATTATGGAGTTTTATTGCAGAAGTCAAAGACTGAGTCAAAAAATTCTGCATATCAGGATCAAATAAGTATTTATTAGTTTGACATATTCTATACTCTTTCAACATCACCATTGCATCATCTTACTTGTACAATGTACTTGAACATGTAGAGACTTTTCTATACTAATTAATAGGTAATAATAAATAGGTAATAATAAATACCTATTCCATATAAGAAGGGAGCACTTAGTCTTCACTGACAATCTCTCTTCTGAAACCTTGTGAGTGGATGGACTGCAAGATGGGGAATGGGAGAGCAAAGTCCCTCACACCGTAACTTGAGATCAGGTTTGTGACCACTTGAGGAACGTGACCATATACATAAGTCAATGGGACCTGATGAGGTGCATCCCAGAGTCCTGAGAGAATTGGCTGGTGTAGTTGCCAAGCCACTCTCTATGATACTTGAAATGTCATGGCAGTCAGGTGAAGCCCCTCATGAGTAGCAAGAGGGAAATACTGCATCCATTTTTAAAAAAGATATGAAGAAGGAAATCAGGAAATACCAACATGCCAGCTTCACTTCTGTTGCTGGGACGATCATGGAACAATCCTCCTAGAAGCTGTGATAAGGCACTTGGAGGACAGGGAGGTGATTTGAGACAGCCAACATGGCTTCACCAAGGACAAGTCCTGCTTGTCCAACCCTGTGGCCTTCTATGATGGAATGACTATATCAGGGAACAAGGGAAGGTCTGCAAATGTCATTTATCTGTATTTCTGTAAACATGGTCCCCCACAACATCCTTCTCTCTAATTGGAGACATACGGGTTTTGTGGGTGGACTGTCCAATGGATAAGGACAGTTGCATCAAGAGGATAGTAGACAATGTCTCAGTGTCCCGATGGGCATCCGTGACATAGATTTGGTACGTGTACCCTCCGCAAGTTTGTAGACAACACCAAGTTCTGTGATGCAGTTGACACACCCAAAGGCTGGGATGCCAGCCAGAGGGACTTGGAAAAGCTTGAGAAGTGGCCCCACAGGAACTTCATGAGTTTCAACAAGGACAAGTACCAGGTAACCCCCAGTGACAAAACAGTCTGGGGGATGAATGGATTGAGAACAGCCCTGCCAGGAAGAACTTGAGCGTGCTGGTGGAGGCTGGACAAAACCCAAGTGCACATGACCCCACTGTGCACTTGCAGCCCAGAAAGCCAAGCATGTCCTGGGTTGCATCAAAAGTAGAGTGGACAGCAGGTCAGGGGAGGTGATTCTGCTCCTTTACACTGCTCTTGAGACCCCCACCTAGAGTGTTGCATTGTGTTCTGGGGACCTCAACATAAGAAGGACATGGACCTATTCTAACAGGTCCACAGAGAAGGGCCAACCACAAAGGTGATCAAAGGGATGGAGCACTTCTCCTGTGAGGAGAGACTGAAAAAGGTGGGGCTGTTCAGCCTGGAGAAGCAAGGGCTCCAGGGTGACCTTATTGCAGCCTTTCAGTACTTAAAGGGGGGTACAAGAATGATTGGCAACTTTTTAGCAAGACCTGTTGTGATAGGACAAGGGTAATATTTTAAACTGAAAGAGGAATTATTTGGCTTAGCCATAAGGAAGGGTTTGGTTTTTTTTACATTGGAGTGATAAAGCACTGGCATGGGCCGCTCAGAGAGACAGTGGATGCCCCATACCCAGAAACATTCAAGGTCAGGTTAGTCTGTAAGCATTCTGATCTAGCTGAAGATGTCCCTGTTCATTGCAGTGGAGTTGACCTAAATTACATTTAAAGCTCCTTTCCACCCAAACTATTCTATAATTCTGTGATTTAATTACTCTCTTTGCCCTGGCATTTAATTATTAATTAAACTGATATGAAAAACAGGTGATTATGATTGCCAGGGGGAAAGGTATTTAATTTGGATATCTTTTTGCATGAACTATCTACTGCAATTACTTAAGTAACTATTAAAAGTTATCAGTTTGGGCACACATAATGAGTTTGGTTGAAGAAAGGAAGACACTCTTCCTCAATTTTTAAAAAGTAATGAGGACAGTCATACAATCTATCAGTAGCTACATAATTTGATTTCCTAAATAAACAGGCTAGTCTCCATAAAGTCCCTGGATATTCAGTGCAGAAAATTGTTCTGTTCCAGAGAGTTGTTCAAATATGCAACTTGGTATCAATGCTTTAAATCCTCCTTTATAGGAGCCACTTCTGCTATCTTGACTTGCCTCTTAGCATATCATCTGAAGTAGGTGCCTAAAGTTAGGCAATAAAAATCTATCCCACTTTTTCCATTCCAAATATAAAGAGAAGGGACAATACAATTAGGACCTTAATTTGAAAAGCTGAAAATTTAAGGTAGAATTGATAGCAAAAAACATTTATTCTCTGCCAAAAAGTAAAAAAAAAAATAATAAAAAAATGAATTAGGGCAGATTAAGGAAATAAAACTAACAAGTGCAGAAATATTAAAGGAGCAAATGTGAACAATTTAAACTTTGTAGGTCCTGTGCAAATTCGCTTTAAAAGCAACCAAATTGTAAATCTTGCAGATACATATATCACAAAGGCATCATATAAAACTTGTCAATGATAACTGAAAGCAGAAGAGGTTTTGTTCTGTCCTGTGTTAATGGAGCTTATTAATGTCAGTTTGTACAGACCTGAATAGCTCTTATTAAAGTAATTGATTTAAAATTTAGAGAAGGATAACCTTAAGAGATTGAAGGTCACTTGAAGAGCTGCCTTGAAGTAAAATTGGTGATAGCTTCAAATTTGTCTTTGCTTTTGAGCGTGGACATTCTTGAAGAATTAAACATGTCCTTAGAGTTTCATTACTGTGTCGCCTGCGGTGGGTTTTCTTCATTGCTTTCAGAGTCCAACTTAATCTTTCATAAAGGGACAAGGTTGGGTGTGGATAGGTTTCATTCAGATAATGTTTTTCACAGGACATTAACAAATTAGGATTCAGTGTTGTCAAGAACATAAAAAATGTATCTGTGGGACTCAATTTGCAAGACATACACACTGCTGGATTGCTCTTTATTTTTTATTAAAGGAAATTGGGCAATTCTCTCTCCGTGTGTATGTAAAAATACTTGCAAGGTTTTTTGTTTTGTTTCCTGAATCTTTTTATGTTATCAAGACTCAAACTTTTATCACAATTATTTTAGGGAATTTGTGGCTGCAGATTACGGAAGGGCAAACATCATGGCTGTTAATGAATAAAGAAAGAGAAGTTGTCCAGTTGGAGACTATTCAATTTTACTTCAATCTCTGTAAAGAAATTTGAAATAAAACAAAATACATGTATGAAGCAGCAAGATAAAAATGAATGACTGCCCTGAAGGATTTGTCTATAATAAATAGTGACAACTAATCTAACTTTCTCCTGTGATCATGTAACATATCTTACGGATGTGTGACAGGAAGTTGCAGCAACATATGTTGATTCCAGCAAGGTTTATGGCAATTCTTGACATTACAATATTTTAACAAGTATTATATGGATTTGGTAGTATAGATTTTGTTGAATAATCCAATCATATGTATAAATGGCTCACTTTGAAAACTGACATATTCACTAAAAGTCCTGAAGAGTTCTGACCTGGATCTAGTTCTCCTGACAGCTGCCTTTATAATGCATTAGCAAAAGTAAGCCTACTAATTGCGAGGACGTAAAGCTTTAAAATACAGTGTTAGAGATATGAACGATCTTGACATATTCAAGAATGCATCTGAAGAAAAAAGGATGATGCCAGTAAGGATGGAGCATATGTGCAAGCATAATCAAGTATATGTGAGAGACTGGGAAAAACTAAAGTTGGTACTGGAAAAAGCTTGAAAGGTATCTAGGGGTACAAATTATTCTAGGAAGGTTTGGTTTGCCCTCCTTTTCTTACTATAACTTAGAGAGGCCATCCCAGATAGCCCATACCAGCAGAATTCAGTCAGATAGAAATAAAAGGAAAAACAACAAGTTCATTGTTATGAGTTATTATTATGGTTTATCATTACATCTGCCTGTGGTAGTCAGGTACAGGACCAATCAGCTGAGGTCCCAAAAACCTGCATTTGGTTTACCTTATATTCATTTCCCTCTCCTATTTCCCTCTTCTAAATAAGGAACCCACCCACACTTTATTGCTTCTCCATTGACCCTTATTTTTTCTGATTTTTACATGCTAATTTGGTTAATTTGGCCTTAATTGGTGATACCACCACAACTGTCTGTAAGGCAGTCCCCCTTTTCATTATATTTTGTCATTCTTCACCCATTCTTAACTACCCTTTAGTGTATTTTCCCTGCTGGTTTGTCCCCATATTGCTCTATCAGTGTAGTTGCAGGCGAGCCTTCCAGCTTCTCCATTCACTTTGTGTGCACTGTCCAGCAGTTTCTCCACTGTTCCCTTGTCAATTTAACATCAGGCCACTTCTGGCTGATTCCTTCATGCTGTAACAACCATGTCTCCTTTGTGGCTTTTGAGAAAGCGACAGGAACTGTGGGCTGTACCTGACTTACTGTAAGACATGCTAAGCAATCCTTCTGCTCAGCTATGGCCTTGGCAGGAATAGTGATTCTGATTTTGTGCACTATGTTTCCAAATAGATATCAATTAGGGGTTTTCCATGGCCTCTGTGGACAGGCTGAAAGAAAGACAAAAGTATGAAAAAAAATTGCAGGAATGGTAACTTTGTGCTTAGAGAATAACATGTAAAGCAACAAATAATAATGCTACAAAAACTGCGTGTTCTTGTTCATGGATTTTTGTTCCACTTATGAACTAAATAAGCTTTTTTTACTCTTCCAATCTAAGGTCAAAATCATTTGAGTCTTTAGTGGATAGGGCAAAAAAGGAAATCTTAAATTGTGATTACAACAAGAGCAATTCATGTTTGCCATGAGAAGTACATTATTGAGAGAATCATCTATTATTCTAGAATAGATTATTGAGATAACTGTGAAGCCTCCATTATTAGAGGACCTGAGAACATTAAGGAAGCATTTTTTAGAAACAGGTATCATGTGTACTGAATTTTGGAGAGGCTGAATTCCTAAGTTTCTCAGAAGCTTCTTTTCCACTCTGATAATTATGCAATCATAATTATAAATAAGAAACTTTTCAAATATGAAGGATTTTGTCATTGTTCCTCACAGCACAACTGCTGCTGCAGGCATGCCATGAAGAAACTCTGCAGCTACAGTTTAAAACTTTATATTTTTGGGGTTTTTTTGGTTTTGTGGTTTTGGGTTTTTTTTAGTTTTCTCAAAGCAGAGAAAAATATTTTTAAAAATATAAGATACAACAATAAAATTACTTTATCCTAATTGTTAGTCTGGAACAGTTAGATTCTTGCAGACTACAATTTTATAACTTACACCTGTAGAAAGGGAGCAGGACTAAATATATTAAAGCATAAAGAGACCACAGATAGAATTGAAATATTCCTTGATGATTGTTATATATTTATTTATATGTGAGTTCAGTTTTTAATTTTTTAACCTTTGGTGAGCTAATATGCAGGGCCTCTGTGAGGTAAAGAGCTACAGTTTGAAATGATTTCTTTTTTTATTTTCTGCTTCCTAGGTGTATATTATTGTTGTTATAGTATTGCTAAAATATAAAGCAGACATATAAGACAAAAAGAGAAGAAAGTTATGAAGGACCTGAGCTTTTCATTTTCACTTACTTGGTTTTGTTCCTGCTGCACAAATAGTGCTGCAGATCTAGTATAATATAAGAATGCATAACCAGGGAAGCAATTTACTGGTGGTACCTGTCTTCAAGAGAAAGTTTTGCACTTTGGATCCTAATTTGAACAAGAATGCTGTAATGAATAAAGATGAGAGATGTCAAATTTACCAACCTCCTTGTTAAAACAAGCAGGCAAAGGGTAGAAACTACTATTGTTACCCAAAAGGACTCATAATCCAGATTTTGCACCTGCAGACAATGGCTGGAACAACATACGAATTCAGATATATACTTCTCTTCATAGTTCCCTTCAGATTCATACAGGTATCTTGCTGTTCATGGTGTTCAAACTGTGCTCAGCTTGGATTACAAATTTCATTCTTTAGTTAAAGCACATAAACATTTGAGTGTTAAATTTCTAAGTTCCTCTTCAGTTCGCTTTCTAAAGCATTACATTTTGAATAGTAGCCGTTCAGACATAACTGAATGCAACTGATATACAATGGAAACCATTAATGCAATATATCAAAACTTAGTGTTCTAATTGTATTTTACTTTCTATTTCATTTTAGTTAATCTTTATGTATGTGAAAGGACTACTTACTCCCTTCTTCTTCCTGCCATTATCTATACTTTTCAAAATGTGCCATCTACCATTTGCTTTGGAAAAAAAAAAAACCAAACCAAAATTACTTCTCATTGCTTTCTTAACTTGGTATTGTTCCAGTGTGCCTCATGGTATGCCACTGGTTCTTAACTTGCAGGTCAAGTTCACATCTCTTGTAGATTCTTACCCCACTTTAATTACGTAGGTGCACTCGCCTGTTCTGATACGTCATACATAGAGATCTACGTAATTTTCTTTCTTCAATTCCCTCTGGAGTGTTTTGCATCATTTACTTTTCATAACTGTATAACTAAAAGAACTATATGCAAAGTGTACTGACAGCTTTATTAAATTTAACACGTTAAGTTTTTTGTCATTGCAGCATCTAAATGCGAACTGGAAGGGCTACTGTATTTATTGTGCTGTTTCTTAGATCTCCTTAAAATGTTAATGCTGGAGCTCATTAGAATATTGAAGAGAAGGATTTTCTGTATGAACATATTGGTTTATTATTCATTTATTTTTAAATTGATTGGTAGGAGACATTATTGATACATTACATACCAACACTACAAAACAATGTGTGAGGTTTTCATGGTAAAAGAGTATGAGCATTCATCTATATTAGCTAGTGCTTTGACATTTCTGCCCCTGTGTAACTCATTACTGCCTGTAAATGTAGCCTTAATTGAAGATGAGCAAGCTTATCAGCAATAATTGTACGTTCAGATTGGTGACTCACTCTAGATTTAAATACCTGTTTCAAAAGCAATATCCTCTTAACGTATGCAAAATGGAGCCTAAAATGGGGTTTGCTTGTTATTTTTCATGGGTGACTACATTCATGATATTCTGCTACCACCCCATAGCATTATTCCTTTATAAATTTGCATTTACCTCAAAAAGAAAGCATGCAGTTTTACTTCTTTATTTTACTTTTTCTTAGCATTAAATTATCTGGAAAATAAAGCCATGTATTTTAATACTGTTAAAGTTCTGTAACCACTGAAAGTGACATCTAATTCTATGACAACATAAATGAGATAATCTGTATATGAAAAAAGTATAGAAACTCTGAAGGATAGTAAGTGTGGCAAAGACTTTGTAAGTAGTGGACAACATGAACCTAGACAAAGCTGTTTGAGTTCAGATATATTTGGTGATTTGTTCAGATGTATTTCTTTAGAGGTTCAGGGAATAAAATTTCAGTATGTCCAAGTTTTGACACTGCTATAGATAATGTAGGATCATGGGTTTTATAAATTGCCTGCTGAACTACTGTACATGTAGGTTTTCTGCTGTCTCAAGCGAGAGTCTGCTTTGAGATACATAGGTAACTTTTAAAACTCATTATTTCAGGTAAAATTCAGACTACCAGTATTGTAAGTTTAATTCTCTTCAAGGACTCCTGACGCACTGGTGTGATACTGTATGCTTCAAGACTATGGAAGTGGTGGGAAGGCAAATGTGAGGTGTATGATGCATCCCATTCTAATAAAACCACTCTTATGATCCACTGAAAAATAGAGCTTTAATTTTCAATTACTTCTTTTACAGGTCATACACATGGGATGGGTAAATGAGAGACTTGAGGGAACTGATTCATCTCAGCTCTACAAATTCAAGTTTCTGGCTCTGAAGGGTTCATCCTTCTACATTTTCAGCACTCCACCGGTAAAAAAAATTAATATTTTTGTGGCATTTTCATTGTAAATGGATACCTGATTGTTATTGCCTGGGTTTGTTTTCTTATGTCAAGTGAAGTTGTCAGATGAGATTTCAAAATAAGTTAAAGCCATAGATGCTACTGAATTTCAATGTTAGCCTCTTTCAAGGTCCTCTGATAATCTTACTCTACCTGGATAGTTTAATGAATTCCTAGTGAGAAGTGGTTTGCTTCATGATGTTTTCAAGGTCATGTTTTTCTTTGGTTGATTAGGCCTGATATTTCTTATTTATTCTAAGGTATTTGTAGATGTAAATTAGTTGGTGGTTACTCTGTTTTTTTAAAGACAAGATACACCATGAAATAAACCCCCATAGTATTAGTAGGTACTTGTGGATTTTTCACATAGGCAAGAAATTGAAATGTTACAGAGGATCCAGTGGTAAGTATATAGTCTGAAAAAAAATCTTGCTTTGATAATTTACATACATAGTAGCAATAATTCTGTTTCACAACAGATGACTTATCTAATACTTTTCTAAAACTTAATTTAAAAGAATGAAACAGAAATGAGCTGTAGAATTCTAAACTGTTAAAAGTGACCTGTATTAATCCCTTCTTTCTTTTTTTTTTCCAGATAATCTTTGCTTTTAACAAATCAAAAATAATAAAATGTGGAATTAGAATGCAATTTCAGTTATACAACTTGCTTACAGTTTTGCTCAGAAAGTGTTCAGTCTTCCAGTTCTGTTAGGTGATCCAAAGAAAATCTGACCCTTTATATGTTTACTGTCTGCAGTACCTTTGGGAAATACATACTTTCAAAAGTTATTCACGAACCTCAATGCAATGCAATAAGTAAAATTTACCCTCTCTCTAGATTGAAATTCTTAATCCAATGATTCCTATTAACTTCAAGCATTTTAAAATAGACAGTAGTATTGCTTTTAAAATAAGACATCTGGGAACAGCAGGGGTTTTCCCCCTCTGACAACTGGGGATTTAATATGTTAAGCTGAGGAACTAAAATTTGATTCAATTATTACAATTCAATTAAAATGTAAAACAATGCAAGAATATTAAACAAATAAATAACACACCACATGAATGTTTTTCATCTCTAAATTTTAATTAGTTTTCTCAACCTGGTTTTAAGACTGCTTTTTGATATAAGTATCCATCTACATTATACTAATTTGGGATAAACAACTTCATTTGCCATGTTCAGTACTCTGCTAAGAACAGACAAGCGAGGATGACTGTTTGATAGTGTTAATACCATGTTGCTTGACAGAATCTGCTATCCTATGTTGTGTTTCTGCACAATTTTTTTTTTTTTTTAGAAATGGTGGCTTTCAAAAAATGAACAAAAATGCACCCCTTTGGTCAATGTGTTATGTCATCCCAATACTATGATACACGAGTGAATGTGACAGTCTTTAAATCATAAAAGCTGTTGACCAGCTTTCTTGCTCTTCGATCATTCCACAAGTTCCAGATGTTTTTTTATCAGACAAAAAGCAAACAAACAAACCAAAAGCCCACAAATCCCCAAAAATTAGGAATTCAGCAGTTTCCCACAACCACCCATCTGAAGAATTCAAACCTGGACCTAAGGCCACACTTCAAAGCTGATTATCAATCTCCTGAGGGCTCATTCAGCCCTGGCTGTTGCTGACCCTCTTCCCTGGGGCTCACCCCACCCTTCCCACAGCCCAGGGTCGCACTGCAGCCCCACCATGACTGTCATCCCAGGGCTGCAGGGCCAGTTTCCATCTTCACAGCCCTGTCTGCCCAGCCATGAGACCCAACAAGCCAGGGCCATCCAGGGGCCCATGTCCAGGCCTGGCTCAGCCCATCCCTTCTCTCAGATGTCTGGTGCCCAGAGCTGGGGATGTCCCAGTGCCTATGGCTGCCCTGCTCCTGGCTGGGACATGTACATGGCTGGGATGGAGGTCACTTTCTTCAGAGCAGCCCATGTGGCAGTGGGTTTTCTACTTGTGGCTAAAGCAGCACCAGTGTTTGGGCTGATGCTGAGCACTGTTTGTACAGCCCTTCTGTTCTCACACTGCTCACTCACCAAGCAGCCTGGGGGCGGGCAAGGGGTTGGGGGCAGACACAGCCACATCTGACCCAAATAGATCAAAAATGATATCACATACCAGAAAACATCAGGCTCTGCAATGCAAAATGATGATTTGTTTTCAAAAGTGTCCATTGCTTGGAGACTGGCTGGGCATTGATCTACTTGGGGTGAGCATCAATTGATTTCTTCCTCTTTCCATCACTTATTAAACTGTCTTCATCTGGCCCCATGAATTTTCTTAATTTTGCTCTTCCTATTTTCTCTCACATCCCATGGCATAGGACAGGGAGTTCATGAGCAGCTCTGAAGGTGTTTAGCTGTTGGACAGCATCAGGCCACTGCAGGGCTATGGGATGGGAAGTGGCTGGCAAGGACCCTGCCCTGAGGGACCTCATGGGAGCTCCCATGGCATCCAGGGAGCCACCAATCCTCGCTGTACTCTGACACTGGTTCTGTGTCACATGTCCCAGCTCTGTAGCTGGAAGCACAGGTCCCCGCTGAAAGGCGTGCATAGGCCTCTTTCAATATTTCTAGAATTACATGATAGTACTGCTTTTACCATTGCTACTACTAATTTTTTTTACCAAGTTAATTGCAAGAAAAAAATGTATTTTTCTATCACAAAAATACAGATGTTTTAAATCACTTGATCTTTTGAGGATACAAGTTTAACATGTTTTATTTCAGAGATGTTGCTATTGCTATTTGTATACTGAATCAATGTAGCACATCAGGGCATCGGTGTAGTGTGCGCAGCGCAGGCGATCTATAAGTTCTACACTTATATCTATCTTTATCCATAACTTTACAACTGCTTGTAAAGGGTCTAGTGTAATTTCTACTCTGTTTCCATTTCATTGTGTGTATAAGATGACGTGAATGTAAATGCAGCTGTTGGGTTTTGTAAGAATAGATAACATGAGCAAAAATAAAGAAAATTTTGGAAAAAATGAGGATATTGTAATATGAAAGAAATCACTATGAAAAGTAATATTTTATTCATACACTATTTCTATGATATCTCAGATGGTGCTTCCAAAAATGTAGAAGCTTTGCCATGTAAGTAAATATCAAGAATGATGTGATTAACAGAGAATGGCCTTTCTGCATCCCTGAAGAGACTTAGCAGACCATATTTTAGAAATTTACAGATTTCATTTACAGACTGCTGTATTGGAATTTTAACACATTTCTGAAAACTACATATCTGAAAAACACCATTGAAAAAACAGAAATTATTCTTTTGTACAAGCAGTATTTTATTACAGTCTAAAGGCATCTATAAAATTCCTGACAATTTTCAGATATTGAAAATGTTCTGAATTCATATTTTAGAAGAAATTGAGAAGTCTTCAAAATTGTCTTACAAAATTAAGCTATTTTTTCTGTAATTGAAAATTAGCATTAAAAAAAAATAAAGTTCAATTCTTTGTTTTTATGGAATATAGGCTATATATAGGACATGTTCCTTCTGTTTGATTTTTTATGTCTTCTTCGTAGTTCAGAATGGTTTTTGAATTAGTCTTCAAGTATCCTTATCTTTGGATCTACTGTATAACCCCTAATTACAAAACTATTTTTCTCAATGTGATTAAATAAGTAGCACTAAAGTGATTTACATGAAGGCAGCTAGCAATCAGTGCATGTGCTGCTTATAGTTTCAAGAAAAGAATAAATACAAAAATAATGTGAAAATAGCAGAAATAGTTCCACCTTTGAGAGACATTACAGAGAAGATAATTTTTCATGATGTAATTCGCACAAGCAGTGTTTTTAATGTTAGAGAGTACAGCTCTGTAAGTTATAAATATTTCTATTGGTAATTTACATTATACATTATGTCAGTGTAACATATTAGGAGAGGCGTAGACTTGACCATGAACAGTTTTGGTGAACTTTCTAACTCTACACACATGTCTTTATTTATCTTGTGTGTTTTGCACCATCTGGTTTGAGTTTATTTGGGCATCTTTAGGATTCTTGTGTCATATCATAGTTCATTTCAGGAACATGTCTTGATTTCTTGTTTTCCATTTTAATACCTATAATATTTTTTTCATTATTCTTGCTTAATTTTCGTGTTCCATTGAGGAGTGAAGAGAACAGGGAAATTAATTACTCATTAGCTAAAAGTATTTTGTCTTCTCCCAAGACCGTTTTAGTACTTCTGGGCGTATTGGATTCTTCTGCTTAATTCTCAGATTATGCATAGTTCTCTGTATTCCAGTAATAAATATTATAGACGCCTTGATCTCTTTTCCCTTAAGTTTTACTCTTTAAATTTATTAAATTTTTTGTAATATTTTGGTGGGCTCTGGAGATTTCTAGAATCAAATCCAGTGTTAAGAGAAAGTCAAAGAGTGTTATGTTAATTTTTACTTTAGCGAGTTTTGAAGTGTGACTCCTTTTAAACTTCCCCCATATTTCTTTATTTAGTGGTGATATCTGAACAGGCATGAAAGCTTTTTTCCCTATTTTATAATTGCATGATTCTTGTCTAGGGAGTAACTTTTTGAGTTTGTTGTTTACTGCATATGTGTGTCAAAATTAGTTTACTGTTTTCTCTCTATTTTATGTCACAACTTTTTAAAGAGAAGCCAAGGATTAACATACTTGGAACATGAGCATGAGCTGATGTTGAGATTGCCTGGTCTAAGTAAAACTGGATTTTACTAGTTTGTTTATCTTCAGCACTCAACTGTAATGCTGATTTTTAAAACATGAGGAATTGCAAAAACTCACACTAAAATAAAAAGTACTTCTACAACATTGGGAACTTTTGTAACTCTACATCCTTATTTCTGACTCTCATTATAGAGTTAAAATTGTAGCTTCCAATTCCAGTTTTTCTGTCTTTGTTTGTTTTTATTATTTTTTATCAGCTCAATATTATCTGTGGGTTTACAAATGTGTTATTTTTCTCTATTCTGAATATAACTTTTTGAAAGATTTTGTCAAATGCTTTGTAAAAAATAATTGTATTGTCACACTAAAATAATCCCAAAACATTCCAATGTATAGAATACCTACAGGAAGAATTCCAAGGATAAATAATGAGAAAAGCTATTTTATTGCCTAAGAAATATACTTCAATATCTCATTTATGTTAGTTACTTATTACCCACATATTAAATAGATAGCCTGCAGTAAACTGAAACATTCTTTAAATCAAATGAAGGATATTGCAATTTTCACAAACCTCTCTGTTTATTTCTGTTCTCCTTAACTAGAAGTATACAATTATTGGTGATATTTTTAAAAGAGCAATGGAGTCTATAACAATAACATTTTTAACTCAGACATACTATGATAGTTCTGATAAAACTATAAATAATGTTAGCTGTCTCTTTAGATTCTGGTATCCCTTTCTAGTATGTTTGCTTTGCATCCTTAAAATTGCTCTCTACATGTCATTTGTGTTCTGATCACTTGCAATGATAGTCAGGCTGTTTTGATCTTTAAGTATGGTAGCATTTATCTGACATACACAGTAAAATAAAATCATGGCTTATATACAGTTATCACCACCACTAGCTGTCTTTGCTGAAAAAGTCATAGGAGGTTACACAGCATCAAAAGATGAAAGAGATGCACAGTATAATGGGAAGACGTCTGAGGTATTCAGAGTGAATTTAATGGCACAGCAGTGTCACCATTGTCCATTGCTAATAGCAGCAAGGAATGCCAACAGTTTAAATTAATCTTCAGAAATCAAAACAAATTATATGAGCAAATGAAAGTCCATTCATATCTCAAGAGCTTTTAGGTTGTAACTAGTGCCACTAAAGTCAGTTTCATAAACAGCAGATAAAATCAGTGCTTATGCTTTTATGTCTTGCCACTAATAGCAATGAAAGACTGTCCTGTTGTTAACTGAGGTAGAAAAGAATCTTTCCCTTGGAGAAATTCAAGACCAGATAATGAAGTAGCCTCCATTCTACTAGAAAACTTTTTTTTTTTTTTTGCAAGAAGCATGAATATCCCTTTTGAAGATGAAAAATAATGGGCCAAAACATGTATTATTTAATTATTTTCTTTTCAAAACCGCCATCAAAGTAAAAAATATTTCCCTGGAAAAAAGATTAAGTGAAGACATGTGCAGTACATGCTATATGTAGGCATGTTTAATGTGTATTTCTTTATGAATCATCTTAATAAATCCTCATTTTTTAAAACTTGTGTTATTTCTTACTCGTAACAATAATTGAAGAGCAAAACTCAAACAAAATATTGAATGGACTTTATAAGAAGGAAAATAGAGATGGAAATCTAAAATTTTGAAATGTATGACACTAAAAATTGCTACCTTTTATGGAGTGTTGGGAGGACAAGTTAATACCTAAATTTTTTTTATTTTCTAAAATGGCTAATATTAAATTTGAAAAAGCTTCTTTTAAGAAATACTATGTGCTTTTAAAATTAACTATATCTAATGCTTTGAGTTGTGAGAAATTGCTCGTAATAATGCAGAAAGTATGTAACATGTTTTTACTTCTTGTGGATGCACTGTATTCAAGCGATGTTTGTTAAAATATAAAAATTGTAAAATGGAGAATCCTTGAATGTGAGTCCCTTTAAATCCTGAAAAGATTTGGTACTAACCTTCTTCTTTTAGAGATCTTCAGTCCCATTTCAATAAGTCGTTCATCTCATCTAAATTTAATAATCTCAAAATCTGAGAGAAACTGTAAGATGGCTAGATTATTAAGAATTAGATCAGATTGTTAAAATAAGAAAGAAACTAGCACCAAATTAACATTACTCCTTCGAAAGGACTCTAAAGTAATATTTAATAACCAAGAGTCTCATCAGTATGCCTGTAAGTGTTATAGTCATTTGGAGCCTCACAGTTTTATTATAATTCTGTTTAATGGCTTAGATTTTTTTAAAATCTTTGAAAATTAGATTTTAAAATAAACTTAAAAAAAGACCCCAACACAACACATGTTGATCTCCATGCAAATCATGAGGAATAATATTGGGGTTTATGAGTGAATTATATGCTACTGTTAACACAGAAAAACAATCTGTTGTTGAATTTCATAGGTTTTTCCTAGTTAAGTTTCATCCACATAAGCCAGATGTTTTACAACTAAATTTTGCTTTACCTAAATAGTTTTAATTTAACTTTTTCCACTTGCTTCCTTTTGGGTGGGTGGCAGGCAAAAGACAAAACTGTATCAGTGCTAGAATTTTAAAGCATTCTGGTTGCTATTAGAGTTACAAAAACACTTGTTTCCATATGCCAAAGGCCTCAGAGTTACAACTTGGTAAATTCTTCATATATCTATGCTGCCACTCCTGTGGCACTCCTTTGGCACTCATTCATCAAGAGCTAGGATTTTGCTCTAAAATATATAAGGAAAAATAATGTGTATTCCCCTTGCATTTTTCCTGTATGTAAGTTATTTTTTTTTATTTTCTTGAACATGGTTCACATTATTCTTGATTTCAAATATTTCAGTCATGTAATTGTCTTCAATTTTTAGAATAAATATTGAGTTATTGACACCCTTGTGCATGTATATTCAGAATCGTATTTGGGAATACATTTTTGTCTGTTGATTCTAAGATGTTTTTAAGATTGAGACATGAAGCTGAATGACTTTGTGTTTGAGATTCTGAGTTCTCTGTGTTAGCATCTTGAAAAACTAAATATGGTTATGCTCACCACACAGATTACAAAGAGCTTTCCATAATGCTGGTAAAAAAAAAACCCTATGAAATCTTTTAGTATCTTTTAATTATACTAAGACTTCTGTTTCTGTAAAAATTGAATAGTATTTGACAGTGTTTTATAATACTGGATATTAAGTGTAATGATGTGCCTATATTTCAAACATCCAGTAGAATAATTATGGGTGGAATCTTTTTAGTCTTTTCATCTGTACATGATTTGCAAATGTGTTGACAATATTTTCTTTTGATATTATAGGTAAGCACACTAGACTGGGTACGAGCTGAAAAAATCTATAACCTCTGTGAGGTTCTATTTAAAATTCACAAGGTAGGTTGCCTCGTGATTACATTATTATTTAGTAAAGAAAGCTTGCTTTTTCCTGTTGATGATATGCTCAAGTTAACACTAACTAGGAGCAGCTAACATTCAAATAGTTCAGCTGTTCTAAAAACCCTTTGTAACCTCTAGTACATTAGCTGTGAAAGTATAAGAGAATATGTTAAAGGGATTAAGCTCCAAGTGAGCAAGTTACTGAAATGCTTCCATATTGAAGAAAGTCTTCAGTATTAGTGCTGGTTGTATGAAGTATCAATGAGACACACAGCTGAGCATAATGATACTGCTTTTTTTCTTAGTTGGTCAGATTTTAGGCAAACATGATGAAAAGTGCTCTTTCTGTAATTCTTGATCTCTATAATGATACTTCTATTTAACTTCAGTAATTAAAAAGTATAAAATTATGTCCTCATTGTATCAAGTGTAATTTGCAAGTATTATAATAGTTTTTCCTTACAAAGGGTAACCTGTTGAATTTGTGTCCCATAGAATTCATTTTCTTCCCCCAACCAGATGCAGTCATGTTTTCTGTCTGGTTTGTCCCACGGAAAGAGTCGTGGCAAAAAAATTAAATAATTGACATATAAAATATATTTTCTATTTGCATCAGGTAGATTAATTTTATTCTCTACCAGGTAATCAAAAACAGCTTTGGAGGTGAAATAATGCTAGATGAGAGCCTATTTGCCTAGTAGAGTGAAAATAAACATATTTTCACCAAAAAAAAATCCATCTTTTTAGATAAAATATTGTTTCACTCATAAATTACAGCTCAGCTTTAGTTCTCACCAGCTGCTGTCCTTTCTCTTTTGACCATGTACTCTTGTGGAAAAGACAGCTTGTTGTCCACTTACCTATATAGATGCTGCACTGAAGGAGAAGTGCTTAAGTGCTTATGGCTTTGGTGAGGGTTTTTTTGTTTAGTTTTATGTTGGGGTTTAGGGTTTATTTTCAGTTTGGCTTTGGGGTTTGCGGTTTTTTTGAGTGGTTGGTTTGTTTATTTTTCTTTGTGTTGTTTTTTGGTTTGTTGTTTTGGTTTGGTTTTGGGTTTTTTTCTGATGCAACAGTTATTCAGGACATAGGAAGGAAGTATTTTGGCCAGTGCCATGCCAGACAAAACAGCAGTCCTGGAGCTCAGGACTAGAGCTCAGCTTCAGAGTGCAAGATACAGGAGTACAGACAAATTCTTGCTGGCAGAGCATTATTTTAGTGCAACCATGTCTCTGTCTGGGTTTATGTGGGTAACTTCAGGTCCTGCCCATCATCGAGACACCAACAAAAAGCAGAGTTTCTGTCCCAGATCATTTATTCATTCTCCTTAATATTTTTTCAAATTTTACAATTTGCTGATAAATAACTCAGGCACCAATCAAATACATGCTTATTGTGCCTTTTGAAAAGATTTTGCTGTAGCTTGGATTTTGATTTTGTTTTTTCTATTTTCATTTTTACTGCTGAAATTCAGCCCTTCCTTGAATATTATGGTGACTTCAAGGGTGTTCTGTCCTTGAAGCAACTTCTGTGCTACTTTTTTATTAAAAAAAGGAGTGGGAGAATAAACTATCCAAAATTCAAATCTTTAATGTTCTTGACATTTTAATAAATGAATGCTTAATTGCCAGTCTTCATGAATATGTTAGCTAAAGTGCAAAAGCCCAAGTTCAACTCTTTAACCTCTTTTATGTTGATTCTTTGGTATAAATGGCAGTGAGAAAAACTGAGTAAATCCAAAATGATATGAAATAATCTTAAAAGATTAAGGTTTCTGCACAGCATTTGAAAGACAGAGTTATGTTGTAGAAACTGCCATTTGGGGAGGGTCTTCCTAAGGATTTTCAGAAACTGGTTAGAATTAGCACAGAACTGTGGTAGAGTGTGCTGTTGTATCTTCTTATGAAAGATGGATTTGAAGGAGAGGTTCTCTTGTTACATACCTAATTGTAAGCTTCTCATCTATGTTTATTAAGACACAAAGTTAAACGTGGAATATAAGAATCCAATATGGAATTTACATTTTGAAACAAAATGTTTGATATATTTTAGGTTGGTATGCGTGTATGCATTTATATAAATACACACTTGCATAGACAAACATGAATATGCAAATATTTGAATTAAAATTCACATATACAAAATGCCTTGCATCTTCATGGACATTTGATGGTAACCACCAGATGATTAAAAATGTAAAATCTTTAATCACATGTTTATTCCTATTCTTTGCCTCATAATTTTTCTTCATTGGATCTTGTTATTGGGGCAAGAATATCAGACACATTTTTAAAACCCAGCTATCTTATAAACATTTTATTTTCTTTTATTGCCTAGTATTTTTGCATACAAATTACAAAATATTAATATGGTGGTCAACAAGCTGCACTGAGTTGTGAAGCAGATTTAATACATGTCAGTCCATTGCAGCTGAACACCAGAACATATGCAGGTATTTTGTTCAGCTTCCTTTTCAACAGTCCAAAGGAGTTTGTAAAATAACTTTGAGCTTTCACAAGTTTGTTCTCTCCTCAGGTAGCTGGAGGTCCAATTTTGACAACAAAGTGATGTGTACCAAGGTGCACCATGAATCAGGCATAGCTGTACAGGGTAGATTTGAGTAAATTGCAGAAGGTTGCACGTGCCAGCTTTATGTTTGGCAGTAATTCACCAGCACAGGCAAAATTTTCAGCTCTGGTCTGAGTATTGTAATCCCTGTTTATGAATAAGAAAGCAGTGCACAGAGGAGGGTGTGGTAGCAGAGCATTTGTTTCCTCTGCCTTTCATTACTAGACAGTGGATCTTCACTGCTGCCCTGTGAGGTTACTTGAGTGTGCATCTAGAACACGAGGGACACAAGACCCTGAACATCAATTTTACCAAGATTAGCTCAGTTGGTTAAAACTTGGTTGTAATAATGCCAAGGTCATGGGTTCAATCCCCTATGTGGGCTATTGACTTAAGAGTTGCACTCAGTGATCCCTGTGGTTCCCTCCCAACACAAAATAGTCTGTGATCTGTTATCTGTGATCTGATCTACATGTATGAGAATATTTTCCCTTTACACTTTGATGCTAAAATTCCAGTTGTTTGATTTTAGTGCATAAAGTTTCAACTGTAGCCTCCATAGACAATGATGGACTAATAGAGATTATAGAAAACTAAACTATAAACCTTTATAAATTTATCCTGACTACAGGATTCTGTGACTTGGGTACCACTACAAAGCTGCATACTAATCTTTTCAAAGACACCTAAATCCAGTTAAAACATGACTGCTCGTACTTCAGATCTGCTTGACTAGAATCAAGTCTCCCAAACCTAACATGGAGTGCTAGAGAAAGACAATTCTGTTTGCAAGTGACTTTAGAAAATAATATCATTCTCATTCCTAATTATTTTGTTATTTCAATCTTTTCTGTCCCATGATATCACAGAGAAATGGGGATAGGAAAGGGCCTTATGTGATGAACAGAAATTTTAAAAATATATGTAATTTTGAAGTTCAGGCTGTGAAAATAGTTAGATGTGTAAGTAGTAGCTTTTTAATTTAGGGGTTTTTTTTCTCTATATTTTTGCTAATCAATGAAGTCTTAAAATGAGGGAAATTGTATGAATTTGTTTTCATTTACAAAATATTCTATTACAGTGGTATTTTTTATTATGAAAGTTTTATGTGACGTTTGTCTTCTTTATCTTGAAGGTGATGGCAGGATCTTTTTTTCTCCATGTAGTTACAGAACAGCATTGAGGCTGATAGGGGACAAGCTTATGTTGTCATAGGTGCTTGATAAGTCACTTCATTCCTTGGGGTTTAGCATACTGAAACCCAATTAGAATGGAGGAACTGTAGTCTCCTGTAGAGCTGGCATGCAGATTTTGAATTGTATTCAAGGAATTCAGGGATTTCCTTCCTTTTCACTGTAAACAATATAGTGGTACAAACTCATTTTAAGTTATGTATGTCTTCCCTAGGTAATTTTGACAGTATTTTGAAACTGCAGAAGTAGCTTGGAATACTTGATGCAGGGTAAAGTGAGTAAGAAGCAAAATGAGTAGTTGTCTTTGACATTACTTAACTCTTAGACCATTTCTTCAAGGTAATTATTGACCTACTGCCATAAAGTATTCAAGTACCCATCACTTACAGGAGACAGTGTTGCTTCAACTGTTTGCTTTTGCCAGATGAAGAATCACATACTGAAACATGTCTTTCAGCTCTGGCTTGCTGATGATTGCTGGCTACAAGCAAACTTGTATTTAGGTATTCATCAGGACTTTGATCTTGAAGACCAGAGGCCATATTGTTTCAGTGTTTTGGTTGGACATGGCAAGAGTCATTATTTCAATGTAGAGCTGGGCAGTGAATTGGCAGTGTGGGAGAAATCATTTCAAAGAGCAATTTTCTTGGAAGTTCAAAGAACGGGGGTAAGTATGAATAATTTAAATCCTGGAGCCATTTCATCAGTAAAATAAGTATAACATTTTTATATTATTTATATATTATTGTCTGTTTAATAACTGCGTTAAATTGATGTCCTCCACGACGATGGATCTGAGTATGTTTTTATACACAGAAGGCTTCTGAAAGCTTCCTCCTTATAGCAATATTTTTCTGTCAATGACTATGTAACAACAGTGAGCAAATTATGACAGTTTGAAAATTGGAAGTAATAATGTGTAAGTTGACCTTGATTATTACAAACTGGAAATTAATGTGTTTTACCTGTGCAAGATTCTCTGGAGTTTGTTTAGTCCACCTTGAACATTTTGTTCCAGAAAGCTTTTCCTCTCACATAAGATAAATATGTTATGTTTTACGTAACTGTTGTTTTCAGAGAAGAAATGCATTGCTCTTAGACCATTAATTTTGGGTTGAGATTGTCCTTGATAACATTGGAAGAGTTTGAACACAGCATAAAAGTCAAAGTAAAGTTTGTGATAGTCCTAGATTCTCAAAATTAAGAAGCAGATTATCACTTTCTACTGGCTAGTAAATGTAGATCCATACTTGAGTGAACTGAAGGAATGGAAGTGTATGGATTGAAACTATAGGCCTTCTACAATTAAAAACATATTTAGCAGTTTAGCACAAATGCAAACTTGATTTGGTATGCCCAGGTTCGCAGGAACCTCCTATAAATGTTTGAAATACTGAGAACACCGGGTCACAGGACTACATGAATGCAGCTTGCAAGGATCAGAAGTCTCAGCACAAGTATTGAAACAGCTCATCTAAATTTCAGAATTTCTGAGAGTCTAACAAGGTTTCTGAGTTCTAACAAAGTACTTGCTTAGAACCATTCCATTTGTCTCTGTGGAGTGATAGAGTAACAAAATAAGATTTTTTTTAATGGTAATGCTCTTGCTTCTGCATTTCTGAGAAGGGATGCAGTTTTTCAGGAAAAAAAATTATTCTTCCTGAAAAAGTGCTGAGCATGAGGGAGGAATGCATATTGATGTGCATATTGAATATGCATGAACGATTTTCTCACATGAATTCTTCGAGAAATTATGATACAACTGTTTGACCAACCATTAAATTCTGCTATTTATTATCCATATAAAAAGCAGATAAAAATTAATTAAAATAAATATAATAATTGTGGAGATTATCTGGTTCTATATGTGGTTAGATTTCAGAATATTCTGGGTTAAATCTCAAAACTTGTTATTCTGTAACATTGTAACAATCTGGAATTTAAGGAATGATTCTTTAGTTGTGGAATGAGCTTTTGTCATTTGAATCCAACAGTCCTCTAGACTCATTTAACTCAAAAGACAGTAATATTTCATGCAACTGTGGTTTAATCTATCTGATGCTTCAAGGAGAGGTGTTCAAATAAAATCCTGAGTACAGTGTTTAAATCTCTGTGTATCTTAATTTTCTCTCACACTGTTGGATAGATTCAAATTAACTGTAAACCACTCTGTCAGCAGGGTGCAGAGTGCTATGGTCACTCTCCAGCAGTGAAAGGTCTTGTGACTCCACTATTTTCTTCTTTCAAAATATAAATGCTAATGTTGAATGCCTTTCTTTTCAGGAGTGTATCAGAAGCAGCATGAATAAAGTGCAACTTATTATTATATAGATTATTTCAAGCCATAGTAGAAGAACTGGCATTTCAGTATCCAGAAAATTGAAGGTTGTCACCAGTATGTTAGATTGTCCATTAAAGTACTTTAAGACTTTTGAGATTTTATTCTATTCATAAATGATTGGGCAAAATTCATGGCAGGTGTTGGATTGCACTGTGTCATTTCAGTCTTTCTTATTTAAGTGTGACTTGGTTCTGTTTACTGTTAAGTGTTAGGACCTTGCCTATGTGTTGTTACTAACCTTATCCTGTACATATCCTTTGTATTTGATGTTTCCATAATAAGAGCTGTATTTCTGAGAAGATTCTGTCTTTACACAGTTTATAGAAAGAAATTTTAAGGTACAGTGGTCCTTTTGAATTTATTCCTCCCATATTGTGTGGGGTTATTTTATACATTTCTTCTGAAGATGGCAGCTCTGTTAGATAACAGAAAGAATGCAATAAAGCAGGAAGTAACTCCCTCAAAATATTGTTCCACTTTCAGCTATCTTAAAGTCCTATTCTAAGAAACTTAAATTCAGTGACCCTGATGAATTTAATCTTTTTATGGGCAATGGTAGCAAGCAAAGGTATGTCAAATCCATGTGCTAGAAATATATGTATTTTTTTAACTAGAAAAACTTGTAGTTGCTGATGGCATTAGTTGTACAGGTGGGGGCAATAAAAATGCAACAGAAGGATGACAGAAAGGCAGTTGATAGGAAGAAAAAGTGCTGTTAAGAAGTATTTCTATGACCCTGGTAATAAAAGTCAGCATTGCAATAGAGAAAGATAGGCAGTGAAGTCCCCTCAATCATAATTTGAAAATAAATCCTCTCCCAAAAATCCCAGCAAGAATATTTGTCCAACTTGGAACATCCTAAAGAGTGCCATAGGAATAAATTATGCATGGATTAAGTAATATTTTTTCTCTGTTTTTTACAGTGTAGACAATCTTCAAAAATAAAAGGCTAGCATGTTTTGCAGAGCTCTTACTAATTCTTTGACCCTTCTGGTTGGTCTTGTCAGTACTATGGGATGTTGTTCCATGTTTTTTCAATGTTATCTTTTTTAAATTATTTAATCAGTATTCTTCCCTTGCGTCAGACTATGCTTTCCAAAGGAAATTATATTGACTCATCTGAGTCTTGGATGTGATTGTTAAATTAATGCAGAAGCATCTCAAAGGGATGATTTGGATCAGTTCTGATCAACAGGAGGGTGGAGGAGGATATTGGAATAGTATCTGGTGGTGGACAAAGGAAAGAGTGACGGTAATGCGTTTCACTGTCAACTGTAGAAAAATTGGACCAACAGTTTGGGAATCTTGAAACTTTGCACATATAAGCTTTATTACATGGCTGACAGAAGCCAGAGAAGAAGAATCTGATTCAGAAATAGAACTCTCAGGTGACTGAAAAGAAACATGCATAAAAAGCCATCTATCACTGTGTTTCTAAAATACCTGCAGTTAGTATGTAGAGACGAGACATGGCTACATACTGTTCTCACTAGCAATTCTAACATAAAAGAAAGTTTTCCCTTCATACTTCTAGCTGTAATGCAGGTGTTGCAAGCTCTTTCCAATCCCCATACAGTTGAATAGCCTAGTGTCATGAAGCCATTTGCTTTGCTTGGACAAAAAATATGTTGTTTAATGAGTTACTCCAAAAATTAAAATAGATTGTATTCCACTCAATTATAACAAAATAATCTAGAATTTTTGCTGCCTTGCTATTTTCTGTGCTCAAAGTACTTCTGGTGAACTTCTTTCCATTTTGTGCTGTGATTCAATGACTGATATTGACAGAAAAATAAACCCTATAAATAAAATTATATTATATATTTGGTCAGGTCAGAGATAAGAATGTATTGTTAGCAGTAAAATTCATGATCCTGGAATGATATAGATTCCTTCGGTGGAGAATATACACTAAAAATAACATAAAACAAAATGAAGTAAAATAAAAGTTAATGAATCTTTCAAAGTATTTCACTTGACATTATTGGAAGTTCAAACCATTTTATAAAAACAATATCCTGTCAAAGCATCATTCGTTCGGAACTGAATTTTGCACTCAGGAATGTCTCTTTTTGGTATTTTTGATTAAAATCCCTTTTCAACTGTGAAATTCCAAATTTATAGATCATCAGAGAAGAAAAAAATTTTGTAATGTAGTAGCAAACTGTATCAAAACAAAGTGATTGTCTTTGCCATAGTAAACCAGCAGAGTTCCACTGGTTCTAGTAAAAGAAATTGTGCCAGCCCAATTACTGTGATAGACACTGACAATCTGCCTCAGGTATGTGAAACTATACTTGGAACAATCTACAGGTAGGAAACTGTTACCATTCAAATCATTGCTGAATCTTGCTTTTCTCTGGGGAAAAAAAAAAAAAAAGAAAAAAAAGAAAAATGGAATTGGCACAAAATTATGAAGCCATTCCTCAGATACAGAGATATGAAGCACAATCTCTTCCTGATATAAATCAAGGCTAAAGAACACACACTTTACATTTTTCCTCCTACAGGAGAACCATTGCTAAGCTGCTGGTCTTAGATTTTGATCTCTTCTCTCCATTTATCTCACTACCTTCTCCTGCAGTCAGTTTAAGCCAGTTCAGAAGAGGAGGTAGCTAGTTTTCTTTCTTCGGTTAGGTTTACATTAGCCATGGATTCAGATTACACAAGAAAATGCCATGGCCAAGGGTAGGCATCCACAACTGCAATATCCACTCATCTTGACAAGGAATAGCTGAACCCACAAGTTGACCTCAGTCTTCCTATAGGAACACAATTCCTATGGAGGAAAACTCACTTCAACCCACATGTGCATGTAGCCCTGGTCTTTCTGGAATGGTGGTTTAATGCCTAATCCCAGTGATGCTGAACATTCCTGAAAAGGCAGTCTGTCCAATGAGAGCTTGACTAAGCAAACCATTTTGGCAGTTAGCTGCTGTAGTGTCATGAGCATTACAAATTAAAATTAAAAATATAGATCAGATAGTTATTTCAGTAGATGACCTAAAGGCAAAAGTTTCAAGCATAGCAATATCCTGAGAAAGCCAGCATTTAAAACACAGATGTATTAAGAATAGGTATTGTTTTCTAAAGCTCTGAGCTAGCCCCACTTCTACTGCAAGAAATGGAAGCTGCCTTTAATAAATACAATGAAAACATGATGAGCCATTATTTGAGTCCTTTGAAAAATCTTACTTTTAGTACCAGTGTCTCTTGCATACATATATGCTGAACCACAAATATGCATCGATATTTAAAAAAACCCAACTATAATGTCTTCTTGAAAGCATCAGATTACAGCACCATCTTTTATAAGAGAATGCTATATCAAGGAAATTATGTAAAAAAGGAGACATTTTAGGGCTTTAAGACGCAGTTCCTTTGAATGCAGCAGCAGCAGATATTGAAGGAATGTACAAGATATTTAATCAGATCTACTTTGTTTCAATAAAGTGGTTTTATTTGTATCTATACATAATTATCACAGTTCAGTAAGCTTTTAATTGTGGCTTGACAAATTCCTTAAATATATGGGCAAATGAGGGGTTCTGCCACATCTTTTAAGTGAAGATTTTATTAATTTGATATCTCTCAAAGACATTATTTCACTGATCCCTTTTTTACAGTTGTCTGGAACAGGAATATATCTGGGTTTCGGAAGTGTGTTCTGGATGAAATTTTTGAAAACTCTTTTGCCTTTGATGAATGTTATATTTCATTGTGATTTCATTGCCTCTTATGTAATGTGCATTTGCAGTAAGAATGCTTTCAATGTACTTTATAAATGTCTTCTGAATGTTTTGCTTTAAAAAAAGGTGATATGTAATTACAAAATATTATATCATAAAATAACAGCATTATTTTAGATATGAGAAAGCCAAAGCATATGCATTTTAATTCAACTATTTTGCAGTTTTAAAGAGTTTGCAAACAATTTCTGTTTAGCACAGGTAATTCTATGCAAAAAAACTGTTGCGGAAGATTTTGCAGGTTATGTTCAGAATTAAGAGTTTTAATTTGGCTTCCTAGTACACTTTTTTTATGTGAACTAAGATATATTTCTCAGTACAACCATAATAACTCTATCTGCTCTTATCTTCATCTCCACCTCCTACTTAGATGGGTTTTTATGCTAAAATCTGAATGTTCAAAAATGCTTTTCCTGACCTAGCAGGGTCCATATTAAGGCTTTTACCATATTCTATGTTTTTGTAAATGCAATTAATAGCTTGTAAAAACTGCTGTATAAATTCTTAATGCAAGGACCTGTATTCTAAACCCTCTGCTGTTGGTATAATTTTTTCCATTTACTATCACTATATTTTAAATGCTGATATGCATTATTTTATTTTTAATGCAGACTAAAAGAGCACATAGTTTAAGTCCTTCTCTCTTTCAGGTATTTAAGTTCCTCTGACAAGTCCTACAACGTTCCTTTTTTTTACATATACTGACACTGCCAGACTGAAAAAAATGTTAAATGTAATATGAGGAAAGATTTTGTCTCAAATATAAAAAGAAACAAGCATCAGTGATATTTGGAGGATTCTAAAATTTTATCTGTTCAAATTGGCAACCGTGGAGTTTTCTGTTAATATAATTGAAATGTTGACCAGTAATTGATTTCTAGGGAAAACTCTTACAATTAGATTCAATCATTATGTTCCTCTTCAGTTTAATGAGAATGGCAAGGAAATTGTTTCATATATGTTTAGTCCATTAAAATTCCATTCTCCTCATCTGTATACATTTCACTTTCATAACACTTTATGAGATCATGGACTTTGTGGAAAAGTCGTTTCCTTTCAGAAGAAAAAGTGCTCAGTTTGGAGTATATTTAGTTGTTCTGTTTGGGATTTTCAGTCACCTATTTTTGGTGGGCATATAGCTAACCTCTAATTATTTAATATCCTTCATTAAAAAATAACAGGTAAATGTTGAATAGTTCAAAAGGGCTTTGCCATTAACTTTAAAAGGTTTTGATGCCATCACTAATTTAAATATGCTAAATGCAGGCATGCACTGTTGTTAGTGCCTTGTCTCTATATTCATTGGCAGTTAACTATAAAAAAAGGAAAAAGACCAGATGATGATGCCTGTTTTATAATATATGAAGTAGCTGCTGTCTTTACTGGACAAATAAAAATATGTTCTAACGAACTGTGGTTTTTCATGTGTAAAAAGGGTTGAGTTGTCTCTGCAAAACAACATTCCAAACGTATATTCATGGGATTAATAACATAAGGTTAATTTATTTTTAATGTAGTTACTCACTTTTCTAAGCAAAGTTTTATTAAGTTTTTAGCATTTATTAAATTGATGTCATATTATTTTCACTCAGAGGCAAGCATGTATCTGAACTTAAAGTGAATAAGTGAACTATACTGGATGGATAAGGATATGGTTTTCGCCTAAATGCTTTCCTATCTGGTAGAATTTACATTTAGAAAATGTGTGTTGAATTCTATATTATAAGTATAGCTGGAAATAGTGTCTGTGTTCCCACTTACATGCAATAAACCTTTACAGCCCATCTTAGAGCAAATGTATGACATCTATAAAGCAGTTCACAGAGTAGCTGGGAAAATGTATGGTTCAAGTGGTAAAGTGTAATGGTATTGCCTGCTCTGGAAAATAAACAAGGAAAATCATGTGCATGTCAAATTTGCATTCATTAGAGGACTGGTATTATTTCTGTATTTTGGCTTATCAAAACCACTAAAATTCCTGATCAACAGAACATAACTAAGCTCAAAATAAATGAATATATTGTGTTTCAATGCTGCAGTAAAAGCAAAATGAGGTTTTCCTCATGCAAGAAAATAATTAACCACAATGTAGCTAAGCATCAGCTGAATTTTTGAAACTGTAAACCTGATGACATGTTAGGAACAACTAGTTAGAAAATATTCTTTAAAAAGAATATACACTCTGTCATTTTTCTGAGTTGCACTTAGATGAGCAACATCACTGAGCCTCTTTTAATCCTTAAAAACCTTATTTGCCAGGAAAATTTAGGAAAAGGAGAGTAAGGGTAACTGACTGCCCTGATTCTTTGAAAATATCTTAAATGGTATTTTTTTTGTTAACTGTCTTGGTTGATGATCTCAAAATGTGACATCTCAACTGAGAGGCATTACTAGGAATCATGATTTTAAAGAATTTTTTTGAAAAACATAAGCCACAGAATACAGAAAATCAAACAGAATACAATCTCACATCAGAGTAACAATAAAGATCCTATGTCTTCAAAAAAGAATCCAGATACTACATTGAATGCCTATGGCAGAACTTGGGCAAATTTAAATCTTCCAACTTGCAATAAACTTATATTCCAGTAACCACAAAAGTCTATTGCATGTACAGATTTATTTATTTTATTGGACTACCCCTTCTTGGGGGAAACCAAACACACTTATGCCTTCAGCCTACCCAGGAGACCCACATGTGCATGAAGAAATCAGAAGGCCTCTGTCTGACGTGATGGGCATTCTTGCTTTCTTATGCCTTCATACTATGGCTTAGTGTGGACAAGGACCCCTACACATAAAAGGAAACTGAAGAGGAGGATTCCTCTTTCTCCTTGCCTTTTCTTCCCAAGCCATCTATGACTACGCTGCAGTGGGCAGTGGTGCTTGCTGCCCACCAAGTCTTTGTGCTTCCTACCTCATCACAAGCCAGTGATTAAACATGAAGGGATCCCCCTTTCTGTTTGTGCCTCAGGCTCTGTCTCTCCCTTATTTGAGGTATATTCGTGCTCTGCTCTTGGAGTGAAAATAAGAAAATCCCTCTTGTTGTCTTGCCCTGTGCATTCATTCTCCTGTTTTAGCATTTGCTCACCTCTTGGCTTGGGTACCTAACATGCATAAACCAAGATTAAAGCCCTTCTTGCTATGTTAGCAGATCTATTCAGAAACATATTCCCTCTTTTGAGAAAGAGTCCTTGTAACTAATAACCCTAAAATCTGGTTTGGGAATTAATTTGCCTGTCATTGAACATATTTGTAAAGTCTCTTGTCAGTGCTAGATGGAATCCTACATTGGTCGTGGAAGACTAAGTGATAAAACCATAATAAAAAGTACTAAGTTTCTCAACTCTCATAGTATTAGTTAACTGTAGGATCAATCTGGGATGGAAAGAGTTTTTAGGTGGGAACAAGAGGCAAGGAGGATAGAATCACAGAATCATTTAGGTTGAAAAAGACTAATGAAATCACCAAATACAACCTTTGACTGATCACCACCTTGTCAACTAAATCATGTCAGTAAGTGGCACACACAGTTTCTTGAACACCAAAGACAGTTCAAAGCTGAATTATTTCTGGGAAATACCTATGTCTGTGGGAAAGAAAGTGAGTGTATATGCATAGTCATTGTAACTATTAAGCCTTCGCAGGGTCTTGGGGGAAGATACCACTGCTGAAGATACACTGGTGTTATGCTTCTGCTCAGTGACAGGAGGTCTAAGGAATTCCTTCTATGAATGAATTAGAAACACTGTTCTTATGCTATTTGGACAGTGATATTACCAAGTTTAATGATCTTTTCATGACTTAAAAGTATATGCATTGAGACACTGATACCTGAAAATTACACAGGTAAAAGCTTTGTAATTGTCTTTTATTACAACTATAATTTTCTACAAATCATTACAAATTTCTCAGAAAACATTAAATTATTGATCTAGGACATAAACTACTATTTTCTTAGGTGTTGCAGTATGAAGTCTATTGTTGTCTTCTCTGTGGTTTAAACTATGGCTTCTCAAGCTGGCACTAATATGCAGTGCTATTTTTTATTTTTTTGCAACATTCACTGAAAGACAGCTAATCCTAGAGTTCTGATGTTAAATTTCCACATAAACAATTTTTGTAGATAGCCAAGGATGATCACACAATTGCAAGTGTATGGGAAGTATATTTCAAAGGCAGAAATAGAAAGGAATTGTGCTCTGTCCTAGTGTTAATGAGCAGAGATGAGGATCCTTATCACAGAGCTGTCTGAGAACCTGTTCAGAACCACTGAGGAAATGCCATAAAGAGGCTTCTAAATTTATATGGCAAAATGCAGACTAAATCTATTGTAAAGAAAACACTCTTGACTAAGTGTTTTGTAAGTAAAAAACACAAATCTATTTGTAATGTTTATCACAGTGAAAATGCAGCATATTCTGTTTGTCTCTAGTATTTGTGAATGATTTCCAAACCAGATCCATTATTTGCCAATACTGAATATTTGTAAAGTACTCCAGGCTAATTATTTGTGCATAGTTCATTTTAGTATTTACCATTTGTGGCTGAGCAATTAGATGCTTACCCATTGGGGGAATCTAATTTAATACATTTTAAAAATTGCTTTGCTGAGTCAGAGCTCAGCTAGCATAACCTTTTTAATTGGAAAATAATGGATAATAAGTTATGACTGGTGCTTAATGCCATCTTATAATTACTGAATAAAATGTAAGGATATGCAAATGTCATTCTAATTGAATATCAATCACTGAAGTCTCTTTAAATGCCAAATAATATGATCTTAGAACACCAATGAGCGAAATTATTTATTCAGAAATATGATACATCTGCATCATTGTGGAGATGATTATAATACTAATGTGCACTAGTGAATTCACTCCCAGCCCTTGCAAAATCCTTTATAAAATCTCATCTCTGTAACTCAGACATGCTTATTTTAATAGAAGTATTTTTATTAACATTGGAATGAGGAAACCTTTACAATCATGCAGAAGTTTTGGATTATACTACAAATCTTTAAAAAAGTATTTAAAATTTCAACTTAAGCATGGTTATTAATACTTTCAGTCTCTTCTAGGCCATTCTTGTCCAGTTTTAGGTTTGTGGTTTTTTTAATATAAAGAAGCTACCCAGATACAAAATTTTTGTGTCAACAAATGTTTAAGCATGAAGAAATTCTGAGGTTTATGAAACAGCAATGAGAGTGAAGTAATGCTTCCTTGGAAGATTTTGTAAGGCACAAGAGTATAATCTTGAAAATGGTAAGGTGAGGCAAGGAAATCCTGTGGACAGAATCAGGTCTCTAGTCAGGCTGGAGGCAATGGGCTTTTTGCTATTATCTGTCAATGGTGAGCTCATTCATGTTACATCAGCAGCAGAAGCTTTTTCACGTCTTTTCAGAATTTGTTATATACCTATGACAGTAAGCCTTAAAAAGACATGGAAAGAGTTAATTGACTTTTTATTGTAAAGCTGATTTGGAAGTTTAAACTGAACTTCTGGGATTTTTTAATAAAATAGATATTTTTCTTCTAACCTGTAAAAAGATCATGGAATTGGCATATATATAGCACAGTCTAGCAAGTATCAGTGCTAACCGAGGAGTGACACCTATTAGTTCTCCTTATTAAATTACATTAACTAACATTAACATATTGCTGTGCTGGCATATCACCAGAGTTTACAAATGAAACTATGTTGTAAAACAGAAAGATTGTCTACAAACTTTAAATCAGATGGAGAGGTCAAGTAGACAGAATGCTTTTTCATAATTAGATTGCAGTAACTAAACATTTAGGCACCGTTGCCTGCACATTTCCTGGAAGTGATGTTAGAAGTCAGTAATAGCTCAAGTCTAAGCAGTTTGCCAAACATTTGGAATAGTCAGATTTGGCTTTGTTTGTCCTGTGTTGCATTTTTTAAGATATGATTTACAAGAATATGATATTTATTTCGTAGAAGAGTGACTTGAAATATAGAAGACCTCCAGTTAATATCAAGCTGACAGATCTCATACTGATTTATGGTCAGAAGTTTTTGTCAATTTTCAAACATAGCAATATAAAGCAGTACCAGTGTTGCCAGTTGAGTGTCATTCCACACACAAAAACCCCTCTGCATAAAGTATTTTTAGTATGGTAAATTACAATGACGATTTATCTCTTAAAAATCATATTTTTCTTTCCAGTCTAAAACATATATGTGCAGTTGGCAAGGGGATACCCTGTGTTTCACAATCGACTTTGCTCTGGGATTTACCTGTTTTGACAGCAAAACAAAGGTAAAAGAAAAGGAAAATATAACTTAGTATTATTTTTACTATTATTGAAGTTATCAATTATTGCTTGGTTTTCTGCTGATGTCCAATATTTATTCTTCAAATGTATTCTATTTATTTATTTAGCAATACTGAAATGTAGTCAGTCTGGGACTTGAAAGGGGAAATTAAAATTGTGCCTTAGCATGTAAAGATAAATTTTGGAGAAAGATATAATAAAATAATTTCCTTTTCAAGTAATAAAAGCAAAAGAATGTTATATTTAGCAGAGAAATCGGTTTGTTGTAATGAAGAAACTTCAAGATTAGTTAAAATTACAAGTCATGAAAGAAATGAGATGTCACCTGATTCTGTTTGTTTTGAAGTTACTGATAAAAAATAAGATTAATTATTCTTCTATCATAAGAAATGTAGGCCATGTCTTAAATAAACAGAACAAGGGCAAATGTATTTCAAAGTCAGAATCTAAAAGATTAAATTAACTTATCTTGCAAAACAATGGCTATACAGAAAGTGCCAGCAGGGCATGGTTTATGATACATGCCAAGCTCCATGTTCTGTTTATAATGCTACTGTTTTATATATAATTTAGTGATAATTTAAATTATTCTAAATGTGTTTTAGCATTTGTGTGACAGTAGAAGTAAAAATACATACAAAAATGTTTCTTCATTAATGGAACTGTGCAGTAGAAGCTCTGTCCTCTCAAATGTGCTCTTCAACTCCTAACTGAAAGGCTTTTTCAAGTATATGTTTAAGAAATTAGTTCAGTCATTCTGAGTTGAGGGAAGACACTGCATTTTGAAATATTCGCACAGGATCTAGTTTTTGCCTGTTGGTATTTTGTGGGTTTGGGGCCAAAATGCACAAGTCTATTGAAATATTTGTGCAGAGAAATAATGATCCAGATTGCATGAAAATTTAGACTAATTGCATTAAGTGTTCTATCCTATGAAGTAACATGAGATTTCAGGAAGTACATTTGCATAGACTTCCCTGCCTCAGGTAATACTGCATTGTGAAATCATGCTCCTTGCTCAGTTATACACATTTTGCATGTAGCCACAAATTAACTATAGAAAGTAATCTCTCTATAGATTCTATAGAAAGTGGGGGTTTATATTTTGTTTAGGTTTTTTTTTATGTGAAGACTACTTGCATGTACTCCCATCATTGAAATTATAAACTTATTCTATTGATAGGACTTTGTGCCACAGTGCCTACCTTCAGTAATGATGATGAAGATAATTTAGATGAACCTTTATTGCTTGTCTAAGGAGAAATACAGAATACTGTCAGATAGAATGTTAAACTTTAAAAATTCTGAAGAGGTTGAGTCCATTTATTTTTCATCTGTGGGAGAGATGAACATGTCCTCTGCATCCTCAAGCCTGGTGAAGCAGTAATGGGTGACTTCTGCAGTTCATCTGGGTTTTGTCACCTGTAGTTGACTGTGTTTCCTCATATGCATAGCTATTCCAGAATATTTCCTGCCAACACAGAAAAGATTAAAGTGGTCAAGCAATTAACAGTTCATTAGGGACATAGCAATTTTACTGAAAAATCTGTTTTTTCTTCAAGATAATGAAAAAATTAAGGTCTTCTATTGATGCAAGGAATGCTCTTACACCACAGCAGGTGTTCATACAGGATAATTAAAATAAAGACCAGTCCCCTGTCTGCTTTATGACTCTAAACTTAGATCTCAAATTTTGGGGCACTAGCTCATGTACTAATTGAAAAACATTCTTTTATTCTTTTTTATAATATAAAAAGGGCCTTCTTATCACAGATGCTGAAATAAAAAGCACAAGAACTTTTGCTTTGGAATGTGGTGGATTGACTCTGGCTTCCTCCTGAGCTGGGCAGAGGAGAGGAATTAGAACAAAAGGCTTGTGGGTCAAGAAAAGGGCAGAGAGAAATCACTCACTGCTTACCATCATGAGCAAAACAGACCCCACCTGAGGAAATTGCTTTACTTTATTACCAATCTAATTGGATTATGCTAATTAAAAATAAAAATCTAATTTTAAAACACCTTCCTCCCACCTCTCCCTCCTTCCCAGGCTTAAATTTATTCTTTATGTCCTCCCCTACAGCAGCACAGGCAGATCAGGAATGGGGCCAGCAGTCAGTTCATCACATGTTGTCTCTACCATTCCTCCCTCTTCTCCTGCTCTAGTGTGAGGTCCTCCTTGAGGGGCAGTCTTCCACAAACATCTCCAACATGAGTCCTTCCCACACGCTGCAGTTCCTCACGCACTGCTCCAGTGTGTGTCCCTCCCATGGAGTGGAGTCAGGAAGGAGCAGGACCTCCTGCCCCTCCTGCATCACTGACTTTGCTGTCTGCAGGCTTGTTTCTCTTACACATACTCACTCCTTTCTCCAGCACATGAAATATAACTCTTTTAGAAAACTTTTCTAGAAGAGTTTTGGTGGATTCCTAAACTTGTCTGAAAGAATTAACTTTTTTCCTTCATGTTCTGTTTCTGGATCATTGTGGGCTTGACTCCTTCAGCAATTATCATTTTGGGGCAATCACAAAGATACATTTGTAGTCTGCAGCTGCTTTATATCACATTGTAGAGATTCTTTTTCACTTTGTTGGCTTGGCTGGTTCATCTTCCCCATCCTGTGCCTCCAGCTGCTCATCTAAGATAAAGGGATCCCAAAGCGTGCATTTTCTTCCACCTTCCAGAACTATCTACTTCTCTTCTTTCCCACTCAATGTCAACCATTGAGAGAGATGATAACTCCAGCAATGCCTATTATTGCTAAATTGTTCCTAAGTTCTTGCTTTATCTCCACCTTAGCAGTTATATTGCATAGCAAACCTTCGTTCCTGTTTAGAGCCAAACTCATTTAAGCTTTGAACACTTTTCAGGTGGTGTAATGAGGCCCTCTGGACCCAGTTAAAATCTGTTCATGAATGTAGAGTTTAAGCACCATCACAGTGCTGTAGGATAGTTGGATTTTCCTTCATCTGTTGCATTTCTCTATGAAGCCAGTGACATTTATGTCTACAGGGAACCATTAGATAGTTTTTTATTTCTAGTGCATTCCCTTTTAAACTATGTGTAGGGTTCTGAAGACCTGGTCTACTAAAAATATACTTTGAGCAAAGGCAGATTGGAAAATGAAACGTAGCAAACTGTTTTACATGTGTGCTTTTGAAATAGCCTTCCAAGTATTTAAATTAAGTTTCCTCAGCAATATCCAGGGACTGAATCACATTTCAACATTTGCAGAGAATTTTCATTAAGATTATAGGCATTAAAGGAAACATCAGCAGGAAGTCTGGATGCAAGTTGTTGTCCTGTGTTTTTTTAAAATATACATTTTCAGGTGATTGGTAGAAAACATTCAGATAAATATGCAAAGTTATCTTGGTTTCAAAAATAATTTCTCAATATTTTTAAAAAGGTATCTCAATAAATATTAAAGTGTATCTATCAATCTAGGATTTGCCAACACTAGTAAGATGCCATGCACAAACTTGTAGGAGACCAAGAATCCTAGAACTCATGTGGCTTACAAACTGCTATATAACGTAGAGTACATCTTTGTTCTGAGACTACATTCAGTAATAATATTTTTGCATTTCTATAGTTATTTGAGGATTTCAAACCGTGTTACACACACCAGTAAATTTAGCTTTGCAAGATCTGTGTAAGACACTATTATCCACGTTATGCAGAGAAGCAAGCTGAAATATGGAAAATCAAGATATGGCATAGAATTGTGTTCATAGTGCAACTGATACAAATATTTTCATGAATATTTATGGAATTAAGCTTTTGCCCTGGATCTTGATATTATGTAGGAAGTTGAAATATTTAAGCTTCAGAGAATTTCTAAATAGTTGTTTAATCAGTGAATACTAATAATGCATCTTTTCCTTTCTGATGGGATACAGAACTGTTAATTTTAATTTCTCCTCAAAGAGACTGTTATCATGTACTTTATTTACTGCCCTAATGCTTTATCTTAACACATAAACATTGCTCATCAATCTGTAGTTCTAGGTAAAAACAAGGTTCTTAATAAATTTCTGTTTCTTTAGAATGTACTGTGGAGGTTTAAATTCTCTCAACTTAAAGGCTCTTCAGATGATGGGAAAACAAGAGTAAAGCTGCTTTTTCAGAATCTAGACACCAAACAAATTGAGACAAAGGTAAGAAACATCTCCTTTCTCAGTTTAGTAAAACATGAAATAAAATTACTGTTGAGGCATCAGAAATTCCATTTACTCCTGCACATACATATGTTGAACACTTCACAGTTTTATAATTTTTTTTCTATTCTTTCGAACTCCACAGTAAACACAAGTGATGGAGTACATATATATTTGTTGCACTGTTTGTACAAGGCTGTTATTAAGTTGTGCTATGCTGGTATTTTACTCCTTCAGAAAGATAATTTCTGTGAATTTATTCCGTCAACTTATAGTAGATGTAATATCTAAGAACTGCATTTAAAAGAGATAAAGGAAAAATAAAACTATATAAATGCTAAATGAATTTTTAAGCTCCTAGGTAAGTGTATAAGTTTTAAACACTTATATGGTTAAGGTTCACTAAAATATATAAAGGATTTTGTAACATTTATTAGCTTAAAAAGGGGAATATTCTTGCAAAAGGCCAAGCTGAAATATATTGGTTCTATTGTGAATTAAGAGCATTCAATGCTTTGCACTATCTGAAACATCTGAGACAATCAGTCACAACTATAGATGCGATATTAGTAGTATCTAGTAGTATCTTTTTTTTCTTTTTTTCCTTCAGCAATTATCAAATAAAATTGTGAAACTTAGAATTCAGTTTCCCAGCTAATCATCCGCAGTTTCCCATTCAGGACTGTAGTCAGCTGGAGGTCTGGCTGTAATGCCAAAACCTGCACTGCCTCTGCCCTGTGAGCCCATGCTTGCTGCTAAATAAATAATTATAGATTTATCAATCATGTAATTTTTAAAAGGAGGAGAACTTTAGTGTGTTATGACAGAGAAGAGGAAGGTAAGAGTGAGTTTCCACCGAGCTTTGGTGGACAAGATCCAATGACAAGAACAGAAAAGTATCTGAAGACCTATGAAAATCCTCAAATACTCTTACCTGGAGTTGTACAGGGTAAAGTAACTTATAAAATGCTATTTTCTCTATACTGACCATACATAAAAGTGATATGTTCTCTAACCTTCTAATGTTTAAAAAAAGTTGTAAGGAGAAAATCCCTAACTTTCCTTATATATCATAAAGTTACAGCAAATGCTGTATGTCTTTCTTTATTCATCTGCCCTAGTAAATTATTCAGGGTTTCATGAGCAAGCTTAACCTGAGTTGTCTCTTGGCTCTCCTGTAAAAGATATTATAATATTTATTACAAAAGGTACAATACTATAATAATTTGTTTATAGTAGCAGGCCATATTCACTTCATTTCTTACAGTACTCCTTGGAGACAGAAAAGGGCTGCTGTCCCCATTTTATAAGCGATCATCTGTTTCAGAGAGCTTATGTAACTTGTTTCAGGTCAGACAGGAAGACTGAACTGGTGCAAAAACTATAAGTGAATCTCTGTGTAATGAAACATTAGATAATCCATGTACGTGTTTAGCCAAAGGCTGCAATTCCATTACTTGTAGTGCAATTCTATGACTTTGATACCGGATCCTTCCTCTCCTCTTTCTGTTGTGGTAAACAATCTGATTTTTCAAATTTTACTTCATTTTTATTCTTGTGCTCACCTAAATTGTTTTTATTTTTTTTTATTTTCCTCTTTATATAGAAAAAATATGTAAATTTTAGCACTTTTATGAAAATTTGATTATCTGTAAAATTAGTATAAAAATTACTCCATATGGTAATTTTGCAGCAAATTTGGTTCAGGAGGCAGATCTTTTAAAACATTAAAAATTACTATTTTACATAGCTTTAATGGAAACATCTTGTAATTGGCAAAGTTTTCATTAATATTTGTGAGGTACCATGAAAGTATCAGATGAAAATTTAAATGTGATTGGTTCATACAGAATTATAAGGAACTATGTAACTAAATATATATATGTGTGTGTGTGATATAAACGTTGGAAGATCCCAGAAAAAGCTTATTAAAGGCCAGAGACTGATACTAAGTGGCTGAGATTTATTTGTAATTCAGTGATTATTTATTTTACCAGTGCCTCTGCACAGTGCAGTGTACCCACTAGGATTTCACATGAAATGGTACTGGGACACAGCTATGCAGCCTCTCCCCTTCAGATAACTGCTATATATATTCAAGTGTATGCCCACCACCTAAATGGTATGATTTCTTAAGACTTCAGAGTTCCAGGCTGCTTGGAAAATACCCAACACTAATACCCATAGTCCAGTACAGTATCTACCTCTGCTTATTGCACTGAGAGAGATTACATAGAGCCAGATGGTGCTATGTGGTGAAATGCAGCCAATAATGAGAAACAAAAATGTCATCAAATAATAGAAGTTTGATTTTTCCTGAGTAAAATGAGCCACTATGTATAAAATAAAGCTTGATGCAGATGATTTATGTTCCCTTGGCAGAAAACAGTAGAGTTAAGGTTGTACAAGAATTTTCTAGATTATATCTAATTTTATATGCTTATAAATTCTTGGGTGAAAAAAATCTCATTTGGGAATTCTGTTTTTGTATCTTAGTTACTGTCTAGAGATGATGTTTCTTCTATAAATTTTAAGCCAAGTCATTCTTCCTTTCCACTTCAGTTTTAGGTGAACAGTACATTATTCCATTTAAAAAGTTCTCTGTTCAAAGGAGATAATAAGACCAAGATTCCTGTCATTTGTTTCTCAGGTTCTTGATAATCCCTACAATTTTTTCTCATAGCCTCCCGCTTCAGTACTTCCCTGAAATTACCCTGCTTTTAATGCTGAGAAATTGCAAGTAATCTCAATAACAGTAGGTATTATTTACCCTGAATTTTAAAGGTTATTAAAAACAAAAGAATATATTAAGATTAATACTTCCAGGTTTGTATTGATGCTTTATCTCCCTTAGCTAAACTGTAGCTACCTGATGACAAGACTTTTTTTTCACAAGTATATTTTAGTTAAGCATTTCCCTTTTCTTCTCATCTCACTTAGTCTCAAATATATATTGAAGAAAGAAAGATTAGAAACATTTGTGTCAATGGAATGTTGTGAGCCATATTGAAGCTTCATCTAGATGTTGCTGGTCTCATAAACTTCATGTCTGTTACATGGATAAGAGCCCTGGATAAGAGCCCTGCATATTTAACTGGGCACATTCAACTTCTTTTCTTCACTGACTTCAATTTTTAATTAGACTGCAGTAGTTTTGCAGAAAATCCTTTGCAGTAAATCCTATTCTCTGAAAGGATATTTATTCTGTATTTATTTCATATTAGTCCTCTTGAGTGATGTGGCAAATAAGGAGAGTGCAAGCAAAGCTCTCTCTTTAGTATAACATTAATCTCTATCATCTATAAACTATAATGTAGCACTCATGCCCTTCTGTATTTTTATTAACATGAGTCTTTTGTTACTTAAGTCTGGTTGTTTACAATTGAACAATGTGAGATCTTGAAAAACATTTGCAACATAATGGTAGATAAGAGTTAAGATTCTGCCTGTGTGATGGTATTGAACAGTCTGATTGCTGTTGGAAATTTATTTTAATATTTGCTGGAATGAGTGAATTCAGCTGGCTGCTGTTAGACAAACATCTCTAGAACAACTTTTCAAATTAGTTTCTTGTGCATTAGCAGTCTGCATCTGCCAATGTGACATTTAAGTGTTTCAGATTCAGCAGTAGATAGTGGCATTTGAAATCACTCCAGCTGTAAGTGAAAATCTGTCTGATTCTTCCAGATCCCTGTAGAACACTGTCAAAGAACTTAGGTACAATTGAGAGAGAGGGAGAGAATAGCAGTTATCTGGCACTGAATGTTGGCATCACAGATCTGGTTCTTAGACTTGCAGGGTAAGAACAACATTTTAGCTTATCCATCTGCTCTTGGTGCAAATGACAGTCACAAAGAGGAAGCCAATAAAAGTTCGTAGCTGAAAAAGAGGACAATTTATCTTTTTGTGTTTCTAACAATCTTAACAAGCTGTGCAATATTAACACATTTATTCTTCTTATCCATGATGTGGCAATGAAGCCCTGGTATACTTGCTGAGGTATAAAACTTAGAGTTTTGGTTTCCATTGTGACTTCCATGTTGTCTGGCTAAAACCTGGTTATTTTTATCTGTTTTTTTGTTTGGTTTTGTTTGTTTGTTTGTTTTGGAGGGGGTTTTGTTGGGGGGGTTTTGTTTGGTCTTTGTTTTGGTTGGTTGGTTGGTTTTGTTTCAGTTTTTTTAGTTTTGGGGGTTTTTTTTACTAAAACTTATTATAATTTCAAGCTGATAGGAAAAAAAAGGCTGAAGAATACAGTGGTAATAGTTGTGCTCTTGTCAACAGCTAATAAACACAGAGGGTTACCAATATCCTTAAGGAAGTTATGAAATGCACAGGGCATAATAACACTATCTGTCAGTGTCTCCATTATTTGCCATTTATGTGATCCAGGGTCATGTCTTGTTCAAATAGTGATTCAACAGCTCTCGGAAGTAATCAATAAAATTGTGTTCATGGTAATAATGCAACAGGCTTGTCAAGCTCTTTATGATATGTAATAAATCCAGCTCTCCTAGGTGGGTGGATGAAACAAGACTATATATTTTTCTTCCTTGACTGTGCACACACAGAGATGGAGGTCAGTGCAATGTGCTCATTTTTTATATTTTCAGTACCAGCAGGAAGTTTTGCAATGTTGTCCTCCCACTCCTTTAATTCAATCTATTCTGTTCTTCTCTGGGTGTCTTTCTTTTTTGTGCTTAATTCACTTATTACAGTACATACACTAAACTGAAATAGCTTTGGTTATTGAAATATTAGACATGCACAGATTCTTCTAAATAAGTGACAATCTTAGTTAAAGGAAAAAGCAGCAATCACAGATAAGGCCAGCAAGCGTAAGGATAGTTTTAGATGATATAGAGCAAATAGAATAATCAGTTACTCATCTGCCTGGCTGAGTACAGGAAGAAATGTTACCTTAAAAAGAAATAAACTACCAGAGCAATGTATTTGTTTGGAAGAAGTGTAGTTCTTTTCCAGAAAAAATTCACATTACATTCTAATCTTGAAGAGGCCAAATTTCCACCCTTATATTTAAGGGCATTTAAGATAATATCTTACTAAGAGATATATTGTGTCCCTGTCCTCCCATCATGCAATATTTATATTTTCCCAAGTCGGAAAGCCATCACTATCTTTTACTAAATCTGTATTTTCAAACTAACCCCTAGTCCTTTTCCCTTTCCCTGTGTAATCTACATGCGAGCTACATCCACCACCAGAACACCAGTTCTCTGAGCAACCTGCACAAATCCCTACCCCAGCTTCTGCTTTGCAGCCAGCGCAGACCTCAATCAAACATCCTTTGAACACAGAGCACCACAGCCTTACCCCAGTTGTGGTGTCCTGGATCAAATACTACTGCGTTAAGGTGCATTTCTGGAAGCTTCTGGTGCACAAGGCCTCAGGTGAACCCCACCTCTCTGATACCACCATAGCGGACCACATCTAACTGAGCCATTCAAGACAACACCTCCAGATCTCTGCTCCTGTTTTAGGATCCAAGATGATCGTTCACCCCCACACATAAACGAGTGAAGACACGAGAGACAATAAGAGGAGCAGATCAGCTGGTAAACTGCAGGAGGAGTGCTCCTATGCTGCACATTAGCTTTTCAGCTCTGTAACAACTTTCAAAATTAGCACCACTCTTGAAAATAATCCCTACCTGAGGGTCCTGCAGAAAATACTGTTGTTGTCATGTGAAACATAAGTTTAGCAATATTGATAGTCTTCCAGCTCTATGTAGATTATACCTTCTAGAAATAAGAGCATACTAGTGTTTGAAAAGTCATCCACAACACATTAGACAACCCCACTCAGATACGCAGGAGGGGCTGTTGCTGTTTGTTCCATGCTCTGAACTGTAGTAGAAACAAAGAGGATTCTGCAGTAGGGACCCTGGAAAGGACTGACTTACAGTGATGAGATATTCCCTCTTTGCTCTCTTCTTATCCCAAAGCTCTCCAAATAATGTTGTTAGAGCAGTCTGAAAACCTGCCTGCATTAGGTTAACTCTGTTTCCTTATCTCCATAAACATTTATAGATTAGAGGTTCATGAAAGCACAGTGGAGAAATGGAAAGCTCTGTGAAGGGCTCTTTTCTCTTGGCTTGCTTGGCTGCATTCGATCAGTATCTTGAATGTCAGAACCTGAGGTGAAATTATAGGGTAATTTCAGTTGATTTTGGAGCAACTCTAAGCGTAATGTGAGTGGCCTTATAATTTTGCATTTATTGATTTTGAAGATGGAAATTCAGGAGATGTAAAGCTTTTACTTGAGCTGAGAACTGATATATCGAGGCCTGTATTATTTCATATTAAGTTGTATTTCATTAATAATCCTGAGTGTGTACATCGTTTCAGTTTTGCAAAACTTAGAAAATGAAATTTAAATAATTTTTTTAAATGGTTGTAGCTGCAGCTCCCTTCACTATCAAAAATTTCTGGTTATGCTCCAAACAGGGTCACAAAATCATGTCCCACAAATACTACTGAAAAATTTAAGTCATTCATTAGTAGGAGGACTGCTTGGGCCTAGTAAATGCATGGCCTTGGATAGCAAAATGGTGTGATGGTGAGCTTTTCTGGAACAGTAAGCTTGGATTTAAAATATTCTGTTTGGGGCAATTTTGCTTAGAAGATACCATAAAATTCTGCAATTAAAAAAAGCATAAGTCCAGTGCTCCACTTTTTGTTTAAAGACAAGCATATGGAGTGTGTCTCTATAAACTACTATGTAGCCAACATATTGTTGAAAAGTCTTCTGCCCAAACCAAAACTATCCCAAATGTCCCCACAATACCAGCTGCAGACTTACACATAGCAGTATCACATAAATTGAACATGTTTTTTACATTATATTTCGTGTCATTGTGTCAGGCTATCAGTCTATTACTGTTATAAAAAGTCAAGAGAATCTGAGAACTGGTTAGCAGTAATTCTGCCTTTCTTTGTGAATTAGGGCATGTGAATTTTGTAGCTAGCCATATTTCTCTCTACAGAGTAGAGTGTGACTTTACCTTATCTTCCACCTTGCCTCTGGCCTCACATCTCTCCTCTAGAGAATGACAAAGTATGTGTTCTCCTCATTCTTCCCAGCTCTTTGGTACTGCATCATCCTCAAACAGCCTTAACTTGTCAAATACTTTACTAATGTTCACCAAGGCGACATGCCAGGTCCTACACTTGGATCACAACAACCCCATGCAGACCTACAGGCCTGGGGCGAAGTGGTTGGAAAACTGCTTGGTGGAAAAGAACCTGGGAGTGCTGGTCAACAGCAGCAGAACATGAGCGAGCAGTGTGCCCAGGTTGCCAAGAAGGGCAGTTGCATCCTGGCCTGTATCAGAAATAGTGAGTCCAGAAGGACTAGAGAAGTGATTGTCCCACTGTACTTGGCACTGATGAGGCCACAGCTCAAATCCTGTTTTCATTTTTGGGTCCCTCACTACAAGAAAGACATTGAGGTGCTGGAGTGTCCAGAGAAGGGCAGCAGAGCTGGTGAAGGGTCTGAAACCTAAGTCTGATGAGGAGGAACTGAGAGAGCTGGTATTGTTTAGCCTGGAGAAAAGGAGGCTCAGGGAAGATCTTATCATGCTCTACAACTACCTGAAACAGGTTACAAGTGATAGCATGAAAGGAAACAGCCTCAGTAGTGCCAGGGGAAGTTTAGATTGGATATTAGAGAAAATTTCTTCACCAAAAGGGTTGTCAAGATTTGGAACAGGTTGTGACTGAGTGATTGAGTCATCAGCCCTGGAGGTATTGAAAAGACGTGTAGATATGGTACTTAGGGATGTGGTGTAGTGTTGGACTTGGCAATGCTGGGTTGATGGTTGGACTAAATTATCTTAAAGGTCTTTTTGAACCTATATGATTCTATGTAGCATTATTTGAATGTTCTTGCAAGTTGACTGTTTTCATTGTCCAAGCTGAGTAAAATGTAAACAAAATAGCACAAAATGAAAACTAAATTGACATGCAGCTCTGCAAGTGAACATTTTTAGCTTTTATTCTTAATGGTTTTAACTTTACAGTTCCCCATAAAGATTTGATTTTCATGTTAAGTCTATTGTTTTTTGCTGACTAGTCTGTTCTGTATTCATGTAAAATGTTTATAAACCTGAATACGAATTCATATTTTCTCTTCTCTTTTTTCTCTTACTTGTTCTTTCAGGAACTTGAATTTCAGGATCTGACGGCAGTTTTACACTGTATTCACTCTTTTATAGCAGCAAAAGTGGCATCTGTGGATCCAGTATTTATAGACAGTCAGAGTGTTGCAAGAAAATATATGTACAGTAACTGATACTAGATTATATGTTGTGACTATGGAAAATAAATTATTTTCTTAAAGAAAGTAGTTATCTCATTCACAATATTGCAACTTTGTGATTTTATAAGGAGCCTATAGTTGTGTTATCTGTAATGTTAAGAATTTTCACTATCTGATAAATATTTTCAATCTATGAGTTAACAAATACTAAGTCAAACTGAATCAGTTTGTCATCTTTAGCATTAATCTAAAATTCTAAGTGAATATTCATGCTGTAATATTTGTAGTGTCATTCTGATTTTTATTCTCATGGTTGTACATACCCCCCTTATTAGATACGAATATGGAGTAATATTTGAAAAGTATGTGTCCAAAATTTAGCCTCTAAGTCTCTTTTGAAAAGGGCTGGGCACACAGACAATTTCTACTGTCTTCACTGTAGAAAAGAAGCAATTATTGATGACATTGAAGGAATTGAACTTTTATCTTGTTTCTATATGTTTGCAAATTACAGTTCCACAGTTGGGTTCTTTCGAGGCAAAACACTAAATGCACTCTTTCAGATCTAGGAAAATACTTAAGCACATGCTTGCCTCTAAGCATATTAAGTAGCCCCAGTGTATGCACAAGGTATGTACTTGTATGTACTCAATTAAGTACCATGGTAGTTTAACTGTGAAGAGCTTTAGACTCAACTAAGAAGTCTGACTATAGGCACTCAGTTTTAGAAAACTTGCCATAGGGTTTTCTTATTTATTAATGAAGGTTCCATGACCATTTTTTCATTCATAGATGCCTTGATGCAATCCTTTGGCATGACACTCTGTATGCTTGAGAACAAATTCGTTAATAAAATGTTTGTTTTCAAGAAAGATGTTTCCAGTATAGGATGAAAGTAACAAACCTTAAAGATATTTCTGAGCCATCTACCTTTTCTTTCCTACAGTTCTAACCTTGACTTATATGCAAGCAAAGTGGATTTTGTCCTTGCTAAGGAAATAATAGGGTTTTACTTTCAACATTTTCCTAACCCTCCATCTGAAATCATCTTCTTATATGCACAGATAATTCTTCTTGCTTTTGAATAATTATATAAAAGGAAGACATTTTAATCCAAGGGCATATTCCCTGTAAGTAATACCAAATATTGTGGGTTTCTGTGAAAGAAGTCTGAGTTGTTCTCACATGTAGATTCGAGGCAACATCAGTCAATTACATTTTTTTAAAGAAAATAATAAACAAGTAGAATATCCTAAGTAGATCAAATGGATAAGGAATGAATTCATCAAGGTCCTTCCTAAATTTTATGTGTCTCATGAAGTGTCCTGCTAAAGTAGAACCCTAAAATATCCTAAGGAAAAGAGGTAGCTGCCTTTTAAAGCTTTCAGGTGAGAAGTGTTTTTACATAAATTCAGTGCTTAAGTTTAGTCACCTAAATTCTCTCCTTCAGGTCCTAAGCTGTTCTTGGCAGACTGCAGTGGAGCCTTAGGCACTGACTTTGGATGGATGCTTATCTGTCCATCTAAAGCTTAGGCACAAATAAAATGCCTAATGCAGGTGATATGATCTTACCAGGAGGATTGCTCATTTCTAAGTCTTATCCATAGAGAAATCAATTTGAACAAGAAGGACTCTGCAATTTCAGTGGGTTTTAGTGTTCTGATGTTGTTTCCAAGGAGGAATGGTAACTCCTGTTAAAACAATATTTAACAAGAGTGAGGAGATATTTTTAATAATTTAAAATAAATATTTATATTCATTTTGGTATTTTTACATAAATAATCTCAATTTTATATAAAATGTTTTCAAAAAAAATCAGAAAATTTCATTTCTCAAACATGCATTTATTCAAAAGGTTTCATTTAATTCCCAGGTTTCTATATTATTTTCTGCTTGTATTTACTGGGGTTTTAACATTCATTAAATTATTAACATTAGAATATCTTTTCTACAATTAATTCTCAGTTATTAGCGTGAACAATAATGAATGTCAGAGCATCCAAAGGATGAAGAATTATGGTAGTCCTTCAATTTTGTTTGTTCTGATACTTTCTCATAGACAAAGTTCAACACTAACATGGTAATTACAGTAGAAAAGTGTACCAATACTGAGCTTATGCTACAGCCAGACCTCTAGATTGTTTTAAAAATCCTGTGATTACAAACATATCTTCCTAAATACTTTAATAAAACGTAAAATAAATTATCTTAGTTTATTACATAATCTTTTGGTAATTTAGTTGTGTCATGAAATTTCTAAATTCTTTTAGTCTTTTAATGAGCTATGTTTGCTACTGTTTTTCTAGGACAGTAGTTTTCTTCTGTATGTCCAAATTGATCTCAAGGTATACAAGAGAAAAATTCTTATAATTTCACCCTCCAAATTTTAGTGTTGAATTTTAGAAATAATTCTCAAAACATATTTTTAATGAGGAACCTGCAGATCTTTATTCATTCACTTGCTTTTTCCTTCCTTTCACATTGTGCGGCATTTCCAAGGCAGGGACCAATGGCCAGTCTTCTGAGCAAGCTGCCAGAGCCTGGGAAAAGCTGATGGTCTGCTGGTAGCTCAGCTGTTACATAGGCTGTGTAGGATTTGCACAGCACCTTACATTTCTTTGTCAAAGACTTCATATGTGAAAATGTTGTGTTTCAAATTTGATTGGTTGCTTATGTTCATTTGTCAAACTTTCAACTGTCAGTAAATCATATTATTTTGTCATTGCCTTCAGAGTGTGCATCATGTAACATGCATATGGTTTTCCTGTCGAACTTTTGAATATTTGCACCACTTTTCAGCTCACTAAAGATGTCAAAGTAGAAGAATAGTAGGATTCACGAATGGTATGTAGATCTGCTACTAGCTATGTACCTTCCAGACTCACCCCTCAGGAATCACATGCTGAGGCAGGGGACAGTTGCTTTATGGTGACTGGGCAGCTGGAATGTCAAATATTTGATTACTAATCAGAACTACACACATTTTAATATGCTTTGTTGCATACTGGTTATATACTAAGCTTTATTACTACTTCATTGTCTGTTTATGTACAGGTTTCCTTTATTTTTTCTAGGGAAACAAAGGGATACCAGAATTGAATAAGGGATAAGAGGAGAGAGGCATTTGCTACAGCAGCACCTTAAACATCAGGCTGGAAAAAAGTCATGTAAACAAAGAGTTATAAAATTGGGCACCATCACAAAATCAAGATAGCCCTTTTGTGATTAGAAATTAGTAACAAGAGAATAACCTCTGTAAGTCCAAGTTATCTTTATGCCTTTATTTAAACTCAAAACTTGGTTAAATGGCTAAAAATAATCCCCTTTACAAACATGATTTTGAGAAAATGAGTAATACCATTGATTTAAATCAGAGGAAGTGACTTATAAATTAAGGAGTAGTACAGTATGGACTTAGGCACCAGATTTGAATTATACTGATTTCTTGCATTTTTTGCTCTACAGTGATTAAAATCTGCAGAAAAAATCCTGTGCACAATCCAGCTAAAGTCAGCTCACCTCTGTTCTCATTGCATGGCTTGGTTGTGCTACCCTGTTGAAAACACCAGAGCATTTAATAGAAGGGATGTGGCCAGGCTCTGCCAGATGGCTTCAGGGATAGAAACAGACCCTGACAATTTTAGTTATAAATTTAGATGTTACCAGAGAGTCTCACTGACTTAATCTGACCTATATTATTTGATATTTTCCCCCTCTAATCATAAAGCACAGAATTATAATATTGAGGCTGTGCTGATCCAAAGCTCAAGTTGTAGAAATCTGACTGAATTCTTCTAAGCATAGGATCTTAGGATCTTAGAAAAAGTATTTCAAAGTGATTCCCACCCTTGAGCCAGTAGACCTGAAGCTTAAATAATAATTTTCTGGGGCAGGAGGGCTAAGCTCTTACAAACTTTGCAACCATAAATCTAAAATCCTGTCTTATATCTGAACTATATTAATTCATAACTTCAGAAAAGGCATGACTTTCCCACCAAACTTTTAATGTGTAGTCTGATCTTTGTAGTGGCATAAGCAGCATTTAAAAATTCCTGAATTTCTTTTTATGTACATCTCCATAAATGCTTCTACTGTCAATATTTTATAACACTTCCTGAGTATCTCCTCTATCACAGTGTACAAAGTGAGGTGTGTATAAGACAATGAAATTTTTCTGCTTTTTGTTTACTGCTTTGGTTGATTTTTCATTTAATATAGTTTTTGTGTGTCTTCCAGTAAGTTTTTGAGGGCAGAGAGGGGTAATGTTAGGAAGGAGGCACTTTCCTCCATGCTCTCATGAGAGGCAATGTGGTGATTTCTGTCCCTATTTATAAAGCATGGGAAATGGGGTTAAGCAGCACAAAACTGGAAGCAGGGGAAGGATGGACAGATTGTGCGATCTTCAAAACCTCCTTGACTTAGGTGTGCAAGCTGAAAGCACCTGTCACTCTTCGAAATTCATCTTTCAATGTAGTTCTATTACTTTGAATTGCTATTCATTGAGTTACAGATGCTGAATAGGAAAAGATTGCAAAGAAAAATTTAAAATATATAATGCACTCCTGTATTTTGTTTCTTAATCTATGCTTCAAAAATGTTTAGGTACTTTTCTGTTGAAACATGTACAAAAGCAATTATTTTATGTGAACTAAATGAACTTGTAGTAAATTTATTAAGAAGTGCCAAAGGGATTTGTGTGGCATGTAAGATGAAAATGAAGATCTGTTTTAACCTGGTTCAACCAGAAAAATTGTCAAGTAATATATTTTGATGAAATTTGAACTTATCAAATTCATGGACATGAGCCAAAACCCACTGCTGTTTTAAGTGCCAATGACTTATACAGGACTTAACCTGAAAAAAAAAAAAAAAGGATTTTAAGTAATACACAGGGGAATAGAAATGTTTTTCTTTTCTAATATTCCCTTGGTGCACAGCCGCCTACATTGTCAGTTAAAGGATTTACTCCTGCTGAAAAAACTGCTGACTTTTCAGTAAGGAACCAAACTCAAAACTATTTGGGCTTAAAGTTATAATCTTTTATTTGGAGTGGCTCCCATGGTGCCCTGTACAGGTTGCAGTTATGCAGGTATTCCGACCTCTAGTTTAAATGTGTCACAGAATTTTTTCCAGTGCAAAAGGATGATTTATTGTTCAAGTCTACACATCAGGAGCTGTGAGTGGCAGAACCATTTCAGCTGCATAGATGTCTGGGATTGTGAGACTACCAAGCAGGGCAAGGAAGTTAAATGTGAGAAGAACTTTCTTTTTCTTTCCTGGTTACAAATTATTCTTGGAACATTATTTCTGTTTTATTTCTAGTCTAAGCAGCTGCTAGGTTTTTAAATGTTTCTAAATTCTCAACTGTGATGGAAATGCCATACTCGATGCTTCTTAATGAATTAAGGTAGAAATTAGGTAGCCTGTGTTAATCATCTAATCTCAACTCCATACTGGTGAAAAGAGATCAGCAGTTTCAGGGAGTCCTTTGCTCCCTCCTGCAATTAATGCCTAGAACCAGTGGATTGAATCATATTCTGAGAAGGCATCCTCCTCCACTGACAAGCCTAGATTTTCCTGTACTACCACATAGTTTTTTTGACAGCTCAATTTTCTACTGATGGCATTAATGTCAGATATATATACCAATACAATAAAAAGTAGCAATCATGAGAAATGCTGCAGGATTATGAGAATAAAATAAAACAATCCTGAAGTGAATGGAGTTTAAATCAGAACTTTGTCATCCCCTTTAACTGGCAAAGGGGAGGGAAGAAAAAGCCTTAGCCTGTTTTTTTCCAGCTAGTAGTTACCTGTTGCTTCGTCGAAAATATTTATCAAATGAGGCAGTAGAAATTGTACAAATTCATGGATGAGATCTATGTTCCAGGGGATGCACTGAATCTTGGAACATTATGCTACTCATAAAAAAATTATTAGAGACATTCTACTGTGTCTTTAAGCACTTTGTTCAATTAACATTCAGAACCAAGCTAAATTACTGCCCTACAACATCCATAAGCAAATGAGCAGTGAGCACATAATTAGCTCACTGTTTTCTTTTTCCACAGAAGACAGACAAGTATTCCCGAGCTGAGTGAATATGAATATTTAATTAGTTTTAGGGATAAAACTTTCCCTGTGTTTTAAAGTAGAAATCCTTTACTGAGCCAGTGTGTTTAGTCAGATTATTTTATTTTTGGACAAAACTAGAAAAAAAAATGTTTCTTAAATGTTTCACACTGAGACTTAGAGAATTGCTATATTTTGCATTTGTCTTGTACTCTAACTCTAGTCAATACTATGAAGAATTTTTGGAGTAGTGGTAGTAGTTTTGCCCACTATTAAAAGCACAGTGGCTTCCACAAAAGCCGCAGAACTTACTGGCACGTATTGCATCATGGTGTTTGAGATACATTGGTACTTTCACAGAACTCAGATGGGGAAATGTATGCAGTCAGAGAAAAGTAGGGAACAGTAACCAGCCAAACAGCTGCAGGTCTCAATGTCAAATACATTTCTGGATCTCAGTTCTTTGTGGCAGTCATTTACGTTTTTATCAGCACTTTTAGTATTATTAGAGATTTATTTCTCCTAATCACCAGGTTATTCATAGCAGAATGGAAGGAAAAGTGATTAGATTTGTAATAAAACATATTTGATTTGCCCTTCACCTTCCTTTAGATCAAGGCACTGAGGAGTTTCAGTTAATTCACTCCATAATTTAGGTGAGAATGCATTTATGACATCACCAGATTCTGAGTTCCCAGTCACTTACACAAAGTTCCCAGCCTATCTTTTCTTCCTAGCCCTGCTAATAGTCTCTGAGTTTATTTGCTTGTTCTTTTCCTTTGCACTTTTTTTTTAGAGTTTTACTAAGATCTCAAAATACTCTTAACATTCTTTTATTTCATTACAATATTTGTCATTCTAATTGTATAAAGCTAAGAGCTTCTAATGCCTTTTTTTTGTCACTCTAACCATTTCCATTCCCTCAGTAATTTTTTCATTTCCTTTTAATCTCTTAATAAGTTTCTCACACACTATTTTGTATCCTGTGGAGAAAGATCTGCAATCGCAATCAGCAAATTACCCCAAAAAACCAGTTTCGGAATGCTCATATGAGAAGGATGTAAACAAGATTTCCCTACTTTAAGAACTTTTACTGATTTTCTTCTTGGAAAAACGCTCCAAACTTCAGTCTTGTCTGGTATGTTCTTGTAGGCCCAGCAGTGCAGTACATCTTTTGCCATGCTAATTAGTATATATCCCTCAACAATAAATGCCTTTTTATTAGTAGTAAATCCATTTATATGCCATGATCTGTTATGATTTTACCCAGGCTTTCTGGGGCTTTTTTCTTTATTGGCTTTGCCAATCATCAAGTGATTCTTTGCAGTCAGAAATGCTTAGGTCCCCTACCTTCAAAGAAAATGTTCTCCTAGTTTGACGACTGATATTTTGTTTGGTAACAATACAGGTAAGTAGACAAAGTATAGGTGTTATTTTTTTTAAATTATTTTCAATATACTTTTTAATAAGCACAGTATGTTCTTTACCATCCACAGCTATGCTACTTTCCCAACAAGTTGTAAGTGCCTATATATTAAATTGTGTTTAATAGTGGGCCCTGGTTTTGCCTAATATATGCTAATCATTTTCTTCAATTTTGTTGGTGCATCTTAATATGTGATATAAAAACCCCTTAGATTTATCATATCACTTTCATTATTTAAGGGTCATTTTTCTGAAAGATTATATGTTGTGTTTATTTGTCATAGGTCTTCAAAAAAATCAATCAAACTTCATTCTTTTACAATTAAATTCTCATCTCTTGGTCTGAAAAAATTCAATTGCCTGAAAAATCTCTGTAGTCGTTCTCCAACAATTTGCTTCATTGATGTTCTTTTTTCCTTTTCTTTTTTTCTTTTTTTTTTGACTAAAAGTTAGAAGAAAGTTACAATTTGAATTTTTTAGATGTGCTCTCCATCCTATTCTTATTCTCACATTCCTTTTTAATTTTGACATTCAAAGCACACCCAGAATTATGTCTATGTGCCATGAAAATGTCCCCTCAAAAAACAAAAGTTAAGATTCAAACTGTATGAAATAACCCCACAAGTATGTACATAGGGCAGGTCAGTGTTCGCCATTCTTCAACACCAGAGCCTGGAAATTGCCAGAACTGTGTGCAGAACTACTTTAATTATTTGAACTCCAAATAAAGTTGAAACTGAGGTAATGAGTGTTTCATTAAACACTGCAAACACTAAGAACATTTCTACAGCATAGGAAAGAGGGAATGTCTTGGTATCAAGCATGTGTGGGGGTTTTTTACATTACGATATTTCCTAAACCATATGAACATAAAAACTACCAATTTTTGTCAGACTAAGTTTTGCACCATCATAGAAAAGCCAGGGACCAGTATCAAATATATAGGAAGAAATTTCCCAGAGTGATTTAACTCCTCAAAAATTTTTTGTGCAGACAGATCTTTTCTCTCCACCATTTTCAAGCACCATATACCAGAGGTCTAAAAGCTGAAATCTAGCACCTGACAGTATAACCCAGCACTGTTCACTGTGCCATTTGCAATATGTCTGCAGACTGCCTGTAGGATTTTCCATCAGAGAACAATCTCCAGCTAAAGAACAAGCAGATGATGTCTTTTAAACACTCACAGAAAGGATATGTAGCTATAGACTACAGTAAGGTAGAATTGTAAAATCATAGAATCGTCATGTTTGCAAGAAGTCTTCATCCAGTCCAACTGTCTACCCAGCACTGCCATTGTAAGCCCTAAACCACATCACCCAGCACCAGATCCAGATGACTCTTTTACACCTCCAGAGATGGTGAGTTCACCTCCTCCCTATTCCAATGCCTGAGCACTCTAACAGTGAAATATTTTTTTCTAACGTCTAATCTGAATCTTTCCTGTCTCAGTTTAAGGCCATTTCCTCTTGTCCTCTCACTGCAGGCAGAGTAGAAGAGACCAGTCCCACCCCACTTATAACTTCCTTTCAGATAGTTGCAGAGTGCAATGAAGTCCCCACTGAGCTTCCTCTTCTTGAGACTAAACAAACCCTGCTCCCTCAGCTATTCCTCAGAAGACATGTTTTCCAGACCCTCCACCAGCCTTGTTGCCCTTCACTGGACATGCTGCAGCACCTCAATGTCCTTTTTACAGTGAGAGGCCCAAACCTGAATGCAGTACTCAAGGTGTGGCCTCACCAATGCTGAGCACAGGGTGAAAATCACTTCCTTAGTCAGTCCTACTGGTTACACTATCCTTGATACGGGCCTGGATGCCATTGACCTTCTTGGCCACCTGGGCACACTGCTGGCTCATGTTTGGCTGCCTGTCAACCGACCAGCACTGCCAGGTCCTTTACTGCTGAACAGCTTTCCAGCCACTTCTTCCCAGCCAGTAGCACTGCATGGGATTGTTGTGACTGATCGCAGGACCCAGCACTTCACCTTACTGAATCCCTTGCAGTTGTTCTCAGCCCACTGGTTGAGTCTGTTAAAATGTCTCTGCAGAGCCTTCCTATCCTTCACCAGATAAACATTCCCACCCATTTTGGTGTTGTCTGCCAATTTACTGAAGGTTCACTCAATCCCCGTGTTCAGATCATCAATACTGTTAAACAGGACACCACCAGCGGACCAGCTGCCAACTGGATTTAGCTCCATTCACCACAACTCTCTGGGCCCAGTCATCCAGCCAGTTTTTTACCCATCGAAGAGTCCACCCATCCAAGCTGCATGCTGACAGGTTTTTTAGGAGGATGCTGTGGGAGATGGTGCCAAACTCTTTACTGAAATCTAGGTAATATCCGCAGCCTTTTCCTCATAAAGTGAGTCACTTTGTCATATGAGGAGATAGAGTTGGTCAAGCAAGACCTGCCTTAGGTATGGATAAAACAGTAGTTCCTCTGTGAACTCTAGTTAGTGAGAATTTGGAACAGTGACAATCCAAGCTATTAAATGTCCTCAGGGGTTCCTTCACAGGCAGCTGGAGAAAGACAGTTCCATAAATCAGCTTTCCCCTTGCTATGAACAGATCTTGCTGTGGGAAATAGATCTAGCTTTTCTAGTAGTATGTGTAACTGTGTAACCATCTACTCACTTCAGGCACTCACTTTGAATTCCTAGACCTTCACAGTTGTTTACAGTTAGTTAATAACTGCAGCCAGCTGGGAGTATGTGTAGAGATGATTCCTGTGCCTCCGCTGATGAGTGGAAGATATCATTAAGCTACAATACCTTGATTACCTATGGTTGCTTATCTGTAAACCTATCCTTTGACTTTTCAGGTCAAATAGATTAGCCCCACTAGAAGTGTGCTTCTGTGGTGGATTTGAAATTAAACGAAAAATATAGGAAATTTTCTGCAAAATATTTTTAGTGTGATAACAGCAACTACGTAATTGCATTATGACTAGAAGAAAATAAGCACACTTGATGAACTTGAAAAGTCTAGTAAAATCCATCTTTATGTCTTAAATTCTAATTTCTAATAATATCAAACTAAGCAATTTATTTTGTACTAATGGCAACATAGCTATGCAGTGTAGGAAAGTGATACTTTAAATTGTAATACTGTCACATTTTCAAATGTGAGAGGTCATACAGAGGATCTGACTGTTCAACTGCATCATTGCTTCATGTTTCTGTTTTTAAATGCATGCCTGACTCCAGAGCCACAACCACTTACTCCTGGAAGTTCTGCAACCTGTACATTCCCTATGCTGCAACATCAGAAAGGAAAGATCCACCATTTCTTATATGCGTTTTGTCTCAGATTTTTAAGAGTGAGGAACAATTTTATCTTTAGACCCCGAAGAAAAATGCTTTCCTTCTTTGAATCAAAATTGAAACAAAATGGGGTAAATATTCTTTTCCAACTCAAATTATTTCTATGGTTTATGAAAAGCTGTCTTTAAGGGGGAAAAGCACCCATTTTCACTTATTACAATTTCCTAGTGTTTTCTACATTCCCCCAAGCCTCCATGAGTGAGTCAAATGGGGTTACAAACAGGTTAAAAATGCTAGCAAGCAAGTGTGACTTCAGCCTGTTTTCTATACATACAGGGTAAAACAATAATGTGATTGTCAACTCTTACAAGGAAAAGGAGGATGAATATTAAAAGGGAAACATCTATTACTTTGATTTTTTTTCTTGTGCTTTGCTTTAGTTATCTAAACTTTTGTTGTTGCCTTTTTTTCCTGGTTGAACTGATTTGCCTCCACAAACAAAAGTTTTTCTGATACCCCTAACATGAAAAATAAGCTGAATTTGGAAGAGTAGTTACTGGGATGGATTAACAAAGTAGATTTCTGTGCATCACAACACAACTGTTGTGCATCTGGCAATTCCTCCCAACCAGCAATCAATCTGGCCAAGTCCAGACGGCAGAGACTTGAGGCTCCGGGGTCCAGCATTTGGGGAATTCTCAGCCTGTCGGTTTTCCTGCCACCACGCTTCATTTCAGAACCAGGCCCTAGATTAAAAAGATGTTTCCAAGTTCTTCTATTTAATAACAGCAGAGCTTAAGGGGTAACCAGTCAGGAATGGAGAAATGCCCTCTTTTCATTAAAGTTCCCATATTGCACATCAGGGCAGGTGCAAATTCACTGTCAGGAAGCAGTGAAAATGAGAGGTGTCTGGATCTCCTCTTTCCCTGATCATCTTAGTTCCATATTTACTCCATAATTTTAGCTGTGGTTCCTCAGCTTGTTGATCACCATGATCACCACATCACCCACCACTGTTTCCTCCACCTTGAAAATGGTGCCTGCTCACAACAAAGACCTAGAGTTGGGTTGATTCACTGCCTAGCTTTTGTGCAGTTGTCTCTTCTTTCACCTTGTACAGGCAACAAGCTAATTTAAAGTATATTATAAGAGACAAGTCTACTGAAATGACTTGTCATTTAGTTTCAAACATTTTGTATTTACATAATTATTTTTTTGGTGAGAAAGCAATTAGTGTGATACAATATGTGATCAGGAAAACAAAACATGTATAGTCCATCTCGTAAATGATATTCACAAGGCTATTGTCTGTAGAACACAAAGCTCTGCATGTAAGTGCATATGAGTACTTCTAACCACCTTTTATACATGGCCTACTTATTGCTGTTGGATCTTTTGCTTGATGCCATAGCTGTGCACAGTGTTTGAAATAAAGGGCAGGACTGCACGCATGCTCTGCTCTATAAACAGTTAGTTACACCACTGATACTTAGAAGTAATTTTAAATATTAATTCAGAGGTGGGAAAAATATTTAAACTGCAAAAACACTCTCTCAAATGAAAAACTTGGGATGTGAACAGAAGAAACAAAAAAGGGCAAAAAAAGTAATGAGCTCCACTGGAACAGCATGGAACCAGATGCTTGGGAATATGATTAGTCCTGAGAAGTTGTTACAGAGACTAGAGTAGGCAGTGTACACAGCTAAAAACATGAAGAGCAGGAAAGGAGAATTATTCAACAATTGCTTGCACAGCATGAGCAGAAATACTGCTCAATTGTTACGGAACAGTGGCCCTAAGTGGTCCAAGTGAAATCTTGGCTTTTAGGGTGGCTTTTTTTTTTCCTTTTTGTGCTAGTAAGTGATTTCGCAAATGTAAGTACTTTCTGTATCTCTTTTTGAAGTGTGTAAATGTATAACTCACTGACCTGTTCCCCAGATTCTGATGTTATTCGTCCCTTTTGTGGGACAATATAAACATTTTCTCAGAGAATGAAATTCCATTCTCCAGGAGGTCAGATCACTGCTGGTCACTGAAAATTTTCTCAGCTCATTTCATTGTGTTCACTGTTCCCACAGCAGGTTCCTGTTCACTCAACATATTTCTGCCATTTACTCCATTTTTTCACCTATACCAGCATCCTTAGGTCATTGAGGTTTTTTCATATCTCATCTAGTGCCTCTGGAAATCAAATGTGTATGTTCTGTTAGTCAATTTAATCAAAATTTCTTATTTCCAACCCATACTTGGGAGTTCTTAAATCTCTCACAAACAGGTTGAGATAGGAGTTTAGACCCATTTGGCACTTTCTAATCGCTAACTATATTGAGAATACAAGATGTCAGTTATTCAAAATTCTACATATCCACTGGGAAATAAAGGGAAAAAAATATGCAATAAGATTGGAGTCCGATATATTAAAATATTTTGACATATTTTGTAGTATATTAGTCAAGTACTAGTCCTGTTTCAACAGAAACATGATTAATGGGTTAGGTTGGTAAAAATAATATTCCATAAATCATTCATGATTTCAAATTAAGGGGAATTAAAGTTCTCAGAATGTTCTCAGGTTCCACTTAGCCGTAGAAAAATGGAGACAAGTCATTATTCTTTGTGCAAGTGGTAAGTGAAAAGAAGGGAAAGCTACTTGACTTCTTGTTTGAGAAAACTAGTTGTTATGTATCCTTGAAATTTGTCTTAATAGCATTCCCACGTGTAGTTTTATATGAACATTTCCAGTAATTTCTATCTTAAACACCACAGTTTTTCCACTGTGGGTGACAAGCACCATTAGTGGCTGACCTACTCCCTACATATGTGATAATTTCTGTCCCAAAATGATAAGTTTGAAGTACACAGCCATTGCATTTCCTCCCATCCATCATGCAATCTTGTTTGCAAAGTAAAAGGCAATTGCCACTTCAGGTTAAAATTAGCAAAAATAGATTATGGAGGTAAAGTGCAGTGATTTTTAATGAAATTAATGCTTTTCTCCAGTGTATGTGTTACACTGACAGTGATGCCTAGAGTTGGTTCACATTGTGATCAGTAACCCACAATGCAGCATAAGGCTGACTCCTGCATGCTGTTGTTCATTGAAAAAAAGTGTAGATTTCAGATTTTCTTTTTAGTGTCTTTTATTTTCACCCAAAGCAGAAAAAGATATGTGGATACTTTATAGGAGATGTTTTAAGCCACTTCCAGACATGCCTTTGAAGGTCAGTGGACACTGGCAGAATTCCGGAAGAACTCAGGTTTCTAGGTTTAAATCATCAGTGATAACATTAATACTGAGGTTTTCCCCTCTACTTGCCATTTGTTCTTCTTTATACCTTTAAATCTTTCTTTATTGAAAAGGAAGGATCATCTTTTCTTCAATAATTGACATGAGTTGAAAGTATATTGAAGTACCTGGCATAGGAAAGAAAATCAAAGTGATCTACAGCCAGAAATCAGCATAAGAATTTCAGTTTTAAAATTTCAAACTACATAAACTCAGAAATTTTTTTTTTATGAAGAAAAATATTTGGATTAGTATACTCTATTGCAGCCAATAACTATATTTTAATAAATGTTTCCTGACCCTTCACTACCTCTGTCCTAAAAATGCATTAGTTCAGCAGTTCATAATAGAGTCAAACATAAGTAGGTACCAAAATTCTATACATAGAGACTGTCTGAATGTTGTTCATCTTGGCCATGTGGCAATTAAATGTTTGTTGAAGTTCTTTGGGATTTTGAATATTGTATGTTTCTTTCTGTTTTGGACAAAGGTTGTACTGAGGGCCAAAATACCATGCAACAAAATGAGGCCATATATATAATTATCTTAGTATAGGAAACTACTTACAGGTAATCCTGTAAAAAACAAACAAAACAAAACAAATTTTATACTCAAAGTGTTTCACATCTAAATGGTATTTATTATGTATTTTATAACACCTCTTATGTTTTTCAGCTAAGTTAAAAAAAGACATCTGAAATGTAATTTCTTTTTGTGTGTAGCTTTGCTTTTGTTATTTTTTAAAATTTTTTAATCAGAAATGCAGCCTGCAACATGTGCATGATTGTAGATTTGCATAGTGTAAAACTACTGTAATTTTATCTGTTGAGTTCAGGAAGTCAGAAAGGAACTTAATAAATAGTAATAATTAAGATAGGAAGTAATGTAAAGGCAGAGATATTTTGCACTTTTCAATAACCTTTTATAACAAGAATCTATTATCATACAGTATACTATAATTCCACTTTCTAGTGTTACTCTTGCTATTGTCACAGTATTGTCTTTAAATCTGGATATGAATAGTTTGTATATGTACACACTTCAAAAGTGATTTCTATAATGGAATATGTGCTCCCTGTCGCTCTTACTAGCATCCAACTGGAAAAATATTCACCAATTATTTTTTTTATAAATTATGAATGTACAGTGTAAATTAACAAATTGAATATTGTTGCAATGAAGAAATGCATTTTAAAAACATAAAAGTGTATATCTAAAAAAGTGTTATTTTGGATAGATGTTTTTAATAAATAATTTATTGCTCAATGGTGTTTTTTTTCTCATTTATGAAATAAATAGAAGGGATTTGATAGCAGCTATTTAAGTTTTATATTTTATCATCAGTGATTTTGGTGGGTTTCTTTTTAAAATCAATTAGAACAGTAAAGGACTTAGTCACATTTTCCCTTTCATTCAATAAATCATTGTTGGCTTGATGTAGTTGCTATGAGGAGGTTGAGGTGTGATCCACGATCAGCGCACAGTCCTTTTCACAACCAGCAGGAGGACCTGACCACAACATCTTCCTTCAGTCATCGAGACCAACTTTGGCCATGGAAATTAAGGTTTGGAGAGAGGGATGCATAACAAGTGTTTTCAGTCTTAGGCAGGCAAGATAGAGTCAGGGTCTAGCCTTTGTCTATAATCTGGAGTAAGGAATTGGAAGCACTTGCATTTTCCATGGTTTGAACGCAGACATTTGAAATCTACTGGAAGATATAATGACCTTGGTATACTTTTGTTTCACTGAGAGATCAGTGCTGAAATCCTGAACTGAAAGGTACTAAATAGCAAAGTGTCTGCAGCCTTCAAAACTGGGCATAATTCAGATTTTGAATCTGAGATTTCTTCTGGACTTTTTCCTTCCTTTGCTAATAGAGTAAAAGTGTGGCACAGTAGGGCCAAGTCATCTCTACTGAGCAAATGTTCAGAAGAAAAGAGTTCAGAAAAGTTTTATGAAAATATTGGGTTTTTCCTTTTTTTTAGTCTTCTAGTATATCCAGCCTCTAAGAAGAAAACAAATTTATGACTTTATGTGGTATTAATACTGTTGATCCACTTGTAGGGACTGTTAATTGTAGAAATATTTTTTTTCTCAGAGGAAATAACAGTATTTCAAGTATTTCAAGAAGAAGAGAATATATTCTGAAGGAAAAATATAAATTCTAAATTTAAATCTAAAAGAAAAATAGAACATCCCTGTAAGGAGATGAGCTTAATATCTTAGATAATGCCAACAGAGTGTCATTAAAAACATCCTGTAAGTAGTTAAAGCATTTCAGTCACCCCTCTTAGCCTTTGAATCCATATGTGTCCCAGTATCACAAAAGTGTATCTGAAGTGAGACTTTGACAACTAAACTGAAAGCACATATTGAAAAAGCAATCACAGAAAAAGTTTCCTGTCTGTCAACAAATCTGAAGGCTGTAAATTTTACACATCCTTAATACCTCAACTTCTCATGTATGCTGACATGTGCTCCATGTAGGCAGATCAGCTGGAAGGAAGGCTTCTTGGTGGACAGAAAGGTTTGATGATCTAGTGCATTTTTAGATGCAGTCTCCTCACAAAATGACATGGTAGCTGTGATTTCTATTAAAATACATAGTTCCAGGTGGGGAAAGGCAGAGTCACATAATTATTTAACTGCCTGAAGATTAGAACAGGTAATTAGCCCTGTGCCTGTGGAAGAAATGTGTGCTTGCATTGTGGGTGGCGTTTTAAGTCCAGAAGTCCCTTGAGAGGTCTAATTCAGTGTCCAGCCTGTAAGCAACAGCAGGGCAGGCAGAACAGGAGAGCAGGGCAGGTGGTCAGGGGGCTGTGTACTCTAAGAATCTACTCCTCTTTGCATGGGCCTGAACCCTTGGGTGTAAAACGTCACAGTTGCCTCCATCATGTCACGAGGCAGCTATGAATGGCTGCACTTTTGTCCTTCTGCTGAGGTTGTGCCACTATGGAGGGGAGGAGGCTGGAGAGGGAGAGTAAGCACAGGTGAAGGTGCAAGTTTTGGTAGCCCAGCAGGCAAGGCAGTCGTCTGGAGAGCTGTAATCCTGAGCCCTAGTCCCCTTTCCAAAAAGAAATATACAGAGATGTGAGGAAGGTCTCATTTATGTGCAGCTTAAAGTGCTCTTTACTATGACATATTGGACTTTTTCACTGCCCTGTGGTAGTAAATTGTGCTTCTCATGGCAATAGATGTAATTGCTTTGCACTAAATTATATTAACTATTTCAGATGGTTTGTTCTACTTCATGCTTGGAATAACAGAGCTGAATTATTTTCTGCAGTATGTAGCTCAAAAGATAAGAAAAACCCTTGTTATAGGGGGGAAAATGTGGGCTTTTTTCAGTAAAAATTATTTAGATAGTTGTTAATTTTAAAGTATTATCATTTCATATTTTCTTGTGATTTTTAATACTAGTTTTGTTAGTTGTATACTTCCTGATTTTTTTTTGGGGTGGGGGGAAGGGAGCTGTTCTTCAAAGTGACTTTTAATAAACTAGGTTGTACTCAGTCTCCACTGCAGCCCATGATAACATTGCACCTGATAGTAAAATCGGTGGGTTGATTTTTAAGTACCCAAACAGAAGAGGTCGTCTTCCTTTTCTCTCTTCTGAGAGCTGGCCTTTGTTGTTTATATGCAGCCTTGTTTAATGATTCAGGTGCAGCTTTTGTGCATCCAAAGGGGGAACTTGATGGTATTAAAAGTAGAGCAAGAAGAGCTTAAGAGTACTTGTCCAGAACGTCTGCCATCTGTGAAACTCCCATTGCATGAAATACTTATTGCCTACCCAGTAGAGAGGTTTTTAAAGCATGTAAGTCACTCCCTGTTAGATAAAAAATTGTAATGGAAATCAAGAGAATGATTTAGTGACAATTAAAAGAGAGCCAGCACAGAAGAAGCAGGGAAGGACAAAGAATATTAAGCAAAATAGAGAGGCAGAGAGGGAGTTAGAGAAGGAGGGAGAAAAGCTGAGTAAATGGAAGGTGGGGACATGAGAAAGGGTTGGAACTCAAAAGGGAATGTGACATTAGAAAGAAGGATATACATGACAAAAATGAGAGATATAGGAAGAGTGTTCTGGCCTGGAGAAGTGGCCAATGCCTCTCTGCCTTTGATTGAGAATCAGAGGGGTGCTCCCTTTCAGACATTAATACTGAGAATACCGAGGTGTGCACTGGGCTGAGGGGGTGGGATAGAGAAAACACTGAATAGAGCAGGGTCGAAGTGAGGTTTGTCAGGTAAGACATTTCCTGGTGATGCAGATAATATGATATCATTTGTTAAAATCAGAAAATTGCTCTAAATTAATAGAAAAAGATCAAGGCTGGAAGGAAGGACCTCAAAAAGGAATGGCCTCATATTTTTATGTCTTACTCAAAATGTTTAAATCTTATCCATTTTCAGTTAATTTGCATTATTTGTCCACTTATGCAACTCACTCAGAGATTAGGTGTACTCATTTTAAGGGAAAGGTGAGACAGTTATACCTCAGAAGTTTGGCCAATGTGGAGAACATGAAGATGAAACTTCAGGAGATAAATGAGATCAAGGTAAAATACAGCTGGAAAGAAAAGAGGAGAAAGCAACTGGATGTTTCACCAGAAAGTAGTGAGGAAAAGCAGAGAGTCAAAGCAGACTGTGAAGGGGACAGGCAGCTGAGCTGCCTGAACATAGTGACTTATACACACAGGTCAGGTTAACACTGATGCATAATGCAGGTTTAAATGAGAGGCCACAACTTTATTTTTGCATAGTTATAGTATCTAACCATAACCAAAGCCTCTTGACTAACTGTCCTTTGCCAATTCATTCTTACCTATTTCATTGTCTTTGCATCTTGTTCTTGAGAACAATTGTACTGGATCAAAAGGAGATAATGAAATATGAGCAAAATAATATTAGACATAGGATGCTACTAGTAATACTTTTAATGGAGGAGATTTCACATTTCTGTAAGAGGACCCATGTAACTAATTCACCTTCTCTCCATGCCTGTTCAACTTGCCAACATCTTCTAAAACAGCATCTGGCCTTCATGTCTCAAATCCAAATTGTTCAGTACCCAAAGCTGAGCAAACCAGTCAGTTCACTGTACAGAATAAACACAAAATATTGGTGTGGGGTGATAGCCCTGTTAAGGCTTGATGAGTTGAGGGAAACACCTCAGCCCCGAGGAGGGATGCTCCCAGCAGAGGACAAAGAGCTTTCAAACTGATAAGAGTAACAAAGGATAGAGTGTTTTAAAAATGACACGGCTTTCTTTTGCAATATCTTCTATGACAACACAAGGAGCTACCCCTCAGGCATCTGTATCACCCCCAAAGTATTGACTTTAGTCACACAAACCACCCAGAGGAAAAAAAAAGGTATAAAAAGAGATGGAGTAAAAGCCAAAATTGGGGGAGAAATGACATTGTCTCTGCGGGGGTAACTGCTAGCAGCTTGTTCTGGCTCCTTCCACCTCTTGGAACAATGTAGGGATGAGAAACCATGTGCTTTCTATACTTTATATCTTATACTTTACTCTCTTACAAAGCTTATTACTTTATACATTCCATCTTACATCTTATTCTTACAGCTACTTTGATTCTTACTCTATAAGCACCTTCTTTACTAACTGTGTTTTGCTACTTTAACACTAATAACAGTACCTTGCTTTACACTTTGCTATTTAGTAAGTATATACTTTAATTAGTTATTGTGTTCTTTTGCAGCGTGCAGTTCTTTTTCAACATGTGTGTTGATGAGAAGCCTCTCTGTTCTTTCCTTTTGCTTTGTGTTACAGAGAAGGTGGTATGCAAGCTATTTTATTGCCCTATGTTATTGAGGGGGTGTCTAGATAAGTGTTTTGGGTGGCTGTGTTTCTAGTTAGTAGTTTTTTGTTGCTAGTTTTTGTCTGTCATGAGAGTGGGATATAATGCTGTATTGAAAGTTAAGTTTGGTGTGCTTGTCTCTGTAAAATGTTTTGTGCTGGTTTCTTTTGGAGTCTTTTGCTAGCAATTAAATACAATCTTGCAGCTAAACATTATCACCAGCAACGCAAAACCCACAATAACTGTCTCATACTTGTATTAATAAATGTTATTCAGGAGCTGTTGTGGAGAAAGTTTTTTTCTTGCTATTAAGTGTGGTCTCATATCAGAAGTCAGAAACCCTTCCAACCTGTGTGCTCTCCATAGTTGATAGGCAGTGTTGGGTGCATAAGGCTCTAATTTTCTGGAGATGCTTATATAGCTATAAGTTCTCCCTGGCTTAGGTGTAGTATCATATCAGAGGTCAGAAACCCTCCCAACCTGTGTGCTATCCCTGTTCAGTAGGCAGTGTTGGGTGCATAATGATCTGATCGTCTGGAGGCACTTATTGCTAATAAGTTCTCCCTAGCTTAAGGGTAGTCCTCATAAAGAAGTCAAAAATCTTTTGAGCCTGTATTCTGTCCAGAGTCACCAGGCAGTGCTGAGTTCATAAAGCTTTGATTGTTCCGAGGATGCTTATAGCTAATAACTTTATATTAATACAAGTGAGACTAGAAGTCTTTGTATTTCTGTCTCTCCCCACTTTCACGTGACAATTGGGCTCTTATGGGAATAGATGAGCTCACTGTCTTCTACACCTTCTACTTCTTGAATGCCCACATTGAATCTACATATCCCTGGCATTCTTGGCAGTAAAGCAGCATATGTACACCTGTACAAGGTTGCACATACTGGAACATCTGTAGCTTCCTGCATATCTCGTTCCTGTCTCTCAGAGAAACATTCCTGGATCTGCTGTCCTGAAACCAAGATGAAACATCTGTTAAACTATTACCCAGACCTGGCACATGTACTATTTTAAAAAGAATGTTATGGCACAAGCAATGAAGTGCAGAAGTCATCACAAACTATGGTCTCTGTGGGGCTCTAGCCATCTGTTTGCTAATTATGTATACCACAGCCTGGCTGTTGCACAGAAAACAAACATTGCTGCTAGCAGGTTCGTTCTGCCATATAATTACTGCAACTGGCACAGGCAGAATTACATGAAAGTTAGTCTTTTTCTGCCCATCGCTGTTGCCACTTTTGCATATTCCCCCTTAAAAGGATCCACCTGCTCTTTCTGCCACCTTGTACCTCACTTTAACCTGCTTGCAACTGCCTATCCCAGCCTGTGCTAATCTCTCTGACAGTGAAAGTACATTTCCCAGGATGTTTGCTGCAAGACTTTTGTTCATTTTAAACTAATATTGCAGTGGAGTATTTAGCATCTTTGAGCATATTGAGCTAATGTTGATATGGCGGCGGTGTATTTAGTAACTTTTATGCAACCTTTCATAAAAATCACCTTGGTAATAAGGCAGATATAACCACTGCCTGGGCAAGTGAAGCTGTTCTTTGTTTCAGATGGGATCTCAACATGTAATTGAATTCAGATCACTCAAGGCTCCTTTGTGGCCAAATCTCCATGAAATACAATATCTGCATTCTTTTCTTCCCTCTGCTTTTCCCTGTGTGTGAATAGCTCTCCCCAGTGCCCAAATAGTTGACAACAGGGGACAGTCCACTGTGTTCATCTGCTACAGAGAGACTTGGAAAAAAAACCCCAACCTGTGGGAATTGCCTTCTCTGGCTCACAGGATGTTAGGGTTGGTGTTTCTTTCACTGCTGGATAATTGTGCTGTTTCATAGGCACACAAGTGTGATGACTTTTAATTAATGCGAATTCAGGTACTTGGGTGCTATGACAGGCAGCAACTGAAACATAGTTGAACGTCTAATTTCTCTGTGCCTCAGGGGGAAGAGAATATGGACATCATTCTTAGATTTATGTATATTAAGGAAAGCAACCTGGTGTCATAATATTATTTGGTTTTAAATGATATATGAAGATTACAAACACATCTGTATGAGTTATACACTCAACTCCAGACTCGGTTTAATAATTTCTGCAGGGAGAGGAGTCATTTCATATTCATGGTCCTTCAAAGGTATTACATTATACTTGTCACATCACAAAGCTTCTGCTGGTCTCTTTGTCAGTGTGTCCTTATTTATGGATGAATACCTATGCCAAACTGATTAATTATGTCCTCCTGTTAGACCTCTGGGAAGTTCATTTTGTCCTACAGAGTGGTCATCAGAAGAGCCTGGGCATGTTATTGAGATTATTCCATCACAGTGAAGAGTCTGATAAGCTTCTCTCTTCCACACTGGCCACATTCAATCACCCTGAAAAATTGATTAGAGAGCACCCTTTTTTAAGCAAGTTGTTTCCCTAATGAAGACCTTTTCATAACATTGATATTAGTAAATGAAGCTGTATCAGGAAATGGTTGTGATCTGGGTTATGATTAGCCCTAAGCTAAATTTGTGAAAATTGTATCTGACATGATTTTGCCCCAGGCCAGTCAACAGTGTGCTGAAAAGCCCCTAGGCAGGGCTGAAGAATTAGCATGGGCTAGATGCTGTTTGTTAAAGGCAGTGTAACCACAGTTATCTTGATTTGAATTGGAGATCTCCAATAGTATGAATGAAATCTGTAGTCTTTCATGCACCTTTAATTAACTCTGTAGAAGCAGCTTTCCTTTCCAGAGACCAGTGTTTACATAAAAGCCCCACCATATAGCACTGGTACTTTGCACCAGAGAAAGGCATCCCTGTCTTCCATGCATGCCTTTTGAATGAGAAGTTCTTTGATCCATAATGGCTTTTCTGAAAAGTAGAAAGAAGAGGTGGGTATCAAAATCCTTCAAAATTACAGAGTACAATTATAGTATGGATGTAAATCACTTGTATTACAGTAACATGGATGTGTATTTTGAAGGCATTCAGCAAAGCAACAAAATAAGATTAGAGCTCTTTTTGGGAGCATGTGTGGCTGGTGTGCTACAGCTACAAAAGTCATTTCCCATGAAAGGGTATTTCGCTCAAGTGTTTATTCCTCATTAACACAAATTTTATTATTTTTAATGGGAGCTGTGATCCTCTCAGAAGGCAAATCATTTAGCTGTCAAATGCTATTGAACTGAGGAGTACACAGATTTGTTTTTTATTGTTGTCCAAGAAAAGGCTACCTTGTGCATCAGGGATCCACTGGCTACCTGAAGAAATTAGGAATACATTGTTAGGGAAAACTGACATATGTATTTTCTAACTGTTAAACCTACAGCTATATGCAAAAATGCCCCAGTGGTTTACAGCAATATACATGAGTTGATCTGATAGACAAAATCTCACCCCAGATGACCCATAACTAACTGCGTAGACACCATTGCATACCCTGAAATAAGCTGGTGACTAAAAAATCAGCCAGACAGGTGGTCATCAATGAGGAGCTTCTTGCTGTCTGCAGCACAGCAGGAATGGGAAGCTGGGCGGGAGCACAGGCTAGGGAGGATGGGAAGTACGGCATGTATGTCTTGCTTACCAGTCTACCGGAGGAGTAATGAGAAGATGACGGGAGGCACAAAGTTCATGTTCAGTTCTTGGATTTGTGTTCCTTCTCACACAGAGCTGGTGTGACAGTACTGCCTACTGGGAACCAAGGGAATTGTGTGTAGGTGCCCTGAACTAAGGCGAGCCCACAGTGTCAGGACGCTGTGCAGAAGGCTTTCCTTCTCTTTCCTCCTCGTAACATCTTACAATTTTTAATTGTGTTTTTACTATTTGCAATTTATGTTTTATTTCATAGCCAAGGTTGTTTAATTACAATGCAGCTCATTTTCTTACATCTTTTTCTGCTCAACTGAAAACCTGTTGCCTATACATTTCTTTTTAAAAGTATAAGCGCTCAACCACTTCCAGTGCCAATTTTCAGCATGTTCTCACTGAATCAAGCACCTTCACTTTTTAAAACCTCACATTTTTAAAGCTTACTTGGTCCCCAGACCTCAGAAGTGAATGCGATGAACTTGTACTAGCATTACCAATTGCATACATTGACACTAGGTCTTTTTTTTTCTTTTTCCCTTCCTTGTTCATTTCAGGGACAGACATTATTTTCTCTTGGCAGAGCATTAACTTGAAAGGTCTGTTGAGAATCAGTGATGAATGATACCTTTACATCTTTTTCTTCCTCCATAGTCACAGTTTATCAAGATTCCCTTATCATGTGTTTGTTATCTGTAAAATTTATTTCCAAAGACATCACCATATATTTGGCTGTATTAAAATGTTCTTGTTAGATTTGTCAGTCTACCATGTTATCTATTATTAATTTTGCCTCTATTCAGGTACAAAGACTTCAGTGAAAAATGAATTCTTTTGTTGTGCCTATTTAATTTCATATATATATATTTAAGTATATGTTTGTATTGATATTTTTATATGCATGTATGTACATACAGATACACACACATACTCTTCCCTATTCCTTCAGCTGTTTGGTAACCTGTGCTTAATTTTTACAAAATGCTGATTCTTATTAATGTTTATTTAAATATGATGGGTTTCATTCTTTGTATTTGTTAGTATTTAATACTCCATGCTTGTTAATTCTTGTATGCCTTTTGCATCTGAATGTTTCAACATAAAAATAAGAAAGCTGTAGCATCTCTTGTTTGTTCGGTCTGAGAGTTTTCTAAAAAATACTTTATCTAGCTATGGAATGTTTCAAAACCATCAGGGCATTAAAAACAACAGCTCAAGATTTGTGGAACCCTGACATGACGTCAAAAAGCCAAGATGTTTTCATTACTCAGTCATAAGGCTCACTTGAACACTAAATGTCCCAGAGAGTAGTGTTGTGTGACCTCTTAATATCAGCACTCATGAAGAATGTTTCATTTAACTTCTTCAGATCATTTACTTTCCTGATTTGTGACAGACTAATGGAAATTTAGAGATTAATTTGGAAGCATAGTCATTTGCCTGAGTGAATATGAACTTGGATGAAACAGTTCAAGAGTATCTCATTAGATTTAAAATGTGTTTTTCAATTTAGAAAATGTGTTTATAATGTAGGATGTGTCTAGTGAACAGTCCATCTAATGAGCTGGTGGCCATCTTGAAAGAGTCTCTTATTACTGATTTGCTGAATAGAAGCCTATTTTTTCACTGGATATTTGTTACCCTTTACAACCTTTCTCCAAACTGATAATTCCACCTCTGAAATGGCTCCTCACAGTGTTAATATCTACTATTGCCTTTATCTTTGAATTTAAAGAAACATATTATTAAAAATTAAATAATAAATTTGGAAAGTCAATGCCACACATGGGAAAATGCAGCCTACCGGGCAGTTCGCTAAAGCAGACCAGAAAAAGCTTCTGAGTTTGAGGAGGAACTCAAGCGCTCTTCTCCGAGGCTTTGCAAAATTTGTATCCACAGAGGGGCTTCTACCTCACAACCTTGACATCTGTAATGCCTCATTTTGGGAATGGTATGCAGCCTGAAAAATTACCAGGTGTTTTGGACAGTGCAGAGAGAGAATAATGCTCTTCAGAATGGGATGTACCAGTGCTGTCATACTAAGATAACTGACCTAGATAGTGAGAATAGCTGAGAGTGCATGACTGCCATGAAACATTCTCCAGGGCATAAAGCATTTGCATGGATCACTGCAGGACAGACCCTCATGATTCCCTGTTCCTCTTTTATAAGTGTCCCCACATTTTCTTTAGCACTCTGATTATGCCTCCTCTGTTTTCTTTCAGATGAGTACAAAATGAAAGCATGTTGTCACTGCTTGGATTTTCACAATAAGTTGATCTTGGGAAGGAGGCAGGCAGTGAAAGACAGTGATCCAGTTCTTAGTGCTATCAAAGGAGCTTCTGAAATGAGATATCCATATGTCATGGTTCCCATCATGGAAATAGTCACAGAATATTTCACTACAGAAGGAGGACAGGAACATCTGCCATCATTTGAGTATGGCAGTGAATCCCTGTCAGTACTTACACCTCCCAGTTTTTCTTCTGAAATCTTAAATTCTCTTGTGGATTTGTTACTAGCCATGCTGTAAGCCTCATTCACAGCAGGCAGAATACTAAAATTGCTCTGTCCTAGTTGTGTTATGTGGTCATTGTTTTTATTTTACTCAATCAATTTCTGTTTTCTGCTACATTATAAAAGATCATGCTTGTTATCTTGTTAGTATTTTATCAGCTTTGACTACATGACACATGATGTATCTACCCACCATCCTTAAAGCCAAGATACAAACTTCATTATATGATACTGCTGTGGTCTCTGCTAAAAGGCCATGCCTTGGAAGCAGACAGCCATCTCGCCATTAAGCTTGTCATTAAAATGGTATGTCTGAAAAAACTGAGTTTTGTCTGAAATCAGTACTCTATCAAGATGAAAGATTATTTTCTGTCTCATTTTAAAAAGAAAATTTCTGATTCAAGCCACTAAATTTCAGACCTTCTATAGACCTTAAAATTTTTCATCTGTTCCTACATGGATCAAAATGCTCATTAGTTAAGGCAGTTTTCAAATCCTGATATACAGGATTACCATGAATTCAAACACAAGAAATTGAGTAGAATATCCTCTGCAGTTAAATTACCTTTCTATAGTCTGTTCTGCAAGTTAGGTTACTCCAAAACCACAGAACTCCTTAGGGATATCTCCTGTAACTGGAGTTTTAAATGGTGTTTGCTTGCATGTGATAAAACTTCAGCTTGGATTTAAATCAACATTAACAAGACAATCTCATGTTCTATAAATTTATTGAGTTAATATTAATTGAATTTCAGAAAACCCAGTAATTTGCATGTTAAATTCCTTCTGTTTCTGAGAAAAATAATTTATCCAAATACATGATTTCAGCATCATACACTAAAATTAGTATGTAATGACCAAATTCTATTGATCTAACTCAAGGTAAACCATTAGGCTAAGGTCATATAATCATGGAATCCCTTAGGTTGGAAAAGACTTCCAATGTCATTGAGTCCAACAGTTGACTGAACACCACTATCAACTAAACTATAGCTTAATTAATGCCATATCCAGACATTTCTTAAACACCTCCAGGTATGGTGATTCCACCACCTCCCTGTGTAGGCAACCCTTTATGTGAAGAAATTCTTTCTGACATCTGACTTGAACCACCTCTTGTGCAACCTGAGGCTTTGTTGTCTTGTCCTGTTGCGAGTTGCCTGGGAAGAGAGGTTGACCACCTTGCTACCACCTCCTTTCAGGCAGTTGTAGAGAGCGATAAGGACTCCCCTGAGCCTCCCTTTCTCCAGACTAAACAACCCTAGCTCCTCAGCCACTCTTCTTTTGGCTTGTACTCCAAATTCTTCACCAGCTCTGTTGACCTTCTCTGGACACTCTCCAGCATCAAAATGTCTTTCTTGTAGTGAGGGACCCAGAACTGAACAGAATTTGAGCTGTGACCTCACCAGTGTTGAGTCCAGGATGGCAATCACTTCCCTGGTTCTGCTGGCCACACTACTTCTGATACAACTCAGGATGCCATTGGCCTCCTTGGCCACCTGGGCACACAGCTGGCACATGTTCAGCTAAAGTCAATCAGCACTTCCAGCTCCTTTTCCACTGTGTAGCTTTCCATCTGCTCTGTCTCCAGACTGTAGTGCAGCATGGGGTTGTTGTGACCCAAGTGCAGGACCTGGAACTTTGCCTTATTGAACCTCATGCCTTTGGCCTCAGCCCATCCATCCAGCCTGTCTGTTTAGATCCCTGTGCAGAGCCTTCCTACTCTCTAACAGATCAACACTCCCACCCAACTTGATGTCTTTTATGGATTTACTGAGGTTGCACTCAATCCTCTCATCCAAATCATTGATAAATGTATTAAACAGGAAAACAGGACTGGTCCTAACACTAAGCACTGGGGAACCCCACAAGGGAGCAGATGGCACCTGGGCACAGCACCACTTACCATCACTCTCTGGGCCTGGCTATCCAGCCAAATTTTAGCCCAGAAAAGCATGCACATGTCCAAGACATTGACTGCCAGATTTTCCAGGAGAATGCTGTGGGAGACAGTATCAAAGGCTTTACTGAAGTCCAGGTAAATATCCACAGCCTTTTCTTCATCCACTATGAGGGTCACCCTGACATAAAAGGAGATCAGGTTGGTCAAGCAGGACCTGCCTTTCCTAAACCCATGCTGGCTTTGCCTGATCCCCTGATTGTCGTGTATGTGCTCTGTTATCGCACTCAAGATGCTCTGTCCCATGACCTTTCCCGGTACCAAGGTCAGGCTGACAGGCCTGTAGTTCCCCAGATCCTCCTTCTGACCCTTCTTGTAGATGGGTGTCACCTTGGCTAACCTCCAGTCCTCTGGGACCTCCCTGTTTCACCAGGACTGATGATAAATGATGGAAAATGGCTTGGCAAACTCCTCCACTAGCTCCCTCAGAACCCTCAGTTGGATCCCATCTGACCCTATAGACGTGTGAGTGTCTAAATGGCTCAGCAGGTCACTAACTACTTCCTCCTGTATTGCAGGGCATTTGCTCTGCTCTGAGAATAACAGGTCTTTCTGTTGAAGGCTGAGGCAAAGAAAGCATTAAGTAGCTCAGCCTTTTCCTTAGCCTTGATTACAGTGTTTCCCTCAAAGTACAGAAAAAGGTGGAGATTTTTCTTTCTACCATTTTGTTGTTAATGTATTTATAAAAACACTTTTTTATTGGCTTTCACAACAGTGGCCAGATTGAATTCCAGCTGAGCTTTTGCCTTTCTAATTTTCTCTCTACATGACCTGTCAAGATCCTTGTACTCTTCCTGAGATGCCTATAAGAAGAATAAGAGGACAGTAATATGAGAGACATTCCACCAGCCTTGGACAACTATTTCTTCAGAGTGAGACCATAACTAATCCACAAAGGCAGTGATACTGTTTTGGAGAACAAGGATGGCATTTAGAAAAACAGGCATGGAGTCACCTGGATGGACAATCAGCTATAGACCACCACAATCTTCCAGATTAGCAAGCTGCTTATTCCTTCTTCAAACCCACTTATTGCAGGAGTAAAAGTCCAAAGCCCTAGCTTATAGTACTTACTGCTAATCTGGATGCTGTTAGTTACTACAGCCAGCCATTTAATTATTTACTGGCCTATTTTAGTTCAATTCCTGATCTATTTAGCTATTTGTTAATTATGTGGAATCAATTCAATCAGAGACCATGAGGTAAATAAATAGATATATAGAAATCTATATAGAGAGAGATATCTATACATATAGACAGATAGCTCCCCATCCAAAACCAAAAAAAATATGATATATAAAGACTGAAATAATATCTGGACTATTCCTTACTTTTGAACTACTTAGCCACTATATGTAAATATATTTTTTATTTATTATTAATCGTTTAATTTAAGACAGCTACGTATACCAGTTAGGTCAAACTTCAAGTCTACACATCAAGCATAAAAATTGGTCCTAAAAGCCACTTAGCACTGTATTTTGCATTTGTCAAAAAACTCCACGCCCAACACTTAGTGTTAGGAGAAGCCTGTAAAAGAAAGGACAAAAAAAATTCCAGCCATAGTTAATTTCTGATTTTGGGGTCCAGGTTGTAATCTTGTATCTCATAGGCCTTAATATATTTTTTCTCCCTAAAATAGTTAAGACATTCCTATGAACTCATATGAATTTTTTTACCATATGTACAAGCTGTTGTCTAAACAGCAGTTCTTTTTTGTTTGTTTTCTACCTATTTGACCCTTAGTTCTTTACTGGAATACAGAGTGAATGATCATTACTTATTCACCCACTTGATCCCATTTCTGGCTTGAGAGGCCCCTGCAAGGTCTTATCTAAAGAGAATAATAGCAAAAAGAAAAAAAATATAAAGTTTCCAATAAAATGAAATTAATTCCAGAAAAAACTAAGTGCTTAAAATAACTAGAAGTCATGCTATCATTGAAACACAGCTACATGGATTTCTCACACTAAAGTACTTTTCTTTCACCTTTTTCTTTCCTTTTTTTGACATGATATTTTGCTGATTTTATTAAAATAAGGCTTATTTCTGTTTTTTATGCTGTTAAGCAGGAACTTCAGCAAAATTGCTTCTCTTCAAGTATTGTGCAGTTATATGGCCTTTTTGCTTCTTCCCTTGCAAGTGTGTTCTTGGAACTTTAAAAGACATAAGAGATCTCAAACTAATTTTTCTCTTATAGATTAGATGTTCATATTAACAGAGTGTGCTTCATGCCTTACTAGAGCCCAGGATTGCCAGCAAATGCTACCAAATAGTGTAAGCTGCTATCAAAATACCTCCTGCAGCTGAACAGATATGTGTTGGTGGTCTCATTCTAATCCAATGCTGCAAAGAACTGATGATGTCTCAGAGAGCCTGGTAGGACTGCAGGCTGTTACAGTGCAAATGTAAGTTGTTCTGAGGTCATAGAATTGTGTCTGTTTCCTGTATCAAACAGCAGTTGCAATTGGGTAACATTTTAAGTATAGACTAATTTTTTTAATACCATAGTAGGTCTGCAGAAATTCATACATATGAATAATCTGAAATTCTATTGCTTTGGGGTATTTCCTTGATCAGAATTTTCTTTTTATCATTAACTCAGAGATTTATTTTTATAGGTCTTTAACTTTTAAGAACACAACTACAGTGCTGCTCTTCATGTGCAGATTTAAATCTTGGGAATATAACAAATTGAATAAGTCAATTTAAATCTTAAAAATATTCATATGGTTAGCTGTTAAGGTTCACTGCTGCTTTTCTCAGGAGTGCTGTTTAGCATGAGGACTGTTCTATACTGGTCTTGTACTCCATGTTTAGACTGTCATTGATTTGTGCAGGTTCATTGCTGGGTGGAGAGGTGTGACACCCTTTCTACAGAAAGAATGGATTAAGAAAGGCAACTCACAGACAATCTGGGATAAAGAGGGTACATTCAGCAAGATATTCATCGAAATTTTCTTCACTGACATGTAGGTAATATAGAATCTGGGATTAAGAAAACTTAAGGCTGTTTCCAAGCCACTGACCTTTGCCCTCTTAATTGTCTTTCAGCAGATTTCAATAACTGGATTCTGAATGAGCTCCAGTAAGAACAGGAATACAAATGTGTCTGTCTGTGTTAGTCCAGTGTAGTTAAACTTTCCCACATGTTTTAACTAAAACTATATTTGTGGCTCAGTGAGGAGTTAATCATTCATACTCTTAAAAACAGAAAAACAGAAAAAAAAATGTTGCCATTCAACATGCATGTAACCATTTAAAACCTGCTGTTGACAAACATTTCAACTGCAACCAGCAAGCAAAGGTTGAGATCCTTATTTAAACAAACCTTGATGTAGGTATGCTCTTTTTGAACCTAATGGGGAAGCTTTGATTTTTGACTGTAAAACTACAAAGAAAATCAAACCTGTTTTTCACTTTCAGAAAGCCTCTTATCTCTCAGAAATTAAACCTGTGGTACTTATGAAGCATATCAGCGAATATAGATGAGAGCTTCTTATTCTATTAGGTGTTTGGAAGAGATCTGCTTTTCTCAATGCTTTGCTGTCTTGGGAGAAGCCAATCTACTCTATTTTTTCTTATGTAAGGAAACATAATCTTAAAAGATTTACAATTTGGAATGTGCTTAAAGAGATATTGCAAATTTGACTTTGTAACCTTAAATCCCCCAGGTAAGGAGCATAAACCTACTTTTCCAATAGAGGTCTGTTTCCCTTTGCTCTGTGCTTTCTTCTCAACCATGTCCACTCATCTTTGCAGTGAACAGGTTATGGATGATATTCCTGCTGTAAGAACAAGCTAGAGTTTCTCCTCCAGTTAGTTCACATGCTCCTAGGTTTTCTTTCACCACCATATACCAGAACCACAAGCAGATGCTCCCTGCTATCCAGCTCCTGCTTAACATACCACTTATGGTAGAGATCAAAACACTGATCTTTGGCTCCACCTTGTGATCTCCCTATTGATACCAGCAAAGATTAAATGAGGGAATATTCAATCCTGATTTCAGATCTGATTTTGATCTCTCTGCCTGTATAAGAAATACAAAAAAACCCAGTCAGATTTTACAGGTCAAACTACTGGCTTTAGCAGAAGAAATAGAGTTGAAAAGTGTAACTAAAGAAAAATAACTAGGCTCAGAAGTGTGAAATAAATTGCCCTAGAGAACAAAACAAAATAAAGTGCTGGAAGGAAGTTGATGGACAACCTGGGGTTTATCATCTGAATGTAAAATGGTCATCTTGGTAAAATACCAATTACAGAATGCATAAAATAGGATACAAAATTGCTTTTGTTTTCAAATACGTTGACAAAAAGAACTAGTGAAAAATATACACAGAGTTTATTTTACTGCATAGCATATTTAGCATGAGCATTTTTCTCCTCATTTTCTGAAATATAACTCTGATATAAGAACTGGCCACATAGGTTGCTTTTGGTTGCTTGTGGGAAAAAGTAAACAAGTCAAGTATTAACGTCAGTTTCTGCTTTGTGGGAACATACAGTGGCCAAAAAGATTTTGAAATCATTTGCACTGGTAAAGCTTGTGTGAGTACTAGTGCATGAAGCTGATAGCATAAGTGAGTCCCTGGAAATTACTTGGCTTTCATATTTCAAAACAGTTACTGCCATCCATAAAGTACAGAACTGGTGAAGATTATCTCCTCAGCAGACAAAAGGTCAGACAATAAAACTTTTGCTTGCCATTTTCTAGAAGAAATTAATCACATTAATCTATGAAATGTAAAAGGAAGGCGTGATTTCATATTGAGTTTCTATGGGCAATATCATTTCCCTGAATTTTCAGACTTGATTTATTACTTTTTTATAATGTTAATAGGATGTAGAGCTAAAAATATTTTAAATCATTCAATCTCCAATCAACATAGTGCGTGTGAAAAATATTACCTCTTGGATAGTTTATATATTTTCACTGCTGTAATAACTGCCAGAGAACCAGTGCACTGTAATGGAGAATGCAGCTCACTTTAGCCAAGAGAGCATATTTGTTGTGCTGCTTTGATACCACAATTGTGTCTGGGTAGAAACACAAAACGATCTGATTGATGTTATTACTAATTTGGCCATTTCATGATTATATGTGCAATCACTAATTTACAATCAAATCATGCAAATGGTGGTAAAATATTGATGAATTTCTAATATGTAGTTTAAGTGTTGCTGATATTGTGGAAGATATTATGTTATAAAATAAAATGATGTGTCTCCTTGTGCTGGAAGCTTCTCAAAATGTAAATGAAAAGTAATAAGCAAGGAAGGGAAAAAGAGAAGGTGAGTTACTTTGAAAACATAGTCAAATGTGTGGCTAATTTTAAAGTAAAATTTGCCTTATACAGGAAATTATTTATAATGCTGCCTATAATTAGAAGATGAAGATTTATATTTTTTCAACAATTATCACTTCTTTCTTGTAGATGAAAGTTTTCATTATTTTGGGATTTTCAGCAGCTATAGCCTTCACAGCTGTTTTATTTTCTTTCCTTCAGATAGGCAAAGATACCATCTTTGGTAAGTAACAGTAAAAAGATATGTTATTTTCTTTTGTTGATTGTTGAAAATACACTGGCACTGCAGAGTTTAGCTATGGCAGTATAGCTTAATCTCTTTTTGTGTGCAAAGCACCCTCTCTGGCTTCTGTGAGAATTATTCCATGGGTGTTTTCTTATAAAATGGAGCTTCATAAACTTGCAGAGTAAAACTCTGTACGGCAAAGTATCTCAATCACTTAGTCTTTGATTAGGGGTGATTTTACTTTCTTAGTGATGTTCATATGTCAGATGACATGTTTACAAGTATGATTGATAGATTTCTTTCCCCATCTGCTAATCATTACCTTTAATAACTCTGGGCTAGAGGCTCGTGCCATAGGAAGTCCCACCTGGCATGCTCCTTCTAGCTTTCAGGGATGCAATGTCTCCTGTGTGTCTGTTTGCTGCTGGCACCCTGTGGATTTTAGAGCATCTCAGATTGCAGTAATCCGTACGTTCAAACAATGTATCTTGTAATTTTTAACATTAGAGCTGCTTTATTTGCATCTGGTCAATCTAAATCAGTTAGGTCTACTAAACTAGAAATGTAGGCAGATACCAAACTGAATTTTAAAAGAAATATGCAGAGACTGATTTTACATAAAATTAGGGCAGAGATAGGATTTTCAAACTTTACATTCTCCTAAATCCCTTTAAGTAAAGGATTTCTTCCAAACATCTAACCTAAACCTGCCCTAAGTCAGTTTAAAATCATTGCCTCTTGTCCTGTCACTATCTGCCCATATAAGAAGTGCCTTCCCTCCTCTTTATATGCCCGCTAAGGTACTGGAAGGCCTCAGTATATGTGAAAATATGTGAACTGTAAATAAACAGAATGGATGAACTGCATGTGATTCTTTTTAGAGTAAGTGTCCTTTGGTCTGATGAAAACAGTACAAAATAATGTTTGTTACTGTAAGAACCACATTTTTGAAAACACTTTATTGGTACCAAAACCAAATTTCTCAGCAGAAAATGAAAAGAGACAATGGCGTTCAAAATAGCAAGTGGATCTTCTCTTTTAGATCAGAGTTTGAATCAGTATCACATAATAAGCAGTACGTTAAACATATCTCTCAAAGGTAAAACCCCTAAAACTAGTTAAAAACCATGCCACATTAAATTATAAAATAATTATTTGTTGTATGGCCTATAAAGATCAGACTTGTTTTATAACATAGATGCAAAAACATTTTCAGATCTAGCAGAAATCTGAATGATAATATCAAATGAATCATCTGAATATTTTATCATGCATAAGTGAAAAAGTGAAATAACTACTGCTATAATTAGATGATGAAATCTCTAGTAGAGTGGAGTATAATTCTCCCTAGCAAAGATAAGGCCTCATCACACATTATATTCCCTGGAGCTGAGTGCCCTATTCAAAAAAACCCCAAATAACAGAAATAGTACAGTATGGACTACAGATAGGATGTGTCCCCCTGAAATTGCACTGTCCATAAAAGATGAGCAATTGTACATAAATTATTGTTATTATTTTTAATACTTTTTTCTCAGAAAAATGGGCCATCTTACAAGATACAGATGGAAATTAAGCCACTGAACTTTAAACATGACTGATTCTTTTAATATAAAGCTACACCTACAAAAGAGAAATAAGCCAAGTTTCACAACAGCAGTATAAAAAATAGCACAGCTGAAGTATTATTAGGTTCACATATGTCTTTCCATCAAATATAGGTGAAGAAATGAGAATAGGACTTTCATGCATTGGTCCAGTTCCAGAAGGTCTTAAAGTTAATTAATTATACCTGAATATGAACTTGAATTCTTCATGTGTCTCACACCAGCCCATATTACCTGTGAGGGAAGCTCAGATTTGTCCAATCAGTCCAAGGACAAATTAATGAAAAATACATATGAAGCCCGATGAGAATAACTGCATACAGAGAACACGTTTCAGCTGGACCTTATACGTTTGGCCCTATGTAACATGTGCATAATTGGATTTATACTTAAAGAAACTGGAAGAAAAACTGACTCTTCAAACCTTATAAATTAAGGAAGAATTGATTTGACTACCCCTACCTTACCTTTCAGAAAAGGCAGAAGTCACAACATTAATTTCAGGAATACTTAAATAAGTAAATGGTTTAAAGTGAAAAAATTGCACCTTAATATTAGAAGCTTTTATATTTTATAACTGTAAATATTTTAATAAATATGGTATTGATTATTATATTCATCTTCCTTTTCATTTTCTTCCCCATTGAGAAGAAACTGAAGATAACTGCATTACTAAGGCTATCCAGAAGGGCTCTAGTCTAGTGGATTATGCTGCACATTATGAAATGAAAAGGTAAAAAAAAAGTGAATAATCTATTCCACAGAAAGCTTTAATAACAGAAAAGTTTTATGTCATCTTCCTATTTCTTTGAGAAAACCTATAATCATAGATTCACAGCACCCACTCTCATCTATTGGGACAATCTCATCTAGTGGGAGGTGTTCCTGCCCATGGCAGGGGGTTTCAAACTAGATGATTTTTAAGGTCCTTCCAACCCAAACCATTCTATTATTTATTATTAAGTCATGGATCAGCTGATCTAATACAACCTTCTGCATTATCATCATATAAGAGTGAGATGAAAACAGCTCCTATGGCATAAATGTCCAAACTCTCTTGCCTCAACTTGGACTGCTACAGTGAATTTCATATTTCTCCTTCCATTTAAAACAGATGTAATGAAATGATAAGGGAAAGGAAATAAAACATTAATCTTGAACTCTGTATAGGTAACAACTTAGGAAAAGCTCCTTTGTTCCAGAGTTATGCTATGAGAGTGATCTCTTTCAATCACTTTCTGTGTAGCTTTGACTGGATCTCTATATTATAAAGAATTCATTTCTCTCCAGAATTTAGAATACATCAGCTAAGCTGTAAAGGGTTCAATTATCGCACTTCTGCTCAGATTTTCCTAAAAGATTTATCCCTGTGATATGAAAATTAGTAACTTTTGCAAAGCTCTGTAAGAGATGACTGTTTATAAGGACAGAAACTGTCAAGAACTGTGGCTGCTCTGTATGAAGAGACCAAGGTCACTTTTATTTTGTAGTGTTAGTAGTTAGTTAGAAAATCGCTGACATTCCTGAGGCATTTAAATTTAAAATACAGGTTTTCACTTCTCAGTGGCTCAGCTGCCTCATGCACTAAATGAAGATACTGATGTTTATTTATCTCACAGAATATTAGGGCAATTATTTGGTCAATATCTTACAGATGGTAAATGCTAAAAGATGGTAAAGATAAATGCTTAATGATAATTGCTTCAATTAGGAATTCAAATTTTACTAGGAATAAAATTGAGACCACTTACTTCTCCAAGATAAAACACCAGACTCTTCAGCTTTCTTCTGAAATATTGTGTATGTCTATATATAGGCACTAAAGAGCATTGGTGTTCAGTAGTCCTATTGCTGGGTTCTCTTTAAAAGTTTTCATAAAAACTGCAGGTTTGCAGTAGGGTGAGGTTGAAAAGGATCTCTGAAGGACCAAACCCTCTGCTCAGGTGGGGCTATCTAGAGCCAGTTGTCCAGCACTGTATCCACACAGCTTCTAAATATCTCCCAGGAGAGACTCCACAACCTTTCTGGGCAACCTATGCCAGTGCTGTCTCCCTCCCAGAAAAAGGTGTTTCCTGATGTTCTGACACCATATCCTGTGTTTCAATTTGTGCCCATGAGCTCTGTTCCTGTCACTGGGCATTGCTGAAAAGACCTTGGCTTCATCCTCCCTTCATGTATCTAAGGCATTGTCAGACTAGAAATCTGTAAACAAAGTGTTTTATAACTGTATTATTATAAGATAGAAAGAAGTCTCAGACACAAAATAGCTGAAGATGAAAATGTGGCTCATAGTCTGGAGAATTTGTTTTAGGGCTTGGTGGGCTTGGTTGTTTTTTTCATAAATTATGATCTGTAATGAGACTCAGAAACTGAGAGTCTGACAAGCATAAAAACCTTCTGCCCAAACACCATGGTCCACACTAGGTCTTTAAACATGTATGAAATGCGCTTCATGACTTGATTTCATGTTCCTAATAATGATGCTATCATGGGTCAATCTGCTATCTTTAGGAGGCTTTTTCTGCATTATTAAACATTGAGGCAGTTAGCAACTTACTCTGTGTTCATCTTTAGGAGTGTGGGTAAGAATTAGAAGGGACTAACACGCATACATTGAATAAGGGCAGGGGATAGAATCAGCAGGAAATGTGGGAAACTAATTAACTATGAAAAAGTTCTAGAAAGTTATACATTGCAAAACCTTCCATATTTTATCTTAATTATAGAAAGATCCAAGGAAGTGGAAGAGCAACCCCTACCTTGCTCCTGGCTTTCTCAAAATTTCCTGAACAAGAGAGTCAAGATATTTCCCAAGCAGCTGAACGAATGGAAATGTCAATTCAGGTGCTGAAACAAAAAGTTTGCCAGAAGCACAAACGTTCATTGCATCCAACTGGTAAATATAGTATATTGACATTGGCAAGCCCCCTGTTGATTTCTTGAATGCTGTGTCTAGATTAGAGTTGGTTAGTTTTATTTTACCTTTAGCAGGAGTACATATCCTGTTGTCACCCTGGGGCCAGGAAGCACTTTCTTTTAAAAACATCTCACATAGTCACTGGTTTAAATCTTTGCTGGAGTGTAGGCTGTGTTCCTATAGTTGAGGAGAGCAGCACCAAGCTATTGGCATCCTGTGAACTCAAGACTCTATATTTGTATTGCCTGTAAATCAGCTTGCATATCCTCAGTGTTACAAGCTTCTTGTTTACAATGAAATCTTCCCGAGTACTTTGGGTTTAGTGTTTGATCTTCTATCACCCTATGACACTGGCATTTTCAAACACACTTTCCCTCAATACTGATTGCCTTATGCATATCCCTCTTTTAAGAAAATATGCTCTTATTTTCAAAACTAATTTTATAATGCATTGCTGTTAGACTTTTATTTCCACTTTAACTGTTTTTTTATGTTAGATAGCGAAAGAAAGAGAGAAAGGCCAGAAGGTTCAGAGTTGTATAATTGTCTAGGTAAAGTAAAATTCTTGCTGCTAATTAGAGTTGAATTTCAAGATGTCTGTCTGGTGTCTGGAAGGCTCAAAAGTTTTGAAATATTGACTTTTTTCCCCCACAGATTAATTTGCTCACTTACAAAAAATGCTTGGCCCTAGTATTATGACAAGACTTTTTCAATATATGGAAGCATTAGAGTTCTGTAGACAAACATAAAGCTCCACAGTTATTTTATTATTTATTTCCATGCAGAAACATCTGAATTACTAAACTAATGGGACATTTGTAGAACTAAAAATATATCTATATCAAATGAGTATGTGTGCATATATTTATACACACACACACAGATACAATTATTCTTGTGCTGTACAATTTCAAAAGAAATTACATTTTTTAATTACAGAAGTGCATGAAACACTTGTTAATTTTCAATGCTGGAACAATGTTAATGGAACACAAATAGACATTGTACAGTCTATGGGGCACAAAAGAATAGTTTTAATTGAATTAAAGAACTAAATTGACTTTAAATAAAACATGGAAGTCAATACCTAGGCAGCCCAGATAATGGGGAGCTGAGCTCTGAGTATAATTTTGAACCTGAACTAACAGGAAAGTAGAACTGTATCCACAAATTTGGAACGAGCGACTAGTACATAATGACAAGTTTATGTAGGCAATGTAACAGCCTCTTCTCTCTCTGTTCTTACCCCTACCTTGCACAGGTTCTAACTGCTCAGAGAATATTTTGTTGAGCTCACTCAGCTAGTGATTTTCTTTTCTTTTCTGGTTTAATGTTTTTATTTGTTTAATGCACTATAGAAGCTTAGTTCAGAGTTGAATGGACAGAACAAATAGGTTTGGTGTCTTGCACTAGCCAGGGTAGACAAAGGCAAAAAATTGTATGTTACCTCTACCATCTTCTTTCAGCACATGATGATTACAGTCAGTTTGAATGTCAAGGGTTCTATGAGTTTAGGAATAATATTCATAGAATCATACAGTAGTTTGGGTTTGAAGGGACCTTAAAGACCACCCAGTTCCAACCTCTCTGCCGTGGGCAGGGACACCTTCCACTAGACCAGTTTGCTCCTGTTTCATGTGTACATCCACCTCCAATTGGCCAAACGTGTTTAAATGCATGGGATGAGAGAGGGTGTCCGCTCTCTGAAGCTTTCACAACTGGGGATCTTGGTCCCTCATCATCACATGCTCACTGGGAGACCCATCTTGGATCATATTACAAATATATTAATGACATGCTGTCTACTAGTACACCGGTACCTAATTTTACCTAGCTTCCAAATTCCAGCTTATAATTATGTTCCTCTTCCACTCACTACTGAATTCTATAGGCAGCTACAGTGTCTTTCTGGTTCCACATTTTTTGCCCTTGGAATGTGCTTTTGTTTCGGAATGGCATTTTTTACACCTTTGTTGTAAGTACAGGGACCAGCCAAGTGAAGGACTGCAATAGGGGGAAAGAAGGAAGCAGAAGGCAGGTCAAAGGCAGAGAGAAAAGAGCAGGTCAACCTCAGTTCTCAGCTATTGCTGGCCTACTTTCTTGTTGTCTATGCATTAGATAACAAAACAAGCTCTCCTCTAAGTACTTGAGGCAGCCCCTTGCAGCACTTCTCACTAAGTGCTCTTTTCCAGGAGGAAGAGAGAGAATGTTGTAGTTGCAGCAGACAATAATGCCCGTTCTACTGTAGCAGCTATATCTGATAGAGCAAATTGCTTGTCTGGGTTCTTCCTTTCAGATCTTTTATCAGCTGATCTGCTCACTAGGATTGCTAATATTTCTGGATGTCTGCCTTATATGCTACCACCAAAATGTCCAAACAACTGCTTAGCTAATAAATATCGACTCATCACTGGTGCATGCAATAACAGGTATGTATGATAAGAATTGTGCCCTGAAAAATCCTTCTTCTTTCTTCTTTAAACTCAAGAAGCTGTGTTTACTTTTACTAGAAAATTGGTGGAGCTAAAGTGGTCTAAGTTGACATAAACATGTCTTTAAATGAGGTGCCTCTGAAAGTTCCCAGAGGAAGAACTCATCATTTAAACTTTGGTACACTAATTTTTGTAGACAGGCTTTCCCTCTGAAGGCTTCTAAGACTGTGTGAGGAACTTTACACTGCGGGGGGACTGATTCAGTAGATGCCTTTTTCTATATAAATGAAGCAAACTTAATTCTAACCCAGCATTTATTTTTGATTGAATTGGATAAAATTATATTAAACAGGAAAATATAATTACTTCATGAGGAGCAATAGGAAAATCACATAGATTCTCATTTTTATATTTTTCCACAACCCTAACAGATAGCAAGCATGCATGTAAAAATTCTGTGTGATATTAGTGTGATTTTATATATTAGTTTATATAAATATATGTTTAGAGGCTATCTGAATTACTATCTTTTTCTACTGTATCTACTTGTTGCCTAATCTATGTGGCAATTGTTTCCAGCAAAACCCAACATAATAGATATAAGTGTCTTTTCAGAATCTTCCAATGTAAGGAAGGTGTAAAACTGAGAATGAGAGCCCTTTTAAGTATGAGGGTAAGTGATATTTATATTCAGCAGCCTCTGGATACATAGGCCTGAGGTTGCAAATGGAAAGGCAGGCTGTAATGTTACAAGTGAAGGGCTACAGAGATAAAAGTGGAAGGTCATTAACATTGTACAGGTTAAGGTGCTCTGCGATGTGGTGAATGCAGAACAGTAAAACTCTGTAGTTTTATTATTCAATCAGTCTGGTTTTATGAGATGGATCTGTTTTGCTACATCGTCAGTCATTTGCAAGGAACTTGCCTGATAGACTCTGCTGAAAGGACACAACCTGGTGTGCCTCAATTTTATAAATCTAACTATGTGGATAATTTCCCCCAGGCACTTGCAGAGTTGCTTGGAATCTGAACTAGCAGCTAGTATAATATTTGCACTAACTCCAACAGGGCTTGAATACATTGGCCAAGCTTCATGCAGCTGAACACAGGCACATGGCTGGAGCTCTTAATTTGCAGGCATGGCTGTGTAGTCTTTCTCCCTAGAGACAGAGAGAAGCACATTGCTGTAGGTAAGGTAAAAGACCTTAATGACTGATAGTACTAGGATGTGTTATGGGCATTTCAGTCTGGTTTCTAGAGCTGGGTAAGGTCTATCATACATTGAGTTTGCTTAGTCTGTAGTCACTGTGTTCTACTTTGTATATTTTGTATATTTTTATGCTTGCATGACATCAGAGTTTAAACCCTCTACTCGTATTAGGTGGTATTTTAGACTCTTTGCTCTAAACATCTGTAAAAGGTGCAAGGCAGCAAAAAAAAAATCCCCAAAATAAAGACTTGAAACTGGCAAGTCAGATCTTAACTTAGTCTAAAACTTTGTGAGCCCCTTGAAATACCTCAATCTCTACTGAAATATATCAGCATAAAAAGCCCATAACATATTCTGTGATGTAAGCCAGCTTTAAAGACTTCAGACACTAAATGAAGTGCCAGTCTGTGCTTTTCCTTGCTTTCCAGCTGCCACTTTTGAGGAGAAAACATATAAGGACTTATATTGCATTTGTACATTTGATCATCCAGTAGGAATGTGATGCTGTGCTGTAGTTCAGTAAATACTGCATTCATAGGTGAAATTTAAAACCAAAATTCATACTGAAATTAATTGTTTCTTTACAAGAAAAATCTACTTAAATCTATTTAGAAGTGAACAAGAAAATGCTTTACAGATTTTTTTACTAAATCAGTTCATGAGTGGGACAAATCAAATCAATTATAAAAGATTTATTCTAGTGCACTGAAATTACTTTTAGTGTGCACTTCCAAGAACAAAGGCATAGCAGAATAGCATAAACATGGCCTTCCATGGAGAATATCAACATGACATCAGACATTCCAGCAGTGTCATTATCCAAATTTTCTAGTAACAGATAAAAACAGATTTTACTGAAACAAGGCAGGACATTAAATAACATTCAGAAGATATAAATCTGGATAGTGAATTGCAACTTAAAATTCCAGGCTCCTTTGAAAGCAGTCCAAACAATGTCCAAACTGTACTTCACAAGTAAATGAAAACTTTTACTTCCCATGAACAAAATTTAGAGTAATCAAATTTGACTACTCTATAAAGCTGTATGGTAGCAAAATCCCATTATTTCAGCTGCCTTTTAAACTCAAGTAAGATTCCAAGACATTAACACGTTTCATGAAATAATAAAAAGGTATGTGAGAAGCATTTTAGTAAAGCAGCATTCCAGTGATCTGCTAAATACAAAAGCAATCAAGAGAAAAATCACTGGTTAAGCAGCTACATTAACATTTCATTATTTTTAATTGAATCAAATATTACTACACTATGTGCAGTATTTTATACAATTTCAATAAAGATAGATCGACTGTAACTAATTTGTATACTTTATTAAAGCATACTTCAACCTTCAAGTGTGAATTATTGTGGATAATTAAGTGTATTACTTTACCATATAGCTTGGCAAATTGAGCCTCTTCAGATCAATGAGGTGTTAATAAAATAATCGTTTCCTCTTTAGCATCCTGATAGACATATAAATGTGTGTTCTAGCACTGTGTATTTCTGCTAACTGCCCAAAAATATTTCTGGTTCTCTGTGGCTTAATTTACAATTTTGGTCAACAGAGTGCCTTGCAAAACATTTTTTTTTCTTTTTAATGTTGGTATATATTTAACAACTGTGAAAAATATTGAACAAGACACATTAAAAACCAACCAACCAAAACTAAATCTTAAAATATTATCTTAGAAAAAAGGCATTTGAAATATTCATGATAGAGGGAAAATTAATTGGGTCAAACTCCAGAGTCTTTGACTACACTAATAAACAGTAGTCACCAGAAATCATTTGATGGCCCTCAAATTAAGTATGACCTGACTCTTCCTACCCTCTTACTTTTACACTTTTGCCTACATCTTTTTACTTTCCTTTCCTATTCCAAGTAGGCTGGCTTCAGGATTACAAACTGGTATTCAGCAATGCCAAGTTGTGCCCAGAGAGGTGACATTGTCATGAGCCAAAAATGCACTACAGTTCATTCTAGCAACTTAAAAGCATAGTGCATACCAGAGCTTTGGCTTGCGCACAGGCCCTCGCAAAGCTGTACCCAAGAAATTAAAGCAAATGCAACCAGAGGGAGAATTGCCACTGGATTCAGCCATTGCTCCCCTTTCCTCAGTACTTTCTCCTTGGGTCTTGCTAAACAATTACTTCTCTATAACTAGTGTCCATTTTTCTTTTAAACTTTATTCACCTTTATTCTAGGTCTTCTTTATAGTTTCCTAAATTCCTAGCTCTAGACAAACATCTTTTTAAAAGATGTTAACAAAGGCACTTAAGAGCATATCTGACTTTATGGGGAATGAGGACAATATCAGGAAATCACCTTCCTGGCAAGTATTCCAAATATGTCAAAAGGTAACAAATTTAGATTATAAACAAAGTAGCAACAACTCATTAGCAATTTTTTTTACTTATTTCCATTTTATGTCAAACTGATCTTGGCATACATGAAGACTGGTATTTGATGCCTTTTAAAATATTGCTGTATGAACATCCTATTGCAATTGCATATTGCTCTGTGGCTAATGATTCTCTTATGTTATACTCAGGTTTGATATTCAGAATATAAATATTATATAAATATATAGTATCTATATTCAGTGTTTTAGGATTTGTTTTTTTGCTTGTTTTATTGCGGTTGGGGTTTTTTGTTGGTTAGTTGGTTTGGTTTGATTTCTTTTTCTTTTCACAGGGAACATCCTAGATGGGGAGCATCCAACACAGCTTTGGCTAGATGGCTTCCACCAGCCTATGAAGATGGGCTCAGCCAACCTCAAGGGTGGGATCCCAGCATCCGATACAATGGATTCCAGCTACCCTTGGTTAGAAAGTGTACCACAAAATCACTCGAAACACTTACACTGGGCTATAACCATACCTGCCACCACAGACGTTCATTTACAACAGTAAATGAAGTATCTGTGTAGAATACTTAAAAAGTATCTGTGGAGATCAGTTAAGGAGGAACTGGCTTTGCTAAAGCTAAGTTCAGCCAGCCACATGGTGAGAGGTCCTCTGCCCCTGTCTGGGGTAATTCTTTGGGACAGTGAAGAGGGGCACTGACTGCCTTGAGGGGCAGCTCTGTACTCCAAAAAATACTGTGGTGGAGAGAGGTAGGGCATGAGCCAGCTGTACACCAGCTGCCAGGCAGCCAGCACACCCAGGGTGATGACTGCTTAGGCAGAGAAAGGGTGGTGCAAGGTGGACCTAATCATGATCTCCCATGATGAAATGGCTATTATAGAGAAGAAGTCTTCACAAGGATGAACGATGCCATGGCAGGAGACAATGGTCACAAGTTGCTTGAGACAAAATTATGTCTTGATACAAGAAATTATATTTTCTGTAAGAACAATTAAATGCTGGAATAGGCTTTTGTTGGAATAAGAATCAAAAGCTGGAATATCCCTCATGGGAAATCCCCAAGATCTGGCTTGATAGGTCTCTCAATAACCTAAACCTTGCTTTCAATAGAAAGTTGCACATTATGGTCTCCAGAGTTTACTTCCAGCCTAGACTTTCTAGGGATTTGTTTCAAGAATGGTGCCTTTTTTCAGTGAAGGGGTGGGGGAAAACAAAGTTGTGTGTTAACAAAATAAATGCAAAGCCCAAAGATGTGGTAACGTGTATATAGGAGTGTGCATGTATGCTATTTCTCATACACTAGCAAGCCTTAACTGAACAAGTATTACTGTCAAAACATAACTTCATTTTTTAGCTAGGCCAAGCTGCTTAACTTAGAAAGCATTGCAATATTCATGGATTTTAGCAGCATTAAAAAATAGCAGCCCTGCTATAGAGGGAAGTTTGAAGAAAAAGCATTTGCACAGAAGAATAGGTGAAAAATTCCCTAGTGTAGTGTGCAATGATTCGGCCTGGATTTGCAAGTTCTGGTTTGTCATCATTTCTTTGAAATCTGACTTTTGATGGATTCAAAGTCTTGTTATTTTAACCGCTGTATATTTAATAAGGATAAGCAAGAGAATTTAGTGTTAATGTCACCTGCAACTCATGTTATTAATTAAATAACATTGTCTCTAAGCTGCACAATTTAGCACTCAAAGATGAAAACCTGACATTTACACTGGTAAATTTCCAGTAGATAGTACAAACTACCTTTTTCTAGGTTCATTAGGGTATACACTTGTGAAATAAAACACACTAAAACAAGATTATATAACTGTACCAAATCTGACTATCTCTGACCATCAGCAAAGTTCTCTGCTTTGTTTTGGAGTAATATAGGATAAAATTATTGTCATAAATGCTTTTCCTCATTTACACAATTCTCTTTTTTCTTTTTCTCTTTTTTTTTTTTACTTTTATCTATCTAAATACATCCTTTGAAAAGCAACATGAAAATAATGCAAAGGTGATAGATAAATGTGAGGATTACTAAAAAGCAATACTAGAACACACTGTAGCTGTGCAAGTTAACAGCGATAAGATCTTACTAACTGCAAGAAAAAGTTTTGCGCTTTGTGACAACCAGAGCTATTAAAATACTGATCTAAATGTTTTAATTCCTCATGAGCTCTATGTATCTTGCTCTTGACTATTTCAATATAATTCCTGATGTTCCTAACAAGTCCCATGTTGCCTGTTGTCCTTACCAATTCTATTTTACTGCACCTGCCTTATACATTCATTATATAGCCCTTATATTTATTACAGACTTTGTGACACAGTTTTATATGTTGCCCTTTCAGTTGCTTGACTTCTAAAACAGCTGCTGTATGCCAGGGAATATTTTGCAGCACGAAGGAGGACTCTGAATAATTATACCCTTATTTTCAGAAACAGTGCTGATTTTGTTCTGATGGCTTTGCTTGGTTATTAGTATAGGCTGGACATGTAACATAGATATCTCCATGTGCTCCTCCTCAGAGCATATGTGTCTGTGCATCTTGCACCAAAGTGCCTCAAAAATATATTTTGGCTTCTCCCTGCTTGGGAAAAGGAAGCAGATCTTTCAGCTATTATGTTTGCAACCTAGCTTGTCTCCTGGGCTGCATAAGCTCCTCCACTTATGTACAGAGCAACCCAGAGTGATTTGTGGTCGCCCAGAAAATCTATTTGTTAAAGGAGGAAAAAATAGAATAAACAGAAAGAAAACTTTTAGACAGTCTAAAAGAAAGCTGTGGTTTTCAAAATTCTCTTGAAAGGAACAGATTAAAGATATGCTGCTCCTTGGCAAACACATTAAAACTCAGCTGAAACATCTTTGAATCTGCTTGTGGCACCTGGGTCTCAGCTCCTGAACAGAAATAAGTCAGTCAGAAGTTGTGCTTTTGGTTTTGTTGGGTTTTTGTTTTAGGAAAGCCATTAGTAGTACAGAAAATGGAGTAGAGGGATAGAAAGCTTTCATCACTGTTCTCCTTGCATTTTAGTGTTTTACCATTTTGTGAAAACTACTTGCCACTCAAGATAAATTAGTTCTCTTCCCAGGTTCGTGAAGTGACAAGAAAAATTATTCATGCATCTAATGAGGCTGTTACTGAAGATGCCCTGTATTCTGATGTTATTATGGTATGGGGACAGTACATAGACCATGACATTGCATTCACACCCCAGAGCACAAGTAGAACTGCCTTCCTAAATGGGATGGAGTGCCAGACAACATGTGAAAAACAAAATCCATGTTTTCCAATAGAGGTAAGATTCTAAATTGTTTTGTTGAAGAGAAATTTCAGGCTCTAAACAGGTGAGTAAAGTGAAAGACATTAGTGATACAAATATACTGAAATAATTATAAATCAGATTGATAGATCATAAAGAAATATTAGAGCAAACAGTTATAGAAAAATTGAAACCCTGTGCAACTATTACATTAAACAGGTAGATATTTGATATTTTTATATAAATAATAAAGTATAGTCAATGTACTTAATACAATCATCAAGTTTTTATCTCAGGTTTATATTGCAAAGAAACTTTACTAGTCCCTTCCAATGTTACTGTTCACATGCTCCAAGGTTTTGAGTTCCATTGGGAAAAATAGCAAAGCAGTCATTTAAATTTTCAACCAGATAAAATGAAAGGATCTTAATTTTACTCATTGAAAACAAAGATGCTTCAGGGGAACTTTTGAAGAGAGCTATCCCTTCAATGTATGCATAAAAAGATCTTCAGGGAGCAGCTGAAACTTACACACATCACATCTTTGCTTTGGGCAGATGGACAATATGAATTTAAAGCTTGTTAAAGGGCTAGAAGAAACATAAATTGATTTAAATGTAAGATCTTGTATGCTTGATCAATTAATTTAAAAGTATATTCACTCTTTCACTCAAAAAATTTAGTAGCAAAGTAAACTGTTTCTCAAAGAGCAACCTTCCCAACCCATGCTATAGGAGGGTCCCATGCCCATTACAGCCCTTGGACTGATGCCCTCATTTCTGCGCAGGGCAACCTAAACAACTTTGCTCAGAGTTGGAGCTTATTACTGACCAGCTTCTTTATGTACTGAAGCCAATGTAGGGAATAAATTTCAGCAGAATAGCAAACCCTTTTCACCTCAACAAACTGTAGCTGATAAACATGTCAGTTTCCTTTGGCTTTAAGTTCCCCATTTCTCTTTCATAAACATAAAGGAAAATATTTGACTAATTGTATTGAGAACCAAATTGGATTCTGCATTAAGAGGTAGCTTATCTTCCATTTGATGAGAGAATCTAAAATACAGGGAAGGTTAAGAGAAACTAATGACCACCTGCAATTTTACCATAAGCGGGTAAATGTAGTCTCTCTCATGTTGGTGATACAGACTTTTGAAATTACTTTTTTCTGTTTATGTTGTTAAGTAATAGCCTTAGAAACATTCTCATTCCCAAAGTCCTACCAGGAGAGGCTAGTGCAGATGTCCAGTTCCTGTCCAGTAGTGCTTTGCATTACATGATGAAGGATCCCTCTGAACCATATTATAAAATATATTGACTCCTATTTTTAAAAGTCTACTTTTAAAAAGTAGATATTGAACTGCAAAAGTCTTCAAAAGCTTATTTTTCATGTTTATGACATATTCTTTGAAATAGCATAATTAGTATTGATTTTTAAGTGCAAAACCTCCATATTTTTTATTACTAAATGGAATTTTTTAAATTGAGAAGACTGTTTCCCATAAATTGAATTGAATTTGGATCACAGGAACCATAGAAGCCTAATCACTGAACCCTGACTAATTTAAGCCTAGAAATCCTATCTGCTTAAAAAAAGAAACAACTTAAGGGATCTTTAAAAAAGGACTCCAAGGCTAACATTATTCTTATGGTAGAGGCATTGCAGCGCAGAAAGAAAGAAGCTGCACAGATATTCATGGCATAGGCTCACAAGTGCATCCTTTACTGCTCTAAATAAGGCATAGATTTTGAATTTTTGTCCTAGAGTTGTGAAGAGATTCATCACAGAGCAGGTTTCAAGGATGTTCTTCAAGTTATGTGAACAGGTACTAAATCTGTCACTGAGTGTAGCCTCGATGCTGCTCCCACCCAGCAGTCAAGGCATGCCAATGGCTACCTTTGGTGTAGCCAGAAGTGGCCATGGTGGGGAACATGCAAAGAAATTCAGTCACAGCTCTCCAAGTATTAGATAAATTTCAGAGGTTGTGAATTTGTTACAAGATTACATTCCCATGCATTTTTCAGCTCCATTTTATTATTAATCTGTTATTAACAGCTTTCATGGACAGATGCAAATGTGGCTGCTCTTTTGTTTTTAAAATATGCCCAGTATTTTGTGACTCTTTTTCTCAGAGGATAGAGTCTGTATTTTAAAATAAATAAATAATTTCTAAAACATTTTTTTAAAAAAAGGAAGAGAGGGGTTACTAGTTGGACCAGAGGAACTGATTTTGAACACTGACACAAAATACTATTATGCTCTAGAACTAATTTTCTTCCAGAAATTTTAATTAAATTAATCTCTAATTATTAAATATTTGGAAAACCACCACAGTTTTATACATTCATCCCGTATATTAAGAAACTGGGGCCGGTTTCCAAAGACGGTGAAATCAATAGCATACTATGTAACAGTGTAAACCTAGAGTCTACAGTTTACACTCTTCTATTTTCCTACAACAGTGGCACCCAAGGGAGAATCCACCCACAGAAAAGAACAGCCTATAGCTGCACATGCTCTCTGGGGACTTAATCATAGAGACAAGGCTCCTGACTGCATAGGTTAAGGAATCTGTCTGGAAAATGTTATGAGTCAGTGCGATTCAATGAAGGACTGAAGCCTGCTGTAGTGCATTAATATTAACAACATATGTAGGTAAATTATTCATAGGTTAGCAAGAACCATTGTGATATTCTATTCTGAAATTTTTATAATGAATGCTATAGAATTTCTCCTTGTAATTCGCACATAGAGCCTGTGGCTTCTGGTAGAGCGAGATTCTTTTTCTGTTTCTCCTTAGAATCCCATAATATGAAAAAAAACAACCAAGCAAGCAACCATCCCCCCGATCCACCTCCCCCCTCAAAAAAAAAAAACACATAAAAACAAACAAAAAAACCCCGACAAGAACACCCACTCACACCCCCCACACCCCCCCAACAAACCAAAAACAAAACAACAAACCCACTAGCTTTAGTTTATACTTCTTTTACAGCAGCCTGACAAATGGAACAGGATTGTGGAGATAACCTGTCATTCCTCAGACGATGATTTCAGGTTAGAGACCTGAGACAAAATGAGGCATTAGAAAGACTTTCATAGGAGAGCTAGTGATTTCAGTGACAAATTCAATCGTAATTACATTGCTGCCAATAAGTTAGACACGGCACATACACATGGTATGATACAACCCAGAAAAGCTTTCAGCTACTTCAGATACAACAAAGTGGAAAAGAAACAGTCACATAAAATTGAGGTGACTTGCAAAAAGTGACATGTAACATAACAGGTTACTGTCTCAGCTACAAATAGATCAGTCAGCGTACACCCAACAACCAGCAAAGTGAGCCCTGCCTTTTTCTTCTGTGTTTCAGAAGCAGCAGCTCACTGTTAGATAGGGTCATGGACTCTCCTCCAAGCTTCATGTCCACAAATAAGCATTTATGTTTTCCTCTCTTCGAAAGTTTCATAGACCACAAGCTAGGTTTTAAGTCTACAGAAAAAATCTTTTACAAGGTCATTTCCCACAGAATAAATGAAAAGTAAGAAAGATTTTTCTCTAACTGAAATAACAATTTAGATATTGCAGTACACTTAAACAAGTAGTGCCCTTCATTTTCCTACACAAAAAGAATTTCATCATAACTAGGTTTGACCATGCATATATAATAACTACTTAAATCAACACAGGAAAACCACTGTGGCCAAACAGGGTTTTGTTGTGAATTTGGTTTTCCCCTCTAGAAATATACAAGGCAAAGAAAAAAAGAATCATATTAATATTATCATATTATTATTATTCTGTACCCACTCCAGCAGAAGAGAGTCTCTTTTTCACTCAGATTATTTTTAATGTCTTTTGAATGATAATGTAAGGAACCTCTTATTTACACATTCAGATGCTGGCTGCACACTACTTATCCCATGAAAAGGGAAAGGATCGCATTATGCAGCTCTGCCAGTCCCTTAATGTTCATTACTGGTGTTTTTCTCCACTGGGGACCAGAACGGTTTGAAATGAAATTGCAGAGGCAGTTAACTAAAGATTACTCAGTATGAACTCCATTCACTGTTGATACATTCTTGTTGTGAGCCTTGCTGGTTAATGACATAAAGGCATCTCCTCCACTCTTTTCCCAGTAATCTCTGAATTCTTCCAGGTTTCCCTGAAAACTAGAAGCAGGAGGCACTCAAACGCATACAATGTTGTGTCTGTCAAGTTCAGGTATTTGTAGTAGGAGATGAGCTGCCTGCTTACATTACCAGCTGAAGGGGGGGAAAAGCCACAATAATAGCAAGAGATTTAATAACAAACACTAAATAGAAAACAGAAGGTAGAGAAATTATTGATTTCAGAAAACAGTGAAAGAAAAAGAAATTTCCTTCAAACAGAACCTACTTCGATTTGCTAAAATCTAGGCAATGAAGAAATAATGGTAGAATTTCTTTACCAAACAAAATTACAAATTCAATCCTTTCTTCATAAATTCTTTGTTGGTATGCATCCTGACTGACATGAGTTTTCAGTAGTATGACAATTTTACCTAGTATAATAACTGAGGTAACAATGTTATTATGTGAAGCTAATTAATTTCATTCTTAAATTGCTTTGTTATCATTAACACCAATTTAATGACTGCTTTATCTCCATGGACTGATCTCTATATTATTAGAAGAATCAAGAAGAAATTACATTTTATATAACATATGTAGTTATGTAGTTTTCTCTGACTTTTGCCAAAGAGTTCTGAAAAATGAAAAGCAAGCAGATAGAATACAAATAAGAAGGGTTAGCTCAGGTACAAAACACTTATCTTCTCTTAGTCAAATTTTTGAACATTATTGTTTTCTGGGATATTTGAGCAGCTGTAGTTAGTGTTATCTGTACCTACTTCCTGTTGATTAATTAATAAGAAAACACTAGATTAATATTCCCTGAAATTTATACTCCATGATTATTGCAAAATTTTTAATTGAGGTTAATATTTTTTAACCTCTTAGAACCTGTTATAAGTCACCATTGGTGCTCAATGCAGTACTGCTAGAATTTGGAAATAATAGCTTTTCAGAAAAAGGGTTTGTAAAGCCAAACCTGCATTAGGCAAGACAGACAGATTTTAGTAACTTTGCAATAAGACAGCTTTTGTTTTAGTGTTGAACTCTGTACTTTGAAATAAACTTGATGGTCTGACTTTTCCTGTTGGATATTCCACAACGTGAATGAAACTTTTCTCCCTCTTCCTTTCTCTCCTTCTCCAGTACCACTGCTACCCTCCCCACAGAAGTTATGTTATTCATATGCAATATTCAGTGCTCCTCTGTGACAAAACTACCTGTCTGGTTTAGGCTGTGTTCTCCCAATATTCTTACCAATACCTCAAGATCTCATCTGGTAATTCCCACATGATTTTCTCAGGCCCTTTGCCTATATTTGGAATAGCTGACCAAATGTCAGGCTGGTTTAGACTATATCCATACTGACTATCACACAAAAGCTGGATAATCATTTGACCTCAGTGTCTCAACTGTGGGGTTCAAACCAGTAATAGACTAGGCAATCTTCCATTTAGGGAAGTCTACATGCAGCCTTTGCTTTTCATAGAGATGGTCAGAATTTAATACTTGTAAGATAGTTGTCTCTGTAAAATAATGTGGGAGAAGAACTGTAGGGGGACTGGCAGAAATATTTACATCTGCCTTTTTTAGTTATGAAACTGGATTAGAATGCAGCATTGAACCAAAGCTTTTACAGTATGCCACTGCAGACATCGAAACTTGTTATGATGTTTTTGTGCATACATGTAAACCTGTTGTTTCACTTGCTGTTTAGCAGAACAGAACTTGACCAAATGTTCACATCTTCACTTTCATACATTTTGTGATAAATTTTGATTGTGAAGGCAGATTGATTTAGGTGTAGATTTATTACATCAGTACCTTATGTCAGAGTAAAAATTTTGGGGTTTCTCTCTATCTTTTCATTAAAAAGGTTCATCTTTTTACTTAAATCTGAAGGAAAACAATCTCTATGGATTTAAATATGGCAATCCAGTAGATGAGATCTGAACAACAGAAAACTGAGACAGAGGATGCAAATAATTAGGCAAGCTTTAATTCAGCATCCACAGCTGCTGTTTTCCTTACCTCAGAAAATACCCTTTTTTTATGCAGGTCACCAGCAATGATACATTATCCACAGGGATGGACTGCCTACCCTTCTACCGCTCATCACCTGCGTGCGGCACTGGTGATCATGGTATTCTCTTTGGAAATGTATCAGTGCTAAATCCAAGACAACAGATCAATGGCTTAACTTCTTTCCTTGATGCTTCTACAGTCTATGGCAGTACCTCTGCTGTTGAAAACAAACTAAGGAATTTAACAAGCAAAGAAGGCCTTCTTAGAGTAAACCTTAAGTATTATGATAACCATCGGGAATACCTGCCTTTCACAGACCGGATCCCGTCACCTTGTGCACAGGACTCAAATGCAAGTGAAGGGGAGAGGATTGAATGCTTTCTGGCCGGGGACAGCCGGTCCAGTGAGGTCACATCTCTGGCCGCTATGCACACACTGTGGCTGAGGGAGCACAACCGCCTGGCCCGAGCCCTAAAACGCATCAACAGCCACTGGAGTGCGGAGATGGTCTACCAAGAAGCACGAAAAATTGTTGGTGCTCTGCATCAGGTTGGCTGCTTGTTTGCTTATCTACACATTACAGTGAATATCTTAGAACAGAACTGATTGCAAAATTTCAAATATGTTTCTGTGAGTGGCTTTTGAGAACATGTCACCTTTTCTTTCTTACCTATTTCTGGGCTTCAAATTTGGTATGTTTAAAGTTTGTTTTCTTTTCCACTTTTCCTGAATACACTGTCCTGGTGCTTAGTTTGTCCAGACACCTCAATGCACTGATTTTCATGGCAGTTTCTATGCAGCTACATATTTGTGCAGGCTTCTCCAATGTCTATTGAAGAAGCCTTTCAAGATTTTTTTTTTTTGTAAAGGAAACTATTCAAAAATAAAGTCTCTGTATTTACACAGAGTTCAAAATTCTTACTTTCTCACAGGTATTATATAAATAATAACTTCCCTGTGTAAAAACGCATGTGAAGTTCTCAATGAAGTAGTAATGCACAAATTTCAAGGGCTACTGTTGACAGGAGATAGCAGAGGAAATGAATGTGGGAAAACACATGGGAAAACACAAAAGAAAAGTCTATAAGAATGTTTATACTACACACGTTTTCTGATTCTTACAAATATGTTTTTTTCATACCAAAGGAAACTTTTTTCAAGATAAGTGAAGGAAGGACAGAATAAAATTTCACTTTTCTGATAAAACACTTTTCCTTTCTTCTGCCACAGCTTTTAAATAGTGCAATATGGAACATGTTTCCTTTAAAAAACTACCTACATTTTCTGATGTGTTGTTGCTTGTGCTTAAAGTCAGATAGCTTCAGAGAAGTGTCATAGTTCATTTAATTGTATTTAGCCAGTCCTTTTGAAATGTTTGACTTCTTGTTCATTTTAACTGTATCAGCTGCTCTGATGTAAATATGCCATTTGCATTAAAATAATGGCATTGTCAAGTCAAAATAGTTGTTAAGATTTGTTAGAATTGCAAATCCAAAATCTTGCCTCTGTGCATTCATACACTTCTGATTTACTTCCACAAACATTACAGCCTGAAAGAAAACACTTTGTGCAAGGCAATGCACTGCTTGCATCAGGGCTGCTCATTACCTCGGCCAGTAGCACAGACTGATGAGATTTGCCTATGGCTCATTAGAAATGTGTTCAAGTTATATCTAGCTGGTTTAGAGACATTCATTCAAGAGAGATAATTGGAGTATCTCTATTAATGTGGTGTGCTAACCAGCACAATAATGACAGCTCACTGAATTCACCTTGAGATTCCCACTATCAAATTTTGTTTCAGTTGCTACACATTTCTAAAATTTCCCTTTTTTGGAATATATAACTTTCAAGCATATTCTCTGCCTGTGGGTGTCTAATTACAGAGAATTGAACAAAAATCCTTCTTTCTAGAATAAAGAGAATGAAAAAATCTCTTTAGACCACACTTCTCCTCCTGGTTTTTTGTTTTTTGTTTATTTTGTTCGTTTTGTTGTTGTTATTGTTGTTGGGATTTTTTTGGTGTCATAAAGTGACAAGCATTTGATAACAGAAACTTGACAAAGTTACTAAACAAAATTACCTGTTGATATCCTGGACCAAAGAGATTTTTTGACTATACTGCAGACAGTTTCACTGATAAGGAGTACTTTATACAAGCCACAACAGTGGCCAATTTTCCCTTCTATTTTATGGGAATGATTCATGCTTAACTCCATAAAGTATTAACACTGAAGTATATAATGAGTATACTCTGAATTACCTCATGTTTTGTGCAAACCCCCCATATTGTATTGCCATTTAATAACTGAAGAAAGAATGCTCAGTTACGCAACTGCTACAGTCATAACATTACTATTTCACACATGTGTGGTTTGCAGATTAGAACTGCACACACCTATGCTGTTTCTTCCGGAGACAGTTTCTCCTGATGTGCCATTTGGGCTGTGAAAGCCTGATGATATGACACTAGTCAGATGAAGCAGGAGTTTTGCAGATCAATCTGAATCAAATTCTCTTTGATTTATTACAGTACAAGAGAAACTTCTCTGAATTAATGGTCTTACTGCAACTTGATCCCAATTGTAGCTGACAACTGTCTTTAGTTTTCTGTGTATATATAGGTGTTTTTTTCACTTCCTTCTATATCTGCTTGTGTTCTCTAAGCCTCTTACATGTTCCAAGACATGGGTTGAAAGTGAGTGTCTTCTGGGGCTGACATACATTCACCTAACTACTTGGATTTCACTTGTTTGTGAAATTAGATGATTAGATACCTCCTCTCAGAGGTTAAACTGTATGAAATTATAAAGGATAAATGGATATATAAGATAAATTATAAAATAATGTCTTGCACAATTTCAAAACTCCTGTTCATAAGGAGTATAGTTTATACTATTATCAGACCTATAATAATGTTTTAATGTATAATAGTATTATTTTATCAATAATTGAACTCTCCTACAATCACCTTTTACATAAAAGTGTAGGATTTCAACATCATCTTTATCATCTGTTAATCTTGTAATATTTACATAAGAACTTCAAACTAACAATGCAAACTAAACATGCAAACTAACCACTTTAATGAACTAATCATCATAGCTTTGATTGTTCTCTATTAGTTCTGCAATCTTTTCCAAGAGCAGAAGCTTCATTTACTTGGCTCCTCACTGTATTATTGAGATACTATTCCTTTGCAGTTATGCTTGCCAATGGCAATGGCAAGATGCACTTTTAGCCTCACTTATCCTTACAATGGTTCACATACTTTTATATTCTCTCTTCCAGCCTTTTTTTTTATTTTCCTTATACAACCATCATGGCCCATTCACATCTGCTTTGTGAAGCACTGTGGAGGATTTTGCAAGGAAAATCTCCTGACCCTTATGAAAACTGATCTGAATTCATTTATCTTTTGCACCTAATTTGTAATGACTTTTAACATGAACAAAAAGTTCTCAAAAATAATCTGAAATTATGTAACCAATTTCCAAATATCTAATGTGTGGCTGACTTCTGCTGGAGGTGGCTCAGCCTGGAGGCAAAGGCAGCCAGCATACTCACTGAGGTCATAATGACACTTGGGAATCCCTTTTGCAATTCTGCCTTCTGAATGAGAAAAGTGTTCCCTTTAACACTACTAGCCTGTTTCACTTGCAGTATTATTGTGTTTACAGGTCAGGATTCAGTTCTTTTTCTATAAACAGTACACATGGGACTCATGGTATGATGTAAAATCTATACAAAACCTTTTCTGACGCTTTTGTAAGACATTCTCTTTCTGTCTGGATACTTACTAAATGATTGGCTGACATGCTGAGAAATAAACATTTTTTCTTCTCTGATATGACTAAATGAATAATATTTAAAAACTCTTAAGTCTTTCTTACTATCTGGTCATAGATTACATAAGTCATGTAAACACTGAGCATATGGGCCTCTGTTTAAAACACGGTGCCCATTTGTCACAAATTTTACTGTTGAAACAGTGACCACTGTGAGACAGTAGAAAAACTGGCATTATTGTTTAAAATAGTTTTCTTCATGAGGCTTCTGTAGAGCTTTGAATTGATGCTATAAAATGATGAATGTGTCCTAAGTAGGGAGCTTGGATTACCACTAATCTCATAAATGCCACAAGCTGTTGAGACCACACATTACCTTGCACGTTTAGACTCATTATATCCACATACATTCCTTATGCTGCTGCAAACACCTGAAAGTTAACTTATTTTTCATAAATACATTCAAATTAAGTAATAAGTGATGGAGAAGTTCATTATACTAGTTTGCAATTTCTTTTCCATACAGTCACTTTCTGTCTCTGATTTTATTGTCATATTTTGGGACAATTATGTTCCTTTGTTTCCACAAGAGAATCTTATTTGTTGAAGGAACAGTCTACTGATAGAAAGTACTTTGTTTTTTTATGCCAAATAAGAAAGGAAATAAACTTTTTATATCATTGTTTGAGAGCAAGAATAGCATGCAAAAGAATTTTAACAAAAAAAATTTTGTTTTTTGTCAGTTGTTTAAAACTCATATATGTGTCAGTTAAGAGAAGTTGTAGAAAGCCTCTCCTTGACTTCACACAGACAAATTCCAGCAAGGTACATTCAGAGACTACACAAATACTGGATGCTATTTTAGATGTGGTTTTTTGTCAGACTCCAGTAATAGTAACGTATTCTGCTGTATTAGTAACAACTTACCCTATATTGTCTAAAACTCATCTCTCTTTGATGGAACTTCATTTAGCCATTGAAAGTTTTCATCAAACTGGTGCATCTCCTAGCTCAGGGGAGGCATAGGACCCCTTTTTTCCCTTAGCCTTTGAATTTTCATATCTTGAAATGGTAGGCCTTCTTTCTCTATCAAGGCAACTGGAAATGAAGCTGTTGCCTCTAGAGCAAATGAAAAATCTGAGCTGCCCTTTCCTTCAGGGAATCTGGCCCTTATGAGAAGCTTAGCTTAGGGATTTACAATGAGCCAAAAAATTAGTCATACCAGGATATTTGTATCCGTGACTAACCTAGTCCTATTTACAGTCTTTGATTGTAAAAACTAGACATCTAAAATTAGAATTGCTGTCTAGCAAAACCTTTGCAAATGTAGCAAAAGATTAACTTCTCAAATAACAGTGCCAGTATTAATTTCTTGCAATAATTTTGTTTCATATGCTGCATTAAAGGAGCTGTAAAAGAGATTCTAACATATTGTCATTTAAATGTTTTCTTCACTGCACAACCTAAGCTGAAAAGGTAAACCTCTGCCTTCTGAGAAAAGTGAGCAAATTCTGGAAAGGTTTGCTTGTCTCTTCACTGTGCCTAAGATACAAGTTTTTTATAAGGTCATTTTATGCCAGATAGCTTTCCAACATGTACTATATCAAATTCAAAGTACATTTGTCTGTATATTTATTGTACATTATAGTGAATCTATAAGGTATTTTATTGGGTTCATTATGCTTCATATATATCCCATTTTGCTTTATTGAGTTCAGCATAATGTTAAACCTATAATGCACTTTCATTTGGTACATTAGAACATTTTCCCCCTTTTTTTTCACAATTACTCACATGCTTTTCCATACCACTGTCACACTATTACATTTTAAAAGCATTTGACAGAAGGTGTTTATCATTCTTTTAATTTCTAAAGTGTGTTTTTTAGAAGTCTATAAGTTGGCTTGAGCCTAATATAAAATGTCTACAAGCAGATTCTGAGCACCAGCATTTTAAATCATGGTCATTTCAAATAATAAGTAAAGAGGATTTATGTCACAGATATAGGTCTGAAAAATAGAATCTGTTCACCTTAGTAAACATTCTTGAAGGATTTTATAGGACTTCATGCTTTCATTGCCATTTTTAAGGATATTATAATTTACACCATCACACTGAAGGTTTTTAACCTCACCACAGCTCCTATGAGCTGGATTACCCCTGTGGATTGTAAATGAGGAACACTGGTAATCTCTGCTCAGGGGGCTTTGGTCTGGTGTTTATGGTAGGAGCTGGTAGGCACCTGACTGTTGCACTATTCTGAGCTGTGCCAGTCTCTCCAGTCATTTGTCTCCTTACTCCAAGAATAAGTGCCTGAGATTCATTGCTATTCATCTACGGAAATGTTGAAAGATGGTTTTTTTCTTTTCTTTCAGATTATTACTTTAAGAGATTACATTCCCAAAATCATTGGTCCAGATGCTTTTAATCTGTATATTGGCCGTTATACAGGTTATGATCCCACAGTGAATCCTACAGTTTCTAATGTATTTTCAACAGCTGCTTTTCGTTTTGGTCATGCAACAATCCAGCCAATAGTAAGGCGATTGAATGCACAGTATTTAGATGATCCCAAACTCCCAAATCTTCATTTGCATGAAGTTTTCTTTAGTCCTTGGAGGCTCATTAAAGAAGGTATGGTTTTATTTAAACTGGTTCTGTTTCGTGTTTCAGTTTTTTGTGTTTTTTTTCTCCCCAAAATATTGTAACCTTTTGCAAAGTTACTTATCCTGAATTAGATATGGGAACATTTTTTTAATTAGATCATTTATTCATGTTGTTGAACGGAATTCAGGGTACTAACTCAAACTCAAATTATTATTCTGAGTTGAATAGTTGACTGAATCAGAAGAAATATTACTCTCTAGTTTAAATTAGTCTAGTAGATTGACCATAGAAGAGTGATTGATGATGATGTTTCATATCTTTTTTGGGGGATGAATTTATTAACACGTTGAAAATTCTTTTCTGTAGAAGAGGGAGCTTTTTCATAGCACTATTATTTCTATTTTAAACTAAAGAATATTTTGCATACATCTGAATGTAAAAGCCTATATAAACAAAGTTTTAAAAATATAGAAACTTACATGCATTCACATTTTTTAAGAAAGTTATAATGGTTTATATTTATGGTGTAACACTATTATTTCTTTGTTTAAAGGAGGCTTGGATCCTTTACTAAGAGGTCTTCTAGCACATTCAGCAAAGCTGCAGGTGCAAGATCAACTGCTGAATGAGGAGTTAACAGAAAAACTCTTTGTATTGTCCAGTAACGGTTCACTTGATTTATCATCCTTAAATTTACAGCGTGGCCGTGATCATGGACTCCCAGGTCTATTGATTTTTGTTGAATTTTCTTCCAGCTGGTAACTGCAGTATGACTGCTTATATTTGAGATGTAATCATAAGCTTTTAAATAATAGCTTTGCTAATCAGAAAAGTAACTTCAATCTTTTTAAAATGTAATTTGCTAATATTTTTAACTTTGATGGAAAGAAAATATTCCCCAGCTTTTGAAATTAAAACAATCTAGTAAATCCAGAATCTAGAAGAACAGTGCTAGTGAGGGGATCTGGGTGTGCTCAGTGAAGGTACTTGAAGCTAGTTCTTGGTGGAGCCAGCTCCAGAGAAGTTGGGCTTCTGCCTGCAGCGGCTACTTCCCATCAGCAGGCTGTCCCCAGCCTGCTGGAAAGGTCAACTTAGGCACAACATTATTGGCTGTACAGACCCTAGAAGGTGTTGACAGATGTCTCCAGGAGTGGCGTATATTGATCATTTTCAGAAACATTATACACTTTTATCTGTTTCTTTGCACTGGATTTTTTATTCCAGTTGTCCCAGGATAAGACTGAACTAACAGTCAAGGAGCAATAGCCCATCAGACTATGGATATATCTGCTTAGAGGAAGACTGTTGGAATTTAGTTCAATTTGATTGCATCAGCTGTTAAAAAATACAGTAGGTTCACAGTTCAGTGTGAGAAACTCTTATAAAGCATGTCACAGCTTCTGAGATCAGAGAAGCTGGTCAGCAATAGGAAGCTCAAAGGCAGTCTTGACAACAGTGACCACGAAATGGTGGAATTCAAAATCCTTAGGACAGTGAGGAGAGTACACAGTGGCCTCACTATTCTGGACTTCAGGAAAGCAGACTTTGGCCTCTTGAAGAATCTGGTTGGTAGAGCACCATGGGATAATGCTTTGGAGGGAAGAGGGGCCCAAGAAAGCTGGTCAATATGCAAGATCACCTCCTCCAAGCTCAGGAGAGATACATCCCAACAAAGAGGAAGCCAGGGAAAAATGCCAGGAGGGCTGCATAGCTGAACTAGGAGCTCCTGGATCTAGATGATCTTTAAGGTTCCTGCAACCCAAACCACTATGTGATTTTACGAATGTAAAAGAAATTTTCCAGAAAGCTGGACATGAGCCCAACACTGTCCTTAGTAAAGTACTTCAGTTACTAATTTAAATAAGGCTGCTTTTTGGCCACTCATCATCTGGTTTCTGTATTTCTAGTCTAGAAATCTCAAGACACAGTGCATGCTGCTATTATCTATTATCCTGTTTTCATTGCTTAAATGAGAGAATTATTTTAAGCTTGTTCTCCTTCATTAAAATGATGCAGCAATTGCATATCCTGTATGTTCAGATCCTGATGTAATTTGTCTGATCAATTAACCAATGGGTACTTTTTATACATAACTCTCTATGACTATTATTAGGGTTCTCAAAATCCAGTGCTTATAAATTTAATAATTTCTTGTATTATTCTTAACAATCAAATCTAATCTTCCTTTAACATCGCGTTTACAGGTTATAATGAATGGCGAGAATTCTGTGGTTTGCCAAAACTGGAAACTCACTCTGACCTGAATAAAGTAATAACCAATCCCAACATCACTGAAAAAATCATGGAATTGTACCACAGTCCTAGCAATATTGATGTTTGGCTTGGTGGGCTGGTGGAAGACTTTATTCCTGGTGCTAGAACCGGTCCCCTGTTTGCATGTATAATTGGAAAGCAAATGAAAGCACTGAGGGATGGTGACCGGTGAGTTTATTCATGCTGTGAAATCATGTGCAAAAAAGCAGCAGCAATGGAAATTTTACAGCAACTTAAATATGTCTTAAACAATTTGTTCTCTGCTCCTTTCATATTTTTGTCTTAGCTCCTTCAGTTTTGTTGAGTGAGCTTTTGATTATTCCACTTTGGTCCATATATAGTCTCAACTCCAGATGACATGGAATTTGTTTCTATGGTAGTGAGATGTCCAGCTCTGCACTCCTGGTAAAAATGGAAGGTGCCACAAGAAGGGCACGGACACTGACTTCTGTGAGAACAAATGTATTGCTATGCAGGTTGTCTTCCTTCTGGGGCTGCACTGGACTCAGGAACTGGAAGAACCTCAACATTTTTCTTTGGCAACTGCACCAAAGTCAGATGGATAGGCAAAAATCTGTAATCCAGGCTTTGTAGATGGGATAATTAAAACATCACATACCTGGCATTATGTGAATTGGGATTACAGAGTGCTCACAGAATTTGCCTCATTGGACACAGCATAGGATGCCACTTCACCCAACCCTGCACAACTGCCATCAGGATCTTGTTCCAGGACAACCCTTCACACCTGGAAGGCAGGGAAAATGCAGCTTCAGGTCACAATGAGGTGCAGGAAGCACTTTATATCTTGCTTCTGCTCCTGAAGCAATTATAAAATCAACCTTTTTTCAGTTCTGTCATGTACTTGTGGCAGTAATTTGGAATCTCATGAGATGGCTAATTTAAGTACCTGTGGTCCTTACGCTCACCTTTAAGCTCCTCTCATAAGTCACTGCTATGGAAAGAAACCATTATGGAAATAAGCATCCAAGGTAGAATTTAAATCTGAACTTTAAAAATGTCAATTAATTAGCTCACAGGGAAAAGCAATGTTAATCATAAAGGTGGTATCTTATTAGCATAAACTGTATAGACAACAAATATTTCACTCAGCTGAGTTAAAAATGTGGTTGAAAGTCCTCTGAATTGTACAGGCATACTTAACATCTATGGAGGTCCTTCCAGCCTTGTTTCTATTATTCAATTATACTTATTATTCAGTGTCTTATATTACTATTTTTACATCATTAATTAAATATAAGCATAATTTAATATGTTAACTCCCAATTGAGAAAAACGGAGTTCCAGTAATGAAAGAATTCCCCACATTTCTGCCACAAATTTTGTGGCAGTTAACTTAAATGTGAAATAATATTCTGTCATTAATACCAAAGGAACCATCTGAAAGAAGATAGAAGTATGCAACAACATGTTATAGTTGTCACACAGTAAACATAAGAATGGAAAAGCCTAACACTCATTGCAATGCCTGGTCAGAGAGAGTATTGGGTGTTATCTGTATCTGCACCAGTGGCACTACATATTTACTAGATACCCTAATTGACTGGTCAGTAAGTAAGGATTTAAAAATATCTCTTCTAACCTACACTTGAGGTTCAGAAATCAGTACTAAGTGGAGTTTGTTTCACTGAAGTAAGTCTGACTGAACTCCATTCTGATAGCCCCAAAATCTTTTGTCAATAATCTGACAAAACATAAAAGTACTTCTTTTTCCTATGTACTGAACCCAGGCACTGTCTTAACTTCAGTCACTTCACCTGAAACAAGTTGTTTCTGATTCTTCAGCCTTCTTTTTCCATCTCTTCCTCCTCTGAATCTTTTTGTGCTCTCAGAATCTGAAATATTTGGGAAAAAATTCTGACGATTTGCTCTTTGCATGGGAGTTTAGTCACCTGATACAGATTGATAGGAGTGCCTTTGGAGTTACTTTGTTAAACACCTGTCTGCTGAGTAGATTAAAAAATCATTTTCTGCTCAAGCTTTCCCAGTAGTTTAGATTAAACTGAATTTCATTATGAAAGTAGAATAGGTTTAAAAGTACATGAAAGGGGAAATGACAGGTGTAGGAGAGCTGAGTGGAGAATCTTTGGTGGCTTTGGTTATACGAGGGGCCTGAAGTTTCAGGATGCTCTGAGATATTCGGGAACAGTGTGCAGGTGAGGTGTGGGAGGAAGGTTGCTTAATTTTTTTCTTCCACCAATCCCTCCACCTTTTCTGCATTTCTTGCACAGAGTGGGACATTAGTTCTGCTCCAGGTCCCGCAGATTGTCTTTTCTTTCAATGTAGGCAATATTACCACAAATCCTGCCTGGCATTTGGAAGAATCCTAATGGGCTTGAGTACCAGATGGAATTATTTTGGTAGTTTAGCAGTACGTAACCTTGTCTAATGTACTATCAAAATTTCCAGAAGTATTTTTGCCTTAATGTAATGTCTTTATGTACAAAATGTTTATATTTCCTTTTTTTTCCCAAGTATTTTCTTTCATTTAAACAAATACATGTGTGCATGCATATATATATATATATATATATATATATATATATATATATAATTAAAAATACGTATAATTTATCAGATACACTTTAGAAAGACGAACTGGTTATTCTGTTTGGTGCCACGGTCCTGATCTGACCAAAAAAAAGCAACTCCTTTCTGTTCCAGACAGTCCTCTTAGCTTACCTTCTGTAGGACCAAAAGCATAATTAATTTCTTCTGGTTTTGGACTATAATTAATCTGCATATCTACAGTTTTCTTAGAAAATTAAGTGCTCCATATTAACCAGAGGAGCATTCAGCAATACTTATTTTCATAGCAACCATTCAGTAATACAAGCAGGAATCTATTACGGCTACTTCTGCAATTTTCCTTTAATCTAAGCTCAAAACAATTTATGAGTGAACAGCAAGTGTGTAGGAGTAAGCATACCATTCAACCAAATATGTTTCAACTTTCTGTCTCAGAATTGTAATGTTTTTTTGTAGCTCAGTTTCATGAATGAAAAGGATTCTGCAAATGTGAATAATTAATAGTTTTAACCAGGTGTCTTTAACACACTACCTGAGTTGACCACTACACCAGACTCACACAAGCCTTTTCTTGACTGGTTCTGTATGGTTGTGGTGTTTACTTTTATTAGTATTATATCCATCTACTTTTTTCTGTAATTCTTATTTTTAGACTTTTATATAAGGTATTGGAAAAGTAAGAGTAACCAACTCTTTGTATTTGATCTTCTAAAAAATGTTTCTATCAATCTTTCCAGATTTTGGTGGGAAAATAATAATGTTTTCACAGAAGCTCAAAAGCATGAACTAAGAAAACATTCATTGGCCCGCGTGATTTGTGACAACACAGGAATTACTGAAGTGCCAGCAGATGTCTTTCAACTTGGAAAGTTTCCACAGGATTTTAAGCATTGTACCAAAATACCTGGGATGAATTTAGAAGCTTGGCAAGAATTTTATCAGGAAGGTAATATAGTAGTTACCATTTTTTTCTGGTGGGAGGGAGAGTAAACAGCAGTTAGAGCATTGATCTTGGTTGTGGCAGGTCTTGAATTACTAGTCTGATGCAAATCTTTAATATTTCAATCACTTAGAAATGGGATCATAGATTCATAGACCACTTTGCATTGTAAGGGATCTTTAAAAGTCCTCTAGTCCAACACCCCTACAATGACCAAGGACATATTCAACTAGATCAGGTTACTCAGAGCTCGGCGCAATTTGAACTCAGATGTTTCTTTCTAGGACTGGGGCATCCACTACATCTCTGGGGAACCTCTGCCAGTGTTTCAGCATTCTCATTGCAAAAAACCTGTTCATTATACAGACTCTAAATCAACCTCTTTTAATTTAAAAACATTACCCCTTGTCTTATTGCAACAGCTCCTGGTAAAACATTTGTTCCATTCATTCTTACAAGCTCCTTTTAAGTATTGCAAGGCTGCAATAAGGTCTCCATGGAGCCTTCTCTCCTTCAGGCTGAACAATCCTGTCTCTCTCAGCCTGTCCTCACAGGAGAGGTGCTACAGCCCTGTGATCATCTATATGGCCCTACTCTGGACTGATTCCAATGGGTTTGTGTCCTTCTTGTGATGGGAACCCCAGAACTAGATACAGAACTCCAGTTGGGGTCTCACCAGAGCAGAGCAGAGGGGGAGAATCATGTCCCTCAATCCTTTGATGTAGCCCAGGATATGACATTCTGGGCTGCAAGTGCACATTGCCTACTTTTCTCTTCTTCTTTCTCAAATTCCTGTGTAAAAAAAGGATACAGTTTGCCAATTTTATTCTTACAACTTGTATGGCTGGTGAGATAATCAGACATTATGACAGTTAGGGCAGAAGTTCTTAGAGAGAAAATATTGACCAAGAGCTCTGCAGAATATACTATAATGTTAATTTTACAAGGATTGTAAGTTAAACCTGTAATATTCTTTTCCAGAAATGACCATTAAAATCTTGATCACCTTAAAATATGTGAGAAATTTCACTGAAGTTAATTTGTAAAGGGAACAGACAATGATGTGCATTTTCAAGAGAAAGGCAGTGATTTTTTAAAAACTTGTAATACAGGGAGTTTTATTGGGGTTTTGTGTGTGTATGTGTTTTTTATTGGGGGGGGTTGGGTTTGGTTTTTTTTGTTTGCTTGTTTTTATTTTTATTTTTTTTGTAGATGAACTATGTGGAACACCAAAGAGTGTGGAAAATGGTGATTTTGTATCCTGTACAGAATTTGGAAAATTTATAGTGACTTATACATGTCACTATGGATTTCAATTGCAAGGAGAAGAGCAATTAACCTGCACAAGTAAAGGATGGAATTTTGAGGCTCCCACTTGTATAGGTATACCTTTAGTAGTAGTAGTAGCAGTAGCAGTAGTAGTAGTAGTATTTCTGAATTTTCTAAAAGCTAAAATCCAGAACAGCTCATCAGAAGTGAACTTACTTCTATGCTTTCTTTTAGTCAGCCTTCTGGGGCTATCCAGAAAAGCTCATCAGAAGTAAGCTTGCTTCTATACTTTCTCGTAGTCAGCCTTCTGGAGTTATAGGTACAATGACTATGTGAAACTATACTAGCTCCAGAATTTCTGTCTCAATCTCTACCCATCCTGATTCAGCAATCAAGTTGATGGTAAGAAAATGGCACTAAAAATTGCTTAAATAAGCAAAAATAGAATCTATTAACAGGCGGGAAAAAGAAAAAAAAAAGCATTAAATCAGAATTATGCATTGCTTCCTTTTACACTCAACACAGCAGCATGACAGGCAGTTGTCATTCTCCTAGCATTGTTTCAATGGATGCTCCAGATACATACCTAGCTCTGCCCCATTAGGTCTTGCGTCATACTAAAAATTTAAGGAAAAGGGGGAAAAATACTGTGAAGTGACTAAGTGAAATTAGAAAAATTAATAGTCACTTTAGGTCCAACTTCCCTCTCCCAAATAGCTGTGAAAAGATTTGCCAGATGATAATTACTTTTGCAGATACAAAAGTAGAGCAGGTGAGAAATCAGTAAATAGACATTTTATTTCAGCATTTCATGCACATTTTCAAAGGAATACTTTTATTTCTATTATTATTTTAATCATTCTTTTATTACCTTCTATTTTCTTTTTACCTTATTTTTATTGTTGAGTAGAATATGTTAGAAAGAGAATGTGGCAAATATTCCAAGACTTTGACTCTTCACACTATGAAGGATGAATTCTCTCTGTTCACATTTCAAATGTGTGTGCATATAATGGAGTGTGTGTGTGTATATATACTCTCAAATATATGTGTGTGTGTATATATATATGTATATATATATATATATATATATATATATATATATATATGCACATACTGAAACTGCTCTGCTTTTCAGTACATGAGAGAAAACTAAGCCTGAAAAGGCCATATTTAGGGATATATTCTGGATAGTGGTAAATCAATTTGAATGCAAGTGCTGCAGCTGATCTGCAATAAAGTCTGCTTATCAGTATCTCTGTGATAGCAGAATAGAAAGCTATTCACTGGAATTGTATACCTGTTATGGAAAAAATCAAATGAAATTTGCAGCTCTCTCCTTTATTCAAATCCTATTTATCCACTGAATTCCACCCACATAAATACCATATAAAGAAATAAAGCTGTTAATGAATTATAATAAAACCTTTTCAATAGATTAATGTTCTGGCAGTGAACAGAATAAATAAGTTAAATGAGTGAATCATTCCTTGTCCTAGTTTCTTTTAATATGTTCAGCAATGTAAACAAAAGACTGTATATCTGCTATAGGAAAACAAGCTGCTGCATATATTAAATAAGTGATTGCTGTTATTAAAGGAAAACCATCAAAACCCACTTATGCAGATGCTACTTGAGTTTTACAGTAGAAAGCACTTTGTTCCATGCATGTGTGTGCAATGTGTTCCCATTCTTTTAAATGTTCAGCAAATTAGGAGTAAATCAAGCAATATAATGAGAAGGATAGAGCTTAGCATTTCTGCAGATGGTTTCAAAATTATATGCTGCTCTGAAAAAAACAGAGTGGCTTGCTGGCAAAAACATAGGATTCTGAGAGCTGTTAATTCCTGCTTACTAACTTGGACTTTGACAGAAATCATTTCTATTGATTCAGGAAGTCATTTAGTGCTAAAATATGCTACCTTCCTTTATATTATCTGCCATCACACTCCTGATAGATAACTCTGTTTACTTTAGTAAGTCACTGCTCTCTGACCAGGAGCGTAGGTTGGTAAGATCTGACATACACTATTTAGTGATGAAGAAAAGAGCCAGTTAACAGATAGCATGACTATGGATTTAGAGAGGCTAAACCAGCACATTTGAATTACGGCGCAGGCAAAAGCTGTGCAGGTTTTCCTTCCCAGACAATGATGAAGCCAAGGGTCATTAACCCAAACTGCAATTTTGAAGGGAGTAACACTCAGAAATCTTCATCCTGAACAAAAGCTTTTTTCCTGCCTCAAACTGGCGTTAGAAGAGTTATTGTTTCTTAAGGGTTCTGAAGCTTATTTCTTGTATGACTAGTCTTTTGACTGTCTCAACCAAGAGCTAGCTTTGTACACAGCCACTGTTTAGTACTAAAATTTGAGAAAATCAGGCTTTATACTATTTCCAATTATAGAATTCCCCTGGCAACAATGCTAAAGTAAGTAAATCATTCCTACAGAGTCAGATTCTAATACCGATTGAAAATAACTACTTAATTTGAAGTAGTTGAACATACATTGTGGTAGAAAAGGAAAGGAATATAATTAAAAAGGAAGTCACTGAAGACTAAACTAGTTGCCCACATATGGGCTTGCAGTGTCAGAGACATTAAACAAGCTTTCAAATAAACAGGACCAATGGGAAACTAATTAAAACAATATTGGACATCTATTTTTAGTCAACAGAATTCAGTCATGCAAGTAAATATTACACAGAAAAAAGAAAGATGTAGAAATATGGAAAAGACTGTTCATTCCTTCACTGAGTGCTTTCTTCCTGCACTGCATAATGTCTCCCATTTTATCATATAATCAGAATGTGAGAGAGAAAGGTCTTGAAGGGCATCAAGAACAATATGTTTATGTACATTCTCCAATGGATGATTGTTCATCTGCTCATCATTCTGCCATGATATTGTCATTTCACAGAATTTATATAGCATTTAAAAACAATTGCATTTGCATGATATCATAAATTGCTGTTACAAATTTTGTCACCAAAGCTAATCTGGAAATTTGGCTCCTTAAAATCATTTCTAGAAGTGTATAGAACCTTGCCAGCATTATTATTTTCACTACCTCTATAGGGCATACCATGAAAAAATTTACAGAAGAACCTGAAGTCTTAAAACACAAACACATGCAAAAAGAGCTCTCAAGTTTAGGGTTTGGATTTTTGAAAATTCAACCAATTACCATTTTTAGGTTTCTGTGGATTACCAAAGCAACATTTTATTGTTTCATAATTTCCATCTTAAAAACAAACAAATAAACCAAACCAACAACCAAAAAAACCCCTACATTTTGCTTTAAACAGTATGAATAAGGATCTTTGGTGGTATTTGTGTCTCATTGACAGTGTGCAATACCTTTCATTTATGAATCCTCATGAAAGATGTTTATGAGAAATTAGCAATCCCTCTTATTTTTAGTTATCGTTGATCAATGTGTATTCATTTTGCAGACATCAATGAATGTGAAAATGAAATTAATCCACCATGCCCTCCTTCTGCTACATGCATTAACATTAAAGGCAGCTACAACTGTCTCCATCGTGATTCTTAGTCCCAGTCAGAAGACGGAAGAACATGCATTGGTAATGCTTGTGAACCTACTGCCCATTAAAACTTTCTCTGTTCTGTTTTACAATGCTGTAAAAAAAAATCATAAAACTGAGGTTTACCTAAAAGGTGCTAACATATGTGAGAAACCCTTACACAACCATGGGCATAAAGTTACAGTCAGATTCTGGAAATGAAGGTATTGAATAAATAATACAGACACAGAAATAACCTTTTCATTTTCCATTCCTACTGTATAAAAACCACTAAGTATTTCCTGACATTGATGTCTTAACTCTTGCAGAGCTAGCAGAAATTATGCATTTTCTTGGGGTTTTTTTCAGCATTTCAGCATACTCATCAGAGTCATTCAGTTTCATCTTAATTAGAAAATAGAAAAAAAAAACCACCTTTTTTTTTAGATGTTTCTTATCTTTATAATTTGCAGTTTACTAATTTTTCAATTCAGCCATGGTCATATTTATTTATCGCTTTAAATCTAGAGACAAAAACCTGCTTTCAGATTAATTTTAGAGGTTTGTTCACTGGTGTTGATTTCACTGGCATGAATATAAGCCAGTTCCAAATATATTCAAATTGTATATTTGAAGGGAAAAACAGAACGTGGTAACAGTCAGTGTTACTGTGTTAAGTGATCATTACCCCAGACAATGTAAAATGTATTTTTCAGAGCTTCCTTTGCCTTCTGTCAGACTAAAAAAAAAAAAGATGGGTGCAGGTAGAGCATTGCTGTATGTCTACCATGTAACATTAGCACCTTCCTTTAGACCTCAGTTACTGCAGAAGTTTTTCATGTCCATGGACCTATCCTTGCATGCTATGCTAAGGTTTGCCTTGTTGAATGTCTAGAGTCAGTCATAACAGTTTCTAAAATGTGGCACACACCACTTCCTCTTAGAGTTTAAAGCCATGGAAGAAAACATCCATTGACAAATGATTGGCAAAAGTTGGAATATTATTACCTGAGTCTCACTTGCATTCTTTTAGAGAAATAATGAGACTTGCTTTTCAGTATCTCTTCCATAATTGCATCTTAAACTGACTGGTCACTTTGAAATCATTAAATATCCAACAATACTTTAAGCCACTGCAAAGTGTCAGACATTACATACTGGCTATAACTGGTCTCAGCCTTTCCTCATAGGAGAAACATTCTAGATTCTGATTGCTTTTATGTCTCTTCTCTGGACTGTCCCAGTATGTTCACATTGCACCAAGGAGATCAGATTGCACTCAGGACTCCAGGTGATAGCTCACCAGTGCTGAGTAGAGGGGAAAAATCATCTCTCTTAACCTGATGGCAATATTTTGTTTAATGCATCCTAGGATACCAATCAAGGGTGCATTGCTGGCTAAAGTGCAAGTTGGTGTCCACAAGGACCCACAGGTCCTTTTCTGCCAAGCTGCTTTCCAGTAAATAATTCACTAGTGTATACTGGTGCCTGGGATTATTCCTTAGATGCAGGAGTTTGCATCTCCCCTGCTGAACTTCAAGAAGCCCAGTTATCTGCTCTATTGAGGTTCCTGATCAACCCACTGTAGATGATCCTGCTTAAACAGGAAGATTTGATCAGCTGATCTCAAAAGGTCCCTTCCAACCTCAATGACTTTTTGATTCTGTGATGAGGTATGGAGAGGAGGAACAGGATTTAGCAGAGATTTATATGGCTTCTCTGTAAACTGTGGTTCTTAACATGCTAGTGTATATATCTCACTGCAATTTATCATGCATTTTGCATTGAAAAATAAGTAGCCAATTAGCTACTTGGTAGTAGATTGCTTCCAAAAGTATTTGTAATAACAAGTGCAAGGAAAATGATACAGGCAACTGTGTTCTGGTTTGCTTAATTGCCATATTAAAAAATTATGAAATATTTACCTAAAACAACTTGTCTGTGTTTTTACTTCAGCTAATATAATATGTTTTTATCATGGTCATTGAGTGGCTTGGAGTGTTGGTCTACTGTGGTTGCATTTTTAAGGACCACATTCATAAGGCCTAGCTAACTTCACCATACAGTTAGAGTGAGGTTTTGAGACTTGGTAAAAAAAGGCAGTGCAACACTTTTCTAAAGCAACACATTGATCATAATAGATGAGTATCTGAAATCTGGCAGTAATAAGAATTTGGGAATCTGTAGTATAGAGTGATTGAAAATTATGAGAGCAATTCACATTACAGTGAGAATTTCAATCTTCAAAATTAAAATGCTTTCAAAGTTTTGAACAGCTCTAATAATGCTAACTATTCCATACTACAAAACCTTCAATCCTGCTTTTATTGATGGAATGAATCATTAGTCTGAAGGATTTCTTTGGTAAGATTGCATAATTTTTCTGACTCATATGGAAACTTGTATAGGGTAACTTCATTCAGGATGTGTATTTATTGAATTGCCTCAAATCAAAGTTGCTCTGCCTTTCCACTCTGGCCCATGGTTTGTAAATTTTTTGGTAGTAAAAATAAAAACCAAAAAACACACAAACAAAAAAACCTCCATAGAAGTCACAGTTTTTCATCGATGCATACTCTAGACATGAGAAAAAAACTGTCATGTTTTAGATATCTTCACTGTTGACCAACAGTGAATATATTTAAAATATGTGTATTTTGCCTCCCAAATGAAGTCAGCTAAAGTTAACCATTTATGAAGACTTAGTCAAAGGGCAGGAATGTTTTAGGTTGAAGTATGTCATATACATAATTATGTATTCCTACCATCGCAATCAACTGAAACAAACTTGATTTTTTTTAAATAAATCCTAAATTATTTTATGTGATCTCAAATTAAAAAGGAATCTTGATGTATGTAGTCACACTTTTTTAAAAATATGACAAATATTTTCAAAAACTTGAAAAAACTGTATTAAAATATTTTCAACAATTAAACTAGCGTGTGTTTACATGATTAGTGGATGAGGATTTTCTAAAGTATTCATGGGAAATTTCTCATTCAATGAGTAATACAGTTTGGAGTTTACATTTTAAATTAGATTATAAATTCCTGAAAAAATCTATCAAGCATTTTAAACTTCTGAAACATTAATGGGACCTTTCAGTGCCACTACAATAAGAATATATTACACGCTAAAAGGATAAGAGCCCATTGTGTGAGTACCCTTAGTCTTCCTCATGTCTACATTGTAGTCAAAAAATGAACAATATTGAACTCTTACCTGGAAGATTTAGTTCTATCATTAAAGGTCTTGCAATGTAATCTGAACGAACTAACATGAACAGGTGAATAGTTTTAAAAATAAAGGAAGACTTGTCTTCATTTCTCTGGTCTTTATTTGCAGGTTAATATCATCTCCAGCTGCAGCAAATGTGATTCCAACTGGGAAGTAACCCATTCCACTTACCTTTCTATTTCTTACAGTGCTAACCATCACCTGTCTCTTTCAACATAAATTTTTTCCACAACCATTTTAACCTGTTTGTGTTTGAGTGCTCAGTTGTTCAAGTGACTGGATGGTGATCACAACCCAGCCATCTCCTAGATTCCTGGTAGCTGGATCTACACAGGATCTAGAGGTGGTAGCTATAATTCTCTCTTTCTTTACTACTTTTCCTAATCTGCTTTCTTGATATCTGGGTAACTTAAAGCCATATGGCTTGGGTTTTGCTAAGTTGTATGGGTTAGCATACTAAGTAAATACTTCGTGGAATGCTTTATTTTAGTTGATTGTTGCCCTTTAAACCTTTGCCAAATTCTCTTATTTTCTAAAATTTGCCAGGAAAAGTGTGTTGTTTGGCCTCCTGAGAAATGTGTGCAGTGTCTTCTCCCGTGTACCCTCTCAAGGTATAAAAGAGCTGAAGACGCTTTTAATAAATTCAGCAGGTGAATTTTTGGAGCTGTATATATTTTGAAAGCAAAACCCCTTAGATGAACTCGTAGCTTGGAGCCTTGGAGCTTAGAGTCCTACAGATGGGGCTCTGATAAACGTGGTCTAGTGGAAAGTGTCCCTTTACTTGGCAAAGGGTTTGGAGCTGAGTGGTCTTTAAGGTATGTGCCAACCCAAATCATTCCATGATTCTATGATTCAAGTGAATTTGACAGGGAGAAGGAGAAGAAACCTGTCTGGCGCACAGGACCTTCAGGGTCTGATGGGGTGAAGGGGACTGATGCATGACCAGCTCAGTCACATAGAATGGCCATTTGCTTTATAAAATGTTGTTATTTACACTAATTGTATTACCAGGGGTCAGGACCAGGGGAGCAAGGCATGGAGCAGGGGATGCAAATCACAGATCAGAAGGCATAACCATTTGTGGCACTGACTCATCTCTTTGACGAGGTAGCAGCTATCCTTACAACTCTGGACACCACCATCTAATTAACTTTTCTAAGACCTTTTGAAATTTTTGTTTGTTTTCCCCATATGAACTGTAAACTCTGCTTTTCAAAGTGAATCTCTATAGTCAGGGAAGGTGAAAGTATGTCAGAATTTAAATTTTGTGAAAAAGTTAGTATTAAATAAAGTTCAGCTGAGTATGGAGCTTTACAACATTAATTCCATTTTTCAGTATGTAGTTCTCTTTGTATATTATTACAAAAATGTATCTTTTAAAGTGCATTTTGCCTCAGCACAAAAGAATTTAATTTCAACATTCCTCACAGTTATTCAACCCAAAATACTGTCATTAACCTCTTCATTTTGTTAAACTTTAATTTTTGTTTTGAATTTTATGACAGTGACAGATTGTAACCTTTGGATAAATGTTCTTACCTTTTTGCATGCTTTTACTGCCATGTCAAAGGAATATAAATCCTGAAAATGACACTTAAACTTTGATTGAATTATACATAATATTGGACCAACTTTCTTTGCTGTTCTACAGAATGCAGAATGCTGTAAGTCGTGACTCATCACAGCAGGTGCTTTAGTCTGCAAAGTTACTTGGTACTCTCAGCACTGCACCCTGCAGGGTTGAGAAAACCAGCTGATTTGACACAACAAAATCCAAGACTTTTGACACTTTTGTCAAAACAGCATGAAAAATACAACCTTCGTTTTGAGAAAATTGAGCCCTATATCTGTGCTACTCAGGTACTTAAAAAAACTGATCTTTGGATATTCACAATTTTGTATTTTCCAGTGAATGGATTCATTTCCTTGTAAAGATTTAAGTAAGAAATTTAGATAAACAGTGAGCTCTATTCAGGGGTATGTAAAGAGAATAGATTGAAGCAAAAGAGTTCAGCACTTCAAACTAAGTGTGTGCTAAACTCAAAACACGGTTTTATTCCACTAATGACTGAGATGTGTAAGCAAAACTAAATACTTGAATAAAAGAATGGGAGAAGGTTTTTAGCAGCATTGCTTTGCAGTTATGATGTTCTTTTCTGACATGTCCCCTTCTATTAGATTGTTTCAATAAAAAACATTAAAACCATATTATGATTTCTGAGAGTTTTCATAGCAAGTGCTTTTCACATTTCAGCACACATAAGAAAAGTTTTGTAGATTTATAATAAATTCAAAGCATTGATAATTACAAAGCGAAATTACCAGTGTAATCCATTTTTTAAATCTCTATGACTTTTGGTGGAAAGTTATGAAGGAATTAACATTCTCATTTTACTATTATTCTTCCCATCCTGTCTCACAAGCTGCAAATTAATTTGATGTACCTCTCTTCAGAAAGCTGTCAGTCACATGACTACATTCTTTGGATATTGAAATTCAAGATAAACTGGCAATCAGACTTCCCAGCTTGGAAGGTCATTTCTATTTTGTGTGGTGCTGCATGGCACTGGAAGCATACACATCTGCCAAGCTGATGGATGCCTGCCCACTCCCAAAACAGCAAAACAATTTTGTTAGGATACAGATGGCAGCTGAAGATGCATTGCATACCCATCACTGCAGGGGCACATATTCCACCCTCCAGGAAAGTTTTGCCACTCTATCACCGTGTGCCAGTTTCTACTTGATCATACTTCTCTTTGCATCAGAAAGACAGAATAGTAGAGTGCAAAGGTAAAAGATACTGTGGCACTTGCAGCAGAATGGATTTGTTGTGATGGGCCACATGCTAGAGCCTATGTAAGTATGAATCCCTAGTTCCTGCATAGAGCATAGACAACCAACCTCCAGGCAGACCCTGTAAGCCCAGGATTAACTCAGAGGCAAATGCTTCAAAAGAAACCAAACCACCAGACTGAACCACAGCCTTGTCCAACCTGCAGGACTGAAGTCATGCTGGAAGGCCTGTGAAAAGCCAAAGGTTTCTGTACTGACCATTTCCCCAGTGGGTGTTTTGTTACATAGTGCAGCCTAAGAGCTGTGATTTTAGACACTGGGTTGTAGAGCGCTATTGACAAGCTGCCTGCACAGTGCTTGGAAAGGGGTAAGCAACCCATCCTCCATTAGGATTATCATGCTCTTCCCATTCTCCTTTTGGGTGTTTTATGCACCTGCTTGCTTATCCAATACATGGCATGCGTGCTCTTTCTCTGACTTTTATCATAAAACTGTACAGTGCTTATCCTTTATTTCCACTCATGGTTACTTGGGGTTTCTATATTAATTGTAAATAATTATCACTTTGCTGATTTGATTCCTCAGTTAGAATTGTCCACAAGGAAAAAGACGAACATTACCTTTTGAAGAACACAGGAAATGTTAATATTGGATAAGTCCCATGAGGGTGAAGAGAGACTTCAGCCAATACTCAAAATGAATTGCAGTTTTCCCAGTTATTTCTTCCAAGCATTTATCTGCCATCCAGGTTTGCTGAGCATACACATTACAAGTGCTCAGTTTCACTTCCTTGATAATTGTTGATGTGACTGAAATAAGAGTCCTGTATTTTCTTTTCTTTTTGAGCTTCTAAAATGAAGAGTAATGGTTGTTGCCATGCTCTGTATAACCAAATAACAGTGAAGAAGCATGGATTGAGGTTAGTACCCCACTAGATGAGCTATAAATCAAAGGTACTGACCCATTTCAGTCACTAAAATCCGATGATCCTTTGTGTGAATGGAGATACTAAGAGTTATGGATCAAAGTTTAGGTATTTCACAATGCTTCAGGGATTTTCTGACATTTTTTACTAAGATGGCAAGTAACCAAGATGTTAGCTGGAAAGCATTTAAAGAACACTGATTTCTTTGACAAAACCAAAATATATCGGCATTCATATATTTTTTTTTCTTTTACCATTTTGCACTCTGTGAGAAAATTTGCAGGATTTTCCTGCCTTCTATTATTAATTTTAGGAAAAATATAAAGCTCTCAGCTGCTTTAGGGTACTTACATTACTTAGCTCTAACAATACACTTAGTTTTTTAATTCTGTCATGTCAAAACTTATACTGGGGACTCTGATATGTGGGAAACAGCCTCTGAATACCAAGTAGGTAGACTGTTGACCACCCCAAAAATTTGTCAGCTCCGAAGGGAGAGTTCATGATAAGATAGTCAAATTGTTGCTGGCTACAAAAAGCCTCCTGACCATATCTCTGAAAAATTGTTAATGCTTACTTACACCCTAAATATTTGCATATGAAACTTCATTTCAACTAAAATATGTCAAAGTGACAATGACAGATCTTGTCAGAAGAAATTAAAATAATTGTTATGATTTATATTGATGCTATCATTCTAAAATCAGCTCTGACCCAATTTTTACTGTTTCTTCATGAATTTTATCATTATATGCCTCTGACATATTGTTCAAATAAATTCATTAAATGACTTTATTTCTCATGGAATGAGAATAAGTCCTCACACTACAAAATTCTGCCATTTTCTTCCATGGGACAGAAATTCTACCTTGGGGTTGTTCCCAAGTAAAGTGGTACATTCTCTTTTACCTGTTCCTGAGCTGGTAATATTTGCTTTCTATTGGTGTGTATTACATTTTTATGATAAAGAGCACCTGGCTCTTTAGTTAAGTCCATGGCAGTATTTAAGTGAGTATATTATAGTGATCTTCTGTTTCGTGGTATTTTTGGACTTGTTCTTAAGTTATTGCAAACTCATGTGTAAAGTCTCCTCATGCTAAACATCATCCCAAATGATTATATATACCCTTCAGTAAAAGAAACCTGGCAACAATGGGAAGAAATTTAAGCAGCTCATATAAGTTATGTCCCGCTCTTCACAGAAAATAGACATTCTCCTGCAGCAGGCGTGGCCCTTGATTTCTTGCAGTTGGAGCCACACTGCATAAAACCAAAATCATAAAGTAATTTGCCTTAAGATAAATGAGGAAGTCACTCATGCTTATAATAATGGTCCAATGTTTTTCACAAATGTCATAATATCTACTCTTCCAAATTTTTATTACAGTATGTCTTGGTTTGAGATAAGCAACTGCCAACCCCCCCAAGCACAGAGAGAAAAGCCTCCCTCCTAACACCAGGGAAAGGGAGGAAAAGAGAGGGGAAAGAAAATAAACACTTCAAACTGCATTTATACTAAATCTACATATATTTTTCACAAAAAGAAAGAGACAATTAGAAGAGAGTACAAATATACACTCACACAAGTCTACAACAACAAGTTCCCCACCTCAACTTCTTAACGAACACACAAATTCTACTATCTTAATTACACATTACTTAAGAAGAAGCTTATTCCCCAGGGAGACAAACCCAAGCAGAAAGGAGAGACCCAGAACAACACATTTTACTTTCCTGAGGTACCCTGTGAGCCAGTGGTGGGCCTGGTCCTCTCCATCCCCCCTGGGACAGCATTGTGCGTCCTCCCAAGAGGAAGGCTGAGAAGCCACTGACTTAACCACTCCCACACTGGTTCCTACTTCCCTGGAGATGATGTCATAATGTGGTATGGAATACAAAAGTACTGGCTAGAAGAGGTCAGCTGTAAGCTCAGCCCAGCTCAAGTCAGCTGACAGCTTCGGCCTAGTCCAGACTTCAGAGCCCAAATCTAGGCCCACCTAGGTGAACCCATAACACAGTACTAGAATCAAAACTTCCATATATATGTGTATATACATATAGATGGAACCTTCAAGAATCCAAAAAGTGAGTAAATTAGACAGTTGTCGTTTTGTGATTCTGCTCTGTTGGTTTTCTTAATAAGCAGGTATTGCATTCTGTCAATATAATCTTGCATGCTGTGTAGCTATATAGTCTGACACATGTTGCTATTCCACATACCAGTTAAAGGTGGAGAATGGGATTTACACCACTTAAGTATAGATTTCAGCAGGTTGCTGAAATCACTCCCTTTATGGAGTTTTGAGTGAAATGGCCTCTTTTGGGGTACAACTCCTCTGACTACACTATTGACTTCTGTTGTCTGCATGAGGATGAAGTTAATACCCCATAAGCTCACAGCATTATAATTTAAGCAGTAATTCAAGCTTAATGAATTACTTCAGGTCATGGTGGGGGCTGGAGGCTGCTTTTGGGTGGTTGCTGGAGGTGCTGGGGGCTCCCTGTGGTGGCAGGGCAGGGCCGGGCAGCCAGGGCACGTCCCACCTCCTGACTAGGAGCAGGGCAGCCAGAGTACTGGAGCAGCCTCAGCCCAGGCATTGGGCATCTTGCTGGTGACTGAGGATGGGACACAGATGGATTAGGAAATGAGCCCCTGACTGGGGTTCATATTTCTCATCAACAGAGGACCTGGTCTGCCATGGGCATTGCTGTGCAGCCTCTTTAGAAGAGAGCAGGAGGGCAACAAGCAGGGCGGGTCACAGCTTAAAAGCAGATCGCAAGCAAAATGAATTTCAAAATGCATGCAAATGCTAGACCTGTATTAAAATTCTAATTTTTCTGGAAAAACTGTGGAGTTTTTTGTTACTTTATGGAACCTCCTTTATCTTTTCAATCTGAGGTTTTTCTCTGCTAAAGACTGCTTGACATTTAACAGCTGAGACACTTCCTCTGAAAGTTGTTTGCAGCTAAAACTAATTTCTGATTCATCTTAAATAGGTAGAAATTTTTGTTTAAGGGAATGTTTTATTTAATTAACCTGTCGCTACAAAAATCTGGCAAACAGGACTGAAATTTATTTAACAAGTATTTCTTGTTCTGCAGGCTCTGGAAACTTTTTTAGAAAAATGATAAAACACAACCTTTTCAGTTTTAACAGCAGAGAGGAATTAGATTTTCAGTACATTGGAAAATTAGGAGCATCAATGGACTTAATACTGAGGCAGACTTACATTTTTAATAAGAATTTGTGATGAGGAAGCTGAAAGATTGTTAAATATATGAAATATAATCCTTTTACACTATCCAGTTTGCTCGTGTACATGAGATTGTTGAACATGTGAAAAACTGGCTCTGGTCCCCTGCTTTAGACACTCAAACTGCTTTCCTGCTTCCATCAGTATCAGATCTACCCTTATGCCACCATGATTGAACTGTATTCTTACATTCTTGTGCTCATCCTAATTCTAGTTTGCAAGATCACGTATTATTCATGAGGATGCTATTCTGGTATCCACGAGAAAAACAAAACAAATTAGAGATACCCATATATATTTTTAAAGAGCTATCTGGTTTCCACAGCAACTCAATTTCTTTTAATAATACCTAAAAATTTAGTAGTATTATTAAAAATAGGAAGAGTACTGGGAAAGTTAATGCTAACTGCAAGGCTGGATTTACCTTTCCTCACCTATCCTGAATCTGTTATCTCTGTTTCACTTCCCTGCCCTCGTTTTCCCGAGTATGCTGTCTGCAGCATTCCTTTGAGTACTGTCCAACAGAGAAAAACTCTTGTTTAAAAACTGATGTATTTCAAAGTTCTAGGGCATTTTTGGGTCAGTCATTTTTTGAATAATTTTGGTCTGCTAATTTGCCTTTTATACAAAACAGGAATTTATGCAAACTTTTGGCATTTCCTCTGCTTATTCTCAAGTGAAGCTACACTTACTACTGATCATTTTCACAGAAATGGTTTTTTTCTTCAGACTATGTTTATAAAAGTACATAGCAGCCTAAGGGCTACATCAAGTATAGCAAACAAGCAGCTAAGCTTAGGCAATCCTGAAACCTCACTTCCCGGCTGAAGGAAAAGACATTTTTACACCCAGCATCTAAACCTTAAATTCTGCCCCTGACATGAGTTTTTCTGAACAAAGATCTGGGATCTGCCTTTTCCTTTGCAAATATACCCTGGCCCCGTAACAGCTTACAAGATGGAGAAAACAAGACTTTAAAGGGACTCACAGCTACTTCCAACTCATCCCAGGAGATTGCACCAATCAGGAGACCAGGCCTAATGCTGTTAGAGTGTGTCATGGTGCACTGATATCCAGAGTTAGCAGTAGAAGGACGCCTAGATCATGTGTATGACTTTTTTCCTGTTCTTATTAATATATGAAATTAATTGCTTATGTGGCACCCATTTGAAAACTGTCTTTTTATTGTTTTCCCATAAGCATGCTAAGTCTGATAGGCTTTGTTGCATTATCCTCCCTTTCAAAAAAAAAAAAAAGAATGTGGTGGGAAATGGCCTCTTTATAGAATTAAATCTATTGGTGACTATGCATGAAAGTACAGACTGCGTCTCCATTAGGCAAGTCAAAGGAAAGAATCAGTGTAACATCTGTACTGATTTAAATTGCATGTTTAACCCACCTCTATGATCCCAGTGTATAACAGGCAACCTGCTGGTGGAGAATTATACAGACAACAAATTAAAAATGCCCTGTCAGCATTCTCTGCTAACATTGTGTTGAATCCCTGCCCTAAATTTACACTGTATGGAGAGAAATACCACTGCCACCATCTTTTTTATACTTAATAATTATTCTGTGACTGTAGGTACACACATGTGAATGGGATTTAAAGCTTTTTTTTTTGCTTTCTGCTTTTTCTTTCCCCAAATTGCTACTAAGGACTCATTATGATCTAAGGAGTCTCTCTGAACTACTCAAACATCCATAATAGGGAGAGCCATGTTTACTAGTTTTATAGGTCCTTTATTGCTTGTTTTACCGTAAATTTCTCTGGAAAGGAGAATTACTTCAAAATGCTAAAGTTGATCTGTGGTTCCTTGTCTGTGCACATGTGTGTGTTTGCCTGTGTGTGCACGTGCTCTTTGGCAAAACACTTGTCAATCAGCTGGAGAGAGATGAAAAACAGAAAAATTCTCAGAATATAAGAAAAGTATTTTGAAAGCCTTTCCTCTGCCCCACTTAACTAATATGAAAGAGTTAGAAATCATTTTCAAGAAACCTGAACTGTAGACAGCCACCAGCACTGACATTCAGCTCTCAGAAGTTTCACAGAAGTATTTCAGTTGCTCTGTGTGATTTTTCCTTATCTTTTAAGGTTTGAAAGCTGATCTAAATAACATATTTCTTTTATTTTCACATTTTGCTCAATAATTTTAAAGGCTTTACTTAACATGACCCAGAAGATATGTTTTGATTCATGCTGAATTGCTCATTTTATTGGCCATCTGAGAGGTTCAGTATGTTTTGTTCTTTTGTTGCAAACAGGGCATATTCTGTTACCACAACAGGTCCATTGAACATATCAAATGGATGGAATTTATCTATTCAATAACTAGAAGCTACCAAAAAAATGTCACGAAGATGAAGATGTCTCTATCCACCATATTGCCTGATCCAGCCACTAAGGTCTAAAGGTCTAATGTCCCCTAAAATAAAAATATCATAGGAAATATTTCTGAAGTGAAATCCTACATCTAAGCCAAGTTTTCCTTACAGGTATTAACTGGAACTTCAGCAATAGTTTAACGGACGTGTGGGAGGTTTCACTGACTGGTGTATACACACAGAATGACCCAGTTTCCATATCCAGGGTAAGGGTGCAGAAAATGGAGGCAGTAGAAAGTTTGGAAGTGGTGATATAAAGCCCTGCTGATGCCCTGAAGCTTTCTTAACATGTTTTACTGTTTTGTTTGGTAGTTTTGAGCAAATAGTGGGGTTTGGTTTCACTATACCTTTGGAAAGAAGTAAAAGATTTGAATTGCTGTCAGAGGCAACGTGGCACATGCCAATAAAACAAAATTTGACCTTGCCCAGGAACTTGACATCAAGTGAATTCTTTCCTTTCACATGAGGTACTGCAGAAAGGAGGATTATAGATAATCTTTGGAGTCTAGGTATCACCAGAACACTGCATGCAGATTGGGGTACAAGTCTGTACAGACTTTTCTCTGAGTTGAATCCCAAAATCAGCAGTGAGCTAGTGAAACTGTATGAGAGTGGATGTAGCTGATGACACTGTGGGTTTCAGCACACACGGGAAAGAGCAGATGACAACTATGCTCTCCATAAATTAAGGAAAATGGACTTTGAGGTGCAGAAAATGATCTTTTAAAAGGCAAGGTGAGAAAAGATGAGTGGGTGCAGGAATCTGTCAGCAAGTTGCAGAAAGAGTCATTGTTATGCATTGGATACTGAGATGGGTACACAAAAATTCCAAGTGGATCTCATAGCTCATGGGATATATCGATGCTAACAGTGAAAGTTACTTTGGTGTCTTGGGTTGAGCTGGCAAAATGCCAACTGCCCAAAGAACAGAGTTAGCCTCCAGCTGAGAAAAGGGAGAAAGGGGAAAAAAACTCCTAAACCAGGTTTATGCTGAAACTAACTACATGTATTTATACAGAAAAGAGAAAATTAAGAGAAAACTACAATATAACACACACTTACACAAGTTATATATATATATAACAACAAAATATTTCTACTTCCCTGAACTCAAACAAAATGGAAGTAGCAGCAGCAGGAGCAAGTGCCTAGCATTGTAGAAGAGCTGTTGCACATTCTTCTTCTAGTGCAGCCATGGTGGAACTGAACAAGCCACACCCACACACCGGCTCTTACCCCCTCTGAGAAGATGTCATAAGATTGTATGGAATACAACATTACTGGCTAGAAGTCAGCTGTTAGCTAGCCCAGCCCAGCTCAAGTCAGCTGACAATTCCAGGCCTAATTTGAACTTTAAAGCCTAAATTTTTGGCCTACTTGGCTAAACCCATAACATTTGGGAAAAATTAAAATCAAAAGGCAAAAGGCAGGGACTAAAAAGAAGAGAAAACTCTTCTCCATGGCCGGTGGACAGAGAAGTGATGGGGGTGCCCAGGTAGGCAGCCACCCTAAGGCTCCCCTCCAGTTCAGCAGGGCTCCCTCATAACACTCTCCTGCAGTGGAGACAAAAGTTTCATCAGGACTTGCTCAAACTCTCGGTGGTGGTTCTGATTATGAGCTCCTATCTCTGACTGGCACATGCTGGGTGGGGTTGTTGCTGCCCCCTCACTGCTACACTCAGTGAAGGCATATTGTTGGATGTATGAATAATGTGTGTAATGTACCCCAAAGACCCAAACAAGGGGAAAAGAAGTCAAGATTGAGTGTTTCTCCTGTTTGACACAGCTGCTTCCTTTGAGAACCCACCACAGCCACATTACCAGCTTAGCTGGCACAAGGCCACTAGAACAGATCATGGAAAGGAAAATCCAGCCCCAGGACCCTGGGAGACCCTGTCCAAGTGGCTGGGGTGATGGACACCACTGCTGAGGGAAGGCAGGTTGCACACCTGCAAACAGGAGGCAGGGAGGCAGTAGGAAAAAGGCTAAGTCATCCAAAACATTCTGCAACACTGTGCACGCACACAGCAAATTAGCACCAGGCATCATCATTGTTTGATGAGACTGTGGAGTATAAAAACCATTTTCTGAGCTGTGAGTCATAAAACAATTTTGTTGGTGCAGCCATTCATCAGCTTCAGCTGTCTAAAATTAGATACTTGGGATCCAAATCAGCAGAATATTTTCTATATGTGCGTAGAATTCAGGCAAAGCTTCAGATGCAAAATTTAAGTATTCTTTTTCTTGTCTTTAGGATCATCATAATTTACCTGTCTTGTAAAAATCTTGGAAGACAATGGAAAAATTCAGAAAAAAATAATTACTTTGAGAGCATTAAGTGTTCCGACACTTGTGAACTTCTTTTAACAAAGGGCTTGTATAGTTAATATTTCCATACTATATACATGTGTGACTTTTCATGTCCTTTATTGTGATTAATATCATAATTCAAAGTATGTTAAATTTTAATCTGTGTGCTTTTCCAGTGTTTTGAAGTAATTACAGACCAGTATAGTATTTACTCTGGGAAATCCGAGATGGCTTTTTAGTTTCTTCGTAAACAAAGGCAAACAACTCTATTCGTACCTAGATCCAAATTAATAAAATAAATAATAAGTAAAAATAAAATAAAAATAAAACCCAGCCAACCAATCAAACACTCCCACAATATTCCTTCAATGTCAGATATTTGAATTTCAGTCACATAAATACTTTATTCTCAGGCACTAGCATATCCACCTGAAATAGAGCTTTCTTGCTCTCTATTCAGCCTCATTGCCACTTTTACACACCAGCAATTTAGAATCTTTAGATTCTTGGGTTTGATAATCTTTGTCCTAAAACCAAATTAGAAACATTTAAACAAGACAGATTCAAATGTTAAGAAATCCACAATAAAAAAAGACAATTGCATTTATACCAGTTTATGGCAATATTCCATATTGTCATTTTAGCCAATATTTATATCCTCAGTGATCTCTGCACATGACTCATGGTTAGCACACGGTGTCTTGATTTTAACTATATTTTTATGCAGGTTTCAATGGAATTTTTTAGCTTTCTCATGTGCACAGCTACCTATAAAATTACCTATGATTTTTTTTGATAAATTTTACTGTATTTTCAGAAAAGTAATTTTATTTTTACTGCTGTTGGTTGAGCTAATTTTAAATATGGTCCTACTGCCTTCTAATAAAACTTGCACAGAATCATAGATTAGATGTCATGGGAGAGTGGAAGGCTTAGACAAAGTTATTAAAAAACCCTGCCATTGAGTCATGAGGTGCAGAATTAACTCCCTTGCTTTCTAAACTACTTCTCAGAGAAGGGTTTAGGTGTGTCTGAGTCCTATCTTAGCCTCAGGCTGTGTCCACGGTTTAAATTTAAGGAATTATAGAGATGTGATTAAATCACTTTGTCCCACAGGTTTTAATGATGACAATATGGATATATGTATATAAAATTAATTATTTATCATGATAAATGAACAAGCAAGTGAACAGATGAAAGATCTTAATCCGAATTATTTACTACAGAGTGTAAAAGGAAGAGATCTGCTAGTAGGGTATAATATAACAAAGTAATACAGTGCACTGTAACAAATCAATTATATTAAAGGAATTGTATCAAGGTTAGCAAACAAAACAATCATTAAGTAATGATTGATATAACTTACCATGTGAGACAGAAGGCAGATATTTCTCTTTCTCTTAACTCCCTTAACATGGAGACTAACCATGAACAGGTGTCCCTGCTTCATGGGGAAAGCTCCACTCTTCAAGAAGTATGTAGAAGAGTTTGCCATATGAAAGTTGGACTGGGCTTTTATAGTTATAAAGTGATGAACTGGTAGTCACAGATTTACAGGCCAGCAAACTAGCTTATCTGTCAAATTCTGCCTTAAAAATCAGGATGTTTATTCAAAGTCTGGTGAACCAGACTGGTTTTAGCATAATGCAACACCAGAACAGCACCCTGGCACCAGCAGTTAAATTTGCATGACAGCTTACACGGTGGTTTGCATTGTGTGCATTCTCCAATGATCAGACTCTAGGTCTTATCAGAGTGGGCTATCTTGCCACATTGGGTAAGGCTGGAAGGGACCACAGGGAGTCATCTGGTCCAACCTCCCTGCTCAAGCAGGGTCATCCTAGAGCACATTGCACAGGACTGTGTCTAGATGGTTCTTGAATATCTCCAGCGAGGGAGGCTCCACAACCTCTCTGGCCAGTCTGTTCCAGTGCACAGTCACCTGCACAGAAAAAGCTCTTCCTCATATTCAGGTGGAACTTCCTGTGCATTAGTCTCTGCCTGTTGCCTCTTGTCCTATTCTTTGGCACCACCGAGAAGGGCCTGGCTCCATCCTTTTGGCACCCTCCCTTCAGATACTTACAGACATTGATGAGATCCCCTCTCAGAAGACAGTCTGAACAGGCCCAACTCCCTCAGCCTTTCCCCATAAGAGAAATGCTCCATTCTCTTAATCATCTTTGTTGCTCTCTGCTGGACCTGCTCCACTATCTCCACTGAAGAGTCTAGAACTGGACACGGCACTTGAGATGTGGTCTCACTAGGGCTGCATAGAGGGGCACGTTCACCTCCATCAACTTGTTGGCAATGCTCTTCCCAATGTACACAAGGATACCATCAGCCTTCTTGGCCACAAGGGCACACAGCAGGCTCACAGTTTGCTGTCCACCAGGGCCCCCAGCTGCTTCTCCACAGCAGCTTTCCAGCAGATCAGCTTCTGTACTGGTGCCTAGGGTTGTTCCTCCCCAAGCGCAGGACCCTGCATTTGCTCTTGTTGAATTTCAGTTGTTCTCTGCCCATCTCTTCAGCCTGTCGAGGTCCCTCTGATGGGCTGCACAGCACTCTGGGGTATTGGCCAATCCTTTCACCTTTGTGTCATCAATGAAGTTGCTCAGGAAGCTTTTGCCCCTTCATCAAAGACATTGAAGGGTGGTCCTGTGGCATAAAGAAGAGCACTCTGGACTCTGAATCCCAAGGTCCTGAGTTCGAGTCTCAGTAGGGACCGTCCCCTAGCAGTTAAATGCCTCCCTGCCATCCAATCCCATCAGACGTCAGATGCTAAGCAGGGTCAGCCCCGGTTAGTACCGGGTGCTGTAGACAGTCCCAAGGACTTCACTGTCACATCCAAGCTCGCTGGGCTGTGGCAAGTGGACCCTTATGACTTAAACGGTGGGGCCAGTTCTGCGCATGCTGTGCCTCACCTAAAAAATCCACTGCACAGGCTCGAAGGGCAGACCCACATGGGGAGAATCCTTCCCAAAACTTCATTCGCGAAGTCTGGCCATACATACAAAGCCATTGATGAATAAGTTAAACGATACTGTGTCCATTATTGAACCCTGCGGGACACCACTATTGGCAGGCCCCAATTTCTGTCACTGATTACAAGCCTTTGTCACTGATTACAAGCCTCCAGGATCTGCTTTCCAGCCAGTTCTCACTTCAACTCTCTGTCCATTCATACAGTTCACGCTTCCTGACTTTGCTTATGAGAATGTTGTGAGAGACAGTGTTGAAAGCCTTGCCTTGTCTGCTTTGGCTGTTTCTCCTTTCTGAGCTTCTCTTTGGATTTCCAGGCACCAATAGAATATGTACTTACATGCATTAATTACTTATTTGAGAGAGGCCACGAGAAAAAAATAATATTTTAAAAGCTTTTGTATTCAGTAACTGTAGCAAACAGTCAACAAATCTGTAAATGCATTTTAAATATATATATATAGCTTTGTCTGTTGAATGTAGAAATTAAAAAAAAAGAAACCCAAACTAAACAAACAAAACAGAGTGAATGTAAAGTACTTTTCCTAAGGCTTATGAATGGTTGAAAACATGAAATTGTGCATAAAGCAGAAAAAAAATATTACTCTAATGCTACCTAGACCAGGGATATAGCAAGGATTTAGTCATAAAGATTGACAAAATATTTGAGTTGTATCACTGCCAGTGGATATCAAACACATGTTTAAAGTAGTAGCACTGAGGATTTCCCACCTGTGCTTTCAGAATTTTTCCTTGTTTTCTGTCTTCAAATTCACACTGTGTTTTCAAAGGGATGGTTGAAGGGTGCCCTGTTTCTGCATTGTAAGGCAGAATGGCAATGTACTGTGATACAATGGATTTACTTTTAGGCATTATAAGATAACAGGGAACTTCTAATGTTCTCCATTTATCACTCTGAAGTTAAAAATTCACCTACAATATACAGGGAGAGAAAATACTAAACTAGGTGTAATACTGGGGGGAAGGGGGGAAGGAAAATTCAATTGGTCTTGAACTCTTGGCTCTTATGTTAAAAAGAATCACTTACATGTTCTGTAGGGTCTACAGTTTAAAGGTAGAACCACAAAGAAATACCCAGTTTAATTCCAAATGGAGCGTAGGTAGTTCTTACACAGCACAACATAGAGACAGTGACTAGCACTCCTGGATATATGACAGAGGAGCCAACTTTGGAGTTCTTTCCTGCCAAAATGTGTATAGGATGTTACAGATATATCTATAAGCTTCTAGGGTTGGTGAGCTTACTAAAAGACTGAAAATTGACATCTAATTCACATTACCCCCAAAGGCAACAAGCAATAGCGGGGCTGACATTGTTCATTATCAGCAACATGGATCACACAAACTACACATTCAGCAAATGTGCAGATGATGTCAAATTAGGAATGACACAAGATCGAGTGGTATTATCTGCAACAGAATAAACACTGTCAAACCTGTAGGAAGCTAACAAGCAGTTGAAGCTCCGGGAGTGCTGCAGACAAGGCTGTTCAGTATAATTTGACATTTTAACTATTTATGAAGGCTATGTCTACATTAGCAAATAAGTCCTGGGTTTGTGGTTGATCTTTTCCTCACAATCATTCACGTGGGGGTTTGACCCATATCACAAAATTCTCCTGTATAATACTGGGGCTCTAAGCACCATTTCCAGTACTCAGTGTGATTTCCTCCAAGATTGCTCCAAGGCTTCTGAGATAAAGACCTTAGCATGAAATCTACAAATAAATGAATCATTCTGATTGAGGGCTGAATTTAAAAGGTATACTGTCATTATGGCATGGGGCCATATATTGAACAAGACAAGAAAACACTGAAGACCATAGCTATACCGTGCTGGTTTTGTGGGAAAAAAGGAAAATATACAAGCATACAGCCAAGGAAGCGAAGCATAAACACAAGGGACAAAAGTCTCAGACAATCTTCAAACTGTCATCCCTGCTAGAATCTGCAGTCTTAGTAAATTGGTTTTTTGTTGTTTTTCTTCTGGTTTTATGTAGCAAATCTATTCTTTTTTCTTATTCTGGCCTGATTTCCTCTACCTTCCTGCTGCAGATCTTCAGGATAAGAGGATATAAAATTCCCACAGAAGCAGGAAATTAGCTTTCAATAGTTAGACTATCCAGCACTGTGAAGTTTTCTTAGTGATAGAAACAAGGAGAAGAGTCCGAAATCACATTTTCATTGCATTGCTGACTTGGACTGAGTCAGTTCCATTCATTTTTTCTATTTTCTATGTAAGCAATGCCTTCCCTTCCTTCTGCATTTCTATATGAATCAAGATGTCCCACATTGTCAATGCTGAAATCCATCTCAAGTTCACAACTACCTCCTGTCCCTACTTCTTTACCAACCCCTCTAGCTTTGACAATATCAACATTGCAGTGCGTGTCCCTGGTATATTATAATTAGCAAAAGAGTAAATTTAATGTTTAATAAACTTTACAGCCACTGGAAGTTCTGCTCTTGTTCTCTGTGAGACTGAGATGTCCTGCTGAATTATGCAATGCAGGCTGGCCTGTTGATTCTAATACACCTTTTCATAATTAAACCATCGTAGTTTTCTAAAAGATAGCTTAAGTGGTCACCAAATTTCCAGTTCACTCTATGACATGGGCACTGCAAACAGAAAGTCTACTACACTGATAGTGTAACAGTGCTTTAATAATTGTTTATTAAGCCAAAATATTCTAGCATTGATATTTGCAAAGCATTTCCTTGGCAGAAACTTAGTCTAGATTGCCATAAGTCACATAAAACAGGTTTCTGTTATGAACCATCTTTGGCCTTGCCTGCACATATTTAATCAGCAGAGACATACAGATTTAGACTGGCCTGGCTTATAGCCACACTTCATTGGAGTAGGGCCCACTGTTGGAAATCAAACTTCCTGACTGAAGTCAGCTTGAGTGAGACATCACTAGTTTGTGACTTTTGGCAGATGAATTGGTATGTGTGGGGCTCCGTAATAATTTGTCTATATTGATCCTGACTATGCTGTGTGAATTTCTAATCTAATAGCCTGGGAATCCCTGTATTGTGCTCTATTTAACTGCATAGATGTGCTTGCGATTTGTTGCAGAGATTTTGCAATGATGGTTGTTCTGCATGGTTTCAGGCAACAGTATTGGGGGTCAAGAATAAAGAGGGATTGTTAAGATGAGTGCTACAAATATTTGTGTCAGTTATGTGAGTTGTTTTCATTTTGCAGCAAATCTGCACTATCAGCACGAAGTTTTGTAATGTATAAGAAACCTCTTGGTATGATTACCTTATTAGTAGCATATTTTATGCAAATGCCATGGATTTGGGCACAATCCTGGAGTGGTTTACATGGAAGACATTTATAAATATTTTCGTAAATGTTCAGGAAAAACAACCACCACCACCATTTTATACCATTCTCCTCGGCACAGAGACAACTGTTCCTTCATCTTACAAGAGTTGTGAGAGGATCTTTGAGGAACCATGAAAGCTAAAGACAAGCTAAAAAGTAGAAAGAATGAAGAGGCTTTCAGCTACTTCCAGTGATTTCTAACACATGCCCTGAACAATGAAAGATAGACAGTGATTTAGAGTCCAGATGTTGCTATGAATGAGCTATGAATGTTACAGCAGCTGAAAATGATGAAGATAAAAAGAGAGGAGAAAAGAGGGAGTAGTACCTGAGATAGAGTGAAGGAAGGATGTTATAAAAGAAATTTATATTATCACAAGTTGTATCAATATTGGAATAAAAAGCAGAAGCGGATTCTTTCACCTAAATGAAAAGCACATGAAGTGGGAAATGAAGAAAAGTAATTTATGCAAGTTATTTTGTAATTTATTGCTAGCATTGTTGGAAATAAGTTGAGTCAGGGATGATAAGCTGTAGACCATTTCTGCTTAATTTTCAAAGCAAAGCCTACTTACCACTGTAATAATTTATGCAGTCTTGTAGCATCACAGAGTCATAAAATCATTCAGGTTTGAAAAGAACTCACATGGCCCTATTGCAACCTTCTGCTCTAAACAGAGTCTACACCAAGTTCAGAAACTAGGTTCCTCCAAGGCCATCTCTGCCTCAGGCTACAAGCCCAGCTCCCTTAGCCTCTCCTCTCAGGGCAGGTGTTCCTGCCCCCTAAGCATGTTGGTTCCCTTGAATGAACTCATCCTGTAATTCTGGATGGAGTAGACCAGAAGCTGTTTAAGAACTGCTGAGTGAAGGAGAACAATCCTTTCCCTGTTAGCACAGTTCAGGATGCTGCTGGCTGTTGCTGGTGCCAGGGCTCACTGCTGGTTCAAGGTCAGATCACTGCTCACAAACTTCATGAGGGTTTATTCTGCCTTCTCCTCTTGAAGACTAATAACGATACTATACAGAGCAGTTTATCACCTCAGATCATGCTCAATGGTGCTTCGCCTGCTTCAGGCATTTAGATGGAGCACAATGCATTGACCATTACTACATGGGCTCAACAGCTCAGACAGTTTCTCACCCACCTGGTGGTGTCCCAGTCTAGACAGTGATATGTCTTTTACTGCTTGAGTTGCAGCCATGAGAATTGATGTTTAATGTGCCCATCAGAGAGCACCTGACAAGCAAGGAGAGATGCTCCTTTTGCTCAGAACAGTCTGTGGAAAGTGCAAAGACACAACTGGGAGTTATGGGATTTGAGGCAAATGAGAGCAAAATTAACCTTTTCACTGGTCCAGATGATTTCATGGAAGTTTTGATTGACTGCAGAAGACCATAAATTGGCCTAAACCGAGCACTTTAATATTTCTAAGTAACTATTGGAAGCTGTCAGTTATCGCAGTCGCGCTATGGGGCTTCTTAGTCATAAAATGGCAAATGGACAAATATATCTGTTGTTTTACAAATAGTTCCAGTATTTTTCATGTCAACATTGAAATGCAAATTAATGTAAATGTTATTGCAAGTTCTGTTACATTTGAAAACTAAGTGAATCTACCATGGATGGCATTGCACATCGTGGGAGCCACTCTAAATGAACAGGCTTTTAGGGGAAATGTTACTGCATGCAATTAAGATGCTCTGCTGCTGAGCTCTGCCCAAAAATACAACTGCATCTGTCAAGTGGAGCTGAAAGAAGGCCCCTGAAGCCAATGCAGATGTTTGCTTCCTTCAAACCTTTGCCATTACAGCTGAAATTTCACTACCTCACTGTAAATGAAAGAAGTGAAGAAAAAAAAAGGCTCTGGTATTATATACTCTGTCTTAGACTCCTGCCTCAAATTGCCTTCACTAGATATTTTTAGAGGTGTCTGAATCAAAACGTATATTACACTGCTGATCTGTAGAGTTTATGGGAGGATGAACACCCTAAAGACAGAAATGGTTTAAATATATATCAAATCTCCCTCTTCTGATAGGTACATAAGCTATTGTAGGCTGGCTAAGAGTTTAGCACTTAAAATATTTTGCATTCCTCCTTTTATTTACCATTTAGATTTCCTTGTTTAAGTAGAAAAGCACAAAATATAGCAAAACAATCCTATTGGCTTGTCTCCCAATTTCAATCTTGGAAAAAAAATTGAGGAAAACTTGTTTTGTTTTCCCCTTTCCCTTGCATATTAAGTTAATATTCACCAAAATGAGAGACTGTCGAGTTGTTGAATTTATGACATTATTTTGAGTTAGTGTATTTCGTGTTTTCTCAAGTAATTTTTAGGATCAAAACTTAGTTATGTGGTATTTCATATAAAATGTGAATATGTATTTCAAAGCAAACTATTTCAATATGGCTCTGTCCTAAGGACTTTGGCATGTAGGAAGAAAAATGGTACATTTTGATGAAAATTAAGCTTCATCTGTGGAGGAACTAAGTCTTAAAAATCAAAATTTAAACTGTATTACTGAGTTAAGGGACATCATTATGAATTGTCTACTGCCTTTGAATTTAATTTGAAATCCTCTGCAGTGCTCGTTTATTCATTCAGGCTTCCTCAGCTTTTCAAAGTTGCAGAAACAATTGTTGAGGACTTGTCACTACTCCTTCTAATCCATTAAAAATAAAAATGATTTTGAGTTGGTGAATCTTCGTCCTTGAGAATACAGGATTTCCACATTTACTGTTGAAGTTCACTTGTATCCAACCTCATTAGTTACACTTTTCAAAAGACTATTATTTTTTTCTCATATTGTAAGTTATGAGTCTAGGAGCCCTCTTAATTCAAGCACTACTGTTTTAAATATGATTCAGATAAAAATACACATCATATAAATACGCATTAAGTGGAGAAAATCCACAGTAATATACAAACAATAGTGGAATTAATTAATGGAAATTCAAACTGGGAAAATTCAAAAGAATTTCATTTTTGCATTAAAATCCTAATGTAGTGTTATTCAGGACAGATATATTTAGGCTAATTGCCTATCCTTCAGTTCAATTACAACACTCATACTTTTATTATGGCTAAAAATATAGAGAACAGATCAATCCTATATTATAAACTAGATAAGGTACTTTATCAGAGGTAGGAACTATTTAAATTTACTAGCTTTTATCTGTGCTATTAATTTTTTGTCTTAATTAATGATCTGCTAAAAATACTATAGAATTCTTTTATGTTAATGATGCTAATTTATATTCAAGTTGTAGGAAAGCACACAAATGAAAACAGTGTGACTTTATCTGAACATATGGGAGAAATGACATAGCCATATTTCTCAGGACCATATGTGGTCTGCTGTCAATTACATTAAACTTGATTTATTAATTGCATGAAATAGGTGACCATCAAAAGGTCAGATACCTAAATGCAGTACGTTGGCACTGAACACAGACACACTGTAGCTGGGTTGACCTACCTAAACTATGGATCTGGCCCACAGTTCAGAAGGCAGAATATTCCAAGGGACCTCCATCTACTCAAGGTTATAAGTGGAACTCAAATTCACTTTTGAAAGACAAAATCTGTTAGAAAAGTAAAAATCTTTAGGGTGAGTAGAAATATAAGAAATTTAAACAACAAGCTAGATGTGTACAAGCATTTGAAACTTAATAATGCTGAAGTGTACTCAGTGGGATTTTAAAATCATCAATATCCAAGAATTCAGTGTTCAAAACTATTTGCTAGGAGCCCATTCATAGCTTGATCTATTTCCTTATTTAGGTTTGATTATTGAGATAAATGGAACCATTTGCTTATATCAATATATTGAACTTTTAGATGGATATTGGAATGGTCAAGCAACTGTAAACAAGTACAGGGAAAAAAATTATAGTAAAGCTAAAGCAGACATACTCACTGGTATAACAATCACACCACAGCAGTTACACAATTGGAAAAAGTATTCCCTTAGAAAATGATGGGAATTTTCTTTTTTTTTCAGTAGTCACTCAAAGTAGTAGCTTTTTTTCAGGGTGTTGGGCTTGATTTTTTTAAATACATTATTATTCTTGATGTGCTTGGCTATTGTACATAGATCTAAGGCAATTAACAGAAATATGACTGTAAATTCAGGCACAGAAAAACAAATCAATTATTTATTAGAAATAAGTTGTGACTAGCCTGTGTTTACCATGATCATTTTTTTTCTGACACAAACACGTCATCAATGCCAAACAGTTTTCTCAAATAACTTCAAGGAGATTCAGAACGAACGATTTTTGCCACCAAAATTTGCATCTTAATGAACTTTTTGATAATGTAGGCCACTACAATTCCAGCATCTGACTGGAAGTGGCATATTATAGGTCTGCTGCTCTGCTCTGTCCTCGAAAATACTGCAGGGCAGAAGTGGGCTGTGGGAGACAGCAGCTAGGTCTGCTGAGGGCAGAAAACACAGCTGACCTCTCAGCTTTTAAATTAGAGGCTTAGATAAAAGTGCCTGGCAGGTTCCTGCAGGGTTAGTCCCTGTTCTTGGCCCCCAGCCTGCCTATCCCCCAGCAGAGAGGGTGCTCCAGGGGCAGCTGGCTGTCCAGGCACCAAAGCCAAACCCTGCCCTCTTCAGTGAATGCACTGACAGGCTGACCTCAGCTCACTACTACAGTTTCTTCTTTCAGTCCTGCATATTTTTCAGATCAGATTCCCCTGCATTGCCCAGCCATAGGACTCAGCTTGACAGTCTTGTGTCATTTGATTTGTCAGGGTATCGTTATATCAGAGTTAGCCTCTCACTGCTTATCGGTCACACTACCAAACTACTATTTAGACAATAGGCCATCATATCTTTGCTTTTAACCTCTTCTGTCCACATATGAAAGATTGGAGCCACAGCAGGCACATGCATGAGTATCTTTATCAAAGTAGGACATAGACGCAGTTACTTTGCTTCTGGTTCCCTGTGTCCATGAAGGCAAAATGGGTCATTCTCCTGCAACTGTCCACTTATTTTCAAGAAGAGCAGGTTTTTTTTTCCATGAGATAAATATTTGTATACAAGGCAGATATGTGAGGTTTTGTCAGCACTCTCAGCAGAAAAGCTAAGCAGTGGATTGGCACACAAATCTCATTCTGCTCATTTTGCATTTGTGCAAGGTGATGCATCACCTCTGAGAACTTGAGGAGCTTGCTGCCACAGGCCAGCAGTTTCCCTGGTGAGACTGGATGACCTGCGGCAACTGGAGAACTAGCTGCAGGGTTCAAAAATGGGCTTGTGTCCAAGGCCATTTGTGGGAGTCATTTTGACTGCTGGTACTGCACAGTGATGTGGGGAGCCTCTCTCACACTTTAAGGATATATAGGGTGGCTTCTGCTATAGTTGGGAGAGGGAGTTGAAGGTGGCTATCTGGCAGCTTGTGTCCAGGTTGGTGCTTACCCAACCATTTAAGTTACTAGTGAGACAAAGGAGAGGAGAAGGCTGGTGGAGGCTGTGGGAGTTGTCCTGTAGTGCACCATAAGTGTCATTATTTGCCAGCTGAAAAGAAATGAGAAAAGCATTTTAACTTCAAAATAGGTAGCACAGATAATATGGAATAAAAACATGATCTCCTCAGGTGCTGAGAGATGAGGGAGCTGATGCCACCAGGGAACAGGCAGGGACAGAACACCACCTGCTCTCCTCCTCACTGACCATTCTCCTGAGGTGCCTCCTGCCCATGAGGTCAGCCCCAGTTTGCATCATGATTGGGTGCCTTTTGAGACTGCTCTGGAATAAGAATCGCTTCTGACATGTGCATTGAACTTGACTTTTACAATTGCTCTACATTTGCCCTGCATAGAGAAAATTAAGTCACATTGGTTCCCAATGAAGGAAGAAATCTGTATAAAACAAAGCAAAAAGAGAGATTTAACCTTCTCGGAAGATATATCCCAAAGATCTTTCTAAACTTGGATATGGCCTAGCATATTATAGATTCAAAGAATCATTCAGTTTGGTAAAGACCTCCAAGATCATCAAGTCCGATCGTTAACCCAGTACTGCCATCACTGAGCTCTTTCCCTAAATGCCACATCTACGAGCCTTTTTTATTACCTCCAGGGATGCTGACACAAATACTTCCCTGTGCAGCCTGTTCCAGTGTTGGCAACCCTTTTGATGAAGTTTTTTGTTTTTTACCAATATGGCAAAATACACCAGAATATTAGGATTACAGAAAAAAATTCCATATACATTTCATAATTTCTTTTTTTTTGAACAATCATTTGCCCACATAAAACCACATAAATTGCAGTATGTTTACATGACCCATTACAACAACTTGTGGCTCAGTCCTGTGCATAGAGTAACTTGTGTGTCACTCATAGCTGGACAGTTTAAAATAAGCAGCCAGAGTGAAATGCATGTTTTATGCTATAGTGCCATCTACAGTAAGGTACGAGATATCGTGTAATAAAGTTTCTATTTTATCAGATTTTAAATTTCACAGTGGGCTTGAATTTACATTTTTCTGTGGATTTGTCATGTTATTCCCAATTGCAATAGCAAAACTACTCATTTTCTGATTAATTAATAATAAAATTTTCTTCCTCATCTGTTCCTGTTCTTAGTCTGCCTCACTTCTTTATATTTTGTATGCTAACTTGTATACTTTGTAATTTTATCGTACTGTAGTCTGTGATAACTTTTTCTAGTTCTATAAAACAGGAAGTATTTTGTTTATATCAGATGTTACAAATAAGACAGAAATCTACAACTTAAATCCTGAGTTACGCCACATGTTGTGTTTCATGCAAGATCTCTGCTTTTTTCTTTTGTCAAGACTGGTAGGTATTTGCTGTCAGTAAAATTATCTATCCCACTGGGCCAGTATCCTGGTCCACTAATCATCCGAGTATATGTTAGCCAGCTCCTAAGTTCTCACTCAAAGTGATCAGCTTCATAGGAGCACTTTTGCTTGTTCCTTGTTCTGATGAGGAGAACAGAAAAAAATAATGTGTTTCTTCCATACTATTCCAGTTTCTGGATATATCTGAGCTCTAGAGGGCACTATCATATGAAAATACCTTTCAGTCTGGTTGACCCTATTTATTCCTCCAGCCCCCAAATGCTTCACAGAATCACTGCATACCTCATTATATATATTTAAATTTATAATTTTTGCTAATTGTGCAAGTTCTGCTGGATTTGTCTGGAGTGGACCTAAATATAAAAAATAATTTTCCTAAATATTGGAATTTTTTTTTTACTGACCTATACCAATTTGCACTGTGGGATCCAGGGAACCTGCTTTTCACTCCAAAATGCCTCAAACTGCAAAATTTTATTAGGTGAACAAAAGAAACTTATTCTAAACCTGCAATTCTGCACTGCTTGCCATCTAAGAGGTAGAAAAGCTGACAGATCAGACCAGACATGGAAGTGTATGAAATAAGTCCTTATTTTTTTTTTTATTTTGTGTACTTTTATTAACACTTTAATTCTGCTCCACAAAGAAAAAATTTTTGCAGGTGAAAAAAATAATGAAGGACAAGTCAGGGTAGGAGATTTTAAAAATCCCAGGGCAGAACTTTATAAACTTCTCCCTAGTGTCCCACAGTAAAACACCTGCACCAAATTCTGAACACCTCCAGCAAATTGTTATTATTATGACAATTTTGCATAGCTTTAGGTGATTCACCTCATATTTTCTCCTGTAGCAGCAGAGTTTGAGCTAAGAAACAGGTGGAACTAGCATAACAACCTTATTTAATTTGAGAGGAGCTTTAAGTATGGAAAGGCTCTGTTGTAAATTGGAATTACAGCTCCTTGCAAGCAGTCTTGACAGTTAATAACTTTACTTTCTGAGTGTCAGAAGAGTATTGGCAGAGCACACAAGAAGCTGTAAGAGCTGTACCAGTGGCCTAATATGGATTCATAAGTAGAATAATTCCTGAAGGTATGTGTAATGTTACACACATCTGAAATGATAAAGCAGTTGCTCCACAATGTGCTCCTTTTTTGTAATAATCTTAGCACAGGGCTCACGAATTGAGAAGCCAGCTAACACTTCCTGTGAACTAGGCAGGGCAAGACAGACAGCTAAAAATTCCCAAATTGTCTATAATTTATGGCTTCAAGTGACTGGATGTGACTTTTATTTCACATTTTTTATTTTTTTTAACAAGTGCTGAGTCAGCTTCAATACTTTTCTTGATCATAAAGTCTTCCCAAGAGTATTATTTCATCTTTATATCTTTTCCAGATCACTCTTAAAGAGTGAAAGGATTTCATTATACACAGCCGAGTCACTTAAAGACATAAGGTTTGAGACAATTAAAAAGTGTTAGACTGTCTGGTCTGATGTCCCATGTCTGACAGACTTTATTTTTGTACAGTTACCTTTGCATTAGACCTTATGATTTATGACAAACCCCACAATTTATGCTTTAAAAAGTTTGAGCAAAGTTTTCTGATATTTTCATTGCTGAACATCACATAAGAAAACAGTGAGCACCGCAGACATGACTGAAAAAGACCCTTGTCTGTCCTAATCTCAGAGTCATACTGCCCTTTCTATGCTCTAGGGTTGCACCACGTTCTTACATATTGTACCTCTCGTTCTCCCTCTGTCTGAAAATGGGGATGAGATGTCACTTTAATTACATTTGAGACCTCATTTGTAACATGATTGTGCCCCCCTGCTTAGGGACTAGTCATGATTCTATGATAGTGGGACCAGAAGCAGCCAACTTTGTGGGTTGTCATCTTTAGATTTAAATGGAGTTGTGCCTTGTTTTGAACACAAAATCTCTGGCTTCAGGTTTCATTTGCTATTTTTTGTTGCCTTTCTCAGTTGTACATTTTCCTCATATAGGGATATTAAGGTTCTGTTAAAAAAATCATGCTTTGGACTTTTTTTAAAAATTAAATAAACTGAGTTTTTTAATACTCAAAAAGAATTTTCTTTAGTCCTCAATTTATTTTTTGTGACTTGTTTTGCACCTCTGAAATTTCTTCAAAGTTTTTTTTAAAGTACTGAATTATGCCTAATATAGATTGCAATTTCACTTCTGATGCTCACTGTTCTTTTATTATGTTTTTACCCATCACACCAGCTATTTTTGAAAAAGTAGTATCTTGGAAGCTTCTGTTGAATTACTTCTCTTCAGGACATCTCTGTTGTTGTTTTCCAGAACAGAATGCTTACGTCATTAAGAATGGACTGCATATTGGGAGCTTTTAGCTTTAAACTCAAGTCAAAATTTTTACCAAAAAAAAGAAATCATTACACAAAGTTTAATTTTAATACATCATACCTTCTGTTTCACCAGCTATAAAAAGTCTGGGCTCATAATACCTGCAGAGATACATGGGACTTGTGGCTTGTATTGAATGTGAAACTCAGAGGAAACTGGTAGCTGAAAGTCATAACCATCTTTCGACACCTCTTTCAACCATCTCTCGACACCTCTTTCAACCATCTCTTTCAACACCTTCTGGATCCTGGTCCTGTCCCAGATGATTTCACGCCATTCAAACTCTACCTGCATGCCAGTTTTCATATCAGCTCCATAGGCTTTTGGTCCTCATGCTGCTGCAAAATCAGCACATTCCTTTAGATAAGTGATTTTCTGGAGTCTAGGCCTTGACTTCCAAGGGTTTGAGATAATGACTTGGCACTTGCAGCAAAATAAACTGAATTTACCATATTTGAAAGTACTTGCCACTCATTTTCCTCAATGGTCATTTTTGTAAGGACTAAAAATTACCAGCCATAAATACATGCACCCTTAACCTGTCCTGGAAATTTCAAAAGGCAATTGTTTCCAGACTTTGAACACAATCTCCCAACACATGGCAAAGATATATTCTTTCTTTGCTTAGCTCATCTTCATAATAAAGTATTGCTCGGATATATTTGAAGATATAGTATTTCTGACATAATACTTTATCTGATTAAGCCATATTTTCACAGTTTAGTCTCTCCTGCATTGATCCTAACTTCTGCTGAGCAACAGAGTTGGATAGACTGCTAAGCTTTGTGTGACTTCCATACTTAAGGGCAGTCAGATGAGGGCTCACTTTATCTTGCAAGACATGTAAACTGATTGCCTTCCCAGTATAGGGTTTATACTACATTGTATTCTGAAATTGTCTAGGTTTAGCTGATAATCCGTGGACATTTTTATGTCTTTGTTTACAAAAATGATGGCCCATATACTTTAAGAAATCACTTTCCCATGTAGGTACTTACAGACCTTGATTTAATTTCTTCCTAGACTTAGATTAGCTATGGATATCAGCAGTGTTAGCATTGCAGCACATTGCAAGTTCATGTCCAGTTTGTTATCTGCCACAATCAGGGTAATTCTCTTTCTGAGTCAGTGATATCCAGAACATATTCCCCAATGTGTAAGCAGCATTGTTAGTCTCTAGAATATATTCACAAATTTGCTGCATTAAAATACTTATTATACAAATAAGCTCAGATGACTGCCAAAGAAATTTTGGATTTTTTCTGGAAATGCCTCTTTCCTTTACTATTATTTTTAACTCTAACTTTTTGAAAAATATTGTATACAACTGTGAGAGCCTGTTTTATATTGCCAACAGTTTTCTTCAGGATTGTAAGAGACCAATAACATATTCGTCTTGAATCCACATTGAAATGTATCAGATTGATAATGATTAACCATTAACTTAACTTTAAAGAATCTATAATATAATTATCTTAGTGCAGACTTGGAACTATAGTGTTAAACTTTTTATCAAAATACTATGCTACATCAACTGACTTCTGGTAGTTTAAACATCAAACCCTTTTTGTAAGTCAAATCTGTAATTATGCGATGAAGATTTGATGTAGCTGGGATGATCCAGTCTGACCAAGTCAACGTGAACCTCAGCTTTGCAATGAGAGTGGTGAAAATCTTCCCAGAGCAAAATGTTTGCTCAATATTTGTCTGGGATTTCTAGACATCTCTCAGAACAGCAGGAGCTCTGGATCTAATGTCTGTAGATCAGATATGGTCACTGTGAAACTTCACACTATCATCACTGGATAAACTGTCCAGTCTTACAGACCTGATCCCGATCTACTGAACGTCTTTCACATCAAAATATCTGGACGTATTGAAACTACTGCAGATTAAAAAAATGGTACAACACATGTAGAGTATGTCTTATGCTTTTCTGGATATGTTTGACGTTTTGATGTTCTGTCCATAACACACCCACAACCTACTTCTAGGCAGAAAATTTAAGCAGAACTTTTGACTTCTTGCTGTCAGCCATATGACCTTAGTATTCCTTTGGGGGCAGGAGTTGTATAAAAACATTACCAGAAGATTTAGCTTGCAAATTCCCAGGAGGCAGTTGTGATACAATACACTCCAATGATCCTGGACAAAAGAAAAGATCATGGAAGTCATGATCTGTCAATTCAAGAGAGCAGCCCTAATTGCATCAGCAAATCACCAGGCTCCCCATCCTGAGTGGACAGAAAAGTCACCTTTTCATTTTCACAGAAAACAGATGTTAATGGAATATTGATACAAAGGTAGAAAACATATCATGGAGTCAATGTGACTAACTGAGACACCTAATTTTGGTGCAAATGGATCTAAATATCAGATGAAAAGCACCAGTGGGGAAACAGTCTTCCAACGGAACATGCTTAAATTCCTTCTGCAGTCAGTATAGAAATAGCTATAATTATTTCTTTGAAGGATCTTGTAAAATAAAATTACACTATTTGCTTACATCCCCTATTGTCTTAATTTAAAATGCCTCCAGCCACCGGCAACCCAAATGGATGGTCTGTTTTAAAGGATATAGCAAAGTAGACAGCACAGGACTACTGCAGGTGGATCTCTTTTCTTTCAGGGTCTCAGCCCACTCTTCCAGAGAAATGCCCTAACTGCCAGCTTTTGGGGTTGTTTTCTCTCTTTTTATGGTTATGGAGCCAAAAGTGCAGGAATGGAAAGTGGTGATAATGGAGCCACTCAAGATGGACCCCAACTCTTACTTGCAGGCAAAAGACTTGGACATTTTGTCCCTGCTCTGTTACACTACTAGAGGTCTCTCATGCCAGAATGGAAAGAAAAATGGTATTTGTGGGTGAGAAAAGAAATATTTTCAATTATTGATATTGAACGAGTAACATATCAATGCTGACATTGGCCCATAATGTATGAGACATTTGTGTCCTCTGAAGACAAGACCATTTAAATCCAAGCATCAGAGAAAGGCAGTGCTGCAGTGTTTCAAGGCACTTGTTAGACAAACTTTCAAAGTCATTCCATTATTTTTATTCAATGTCTATTAGAAAGCTGGATTACTTTATTGAGAAAGTGAGATATCTCTCAACTAAGTTATGCTCCTGTTAGCAAGATCTTCCAGGGATTAGTCCTGAAATTGAGTTATATGAAGAAGTTCTATAAAGAATGCATACGAAAACTTGAGCAAATTTTGCATTTAATTACTGGTCATAGCAAAATGTTTCATAAGGCCATATTTCGTTGCTTGCTGCCATAGCACAACACTTTGTGGTCAATATCCCCACAGGTGTAAATTCAGTATCATTCCTGATAAGTGCAAAGAGTTGATAAAACCCTCAGGTCACAGCTACTCTTTTTTTCTTTGCATCTTTTGGATCACTTAATTTCCATGTTTTGCACTTCTTATTCTATTTCTGTAAGAAAATGTGAGAAAAACAAGTTTGTGACCTAGGTATGAGGTCTGCAATGAGAACAAATCCCTAGGGAGCCTTCAATGATGCCACACAGAGCATAACTAAAAGCATAGTCTTGGAAAAATACTTCAATACAACCAGCTTACTATTAATGCCATGTAGATCTAAGTCACTGCCTGATTCATTCCACCTACATAGAAAAGGCCTGCAGTCTAAAATATTTTATATAATACTGGCTTGTTAAAAAACATATCCAGTTACTTTTTTTTAAAGCAGTGATATTGCAGTTGATATCTGGCTGAACTAAACAAAATGTCAAGCAGATTATGAGACTTTTGGCTGAACTTTTTCATTAGAAAATGCTGATTCACTCAAACTGAAGCTCTGCAAAAGAATGTGCGGGTTTAGTGAGATGTTTTCATGGGGAAACTGCTATCCAGCACAGCACTTCAGTGCTGGGAAGCTTGATCCTGAAACTGCATCTGGGACACTCACTACCCCTCTGGGCACAGAAGGTGAAAGGCATGTAGTCATAGAGTATTGCAGGGAAAATTGCTACATTATCATGGATTGAATCAAATCAAGATCAAAGCAGTTTCTTGTTTTGTTAATGTTACAGAAATTGCTGACTATCAGTAATTTGGGAGCATTATCAGCAGCACAACAAAACCCACACAATACTAGACACATACAAAGGGTAAATAGACACATGAATTTCTGAACAGTAGTCCATGAAAAATACCAAAGCGTTCCAATCCTACCCCAAGACACTCACATACACACTGATGTGCCCATTTGTGCCCTCCTTGTGGCCCTGTGATGTATCCTGACAATGAGGCATCCCCGTTTTGCAAGCTATAGGTTTTTCATCCCATACTGGAGATATGGATGTCCCAGCTCTGCATGTGCCTCTGCACTTCCACACAGCCTGCTAGGACTATGACTGGTGCATAATGTCCCTCAAAGTCTCAGAGGCACACCAAGGTGTGAGTCCCCATTTGTGTTCCTCTCCTCAGGCAGGACACAGACAGCTTGTGGTGGCCTGTGGGAAGGTTGAGATGATGCAGGGCAGTTCCTGGTAGTGCTACATTAGGCTTTGCTTCACAAGCTTTTCTTATACCTCTGGCTCCTGGGTAAAAGAAGTTAAAGGAGTCTTTTAAACTTCTTCTTAAGCTGACACTTTTTATTATTTAAAAGTCACCAGGCAAACACCTGGTTGCTCTTTAATCTGGCTGGTGGTTATCTTCCTCCCAGCAGTACCAGTCTGTTCAAGCACTTGTAGGCTTTAGGGTGTTGGGGTTTGGTTTTGAGTTGATTTTTTTTTCATCATTCACCAACTAATGATTTCATCTGTTTGGATATTTTAAGAGATTGAATGGAATGGTTGCAAGTCGTAATGAAAAGTTTGAAAAGGGATTTGAAACCAGGTACTTAATTTTTATATTCCTGAAATGAGATACCTCAACAAAACCTGTTAGCAAGGACATCTTAGAAAGGAAGAGAGATAAGGGGATATCTGATTGGTTCCTAATACAAGCTAATAGGCAAGACAGAGCCAGACTCTTCTCAGAGGTGCTCAACAAAGGGTTGAGACTCAACAGTTGTAAATTTCATCAGGGGAATCTTCAAATTTTTATTTACATACAGAAATTCCCCATGAGCCCAGTTGAGCAAAGGTTGCTAGAGGGACTGTAGTATCTCTGTCGTTGGATATTTTCAGAACTTTACTGGACAATCTGGAGAGCAAACATCCTACCTAAGGACCCCCAGGCACCTCTCCTGAAGAATGTTCCAGCTTTCAGTCTGCTCAGCAAAAGCGGTTTGCTATTCCCTTTTTTCAGATGACAGATACAATCTGTGATTGCTTTGTTTTCTGCTGAACTCTGTGCTTACTGAGTGGCAAGTGGTGCAAAAAGATTACATGTAATAGACCCTGCTTTCCCCATGGTTTTAGTCAGCTCTTTGTCACAGCTCTGCATCACAACATAGGTGAAGCAGGAACTAAAAAGACCTCTTTGCACATTTGTGTGCCTGGGAAACTTTGCAATGTCAAATGTAGACACAAATTACAAATATGTTCTAGAGTTTAGGTCTTACAAGTTGCTCTTCTTGACTGTGGATCTGAAGCTGATAGGGTTTTTTGAAAGAACTCTGTGTCTGAAATTTAGACTTATGCCTATTAGATGAGAAAAAAAAATCTGTTGGTCACATCCAGGCTCTCAGAAGGTCTACATAGTCAGAAAAAAAAAATCTGTTGCCTAAGCAGCAAACTGTCTTGAGAAAATGTATCGATAGGAACCAGAATCAGAGGATGTTTGAGTATTCAAAAGTAATTGGCAATGACCAAAACCAGGCGCAGAAAAACTAGGAACCTCCCTTAGTAAAATCCCCTTCTCATAGGAGTTCAGAATATTTTTTTGCTTTGTTTGCAGTTATAGTGCTGTAAAAGGTCCCAGTTCAACAGAAAAAAGCTGACAAGAGCATTAGCCATGACTTTTCCACCAGTTTTTTTACTAAGGAGTAGTAGTAATTGTAGAGCAAACATTCTCAAGCTAATGTAAATGTAGAGCCTTTCCCTGATTTCTTGGCAATTGCACTACTACTGTGTGAAGTAAGACTCGTATCTCCTTCTACATTAAGTGCCTGCTCTCAAAAGAGCATTAACCCAGCTGGGACTTTCAGGTAGTGGAGAGGTGGCTTTCTATGTAAGGATCTCTGAAATTGCAGTCTAGACACCTCAATGGTCAGGCAGGAAGCCTAGGACCAGGTTAAGTTGCCTGAATCAGTTTATGAAAGTCGGCAGACTGCTTTTTAAGCACTGAAGGATCCAAGCTAAATGTGTCAAGTGGGCAGTATAAATGACAGCTTTCTTTTATCTTTCAGCAATGTAGGGTTTCTGCAATGTTTTGTTCCAGTGCAGGACAAGAAAAATAATTTATTTCACCTACATAAATGTAAAATAATAATGTCCTTTTTAAAAGATCAAGTTTAGTTCTGCTAGAGTGTGTTTTGAATGCATTTCACCCTGATAGCATTCTGCTATACATGGACTCCATTATTATTACTTGGATACCTGGATGGGGGGAAAAAACATCACTTCTAGAAGTAAAACAGAATTTCCTTATTCAACACTACAAAACACCTTCTCTGGTATATTCTTCAGAAGGTGTTTCATACTTTCCAATAAAGAGAGCTTCCTTATACTTTTTTTAAGACCTGGAGTACTTCAGTGGTGTTATAGTAATAGATAAGAGAATATATTTTCACCTTTCTCTGTAAAACAGTATCTGTGGAAATAAACATGAAAACTTTTATACTGGCTATAACTAACATTGAAAATTATCCAAAAGTATTAGGAAATTCTAGAGTTAAGTTTCTGATGCTCATGCTAAATCAGAATTATCATTTTTATACTACAGCCTTTAAAAACATAAACATATACTATTTTTTCCACAGGATACAACATCATTCAGTGCACAGGGCAGACTATTAGGCCTGTAGTGAATGAAACCACTGTCTGTACAAACTCTGCTTTGTATTTGATAGAGTTTGGAACTTATTTAGAAATAAAAAAGTGGGACTTTAGTAGGAGAAAGGATGGTCTTGTTCATCAGTGGATGAGTATAGGTTGGGTATATTTCAGCCTCTGACAGATGTCCTCAGGATTTCTATGTTTTCTGTGAAAATGAGTGTTGGAGAAAGTAGAATCGAAGGAAACTCTGTGCAAAGTGGTACTTAAATATATTCAGCCATTAGTTTTTTATATATAAATGCATTGCATTTATAAACCCATTAAACATTTATAAATTTTAAATAGACAAATCAAGGTCATAAGTCATATGTTTGTCATTACCTGTACAAACTACACAAGTTTACAGGGCTATGCTGTTAAGCTGAAATCAGAAGATAAATGTATCCATTGCAATACCTTGCTATTTTTAATGCTAATTACCTTCTACTAGAATAATTGTTTCATTTTTAATTTCAGCAACATTAGCTATGTATTGGGTTTGGCTCTGCCTGTTAAGTCATAGGAATATTTGTACATGTTGGGACACACTGCTTCCCCACTAGGTGGTAGTATTACTATGCTGTATAGTATCTTCTCTTCAGAAAGAACTGAAGCACTTTTATTTCCAAAATGAATAAAATGTCATGTTATTTCATACAGTGAGCAGTACAATTTAAGCTCATGTTTGTCTAGTTAAAAGGTTAAATGACTCCACTCTCTTCAACTTTTAATATTAAAATGTCTTTTTGTGGATGTCTTTACCTAGATTTGCCTAGAGAGTAATTTTGTCCTTATTCAACCTGATTCAACATTTTATGGGAAAGGGAACCATGATGCATTTATCTGGCACCCTGTTCTAGCCCATCTTTAAAACCTCCAGTGGTGAGGACTCTGCCACATCCCTGAGGAGGTTGTTTCAGCACTCAAGGCATTGTTACTAATACAAACAACTTCTTACTAAGGGAAAGGTATTATATAGATGTAAAGAGTGACAGCTTTAGACCTCTCCTCTATTTCTTGAAATAATTAAACCTGCTAGAACCTGCTAAACCTGCTAAAAATTCTTTGAAATGTCTGATTGTTCTGAGGTATCATATTTATTCTTTAATCAGAACAATATCAAAAGTATCAGATTTTAAGATTTTCTCTTCAGTGAAAATACGGGAATAAATTATATTAGACTATCTATAGTAAAATTCCTTTTAAGATCCTTGACACAGCCCAAACCAGTTCTAATAAACAGTAACTAAGTGCAACTTCATGGGAAATAAAGTTTTGAAAAGCCAAGGGTAAACCAGCCAAAATCCGTCTTCAAAAACACACACATAATTCACACTGGGGAAATGATGTTCTTAGTTACACTTTTACAACCTACTTCTTTAGCCACTGGCACATATAATAGCAGAATTTAACATTCACATAAATGGAAGCAGACTTTGGCATTGAGAGCTTTCTTCATACTGATGGATCTGCAATTATGTGAGAGAAATCCACTTAAACTCAGCTCAGATGAGATATTTTTACTCCAAGCTATGAAATAGACTGATCATATACTAATATTTCTAAAATAAAATTTTCTAATGTGAGGAGTGGCCTGCTCTGAGTCGCATTGCTTCAGAAAACAACTTACAAATGTAGAAAATCAACAAAAAAGTCAGCAATAACTTGACTGCAGGCAGCTAAAAGGACACTCCCATCAAAACTGAGGGGTTTGCCTTAATCTAAGAAGTGATAAATGGAGATATTCTTTGCAAATAGGATGCTTTCTATTAAAATCCTTAGCAACCAAATTTGTTTTCCTTTTCCCTTGAACCACATTAAAGGAAAAGTTAGATTAGAAAATAATTACATGCTCATAGTACATTTTACTGAAGGTCTTTGAGATCACTGCATAATTACTTTGTAGAGAACTTTCCCTGACGTTTTTATGTTGGTTTTTTTTTTCATTTTTTGAATATACAGTCCAGTTAAGAGATTTTATTTTGTAAATTGGCTGGGGTCAGGGGTGGGAGACATGTTTCATTGAAAGAATAAGAAATTTCCTACTGAAAAAACAAGATAATTAATTTTGCCATGGAACATTGCTCCATTCTACTACAATCAATATGTGATCATATTCACAGGTGAATGAAAAGTAAATGTGAAGAGTAATTTGTCTAAATAGTAACTAAAACAGCTATTTTAATGACCTTTGGTTTTGTGTTTGGAAGATCAAAATAAGTACAGTAAGTTGTACTGATTACTTGGCCTCTGAATCTGTGAATCATATGATTGATCTTTCCTTATTTGTTTTTCTTTTTATATAATAACCTATGAAAGGGGGTTACTCACATTGCCTGACATGCACTCATGCCAAGTGCGCTTTCACGTTAAGATGATGATGACCTGCAAATATCAGCTTCACAGTTTCTGTCAGCTGCCTGAGGATTTTCTCGGGTACCTCTTTGGCCATAAGTAGTATGAAGAGTTGCACACCAAGAATTACTTGTATAACTTATTTTTTATTCTCTATGTGCAGTGTTGGATATCATGGTGCAGGAATTCACCTGCTGGAAGTCAGGGCTCTTCCCTTTCCCTGCGGATTTTAAACCCCTCTGCTATTGAGCCAGACTGCCCCTTTCTGGTTGATTCTCACAATTTTCTACATCTAGCTACCCCCACTGAAGCAATGGCAATACTTCTCATCCTATTTCAGTCTCCCAGCTGAGCTGCACTTTGACAAGGAAAGAATTTGAGGCTTATATCCCTCCTTTAGCTTAAGCAGCAAATAAAGCTAAGTGACCCCAAAATAATCCTTTCCCAGGCAAGTGTTTTAATGAACAAGACAGTTATACAAAAGATGGGCATTTTACTCTACCTATATAATCCAGTTCCAGGGTCTTTCTCTAAAAGCAGTATACTTCTGTCAACAGTCAAGCATAAGCACAGAACTTACAATCACTTGGGTCTGGCGCAAATTCCTAAACATTCTAATGCCTGAAGTTTTCAGAGAAGCAGCTACAATTTTTGACATCAGTGCTTGAGAATCATGAGAATTCTGATTTCATAACATGACTTATAAAGAGGTCTTAATTATTCTTAAATAATAATGTATCTCTAAAACATGTTTTCATTAGTCAATATGCTGTCTGCACTGAAACTTGAGGGAGCAGAAAAATTTCTGTCATAATCCATCTTTGGCAATTTCTGCTGGCTAGCCTTCTCCTGTCAGTACAAAGAGGTTTGAGACTACCACTTTGAGTTATGCAACCCTTCCCATGACCTGAGGAGTGTAACTCTTGATTCTGGATTGAATACCAAGGAAAAGTGCTTAAAAATATAGCTGCTACACTGCCTGTTTTCAAAATCTCCTTTGGGCTCTAACCTAGCTTCCCATTGAAGATCTCTTCACTGTTTAGGAAGTCTGTAAAACTGAACATTTCAGATTGTCTACTGAAAATTTAGGGCTCAGGATAAGGGTGAACAGATACTTGAGCCTGAATGTACTGTGCACATTTTTACACTTCTTCCAGCTGGATATTAATTAATTAATACAATTTTTTTGCTGCAGAACCTGGCACTGGGAACTAAATCAGGTAATTGCATGTACAGAGCTGAAGTCAAGCCTGTTTAAAGATTGCCTAAACTTCATGAGCCTTTTCATATTTACCCAGAGCACTCTGAGGTTTTATGCTGAAATTATGTTTAACTTGGGGGTTTTACATGACACCAAGGGAAATTCTTTTTTAATTTTTAGTTTTATTCAAAGTCAAAGAAAAAAAGGGGGAGGACTGTATTCTTATTTGCTGTAAACCAGCATCTCTACAATACTTTCAAAAAGGCTGTGTAAGCTTAAAACAACTGAAGAGCAAATCCCAGTGAAGTAAAGCCATGTGGTGAATTGAACCAAAGAAAATGTTCAAATGAGTAAGGCCAGCTGTATAGCACAGGCAGACTCTGCATCTGGGCACTGTGCCAGGTTTCCCCATTAATTGCCTCCCTATGCTTCATTGAAGGAAGTTTGAAGCCAGTCCAAATCTCCTAAGCTCCTCAGCACCACCACTCTGTTTCTACTCCAGCTGAGACTTCCAGACACTGCTCTCACTGGCAACAAAAATGGGAATACACACGAAGTTTTCTAAACAGTACTTTGTGTGAGCTGCAGAAACAGGCCTTAGTTGTGAGTAACTCCAGTTCCTGGAGAAGCAGTATTGTAGGGGCTGGTGATGAGGGTCCAAGTAGAGGAAATGAGGTGGGAGGAGAGACTGGTGCTGGGAAAACAAAGGGGGAAAAGCAGATGGGAAAATTAAAGCTTGTCTGAGCTAGTTGCAAAGGAAAGGGGAAGAGGCAGCTCTGAAAGCACAAAGACTTCTGAAAAAGTCTGAGTGGAAAAACAGGACAGGAAAGGAAAGTCCAAAAGGAAGCATAGAGGATAAAGCTTGTAAGTGAGGAGATATTTACAAGGCAGATCTGTGTCTGGAAAGGAAACTAAGTTGGGCAGTGTGGTAAAGAATCAAAGAGCTCTTTTAGGACAAATAGTCAAGGAATGTTGAATGGACCAGAAGAGTGTGGTGGGAGTCGGCAAGAATCACAGGGGCTGGGGAAACTGGAGCTGAGAGCTAGAGTGGGAAGAAATAAGATTGGATAAAAGGCTTAGGTAAAAAAATGTGGATTGACTGAGCAAAAATCTGAAAATAGGACATGTGAGGGGAACACCTGACCAAGGAGCTGGGAGAGCAGAGCAGCTTTACACAAGCATGGTGGTAGAGACATCAACAAGGCTTCCCTTCAGGAAAAGAGATGGCCTGACATGTCAGCATCCAGTAAAGCACAGTCTCCCTTAAAAGTGAAACACAGATTGTCATTTCTGAGCACCTGTGTTTCAGGTGGCAGCACATAACTGCAAAAGCCAGAGTTAACTTTATGCTGGAATGATCAAAACCAGCATGTATTGTAATGGTTCTGCCCAGCAGCTATCTGTGCTGTCCAGTGTTAGTGTTCTGACATGTCACACCTTCCAAAATAGCACTGCCGAACCCTATTGGTAAGCAGTCTCAATTCCCTCTCACAGCTATTACGGAGATTACAGCAAATTATTACTGCTATCAATTAGTCTCTGATTTGAAGTGGGGCTTGAAGAGGAAATAAGAGTGAAAGCCATGTTGTAGAACTGGTGAGTGAATGTGCACAGGCCAGAAGGGCTCTATGGAAAGACTAATTTTCTTTCTTTACTCAAAGTGAAAAAAAAAACCAAAACCGAAAAAGTGCTTCAAGGCTTTGGAAAAAAGTTCACAAAGAGAATTTCATAGTTTTGCTATCAGTAGGTCTTCTGCCTTATGTCTTTCAGAGCAGAAAAGTCATACAATGGATAAGACAAGGATTCAGGGAAATGACAGCTCCTGAAAAGATGCAGTACTATACAGATCATATGCTGTCACCAATTCCTCGTGCTGTGCTGGCCATCAAGTCTGTCAGTCAGGGCATGAAGTTCACATTTCCCTCTCCCTAGTGTCTGGTTTGGAGGGCTGAAACAAGGACTATTTGCTGCTGCCTTCTCAGCTCAGCTGTGCTCTCCATGAAAAGTGTCCAACTTCAGTACTTGAGCCTTCTATCAAAATTCTCAAACTGGAGGGGCTGATGTCTTTAGCTAGCACTCTCTCTGCTTCTAGTAATTATGACACTAGTTCTGTTACTGAATCATGAATACAAGACAAATGATAAGTATACAGACAATAGTTTACTAAATGCTTTACCAAATGTTATATATAATCAATAGCTAGTAAGCCAGAGTTTCTTTTTCCTTTTTTAGTCTCCAGGATATGCATGAACTCTCAGTCCCCTCAGCCTGGGCTGTAGGAGCTGACAGAACATCCCTGAGGAAGGGCCAGCTGATGGCTGCTGGAGTACTGCACAGGTTGGGCTTACTCTCTCCCTCTCCCCCCTACCAAGTCCAAGTGGTCCTCCAAGTATGCATGTTATAACTCTCTGTAAGTGGGAAGTCCTCAGCTGGTAAGGCAGTAGTCACTTTTAGTTCTCCCTACAATGCTAAAGGAGAATCTTAAAACAGAATGGAGTTTTACATTTTCCCCAAGATATTCACAAGTACATCAAACTGCAAACTTCACTCCTTTGTCTTCTGTTCTGATTAAGTCAGACTTTGGGCCAAACACTGCTGTCAGTTGCAGTAATTCTATTTTATTTCAGTGGTACAATAGTGTAAAGTACTATGACACTGTATTTATAATGGCGTAAATTCCTACTTCTTCTGTACTATTTTGTGCAACTATGCTTTGCCTTAGTTCCTCTTAATCAGGCCTTTCCTTAGCTTATTGTTATGTCTGACAATAAAGAGGATAGCCTTGTGTCATCTATAGTCTCCAGCTTCTATAGTGTTTAGGTTGCTTTGGTGAACTACCCTCCCACTTCCTAATCTCCTGTTATAAAGTTGGGATGTGGAGGGGACAGGGAGGGGGGTAAACAATACATGACATAGGGATTTTCCTTCTTTCAAGCTATTATATTTAGCAGAGTCCATGCTCTTTATCCCAGAACAAAAAAGCAGAGATTACATGAAGAGTTTTGAAAAGAATGTGGATGGCATGTACTGGATTTGTTGCCACTTCATAAATTCCCACAAAGGTTTGACTTGCTGTGTTTGTAATTGCCGGCAATGAAACAGTTCACAGCATACTACAAACACAGACCCAGTTTTTTGTTTGAGACAGTTGGAGACGAGGGAGGAAAAGAGGGGAAAGGCTCATGAGAAACATGAATGAGTAAGTTTTGCTGACTCTACTAACTACAGGGCCTGACAAAGTGCCTATAAACACATTTCCCATGATGTTAATAGCAAAGCAGGACTTTTGTTGTATGGTAAGTGGGATTTTGAGCTTGTCAAACCTAGACAAGTGGGAGTAAATTGAAATTAACATCTCTAAAGAACACAGCTTATTAAACAGTTGGTCTGTATTATAAAACATAACTTTGAATTGTATATCATAAATTATGCATTTGCTTTACATTTGATTCTGTTTTCAAGTTCCCTTTCTATTGTTTTCTGATATTCTGTTACATACAATCTCCTAGTCTATCTAATCCAAATATCAATTATCAATCACAAGCAATATTTTTCATTATCAAGTGCAACTGTTGATTCATGGTATATTGCACAAATGGACTTATTCATCATTTAAGGTTATATGTTTGCAAATAATGTGAAAAAAAGAGAAAATGTTTGTGAATGTTTGTCACAAGGAGTATCTGAAAAGAGTGAAACTTTCTTTTATTATCTTTCATGTGCCTCTAAGGACATTTATTTCTTGATAACCTATTTTAGACATAAATTCAAAAGAATAGTTATAGTAAAATCTCAGAAAAAATTTTAGTATACATAAGCATATGTTAGTTTCCATGTATAAAAGAAAAATACATTATTACACAAAGAGGTTAAAAGTATGTTAATAAAACTATATCAACATGTCAAAATTTCAGGAGATGCAGAATTTCAATCTTGTGGAATGATGTCTTACAAAAATAGGAATTTTCTTTAGCCATTGAATTTTTTAAAATGTCATGAGACACAAAGTTCAGGCTCTGGGTCTTGAGGTGTCCCTATTTATACTGTTTTCAATTCCCTTCAGAAAATGTCATGAAGTTTCACTCAATTCAGGTGCACAGTGTGGTTTACTGTGCCATTTCTATTAGCACCAAGTATTTTACAAGTTTGCTCCTTTTGGTAGTACTTAGCTAAATCAACTGTGAAATTTTTATTTCAAGAAATTAATTCACTGTTTTATTAGAAAGAGAAGACGCTACCTGTAGTGTATCGCAATCACATCAATACCTTCTGAAAATTACTCAATGAAATCATGGTCCATTTTCTATTGGAACTGTTGATAATTTCTAAACTGAGTTTTTGGTCCATATTTGCGTGAGATCTTAGAGACATTTTATTGCTGTTTTTAATGGAACAAAATTACAGAAACATACTAATGCAATCTGATGTTTGTAGTTTGAAACCAGATGATCTTCAAAACAGGACGAGGTTTCAGTGCAAACTCAGGTCTATAATATACCCCCTGTAGTTATACTCTGGAGTTCATATAGCATTTTCGCTGCAAAAGAGCCACAAAAAAGCATTATGCATTTGCTCAGTGACATTTTCCATGTGTTTTAGTGGGTATTTCCCTATTCAGTCCCCCCCACACCCTTCATCATACACCATCTTCTATGGTACCTGCGTGATATGTGTAATTATACTCTTATGCATAAATGCAATAGAATACTGCCTGCAGAGACACATATGTTCTATAAATATTTTCCTTCATACTTCAAAACTACAGATTCCAGTAAAGCACCACTTCCTCCAAAACTTTGAAGTTCAATCCAATGAATCTAATGAGTAAAGCTGCTTCCTAGCCATCTTCATCCATTCACTCACCTTAGTTACCTCTGCAAACAATCTCTTTACATGCTTATATGTATATACATACATAATTCTTCACCTAAAGGTCTCAATCCTTCCTTTTTATTCTATATGAGACTCTTGATTTGGGGGACACCAAATTCCAAAACAGAAGCCTCAGGAGGCAATCTCCATCTAGATTATTGCTCACGACTTGGTGTATTCTCTGTCTTTGAGGTAATACCTTACTGCAAGTGACAACAATTTCTTCCAAGTGCCCATGGTGTCCATCATGCCTTCTCTTCTGTTTCATAAAACACAGCCCTCTCTATGACATTTTTAATCAGTAAGGAAACAGTCTGCCTTTTTTTTTCCCCCCTCTAGCCAAAGAAAGGAATATATAGATAGTCACAAATCTATCTGCCTCTTAGAAGCAATAACAAGAGTGGTGCCTGGCCAGATGTGCAGAGGTAAGGAAAACAGTCAGGGCACTGAGGTTATTGGAAAAAGTCAAGTGGAAAAAGAAAAGTAGAAGACTGTGCATAAGAGTGGATAAGAACCTGAGAGGTCATACATCATCAGTGCATGAATTAGAACTTCATTGACCTTAAACTCTTAAGATCAGCATCCTCACCCTGGGACAGCTTCTGGTGCTGCTTCCTCCTTCTGCTGGCTTTGGCAGCCAACACACTGGCAGTAGGGTATGACAGGGAGAGTATGAAGTACAGCTGCTAAAAACAAAGGGAAAATGTGATCTTGAAGAGTAGTTAAGTATATTTAGCTTGTATTAGAATTGTGCTTCTAGAGGCTTAAATTACATGCAGAGCAGCAGAATGACAGTCTAAAAACACACATGGAAAAAGCTTTTGGGAAATGCCAAAATAAGAAAATAACTGGATGAAAAGGTTTTGTAGTGGTTTTGGCTAGGATAGAGCAGCACTTGTGTAATGTCAAGGTCTTTTCTGCTCCTCACCCTACCTCACCAGTGAGGAGACTGGGAGTGCAAGAAGAAGTTGGGGTGGGCAGTGACATGGAGTGGACAACCGACCCCATCACAACCCACCTCTGAGGCAGGGTAACTAAGTTCTTTACTAAGGATCCCTTGGAGTGGATTAAAATGAAATGACACTAGATAACCAATTATAACCATAATAAGATAATAGTTTTTAATTTTGGTGGGGGTTTCTTTCCTTTTAAACATCTCTAGAATAGTAACTGGAAAAAGCATAACTGAAAAAAGTGCAACCGGGAAAATAGCCATTCTGGGATTTAAGATTACCCTAAGAGAGGAAAGATAGAAAGATAAGAAGATAGAGAAATACAGGGCAGAAGAGGAGGAGGGGTAGCACTGTATGTAATAGAAGGGTTAAAATATATGGAGCTCAGAGCTGGCAGTGGCACAGTTGAGGGCCTCTGGGTAAGAGTCAAGGGGCACACAAATAATGCAGATGTTATTATGGGAGTCTGATATAGACCTCCTGGCCAGGATGATGCCGACATATTATTCTTTCAGGAACTAAAGAACACTTCTAAATCAACTGCCCTTGTCCTTATGGCGGACTTCAACTTGTCAGAAATTAAGTTGAAGCTGCTACAAACCAGGCCAGAAGATTCCTATGAAACCTGGATGACACCTTTATGGAAAACGTCCTAAGGGAGCCGACTCAGAAATATGCCCTCCTTGATCTGCTGTTTGTCAACAGAGTGGATCTCGTGAGCCAATTGGACATTGGTGGCTGTCTTGGCCACAGAGAACATGAAGTGATTGAGTTTAAAATCTCTGTTGACAGGAGGAAAAGTGCCAGCAAAACCTCAACCCTGGACATGAGAAGAGCAGACTTCAGTTGCTCAGGGAACTAGTAAGTAAGGTTTCCTGGGACAATGTTTTTTGCAGATTCTGGGGTCCATCCATGTTGATCACTCCTAAGGGCCCAGGAGCAGGCAATTTCCAAATGTCAGAAGTCAAGCAAGTGAGGCAAATGGTTGCCTTGGTTGAACAGGGACTTTCTTAGAGAAATAATGCAAAAGAGGAAGGTGTATGCCCAGTGAAAGCAACGTCAAGAGAATTGGGAAGAATTCAGAGATGTTGCTTGATGCTGTAGGAAGAAACTTTGTGTGGCCAAAGCTCAACTGGAGTTGAAGGTGGCCAGAAACGTGGGAGACAATAAAAAGAGTATTCTCAAAAATATTAATGGTAATAGGCAGTATAGAAATATCATTGACCCATTACAGAATGAGGATAGTCACCTCACAAACAGGAACAGACACAAAGCAGAGGTGTTTGATGCTTTCTTTGCCTCTGCCTTCAACATGGATGACGGACCAAGGGGGTCTCAGTGTCCTGAGCTCGAGGACCATGACTGTGAGAATGACCAACTCCCAGCTGACCCTGAAATTGTACAGGACCTGCTGCCCCAGCTGCATCCCTACAAGTCTATGTGGGCTGATGGGATTCATCCTAGAATCCTGAAAGATCTTGCTGATGTCATCACAAAACCTCTCTTGATGATTCTTGCGTGGTCTTGGGAACCCAGAGAGGTTCCAAATGACTGGAAGCTGGGGAATGTTATCTGATCTTCAAGAAGAGTGAGAAGGAGGACCCTGGAAACTACAGGCCTGTCAGTCTCACTTCAGTGCCTGGTAAAGTGATGGGGAAGATTATTTTGGGAAGCATTGAAAAACACCTGAAAGACAACGTAGTATTGGTCACAGCCAGCACAGCTTCATGAGAGGAAAGTCCTGCTTATCAAACCTGATTTTCTTTTATGACAAGGTGTGCTGGTTTAAAGGTAACCCAGCAGGAGAAATGGACCCACCACAAGAGAGATTATAAGTCAGAGTTACAATTTAATGAAAGATGTTACCATAAATACACTGACACAAAGAGAAATTGCTTTCAACTCACAAAACCTAGCAGTACAACCCAGTGTCCTGGGGCACAAACCCAAAGGGGTTTGGTGGCCCTTGTGCTGAGACCCGCGTGGTTCCCCCCAAGTCCAAAGCAAAAGGAAGTGAGAAACCTGTTGGTGCAGATGATGGCTGTAGTCTGGTCGAGAGTGGCGGTCATAGTCTAGTCAAGAGCGGTGCTCTCCTCCTGTTGAGGTCCTGCTGCTCCTCTGGATCCAACAGATGGGGTCTGGAGGTCTTCTTACCCACCCCTTATGTACCCTCAGGGAGCACCCAGTCCCTCCCCCAGGGCGGGGACTCACACAATAGGTGATTAACTCTGGGAGTCATGGGGTATCTCTGAACTGTTGATGGCCCATTAACAGCCACGCCCCCCCCAGGCTGGGTGTGAGGCTGCTAATGGCTCCCTGGGCAGCTGCTGCTAATGGTCCATTGTCCTTGGGAAATGAATAGAGGGGGTAGAATACACAGCTTTGATCAGTCCCACACAGTGATAACTGGTCCCACCTGCTGAACTAGGACACAAGGTAACCCACCTGGCTGATCAAGGGAAGTTGATCAGTTGATGACAGTTGATGTCATCTTTCTGGATTTCAGTACAGCTTTCAATGCTGTCTTTCACAGGATCCTTCTGGACAAAGTGTCCATCACAGCTGCTTAAACACATCATGTGGTGGGTGAGCAATTGGCTCAGGGATTGAGCACAGAGGGTAACAGTGAATGGGGTGACATCAGACTGGTGACCTGTCACCAGTGAGGTTCCACAGAGCTCCATCTTAGGCCCTGTGCTCTTCAACATCTTCATAAATGACTTGGACACAGGACTGGAAGGGATAATGAGCAAGTTTGCGACAACACAAAAGTGGGAGGAGGTATTTTTCTTTCTCAAGAAATGTCCTAGTAGCTCCTTCAGGAGGAGTCCTGGTGGGACACATGTGGTTTTATCTTGGAAAGATCTGGAAAGGTTTCAAAAGAGAATCTGTCTATAGTCTGAAAGTCCATGGTATTCAGTTGCTCAGTGGTGTCTTGCTGCACAGGAAGATGGGCACAGTAAAAACAATACCCTGCCTCCACAGGATCTGCTGTTTACTTGCTACTGGTAATCTAAAATGTGCCCAAAACATAAAGCATGGACACTAAATGCCTAGCATCAATTCCCTCCCTTCAAAGCTGTTCCTAATATGTCACACAATACATCACATTGCTAAAATAAGAATAGCCACAGCTTCTAGCTACTTCTTATGCTGAAGTCATGCATTTTGAGTCCCAAAGACTAGATCAGTGATTTCTCTCAAAACTCAGCAAATACTTTACTATTCTGTCCTTTACAGTGCAATTAGAAATCCAGTCTGCACGCTCAGATCATACCTGACTGGGGACATGCTCGAGTGACACATCAGAGGCTCGGGTAGGTTGTCGCATTGAGTGTGGGATGCCCACTACTGCAAAGGCTGCCAGATGTGAGACTTAGTTGGGCATTGCTGAAGCTCAGAATAGCAATCAATCATCAACCAGAGACTTAACAGAGCTCAAAAGGCATGAAACTCTGCAAGTGATCAAGTCAAAACAAGCAAAAGTCTGACCAATAAGTAAGAAAGTTGCAACAAGCATCTAGCAGATCTGAAGATGCTCTATCTTTCTCATTTTCTCACTTCTCTCTATTACATTGGAGCCACAGCATGGAGAAATAGGAGAAAAAAATTATCTAAAACATCATTAAACTGATGTGTTCAGAAAAAAATGCAGCTTTTACACTGAATACATAATGCAGAAAATCGCTCCATCAGACAAGATGTTCCTCACCTGACCATGATTGAAAAGCAATAAATAGACAGAACTAGTCACAAAACAAATAGCAACTGAAAACACATGCATTTAGGTATTTGGCTCCAGGGTAAAATAAGTGCAAATTCAGACTTTTCATATATCTGCCAGAAGTCAGGTAGGTATTGTTATTTCAGCATATTTAACAGGTTGCTTGTATGACAATTTTTTTCTGACACTGAAATAAAAAATACCAGTTAAGCTTAAAAATACTTGCTGATGGCAAACATAGAACCTAAGGTTTATTATATTATTATCTCCATATATTTCCTTAAGACTTTAACTGCTCATAAAGTCTGTCTTGGTAGCTTATGTGATAGACATATTTATTTAATTAATCTAAATTCTTTTAAAAGCCACCAAATATTAGAATTTAATGGCCCATAATCAAGAATAAATAGCTGAATTCAATTCTTGGGTAATACGATGTGACTTCCAACATTTAAAGAAATATTCTTGATTCAAAGATCAAACAATTTTGATAACAACCTTGAACTCCATAAGCTAAAGTTCAGATCATTCTCCTCTGATCCGTTTTGCTTGAGATTTAGTCAGATGAGCAGCGTTGCAGGGAAGGGAGACGGGTCTCTGCTTTCCCCCTGTCCGAGGGGGTGCAGAGAAGGGAGACAGAGACCAGGAGTCCAGGCAGTCCAGACAAGAAAGAGTTTATTGGGACAATCCATCAAGTTTTATAAGATCTCAGGGGGAAGATACCAGAGCTGGGGCTGGATTGGGTGAAAACTTAGGAAGGGGCAGGGTCTAAGGTCCATTAACCAGTGGAATTGAGTCAAGGGCAGGGCTGGCCACAGCCCTGGCCCTGCTCCCCCAGCTACGAGGCATAGGGATCTCATACACGTGACTTCCCACCCTGGAATAGCAGGGCAGAGAGGGTAGTGGGACCTGAGAGCCCTAGGAACCCCGGGGTTTCCCGTTGGGGGAGACTGCTCAAGATCAGGTTCGATGACTCTATAGCGGAACAAAAAGCCTCCGGGAGACACAAAGGAGACTGGGAGGGGTAGATACAATACAAGGTGGGGTGTGGTGTAACAGCCCCGCAGGGGAGCTGTGACAAACTGAGAGAGGTGACACAAACTTTGCAACTAAAAAACCCATAGCAAGTAAGGACATAATTTTAAAACTTCAGTGACAAATCTCTCAGTATGTATCTTCTTAGGTTCAAGGTGCTTCTCCAGCGCAGGTCTCCTTGGGATTCATTTCAGCATTTTCCTACAGTCAGATGTCTTTACATTACTAATTTTCAAATGTACTTAGACACTGAAATCAGTTAAATCGATTTCAATGAAAGCTGGGCGCTCTGTCAATGCAGTACTTGGTTTTCTTGTTTTTCAGTTTCAAATTTTAAAAGATGAAATTTCCAATCACCAGCTGTTCAAATGTCATTTTTAACAATAAATTTTCACATCCAAAAGGGCAAACAAAATCAGGTGTATGCAGACACAGATGTGAAGTAGTTTATATTCTGCAGTTAGTCCAAGTTGTCCTAACTTCATTTGCAGAACAGCTCTCTGATTATCACAAGACTTTAAAGCAAAAAACATTGACCTTTGGAGCTCACTGTCCTTCCACAGGACAAGCCACCTTCTGTCAGAATGGTCATTTAACTTTTCTACATACAACTCTTCTTTTTTACTGTCTAATTCTACCTCCATTACTAAACTATCAATTGTCATAAATGGCTTAAGGCTGCACAGCCAAGTGTAACTCTGTGACTGTGACCCTCAGCTTCTTCATAATCTTTAACTACTTTATTATGAGGATTAGGATGGTATTCAGGAGTCTCAGGCTTATTATATAAAACCTCGCTGCAGCACTCAATCCCTGCTCTGAAGACCTTAGGCTCTCAATAAGTACAAGTTACAAAAAATACTGTTTTCCTGACATTACAGATCTCCTATCTGTAATACAACTTGGTGCTTCTGCTCTGAGCAATTATCACACATTGGAAAGCAGAAAACACATAATAGCTCAAAGCACCTCTTCCCTCTTCAGACAGTAAGTGGCAGCATTGCAATAGCCTTTGCTTCCCGATCTTCTTTGTTATCTTACAAGGCCGTCCCCCTTTCCCCCTAAAATAAACAAAACTCCTTCTGCCATTTCTATGTCCCTAAAATCTAATTTTATATTGTATAACAATATATTATAAATAATTTTGTATAACGTTATATAAGAAAAAATAAATTTGCAGATTTGGGGTCTCATTTGTGAATGGAGACTGTGCATATCAGACCAATCCCTCTTATTTCCATGCTTTCAGCCAGGGAGTATTTTGGATCCTTGTCAACATTTCTAAAAACTGAACAAATTAAAACAAGTATAAGGACATCTGGAATCTCTTCTTTCTGCTCCTGAAGCAGAGGATGTGAATGGACTGTCTGTAATGTAGATCCTTATTTTTTGACTTCATATTTGATAGCCATTAAAACAAGAACATGCAAAATCTGCATCAGATCATTTCATGTTAGTTGACTTGCCAGTGATAGAAGATTGTATTTACCCTGTTCTAAAAGGGCTTTTTGGAAGAACAGCTGTGATTTTTTCCTGGCTCGTAGTCATCAGCTACAAGGAAACTGCAATCAGAAGGGAAGAGACAGATCTGCTGATGAAGCATAAGCTATCTCATATCTAACTCCTCATGAAGACCCCTTTGATGGGTCTGCAGTAGTAAAGGAACAACATTCACCAGGAATTCAGTGTTGTCACTTGCATAAACATATAGTCCTAAATACAAATTGCACCCTTTTCGGAGTCTGCTGAAGGCAGTGGCAATTCTCAGTTGTACAGTAGGACGGAAAAGTGGATCTGTTCAGCAAGAAATGAATTCCCAGGATAAATATTTTTCAGGTTAGACCTGTCTGTGGTGATTAGCTTATGTAGTCATTAGGTCTTAGGCTCTTTTCACACTGTCTGGCTGTGTACCTGATGCTGGATGTTACACGTCAAAGGTTGTTGCTTTTGCTGCTGTGGCATTTATGCTACTGGTCTTTGCAGAGCAATGAAAAGTGTATGCTCTATCTCTTGTGGAAAATTCTCCTTAAAAGGATCCAGTTTCCCCATAAGAGCATGGTAAATTGTGTAAGGCAGCTTTTCCTTGAGAAACCCTACTTATTAGCTGTATTAGCAATATTAAGAGATGAGTGAGAAGACTCCTTTATTCTTGAGGGAAAATGGAGCACTTCTAGTGAAGGCATCCTGGAAACACAAGTAAAGAAAAATGAAAATGGCTTCATAATAACTTGCACCATGCTTATGTCTAAAAATCATGACATTTCTGCCTCCTCATATTGAGTAGCATTATATGAACTTAGGCCTGACTTGGTGCCTGGACTTTTAAGTTCATGTTTAGGAGAACCAGTCATAATAATATTTTTAGAGGAATTTTTAAAAGTATTAGTTAAAATGATGATACACTGTGTAGTCTGGCAATTATTCAAAATTCCATTTTGGTGATATTTATGTTTTTCTGCAACATCAAGTGCAAGCACTTTTATTCAGCATGTTTTTAATATACTTTGGAACACTGAGAATACAAGTGTTTTACAAATTTAACCCATTATTATTATCACTACAGAATTTTTCCTTCATTGTCTTCCTGACCTTTAAGAAACATTAATGAGAATGTTTACACATTGGGAGTGTGAGCTGGTTTTAATGAATGTCTTTCACTGAGACTGTATGACTGCTAAGATGAAAGCTCTCAAATGTTAATACACTTGAGGTTTTATAATGTCTAATGTTAATGTCACAGGACATAGGTCATGGAAGCATACTGGGAGTGATTGCTCATGATAAACCATCTGCATGTTATTTTGCAGCAATGAAACAGGATAAACTAAGTCCCAGGATATGTCTACTGGGTTATGAAGTTATTGCAGGACTTCATCAAGCATTAATGAGGCCTCATTTGAACAAATGGGAAGTTCTTGAAATAGGATATCACAGAACTAACTTGCGAGGGGCTCAAGGGAATAAATGTTGAGAAAAGGCTAACTAGATTTGCCCTTTAATGATGCATAGGGAAAAAGAGGAGAGGAACTTCTCACATTTCATATTCCAGTGTTAGGCTACAGCAACTGCCCTCTGTCCCCTTGAGAAATAAAGAAGGACTTTTTGCAGGACTTTTTTATTTTGTTTTCTTCTCTTTTCTTCTGTGTTATTTTGGAGGTCAAGATTTGAGGTTACATGTTCATGCATAGGACAATGAAAGAAATCTTTAAGCTGGATATGTACATTCACAGCTATAAGGAATAAAAATATTTTAATGTCACTGCCCCTGGTGTGCTCTAAACTAGATTGTGCCTCTTAGTATCCAGCTACAAATTATAGGTTTCAGGCTAAGTTGTTACGTCAGCTAGATAGAGATTCATAAGTGCTTTATTTTATGGTCTGATTTATATTCTTCTTAGCTTTGTACTATTCTGTGATGGGGACAAAAACATACAGTGGAGGAGGACTAGGGAAATGAAATATCTCTTTTAAATTTTATCTGTTTGAAACTGAACTTAATTTTAGTACATGATTTTGAAGTGTCTAAGTCTGCAAATCTTTTGAGACAACTTGTTTCAAATGTTAAATTGTTTTTCATTGCTACAAGTTACATCTTCGGAATTACATACAGGAAGCTATCCTTAAAATGGTAATGTAGAATATGCAAACATATATTAGGCATGTGCATACTGCTAGTTTTTAAGAGAGCAAACACACAACTTATTCTCTTAGAAGAGATGCATTTAATTTTCCCCATGCTCTCAGTTTTGAAGATGCAAGAGTTAGGTCTATTTTCCACCTAGCTGCTTATACTCCTCTGGTGGGATAGCTAAATCCTTATAGCTCAAAATGGCAAACTCACTTGCAGTCAAATTTGTTCCTGTAGCATTCCCTGGAGTCTAGTTGGTGGGACTGAATGGGGTTAATACCAGCAGAGAGTTTGAACTATTTGTTGTTAAGTGGGGAAACAGCACCAACTATCATTGTCATAAGTCTCTTTTGTAAGCTTTATAAGAAATTACAGATATGTAAATAAGGTACAGGAAATTATTTTCCTTTCCAGGGAATTATACTGTTTGATTACAGCATGCTTTGGTTATTTAATAACATCTGGAGAGGCTATTTCAACTGCATTCAAGATAAAACTTAGATTAAAATCTTGGAACATACCAGTCACAGGAAAATGTGGAAATAATACTATGTATGAAGGAGGAAAACAAATAACAACCTATATATTCATGTTATTAGGCAGTGGTCAACATTTATTTTTCTATAGAATTATGAACTTTTTAAATTATTTTTTATCCATTCTCAGTCATTCCTTAGTAATCTCTACAAAATATGTTGCCCATTGCTACAAGAAAGGACAGTTTAAAACAATTCAAGTATTTCTGGAAACCACCAAAAGTTCTATCACATAGTCATAGAAACATGAAGTTAAAAACCTTCATGGTACAATAGACATCCAGATCTTTCTTCTGGGCCCATAGAGAAGCATTGGACAGATTCATCTTGATTTTGGTCAGGGAAGATATGAAGGGTGTTAAAATGCTATGCTCATGTCATTAGTCTTTAAAAATAGACAGATACGCTGCCCAGTCTCTCCTTACGGTCTGAAGAGAATGTCAGTGGAGAGAAAGAAGCATATAGAGGCACATTCCTGACTTATGGTTTTCTATTCCAGGATGAGTTGAATTACACCCAAGGACAAAAGGCACCTTGATGACTAGTATGAACACTGACCTTGTAGATATCCTCATTATGGCCAGTGACTCCAACCCACAGAGTTATATTTTTTCAGAAGCAAAGTGGAACTGAGAGAAGGGTCTCCAGGGTTCACTGATCAGCTTAGGTCCAACTTCAGAGAACCAGACAGCCTAAGCAGCAGGCATTTCCCCATGTAGGCTATGTATGCAACTACCTGTCAAAGAATAAGCCTGAGCAGCCTTCTTCCTTAATGTGACACAGTAAGGAAAATTCTAAAGAAGACTAAAGGGTGAAATGAGATGAGAAATTATTTCTTCTCAGCTTTTGTCGTATAGAAAGGTAGCAGGGAGTTCCTAAAAACTAGGCCAGAAATATCTCCCCAGACTGGAGAAAATTAATCCACTAATTATTTTTAGTGGAGAAGCCTACTGACATGTGAGCTCAGAGGAACCTGGGAGGATTGGCCAGCCTGCCTCTAAGTTTGGCATTTGTCTTGTAATGAGTAGGATGATCCCAGGACACCTCAGTTTGCTCAGACCAGGAACAGCAGTGAAAATGAAGTTGTCATAATTTAAATCACATATGGTTTTATTCTGGAGCCTTTTATATTTTGTCTATAACCAAATAATTCAGTGTAATTGTTGAGTTCAAGGACTTGGGAACAAGTGAAATATTTTAATTATTCTTGTGGGATCAACTGCCAGTGTACTACTGCTGGTATACTACCACCTTTTTCCTCTGAGTTTCTCTCTCTCACAACTGAGTGACCACACTAATATCTGTTTGTTCTTTAGTATTTATTATAAACTATGAATATTCCAGCTATCAATTGCAGTTATATTCAATAAATTGTTGAAATGTTAGATAAAGTAGCTTGCAGATGACATTCTGTGAAGTGAAAGAAAGAAACAAACTTCTGCAGAACAGAAACTGTGTGGATTTTATAGGTCTGGCATTGCCAGACGCACAGCAGTTAGAAATTGTACCTGAGCTGAATGCTCTGAAATGACTATGTCCTTTAGCCAGCTATGACTAAACACATATACCAGCAGAGTGAATTAAAGGGGATTAATTTACATAGGAACAACAACAATATTCTGTATGCTGACGTAATTTCCTTTGCATCAGGTCACTCTTACTTATTTGATTATTTAGCTGATCAGCAACCTAAACCATCTGCACTCAATTAAGAGCGTTATTCCTGCTAAAATCTGAGCTTGTGTTATTTGTAGGGATATTCATAAGGTTCTTGTTAGTTTAAAGAAATGCTGTACTGACTTAACTAACCATTCATGGGAAAGCAAAGAGTTGGCACTCAACTGTAGGTACTGTGTCTGCTATCACATATCCTCTTTCTTTGCTACCATGGAAGGCATTTTGAAGCAGACATTTTGAAATGCCCTTTAATTCCTAACCCTTCACTTGGACACTGCAAAACAAAATGGCACAAAACATGTATTACTTATCTGCTCACAAAACACAAGCACAATCTTGGGAAGAGTAATTTCATTTAGCTTTGGATAACTTCTAGTCCTGAGGACTTCACTGTCACTGTCTAAGCTCACTCAGCCATGGCAGATGAACCTCAGGACTTAAACGGTGGGGCCAGTTCTGCGCACGCTGAGCCTCACCTGAAAAATCCACTGCGCAGGCTGGAAGGGCACACCCACGTGGGGAGAGCCCTGCCCAAATCTTCGTTCGTGAAGCCGAGCCATGATGATGTAGTTACTATATAGACCAGAAATGCTCAGTATTGATATTTGTGTCTAGTCAGGTACAATAAAGATTTCATGCTCTAAAATGTATGTCAAACTCAGGACTCTTTTTCAATTAATCTTTTTTTGTCCTTAAAATCCAATTTCTTCAAATTTCTTATATTATGAAAGACTGATTATTTCCCTTCCTTTTCCAAACATTGTAATCTTTTTTCATTTCTCTCTGACACTTTGCATTTTCCAAGGAAATATATCTGTGTATAAAGACAATGTTCTCAAGAACATTTCCTCAGAGAAGTTTAACAAAGTTCCTCTATTTCCCATGATCAGTGTTGTGTGTACACACTGCTCTGAGGAATGAAAAATGTTCCCTTAACAAATTGGCCCAAGAGGTGTCTCAGTAGAGTCCTAGCAATGTCTATTTTCTAATCACTAATTAGTTTTCTATTCCTCAGAGTCCATCTTGTTCATAAGGGCAAAACTTTCCAGGGGCTGGCCTGAGCACTGATGAGCTAGCATCCAGCCTAAGGTAATATATATGATTTCATCATGTAACTGTGCCCAGTGAAGGGCCTTCTCTTTGTGGATCTTTCTCCCTTTCTTTCGGATTTAACTGAAAATTTGAGCCCTCTTCTTTCCTGTGTATGAATTTTGTTTGGGTATGGCAGCTTTCCAAAACACCACTTTCATGTAACAATATCAAGACTACTTCATATTTTCTTTGTGTATCACATTAAGTGCATTGAAGTCAAATATGTAAATTGACTAAAGCTTGACATGTATTCCTGTGCTGGCACAATCACACAGGCTAAATCACAGATTCCTGTCACAGAACAAGATACAAGGACTGAGTAAATTTAGATATGTGCATTACATAAATACCTTAATGAAGACCATGTCAGTGCCAGATTTGCAAAGTTGCTATATCTGCTATAAGCAGCCAGATTTAAAAATATGCAGTGCTAGAGAAATGTATCATTCACTGGGCAATTAATTCACCAGTTAAGTTATTCTGCATTTCTTAGTGGTATTTTATGCTGAAAAACTCAGGTCATGTTGAGACAGCTCAGCTGACAATTATTAACAGCCTATATGGGAGTACCTTCCAGTAGTTCAGAGCTCACACCTTAAGGATTGCACAGGGCTAAAGGACCACAATGCAGTAACTTCCCTGCAGGGTGATTAGCTGTCACTCCCTGTTTCTCCAGCAGACTGTAAGGAGAAAATGTGGGAGAGCAGCTATTTATAAATAATTGAAAGCTTCTCTTTGCCTACATTATCACTCTAATCACACTAAGATTATTGCAGCATTTCTAAGGATCTCTAGACTTCAAATTGGGATCTTAAAGGAAGGCAAGTACAGATAACTGAATAAATCAACTCTTTCTTTGGAAGGAATATAATTTTCAATTAAAAATTGGAATGTAATATTCACTGGTTTGAGACTCCCTGGAAAACATATTTCTGTCTGCCATTCCCCTTTTGTCATTTGGAAAGATTAAGCACAATGTCAATTTTTATAAACGCATTATATTTTCCAATTCCTGTTTGATGGGGTAAAATAGGAGAGGTTCAGGAGTGTTAGGTTTCAAAGAGCTAAGAGGAAAAGGTAAGAACTGGCAGTGCTAATTGCAGTGTCTTCAAACTCAGTACACGTCCATTTACAAATGCAAACATGCCTGTATAGATTTTGGCTGCCAGTGGACTATGAGGTTTGATACCCAGTTAAGCTGAGATATAAAGGAAGGCCTTTGCAGTGGCGTGTGGCCACTACCCACAGGGACTCCAGACTCTCACCAGAACCTGGTTAGTCCCTATGGCACGTCACTGCAGGCTCTGTCCTCACCCTTGCAGGCAGAACTTTGGTGTATCATGGAGAAACACTCCTGTTCACATTTCTGCATTGTGTTACTGTCTCCAGGCTTCTCATTTATGTTCATGCAGTGCTTCTACACAGTATTTCACACTGCAAGGAAGGTTTGAAGAACAAATATCAGCCCTCAGCAAATCTTCATTTAGCATTTTGCCCCTTGAAGAACTGAGGTTTCCGCATCAGGTCTTAAGCCTTTCTGTCTCATCTTAAATGAGATCATAATTCAAAATCTCAGTTTTGGGACTCAATTTATTTGCAGAAGGCACATCTGGACACAATATTGTCCAAACAAAGTTTCTAGACCCACTGCCTACACTTGTTCTCAGGATGCTCGCCTGTGAAAAAGAGTTTTGTAACTAAATATAAACTGAAATCAATTTCTTTACAAAACAGTTCCATGTCCAGGGAAACTTCTGAGTTTGTTTATTTCTCTTACACTGTCTTTTTTTATTTGCCAGTCACTACATGTCCTAAACTAGAATTTCCATTAAAATTCCTTTGAGATATGACTACAAATATGTAAATGAGTTGAATATGGATAAAATTGAGGAGCTTTGTTTGTGGCTTTGTTTGATGCTATAACTAGCTCCTTTTAAATTTTTCAGCCATATTTCAGATCTAAATACTGAGAATCTTTTTGTTTTTAGTATTTGGGACTTGACTTGAAAAATGTTTATATATTTTATCCCACTTATCAATGAGGCAAATTAAATCTAATTTTGTATCTTCCCATATTTACTATAAATACACTTGCTTGCTGAGAAACATCCTGTGAGAACAAAGCAACAGTAAGTTCTCTGCTTGAGAGCTCAAAGGATTAGGCCAATTGCAAAAGTGTCTTTTCCTGAAAGAAAGTTTAGCCCAGGAAAAATCGCAGTTTGCCCGAGGTTTAACTCACTAGAAGAATCAAATCGACTGCCAGATATCTTAGCTATGGGTTAAAGCCATTCTGTCATGTATTTCAGATATCTGCATTTGCTAGCTCAAATGATACACTAAGATTCTTGCAAAGAGGTCAATGACAAACACATGAAAGACATACTGGGTGCAGTGGGAGAGATAGAGAAAGATTTTCTATAATTGTGTTGGAGATTGAAAAAGTTTACAAACATGTTGTGTTACAGGGTGGAGAATGCCCCTGAGAAAATTCAGTAGTTTCCATACACTTCTCTGGTTTTGTTACTCATCCTCCCACATTTCTCTTTCCTTCCTCATTTCCACCACAGCTGCACTTTAAATAATCTGGGCCTGGTTTCCTTTTCCCTTGCCCCTGTTTCACTGCAGTCTGTTGGGGTTAGAGTTTGTTTTGTTTCTCTGCTTCAGGTAACAGCAATGTTATACCAGGCACATGAAGATAGAACTTACAAGGGTGACATAGGATTTGGGAATGAAGCTCTGAGAAAAAAAGTAGAACAAAGACTATTTATTCACACATGTCAAGTAGCTAAACTATGGAGAAACATCTTGTCTAGTTCCTTGTGCAAAGACCAAAGCGTCTTATACAGAAGCTTTTTTCCAGTTGTGCACTGGCTATGGATGAAACATCATGTCAAAAATAGTGTTTATTGATACGTGAATGTTGCAGGTAGAAGGAAAGTGAATTACAGTAATTTCAACACAAAAAATTGACATTGTGTCTGTGGTTCACTGGAGCACATTTAATAAATTTTCTTTCTGTTTTGAATGAATGATATCCTAAATCATCTACAAGAAGGAGAATGGATTAGTGTTTGGAACATTCTTAGGTCTACCAGTCTAGCACTTCTAATAATGAATTTCTAACTGCACACATACAATGTAAAAAAAAACTATTGCATTTTATGTGTATGAAAGTTGGCACAAATAACATGTACAAGTGGAGGCTTCTTTTCACTGAGAAGGATCTGTACTTGAATAAGGAACTCCTCTTTACACTCTTTCAGTTCCACTTACCAGTGACTTTTAAAATTACATGTTGCAAAGATTTTGGAGGCAACATCCAGGTCTTAGTCTATGACTGACATAATAGGTCATGGTTACTTGGATCTCTTCATGTGCATGTTCTACCACCTCAGGAGACATGGAGTCTCTGCCCAGGATAAAACAAAATATGTGGATAAACCCAGCAGATTTCCTGCTGATCACCAAAAGATGGGAGCAGAGAGCTCCTCCCTCTGCAGAGCACTAAATCACAGTGTTTACATAACACCCTTAATAATTTTTTTTCAAATGTGTCACACAGAAGTTTTACAGTGCTGCTCATCTCAAGCTTCTTCCTTTCACGGCAAGAAAAGTGGCTGCTCTTGAGCCCAATCCAAGTTATTGTTCCAGCTAAAGACAGATTGTTTTGCTGCATTGAGCAGAGCTCTTTTTATAACAGAGGTTTTATATTTTTGTGTTTTAAAGGTAGATACTGGTCTGGTCCCACCTCTCCAAGCCTTCAAAAGGAACAATAGAATTTATTTAATTAGAAAAAGAGCTTACATCTACATGTACTGTACATGTATTATATATAAAATATAGGCTCAGTCAAGATTAGAAGGGCATTGAATGAAGTGCACATTGTAAAATATTGCTAAATTATGACAAACAACTTGAGTTTGAGTAGTATATGAAGTATATCACAGAACTTATTCCTAAACTAAATCAACAAGACCTTTAAAAAGTTTTCCATTTGGCCCTCACTTTCTCAAGTTATTCAAGGAAAATACACCTAGAATGAAGTGTCACTGATTCAATGTACAAAGCATAAAAAGCCAAAAATAATATTAGAGGGAAAACTTACTTCACACACAACATTTTATATTGCCAAGCTACTCTGTTTTATTTTACATCCTAGAGATTCAAGCATAAATTATTTACAACTGACAGCTGTTAGCATTCATACTGTTCAGTCCAATTTAATGAACTTCATTTGAGACTGAATTATATGAAAGCATTCCCCAATCAGCAAGCTATTCATTAGAAGTAACTTCTGATGATTCCTTATAAAGGCAGGACATTGTGAACATATTCTTCACTACATCTACAAATCACATGCTAAGGTCAAACAACCCTAAGATTGCAGAGCAACCATGGAATTGTTGCAGTTGCAAGACAAACACTCCTTCCAGTTCAGGCCTGAAGGAGTTGTTTAGCACTGACAGACTAGCAGTCTGGAAAGAGGATTGCAGATTCAAAGATAGATGACACTCTAAGTCGGCAAAAGTTTGTCCCACCATTAAGCCTCAGCTAGAAATAAATTGAAAGAAGATAGTTCCTAGGCATTAACTTTAAAAACAAGAATTTATTAAGTTATTTATTTTTAATTACTTGATAAGTGTCACTTTGACATGTTAAAAGCAGTAATAATAATTTCAAAACTATGTAACTTCAGTGAAAGCATGGGGGTGATGATGCACATTGCAGCTTCTATAAAGCTGATCTACTTTAGAACTTCTATCATGTCTCTGCTCCTTAGATTCCTTTACTGGTTAATTTCTAACTATTCAGACAAAGGCTGCCACTCGTAACTTCTTGTTCCTATTCTAAGAGTAGAACAGGATAGTTAAAAACACTCCACAGGGTGATAGGAAGGATATTCACAATAGTCAGTTTTATACACCCAGAGAGTCTGACTGAGTTGAAAAAGACATTATACCTTGAGCTGCGTATGAAACCAGTTCCTTTGAGGGAGACAGACCAAGACTACTTCACGTGCTCTCTGGCTCGACCAGCACAAGCTGGGGACAATCAGCTGGAAAGCAGAGAAGGTCATGGTGATCCTGCTGATGTAAAGCTAACCATGATCTAGCAAAGGGCCATCACAGCAAAGACCAATAGCCTCCTAGGTTTCAATAGGCAGAGAGTTACCAGCAGGAGGGTCATCATTCCCCTCTTTTCAGCACTGGTGGGACCCATCTGGACTGTTGGGTACAGCTCTGAGCCGCTCATAATCAAAGAGACGTGGACATACTGGAGCAAATTCAGCCAAGGGCTATGAAGATGATAAGCATAAGGCATTTGATGAAAGGCTGAGGAAACTGGGACTGTTCAGCCTATAGAAGGCTCAGGAGAACCTTATAAATGTATGCAAAAGCCTTCTTATTCCTATTTGAAATGTTTTCTTCGCTTCTTGAAATGTAGGTTATATCACCACCATAGTTTTCACACCAAAAAAATAACTTCTAGGAGACTCTAATAGCACTACATAGAGGCACCTACTTTGAAGGAACTAAGTGTATCTGATTTACACATCACCATCATGCTTTTGGGCAGAGGCTGTGAGTATTTTAATCTGTTCACATACCACCCCTACACACAAAGCAATTTCTGATGAAATACGGTAATGCAGTTCTAAGTATACATTCACGGACAGAAAGGCCAGCAAGTTAAAGCCAGATCTCTCTTCTGGGCTTCAAGTTATGTTGCCCATATACACAACTTGCTAATTTCATTCTGTGCATGTAATTCCTACCCTTAATGAGTTTTTACTTTTTGGAAGTTACCTTGCTATCAAGAAGTGCACCAAGCATAACGCATTAAAATAACTAGTACTAAAAACTGAATAAAAAGTCCTAGAGCCATAAAAGAGATTATAAATAGAAAATATATTTCAGGAAACATCTTTGACATATGGTTATGGAACAGTTTTAACAAAGTGCAATCACACAGCACATACAGGACAATCAGAGGATCAGGCACAGCCAGCACGGGTTTAGGAAAGACGGGTCCTATTTCACCAACCTGATTGTAGGGATGGGGTAAAGCCTTGCAAGGTGGACCCTGTGGGGCTCGATGGGAGTTGTAGTTTATGCAAAAGCTCTGGAAAAGCATAACCCAACCGTGTATGCCAAGGAGACAGACTTTAAACCTATTGGCTAGGATACCACGTGTCCACACCCATGTAACCACCCCTTCCCCAGGGTTTATAAGCATATGTTTGACCGTTAATAAACAATACACTTATATGTCTCCTGCGTCTCACCTGTCACACCTGAACCTCCTTTTTTGACAGGGTGACTCCTTTAGTGGATGAGGAAAAGGCTGTGGATATTGCCTACCTGCTCTTCAGTAAAGCCCTTGTAACTGTCTCCCACGGTGTTCTCTTGGAGAAGCTGGCAGCCCATAGCTTGGACTGATGATCTCTTTTTGTAGTTAAAAACTGACTAGATGGCCAAGCTCAGAGAGTTGTGGTGAGTGTTGCTGCATCCAGCTGGTGGCTGGTCACTAGTGGGATTCCCCAGTGTTCACTGTTGGGGCTAGTCCTGTTTAATATCACTATCAATGACTTGTTCAGTTCTGGGCCCTTCACAAGTGGAAAGACATGAGGTGCTGGAGTGCGCCCAGAGAAACACAACAAAGCTGATGAGGGGTCTGGAGCACAAGTCATATGAGGAGCAACTGAGAGACCTGGGGTTTTTTAGTCTGGAGAAACGGGAGCTGGGGGGTGACTTCAATGCTCCCTACAACCACTTGAAAGGAGGTTGTAGCCAGGTGGGGATCAGCCTCTTCTTCCAGGCAACTAGTGACCATGACAAGAGGAAATGGACTCAAGATGCACCATGGGAGGTTCAGGTTGAACTCTGGAAAGAATTTCTTCACTGAAACAGTGGTTAAGCATTGGGACAGGCTGTCACCATCCCTGAGTCACCATCCCAGTGAGAGTTCAAGAATGTGGCACTTAGTGCTATGGCTTACTTGACATGGTGATGTTCAGTCAAAGGTTGGACTCAATGATCTTGGGTTTTTTTTCCAAACTTGATGATTCTATTCTATTCTATTCTATTCTATTCTATTCTATTCTATTCTATTCTATTCTATTCTATTAATATTACAGCTACTCAGAAGAATCACACATTAGGCTCCTTTTACAGTCGTAGTTCATTCCAATTTTACTGTCTCTACCCCAGACAGCAGGCTAAGTATAGGCACCACAAACATATACAAAACCAGCTGGCAGCCCGTGTTCTGACATAGCTTCCAGCTCAGCTGTCATCCCGGCTGATTTTCAGTGAGCTCAAATATAATCCATTGAAGATGTCATTCCCATAGGAAGCTGAGGATCAGTTCACACAGGACTTTGTGTTTGTTTGCATATGTGTATTCACTGTAGTTAATGTCATTTTACTGACTGCACTTAAAAATTACCCTCCCCCGAGCCGTGTGAAATGAGATTATCCCTCAAACCACAGGACTGTTTCTGAAAAAATACACACGAATCAAGCCACAACTATTCTCCCACGTTAATGAGAACTACTGGTTTCAAGAAAAGAGCATCTAAATAGGATCACATCCCATTTTGTCTATGTTACTCTGAATAGAAATAATGGATTGGCTATTTTTTAAAGCTTGTGGTCCAGAATGATTGCAAAGTGATTGTAAGCAAATCTTTTATGTCTCAGACAAATATCAACATTTTCCTTCAGGATTCTATGTCATAATGTCTTCCTAGGGTAAACTTTGAAAAAAATGAAAGTGTTTTGACTGAAACAAAATTAATGTAAGGATAAATGTGCAAACTAAAACAGCCAAAACAGCCCTAAATTATAATAACAACATCATTATCTATTGTATAATCCTAAACCAGCAAGGTCCAAATGAAGATTTGTAGTATATCTGTTACCAGTTTCTGACTGGCTATGAAAAGATCAGATCTAGTTTCAAGAAAGATCTTACTACAACACCTTTTAGCCAGCTAAATCTACTGAAGCAAATTGAGTCATCAATTATTGAAAGATTGCAAGCAATTTTTTTAACAATACGCTCTCTAATAGAGAATAGTTCCACAGCAGAAAATACAGGAATTCCCTTTATTTGATAGCCAGAGTGAAAGAAGGAAAAAAATTACTAAAGTGGTTGAACTCTATTCTAGAAACAACCATCTGTCCACAAAGAATACGTAATAAGTGTATGATAAAAGTGTGAAGTCCCTACACTGACTAGAAGTGCATGGCTGTAAGAATATGTCTACAAAAAACATGCATTCCACAAAGCTGAATAGCTCATACAACTAAGGAAGAGAAAAACAGAAACCCAAGTGTTGCCAGCTAGAATAATAAACAATCAAAAAACCCCATCTTTAATGTATTCTTGACAATAGGATGTCTGGTATCTTTTCATAGTGCGCCAGTCATATTTTAAAGTCTCATGTACCCTAAACTAAAAGCAGAGCATCCTATGTGGCACAGCTTCCAACCATAACACTGGCAGCCAACACTCACTCATCAGTTATGATGGGATTTTTATACTGGTGGGACTGACCACCAGTTTACACTGTCTGGATGCCTGAGTATCCAGTGCTGGTATTACAGGGTAAATCTTTTCAAATCCTTTAGCAACACTGCTAATACAAATATTCTTCTGTGCCAGCGTACTGTCAGGAACAGCGATGCTGATGCTGTCCACAACAGTCTCAGAGAAGAAATAAAAGATGACAACAATTAAGTGTAAATATGAGATCATGGAAGACAAGTTGGAAAAGGTGAGTAAAGATCTTAGTACTTCTACTTAAGCAGGAATTGTGGAATCACCTCTTCCCCTTAAACTTTCCCTCTCCCCGTCTTTAGCCTTTGAAAAGGTGTCTGGGACACTCTTCAAGAAATTCCCTTAATTTCTTGACCCAGTTTCTATCCAATAGGTAAATTGTTCTGAAAATCAGAATAGTTTCATACTTTGAGACACATAAGTTGTGTGACACCCAGCTTTTGAGATCTAAATTCTAAAGCTTATGCAAAGAGTCTGTCTATCAGGACCCAAACTTCATTTCAACTCACAAGGCCAATGCTGATACATACTTCAGCATACTTAATTCTCCTGAGGAATACTGTCAAAGTTGGTGGGGAAAAGCTTTCTGAGGTCAGACCCAAAATCCTTAATGCTTTCTGGTTTATTTCTGTTAGTTGGGTTTTTTGCATTTTAGTAACCATGAACAAATTTGTCCAAATTTCCATGTACTGGAAAAACAGATATTTAGGCACAATCTGGAGCAAAAAATGTTTCCAGGAAAATTTTCAAGGTAGTATGGAAACAAAAATCCTACCTGGCAAAAAGCCAGATAAGAAAAGGATTTCTGCAATAGAAAAGCAAGATAATTTCAGATCATAACATGACAAAAGCTCTAATAAACTTCCTGAATGATTCATCCCTAGAAAAATTCCCTTCTACATGACTACTGTTGCTGTGTGATCACCTCCTCCTGCATATCCCAGTGAAGAACTAGTACTCCAGGGACTTTTTTGCCTTTGATGACTGATCTGTCTCAGCAGCTGGTGGGATTTTGTCCGTGACTTCTGCAGAAGCTGAGTCAAGATCCAGAACAAACAGCAACAGATTTCTATTCAGATTTGTAAGAACTTCATAAAAAAAAGCCCCATCAGGTGGAGAAGGGGAGAAGGGGAAATGAAATAAATATCAGGTTAGGGTAGATTCTTTACCTGAGACATCAAACAGCACATTTTGATGGATACTATAGGCTAAATTTCCCCATATCAAAGCAGCAGGATTCAAATTAAGATAGTATGTCCAACTTGGCAAACTTATCTGTTGTTTTAGTGAACAGGCCAAGGATTGACTAGATGCTAGATCAGAGCTGGCAAAAATCCTCATGGTTCTACTAGATTGATTTATGCTGACTGAGGATCTAGCAGTATACCATCCTCTAATAAACTAAGGTATACAAGAGGTAATGTGCTAAAAGTTTTGATAATTTTTTTCTGCACTAAATTTATATTACTAGCAGAAGACTTCAGAATTAATTCTGGAAACATTCAAAAGCATCCATTTTCCAAAACTTTTAGAATCAAATCATTCTGGAAGAAAATATTTGGAATAGATTTGAAAGGTATTCTCCATGGAAAACTTTTATTGAAAAGAGTTGACAAAAATTTTACTCTGTAGATCAGAAGAGATGCACACACTTTTCATTAGGTGTAAACTCTATTTTAACAATTAGACATAAAAAGTCTTTCCAGACTAGCATTACTGTAAATTCAAGTGATTACATCTATGTATCACTTCAGTGAGATTATTTCTGATTTGATTTTAAGACATCTAAAGCTGATCCCAAAATATTATAGTTTTTCATCCATCATAACAGTAGTGTATAATGCCAGAGGGAGTATTTTCTTCACACAGTTACTCTTCTGATACTTCTCAGGCCTTGCCATCTTCCCACTGAAGAAGAAACATCTTGGTATTGCAAATAACATGTGTGTAATTTTGTTAATGTAAATACTGTGTGCCCTGTGGCTCTAGAATTCACTAGTATTAAAATACCGATTGCAGTAATGCAAGTAAAAATTTCCAAAATTGAATGGGTAAGATAAGACTTAAAATAGCAAAATGCAGTTATCTTTGTTTCACAGTTCTTTAATCCATTACATTATCAGAAAATCTCTGTTGCTACTTTTTCAGTATCCCCAATTTTTAATTTGACTTTATACACTATCCCCATAAATTATTTTTATGTTGATTCTCCTCCCTGACTTTAACTATTCTTAAATGCTATTTCTTCAATATGTGGGGGAAAACCCCAAAACTACTCTTTTCACAGATCACAGTTCTTCTTCTAATTGACTACTTACTGTGTTCACACATTGATTTATAGCCAAGGTAACAGAAATGCAAGTATGTAAAGATCCCATGGGTAGGAGTAGTCAAAATTGTCCAGTTAGTTTGGGCCCACTGTCAGGCTGATTTTTGCTTTCCTCCTGAACCAAACCTGTGATTCTCTGCCAAGATTAAAATTCTGTCATGGGAAGCAATTCTTTCGATTAATGTAGCCTCTTATCCTTCAGCTTTCCATAATGTCACGCTCTGCTAGATCTGCATATAGAGAATGTGTTTTAAAACCTAAAGTCACAAAAAGTATCAGAAACCCAGTATTTAAAATATATGGTCTGAATATCCAGCTGGTGCAAACTTTACCTCACTACAAATATTGACAAAATATTTCATTTGCAATATTCTTTGGCTCTACGGTTCTCATGTCCAAGAACACAGAAGTGGATTCTTCAGCTTATCCTCCTCTCACTGGATCTGATACATCGCAGAAATGGGAAAGCCATCACTTCACACAAGTGGCACGTTCCTGAATGCAGCTGTTTGCACAAGCAAAACCACATGGCACCCAATGAGGGCTATGCTGAGGTTCACATTAGATGGAATTACGGAGCTTTATCTGGTGATTCTCCAAATGTTATTCATACTTGCATTGCTACCATGCACACAGCTACTACTCTTCACAGAATAGTTCACCCACACAAGTTGCAGTGGACTATCTCCTTGAGTACTGTTTTCTTGGTCACAAATGTCTGTGGAAGGGCATTCATGGCTGAACTGCATTATAACAGCACCATAGTAAGTTTGTACAAAGTTCTTAAGGAAATGGCGGAAAGTGACTTTCAAAATAAAAAAAAAAAAAATTAGGACATTAAAATTTCTACCAAAAAAAAAAACTTTAAAAGTCATTACACATCGACTTCCTAGAATTATCATCAGATGACTCCTTTTGTATCTTCCTGATATTAAAAAGCTTATTGCCATGCATTGTAATTTCCCAGCATTGAGACTGGTTTTTACGTTCTTAAAAACATTATAAAGAGGTTTCTTGAAAATTTTATATTTACCAGTATGTGTGTGATTCACAGTGTCACTTTGCAAATTTGATGCAAATCATTAAAAATTATGCCAAGAATCATAAGGAAATCATATGGTTGTATTATAGGATATAGAAATTTGAGAAAAACAGTGAATGGAGAAAATTGCCTGATTTGCAGTAATAGCCATGCACCATAATTATTCAATGAATGGAAATGAGTACAATAGATTTTTCACAACTAAAAGAATGTGAAATAGTCAGAGGAAGAGGCACACTCTCATATATGTTCTCTCAGGCAGATATAACGGGAAAAGCCCCTCAACATTCTAGCTCCTTTTTGGTTTAAGGTATTTACATGAACAATTAAAGCTTCCATACTCTCAGCTCAAGGCCAAGTCAGGCTTCGCTGGAATCCTTTAGCTGCCAGATGAGCAGAGTCCCAGAACTTTCAGAAATTTTTCTTGCATCCCCTTGCAATAAAATGACTGCCAAGGTTAACTGTCAGATATTTGTAAGGAGCAGTAAATCTCACAAGGAGAAAGGCATTTCCCATTGTTTAGTTAGAAAAAAAATCTCATTGGAATATGTGTGAGAGGGAAAGAAAAACTGTGCTTTGAAGCCTGGGCTTTTTCTCAGGACTGAACATCACAAGTCTTTGCACTAAAAAACATTTGTAAAGAATTAATATGTGAATGGGAGCTTGCAATGCAGCAGCCAGTATGGAGAGAATTATAGACTGCAGTCTGAGGCTTTCCAGGACGCGGTCAATTTCATATACTAAAAGAACAAATTTATTAGCTTAATTTCTCCTCCTTTGGCTATCAATTTAGCTCACAATTAGTTTACAGTTTCTTTTGGGTGGTTGTTCTGATTTTTCTAATTATCTAAATAAAATTCCTTCAGCAGGGTTTTCTGGCACACACAATTCCTGTTCCTGTATATGGAACACTTCCAAATTGGATTGCTTATGATAATCTCTTCCTGCAAGCTATATTCCATCAGAAATACCTGTGATTTTTAAATTCTTGCAGCATCTTGATATGCACAGATTAGGATCTGATGTTTGCAGAGTACAAGCAGCAATCCTGCTCATAGGAAAAGAATAAAAAAAATGTAACCAGAACTGGACAGTACCATTTTTAATCAAGATAAGAATGCAATTAAAATAGAAAAAAATCTTGAGGATTGCTCCACAGAGCTAAAAGGAACAATAGAACCTTTCTTTTTTTCCTACACAACCCTTGTTTCCCCACATAAGGAATAAGAAGCTTCTTTTTCAGCTTGAGTGATGGAGCTTTCAGAAAAGTAATTCTACTTGCCCTCATTTGGCAGAGAAATACTCCAAATAACGTTTTAATTTCTTCCTTAGAAGCAGTTTCAAATGTCATATAGCCTGTGATCACTGCCCTAGATTGGAGAACATCCATATTCTCTGAACTGAGGTAATAGCTATGGTGATGGACAGTGCATGTGTTAACACTCATCCTCCTACTGCCTCTTGCAACATGCTGCCCCTAAAAGAGCAAATATCTGTTTGTGCATGAGCTTTCATTCAGATTCCTCTCTGTGTTGTCGGCCATCACTTACAGGTGAAAAGTAACTCCTTTCATCACTGTTTTCAGACATATTTTAGAATATAGATGAAAGAACAGAGAAAAAAATACATATAAATATTTTCATATCAATAGAACTTAACAAGAGTGCTCATAAATAAAAGACGAGGAAGTAGGAAAATCAAAATTATAAAGCCAAATGTAAAATTGTAGGTGCAACACAATGGCCACGAATTCATCACAGAGGTAACTTAATGAGAACACAGCTGAGCTCTACACCATATATTAAGGAAATCCAAATAATTCAACCAATTTAGCTTGTTTAAATATGCAAACTGGAAACAGGATAAATTCTCTTTCCAAACTCATTCTCATGGCAAGTATCAGTGGAACATCAAATGCAATCTAGATCCTGTTTTCTTCCTTACCTGGAGCTGGAATAAATATCTTGGATATAAAATTAAATCATTCATTCAATGAAATTAATCTAATAAATTTTTAGAATCTTAAACTCAGTATTATATAAAATCATTGGAAATCACTGTCTGGGAGATTATTTATTTCTTTAACCAGAAAATGATCTTAAAGTTTTAAGGATCAGTGCTGTAGAGGACAGAGTACAGAGTATTGCTTCTTGAGTTTTGAAAACTTTTCATTCACTCTATAGAACAGGATGAGCAGCTGTGTGAATATCAGCCCAATGAATCAGGAAAAGGAATCTATTATATGGTGATTTCCATAAAAATGAAATACAATATGATACTGACAGTACTTAAACGTCCTTGAAATTTTAGTTTGTATTCAACAGTTGTTCTCTTATTCAATGGGAATGTATATCCAAGGAAGTGAAATCCCATTGTGAGAGATAAAGCTGAATTTGTTCTATAAACAAAAATTAATGGCAGCGCAAATACAAATAATTAGTTTGTTCACTCTTGCTACATTAAGCACAACATAGTCCAAAGTAGTCATACACATAGGTAGTGCTTTGAAAGGAGGTATTTCCCAGAATTGAAAAGAATTATGAGCCAAGTCAGATCACAGAATTTAAGCAGAAAAATCATATTTAAATTGGAAATCAATTATGAATGTCCAAAAAGTAATAATCCTATAAATAAGAAAATAATCTAACTTTAAAAACAAACAAACAAACAAATGCAAAACTGTCAAACAAAATAAGAAGACAGCTATAAAATCAGGGTGATGTCTAGAATATTCAGAAACTAATACTAGAAATTATAACTTAGAAGTTGGAAAATGGGAAAGAAAATAATATATAACATTAAACCCCAAAAAGAATGACAATGAGAAAGAACACTTTCTGTACATAAAGATTAAAGTTGCATAGATCTATCATTCTATAGAAATGTACATCCATAAAATGATCAATAAAATGCAAAAAAGAGTGGTCAGTATTGATTGAATGTGAAAGGAATCACAATAATGCTTCAGAGTGGACAGGCATAATGTCATCAGAATGGTAGTTATAAAAACATAGTGCCATTCTTTGTCTTGGAATTTAAAAGTCAAATAAGATTCAAGAGTATTGATTTTTTTCAGTGATTCAGCCAATTAAAAAAAACCAACTTTTTTAACTGCAACTTTCATATTTCCCTTTATCCACAACTTTCTCAATCCCTTCATAGTTTTTATGTTCTGTGAATAATTTTCTATAGAGATCAACTTTTGCTACTGGTGTCTCCAGTGTCATTTTAAGCACCTAAAACAAAAGGCTTTTGGCTACTTCTGTGTTAACAAATCAAGCACTGCCAGAGAACATTCCTGAGCACTGAAACTT